>NC_080757.1:40639894-43139894 GCF_020826845.1 Diceros bicornis minor | reverse complement strand
CTTACTGCTGCAGCTTCTAGGCAAGTGATTCTCAGAGCGCAGTACCCAGAACAGCATCAATAGCACCTAGGAACTTGTTAGAAATGCAAGTTTTGGGGCCTTGCCCAAACCTACTAAGTAAGAAGCTGTGGGGATGGGGCCCAGAAATCTGTATTTTAACAGCCCTCCAGGTGATTCTGATGCAAGCTAAAGTTTGAAAACATTGTGCTAGATCTGCACTATCCAGCATGCAGTATGGCAGCCTCCAGCCATGCATAGCTATTGAGCTCTTGGAATATGGCTAGAATGAATTGAGATGTGCTATAAGTGTAAAATACACTCTGCATTTTGAAGACTTCATATGCAAAAAAAGAAAGTCAAATTTTTTTTAAAATTAATTAATTAATTTATTTTTTTCCCCCAAAGCCCCAGTATATAGTTGTATGTCATAGTTGCACAGCCTTCCAGTTGCTGTATGTGGGATGCGGCCTCAGCATGGAGAAAGTCAAATATATTATTTGGTAATTTTTATATTCATAACATATTGAAATAATATTTTGGATATATTGGGTTAAATAAAATATACTATTAAAATTAATTTCACCTGTTTCTTTTTAGTTTTTACATGGGGTTACTAGAAAATTTTAAGATACATATGTGGCTCTCATTATAATACTGTTGGACAGCATTATTCTAGACCATGAGTCTGCAAACTATAGCTTATGGGCCAAATCTGGCCTACTGCCTGTTTTTTTATGGCCCATGAGCTAAGAATGGTTTTAAATTTTTAAATGGTTGAAAATAAATTTTACAAAAATGATATTCCATGATATGTGAAAATGATATGAAATTCAAGTTTCATTGTCCATAAATAAAGTTTTATTGGAACACGAGCATACTCATTTATTTATGTATTGTCTGTGGTTGCTTTTGCTCTACCATAGCAGAAGAGTAGCTGTGACAAAGACTCTATGGCCTGCAAGTCTAAAATATTCACTATCTGGCTCTATAAGAAAAAGTTTGCTGTTCTAGACTGTCAGCTTCCACATGCTCCCTGGGAAAGGACCCTGCTATTAAATTGCTCCTATTCTTTGTTCCCAACCTTTGCTTAGCTTTTAGGCCCAACTCCTTGACCTGCTATTGCCCAAATCTCAGTGTTATTTATTTATTTATTTATTTATTTTCCCTCAAAGCCCCAGTAGATAGTTGTATGTCATAGTTGCACATCCTTCTAGTTGCTGTATGTGGGACGCGGCCTCAGCATGGCCGGAGAAGCGGTGCGTCGTGCACGCCCGGGATCCGAACCCGGGCCCCCAGCAGTGGAGCGTGCGCACTTAACCGCTAAGCCACTGGGCCGGCCCCCTCAGTGTTATTTTGATGTTACAAGATTTGATCTATGCATTATTCAGAGGCAGGCCCAAAATGTTGTTGCCTTCCTGGCAAGAACTGCACAAGGAACTTATGGACCCAGCAAAAGGGGACAAAGAGATGTTCAATAGCTTCTTTCTCCAAAAGTAGGGCCTTCTTTCTCAGAGAACAAGAGAACCCAGGATTGACATTTCCATCAGATACAGAGGTGAGCCTATGATTTAGGGCTGGCCTGTTTTCACAACTCAGCAACACCTCTTGAATTAAAACTCTCTCTCTATCGTGTAGCTTATGCCTGCTCTCAGCCAGGATAGTTGGCTTCTGCGGCACCTTGTCCAGTATGGTTGGCTTCTGCGGCGCCTCGTCCTGCCAAATATATCGTGGAAATCGCTCTGATGATTTGTTTCCACTCCAGTGAAGCAGACGTCTGGATCCCTTTGTGAGCCTCTTGATCCTTATTCCCTACCACCCACACCAATATGCAACCAAAGCCTTGTTGGCTCAATGAATCTTTATGGTCTCATTTTATAGGATCCCCAAAGAAGAGAAATATGGCTGTGGTGTCCAGAATGTTAATTGATAATAGTTCTTGGCAACAGTGCTCTTCCTGGCTTTCCCTCCTTAACCTGCTCCTTCCACCCATAATAATAACACCATTCCTTAATAGATTGGCACCAGTCTGGAGTTCTCAGTTTTCTCTCTCTCTCTCTCTCTCCCTCTCACACATACACCCACACACACTCACACACACATGTGCTTCATTCTTTTCTTCCTTGTTCTACCAATTATATTTAGGACTGTTTAACTTTCTAATATGAGCTAGTTTGTAAGCCAACTCCCTGAACATTGTAATGATGTGAATATTAATGATTAAAAGGGGCTTCACTGAGTGTTGCTCCCCATTTCAACCACGCTTCATTGTCAAAGTTAAGGAGGGGTCTTGTATCTCTATTCGTTTAAGAATTCTCTCCTCTAGACAATTGTCTCTATATTCTATAGTTGAGTTGAATTTAGGCCCTAGGCTGGGGTTGGGAAAAGGCAGGAACCACCTACCACAGAGGTTAACCCTAAACAAATGTGGCTTTCATATTAATAAGTAGGTCATTTCATCTTAAATATTGGGCACCAAGAGGGAAATCCATTGGGAGGTTATAAGCTGGGGATCAAGTGGCCTAGTGTTTTATTCCAGCTCTTATCCAAACAATCTCCAAATTTCTTGCCTTTGCCTTCTCTGGTTTTCATTTTTCTGACCTGTAAAATAAAGGGTCTGATTAGTCAAATCTTTAAAGTTCCTTCCAACTCTAAATTGTTCTGATTCCACATCCCTATCTATTACCTAGAGATAATAATTTCTATCCTCATCATTCGAAGATTGAGTAATGTTTATGAACCACCAGAAATAGAAACTTGTTGAATTCCTCAGAAGAGAAGTAGATTCATTGAGCTCTCACTTAATCAAAATGAGCAAGAAATGGAGTATTCCAATTTATTCCACATGTGGGTTACCACAAGTTGCTATATACCATATAGGCATCAGCAAATATTTATATAATTAGAACAGAATAAAAAATACAGCAGTAGAATTATGATAACCATAACATAAACTTTTTTATTCACCCTTTTATAGTGCCCTCAGAATAGATTCTGAACTCTTATAATCATTGTACAGCACTGGACCTATAGATGAGGTAAGATTGGGCTGAGTTAACAATATATAATTAAAGTTGCTTGAAAGTTTTGTTTATAATTTTTCTTTCTCATAAAACTAGAATATAGAAAAATTCAAGTTACTTGAACGGTAGAATTACATAATTTTAGATCTGGAAGGGCCCTTAAGGATCATTTGACCCAATCCTCAATTGTACAGATGAGAAACCTGAGGCTCAGAGACGTCCAAATCACAGAGCTGGTGGTGCCAGAGCTGACTCTAGAATTCATATTTCCCACAAGGATTGCCTCCTGGAGAAAGATTGCAGTTTATAAGATCACAGTCACTTTGTTTTTAATTCTCAGTCTGTAGTAGGTTATCATAATCTTCTCATAATTATCTACTCATGTAATCACCACCATAACTGTCGATCATTGAGATAATTTCCCAGGATAGTACTGCTGTCTTTTGGAAATAATCAGGAAAATGTGAGGCAGGAGGGACTACACTCATACTGCTTTTATTTTTATTTTATTTTATTTTATTTTTTTTGTGAGGAAGATCAGCCCTGAGCTAACATCCATGCTAATCCTCCTCTTTTTCTTTTTGCTGAGGAAGACCGGCTCTGAGCTAACATCTATTGCCAATCTTCCTCCTTTTTTTTCCCAAAGCCCCAGTAGATAGTTGTATGTCATAGTTGCACGGCCTTCTAGTTGCTGTATGTGGGACGCGGCCTCAGCATGGCTGGAGAAGCAGTGCATCGGTGTGCGCCCGGGATCTGAACCTGGGCCGCCAGTAGCGGAGCGCACGCACTTAACCGCTAAGCCACGGGATCGGCCCTCACACTGTCTTTAATAAAGAGATAAAATATAAGTTTTTTGAAACCAACATTTTAAAGCTTATATAGCACCAAATATTTTATTTGCAAAAATTTTATTTTTTACCTAGAAGTTTTGGCATCGTGTAGATCAGACTCCCTGACTAGCAGTTAGATATTTACTCATAAATTCTAAACAACTGTCCTGGGTTTGTGCCAATTTCTTTGGTAGGAAGGAGAACATAATATGCAATAATGCTTTTTCTTGCTGTCCTTCATTCTTTCTTTCTCTCTTATATACCTAGAGTTTTATAACTAGCACACTCAAGGACTCTAGGACAATGAAAAGTAGCTCTTCAACATACAAATGCTGGGGACCTTTGGAATAAGAAACCAATTTTATGTGTGTCACTATAGCCACAAAATTTTAGGAATTGAACAAATTTTGAAAACTATGTTCTATGTCAATCACCTTGTTCTGATCTGCCACAATACTACTTTTTGTGTCATAAGCAACATGGCTGGCTTTAGCCATCGGTTAGATAGTTTTATCTATGCCAGTGGTTCTCACACTTCAGCCTGTGTCAGAATTTCCTTAAAAAACAGATTGGCTCAATTGCCATATTTGAATAGATCTGGCGTGCGGCCCCAGAATTTGCATTTCTAACAAGTCCAGGGGTGATACTGACACCTCTGGCCTCAGGGACTACACTTGAGAACTACTGCTCTGTCTATGCCTTTCAGCCAAGAGGCTGTGTGAATACTGAATGGTGAAGTCAGTAAATGATGCAGGTGATGGTGATGAGTTTGATTGCTGTTATTTTTGCTCCCTGTAAGCCAGACCAAGAATACTCTCACCATACTATTATCACAGTGAACACTAACTGAACTGAGATCAGGGGTTCCCAAAGCTTTTGACAGGGAAGTTTGAGGTTATCTGGTCCAGCCCCTGTTTTTGTGCAGAAAAGGTATTAATCCCCTCTTACCCCAAGGCTCAGAGAGGTGATGTGTCTTGTCCATGATCACACTGCTGTTAACAGCAGTGCCAGGACCAGAACCTTGGCCTCCAGCCTCCCAGTGCTTTCCATCACAATGAAATTAACATTTTTTGATGGTGACTGCTTCTCTCTTGGTTTCAGAACAACTTTCCCAGCAAATGTCTACCTGATTTCAAACAATGGATATTGTTCATTGGTCATTTGGCTGAGAGGATTAGAACTTTCCATTAATGTCACTGCTTTTCAACCACAATGTGTCCTCATAATGCCAGCCAGCTATTTTTCAAATATGTTCAAGGTGTCAGTAGATGAGGGAGTGTGGACATAGCAGTGCAAATCTGTCTACACTTTTATAAAACAAGTGTATATTTCACTAAATATTATCATCATACTCAAAAGGCAAACTATTATGCTATTTTACGCTTCTTGTCTAAGTATGAAAAGGTAAAGAATATCCGGATGAAGTCACTCATCTAGTAGTAGAGGCAATAAATATCTTGATCCCATAGATTTCAATTATGCAGCAAGATTGCTGGCTGGAAATAAATCACCAGACTTCATAGCCCCCTACCTGTCACAAGAATTTCTTCTACCTTCTGCCTCTTAAAGACAGACAAGCCTGGCTTCTGATAGCCTTTCAATTAAGAGGGATGGATCATGGGCTATTCTCTCCTTACAGCCATCATGGTAACTGTATAACCAGAAATCTAACTAATTCATAATAACTGTGTTGTGAAATAAACTTTTAAGCAGCCCTCTCTGCACTTCTCCGCTCCTGAAAAGAGATGGCATAGCTTTGAGGCTGGGGGGAATTGGATGGAATAGGGATGGAAAGTAGACCTAAAGACTTCATATGTGGAGACAGTGTGGTTAAGAGTGGAGTCTCCCGAGCCAGCCCTGGTGGTCTAGTGGTTAAGTTCGGCACTCTCACCGCTTTGGCAGCTGGGGTTCATTTCCCAGTTGTGGAACCACACCACCCGTCTGTCAGTTGCCATGCTATGGTGGAGGCTCACATAGAAGAACTAGAAGGGCTTACAACTAGGATATACAACCATGCATTGGGGGATTTGGGGAGGGGAAAAAAAAAAAAAGAGGAAGATTGGCAACAGATGTTAGCTCAGGGCAATCCTTCCCTGCAAAAAAAAAAACAAAAAAAGGAACCTGCAAAGACAAGGCCAGATTCTCAGATGAATCATTTAAAAGAAAAAAAAAAAGACTGAAGTCTTCCACCATTTTTCTTTTTTTTTTAGATTTTCTAAAGACCATACTTTTTAATGTGGTATGGACCAATGGTAAGAACCTTACACTAATGTTCACAAGAGCCAGTTGAATGTACTAAGCCATGAGTAAGACTCTGAAACAACAATTTTTCCTACAAACTGTTGCTATTGGGGTTGTGGGGTTTTTTTGCCCATTAAATTTATGTGAATACAATATAAAAACAACTGTTTGATTTAGGAAACCTAGTTATATTTACTAGAAGAAAAGAAAAGAAAAATAATGATCTCTTGAACTGAAAGTCAAAGTCAGTTCTTTGGTATTATGTAGAGTAGACCAAGACACTGGTAACAAAACCAAAACACTGGTATCAAAATTTTCCACTTTTTTTTTTTGAAGGAGATCATTCTCTCTTCCCCTCTCTGTGGTTTACTCTCCTTCACTGTCCCTGAAAATATTCCACTTTTTTTTTTTCGCTGAGGAAGATTCACGCAGAGCTAACATCTATTGCCAATCTTCCTCTTTTTTTTTTTGCTTGAGGAAGATTAGCCCTGAGCTAACACCTGTGCCGATTTTCCTCTCTTTTGTATGTGGGTTGCCACCACAGCATGGCTGACAAGTGGTGTAGGCCTGCACCCAGGAGCTGGACCCACAGACCCGGGCCACCGAAGCGGAGTGCACTGAACCTAACCACTACGAGATGGAGCCGGCCCCCAATATTCCACTTTTTAATAGATTGTGTTGATATTTTATTAACATACCTAACTAATTTTATTTTTGTCAGTTGAGTAAATTCTACCAATTATGGAGCTGTTTTGGTGTTGTACAGATAAAATCCTCAAATAAACAGTAGTTGGATGGGACTTGTCCATGTGTGATGTGGTTTTGTCTGGTCATCTGTGTGATTATTGTGTTGTTCTAATTTAGGAGAAAGGAAGACTCCATCTGATCAGCCCCAGTGGGAAGCTCTGTTCGGTACTAGTTAGAGCTGCTAAATGATCTCCAAAGGGAGTTAAGGGGATTGTGGTAATGTGGTTTGCAGGTCACCACACTGGATATTAAGATCAAACAACGCCTAGAGAGTTCAACTGTTTCTGTTTACCCAGTACTCCCAGCCTCATCCACCCCCCATCTTGATTATTTATTTTTGTTGTTTGAGCTTTCTTTTTAGCTTTAGGAAAATGTCAAACATTGGCGGGGAGGTGTTGCATGGATCACGACTTTGATGTATTCTTTGACCAGTCACTATTAGAAAACATTTTCAGGAATTTCTCATGCTGGGAGCAGTTACTAAAAAACTCAACTTAAAAAAATACACAGGAGCCGGCCCGGTGGTGCAGCGGTTAAGCACGCGCGCTTGGCTTCCGCGGCCCGATGGTTCACAGGTTCGGATCCCGGGCGCGCACTGACGCACCGCTTGTCAAGCCATGCTTTGGCGGAGTCCCATATAAAGTAGAGGAAGATGGGCACGGATGTTAGCCCAGAGCCAACCTTCCTCAGCAAAAAGAGGAGGATTGGCATTGGATACTAGTGCAGGGCTGATCTTCCTCACACACACAAAATATATATATATACATTTTACCTTAATTTTCACTTCTTTCTTAAATATGTTTTTTTTTCAGTTTACAAAGAAAACACTGCCTGTTTCAGAGACGTTAAACAATATAAAATAGGTTAAAGAAAAAAGAAAAAAAATCCCTAGAAATACCAACATACTATCAAAGCCTTCAATCTCTCTCTTCCATGTATATGTCACACACACACACATACGCGAGCATAATGGAAAGCACATGTCATGCTAATTTTCCTCCCCACATCACAAATAGAAACGCTGGGGCATAATTTAAGATGGTAGTGTTACATATCTCCATGAGATGGTGCTCAAAGATTATTTTTATTTTTAGTTTCTGTCCTGACAATTGTGAAATTACAATTCACAATTTATGTAGGTGAGTTCATGTGCTAACCTGTTCATGTACATCATGTACATCTTTGTGTGTTTTATTACATTTAGGGTGGTTATAAAAATTTCCCCCCATTTGGGGCTTCTGGTTATTACATTGTTTCTTTGGAAAATGTTATAAAAGAGATGGGAGACACATTGCGATGTGTACCCTATTTTCACCAGACAATATTTTACGGAAATCTTTCTATCTATAGACTTAGAAGGAGATATCTATCTATCTCTGCCTTACATATAAGATATATATATATTCCTTTGAAGTAGCATTCCCTTACACAAATGTTCTCTAATTTATAATTAATTCTCAAATTTGTTTTATTTGATTATAAAAGTAATACATGCTTGCTTTAAAACATTTTAAGACGCTACAGAAATGTACAAAGTAAAATGTAAATTCCGCCCCCCCCCCTTTCTTCCCTACTCCCTTCTAGGAGTATCTACTGTTAATAGTTTGGTATGTATCCTTCCAGACTTTTTTACTTTTTTTTTTTTTTTTTTTTTGTGAGGAGATCAGCCCTGTGCTAACATCTGCCAATCCTTCTCTTTTTTTGCTGAGGAAGACTGGCCCTGGGCTAACATCTGTGTCCATCTTCCTCCACTTTATATGGGACGCTGCCACAGCATGGCTTGCCAAGCAGTGCGTCAGGGCTCTCCCGGGATCCGAACCGGCGAACCCCAGGCCGCCACAGCTGCTTGCGCCACCGGGCCGGTCCCAGACTTTTTTACTTTTGATATAAACAAAATTAAGCAATATATAGTTTTTAAATATTTTTTACAAAAACGAGGTCATAGTACAGTGTAATATGATTCTACAACTTACTTTTTTTCCAACCAACAATGTATCATGGTGTATATATCAAAGTATTTATTTTTTTTAATGACTGCATAGTATTCCATTAGTATGGACCAATCCTCTATTGGTTAATATTTAGGTTTTTTCCCCCAACTTTCACCTATTATTTTTGTTTACTTGTTAACTCTTAAGGATAAAGTCATAATAGTGGGATTTCTGAGTTGAAGAGTAAGTTCATTTAATATGTTGATACATGAGATAAAATGCTCTCCAGGAAAGTTATACTATTTTATACCTTTACCAGAAGTGCAGAGAGGACTTATTGTCTGGGTATCATAATTTTTTAAATCAATTTGTTAAGCAATAAATATAATCTCCTTGTTGGTTTTATTTTTATTTCTTTGATTACTAATGAAGTTAAATATATTCTCAAATGTCTATTGACTGTTCAGTTTTTCTTTTATAAATTATCCATTCCTTTTTGTGTGTGTGTGTGAGGAAGATCGGCCCTGAGCTAACATCTATTGCCAATCCTCCTCCTTTTTTTTCCCTTTTTCTCCCCAAAGCCCCAGTAGATATTTGTATGTTATAGCTGCACATCCTGCTAGTTGCTGTATGTCGGACACGGCCTCAGCATGGCCGGACAAGCAGTGGGTCGGTGTGCGCCCGGATCTGAACCCCGGGCCGCCAGTAGCAGAGCACGTGCACCCAACCGCTAAGCCATGGGGCCTGCTCCGAAATTATCCATTCTTGTGATCATTTTCAATAGAAGTGATTGGCTTTCTCTTAACTTGTAAAATTCTTTGTATATTGCAGAAATTAGTTATCTATCATAGAGCTGCAAATATTTTCCCAATTTGTCATTTGTCTTTGAATCTTGTTTATAGTAATTTTTGCCGTATACATACACAAGTTGCTTTCATTTGTGTGTTTTGTGTGTGGTAAAATTTATCAGTCTTTTCCTTTTTGGTTCCAGGGCTTCATGTCAAGCCTCTAAAAATCCCCCATCACCCCAGGATCATACAAAGTGCTACCATATTTTCCTTCTAGAACTCGCGTGGCTCCATTGTCTACATTTAATTCTTTAATCCATCTGGAATTCATTTTAGTATCAACTGAGGTATGGGTCTAGCTTTATTTTTTTCCCAAATAGGCACTTTTTCCAACAGCATTTATTGAACAATCCGTCTTTTCTCCACAGATTACAACTGTCTTATTTAGTGTATACTAATTTCCCAAATACGCTTGAGTCTACTTTTGGACTCCATTCTGTTTCCTTGATCTATCATCTATTCCTGTGCCATAACACATTGTCTTAATTTCTATAGCTTAAAAATACTTTCTAATATCTGGTAGGGGTACTCCTTTAAAAATATTAATTTTTATTTCCACAAGTTTTAAATTGAGGTTTTATTTCCACAAGTTTTTAAAATTCATTTAACATGAAGTTGACCATTTTAAAATGAACAATTAATTCAATGGCATTTAGTACATTCACATTGTTGTGCAACCATCACCTCCATCTGGTTCCAAAATATTTTCATCACCCTAAAGGAAGCCCCATACCCACTAATCAGTTTTTCCCCATTCCCCTCTCTCCACAAATTTTTAACACACAAAAAAATTGAACTTTTATTATAAAATCCCAGGTTTCAGGTCCACTGTGCATCAAGGAAGCTTAAAATTCAAGTCCAAGTTCAGAATCATAGAGAAGTCTTTCCTGATTAAGGCCATCCTCCAGAATCCCTCTGCATCCCCCAGGCTTGCTTCTGCATCCCCAGTAGCCCAAGACTCAACTTGGATTCTGTTAATCTGCTGCTAAGTTGCTTTGTGATTTTTCTCAAGCATCTGTGACTTGTGTTATGTCTTCCCAACAACCTTGTAAACCTGCTACTTTTTTCTTTTCTGCAGTCCACCCTCATAGCATCTGGCCTTGACTTTACATCATCACATTCTCATTAAATTATTGTTGATTGGTTGTTATCAAAACGTCCATATTGGACTCAGCAGGGAGTCAGGAGACTGCCTGGAGCATGATTTACATGGAAATTAAGAGGGAATTTAACATATAGCATTTTGCTTTCAGATAATATGATACTACTAGCTGTCGTTTATCATGTGCCTATTAATTGTCCTGCCATACACATTGTCTCATTTAATCCTTACAACAGTCTTCTAGGGTGGGGGTGTAATGATGATATTTCAGAGGTTAAGTAACTTGCCTAAAGTCCCTGGGCTTAATGTCAGATCCAAACTTTGAACCCAGGTTTGCCTGACTACACAGCACTTTCTACCGTGCTATATTGTCTTCATGTAATCTCTCCATCAAGGGCTACCCATCATGTTATCCCAGTTCATGTTTCTACTTTCATTGTTATAGTCAGGTTTGTTTAGCGGGAACATCTAAGCCCTCCTGCTGAGGTATGTGATTAGAATAGTCAGGAAGCATCAAAGACTCATTGCTTCTCTCACATGTGACCTTACTTCACACCCTGGCCAGGCTGTCAAGAATCAAGTTCATTCCTTGCTTTATTATGTTCTATGTTCTGGATGGAGTTCCACTCACCTTGGCCAGAGCTGGAGCTAGTATATGGAGTTGAAGCCAGGCACAGCCTCCGCTGTGAGGATGGGTGACATTTTCCTCAGGGGGAGAATCCCAGTGGGTGCCTGGGAGCTCCATCTCTTCCCAATCTGCCCCCACTTGGTGTCTCCCTATTTCCTATCTTCTAGAAAAGGTGTGAAGCTCAAAGATGTCAGGAGCACTATTTGGAGAAATTAAGTGTAAACTAATCAGAAACACATGGATTGACTTTCTCTCAGAAGAGACTCATATTTTAAAGTGGAAAGGAAAACACATGGGACAAAGACCAGATGGGCATTTAAGTATGGCATGGGAGGGAGGGGTATTTCAGCAAATCCTAATCAGTTGGGCATGCCCAGCCCAACCTCTCCCTCGCAGTGGCAGAAAGACAGGCCACCTCTGGGATGGTGTAGTCCTGGATCTGTGTTCTCAGAGGACAGAAGCCCTGGATGTGGAAGCACAAGGCACGGGTTCATGATGCAGCGATGCCGTTTAGCAGCTCTTGTGACCTTTATGACTGGACAAGACACTTGGTCCTAGTAAATTTCTTCATTTGTTAAAAAAGGGGAGGTTACAATGATAGCATCTTTTCTACCTGCTTGTAAGGTTCTTGTGACATCATGGTTACAGTTTGCTGTAAACTATTAAGCCATTATCATCATTTAACTGCATAATAAAGACTTTGGAGAGGTAATAAGCAATGATAATGACCAAATTAGGTCAAATGGACTGACAATTTGTAAAATGGCTGTAAGACTTTTCCTTCAGGAGGATATTAGATAAGAACTAACATCAATAACTATTTTTATTAGATGACGCTTTGTAAGCCTGGCCTCCTAGGTGACATAGTCATTCAGTCAATAATAACAGGAACCCAGTCCCGGGTGCTATGTATGAGTGTACTTTGCGGGGTGTGGGTGTGTGTGGAGCACTGGGGGTGGCGATGAGCTAAAAGACCTAAATGCTGGAAGGAAGCTTAGGAATCATTAAGTCCAATTTTCTCATTTTCCAGATAAGAAAAAGGAGGCCCAGAGAGACAAGGTAATTTGCCTGAGGCCACACAGCTAATGGCTGAGCTGGGGCTCAATCCCAGCTTTTAGTCTTTGTAGCTTTTCACATACTCAGTAACAGTTTTTCAAACTGCAAGTTGCAACCCATTAGTGAGTTGTAAAATCAATTAGTGAGACGTAACCGGCATTAGAAAAAAAAAAAAAAAAAGAACAGAATGAAATAGAAAAGATCTGAGTGCATGGCTGGTGGGAAGGATAGGCATTGTTTTGAGAAACTTTTATTTCACTTACATATTTATATAAGTATATGTGACCTGGGTCATACTTAAAATGTATTTCTTGCTATGGGTTATGGTTTTTAAAAGTCTAAAAACTGCTACTTTAAAGGGACATTGACTCTGCCCTCAGGTTCTTATACTCTGGTAATTCAATAAAAGAATAAATGAAGATGACCTAAGAGAAGAACCCACTGAAAACATTATAAAATAGGCCAGTTTGCACCCGTTTTACTTCTGTTCTCAGAGAAAGGAGAGATAGCTAGATGCCTGATTAGTAAGTTAGGGAAGACTTGGCTCCCACAAATTCTCAGCAGCCCTCTTTAAAACCCCTTAGTTGCTTTGCTTGCGTGGAGCCATTTCTCAGATCTCAAGCTTTGATCACAAGGAGGTTGAATTGGTCATTGAGAACATGTAGTGAGCTCGCGGACCTGGATAACTCCAAATGTCTCTTCCCCATCCTCCTCCCTCCCTCCTCACCCTAGGAGGCTGATTCCATTCCCAAAGGAATGACCAAATGATTCTTGGACTCAGACCAGCATAGGGATAAATACTAGGAACAGGTTCTTCATGGTTATTTCCTTGAAAATATCCCTGGCCAGGCAAATGATATTAGTAAAACCATTGTCAAGTTATAAGGAACCCACACCCTGAGATGAGTCTGGTCCTAAATTGGGAAATCGAGACCCCTTGACTTATAATGCTTTTCACTGCATCCTTGCTGCTCCTATCTGTTTTGGGCACTTCTTGACTCTTGATGTTCAGCTCTCTGCTGGTGACTCGCCTGTTGCTTTCCAGCTTCCCAGCCTGGATTCCTGCTCGCTGGCACTTGATTTCCCAGACTGTACCTGGTCTGTCTACTCACACCATGCTACCTGCTTTTTCCTTTCTGCCCTAGTGGATTCCTGGATTTGACCTCTTGTTTGCTTAACCCATGGTTCATTCATGCCTGCTCCTTCCATCCTTTACTTTCTTCTCAGGATCTGACTTCTTGTCCTCCCAACTTACTCAGCTGCCCTGCTTGCCTGCCCTTGACTCTGACTCCTCCTACCATGCAGTCTTGTTATCACTCCATTTCTGGGGTGACTCTTCCCTGCCACACCCTCATCTTACATTCCTGATGCCTAAGCTCCAAACTGACAAGTTAAGAGGGTGAGACAACAATTTTCCAGGTTTCCTGCCTTCATTATCACCCCCAAGAGTCATATGTTGTCTTTATTGGGCTGTGGCTGTAGGACATTGCCCATCTCACATGATCTGTGTCCCCTCCACAATAGCAACTCCTCAACAGGAAGAGTTTCAGACCAGTTGTCTTGAGTGCTACAAAGCTCCTCAATCCTCCCAACTCTCCCGGATCCAGTGCTTGTCATGGGGGAAAACGGAACCAGGATGATTATTCTCCGTAGCCATCCACAGTGGCACCAAGAGGAGCAAAGGTATAATAAGCCATTTTGCACATTTGGAACAATTAATTAAACTGCCCCCACCATGACCCTCCCTGCCTTGCAGAACCAGAATGTTTCAACATCAAGATGTCTGTGAGCGGGCACCAATTAGAGGGTTATTGTAAGAAACTGAGATGTAAGGACAAGAACCTGAACTGGAGGGATGACGGTAAACGTGTAGGTGAGAGCAAGAGACAGACACGAGATATTTTAATGAAAAAGAGCAACAGGACTTGGAGACTAAACGGATATGGGGAATGGGGAGAAGGATCAATCAATGCCAAGGCCATTGTTGGAAGTAATCAAGTTAAGATATCCCCAGCTGCCTGGCCCCCAGGCACCTGCAACCAACTAGTCTAAAGCATAACAGTTTTTACCTCCAAGCCAGTTCTTGCTCTGTTTTTCCCTGTTTCATTCAGTGTTTGTCACTCCCTCAGCTACCCACATTTGAAACCTTGAATGATCTTTGACTCTGCCCCCAGGTCTTCCTTAAATCCAGTAAGTCACCAAATCCTACTGATGTTTCCTTCATAATATTCTTAAAATCCACTCCATCCTGTTATTCCTCGTGCTCCTACGCTGGTTTAGGGTCTCAGAGCTTCTAGCCAGGACTCTTGCCTCAGCTCTACCTTCAGTCTCCCCTGCTTCTATCCATGCCACACCCAGCTGCCACATAATCTTTCCAAAACACCACTTTTAACATGCTACCTCACTGCAAAAAATATGCCCATGGGGGCCGGCCCCGTGGTGTAGTGGTTAAGTGTGCACACTCCGCTGCTGGCAGCCTGCGTTTGGATCCCGGGTGTGCACCGACGCATCGTTTGTCAGGCCATGCTGTGGCGGCGTCCCATATAAAGTGGAGGAAGATGGGCACGGATGTTAGCTCAGAGCCGGTCTTCCTCAGCAAAAAGAGGAGGATTGGCATGGATGTTAGCTCAAGGCTGATCTCCCTCACAAAAGAAAGAAAGAAAGAAAGAAAAAATATATACCCATGACTTCTGTTGTGTGGGAAATTATCTTGCTGTAATAGTAGCCTCCAAATTCATGACCAGGTGAACTATCCCTGAAGTCACAGAACAGAAAGGATCAGAGATCAAGTGAAAATGCTCAAATCACATGGTTTATTTAATCAATTTAAAACATACAGCAAGAAGCAAGGGGAAAGGAATGGGGCTACTTGACCAACTTAAGGAAGGTGGGATGCAAGCAGGATGGAAGGACCACACTACCTGAATTTGGGGTATGCAACATTCGTATGTTCTGTATCTCTCTCTGCTGTATCAGCCTTCCCTGCTGACGATATTACAAGGACCGGAGTTGATATTCAAGCAGGGGGACCCACAGACGGAAGATGCACTGGGCCAATGACACACGCTTACTTTTTCAGACAAAGGAAGAAGTGTGTGGGGCCATAGCTGTAAGTTGCTAATTAGCCTGCTGGGTAGCCATGAGTATGTTTGTATACCTTGGGCAGAGTACACAGGGCCAGAATAGGTGTCACCAAAGTGTCTAATCAAACCTCATGAATATCGAGTGCTCACGTACATTTAATATATGCTGAATATTAGTGCCTTTGGTATATTTATGCTTCGTGTATCTTATGCATGTTCAGGATATCATAAATATTTTGTACCTTTTGTGCATTTAGTGTCATGACTATTTAGTACCCAGGTGCCTTGTGAATATTAGGCATCTCTTGGTCCTTCCTATTTGTGTTTATCCCACACATGCTTCACCAGCTATTTAACTGCTTGCTAACTATGACTTCTGCCTCTGTCTAACAAACATTTTGCTTACTAGCTACCTATACTTTAAACATCTTAAAATGTTTCACTCATGTTTTACAAACTACAAACTTATCTTTTATAACAAGATTGAATATTCTCAAAGTAAATTTACATTACAGCCTTCTCTTTGCCCACATTGCTGTAAACTCCTGATTTACCCCCTGCCGCCCCAAATCTGCTCCTCCTTCAGTCTTTCCCATCTCAGACATGCCATTTCCTGATCTCGGAGTCAACCTTGACATCAAACTCTCCTACCCTCCTCAAATCCAATTCATCATCAAGACCTCACACCACTACTCCTAAGATACACTTCCACCCCAGTCCAAGCCATCATCAGCCTTCTGAGATGATTGCAGTTTGCTGCTGCTTCCACTCTTGGCTGCTTCAATCCTGTTCTATGCAGCATCCCAGAATGTTCTTTCTCAGACATCAGTTGGATCATGTCACTCCCGTGCTTAAAACCCTTCATTGGGTTCTCATTGCGCTTAGGATCAAATCCAAAGTTCTTAACGTGGTGTACGTGGGTCTGCGTGGTGTGGCCTGAGCCACTTCTGCAGCCTCACCTCAGCACCCTTTCGCCTTCACAAGGTTCCCTTCACATGATCTTTAGTTTCTGCCGTAGGGCCTTCGTGCTTTCTATTTCTTTTACCTGGAATGCTCCCCTTGCTCAGGACTCTGTCTCCCTCATACACACACTACTCGTTGGTCTTCAGATTTCAGCTTAAATGTGATTTCCTCAGAGAGGCCTGTGCTGACTCCCCAGTCTACTTAGGTCCTGCATTATTCTCTCTCTTAGCACCCTCTCTCTTTGTTTCCTCCATAGGGTTTATTTGGCTGTGAGTTTATTTAAAATCTGCCCGTCCTTCCATGCCATAATACCCCATTGGGGCAGGGATCCTGTTTTGTTCGTGGTAGCCCAGTCGGCACTTAGCACAATGCCCAGTACATAGTAAACACTCAAAAAATATTAACTGAATGAACAATGACTGTGAGGAAAACACAAATTTCCTTAGGGCCAGCCCTGGTGGCCTAGTGGTTAAGTTCGGCACGCTCTGCTTCCACAGCCCGGGGTTCGGTTCCTGGGCGTAGACTTACACCACTCGTCTCAGTGGCCATGCTGTGACTGCGGCTCACATACAAAAAGAGGAAGATTGGCAACAGATGTTAGCTCAGGGCGAATCTTCCTCACCAAAAAAAACAAAAACAAAAACAAAACAAAACAACAGATTTCCTTAGCCTGATATTTCTAACTTGAGTCCCTTTATGTGGATTTTGTGGTCAGAGTTTGGGGTTTGAATTCTGATTCCTCCACTTACTAAGTGTGACCATTAATTAGTTAGTTATTTAACCTCTTTGATTCTCAACATTTCTCACATATAAAATGGGGATAGAGATAAGCATCTCACAAGTTGCTGTGAGGATCCAGGAGGATTAGGCCTGGGGAAGCCCCTGGCACGGTGACTGACACGGAGCAGGCACGCAGCAAACACTTGTTCCTGCTCACTGCTTTCTCACCCTGCACGTTTCCTCTGTTTTTCTCCACCTGGGCTGCACCTCCTTCTCAACGTGACTAGGTCCCTCGAGGTCTCGCTCACATGTCTTCAGTGGGCCCTCTTCAGCAGCCCAGCCCTTGGTGGGTGCTCACCCCTCAAACTGTTTAGCTGTTCATTCCCAGTTCTTGGAATGTACAATAGTAACTGGTTTTTTTTGTTTTGTTTTTAAATCTTTTATGCATCTGTCCTGTTTCCCCAACTAGACTCCAAGCCCTTTGGCTACAGGGTTCCCATCTCAGGCTTCTCATATCCCTCACAGTACCTGGCTCAGTGCCCTCCATAGAGATGCTCAACTCAAATTCAGCTGGCATTCGTGAGTGCCCACAGGATACCACGCACTGTAGTTCACATTCATTATTGCCTCGCTTCATTTCTCATGAGAATCCTGCCACAGAAGTATTACTATGCCTCTTGTGAAAACAGAGGCTGGGAAGGTTTAGTAATCTGCCTAGGGGTACCCGGTTAGCAAATAGCAGTCTTTTAGCTCTATCTGTTTGGTTGATAGCCTGGCAAATAGTAAATGCTCAATAAATACATGTTAGCGCTCTTTCCACTACACCATATTGCCTTTCTCAGGAAATATTTATTCCTAGTGAGGATGATACTTATCATGTTCTCAGATCTTACTCTCCCCAAGAACTTGGCTGAAAATCCCACGTCCTTGATCCTCTGCCCTAAAGTTCTCCGTTTTCTCAGTTTCCTATTAGTGCCGCATCTCTTTGCTAAATTCTCATAGACTCTGACACGGCATGCCCCTTAGTCTCTCCACAAGCCCTGTTCTTCTCCATATCTTCCTCCCACTAGAGCTTCTCTTCCTCATGGTCCCCCCTTTCTCCATCCTCCATCTAGTCCAACATTAATTCAGGTTGCAGGGATTAAGAAAGACACCCCTACCTGGGAATGCTCTCTAAACTAGGGCGCTTAGGCCCAGGAGGTGCCTAAGTTTCTTTGGAGGTAGAATTATTACTACTCATTAGTTGGGTGGCTTGGGCAAGTCACATCCCCTCTCTAAGCCTCACTTTGTTCAGATATAAAATGGTAAGACGTGCTAACATTTATCAAGCACCTACATAATGTACATAAGCATCACCTATATTATAAGAAATCAATAATAGCAGATGCTTACATAGCACTTATGCCAGACACTATACCAAATGCTTTACATATATCCTCACAACAACCTTAATCCTCACAACAACCCTATGTAAATGTTATTATTAACCCTATTTCACAGATGAAAAAGCCGAGGTCTCCAAATTAAGTAACTTACCCTAGATTGCCCCAGCCAGTGGGTGGTGGAGCTGAGCTTCAAACTCCAGCAGTTCTGGCTGCAGCGTCCCCGTCTTAACCACTGCCGTATACTATCTCTTATTTCCTCATAAAATGAGGGAGGCTAGTTAAAAATAATCCCTAGCATTTTTATAGCACTTTTCCAATTCTAGAGCACTGTTCACATTCTGTGTCTTATTTGATCTTCACAATAACCCTAGGAGTAGACATTATTAGCACAATTTACGGGGCAAGAACTGAGACTTATTAAGAGGGTCATGCGTCCAAGGGCACACGGCTAACCAGGACAGAGTCAGGACTCAAACGCAGGACTGTCCATTCATCTGCACCTCAGATGCCACAGGGCGCATCCTGTCCTTTCTAAGTCTCCTCCAGCTCCAACATCGTACACTATTCTTTCCTCTTTGTCTTTCTTTAAAGAGGCCCCAGTTTTCCCTGGAAGAATTCCCAGCCCTGTCACCCCCTCACCCACTTTGTGCAGTGCATGCTCACAAAGAGCAGCAGAGGGTGCTGTAGACCAGCACACAGGGTCGGTGCGGCCCCGGGAGCTCCTGTTGGAGAAAACTGCCACAGGCCTCCCTGACTTTCTCTTCTTTTTAATTTGTTTATATTAAATAATGTTTTAGTAAGTACTACCTGTACACAGTATAAAATTTTAAAGGTACATACGAGTATCCAATGTACCTGCTCCCCAGCTACCCAGTTTGCCATCCTGGGAGCAAAGCCAAGAAGTTTTCTAGTATTTCCTTCTAGACATAGTCTATGCACATATAAGCAAATATGTATTTTTCTTTCCATACAAATGATAGCATACAGACATGCACACATTGTTTTTTATTGTTCACACAAATGGTACCACACTACAAACTATTCTTCCTCTAGTTTTTTGAGGTAATTTATCTTGCATATGGGTCCATATCATAATTCATAATATTTAATTGAATGGATAAACCATAATAGATTTTACCAGCCCCCTATTATTTTCTATCTTGTACAATTACAAGCAAAGCTGCAAAGAAATACCGTGTACATAGGCCACTTTGCACACGTGCGTAACGGCAGGAAAAATTCCCAGAAGTGAAATTGCTTGCCTACAAATTACACACACTTGTAAGGTTGCTCAATATTGCTAGATCGCCTTGCACAGAAGCTATCCATTTATAGCTGCAGCAGCAGGGCATGCAAGGGTCTGTTTCCTACACCCTCACTAATACAGAATCTTATCAAGCTTTCAAATTTTTGCCTATCGCATAGGTGAAAGATGGTTTCTCACTGCAGTTTTAATTGTATTTCTCTTAAAGTGAGTGCCCGCTGACCTCTGAGGTTCATTCATTCAATCTGTAAACAATTAGCAGGTGCCTCCTGTGTGCCAGGCACCGTGTTGGGGCATCCTCCCCCAGCTGGCCCTGATCCGACTTTCACTGTCTTTTCCGGCCTGCCCTGTACTAGCCTGCCTTATCATATCCCCCAAGAAGCCATTTTCCTTGCTTGGCCGTCCTCACCAGGTCAAGCAGGGGCGACCTCACTTGACCTCTTCTTTAAGAGGTTAAGAGTGAGGAGAATGTGGTTTCTGGCCTTTTCTCTGTTTCTCAAGACTAATTCCTGTAACCCAATTAAGCAAAGCTGAGAGGTGGGGGACATGTGTCTTGAGGTCAGTGTTAGCCCCGAGTCCTCCTTGGGCTTCTGAGAGACACCCAGTCCAACGGGCCAGTCAATGCTTCAGCTCTTTCATCCTAACCCCTCTAGGGTGTTAGGAAGGTGGACAAAGAGCAGGTACCTGGACACTTGTCTGTGTTCAGTGGATGTTGTTTGCCTCAAGACTGGCTGGTTGAAACTTCTTCAGATTAGGCGCTGGCTAAACGCAATATACTATTTAGATTAAAGTGGGGAAGACAAGACAATAGGATCAATGTTCTCCTCCACGTGGGAAACCTCTGAACTGTTTCTCAAATCCTCCTTTTGTTGCGGTCCCAGAGCACTTGACCCCATTGCAGGGTAACTGCTCCTTTACCTGCCTTCTCCACAAGTCTATCAACCAATCAGAGGCTCACGTTTTCATTCATCTTTGTATCTCTTCTAAGAATAAAGGTGGAGGGGCCGGCCCCATGGCTTAGCGGTTAAGTGCGCATGCTCCGCTATTGGCGTCCCAGGTTCGGATCCCGGGCGCGCACTGACACACCACTTCTCCGGCCATGCTGAGGTGGCATCCCACATACGGCAACTAGAAGGATATGTAACTATGACGTACAACTATCTACTGGGGCTTTGGGGAAAAAAAGGAAGAGGATTGGCAATAGATGTTAGCTCAGAGCCGGTCTTCCTCAGCAAAAAGAGGAGGATATCCATGGATGTTAGCTCAGGGTTGATCTTCCTCACACACACACACAAAAAGAATAAAGGTGGAATCAACACATGGGATTTTTTAATGAACATCTTCCTGCCTTCCAGTTCCCAAGAACAGCATCCTCGCGATGGCCACATCATTCTCTAGTAGCTTATAGTGGGACCTCCAGTTCATCCATGCACGGCTGACGGAGTTTTCTTCCTAAAGCACACCTCTAATCCAGTCACTTGTGGAGGTTCCCTGTGGCCTCCTAAATGAAGTGCAAATTCCTTAGTTGGAATTTAAGGGCCTCTGTGGTGATATGGCTCCAGTCTACCTTTCCAGCCTTTTTTCCACTACCTCATGCTCCAATCAAACTGAATTACTCAGTGCTTCTCAAGTGCCTGCATTCCACCCCTGCGCCTTTGCCGTGCCTAGAACACCTTCCTCTTTGCTCTCCTTCCATCATTGATGCCCTCTGCTCTCTCTCTTCTTATGCCGGCCTTTGTTTAAACAGTAAGAGTAATCAGTTTTTAAAAAGAAGGAAAAAAATTTTACATATCTTTCTGGGTCCTTCCCAAATGTAATTGCCCCCAGAGACTCTGTTCAGAGCCCCCAGCAGGATGTAATCTCTTCCCCGCTCAGCCCCCCAGTTCAACTTTGTTTATCCCTCTCTCATGACACTCGGCTGCTGTATCTTGCATCCTCATTCCTGCCCAACCTCAGACGGAGTGCTGGAAAGCAGAGCCAGGAGTGACTCATTTTGTATCGCCTACAGTTGATGAATGTTTGTTAATGAGGCTCTGAAGTCCTCTCCTCGCTGCCACCTGTTTTCTTTCCCACGTTGACTATGAGAAATGAGAAGAGCTTGGGACCCATCAATGTGACCACTGCAGCCATCCCTTCAGACCCTCCTCTAAGAGGGGTCTTCTCTCAACTCACAGCCGCCACACTAAAGTCGGGAGATTATGTCAGACCTGAACCCCACCCTATATCCCCCTACACACACCCTCAGAGAATAGTGGGAAACTGTGCCTGAGGCTTGGGAGGAAAGTGTGCCATTTGCCCTTTCTCTGAGGGCAGGTACCACTGTTAGGTGTCTAACTGAGCGGAAGGAGGAGTGTTTGTTCGCTTTGCGTTCTTGAAAGGAGAAATGGAAAGCCGTCTCTCTCTTTCCCCTGTGGCTCTGGTCTTCCCCACTTGAGCAGATGGGCATAGACGCTTCTCTGTTAAAAAGCCTGTCTGCATTATTGGGTGGTGATATGTGCACTGGCAGGGCTGGAGGAAGACGACCCGGTCCTTCTTCAGGGCTTTCTTCTGGTGCCTTCTGCAAAGGAAAGAGTGGTATCTTGGAGTTCAAATACCTGAGTTTTAGTTCTTACTCCACCATTCAACAGCCAGATGACCTTGACCAAGTCCTTTAATCTCTCTCAGCCTAAAAATAGAAATAGCTTCACCTTCTTTACCTTCCACATGGGCTGTTCTGAGCACCAAAAGAGAAAATGTACGTGAGAGTGTTTTGCAAATTATATTTTTAAAGTGTTCTTTACATCCTGCTTTGTTGTGCAATGGATTTACAGAGGCTTAAAAGATACAGAAGATGTAAGATAGCATAAATTAAGAGTGAGAGTAAAAGCAGAAGGAAAAAAGAATGAGGACATAATGAGACCGAAATAGGTTGAATGCATACCTTGTTTGCTGTGGGTGGATCTCAAGGTTGTTGGTAAACTGTAAAGTGTTACCTGAATCAGTGGAAGGGGTCACTTGGGTAGTGGTGTTTCAGAGTGTCCAGCATGGAGATTGAAGGCTCACAGCAGGGCTGACAAATTCTGGATGGGCTTTGGATCTCTGTGGGCAGGGACTGGTCCCAACCTCGCCCTCTACATAGATGCCACTGCTTTAGTCCAACCCAGATCCACTTGACCCTGGAGGCAGCCAGGTCCCTCTAACCATCTTATCCATCCCCCACCCACCCCACACAGCCAGCATTCCCTCCTTCTGGGGACAGACTCACCTACCTCCCACTCAGACACTCATTTAAAAAACAACAACAACAAACCAGCTTTACTGATACATATTAATATACACACAATAAAGTTCACTCTGTTCAATGGTTTTTCGTATACCAACACGTTTAACCTCTTGTACCGAACACCACACCAGTGCGGCCTTCTTTGCCACACAGACCTCCTCAGTTCTTTTCCTTTGCTCTCCCTCTATCCTAATTCTTAACTTTCTAAGAGTCTGGACTCAAATTCTGGAAAAGCTGTCCCATATTTCCGGCATTTTCCTCCTCCAATCCATCTCTTTGGCTGGGTGCCCCCACTACACTGGTTATACTGAGAGTAATAATTGGAGCTGGGGACGGTGAGGAGTGTACAGAGAAGCCACTAGCGTGACCTCCACATTCTGTAAGGCTGAGGAAAGCCCAGGGAGAATCCAGGCGGCAAGAGGCTGTGGGCACACCAGCCCAGGAGCTGCAGCACTTGACAGATCACATTGTTAGACCATGACTCACTCCTGCCGCCGTCTGGAAAGCCAAACCTCTCAGCTTGGCCTTCAAAGGAGGACCGCTGCTCGGACTGTGGGTGGACCCTCTGGGCAATCCTCTGAGGGCAGGTTGGGCAAGCAGAATTGGGACCTCTTAATTCCTGAGCTGGACTGTTTCACGCCCCTTGACTCCATATTGAGAATCCTACATGTTAAAAGGTCATGAATTGGCAGCCTGAAGGGGGAAGAAAAGGTGTCCTCTTAGTGCTTTCCAAGAGAGAAGAGGGAGCTATCCGAGCTCCTGACCCTGCCCAGAGGTGTGCTCTCTGTTGGTCAGCTCTGGGGACCCATACCCCAGCTCTGGAGTTAGTGAGAATCAAGCAGGCCCCCCTAAGGGACTCTCTCATTATTTCCTTCCCCTGTTCAAGGCTGTTCCTTGACCTTGTGGCACTCACATACCTCTTTCTTCTCGTTCTTCCCTCCTCCTACCCCCTCAGGTTTCTCCCCATCATTCTACCAGTTTCCCCTCCACCACATCAGCCTATCAGATCTTTCACCATATAAAGAAGAGAGAGAGATGGGGCCAGCCTGGTGGCATAGTGGTTGAGTTTGCATGCTCCACTTCAGTGGCCTGGGGTTCATGGGTTCGGATCCCGGGCATGGACCTACACACTGCTCCTCAAGCCATGCTGTGGTGGCATCCCACATACAAAATAGAGGAAGATTGGCACAGATGTGAGCTCAGCAACAATATTCCTCAGACAAAAAGAGGAAGATTGGCAATAGATGTTAGCTCAGGGGCAATCTTCCTCACCAAAAAACAAACAAAGAGAAAGAAAAAAAAAAAAAAAAGGAGAGAGAAAGAGAAAAATGTTCCTTTTTCATCTTACTCTATTGGCTTAGGATTCCCTCTATTTTGAGTGCTCATTGAAGTCTGGTTCTCAAACAAGATTAACCCACTCCAAAGGCCTCGAAGGGGCTGCTGAATCATTTCCCTCTGCAATTCTAGCACACCACTCAGTCCTGCTCTCCTTGCGTGCTCTCCAGGGCCTGACTGGAGTGTTGAAAGGTGACCCAGAGCTCTCTGTCTGGGGAGACAGAGTTTGGTCTCTGGGAACTCCCAGTCTGGTGGAGGAACTTAGAGCAAAACAACTGCAAATCCTACAAAGTGCTGAAGCTTTAGAGAGTGAACGGGTTTGTGGCAAGAGTCCTTCAAAAGCCCTTGTGGGAACTCTCACATGTATATGGTCACAATTTCTAACACTCCCCTAAAGAAAGCCAGGAGGAGAGTGGGTCCATTGTCCAGGAAAATTAATGCTGGGCTGAATTAGGGGAAGCTGCCCCTAGGTTAGGTGTCTTTAAAAACAAGAAAGACTCTCTAATCCAGTGGTCTATCCACTACCCCAAGCCACCTCCATTGTCTTCAGATAACCTGAGGAACACTGGAAGTGGGTGTGGTGGTGAGTGGGCTGTGCAGTCAAGTGAGAAAGCTGCAAGATAGCAAGACTTGCTCCATAAGGGAAGAGGGATAAAGGAGTGGACACAGGTTTCTTGAAATAGTATTTTCTCTTCTGTGGAAATAGCCAAGTGCATCTAGAGGAGACAAGAAGAGCTTCCCATTTTGGGGGGAGATTGTCCACTTACACAGGTTGGGACACCATCCCACAGCCAATAATGACACCTGTGTGGTCATTTTTTCCCAGCTACACAAGCACTTGGACCAACTCACTACTCACAACACCCTGTAAGGCGTTTCTCTATTATTACCTCCATTTTCTAAGTGAGGTTCTGAGAAGTGAAATCACTGGCAGCTGGCTCACTGCAGATTTGGGACCTGAGCCCAGGTCTTCTGCTTGTAAGTCTGATGGTTGTTCTACTATGCTGCATTGTCACCCCATGAGGCTGGTGTCTAGGGTCATTACTGATTCCCAGGTCCCCACTGTAGGCCCCTATACTTGACCCAAGCAACTGCCCTGTTCAGTGTTTTGGGGGAAGTTGGAAAGGCTCATACTTAGAGACCCCTGGCCCCTTTCCCAGGCTCGTCAAGCTGTTCCTAGGCTCCGTTTTACACCCCCTCCTGCCCCTACCCACACCCGCCTAGCCGCAGCTGACTTGGAAACAGGGAGAAGGAGGCAAGGCCAGAAGGCTTTTGTTTTCCAACGATGGAGAAATGGCTGAAATCCCGGCATCTCCCCCAGAAGACAGAGGCAGCTCTGGATTTCCTGTTGCTCCCAACACGGGCCAGATAATTGGAGACAGATTTTTGGGCTTGGGTTGGGAGGTGAAGCTTGAAGTATAGTCATCGGGCCTCCTGTGAGTCTGTGTGTGTGTGTGCGCACGCTGCTTTGTTGGGGCTTCTTTGTTAGTACTGAATGTGTGTGTGTAGACCTTGTGTTTGAGACAGTGTGTGTATATCTAAGTGTGTGTGTGTGTTCCTTGTACTCCCTTGTTAGTGTATAGGCTCTGGACACGTATGTGTGAGGAAGTGTGTAAGCACGTGTCTGGGGCTCCTTGAGTGGCTCCCTTGTTTTGCTTTGTTTTTTCCTTTGTGAGAGTCAGTCCAGCCTGGGGAGACCTCACTAGCTCTTTTAGGATCTTATTACTCAAGACTTAGTGATTAAATGTAAAACAATAATTAAGATTTCTTTTTAAAAGGCAGGAAGGCAGATGGCCTTCAGGGAGAGGATATGAGGGACAGAAAGAGCCAGAGTACAGTCAGAGAGAAGAGCAAAGGGGGACCTTCTTGCAGCGCAGAGGGGCTCTTTTAGGGGATACAGATAAAGCCCCCCTTCCAATGGAAAAAGGCACTAGACACTTCCAGAGTGGGCAGGGGAGGGAGCTGCTGTTGCCTTCCTGCCTGAGTCACCACCCTGGAAGGAGAATCAAGCCCCTTTCTTCTAAGGCCCTCCGGGCACATTCACAAATGCAGGTTCTTTTTGTTACAAATGAGATACAGGCCAGGTGGGAAGTAGCCTAAATTATAACAACACTTACAGCCAGCCATTGTGTACCTGCTCCATGTTGGACCTGGGCTGGGCACTTTACATAGATTTTGTATCAGCATATGTGTGTATGTATGTATGCATGTATGCATATAAAACCACTTATGAGCTGGGTTTTGCCTTTTTGCAGAGGAAACTGAGGCTTATGATGGAGCAAGGACTTGAACTCTCCATGATTTCCTCATGTGGTAATTCAAACATGTACTGAATCCCTATCTTCGTCAGGCCCTATGCCAGATGTCATGGGGGACACAGAGCTGAACAAGACACTGTTCCTGCCCTCACGGAGGCTGCTTGCTAGGAAGGGAATAGAGGATTCGCCAAGGATTGAGCTTCTCAAGCTCTATTGGGGCTGACCGTTGTCAGCGCCAGAGCAAGGTGGCTGTTATGCGGCTGAGGACTTTTCAGATGGGGCAAGATTTATTCCCAGAATTAGTTGTTCCTTATAAAGACATTTGAAATGAGGACTGGTAGGGGAGGAAAAAGACATAGTAGAAGTGGAGGGCAGTGAATATGTGCTCTGGGGGCTTGATGGGGTAGAGGAGGGGAGGACACAACCTGACAGCCCACCCATCCGCTTCACAGCCCAGCATTCGCTGGGTGGACATGGTGTCCTTAGGTGGTCCAGCCCCTCTGGCAAGAGGAAGGAGGGAAGCAAGGGAGATGCACACACCCTCCCCTCTCTAGATGGGTCTCTGAGGTCCCAGGGTGGCTGGCTGTGGGGCGGGGAGGGTAGAGGTCCCTACTAGCTCCTGGCAGCCTGAGTCAATTTCCCAGTGCAGCCGCTTCAGCGCGGCTGCCAGCATTCTCCAGCCTAAATCGCTTCCAGTTTGTTTAGTCAAAACCCTTGGCCCCAACATCAAAGCCCCTTTGGAGGTTCTGGGGGTTGTTGTTCTTATATAGTGTTTATTTCAGAGATGGTTCTGCTGTCACTGGCTGTGAAGGGTGGGGCAGGAGGGACTGCTGAGGCCCTTGGGTTTCAGAGACATCAGGTTGGCCTGAGGGGAAGGTGACTGGATAGTTTCCATGGCAACTGCCCCCAGGACACTATCTCCTCCACGCCAGCCTCTACCTGGTGCATAGGGGCACAAAAAGTGAGGCTGCCTTCTTCCCCACCCACGGCCTCACAGAGGAGCCTCCATTCCCCTCGAATTTATGCTAGACATTTAAGTCTGGGCTTCTAGGGATGGAGACTATGCCACAGCCCCCTCCCCCCATATCAGCCCTGGAACCCATGGGCTCACTTCAAGCAAACAGCTCTCCACTCTCCAGCTCCCCATCTTCGCCCCTCTGCGCCTGGGCCTGGACCCCAGCTCCTTCTATACCTCCATCCTCCTTCTTCAGAAGAGCCTGTCCCACTTCTCTTCTAGCCTGATTTGCTGAATGTGTACTCAGCCATTTAAACTTACATTTGGCTCTGGAATCTGCACCTTTCTTACTTCCTAGTTCCTGCAGGCTTTAGCAGGATCCCTCCTTCCTGTGACTTGTTCCGCAGTGTCCAGCACAGTGTGTGCACACAGAGAAGAAGGGATGCTCTGTCCAGGTGAGGTGGACCGAGGAGCTGCTTTCATGGGGGCTGACGGCAAGGATGCAGAGCTGGTGGCCTGGTGGAGGTAGAGCTCCTAGGAGTCTCCCTAGGAAAAAAATCTGTACTGGGTGAAGAGGGAGCCAACTCCAGGCCTTAGCCATTAGCTAAAGCAGGAACAAAGGAAGGAAAGAGAGAAGGAGAGAAAGAGAGAGCAAGAGAGAGCCAGAGAGAGAGAAAGGATATGTAATAGAGCCAGGTTTTGGTAACCAGTTGTTGAATACAAAAGTTTCCAACCAGGATCTACAAGGACAGAGTCCTTTGTGGTCGCCTACCTTCTTTCTTAGGGTGTCCCGAGGGGTCTCCAGATCCTCCTTAACCTTTCTACTCTCCCTCTACCACCTCATCTGCCTCTGTTTTTTCTCCTATCATCTTCCTGGGCTATGCTCTTCCTGACTTCTTCACTTCCCATCTGTTCTCTCAATGTTCCCAGACAAAGGGAACTTCTAGTGTACCAAGCACACTATGGCCAGCTTTTAGCCTCCCCCATTGGATAATACCTTATGGGTAATACCTTACAGTTGCTTGCTAAAAATGGGAGCCCAGGTGTGAGAGATGGAGGTAAGACTAGGAGTGGATTTAGGTGCCCTGGGACAATGGGAGAGGCTCTGAATCTGACTCTCTTGCACTTTTGCAAACACTTGTGACCCAAGAGCTAGATCTTTACAGGGGGCTCCAGTCTAGGAACTTGGCCAGACACAGGTGAGCTCCCTGATCTGTGGACTCTCTTACAGGGAGCCTAACTGGGTGGTTCCTCCAAGATGCGGTAATTCAGAATGCCTGGACACAGGCTCCTCAGCCTCAGACCAGTGTCTTCAATGCCCTAGGGAGCTGGTCTCCTGATTAGGGGGGGTGCTAAGCCACTCTCTCCCAGGGTGGCCCCTTGGCTCGGTCGTACAGCAGGTGCCTCTCTCTCTACCCCAGCCCCTCACTATATGCCCACCCCCGCCTTAGCAGATTGCTCATTAGTTAGTAATGATAATGTGGCTGCAGCTAGTGATTAAAATGATTGGTTGGACTGAGGGATAGCGATCAACATCCCTGGCATAGTTGCTAATCCCTTGAAAATATGTTTTTAATAATCATAGGGGAGGAGGTCAAGGTGGGTGGTCCTGGGAGCTGGGATCCAGTGTCTCCTGATCTCCCAGCCCATGGTTCCCGTGATTTCTCCCAGACAGGCCCTCTGGGGTATGCTGGGGCAGGGGAACCACTTGGGATGACTGGCCAACTCCGCAGCAGATGGAGGTGGTACCTGGTGCACAGCTGCCTCTGCAAACAGGGCAGGGACATGGTTGTGCCAAGGGCGTGGCTGGTGTGGCTAGATGAAGTGCCCAGGGTCAAGAGGCGTGGGCCATATGGAAGGATTAATTCTGAACCCTATATTGCTCATTTCTATGCCAAATGCCCAAGGAGGAACCACGGGTTCCAAGAATCCCCTTACCAAAGTAACCCAGTTCCAGGCTTCCTCCGTTTCTCCCAGTTAGAAGAGCCTCAAGTCAGAAGGGCTCCGTTTCCATTCCCTTGGGTTTCTCAGGCCTCCTGTCCCATTCAATCATTTAATTTATGTAATACCTTTAATAATATATAATTATAATTGTTATATGAACAATATAACAGTAGGCACATAATAAATGTAAACTATATATTAATATATTATGTGTAATAACATAATTAGCATGGTTAACATTTTACTGACTGTCTACTTTGTCAGGCCCTTTATATATATTACCTCTTATGTTCATAACACCCTGCCAAGCAGGCCTTATTATCCTGTTTTATATATGAGAAACCTGAGACTCAGAGAGGTTAACTTGCTCAAGGTCATATGGCTAATTGGGGGCAGGGCCAGCATCCACCCAAGGTCTCTGGCTCACTTCAAACCCATTCTTTTCCAAGCCTAACACTGTAGGGAATTTGAAGAATAAAATACACTATCAGTGCCATTAAAACACCAATAATCCAGCTCCCCGGACATGGCACACACACACTAAAAGTTAGATGACAGCATAAAATAGCTTTTAGAGGGCTGATACCAGGCAGTGTGGGTGAGGGCCCACGGAGTGGTACTGACAGTGAATGTCACAGTTTTGAGGAGGAAGAGGCCACCAAGGGCAGCAGGGATCACTGAAGACTATGGAGGGAGGAGAGAGACTTAAAGGATGGTTAGGAGTTGGTGGTGGGAATTTAGCAGCAGTGAGAAGATCAGACTGGTCTTCTCCATCCTGATAACTTCTGTCCCCCCACTCACCATCCGTGTGAGCAGGCCTGCCCTTAACACATGCAGGGCCTCAGGGAAGAGTATGAATAAAAGGCCACACACATTTCTAAATATTTGAAAGTTATAAATCAAGTGAACAAATCTTAAGATATATCCCATCCTCTTACCTTGACAAATCTACTTTCATGATGACTTTGGAGTTTTGCACTGGATCCTGGCAGTGCAGCCCCATCCTCTCGCCTACTCACCTTCTCTTCCGACGAATAGTTCCTCTCTGCTCTGTCAGGTGATGACACTTCCCCAGCCCGTGTGTGCAAGCCCCGTCCACCCCCATAGCCAGCCATCCCTTGACCACCCTTCAGCCCTGAGGGTATGCACACTTGCACTTGGCCTGCCCTCATAGGATGGTTGGGAGAAGAGCTTTGCAGGCCTTGGAAACAGCCTGGGGTCACTTAGATAGGAAATTCTGGGGACCAATGAGGTCCTCAGCTCAGGTGCAACATTTAAGGGATGCCAAAAAACTCAGTAATATTGATAAATAATATATATATGTATTTTTTGCTGAGGAAGATTCACCCTGAGCTAACATCTGTGCTGATCCTCTATTTTGTGTGCAGGTTGCCGCTACAGCATGGCCACGGATGAGTAGTGTAGGTCCGTGCCCAGGAACTGAACCCTGACTGCTGAAGTGGAGCATGCGGAACTTAACTACTAGGCCGCAGGGCCGGCCCCAATAAATAATATTTTAATGCAATATTTCAAAAATCAAAACTAATGCAAAAGATCCATAATAAACAAAATATCAAAAATTTTAATAAAGACAGTATCAATATTACTGATTTTTTTTTTTTTTTTGGCCTCAGACTCTAATATGGTTCCATACAGCGCTAGGCCAGGAACTCAGAGCATGGTCTGGAAGGGAGAATGGATGGGGCCATGTAGGCTCTGGGTAGGCACATCCCATGGTCTCTGCTCTGTGGAGTGGGGAGCAACTGGAGGCTCTCAGAACAGGGAACCCTCTTGCCTAGAGCCTAGGGGTGATACATACTAACTGTGAGCTGCATGAAGGTGTCCAGCATCCAGCAGAGGATCTGGCATTTAGTAGGCCCTCAATAAACACTTCTTGAATAACCAAATGAATAGCACTAACTTTTCCAAAATCATCACAGTCATACTCATTACAAGGTTACTGGGACAGTGACTCTCAATGCAGCCCCAGCATCCCTGTTATCACCACATTGGCTGGGTCACGGCTATGACTTGGGAACAGAGGCAGGGAACCTGTCAAGACTTAGGAGAGACTGAGCTAGGATCCTGGAGTGGTTTGGGGCAGAAGGAGGCAAGGATGTGGTTGAAGAGAGTGTGAGCTCCAGGAGGAGATACAGGGAGATGGAGGCCAGGGGTCCGGACACTCAACCAGAGCAGAGTGTGGAAGACAGAGGAAGAAGGAGGGGATCCCGTCTTATGGTGGAGGATGAGGGGAGGGAAGAGCTGGCTCCGGGAGGACCAAGGGGCAGGCCAGGGAATGCTGCAGGGAAGGGAACTATGGAGCCTGGCAGGAAGAACACAGGGTCTGGAAGGAGCGACGGGTGTGTGTGTTTTTGCACAGTGAATAGGGGCCTGGAGAAGGGGAGTCAAAGCCTCCAAGTGGGGATCCCAGAAGCTAAGAACAGGTCAGTTCCTCGAGAAAGGTTCTGGGCAGCCCCCTCCCCACCGACTCGGGTTACACACTGGTGTTTCCTATTTCAGGCCCTAAGCCCTTGCTGATTGCCCAGCCTCCACCCCCTCCTGCCTCCCTCTTGCCCCACCTTCCCCAGGGAGGGACAAACACACTTGATATATGAAGTGTTTCCACCTCGACGCTTGGGAATCCCACAAAGGCTTCAGTGTGTGGCGGCCCCTCCTCCCCTTCCCCTCCAGCCCCTCCCCTTCTTCCTTCTGTCTGGGAGTCTGGGAATGCCTCCTTTTCCCGGGGGTGTCAGACAGAAGGAGGATAGGTGGTGGATGGGAAGTTTCTTGTTTTTTCCAGCTGCACTCCCCCAGCCAGTGGGCGGGCGTGGTGAGTGTCGGGGTGTGGGATGATAATCACTGGGTTCTTTGGCTTCGACATTTGCCTATTTGCCTACCCTGCCCACCTCACTCCTTGCTGCCGAGGCCCCCTCCCACTGCTCAGCAGAGTGTGGCACGCCCTCCTTTTCTCCACTCAGGAACCCAAAGGAGAAAGTAAACTGAGTTTTCCAATGCTCCCTATGTGCCAGGCATTATGTTAGGTCATTTTACAAAAATCATCTCAATTCCTTCCCAGAAAGCTTTTGAGGTAGGGATTTTTACAGCTGAAGACACAGTGAGGCAAATGAACCTGGAGGTAGTACGGCACAGCGTTCAAGACCATGGACTGGGGGGGCAGACAGACCTGGGACCAAATCCCAGCTCTCGACCTCATTAGCTCTATGAATGGTGCAAGGTTCTTTATTCTGCAAAGCCTCAGTTTCCCCATCCCTAAGGGAAGGGTAGGAGGCTCTTCACAGGCTTGTTAGGAGTTTGAAATAAGATGTCGTGTATGAAATACCTGGCAAGTGGTATGTAGTAGATGCCGAGGTTACTATCATTGCACAGTCCCATAAGTGGCAGGGGGCAGAGCAGTCCTTCAGCTTTCCTGTCCCCACCAAGGCTCGTTGCAGAGGGCAGGAGCCCTGGGCCCAGTGGAGCGGGCTGGGACCCCGGCTAATGAGGCTAGGCAGAGGAAGTGTGTGTACAGGAGAGAACGCCCTTCCAATTCCCAAGAGCCCTCTATGGAAGCACAGATGGCGCGCGCTTGACTCTAAAAGAGCCTGAAGTCAGGGAGCCCTGAGGACACAGACAGCCCACCTCCCGCTCACAGCTGGGGTGGGGGGTGGTGGTGGGGGGAGACCCACTCCAACGCAGTGGGTGGTCTCTCTGGCTGGCTCCTCCTCTGACTCAGGGAGAAGCTGCAGCTGGCCCTGGGCCACACCAGCGACTCACACCGCCAGTCACACCACATGTGTCCATCACTCTAACTCTTCTCGCCACCAATGGTACAGCAAAGAGTGGAAATGGGCACATTTGGGTGTTTGGAATAATGTTGTATGTGTGAACCAGGGAGCTTATGTGCTGAGCCTGCAAGCACAGGTACCAGGCACCCACGTGGGGGATACTCTTTGGCTGTATGTGTGTTACATCTTATCTACATGCAAGGAGGTGCATATGTGCATACACATTTGTGGTCACACAACTCCCAGACTCACCCTGGGGTCCCTGGGTGCATGTGTGTGCCGTGTGCCAGGATATATGCATGTGTCCACGTGGGTGACTGCATGTCAGACAAAATCGCTGGAGGTAGGGCTCCGCAGGAAGGGTCAGACGGCAGTCTGAGACACTTCATGTGTCAGGAAAACCAGGCTCCCCTTTCAGGAAGCCTTCTCAAGGAAAATAAACTAGCCCAGCTCCTGGGGCAGAGGGGGAGGCAGCTGGGGATAGGGAAAGGGAGAAGGTGGCTGCACGTGGTGGAGGAGGTCACAAAGCAAGGCAGTCATATGACACTCCTTCGATCCCACCCTATGACTCCATCCTGATCTCTGGAAATTCTCTTCCTTTCACTTTTTCCTAAGAGGGCTTTGTCCTCTTTCTCCTCTTCAGATCCTTTCTTCTCTTCTCCATCTCTCTTCTCTCTCCCCACTTTCTTTTCTCCCTTCTCTTTCATCTGCCTTTCTCCCTCCAATTTTCTCTTTTCCTCCCCACTCCTATGACTCTGGCTGCCTGCCAGTCACCTCTGCTTCTCTTGTACCTCCACTGCAGGAGCCAAAGCCATGGTCTACCTGTGAGAACAGGTGGTCAGAAAATCCTGATAAGCAGTGGTACAGGTGTACCTGTTGATTTTAACTTTTGACTTTTGGGGCCAGATTGGCTGCAAGCCCCTGGCTGTTGCCTCCAGCTATGGTGGAATCTTTTATTTGTCGATTGGCTAACTGATTGCATCATTTAGCATATGTTTATTAAGCACCTGGTTTGTGCCAGGCACGGTGCTTGGCTCTAGAGCTACAATGACGGGCAATAAGTGGGAAACATAAATGCGCTCTGCCTCACGGAAATTTCAGACTGATAGGGAAGTCAGAAATTAATCAAAGCCATACATATAATGTAAAATTAAAACATCGTGGAGGGCTGCAGGTAGAGGAATACATATATGTATTTCAAGACCCTCTATTGAGGAATTAATATGGTCAAGAGGATAGGAAAGATTTGCTAAGGAAGTGATTAGTCTGGGTTTGAGGGAAAAGTAAGAGTTAATCAGGCCAAGGAGTGGAGGGGGTGGGTGTGAAGTGAGACAGATTATTGGATTGTTGTAGGTAGAGGGAACAGCATGTACAAAGGCCCTGAGGCCAGGAGGAGTGAATTCCATTTGTGTAATTGAAATAAAGCCTTTGTAGTGAGGAGAGAGAGGGAGCTTAGAGGAGGCTGGTGCAGTAGCCCGGACCAAGCCATGCATGCTGTCGTAGGGTATGTTACAGATCATTCATCTTGACAAAATGCCAATATGCTTTGTAAATGTGATATATTTTATAATTTTTAAGTTAAGAAAGTATAGATTCATTTAGATTTTAAATGATTTTATGTTTTTTCACTGAGACAGCATCTACACGTATTTGAAGAACAATAGCACACAGAGATGGGAAACAATGGGAAATTTGCAATCTACAGATGATGTTTGGTCCACTTAGGAATTCCCAGGGCCCACAGGTTGAAGGTCACTGTGCTGGGGAGGACAGAAGAGGAGGGGGTACAGTATCAGTGTGTTGCCAGGGCCTGGGTCAGAAGGAAGAAACCAGGCTGAGCCCAGCTCCACAGCCTCTCCTCCCGGAAGGTCTGACCCTGGCCCTCTGCCACCCGTCATGTGCTCAGCCCCTAACAGCTGGGGTTGCTTGTGCTTGAGGGGGCAGGCAGGGGCTGGGAGAGGGATGAGACAGCTGAACAAGAAGGGGAGAAAGAAGGAGCAGAGTGCTACTCAAAGCGTGGCCTGTGGACCAGGAGCATCAGCATCACCTGGGAACTTGTTGGAAATTCAGATTCTCAGCCCCCACCCTAGACCTACTGATGCAAAATCTCTGCAGTAAGGTGGCCTTTATAGCATTATGTTTTAACAAGCCCACAGGGTGACTCTTAGGCACTGCTAAAGTTTAAGAAGCAGTGGTGTAGAGAGCAAAAGGTTGGTGGGAAGTGCTCTAGGCTGAATCAATGAAAATAGGAATTGAGTCCGCCATTCATCCATCCAGTCAGCCATCAGCCGTTGTCTATTGCTGGTACTCCATGTGAGCCAAGTGCTCTTCACGTAAGCCTTTCTGAGGGAAAGGCACAGAGAGGAAAATAGCATGGCTCCCTTAGGCCCAACCCCCTCTCTAATCTCTCCCCAGGCTCTGTCTGGCCTCTTGTTCTGGGTGAGTGGAGAGTACCCCCCATCCCAGTCCATGTGTGTGGGGTGGGGGAGGGGAAGTGTCTCAGAAGGGGTGTCAGGAGAGGCTTCCTGGCAGACCCAGCTGTCTTTTCCAATCCATACCACGCCCCGCCCCCCCAGTTCCCTCACAACAAGCACACCCAGCAGCTGCAGGAACCACCCAGCCTGGCCCAACTCTAGCTCAGTGTCCCCCAGCTCAGGGGAAGAGGAGTTCAACCTGTTCTTCCCTGACGGCCCCTCCCAGACCTCCTCAAGGGACCCAGACCCACCGCAGCCTAAACCCATGACATCCCCTGAATGCTTCTCTCCTTCCCCACAAATCTCCCCTTCTTAAGAGTATTGGGAAAAGCTGCCACAAGCCATGTCCTCACCCCAGTGCCCCTCGCCTGAACCCCAAACCCAGCTGTCAGCTCCTCAGGTCACAGCCCACCCCCACTGAACGCCATCCCACACTGTGGGTGGGATCTCATCCCCATACAGGCCAAGCAGCTGGCTGGACCACCTGCCTCAGGAGAGACCAAATGGAAGGCCGAGAGGAAGGGCAGGGGTGGGGGAGGCTCTGAGGGAGAGGAAGCGGGGGTGAGAGGGCTGGGGCCAGGGAATCTAGGCTGTTAGAGCTGGAAGGGATCTTAGGGATCAACTAGTGCAGTATGGACATTTTACAACCTTCCTCCAGAGGGGGAGAGATAGTGGGGCATCTATGCATAGAAAAGTGCTCTCTCCTAACCGACTGTGGTCCACTTCATCACACGAGGTCTTCCTCCGGGAGCTTCCTTTAGTGAACTCCACGTGTCTTCTCCCCTATGACTCATTCTACTACTCCTGAGTGCCCATAACCGATACTCAGTTCACTAGGTCATCTTGTGTTCACTCCACGTTTATAACCTTTTGTGTCTTAGGAGTGTGTGTGTGTGTGTCCTACCTCCACCATCAGACTAGTGGTTTCCCAAGGACAGAGGCTATGTCTCTACCACGAGACTAGGTGTTCCTAGAGAACAAATGCTATCTTCTTTCAGTTAGAATAGGACCTCCCTGAGGGCAGGGGCTGTCTCCCCTAGTAGACTGGGGTCCCTAGAAGCAGGAACCAAGCCTCCAGAATTTTGTGGGCCTCCTTTTCACCTCCATGATACTCTTCAACAGAGGCAGCCTTGGTGTTAGTCCCTTAGCCATGTGGCCTGGGACCTAAGAGAAATGAGTCCCTTGGACAAGGAGTACTCAATTCAGATACTATCTATGCCTGAAATGGCTGATGGCACTTGGAGCCATTGGGGCAATGCTTTGGGACATGACTTGGGAATTCTCAGACAGCTGTTCCCATTCCCATTCCAAGACAGCTTGCCCATCCCAAAATTCCAAATTTTTGGAATCACAGTGATTACTAGCCTTGGCGTTGTGTGGTTCCTGTCCCACAAGCCCTTCCTGGGAAATTCTCTGAAGTTTTGAAGAGAGCTCCTTTTACCTAAGCTGGAAACCCTATGAACTAAGAGTCTTGTGAGGAATGAGGATGAGAGGAGAGGCCTTTCTTCCTCCCCTTGGCCAAGGACTCTGGGGATGGCTGAGGCAGATAAACCCTCTCCAAAGCTCCTAAGGCCCCTGCCCCTCATTGACCTTCCCTCTCTCATTTGCCCCAGCCCCTCCTCCCCATTTCCCATGACGAATTGGGACTGTAGTTCAGCAAAGGTGTCAAAGCTAACCCTCTCTCTAAGGAATTGGTCATGGCACCTTCCTCCCTGCTCCCCAAAGAGGATGCTTGGACTTTTGTCACAGCTCTCAACCTGCCAAAGTCCTCATAGAGTTCATTCTGGAACCCTTCTGGTATTATCACCCTAAGCATCCACCAGCCCCAGCCCCCAGCTGGAGATGTGGTAGGGTCTGAGCGAGTGCAGTAAGAACAAGGGACCTCAGCTCTGTCCCAGAGGATCCTGCTACAGCATCCTCCCACACTGTGCTGGGCCTTACAGTGTACAGGGCACCTTCACAGATATCATCCTAAGAACACATATGTAACAGGCTGGCCAGCAGTGCCTCCTCCTCCACTCTCCATGGCACAGGGTGAGAGCACTTTCCACACTAACACTGTGTTTGTTTGTGTGACTAACCCCCGCCCCCCAATACTATTAAGGATGAACTCCTAATGGTCAGGGTCCTTATTCACTTTTGTGGCCCTGGTAACCAGCAGAGTGTGTGGCATGTAGTAGCCATTGAGTTTGTGGGATGGTTGGATGGATGGATACACAGACAGACAAAGGAACACCACCTGTACAAGAACTCTATAAGTCACATGAGGACAGACCCTATCCCAATTTGTGGATGAAGGAAGTAAGGCTCAGAGAGGTTCAGAAATGTATCCAAGGCCCCACAGCTAGTTGTTAGGGCTGGAACACCATGCCAGGTCTTTTTTGGTTTCAGTTCACCACCCTGTGTACCATATCCTATAGCAGTGCCAGCTTGGAACCAAACCCAGGTGCCCACACTCCCCACCCCCAGGAGCACTGTGTGTGGCTGAGCAGGTCATACATTGCACAACTCCAGGAGGAGATCCTCACATTGGAATCTTGGTAAATGGTGTCCCCTGGAGTTGCTATAGGATATGACCCACGTGGCTGCCTCCACACTCACTCTTCGGCCCTCTTTTGCACACGTTCAAACACTTGGGGCAACAAAAATTTATCCCCTCGTTCTCTTCTCCTGCTAGCCAGAGTGCCAGCCAGCAGGAGCTCCTGGGGGGCAGGTGAGGATCCCTGAAGAGTACACAGCACCCCCTCCCAGGCCCACTGTGTGCCTTGTCCCCAGGTAGGAGCACTTTTGTCAAACTTCACCATGCCCCCAACAGGCCCCTTCCATGTGCCCACATCCCCGCCTCCACGCTCACCTCCCCACATACGGCCCACACACACATGTGCACGACACGACGTAAGCGAGGTGCCCCAGATCGTAAGCAAGGTGCCCCAGATCTCCAAGCTCCTGTCTGAGACTCAACCAAGCAGAGGGCTGAGGGCTGGGGGCTGGCCTCCCGTACCAGAGCCCTGTCCCCCTCCACTCGTGTGCAGGGCCCTGGCCCCTCCCGGGCAACAAGGCTGGGATTAATAAGCGGCCCGGCTCCCTCCCCTAATGGGCTCCAGCTGCACAAACATTCCCAGAATTCAGAGCCGGCTCTGTCTGGGGCAGCCCAGGCCTCAGCCCCAGCATTCCTGGCCCCCTCCCCCCCCAGCCTGGGACAGCTGCTCCGGAACTCAGGCAACTGGCTGGGGATCGAATCCCAATTCAGCTTTTCCAGAGGTGGGGGGCATTGGAATGGCTGGGGCTGGAGGTGGGGTGGGGGTGGGGTGGGGAGGAGAAGGGAAGGGGTGAACAAACCCTGAAGGGACAGCTCAGTTCCTGCCTCCCTGCCCCTCCTCCTCCTGCTCTGCTGCCCACCCTTCCCCCAGCACTGCTCTCACTCAGCAGTAGGGCCAGCAGCCCAGCTCAGTCTCACCTAATTGTCTCACCAGGCAGTGCCCTTGGCTGGCAGTGCCCAGGAGGAGGTGACAGGACAGAGCTGGGAGGAAAGACAAACATCTCCCCGTGTGTTGTAAGAGATCCAGCTGTGTCTCAGATGGAGTCTGTGGCTTGGCAGGAGCTTCATTCAAACAGATTCTTATCAAGGGGGAGGGGGTGGCAAAGAGAGCAGGAAGAAGAAGGAAAGTAGGGTCCTTACCCTTCCATTATCCACTCAGGGAGGGACATTTAGGGACCCAGTGGCAGGAGTCCTAAGTGGACAAAGATATGCTGTGTTGATGACAGCTCTGAACCTATCTGTCTTCACCTTCCCACCTCTGGATCAAGGGCCAGAACAGGTCATTCAGCTGTCCTTGCCCAGCTGCCACCAGTTAGGCTAGTCCGTGGGACACCAAAGGCTGAGGCTAGGTGAGGAGTCCTGTGGCTAGTGTTCATGCCATGGTCCATCTGAGTGGGGGGACTGGTGGAGAGCATGGGCAGCCCTGACGGAGGTGTGCTGTGACTCTCCATGTGTGCATGTGTCTCAGTGCCCAAGCAGGAGCAGCTGTGTTAAGTGACACCGCTTGATGGTGTTTGGAAGCGGACGAGCTTGTGCACATACACACATCAGCCTCTTGGTGTTGAGAAATGCTGCAAGTTCCACACTCATTAGGAAAGGCTGCCTGCTGGCCGCCCCCTCCCCCAGTTGGAAGTGCCCCTACCATGGGGCACGTGCTAGAGAGAAGCTGAGAAGAGAAAGAATGGTAAAAAGAAAAGGGAGGTCAGTGACGGGGGAGCCCTGCGGGAGGCGGGGTAGGCAGCAGAGGGCACCGACTTGGGAGTTTAGAAATGTGGGTCTGGGCCTCAGCTCTGCCATGAACCAGCTGGGGACTCTGGACAAGTCACTTCCCGACCTGGGTCTCGGTTTCCTTATCTTGAATATGAGAAGGTTGAACTAGAGTCTCTCCCGAGTCCCTTCTTAGATTCCACGTGACTGGGGCTGGATTTAGGGGCAAAGGGAAGAGCCCCATCCCCTCAGAGCAGGGGAGAATTGGGCTTTGGGCAGGCCACCAAGAGCAGTCAACAGGGACGGGGTGAAGGGTCCCCCGGTCTCCCTGGAGGGGCAATCCAGAGGAATGGGGGTGGTCCCTGCCCTGGAGAACCCCAGTCTGTGGGGAGGCCAAGTACACTAGACATGGAGGCAGACAACAGCAGATTCTGCCGACTGCCTGAGCTCTTGGTGACAGTCCTGTGTTAGGGGAGAAGACGGTTATTGAGACAGAGAGTACGGGGTCGGTCACCCTCTCTCCTTCATGTATGCGCAGAAAACACACACGCCCCCTCCTCAGGCCCCTGCTGAGGAATGCAGACAGACCTCTCAGGTCTTTGTCCCCATCAATCACCTGCCCATGTCACATCACCTGCTCCCTCGTGGGCCCAGCCATTTCTCCACGGAGGCACAGAGGCGATGGCTCTCTGATGGTGTTTGAGCCCTTTCATTCATCATTACTATACATCTCCACTCCTCACTCCACCCCAGCTGTGGGACCAGCGCCGGAGTTGGAGGGAGAGAGTGAGGTGAGAACTTCTCCTCTCATAAATGGAGAAACTGAAGGCCTTTGGTTGGGGACAGGAACTCAGGAATTGGACCCCATTGAGGACTCTCTCCAAGTGAGTCTCATTAGCCATTCATCTAGCATTTAGCGAACAGCTACTCTATATTTAGCCCTGCGTTAGAAACTGAGGAATACAAAGAAACATTTCCCCCAGGGGTATGATGTCAGAAAAAAAATTCCTTCCCCAAAACCCAAGGTGGAATTGGAACCAACCCTAGGCTGACCCAAGGAAACAGTAATCAACAAGCAATTGGATTTCAGCACTGTTGATGTGGGCCCTGAGAAACAGTAGACCGGGACGCCTGAACCTCCTAGACAGAAGCTCTGGATTATAAAGCCACAGGCGTTTAACAGAGATACTGGAGATTTTAAAAATGAAAAGAAGAGGGACCGGCCTGGTGGCGCAGTGGTTAAGTGTGTGCGCTCTGCTTCGGAGGCCTGGGGTTCACAGGTTCAGATCCCGGGTGTGCACCTACGCACCGCTTGTCAAGCCATGCTGTGGTAGCGTCCCATATAAAGTAGAGGAAGATGGGCATGGATGTTAGCCCAGGGCCAGTCTTTCTCAGCAAAAAGAGGAGCATTGGTAATGGATGTTAGCTCAGAGCTAGTCTTCCTCACACGCACAGAAAAAAGAATGAAAAGAAGAAAAGCAACAGCGCAACAGACCATGGTTATGGAACTCTAAGGTAGAGATGGGCAGGAAACTGAAGTTATATCCTCTCTCCCCCACCCCTCTTTACCTCCTTCATTTGTCTACTGAATAACAATCTACCCCCAAACTGAGTGGCTTAAACCAAGAGCAATCTTTTATTTGCTCACGATTCTGCAATTTGGGCAGGGTTTGGTATGGACAGCTTGCCTTGGCTCCATGTGGTGTTGGCTGAAGCCTGGGTAGCTCCACTGGTCCTGGAACATCCAAGACGGCTTTACTAACATGTCTGGTCTCTCCGCTAGTGTGGCTGGAAGAGATAGGGGCTGGCTGGCCCTCTCTCTTTCCCTTCATAGTCTCTCATCCTCCAGAGCATCTCTGTCTCCCTCTCTATGTAGCCTCTCTCTCTCCGGCAGGGTGGTTGGACTTGTTTACGTGGTGGCTGGCTTCCAAGAGGGCAAAAGTGGATGCTGTGCCGGGCCTCTTAGGACGTAGACCTGAACTGTCAGGGCATCAGTTTGTTGCATCCTGTTAGTCAAAGCAAGTCACAAAGCCACCCAGATTCAAGGAGAGAGAAAAATAGATGAAAGTACGAGGAAGGCATTGCTGGTGGCCACAGACCGTCCACTGCATTCCCCTTACTCTGCTCCGTTTTGGTTCCCCCTTGGCTCACTGAAGGGCACTATCCTCCTCCCTGGGGTGTCATCCTTAACCCCTGCCCCTCTCATACCCATGTCTAATCAGTGCCCAAGTTCTATTGTTTTTGCTTCTTCAAGGTCTCTCAAATCATTCCCACAGTCACTATGATCCTCTCTTACCTGGAATGCTCAATAGCTTCCTAAAAGGTCTCCTATCTCCACTCTTGCTTCATTATCATGTTGCTTTCCACTCTGCAGCCAGAGTGATCATTCTAAAAACCACACCTATGGGGAGCTGGGGGGGGAGGGGACAGGAGAGCCAAGGGGACCTGTGCTCCATTATGTGCCCCTTTGTACCATGTGTGTACCTTTCCAAAAACTAAAATGCCTTTTAAAAATTGACTCAAAATCAAATTTAATCATAGATAAAATCAACCAAATCCTCACTGTGTCACTCTTCTACCGAAAACCCCTCAATGATGGCCCATGGCTCCTAGGATAAAGTTTGGACTCCTTAATGGAGCTTACACAGCCCTTCATGATCTGCCCACCTGGCCCTGCAGCCTTGGCTCTTCCCACTTTGCACTCCATGCTCCAGCTGAGTGGAACTTCTTTGAACTTCCTGCAGTTCCTTGAAAGCACCGTTTTCTCTCTTGCCTTGCAGTTTTTGCACAGGTGACTGCTCACAACACTCCAATCATCGTCAGGTCTCAGCTTAGATGATTCCTCAGGAAGTCTTCCGTGGTCCATAAAGTTGGGGTTTGACACCTCTTCTATGAATTCCCATAGTGCCCTGGACTTGACTAGCACTGTGCTCATCACACTCTTGTAATCACCTGGTACTTCACACCTTGTCACTCCCGCTAGAGCACACACTTCCAAGAGGGAGGGAAGGAAGTCTGCACTGCTCACTGCTGTTCCCTCAGCATCTGTGCAAAGGTACTTACTACATACTGGTGGAGGGAAGAAAGAGAGGAGGGGGGGGAGAAAGAAAAGGAGGAGAGAGAAAGAGAAGGAAGGTAAGTTGGTTTAAAAGCTGGAGCAGCTGAGGATGTGTCCAGGATTCAACCATGTGGATGGATCTCATAGACATTAGATACAAAAGAGAGCATATTATGTGATTCCACTTCTAGAAAGTCTAGAACAGGCAAAATTAATCAATAGTAATAGAAGTTAGACTAGTGGTTACTTCTAGAGCAGTACTCACCGGAAGGTGATAGGTAGAAAATGTCCTATATCTTGATGTAAGTAGTGTTTATATGAGTGTAGACACATGTAAAAATTCATTAATCTGTACTTAAAATTCACTTTATGCATTTTACCTTATGTTATATCTCAATAAGAAAGTAGGGAAGGGAGGGAGGAAGGAAGGTAGAGAGGGAGGAAGGAAGGAATTATGTGGCCAGATATTCAGGTAAATTGCCTAGTTAGTAACAGTGATAAAGTACTTTTAATCTAGGACTGAGGTATAGAACTGGGATCTGGGCAGAAAAAGTCGTGTGTGTGTGTATGTACACACACGTGTGCATGCAAGTGAGTGAGGAAGCTGGTTTCTATTGAAAAAAGGAAAGTAATGCAAAAAATTTGCCCATCCATTCTTCACGTATCTACCTGTCCCCTCCCTAAAGCCTCCACTGTTTTTTCATAACTACAGCATAAAGCCTGGGCTCCTTGACCTGGCATTAAAACATTCCACTATCTACCCCCCTCCCCCACCCACCGGCCCATCTAGACTTATCTCCTTTGCCTTGTGCCCTCTTTCTCCACATCCACCATACTATGCTGCTTCAGCGTACTTCTTACCTTTGTAGGTGTACCAGCCCACTGAGAGGTCAGCTGTCATTGCTCTTTGCTTATGGGACTCCTCACCATCATGGGATTCGCTGCTCCTCCGTCTTTCTTTTCATAGCACTTTGCTCATAGCCAAATTGCATGTAACTTGACCTCTTGTAGGTCATAACTATTGGTGAATGTTTCTCCTCCTGCGTAGAATGTAAGTCCTCCAGAAAGCAGAGACAAGGTCAATGCTGAAATCTACAGGTCAAGCTCCCAACTCTTGTCTAAACATCAGAACCACATTTCCAACTGCCTACTGGATATCTCCTTCTCAAAGTAAATGTGTTCACAACTGAGTTCATTACCTCTTTGTGTTAGAGACAATTATGCTCACCAATGAATCTGCTCCCCTACACTTTCCAACCCTCTCTAGTTAGGAGAGGCCACAAGACTTGTTCTGGCCAATGAAATGTGAGTGGAAGTGATGTGCATCATTTCTGGGCTGGGGTAGTAAAAAGCCCATACACAATTCTCTAGTATCTTTCTCTTCTCTTGCCATGTAACTGAGGAGGTAACTGAAGAAGCCATGTGTTCCAGACGGTGCAGCTACAAGATGGTGGAGTCTCTGTCAGCTTGGATCCCTGAGTGACTATATGGAGCAGAGACCCTGCTGAACACATGGGACCTATAGAATGAGTAAGAAAACAAAACAAACCTTTGTTTTGTTAAGCCAATAAATTTTGAGGTTATCTGTTACTGCAGCATAACCTACATGATCTGACTAATAGAGTCTCCACTCCCAAATCTGCCTGTTATCTTTACTCCTTCCATTGGTAAATGGCTTATCATCCACCCAGTCATCCCAGCTAGAAACTACCTCAAGCTCCTTTCTCCTTTACCTTCCTCCTGCTTGGTCTAGGTCTCATCACCCCTTCCTTGGATCAGAATCAGGAGCCTACCTGACCTCTCTGACTTAAGCCTCCTCCCTCAGCTTTCCTCCATACTGCCTCCAGAATTCTCTTTTTAAAACACAAATCTGATCACAACACACATTGGCTTAAAAACGTCCACTTGCTCTTCATTTTCTATAAGATAAAAGCCAAAAACCTGAGTCTGGCACCAAGCACCTTGACTGCCTGGTCAACCTGCTGTGCCAGCCTCCCCTGCCACCTAGCACTCTAAGACCCAGCCACATGAGATGACCTGTGAGTCCCCAAACATACTGGGCATTCTTGGCCTCTCAGTCTATGTACAAGCAGCTCTTACTACTGGAATGCCCTTCCTCCCATTGTCTGCTTGGCAAACTCCTACTCATTCTTCAAAACCCAAATTGAAAGTCCTCTCTATGAAACTTTATTCGTATCTCCAGGCAGAATTATTTTTTTCCTCTTTTGTGTTGCCCAGGAAACTTGAACCTTCCTCTATTAGCATTTTTTACTAAAAGGTGAATAATCCATGTACAAGTTTGCCTCTCCCACTAGACTGGAAGCTCCTTGGTGGCAGAAATGGTACCATTCATCTATGTATCCCTAGGGGCAAAGCAGGCAAAAGTGTGTTAAAAGAATGAGTGAATGAATGGATGAATAGATCAAGGAAAGAATTCTCTTATAACTGTCCCTTACATAAAGTATACATCATTTGTACCCCCAAATTTCCTCAGTATGCAGTGAATTCGTTATCTATTGCTGTGTAAAAAATTACCCCAAAACTTAGTATTTTTAAACAACAAATGTTTATTATTTTGCAGTTTCTGTGGATCATGAAGTTGGGCACAGCTTAGGCGGGTGCCTTTGGCCCAACATATCTCATGAGGTCGCAGTTAAGCTGTCAGCTGTGGTTGGGGTCTCATCCAAAGACTTAACTAGGACAGAGTGTGGGGAAGGGAATCTGCTTCCCAGCTCACTCACATGGGTGTTGGCTGGCCTCACTCCCTCACACACAGGGAGGAGATTACACAAGGACATGAACACCAGGAAGCAGGGATCACTGGGGGCCAACTGAGAACTGCCTGCCATATGTGGCCATACAGTTTTTCCATTTTAAATGACTGGAGGAAAGAACGGAAAAGAAGAGAAGGACAGGAGGAATTCCTAATGCAAGACCTTGAGCCAGGTTACTACTTTTGAAAGCAAAAATCTTGATCCCTGAGATGGTATCAAAGGAAATTTTACCTGCCTCTGATGAAATGGATGTGTGTATGTGTATGCATTTATGCACCCAGAAGTCCTGAGAAAGCTAGTCATTTTTGCACATCTACAGTAAATGGCGGAGATTGAAAACAAGAATTTTGTATGGTGACCCTGGGACAGGAGGCAGGTATGGTAGTCCAGAAGGAAGAGGGTGTTGAGAGAGAAGAATGTTCCATTCTGTTTTTCCCCCTAGACTGAGAGTCAGCAAACTTGGGATCTGGTCCTGACTCGGCACAAAGAGACTGTGGGGTCTTAGGGTTATTCATGTAATCCTCCTGGTTCTCCATTTCTTTATCTGTAAAATAAAGGAGTTCAGTCGTGTGATCTTTAAGAGCTTTTTAATCTCTATTATTCTACAGTCTAAGATGGGGGTTAAAAGCATGGGCTCTGGTGTCAAACTGCCTGGGTTCAAGTCCAAGTGATCACACTTACAAACTATTACCTTGAAAAAATTACATAACTGCTTTGGTATCTGCAGCCTCTTCTCGGGAATAAATGAGCTAATATATGTCAAATACTTAGAATAGTGCCAGATACATAGTAAGTACTTAATAAACTTAATTATTATCAGTTCCATTTGTTTCAGTTATCTATTGCTGCATAAAAAGTACCCTAAACTCAGTAACTTAAAACAACTACCATTTTATTATATCTCACAATTTTATGGGTCAGGAATTTGGGGAGGGCTTGGTTGGGTGATTCTTCTGTTCCACAGGCATCATTGAGGACACTTGATGATATTTAGCTGTTGGCTGGGCTGCGCTGGAGGATTCAAGATGGACTCACCCACATGTCTGGTGTGTTACTGGGGATGGCTGAAAGGCTTGGCTCAGCTAGAACTATGAACCAGAGCACCTACATGTGGCCTATCTAGCATGGTGGCCTCAGGATAGTCTGACTTCTTCCATGACAGCTCAGGCAGCTCGAAGGGTGAGGGTTCCAGTGAACGAGGTTGAAACTGCATGGGCTTCCATGCCATATCATATAGCATCAGTTCCACCATATTCAACTGGTCAAAGGAGCCCAGATGCAAGGCAAGGAGACATAGAACCCACCTCTCAATAGGAGGAGTGTCAAAAAATTTGAAGGTATGTACCAAAGCCACCTCACTTTTTGACCCCCCAAGGAAGTTTCCCATATGAATCCCAGAGGGGCATCAGTGGAACAGCCCATCCCTCTTTCTCTGACAAGGAATTGGGATTATATCTCTTGAGACTTCAAGGCAACCAATTCACGCCCCTCCCCAGACATGTGTATGTGTATACTCACACATATACATCCATATACACACATGGTCACACAGTCAGACATGGTACATACGTGTGTAGTGAAGCCTGCGCCCATCTCCAGCCACGCCTCAGGTCAGGGAGACCCCAAGTCCTGCCCTGAGAGTTCTTTCTCAGGAAGTTAAAATTCACTGATCATTCCTGCTCCTATTGGTGTGAAAAGGGGGTGTTGGTAGGGATGGGATCCAGCCAGTCATTGATTGGAGAGAGGGCATAGATCCACCCACTAACGTTTGGCTTTAACATGTCCTCTTGGTGGGGGCGGGTATTGTGTGTAAATGTCTCCTAATTCTGACTGGCTGAAGTCAGCAAAGAAATGAGATCTGGTGTTGGGAGCAGGCAGGGGTGGCTCAGACATGTGCTGCAGGGCCAAGCCAGCGTGAGATTTAAATTTTGCTGGGGATCAGCCCAAATCCTCACTTAGATCAGCTCTGCCACTCTCCTCCCCACTCATCCTATGTCCCAGGCACACTCTCCTTCTCACTCTTCCCTGATCACGCTATGTTCTTCCACGGCTTTGCCCACGCTATTCCCTTTGCAAAGAAAGCCCTTGTCTTTTTCCTGGCAACCCCAGTGTCTGCCTTTTGTATCACATGATATTGCAATTATCTGCTTACATGTCCACTTTCTTCAAAAGCAGCGACCATGGTCTATTCATTGCTGTATCCCCAGGGCCTGGCACAGAACAGTTCTCAACAACACTGGCTGAACCAATGATTGAATGAGCAGCTATTGCTCCCAGATTCAGCAACTATTTCTTCTCCATATCTCTGCACTGTCCAACTCCACCCCAACTCCCTGGGCCCCTATGAGAAGGGGCAAAGGTCTCAAAGGCTAGGGTGGAAAGTTTGGGCTGGATTCTTGAGGCCCCAGGGAGACTCTGCAGAGTCTCAGAAAACAGGAAAGGACGAGGTGCTAAGCTGCAGGGGTGTGGCCAGCAAACCCAGAGGCCCTCACACTCCTAGTGGGAAAAGCCAGAGGATCCTGCAAGGTTTTTCCATTGTGGGGGAGGATGTCTTCAAGTCTTCATGCCTCAATTGAAATAGTCCGTAAACGCACCTGGTTCTGCTAGGTTAAGTGTGAGGGTCTGTCGAGAATACTCAGACCTGGGCCTGAGCCAGCACCTTCCTGGAAGATGATTCTGGCTGCTGAGGTGCAGGCAGGTGCAGCTGAGAAAAGAGGTCCCCTAGACCAGTGCTCCTCAGGCTTGACTGTGCAAGCAAACCCCCTGGGAATCTTGCTAAAATGTGGCTTCTGATTCAATAGGTATCAGGTCAGACCCAAGATTCTGCTTTTCTAACAAGCTCCCAGGTTGTGGCACTGCTGAGAGGGAGGGAAAGGCAGGGCAGAAAGCAGACGGAATCACGCTTTGATAGCAAAGACCTAGAAAACTGGCATTAAGATCCAGACACTCAGGGCTCAGGGCTCAGGCCTGAAAAGGAGAGACTGTCATCAGCAATGTCAAAAAAAATATTCAGGAGATGATGTAGGAGACAATAGAGTATAAAGCCAGACTGACAAATACCTGGCATGCTTGCCAATCCTCACATTCTTTGATTCTGTGACCATGACAGACATCACTAGTGGATCCCAGCACTATCTCCCACTATACCAAGAGAGTGCTCTCAGAATCCATCTCAACACAGTACTCCAGGTACCCACTACTAATTAATTACAGTTGGCATGAGAAATGACCCCACTTGCTATTTCTGGTATTGTGGTTGAAAGTCTGACTGCCTTTGCCCTGCTCTGACCAGCTAGATGCCCTTGGAACTGCTGTTTCTACGAACTTCAGTTACTTTAATGTGTTGTAATTTGAGGTAAAGAGAGCACTCATATCATAGTTCTTTTGAACATTAAATGCTATTATGACTGTATAGTGCTTAGCACAGTGTCTAGCACATAGAAAGTATTCAATAAATGATAGCCACCACGTACAGGGATGAATGGGTTGGCTGCACACTTAGAAGAGATGTGAGCGGTGGGGTGAGAAAGAGGAAGGCAAGGGAAACAGAGGAGCCAGAGAGCTAATGGTGGGGAAGAATGAGTGGACAAAGGCTGTGCCAGCCTGGGGATGGCTGGGAGATTCCCAGCTCTCTCTGGATGGAACTGGGCTCCCTCCCGGCACTAATGCTCTTGGACTGGAAGGGGCGCATGACACTTGTCATCTTGAGGTATCTGAGTTCAGAACTTCTTGTCAAGGAAAATTATGAAAGACTTTGAGATGGTCAAATGTCTTCAGTTATTTTATAACTCAGACAACTGATAATAACGGAAATTATTTTTGTCCATAAAAATGTAAATTGTGACTAGCGGAGTTGCAATTGATCATTGTCCAGTGGATATTGCCTAGTTTTGCAGTAAGCAAATTTATTTCAGCATTCTTGATGGCCTAGATATGTTCTGTTCTTTGGATTCCCCTTTGAACATCTTACTGGTTCCTTTACTAGTTAGTGAGTGAAATGAAAATTTTGATGTGTTCATTGTATATGTGTATGAAAGTAATTATTCTGTCTTGTAGGAAAAATATTTTTTAACATTCTCATCAGCAGTGAAGATTTAGCAGGAAGCTTCCAGGATCCACTGTCCTGGACAAGCTTTCCCACATGCTCCAAACACCAGATTACATCTGTCAAGTTTATAAAGGATTGTCCCCAATTTCATTGCTTGTTTTACACTATCCAAATAGATACATCATGATCTCATATTTGAGCCTGGACACATTCTCAAACACTTGTATAGTGAGCTTGTTTAACAAAACATTTAACAAAGAAACTCACAAGTACCATGCCTAATACTTATTCATTCCTTCATTCAAGAAATAGATGGTAGGCTACCTATGGGCAGGGACAGAATCTGTTCATCTCTAGGGCTTAGCAAGTGCGTGACTCATGGTAAGCACTAAATACACATCTGCTGAGCCAATCCATGAATGAATAAGCTTAACCAGCATTTATTAAGCACTTACTATGTGCCAGGCACTGTTTTAAACATTTTACTTGAATTAGTTTGTTCAATCCTCAAACCAGTCTTGCAAGGTAAGTGTAATTACTATTCGCATTTACAGATAACGCACAGAGAGGTTAACTTGCCCAAGGTCAACAGCTAGCAAGAGGCTGGGGCAGGATTCAAGCTCAGGTAGCCTGGCTCCAGAGCCTGTGATCTTGGGCACCTACCATGTGCCAGGCATATTGTTTGCTCAGGGATAGAGATAAAAGACCAAACACAGACTCTCCCTCAAGGAGGCCACAGTCAAGAAAAGAGACAAATAACTAACAATAATGCGATGTGCTGTGACAGGTGAGAACACAGCGTGGGGACAGGATTGGCCTGGGATACGGCTGTCTGCAGAGGGGCCACCTAACCTCAGGTAAGTTCTGAGGCACTAGTGGTTAACATCCAGGCTAAGGGAAGGGAAGGGCATTCAGGTCACAGTAACAGTATGTGCAAAGTCATGGAGCATGGTTGGTCTGAGAATGAGTTGTGGAGGCTAGCACCTAAGAGTGTAGCAAAGAGCAGTGGGAAATGAGACTGGGGACATAAGAGCCAGATGCAGATCTTGGAAAGCTTTATGTGCTGAGTGAGGAAGGGAGCTGGGACACTCCTTGGAGGCCTGGCAGGATTTTTAGCAAGGGAGTTACAAGCACAATCCCACACTCTGCCCCCTCCCCACCCACAGGACACTAAACCTAGTGCACATAATTCTCTACAAGCTACATCCCACCCCAGAGAGTTCCCAGGGAGGCCTAGACCTGGAGGGAAATGCTAATTGAGTCTGGGACACACCCAGTGCCACTTGGGAGCAGTGGCTGGGAATCCTCTCCCTCCCTCCCTCCCTCCCTCCCTCCTGCCCATGATTCCTGCTGTCCTCCACCCCCACCCCTACCAACACTCCTACCACCACCCCCACCAGTATGGCCACCTCAGGCACACTCCCCCCTGTCACATTCTGGGTGAGGCCTGAGATGAGAATTAAGCACCCTCCCTTCCTAGATCCCTTCCCTGCCCACCCTCCGACTCCAACATCCTAAGCAGTTGCAGAGCCTGGCACACCCCAGGCCCCAGTCAGAGGAAGCAGAATAGGGAGACCGAGCTTCCTGGGAGAGCCGTGGCTCTAGGCTGTACCCTCCCCTCCCACTGGGCTGAGGCTGGTGATTAGCTGGGTTAATTATATCCAAGCCATTTCCGATTGGCACAAGCCCACCCACCCACAGAGCCTGCCCAGAAGGCGTGCAGACCTGGCCCAGGGTCAGGATGCCAGGGTGCCAGCTACCCTGGGAGGGGCCCTGACTCCTGCACTGGCCAAATGGAGGCTGGCTGTCCTCTCTTCTCCAGGACCTCCTCTCCTCCCCTCCCCCCAGGTCTTCTCATCACTTCCTACCCCATCCTCCTTTCTGCTTGTCCCCACACAAATCCGTTTCCCTCTCCCTCCTCCCTCCAGGTTTGGAAGGAAATCACGGGGCTCTGAGTTCCGCACGAGGCCCCGACATAAACACTCTGATTGGGGCTAATTATAAGGGCCAGGTTGGGAGGCTTCAGAAAGCTTGGCTTTCAAACAAAGGGCCCAGGGCTCAGCCCCCGGCCCAGGCCGGCTCCTCTCCAGGCTTCATTAGGAATAAGCAGGGGTCTGGGCCATAGGCAGTCCTCAATGTCTATGAGCTTGTTCCACGTCTCAAGTCTCATCTCGTCCTTTCTCAGCTGCTTTCGCCTTGGCCCTTCCAGGCCTCAAATCCTAGGGCCTTACTGGATGGCGTGTCTGCAGTGAAGGGCATGGCAGCTGGGAAGGGGGCAGAACAGGAGGAGGGGGACGGCCAGGGGAAGCTAGCTGTGACAGCCCTAGCCCTAATTAGCCAGCTTCAAAGCCGGCTGGAGAGAGAGCCCGCCTGCGTGTGCGCCCTGCTCACTCAGGCGGGTAAGACATTTCTGTCCTAATCAGAGAGAGGGAGAAAAAACCACTGCCCGCCCCCCCCCCCCGCCCCCGCAGCCTCCAGACTGGAGCTGGCCCTCCGACTCAGGTAGAAAAACGGGGAGCACAAGAAATCATTCTATTCTGTTAAACCTACCAGTAACAATAGGTCCAAAAGTCCTCAAGAAATGCACATCCTTTGATCCAGTGATTATATTTTTAGGAATTTGATAGAGTGCTACCATTTATTGAACTTCTACTACGTGCTGGCTCTGAACATGCATCATCTGATCTAACCTTCACAACGACCTTGCCAGACAGGTACTGTCACCTTTTTACAGATGAGGACTGGGGCTCAGAGGTTAGGAGTCTTCCACAAGGACTCACAGCTGGCACTGCCTCATGCCAAAGCCTGTGCTCTCCACACATGGTTTGCCCCTTTCTCCTTTTTTCCTCAACTATAAAAGTATTACACTTTCATTCCAATCAGCCGCATCTTGATAACTTGTTACCTGCAAGAGACAGGACCGAGTGCATAACCTGGTTTGCTGGTGTTCCTGGTTTCGTAGGCCGGATGGTTTTTCCTCCTGACCACCCTTTCCGTAGCAGAGGTGATTAGAGACTGGGGGACACTGAGTCTGAGAAGGTAAAGGCTGCCCCTTGGAGAAGTGCAGATACCCAGTGATCAGGACTAGAAAATGTCTAAACCAGGGATTGGACAACTAGGTGGGAGGTGGGGTGGGGGATGGGGTGTGCACAGATAGATGGTTCATAAACCTCCTAAAGTTATATGCAAAATAGTGTGTTCACGAGGTTCTGGCCATTTTTTCCCAGGAGGTCCAAAGCTTTTTCAGGTTCTTGGAGGGGTCAAGTGGCCTCCAGAAGTTTAAGGTCCATTTAGAGGTAAGGAGAAGGAAGGGACCCTACTACAGCAGGCAGCGATATTATCAAAGGGATGATGCCTTGGAAGTGGCAGAAGCTTGGGCTCTGCTCCCCCAGACATGTGCCCTATGGCACCCTGGACAGCATCTCCCCAATTCCAGAATCCAGCCCAGACCTGGGACCCCAACACCCTCTTGGAGAGCTTTTTGGAATAATCCAGAAGTCGGCAGCTCCAGATCCCACTGATCCTCATTCTGTGGGGATATTCAGAAGAATTTTGTCTTGGAAAACTTTAGTGTCCTTTTCTGGGGCTGGCCCTTAAAGGACAAAGAGTTTGTAACTAATGGAATCGGTCTTCAGGAGGGGAACCTGGGGTGGGGGAAGGAAAAGCCAAAGACTGATCAAGGAGGGGAGAGTCTGGAGGAGAGAGGACCTCAACCTAGAGAACTAGCAGCATTGCTCCTTTGTGGGATGGGGTGATGGTGGGAAAGCAGGTAGAAAGCAGCTGTGGTCTGAGACCAGGCCCAGGCCTGGAGGCCTCAGGTGAAGGGCTTTCCTTCTGGGCCCTTGACCTTCCACCATAGCCCCATTCTTCCAGAGGGAGGCACCAATCCACTTACAAGGGGTAAACCTTTTCCTGCCTATAAGGCGAGCTAGAAATCTGCAAGAGCAGACCTAAAAGCCCATGTATTTAACAGAGTTTTCTAAACAAGGGAGTGGAGATCTCTCTCCAGATGAGGCAGTGAGCTCAAGTCATTCACCCTTGGGTCTCTGCTCCAGGGCACCTTCTCCCCTAAATCCCCTACACCATGAGCTGACATTTCCCTTCCTCCAAGAGTTGTTTCATTAGAGCAATGAGAGCAGCCAGGGAGGGTTTCCCACTACTTTTGGTAAGGTAATTCAGCCCTTGGCTAACCCCTTTGGAGAGAGATAGGGCATTTAGAAGACCTATCCTTTCCAAAAGAGGCAATTACCTCATTATCTATACTCCTCCTCCCACAGTAAAAGCTATTTTTTTCAGTTTTCTCGGGCCCTATTCCCCTCTGTTGGCAGGAGACTTTGAGAGAGGGAGGTTGAGAAGACCAGTCTTTACCAAAAGTCCCTCCCTCCCACCCCTACTCAGGAAAGGTTAAGATACTCATTGCCAGTCCACCATTTCTTCTGTGAGGGTCCAAAGCACAGGGCTGGGATCCTGGGGGTTAGAGGTGGGGGAGGCTCTTCCCCCATCAAGGACCAGCACTCCTCCACCCACTAGGCTCCATCCCAAACACTGGAATATCACCCCCTCTCCCCATTCACAGGCTTTCGCCATTCTTTCCAAGAGAGACACTCACAATTTGTTCCTAATTTAACTCTTTCCTGCAGCACTGGCGGGGTTCCTCTAGTATCTTGCAACAAATGGAGCTACAGGGCGGCTCCCCGCCTGCTTGTGATAGATGAGGGAATCTCATGTTGGGAGTTCATACACATCACCATTTGAAAAAAAGCTAGCTTTAACTTACATTGGCCACTGGCACAAATGATTTGGGGGAAGGTTATATATTTTGGGAAGGGGGCTCTGCTGAAATCCCCAGGCTTCATACAATTCCAAACAAAGCCCTACATATGACTTCAATTACCACCAAACATTTCCAGATCCCCTCCCCCAACATAAACTAACACATGCAAACACTTCGATGTAGGAGTTCTAACTTTCTTTCTCTCTTGCCCCAAAGACTGCCAACAAAGGGTGGTAAGGCACCATTTTCCCCATCACCATTTAGCTAAAAAAAAGCAATGTCTGGGCCACGGAACATCTCCTCCACCCCACCCCCAACCAAGTAGGTTGGGGGAGAGGGAAGCAGGAGGTGTGGTTTGGTTAAACTAATAAAATGTTACAACCCTGTTAAATACAATTAAAGGGCTAGACCTCTAGAAGATAATTAAATGCACTTTATTATTATGATTATTAGCTTTTAATTTGCACTATTATCAAGAAACAGGAGATGGTGAAAAATTGAGTTATGTGGCATACTTGTTCCACTCCCACCCTTGGTCTTCAAAATCAATCCTCTGGAATTAAAATTCTAAAATATTCCAAATAGTTGAGGGAATTGATGTGTATTGGAAACTGCAATGCTCATACCAGCGTCAAAGATACTTTAAGAAGAGTCTTGACTTTTATTTGTGGGGGGGGGGGGGTAGGGGGAAGATAAGAAACATCTGTTATAAACATTCTATCGATCTTGTGATATAGAATGTCATGTAAACATTCAACCCCACCCCCACAGTCACAAAGAGCCTGCCCAGAGCCTTCTTCCAAAGCAAGGATACCCACCTTTTTTTTTCTTCCTGGGTAAGTTTGAAAAGAAACCAGTCTTTTGTCAAAGGAAACTAAAAGTCCCACCAGCCCATTCCTCCCGTCCCCTCCAACCCAAACCATTTTTATTGCTTTTTTGAAAAAAATAACCCCCCAGCAACAAAAACCCATACATAACACACAAACCACCCCGCAAACTGCTAACCTGAACGGCAGAGAAGATACTCAGTTAGGGGGTGGGGTGGGGGGGACTGCAGGGGAAAGAAGGGGAGAGATTCAAGGGCATCTCCAAACCCCAACATTTGCGAGCTAAGGCTCCCCCTAAAAATGGAGGCAGTCACGATCGGTACTCAAGGTAGCATGTGTGTGGGGGAGTGTTTTTGTTTCAAAACACTTCACACAGCACTTTCTGCCCACTCCAGGCGCTTGGGGCAGCGAGTTGAGAAGACAAGTCACAGAAAGATCTTCCTGCCTGCAGAGGAGTGGGGGCCATTCCACACACAATCTCCGCCCTCTCCCCATCACCCCACCCGTTGGTTTGGCTTTTTTTTTTCCCACGTCTTCGTCTGTTGGGAGGGTTCCAAAGATCGAGTAAAGGAGACAGGACAAGTGAGGAGAGAAAGGGGGAAAATGAAATAAAACAAGAAGAATCCAAGACCTGTTCAAAAATAACCAACAGCTCCCACAGGCCCAGCGGCAGCGAGAAGGCTCACAAATTTGGCTTTAGAAGTTGAATTCAACAAACTCCCAACTCCGCACAGCCAACACCTCTTCTAGCAGGCCCAGCCCTGCCAAATCACCAAAAACTTCGAACCAAAGTAGCGGGTGGTGTTTGAAAGGGCACCGAAGAAAGAGATCCCCCGTAGCCACCCCCCACCCCACCCCCCGCCCATTCCTCAGCCCTGGCACCCCTCGCTGCTCCTTTTTTTTTTTTTCTTTTAAATAGAAAATATATAATTAAATTTACAAAGACTATTTACAGTTTTAATTACAAACCTGGTGGGGGTGTTGGGCAGAGTTCTCTTTAAAAAGCGACCTAAAAAAGAAATGGTTTCGATTGTTCTTTATTTAAAAAAATAAAATAAGGAGTCTGTAGGAGCCCCCCCTGCGCGGAGGAAAGGTCGGTGCGGCCCGGGCCTGGGGACGCGGCGCAGGGGCGCCCCCTTCACACGGTGGTCTCGCCGTGCCGGCTGTTGGTGAGACGGGTGTAGAACTTCCTCCAAGAGTGCAGCGTCTTGCCGGACCAAATCCAGAAGCCCGACGTGATGCCCACGATGAGCGTCATGAGGTATTTGATCATGTAGACGGTGAAGTCGGGCGACATGCGCGGCGTGTAGTGCGCCGGGCACGGGATGGCCAGGCTCTTGCAGTGCTGGCTCACCCACGAGCGCTCCCAGTGCTCTCGGAAGGCCTGCTCGTAGAAGTAGCAGGCGATGACGATGGTGGCGGGCACCGTGTAGAGCACCGAGAAGACGCCGATGCGCACCATGAGCCGCTCCAGCTTCTCCGTCTTGGTGCCGTCGTGCTTCATGATGGTACGGATGCGGAAGAGTGACACGAAACCCGCCAGGAGGAAGGACGTGCCTATGAACAGGTACACGAAGAGCGGCGCCAGCACGAAGCCCCGCAGCGGGTCCAGGCTGTTTAGGCCCACGAAGCACACGCCGCTCAGCAGGTCGCCGTCAATCTGGCCCATGGCCAGGATAGTGATGGTCTTGACCGCCGGCACAGCCCACGCTGCCAGGTGAAAGTACTGCGAGTTGGCCTCGATGGCCTCGTGGCCCCACTTCATGCCTGCCGCCAGGAACCAGGTAAGCGACAGGATGACCCACCAGATGGAACTGGCCATGCTGAAGAAGTACAGCATCATGAAGAGAATGGTGCAGCCCTCCTTCTTGGTGCCCTGTACCACCGTGCGGTAGCCGTCCTCGGAGAAGCGCTCGTTGCACACCACGCGCTCCTGGAGCACGAAGCCCGCGATGTAGGCCACCGAAACCATAGTGTAGCAGCCGGACAGAAAGATGATGGGCCGCTCCGGGTAGCGGAAGCGCTGCATGTCCACCAGGTACGTGGTGACGGTGAAAAAGGTGGAGGCGCAGCACAGCACCGACCAGGTGAGGATCCAGAGGCGCGCGAAGCGCGTCTCCTCCTGCGAGAAGAACATGGAGCCGTCGGGCCGCGCCGGCTCGCAGGGCGCCGCGCAGTCGCGCTCGCCCAGGAACTTATAGCTGAGATAGGACGGCACCTTGAGGACGCGCGGGCAGTGGAAAGGGTGCTCCAGCGTGGCGTAGCGCGGGGGCGACCCGCCGCCGCCCGGGCCGCCCGGGGTGCCGCCAGCACCCGGCTGCAGGCCCGGCGGCGGCGCGGTGGTGAGTAGCGCGGGAGCGCCGTCCTCGGAGTGGTTCTGGCCCACGCAGATCTGCTCCGCGCCGTGGCGCGGGAAGTGCTCGCAGCGCAGGCGCTCGGGCCACTGAAAACCGAACTTGTTCATGAGTGCCTCGCAGCCCTGGCGCGCGCGCTCGCAGATGGAGCGGCACGGCGGGATGGCCTGCTCCAGCACGGTGCACACGGGTGCGTACATGGAACACAGGAAGAAGCGCAGTTCGGGCGAGCACTGCACCTTCACCAACGGGTAGAACTGGTGCACCTCCAGGCCCGCGTCCTCCTGGTTCGTATGACCCAGAAGGTTGGGCATGATGGTCTGGTTGTAGGCGATGTCCGTGCACAGCGGGATGGAGATGGGCTGGCAGAAGCCGTGGTCCGGGATGGAGATGCCCTTCTCTCCGTGGAACTGGGCCGGCCCGGCAGCGGGTAGCAGCAGCAGCGGCAGCAGCAGGCGGGGCAGGGCGCTGCGGGGCCGCATGCTGGCCGCCGCCCCCCACCCGGCTCCCGGGAGCCCCCCGCCCCCGCCCCCAGCCCCGAGACCGCGCGCCTTCCCTGCCGCCGCCTCGCCGCGGCCGCCGCCTCCCGTGCCTCTTTGCAAACTTTGCTCGCGCCGCAGAGTTGGGGAGGCCGGGCGGGGGAGGGGGCGGCGCGCCTGCCCGCTAGCTCGCCGCGGTCGTACTGAGCCGCCGGAGACACCGCGCGCTGCTTGCCCTCTCTCCTCTTCTTCCTCCTCCTCTCGCCTCTCCCCTCTCCCCTCCCTTCTCCGCCCAGCGACTCCTTTGTGCCTTCCTCCAGCCCTCACCTCGGCCTCTCCGATCCCAATTAGTCGGTTTCAAGGGGGCCCCCGCCGGCGGCCCCGCCCTCTCCTCAGCCCCCCAAAAAAGGGATCCTTGAAACCGCCCCGTCGAGCTCTAAGCACTATCCCAAAATGTGCTCTCGGCCAATCAGATTTAAACCCGAGGACCAGCCCCGAGGGCTGGATTGGTCGACCGCAACATAATGAGATCAGAAACCAGATGCCAACAAAACTTTCCCCCCCTCCTTTTGCTTTTTAAAGAGACAAACTGTTATTATATTAAGGGCTGTTTGCCCAGCACGGGATTTCTCCGGAGTCGTGGCGGCGAGATCCGGAGACACACATTCCCCAGAACTGCGGCAGACCCAAGGCCCTCAACCCTGGATCACTTTTCTTTCGGGGGCCAAGGCGCTCTCCGGGGTAGGGCCTCTTTAAACCCTTGCCTCCGCCCCTGTTCCTCGAACCCCACCTAACCCAGTCCAATTTTGCAAGTGAAAAAATCTCAAGTTTAAAAATTAAAAAAGGAGGGGGGAAGACTTTTTAAAAACTAACAGTTTACAAAGACTTTTCTCTCAGTCCTTTCTCATGGAGTTCAGACAAAAGTTTCACTTCACCCTATTTGTAGACCCCAGGAGTTTGCCTCGCCCCTCCCCCTACACACACCCTTTAAATAACCCTCTGAAAAATGAGATCCTGTCTCTTTAAGAGGCTCTTAAAGGGGCCTGGACTCCGGGGCGTAATTGCCCCGTAGCGAGCACAAAGGAGCCTATTATGGTTCTTTGTGTTCGGTGGCACCTCAAAGTGAGAAAACTCAGGAACTCGGAGGCCCAGAGCTGGAGGGTTGGAGCGGGCGTGCTAGGGGGTGAGGTGAAGGAGAATGGCCGAGTGCTGTGGCTTCTCCCTCCCCCTTCTTCCGAGGCAAATCTTAATTATGCAAAGTAAAGTTTAGTTGCCATAACGAGAAGGTCTTAATCGAAGGTTAATGGTGGGGGGTGGGGGATGACGGGCAGTTTTGAGTGAAAAGATGACTCTCTTAGGCCGTTTGGGGGAATTTTCCTCCTCTCTCCCCACCTCTGCCTCCGCCCCGCTAAAAGCTTCCAGATACCGTCTCCAGGGAGAGAGGGGAGTTTTACCCAAATCTTAAGTGATTCCACACCAGAAGGGGGTAGTGTGTTTGGCAAGGGAGGAGGCTGGGGGGTTGTGGTGGATCATCCCCCTCATCTCTCACCTGGTTGGGGGTGGGTGGCGATGGCCAGCAGGGTTCCTGCTAGTTTAGAAGGTTTTCTTTTTTGCCCCCATCTAGGATTTTAAATTTGAGAGGGGGGGTCTGGGGAGGAGAGGGGGAATTTGCATGTAAATCTCCTGGGCCTGGTACTGGATGATGGATCAATTATTTCTATTGTCTCTCCCCAGGGAAGGAGGGCACTTAAAAAGAAGAAAGAAAATTGAGTTCAGAAAGCCCCTTTGCTTCTCAGTATGAGCCAAATCCTCCCTGCCTGGCGAGCTGTTTCCTGCTCCAATCTAGAAGAGCATTGCTTTAAACACAAAAAACAAAACAAACAACAACAAAAAGAAATATAAGAGAAAAAGGAGTAGAGAGAAGGAAAGAAAATTCTAAGTAGATACAACGGATCCAGATTTGACAGGATTTGAATTTTTTTTTCTTGATTGAATGATATACAGATTTGCAGGTTCTTTACAAGTGAAAATGCTCCTTATCGTATCCCTCTCCTTATTGTAAGGAGAAGTTGCCTTTTCACTACATTAGGAAGAAAGTTTTCCTTCAAAATCAGGGGGCTGTGCCTCTGCTCTCCATCCCATTTCCATTCCACCCACTGCACCTTGGTCCCAGAGCGGTCTGGGGATGGGAAAGTCGTGCTCTCTAGCTCACTGGGGCCCAAACTAAGCCCTAAGGGCTACTCCTTCAGATCTCCCCACCTACTCTACCTCCAGGGCATCTTTAGAGCTGGTACCAAGCCTCTGAGCTGAGCAGTGAAGACCAAAATGAGTAAGACAGGCTCCTACACTCCACTCAGGAAGCTCACAGTCTGATAGGAAATTGAGAGCAAATCTCCAGTGGAAATGCAGCATCTTCAATTTCCTTCTATGACAAATCTGTTTTCCTGCCCTAGGGCTGGGCTTGAGTGACAGTTATCCCTTCCCCAGCCACCCTCAAGGCAGAGGGGAAGCTGGAAAAAGGAAAGAAAAGACTTTCATTCACTCAGTCAACTTTCAGTCCTTCAACATACTGATTGAGTCTTCTCATGATTTCCACCCACCGCGGTAGGTGCTGTGGGCAGTATACAGAAAAATGACAGCATCCCTGCCCTTCAAGGGTTTGCAGTATGGGCCAGCCCCAGCAGCCTAGTGGTTGGGTTCAGTGCACTCTGCTTGGGCACCCGGCCCAGTTTCCGCGGGGACTTATGCTACTTGTCTGTCAGTGGCCGTGCTGTGGCCATGGCTCACATACAAAAAGAGGGAGATTGGCATTGGATGTTAGCTCAGGGCGAATATTCCTCAGCAAAAAAAAAAAAGAGTTCACAGTATCCCAGAAGAAAAGTGATTCTATGATGATCTTACATTTATCTAGCATTTTTACATGAAATAAAAAATCACATTATTTCATGATGACTGTTGCCCTTCATGTGAGGGACTTGCGTGAGGACAGGACCAAAACCTGCATCTTCAGACTGTGGGCTTGCCCACAGCGCTTTCCATTCCACCAACCTACCTTTTGACTACAGGAGACCTATAACTAAAGGAAGTTAACAGACTCTCAGTTTAAATGCTTCATGATGTCCTTTGATAGGTATAGCACATAGTTCTTTTTTTTTTTTTTTTCCGATTACCTTGAGCATTGACCTGAACCTGATCTCTAACTCTACCACTAACTATGTGGCCTTGGAACAGTCACTTCACTTCTTTGAACCTCAGTTTCCCCGTCTGCAAAGTGGGAATAAACCAGAATTTTAAAATATGAGACTACACATCCAAAATAATTTCAGAGGGCCGGCCTCGTGGCTTAGCGGTTAAGTGCGCGCACTCCGCTACTGGCGGCCCGGGTTCGGATCCCAGGTGCGCAACGACGCACCGCTTCTCCAGCCATGCTGAGGCCGTGTCCCACATACAGCAACTAGAAGGCTGTGCAACTATAACATACAACTATCTACTGGGGCTTTGGGTGAAAAAAAGGAGGAGGATTGGCAATAGATGTTAGCTCAGAGCCAGTCTTCCTCAGCAAAAAGAGGAAGATTAGCATGGATGTTAGCTCAGGGCTGATCTTCCCCACAAAAAATAATAATAATAATTTCAGAATGACAAAAATAAATTTCATAATCATCAAGCACCTTTCAAAACAAGAGGTTACATAAATTAAATATTCATTCAGAAAATATCCTTGGATATCCAGGGTAATTCCTACCATTTATTGAGCTCCTATGAAGCACTCCACATACATTATGTGTATGCCTACAAAGTAGGCACTGCACTGTGTTTATGGATGAAGAATCTGACCTTAGGTGAGATTTGGCAATTTTCTCAAGGTTACATAGTAAGTGGCAAAGCTGAGATTTAAACCCAGGACTACTTGGCTCTTAAAGCTGTTCTGTCTCCAACACCACACAGCCCCAATGTTTATAAGAATTGTGTGCTTTATGCACTTAACAAATATACACTGACCACCAGATCCAACCTCTGTTTCTGTGGAGCTCGTATTCTAGTGGAAGAGACCCACGTTCATCACACAGTCACTTAAATGAATGTAAAATTGCCCCAGGATCCAATGCTATCAAGGGAAAGTCGATGATGCTGTGAGAGCATAATGGGGGAGGGAATCTGACTGAGTAGGGGAGGGCACTGGAGGCCTGTGTGGTTGGAGTGAGGAGTAAAATGCGATGACGTTAAGAGAGGCCAGCAGGTGTCAGACCATATGTGAGGTGCTAGGTGTAGAAATATGAACCCACAATCTCAAGGCAGGGATAGGCATTCCAGACAGAGGAAAGGGCGTGTGCAAGGGTGTGGTGGGGTGAAATAGAGTGAATGGGCAGGGAGCACAAGTATACAAGTATTTTGGCACTCTTAGAGGCCCACGTACACCTGGGAAAGTGAGGACAGAGGAGGTTTTAAATAAGCAGGGAACTTAGATACCGTGCAAACAATTTGGACTCCTGGAGATGGCAATACACTGGAGTGTTTAGGGAAGGGAAGTGGTCACACTTGTTTTAGATAGTGCATTTGGACAAGTGTGAGGAGCATGACTTCGCTGAGTCAGAGATCACAGTTAGGAATAGATTGCAAGAGACCGGGCAAGAGATGCTGAGGGCATGAACTGAGCCTTGGCAGTGTTAATAAAGAGAAGAGAGAATAAGGGAGGAGGCCAACCAAGTTTTCTGAGCTACATGCCCTGATGTCGTTAACCAGGGTAGGACATGCAGGGACAGGGTGGGTAATGCGCACAGTCAAGCCAGGCCAAGCCTACAACAGGTCCAAGGGAAGGTGTCCAGAAAACAGGTGGATATTCTAACCCAGTGCTCAGGAGGGAGCTCTGGACTAGATTTAGATCTGGTACCATTAGCCTAGGGTTGGAGCTATCTACATGGCTAAGATCACCTGGGGAAGGTGGATTTGGTGGGAAGACCAAAGCTTTGGGGATGCCAACATTTAAGGACCATGGGGCTGAGGAGGAGGGAGACTGAAAAGGAGTGGCGGGGCCAGGAGAGTGTCACAAGGCTTGTTTTTCCTGGTCTAGGAGCCTCAAATCAGAATTTTTATTTACCTGGTTTTGGTTGTGAGAATTAAATGAGATAGCATATGGCACTCACTTGACCTGCTGTTAGGCTAAAATTGGTAAATAATTGCTCTTATTTTTATCCAATAAATTATTGAGCACCTACTATATGCAAAGCAGACAAAGTCTTCAGAGACCCAGGCTCCAGCTTCAGGGAGATTATACTCTAGGGGGCAACAATTTGGCAGCGAACTGGACCACTGTTTCTCCCTGGGAAAAATTTCTGGTTGGTCTTGGGCTCCTGCCTTGGGCTGGATCCAGCCTAGGTATCCCCAGTGCACAGTGTGAATGCCACTTCTCCCCCAAGTCCCAGGGCACTACTCTCAGTCATCTCTGGGCTTACAAATCTGATATCTGGGATAATTGTTGATTGCCCACTGTCTTTAGACACTACACACTCCATTCCATGAGATGCTCTGCTGGAGCAGAAATCTCAACCTGACAGGAGAGCAGAGCAAATAACTGGTGGAGAGGAAAGAAACCTGGTCTGGGGCACAGAATGTCTGGGCTGCAGGCTTGGCTCCACCCCACACCCGCTGAGTGGCCTTAGGCAAGTCATTTTTCCTTCCTTCGCTTCAGCTCCCTCATCTGTATAAGGGGATCATAAAAACATTTACTGATTTTACCTTTGGGACAGATGTAGGGAGCTGAGAGAAGAACATGTTTGGATCATTGAAACTGTCCTTCCTTGATGCCACCTGGACAAGGGGAAATGTGTGTGTGTGTTACAGATAAGTAAAGTGACAGCCAGTCAGCAATATCCAAGACACCATAGGCATGCTCAGAGAAAGCCCAGGAAACTCTCCCCAGCTAAGGAAACCTGGGGGACTCTGCAAAAATCCTCTTGTCTCTGGTCTTTCGCTTTGCCAAGGGGAAGAGTCTGGGTAATTGCATATGTCCCTGTCTCCTCGCTTCTTTCCTGTCAGAATCTTTCCTTCTAGAGAAATCATCCTCTCTAGCAGAGTTATGGGTCCCCTCTTTGTTTCCTCAATCCTGGGTCAGTATTCTTTCCTTCCCGAAGCACTGAGGTCCCTCCATCTTAAAGGGGAATTGGTGTATGTATCTGTTTAGGAAGGAGAGGAGTGAGGAGGAGAACATAATTTCAGATTTTGAGTAGCAAAAATAGTCTACTGTCAATGGGGTAGGTCCTAGACAGTCTGTGGAAAACAGGTGTGAGCCTTCAGAGAATTTGGTTGGTTATCCCCTCCCCCCACCCACCAAGTATTCCTCTGCTCTGTGAGAATCTCCCTTTTCCTCCTCTCTCTCTGAGTCTGGCCACCAAGACCTGGAATCTACCTTCAGATGAGATACCAAATTCCCTCTCCCTGAACTCCAGCTTCCACTCAGCTCTCAGGGAACCAGCCCTTAGAATAGAGAATAATTCAGCCTCAGAATAGTCAGGAGGGGGCCGGCCCCATGGCTTAGTGGTTAAGTGCGTGCGCTCTGCTGCTGGCAGCCCAGGTTCGGATCCCGGGCGTGTACTGACTCACTGCTCCGGCCATGCTGAGGCCGCGTCCCACATACAGCAACTAGAAGGATGTGCAGCTATGACATACGACTATCTACTGGGGCTTTGGGGGAAAAAATAAATAAATAAAATTATAAAAAAAAAAAAGAATAGTCAGGAGGTCTAGGACTCCTGGAGCCCCACTCTCTGCCCTCTTGTAGGTCCACTTCAGTACACTTTACCCCGCCCCCTGCCGAGTTCCAAGGCTGCCCCTGGCTCTGGGGACCGAGGGGGAGGGGGCCTTGGCAGAGTAAGCTCTTATCCCCTTTATCTCTCCAGCACCCTTCCCCAAGGTCTCCGGATGGCAAAACGGGCCATAAAAGGATTAAACTGATATAGCAGATGATCTATTAATTAAGGACTTTAATTAGCCCAGGCCTAGGCTGAACAAGAGTAAGGTGTGGGCTGCTCAGAGCAGACCGGGGAAAACAAAGCTGGAAAGTCAGTGCTGAGTTTGGTTAGTGAGGCTCTTGGGGGTGACTCTGCCTTTTTGGCCCATGAAATAAGCATCCCTGGGAATGAATGAGTCAGATATTTTGTCTTCTGGAATCTTCTAGAACCTAATGCAAAGAAGAGAGGAATGAGAGAGCCTGAATCATAGACTTGTAGATGTGGAGGGGTCCACATCTGGAGTTCTGAATGTGGAGGTGCTCACTGGGGAAGGAGGACCAAGACAGGTCTGCTCCCCGGTTGGTGCTCCCCTCCTGCTCCAGCAGAACACACGCTTGCATTCCTGGCTGCACCCCACTTCCTAACTTGCTTTTTCTTTTCCCTCTTTCTTTCCACTCTCCCTTCTCCCTTTCGCTTCTCCCAGAATTTCTCTCCTTTTCCTCCAGGCTGGGTCACCTCACCCCCTCCCTTTTCTCTTTCCTGTAACTTAAGCTGTTGTTGGGAGTTGGAGGAGCTGGGCTGGTTTGAAAGGAGGCCCCACTGCTTTTCAGGGAGGAATTGAAACCATGGAGCTGGGGGTGAGGGCAGGCAGAGGGGGAGGGGGGACTTGAGAAATCAAAGCGGCTGCAGCTCCATCTGGGAAACCAACTTTGATTTACTAGCAAGGACCTGGCTCTCCACCACCCCCCAGCCCTGCCCACTCCCCCTCCTTCCCTGGACTTTGCTTTGTGGTGATAACTGGGGGATGCGGGGCCTGACTCCCTCTCCCAGCCTGAAAGCCTGTGCTTGTTCTGGGAGAACCAGCCTGGAGGTGGGGGAGGGAGACCCTGGTTAAGTGGGGGTGCAGATGCTTCTAAAGGGGCCCCAAGTGTCAGGAGCTGGGTGTGGGGGGGACCCCTGGGAAGGAGGAGAGCCCCTTAGCCCAGCAGCCTAGGCTTGCAGGCTGGGCACAACCCCCTCCCCAGAGACATGGGGCTGGGCTGGGGGCACTGATGGGAGGAGACCAGAGCTCTTCATCTGCCTATGGCCTTTCCCTCAGAACTGGGGGCAAGAGCCAAGAAAAGAAAATGACTGAGAAAGAAAAGGAAAATCTATTGTAATAGATGATTTTGTGTGGAAATTCAGTGTGGGCTGTGGATGACACTGGGTCCCCGTGGGGACTCAAGGCCATTTTGGATGGCAGTACCACCTCTCTCCTCCCTTCCTCTCCAATCCCCTGTTTTACTTTTCTATTCTCTATCAAATCCTTAAACTCCTCAAGGTCTAAGGTGCTCTCTCAGGGAAACTCTGCAATCAAAATAGGGTCCCGAGAGTCCTGAACGCCGGTGCCAGGGTCGGAATAGAGAACAGAGTGAGTCACAACTGAAGGAAATGCTTGTGCATGTTGTTGACTGACCACCTAGTCCTCCTCATGGTGAGGGGGAGGGCTGTTAAATTCCCGGACTCCTGAGTTCCAGGCAGAGCCCCCTTCCCCTGCACCCCCACCTCACTGGTATTTTTCAGGGTTCAAGCATCCAACCTTCAGGACTAACTCTCAGGAAGGAGAGGAAGGGGCTGATCTGGCATGTGCCGCCCACAAATCGAAAATTTTGGGGCTCCTAGCACTATGTGGGGCTGCCACATCACAGCTCCTGGCCCCAGGACAATGTTATTCAAAGCCTAGAGTCCACATGCATCAGAATCATGGGAGAAGGGACACTGAGGCAGGAGTTGCCTATTAGAAATACAGATTCCTGGGGCCAGCCCAGTGACTTAGGGGTTAAGTTCACGCGCTCCACTTCGGTAGCCTGGGGTTCGCAGATTTGAATCCCGGGTGCAGACTGACACACCGCTCATCAAGCCATGCTGTGGCGGGGTCCCACATACAAAATGGAGGAAGATGGGCACAGATGTTAGCTCAAGGCTAATCTTCCTCACCAAAAAAAAAAAAGAAAAAGAAAAAGAAAGAAATACAGACTCCTGGGCCAGCCCTGTGGCCTAGTGGTTAAGTTTGGCATGCTCCACTTCAGCGGCCTGGGTTTGGTTCTCAGGCACGGGTGTACACCACTCATCAGCAGCCATGCTGTGGCTGCGACCCACATACAAAATAGAGGAAGACTGGTACAGATGTTAGCTCAGGGCAAATCTTCCTCAAGCAAAAAGAGGAAGGTTGGCAACAAATGTTAGCTCAGGGTGAATCTTCCTCAGCAAAAAAAAAAAAAAAAAAAAGGAAGAAATATAGATTCCTGGGCCCTCCCAATGATAGCAATTTATAATCCCCAAGTGATTCTTATGCATACTCTAGAGCTATGTGCTTTCCAGACCACTCAATTAACTTTCAGAGCCGTGGTTAATCTTGGCAGCTGCCCAGTCCTGCTCTGTCCCCTACTCCAAACTCATTCAACCGCCCTTCAAAATCTAATCCCAATGTCCCTTTCCAGCATTAACTTGTACTGCACTTTGTGGTGGACAAGAGGGACTGCATCCATTCCCACCTCCTCCTAGGTACCTTCCTGTACTGCAAAGCTTGCAAAGCCAAAAACCTCATCTCTCAGCCTCCCTTGCCGCTCGAGTTCTGGATGCACAAGGCATTCATTTGAGATTTGGAAGGGGGAAGGGGGAAGGGAGATGAGGCCATGTTCTTGCTGCTCTGGCTCTTTCTGTTGGCAGACAAGCTCCTGGAATGGGGTTTTTCCTGCAGCAGCACCCAGTGTTCAGTGTCTGTGACAGCAGTAGGAGCATGGGACTGAGTCCTATGGGGCGGTGGGGTTGCATCCTTGACCTTAGTTCCAGTGGCAGCCTCCTGATTCTCTGTGGCAGCTCCTACTGGAGGATCATTTCTGTGGCTTCATTATAATTTAACAATATAACAATTTTGCAAGTGCCTAATTCCTTGTTGTCTTAGCCTGCTTGGGCTGCCATAACAAAATACCATAGACTGAGTGGCTTAAACAACAGAAATTTATTGTCTCAGTTCTGGAGGCTAGAAGTCTGAGATCAGGGTACCAGCATGGTTGGGTTCTGGTGAGGGCTCTCTTCCTGGCTTGCAGGTGGCTGCCTTCTCACTGTGTGCTCACATGACCTTTCCTTGGTATGTGCATTGTAGAAAGAGAACTCTCTCTCTCTTCCTCTTCTTCTAAAGCCACCAGGCCTATTGGATTAGCACTCTACCCTTATGACCTCAGTTAACCCTAATTACTTCCTAAAAGCCCTACTTCAAATACATTGGAGATTAGGGCTTCGACATGTGAATGTGGGGTGTACACAATTCAGTCCATAGCACCTGTATTAAATATCCTTCTGCATAAAGCACACAGAATGGTTTCTGTTTCTTGTACCAAATCCTGACTTTACCCACAAATTAGAGCAGAACACTTGGTACTTTCACACTCTATGTCCTTGTCCCAGTGGAGCTTTTTTTAGAATGCCCTTCTACCATTGTAAATCCTGTAAGGCCCCTTCTCTGTGGTGCTGCCCTGATACAATTCCCACCCTCCTTTCTCCGGGTCTGTGCTTATCTTACAGCATTTAGCATTTGGTATGTGTTATTTATGTATATCTAATTACCGCCCCCCCCCCCACTCTCAACAAGATAGTCTCTTGAGGGCAGAGGCTGTATCTTAATTTTTGTGCACATTCTAGTGCCTATAATAGGTGGTGCTCAGTAAACATTTGTTAAGTGAATCAATGCCCTCTATAAGTAGGACAGGGCCTGAAGAACTCCCTAGAGTGGATAGTCTAGAGACTTAAGCATCCTGCCCTGGACACCCAGCCCGATTCCCTTACCCTGACCCCTCTGCCCACCTCTGGAACCCACACTTAGGGAGGGGAGAAGCTAAGCTCTGAGGGGGAGAAATGAGCAACCCCGGTTCCTATGGTCCAGGTTTCCAGCCTTCAGTTTTGACAAGATTATCCAGTTCCATTAAATGTGAAGCCACATTTAATGGCAAATATGTTCTGGTCCCCAATCTGAGAAGGCGTGAAGGGAAAAACAAATTTAACATCATGGGGAGAACCCATGAAGTGGACCCAGGAGACCTAAGTGCTCAGGTCCTAGCCTTGGTACTTACTAGTTCACTGACCTTCAGTGAGTCATTTTGCTTCTCTGAGTATCAGTTTCTCCATCTGCAGAATGGGTACAATAAATCTGTCTTGTTCTCTTTGAAGCGAGGATTGAATGAGAAAATGGATTTATAGGGACAATTGCTTTGGGAAAGGAACCTTAGGGTGGTCACGCTGCTCTGTAACCTGGAAGCAGAATGTCAACCAGAGGTCACCCAGAGGCCTGAACAGAGGCACACTAGGCTGACCTACTAATGAGGCAGTGTGCGGGGGCAGAGCACTGGCCTCCACAGGCGGAAGGGGTTTGAATCTCCGCTCTCTACTTCCTTACTACATTCCCCTGGACAGGTGGCTCAAGTGCTCTGAAGCTCAGACTCGTTATCTTAAAAAGATGGGGATATTAATCTCTCTCAAAGGGTTGGGAGGATCAGATGAAGTGGTAAGTGAGCAGTAACTTCACTTAATGGACACTCAATACAAGTCTTTCGTATGTTTTCCCTCCTCTCCCTGGCTCAGGTGGAGGGAGCTGGAGAGGAGGTTTTCCAGGGACATTGGGGCAGGTGTCAGACTTCTAAGACCCTAGGCATTCAGGATGATGGCCCCCACCCCGCCCCCTGGTGGCTGGGTCACTCTGATTAACCCTTGAGGAATACTGTGGCCTGAGAGCTGGCAGTATAGAGGGACAAATATACCAATGCCGGGTTAAAGTCAAAATCTACAGGGGACATCAGTTGTGGGGACAGAGTGACAAGGCCTCTTTGAAGCTGGGGCTGACCCAGTCACTCTTCACACATCGCTGTTTTGACACCCTCCCTAACTCTTCTAAACATCTCTAAGCAGCCCAAAAGGAGAGAAACGGACTCATTAGGAAGCAGAGAAAGAGATTAGGACCTCAGCTGAGCCCTCTGAATATCTCCTTTTGTTGGGAAGGGCCTTAATGTTGAGGCAGCTTCTGGCGGGGACCCCAAGGATAGAATTGGGAGAGGCAGGTCCTGCCTTGTGGATGGGGGTCATTGGGAGGAGAAGAAAACACACTTCTGTCCTCTCTCCAGGAAGCTTTCCTTCCCTGCAGCTGGTGTGCCGAGGATCTCCCCGCACCCTGCTCCATCCCAGGCCCTTCCCTTAGAGAGAGCCTGCTGAGCTTGGAATGAGAAAAATCTGAACTGCAAACAGACCTCCCAGAGGCGCCCCCAACTCTCCTCTAACCACTCCAAGCCAGCAAAAGGCTGGCTTCCTGGAATGGAGACTGACTAAGAGGCAGGGCTGGGGTTTGGGCTATGGAGAAGGGGCCCCGGTGGGGGGACTTTTTCCTAGAGAGGCAGGGGAGGGAAAGATTGAGGGCAGGGTAGGGACCAGGCCATACAAGGACCATATTTTCCAAACCAAAAATCAGAACCAGTAAGAGTTTACTTGCAGAGGCCATGGGATTGAGGGGTTGAAGTCAAGCCTGTCCTAGAAGAATCTAAGCTGTGAGGTCCCTACTCCAGGAGTGACAAAGCAGTCACCCAAATATAATCCAGGAGGAGAGAAAGAACCCAGTCAGTCCCCTTTCCCCTCAATCCTCTCTTTCCCTCTCCTTGGCCTTTCTCTCTGCCTATCTGAAACACTTAGTGGTGGTGGGCCAGGGAGGGTCTTATAGCCCCTCCAGGAGCCAGACTCTGTCAGTCCTCAGTCTGGGCTGCATAACTGAGTCTGAGAAGACTGTGAATGAGCCTTGAGGAGTTGGGGGCAGGGGCTGGAATCAGGAAAGATGGAGAGACCAGCCAAAAGGACCAAAGGCACAGAGCCAGAGGGGCCCCCCTCCTGCCTGCCACACTTCCCTAGACCCTGGCCTCCTGCCCACTGTCCCCCTAGCATCCCTGCCCCCACCTGGACCCAGCCTGGGGCTTTGATGTGAGTTAGCCAGGGCTGTCAGTGCCCACGGATGCCCAGGAAGTGTAGTAGAGGGGGGTCACCTCCCTGGGGAGGTGACCAGGGAGGAGAGGTCGCTGGAGCTGGAAGCTGCCTTGAGCACGATGACCTCTTTGCGGGGGCCGCTCTCCCCAGCTTGTATAACATAGCTCCTGCCAAGGGTGGTATAGAAAGGCACAGAGCCCACAGCGGCTGGGGAAGGCCGCTGAAAAGGCAGCTTAAGGGCTTCCTGCTGGGTGAGATGGATTAGGGGCCTGTGGGGAGGGAGCCAGGCAGTGAGAAAGGCACTGGCCCAAAGCCAGAGCCCCTTGGCCAAGGGCCCTCTGGGATCAGGAGCCCCTGGGTGTCCAGCAGGCGGGTGTCCGCAGTCTCCCCCTGGCCTAGAGGCTGGGAGAATGGGGGCCCAGCCATGGCGACACACTGGGATGAGGAGATACCATGGGGTCCTCAAAATAGAGGGGGGAAGGAAGGGGAGGAGACATTCCTGGATGGACTAGCAAACTTCTGGTAGGAAAAGGGAGGTGGGAAAGAACTGACTTACCCAGCTATTTCACCTGTGTCTCCCTGCTGCCTCCCAGGGGGAAGGTTTCATCTCAGAGGTTCCCAGGGTGGGAAGGGAGTAGACAACCATTCCTACCCTTCAGCCAGCCCTCTGCTTCTCAGGGCCCCCAGTGCAGAACAAAATGAAGGGGATTCACATGGTCCTTAAACTTCCATGCAAGCATAGATACAGGGGAAGAGCCCAGGTGGCCACCAGGACAAGCTGTGCAACTGAGAAACCCTGAGTGGTGCCTGGACTGTGACAGCCAGGGCTGGTTTCACTCTGGCCCTGGGCTCCATTGTCTCATCTATGAGATGGGCTCTCTGAGGCCACACTGTGGAGTGGAATGAGCACTGGGGGAAGAGTCAGGGGATCTGACTTTCTCTCTCTGAATTCTGGTTTCCTCATCAGTCAAATGTGGAGAAAAAATCTGTTACACTTAGCATATTGTCAAGAGCTGACACGTATTCTGGAAATTGTAAAGTACTAGATGAATGTGGGATACCAAGACATCATTATCTCCGGAGTGTGTATAAAGGATGGATGTTCCCAGGAAGGGGAGGGAACACATTGAGAATCAGGGACTGCCATGTGGGGTGCTTTGCATCTCTTTATATCTTCACAAGGACTTTAAGAACATAGTAGTGTTGCCCCCATTTTATAGATGAGAAAACTGAGACTCATAAGGTTGTGTAATTTCTTGTCCAAGTTTATAAAAGCTCATAAAATGGGGCATCCTAATTAGAAGGCAAGACTGTCAGGTCTTTGAAAGGTTATGTGGCCCCAGGGTCTGGAAGCATTATTTCTATGTTCCTATGTTTAGCGGATTTCTCCAGAGGTTTGATTCCTTCTCCTCCCTGGTTGAGTCAGGCAGAAAGCAGGCTTAGATCCTCAAGACCCTATCCACTGCCCATAGTTCAAAAGGTTCAGAGGGTTGGCAAAGTGGATGAGGAAGCCTGAAAGGGGCCCAGCTGACCAGATAAGGTACACGTGGCCACTGGGGCCATTCTCTGGGGAGAAGGGACTCCAGCAATGGTACTTCAAGCTCAGGGCATCCCGGATCAGAGCTGCCCTGTCTCCCAACTCAGCTGGGCCAGCCCCCTTCTTTGTGCTCAGTTTTTTCCCACAGCCCAGCAAGGGGGGTGCTGGGATCCCAGGCCCACCCCCTCCTGCTGGGCAGCACCCCATCAAGCCCCACCATAAAAAGCCTGAGAGGGGAGGAGGAGGGGGGTGTTCTCACTCCGAGGAGGCCTCGGCACCCGTCTCCCTTTCTGGGGAACAAGAAGCTTGCTAATGGCTTGGGCCCCTTCCCCCCTTCCCTAGCCCCTGGCCCCAGCCCTGGCTCCCCCAGACAAAAAGCTGCTTTACATGAGAAGAGCAAGCTGGCCTGGCCCTACCCGGGCACTCAAAGAGGCGGTAGCCCCTGACGGCCGAGAGTTTGCCCCTTCCCCCACACCGAGGCCTCGTTTAGTTGCAATTAGCAATTCTTTGCAACCCACGGGGCTGAGGCGAGCGCCCTCACCTCCCAAACCCTGCCTCCCTTCCCCCTCCCCTCTCCTCCCTCCCCGGAGTCCCCTCCTCACTGCCCCACCCCCAGCTCTCCGCTAGTCCGTCGGCTTTCTAGGAGTTCTCCAAAGAAGGAAGCACACAGAGGGGCGGAACCAAGAGCGCCTTGGGGCGGGGCTGGGAGTGAAGCTGAGATTACCCAGCGAGGGGACTCCTCCTCAACCCACACTGCCCCTTCCCTCCTCTCTTCCCACTTGCCACCCCGTCTCCAAATCAGGATTAGCTTTTGGATCCGTAGGAGGGGAGACATGGAAGGAAGAGAAGTTTTTAGAAAGAGATCTGAGGACGGGGAGAGAGGGTGAGCTGGTGGTGTAGGGCTCGGGGTGGTGAGGGAGGAGAGGAGGCTCGGTCTCCGATAAAGCTTCCCCTGGCTGGCCTGACCCTTGATAGTGCAATTTGGGCTCTCCATTCAGGGGGCCTCAGTGTAGGGCTGGGGGCCTAGAGCCCGGATGCAACTCCAGCCAGGCAGTGGTAGGGTTGCGCAGCTTGGAAATTAAAGAGGAGAAAGAATCCCACGGCCCCTTTTAGGCTCACACAAATCCACTCCTTGGTGCCTGGTGCCCGCGGAGGGTGGGGTGGGGGTACGAAAGAGGGAGCGGTTGGGGAGAGGTCTCCAAGCTCTTTACCCGCATGAACAGTTTCCTCCAGGGTCTTCTGCTCGCTTCTCTCCAAGACTCTGGTAGGCTTTTTCTGTCGCCACTAGGGGGAGCCCTAGGCACAGTTGGGGTTCCGGAGCCGGTGGTGAGTGGGAATATCGTGCTAGGTCTGTGCTTGTCCTTCCCTACAGCCACCGGGCCTTCCTTTCCCCGTGGACCAAGACTGAGCATCCCTGGAAGAGAAGATCCCATCCTCTAGGGAAATTATGCCCTCGCTTTAAAGGGTATGTGGGAGTGGGATGAGATGTCCAACACTAGTTCAGCTGGCGACCATGGAACAAAGCAAGGTGAAGGGACTAAGTTCCCCTGGGCTCATCTCAGCCCCTGCCACCCCCCACCCACCCAACTCCCCTGCGCAGCTTTTTTGGAGGAGTCAGGGATTCCTGGCTGGTATGATGGTGGTGGTGGGGGACATCTCCTAGGGATCTTCAGGATTTATGAAAGGAATAGGACAGGGGTGACGTAGAAGCAGAGCAGGAGGTTCATAGTTGAGCTGAGATGAGCTGGGTTGTTTTGGGTGATCCTCTCCCCATTTTAAATGTTGATACTACACTACTCATGCAAATATTCGGGGCATGGTTTAGGCTTGGGAAGTAAGAAAGAAAGATCTGGCCCCTTTTATCAACCTTGAGTGGGCTCTCAAGACTCACAGCCTTGGAGCCCCACATCAGAATCAGGGAGGAAACTGCAGATCAGATGGAGGCCCCAGGTGGTTTGAGGGAAGGAATCACTTAGGACTATTTCCTGTGGAATTTGCACATAGCCCCCCTTTCCCTTAAGAAATCCCCAATCTGTGTTTGAGAAGAAAAAGTGCCCCATAAATGAAGAAGGGATGTGAGTTCCCACCAGAGCTGAGGGGCCCAAAGGGGTAAACAGGACAAAAGGAAGGAAAGCCAGGTCCTCACCCTAGGGGAGAGAAGTACGATCGGGCTCCTCTGGCCTCCAAAATCTGTCCGCGGGGAGTTTCACGTTAAGGCTTGGATTCCAAGTCCTCAGAAGCGCCTGGAGAGGCTGGGCGTCTGGACACCTGGGATCCTGCCTTCTTCAGCTGCTGAGGTGCTTGGGTCTCTGGACCTGCAAAGGCCGTGAGGCCCTCATGGCCACCCACCTCCCTTGGGAGGAAGGAATTTAATGGGGGTCAAGTGTTTGGAGCTCTAGGCAGGAAGCAGTTGTGAACCAAAGACAGGAAACGCTCTTCAAGAGCTATCCTCCCACAACCAACCTCCTCCTAGGAGCTTGTTCACCGCACTCCCCTCCAGGAGCAGCCGGGAGAGAGGATCTGGGAAGGGGAGGGACAGTAGGGCAGAGGAAGAAGGAGGCAGGGCCTACCTCTCTGCCCCGCCCCCTCTCCCATCCCTGCAGGAACTGGCAATTTCCCCAGTCACTCCCAGCCCTCCCCAACCTTCCGTGTCTGGAGTTCCATCCTGCCAAGAGCCTTGGGCCCCACAGTCAGAGCCCCCACAGTCTGAGGTCTACGGGCCTTGGCCCACTCTCCTTATCCCGGGAGCACTAGATGCCCCAGCCTCCCAGCTTGACCTGGTTCCCTCTGCTTTCCCGCTCTGACCTTTGCTGTCCCCACTGCTCTTCTCTCCAGGGTGGAATCCTACAGACCTTTGAAAGTCTGACTTGGAGCTGCCTCCATGCTGAAAGCCTCCCTTGGCTCCTACGCCACTTTGTTCTCGCTTCTCAGGACACAAACCACATTTTCCCTTGTTGTAGAATTATTTGAGATCCTGTCTGTCTTTCCACCGGGCAGAGAGCTCCTAGAACTCCACCCCACAGAAATAGAAGGTGAGCTATCTATGCAATTAAAAATGTTCTAGTAGCCACATTAAAAAAAAGTGAAAAGAAACAGGTGAAATTAATTTTAATATTTTATTTAAATCCATATATCCAAAATATTATCATTTCCACATGTAATCAATATAAAAATTATTAATGCTATATTATATATATATATTTCAAACTAAGTCTTTGGAATTCAGTGTGTATTTATACTTATAGCACAACTCAATTTGGACTGGTCGTGTGCTCAATGGTTGTGTGGCTAGTGGTTACCATATTGGACAGCACAGTTCTAGAGATCAAGGATGGAGCCCCACATCTATACTAAGAGTCCAGATAGCATCGTGTTTAAGAAGCCCAGTTGTTGGAACCAGATTGCTTGGATTTGAATACTAGCTCAACCACTAGCTGTGTGACCTCAGACATGTCCCTTAACTACTCTGTGCCTTACCGTCTCATCTGTAAAATGGGTCTAACAAGCCTCATAGAGTTGTTGTGGGATTATGCGAAGTGCTTAGAACAATGTCTGGTACACAGTAGGTGCTCAATAAAGGTTGGCTCTCTTCATCTTTGCATGATGCTAACCTTGGCCCCAAACAATCGCTAGCTAAGAGATTGAATGAAAGAAATAGTCCTTTGCCCTACAGCAGATTGAGGCGGAAGTACGCTGGGTGGGGTGAGTGAGTTGTGTCTGGAGAAGTTGGAACAGGACCGAAGAGGAGAAGGCTGTGGGTGGCTGGCAGAAGGCTTCACAGAGAGCCAGACGGAGGTTTACAGCTGTGCTGCCATGGAATTTGGAAACAGTAACAGAGCAGCATAAGGCGGGATGATTCATTGCTGAAATGAAGCTTCTGAGGTTCAAAGAAGGGAGGTTTGAAGCGCTGGATCCTTCAGAAAATGCTTCACAGAGCAGGGTGAGGTTTGGAAAACCAGCCCGCCCGGCCGCGGGTCATAGGAGTTTGCTGAGTGCAGGAGAAAGGGACTAGTTGGGACAACGGGTCTGTTTGCAGCCAGGCCCACCCTCCTTGCAGGTACCTTCCCTCATAGCTGCGGGCCTGGCTGGAGAGGGAAGCATCTGCCTCTGCATTTTGAAGCCACAGCGCCCTCTGCTGGATTTGGGGACCTGGGGCAGCAGTGAGACCGACTGGTGGTGGAGTTTAGGGGAGGGAGTGACAAAATTCTGTACAGGGAAAGTTCTATGCCAGATCCAGCCCTTCCCATTCCCCAGACATTCCTGAGGAGATGACACAATCGGAATCCCTTGAGAAGAATGTAGGACGCTTAGGCCAAATGAGCAACCCCGGAAGCATAATTGCCTGTTGGATCATCTTTATTTGCTCAGTTGGTGTAGATAAATGTGTACTACATTAATTTCACCTCATAATCCTTTGGAGTTTTAGGACTATGAGTTAGAGGCAAATAATAGTAATAATAATAATAGCAACTGACACTTATATAGCCCTACTATGTGCCAGGTGCTATTCTTTTTTTTTTTTCCTGGAGGAAAATCAGCCCTGAGCTAACATCCATGCCAATCCTCCTCTTTTTGCTGAGGAAGACCGGCTCTGAGCTAACATCTATTGCCAGTCCTCTTCCTTTTTTTTGTTTTTTTCCCCCCCAAAGCCCTAGTAGATAGTTGTATGTCATAGCTGCACATCCTTCTAGTTGCTGTATGTGGGACGTGGCCTCAGCATGGCTGGAGAAGCAGTGCGTCGGTGCGCGCCTGGGATCCGAACCGGGTCCGCCAGTAGCGGAGCATGCGCACTTAACTGCTAAGCCACGGGGCCGGCCCCGAGGTACTATTCTTTTATTATTTTACAGATGAGGAAACTGAGGCACAGAGACATTTAAGTCACCTGCCTAATGTGACACAGCTGACAGATGGCAGTGTGTGTGCACTGAACCACCAGGCTACCAACTGCTTCTCGAAATAATCAAGACCATTTACCCCCTACGTGAGATATGGTGAATCTGAGTGCTCCGTGAACCTAGACCTTCCTAGTTCTTTTTTTTTTTTTTTCCTGCTGAGGAAGATTCACCCTGAGCTAACATCTGTTGCCAATCTTCCTCTACTTCGTAGGTGGGTCACTGCCACAGCATGGCCAACAGGTAGTATATGTCCACGCCCAGGATCCAAACCCGCAAACCTGGGCCACTGAAGCAGAATGTGCCGAATTTAACCACTACACCATGGGGCTGGCCCCAGACCTTTCTAATTCTGTTTCTGATTCTCTGACCACTGTTAAATAATTTTTTAAAAATCAGGGCTAACATTTATTTATTTTTTTGTGCACTGAACACATGCCAGGCACTGTGCTAAGCACACTGTTGAGTTATCTCAGTGAAGCCCCATAATGGCCCTATGAGGTGACTACTGTTATATTCCCCCTTTTACGGATGGGGAGGCATATTCATTTTCTATTGCTGCCTAACAAATTACCACAAACTTAATGGCTTAAAACAACACACATTTGTTATGTCATAGTTTCTATGGGTTAGAAGTCTAGGCATGGCTTAGTGGGGTCTCTGTGCAAGGTTTCACCAGGCTGCAATCAAAGTTCAGCTGGGCTGTGTTCTCATCTGAAGGTCTGACTGGAGAAGAATTTGTTTCCAAATTCGAGCAGGTTGTTGGCAGAATTCATTTCTTTGAGGGTATAGGCTTCTTGCTGGCTGTTGGCTAAGGGCAATTCCTTCCTTTCCACATAGCTTCCCCAATGTATCAGGCAGTGTCCTCCAGAGAAACAGCACCGGTAGGATATGTGTGTGGGTGTTTGTGTGTGTATAAACATATTTATTCCAAAGAATTGGTTACACGGTTGTGGGGGCAGACAAGTCTGAAATCCATAGGGCAAACTAGCAGGCTGGAAACTCTCAGGCAGGAGCTGATGCTACAGTCTTGAGGCAGAATTTCTTCTTTCTTCCTCAGGAAAACAAGTTTTGTTCTTAAGGCCTTTCAAGTATTGGATGAGGCCCACTCACATTACCGAGAATACACACATACCTCGTTTTATTGCGCATCACTTTATTGCGCTGCACAGATATTGGTGCTTTTTTTTTTTTTGTAAGGAAGATTAGCCCTGAGCTAACATCTGCCACCAATCCTCTTCTTTTTGCTGAGGAAGACTGGCCCTGGGCTAACATCCATGCCCATCTTCCTCTACTTTATATGGGACGCTGCCACAGCATGGCTTGATAAGCAGTATGTAGATCTGCGCCCAGGATCCGAACCTGCAAACTCCAGGCTGCCGAAGTGGAGCATGTGAACTTAACCACTATGCCACTGGGCTAGCCCCAATATTGTGTTTTTTTAGAAGACCCTCCACTAGCAAAAAGATTACAACTCGCTGCAGGCTCAGATAATGGTTAGCATTTTTTAGTAATAAAGTTTTGTTTTGTTTTGTTTTGTTTTTGATGAGGAAGATTGGCCTTGAGCTAACATCTGTTGCCAATCTTCCTCTTTTTGCTTGAGAAAGATTGTCGCTGAGCCAAGAGCTGTGCCAATTCTCCTCTATTTTTGTATGTGGGATGCCGCCACAGGATGGTTTGATGAGCGGTGTGTAGGTCCGTGCCCGGGATCTGAACCCCTGAACCCCGGGCTGCTGAAGCAGAGCTCGTGAACTTAACCACTACACCACTGGGCCAGTCTCAGCAATAAAGTATTTTTTAATTAAGGTATATACATTGTTTTTTAGACACAATGCTATCGCACATTTAATAGACTACAGTATAGTGTAAACATAACTTTTATATGCACTGGGAAACAAGAAAATTCGTGATTCCCTTTATTGCAATATTCGTTTTACTGCGGTGGTCTGGAACTGAACCTGCAATATCTCCAAGGTATGCCTGTAATCTCCTTTACTTAAAATCAACTGTCTGTAGATATTAACATGTTGACAAAATCCCTCCACAGCAACACCTAGATAAGTGTGTGATTGAATAACTGGGCACTATAGCCTAGCCAAGTTAACACATAACACTCACCGTCATACCTAACATGGCCACTTGCTTTACTAAGCCAGCAAGGAGCATCTCCAGAATGAGCCTGCTAGCAAGAAGGAGTCTTATATAATGAAATGCAATCCTGGGGGTGACATCCCATCCCCTCTGCCATACTCTGCTGATTAGAAACAAGTTGTGGTGGGCACGGATGTTAGCTCAGGGCCAATCTTCCTCAGCAAAAAGAGGAGGATTGGCATCGGATGTTAGCTCAGGGCTGATCTTCCTCACAAAAAAAAAAAAAAAAAGAAACAAGTTGTGGGTCCTACCCACAATCAAGGGAAGGGGATCACACAACAGTGTGAACACCAGGAGGTGGGACATCTTAGAGTCTGTCCACCACAGAAGCTAAGTCTCAGAGAGGTTAGAGAGAGGCCCAGGGTCGCACAGTGGTAAAGCTCGTGGCAGTTGCCAGCTCTGCTGGAAGCCCCCTGCTCTGCTCTTTGCTGCTTCTACTTCCACATGCCAGCTCAGGAGTGTGCTAAGGGTCCCATCTTTTTCTCATACTCTTTCCCCAGAGAACTTGGCCTCTCGTACGTTCATCCGTCACATGCAGGCTGAGGGTGCCAAATCCGGGCCTCCTGGCTCCAGACTGTCTGGTTCTGGTCTGCCTGTATTTTCACTCGGGTGTCAGCATGTCTCAAACAGTGTGGTGAAAAGACCCTGGTCCGGTCTCAGCCTTGGCTCACCGTGAGCTCTCTGAGGACCCTGGCAAGTCCCTGGACCTCTGCCTCTCTATTTCCTGGACTCCTCCCTTCTCACACCCCGACTTCCAGTTGTCTCCATTCACTCTCTGTCTCATCTGCCTGCCACCCTCCGTCCTCACTGTCTTTCAGTGAGATCTCTGGAGTAGCTCTGCTTTCCACTCCTGTCTCCTTCCAATCCGTTCTGCACAGAGCTAGAATCATCACATTAATTGTTCCTGAAAACTTTTCAATGACTTTCCACTGCTGCTGGCATCCAGGGTGAGCTCCTTAGTCTGACCTACCAGTCCCTGTGTGGCTGGGCTCTGGTTCACATCTCCAGCCTCCTCTCCTGGGTATGCAGGTCCACTAAAGCAGGGACTAGGCACCACTGTGGCGCCAGCACCTAGCACCATGCCTGGCACCTAGGAGGAACCAACACATACCTGAAAAATGATGGAAATGGACATGTGAAAAGAGTGGGCTGAATCAGGCAACCCTTAAGGTCCTGCCTGTGATTCCTCTAATCTCTGCCTGCTTCATCCAGTAACACTAGTCCGTAACTAGTCATTAACAACAGGGATACATTCTGAGAAATGGGTTGTTAGACGATTTTGTCATTGTGCAAACATCATAGAATGTACTTACATATACCTAGATGGTATAGCCTACTACACACCTAGGCTAGATGGTACTAATCTTATGAGACCGCTGTCATATGTGTGGTCTATCGTTGACTGACACGTCATTATGTGGCATGTGACTGTAGATTCGATTGGACTACCCTACAAATTATATCCTATGTTTACATACAGGGCATATTGTTTTGGCCTGTATCCTAAAAACTACAATGTGCATCAAAGTCTAAAGTTAATCAATCCCTTTGCTTATCTTCCTCCTGGACCATAGAACACTTTAACTTTATTTATCATTTATGTTGTACATTTTAATTCTCTTTTTTAACCTCACTGCACATTATTATTGTGTATATAATCAATGCTTGTTTAGATTTATGTACATAGCTTTACTCTTGACTTCTTTTAAAAATTATTTAAATTTTTTTATTGAGATATAATTCACCATTTTAAGTGTACAATTCAGTGGTCTCTAGTGTATTCACAAAGTTGTACAACCATCACCACTATATAATTCCATAACATTTCATCACCCCAAAAAGAAATCCCGTACTCATTAGCAGTCACTCCCCATTTCTTTCTCCCTCGAGCCCTTGGCAACCACTAATTTACCTTCTGTTTCTACGGATTTTCCTATTCTGGACATTTCATATAAACAGAATCACACAATATGTGGCCTTTTGTGCCTGGCTTCTTTCATTTAACATACTGTTTTCAAGGTTCATCCATGTTGTAACATGTATCAGTACTTCATTCCTTTTTATGACTGAATAATATTCCATCGTATGGATACACCAAATTTTGTTTATCCATTCCTCTGTCGATGGATGTTTGGGTTACTTCTGCTTTTTGGATCTTGTGAATAATGCTGCTGTGAGCATTTGCATACAACCCTGCATTCCTTCTTGCATCTCAGACCTTCTGTCTGGGGTTGCTTTCCTTCTGCCTGAATTGCGTCCTTTAGAATTTCCTTCAGTGAGACTCTGCTGCTGGCAAACTTTTTTAGTCTTTACTTGTTTGAAAATTCACTCTCAAACTCTAGGCCAGAAGTTATTTTCTTTCAGCATATTCAAGATATCATTCCTCTGTCTTCTGGCTTCCATTATTGCTGTTGAGATGGCTGCTTTTAAGATTTTCTTTCTATATGTGGCACTCTGAAGTTTCACTGTGATGTACAGCAGTCCCCTCTCATCTGCGGTTTCTTTCCACGGTTTCAGTTACCTGCGGTCAACTGGGTCTGAAAATAACGTTATGTCACAATGCCTACATCCTTCACCTCACTTCATCTCATCACATAGGCATTGTATCATCTGACATCATCACAGGAAGAAGGGTGAGTACAGTACAATAAGATATTTGGGAGAGAGAGAGAGACCACATTCACATAACTTTTATTACAGTATATTGTTATAATTGTTCCATTTTATTATTAGTTGTTTTTAATCTCTTACTCTGCCTAATTTATAAATTAAACTTTGTCATAGGTATGTGTGTATAGGAAAAAAAATAGTATCTATAGGCAATGGTACTATCCATGGTTTCAGGCATCCACTGAGGGTCTTGGAATGTATCCCCCGTGAATAAGGGGGGACGACTCTATCTACATGTGGATACGATTTTATTTATTCTGCTTGGGATTCTTTGGGCTCCCAGAACTTGTGGACTGAGGCCTCATCAGTACTGGAAAATTCTCAGCCATTATCTTTCAAATCTTGCTCTTGCCACATTCTCTTGTCTTTTCCTTCTAGAACTTCGATTAAACTATGTTAGACTTTTTCAATGTATTCTCCATATCTCTTAACCTCTTTTCTCTTTTTGCCCCTCTTTTCTGCATTCTGGGTCATTTCTTCTGCTCCATCTTCCAGTGCCTTTCTGGGATCCCACTTTCCTTTTTTGCCCTGGAAATTCATAACTCTTTTGTCAAATACCTGTGATACTGTTAAGGAGATTTAAAAAAATCTTTTATACGACATCTGCAATTGTTTTCAGTGGAAGGGTTGGCCTGAATAACTTAGCCCATCATTACTGGAAGTGGAGTCTCACCATCCTCCTCATTCCCTCTGCTTGATATATAGTCTCCCTTCTCTGCTGCCCCAAATTGGAGCCATTCCCCAAGGACGGCCTCCAATCCCACCTTTCCCACCAGCCCTTCCCCTTCCTGCCCCTTTTGAGCTTTCCTACCCCAGAACTAGAACTGATTATCTCCCTTTCACTGGCAGCACCTTGGGGCTTCTCTTGCATTGTTTACTTATCAAATAATTTACGCATTGATTTATTGTCTCCAACATTAGATGATCAGCTCAGGGAAGGCAGGTATAGCCCTGACCATGGGTCCAAATCCTGGCATATCAGGGGGTGTGGTGGGGATGGGGGATATTTGGGTTCAGAAGATTTGAAGCAGTTTCTGGTGTCTGACCAGGCATTGGGGGTGTGGGTTAAGACCTCTTCCCCCAACACTGCTGCATTAAACTCCTGTTGGCCCCAACGGACCTCCACCCCAGAAGGGGAGGCTGCTGGGACAGGGAGCTTCTGGAAACCCCGGGTCTCGAGATCTCCCCTTGGCGGGCAGGAGGCTTGAAGGCGCCTGTATTGCCTCAGCACGACGGTAGGTGGCAGCACACACATTCCCATTGCAGCCGTGGGAGCTGTTGGCGCTCTCCCGGGTCGGGCCGGGACCTAGCGCGGCATGAAGGAATGTGACTGGCCCAAGTTGGACCTTGTTTTAGTCCCTAAGGCCCAAAACAGAATACGGCGAACAACCTCCCCTTCGATCCTCTCCCTGTCCCCTTTTCCCTTGTGCCCCATGATAGGCAGTCCCCACCAAATTCCAGTTTCCAGTCCAGTGTTGTTTCTTGCCTGCTTAATCTTTGCCCTTGCTATCCCACCTTCTGAAATGCTCTCCCTTTCCATCCACTTTCCAATCATTCTCGGCTCAAAAAATTCTTGTTATTTTTGAATTGGTTACAGTGATCTTAAACTATATATGCCAATAAGAGCTAAAAAAGGTATGAAAAAGCATTAAACCGAGCATGGAGCCCTTCTGAGTATGGAGCCCTGGGGGACAGGCCTTGCCTTTAGCACCTCTGCCTGGAACAGTCTGCCCCAGTTTATAACACCCAGCTCTCAGCTCAAATGTCACCTCGTCCAGAGATGTCACCTGATTGCCTCTGAATTTAAAGTAGCCTCACCCAGTTCCTATCACATCATCCTGTCTCATGTCATCGGATATTATTATCTTCCCAGCACCTGGCCATAGCCGAAATGATCTCATTTGTTTACTTGTGTATTGTCTGTCCCCTCCCCCGCAAAAGACATAAACTGGATGAAGGACCTTTCCTGCCATGCTCACCTCGGTATCTCTAGTACCTAGAGCAGGGCTGCTTCAGACTAGGCACATGATAAATATTTGATGAATAAAGGAATATGCTGAAGAATGCACTCCAGGAAGCTGGTTTAGCATATTGGCCACCTACCACAGGAGAGTCCTGTGGCCAGCAGTGTTTTCTTTTTTCCTTTAAAGATCATTTGGATGCTTTTGGGCATCCGGAATACCATAGGCTCCTTTTCTCCCTCTGCCTTAATTCTATCCCAATTCACACACTTAACTTCCTATCTTTCCTCTTGGTAAGCCGAGATGGACAGACCACATTTGTATCTTACTAGCTATGGGACCATAAACAAATTATTTGACTCTGAGCCTTGCCTCTTCATCTGCCCAGTAAGGATAATTATGCTACCAGCTATTTGGCTTATTTTCAGGTTAAATGAAATGACATCTACAAATTGCATGTAAATACTAAAATGTTTAATAAGTGCCAGTATTATTAGTTTAAGAGAAGCAATGATGAGATGGGATTCTGGTTCTAGGTCGTTACTTACTACCTCTGTGACCTTCGCCAAGTGACTGTCTGCCTGAGCCTCCATGTCCTCTCCCACACAATGGTTGTGATAACAGTGGCAGCTATTTCACAGTATTGTTGGATTATCAGAGAAAGTTCCAGATGAAAGTATGAAGTGTTCTTACCTTTCCCTGAAGGAGCAGTGGGAGAGGGCCATAGGAGGGGCCCAGGGACAGCCCCTCATGTAGCATGCAGCCACTAGGGGCCTGCTCTTCCTCACGTTATACCCCAGAATCCCTGAGAGACACAGCTGGGCCCACAGGGCCCAAACAGTGACAGTTCTTTGTTTCACCATCCCAACTGCCTCTCCCCATGATGAGAAAGGGACAAAAGTCTGATTTTACAGATAAGCAAGATACCACCCCCCAGCCATGCAAAAAAAAGGTGGTACTTGACATATTGAATATTTCAAGCTGAAGGAATTTGAGAAATGGCGTGTGCAAGGACTTTCTGACCTTCTCCTGAAGTAGGTCATAAAATCTTCATGTGAGAGGTCCATATCAGGAGGGAAGGAGCATCCTTATCTCTGAAGATGAAGGGACACAGAGAGGAATCTGAATGAATGGGCCTTGCTAAGTTCTCCCCGGTTTAGTACACTTAGTTCATACTCTTTGTCCTATCATATCTTTCCACAACTTTCCACTCTTCATCAAACCTAGCATAAAACCACTCAGGTTTAACCATTTCTTTGGGTCTTATTTCCTTATGAAGGCTCCCACGTCACTTAAAACTTATGTTAAATAAATTTATATGCTTCTCTCTTGTTAATCTGTCTTTTGTTATGAGGTCCCAGTCAAGAATTTAAAAGGGTAGAGGAAAAAGATATTTTTCTTCTCCCGCACTGCCCTCTCTCCATACTTACTGACCTGACACTTTTGCGGGCTGGGGGTTCATAGAGTCAGTCCCACTCTTGCCATTTGAACATATATGTGAATATTCACTGTTCTATTCTTTTAAGTTTTCTATAGGTTTGAAGTTTTTCAGAATGAAGTAGGGAAAAATGTTAACAAAAACAAAAAAATTAACAACCAGCTGGCATAGCTCTCCCCCTGCCTCCTCATCAGAATTGATGGGGGGGGGGACGGGACGATGGGGGATGGACACGGACAGGAGACAGGACACCTTTCTCCAGGAGGCCCTTTGCTCTGCTGGGAGTTAACCCCTTTGTTGCCAAAGGAGGTCCTGGGAGTTGAGTAGTTGTGGCACTGGGGAAATCCTCAGGGAGTACTTTTGGTAAACAGGCAGTGCTTTTTACCAAAGGTTGGAAGCTTTTCAACATTTTAATAACTGGTACAGCTGTACTTATACATACCGGCTTTAAATTATCTCTGATTCTAACACATGCTCTGCTCATGCACTCCCTTGTCCAGAAACCTACAGTGCCTCCCCACGGCCTGAAAGACAGTATCAAAACTCTTTAGTTCTACCGTCATATTAATAATAATGGTAATAATATTAACAATGGCTATCCTTTATCAGGAGATTATGATAGGCAGGGACAGTTGCGAACTTCACATAAGAATAGCTAACATCAGGCCGGCCCCGTGGCTTAGTGGTTAAGTGCGCGCGTGTGCACGCTCCACTGCTGGCGGCCTGGGTTTGGATCTTCTCCAGCCATGCTGAGGCCGCATCCCACATACAGCAACTAGAAGGATGTGCAGCTGTGACATGCAACTATCTATTGGGGCTTTGGGGGGGGGAAATAAAAAACAAACAAACAAATAAATAAATAAATAAATAAAATTTAAAAAAGAATAGCTAACATCATCCTTCCAACGACCCTCTGAGGTGGGTGATATTCTCCCAGATAACTGAGATGGAAACAAACTTCGGGTGCTAAGGGACTTGACCAGAGTCATACAACCTGGCTCTATTTTTCATAGCTCCAGGAGCCAGGGCAAGTTTCTTATCCCTAAACCTCGGTTTTCCCATTTGTAAAATAGAGATAATCATGTTTCCTGCCTCTCAGAGCAATGAAAATTAATTTGATAATCTATATAAAGTCTTTAGCATAGTGCCCAGTGTAGAGTCAGCTCTCAGTCCTTGAGTTCTGGAACATGTTATTATTTCTTATATTTTATATTCATGTATTATTATTTCTTGTATTGTTATATTCATATATTATTGATAGGGACCATTTGTAGTGACAGAGCTGAGTCTGAGATCCAACTTTCAGTTCTTAAGCCCTAGAAGAAATGCTTAGGTCTTAGTTTTTAAACCTTAAAAGAAATCTTGCCCTGTTCATCTTTGTGTCCCCTACAGTGCCTAGACCATGATATTCAATATATGTTTCTTTAATTGAAAATACAGTGACTTAATCACCTCTCTAGGTAGTGGCTAGGGAGCAGGCACTCAGGTCACACGGTCTGGTCTGTTGTAGGAATTAAATGACTTTCAAATATGTAAAGGGCTTGAAGCAATGCCTACCATATAGGAAGAGCTCAATAAATATTAGTTAATACTATTGCATTATTATCTGATTATGGATTACCTACGGGTAATGTTTGGGGAATCTCTTCTCATCACCCTTTAGTGATTACAAACTCATTTATTAATGGGGCCAAATTCAGTCAGGAGCTCTTAATAAAGAAAGAAACCATAGAATGTGCTCCAAAGCCAACTGCAGTGATTTGAGGACTGTTTACCATTTGGGATTTTCTATGTTGTCTTACCCCTCCAATAGTGAAAGAATAGAGAATTGGCTGGTGTGGACATTTTTTTAAATCACCATATTGAATTTTTGTTTTTAATTGAAGTAATACATATCCATAGGCTAAAAATTCAAATAATTCTACATGGCTTTTTATGAAAAATGGCAGTCTCTTTCCAAAGTTCTTCTCTTCCCTAATTCTTGTTGTTTGGAGGTAGCCACTTTCAACTCCTTTAGTTCTTTCTTCCTTATTTTTATCATGCTTTTTTCCAATATTTCCTATTTCTAAATAATATGCTCCTATGAATATTTCTTGATTTCTTTCAAATGTTGACATCATCTATTGAGTTCCTATTATGAAAGAAGATTTAAATCTCTCAAACTGTCCCCTCTTTCCTTCCTACACCCTCACAATATACTTTTATCAAATATTTTTGTTAGATCAATATACAGTTTTTTAATTAAAAAAAATTTTTTTATTAAACAATTTTTATTTATTTATTTATTTATTCCCCCAAAGCCCCAGTAGATAGTTGTATGTCATAGCTGCACATCCTTCTAGTTGCTGTATGTGGGACGCGGCCTCAACATGGCCGGAGAAGCTGTGCGTCGGTGCGCGTCCGGGATCTGAACCCGGGCCGGCAGCAGCAGAGCATGCGCACTTAACCGCTAACCCACAGGGCTGGCCCCCCAATTTTTTTTTATTGAAGTATAATTGACATACAGTATTATATTAGTTTCAGGTGTACAACATAGTAATTCGATATTTTTATACGTTACAAAAAGATCACCATAAGTCTGGTTACCATCTGTTACCGTACAAAGTTATTACAATGTTATTTTTTATTTTATTTATTTTTATTTTTTTGTGTGAGGAAGATCAGCCCTGAGCTAACATCCATTCCAATCCTCCTCTTTTTTGCTAAGGAAGACTGGCCTTGAGCTAACATCCATGCCAATCTTGCTCCATTTTATGTGGGATGCCGCCACAGCATGGCCCGACAAGCAGTGCATTGGTGCGTGCCCGGGATCCAAACCTGGGCCACCAGCAGTGGAGATCACACATTTAACTGCTATGCCACGGGGCTGGCCCAATTGCAATATTATTGACTATATTCCCCATGCCTACATTACATCCCTTTAATTAAAAATTTTTTTATTGAAGTATAATTGACATACAATATTACAATATTCAGTTTTTATATTGTGATTGTAAATATTTTTCACAGTTAGCCATGTTGTATAGTAGGATTACTATGATTATATTTTTTTCCTTACAATTTTCTCCCCTGAAGAAATTCACTTTTAAAAAAATTTGCTTAGTTTTTTATATTCTTTTTTTTTTTTTTTTTTGCTGAGGAAGATTGGCCCTGGGATACCATTTGTGTCCATCTTCCTCCATTTTTTTGTATGTGGCACGCCGCCACAGCATGGCTTTGATGAGCGGTACATCGGTCCATGCCAGGGATTTGAACCTGCGAACCCCAGGCCACTGAAGCAGTGTGTGTGAAAGTAACCACTGTGCCACCAGGCCAGCCCCAGTTTTTATATTCTTATCACTGACTTTCCCTTCCAAACACTTTAGAGAAGTGTAAATCTCTCCATCACACTCACTAGATATTCCATCAGATTTCTTTTTGTCTTGCCAGCAATCTTCCTGGGGACCTCTGTCCTCCTGTTCTCATCTGGATTGGGTGTTTTTAGGCCTGCTGCACAGTTGTCACCCTAGAATGTCTCCACACCATCACCTGGGGAATTCTCTTTGTTTCTTTCTCAGGTTGGATCTCTGCTTTCTGGATCTCAAGTCTCCCTCTTTCTTGTTTTACTGTAGAACATCTTTTAGTGGCTTCTAGAGAAAGACTACATGGGAAATAAATTTTTTTGAGTGCTTGCAGGTCAAAAATGTCATTTTTCTCTCTCACAGTTCATTAATGGTTTGGCTGGGTATAGATTTCTAGGTTGGAAACCATCCCCCCTTAGAATTCTCAGGGCATTACTCCTCAGTCTCCTCCTCTCTGGTATTTCAGAGAAGTCCAACATAATTCCAATGTCCAGTCCTTTATATGTGACCTATTTTTCCTCTTTGGAGATCTTTAGCAGCTTCTCTTTGTCCCAAGTGTCCTGAAATTTCACAGTGCTGTACCTGGCAGCAAGTTATTTTTCATCCATTGTGCTGGGCCCTCTCAATTTGGAAATTCAGGCCCTTAGTACTAGAAAATGTTTACTTTTTAAATATTCTCTTCCTTCCATTTTTTTTCCTGTTCTGTCTGGAAATCTTACTATTCAGATATTGGATTGATCTTCACACTTTCTTATCTGTTCTTTCCTATCTTCCAGCTTGTCCATTCAACAAATCTTTATTTAGTGCCTACTATGTGCCATTCATTATTCTAGGTGCTGGGGATATAGAAGGGAACAAAACTGAGAAAAATTCCTGCTCTCCTGAGTTTATATTACATATTAGAAAGTGATAAGTACTATGAAGAAAAATAAAATTAGGGAAAGAGGCTAGGGAGTTCAGGCAGGACTCTGTAATTTTATTATTTTATTTTATTTTATTTTTTTATTAAGATTTTATTTATTTATTTATTTTTCCCCCCAAAGCCCCAGTAGATAGTTGTATGTCATAGGTGCACATCCTTCTAGTTGCTGTATGTGGGACGCGGCCTCAGCATGGCTGGAGAAGCGGCGCGTCGGTGCGCGCTCGGGATCCGAACCCGGGCCGCCAGCAGCGGAGCGTGCGCACTTAACCGCTAAGCCACGGGGCCGGCCCCTGTAATTTTAAATAGGGTGATCAGGGAAGATCTTACAGAGAAACTAACATTTGAATAAAGACCAGAAGATGACGGGGCAAGCCATGTGGATATCTGGGAAAGAATAATAGGCAGAAAGAACAGCACATACATTAGCTCCTAAGTGGGGAGGACTGAGGCAGAAACAGGCCTGTAGGGTCAAGGTATAGCCAGGAGGTCAGTGTGTCCAGAGAGGAGGGAAGCAGAGGGTAGACAGGAAAATGAGGTCTGAGAGGTGAGGTGATGGTAGGTGGACTTTATACTGTGAATGATAGGGAAAGCCACTGGAGTGTTGGAGCAGAGGACCGATGTGATCTGATTGACTCTTTAACAGGATTAAAGCCAGGTACCTAAGGGTTACTGTAAATATTCGATAAGAACATGATTACCCTTCAACTTTGTTCCCAACACAGACACAGATGAAAAGAAGTTAATCTTGCTAATTTGCTGTTTTCTTGTTTAACAAGAAACTCAAGGCTTGAGTTTACCTTGAGGGGTAACTCAAGGCTCACAAGGATTTATGAGCTTGTTTTGCAGAAGAAGAAGGCCTTTAAAGAAGCCATGATCACCAGATAACCAGCCCCCAGCTGGCATTGACCCCGGAAGTCTGATTGCCAAAAGGATTATCTGGAGTGAAAGAAACACAGACTTCCCCTTTATTTCTCTGAATCTCTTCCTCCAGAGCCCCTTAGCTCTATAAAGACCTCCTGCTTTCTTCTTTCGTTAAGGCAGATTTGAGAGAACCTATCCTCCTGCCTTCTTGTTTTGGCCAATTCAAATAAAACTTTCTTCATCTCCAAGCACCAATGTCTCAGTGATTGGCTTATTGTACATTGGGCACATGAATTTGAGATTAAGAGGTTTGGTATTAGGATCACCATAGCTCCTGTGAAGAGTGTAGGGCATCAGGGTGGAAGCAGCACACTTAGTAGCCATTGCAATAGTTAAGGAGAAAGCAAAGGTGGCTTGGACCAGGGTATCTTTTTATACTGTTTTCTGGGAGATCTCCACAACTTTATTTTCTAACTCTTCTATTGAATTTTTCATTTCTGCTTAAGAAATTTTAACTTCCAAAAGTTATTTCTTAATCTCTGAATGTTCTTTTTTCTTTTTTGGCATCCTGTGCTCCTTGATGTGGTCCCTTGTTCCCTGATGTGATCTTATATCTCCATGGCTATTGATTATAATTCTTTCCATGGTTTCTTTTGCTACTTTCATTATCTCTGGTTCCTCTGAATTCCTTTTTTTGTTTTGTTTTGTTTTGTTTTGGGGTAGGGTTGTTTCTGTCTTTTCTGTTACAGGTTTCCTTCAATGTCTGGTAATCCTTGGCTATCCATTCATACATAACAGCTGAGTGGAAGCTCTGTCTGGATGGGACTTCCTGAATGATGGACTTCTCTGTGGGATATTTAAGCAGGAACATGACATTTATGTTGGGGAGACCACACCCCTCACACCGGTTTTTGGTACATGTAGGTTTTTTTCCACTGAGTCAATTTCCCAGAGAGGGATCCTGTAGTCTCTTGCTGGGAGAAGCCCAATTCTCTGACCAGAAAATGTTGGCTTTTACCAAATCTTCCCATTTTCAGCATGATATTTCCTTCCTTAGCTGTGCGAGATATGTTAAAGTCTCTCTGGTTCAGCCTTTCCAGAGGAGAACCCTCCAGTTTGTTACCTGGGTGAGAAAAGGATTTAGAGTCTGCTCCCTAAACTGCCTTATAACCAGTCCTCTTGTTTTCAGCCCCATCCACCCTTCACCTTCAGTGGTACCTGGTGATTCCAATTCCTGAGCCTTTCTGGTACACCTCAGAGTTAATCAACTTGTTTCCTGGCTTCCCCACTCCAGGATTTCCCTTTCTCCTTTCTACTAATGCCATTTCCATTTATCTACGCTCTTCAGCTTCCAAAATGTTGTTGACATCTCGTCTGCTATTGTCCCTTCTTCAGGTCTCTCTGTTCATGTGACTTTATGCCCTTCTTATCCTTTTACTCTCATTTTAGTGGGTTTGGGAGAGGGAGAAGAGGTAAAGGTGTCATGTGTATACATGTGGTTCCATCTGCCACATTTACCTTCAAGTCTCTTTACAATGTTTAAATTCTGTGTGCCCTGCTTCTCCTTAGATAGGGAGCTCTTTTCACTGCTTAGAACTATATTCTGCTTGGACTGGGGGTTGGGTGAGGCAGAGGATAAGAAAAGAATAGAAGATACACTCCCTTCCTCCAAAAAATTACATTCCATTTGACTCTCTCAGGGTAGGGTTAGGGCCATTTTTCCATTGTGTGATTTCTGTCAACTACTCTTTTCAAAAGCAGGTAAGTCCTGCTACCCCCTCCTATGTATTTTATGTATTTTGGCTAAGGGAGCTGGAGGGCTGGGTGGGGTCCTCAGGAAGGTCATAGGATGGAAAAATCTGATTCATAACCCACATAAAGTCAGTGCTGGGCAGGGGCAGTACAGATTATCAAATTCAATTTCCTTATTTTATAAAAAGGAAACTGAAGCCCAGAGAGCTTTAGTTGACTTGGATCAACTTTGGTCTCCTGAAAAATACTTCTTTCAAATGATCGCTTGAAAACACCAAGTTCTTAGCAGTCACTAAGCCTTTGGGTCTCATGTTCCCTCTGCCCCAAGGCTGTGGTCCCTTGCTGTTCCTCAGGTCAAAGGTCGTTTCAGAGGTCGTCCCTCTCCTCACTGTACCCACTTTTATTTTTTGTAGCACTTGTTAATATCTAAGATTATGTAATTATTTTATTATCTGATTTTCACCACTGGAATGTAAGCCCTGTGAGAAAAGGGATCTTTCCTGTCTCGTTCACCGTTTAATCCTCAAGGCGAGCCGATATTTGAAACTACGTAGTCTCGCTTCAAAAATCCGCGCTTTCAGCCACTACATTATGCCGCTATTTGGTGAATAAAGCAGAAGATGGGCTCTGCACACACAAGAAATCAACAGAGTCAAAAAACATACCGCACTTGGAGAACTGAGCAGGTACAAAACATCCGGACGCAAGCGCACTCCGCCCCCTGTGACCTTTCTCCCCGGAAGCGCTTGCAGCTCTCCGGCGCGAGTGCGCACGCGCGGCCGCCGGGGTCGCTCTGGGGCGCTCTCGAGCGGGGAAGCTAGGGAAGGTTCCGCCTCCGGGGCTGAAAGGCGCCTGCGCCGGCGGGGCTCCGGGCAGGACGCGCATTCTCGCTCCCTCCCTCGCCTGCGCGCGACCGGTGGGCGTGGGAGGAGGCGGGGAACAGGGGAGGGGAGCGAGGGGGCGGGTGTCGCGGGAGGGAAGGAGCGAACCGGGGAGCGTCGTCCTGAAAGGAGTGAAGGCGGCAAAATGGCGGACCGCTTCTCCCGCTTCAACGAGGACCGAGACTTTCAGGTAAACACGGGCGTCGCCGAGGATCCGGGGAAGGCGCTGGCCCGGCCGGAACCTCCTCATCCCCCGCTCCTAGCTCTCCTTCCTTCCCGGCTCTCCTCCGTCTTACGAACCGGCTCGCTCCCCTCCCGCCTCGGATTCCTCCAGGGGCCTCCCAGCTTGAGGGGAGGCCGCATCCAGTCTCGCCCCATATTCTCTTACATTCAGGCCGCCGGGTTTGCGGCTTCGGCCCGGTAGGGCTTCGGGACCCAGCCTGGCCGCTGGGTGAGGGCTGTGCTCCCTTGGGGTCCGCCCGGCCTGGGAGGCGAGGGCTGGCGCCCAGGGGAAAGAGGGCTGGGCTGGGAGGGCTTGGGGCGGGTGTTGCGGAGACCAGGGCTTCGGAACCCCCGTATTTTGCCCGCGCGGCTCTTCTTGGAGTCCTCTTTCTTCTTTCCTCACTATCATAAATAAACCCCTTTCATTGTCTCTCTTCCCATTTCCTCGCCTAGAAAAAGCGTGCCTTCCTTATCAGACGCCTTCTTGGTTAGTCAAACATTGCGATTCCCCTGGGCGTAAATGTTGCTGTTGTCATTAGGCCGTTAATTGGTCTTGGAAAACAGTGAGTTATAGGACTGTGATCGATGGAAGCTTAGCTCCAAATCCTGTCTCGAAAGATTTGTAAGAAGCCTCGTGATAGTGGACTTTCCAAGCGTGTGACAACTAGTGCCAAAAGCTTGATTTTTCTTTCTTCAGTTGCAAATGTTGTATGGAAAAACGTCCTTGTGATGGCAAGCATTATAGAGGAAAAAATAAAGGCCAAATTAGAATAATTCGTCTTTCGGCTGTTTAAAATATCTTCCTGTTGAGCATTGTTGCGGCAGAAATCTCGGTAACTGAAAGGGATTTAGTAGCGAGTGGCTATTTCTAGGGTAAAATACATCCTCAGAGTGTCAAAGACACCGCTGCATTACAACCGCATATCCTGGCAACAGCAACTTGGGTCAGGGGATGAACATCAGAACTGAAGTTTTTATCCCGCTGCAAGTCTTCCTCAGATTAACACGGGAATACAGTAGGTATGTTTCAAAAGGCAGTTTGAAGGGTTTGAATTCCCTGAGATGATTGAGTTGGTAAACAAACAGGTAAAGCACTTAAACCAACACTGTTAACTGTCTAGTGCATAGAACGCTTATGAGAAGTTTTGCAGCAGTAAGGGATCTGAAGGCTGTTGAAAAGCCTTGTGATCATGCGCCTGCTGTGTAGCTGCAGCACAATCTAAGGGTGTTTAAGGAATAATGCAGGTAGGGAAGTTTGAAGCAGTTCATATTAGCCATTTGATCCCTGGGAAAGGTTATTTTTTTAGTGAGTGCCATAAAACATGAGAGGGCTGCAAGATATGTGGGTTTTATTGGTAATTTTTAGAGAGACATGTTGATAACTAAAACCCTCAAGTGCTTTTCAGAGGAGAGCATTTCAAGGTGACCTAATAAAACTGTAAATGGATAATATGGACAATTAAGTTTTGAGGGAAAGTGGCTCTCAGCCACAAATTCAGCAGGCTTAAACAAACAGGGTTTGCAGAGCTTTGAAAGAAGATTTAGAAAACTGGATAGCAGAGTGTGAATGCTGTCACCTGAAAAAATTGAGAAAGCCTCTACCTCTTCAAGTAAGATAACTTTCTCTTCTGATGCTTTAGTTTAGTTTAGTTTAGTCTGATGCTTTAGTTGGGTATACGTAAAACCTGCTTTTGGTTGCTTGACAGTTCTTTGAAGATACTACATATATTTTATTTCCTGCTTTTATGTTGGAATAACCAACTCCTGCTGTATTGGATCAGTCAGGAAAATGTTGGTTTTTTTAAATTCAGAGGTCCTAGCATTATGGGTAAATAGGGTATTGGGAATGAAAACCTTTTAGTTAATTATAAGATGTTAAAACATTTGTAAATTATTGTGCTAACATTTCTAAAAAGCATTCATTTAAAAATACTTAAAATAGTACTTTTTCTGGATGTCTTAATAAAGGGGAAAAATAATAGATTGATTTTCATTAATGATGTCCTTCAACTTAAAGTTAGTGGAGACAAAATGTATTGTAATGGGATGCTCTTGCTTGTAGTATATCTGACGTTTTTCAAGGTTAGGTTATTCAAAATTAAACGTGGCCTCTTTAAGGTTTTAAGTGATAAATGAAGTGAAGCCACTGAGTACACTTGAAAACGAATCCAAAGTAAGTTTCCAAACACAGTGCATGGATCCTATTGCTTTAAACAGATCTTCGTATAGCACTGGAAATTTTTCTGGGCATCTTCTCTGGTAAGTTCTAGATGACTATCATTTTCTTTGCCTTTAATTTGGCACAATAATTTAGAATTGTAGAATTTCACTCTTTGCCGGTTTACCATCAAGTGCAAATTTTGGAGAGTTTGAATGTTGTGTCCTGAACTTAGTATGGAGCCAGAGGTGGGCTCACTGTTAGATTTTGTGAACACCTAAAGTTTCAAAGTTATTTTGTATAATAGAGTGAGGAGCTTAACTGTGGTATGCCACTTGAAGCACTTATGAATATAAAGAGTAATCATTATCAGGGAGATACACTTGAAAACATACATTTTATAACGTCATTATAATAATAAACAGGTACTATTCTACAGGCTTTACGTGTATTATCTCATAATCTTCACAATAACCTTATGAGGTAGGTACATTACTCCTATTTTCAAATGAGGCACCTGAGGTGCAGCAAGTTAAATAACTTGGTCAAGTACACACAGCTGGTAAATGGCAGTGCCTGGATTCAGACTTGGCTTTTTGACTCTTGAACCTGTGCTCATGACCCTTGTCTCTACTGGTGATTGTATGGTTTATATAACTATAATTGAGTCATCAGATGGAGGATAAACTTATAGGTCAGAAAGAATAAATGAGCTTTTTAGAGAGGTGATACTATTACAGTTTTTACTCTGTTCTGTTTTGTCAAGATCTGTTTCTTCTTGGTCTCCCAAGGGCTTCTAGGGAGGCTTCTGGCAGTGATAAATTACACTGTCTCATAGAGGGTATATTGTTAACTGTTGTTTTAGTTTAGACATTCTTTTGTGTAGCCTTTTTAAGTGGTATTTTATTTTTGGAAATCTTTGTGATCTAGGCTGATGTATTTATTTTAAAAAATATTTTAAGAGTTTTACCTACTCCTTTAAGAATCTGACCTCAATTTCTGAATGAGACATGACTTCTGCCTACACGTACCAAATTAAGGCATATTTGTTCACAGATTGAAATGTTACACAAACTAATGGAAAATACATAGTATAATTTACGGTAAAGATGTATTCAACACTTTGAATTACAGGTTCACTAAAGAAAGTTTCTTTGGACAGTGATGTATGGTTAGAAGGTGTTAAGATACACTGCTTAGCACTTAGTGTTGCGCAGCTATTAATGGTGATGTAGCTGAATGCTAGTGAGGAAAGGTTCTTCAGTTTGTGTACCTGCAGGGGACTGGTGATTTAAAGTAGCCTCTCATTCCTTCTTGTTCTGAATGTATTCTGCATTAGATTTCTCATGAAAAGGAGCTATAATAATAGATATAATAGATCAGTGAGTAATAAAGTAATGAGAAACAAATATCTTAAAGGTTGTAATAAAAATATAAAAATTACCCAAGAACTTTTTATAATCTGCGTAAGTAATAATAATGGTAAATAGCAATAAGCAAGTCCTGTATTACTTTCATTTAGTATTTTTGTAGGATTCCTCTTTGTGTTTCATATATGATACCAGGATGTGCCCTTCAGATAATTCTTAGTTGAGATCATTAAGTGAAGAGGTTTATAGTTTTAAAATACTTAGCTCACAGAAAATATACTAATATTTTAAATATACTAAATATTTTAAAATATACTAAATATTAGTATATTTTCTGTGAGGTATTGTGTAAGAGAGTTGGCATTCTAATGCAAGCATACCAGTGATGACACATGGGCAAGTGTTCTAATCTCTGTCTCCTGAGTCTCTCTCCCATCATTTGGAAGAGATGCCACTAGCTATGAAAATCAATGTCAGCTTTACTTGGGATACTGAAACTTATGCAAAATCATTACTATTCCCTTTCCCATACATGTTATGATAGGTGGAAAGGATTGGAACCAAGGCCATACAAATTTCAAAATAGTGATGATGAATTGGCGTGATTCTTAGCAAATGCAAAATTATTGGTCAGAATATTCTTAGGGAATCAAGAGTGACAAAAGTAAGGTTAACGTAAGAGAAGGCTCCCTGGTGGTGATTTGAAGGGTAAAGGGTATATATTTAAGGCAAAAGGCCCTTAAAAACATAACGAGGGGGCCGGCCCCATGGCTTAGTGGTTAAGTGAGTGCGCTCCACTGCTGGCAGCCCGGGTTCGGATCCCGGGCTCGCACCGACGCGCTGCTTCTCTGGCCATGCTGAGGCTGCGTCCCACGTACAGCAACTGGAAGGATGTGCAGCTATGACACACAACTATCTACTGGGGCTTTGGGGGGAAAAATAAATAAATAAAATCTTAAAAAAAAAAAACATAACGAGGAATAACATCACAGAGAAAGACATTTATAAAAAAGTTGCGTTGGAGGGAGAATGGGATTGGGAACAACTGTGATCATAGGGCTTCATGTGATGGTATGCTTATTTATTTATTTTCAAAGTAGGCATGGGAGACCAAGAAGAAACAGGTCTAGACAAATATACTATTAGGTTGATTATTATAGGACTGTTCTAGTACTGTCAAAATTATAAAAAAATAGGTGTCCCTGTTGTATTCTTTCCTTTTATTCTATACGTGTCACACAATTTTCATTAAAGTACTGCAGAAGGATTCTTTTATCACATTTTTTCAGGTCTTTATAAGTTATATAATCAGAACTAAAATTCATGACTTAAAAAAATTTTTAAGCACCTGTATAATTAGCAATCCTGACTGTGCTGCTTCATAGCTAAGATACATTTCCATATAATTTCTATCTATTTGGGTACATGATAAAATGAAAAAAGGACAGTCTTTTCTTGATGTGGTCAAAATTACCATTTTCTGAAAAGAAGTAGCAGAAGTTCATGAGATCTTGAATTATGGATTTGAAACCCATGTAGAGGTTTTGTCTTTGTTCTTGTGATTTAATAAGTTTCTAATATTTTATTAATGAAAATGGATTTCAGCTTGAAGTAGACACCCAGTTCTTGAATTCTGTTAAAATTCCTTCCCTGAAACAACTTGGTGCTTTTGCTTGTATGTCTGGCATTAATTCTCTTTTCATATTAGCATTGCCGTTTAGTATTAAGTGAAAGCTGACTCGTGGTAATTACCAAAGGAATTACAAATGACCACCACAAATACTGAAAGAAGTCATTGATTTGATATTGCAGTGAATACCAGACGATGTTGTAATGATTTTCCAGTTATAAGAAGTGAATTGTCCATTTAACCAAATATGCTTAATGCATATTGTATTAATCATTGCAAAAATTTAAATATACCCAGGCTGAAAGAGAATATACTGTATTGTCATGCTTCCACTAAATAATTTCTTTGGTATTTAACAAATATATTTAGTATTTTGTACCTAATTTAGGATTGTATGGAAGAAAAAGTAGCTAAAGTTGCTTTGGCATTGTACATAGGTTAATAGCACATAATGTTTTAATAAGTGCTATAGATAGTAAGAAATTAAAGTAAGGCCGAAAATAGGAGTTTCCTATTTACCTTAATTCTTCTTTTTAGCAACGATGTTGAGATAAGAGAAATCTTGCATTGTGTGTCACTCAAGCAAGCAGAAAGTATCTTTGTAATGTTACATTTGGTCTCATCTTAGGAGGTTTCAGTTATTTCTTGTCATCCTTGGAACTCTTTGGCAATGACATTGATTTCAAAGAGGAATTTTGATTTATCTCTGTGTTTTATAGAGTTGAAATACAAAACAGCTCTCCAGGTTTAAAGTTGTAATAGAAAAAAAGTCATTGATCATGTTTTGTGACTGACATTTTAAATAATGATTGTTGAAAAAGTCAGTACTCATATCTTAAGGGTCATGTAACATTTTTCCAGTTGCTGAGGGAAGAGCAGCTTAATTTTTCACTCTTTTTGTAGGTAGTACTGATCAAAAATGAAGAAATTAATTTGACACTCTAGGCCTTGACTATAGAAGAATGTAAAACTGATGCTTGTGGATTATATGCTGTAGTGTCAGTAATTTCTCTTGTTGCTGTGAGTAAAGCTAGGAGTAAAAATGTGAGATATCTTAAGAGAAAGGGCAGAAGTGGTTGAAAATTTAATTGATGTGGTACTACTTTAGGGTATCATCTGCACAAGAGATACCAAGGAGTATAATTACCTTGAGAATATTTTCTATTATATAAATTAATTTTTGAGAAGATTGTGAAATAAAACAATATTTGAGTAGTGGTCGTACTAAGAGGTATGTATGAGTGTGTCTGGTGGAGGTTGGTTAAGAAGTGGTATTTTTCAAGGAGCTTTTGTTCTAGATGGAGAGATAACAAAACTAGCAATAATATTTAGTTTATTACTTATAAGACCATCAGTAAATGCAAAACTCTAAGAAAAGGAGAGAACCCTTTAAAGTGGGATGATTAGGTGTGCCTTTGAATGAAGAAATTAGCATTTAAGCTGGATCTTGAAAGATGGGATTGCATCCTTGCAAAGGAAAAGAATGGGAGGCATTCAGTTGGAGAAAATAGCCAGGGCGAAAGTATAGAAGTGCAACAAGCAGAATTGGTTTTTTTTTTTAGGACAATGAATGAATCATTGGGCATAGGGAAGAAGTGAAAGTTAGGGCTATAAAAGTAAGTTTTATTTTGATGCTTTAAGCGGGAATGTACTAGCTATTTAAGGTGGTTAAGCAGGGAGATAGACATCAAAGCAGTTTTTCTTACAGGAAGATTAAGATACAGTTGTGTTAGATGTGCTATACATACAGTTAAAGCTGTGATAACAGGTTTCCATAAACCAGAGTTAATGTGAGAGGGCAAAGGAGTAGAGGGTGTATACAAGGGAGTGATTATAATGATGGACTATGTGATTTTAAGCTTGGTAGGGAGATAAGTGAAGACTTTTGAGGTGGAGAGGTGGGAGAGTAGAGTGAAAAGTTGGATGAATGGATTGTAGGTTCTGATGGGGTTTAAGAATTGTTGGAGTGGAGGTACTAGAGGGAATGAGCTGGTAAAATAGAAGGTTGTGGTTGGAGAGCACAATGGTTAAAATAGATTATGGAAGGGTTGAGATTATTGGTAACGACCATGAGAGTGAAATGGCTCACGTAGAGTGGAGGACAAGATCATTATAGGAAAGGAAGTTAAGGAACTGAGGCACCAGGATGTTCTAAAATCATCTCATCTAACTTGGATACTAGAATGGTAATTAGTGTAGTTGTATACTGTCATGGTTTAATAATTGCCCTTATATACATTCTTGTCTAATTCTTCCAGTAACACAGTGGGGTAAATAGAATAGGTAGTAACTCGGCTTTATAGATGAAGAAACTGAGAGGCAGATAAATTATGTATTTTGCCTAGTACAGAGCTGAGTTTTGAACTTTAATCTTCTGATTTCTTTTGCAGTGGTTTTTCTGCTGTGGTATATAGATTGGCCTCTTTCAAGGAGATGAGTGTTGGTATTGTCTACAGTATGCAAAGCATTGTTTCTCTTTAATACATGGCAGCATTTTCTGGTAGAAAATAGTTGGTATGCTTATCATTAAATATTATATTGTTTTTCCAGAAACATCTGAGTATTATAAGCTTAATTGATTGTGTATGACTTCTTGCTGGCCTTTTCACTGCGTATAGAACTACCAGACAATTTCATTCCATTTCCCAAACATTTATTAAGTGCCCTTTTGTTAGCATGGCATCATAAAAGGATAAGAAAAGAAGAAAAAATCAATCCGTTTTGTTCATTTGTTCCAGTAAAAGAGTAGGTGGGAGAGGAGAATGATACTTCAACTGGATACTGTTAAATTAGGGTACTATACACTTTTCCTTGACTGTTACAGCATCAAAAATCGACTGCTGTGATACTAGTGATGATAATATCACCCACTATTTGTTGAGTATGTATTACATGCCAAGCCCTGTGCCAAGGCATTTTGGAGATATTTAATCTAAGTAACCATCTGAACCAGGGGATGGTATCCCTCATTTTACGGATGAGAAAACTAAGGCTCAGAAATTGAGGCCACACAGTTAGTAAACTCAGAGTTGAACCTTGATCTCTCCTAAAATGTGACTTTTCCTGTGGTTCCTGATTGTCTCAAATATGGATCCAAACTCAACTAACTTGGCTTATAAGATTCTTCAGCATCTGGCGCCATTCTAACAGGTGTATCTCTTTTCTATTCCTCTCATTGTCCTGCCGTCCTGCAGTTTCTATTGTCATCTGGAAATGCTAGGCTCTTTCATTATTATTGTTTTTGTCTATGTTCTTACCTGTCTCAAATTCCTACTACTCATTCTCCAAGACTCAATTTGATGTCATCTCTGACATCTTCCCTAGGCAAAGTTAGTTGCTTCATTTTCTGTGCTCCCACAGCATTTTGGTCATATTTCTATAATAGCACTTTTATTAGTAGTAGTACTAGCTATAGTACAGTGTTTACTGTGTTAGAGACTGTGTTATGCACTAGTATCTCATGTAGTCTCCCAGTGAGGTAGGTTCTATTATTATCTCCATTGTACAAATGAAAAACTTACCCAGTTTGCACCGCTAGGAAGTCGAAGAGGTAGCTTTAAGGTAGTTTGGACCAGTCTCAGCCTTTAACCACTGTGCTGTTCTACTTCTCCTACTTTATACTTGCTTCCTTCTTATAATTTATCTTATCTCACTGGACTTAGAAATCCTTAAATGCAGAGTCTTTCTTGTTTTATTCGTTTTTCTAGTATTGAGTCTCTCTGGCACCTAGAATATTCGAATTAGTGGTTAAGTAAAGGCAAGTATGTGGGAAGAAGAGATTTAGGAGAGTCTGAGAAGAGTGTCCAGACTTGGGGACTCAGCCTCCTGCTGTGCTGTGGATTATCTAGGTTGGAATTATTAGTTTCTGTGACATCCTGTAAAGCCAGGATATTTCAAGTATGGAGGTTGTCAGGGATCTTTTAGCTATGAGTTTCCTTTTGTGTGCCACGTTGTACATATACTTGTTTTTCTGTGGACTAGTGCAGAATTTTTGTCAAACATCTGAATAGAGATCTGTCATACCAGCCGGTGGTAAAAGAAATAATATGCATTGCTGTGGGTCCCAGAGGAATTCTTAACTTTTGCCTCCCTACCTTTTTGAGTGCCTCAAGAATTGTTTGCTGTATTTTGCATGCATTTCTGAAAAAGGTTGATTTCTCCTATGGGGTTTTAAAAAGTTAGTAATTTTTCAGTGTAGTGCTTTTTTGGAAACCAGTCCTTTCTTGTTCTAGTCAAATTATCCCAAAAATTTGATATGCCAAAGAGGTGTACATGTATTGTTAGATGAGTGTGTGATATGCTCATACCTTTGACCCAGTGTAATGTGTTTTCAAGATCTTAGTTATTTGCTGAGATTGCTAACCAATTATCTTTCCTACTGATTTACAATAGAATTAAATTTAATAAGTGAATTTATTCTTCTGGGTTATTGACTGGCCTCAACAGTACTTGGAAATAATAATTCATTACTTTGTACTTCTTTAAACCTCACAACCTATGCAGTAATAGTCTAGTGTAATCAACTGGATTTTACAACTGGGGAAACAGGCCTAGGCCTAGAGAGAGGTTTGGTAATTTGCTCAAGGTTATACAGCCAGCAGATGGTAATGATTTGATTTTTGGTGTCTCTGACTTCAGAGATCTTTGGTTTTATAATAATATACTGGGAGTCATTGTAAATCAGACTATATGATTATGCAAACAAATAGTGAAGAATTGAGGTTTTTGAGGGATTGACGGCAATTGTGTTTCTGTCTGCTTTCTAAATTGAAATAAATTTTAAGTGTACTAATAAAATGACACCACTAATCCTCCAGAATGTTCATTTATTTATTTATTTTTTGGATACGTTTTTCATCCTGAGACATTTTCTTTCTGAATTGTTTAGGATAATACTAGAGTTACTTTATTTGCAATAAGTAGGGGAGAGGGAGATAGAGATGAAGTCTCTCATTTATTTGATGATATAGGAGGACTGGTTTTGTTCGTAGATGGAAATGATGCTATCCTGCATGGCTCTGTCGGCTAAACATACCATTTTTTGTCCATGGCAGGTGAAATCAGCATCACTATATGTTTTGAATTTAAAAAGTTCAAATTATAAACAAGTATGTTACTTGAGTTGTGAGGAAGGGCTATGATTAATATATCCACTTAGTGACATTAGACAATCTCTAAGGGAATAATGGTAAATACAGTATAAAAGATAAATTTTGGTTGAGGAGGATTGGAGCAGAGAGAAACAGGAACATCTACAATATGCAGCTTAATAGCCAGAGCCAGGTACTAAAAGATAGGGTTAGCATGAGTGGTACAGTATACTCCTAAAGATAAAGCTACTTTAAACTTGGCTCATACCTAGTCTAGGTGGGAAAAGTCAGACAGGACTTAAAACTTTAGTCTGTATAATCCTTGTGTTAATAGTTAATTTGAGGGCCAGCCCTGTGGCTTAGCGGTTAAGTGCACGTGCTCTGCTGCTGGCGGCCCAGGTTCGGACCCCGGGCACGCACCGACACACTGCTTCTCCGGCCATGCTGAAGCCGTGTCCCACATAGAACAGCTAGAAGGATGTGCAGCTATGACATACAACTATCTACTGAAGCTTTGGGGGGAAAATAAATAAATAAATAAAATCTTTAAAAAAAATTAATTTGACTATTCATCAGAAACTGGATCCACTGACTAATATTCTTCATTAATTTTTTTTTTTTTAGAAATTGTATTAAATTTTAATAATCGTGGGAACATGGAAGAGAATATCACTTCTTTAGGGTCTTAAATATTGTGTTCTGCTGTTTGAGATTATGGGCTGTTGGTTGTGATCTTTAAAGAATTGTCCCAATAATTTCCTCTTCTCTAGCTCTGATTTTCCCTATTAATTACCATGTAGTTAATCACTGGAAAAGATACAGTTGTGGGATTATGTGATTCCAAAATCAGCAATGGTTAGCAAAGGACAGGATTCCACTTATCTGGATAAATTTAGGACAATCCCTGTCTCTATTTATATTTAAATGATCACCACAGCTAAATTTGTAATAGAGAAGTTTCCACATTTGTCCTGTGCTTGGAAGCAGAATCCTTGACCTGTAAGGAACTAGAGCTACTGTGTATTTTAATGACATGCAGGTCAGCCAGGTTCTATTTATTTTAATTAGACTTGCCACAAGTTGAAGGTTTTTTTGAGAGAAGAGGCAGTTGAAGGAGAGTCAGCTGGATGTATATATACATGTGTGTGTATTTAAAAACCTTTTAACACTTTTTTTTTTTTAGAAAAGTGAATTTGCTTCTAGTCTGATTCTTTTTTGTTATTTATTTATTTTTGGTGAGGAAGATTGGCCCTGAGCTAACATCTGTGCCAGTCTTCCTCTATTTTGTATGTGGGTCACCACCACAGCGTGGCCACCTACCAGTGGTGTAGGTCCGTGCCGGGAACTGAACCCCGGGCTGCCGAAGCAGAGTGCGCTGAACTTAACCACTAGGCCACTGGGGCTGGTGATTTGCACTGTTCAAATTATGCCCATTAAGGATGTTTTTTGTAAAATACTTTTCCGGACATTTTGTTCGACTGAACTTGTAGGTAGAACTTTAATTGTATACCTAGATATGTTACCTAGTCCAGTAGCCTCTTGTCACAGGTGAGGAAACTTTGTGCCAACAGTGTCTTTTTTAGAACATTGTGCCCCCCTTTATTAAAATGTATTATTAAAAACTAGTAGTACAGATGTTAAAGTGGATATTATTAAAAGTTTAGGCTACCTCATTAACAAAGTAAAAAGTGAAAGAAAGCCCTGTTTTCTCCATTTCATTTCTTAGAAGTAATCATTTTTATCAGTTTTACAATTTTGTAGTAAAGTTTTAAATGGACATACTGTTTGGAAGAAATGCTGTAGAAATATTAACTATGGGTTTACTCAAATTATTAACTTTCTCTTTTTGTTGTTGTTTACTTTTTAAAAATATATATAGACTTTATTTTTTAGAACAGTTTTAGATTCACAGCAAAGGTGAGTTGGAAGTACAGAGTTCCCATATATCCCTTTCCCCCTTCACACACATAGCCTCCTACCATGTCATCAACATCTTGCAACAGAGTGGTTCATTTGTTACAAGAGATGAACCAGCATTGAGACATCCTTATCAACCAAGGTCCTAGTTTACATTAGGGTTCACTCTTGGTGTAGTTCTATGGGTTTTGACAAATGTAGTATGGTATGTATCCACCATTATAGTATCATACAGAACAGTTTCACTGCCCTAAAAATGTGTGCTCTACCTCTTCTTCCCCCCAAGCCCCTGACAACCCCTGTTTTTTTTTTTATTTACTGTTTCCGTAGTTGTGCCATTTCCAGAATGTTACATATTTGGAATCATACAATATGTAACCTTTTCAGATTGGCTTCTTTCACTGAGTAATATGTATTCAGGGTTCCTCTGTGTCTTTTTGTGCCTTGATGGCTCATTTCTTTTTAGTGCTGAAGAATATTCCATTGTATGACTGTACCACAGTTAATTGTTCATCTATAAAAGGACATCTTGGTTGCTTCCAAGTTTTAGCAATTACAAATAAAGCTGCTGTAAACATGTGCAGGATTTTGTGTAGATACAAGTTTTTAACTCATTTGGGTAAATACCAAGGAATGTAATTGTTGGATCATATGGTACGAATATGCTTAGTTTTGTAAGAAACTGCCAAACTGTCTTCTAAAGTGGATGTACTGGGCCGGCCCCGTGGCTTAGCCGTTAAGTGCGCGCGCTCCGCTACTGGCGGCCCGGGTTCAGATCCCGGGCACGCACCGCTTGTCCGGCCATGCTGAGGCTGCGTCCCACATACAGCAACTAGAAGGATGTGCAGCTATGACATACAGCTATCTACTGGGGCTTTGGGGGAAAAATAAATAAATAAAATTATAAAGTGGATGTACTATTTTGCTTTCCCACCAGCAATGAATGAGAATTCCTGTTGCTCCCATGTCCTCATTAGCACTTTGTGTTGTCAGTGTTTTGGATTTAGCCTTTCTAATGTGTAGTGGTATTTCATTTTAATTTGTAATTCCTTAATGATATATGATGTTGAGCATCTTTTCATGTGCTGATTTGCCACCTGTATATCTTCTTCGGTGTGGTGGCTGTTCAGATCTTTTGCTCCGTTTTTAACCAGGTTGTTTGTTTCTCCTAATGTTTAATTTTAAGAGTTCTTTGTATATTCTGGATAACAGTCCTTTATCCGATGGGCCTTTTGCAAATATTTTCTCCTAGTCTGTGGCTTGTCTTCTTATTCTCTTGATAGTGTCTTTCGGAGAGCAGAAATTTTAAATTTTAATAAAGTCCAGCTTATCAACTATTTGTTTTATGGATCATGCCTTTGGCATTCTATCTAAAAAGTCATCACCGAACCCAAGGTCACCTAGTTTTTTTGTTTATTTTCACTTGGTTTTCATGTCACTGCACTTATTTTGGTGGTAAGTGAAAGTGTTTTATGCTTTACCACCAAGGATTATTGTCATTGTGGTTAACATTTTGCTTTTGTGGGAATTGATAGTATTTATGTTTTTGTATTAACAAATTTTAAATGAGTCAAATAGCCTTTTTCTATACGGTAAATTTGATTCAGTTTAAATCTGCAAATGCATGGAATTTTAGACCAAGAAATTACATAAAAAAGTGTCTAGTTCAAGTTCTTCATTTTATAAATGAGTACACAATGGGTGAGAAATATAACATGATTTGTATGAAGTCGTATAGCAAATTAGCAATAAAAACCTGTCTTAGAATAGGTAATAGCCATTTAAAGAACTGAGATGAAAGCTGTACTGATAATTTTTCTTGTATGAAAAGTACTTTTTTTGTTGATAGGTGTTTCTTATTCTTTGTGACTTAGTGTTATGATTCCTTACCCTTTAAAAGGGTAAGTTTTAAAACAGTAAAAAATATAAAGAGTTTTTATACTTTTCAAATGTTGCAGCTGATTGGTTTGTTTATTATGGCAAATGAGATACTCATAAAGTTGAGAAGTAATCTCTCTCAATTCACTAAGTTAGTCATGGTTATTTTTGGAATATTATTTTCAGGCTATTTAAAGTCAACTGCTGTTACTAAAATCAGCAGATACTTAAATTTTTTAAAAACTAAACTTTAGATGTTTTTCTTCAGATATATTTATCAGCTGTCACATTTGCAGAGCACTGCTTGCTTATTAGTTCTTGTCCACATAAATAGTCTGCACAGTTGTAATCAGTGAATTACCTTTTTAATTTTTTACCCTTCTATTTAACTTAAAATTAACATATTTCCATATAGTTTTAAAACATTTATGATGATTCCCTAATTGTTGCACTAATAAAATAGTATTAAACTTTTCCCCTGTTGGACATTTGTTTCTACTTTTTAAAATATAATTTTATTTATTTATTTTTTTCCCCCCAAAGCCCCAGTAGATAGTTGTATGTCATAGCTGCACATCCTTCTAGTTGCTGTATGTGGGACACGGCCTCAGCATGGCCGGAGAAGCGGTGCGTCAGTGCGCGCCCGGGATCCGAACCCGGGTCGCCAGCAGCGGAGCACAGGCACTTAACTGCTAAACCACGGGGCCGGCCCATACTTTTTAAAATATATTAGAGAAATTCTACAGTGAATATAATCGGCATTTTAAATTTGTAATAGCTATGGAAAATGTAATATTCTTCTCTCAGTGTTCTCCCTCTTGCCTTTTCCTCCTGTAGAAAAAGAAAGTCACAAAGTAGCATAACAGAAAGAAAGAATATGAACTTTGAAGTTATAGAGGCTTGAGTTTGGAATTTGGGCTTCTTTAACTATTTAAGTCACTTTGAGCAAATTTCTTACACTTTCTGAATTCTGTGTCTGAAAATGGAAATAATGATGCTTACCTTGTTGATCATTGAGGGGATTAACTGAGATAATGCCTGTGAAGTACACAGTGCCTGATACCTATTAATAGGTACTCAAAAGATAGCTGTTACAAATGTAGGGTTTAGCAAGACCACAGGAGTAAATTGTTAGAATTGAGTTCTTCTCTTGAGCTTTCTTTTCTAAACAATCTTAGATTCAGACTATGAATTAGTCAAAAATACCAGCAGGGTGCGTTTACTTTTTAGTGTGTAAATTTATTGGTTTCATTGAAAAGATCATTTGGTTAAAAATTTTTAGGTTTCTTAATTCAGATGGTTCAGTGTCTTTCACTATTATTAATTTTTCCCATCTAAACTGATCAGGTTTTTTTTGGTGAGGAAGATTAGCCCTGAGCTAACATCTGTTGCCAATCCTCTTCTTTTTGCTGAGGAAGATTGGCCCTGGGCTAACATCTGTGCCCGTCTTCCTCTGCTTTATGTATGGGACACCTGCCACAGCATGGCTTGATAAGCGGTGCATAGGTCCGCGCCCAGGATCTGAACCTGGGAACCCCGGGCTGCCAAAGCGGAGTGCGTGAACTTAACCACTATGCCACCGGGCTGGCCCCTAGTTTGTTTTATTTTTATTTAATTAAAAAATTATCATCAGTAATATTGACTTTTATTTTGATATGCAATTCTATGGATTTTAACACATGTATAGATTCATGTAACCATCAGCATAATGTGTTTATAGGACAGGATTTAAACTTCTTTAATGCTTAACAAATATTTTTTTAAGGGGGGAGATGTAGAAATACTGGCTTTCCCATCCTTTTTCATTTAAAAAAAATTTAAGGGGCCGCCCCTGTGGCATAGTGGTTAAGTTCGGTGCGCTCCGCTCCAGCGGCCTGGCTTCGTGGGTTTGGATCCTGGGCATGGACCTATACCACTCGTCAGCCATGCTGTGGCAACGACCCACGTACAAGATAGAGGAAGATTGGCACAGATGTTAGCTCAGGGTGACTCTTCCTCAGCAATAGAGAGAGAGAATAATTAAGATGCAGTGAAATTCATCCATTTAAGTGTAGAGTTCTTCCAGTTGTAACAAAATGTATCATAGTATACCCACCACCACAGTCAGTGTATAGCCCCTGGCAACCACTGATCGGTTTTTTCCCCTCTAGTTTTGCCTTTTCCAGAATGCCATATAAATGGATCATACAATAACTTTTTGAGTATGGCTTGTTCCACTTAGCATAATGCATTTGAGATTCATACATCTTATTGCTTATATGATTAGTTTCTTCCTTTTTCTTGCTGAGTAATAAGTCCATTGTGTGGGTGTGCCATCGTTTTTTTAATCCATTTCCCAGTTGAGGCACATTTGAGTAGTTTGCAAAGATTCACAGACAGGTTTTTGTGTGAACATAGATTTTTCCTTTCACTTAGGTAAATACCTAGGGACAGTATTGATGGGGTTGTTTGATAAGGGTGTGTTTAACTTCATAAGAAACTGCCAAACTGTTTTCTAAAGTGGCTGTACCATTTTACATTCCCACCAGCGGTCTATGAGAGTTCCCAATTTCATAGTGCAGTTTCATCAGCACTTGATATTGTTAGTATTTTTTTTTTTAAGCCATTTTAATAAGTGTGTAGTGGTATCACCTTGTAGTTTTGGTTGCTATTCCCCTAATGATTAATGATGTTGAGTGCTTATTTGCCATCTGTCTATCTTCTTTGGTGAAGTATTTGTTTAAATCTTTTGCCCACTTTTAAAATTGGTTTTCTTGTTATTGTGTTTTGAGAGTTCTTTATGTATTTTTGGATACAAGTCTTTTATCAGATATGAGATTTATAAATATTTTCTTCCAGTCCAGTTTTTCAATTTTTTATTTTATAGATTGTATTTTGGCATTGTGTCTTAAGAAATCTTTGTCTAGCCTGCGGTCACAAAGTATTTTTCCTATATATTTTCTTCTAGAAACTTTATAATTTTAGGTTTTTATTTAGGTCTGTGATACATTTTGAGTTATTTTTTATTATGGTGTGCAGTATGGGTTGAGGCTCTTTTTTCTTTTTTTCATAAGGATACCTAGTTCCAGCACCATTGATTGAAATTACTGTTATTTCTCTATTGAATTGTCTTTGCACCTTTGTTGAAGATCAGTTAATCATAAATGTATGGATCTTTTTCTGGACTCAAACTGTATTATTAATTCTGTTTTGTGTTGTATCTGATAGGTCCAGAGTGATTTGAAAACTTAGCTAGCTGTGTTTAAAAATTTGTTAAGCATCTCATTTGGAACCTGGTGTTTATTGACAGTAGTTTGTCAATACAGAAGGATTTTTCTAAAATGATTTTGTCTACAGATTAAAAGATTTTGCTAATGAGGGGCCGGCCCGGTGGCGCAAGCGGTTGGGTGCGCGCGCTCCGCTGCGGCGGCCCGGGGTTCGCTGGTTCGGATCCCGGGCGCGCACCGACGCACTGCTTGGTAAGCCATGCTGTGGCGGCGTCCCATATAAAGTGGAGGAAGATAGGCACCGATGTTAGCCCAGGGCCATCTTCCTCAGCAAAAAAAGAGGAGGATTGGCGGATGTTAGCTCAGGGCTGATCTCCTCACAAAAAAAAAAAAAAAAAAAGATTTTGCTAATGATTCGTTATCTGTTTAGAAAAACTTGAGTGATTTCTTATGCAATAAGGATGAACTGGAATGGCTTTTCCTAGATGTCCTTTTTTTTTTTTTTTTGTAGAATTGCTTGGTAGTTCTCTAATAAAATCAGTGTTTGTGCTTTTAGTATATCATCTTTGGTAATGATCAGTGTGGGGCAGTTCTCTTTTGATTTCAAACATGGTTGTCCTAAGTTAAATAAAGGTTTAATCACTTTAAAAATAGTACCAGGGGCCAGCCCGGTGGCATAGTGGTTAAGTGCTCTTGCTCTGCTTCAGCGGCCCGGGGTTCTCAGGTTTGGATCCCTGGCACGCACCGATGCACCGCTTGTCAAGCTATGCTGTGGTAGTGTCCCAAATAAAGTAGAGGAAGATGGCCATGGATGTTGGCTCAGGGCCAATCTTCCCCAGCAAAAAGAGGAGGGTTGGCATCGGATGTCAGCTCAGGGCTAATCTTGTCACAAAAAATAAAATAAAAATAGTACCAATTGTTGGTAGGATGAGATTATTCTTTTATTATTATATCATACAGAAGCGTAGAGTGAAAGAAAGAGTTATGAGATTTGGCTGGGTATTGGTGTTCTATCATATTGTGAGGTTTGAGTTAATCTAAGTATTTGGATGTTTATTATTTAGGAATTTAGAAGCACTTTGCAGTTAACACCTTTTAAGTAACTGTTAAACTTTTAAATGTTACAACAGAAGTTAAAATGCCAAGAGGCAGGTGTTATTTTAAAGAGATCATTGGACAAAATATTGGAGATTAATTTAAGACAGACTTTCAGGATTGATAGCTATTTTTTCATTTTTAGTATTTGTTGATGATTGCTTTTCCTCATTCTTGGAATACCTGCTCTTAAATCCTATTCCGTTTTTAATATTTGCTTTTTTTCTTTGGAAAACTCACTCCTGTCCTGTTATTCCTTTCTTCTTTTGAATAATAGGCTACCACACAATTTTATTTTTATTTTTATTGTGGTAAAATACACATAACATAAAATTTACCATTTTTACTTTTTTTTTTTTTTTGAGGAAGATCAGCCCTGAGCTAACATCCATGCCAGTCCTCTTTTTGCTGAGGAAGACCAGCTCTGAGCTAACATCTATTGCCAATCCTCCTCCTTTTTTTCCGCAAAGCCCCAGTAGATAGTTGTATGTCATAGTTGAACATCCTTCTAGTTGCTGTATGTGGAACGCCACCTCAGCATGGCTGGAGAAGTGGTGCGTCAGTGTGCGCCCGGGATCCGAACCTGGGTCGCCAGTAGCGGAGCGCGAGCACTTAACTGCTAAGCCACGGGTCTGGCCCCCATTTATACTATTTTAAATTGTACAGTTTAGTGGCATTAAGTGCATTAATAATGTTGTACAACCATTATCACCATCACTATCTAGTTCAGAGCTTGCTCATCACTACCACACAATTTTAGCACCTAATTGTTCTCTACTGTTTAGCCACCGTGTTAAGTTTTAGGGTTTTAAGAGATAAGACTCAGTTCTTGTCCTTAAGAACTTCACAGTCTGGTGAGGGAAACAAGTAACCTAATATTTATAATACAGTGTGGCAAATTATATGTTAGAGCTGTCTATTGTTGTTTCATTTACTCAACTAAAATTTTACCTTGAAAAAGCAAAGTAACTTTTTGTTAGGTTAACATTCAAATTGTCATACCACTCCACACACTGAATTAATTTAGATTAGATTGACGTCTTTAGTCTTTTGATTTAGTTCCATTCAGGACTCACAAATCTTCATGCACTGTTTTGTAACAAGAAGGGAACCTGAAAACTGATATTCTGATTTAAAGCCAAATTAAAGCTCTTCCTTTCTAATGGAGCAGGAAGATCAGAGAAGACCACGATTAGAACTTCCTAGTTGTCTGCACCTATCCTCAATTGAACTGTTTTGACTTACTCTAGTTGCAGTGACAGCTTGCTTGATTATGGTCGAATAGGGCATTATACAGGCATGTTTTATCTCTCTTGGCAGATCGTTTGAGGAATAGCTACATTTGAGATACTGTGTCAAGAGATTGTATTTTTGAATTCCTTGGAGCTTGGGAATTAGCACTTGATTTGAAGTTGAATAAACATTAGCAGTTTTAGTTAAAAGCAGTATTATCAACATTGAACAGTATTATAAAACAAATTTTATTTGCGTTCTTCTATTACTATCACTTACTTTCTTTAGTACAAGACAGTTTATGAAAAGTAAAACACAGTATGACCCTTTGTTTTTTAAGATTCTGCAGTCTTCCTAATATAGTCAGTATAAGAAAGAGTTGATATCCCAAATGGTTGATAGTGTTTTAGTTAATCAATTTCAATGCTTGTCATAGGAAATAGAGTTCATGTTATTAGACCTAGACTCCTAATAAATTGTTTTTATAGATCTTGAAAAGTCTGAATTTGTGACACACTTTTGGTTGTCTGCTAAAGGAATGAAAAGTTAAAAGTAACCCCTAGTTTGATTAGGTTATTAATAATTTTGGCCTTTATTGCTTTTGAAAAATAACTGTAGTTTTGTTTTTTCAGGGTAATCACTTTGATCAGTATGAAGAAGGACATTTGGAAATTGAACAAGCATCACTTGACAAGCCTATAGAATCGGTAAGATGATCAGTGCTTAATTTTGGATCATAGCTAGTTAGTTAGGTAGTGTTCGTGTGACACTTGATGTGAATGAAGTTAAACTTCTTAATAACTTATAGTACAGTTTAGAGCTGTTTTCTTGCATGCCCAACAGTAATCAAATAGAGTTTGGGATGTAATCTAATATTTAATATGTTGGGAAATCAGTCTTAAAAATCTAGAAGCAATTTAGAATTTTGATGGAAAAATATCATTTTGGCTCATACTGATGTTCTGTTAAAGATAGCAAGTTAAAGTTTAGTGTTTTTGTAAATTGAATAAAGGAGTAAAATGTATTTTGATCCTTTAAAAGCTTCACCTTTTCTGGGCAGCACAATCATGTGTGAAATGTTCCATTAAGAACAATTAAGGACTAATATGTTTTATTTACCAGACTTTTATGAAACATGGTAAATTTGGTTTCTGTAGCTTAAGAGATGTCTGGTTTTTGTCAAAAGTTGGTTTTTTCCCTCTTCACACAGCTTAGTTTTGGATATTGATACAAAGCAGTTGAACAAGGAGATTTATTTTCCTGACTCTTAACTTTTTAAAAAAACTTAGTTTTTGAATATTATTTTCATTTTGAAAGCCCTTTATTTTCAGATTACACAGTCCTTTGTTAAAATGTCTAAACTTGTCAGTATTGTCAGTATTTAATATTTGTGCTTAAATGTACATATTTAATAAGGGTTTCAGTGAGTTATTGGTAAACTTTAGTGAAAAATTATCAAAGAGAGAATCCTTATCTTGGTCGGAGTCAAGACATCCCCCATCTCCCTGTAAGAAACACTAGCTTCTCCTCCTTCAGGAAAATAGGGCAATTTAGAGAGCAAAGATATGTTAACTTTAGCTTTTATTTTCATAACTGTAACATAGTAAAGGATCAACATATATTTATGTTCCTAATTAGGTTGGTGTTGTGTGTGTTTGTGTGTATGTTTAGATGTTTACAGAAATTTACACAACTTGGGGTGTTCGACATTTTTCTTCCACAGCAGTTGGCCCATATTAGCTAAGCAGCCATGATCTGGTTTGTATTGCACGGTCTGCCTTTTTTTAATTTCTTCTCTAGGGTTTCTTTCTCCCCGACCTCCCCTTCTTATTTCTGTTCTTCTGGTCCAGTGAACACTGCATATAGTACTTTCTGTCTTAATGTGCTGGCATGATGCTAGACTTAGGCATGGCAGTAATTGATGACGCATGTGATAATGCTGCAGAGGGAGAATTCACATCTGATGTTGTGCTGAAAGCCCAGTCTTATGTTTTGACTTAAGGATAAAATGCCAAGTCCAGTTTGTTAAGTTAAAAATCACTGAAGTTTTTGCCTTGTTCTGTGTCATCTTGGGAATTATCACAAGGCAGAATTTTACAATGAGCTGTGTAGGCTAGATCAGTATCTTGTACTTGAAAACTAATTTCATTTTTCCATTTTAATTTAAATGTTTCTTTGTGCCAAAGTTTAAGAACAGATAGCTGTCAGAAGCAAGGCCCAAGTACCATATTCTACAAGGTACATGGTTGGTTAATACTCTTATACAAGCTATAATTCTGTGGGTACTCTGACTCAACAGTAGCAGGAAATTTAATTAGACTAAATTTGCAGCCTAATATTCATTATTACTGTACTCAACAAAGATTTTTAAAAAGCACTAAATTAAATGATACTTAACATTTTTTAAACCTTCTTTTAGGGCTATGTTTTAAGGTTTTTGGAGAATTCATTCTTTTGGCATGTGCGACTAATGCCCTTTTCCCTCTCACACTGTCCAAAATTTTTCCTAGCACATGTCATAGGGAGAACACTTTTAGAAGACAGTCTGACTGAGTAATCCTTATTGAGTAATCTCAATGAGTAGAAGTGGAATTGATACATGCCTTTTTTTTTTTTCCCCTGCTGAGGAAGATTAGCCCTGAGCTAACATCTGTGCCAGTCTTCCTCTATTTTTTATATGTGGGTTGCTGCCACAGTGTGGCTGATGAGTGGTATAGGTCCACGCCCGGAATCTGAATCTATGAACCTGGACCACCAAAGCGGGACGCAATGAACTTAACCACTATGCTACGGGGCCAACCCTGATACATGCCTTTTAGTAAATAGTTTTATCTTCTCCACTTAAAACAGCAAATGGTATGGTACTTGGACTGGATATTTAGTTTTTTTAATAAATGTATTTAGAGATGTAGATTAATAAATTATATTTCTAATGAAAGTTTACTCCCGAAACACATAAATATGTGCTTTATTTGTGATGTGGTAGTTTAGGTAATAGGAGGAGGAACTTCATAGCCTAAATTGTGTTATAAAGAAGTGGGACACAAGTTAGGAGGGATTTTATTTCAGTTACCAAATCATTTGGGGATAAATTTAAAGTTTTTAAAGAAACTCCTAAAATGATTGGCATCAAAGTAGGTAGTGTGGTGCCTCCCCCCCACCCCCAAGTGTACTATCACCTAAGGAATGCCCACCAAATAAGTATATATTAGTTATATGGCTGGCTGGCTATATTGAGCTGTCTTGTTCTTAGGGGGAAATGGTGTTGCTTCTAACACAGAGAGAGTCTCTGCTGAATTAAAATCTTTCTCTGCAGCAATATCTGTTGAGAGATGCTGACTGTTTTGCTACAGCATGCAACTCAAAAGTGGCTGGAAATAATGCAGCTTTGGGAGTCTACAGATCATTGCAGGAGCTAAAGGTCTAGTCATTTTTTTTGTTAACAAAGGTAATCTGCAGCAGCTGGTAACCGTGGAAGTCTCTGCACAGGTTTGTGCCAAGAATATGCCTGTGTGAAGGGTTATTGTGAGTATAGGATTAAGGGCTTTTTGTTCTGGAATAAGTTTATTGCAAACTGGCAGGATGGGAAATGAGATACAGAGATGCAATAATGCATTATTCTTTTAGTAAACTTCACTATTCTGTAGTAAACTAGGAGCCTAGATTTGTTAGTGAGAGGATACAGATATTCAGTTTCGATCAGGAAATGTTGAAAACACATCAAAATCCAGCATTTGTAAAGTATTTCATAATCTTTGTTATAAAGTTTTATTTCTCCCGCTTTTTTCAACCAACCAAATATATTTCAGTGAAATTTCTGGTCAAGAATAAAGCACCATTCTAAGAAAATTATGAAAGAATTGCCAGACAACTTGATTATCTGAATTAAAGAGAAGGTGGAAAATATTAACATTTTACCCTCATTGCAAAAAACTTTTTTAGAACTTGAATTTTAATTTATTGCTTTGTGAGATTTTTAGGTCCCAGCCATTATAATTATGACCTCCACATGCTTAAAGATAAAATATTTGGAAAACAAAACGTAATCTAAAGCCATAGCCCAGAATAGGATTCTACAATAGTTCCAAGAATTGGTTGGTGTGATTTAGGATATATGGTCTTGTATGACCTTTACCACAGAAAGAATATGAGAAATCAGATGGGAGAGTGATTATAAGTTATACAAAAAGGCAAAATGCCTGGGTCATAGATTTAAAGTATGTTGTCATTGTTGCAGTTGGAAATAAAACTACCCATTAGTTGGTCTTTGTTCTACCTGACTGATTAAAATCCTGTCTTTATAGTTGTCAGGTTGACTGAACAGGTTTTAAAAATTAGTGAGTTTTCGAACTCCAGTTGCTGATGTTTACTTTGCTCATCTAGGGTTTTAGAGGTGTTTGTATAATTGGGTTTTGTCATGTTGCATATCTGTTTAGATCTGTGGACTCCACTAGTTCCAAACTGTAATTCTCTAAGACTGCTGATCTGACAGTTCGCAGTGACCATCCATGGACTGCACTATAGATAACTTGCTTCTTGGAGCTGAATGGTGTAGCATTACTATATGGCTTTTCTCTCTAGTCTTCATTGTGTCATCTGTAGTGAGCTATATAGATTTTTTGTTTTGGGAATTTTTACAACTTGTTGTTTGCATGGGTTCACCCAGTAGCGTTTGGTTTTTGCTTATAGAGTCTTTAATACACAATCAGCAAAGCTTACAATCCACTCAAGAGACTTACCGTTTTTGTCACTGTTGAAAATGGGCTCAATGGTATAAATTGAATGTGGCTGTCAACTAAAAGAAAATTCAGCATGGAATTAATATTCATATAGTCACTGACATAATTGTAGTATAGTTTTCTCTTGAAACATGATATTCTGTTTCCTGCTATAAAAACTTGGAATCAGCCCCATACAGTAAAGTAAATTTTTATCTGTGTCTTGGCAGCCTCCCATTGTACAGATTCGTGGTGCTGTAACCAAAATGATCATTGTTGCTGTGATGGTGTACAGCTTTATGGAGCAGAGAAAAGTTCCTGGGAAAGTTTTCTACTTGCTTTTTAATTAATACATAAAAATGTTGAGGAATGGCTGAAACAATAATGACCTTTTTTTATTTTTATTTTTGTTGGTATTGTGTTTTCAGCATATTGGTAGTTGTTTCTAATACACATTTCTTGCTTTCAAAGATCTTCCCTTGTAAAAATTATATCCTCCTTTCTCACATATATAATAGAGGGGAACAAAGGATGAAAATGTAGCATTTTAATTATACATTTAAGTTTAGAAATAGAAAAAAAAAAAGTAAAGGCCAGCTGAAGTAATCTAGGTGAAAAAAGTTTGGGTTTTCAGCTTAGCTTCATCATTTAACCAGAATTAAGAAGAACTTCATGCCTAACCAAAGAAAATGCTGCACTGCTACCATTTTGGAATCTTGGGCACAGAGAGTAACAAGTAGGTTGTGAGAACTCTTTATGAATCATGTGGAAAACCAGCTTGTTGCCTACCTCCCTTGGGCAAAGTTCAGTTGCTTTATTAATAAATTTAAAATTAGTATTTCCCTGCAGTTCTTCCGTGTGCGTTTAAATTATAAACAGCCTATCACTATCATACCCCTTTGTTAGTCATAAACCAGACTGTGTTAAAAATTTTCTACTATTTATTTTTGGTTCTAAGAGATTATAGTTAAACCGCAAGTTATATATTTTATTTACTAAAATGAAAAATAAATAAAAACTGATTTTTTTTTAGTCATAGTGACGGAAATAGTAAATTGTTACTATTTTAGAAGTAAATTTAGTGCTCATTGCCCTTGTTATGTCTAGGTTACCTGTTTGGGCGATAAATTACTTCAATTTTCTATTATTAATAGCATCCATGGGAATAATTGACAAAATCACAACCCTAAACAAGGAGAGTAGATGAATTATTTTCACAGGCTAGTGGTTGAGTTTGTTATTCTTTCTCAGTGAAAGTTCAGTCAACATTTTGATCATTTCAGAGGTAGACAAGTCTGCTCTCTGTTCTACTTTGTTATAAGGTATTTTGGTGTGCCTTCCTTGCGTTACTCATCATCTTTAAGCCTGTTGGATTTTTGGCTAGTGTTTATAAAATTTTTTTCTTTTTTGGTAGGAAAAGGGACCATACTGAATACTAGCCCTTTCTACAGAGTCACAGAGCTGCCTGTTTTCCTCCAAAAGCAGGTAGTCTGGTATGATAGGAAAGGTCCAGATTTTCTGTATTAGTCATTCACTTAATCTAGGAGGTTGGTGAGGGGAAGAGTTTCTGGGAGATACGTCTGTTGTTTCTGTTGTATTTGTTATAATCACAAGGACATAGAGTGGCATGTTAATTTTAATATAACCCCTGACATTTTGTTCCCTATTCATACTTGGGAAAGTAGATTTAATTAAAGAACAGTTTTCACATATGGTTTTAGAAGAGCAGTGCCACGGCCATTTTATATTAATAGATTTTTTGGGAAGGTGACAGCCATCTTGAGTGGTTTTGTAAAAGTGGTGCTAATGTGTATAACCCTAAATTTTTCTTTTTTCTCCCTCTCCCTTTAACATTTGCTTTTCCTTTCACTGTTGTCAGTCACAACACGCTGCTCTTGAATCTCTCAGCTGGTCTTGACTCGTGAATTTACTTATGCTTTCACTCTTCTTTAATAAATACATTAATTGCAAGCAGTGAATTGAAAACAAGACAAAAAAAAAAAAAAACGACCATTAGTGATTGGACAGTTTCTTACTTTGTGTTACATTTAACTGTTCTTTTGACAGCCCAGTTTTTAAAGCCAGGTTCGTATGGAAATGCTTTCACTCCACTTGCACTGCTTTTGGAAATAGCATACTGCTTCATCTGTCTGTTTATTTTAGTGCATTCATGATATAACACAGTCAGCATAATGTCTCATCTCCACTTAGCCAAAGATTGAGTTTTCTTAAATAAAAAAAAGGGGGCAACAATTTTTGTCAGCATGGTTTAGTACCCTAAATCTCTGTGCCAAGAATAGTTATAACATTAGCTATTAAAAGGTTAAACAATAATTTAATCAACGACATAATCTTAGAGTCATTCTGCTGTCCTTGTCCTTTCCATAGTTATTCAGTGTAAAAGTTATGATATAAAATAAGGATTTTATGTACAGGTAAGTTTATTTTCATAGTAATATAATAAAGGCCTCTTTACCATTTCATTTTCTGCCAACATTACTTGTATTAAGACTTCTGATTTTTTTTTTTTCCAATAAAGTTATTTATAAATAGTTAGCCACTCACTACTGGTTAAGGGGATGCTTTTCCTCACAATTCAGTGTGAGGAGAGAAGGGAAGAAGAAGAGGCAACAGTGTTGGATTAAGTTTTTGTGATGTCTAATAATGTGGAAGTCATCACCTGGGATTACCCATAATCATAGCATTTTCTAATTGTTTCAGTTCCTAGCAAAAACTAATTTCTAGTGACCTTTTGTTTACCATAATGATTTTGTGTATATATGTTTAAAACAAGAGTATCTTTTGTTTTAGAAACAAGTTTTTCATTATCATTTGCCTCATTTTTATGTTGGTTTTTTTTTTTTTCCCTGAGGAAGATTGACCCTGAGCTAACATCTGTGCCAGTCTTCCTCTATTTTGTATGTGGGTTGCCACCACAGCGTGGCTGATGAGTGGTGTAGGTCTACGCCCGGGATCTGAACCCGCGAACCCAAAGCACTGTGGGCTGAACTTAATCACTATGCCATGGGGCCAGCCCCACTTCATTTTTGTTTTTAAAAAAGTATCCTGATCTTTTTCCCCCTGATCGATGAAAGAAATAATCAGCTGCTCAGCACAGTTTCCAGTTTGCACACTGTCATAAACTTGTAGAAGGAAATTGTCTTTTTTTTTTTTTTCTAACAGAGCATTGGAAAGGCTTAATCTTTCTCTTCTAACTTACTGTCAGAGAAGATAACCATAAAATAATAATTTTTTTTTCCTCTATAACTCCAAAGAGCATTTTATGATTGAATATGGAGCTAGAAATAAAAAGCAGTTTAATATGAGATTTTTCATTTTAATTCAGAGATTTATGGTTTTGTCAACTTTATAAATTGATTTCAGGAAATAGATTATTTTCAAATGGTGATACCAGATTAATACTATAAAATTACATTTTAATGTATATAGAACACTTTGTGTTTATAATTTTTAAATGTTTCCCTTTGGATGAGTAGCATCATTTTATGTAATACAGTTAGTGGTTATTTTAGCTTTGTGTCTGTACTTCACAGTATTTGTAAAAAAGCAAAGCATTGGACAAAGGTCTGCAGAGGTTTCTAAGATCTTGAACCCTTACATAAAAGCTGACATTTAATTGTTGTTTCTGGTGTCTTTTCATACAATTTACATTGAAATACTTTTTCCAGTGTGCTCCTAGGAAGATGAGACATTATGTATATTGGTTTTCTCCCCCCTACATGCACTAATGGTTCTTTACTGTTAACTTATTGCTAGGCCTGTTTCATCCTAACATTTTAGCATTTTTGTTAGATTACATGTTGAAATGCATCTTTCAGTCTGTGCTTGAGCTCATTTTATTTTTCTGTTTAATCAATTTAATTTCTTGTTTTACTAACTTCACTGTTTTTTCAGTTTAATATTGGCTGCATGCTAGTTAAATATTTATATTTTATATATATATATATATATTAAAAAACCAATCAAGTCTAGCCTGGATTTTGCTCTGATTGTGTTTTCATTTCTAGTGGTGGGGCAGTCTTACACTTACAACTTACTTTGTATCATGAAAGCCTGACACATAAACGAAATAACTAAACACAATGTAGATTTTCTTTTAAAAAAAAAAAAAATCTTAAAGTGGTGCTGTCTAGGTGGTGGATATGATTGTATAAGTACCTTGATTTTATGCTTTTTAATGTTAGTTTTAAACTTCATAAATGTATTCTTCCCCATTTTTCCCTTCCCTTTTTTCTCCTTTTTAAAGTGTTATGTACAAAAGTTGCCCAGCACACCATCAGAAAGGACCCTTACCCTCTATGTTCTTCCCATATAAAATACTAGCCAGCATTTCTTTTTACATTAATGTCCCTTTTATTGGGCACATTTACCCTATTATTAGCACCTTTTTGCATGCATATATGTAGAATTATCTCTTGCTCATCACCTGTTTAAATGTCACTAGGAAGGGAAGAATATATTATTGGAATATTTTTGGTTTGTCTCTCTGTTCTGTCTGTCAGGATAATATTGGACATCGCTTACTCCAGAAACATGGGTGGAAGCTGGGCCAGGGATTGGGAAAATCTCTTCAGGGTAAGTTTTTCAAATGTACAAAAATTAAAAAAAAAAAAGAAAGAAAACAGTGTTTCTGATGCAGATCTTGTGCCTGAGTATATTTGTTGTCTTTTTAAAAAAAGTGTTTGGTCTTTTTTCTCCTGCCTTTTCCCCCCTAGAATAGTCTATTTTTCCTATAACTGTATTTTAAGTCACCGTTAAGCTAATAATTTCCAAGAGTAAGCTGCTGTGTCATGAATACCTTCAGGTCAAACATACTGTGTATGGCTCAGCCTGTTTTAAATTTTTTTGGTGGCGGTAATGGGTGGGTGGAGTAAAAGAAATTCGTAGTATCAGAGTGTGCTTTCCTTGTGTCATTTAGTGATGATGTATTGTGGCTTCAGTATTATAAAGAGAACCGTTCAACAACAGAGTTTAATTTTTGTCCTCCTAAATTCTCCCTGAAGCTTGTGATTGCCCTGGCTGTTTTTCTCTGCAATCAGGATCCATGTGGTAGTGGAGAGAAGAATTAACCCACATGAAACATAAAATGGAAGCAGAGGTTTTCTAGGGCTTTCTGAGCTGAGAGGCCATTTCTCAGGTTCAGATCAGGTTCTGGAAAACGTATGGCTTAGAGTTGCCATTGTGCTTATTTTTTCTTTTAACTATACTAATGATTTGGATAAAAACTAGATACTAATATTGCTGCTTCTGAGTTCTTGCTAGTTGGAAACCAACCAATTCCATTCACTTTTTAGCTCCCTCTTATTCAAGGGCTACTGTTTATTCTTTGCAGATATGAACACTACCTCAGAAATGATGGGAATCGTTGCACTTCTACATCTGGTCATGGAGGGTCTCATTGTATAAAGGGATGTTTGGGGAGAGGTGTGCTACTGTTGACCAATTGTTTGAATTTTGGAAGTGGATTTCCACAATTTGAATGGAAAGTCTAATCAATTCAAGTGTGTATGTGTTAAGGGGCACAAGAGGACAGGACATGAAGCAGGATGTTTCAGTCTTTAAAACTTTTGCTTTTTAATTACATTTCTACAAATTCTATTCAGTGATGACACAAAAGAGATGCTCAATAAATATATTTCAAATTAATATTTATTACTAAGCATTAACCTGTTCTTTGGGGGAGATAGAAAGATTTGATTACCATTAAACTTGTTTTCCTGGTGGCACAAGAACTCATTGCTAACAATACAAAGAATACTGTACAATTAAGACCAATTTGTATGACATAGACCATAGATTTTGTAACAGTCCAGCAATAGGATAATCAGGACTGAAATAGAAATGACTTCTTCGGGGCCGGCCTGGTGGTGTAGTGGTTAAAATTCGTGCAGTCTGCTTTGGTGGGCTGGCGTTTACAGGTTCAGATCCTGGGTGCGAACCTATACACGGCTCCTCAAGCCGTGCTGAGGTGGTGTCCCACGTACAAAATAGAGGAAGATTGGCACAGATGTTAGTTCAGGGTCAATCTTCCTCACCAAAGAGAAAAAAAAAAGAAATTACTTCTTGATAGAATTTGTCCCAGTGGTTTGCAGAGTTGTAAGTGTTGGGCTGAAATGAATGGAAGCAATGGCTTAGAAGAATATCTGAAGACTGGATTTGATCTTTCCCTAGTATTTGAAAGATCTCTTCCTATCAGAGATGCCTGGAGCGTTGTTGATTGTTACTTTCTTTGTTCAGGCGTGCAAGGGAGTAGAATTTGGGATATTTCACAGGGGATAGCAGATCTTTTTGAATCCCCAAATTTTTCATTGTAAGCATCAGAGACTTTAAAGTACAACTAGAACGTGCAGAGAGAGAGAGAGAGACAGAGTGAGTTTAAGAAAGGAGGAGTAAATGGATACTCACCTATTTTTGAGTGATGGAAAATTATTATTTTAAGAATACTTCAGAATTTTGGTTATCTTTAAACTTTGAGCTCCTTGAAAAGAAGAATTAGGTTTTATTCATATTCTACCTCCATCTCCATGGTAATAGGCATATAATAAGCACCCAATAACTCATAAATCCATTATTCATTTAAAATACAAGGGAAATTTGAAGCTCATGTTTTTTAATTGTGGCAAAAAAAAACATAAAATTACCATCTGAACCACTTTTAAGTGTACAGTTCAGTAGTGTTAACTAAATTCACATTGTTGTGCAAAGCCCATCTGTTTTGAGTGGCTAGTACAGTGTCTTTACCCTTCAAAAAGAATGGAACTTTATTCTATTGCCAACATTAAGGGCTGAATTTAATTGTCTTGTAAATGGCTCTTTATTTTTTAGTGTCAGATTCAACAGTGTGCAGGCATTGTGCTGGTTTCTCTTATGTAGTTCTTTCTGTAATACCGACATGGTTTGACCTAGAATATAGCCACATTTATGGCATATTGAGGTAATTCATGACAAATTCTTTTTCATTGTACCAAACCTTTGCTATAAATAACCACTGAAGAAAGCCCTGTTGCTCTAGCGAAAATGATAATGCCTCCTTAGTATTGCATAGACTTGTCACTGCATGTAATTTCTGTGCTCACAGCTTTGTAAGTTTTTTGTATTTACTAGTTTATTGTCAACTTTCAGTTTTCCCTTTTATTTGATTTTAGGGCTTTAACGTCTTTAACATGTAACCATCCACTAAAACTTAAACCTAATCTTTTCGGGATTTTTGTTAACCTTTAAAAATTATTTCGACCCATGCAAGGTCTTTACAAAGAATGCCAGTCCTTGGGGCCACATTGCAGATATCTTGTCACTGGATAGATTAGGGAATAGGGCATGCCGACTCTGGAATGAAATTATCTGTGGCAGGATAGAAAATTGTACTTTGTAAAGTGGGTTTATTTTTATACTTGAATTTCTCTTATTATTCACGTTTCGTTCTGAGTATTTATTAAACTATTTCAGAAATTAAAATAAGAACTTTTATTGTGTGTGGCAGATAAGTGATTATTAGTATTATTATTTCTTTTTGTTTTTTGGTGAGGAAGGTTGGCCCTGAACTAACATCTGTTGCCAGTCTTCCTCTTTTTGCTCGAGGAAGATTATCGCTGAGCTAACATCTGTGCCAATCTTCCTCTATTTTGTATATGGGACGCCACCACAGCATGGCCTGGTGAACACTGTGTGGGTCTGTGCCTGGGGTCCGAACCCGCAAACCCCTGGCCACTAAAGCAGAGCGTGCGAACTTAACCACTACGCCACTGGGCCAGCCCCAATTATTAGTATTTAAAAAAAACGGAAGACCTATAGAAAAGACAAGTTGACAGGTGTCTGAAGGAAACAACACAAAGAAAGGCCTGTTGATGAGAAATATTATGGATAATTGCTTATGGTGGAGGCAGAGGATATGTTTAATTTGGAATAAAGCAACAGTGAATGATAGTTGTATTTTATGGCAGTTGGATTGGATTCGGTTCTTGAAATTGTTTTATAACCTTCCGGCAGCTTTGAAATGCAATGAAATGTAGCTCAGAATCTTTATTTTGCTATGAAATATGTTTAGTCAGTAGGTGTAGCCCAGAAGTGGTGCCTAAACTTCCTTTGTTGTATCGTCTAAGAGCTATTTGATCGTTTGGCTGGTTTTTGGTAACAGACAAAAGTTCAGCCCCTGAGAAAAATGAATGGAGTTTGATGTTATTTCATATCTCATCCTGGCCAGAAGGTTCAATCAATAATAGAAACCAACAACTATTTACTAAGCTAGTGATACATTCTAGTTATAACGGCTGTAAATAGCATAAGCCATGGGCAAAGTAGATAAGACACCATTCCTGCTCTTTAGGTTTATTTTCCAGTCCCCCAAGTCTTGCTTTTTTAACTACTGTAGACCTTTGAAGATTTCTTGAGGCCAGGGACCATGTTTTATACTTTTATGTATTTGTTCCATGCTTAGAATTAAGTATGTGATCAATCTGAATGTTTAATTGACAGACTGCTTCAAGTTCCTTGAGAGTAGGTATTCTCATTTATTTTTGTATAAAAGTACTTGGTGTCGAGTATGAAGGCACTGTGAGCAGCATTTAGAAACATAGGATCTAGGTTTGAGTTTGGCTTTGCCGGTTACTTTAAGCAAAGGGACAAGTTACCATCACTGAATTATTACCTCTATCTTCTCACAGAGTAGTTATGAGGATGAAGTAAATTGATGTAAGTGAAGTCACTTTATAAAAACTGTAAAATGCTATATAAATGCTTATTGTTATTAACACCTCTATTATATAGTGTATATTTAGATATTTTAACTGAATTGGAGGTGATCCATTTTTAGATCTTCGTCAGAAACCTAAATGTCATAAAAATCATAAATAGGGCTGGCCAGGTAGCGCAGCAGTTAAGTGTGTGCACTCTGCTTCAGCGGCCTGGGGTTCGCGGGTTCGGATCCTGGGCATGCCCTGATGTACCGCTTGTCAACCATGCTATGGCGGCATCCCATATAAAGCAGAGGAAGATGGGCATGGATGTTAGCCCAGGGCCAGTCTTTCTCACACACACAAAAATCGTAAATAAAGAAGCCCCTGTTTTGCTACTCTCTCTTTCTCAGAATGTGCAACAGTAATAGCTAATATGCTTAACATGTGCTGGATATCTGACTCCCGGATCTGTGCTTTTACAGCTGTATGCATTTTAGTGTCCTTAAAACCCCTAATTTGGGGGTTTGTTTCACTAATTCTGAGCTCATTAGTTATTGCCACTTCTGAGTCTAACTTATAACATCTAAAAAGAGCCTCAATCACTAAAAGTGGTGTTGGAACAACTGAATAGCAACCCAGAAAAAAGAAGTTGGATACCTATTCTCATCCCTTATGCCATAATGTATTCCAGGTGAACAAAATATTTAAAATGTAAAAAAGTGAAATAATAAATCATTAGGATGAATAGTAGGATAATTACTATTTTTTTTGTGTGTGTGTGTGTGAGGAAGATCAGCCTTGAGCTGACATCCATGCCAATCCTCCTCTTTTTGCCGAGGAAGTCTGGCCCTGAGCTAACATCTGTGCCCATCTTCCTCCACTTTATGTGGGACGCTGCCACAGCATGGCCTGACCAGCATTGCGTCGGTGTGCGCCCGGGATCCAAACCTGGGCCACCAGCAGCAGAGCGCGCGAACTTAACTGCTACGCCATGGGGCCGGCCCATACTGTTTTTTAAATAATCTTGGAATGAGGAAAACGTTTCTGAGTTTAACCCCAAACCCAGAAACCATTGGAAAAAGGATAAATTTGACTATATTGCATCATAATTAAAGTAAACAAAAAAACACAAATAACAAACTGGAGGAAATATCTGCAATATCTCATTATAGACAAAGGACAAATTTCCTTCATGTATTTATCAGTATGTAAAAGACTTACAACCTAAATAGAAAAGGAGAAATGATATGAACACTGTTTACAGAAAAGTAATGCAAATGACCTTTAAGCATATGAAAATATTCTTAATCCTTTTCATAATAGAGATATGCATATTAAACTGTGAGATACCATTTTTCACTTGTTGGATCAGAAAAGGTTAAAAAAAAATTAGTTTGGTCACATTTTAGGAAAATGGGTACTTACATCATAGCCAGTGAGAATATAAATTGGTAAACCACTACAGGGAACAATTTGGATTACTTAAAGATTAAAACACATGTGTCCTTGGATCCAACAATTCTATTTCTAATTATCCTTAACTTATTCTTGAAATGCACAAAATAATGTATGATTGAGGTTATTCATTATATCACTGTGATAACAAAAGATTAGAAACCGTTCACACCATATTTCATTGATTCTAAGACATTTTTTTGAATTTTAAGAAAGGTAAAATCAGATGCATCTTATTAATGGCATTATAGGTATAATTTGCAGCTTTTTAATTTCTTTCTTAGTGGCACATAAAATACTGTGTTTTATGGTTAATGGCATTTTAGATTTGAAGAAATAGAATACTAAAATGGTATAAAGGGAAACCATGCAGCTTTGAAAGGATTGAGGTAGTTTAGTATGTACTCAATATGTGTAGAACAATTTCTGTGATACATTAAATAAGAAAGAAAGGTGCAGAACAGTGTGTATTATAGTAAAACTACCATTTGTGTTAAACTATATAGATATACATATATAAAGACAGATAAATAGATATATACCTCCTGCTTAAAATGGGTATTTTGTTCCTGAAAATCAGACGTTCTGTGTGAAAACCCTACTTGGGAACCTGTTTACCATTATTTTAAGTGGGTTACATGTCAACCCCAACCCCTAACCAATTTCTAAAACATAGGTGCCTATTTATGAATTTTTAAAAAATTGTTAGGATATAAAATACTTAAACATTTCTTTTTGATTACCAAATAATTAACATTGTTGTTAACAAACAGTTGCTTTCTATATAGTAACATGCCCCATCCCTTTTGTTGATACTTAAGTAGCTTTCTCAAAGTTCCACTAGTTGTATGTGGAATCTACCTCCAGATTTTTCACATATCTTTTTCTTAAAATCGAGTTAGATTTTTGACATTGAAACATAAACATTTTACTATATAAAATCATTGGCCGAAAAATGATGTGTTGAGAGAGATGAACTGAGGCGTTCCACTGTGAAACACTAAAAGGGTACATTCTGTGGGTTATGGCTGTATATTTGTGTTTGTATTTGCTTGACTATGCAGAGAAAAATCTTTATAAAGGCAGACTCAGAAGGGAAACTGAGTTGATTTTTATTGTATTCTTTTTTAATTTGGTATGATATACTCGTATTACTATTAAATATAGAAAATAATTATTTTGAAAAAGACTTAAGGTAGTCAGAATCAAAGCAGAGTAGAGTTGGATATTTATTTGGTTTTATGTAAATGTCCCTTCTCCTACTCTAGTTTCAGTTAGCAAATAAGTGGTGAATATAGTTGGATAAGGCCTGCATTAGCTAAGCCCCAACAGTGTTTATACTACATTTTGTGACTGAAGGAAAACTAGACTTGAATTCAATACAACAGAATAGAAATATGTAGTGTTACAATTTAGACTTTATTGTTAAATTAGAATGTTGATCTTTAAAACTTCACTAACATCCTAGGAAAACTCATTCTTTGGGTGAGGAAAAAATACCTTTCCTTTAATATTATGATAACAGATAAATTTTCTGGATAGGGTCTTTGCAAAAGCTAAGTTGTTATCCTTTTACCTTAGTTTTCCTTTGAAATTTGTTTTCCTTTGGGAAAAGGAAATAACACTTCTCTGTAGGTATTATGTGCCAAATAGTGATCTAGAATCTAAATGTTTTGCATGTCCCACTTAGTGGAATTGGTATTAGTATGCTCATTTTGTAAATGAAGAAACAGTTTTGGAAAGATCATACAGCTGCTGAGTCTACCATTCAAATATAAGACTGACTTTGAAATCAGTGTTTCTTCATTTGTACCTTTTCCCTTCTCAGAAGAAGCTGATAACTGAAAATAAGAGTAGGTTGGGGGAGGACAGCAGACATGTAGCTCCCCCAAATCACAAAGGTACGGATTGTCAGAAAGGCTTAGTTATACTTGGAGCTGGTCTAGCTGAAGGAGCTTGTATCTATAATGGCCTCTTTTCCTTGCTACTTAAATGAGCCATGCAGTCTTTATTACAGTTGCCAAAGGCAAGCATAATTTTAGTATTTCATGTATCAAATTTAGCAAGATACAAATTCTCTAGAACCTCTGTCCTTCTTAATGGAATTTAGTTAATATAAACAAAAGAGATGAAGCCCAGATAATAAACAAAATTAGTCAGAATTGGCAGTAGTAAGAGATCCAGATTTTAGGGCTAGACTAGAAAGGGAAAGGGTTTGGGGGAGAGGCGAAGGGGAAATGGTGAATTCACATGCTGTGTAAACTACTTATTTCTCAGTATTTAGAGATCGTCACATTTGAAGGATACACCAGAAGACATTGAGTATATAAGTTCATGGCAAAATAACCAGAAAAGAAAATGACAAATTTCTCAAATGAAGATTTAGAACAGATAAGTATAGAGGCTATTTTATCATTCCAGTACCTTTTTTACCAAGAAAAGATAGAGTGAACCAGTTATAGAAACAGATTGGACGTTATCAAGATTATTTTAAAAGAGGCACTCGCTGGTAAAGAATTACATGGAATTAGTTGCACATTTATTGAATACTTACTGTATTCAAGAGACCGTAATAAAGAATATGCTTAACATAATAAGATACTGCCCTTACTCTCATAGAGTTTGCCATTTATTTTAGCAGATAAGGGGGAAAGACCTTAAGAGTAAATTCTATAAGGCCTTAGAAGAAGGAATGACCAGGGAAGAATTCCCGGTGAAGTCTTGAGGAGGGAGGAATAGGTATTGCCAAATGTAGGAGATACTAATGTGTACAAGGTAATTACAGTTGGCAAAGAGTAGGCGTGAGTGGCTGGAGCAGAGAGTGCCCAGAGGACAGTGGATTTCATACATATTTTTTTAGCAGAAGAACCTCCCAAAATATATATTTTTTTAATGTTGAATCTTAATATATAAAAGGGGGGGGAACGCAGTTATTTTGGTTGAAGGAGAGTTCTAGGTCTCCAGGAGCAGTGTGGAAACCATAACTAGAACACAGTAATGAGAAATTGGTTCGAAGAGGCACAAATCTAGTACTTATTGTTTACTGTTTGCTAAGCACTTAACAAGTATTTCATTTAATTCTTAGAGCAAGTCTGTGAGATAATTACTGTAAATCCCATTTTGCAGGAGAAACTGAGGCTTAGAGAAGTTTAGTAGGTTGCCCAAGAATAAGCAACCTGTAAATGACAATATCAGAATTTAAACCTTTGTCTTTCTGACTCCAAAATCCATGCTCTTAACTGCCACACTGAATGTGAAAGGCTTTAATGCTGCTTCAATTTGGAACTTCATTTTGTAAGTCAAAGGCAGGGTTTTTTTTGTGTGTGTGAAGAAGATCAGCCCTGAGCTAACATCCATGCTAATCCTCCTCTTTTTGCTGAGGAAGACCAGCTCTGAGCTAACATCTATTGCCAACCTCCTCCTTTTTTTTCCCCAAAGCCCCAGTAGATAGTTGTATGTCGTAGTTGCACACCCTTATAGTTGCTGTATATGGGATGTGGCCTCAGCATGGCCGGAGAAGCGGTGCGTTAGTGCGCGCCCAGGACCCGTACCAGGGCTGCCAGTAGCAGAGCGTGCACGCTTAACCACTAAGCCACGGGGCGGGCCCAAAGGCAGTTTTTGATCAGAGGAGAGGTACAGACTTTTATAGCAAGAAGAGATATTAAGACACTTTAATCTAAAAATTCATTTTACAGGTGAAGAAGTTTAGGTTTAGGGTTCCAAAATGTCCTAGTGATAGTGCTGAAACCCAATCTCAAATTCTCTGATTTGCAGTCTATTGTTCTTTCTATTATACCATCCAGGACATTTGTGGTAGAAGATAAATACTAGTCTGGTCAAAGTCTGTCTGAAGATGAATTTGGAAAACCATGTAGGAAGTTGTGTGGGTCTGAGTTGATAAGGGCTTAGAATAGAGCAATGGAAATGGAAAGGAAGGTATAGATATGAAGGATGATAAAACAAACTATGAAGCACGGTGTACAGTCAATTCATGCATGTGTCTGACTAGCAAGCCTTTGTTCACTGGGTTTAGTGTTAATCCTTTATATAATTTTATTTATTTATTTCCCCCCAAAGCCCCAATAGATAGTTGTATGTCATAGCTGCACATCTTTCTAGTTGCTGTATGTGGGACGCGGCCTCAGCATGGCTGGAGAAGCAGTGTGTGGGTGCGCGGCCAGGATCCGAACCCGGGCTGCCAGCAGCGGAGCGTGCGCAGTTAACCGCTAAGCCACAGGGTTGGCCCAGTGTTAATCCTTTATAATAGCTAGCACTTATTAAGTGTTTACTGAGTGCTTGCACATGTATTATCTAATTTAAATCCTCTTTGAGGTAGATATTCCTATTTTACAGATGAGGAAATTGACATTCAGAGCAATACTTTGCCCAAGATCTTATAGCACATAAGTGGTAGAATCGTGGTGCCAAAACCTACGCTTTTAATCAGTATGCTGTAATACACCTAAACTCTGTGTGGTGTCTCACTTCTGTCTCCTGGAGAGAGATGATGGTGATGAGAAATACATGTACTACAGAATTGAAATATACAATAGTTATTCTGGCCAAAAAAATTGGAGATAGCTTTGAATGTGATATTTTTTCTTAGGGCGCTTGAAATGGTCATATATATTCTTCATGATTAATATAAATTTTTATAAATTCACTAGAAACTTGAGGCTATATTGAGTGGTAAGAACTTTGGCTACATTTTTAGGGATGATTCGTAATTGGTGTCTAGGGAAAACGAACGTACTGTAACTTCTGTCTCATAATATCCTCCCTTATTTTTATTATACTTTATTTTTTCTCTTGTGCCATTTTTAAAATTTTTCTACCTTGTATAATTTATGTTTATGTGTTTCTTAACCCTCATTAGACTATAAACTCCTAAATGATAATAATTGCTATGCATTTATGTGTTCTGTGTTGTTTCTTTTTATGTTTTTTATTCTGCATACATTTATTGAATCCTTAGAATGGCCGAGATCTGTACTGTCTTAAGAGTTCAAGGATGAATAAGATATAGTCTGCCCTCTAGATGTTCATTTCTAATAGAGAGACAAATGTAACAAATAAATATAATGCAGTGTAATGATGTCATAATTGTTGAGTACAGTGGGGGTTTAATAGAGAATTGAACAATTTAGCTTAGAGTCGCAACTTATTTCTTGAATGATTTAACAAGTGAAAAATCTCAGGTCATGAGAATAAGGAAGCAAGCAACTGGATCGCATCTACCTAACTATACTTGTTGTAGGTAACATGGAATCTCTTCATTCTTCCAAAAGAAGCACTGGTATTTTAAAGTAGGACCAAATGTGAACATGACAAAAACACAAAGTAAAAAGTGTGTTTTATAAGAAATCTGTTTTATTAAAGAAAAAAGCTAAAAAAGAAAATACTCACTTCAAATGGCTACCAAAATTTGAAATAATGGGATTATACATTTAGAAAAGAGAACAAACAAAATATTATTATCGTTCATGTATAAATGTGGTTTGTTAGTTTTATATTCAGTCTTCTCTCTCTCACTGAGTCTTCCCAAACCTGTAAAATAGATAGCTAGCAAATAAGAGTTACAGAGAAAATCCAGTGGGAGCTCAGAAGGAGGGAGTGAAGAACATAGACTTTGGAGGAGGACTTGTGAGCTCAGGTGCCCACTGGGGCCAGGTGGTAACATACACAGTTGAAGCTCACTGCGTGAGAGACAGTAGGAAGTAGTGTGAGCTGGGCCGTGTCTAGAGAGGAATAACTGCCACTCAGCTAGCTCCTGCTTATTGTTGCAGTGTAGGAGTATACTCTCAGGTGTTGCCAGAGCTTCCGAAGTTTTAAAAAGAAACCAGAAATTCAGATATTTTGATGAAATTTCCTAATTGATAAATGTTGGCTTGAAGTTTACAATAATCTGAGATAAACAAAACATATGCAAGGCCTATATTTGACCCACAAGTTACCACTTTGTGACCTCATTTGAAATTTGACCTGCATTTAAATTCGAGCTCTGCAACTAGTAAGCAGCGTGACCTTGCTATACCCTGAGTATACCTGTATTTTAAAAAGATTTCGGGGTTGTTTTGGGAATTAAACATGATGGTATATAAGTTTTATACCTGTATACTATCTCATTTTCCTCTCCAATATGTAGAGTTAGAGATAATGCCACTTAATAGATTGAGAAACTTGTGTTTATAATGGTCACACCTCTAAGGATAGGAGCTATGTTTGTAGCACAAGTTTTCCCACCTCTACTCCAGTGCTTTTTCCATTAGACTCTTGGTTCTCAAAATTTAGTGAGCAGCAGAATCACTTTGGGTGCTTGTTAAAAATGTAGATTCCTGGGGGCTGGCCCAGTGGTGTAGTGATTAAGTTCATGCATTCCGCTTCGGTGGCCCGTGGTTCGCTGATTCAGATCCTGGATGTGGACCTATTCACTGCTCATCAAGCCATACTGAGGTGGCTTCCCGCATAGAAGAAGTAGAAAGACTTACAATTAGGATATACAACTAAGTACTGGGGCTCTGGGGAGAAAAGGAAAAAGAGGAAGATTGGCAACAGATGTTAGCTCAGGGCCACTCTTCCTAAAAAAAAAAAGTAGATTCCCAGCCAGCACAACTCAGCAGGTCTGGGGTGGGGTTCAGGAAATTACATTTTAAACAAGCTCCCCAAATAATTTGCTTTGGACCATATGAGTAAAATAGGCTTCTAAGAAAATTACCTTCATTATAGCAAGTAGAGTAGATGGTTCTTTTACTCATCTAAAATGTATTATTAGTGATTTTTGGTCTGAATTAGTATGGTGCTCTTTATTTTTCTTTATAGTCTTAGCCTGATTTACATTGTTTCCTGCCTTATTACTTATAGCCTTCTTGCCCTAGGTTAATTTGCATGATTAAAATGAAACTGGTTTATGTAGAAATTGGTTTCTTAATTTTAAGCAAGAAAGTGGAGTGTCCAAGAAACTTTTTAAATGAGCAATGTGGAATATATAGTGATAGTGATTTCTCTGTAAATATAATAGTCCAATCAGGTGGAAGTAGTAGTTGAAAAGATAAAAATTCACTAGTTAACCAAAATTCACTAGTTAACCAGTATTCAATAAATAGGAACTAAGAGTAGACAAAGGTGCTTTCTTTCAAAGCTATGTGGAATCATTGACTTTAGAACTGGAAAAGAACATTTCTAGGAATGTACCTGAGAATCTCGGCAGTTAGCAGAGACTCCAAAGGAAATAAGGGGGATTTTTGAGTAATTTCAATCTACTTGACTTTCTGATTTTACTCTCACATTCTGCATGGACTTCATCTGTTACAAATTCGACATACCATGGATTAATATATTGCTATTCAGTACACAGACATAGATGCTATTGTCTTCCTCCAGGTGATGGTAATAGTGAATAGTAAGCCTTTTGACAATGTTTTTGCTAGGCTAAATTTATTTTCTTAGATGATTTGTACTGTATGTTTAATTTGGAGGTCTTGCTAAATTATGCTTCATTCTTTTGGCTTAGATTTAATATTTGTGTAACATTAATTTTTTTTTTAATTTTATTTATTTATTTTTCCCCCAAAGCCCCAGTAGACAGCTGTATGTCACAGTTGCACATCCTTCCAGTCGCTGTATGTGAGACGCGGCCTCAGCATGGCCGGAGAAGTGGTGCATCGGTGCGCGCCCGGGATCCGAACCCGGGCCGCCAGCAGCAGAGCGTGCGCACTTAACCGCTAAGCCACGGGGCTGGCCCAACATTGCTTTTCAAACTCAATAGTCACTCATTTTGTTAATGGAATGATATATGGGGAGGATTTTTGGATAATACTTTGGTTATTGATCTGGATAATAATTTTCTACATCTGTAAAAAGGGTTGTTTTATTATCACCAAATTGTATGTAAAACAGTAGAATTTATCACAGCTTTTGTTTTAGAGTATCTTTCATTTTAAGATATTTATTTTTGAAAGTGCCAAATTTGGGAATGAAAGGAAAACGAATTGATTTTTTTGTTTTCTGAAGCATTAGGGAGATGACTAGGTTAGAGTTTAACAGCATCCTATATATATAATTTTTTATGGTTTACAAAGCATCTTCTATTTGTTATCTCTTTTGATCCGCACACCAGTGCTGAAAGTGAGGATAATATCTCCATTTTGCGTGGGAGGCTGCTGAGACTTAGGCTCTGATCGTCAAAAGTCACACAAATGTTTAGAAATTATCTCTTAATAGAGAACTGAGATTTTGTAGCCAACTCTTTTAGGGACTACCTAGAAAAATATAGAAAGAAAATAATTAAAGATGAATTGGGTAGGGGATTAATGTGGAGAGTAAAGGAGCAGTAGTTTAAATGAAGCTGGAAAGTCTTTCTGGATTATAGAGTGATCCTGGAATAGTAAAAAATTCTCAGTATAGTTATGGAAAACATAACCAATAAATAGTAAGAGAATACAACTCTAGTAAGGCTATTATTGGATTATTACAGTATCATAGGACTGGCTACTATCTACATAATTCCCCCAAATATTTTCTACTCAAATATTTTCCACTCTTCAAACTTGAGAATTGAAGCGAACCTTAGAGACCATTAAGTCTTATCTAACGCCTTAAACATTTGATGCTTGCTTCCCTTTGGCTGCTAATAAGTGATGATAAAACAAATTGAACAAACCTCTAATGAACAGTAATGCAAAATTCAGATATATCTTTATAATAGCTTTCATATTTTTTGAGATACGGAGACATGTATAATATAGCCACATGTTCTACTTGATAAAATAATTCCTTGATTACAAGACAGTTAAACCATCGGTATCTTGTGGTGTTAAGCAGAAAGCACCATGATGACTAAATTTTACACTTGAACAAGTGTGAGACCCACTATGGACATGTTCATTATCTTGAGTCAACCAATGCTTTTTAATTAGATGCCACTCTATCCCAGATACTGTCTCAGTTGTTCAGGATACAGACATAAGTAAAACTCAGGGAAGAAAAGTGTTCCCCAACTTTTTTTCCAACTCTTTTTTTTTTTCCCCGTCTCCTCCTAAGCCTCATGTTTTAGATGATTTTACCCTGATACTGTATTTATTAAATTGGTTTTCCCATTTAAAAAGTAAATTGATCTTATCTTAGCTTAATGGTTAGCATGAGACAGCCCAGCCTTCAGTGAGCTGTTATAATTTTAGCCAAAACAGTCTTATCTGGAGTAAAAGTATGATTTCCTTTAGGTGATTTTTTTTTTTTTTTAATTGAAAGTACCTCCTGAATTCCCTTTATTATCTCTCCTAAGGGCTTGAGTATCTCACATTATGCCTAGATGAGATATCCTTTCTAGGCTAGACATTCTGATTCTGTAACACTTTTACTGGCCCCTGAGTTCTATTTTGAGTAGGAAGGCTTTTTTTTTAACCTTAGAAACCCTATGGAGAATAATTAATGTGCTTCATGTTTTTAGAGAGGTAGCATATATCATGTTATAGTTACGAAGAAAAAATATCTAAATGATGCTGAAAGCAATCGTTTTTATGCTACTGAAGACTATTATTTTTAGGAGAAATTTGCAAAAGTGAAACTTTGGTTTGGAAATAAATGTACCATTTTTTTACTCAATAAGTTTCTGAAAGTTGTATGTAATCACTGTTTTAATAAATGAAATTATATTTAAATGCACTAACATAGCTTGCCATGTAGAGTCCTATTTTGAATAGTTTTGCAAATCAGAGAATAGTCACCATCCTAATTTTGTATTATTCTTGATTTTCACATATGTATTTGAGTCGCTTAAAGTAAGAAATAGATTTAAAGATATTAGGTCAGGTTCGTAGCCTTTATAAGTTTAATGGCCTTTTGGAAGTAGATTTTGTGGCTTTTTGATGGCTCTAATATTTACTTTTGCTTTATTAGAGTCAGTCTTTAGAAACCATTTTAGACATCTTTAAAAGACAGCTTCAGACATTGTCAAGCTTTTTGAACCATATATGCATTGGCTCCACAGATGTTCTGTTTTTTCCCACCTCATGCCAGGAGTTTAAATTGGTAAGATCATTTTGCCTAATTATAGGTAATACATGGGATGTAGGACTTTGTTTTGAACACTGCCATATGCCCAATGCCTTCCAACAGTGCCTGGTATATAGTAGCAACTCAATAAGTATTTGTAATATTTGTTGTTGAATGAATTTCAGTAAGGGGAGAGGCAGCAGAGATAAATTGCGTGTTCTTACATCTGTTGGCTGTCCAACCAGAGTTTTAATCACTTCAGAAGTTTCTTCATTTCTAATTTATTTCTATGGGGAAGTTGTGTGTCTTCTGTTTCTGAAGTATGGTTGATTACCAAATTATGGTTGTCCTTGGGGAAGTTGTGTGTCTTCTGTTTCTGAAGTATGGTTGATTACCAAATTATGGTTGTCCTTTAATGTTTTCTTCTCAATTGTCCTATTCCCGGAGTTTGTGTCTTTAAAAATACTATTTCTCAAAAAAAAAAAAGTATTTCTCTAAAGTCCAGTTCTTTGGGCCAGTTTTGTGGATTGATATATCCTTAACTGTTTTAAAATCAAAATGGACTCATGAGGGATTGTTCTCAGAAACAGGGCTGTAGGCAATCAGTGGATTTTTGTATTTGGCCTTATTTTCTCTTCAGTTATGATAAGTCATAATACTATCACATTTTATAAGAGATGCATATATGAACATTTTAGCACTTTGGTCATTATAGAAGTAAAACTACCTTTTAAAATATAGAAAGTACAATTCTGGTTGGTTTAATATTAGAAACATCATTTAAAGTTTTTTTTCTCTCATTTTTAAAAATTTTTGTCGAGGTATAATTGACATACAACATATTAGTTTCAGTTGTACAACATAATGTTTCGATATTTGTGTATATATTTAAAGTTTTTCTTTAGAAAATATGAATATCAGTTTTTTTCCATTACATGAGTACATTGGTATTAGCACATTTTAGGTTTGGTATGTTTTCTTTTTCTTTTCCATTTGGCCAGATCACAGTCATAGTATCTATAGATCTTTGGCTGAGGAGGACAATTTCTTTTAAGGAGAGTGTTTAGTGTTCTGGTTGAAGTTGCCTCCTTTGAGTGAAATAAACAACCAAATAGTCTTAATTCAATAGATTTTAAGAAATATTTGCCCCCTTGAAAAGAAACCAAGAAATAGGGAACCTGGGTTTCGTTCAGTTTATTTTAAAAAGAAGTTGAGTTTTCTAGAGAATATAATATTAGCAAACATTTTGTTGCTACCTATCTTTTGAAAAAACATCACTATAAGTTGTTATTCAGATATTCCACAGTGATGTTCTTAATGACAGGATTTATCATTGATCACAAATGAATAAATACTGCAACCTCCTCCTGTATATATTGTTCAGTGTCTTTTCCTATTGGGATTTTCCCTTGGTCTGGAGCCTCTTTAATAATGGAAAGAAATTACTGCTTGACCTGGGCAGTAATGTCACCTTCAGATCGTTCTTAAAATCAGACTGTTTGTTTTCTGTGAGTTACCTCTGAGTGGACTAACTGTAAATGTGACAGCCTTTTTGATGCCCCTTTCTTTGGAGTTCCTTGTCTCCTTCAAAGCTTGACTTTGTTGTATGCAGAAAGAAAGATGTTGGTGGGCCTAGGAAGACTTCGTTAAAAGGAAACAAAATTCTAAGAAAATCTACTTCCAGAGTTTTATTCAGAAGGGCTGGCCCCATGGCGTAGTGGTTAAGTGCATGCGCTCCGCTGCTGGCGGCCCGGGTTCGGATCCGGGGCGCACACCAATGCACCGCTTGTCAGGCCATGCTGTGGCGGCGTCCCGTATAAGATGGAGGAAGATGGGCACGGATGTTAGCTCGGGGCCAGTCTTCCTCATCAAAAAGAGGAGGATTGGCATGGATGTTAGCTCAGTGCTAATCTTCCTCACAAAAAAAAAAAAGAGTTTTATTCATTCATAACAAAACTCAAGTGCACATAAGTTTTGCAGGCACTGAAGATCTAAGGTTATTTTCCAGACTGTTTACTTATTATATTTTTTTGGGAAGGTCTTGATGATCCCGTCCCATCCCTCAAATCTTCTTAGGGTTCTTTTAGTGAAGCAAATGACTTGATGACTGTCCATTTGATCTGACTGTCTTGAATGTTATTTCTTTAAGGAAAAGTCCCACCTTGGGCCCTGAATACTGATTTCCTAGAATGAATAGTTAAATGAGAGTTTGGAAGCTAGAGCTAGTTCTGTCACTAAACTAACACCTTCTCCCACCCGCTGCGTTATTTTAGAGGATTGTTGATGTTCTCAAGTAGCAGTACAAAAATCTCACAGCCTGATCCAACCAGTATGAAAACAACTGCTGTAGCACAAAGTATCCTTCCTCTGTCCCCAACTGAAATTGGGGGAGGGACAAAGCCCAATTGTTACTTTACCTATCCCGTCTGCCTGCTAGAAGGCCTATTTCCTATCCTAATGGTTTCTGCCTAACAAATGGTGTTTCTTTTTTACAGCGTTATGATCCTGGACTTGTTGTGGTGATGGTAAACTTAGCAGTGGTAATTTTTTATTTTCAGACTGAATTACTCCTTTTGTCATCAGTGCACCAATATGTTAGGCTTACTTTCTCTGTTGTAGCCTTCATCCTTCTGCTTGGTCTTTTTCATTTTCCTTTCCTTTCCTTATGCAACTTGTCTGATCCTTGTTCATTAAAGGGTAATGTTAAGAAGGGATGTATCTGTTTGTGTTAGAACTGCCAAAAAAAAAAAATCAGATAAACCATTAAATTTTAATACTGTCAAAAACTTGATTTCCCCACAATGTAATGGGCACTAGCACTTGCTACTGCAATTTATAAATAAATTAAAACAAACTTTGACTGCCTTAGAAGGCAAAAGTACTAATGCAGAGTTTGTAAACAGGGGTTTACAGAGGTAATGAATTTGTACCAAAACTTTCTTGAGTCTCGCACAACAAATTCTGACAGACCAAAAAAGATACCAAAACAAAACAAAAGAATTTCTTTGACATTTCTTTTCAATTCTTTCATTGGGCCATTCGTTTCTACCAGTAAATCCCTGATTGAGACGTTATGAAAGTGATATTGCACCTAGGAAGTCATTTTTATAACCTGTCTTTAATTTGGTCCTTTTGCTAAAGATTGCAGTCACTGCTTATTTATTATACCATTGGGCATAAGGTAGTAATGCATTTCCATTTTGTTTAACTGGCAGTCTTTGATAGTATCTAAAAGAAAGCTGTATTTTAGAACTTTTTTCTCTTTTTTTTCTGGCATGAGATGTTCTGTATTTACTTAAACATTTTTCACTGTGATAATTATTCCTATTTGTCTCCTTATTTATTGTTTAAAAACAATAATGGGATATTGGTGATAAGGAGTTAAACTTCTGAATTTGTTTTTCATTACTTTTTAAAGACAAAAATTAATCCCACAAATATAGAACAACTGGATACAATTGGTTGCCGGTCACTTTGAAAACAGTTTTCTTTTTTTCTCCAGGACGAAACCTAGTCATGATCATGGCATTTATTTATTTTTTTAATTTGGTTTTGGTAATACCTCAGATTTAGCCTGACAAAACTCAACTTTTAGCCCAAAGGTATAATATATATGTGTGTATAACAAAACAAAACAAAACAAAATTGTTTACACCAGCCTGAGTGAAATGATGAGGGAAGTAAACATTGTGTTTTTTCACTAAAGGTGTACAACGGATAAGGTAAGTCCTCTTTTCAGTGGGCTTACATCACAATACACAGCGCAAGTTGTGATGTAAAACAGCTGTGGTAGTAAAGTGCTTGTCTGCCCCATTTTGCTTTGTTTGGCTGGTTATGAGTGGATTAAATATACATTTTAAAAAATCTCCAGCATAGATCAATTAGTTTAAAGTCAATTTTCTTCGCAACTAGTCCTTTTCACAGCTTACCGATTGCCACAGCCAGTGTTAAATCCACTCTGGAAAATGGGACCTCAGAGCACCAGTTTAAAAATAAAACTATTGTTTGTCCCTAAGGGCAACTAACTGTTGCTTTTTATTTAAATTTTTCACAGCCCCATTTAATTGTAAAGCTTCTTTTGAAAACCAAGTATTAAGCATACTGAGTTGCAATTATAGAGTATCCCTGTATCATGTTTGAAACTGTGCTTACGCCATTTAAACATGTCAGTTGAGATATTTATTACCAATTTTAAAAGTGTGTGTGGGAGGATGTCAGTAGACAGTAAGAGTGAAGTGATTCTTGATGGAAAGTTATTTGGGGATCTTTTTTTAAAAAGTCATTTCTGAAGTTTTTGCTTTTCAACTTCCTGGTGCTATTGCTTAGCAGTGCTTTGCATGACTTATTTATTTAATTTTGCCATAGTAATCTGGAATTATTCCCAACTGGAAGTTCAACCAAGGTGGTTAGTGGGCTTAAACTGGGAGAGGTAGGTTTGGTTGTAAGCTGTGAGAATGGCTTGTGTTTGGTTCACTGTAGCTTTCTGGTCTCTGCACTCCAAGGCAAGATCTCTAACCACCCAAACCCGATGTGTAAAGTGAGCTGTTGGCTTAGCTTTGCATCTTACCTTGATTATGTGTTCCTGTTACAGGGAGAACAGATCCCATTCCGATTGTTGTCAAGTATGATGTCATGGGCATGGGTCGCATGGAAATGGAGGTAAATTGATCTCATTAGCTCACTTATTTTATGGAATATTTAAAATTGATATTAATTCCAAATTCAGATGCCAGTGCAAGAATACAATTTATTTGATAGAATATAGTTTTAATTTTTTTTTTTGGAAATTTTAAAGTATATTTTACATTCTCGTTTAGTGCTGCTTTTGAGGCAGGTAGGTGGCAAATAATCCCCCTGTTTTAACAGGGGCATAAAGAAGTTGAGTGGTTTGCTCAGGGTTATGCCACAAGGCAAGATTAGACTTGAATCCAGACCCTGGTGCTCATTTCAGTACACAGTGTTGCTCAAGTTTTAAAATATTTGCTGTGGTAGAAGCTTTGCCCCTGTAGAGCTGTGTACAGCTGTCATCTGTGATACCTTCTTTTCATTGCCTAAAATATTTTCTCCATTTACTCTTAGTTCCTTGGCATTGAACATTAAGGTAAAGTCTGTTATCATCAACAAATGTGTCTGTTGGGAACCAGCAGCATGGAAGGATTAATGAACCATTTTGCATGCTGTTTTCTCTGTTGGGTGACAATAAAGCAAGAGGTAGCTGAGCAAATTACAAAGTGTTTTATTTTCATACAATACTGTAGTTATGGAAATAACTTTTTTTATAGCTAATTGGGGTACTTTAGGAATTAAGACTAATTATATCTATTTTTTGTTAAGCTTGATTATGCCGAAGATGCTACCGAACGGCGCCGTGTCCTAGAAGTGGAAAAAGAAGACACGGAAGAATTGAGACAGAAGTACAAGGTACTTAAATGAAACTGTTCTTGCATGTAGGGTGTTCACACCGAAAGAGATACTCAGTTTTAGTGAAAAGGATCTCTGTTGATGAAAGCATTTGTTTTACATTTGGTGGAGATTAGTAGCAGACCTCAGGTTTCGGTTGCCTTCCTGTTTATTGCCTCTGTAAAAACTATAGAGATAATAATACCAACTTTATAAGTCTGTTGGGAAGATTGCATTAGTGTTTGAAAACACGATGCCTGGTACACAGTAGATAGTAGTAGCAGTAAAAATTGTTATTTAAGAGTCCTTTGAGAGCTTGATACCTATTGATAAGCCCTTTCTTTTTTAATGGATGAGGTATTTTAAGAATGACAGGGGCTGGCCCGGTGGCGCAGGCGGTTAAGTGTGCGCGCTCCGCTGCAGCGTCCCGGGGTTCGCCGGTTTGGATTCCGGGCGCGCACCGACGCACCACTTGTCAGGCCATGCTGTGGTGGTGTCCCATATAAAGTGGAGGAAGATGGGCACGGATGTTAGCCCAGGGCCAGTCTCCCTCAGCAAAAAGAGGAGGATTGGCAGGTGTTAGCTCAGGGCCGATCTTCCTCACAAAAAAAAAAAAAAAGAATGACAAACACTTGAGAACTTCAGTATTTTCCTTTTTAAGGGGCTAGTTATAGAAAACTGGAGCTTAGAACATAAGTTAAGCTTTCAGAAAGACTGACCAAGGAACATGCCTTTCAAGTTATTGTAGTATTCCCAATCTTTACCATAAAATAGGTAAATTTGAAGATAAACAGTCTTAGTTAAGATTATCATATAAAAACTGATTTTGGTCATGCTGCTTAAGGTGGAAAGAGAGAAAAGGAATTATTTTTCCTTTGCAAGGAAGATTAGCCCTGAGCTAACATCTATGCCAGTCTTCCTCTGTTTTGTACATGGGTCGCCACCACAGCATGGCTGACAAGTGGTGTAGATCTGTGCCCAGGATCTGAACCCACAAACCCACACTGCTGAAGTGGAGCGTGCCAAACTTAACCACTATGCCATGGGGCCAACTCCCCAGGGATTTATTTTTAAAAATCTCTTTTACCATAAAAAATATATAAAGGAAAAACTGACAGAACTACAAGGAGAAATGTTAAATCCACCACAATAGTGGGAGGTTTTAATATACTTCTCACAGTAATTGATAGAAGTAAAGGAAAAAAATCAGTAGGAGTATTTGGAAGATTTGAACAACACAATTAACAAATTTCACCTAATGGTTATGTAGAACTATGCACCCAATCACTTTGAAAATAAAAAATTTCAGACATATATGGAACATTTATTTAAACAAAATTTGTTACCATATCCTGTGTCATAAAGTATCAGCAAATTTCAAAGAACTGAAATCAAGTTATCAAGCCACAAAGCAATCAATTTGTAAAAAAAGATAATAGAAAAACCCCTATGTTTGGAAATTAAGAAACGCGTTTTTACATAACTTATCAGTAAAAGAAGAAATCACAATGGTAATTGGAAAATATTTTAGACTGAAAGATAAAAATACTACGTATCAAAACTTGTAGGATAAGCTAAAGGAATATGATATTTGATAGCAAATACATATCCTTAAATGCTTATGTTAGAAAAAAAGGCAGGAAATAAATGAAGTAAACATTCCTCTCAGGAAGTTAGAAAAAGAATAGCAAAATAAACCCAAAGAATGTAAAAGGAGAGAAATAATGAAGATAAGATAATAAAGATGAGAACAGAAACGAACGAAGCAGAAAACATACAACAAAGCCAAAAGGTAGTTCTTTGATGTACTATGGTGATATTAAGAAAGAAAAGAACATAGAAAACCAATATCAATAATGAAAAAAGAGGACATCATTGCAGGTGCGGCGGGCTCTAAAGATAAAAACATTATGAATAACTTTATCCCATTGAATGCGAGAATTAGGTTTAAGTGGACAAATTCCTAAAAAACACAACCTGCTAAAATAGACTCAAAAAGAAATAGAAAACTTCAGTAATCCTATAACTATTATATAAATTGAATCTGTAGTAAAAAATCTGTCCATAAAGCCCAAATAACTTCATTAGTGAGTTCTAACAAAATTCATAAAAGAAATAACTTCAATCTTAACCAACAATTTCTAATCTTCCAGAGAATTGAAAATGAAGAAAAACTCTCAGCTCATTTAATGAGAGGCTAGTACCATCTTGATGCTAAATCCTGACAAGGACAGTATGAGAAGAAGAATAATATGACACTGATTTATAACACAGATGCAAATCTTAAAACACCAGCAGACACCAGAACCAATTTAGGGTATATCATGACCAAGTTATCCTAGGAATGCAGGATTGATTTAATGTTAGAAATCAATTTATGGGGCCGGCCCCGTGGCTTAGCGGTTAAGTGCGCGCGCTCAACTGCTGGTGGGCCCGGGTTCGGATCCCGGGGACGCACCGACGCACCACTTTTCCGGCCATGCTGACGCCGCGTCCCACATACTAGAAGGATGTGCAGCTATGACATAACAACTATCTACTGGGGCTTAGGGGGAAAATAAATAAATAAATAAATAAAATTATTTAAAAAAAATCAATTTATGTAGTCAACCACATTAAGAGATTAAGGGAAAAAGTATGTATAATCACCTCAATAGATACAAAAAAAGAACCCATTATATAAAATTCAGCGTTCATTCATCATGAAAAGTCTTATCCAACTTGATAGAGAAAAGACCTTCCTTAACCAGGTAGAATGCCTACAGAAACCATATAGGAGACATCATACTTAATACTGAAAAGTTGAAAGGTCTCCTTTTGAGATTGGGAGACATAACAAGGATGCCTGCTGTCATTATTTCTATTAAATATTGTGCTGGAGGCCCTAAGCAGCACAGTGAGGTAGACAGGCAGAAGCAAACAAATAAATAGATGTAAGAGATGAAAGGAAGAGATAAAACTGTTTTTGTGGGTATGATTATGTACATAGAAATCCAAAGAATTTACAGATAAGTTACACAAATTAATAACAGAGTTTAGCAGGATGCTAGATATAAAATCATAAATTTAAGTTTATATATCTATATATCAACAACAGAGTTAGAAAATGAAGATTACAAAAATGCCACCATTGTTAATAGCAAAAAAATGTATGAAGCACCTAGGAATAAATCTAATGAGATGTGAAAGACTTATGGCAAAGATTCTAAAAACATTATTGAGAGGCATTAAAGGACAATGAATAAAAAGTGAGATTTTTTAATGATTTGTTCATGAATTAGAAGACTCAGTATTGTAAAATGATCTGTTTTTCCCAAATTTTTCTATATATTCAAATCCATCAAGTCAAAATCCCAACAGGATTTTGTATGAAATTTGACAAGCTGTTTCCAGAATTTACGTGGAAGTGTAAAGGGCCAAGAATAATCAAAGCAGTCTTAAAGTATAACATAGAAAGACTTACTCTACCAGCTATCAAAACTTTATTTATAAAGTTTGGTATGGTGATTAAGACAATGTGATATTGGCACAAGGATAGACTAATGGAACAGAAAAGAGAGCCCAGATACAGACCCTTAAATATTTAGCCACTTGATTAAAGAAAGATGGTATTGCAGATAAGTGGGGGAAAGAATGAACGTTTCAATAAAAGGTTCTGAGACAATTGGTTGTCCATGTGGGAAATAATGGATTTGGACTCCCTATCTTATACCACGCAATAATCAATGGATTAGGTGGATTAAAGATTTAAATGTAAAAGGACAAAAGCAAAGCTTTTAGAAGGTAGTGCAGAGAATTCTCTCTTCTAGGTGTACCTAACTTACCATTTATTTATTTTCCATTTCAGTGGTATTTTCCTCAACATTTTATAACAAAAATTGTCGAGCATACAGAAAAATTGAAGGAACTGTATAGTGAATACCCATATACCTACCACTTATATTCCGCAGTTAACATTTATAAATACTGTTCCATTACATATCAATGACTTTTTTCAAAAACAGCTTTATTGAGAATCAATGCCTTTTTTTAATTCTTAAACTATCTCTAGTTCTTTTTCCAATTTGCCTTTTTTTGTTTTTTTAATAATGCCCTGCTTTTGCCTTTTGGTTACTAATTCTTCCTTTTTTCTTTATAAACATTCTAAATGTTCTTGTTTTATAATTTCTTTCAAATCTTCTGTTATCTGTTATACTTGATATGTGCTTTTATGGTTTGTTGCTTCTCTTGATTTTCTCACAGTGGTTTGTCTCCTTGTGGTTTGCAGTTTTGATTGTCATCTCATCCTCTGTGGAAGTTTTTCATATCCTGGATTTTAGAGCGAGTCCTTATGGGGCAGTTCCATATGTGGCTTTACTAGAGCCGTGGGTGTTTAACTGAAGACCTGAGAACTTCATATGGACTGGTTCTAAAATGTTAATACCCTAAGCTAAGAGTTCCTGCTATAAGTGGAAAGCGCAAATTCTTCAGGTCCACCAATGACTCTGGTCTGAACTTCCAACCTCTTATACATGACGCTTTCCATTTACACCCTGGTAGATGGTGAATTTTTTGATGCTTTCAAGGGGCAGCAGGTAATGATATAGTGCAGCTTTTCTAATCCCTATTTCAAGGATGGAGACAACCTTTCATATCTCAGAGCTTTTTGCAGGGAAAGCTTAGTTACCATCACGGTCCTGAGGCTTCATCTTCAGGCACCTAGGGATTGCCCCCTGTTGTTGAGCTCAGCTATATGTTAAATTTTTTGTCTTGTTTGTGTAGAATTATAATATAGTGAAATCTCCCTCTTCCTTCCCTTTCTTTTTTCCTTTGTTCTTTTCTTTCTGCACTCTTCAACCTGTTTAGATTGGCTTTAGGACTTTTTACTGAACCTCTTTATTCAAGGCCAAAAACACCTCTATTTGGTAAATCCAGTAGACTTTTTAAAACTCGTATTTTATTCCATATTCTGTTTCTCACCAGCGTTCAATACAATTGACCACTCTTTTCTCTTTAAAACATTTTCTGGGGCCGGCCCGGTGGCACAAGTGGTTAAGTGTGCATGCTCCGCTGTGGCAGCCCGAGGTTCGCTGGTTCGGATCCCAGGCATGCACTGATGCACTGCTTGGCAAGCCATGCTGTGGCAGCATCCCATATAAAGTGGAGGAAGATGGGCATGGATGTTAGCCCAGGGCCAGTCTTCCTCACCAAAAAAAAAAAAAAAAAAAAAAAAAGGATTGGCAGATGTTAGCACAGGGCTGATCTCACCAAAAAAAAAAAAATTTCTTTTGCTTTTGAAGATTTTATGCTTTCCTAGATTGCTCCGTTCTATCTCTCTTGCTGCTTATATGTAGATTCCTTTGTTGACTCTTTCTGTTGGAGTTCTTCAGGTTCAGACCTGGGCCCTCTTTTTCTGTCTAAACACTGTCCTTAGGCACGGAATGGTCATGCCACTATATTTCATCATCTTTCACATGGTTGGTTTTTATCCTTTAGATCTTAGCTTAAACCTTACCTCATTAGAAACTTTCCTTAACCACCCAATTTAAATAAATCCTCCACTCTGCCTTATTCTCTTGCAACACTCTCTTTTATAATTATAAATTTTTTTGTTTACTTGTTTATAGTCTGACTACTGTACCAGGAAGAAGGGGTCTTGAGGAGAGAGAGACTGTGTCTGTCTGCCAATATATATACTGCATCCAGCATAATGCTTGGCACATAAGTATTCAATAAATATGAGTTGAGTAAATAAATTATTTGAAATAATAGGAAAAGCCAGATTTATTTGGTATACTGTCAGAAATATAAACATTTTAAAAAATACATTTTTATTGTTTTTCAAGTAAAAGTTACACTGTCGAGTGAATAATTAATAAATGAAATAGCTGAGTAATTCACAGCCTCATAAGATTATACGTTATATTTTGAGGCCGTTTATCCCCGCCTCTTCCTCCCCCAAGAAATTATTTTTCATTTGAACTCTCTGTGGTAGGTAGAGCAAGAATTACTTATCCCCATTTTATTGATCAGAATGTTTACTCAGAAATCTTGTCAACTCTGGACTGTACTATTTGTGAAACCCTTTCCCTTTTTGCTGCCACTCTTTTATTTCACTATATTTGTTCTTCACCTTCATGTGACCTTGGAACCTTGACTTTAGTAACTTAGCCTCACCTTAATTTGTACTCCTCTAGCGCCACAGATTGGTTTTTTTTCTCTCAACACTTTGATTCCAGCTTCTTTTCTTCCTAATTCTTTGTCACACCTACTCACCAAAAGCCTATCCCCAGTCAGTACAAGGCTTGCATTCTTCCTTTCTGCATCTTTACTGTAGTGCAGTGTGGGACTGGTGCCAACTCACTGGGCCCTCAGAACTGCCAAGTAATTCTTTCGTATGTCATCTCCCTCTTAGTCCCCTCAGCTATCATTCTCAAACATTGGTTCTCAGGCCCTCATCTTCCCTCAACCACCCTTGTCCTTCCTCCACCTTCCCTTACTCCTAGTAGAAAACTTAAAATTTGGACCATGAGGTGGGAGTGCCTTCGTCTACCTGTAATATCTGCCATCAAACTTGGGTTCATCAACTCCTATCCTTAAATATTTCTCTCTTGTTTTACTCTCTGTCTAATGATAATTCCTGCCTACATCTGAATTCTGGATCCTAGCCTTCTCTGTCTTATCCAGGACCTTACACCTATTTCCTGTATTGGCAACCTCGCTCTTTACTCATTCTTTTCCTATCACCAGTAAACATGCTTACACATGGTGGGGAAAAGAACCACTAGAACTAAAAAAAAAAAAACAAAAAAAAACACTCACTCTATTGACTCTCATTCTCCATAGCTACCATCTTCTCTTTTTACTTGTCTTTAGAACCCGAATTCTTAGTCAACTACACTCACTTCATCCTTTTCATCACCTTCTATTCTTTTATTTTTTAATTTTCACTTTTATGAGAGCTGTACATAGTTTTAAAGCCAGATAACTCGACCAGGCTTTAACAGAAAGAACAAAAACTCTAGTCCCATTTTGACACCCTTAGTATTTTATTAAATGTTGATAAGATATTTTAAAAATATGTGTAAAATATCAAGAATAACTACAAATACTTGTGTGGCTTCTGCTCAGTTTAAGAAAAAGAGCATTATCAATACCTTTATGATCCCATTCCATTTCTTTCTCCTTCAGAGGTAAGCACTATCCTGAATTTTGTGTTTATCATTCCTTTGCATTTTTTCAGGTAGATTTGTTGTTATTGAGATAAAATTCACATAACATAAAATTCACCATTTTATAGTGTACAGTTCAGTGATTTAGCATATTTGCAATGTTGTGCCGCCATCACCACTGATTCCAGAACATTTACATGACCCCAAAAAGTAACCCTGTACCCTTTAGCAGTCATTCCTCATTCCCTTGCCCTGGCAACCACTTTCTGTATCTATACTTTCTGTCTCTACAGATTTGCCTATTCTGGACGTTTCATATAAATTGAATCATTCAATATGATTGATTCATTTGTACCTGGCCTTTTGTATCTGACTTCTTTACTTACCATAATGAACAAGGTTCATCCATGTTCATAGCATGTATCAGTACTTAATTCCCTTTTATGGCTGAATAATATTACTTTGTATGAATATACTATAATTTATTTAATCATTCATCAATTAATGGACATTTAGGTTGTTTCCACTTGTTGGCTATTATGAACAATACTGCTGTGAACATCTTGTAGAAGTGTTTGTGTGAATATATTTTTCAATTCTCTTGAGTATATACCTAGGAATGGAATTGCTGATCATATGGTAACTCTATGTTTCACTTTTTGAGGAACTGCCAGGCTCTTTTCGAAAGCGGCTGTACCATTTTACATTCCCTCCAGCAATGTATGAGAGTTTCCATTTCTTTACAACATTGCCAACACTTGCTGTTTTCTATCTTTTTTATTATAGCCATCCTAGTTGGTATGAAGTGGTATCTTATTGTGGTTTTGATTTGCATTTCCCTAATGACTAATGATGTTGAGCATCTTTTTTTTTTTTTTTTTTTTTTTGGGAGGAAGATCAGCCCTGAGCTAACATCCGTGCTAATCCTCCTCTTTTTGTTGAGGAAAACCGGCTCTGAGCTAACATCTATTGCCAATCCTCCTCCTTTCCGCCCCCCCACCAAAGCCCCAGTAGATAGTTGTATGTCATAGTTGCACATCCTTCTAGTTGCTGTATGTGGGACGCAACCTCAGCATGGCCGGAGAAGCGATGCGTCAGTGCGCGCCTGGGATCCGAACCCCGGGCCGCCAGTAGCGGAGCGTGGCACTTAACCGCTAAGCCACGGGGCCAGCCCTGTTGAGCATCTTTTCATGTCCTTATTGGCCGTTTGAATATGTTCTTTGGAGAAATGTCTGTTTAGATCTTTTGCCCACTTTTTAATTGGGCTGCCTTTTTATTGTTGAGTTATGGGAATTCTGTATGAATTCTGGACGTGAGACCCTTGTCAAATATGACTTGCAAATATTTTCTCCCATTTTTTGATTGTCTTTTCACCTGATAATGTCGTTTGGTGCACAAAGTTTTAAAATTTGTTGAAGTTCATTTTATCATTGTTTCTTTTGGTGCTTGTGTTTCTGGTGCCGTATTTAAGAATCCATCGCCTGAGCCGGCCCCGTGGCTTAGCGGTTAAGCGCACGCGCTCTGCTGCTGGCGGCCCAGGTTCGGATCCCGGGGGCGCGCCGACACACCGCTTCTCCGGCCGTGCTGAGGCCGTGTCCCGCATACAGCAACTAGAAGGATGTGCAGCTATGACATACAACTATCTACTGGGGCTTTGGGGGAAAAATAAATAAATAAATAAAATTATTAAAAAAAAAAAAAAAGAATCCATCGCCTAATCCAAGGCCATGAAAATTTAGGCCTATATTTTCTTCTAAGAGTTTTATAGTTTTAGCTGTTAGATCTAGGTCTTTGATCTATTTGGAATTAATTTTTGTATGTCATGTTTGATAGGGGTCCAGATTCATTCTTTTGCACGTGGTTACCCAGTTGTCCCAGCACCATTTGTTGAAAAGACTGTTATTTCCCCCATTTTACGGTCTTGGCACTTCATCAAAAATCAGTTGACCATAGATGTATGAGGTTTTTTTCTCTTAGTTGTATTCTAGTGATCTATATGTCTGTCCTTGTGCCAGTACCACACCATCTTGATTACTGTTGCTTTGTAGTAAGTTTTGCAGTTGGGAAGTGTGAGCTGACAGTGGTTTCATACGTTTACATGTCTTGTAATTACTTATAAATCTGTTTGTACCATCTTTTTACTTGCTATTTTCCTGATTTTTCTGTGTCTTACTGTGTTGTCTTACTTTTATAAAATTTAAGTTTTCTTATTCTTTCCTCCTTTGCTACTTCTATTCTTCTAATAATTATGCTTGGAATTTTAGTACAAATTATGCTCAATTTAACAAAGTCTAAAGTTAACACTATCACCATCAGTAGAAGAACTCTAGAACACTTAAACACTCTCCCCTTATACTTGGCTATGCCAGCTAGCATTTTGCTTTTGTCCTTTTTCCATTCTGTAAACTAGGTGGTGGTGGTGGTGGTGGTGGTAATCTACATATTTATTTCTTTATTTGCTTACCATATACTTATAGTATTTCAGATCTTTTTTCTGGCATCATTTTCCTTCTTCCCTAAAGTAAATCCTTAAAATAGTGACTTTCAAGTAAGTCCACGGTAAGAAATATGTTTAATATTACAACCCCACATACACAACTGAAAGAAAAGTTTTCTAAGACAATATTTACCCTTATTATGTGAAATACAGTGTATTTTTTTCAATTTTTTCTTTTTCCTTTTTTATACCTATTAAATCAGCTAAATCAATGCCATGACTCATAGTGGGTCACAATCTATGATTTCAAAAATGCTGCTTTAGGAAGTTTCTTTTTATTGAATTTGTTGGTAGTAAACGTTGTAAATCTGGAAATGCCTTCATTTCATCGTTTCTGAAAAATATTTTTATTTGGTAGACAAGTGAAAATGTATTTTCTCTCAGCACACTGAAGCACACTGTCTCCTACCTTCTGTTGTTGCTTTTGAATCTGCTGTCAATCTGATTGTGGGTGATCTTTAATTTTTTCGGGTAGTTTTATGATTTCATTATCTTTGCTCCCTTATAGTTTCACTAAAGTGTGTCTAGGTGCATATTTTTCTTTAGCCTTTGTGGTATACTTTGTGCTTCCTGTATCTGTGGAGTCTTGTCTTTCATCAGTTCAGAAAAATTCTCAACCATTGTATCTTCAAATATTTTTCTCTCATCTGTGCTCTCTATTCTCTTTTCCTGGGATTCCAGTTATACATGTGTTAATATTCTTACTCTGTTCTCCATGGCTCCTAACTTATTTTTCATACTGTTTCTTTATCTCTGTGCTACATTCTAAGTAATTTCAATCTCTTTTCCTGTTTATATCTTTTTGAAATTGATATATAATTCACATACCATAAAATTCATCCTTTTAAAAGTGTACATACAGTTCAGTGGTTTTTAGTATAGTCCACAAGGTTGTGCAACCATTGCTGTGGTCTAATTCCAGAACATTTTCACCATCCTACTACATCTTTTTTGAACTGTATCTGGTCTGTTTTTTAGCCCATCTCCTAAGTAGTTGATGAATTTTTCTGTTTATTTTTTACTATTAGGTTTTTCAATTGTAAAAGTCTCATTTGGTTCTTTCTGCAGTCTGCCTAGGTGTTTTTTAATATATAGTGTTTTATGTTTGCTCATTTTTGTAATTCCATTTTATATTTTAAACATTTTATAGTTATTTTATATTCTGTAACAGACTATTTCAATATCTGAGATCTTGGGGGCCTAAATCTATTGCTTATTTCCTGTGACTCTCACTTGTGATAGATTAATTTCCTTTTGTGTCTATAGTAATCTTTGATTGTAATTCATATTTTGTTTATATTAATCTAGGAAAATTTTTAGAGTCAGAATTGATCATGCTTTCTGAAAATATTTTTGATTTCCGCTGCTAATTTAAGACTTAGAGACCCTGGGATCTATCCAGCCCACTTCAAAGTTCTTTTGCTTATTAATGAGGCTTCTCAGGTTTAGCTCCCTCACCTTACTCAAACCCCAAGCTCCACTGTCATCCACATGTCCTAAGAAAAGCCCTTGCCCATCACAGCTCTGATTTCAGTTTCAGATCGTAGTTGATTTTTTTGGTTTTGTTTTGTTTTCTCCTATTGTCCTTCTTGGGGATTTACTTTTCTTTCTATGGTTCTTGCAATGCAATAAAAATTATATTTTATATATCTGGTTGGTTGGGGTTTTTTGAGCCAGGGGTAGGACTAGGGGATGACACACTATCTAGTCTACCATCCTGCCAAAAGGGATAGTAAAGTTAAACTCTTTTTGAACATTTGTTTATTTGAAGACAACTGTTAGTACAACTACACACAAATTACCCCACCAAATTGCCACTTGAGTTACATCAGGCTTTTACTGGTACCACTAAATGTTATGAAAAGCCCTTTTTTCTCTCTTCAGGTATGACTGCTTCTTTATAACATTCACTTAAAATTCTACCACGTTCATTATTTTTTTGTATTTTGTGTTTCTTGCAGGATTATGTTGATAAAGAGAAGGCAATTGCCAAAGCGTTAGAAGACCTCAGAGCCAACTTTTACTGTGAACTCTGTGATAAGCAATATCAGAAACATCAGGAATTTGACAACCATATCAACTCCTATGATCATGCGCACAAGCAGGTGAGGAGTAGTTACTTGCTAACAAAGAAAAAGGTACTTTATTGTTATAACTATTGAATTTGATGAGTGTACCCAAAAAACTTGGTGTCTATGATTTCTTGTATCTACCAGTCTTTATCTGAGGTCATCTGACTGACTTAATTTTTTTCCAGTGACAGAAGTCATGACATAGACCTCCCCCTTTCAAGATTTTATGTAGAGTGAAGACTTGTGAGCTTCATGACTCTTGCATAAAGTTTTTGGCTTTGAGTGGTTTCTTAATTTGTATTTAATTTGGTAATTCAACTGAGGATCACTGAGGGCTTTGTTTCCCTTTCTCCCGCTTTCTGAACATTTTAAACTTTACCAGTTACCCCAGACTGTGGTCGTTTCATCTTCTGTGTATAAGATCATGCTTTATTGGCTACTATTTCCTATGAGTAAGTCATTTTGTTATTTGGTATACCTTGGAAGGTAGATAAATCTTGAGAAGGAAAATAAAATTAGACGCTGTCTTAGCTTTAACAAAAAACTCTGATGCTGCATGTTGAAGAGCTTGCTGAAAAATGAATTCCACTTTCTTTGCAGTCTTTTTTTCTTTCATCGATTTAGAGAAGAAACTTGTACCTAACTAGTTACTGGCGTAAAGAAGGCAGCAACAATTCCCCTGGGGGATTTTAGAAGAAGGAAATGAATCTTTTTAAATCTGTAGAACAGTTCTGGCTTATTAAAGAATTTTGAGCCATTTGATCTTGGGTGACTTGAGCAGAACTCGCTAGGTCTTTTGGGGTACAATAATTTATTTGTTAAACTTGTAAGATTTATGAGCATTGCTGTATTGTTCTCTTAAGTTGGACCTATTGAACCAGCTTTCTTTTTGCTTCATCTTCCAACCATCCATAAGAATTTCAGTGCACAGGTAAAAGGCAAGCTTTGGCTAAGTTTTACTTTTACCAGCACAGGGATAGTTTGTAAGCTGGTTGTAGTATTATACTTTTTGCAACAGTGTCTTCCACATTTAACCATATCTAACCAATTTAAGATTCTTCCACTGGTAGAGTTGTATTCAGGACAGCTTTTCAACTTTTTATACACCTGTGGACATTGTTCTAATATATTGTCAGCTCTGCTTGATTTGAAGAAGAGAAATGTAGAGAGCATATACATAGACAAGATATATTGGCAGTTACTCCTTCAAAGAATCATCTGTCAAGAAAGACGAATGCAGCAGCAAATATTGCTTATCCAGTACCTTTTCCAACTTTTCAGTTTATATATAATTCAAATTTGGGGGTTATTATTTTTCATGGAATTAACAAAAACATATAGCATCTAAATACGTGTCCACCTTTTTGGTCTCTTGAGAATTTCTTCAATTAAGAATTGTCTGTGATAAATTAAGACTCCAGAAGAAATGTTAGGCACCAGAAGGACATTTAGAAAGGTTACACTTTTAGTTGATGAAAAATCTCTTGTGTAAAGTTTCAATTAGGAAAAAATAAACCAGGAAATGTATAATTCAAACTTGAATAATATATAGACTTGCTTTTTTCAGGGGAATAAAATTCTACCAAAGCAAATCAGATTTACAAATTAAATCTGAGGAAAAGTAGAGAACTAATAAAATGCGTGTTGAGAACATTAGTGTGATGGATGGTAATGTTTTGGTGATGTTGCTTTCACCTTGAGAGTAGTAGAAATTGTTATAGCTCTGGTTCATTTGAAGTGGACATGTTTATTCTCCTGTGCACCTTGTGTTGACTCAGTTCTCTCACCACATGTCTCTATTGCAGTGGTTCTCCACTTTGCGAGATTTTTGTCGCCCAGGGGACATTTGGCAATGTCTGGAGACATTTTTAATTATCACAACTAGAGAAACGATGCTACTGGCCTCTAGTGGGTAGAGGCCAAGGGTGCTGCAAAACATCCTACAATGCACAGGAAAACTCCTTGCAACAAAAAATTACCTGGCCAAAAATGTCAGTCAATAATGAGGTTGAGAAACGCTGTTCTGTTAGGACTACTGAAAAACTTTCAAATACATATATATGTGTAGTATTGTGATATCATTTGGCCTTTGCTCGGTACCAAAAATCACTACCGTTTTAAGTTCCCAGTATATTGTAAACATTTATAAAGTGCTGATCTAGATGATCCCAAATATTCTTTTATTACTCTTTTTTAGATTATCATCAAAGTGAAAATACAAAATTAAGGATTTCTTATAGAGAATGCATGGACTACCTTATCCATTAATATAGAATGTATCTATGATCCCTAGTCTGGGAAAAAATGTTTAGCTGGTGTGGTTAATGAATGCTTGTGAACTTGTTTCTTCACCTAGATCAAAAGCCCATCTTAGGTATTAAAAAAAGACCAGATGTAGTATTGGTTTGTTATTTTGTTTGTTTTTGGTGGCGTGTTCTTTCTTTGGTTGAAATGTAGGCTTTTTCATCTTTCTTTATACTGTTCTCTTAATGCAAATGGTAGAATCTTGAAACAGGATGCTATAAATATATAAACCAAAAAATGCACAGTACTAAATTTTTTATAGTTTTACTCTTCCCTGCACTTAGAATTTATAAGGAGCCTTTGATTGTCCTTGGTACAACACAGCTAAATAACCCCTAAGAGGAGGTGGGTCCTATTTTTCATTCCTCTCTGATGGACATGAACTTACCATAGAAATGGACCTACCATTTTCCAAATTTATGCTCTAAAATCATAAAGACACGCTGTCTTGTCTTCCAGGAAGGCACACAGGATTATTATGAATCTGAGATAATAGGTAAGTACATTCAACTGTATATTAGTAATCCCTGGTTTGCCTCTTCCATCAAATTTTCACCATTTAAATTTTTCAGAGAAATAATCTTTGATGTTACCAGTAAACTACTAGTATAGGAAGGATCCTGAACATGCCCTTATCTTTATTAATTTCTCAAAAAGGAGCTACATGTTCACCCTCATTTGTGGTGATTTTTTTTTGGGGGGGAGTGTTATGTGCCTCTCATTATTCACTAGTTTTTCTCATATTTTCTAAGATATTTGGTGAAGAAAGTTATTAATACACAGATATTAAGACTCAGCTTGATCTTCAAAGATGAAAAAGCTAATTAGGTATTTTAGCTCTTTCAGCAGTCTAACCTTTGTGTTTTTTTTTGTTTGTTGGGTTGGTTTTTGTTTGTTTGTTTTGTGAAGAAGATTAGCCCTGAGCTAACATCCATTGCCAATCCTCCTCTTTTTTTTCCTGAGGAAGATCGGCCCTGGGCTAACATCAGTGCCCATCTTCCTCTACTTTATATGGGACGCCACCACAGCATGGCTTGACAAGCGGTGCATTGGTCCGTGCCTAGGATCCGAACCTGCGAACCTCAGGCCACGGAAGCGGAGTGCATGAACTTAACTGCTATGCCACCGGGCTGGCCCCTAACCCTTGTTTTTTAAAGTGATAATTTCAGTACATTTTGAGGTCTCCAAGGATAGGCCATTTCATTCCTCAGGAGATAACCCAATCTATGATTCCTCTTTTTATAAGTTAGTTCTTATATGCCTGAGTGCTCAATAAACATTAGTATCCATTTTCTCCTACCTTTGTTGTCTTAGTTATAAGTTAAAGTTGACTTTGAAACTAAACATTTTTCCATCTCTAACTCCTTGCCTCTTTAGTTATTTTGCATATCTTTTTTAAAAAACATGTCTGCTAATAGATATGACAATGGAATCCATTTTCTTTAGCTTTTCAGAGGGCCTAAAATTCAAACTCCAAAGAACATTCTCTTTCCCAGAGGTAAATTCGTAGCAGCACAATAATAGTGCCTTATTTTAACACTAGTTGTTTTTTTGCTTTGTTTTTTGCTTTCTTGGTGCTTTGTTACCTACTCAGGATTCTTCCAGTCTTATTATTGTTTATTTGTGCCATTAAGGGTCCCTCCTTGCCAGCCTCTGGTACGTAAACCAGAGATCTCAAGTTGTCCCACAGATGTATTTTGTCTGGCCTTTGTGGTGTTAGTTTTTTTCCCCGTTAATTTCAGTTGGTTCCCAATTTTTAAAAATGGGATTTTATATCATTTAGGCTTTGTCTTACCTTGAAATATCTAAGAACGTTGGACCTACATTTCAACATAACAGTTGGCTAAAGCTGAATAGTTGCTCTCTCTTTATTTATTTATTTATTTTTTTGTGGGGAAGATCGGCCCTGAGCTAACATCTGCCAATCCTCCTCTTTTTTTGCTGAGGAAGACTGGCCCTGGGCTAACATCGGTGCCCATCTTCCTCCACTTTATATGGGAGGCCGCCACAGCACGGCTTGCCAAGCAGTGCATTGGTGTGCGCCTAGGATCCGAACTGGCGAACTCCAGGCCACCGCAGCGGAGCATGCGCACTTAACTGCTTGCGCCACCAGGCTGGCCCCAGTTGCTCTCTCTTTAGAAAGGCATGCATTTGCTCTCCAATTAGCTATGGTTTCCACTTCATTTTTCTCTTTCATCAGTCTCTGTGACTCATTATTACCTACCAAATCCTTCTAAACATTTGAGCCTGTGTATACCTTTCCCTCCTCTCCACACAGACTCCTGCTGGTTCCAGTTGGCACTGGAGAAGTAGCACATTGTAAAACTGCCTCCTCCTTTCTCCTTAGTGCTGGGTCCGTTTCAAAACCGTCTGTGGTAGTCTGATCCAATTATCAAAATCTGGTACTGTAAAGCAGCTTTGAGAAATTCCTTTAACTTGTAGAGAGAATCAGTATCTTGGTCAGAGGAAAGAATGCTTTCAGCCTACCTCTTTTTTCTGGTAAAATAGCTTCAGTATGAGAAGCTCAGTACTTCTTTACATTTTTTGAAAAGACTGAAGTCTCATTTAATACTCCGTTTGTTTCAGCTGTAAAAGTAGTGGTTTCCTGAGCTTTAAATAGCTGAACTAAAACAGACTAAGCTTGTAGTAGCCATCAGTGACGTCTCTATTCTAAATTGTACAGAATAGAATCTATTAGTACATGATTTAGTTAATTTTGTCTAAACTGTTACAATTATTTTTTGACAGCATTGCTTATTCTTTTTTTTTTTTTTAATTTTTATTTATTTATTTTTCCCCCAAAGCCCCAGTAGATAGTTGTATGTCATAGCTGCACATCCTTCTAGTTGCTGTATGTGGGACATGGCCTCAGCATGGCCGGAGAAGTGGTGCATCGGTGCGTGCCCGGGATCCGAACCCGGGCCGCCAGTAGCAGAGCGCGTGCACTTAACCGCTAAGCCACGGAGCCGGCCCTGCATTGCTTATTCTTAATTGACTATTTCAGTACCCAGTAATGTATATTACCAAGGAATAGAAATTTTAGAGTTTTCCTCATTACTCAAAAATGAAACAGGTTCTGAATTGAAGTATTTTCTGAGAAATTCCTTGGTGTTAGAGGGAATGCTCATTTTTGGACTTCATTCAGGTTTGGAGTGGTCACTTTCCACTTGAAGTTTCACTGTTTTACTGATTGGATTTTTGCCTCTTACGATATTTTAGTGCATTTGACCCTGTGTATGGTTGGCACATATGGCATCAGGACAATAAGCACATCAAAACCAATTGGACCTCTGGCGAGCCACTTCAGATTTGAAGAAATGCAGGCTGGGTTCCTTTTTTGATGCTACTTTGGGGTCAAGGGAACACAAGAAGTAAATAAATTAAAAAGGCAAGGTCAGAGAAGATAATTCTAGGGCTAAAATAAAAAGAGAATGATACTTCTAAGAAGTGAAACCGCTAAAATCAGATACCAATGAAGATATTCCATAGGTACTCCATATTTTGGGTGTTTATGTTTATCCTTAGAAAACCATAAATTGGTTATTGTAAAGATGTGAAATAGGTTAGGAAAATCTTAAAGTACTTATGAATCCCAGAGCTTCATAAATGTTGACTTAAACAGCACAGGTCACTTCTGAAGAGATTATACTTCAAGAAGCAAAGCAAGTGTGAAGAAAGGAACGCATCTCAGAACTTGAGCATATTGTAATTTTAATAACCTGTAGCAAAGAGATAAAAATTTTAGATTCAGTGGTACTTGGTACCACTGTGGATGCTATTTTCTTTGGGACTGTTTTGTTTAATAAGAGAATTGGCATCATTTGGCCAGTCTTCCAAAAATCGAGCATGTTTTGAGCCTTTTCACCTGTTAAATCTTATGTGCTGACCGCCTCTGCTTTTGTTGGGAATAGACTTCTTACACCCAGCTATTACAATCTAGTTAACCTTGGAAAACTGCATCTGTTTAGGGAAGCTGTCTGCTTTTGTGAGCAGGGATAACCCTAAACACTCTTTGGGAGCCAAGGTTGCTGGTAAACCCTGTATTATCTTATCATGTGTTTCTAACCCTGTTCTTCATTTTGGCACGCAATCCCAATATGAATAAAAATGGTTCTACCTTATTTATGTTTTGTAGTTTTCAACTTGTTTTCTACCCCTGTACACTTAGATTCATCACAGTGATGAACTGTGGTGGAGATTCTGGGATGAGGCTGTATGTTCTATTGTAGTCTGAAAAGTTAAAAGCAACCTAAGGAGTAACGATAAGTTTGCAGGTGACAGTGCTGAAAAGAGAGCTCTGAACTGAGATGCTGCTCTTCCGTTTGTTTTGGGCCTAAGCAGCTTTTATGAATTACGCTCGTTCAGATTTTATATACAGGCAAATCTTTGCCTCCAGATATGATCCGGAAGGCTATGTAGATATACTTAAAATTTGTTGTCCACAAAACCACGATGGCCTACCGTTTCACACCCCCTAGGATGGCTAAAATAAAAAAGACACAGTAACAAGTGTTGGAGAGGATATGGAGAAATTGAAACTCTCCTGCGTTGCTAATGGGGTTGGAAAATGGTGTGGCCCCTCTGGAAAACAGTTTGGCAGTTCCTCAAAATGTTAAATATAGAGTTACCATATGACTTATATATACCCAAGAGAAATGAATATATATATCCACACAAAAACTTGTGTAAGATTGTTCATAGCAGCATTATTCACAATAGCCAAAAAGTGGAAACAACCCAAATATCCATTAACTGATGAATGGATAAACAAAATGTGGTATATCCATATAATGGAATATTATTTGGCAATAAAAAGGAACAACTTACTGAATGCAACATGCGTGAACCTTGAATATATTATACTGAGTGAAAGAAACCAGTCACAGAAGACCCCCATATTATATGGTTTTATTTATATGAAAAGTCTAGGATAAGCAAATCTATAGAGAACGTAGATTAGATTTCCAGGGACTAAGTGGAAAGGGACAATAGGGAGTGACTGCTAAGGGGTGTGGGGTTTCTTTTGGGGATAATGGAAATGTTATAAAATTAGATAGTGGTGATGGTTGCAAAACTCTGAGAATGTACTAAACCCACTAAATTTTACACTTTAAATGTGTGAATTTTATGGTATGTGAATTATATCTCAATAAAATTATTATTATTTTTTGTGTGTGTGAGGAGGACCAGCCCTGAGCTAACATCCAATGCCAGTCCTCCTCTTTTTCTCTTTTTTTTTTTTTTTTTTTTGCTGAGGAAGACTGGCCCTGGGCTAACATCTGTGCCCATCTTCCTCTACTTTATATGGGACTCCGCCACGGAATGGCTTAACAAGCAGTGCGTCGGTGCGCCCCCAGGATCCAAACCGGCGAACCCCGGGCCGCCACAGCGGAGTGCACGCACTTAACCACTTGCGCCAACAGGCTGGCCCCCCAATAAAATTAATTTTAAAACCTCATTATCCATCTTAAATTTTAGTGATGGTGACTGTGTATACATATATGTACGTGTGTGTGTATGAAAAAAAATACCTTAAAGCAGGCACACTTGGTACTGTTAGAGAATATACCATACTTTTAAGGGTTTTTGCTGAATTCCTGCACATGACAAAGCCAGTATTACAGAGTGATTTTGTGACAAATTAATTTGATATTCACTAAATGATATTAATAGTTATTGTGTTGCAAAATAATTGGGCATAAATTGTAAGTATTGTCATAAATGACTAATTAGTACTACTCTTACCCAGCAAAAAGAGTACTATTACCCTCTCTTCTCTGATTTTTTCAGTATATGTAATCAGCATTAGTGTTTAGTTTTTGGTTACCAGACATTTGGTTTTCTCTATTACTGAATAAAACTCATTTTCATCACTTACTGATATACATATGCTAAAAGAAAGATTTTACGTCTAATGTCCAGTAACTTGGATTTCCTTAACCATTCAGCTATGATCTTCCTTCCCTGAGTATAATGCTGAGACTTTCTGTGTTCTTTCCTGGTCCTTTCCCTCTCTCACCAAATGATGATGTCCTGGATGGTCTCATCTAGAAGCATCAAACACTGAGACTTGAGTTGGGGTAACTTGGCCAAGCAACAACTACAGCATGATTATTCCAGTTTGGGAGGGGAGGGGAGACCCACATTAATGTTATGTCACCTGGATTTTGGGTGTGCAGGATTGTTGACATAGAGGAAAGGAAGTGGTTGAGGTTCAAGAAGAGGTGCATTATGCTTAGCCAGCGAAAGAGATTGAGGTGCAAGCAACCACCCCTTCTTTACTATTTCCCATCTCTGTAACCAACAAATAATACATAAAAGTGTGTGTATGTGTTTCCTCTTCCAAATCATTTTAATTTTTTTTTCCCCCCAAAGCCCCAGTAGATAGTTGTATGTCATAGTTACACAGCCTTCCAGCTGCTGTATGTGGGACGCAGCCTCAGCATGGCCGGAGAAGCGGTGCGTCGGTGCGCGCCCAGGACCCGAACCCAGGCCGCCAGCAGCGGAGTGCACGCACTTAACCGCTAAGCCACGAGGCCGGCCCTCCGAAATCATTTTAAAACTGAAACCAGTTTGATAAATGTTTATTGAGCATCTCTCTTGGACCACAGACAACGATGTGTGCATTGCAGGGTTAGTTAAGGAAGACCACGCTTCAGTCCCTGTTCTGGGAGAGTGGGGTTCCTGTCTGGTGAGAGAAAGAAACCATGGATAATCTTGTGACCCTAAAGAGACAAAATCAGGTTTTCTCTTTAGAGGTGAGTAAATATTAGAACATAGGATTCTTAGTGGCAATAGGAAATACTCTCTGCCTTAAACTCTGCCGACCTTCTGATGCCTAAAATTCCCTTCATATGGAAACAATGGTTTTGATTAAGTTGAGACAATAGATTTAAAATACTTGAGAAAGATAATAATCAGATTTATTCCTAGTAAAGTATACTCAATCAATTATAAACTTCTCACATCAAATTTTGTTTTGATAGAAGAGAGGAGTAGCACCAAAAGTTACAAAAAAATATTTTATTAGACTCAATCATCTTTTGTTAGGGAAAACTATATGCAGAAATATCTTTGTCTCATTCATTCTCAGCTTAAACACAGTTTAGCAGGAATGGTGCCACTCCTTGCTGTTGACATTCCACATTGTTGATAATGTGAGCAAATTTATCACCCACATTAAAAACTTGGTAAGATTTACCAGATTCTCATTTCCCTGGTTTAATTTGTTCAGAGACGGATAGCGGAGCAGGAGTTTGTGTCTGGAGTAGACATTTTTCTGCGAATACAGTGCTGTTTAGCAGTGTTTTAAGAACTGGAATGTGGTTTGCATTTGAAGTGGTCTTTAGCCCAAAAAAGAGCCATAATTATGGGGATGGGTATTTCAAGTGCTGGATTATTTGTTAAGGTTTTCCTTCTACTTGTCTTTTGGGAGATTTAATGGAAACCTCAGCTACCGTGTGATTGAGAATCAGGGAGAAATGTTCATTCCGTTGTGTTCTGTGCCACAGATGTATACTTTCTTGGAAACATTCTGTTGGTTTTTCAGGAAAACAGGATTTTCAAACCCTTTCATTTTGTATGGGATTCGATATTGAATCAAATATTTTCCAGGTAGAAATATGTGGCTTAAATTTTTATTAATAAGCATTAATAGTTCAATAAAGAAACAAATTTATTAGCAACTTTTCAGACAGCATACTTTATAGTTTTCAGAAATAAAGACATAATGGCTTTGGAGTCAGCTTAAATGGTTATATATCCATTCAGATTAGATTGTGTGTCCCAGTTTGGAGTCTGACTTGAATTTTTGTGTATAATGTGAAATTTGCTCAGCCTTTGAAAAGAGTTTTTGGATTGACAACACAGCTATAAATTTTTGGTCTCCTTACATGAGCTCTATTTCTTCTCTGACAGGCAGGTATGTTACTCCTCTATTCTCACCTTGAAGAAGTTGTCTAAAGTTGTGCTTCTCTTTAGAATTTAAAAGGAAAGTAAAAGTACAAGTCACAGAAAATTTCATATGGGCATTCAATGGCAAAGGAGCCAGGCTTGGTAGCTTTTTGGAATAAAATAGGCAACTTTAGAAAACCTGACTCTGAAGTAGGGCCTTGTACCTTTATAAAAATTACTTTTTATGTTGGAAATTGAGAAGTTTTTGGTCAGTATGTTTTTTGCCATTTGGCCTAATTGTGTCCAGAAGTAAGGGGCTTAAAATTTGGGTTTTTTGATTCCCTAAAGAAGGGGACTTCCTTAGTATATGAGAATAATAGCTAGGAAAACCATATTCTGTAACTTGAATATGTCCCTAGTAGAGATAAGAGAATATTTCATATCAGACTTTCCTACAAATGGTAAAAAATTTATTTGGGGAAAAATCAAGGATTCAATGTTTAAGCCAAATTACTCACCAGCCATTTACCAGATGCCTTCTGTAGACTTAGTACCACTCCATGTACTGCAGCGTTGATTATAGAGATAAGCCATAGTCCCTGTCCCAAATAAAGGGGAGGGCAGTACTGAACAGTTTTGACATACTAAGTGCTTTACATTTATTTTGACTTTTTTTTTTTTTGTGAAGAGATCAGCCCTGTGCTAACATCTGCCAATCCTCCTCTTTTTTTTTTTTTTTTTTTTGCTGAGGAAGACTGGCCCTGGGCTAACATCCGTGCCCATCTTCCTCCACTTTATATGGGACACCGCCACAGCATGGCCTGACAAGCGGTGCGTTGGCGCGTGCCCGGGAGCCGAACCGGCGAACCCCGGGCCGCCGCAGTGGAGCGCGCACACTTAACCGCTTGTGCCACTGGGCCAGCCCCTTATTTTGACTTTTAACCTCATAAATCTATCACTAGATAACCCTGTTTTTCTCATGTGGGAACTGGAGCTTGAAGAGGTGAAACCATTTGGCTGGTAATTAATGGATTTGAACCCAAGTCTTTCTGACTCTGAAACTTTACACATACTGCCTTTCTAAAAGACAGGAATAAGTATAGTCAGAGCAAAATTATGGTGGTTGCTAGTGGGTGCTATGACAAAGTGCCAACACAGTGCAGAAAGAAGAAAAATCCTATCTTCTTATGAGGGGACAGTAGAGACTTTGTGAGGGGAATTTAGTTTGACCTTGAGTAGAAAGGAGAGACTTGGAGTTGAGAATCCATTTTTATCAGAACACCTTCATCTGAGACCTCAAATATACATTTTGGGTTTGGGAGAGTTGTCAAGCCCTGTTCTGTATGGTTTGGGTAAGAATTCTGGGGTTCCCAAATCAACTTTTGAGACCCCAGACTTAACTAGATATTTGTAAAGGTGATATAGGAGTGTTTGCTACACCCTATATGGTACAGGGATAGCTTTGCCTAGAAGGGGTTGCAGTTTCGATTTGTTTTATTGACATCATCCCATTTTCTTTCCTCCCTACCTCCAATTATATTTGGAATTAAATTAGGAATTTGAGATGGAGTGCTTCAAGATGATATGGACATAGACCTAGGCTTTAAGTTTCAGGGTTGCACCGAGTAGCTGTGAAATGACTGGAAACCCTGGTCTCTGTCTGACTTAGCCTGAAGACTCCAGACTTTGATAAAACGTTCATTCTTTTAGACAATGTCCTGTAGTTTGGGAAGTAATTCCTAAAAGTGATGAAATATTTGTAAGATTGAAGGAAATGATGGGGCATGGGGAGATTTTCCAGGCTTATGGGGTAGCTAGAAAGAAGACGCAGATATGAGAAAAACATACATCCTATAATTCTTGGCTAGAGAGCCTGGTAAGTGTTTGGGGCAGAAAAAACTAGGTTTGTGGCCTAAAATAATTATATATAGGCTCTTTCTCTCTGCCCCATTCTCGGAAGGAGTAAATTGGAATTCATATTTATTTAAAATGCTTCATCCTCTATCTTGCAGTGGTTTTTATAAAATCTTAATTCTGGGCAGCGAGCCTCAGTAAAACAATTTTGCCAGCTGTTGGTTACTTGAACGTCCCCAAAATAAAGGTAACTGAAAATAAGACTGACTGCTTTTAGACTGCAGTGGTCTTTCCTAAACTTCTGTAACCACTTTTCCTGAAGAAATGCAGATGGTTCCATTTCTCTAGGAGGGCTTCTTACTGTGTCACTCTGTGTGTATGTACACATATATGTGTTGTACAGGTGCTTCCCTTCTCCCCAACCCTTTTAGAGTTGATGGCTTTGTCCCTGATTGTTCAGTATAATAGTTTTCAGATTCACTAAGAGCTTGTGTAGTAATGCTTGCTTTGTTTTTTTTCTCTTCCACTCTTGTTTTATTTTTACTTTTTTTCCTTTGTGATGTGACATTTTCAGCTGATGTATTGAAAGCAAATCCTTCTAATTTGGGAGCCCAGATCACAAGAGTGAGTTTTTCTACTAGTGTCTTTAGCTGTATATCTTTTTTTGTGTGTGTCTTTGCACCCTTTTCCCCTCCCAATTCAAAAATATTTAAAACACATTTCATAAATATTAGGTAAGAAAATTCCTCTGTCTGTTGAACATCATGCCTTTCCACAAAGCAATGTCCACTTTATATTGGGTCAAATCCCTTTTCCCAATGCTGTTGTAAAAGCATAGGTTAATGTATGTGTTTTGTTTTGGTTTGTTTTTTATGTTATCTAGTGTGTTGAAAATAATTTTAGTTCTTTCTTCATTGCAGATAGATAAGTCTGGACTCTGTCACCAGTGTGTCATAGCAATGTTCTTTTCTGGTTTTTGTCATTTTGTGTTTTAAAGGAAATTACATAGTAACTTCTGAGAATAAACGACCTGTTCTTTTATCAGGATTTAAAGTAATAAATTCTTTGACTTATCTCTATTCTCCCTCCTCCTCTTCTGGATATTCCTATCAGGGCCATGAAAGATGAAAAGCTATACATATTACTTTCTAATTTCAGCAGACTGACCAAATGAAAGTGGTCAGACTGGTGAGCTCTGAACATTCTAGCTTTGGAAGACAGGTTTGTTTGATAGTTACGGGAAAAGTGTTCATGCTGAAAAGAAATAAAGCACCTTTTTATGGTAAAATAAAAGTATGCTTTCTATTTGTTAGTTCTGATTCACATAACCTCCCCATGTAAGCTGTACATTGCTTTTTAAGATCTTACACCTGGGTAATTCTCTGTACTAGCTTAACCCTTTTCTGTTTCTCTGGCTTATGTTATTACAATTTATCTCATGTTCTGTTTGTCTAGTTTTGCATCCTGGAAGAGCAGGTGATTAAATCGTCCCTTTTCTTTCCTCCTAATGTTCCAAAATTTGCTTGTTGCTTCTGAAATCATTTAATTTTGCCCAATAAAGCAAATGGTATGCTGTCCTAATTAGAAATGCAGATACTCCACAAGTGTTTTACCGAAAGTAATCAGCCATTGTGTTTTCAATTACCGTAAGAGAGTATAACAATGTATTCTGTACTAGAACTATATAACCATTGATTGAGTGTAAATATTCTAAAGGCCTTGCTTTCAGGATCCCCAAGTTATTCTAAGTCACCCACCCTGTCTTTTCTTTCTTTTGTTACCCCAGAGATTGAAAGATCTCAAACAGAGAGAGTTTGCTCGAAATGTCTCTTCAAGATCCCGCAAGGATGAGAAGAAACAGGAAAAAGCCCTTCGGCGGCTCCATGAATTGGCAGAGCAAAGAAAACAAGCCGAATGGTGAGGATATTTTCTCTCAGAGGGTTCTACAGATAATTATAATCCTTAAGATTTAAGATTATAATTTAAGATTTAAATTAAGATTTAAGAATGATAATCCTTAAGTTTTTAATAGATCCTTGTTTCAAATTGAAAGCATATGTATACTTGGAGTATAATATACTGATTAAGAATGTGCACTCTGAGGTATCCTACTATCTGTGTGACCTGAATTATCTAGGCTCTGTGCCTCAGTTTCCTGATCTGTAAGATGGAGATGATAATAACAATTTACTTCTTACAGTTGTTGTGAAGAGTGATTAAATTATTACATCAAAAGTGTTTATAAAAGTGCCTAGCACATAGAAGATGCTCAATAAATCAATAAATTATGCAACTATTATTATTGTACCTATTCTCCAACATTCTTTTTATGTGGAAAAGCACATATATTATAGTATCCTATTTTATAGCTAAAAACTACTTGGGCACAGATTCAAGTATTGTAACTGCCTTTTAAGTACTAAACACTAAAATCTAGGGAATTCTATCCATTTATTTCTCTGCAGATTCCTGCCTTCATGAGTATTCTTTTTAATGTTCTTTCATGATTGTTGATGATTATCAATTTGGGGCGGGTATTGATACCCGCCCCAAATTGATACCCGCCCCTATTGATAGGGGCGGGGATTGACTTAGGTGGAATTTACCCCACCTAGGGCTAAATTTCCAAGCAGCTAGACTTGGGGGACCCAGTCTTTGAGCATCTGAGGATTCATGAGGTCTGTGCCTCAATCAGAAAGACTTAAGCCCCCATGTTTGTTTTTTGTGGCTGGCCAGGACCAAAGGAAGGAACTGGTTATGGTAGAAAGAGAAACTATGATCGTGGCTTTTAAAAGTTTACAGCCAAATTGGGGCCAATTTTCAAGTTCCTGGACTTACTAGATTTATTTTTGTGTCCGGTTCCTTTTTTACTAATTTACTTCTCTTGTATTTTGGAGGAAGAAGGAAGGGAGAGAACACATACAGTCTAAGTTTTGAAACAGAACTAACCTCTAAGCTCTTATGTTGAGATAAACTGCCTATAAACTGGTTCTCATTCCTTCTTTGGCAGCTCTTTATGTAGTAAACACATTCCTCTTGGGCATGTTGCAAGGGTACCACCTTAAAACGTATATGCCAGGCCACTTTCTCGTTCAGGACATATTTTAATACATGTTTTTCTTCAGAGGTAACTTTTAGTTCTCAGTTTTATAAACAGTTTAAAGATGACCAAGTAATCTCTTGGAAGAGTAAAAGAAGGTTTTGATCCATCATCAAGTATTTCATTGTCCTAGGAGCAATGCATGACCCCATAGTAAGTATTATTGAAGTAACATGGCACAAGACTAAAAGATCAAAATAAATCCCCTTTTTATTCAATTTGAGAGTTTCTTTGTTGTGCGGTAGGTTTCATGACACAGTGTAAGTATCTCTTGCTATCCAAATCTGTTGGAGTCTCATCTTCCACTAGCAAAAGTTCAGATAGCAAAGGATACCACATTATGCAAATATATTTGGTTCCTGAGTTTAGGACAGCTAGTAGCTAGAGTTCAGATAACAAGGGCTTCATGCAAACAGGTATCTAATTCTCTTCAGTTCTTGAGTTTGTCTTGAGAGATACCTGTATAGTCCACACTGTAAAAATTTGAGACATGACAGGAGTTTAAAACATTGGCTTTGAGGGGCCGGCCCTGTGGCTTAGCGGTTAAGTGCGCGCGCTCCACTACTGGCGGCGCAGGTTCGGATCCCGGGCGTGCACCGACACACCACTTGTCTGGCCGTGCTGAGGTGGCGTCCCACATACAGCAACTAGAAGGATGTGCAACTATGACATACAACTATCTACTGGGGCTTTGGGGAGAAAAAGGAGGAGGATTGGCAATAGATGTTAGCTCAGGGCGGGTCTTCCTCAGCAAAAAGAGGAGGATTGGCATGGATGTTAGCTCAGGGCTGATCTTCCTCACAAAAACAAAACAAACAAAAAAAACACTGGCTTTGAGGTTCCTCAAAAGGTTCCTGTTTTCAAAGCTGAGAAAGTGCTTAGTAGCATCATGATCATTGTACGGAATGCCCAGAAAATATCACAAAACGAAAGCAAATGCTTGGGCGTGGTGTCCAGAAGATAGGCATAGACTCTTAGTTTCTAAACCGGACATACTAACCACAGACTGCTGTCGAGTAGCACGGTAGAGGAGGCATGTTTAACTCAGAGAATATGTACATTTTAAAAAATGAAATTTGAAAGCACAGAGGAAATTAGGTTCTTTTTTTTAACCTGAATGAAATACAACCTTTGTGAATAGATATTCAGCCTACGTTTGATAGCATACTGAGTGGGTAGGATGATATAATAAGAAATTAGAATGGATACAGAACTGGTAGACTGTACCAGATGGTAATGGTAGACTATTTGAATTGTGAAATAAGACTTACTTTTTTATATTTTAGACAGCAGTAACTGACTAGCCCTGGGAATGTAGCTTGGTAGATTAATAGTGCGAGACTGCTCATCCTTATTGAGGAAGTTCCCTTCGTTAGCGCAGGGCTCGGGAATGATGACCACTCAGTGTCTTTGAAACCTACCTGCAATGTAATGGTAGAACGTAAGAGATAAGTATTTTATAAGAAGTATAAAATACACCCCTAAATCTGTTTTTTTGTTTGTTTTTCATTTGTCTAAACCATTGTGTAGTGCACCTGGAAGTGGTCCCATGTTCAGACCAACCACAGTGGCTGTAGATGAAGAAGGTGGAGATGATGATAAAGATGAATCAGCTACAAACAGTGGCACAAGTGCCACTGCCACTTGTGGCCTGGGATCCGAATTCTCCACAGATAAAGGAGGCCCTTTCACTGCAATACAAATCACTAATACCACTGGCCTGGCACAGGCTCCTGGGTTAGCCTCCCAAGGCGTCAGCTTTGGCATTAAGAATAATCTGGGGACCCCATTGCAAAAATTGGGAGTGTCATTTTCCTTTGCCAAGAAGGCTCCTGTCAAACTAGAATCAATAGCATCAGTTTTCAAGGACCACGCAGAGGAAGGAAACTCTGAAGATGGAGCAAAAGCTGATGAGAAGGGTTCTGACCAAGGACTGCAGAAGGTGGGAGACTCTGATGGTAGCAGTAATCTTGATGGTAAAAAAGAGGATGAAGACCCTCAGGATGGAGGGTCCCTTGCATCAACATTATCTAAGTTAAAAAGAATGAAGCGAGAAGAAGGAGCTGGGGCTACAGAGCCAGAGTATTACCACTACATCCCCCCAGCACACTGCAAAGTAAAACCTAATTTTCCCTTCCTACTCTTTATGAGAGCCAGTGAACAAATGGAAGGTGATAATAATACACACCCAAAGAGTGCCCTAGAGAGCAAAAAAAGCAGTTCTCCGAAGCCTAAAGGCTACATCAAGGTGGCAGCAAGCCAAGGAGCAGAAAAGACAGTTAGTGAAGTCTCCGAGCAGCAGACAGAAACCAGTGTGGCTGAGCCGTCAGAGCCTGGAAGCAAAGCTGAGACAAAGAAGTCCTCGGGAGGGGATGTAAGTGAGCAGAGTTTAGAGAGTCAGAGTACTTCAGAGATCCAAACGTGTGAGTCTAATCCTTCTAAAGAAACTTTTCAGGCCACCCTAGCAGGGAAAGAAAGCCACGAGGGACCCAAACATCCTACTGGTCCCTTCTTTCCTGTTTTGAGCAAAGATGAAAGCACTGCCCTCCAGTGGCCATCAGAACTATTAATTTTCACCAAGGCAGAACCCTCCATTTCATACAGTTGTAACCCTTTATACTTTGACTTTAAACTTTCAAGGAACAAAGATGCCAGAGCTAAAGGGACAGAAAAACCAAAGGACATAGGTGGTTCCTCAAAGGACCATCTCCAAGGCGTTGATCCAGGTGAGCCAAATAAAAGCAAGGAGGGGGAAGAGAATGTAGAACATTCCTCAGGAGGCAGAATGGATGTACCTGCTTCAGGGTCTGCCTGTAGCAGCCTGAATAAGCAGGAGCCTGGGGGCAGCCATGGGTCAGAGACAGAAGACACAGGGAGAAGCCTTCCTAACAAGAAAGAACGATCTGGAAAATCCCACCGACATAAAAAGAAAAAGAAGCACAAAAAATCCAGCAAACACAAACGGAAACACAAGGCTGACCCAGAAGAGAAAAGCTCTAAGGCAGAGTCTGGGGAGAAGTCTAAGAAACGCAAGAAACGAAAACGAAAGAAGAATAAGTCATCAGCCCCAGCAGATTCTGAACGAGGTCCCAAATCAGAACCCCCTGGGAGTGGTAGCCCTGCACCACCAAGAAGACGGTGGCGAGCTCAAGATGATTCCCAGCGGAGATCTCTCCCAGCTGAAGAAGGGAGCAGTGGCAAGAAGGATGAAGGTGGAAGTGGTGGCAGCTCACAAGATCATGGTGGGAGGAAACACAAAGGTGAACCTCCAGCTTCATCCTGCCAGCGAAGAGCTAGCACCAAACGGAGCAGCCGGTCCAGCCATCGGAGTCGACCCAGTAGTGGAGATGAGGATAGTGATGATGCTTCATCACGCCGGCTGCACCAGAAGTCTCCATCCCAGTATAGTGAGGAGGAGGAGGAGGAAGATTCGGGCAGTGAGCATTCCCGTAGTCGCTCACGGTCTGGCCGGCACCATTCCTCACACCGTTCCTCCCGGCGTTCTTACTCCAGTAGCTCAGATGCTTCTTCAGACCAGAGCTGCTATAGTAGACAACGCAGTTACTCTGATGACAGCTATAGTGACTATAGTGACCGATCGCGAAGGCACTCCAAGCGCTCCCACGACTCTGATGACTCAGACTACGCCAGCTCCAAGCACCGATCCAAACAGCACAAATATTCATCATCTGATGATGACTATAGCCTCAGCTGCAGCCAGTCCCGAAGCCGGTCTCGGAGTCATACCAGGGAACGCTCAAGATCCCGAGGCCGCAGCCGCAGCAGCAGTTGTAGTCGCAGCCGAAGCAAACGGAGAAGCCGCAGCACCACAGCCCACAGCTGGCAGCGGAGCCGGAGCTATAGCCGGGACCGCAGCCGAAGCACCAGGAGCCCTTCCCAGAGATCAGGCTCCAGGAAGGGATCATGGGGTCACGAGAGCCCTGAGGAAAGGCATTCTGGTCGTCGAGACTTCATACGCTCTAAAATCTACCGCTCCCAGTCTCCCCACTATTTCCGATCAGGCCGGGGAGAATGTCCTGGAAAGAAAGAAGATGGCAGAGGAGATGATGGTAAAGGGACAGGCCCACCCTCCCAGAACAGCAACATTGGTGCAGGAAGGGGGTCAGAAGGTGACTGCACCCCTGAAGACAAGAACTCCGTCACTGCCAAACTGCTACTGGAGAAGATTCAGTCAAGGAAAGTGGAGAGGAAACCCAGTGTGAGTGAGGAGGTGCTGGCCACCCCTAATAAAGCTGGGCTCAAGCTCAAGGACCCACCTCAAGGTTACTTTGGGCCTAAGCTCCCCCCTTCTCTTGGCAATAAGCCTGTCCTTCCACTGATAGGGAAGCTCCCAGCTACCCGAAAGCCCAACACCAAGAAATGTGAAGAGTCTGGCTTAGAAAGGGGGGAAGAGCAAGAACAGTCAGAGACAGAAGAAGGGCCTCCAGGGAATAGTGATGCACCATTTGGACATCAGTTCCCCTCAGAGGAAACAGCTGGCCCCCTGGCAGACCTACCCCCAGAAGAGCCAAAGTCTGAAGAAGCTACTGCTGATCACCCTGTGGCTCCACGAGGCACCCCAGTGCACTCTGACTGCTATCCTGGGGACCCAACCATCTCCCATAACTACCTCCCTGACCCCAGTGATGGGGACACCCTAGAGTCCGTGGATAGTGGCAGTCAGCCAGGCCCTGTGGAATCCAGCTTGCTGCCTATAGCACCAGATCTTGAGCACTTCCCCAGTTATGCACCTCCCAGTGGGGAGCCTAGTATTGAGTCAGCTGATGGGGCTGAGGATGCTTCCCTGGCCCCCCTAGAGAGCCAGCCCATCACCTTCACTCCCGAGGAGATGGAGAAGTACAGCAAGCTCCAGCAGGCCGCACAGCAACACATCCAGCAGCAGCTTCTAGCCAAGCAAGTAAAGGCCTTTCCAGCCTCTGCTGCCCTGGCCCCAGCCACTCCAGCCTTGCAGCCTATCCACATTCAGCAGCCGGCCACAGCCTCTGCCACCTCCATCACAACTGTTCAGCATGCCATCCTGCAACATCACGCTGCAGCAGCTGCTGCTGCCATTGGCATTCACCCCCACCCCCATCCCCAGCCACTTGCCCAAGTACATCATATTCCCCAGCCCCACCTGACCCCCATTTCTTTGTCCCACCTCACTCACTCAATCATCCCTGGCCACCCTGCCACCTTTCTCGCTAGCCATCCCATCCACATCATTCCCGCCTCAGCCATCCATCCTGGGCCCTTCACCTTCCACCCTGTCCCACATGCTGCCCTCTACCCTACCCTACTTGCCCCACGGCCTGCTGCAGCAGCTGCCACTGCCCTCCACCTTCACCCACTACTTCACCCCATCTTCTCAGGTCAGGACCTGCAGCACCCCCCCAGCCATGGCACATGAGTTGGGGGATGGGAGCCCAGGTAGGGCCAGGGAAGGTGACCCATAAATCTTCCCTTGGGGGTGTTGAGCCATTAATACCAGCAAGTAGAAGCTGGGATGGGCAGTGTCTGACAGCCAAAGAATCGAGTTTTGGCTTGCAGGGGTGGTTTTAGATTTGAGGTTTGCTTTAGGTTTACTATCAGGGATTATTTTTTTTTTCTCCTTCCTCCTCTCTGTCCCTCCCTCTCCTGTGTTTCTAAGCTAGGGAACACCAGTAAGTGCTACCCACCTCTCTGCGGCAACATCTCCAAACTGTTGAGTTTAGATGCTTCCCTCCTCCCTCTACTTTTTATCCTCTGCTCTTCCCTTCTATAAATTTTAAAACATTATCCTCCTCTGGCCGGCGGGTTGTCCATCTGGTCCTGCCTTCTCAGTATCTTTGACCATCGTTGGTGACTTTATGTTATCCTGGGTGAGGTGGAAAGGGAGTCTGACCTGGAACCAGATGCTACTCAGGCTGTATTCGATCCACTTCCCACACAAACAGGGAGCCACACATTTGGCACTGTTGTCCTCGTGTCCCTCATCCCAGAAGAGACATCTGCATATCCCAGAAAAGAAGATCCTATCATGAATAGAAGCTATGCGGAACATAGAGTCACCCATATGCTTCCCCAGAGAGGAGCTCATGTGTCTGAAGGGTGTATTTTCTTCTGTCATGTTGATGTTTCCTTCTTAATTTATAGGATTTTTTTTTAATGTAAAAAATTGCACTGAACTCTACAAACGTAAATGCTGCTTTTTGTAGCTCATATAAAAAAGGTCCCATATTTGTAGTATACTGCAATAATATTTTTTACATCCAGCTCTTTAAGTGATCCTTGTTCTGGTGGCTTTGTGTAAATATGTTTGCCCTAGTTGAATTAAGAAACTTTAAAAGTTATAAAATGAAAACAAAAATAAAGTATTTGTTTTCTGCTAGATGCAAAAATGACTAAGCATGTATATTTTATCAAGCTCATGTATTTTTTGAAGTTATGAACTATAAAAATGATAAAAGGAACATTGTTTAACATTTTTTGCTGGGACAAAATGGTTGGTAATTTACAGTAAGTGGCGTCCCCAGCAGTGGGATTTTTTAACTAATGGGCAGCAGTCTGCTGAGGGCATCAGAGGGATACTCAGTTATGACAGTCTCCCTCATGCTTGGCTGTTTTATACAGAGAAACAGATGGGCCCCACAGAGGAGGAGGGAAAGATTCAAGAGCTTTATTCTCTGGAAGCAGTGAGGTTTATAGTGATTGTCTGGGGGATTCCTGGGTTTCCTGGGTGCCTTGTTCCCGGCGATCCATTTGCCTTCCTAGTACTTAGGCCCCCTCTGACAATTTTTTTTTTAATATGCCTTTTGGGTTGGCTAGAAATTGAAGGAGAAATAGACCTGGGGGATGATAGTGTTGGGACAGTTTTCTTCCTCCTCTTGTTGGGAGGTGAGCACATTTATAGATCCTGCAAATTTTTTTTGCTTCATAGTTTCCATGCCTTCTGGCCCGTTATAGTTTACACAGTAAAGATTCCTTTTTTCATTTCTCTCATGACACCTACCAGAGGAAGTACCACCTCAATTCCTCTTGCTCCTCTTGCCTTTCACCCAGGCTCAGACCTAATTAACACACTGACCCAAAGGTCTTGATATTGCAGGTCTCATCTGTGGTGTAGTTAGCAGTTCCCTGTTCAGCATTTCCCTACCTATTCCTGTGGCTAGAATTGGTTAGGTGGTCACCTGACAGGAAAAACAAACCCTGCTTACCTGGGCCAAGGCTCTGTGTCTGCCTTTCTTCTCAAATTCCCAAAAGAAAAGGTTTTGAGTTTATGAGAAGCAAGTGCTGGGCAAACAGGGCTCTTGACTGAGCGTCCTACCTGTTCAGTGCTCCTCGTCTGGTTCAGAAGCATCACATTTTTGATAACTAGCACTGGAAAAATGAAATCGTCTGTTTGAAGTGAAGGAACTCATTTTTCTTTGCCTTCAGCCCATGTAAATATTTAAATGATACAGTATTAACACTTTTGTGCTGCTTCCCATTAGCTTGTAGATTGAGCCATACTCTGGCTGCCTCTGCCTTCCTGGGGGCAGTTTTCTTTAACTTCCAGGATAGTGATTTTAAAACTTAAAAAAAAGGAACAACAAAATAAACCTATCCTTACTTACAAGCATAACAGATTGTATTTATCACATATGATAGAGATATATATGCTGTAAAATTAGGGAAAGGAACTTTCTAATAAACCAATGATTTGTGGAAACTTAGCAGAGTCTGTCGTGATTGTTGCCCCATCCACAGAAGTGGGGAAGGAGTGGAGTTACGGGTTACAAATAACATCATCTTTGAAGTGATCAAGGAATAGATTCTTATGAACCAGTTGTTTATATTTGGAATTGTGCTTCTCAAAGCTCAGGCTGCCCAAGTAGAGGGGAAAGATTATGGCTGTGGGAGGAAGTAATAGTAGTTAAGTTTCTCTCAGTCATAGGTAGATGTCTTGGAGGAATGTGCACCTCCTCTCCACTCTCCCATAAGGATTTTCTTCTGTATCTACCTTTTTCCTCATTTTAGAAGATATTCTGTATATAGTAGAATGTATGGTATGTAGGTGCTTACTAAATGGGTTTGGAATTTCTGGCTTTGATTTTTTAGGATTTTGGATGAACTTCAGGGCAATGGGATTATAAGAGTCATCCGCCTGGCCTTTTGCCTTCCAGATGGAGTTCTGTACCAGAACCAGTCTTGCATTCTCCTCAACCCTTTAATACCGCTACAGTGCTTGAGAGCTACCTGGTAAAAGGAAATAAGCCCTAATGGTTACTGAGCAGATAAAAGCTATCTTCTGTATCACAAAATCACAAAAGGCAGAAAGTTTAGCATCAAAAGCTAACCATAGATTTGTAGTGATAAATTAATTTCTCTTCCTTGGCCTTTCAGGAAGGAATAGTAGATGTCTATTTCTTTCCTACTCTCTCATACAGCTGTTCTCCCTTTGACTAAAGAGAAACTATTCAACTTGAACCTTGGGTTGGATGCTCAGATCTGCCTATTTTCCTAAAATAGGAAAATCCCTGCCCAGAAAGAAAGGATGTCAGGAAATGAAGAGTGATTTCCTGCGCAGGCAGGGTGTCAGTGACCTGGCAGGCAGACTGGCCTGTAGAGAGTATGCTATGTGAAGGTATGTGCAGCGGCCTGATTCCACTAAGGGTTCTGCCTGTTTCAGCCACTCGAGCTTGACACGTGGAAGTACTCCCTCTTCTACACCCTCAATAACTAATTCAGGCCTTGTTAACCATTGCCATTCTTATTTGGCAGAGATACCTTCACTTCTCCCTTATCAACTCATGTCTGAATTATTGCAGAATTTTCCTGGCTGGCCTCCCTGACTCTAGAATCTAATTCCCTGTCCCATGTAAACTCACTGGCTTTTCAAAATCTGAGTGCAGTTCATTTTGTATTCACTGCTTCCCAGTAAAATTATAAGCTCTGAGAGGACAGGGACTGATTCTTATACTTGCTTTTTTCTTAACCCCTTAGAGTGTTCTACATAGTGCTGAACACATAGTAAACATTTTCATTATATGTTCAAGAAAGATGAGCAAAGTAAAATACCATTAGCTGAGGATTATGCATCAGGATTTAGCAAGGAAACATCAAAGATGATAGACGATTTTTTCTATATATCCTCTACATTACCTAGCTCAGTGCCAGGCACATAGAAATTCAATAATTGCTGACTTATTGAAGCCTTAACAGAACTTTGAGTTCGTTGAGGGATTCTAGGACTCAGGCCGATAGGATGGGAAAGTGGGAGCAATGTGTCAGCACTCCTCTGCCTGCTATCTCAGAAGGGAGGTCAACCCAGCTCTGACCCTGAAGGGACACACATGAGGAACAGAATCCTTATTGAATACCAAACCCCTCTCGCTTCCCAAATCTGATCCTCCACCTGTTTCCAATTTTGGTTAATGGTACCACAGTCCTACCAGCCAGCCATGCAACAAAGTTTTGAATTACTATTGACACCTCACTACCACATCCAGTTACTGCCTGTGAATCTCTGCTCTCTTTTGTTCCTGCTGTCAGTACCATGGTTCAGGCCTCATCACCTTTAGCCAAGAGAACTACAGTTGCTATCCATCTTCCCACTAAGTCTTGCCTCTTCCAGTTCCTTCCATCCACAGGCAGCCAGTGTAATCATCCAAATTGGAGCACAATTGATCAATGTATCTCTTATTCCCTGACAAAAATCTTTATGATTCTCCCATCTCCTACAGATTAAAGTTCAAATTGCTTAATATGACATTCAGGGACCTCCAATGATTTGACCCCAGTCTTCCATTCTACCCTCATGCCCCAGTGCACCCCTTTAAACACCCTATGCTGAGTCAACTACTTGCCCTTCTGTATAATTGGCCTCTATGTTCTTCTGCCACTCTCTTTGCTTGTTATTTCCTGTGCCTAAAAACCACTTCATTCTCTGACAAAAAGCAACATAGTGTAATGGTTAAGAATGTGAATTCAAGCACAAATGTGCTTGAATCCTAAGTTTTGCCACCCATTGGCTGTGTAAACTTGGGCAATTGACCTAAAATTCTCTGTGCCACAGTTTTTGTGTTTATAAAATAAGCATAATAGCACCAATTTCATTGGGTTGTAATAAGGAGCAAATGATATAAATGATTTCAGCTAGGTGTAATTGCCCTTTTCAAGGTATGCTTTCCTATCCCTCTGCCACAGTTCTGTGTGTGCATGTCTTAACTCCCTCTGGACTAAGTTCTCTAAGGATCTTTGACAACTATCTTTGTATCCCTTTTCACTCAGGGCCTTGAACAGAATAAATACGTATTAAAAACTTTAGTGAAATGTGAGTTAACATTGGGCTACACAGTATATACCAGTAATACAATACCACTCAGTTGAGGACAGGACACTAGCAGGGTGAAAGGTTGAGTTAAGTATTCATTCCAACAAATGTCTTACATGCCTACCATGAGCTTGGCACTAGGAATTCAGCAGTGAAGAAGGCCCAGACTGAAATTCAAGGAGCTTGTAACCTAGTAAGAGATAGGATTTTGAGCTGTGCGCTGAGGTGGTGAATTATGAGAGAAAGGAAGGAGCTGAAGGGATTCCAGAATGGCACAGGGCAGCTGGGCAGGATAAGACGATGGTTAAACATGATCAGAAAATATAGATCAGGGGCCGGCCCTGTGGCGCAAGTGGTTAAGTCCGCACACTCCGCTGCAGCGACCCGGGGTTCGCAGGTTGGGATCCCGGGTGCACACAGACACACTGCTTGTCAAGCCATGCTGTGGCAGCGTCCCATATAAAGTAGAGGAAGATGGTCACGGATGTTAGCCCAGGGTCAAAATTCCTCAGCAAAAAGAGGAGGATTGGCATCGGATGTTAGCTCAGGGCTGATCTTCCTCACAAAAAAATAAAAAAATAAATGAAAAAAATTAAAAATTAAAAAAATATATAGATCAAAAGGAGGATGTGGCTATATTCCTTTACCTCTAGCAGATCTCTTGAATTTCCTTCCTGAGCACCTGCTTTTTTGGGAAGACATGCAGCACTGTTGAGATTTGTCACTCCTCTTCCTCTCATCCATAGAAAATGACCTTGCCTTTCTGCTCACAACTACTCCTCTTTCCACTATGTGACTCCTTGTTTGCATCTTCCATCCTCAGTGCATGTTTCCATTCGGTCTGTCTCTCAGCAATACCTACTATATGTTGGGCTCTTGGCTAGACCTTGGGGCTGCAGAAAAGAACCGTGCTTTCAAGGCACTCATGGACACAATCCAGTGAACAGACCATGACTAAACCGTGTGATTGGTGTTGTGCCCATGTGTGTTAACCCCAGGGTGCCAGCCTGAGCAGTCGAGAGAGGCTTCCCCTAGGCAATGACTCCACTAGAATTGTCTTGATGGTTAGACAAGAGCTCTGTCACCCAAGAAAAAGTGAGGGCCTGCCTTGAGAAACTGAACAGCTGGTGCATAATCTCAGAGCCTGTAAGCCAGAATACCCTGGAATAACTCCACTTTATCTCCATCTCCTTTCCTCTCGGGCCAAGATCCATTCACCACCCCTTTCCCAGCACTGGCTGCACTGCTGTGGCCACATTAAGACTTGTCCCAACATGGAAGACTGAGGAAGCTGTTGCACCAATATGGCTGACTGAAGCTGCCCTAGGCCCTAGAAGGAGGAAGTGGATAAGTACCTTATCCAAAAGGATACAGCAGCCTCGGGTCTTATCAGGGGGCAGCAGCTTCCTTACTCCTTCCCCCACCTCTGACCAAGTCAAAACGTGCCACAGCAGTGCAGGCAGCTGGGAGGGGCTGGAGCAGGACGAGCTGTAGAACTGTGGGCTAGAGCGGAGCTGTATGCACCAGTTAGTTCATGGTTGCACTATCCCAAGCAGAAAGCAATGGTGCCTTTAGACTAGCACGGTAGTAGCAGAAATGGGGTGAAGATTCAAGAGATGCAGTTGAGAGGCAGAACCAACAGGACTTGGTGATAAAGTTCTCTCAGGAAAAGGGAGGAGTCATGGCTTTCAGCCATAAGCATCCACCCCCAGTATGGCCTCACTCCCTTCCTGGCAATCCTAGAAACCAAATGGGTCCAGGGCCGGTAGCCCTTATGCTCTGCCTGCTGCTCAGCAAGTGGGTTCCAGTTTGATAAGAGAAGACTTCCTGTGGTGAAAACTGAAAGGAAGAGGAAGGAGCTAGCCCATTCCTGCCTAGGAGGTTGTGGGAGAAGGAAGATGGCCAGAGCTTTGTGTCCACTTCATGTCCTCTGGCTTCTGGAGTGGATGCAGCTGCTCTTGGGACCCGGTACAGCCCCTCCAGCCTGGGCCTTGAACCTGGACCCACTGCAGGTCACCTTCTACACAGGCCCCAATGGCAGCCACTTTGGGTTTTCACTGGACTTCTACAAGGACAGCCGTGGGAGGTGAGCCTTGGGGGAGGTTTGGGTGTGGGGAGAGAGAAGGACTCCCACACCATCACTGCTTCTGTGGGCCTTGAGTTCCCCACTTATGATAGAAGTTGAGCAAAATGACTTCTAGGGTCTATGAGTTCTTGTTAGGAATACTGAGGAGGGACCGCCTCAGGTGAGGGTGTCAGGGAGGGTCACCAGTGGAGACATGGGCACTGAAACTACAACAAGAACAAGGGAAGACAAAAGTTGATGCCTTATTTTTTTTCCCCAAGTGTCAGTTGTATGTATCAATTCTCATCCCCTTGAAATACAGAAAGGAGCACATGTTTTAAATTGACTTGCAAAACTATAAAATTGTCTACCCACCGCAACCTTGCTTCTCTACTCCACTCCCTCATCCCCATCAAAATTATAGGTATTTGAAAAGCAGCAATAGACCATTAGTGGTTGGGATTGATCAGGCTGCAAAATCGGACTGACAAGATTAGAGTCCTGGCCCCTCCTCTTTATAGTAACTACCCTGAGCTATTAATTATTGTGGTGGACATTGTGATGCCCAGCTTCAGGGAGTGGCAATGGCAGATAGACTTCAAGTATCAGCCCCTAGGGGAATTTCCTCTGCTGAAGAGACCCAGCTACCCCAAAGTCAAGTCCCCTTCCTAATGTGGCCTACAATCAATGACTGATCAATGAGAAGTGTGGAGGCAGAAGAGGGCTGTAAGGGTCTGACCCTCTCACCTTAACTTGGGGCAGTTCTGAAGGGTCCTTCTAGCTCCAGAGCTCTCAGGGTGTGGGCCTATGATTGTCATTGGGCCTGAATCTCAACTCAACTCCTTCCTCTGCCGACTCCTGCTTCTTTCCCCACCTTTCCACAGATATTGGTTCATGGACACTACTTAATTACATCCTGCACGCTAAAAAAAAAATATATATATAGCATTTTTTTGAGCACTTGTTATTGTGTTATTTGGCTGGCACCATGCTGACCGTCCGTCATACATTTATTTCATTTACTTGTGATGGCATTGATTGGTTGCTACGGTCCCCATTTTATATATAGCAGAGCTGTGATTTGAACCTAGATCTACTAGAGTCCTCAGCAATATCAGCATCCCACCCACCACTTTAGAGGTGCCCACTGGCTTCCCTAATTCTTTACCATTAAAACTAGCTCTCAAGGCGCCAGCCGGTGGCTTAGCGGTTAAGTGCGCACGCTCCGCTACTGGCAGCCGGTGTTCGGATCCCAGGCACACACTGACGCACCGCTTCTCCGGCCATGCTGAGGCCGCGTTCCACATACAGCAACTAGAAGGATGTGCAACTATGACATACAACTATCTACTGGGGCTTTGGGGAAAAAAAGGCGGAGGACTGCAATAGATGTTAGCTCAGAGCCAGTCTTCCTCAGCAAAAAGAGGAGGATTGGCATGGATGTTAGCTCAGGGCTGATCTTCCTCACAAAAAAACCCAAAAAACAAAAAAAACAACTAGCTCTCAGGAAGGAATCTGGTAACAGTCTAACAGTCTCCAGAAAGAAGTTAGTAAACTGCTGGCTTTTGGTGGAGGGTGGGGAGTGTAGATGGTGTATGGCTTAGGAGGTCTTTTTCAGCAAGGATAACAAACCTCTGGTGTTCAAATCAAACCAAATGGTTATAGTCCCACCTTGACCCTTGATTCGCTGGGTTACTTTGGGAATGTGATTTCCTCTCACTGGGAGTCAGTTTCATTGGCCATAAAATGAAAAAGCTGGCCTAGATGGTCTGTGAAGTCTCACTGAGGAAAGATGATCCAATGCTCCCCAAGGCACACTGCCCTTCCGGTAGTGCTCCCAGCGCAGGCACCGGGCATGGGGTATCCAAAATCCACGCGGCGCTCATCCAGCTTTCTTACGCAGCGTGTCCATCGTGGTGGGCGCCCCGCGGACCCTGGGCCGCAGCCAAGAGGAGACGGGCGGCGTTTTCCTGTGCCCCTGGAAGGCCAAGGGCGGCCAGTGCACCTCGCTGCCCTTCGACCTCAGTGAGTCTCGCGCAAGGAGGGAAAGCGAGGGGCTAGAGGGAGGGTGGACAGCCGAGCTTCAGCGCCCCACCCTTTCTTGTGCCTTCCAGATGATGAGACCCGAAAAGTAAGCTTCCAAACTTTTCAAACCTTCAAGGCTCGGCAAGGACTGGGGGCGTCGGTCGTCAGCTGGAGCGACTACGTTGTGGTGGGCGCCGCGGGACCGGGCACAGGCAGCAGACGGGGCAGGGACACGTGGAGTGGGGGAAACCCGAGACTCGCCCCTTCCTCACTCTCCTGTGGCCCTGCCCCAGGCCTGCGCCCCCTGGCAGCACTGGAACGCCCTAGAAAAGACCGAGGAGGCTGAGAAGACGCCGGTAGGTGGCTGCTTCGTGGCTCAGCTCGAGAATGGCCGCCGTGCGGAGTACTCGCCCTGTCGAGCCAACACCATGAGCAGCCGTTACAGTAGAGGATACATGGGTGAGCGTCGCTCTCTGTTGTGGCTCCGCCCACTCGCGGCCACTTAGCCCCGCCCTTAATCTGATCTTCCCAGCGCCCCAAGGTCCTGCTTTCCATCCGGTGTCGCCCAATGGCCCAGCTCCTGGCCACGCCCCACCCCGCCCCGCGCCCATTCAAGTCCTCGCCTCTATGTTACCGCGGCCCCCACCCCTAGACGGCTCCGCCCCCGCCCCAGGCTCCAGGGCACGCTTCTTGATCCGCCCCTTCGCTGACCCCTCCTCCCTGCCTCGTCCCGCAGACAGGCGCTACTGCGAAGCCGGCTTCAGCTCGGTGGTCACTCAGGCGAGTAGAGAGCATACGCGGCGTGGGGGCGGCTGCCAAATAAGGACCCCTCTCACCTCCAGGACTTCCCTTTCAGGCTGGGGAGCTGGTGCTTGGGGCTCCTGGCGGCTATTTTTTCTTAGGTACGTGCCCATCCGTACACCTTCCCTTCTCTCTGCCTGGGGTCTCCAGGCCCCCACACCGCTGTCCCTCGCTCCCTAGGTCTCCTGGCGCGGGTTCCAATTGCCGATATCGTCTCGAGTTACCGCCCGGGCACCCTCTTGTGGCACGTGCCCAACCAGAGCTTCACACTCGACTTCGGCGGACAAGAGTACTTTGACGGCTACCGAGGTAGCCCGGGCACCTCCCTTCTAGTCTTCCCAGCACTCTGTCACCGCCCTCCCCCGCTAGTCAGGTCCTGCCCCTGCGGGAGCGCCCCCATGCCAACCCCTGCTGGCTAGCCCCAGCGCCTCTCCCTCTGCTCCCACAGCTTCCCCCACTTACCGCCCAAGTGCCCTACGCCACACCTCGCCCTTCACCTCGCCCTTCCCGCTCTGGATTCGCTGCGCGGCCTAGGGCAGGTCTTGGCCTGTCGGGGGCCTCAGTTTTCCTTTCTACAATGTGGAGTTTAGACTGGATGGTCTCGGAGTCTCCTCTTTCTTCGTTGCCTTCCTCAACCCCCTCCCTGCTTCGCCCTCCCGGAAAGACTAATTCTCGCTCTGTCTTCAGGGTACTCGGTGGCCGTGGGCGAGTTCGATGGAAATCTCAGCACTACAGGCAAGGAATGCACTTAGTCAAGGGCCAGGGTTGGGGAGCCCAGCCTGGGGAGGGGCACCTCCAAGCCCCGCACCGAAATCAACCCTGGGTGCGGAATGGCGGGCGGAAGGCGGGTAGGTTCAAAGGACCTCATTCACTGGGCCCGGCTCTCCCCAGAGTATGTCTTCGGTGCCCCCACCTGGAGCTGGACCCTGGGAGCGGTGAGTGCCCCCTGCCCTGCCACTTGGCATCCCAAAGTCCCTGGCTCCACTCCTCAGGCTAACACCACCCCCCACCCCAAACTTCCTGCCCTTTCTCACCTGGAGCGGGAGGCTGTCGTGGGGGCACGTATGACACGCGCCTGTGCGTTGTCCCCACAGGTGGAAATTTTGGACTCGTCCTTCCGGATGCTGCACCGGCTACATGGAGAGCAGGTGGGGGCCGGGTCCCTGTGGGAGTGGCCAAGGCTGGGGATTGGGACCCTAGAACATTCCACGAAGTGTGGGGGGCAATGTCTAAGAGAGGGTGCCATGTCCTGGGGTGGGAATTATGGTGCGCCTCGTCTTCCTGCAGATGGCTTCCTATTTTGGGCACTCGGTGGCAGTCACTGACGTCAACGGGGACGGGTGAGGAGGGGGCGCCCCAGCCCTACCCAGTTGGGTCCCCAATTACCAGAGGTTGACTGCCCTGGGTTTGCTGTCCTAGCCCTCACTCCCACGTGACCACCAAGGGGAATGAGAGAGTGAGGATGGGCAGTTAAGATTTGGCCCTGGCCCACAGCATCCCCTAACCCACCCCACTTAACCGCCTGTCTGGCCTGCAGGAGGCACGACCTGCTGGTGGGCGCACCACTGTACATGGAAAGGCGTGCCGACCGCAAGCTGGCCGAGGTGGGGCGTGTTTACTTGTTCCTGCAGCCTCGAGGCCCCCAAGTGCTGGGTGCCCCTAGCCTCCTGCTAACCGGCACACAGATCTACGGGCGATTTGGCTTTGCCATTGCGCCTCTGGGCGACCTCAACCGGGATGGCTACAACGGTAAGGGAAGACAGGAGCCTCACTTGCCGCAAAGGGGTTATCAGCCACAGTAAAGACTGTGGATTTGACCTGAGGGCAGCAGGAGCAGCCAGCAAGGGCTTTAAGCAGGAGAGAGTTAAGGGAGACCAATTAGGATTTGTTTGCGTTAGTGCAGACAAGAGATGGTGACCACCTGGATGTGGATTTTGGCAGTGGAGTTAGAGATGGTGGTGGTTTCACAGATATTTGGTACGTTAGGACTTGATGAGTGACTGGATGTGGGGCTAAGGGAGAGATAGGAGTTGGGTATGTGGCTATGCCTTTCACGCTTGGAATTCAGGTCATGCAGCAGATCTGGGAAAGTGAGATGGGGGGAAGATCAGCAGTCCAGCTCTGGACTTGTTTGAGCTTGAAGGACTTGGGAGCATTAGGCAGAAATGTACAGAGAACAGTTGGGTGTGGCTTCCCCCACTTCCACCAGAGAGGTCTGAGTGGGAGATAGGGGCCTGGAATGGATGGATGAGCTCCTGGGAGCCTGTAAGGTGGGAAGAGGCCAAGGACAGAGCCCTGGGGAGCAAGAGCATTTAGGGGACTCCCAGAGGAAATGAGCCTGGAAAGGAGACAGAGGAGTGTCCAGAGAGGTAGGAGAGAAACCAGGAGATCTGATGGCCCAGAACTCAAAGGAAGAGAGTGCTTCAAGCAGGAGGAAGAGGATTCAGTGGCTCCAGATGCTGCTGAAACGTACAGTTAGATGGGGCTGGAGAAGTATCCGTGGGCTTAAGCAAGAAGGAGGTCATTGGTGACAGTGACAAGAACTGATTCAGGGTGGGTAGGGATAGAAGCCAGAATGCCATGGGGCAAGGTATGAATGGAAGTGAAGAATTGGAGGCAGCCAGGGTAGTCAGCTCTTTCAACCAGTTTAACCGTGAAAGGAAAAAGAGAAAAGATGATCACTAGGAGATGAGGGTCAAGGGAAGGTTATTTTCATTTGGAAGAATATGGAGTGGGTTGAATATGGAGGAAGATGATCTTGTGGGGAAATGGGCGGGTGGGTGGGATGGAAATGAGCCAGAGGAAGGTCCCTGCGATGCCTGGAGAATACGGAGTTGGGATGCTCAGACCAGTGCCAGGGTAAAGGAGGGACACCTATTCCAGGATCAAAGGGGGAAAAATGTAGGTGTGGATTTATAGCACAACAGTTGAGCTGCTCCTCTTTGAGAAGGAAGTGGGAGGCTGGGAGCTTGACTGAATGGAGAAGGTTTGAAATATATGCTGAGCAGACTGGGAGAGGGAGCTGAGCAGAAACCCCTGCAGGATTGCTGGGCAGCACCAAGGTCCCTAGCGAAGACTGGAAGTCAGGAATTCATGGTGCCGGATCTGGTGGGGTCTGGCCAGGCTTGCCCAGGACTGGCAATGGGGCAAGATGGCTGAGGGCATGGCAAGCATGATGGAATGGTCAGAAAATAAGTGAAGAGATGAGGGAGCCAAAGATCAGGAGAGAGTAGAGGCCCAGGGCCTGGGGATACAACTGTGGTCAGGGGGTCTATTTGGATGAATTTTGTGTAACTTGAAAAATCAAAAAATATTTTTCAAGAAAAAAACTCACAGAAAACATATCATAAACAAAATCAGAAGACAAAAGAAAGGCAGTTGCAATATCTATATCAAAGATCTTAATGCCTATCATATGCAAAGAACTCTTGCAAATGAATAAGATTATTAACAAATACATTTTCAAGAGTGACCTTAAAAGTTGTTAGTGATGTCAAGCCCATGGCGTGGCTCTGGGTTTGTGTGAGGGAAGTGGAATGGGGTGAAGATCCCTAGGGGAAGAGGGAGCCAGTATTTAATAGGTCTTGTTTACTTAATCTTCTGGGACTCAGCTTTCTCATCTAATATGGGAATAGTAATGCCTAATTTTCAAGATTAAAGGAAATCTTGTCAATATATTTTTCTCAATAGATAGTGAGTACTGTTAGTGTTTTTATAATCCACTTGATGAGTCTCTCTCCTACCTGATTGTAAACTCCTGGAGGGCAGGGCAGCTGCCTCCTTGACTCAGACCTCTGCATCCCTCTCCTGGTCCCCTGGGGTCTACCTGGAGAAGGAGCTCAGGGAAGTTTCACACGGCCACCTGGAGAGATTGGATAACAAACAGCCACTCCCTTTCTGTTGCTCCTTCCAGATGTTGCAGTGGCCGCCCCCTTTGGGGGTCCCAGTGGTCGAGGCCAGGTGCTGGTTTTCCTGGGTCAGAGTGAGGGGCTTAGCTCACATCCCTCCCAGGTCCTGGACAGCCCCTTCTCCACAGGCTCTGGCTTTGGCTTCTCCCTTCGAGGTGCCACAGACATCGATGACAATGGATACCCAGGTGTCCCTGGACTGCCTCCAGCTGGATAAGAAGGGCCCTTGGGCATTAGCTGGAGATGCTGGGAGACACAGCCAGGGGCCCATGCCTAACCTGGTGCCCCTCTGAGAGCTCTGACCCATCTGTGGCTGGGATGCAGGCAGCGGGTGGGTGGAGGGGGGAGGTGGGTAGGGGGGCCCAGGTCAAACCTTCAATGGGGGAAGTGGTGTGGGGAACCCCTGGGAAGATGAGATGAGGACCCTATGCCCTCTCTAAATGCCAATTCTGCCACCCCATCCCCCCAATATCTGTAGACCTATTGGTGGGAGCTTACGGGGCCAACAAGGTGGCTGTGTACAGGTGAGCATTGGCTCCAGGGGTGGGTGGGAGAGGGCATCAGAGGAGACCGGGCCAGGAGGGGCCGCAATGGCAAGCCTCCCCCCATCCCACCAGAGCTCAGCCAGTGGTGATGGTCACTGTCCAGCTGCTGGTGCAAGATTCGCTGAATCCTGCTGTGAAGGATTGTGTCCTACCCCAGACAAAGACATCAGTGAGCTGGTAAGGAGATGGAGGGCAGGGGCCAAGGCAGGATCTGGGACCAAGAGGGTCCCTAGCCCCTGAACCCCACTCACATCTTTGCAGCTTTAACATCCAGATGTGCGTGGGAGTCAGTGGCCATAACATTCCTCAGAAGCTGCGTGAGTGGCACTGTGGGGACAGAAGGGAAGAGGGCCTGGGCTCCCCTGAGGCTGGTCAGGGAGATCCTGACCCTCCCTGCTTGCCCCGCCAGGCCTAAATGCCGAATTGCAGCTGGATCGGCAAAAGCCCCGCCAGGGCCGGCGGGTGCTACTGCTGAGCTCTCAACAGGCAGGCACCACCCTGCACCTGGACCTGGGCAGGAGGACAAGCCCCTTCTGCAACACCACCAAGGCCTTCCTCCGAGTACGCCCAGGCTGCAAATGGGGCGTGGGCTAGGTGCTGCGGGTCCAGGGGTGGTTAGTGGGACACGCGTGGTAGGGTGCATGATAGCAAGATGGCTTGACTCTTGCCTCCTCCCTAGGACGAGGCTGACTTCCGGGACAAGCTGAGCCCCATCGTGCTCAGCCTCAATGTGTCCCTGCAGCCTGAGACGGATGGACTAGCCCCTGGTCTCGTGCTTCATGGAGACACCCACGTCCAGGAGCAGGTGAGGGAGGGTGGAGGCAGGCAAGGGAGGTGCAGGACCCCTGCCAGAAAGTCAGGGTTAGGGTTAGTGTCGAAGTCGTAATGTGAACCCCAAAACTTTGATGTCACTTCTAATCTCTGATGTCATTCTAAACCCTTATGAAACCCCAAAAATCTCAATATCCCCTAAATCCTGATATAAACCACAAGTGTTGATGTCACCTCTAAACTCTGATATAAACCCATAAACCTTGATGTCAACACCAAAACCCTGACGTCATCCCAAACCCTGAAGCAAATCCCAAAGCCCTGATGTCATCTCCAAACTCCTTTTCATTCTCAGAACTTGTAATTCCCTCAGCCCTGATGTGACCCCAAACTTCACATGCCCTCAATTTACCCTCACTCCCTGATGTACCCCCTCTAGACCCGCATCATCCTGGACTGTGGGGATGACGACCTGTGTGTGCCCCAGCTTCACCTCACTGCCAGCGTGTGAGGAGACCTCCTACTCAAGCCTACCCTGGCCCTGTCTGCCCCGATGACACCTCCTCCCCACCTGGCGTGTCATACACCCCATATGCTATCCTCAGCCCCTCACCTCCTCCCGGACCCTCGGCCTGGACTCGGCCTCCTCGGCTTTACTTCTTTCTCCCCACAGGAAAGGCTCCCCGCTCCTAATTGGAGTCGATAATGTGCTGGAGCTGCAGATGGACGCGGCCAACAAGGGTGAGGGGGCCTACGAGGCTGAGCTGGCCGTGCACCTGCCCCCAGGTGCCCACTACATGCAGGCCCTCAGCAACATCAAGGTGAGGCCCCTGCCCCGGGGGCATTACCAGGCACCTGTGAGGTACAGGAGCCTTGATTCTCGTCTCCCACCCTGGGAGCAAGCCCCCACTTGTCTTATGCTGTGCTGTGAAAGCTGTAATTTCTTCCTTTTTTTTTTTTTTAAATTTGGAGGAGGAGTAGTTGTTAATGGCACAAAATTTAAGAACTCTATTATAAAACCCAAACCAAAAATGGTTCAGGAACTAAATGTTAACAGGAACCTCTGTTAACATTTGGTGGGTTTCCTTCCAGTCTTTTTTCTCAACATTGACAGACACTTACATAGGTATATATTGATTTTTTATTTTGTTAATGTAGTTTATAACAATGAGATCACAGTCTATGTAATGTTTTGTGTTTTTTATTTCCAAAAAAATTCATAAAAAATAATAAAGTGCTACAGTAATATAAACAGTAGAACGTGACAGTCCCTTGAACTCCCACCCCAAGAAACCCCCCTCCCCATCCTGGCACACAAGTCTTTTCCAGACTTTCCAAGGAGTTTAAATGTATGTGGGATGCTCTGTAACCACCTTTTTTCTTGGAACTGCCTCCCAAAGGGCTTTGAGAGGCTCATCTGTAACCAGAAGAAGGAGAATGAGACCAAGGTGGTGCTGTGTGAGCTGGGCAACCCCATGAAGAGGAATGCCCAGGTGGGGCCACCGAATCCTGGATGCTGAGTTTCCTCCACCAGGGGCTCGTAGACAGCCAGGTTGTAGGGGCTGGGTTTCGAGTCTACTCTGGGCTGGAATCCTGGTCCTCACACTCCCTAGCTGCGTGTTCTTGGATGAGTGACATTCCCTCTCTGAGTGGGCTTCTGAATAAAATGGAGATAATAGTGGTGACCTTGGAGGGTGAGGACTGGAGGCCACATTCAGGACAGGGCTGCCCAGAGTGGGCATTTGGGCAGTGACTTTGGCCCTCCCCGTCTCTCAGATAGGAATCACCATGTGGGTGAGTGTGGAGAAACTGGAAGAGGCTGGGGAACATGTGTCCTTCCAGCTGCAGATCAGGAGGTAATGGACTGGGGAGCACTCCTACCCACCTCCCTTCCCCTTATCTGATCCTGATCCAGAGACCCTCAGATGCCCTCCATACAAAATGGTCTTCTGGGATGCCTGCTCTTCACACTTTCCTGTTCCCCTTCCTCAGAGACTTGTTTCTAAGTCTTGGAGCCCTAGGGGCAGTTCTTTCCCAGGTCTAACTTTAGTATGGCATGCTGTTTGTGGAGTTAGCTCTTCCTGAACCCTCTGAAATTCTGGCCCCGCCAGAGAGTCCTGATGTTCACTGGGCTGGTCTCCCTGACCTGATTCTCCTCATACCCTCCCCTGCAGCAAGAACAGCCAGAATCCAAACAGTGAGACTGTGCTGCTGGATGTGCCTGTCCGGGCAGAGGCTCACGTGGAGCTGCGAGGGTGAGAAGCCAGGGATGGATAAGAGAGATGGCAGGCAGAGCCCTAAGGTTCAGGGGCCCCTGGGGGAACCCCCACAGTCAAGTCAGGGGATCAAGTTCACTCTGGGGGCTTGGACCCCTGCAGGAACTCCTTTCCAGCCTCCCTGGTGGTGGCAGCAGAAGACGACGAGAAGACCAGTTCGGACAGCTGGGGCCCCAAAGTAGAGCACACCTATGAGGTAGGGAGGAGCCTCCAGGCCCCAGGCTGGGGTGGGAGAGTGCCAGGAGCTATGGGCTAGTTGCTGAGCCATCTAACACCCTGCCACCACCACCCTGCCAGCTCCACAACAACGGCCCTGGTACTGTACGTGGTCTCCGCCTCAGCCTCCACCTCCCTGGCCAGTCCCAGCCCTCCGACCTGCTCTACATCCTGTATATACAGCCCCAGGGGGGACTTCAGTGCTCCCCACAGCCCTCTCCCAACCCCCTCAAGGTGAGAGCCTGGATGGAAGTAAGAGCTGTGGGTGAGCCTCTGGCCCATCGACCAAGGCCCCTCTGGGAGGGTGGGGAGATGGGCAGAGTGTGGGACCAGACTGCTTCTTTACCTCCCCAGCTGGACTGGGGGCTGCCCACCCCCAGCCCTTCCCCGGTTTACCCAGCCCATCACAAGCGGGAGCGCAGAGAGGCGTTCCTGCCAGAGCCGAAGCAGCCCTCAGGGCTTCAGGATCCAGTTCTCGTGGTGAGCAGGCTCTGTGGGCTCCACCAGGCCTCCCTGGGGCCCAGAGGGCAGAGGGGATGGGAGACAGGGAGAGGGGCCTGTGGTGTGATGTGGGCCTCCGGTGGGCCACCTTGGTCCCATGGAGTACTCCAAGTGAATATGAAGGATTGTGTCGGTCTTCTGTCTGGGGTGGGGTGGGGGGCACTTGCCTTTTTCAAGGTGCCCAGTACATTAAAGAAAATTAATAAATGCCCAAGTAGGGTTACAAAAACCCTGAGTATCGAACGCTGTATGATGACCCACCTCTTCCCCATCTCTCCTTGCATCTCTGGGACGGGGTGAGCAATCCCACTTAGAGATAACGTCTGAAGCTTGAATCTGAGGCTCTTCCCGAGAGGGAGGCCCGAGCTCCCTGACCCCCTCGGCCCCTCTGTGTTGGGTCCTTGGGGTGAGGGGGTGATGGGTTCAGAGGGGCTGGGGACTAATGACGCATCCCCTCAGAGCTGCGACTCGGCGCCCTGTACTGTGGTGCAGTGTGAGCTGCAGGAGATGGCGCGCCGTCAGCGGGCCACGGTCACCATGCTGGCCTTTCTGTGGCTGCCCAGCCTCCGCCAGGTGGGGCAGGACACGAGTGGGGAGAGCCCAGGGACAGGGCCTTCTGGAGGCGAGGACCCAATATGCTCTGGAGAGAGGTGGGGCTTCAGGGGGCGGGAAGAGAGTGAGGGCAAGGTTGACTTTGGAGAGGACAGGACTAGGCCAGGGGCAGGGCTCCCCCAGGGGGAGTCTGGCTGGGACTCCTGCAACTGATAGACATCATGTAAATGGCTTTCACCCCCACCCCATGCAGAAGCCACTGGATCAGTTTGTGCTACAGTCACATGCTTGGTTCAATGTCTCCTCCCTTCCCTACGCCGTGCCGGCCCTCAGCCTGCCCAGCGGGGAAGCTCAGGTGAGTACAGAATAGTGGCAGAGGAGATGAGTCCTGCAGGACCCATTGGTCTTCCCCTGTGTCTGTGCCCGGCAGAATGGGGGCAGGGCCTCCCTGGGTCAGAGGGGTGGGACAGGTAGGTAGCTTGGCTGGGGGTCACCAGCCCACAAGCTTGCGTCTTTGGGAAAGGCAAATGTCAAGGTGACTGAGGAGATCTGCTGGTTTGCCTTCAGGTGCAGACGCAGGTGCTTCGGGTCTTGGAGGACAGGGTCATTCCGATCTGGTGGGTGCTGGCAGGCGTGCAGGGTGGCCTGCTGTTGCTCACAGTCCTGGTCATGGCCATGTGGAAGGTGAGGCGTGAAGGGTCCCCAGGTGGGCACAGGCTCTGCCCAATCTCACAGGGAGGCAGAGAGAGACAGTGGCCCAAGTCGGTGACCCCGGGCCCATCTGATCTACATCTCCACTGTTAGAATGTCATTCTCCAGAGGATGTCTTCCAGGGCACAGACCCCTGGGAGAGGTGGCACCTGAAATTCTAAGGCCTTCAGCCCCATGCCTCCCTGAGAGGAAGAGTCACAGGGAATGAGTGTTGCCTTCAGGAACTCCCTGGCTGCTAAGGAGGCCAGGGTTCACCTCCTCCTTGCTCTGTCCTTCCCCCAACTGAGGTGGGAGACCTGGTCTGAGCCAGACCCTGCTCCCCACTCCTTATGAGGCCCTGGTGGGTCACTTCCTTCTCTGTGCCTGGAGAACAAGTGAGCTGTTCTCAAACTCGCTCAAGTGTCAAAGCCCTGGAAAGCCATGGTGCTCTGAGGGAAAACCACACATTAGACTTATAATAATCCGATACATACCATCATGTGCTTGAGTCATATAGAGACATAATCATCAGTATTTAAGAAAAATTCAGGGAAGAAAAAACAAAACAGTAAAAAAAAAATTGTTACATGCATTATCTCTAAGTGGGGAAAGGCCTCCATTTGTGCATATAGTGCGGTCCGTGATCTGCACTAGTCCAGGAGGAGGACCTCGTGGCTGGCTGGTTTCTAGCTTACTTCCTCCACTGCTGCTCTGGGGAGTAAGGATCATCTTTACATCCTGTCCCTGGCCCCTCTGCACCCCCAGGTCGGCTTCTTCAAGCGGAATCGGCCACCCCTGGAAGAAGATGAAGAAGAGGAATGATGGTGCAGCCCACACTCTGTCCCAGCAGGAAGACTAGGCGTGGTGCCTGCTCTGCCCCATCTTCTCTGAGAGCCCCCCTAGCTCTGGTCACCCACAGGTTAGCGCTGTTCCATGGAGGCCTCCTGCTGCCCTCCCCCCAAGTCAGAGATGAGCCACCCTCTTTCCTACTGTCTAATAAAGAGGCTGAGCCCCAACCCCCAGCATGCTGCCTCCTCTTGGGGTCAGAGAAGGAGAGGGGATGATGTTTGGAGTGGGGATCTGGGGCTGGTAGAAGTGTGGGCAGAGAAGGTCTCTGCCAGGACAAAGGTTGGGGAATGTCAGGGAGTAGAGAGTGGGGGTGGGAAAGAGGGACAGGGTGGCAGAGCCTTCAGGTGAGACTAGAAAGGGAGTGTGAGGGTGGCTGGGTGGGAGCATTAGAGAAGGCAGGCTGGCTCCCTGGTGGGCGGCTTTAAACAATATTTTTTTCAAGATTTTGGAGGGGTAGACTTCAAGATAACTTGATTTGGGGAGATAATGTGCTCTCCCCACTCTCATAAAAAAGCCTTTAAAGCTGTGTTCAGAGTGAAGAGTGGCAGTGGGAGGCTGGCTAAGCCCTCAGCCTGAGGAAGGCAGTGTCACACCAGGGAGAGAAGAGCAGGCATTGCTGTCCAGCCACCCTGCTGCTATTCCTTCTGCCCCACCACGGAGAAGGGTCTTCAGTTAGGAATGAGGGCAATGGGCAGGGAGCTCACAGGAGGGCTAGGAGTGGAAGACAGTTCTCTCCCTGCTGAGACTGGAGTCAGGGGATAGAGGTGGGGGGTCCACCTGGAGTCCTGAGGGATCTGTTGATTCATGTGTTCAGTAAATATCACACACCTACCATGTGCCTGGTACCATTCCAGTGCTGGGATGGAGCAGCAAACAGCACAGAGTCCCTGCCCTCATGGAACTTACATTCAACCAGGGCTAAAGAGCAAACGTGTGGTCATGGTGGTCAGTGCTGGGAGTAAAAATAAGGGTAAGGGGATAGAGATAGAATTATGTGGGTGTTGGGAGAGGGCTGACATTTTAGGCAGAGTGGTCAGGGAAGTCCTCTCAGATGAGGTGAGCAGAGAGATGAATGAATGAGCCTGGCAGCTGCATGGGACTAAAGTGGACAGAAAGAGCAGCCAGTGAATAGGCCCTGAAGTGGGAGCAGGCTTGATGTGTTCAAGTAAAAGCAAGACGGCCCATGGGCTGGCGGCGGGCGAGGGGTCCAGATGAGGTCAGCGGTGGGGGCAGGCAGGCAGCCCCTTGTGGCCATGGGTAGGACTTTGGACTTGTTGCTAAGTGTTGGGGAAAGCCACTGATGGACAGACTTACCTCACAAGAGCTGCTGGTATTTGATTTTACCCAAAGGAGTAAAAAGGGAAATTCTGAAAAGCACAGAACAGTTCACATCTACGCATGGCAAGTTCTAGAACAGGTTTCTAGTTAGGTGACTGTGAACGTTTAGGAAAAGATTAAGCTGTGATCCTTGAACACCAGCCAAACTCCCTCTCCCCTCTGCCATTGCAAATGAGTGGCCCCAGACAATTTATCTTGATCCAGAAAAGCATTTGGCATTTGTCCTTATAGATGACAAAAATGTGAGCTGGATGATACAGACTCAGCTTTAAACCTGAACAATTTTGATAAAGCTAAGGAGATCTCTATGGGGGTGTCCCAAAGCTCCATCCTGGCCCTGGGCTGCCTAGTACTGCCATGAGTCTCTTAAATGGAGGCAAGGAAGATGCTCTTCACTCTGCAGATGGCTGCTGGCTGAGAGGGAGCTCCAATACAATGGGTGACTGAAGCAGATTCAAGGCAGCCTTGACAGATTGTAAAGTTGGGTTGAAACCAACAAGATGAAAGTCACCAGGGATGAGTGCTAAATCCTGTGCTGAGGTTCCCCCAAATTGATTACATAAGCATAGGACTGGGAAAGCTGGTTAGATGGAAATTTTTGAAAAAGAAGGGAAGAGAGAGAAGGAGGGAAGGAAGGAAGGAAGGACAGAAGGGAGAAAGGGAAGGAGGGAGGAAGGAAAAGAAAGAAGAAAGGAAGGCAGGAAAGAAAGAAAGAAAAAGAGAGAGAAAAAGAAAGGAAGGAAGGAAGAAGGAAAGAGAGAAGGAAAGAAAAAGAATCTGATAATTTCGTCTACGAGCTTGTAACAAAGTCCCCTTAGGTCAGAAGACCCAACCAGGGGACCCAACCAGGAGAGAGGCACCAGGAGAGAAGCCTGCGTCCCGAGGTCCTTGCCCTAGGTATCCAGTCTCCTCCGGGGCACCACATTGTGAGAAGGAGAAGGTGACACAAACCAGAGAGAACCAGGAGAGAAATAGCAGATTACATGAGGATTTGGCCACCCAGAAGCTGAGTGATGATGACAACCAGAAACTGGAAGGAAAGAGAGTTTAGCTGAGGCAAGGGCAGGCCAATAGCTGTCTTCAAATGTGGGGTTTAATGGCTGAGGAAGAAGGAAAAGACTCAGTTTGTCATTCATGAACCGGAACCAGTGGGACCAACCTGTGATTCTCAGTGAGAAATAGCTGCTTCCACCTCTAGAAGAACTTCCTAAGCCTTATGACTGCCCAGCACTGGATCTTATTACCTGGGCCAACAATAGCACCTGTCAGGCATGTGCTAGACCCTTTATGTCATCTCATTTAATCGTTACAACCACCCCACGGAGGTAGAGATTATTACAATTTTCACTTTAAAAGAAGACTGAGCACCAGAAAGCTAAGTAACTTGCTCACAGCTCAGTAAGCTGTGAGCAGAAGCTAGACAGAAACCGGGACTGACTGATTCCCAAGGGGGCTGCGCGCTGCCTCACCGACATCGTGCAGAGAGAACCTGGCAGTTCTTACACTTTTTGGAGACACTCAACCGTACGTACCTCTGTGAGCATGTTGTAAGCAATAGCCATCTTCCCTCCCAGAATTTTGCACCAAATGTCAGGGGCTCTGGAACTCCAAGAAGCCCGGTGATTGGACCCTGTTTGACCCCCTCGCAGCTGGGGGTCTGGGAGCGCGAGGTTGGGGGCTGCCGGGTGGGCTGAGGGCTGGCAGTGCTGGCGGGCGGCGGGCGGAGCGGGCGGCGAGGGGGCGGTGCCCGGAGGCCCGCGGGGTGGGGCGCCGCCTGCAGGGGGCGCTGGCGGCGGCTCCGGGCTGAGACAATCGCGCTGAGCCGCCGCTGCAGCCAGAGCGGGAGCCCGAGCGGCGCGGCGCGGCGCGGCGCAGAGCTGGGGCTGAGCCGGGCCAGCCGAGCGGGGCCGGGCGCGAGCCATGGGCCGCTAGGGCCAGGCCGAGCCCCGCGATGCCGCCGTCGAGTGGCCCCAACGTCTTTGCGCGGCTCCTGCCGCTGCTGGGGCTGCTACTCGGCGGTGCCTCCCGGGCTCCCGGCAAGTCGCCGCCGGAGCCCCCCAGCCCGCAGGGTGAGTCTCGGCCGGGAGGGGCAGCGATTGCGGGCCTGCGCCCTCCCACCGATCGGGTCCCCGCCCGCCAGCCCCCTCTTCGCGGCGCTCGTGCATTTGGGGGGTATTCTATTCCCTGGATTTGTGGGTGGGGGAGCTGGGCGGCCTGGGATCAGCGCTTACGGGGGAAGAGGACGGACAGAGAGAGGGAAACCGCTGGGGCGGGGGTCTCGAGGAGACACAATGAAGAGGGCAGGGGTCCCCAGGCTCCGCGCCGCCGCCCCCTCCCTCCTTGTTTTTCTCCCTCCTGGTCCGCGAGGCGCTGCTGCCTGAGCCATTGTCTGCCGAAGACACCCGCCCAGGGGCGGGCTGGGGCGGGCGCCCGCTTCGCAACCCCCTGCGGGTTCCTCGCTGCCGACCTGGGCTGGGTGGGGGCGCAGGCGTCGGCTGCCACCCTGGGCCCGGAAGAGTGCTGGGCGCTTGGAGCTGGGTTTTAAGGGAGGAGGGGAGAAGGGGGAGTGGGTGAGGCAGTGGGCGGATTGACTGCTTGAATGGGGTTCTTTGCCTTGGAGCCTGACAGCCTCCAGCCGGCCCCCCAGGTTCAGAACTTGTGGTGCACCAGAGAACACTGCTCAGCCCATGACGAAGGAGGGGCTGCAGTTGGGGGGACCTGGGAAAAGGGGTACATTATGATTCCCAGCTCAAGGCGCATGGCAGGGCTGTGGTGGCGGAGCCATGCTGAGCTGGCTAGCGGTCTGTGGGAAGTGCCGGCTGGGAGGGCAGGTGCCTGGGTCCCCGTCCACCAGGTCTCTGGCCACTCCTGTCCCCGGTCCACTCCCAGGTCACCCCCTCCTCATCTCACCTCTCCATCGCAGTGGAGGAGACCCTCCCAGCGCCTCACCGGGCCCGGGTGGGTGTGTGAGGTGGGGCTGGGGTCGGTTCCTGCAGCGGGAGAGGGTGGGAGAGCTGGACCATGACTCCCTACAGACGCCTGGGCTCTCAGGAGCCTCCACCCACTCCAGCCCTGTACCCACCTTCCAGCCTCCTGCCCCACCACCCAGCTACTGCTCTCCCCTCTCCTGCTTCTGGGCCCCATCCCTGCCTGAAACGGCGCTCTCCACTCCTCACCTCCCCACCAAGGAGCTGGCAGGAAAAGCAAGGTGGGGGGGTCTGGATGAGGGAAGTGGGGTCCGGATGAAGGGAGGGGGTCGGATTTCCTCCTGGAATGAGGCAGGGCTGAAGCCAGGAGAGGCAGGTACTGTGTGGAATGTCAGGCTTTGGGGAACGGAGAAGGATCTCCTAGGCTCAGTCTTCCCTGCTCTCTGGGGGAGGAGAGGAGGCTTTGATCGGTAGGAAGGGGCCCTAGTTTCTCAGGAAGCCTCTCCCTCAAGTCCGGCACCCCAGGGGAGGGGGCCCAGGGAATTAGCTGGAATAGAGCCAGGATAGGGGGCTCTCCCAGGCCTCTGGCTGGGAGCCCAGGTTGAGGGGAACGGGGAAGGGAATTAGGCATCTGCTCCCACCCCCCAGCTTGGCACTGATGCCTCCTTTGCCTTACCTGCCCACCCCTGTTTTGTTCTCTGGGCCCCTTCCCCTTTTCTGAGGCTCTGGACCTTGAACCCAAAGCATTCCCTCAAATGACCATATTCCATACTCCTGGGTCCCCTCTTCCCAGCTGCTCCACCCAGCTGCTCCTAGCCTGGAGTAGGGGTGGGGAGTAGCCAGGCCCCTCTAGCTACTCACAATTCCTACTAGGAGGAGGGGGGAGAGGGGAGGCTGCCAGTTCCTGGGAGAACCAGAAAGCAGGAAAGGGTGGAGTGTGTGCACCCACCCTGCAGAGTTGGGCTCTGGCCTGGGAGGGGAGAGGGAGGTGGACTCAAGCGAACAGCTGGATGGGATGCCAGGGACAGGCGTGGCAATGGCCCTGGGTTTAGAAGCCTGAGATAAAACACCTGTCACTGTTGAGTGTCAGGCTCCACCCGTGAGGCCCCCTGACCTCCCCATGCCCTGCTGCCCTTAGCTCCAGGCTCTTTCTTCTGTCCCTGGACTCTCCTGGGTTTGTGTCCAGCACCAAGCCCACTCCCCACCTGCCTCCTGGGCCCCACACTGAGGCCTCTGTACCTTTCCAGGCATGACACCTACTCCCATTATTAGCAGCAAGGTAGGGGTGAGGCATGTTCTTGAAGAGGGGCTGTGCTGAGTGGGAAGGGGTAGAGGGTATTCTGGATCAGAGAGGCTGCCCAGGGAATCCATGAGAACAACTCAAGGCTCAGTCCCTCCCCCGTCACCCCATCTGAGCTAAGGACACCTGCAGGCTCATCCTGGCTGGCTCATCCATGGGCTAGGGGCAGAGGCAGCTGGAAAGCAAAAGACTTGGACTTCCCTTCCCAGCCCCCTCCACACCAGTTTCCCTTGGGCCTGGGTTGGCCCCCCGCCCCCCAGATCTCCTTCCCCTTGCCAGGGCCCCAGCTCCCTGCCCATCTCTTGGGAGGAATGAGGGCGTTGCCATGGTGACTGACTATAGCTGACCAGCTGAGAAGGGACAGGCAGTACATGTGAGGGGGAGGGGTCAGGAGGCACTTCTCTGGGCTTAGGGGTTGGGGTGAGTCCCTAAATCTTAAGGGAAACAGGCTTGTACAAAGGATTCTGGGAAAAGGATGGATGATGGGAAAGACCAGTTCCCTAGTGTCCCCTTCTCAGTTTCTTCCTGAGAAACCGAACTCTGACCCAGTCCTCTACCCTCCCTTCCAAATGGCTGAATCCTGACCTCTCTCCTCTTCACTTGCAGACCCCTGGTTCTCTACTTATTCATCCTTTCTCAGCCCTCCTTTCCCCTCCTCTCCCTGAGACCAGCCCCACTGGTCCAGTGGTTAAGAATTTGGGTATATGGGGCTGGCCCCGTGGCTTAGCAGTTAAGCGGGCGCGCTCCGCTACTGGCGGCCTGGGTTCGGATCCCGGGCGCGCACCAACGCACCGCTTGTCTGGCCATGCTGAGGCGGCATCCCACACACAGCAACTAGAAGGATGTGCAACTGACATAAAACTATCTACTGGGGCTTGGGGGAGAAAAAGGGAAAAAGAGGAGGAGGATTGGCAATAGATGTTAGCTCAGAGCCGGTCTTCCTCAGCAAAACAAGGAGGATTGGCATGGATGTTAGCTTAGGGCTAATCTTCCTCACAAAAAAAAAAAAAAGAATTTGGGTATAGAGGCAGACTTCCAGGTTTGGATCCCACATCCCCCACTTAACTCTAGTGCAAGTATCTAAACTCTGAGTCTCAGTTTCTTTATCTGTAAAAGGGGCTAAGAGCATATTTTATCGAATCTAATACATCATTGACTATAAGATGCATCATCATTTCATGTACCAGTAAGAAAGGAAAAAAATGCTGCCGATTAAAATTATGACATCATCAATCATAGGCATAGCCTGAGTTCAGAAATGTTAAAACGTGGAAAAGTGCATGTGTTAGACTTGATGAAATATGGTAATAGTACCCTCCACCTCATAGGCTGATGTGAGGTTTAAATGAGGGCTCTATAAATGCTGGCTCTTAAAATACCTCACCTAGCCTTGGCCCCAAAGCTGCTCCCAACCCACAGCCCCCTCCTCTGATCTCAGGGCTCCCCCAGTTCTCTCCTTTCTCCTCCTCACTCTCCTCACCCCGTCTTGCCCACAGAGATCCTGATCAAGGTGCAGGTGTATGTGAGCGGGGAGCTGGTGCCCTTAGCCCGGGCCTCAGTGGATGTGTTTGGGAACCGGATGCTGCTGGCTGCTGGCACCACGGACTCAGAGGGCGTGGCCACACTGCCCCTCAGTTACCGCTTGGGCACCTGGGTGCTGGTCACTGCTGCCCGCCCTGGCTTCCTCACCAACTCCGTGCCCTGGCGTGTTGACAAGCTGCCCTGTGAGTGCAGGGGCAGGTGGGGGGGGGAGGGGGGCAGCAGCTGACCCCATCAGCCCCTTCCCAAAATAGTCCTTGGGGGCGGAGGGGGCAGGCTTTCCAGCAGCTGCTGCCTGGGCTGGGGTACACAGAGGGGGCTGAGGGAGAATGAAGTCACTGGGATTCAGATGGAGGGAGTGCCCAGCGGGGGTTGGGGGGAGGGGCTTTCTCTGGAGCTGACAGGCCACCCCTCCCACAGTGTACGCGTCAGTCAGCCTCTACCTGCTCCCAGAGCGGCCGGCCACCCTCATCCTCTATGAGGACCTGGTGCACATCCTCCTGGGCTCTCCTGGTAAGGCTCTCCCCCACTTCCCCCGCCACGCCAGCTCCTCTTCATTCCCCCTGACCTGGGCATAGAGAGTTTTGCTCTTGCACATATTAGCTGTATGCCCTTGGCAAGTCACTTAACCTCTGAGCCTTAGTTTATTCGTCTGTGAGATGTGGCTATTGATAGTACCTACATCATCAAATTGAGGTAAGAATTAAATATCATCAAGCATGCAAAAAACAGCACAGAACCTGGTCAATAAATGTTTATTGTTATTGGGGCTTCTCGTGGTTTCTATTCTCCCTCGACTCCTACCATTAGAATTCCCTCTCCCTGCCCCCTTTATCTTCAGTGGCTCTCCATTTGTTGTGCACTTGCTGGGTGCCTGGCTGAGTTAGGAAGCCATGAGAGGGTGACCTCACAGGTACTGAACCTATCGAGAGCAAGGCCTGGAGCAATCTGCAGTGGCCCTTGTCTGCCCACGGGCTTTCAGTCTCATTCAGCTAATACTGCAGCACCTGTGCTGTGCCAGGCATGGTGTCTCGTGCTGGGGAACAATGGTAAGGAAGAACAGACCCGCTCCCTGCCCTGTGGGGCTCAGACAGGTAGGAAGACACACAAACAGATCATTGCAAACCCTGGAATAATGACAAAGCAGCCGGGCAGTGCAGTAGAGGGCTGCATTCAATATTGAGAAAACCCTAACCTGTGAGTGTAGCAGGGCAAGAGAATCTGGTGAAGGGGCTGTGGGACTGCGTGGGCTTAAAATTGAAGGGGGAGCAAAGGCACCTTCACTGGAGAGGAAGACCTGAGGGAGTCACCGAGATGCAGGGACAGATAGGGACAGTGAGGGTGCAGGGAATGCTCTGGTCTGGCTATGCAGCAGGAGCACCTGGTGCAGACTGCTTGATGAAGCCAGGCAGAGGGGAGACTCCATCTGGCTGGTACTAGGGAGCCACAGTGGGTTTTGGAGTGGGAGAACACCCTCCCCAGTTTATATTCTCAGCTTGAGCCCCTGTCCCCAAATTACTCATTTGCTCCTCTTCATCTCTCTGATCCTGACCCAGAGGCTTCCAAATGTCTTTGGAGGTTTCTAAAATGCCAAATGAACCCTTTGTTGCCTCCCAGCTTAAAGCCCTCCTGTGGCTCCACTGCTTCAGTACAAAGCCTAGATTCCTTTACAAAGTGAACAGCGCCCTCCAGGACCTGGCCTGCCGCTGCCTCACAGGCCTCTGGGCCTTTCCACTTTCTCTCCTGGCTGAGTCTTCCCCATCCTGCAAAGCTCCACAGGGCCTCCCCGAGCTGGGAGGGCCACGCTCCCCTTGCACCCTGCATCCATTTTAACAGTGAGGCAAGATGGACTGGTGGGTGAGAGCATGTGTCCTGGCACTAGACTGCCTGGGCTTCAGTCGGGCCCCAGGATTGAGACCTTGGGCAAGTTAGTGAACTTCTCCCGCCTCCATTTCTCCATCTATAATATGGGCTTAATAATAAAAGCACTACCCCAGGGGCTGTTGTGCTAATGACACGGGTTAATACAGGTAACCTGCTTATAACAGTGCCCAGCATATCTTACAGCTTAATAAATGTTAGCTATTACTATAGTGTATTGGAATTCTGTTTCACATCCCCTCCACCCCAAGACAAACACACACGTGCGTGCATGCACACAAGTTAAGCTATCTAATGCAGTAGCTACTAGCCACGTGTGGCTATTTAAATAAATTTAAAATTCATTAAATTTTTTAAAATTAAAAATAAATCCAGTTCCTCAGTCACACTAGCCACATTTCAAGTGCTTCATAACCATGTGTGTCTGGTAGGTACTATAATGGGCAGCACAGACATCCCCCACATCAGAAAGTTCTAAAGGGTACTGTAATGGACAGCACCGCACTAGACTAACTTGAAGGCAGGGAATTGTGAATTATGTCTTATCCATCTTTGTATCCCCAGCACCTAACACAGTGCCTGCCACACAGTAGACAATAATAATTGGTTGAGGACCTGAAGCTCATCTTTTTATAGGTGAATAAGGAAACTGTTTCAGAGAGAGTAAGTAACTTGCTCAAGTTCACACAGCCACAAGTAGGAGATTTCTGGTCCGTGTCCCTTGCAAGTTAACATTCTATGACTGCCCAGTTCTCTCCCCAAGTCACCACCCTCCCTGGCCTTCCCAGGGGGCCTGACCCAATGGCTCCCCTTCTCCTTAGATACTTGCTTTCTGCTCTGGTCCCTGGGCAACCTTGTCCCTGGCCAGGCCACTGCAGCCCCTCTCTCCATCCAGGTGCCCGCTCCCAGCCCTGGGTGCAGTTCCAGCGCCGGGCTGCCCGCCTGCCTGTCAGCTCCACCTACAGCCAGCTCTGGGCATCCCTCACACCTGCCAGCACCCAGCAGGAAATGCGGGCTTTCCCGGCCTTCCTGGGCACCGAAGCCTCCGGCTCAGGTATGCTGGGTGCCAGGCATGGAAGGGATGTCCCCCCTTGCTCAGGATTTAGCCCTCAGCCCTTGTGTCCCCTTCCTCCAGGCAATGGCTCCTGGCTGGAGCTGATGCCCCTGGCTGCTGTGAGCGTGCACCTGCTGACAGGCAATGGGACAGAGGTCCCACTCTCGGGCCCCATTCACCTGTCCCTGCCTGTGCCCTCAGAGCCTCGTGCCCTTGCCGTGGGCACCAGCATTCCAGCCTGGAGGTTCGACTCCAAGAGTGGTGAGTGCCTCAAGGGGTTGCAGGTGCTGGAGCTCGGGGAAAAAGTGGGACTTAGATGGGGGACGCTGAGTTTGATGAAACCCCTGCCTCTCCCAGGGCTGTGGGTACGCAATGGCACTGGTGTGATCCGGAAGGAAGGCCGGCAGCTCTATTGGACCTTCGTCTCCCCCCAGCTGGGGTATTGGGCGGCTGCAATGGCCTCCCCCACGGCTGGTGAGAGTGGGGGGACAGCGGGGACGGGGGCAGTGATGGAAGGGGAGGCTGGGAGAGTGGACTCCTTCTGAAAGTCAGGAAGGGCATCCACACCTGGACGCTAAGCCCTTGCCTGGCACAGGGCTGGTCACCATCACATCGGGCATCCAGGACATTGGCACCTACCATACCATCTTCCTGCTCACCATCCTGGCAGCCCTGGCCCTGCTGGTGCTCATTCTGCTGTGTCTGCTCATCTACTACTGCCGGTGAGTGGCTTCCAGTCCCCCAGCCTTCCTGAAGCCCACCTTCCGCCCCCAATCTCCTCTCAGCCCATGCAGACTGAGGCCTGCTCTACGCCTGGTCTTGTGCTGGGCGCTTGGGCCCCAAAGATGCATAAAACACAGTTCCAATCCTCAAGACACTGACTGGAAAGCACTGCAGGTGCACATGCAAAGACCTGAAAGACCGGTGGCTAAAGACGGTGGGGGGAGAGGAGGCAAGACCTGCAGGCCAGGCCCCTCCAGAGACAGTCGGCAGCTGTTCCTACCAGCCCAGCTCTCACTTCCAGGGGACCTCGGGCCAGACAAGTCCCTAGTTGGCTTAGGTGCTCCTCCCAGCTTCTCACTGCACCTTCTTCATGCGAAGGAGTGCAGTTTACCCCGAGGGGGACCCAAATGGGCACAGCTGCTGGCTGGACCTTCCACAGACATGCAAGTTCTTTCCACAAACCTCTCCCAGGACCCATCTGGGCTCCCCAACATCTCTCCTAAGTCCCAGGCACTGTCCTGGCTCCTCCACCTATATCCATCCCTCATCTTGCAAGTGCAGGGTTTAGGGAGCTGCTCTGGCCCCCACCCTCTCCTAACAGTCCCGTCTACTCCCTCCTCTCCAGGAGGCGCTGCCTGAAGCCGAGGCAACAGCACCGCAAGCTACAGCTCTCCGGGCCCTCTGATGGTAACAAACGAGACCAGGCCACTTCGATGTCCCAGCTCCACCTCATCTGTGGGGGGCCCCTGGAGCCTGCCCCATCGGGGGACCCCGAGGCTCCGCCTCCAGGCCCCCTCCACTCGGCCTTTTCCAGCTCCCGGGACTTGGCCGCCTCCCGGGACGACTTCTTCCGCGCCAAGCCACGCTCTGGCAGCCGTCCGGCCGCCGAGCCCGCGGGTGCCCGCGGGGGCGAGGGCGCCGGGCTCAAGGGCGCCCGCTCCGTCGAGGGTCCCGGGGGGCTGGAGCCAGGCCTCGAGGAGTACCGGCGGGGGCCCTCGGGGGCCGCGGCCTTCCTGCATGAGCCGCCCTCCCCGCCGCCGCCCTTCGAGCACTACCTGGGCCACAAGGGGGCGGCCGAGAGCAAGACCCCCGACTTCCTGCTGTCGCAGTCGGTGGACCAGCTGGCGCGGCCGCCGTCACTTAGCCAGGCCGGGCAGCTCATCTTCTGCGGCTCCATCGACCACCTCAAGGACAGTGTCTATCGCAACGTCATGCCCACCCTGGTGATCCCCGCGCACTACGTGCGCCTCGGAGGCGAGGCGGGCGCCGCGGGGACGGGCGACGAGCCTGCCCCGCCCGAGGGCACGGCTCCCGGCCCGGCGCGCCCTTTTCCCCAGCCCGACCCCCAGCGCCCGCTGATGCCGGGCCACTCGGGCGCGGGAGGCGAGGGCAGCGGGGGTGGCGGCGGCGAGGGCTGGGGAGGCGGGCGCTCGGCGCCGGTCAGCGGCTCAGTCACCATTCCGGTGCTGTTCAACGAGTCCACCATGGCGCAGCTCAACGGGGAGCTGCAGGCGCTCACCGAGAAGAAGCTGCTCGAACTGGGCGTGAAGCCTCACCCGCGCGCCTGGTTCGTGTCCCTCGACGGGCGCTCCAACTCGCAGGTGCGCCACTCCTACATCGACCTGCAGGCGGGGGGCGGCGGCCGCAGCACCGACGCCAGCCTGGACTCGGGCGTCGACGTGCACGAGGCGCGGCCCGCGCGCCGGCGGCCCCTGCGCGAGGAGCGGGAGCGCGCCCCGCCCGCCGGCCCGCCGCCGCCCCCCCCGCCCGCGCCCCCGCGCCTGGCGCTCAGCGAGGACACGGAGCCGAGCAGCAGCGAGAGCCGCACGGGCCTCTGCTCCCCCGAGGACAACTCGCTGACACCGCTGCTGGACGAAGTGGCGGCGCCCGAGGGCCGGGCGGCCACGGTGCCCCGGGGCCGGGGCCGCAGCCGCGGGGACAGTTCCCGCAGCAGCGCCAGCGAATTGCGGCGCGACTCGCTCACCAGCCCGGAGGACGAGCTAGGGGCGGAGGTGGGCGACGAGGCAGGCGACAAGAAGAGCCCGTGGCAGCGGCGGGAGGAGCGGCCGCTTATGGTGTTCAACGTCAAGTAGTGCCCCCGCCCCGCCTGGCGCGGCCTCCAGGCCGGCTTCCGCCCTGGCCCGCCCCCAGGGTGCGCGCCCCGGGGAGCTGCGGGGGTGCCCGCTCTTAACCCCCGCCAGGCGTGGAAAGGTGCCCGGGGGCCTGCGGAGCTGTCCAGGGGTATGTGCTTGGTAATGTCGTGGGAGGGACCCCATGTCTACCTCCAAGAGGGAGATGGGAGGGGGCCAGACCCGTTGGGAGGAGCTGGGGAGGAGGACTGGGCGGGGGGGGGGGGGTGGGGGGTGGGGGGGGGCGGGAGATGCAGTGCCTGTATACACGTGGCTGTACATAGAAAGGTCTATTGTGGGAACGCAGGAGGGGTGATCGGGCCTCAGCTGCTAGTGTGAGGGTTGGGAAGGGAGGGGGCATTCTCTGTGGACCCCTGGGAGGGGAGCGGGTGCTGCTTGCTGACTAGCCCACCTCCGGGCTACGATGTCACAGGGCTGGTGGCTGGGGTGGCTCTGGGGACTAGCGGACAATGTGATGGGATCTCTGTGGGCAACAGCAGATATAAAACTGGTGAGATTAGCTCCGTGCGTGTCTTTCTATGGGGTAGGGGGAGTGTGGGCACTGGATGGGGGCCCTTGCTCCGAGGTCCCCTGGGGAGGGCGGGGAGGGTGGCCAAATTAGACACTGTTAAGAAAGTGTACAAACTTTATTGTAGCACATACACACACACACACACACACACCCCTGTGGATAGGGAAGAGCACCTGGCCACAGGGTCCACAGAAACTGGGGGAGGGTATGGCAGCTTGTAATGTGGCTTTCGCCACAGCCCCCCTTCTGATAGGGAAGGCCTTAGACTGAGGCCCCACCTCCCACAGTGAAGATGGGACTCAGAATGGAGGAGTCTGGGAGAATTTGGTGGGAGAGGGGTGCTGGGGAGGCCTGAGCAGTGGGCACCCTCTGAGCAGGGTCCCGAGGGCTGCAGTATCTTCAGTCCTCAGTCTCTCCTCACAGTAGCTGTCTCGGGGCTGGGTCCCTCAGAGGAGTGTCCCAGCGCAGGGTTGCCCTGCGCAAACACTTGGTGCCCTTGGCCGCACAGCGGAAGCCAGGAGGACAGCAGTGACGGTGATCTGCACAACATATGCCCTGGATGGTCAGAGAGAAGTGTGAGAGTTCGACAGAGCAGGACCTGGCCCATGCCCATACCCAGCCCCAGGGTGGGGGGTGGCACTGACCTGGCGATAGGGACAGCAGGCCCAGCCCCCTCGACTAGCTCGGCAGCAGGTCTGGTTATCATGGCAGAAGTGCGCCTCCCCACATTTCACGTTCCCTACACCCATGTGAGGGCCAAGGGGCAGGCGGGCGGCCGGGTGGGCAGAGTCCACCTCCTTCTCACAGGACCGGGCCTTCACGTTGCAGGTGTACCCAGCTGGGCAGCAGTGCTGGCGGTCCTCACAGCACACGGCCTGGGGGGGATAGAGCAGCATTATACTCTCGTCTTCCTCTCCCCCCAGGGACTCAGCTCCCCTATCCAGGGGCACTCACATGGGGCAACTGGCAGCAGGCCCAGCGCCCACTCAGGCTTGGGCAGCAGGTCTGCCCCACCGGACAGCCGGTGAACTGGTCACAGCCCGTGTCTCTGGGGTGGGACAGGGAAGCTCGGCGGGCAGGCATCTTCTCCAGTCCGGTCACCATCTTGTTCCCCCTCTGACACTGGCCCCCAGCCACACATGTGTAGCCCTGGGGGCAGCAGTGCTGGTGGTCCGAGCAGCAGACAGCCTTTGGGGGTGGCAGAAAAGGATGCTCTAGGACGCTGCTATGTGGGATGGAGCACTGAGCCCCTACCCGCCCTGCTGTCCCCCACCGCAGCCCACCTCTCCTGCTCACAGCTCCTCCAGCGGGGGATGAATCTGACAGAGCTGGTGTGCTACCCGTAGGCTAGGCAGAGACCAGAAGAGCAAGGTAACAGGAGTCTGGTCACCTGCCCAGGCAAAGACACTGCCCCCCAATGCTATTCTACTACCCATGCACCTCTGGGACAGGACAGCAGCCCCACTCCCCAGACGTGAGTCGACAGCAGGTATAGAAGGAAGGACAGCTGGTGACATTATCACAAGGGACATCAGTCTCCATGGCTTGGGGGTCCAGCAAGCTGAGGTGGGTTGGGGCCTGCTCCATCCAGGGCACCTGGCGGGCCCCCTGTTCACAGGTACCCTTCTCTGTGTCACACCTAAACCCGGCTGGGCAGCAGTGTATGTGGTCCTCACAGCACACAGCCTAGGGTAGATAGAGAGGGGACAGTGGGCACAGGGGCCCAGTTGGCTGCCACCCTCTCTTCAGCCCAGCTGACCCACCATTCCTGGGTACCTGGGCAAAAGGGCAGCAGCCCCAGGCCCCCGATTGTAGGCGGCAGCAGGTGTAACCATCTGGGCAGCTCACCTCCATGTCACACTTCACCTCCCGCACTGTGAAGGAGGCAGGGAGGACAGGTCAGCAGTGGCACTGGGGACCCTCCGGGGTGCCCACCTTTTGCCAGCTCCACAGCTAGAACCACATGTTGAGGATGGAAGGCACTGCTTAGGCCAACCCCAGGCAGTGATCCTAAGGCTAGGCCCAGTGTGGAGGAAAGGGGGCTGTAGCTGCCTGGACTCTCCATGTGGCCAGTCCCTCACCCCCGTCTGTTCCCAGAACAGCCTGGTGGAGAGCTCCTCCTCACGGTGCAGGTGGAATGGGGTCTGTGGCCTGCCTCTGGTACCTGTGTGTGCCGGCAGCTTGGTGAGGAGGTCCGTAGCGTTCTCCCTGGAGAGGCACTTATTCTGAATTAGGTCACACACAGTGTCCTGGGGGCAGCAGTGCAGGTGGTCGGAGCAGCAGATGGCCTGGGTGGGGGCGGGGGTGGGTCTTTATGACTTCCAGTCTCAGTGGAGCTCAGGGAGCAGCCAGGCTGACAGCTGGTACTGCCCCAGTCCCCCACTAGGGGGTGGCATGAGTCCTGAGCAGCCAGGCACTTCCAACAACTAGTCAGACAGCCCCACCCCCGGAGTCCCTGCAAGGTAGGTATCCAGGCCAGGTGGCTGTGGGCACACAGCCCAACTGGCTACAGCCCCTCACTCACATTGGGCATTGGGCAGCAGCCATAATTCCCACCGGGCAGCTCGCAGCAGGTAGAACCATCAGGGCACCGGGACCGTGCGTCAGGGCACATGACCACTGGAAGGGGAGAGAGGTATAAGGGGCAGCCGGGGTGGGGGACACGGGACTTCTCCCCAGCTATGAACCAGAAGAGGCCCCCACTCACTCTTAACCCCCAACCTGATGCTCTCCCACCTCCTCACCTGCCCTATTAGTCCTTTGTGCTGGGATCTTCTTTGCCAGGGGATGGGTGCCCGTGGCCGTGAGGCAGCGGGCATGAGCCAGGTCACAGGAGGTGCCATGCGGGCAGCAATGCACCTTGTCTTCGCAGCAAGAAGCCTGATGAGAGATGGTCCTGACTCGGTCTCTGCCCCCACTGCCCTCTCCCCTCCCCCTATCTTCCCACACCTGTACCTGGGGCATGGGACAGCATCCCCAGGAGCCATCAAGCATAGTGCAGCACGTGGAGGAGTTGGGGCATTCGAACTGGCTACCGGGGCACTGGACGGCACCCAAGGAGTTGGTATCTGTGGACAGGATGACCCAAGATTCTGCCAACCCATTCAGTGAAGGTCATTCTTCCTCATCACTCAAGGAGCTGCTGGCACCAGGGCCTGCAGGCCCAGCTACAGGGTGATTGGGGGGCTGGCTCCAGGGCTCAGTGTTCTCCCAGGCACTCCTAACCCACTCTCCCCACCAGCCAGTCCTTGCCTCAGCAATACAGCACAGGGCAGGGGCATCCATTGACTGGGGTGGCATTGAACTAGCCGGGCAGCTTGGCCTTTCCCCACCCCCGCAATGCCTGGCCCCAGGCTTGGAGTCTCACATTCTCTCCTGCCCGCTCCTGGCCCCAGTGCTGCCCCTCTGTCCAGAGCAAGGGCAGCTTAGTAGAGATGCCACATGAATGAGGACATGAGGCCAGGAATCAGGGTCACCCAGCTGGCTGGGCTCCTGGGTGCTCCAGGCTCTACATGCTGCCTGTCTGCCTGCCCTGCACCTCCACCCCTGCCGCACCTGATCTTCGGAAGCAGGACCGCCCGTCAGCACTGCAGTGGAAGCCGCGTGGGCAGCAGTGGCGGCCATCCCCACATGACATGGCCTGTGGGACACAAAGATGCCTGCATCAGCTAGGCCCTTTTACTTGGCAGTAGGATAGCACAGGAAAAGTGTAAATGCAAATCTGGGCCCCTCCACTGAGCTAATGGCACCCTCACCTCTGGGAACGGGCAGCAGCTGGAGGTCCCCAAGATGGTGAGGAGGCAGGAGTAGCCAGGAGAGCAATGGGCATCTATCCGGCAGGGTCTGCCCAGGCGCCTGCTCAGTGCTGTGGGCCATTTGTCCTGGGAAGTGAGAGGAGAGGATAAACTGAAGGACCCAAGCCTGTCCCCCTCCTCTGGCCAATCCAAGATGCCCCTTTGGGAAATCCCATGATACAAGCTCTGGCGTGGGCTGAAGGGCACTCACCAGAACAGGATTGCAACAGCTGTAGCTGGCTCCTCCTGGGTCCAGGCAGCAGGCCACAGGGCAGAGCTGACCATCTGGGCACTGTGTTCCAGCCACCAGCCCTGCCACTAAGGCCACCCAGCTCACCAGCGTCCACATGGTCTGCCTGCAAAGTAACAAGAGGCCTTTGGAAACCAGCTTAAGCCCATGCCACCCTTGACTCTGGGGCCAGTCACTCCCCAGCCCCAGGCCCAGGGCTACTTGAGCCTCCCCAGCAACTCCTTGTCCAGGCAGCAAGAAAGTGTGGGGCCTGAGACTCAGCTTCCTACATATGTCCTGTGTGTGTGTCACACGTGCACCAGCGCAGGTACACCCATGAGCATGAATGCTGACGAGTACACGTGTGAATCTCTGTCCCCACCATGTGGCTTAACACCTGAGTCTCTGTGGGTGAGTGTGTAGAGATGTGGGCACGTGATAGGAAGATTTATGAGTTTTGTGGGTCTGATCTGTGGGGATGTGGGCCACCTGTGGGGGGTGGGGAAGGCATCAGTAGCCATAGGAGGACAGGGCTAGGGTGCAAGGAGGGAGTCCCCCACCCCGGAAGAAAAGCCAGGATTCCACTTCCGCAGCCAGCCCCTTCAGATGCCTCCTCAATCAATACTGTGCTCACACCTGCACCCTGCTAAGGCCTGCTGGCGGGGGAGGGGAGGTCACATGATGACATGGGAAACCATAGGGTTGAGAAAGTTGTGAAAAGGGAAGTGCAGTGGCCAGTGGAGTCTCAGCTGCCTTCCCCAGAGGCCAGCCACAGCCCACCCACTGACTGTCCCCTCCCCACCCAGGGAAGGGGACACAGAGGCTGGGTCAGCCTTTGAGACACCTGTGTTCTAAGGACCCCCAACACCACCAGGCCCTTTCAGACTCCCCAAAGATACCACCCTCTTACCCCTGCGTCTCCCCCTACCCTGGAGCCGAAACTCAGCCACAGGTAGAGACAGACCACATGTGCCCACCTGACTGCAGATCCCAGTCAGAAGGAACCGAGCCTCAGTCTCTCCGGGGGGGGGGAGCAGCCTCTCACTTCCTACAACTCTTGCCCCAAGTGCCACCACCCTGCTGGTTGAATAGGGCAGGTCCAGGGGATGTCACGCTGCCTAGAGGGGCAAAACCAAATATGTTTATTGAACCCCTTGGGAGCCAGTTACAACACTCTATTTTCTTTATTCTTTGCAACAACCATCCAAAGTAGTAATTATTACCTTTACTTTTCAAAGGAGGAAACTGAGGCTCAGAGATGTTAAGTAACATGCTCATGTCACATATCAAGTCATGGAGATGACAAGCTTTGATGGCTCCAGAGCATATTGGACCTGGGTTCACCTCACAAGTGGCATGATGGACAGTGCCCGGGAATGGACCCCAAACCCCAGGAGGGAAGAGGCCTGGGGTCCAAGCAGAGGAAGGTGACAGAGGCATTTCCTGGGCAGGTGGACCAGGCAGGACAGACATGGGGAGTGCAGGGGCTGCCTGGATACTGCACTTGGGTCCTCGTCCTAGAATTGCCACCACTGACCGAGAGCGCCTCAAAAGTTGCTCCCTATCTCCGGGCCTCAGTTCCCCACCGAGTCTGTGTGTGGACACAGCACACAGTGTGTGGCAGGGAATCGCACTGGCCCAGGCCCTCACATCCCCTCTCCCTCGCCTGGCTTTCCTCAGGGTCCCCTCCCCAGCTCAAAGACCATCACCAGGAAGCCATCTCGCGGCCAGGTAAGGATGAAGAAGAACAGTCCTGGGCCACAGCCCCATTCACCCTCTCCTCTATGCCCACAGCTCACAGGCAAGGCATACACAGCCGGCCCACCCACTTCTTGGGAGTCCAACCTCGACCCTCCACAGGCTGTCTCACTGCCCTGGCTTAGGCAAGAAGCGATGCGTGTCTGCACAGACCTCGGACTATTCGGCACCCTAGTGATTTATGTATGTATATTTTCCTTCCTGGGTATCCTGAGGTTAGGGAGTATAGTGTATGCATCTACTGAATACGCATGCCCGCACATGCACACACAGGACCAGGGATGGAGGAGGAGAGGCCTAATTCCTCTCAACAGGGTTCTGAGTGGAGGCCTCTCTCACCCCCACCCCACCTTGCCCCAGTAGAGAGCGACGACAGGAGCCTCTTCAAGCCCCCACCTCCGTCATCTTCCACTAGGTGGCACCCCCCAACTCCGATTGCCAGGAGGAGAGAGATTCCCAAAAAGTGAGCCAACCCAACTGCGAGTGAGCAGGGAAAAGTGGCAGGGAGAGGCGGAAGTCAGCTTGTCCCACCCCCCACGAGAGGAAGTAAGGGAGAGCCAGACACAACCCAGGGGTTCAGTCACCACTCCCAAGCCCCTGCTACCTTTGAGGAGGCCAGGGTCTCAAGTCCCACTCCCAGCCCTCTGAGCTCCGGGACCAGGGGTGGGCGTCTCTCTCGCTCCCAGCTGCCGCGGGGACTACCCACCACCACCAGCACCTGCCCACGGGGGAGGAACCGGCTCAAGAATGGAGTGGTCCCTGCTTTGAGGAAGCGGCTGCAGCTTCCGGGGATGCTGGAGGGGAGAGAGCTCCCTTCTAGTGGGGGTCACTGCAATTACTGCTTACTACCACCCCCCATAAAACTCCCTCCAGTGCATCGCAAATCCCCCAAACTCTCTAAGCGACTCTTCCCTTATCTCCTGGCTGAAACTCCGGAGGAACCTTAAGCTTCCATGTCTCCCTGGGCGGGCCCCTGGGAAGGAGCAAGCGAGAGGTGGGCGCCGCCGCCCGCCCTACCTGCGTCAGGGTCGGCGCTCCCTGGATAGCAGGAGCCCGGGAGCTCACGGACTTGGGCCTCGCAGCGCAATGGCCCTCCCACCTCAGTTGCCATTGGCCAGCCGGCCCGGGGTGTCGCGCTACCATTGGCTACGCGCCTGCTTAGAGGCGGGGCTAGGCTGGAAGGCGGTGCTTCTTTCCTACTCAATTCGCTGTCCTCCCTCCCTTCGTTTCTCTCTCGTCACTCCCTGTTTCCAGGGATCATGTGATTGGAGAAGCATGTGATGCCCTAGCCTGCTCCGCCGGGATGGGGGTGCCCGCCTCCCCGCCTTCTGTGGGCGCCTGGTAGAGTTTGCCCGAGATGGAGTAGCGTCTGTCTGGGGACATTGACAGCCAAGGGAGCTGCCCCTTAGAGAGTGCGTTCAAGGGCGTTTACAGGATGTCCGCTTCTGGATTTGGGACATTTGCGCATCCTGTTTCTGTTCTCTTCAACAAACTCAGATTAAATGCTGGCCGGCCAGGCCCCAAAGAGGATGGAAGGAGAGTTGTGAGGGCAAGGATGAACAGCCCTCAGGCACTTTCCTCGAGGTGCTCGCAGCAGGGTGTGGGTGGGTGGAGAATGGAAGACAGGCTCAGATTAAATCTAATTTAAGGTACAAGGGCGTGTGCCAAGTGCTATGGATGTGTATGGGAAGAGGTAGTAGGTTGGCTCTAGGCGGGGAAGAAGAGATTTCGTTCCACCTTGGGGGCACCTTATTGAGCTGAGTCTGGGAGGATTTTAACTGGCAGGTGGGGAGAGGTTGGAGAAGTGGCTGGACAGGGGGTGATGGGAGGAGCGTTAGGAAACCAGATGGGAAGGGCAGCCTTGGGCAGGGATTGAATGCCAAGTTCAGTGTAGTGGACTTGAGGAGCTGCTGTGTGTCTGGCTCAAGGCTGGGCTGGGGTGGGTGCATAGTGGAAGTGGCTTCCTAGTTTCAGTCGGCCCTGCCTTCCAGGAATTGACAGGTCGGGTGAGGAGAGAAAATGTACCACACAGAACAGATTAGCCAGCAACAGGAGGCAGACTGCTCAGTGCCAGAGGGCCTGGCCCAGGCCGAGATGAGTGATAGGAGATGCACGGGGAGAGAGGAGAGGCCCAGAGAAAGCCTGGTGCCTGGGAAGGAAGGGGAGTGTTGGTTATGCAGAGTAGATGGAGAGCGCTGAGAGTGAGGCTGGGGTAGGGAACAAATAGCCACGCTCAGGGGTGGTGGGAGTCTGGGTAGGGAAGCAGTGGCAGGGCTGAGGAATTGAGTGGAAGCAGTGCTCAGCCTGGGGCCAGAGAAGGTCCAGAGAGTGGATAAGGCTCCTGCCGAGAATCAGGACTATTCTGCAGGCTAGTAATATTTGTGCATGTTTTCTTTCCTCTGTATCCCGAGGCAAGAAGGTACAGCTTATGCTTCTATTGACGAAGCTCATATGCACGCGCGCGCGCGCGCGCGCGCGCGCGCACACACACTTTTCATGAAATGTTAGGCAGATCAATAAATGTACCTATTAATCAGAACTACACAGAACAAGAAAAAAAATACACACAGAAAAAGAAAAAAACTAGAGTGACTGAAACAAGTATCACAAAATCCTTAAAGAGGTGATTTGCCCACCAGGGACATTTGGCAGTGTATGGAGATGTTCCAGGTTGTCACTACTGGGGGGAGGTGCATCTAGTGGACAGAGGCCAGGGATGCTGCTAAACTTCCTATAGTGCACAGGACAGCCCCCACAACAAAGATTATTCTGCCCAAAATGTCAGTAGTGCTGAGGTTGAGAAACCCTCTCTAAAGGATCAGAAACTTTCTCCATGAAAGAACTCAAAGTTTTCCTCCCACAGAGCCTCTTTTCTCTTATTTCATATATTTTAAATAAACGTTGTCATCTGATTTCCCAGTAAAAGTAGATTATAGAAAGATCAGGGGATGTATGGGTGGAAGTTTCTAGAAGCAATCACTTTGAGTTTAGCAAGGATTGAAAGCATTTAATAGGAAAAATTGTAAAAAGCAGACTGAAGAACTTAGAAACCCAACATCCCGGGGACACTGAGTATAGGGGGAAACAGTTTTGGAAGACTCAATGGGCCTTACCAGCATTACTCTTAAAGGACAGTAGTTAATAGTCAAAGTATGAACCTGAGCATTCAGAAGAACTTGAATCATATGCAGTTACTCTGATCACTATGGCAAGGAAATGTGGAATATAGTTACTAAACAGCTTCTCACACTAGATACAGGGAACCTCCACTTCAGTGGAGAGGGTACAGTTCCCACGAGGACTGCAGAACATCTCCCACATTCCTCAAGAAATGTTCCAGCGTCCTTAAACCCTCCAATTCAGGAATCTCTCTCCCTCTGCTTTTTGCTTTTAAGGAGGGAGTATCATTTTGTGAATAGGAAAGACTGAAAAGAAACAAACTTCCAGAGTCACAAAGAGATTTGACATCAAAGTGTCTATCCTCATTTGCCCCGTTCCCTAAGCCCTCCCAGCCCCCTTGGCCAGGCCTTGTGATTTTTAATTTTGATATAATCAATTGACTGTAAATGTGAGGGTTTATTTCTGGACTCTTAGTTCTATTCCATTGATCTATTTGTCTGCCCTTATGCCAGTACCACACTGTCTTGATTACTATAGCTGCTTGGCAAGTTTTGAAATTGACAGAAGTGGGAGTCCTCCAACTTCTTTTTCAAGATCATTTTGGCTATTCTGTGCCTCTCAAATTTCTATGCAAATTTTAGGATGAGTTTCTGCAAAGACAGCTGAGGTTTTGATAGGGAATGCACTGAATCTGTAGATCAATTTGGGGTGTATTGCCATCTTAACAATATTAAGTCTTCCTATCCATGAACATGGGATGTCTTTTAATTTATTTATCAGTTTCTTTTTGACAGTTGCCAAGTGTTCCATGCTATAGATGTTATGTAGTTTACTTAACCAGTCTCATTTTTTTTCTTCTCCCCAGTGCCCCAGTACATGGTTGTATATCCTAGTTATAAGTCCTTCTAGTTCTTCTTTGTGAGCCGCTGCCACAGCCTGGCAACTAACAGGCAGGTGGTGTGGTTTCGAGACTGGGAAATGAACCCGGGCCTCCAAGGCAGAGAGCGCAGAACTTTAACCACTACACCATTGGGGCTGGCCATAACCCGTCTCATTTAATGGACTTTTATGTGTTTCCAATTTTTTGCACTGCAAAAACAATTATACAATGAATATTTGTGAACATGTCTTTGAGTGTACATGTGGGAGTTAAATTTGTAAAAGTAACACTGCTGGGTAAAGGGTATGCACATTTGAAATGTTAATGCCCCTCATCTAGCTCAACCCCCTTTCTATGCAATGAGGAAACTGGTGCTCAGTGAGGACCTCCTCTCCAGTCTTGAAAATTTTTCCAGTTTACATTCCCAGTCACACTATTTGGGAAACTTATTTCCCATATACTCACCAACATTGGATACGCCAGTTAAAAAATTTTTTTTGCTTATCTAATGACAGAAGATATTTCCTGGTTGTTTTATCTGCATTCCCTTGACCTCTAGGGAAGTTGAGCATTTTTGCCTATGCTTATTCTGCATATGTATTTCTTCTGTGAATTGCCTGTTCTTATCTGTGTTAGTCAGGGTTCTCCAGAGAAACAGAACCAATTGATGTGTATATAGAAAGAGATTTATTGAAAAGAATTGAGTCACGTGACAATGGAAGCCAGCAAGTTCAAAATCTGCAATGTGAGCCAGCAGGCCGGAGGCGCAGGAGAGTCTGATCGTGCAGATGAAGTCTAAAAGCAGTTGCTGGAGAATTTCCTCTTGCTTGGAGAGGCCAGTCTTTTTGTTCTATTCAGGCCTTCAACTGATTGAATGAGGCCCACCCACATTATGGAGGGCAATTTGCTTTAGCCAAAATTCACTGATTTAAATGTTAATCTCATCAAAAAACACCCTCCAAGTTGACACGTAAATCTAACCATCACATTATCCTTTGTTCACTTTTCTACAGTGTTTTTCTTTTTCTTGTTGGACTATGAGATCTCTTTATATATTCTGGATATTACATATGGTGCAGATATTTCTTTCCAATCTGTCATTTGTCTTTTATCTTTATTTATGGTATCTTTTGCGGTCAGAAGCTGTGTTGTTATGTTATCGGAAATCTAGCAATCAATTTTTTCCTTTGTGGCTTCTGCATTTTTTTTCCCTCCTTGCTTAAGAAGTTATAAATATGTTTTTCCTTGTTCATTTCTATTCCTGCTGCAGCCCCAGCTGAACTGGACCTCAGATACCAGGCTTGTGCTGGATTGAGGCACCGTAATTGACAGGAGGTCCCACTCAGGAGCCTGGCACGGAGAGACCCCTGGATATGTCCCTCTGGCTAAGAGGTTCCTCCAGTCAGCCCCAGGGCTGCTTTCAGAGGTGATGGTCTGGATAAAGGGGTTGGGCAGCTCCCTTCTCTATCCTGTCTTCCACTTTTCTCAGCCTCTCCCTGTTTCTTCCAATCACCCCTCAGTGTTTTCTTCATTCAGAGTTACTGTTCTGTCCACATAGAAGAGTCACAGCTACCCCAGGACAGAGGCTATCTCCCCCCAGGATCTTGCATTGCCAGGTAAAACACAGGATGCCTGGTTAAATTTGAATTTCAGGGGCTGGCCCGGTGGCGTAGCAGTTAAGTTTGCGTGCTCCACTGCGGCGGCCCGGAATTTGTGGGTTCGGATCTGAGGAGCGTACTGACGCACCACTTGTCAAGCTATGCTGCGGTAGCCTCCCATATAGAGTAGAGGAAGATGGGCATGGGTGTGAGCCCAGGGCCAATCTTCCTCAGCAAAAAGAGGAAGATTGGCATCAGATGTTAGCTCAGGGCTGATCTTCCTCTCACACACACACACACACACAATTCAGATTACAAACGAATTTTTTTAGTGTAAGTATGTCCCATGCAATATTGGAAACATACTTATACTTAAAAATTATTCATTGTGTATCTGAAATTCAAATTTAACTGGGAATCTTGTATTTTTATTTGCTGAATCTGGCTGCCGTGAAGTCTGAGGTTGGAGTGAGGGCACAGAAGCAGCCTCTCCCTCACACACACCTCTTCCTTCCCCTTCCTGCCTGAGTCACCTTGGAGTGAGCAATTGTTGCCCCAGTTCCTGAGGCACGACCCGCATCATTGGGCACCTGACCCTGTGCCTGTGAGGCTCTGCTGGGCCCTCCAGGCCCTCTGGGTGGGTGTGGGGGAGGGGAGTCAGGACTGTGCCCAGTGCCCAGGCCAGAGGCTATGGCAGGATATTTGGCAACAGAGGTACTGAACCAAGTCAGGAGACCTGGGTTCCTGTGGCAGCCGAGGCCATGAACTTGCCCAGTGCCAGTGGGCAGGTTACTTCCCTTGCTGTTGTTTTTTAATCAATTTCTATTTTTTTGGTGAGGAAGGTTGGCCCTGAGCTGACATCCATTGTCAATGTTCCTCTTTTTGCCGAGGAAGATTAGCCCTGAGCTAACATCTGTGCCCATCTTCCTCTATTTTGTATATGGGACACCGCCACAGCATGGTTTGATGGGTGGTGCCTAGGTCCACGCCTGGGATCCAAACCTACAAATCCCGGACCGCTGAAGCAGATCATGCGAAGTTAACCACTAGGCCACCAGGACTGGTCCCCTTGCTGTTGTTTCTTAACCAATTTCTATTTTTAACAAAGTGTAACATGCAAATAAATTTTAGTCAAATTATAACACAAAGTAGCACTCTTGTCCTCTCTCTTTTCCTAACCAAGACCTGCACTTTCAAACTCTTTCACAGTTTCTTCTGTGAGTTTCCTTGCATTTCTAGTTAGTGTGCATATGCGAGTTCTCAATTCGCCTTTGGCCTCTGTGTGTTCATCTGGGCAGTGGGTGAGCACTGCCCTGCTCCCCAGCAGCTGGGAGATTCAGTCTACAGTGAGCTGCCGCTCCACCTGGCCCTGGGGGCAGGACCACTTCTCTGTGCAAATAGAGTGATGCTGGAGGGGATCTTTAAATCAGCTGTGGAGTGCGGGGTTTGGGGTGTGAGTGGAGGGGGAGGGGAGGGGAGAATGGGAAAGGGGGAAGCAGGCAGGAGAAGCTTGGGAGGGGAGCAGATTACTTGGCCCTGCAGAGGCCCTGGCTGGAGCGGCCTTCAGGTAGCCTCTGGCCCGGGGTTCTCCGCCCCAGCTGCCTGTTGGAATCACCCTGGGAGCTTCTGCAGCCACAGAGGGCCTGATGTGCAAGGTCTGAGAACCCCTCGTCTAGCTCAACCCCCTTTCTATGCAATGAGGAAACTTGTGCTCAGCGAGGACCTCCTCTCCACTCCCTCTGCCTCTTACATACGAGCTGTGTGACTTGACTTACCTCTCTGCCTCTGCGTCCTGGTCTGTATGTTGAGGACACTAACAATGAGCCACTTCCCTCCATGGAGTGAGGTAATGCCTGAGGAGCCCTCAGCACAGGGACTCAGCCAGGTACACACGCAATTAACAAAGCTGCCACCATTGCGGTGAGTCCTCCCCTCGGGCACTCCCAGTGCCCCTCCTAGCTTGGGAGATTGCCCATCCGCCCCTCAGCCCACCTATTCTCCCCTCCCTAGCCCTGGCCCACAGGTCTCTCCTCCCAGAAACCCAGCTGGATCCCCCATGTGGCTGCACCCCATCCCATCCTGCTGGCCCAGTGTCCAGAACTCTGGACGCCTGGGGCATTTTGCACCCGGTCCATTTGAGACTCCTGTGCGGGGCACCCCTCGGACTGAAACCGTCAGGTTCCCTCAGCCAGACAAGGGCAGAGGTGGCAGAAGAAGAATCACTCCCCCAGGGATGGAGTAGGGAGTGGGAGAATGGGATGGAATAGGGGGTGGGAGAATGGGGGGGATGGGCCTGGTTGATTTCTCTTGCCCCATTCAGATGTGGGAGGAGCCAGCATCTGCCTCCTGCGACAGAAGGAGGAAATGCTCACAGTTAAGTTTCAGTTTCTTGTATTCTTTTTTATTGTATTTATTTATTTATTTATTTTGTGAGGAAGATCAGCCCTGAGCTAACATCCATGCTAATCCTCCTCTTTTTGCTGAGGAAGACCAGCTCTGAGCTAACATCTATTGCCAATCCTCCTCCTTTTTTTCCCCAAAGCCCCAGTAGATAGTTGTATGTTATAGTTGCACATCTGTCTATTTGCTGTATGTGGGACGCGGCCTCAGCATGGCTGGAGAAGCGGCGCATCGGTGCGCGCCGGGATCCGAACACGGGCCGCCAGCAGTGGAGCGCGTGCACTTAACCGCTAAGCCACAGGGCCGGCCCCAGTTTCTTGTATGCTGAGAGCAGTGAAGTGATCTGGAGATGAACTCACTGGCGGGGGCAAGGGCTGATCCCAGCGAGTCTCCAGGACTCCGGGACAGGCAGGTGGCAGGTGCCAGAAGACAGGAGTCAGCTTTTCCCAGAAACCTGGACAATGGTCTGGGATCCGGGCAGCGGGACCTCGTCATTGCCTGCTGATCTCAAATTCCACCCCTGCCTCTTACCAGCTGGGTGACCTGGGCTTATTTCTTTGATCCTAAACGCCTTCATCTGTGAAATGGAGTCATTGTAATTACCCACCAGGGTGTTCAGGAGGATTGAATGTGCTAACAAAACTGTAAAGTGCCAGGCTGTATGTAGTCGTTCCTCAATAAACTGTCATTTTCTTCTCCATCACTCCTGTCTGAAAGAATTTTGACAACCAAACTTCATTTTTTCAGGACTAAGGAATTCATCTTCCTATTAAACTTTAAAAAATCAATGATATAGGGCCAGCCCGGTGGCGTAGTAGTTAAGTTCACGTGCTCCGCTTTGGCGGTCCAGGGTTCACAGGTTCGAATCCTGGGCGTGGACCGATGCACCGCTCATCAAGCCATGCTGTGGTGGTGTCCCACATACAAAATAGAGGAAGATTAGCACAGATGTTAGCTCAGGACCAATCTCCCTCACAAAAAAAAAAAAAAAAAAAATCAGTGATATAAAATCTGACCCCACTAGAGTGAAAAAAAAATCCAGCCAAACTCAAGACAGGGGCTCAGGTCCTCCAAACCCTTCCCAAGCTCCTCTGGGTTGCAGGCCTTGTGCCCACATCTAAGGACACCTTGTCTCTTCCCTGGAGGGCCTGGGAGCGGCTGGGCCCAGTTGGTCGGGCCAGCGTCACTCCTCCCTGTGGGTGCAGGGAGCATCCTTCCCCACTATGTGCCTTTTGCTGAACTTGAGAATCCCCTGGGGGCAGCTATGCGCCTGAGTGGTTGCCTTGCTGGTGGACTCCTGGAGTGGGAGCCTAGCTTTTGTCGAGGGCAGCAAGTAGACAGCTTGGGTTGTGGGCACTGTTGACTCGTTGACTGTCAGAGCTGGGAGGATGATGAGCTTAGACAGCTGGGGGCAGGGGGAGTGGAGGGAAGAGCAGGATGGCGTTTTGCATGCCTGCTATGTACAACACACCCCTGAGTTCCCATAGCAACGCTGCAGAGTATTATCTCCACTCACAGTGGTGAGACACTGAGGGTCTTATCCAGGGTGACCCGCCTTGAGTGATGGTGTTGGTATCCCAGTCCAAGTCAATCAGACCCCAGAGCTTTCCCTGCAATCCCAGGCTCCTGATCCTCCCTCCCAGCCTTTCCAGCCCCCTTGAGCTCCCCTGGCCCTTCTCCAGGCAGGCCTCCTTGGGGTCAGGAGATACCTGCTCCAAGTCACTTGGACAGGTCACCTAACTCCTCTGAGATTCAGTTTCCTCCTCGGTAAAATGGGTTCACAATAACCCCCACGTGCCCTCTACTCAGTCACGTGAGGTTCAGATGGGGTGATGGATGTGAAGAGATCTTGTAAACTGGCACATTAAAAATGGGAAAGATTGGGGCTGGCCCTGTGGCTTAGCGGTTAAGTGCGCGCGCTCCGCTGCTGGCGGCCAGGGTTCGGATCCCGGGCGCACACTGACACACCCCTTCTCCGGCCATGCTGAGGCCGCGTCCCACATACAGCAACTAGAAGGACGTGCAACTATGACATACAACTATCTACTCAGGCTTTGGGGGAAAAATAAATAAATAAATAAAATTTAAAAAAAAAAACGCTTTAAAAAAGTAAATAAATAAATGGGAGAGATTGTTTGGGGCCGGCTTGGTGGTGCAAGCCGTTAAGTGCGCGAGCTCCGCTGCGGTGGCCCGGGGTCCACCGGTTCGGATCCCAGGCGCGCACCAACGCACCGCTTGGCAAGCCATGCTGTGGCAGTGTCCCATATAAAGTGGAGGAAGATGGGCACGGATGTTAGCCCAGGGCCGGTCTTCCTCAGCAAAAAAAGAGGAGGATTGGCAGATGTTAGCACAGGGCTGATCTTCCTCACAAAAAAAAAAAAAATGAGTCCTGTTAATGTTTATTGAGATGCACGTTTTGCCGGTTCTGTACCAAGCTCTCCTTTAATCTTTAACACAACTAGTGAGGTAGGTACAATTATTATCCCCGTCTTACAATGAAAGAAGTCAGACTCAGAGAAGTTAAGCAACTTGACTGAGGTCATGTAGTTGGAAAAGGGTGAAGCCGGAAACTGAATCCAGGTCTGGCCCAGAGCCTGTGTTTGTAACCATCACAGTAGTCCTTCACTGTAAGTTACTGTGACATCCTGGCCCCGCATCTCAGCCCTTCCTGTCATCCCAGCCTGCTCTGCCCTCCCTTGAACGTCATCATGGGTTAATCTCCATCAATGTTCTCTGACCCCCTAGTTCTCCCTTTTCCTAGGCCGTCTCAGGCCCTCTCTACCACATGACCTGTTTCAATGCCCTCACAGATGTCCTCGCTGTCTGCAATTGTCTTATTTATTTACTTGCTTCTTTGTGTCTCCTGCACTAGAAAGTGTGAGCAAGGACCTTATGTGGCTTGTCCCCTGCTGTATCCCAGTACCTACAACAGTATTTGGCACACAACGAACACTCAAAAATTTAAAAAAAGAGAGAGAAAAAAATGCTTAATAAATTAAAACAAAAAAAGAGAGAGAGACACACACAAGCCAGGCCTTCCACCCAGGCCCAGCTGGGACAGCTCCTCCTCCTTTGAGTCACTGAGACCCGGGCTCAGCCCTGGTGTGGCCACACTGGTCTGGTGGCTGACATACTCCAGGCAGCCTCGGTCACACTAAGAAGTAGGACTCGCAGTCCCCAGAAGGCAATGATATTACACAGGACCCGGCAGTGCTTGGTGAGCTCATGGTCCTTTCTGAGGTTCTCAGCAGAATCAGATCCAAAGTCTGCTTTTGGTGACATATATTTTGTAACTCTCCTTTAATAAATTTTCAGAAATGAAATTCGTAGATAATATAATTTTCCCGTGCACAATGTTTTTAGAAATTTGCATAAAGTCCAAACTATAGTATAGAGGAAAATAAAAGGGAAGTAATTTATAATAAAATAATACGTATTTCTGTATGTGAAAGCTCAGGCTCGACTCCCTGAGAGAACAGAAGCTCGCAAATGCACGGGAACCACTGGCAGTGGAGAACCATGAACACAGACTCCGTGCTGGAGTGTCAGCAACTCAGTTCCTGCAGGCCAAGCGGCCACTGAGAGGAGACTGTTGGAAACGCTGAATGATCCTTGGTAAAGTTCTGATGGAGACAAAGGTAGGATTGCATGGTAGTTTTATTCCTGGAAAATTCAATATAGTCTAAAACCATTCAAAAAGAGATGTGAGTGAAATAGAGCTAGCTTCCAGGTCAGATAATTATGAACAGATTTCTCATGTCTCTGGTTGTCCAGAAAGACAGAGGAAAGTTGAGAGGTGTACGGAACAATTCCTTGTTGGGTCACACTGTCCTACACTTTATAGGACATTTAGCATCAAATGCCAGGGCCGAGTCTTGTGACAACCACAAATGGCCTCATAAATTTCCAAAATGTCCCCTAGGGGGCAGTAGCGCTCCAGTCGAGAACAGCTGCCCAGCAGATTCTCCAGCGGCCGGCTTTTTAACTTAACTAACTCTATCTTTGAGATTGTTTTACAGCATGATGTGACTCTGCATCCCTTTCAGGCTGCGTGGTGTTCGTCATATGGAGGTACTGCCATATAATTCGCTTTTGATGGCATTCTGAAGGCCGAGTTGGTGTGTCATTTCACACGTGTGCAAGACCATCAGAGGAGGAATTCCTAGAAGTGGCCTGGCTGGGTCACAGGGTTTGGGCATTTGGAATTTTGATAGTTATGGCCCCAAACCGCCTTCCACGGAGGTAGATTACTCCACACTCCTCCAGCAGAGCAGGACAGAGCCTGTTCCCAGAGCTCTGGGAGTCAGACTGGAGGGTGGGAGTGGCAATTCTGGAAGGTCTTAGCCAGGACCCTTCCCCTTTGGGGGCCCCCTCCTCGGACCACTCCCAGGGTCCCCCCACTGAAGCCTTGGGTTCCAGAAACTCACCAACCCACCTTCTCAGGCCCTGGGGGAGGTCAAGGGGCCTTTCCCCAGGTGGGCTGATCCTGGCTATTACATTTATTTATTCTTTAACCTTCAAACAAAAGACAGCTTTGTTGCTTTGTGATTCTATAAGTAATGCATCTGTATTTCAGAGGGAGAAATCCCTTTCCCCACCAACTTTTTATTTTGAAAACTTAAAGGGGCCAGCCCCGTGGCTTGGCGGTTAAGTGCGTGTGCTCCGCTACTGGTGGCCTGGGGTTTGGATCCTGGGCGCGCACCACCGCACAGCTTGTCCTGCCATGCTGAGGCCGCGTCCCACATACAGCAACTAGAAGGATGTGCAACTACAACATACAACTATCTATTGGGGCTTTGGGGAGAAAAAGGGAAAAAAAAGAGGATTGGCAATAGATGTTAGCTCAGGGCCAGTCTTCCTCAGCAAAAAGAGGATTGGCATGGATGTTAGCTCTTGGCTGATCTTCCTCACCAAAAAAAAAAAAAAGAAGAAAACTTAAAAAACTTCAGAAAAATGGCAAGAAAGGTACAGTGAGCACCATGTAACTTCACTTTGAGTCACCAGTTGCTCACATTTTGCTACACTGGCTTTCTCTCTATTTTTGCTGAACCGTTTGAGACTAAGTTGCAGACCTTCACCCCTAAACACTTCAGTGTGCATTTCCTAAGAACAAGAACATTCTCCTACAAAACCACAGCATGGTTATTGCACTCAAGAAATTTAACATTGATAAAGGAATAACTACTGGGCAGGCCTCATTCAATTTTCTCCAGTTGTCCCAATAAAGTCCTCTATAACTCCCCCTCCCCTCCGGCCCCTCGGGTCTGATCAAAGATCTGAGTTGGCCTTTAGCTGTGGGCCAGGAGTTTGGGTTTCTCCTCTCCGGCTCACGGGTCCTGCGGCCCCGGGTCCTGCCTCCAGGAAGGTAGCTCTAGGTGGGGACAGTGCTGGCCCTGAACTCACAGGTGTTGGTGGGGTCCACAGGAAGGACCTGAGCCCTAGTCAGCCCCATAAATGTCTTCCTAGGCCCTGGGAGTGCAAGCTGGAGGGGACGTCGCCCCTGCCCCAGGCTTGCCCTGGAGGAACTCAGCCTCACAATAAACTACCTTCTGTTTATGTTGCTCCCCCGGTGCCAGCCAAGGACTTGTCCTCCTCCAGTCTCCACAACACGCTCGCTCGGTGGCTGGTACTATTTTCTCCCCTTTTACAGTTGAAAGGAGGAGTTTCTGTTTTTCCATCTGATGAGGATGGAAACATGAGGCCACAGGGGGCCGCATGCTGCCACTGGAATGACAACTAGGTGTGTGGTCAGCGTGAACTGCAGCTGAGTCAGCCCAGACAGGGCCCTTCTCCTCCTCAGGCCTCTAGGTTGCTCCTCTGGGCAGGCAGGTCTAGCAAGGGCTCCAGAGCTTCATGGCATCTCAAGGCTCCTGCTCCACCCTGCAGCCACCATGATCATCCTTGGGAGACGCCTCTACCAGCTCTGGTGGTGCCTCATCGCCCACGGATCACCTCTCCCGTCTGCCCAGACTGCTCCCACTGCGCCGGGCTTTGGTCACACCAGCGAGGCCCTTGGGTTTTTTAAGCCTCAAAGCATTTAAATGAGGGGGAAGGCACATGATCTACTCAGCTCCGGGTCCCTGACAGGGGTGTCTGTCAACTCTTCACGTGGCTTTCACAGACGTAACTTCTACTAAAAGTGTGTAAGTGAGGCAGGACAGGTGACATCCTCTTTATTTTCAGATGAGGAAACCGAGGTGTAGCGACAGATCTTTGAGGCATTCTATTGCAAGAAGAAAATCAGAAATAGAGTGCAAGCCCTTCGTTCTACTGGGGGTAAAGTGAGCCTCAGAGGTCACCAGGTTTTTCTTTTTTTGTGTGTGTGAGGAGGACTAGCCCTGAGCTAACATCCGATGCCAATCCTCCCCTTTTTCTTTCCTTGAGGAAGACTGGCCCTGGGCGTTAGGGCCAGTCTTGTTAATCCATGCCCATCTTCCTCCATTTTATATGGCACACCACCACAGCATGGCTTGACAAGCGGTGTGTTGGTGCGCGCCCAGGATCCGAACCTGCAAACCCCGGGCCGCCGAAGCGGAGCGCGCGCACTTAACCACTTGCACCACGGGGCGGGCCTCTGAGGTCACCAGGTTTGAGTCCTGGCTGTGCTACTTTGCCCCTGTGTGGTCTTGGCTCTTGTGAGGAAGGGGTAAGGAGTTGTTACTATCTGTGCCTGCATTGAGAGGCAGAGATAGGACCAGAACCTCATTCTGGTCTCTAAAGGCCCTTTCCAGAACTTTCTGTGCCACAGGTCCCTGGGGGGCAATCCATAATAATAATAATAGTAATAACAGTAATAATCAGTGAGTGCCTGCCACACGCCAGACAAGGGTCTAAGCACTTTACAGCTATTAACTCGTTAAATCCTCACAAAATTCCTTTGAGTAGGTGCATTATCACCATCAGCTCATTTTATAAATAGGGAAACTAAGGCTTAGAGGCGTTAAGATCCTTGCTAGAGGTCCCACAGGTGCTGCAGGAGGCAGCGAGTTGGAGCCAGGTCCCTACCTCCCACGTGCTCTGATCTCCAGGCAGGTAAGTGGTGCTGCCGTGCACGCTGTATTTCTTGGAGTTCTTGGGGCCTGAGGCCTGAAGAGATGAAACCTTGGCAGGTGAGCGGGTCACCGCAGGGAGCAGAGCGCCCGGTTGAGAACGGGGTGGGGTGGGAGCTCCTCTGGACTCAGGTAGGTGGGGGTTGAATTCTGGCTCTTTCACTTGAGTGACCTTGGTGCAATTTGAACTCTGGGGCCTCCGTTTGCTCATTTGTAAAATGGGAGATGGGAGAAGTCTGGGTTCTACTCCACACTAGGAGTCATGACACAGAAGGACCTCAGTTTCCTCCTCTGTAAAATGGAGAGAGTAGTCTTTTGGCTGTTGGCTGTGAAGCTGTTCAGGTAAACCATAACTTTGAGGCTGTAAAAGACCTTAATAGAGGTTGGGTTCTAAGGCCTTAACTTATAAAATCAGTTTATAAAATGATTTTGTGTCATTTCAGACCTCTGTTTGTTGTGGGATGGGAATGGAAAAGGCGCATTCTCTTGGGCCTTTTAGACTAGCGGCGACTTCACTCTTCCAAGATTGCACTCTCCCCGCCCCCAAATTCGGGCTTTCAAGTGGTGGGGAGCCGCAAAGCGTTTTCTCAGGGAAAGGTGGTGGTTGGCCCCTTGGAATCCACGTGCTAACCCGGCGTGCGCCGGCTGGCTGGGCAGCTCCAGGCCCGAACGCAACCATTCTGGGCGTGAGGGGCGGGGAAGCTGGTGACGTCAAAGTCACGGCCTAGCCTTCTTAAAGGCGCAGGCTCGCACACTGTTAAGTTTTCCCGTGTTAGGACAAATAATCACGACAGCACAAAAGTTTTAAAGGCGAGGCAGGTGGTGGGGTCTCCGGTGCGAGACTGGCCCGGGAAGAAATGTGTCTCCCTGACAAGCGGGATCAGAGACGTCAGCGCAGGATTTAAGCCCACCTGTACCGGGGAGCCAGCCTGATGCGGGGGAAAAGTACTTGGCCGGTTCGAATTCCAGGTTCTTAACTTTGAGCCTCAGTTTCACCTTCCGTAAAATGGGGTCAATAATAATCTACTTCTAAAAGCTTTGAGACTTAGAAGAAATAACAGTGTGAGAGTAACCAACACAAAAATGTCGGTCCCCTTCTCCCCTACTCAGTCCTCCCACTGTGCGAAGGAGGAATCCGAGGCCCAGAGCGGTGTAGTAACCTGCCCAAAGTCATGCGGAGGTAGGACGAAGCCCAGGTCGAGCCCAGTTGAACCCGGGTCTCCCGGCCCCCGGGTCCCCGGGCTAGACTTTTCTCTGTATCCAGCATGTCTTTCCCGGGTTACCGCTCGTCTAACTCCATTGCCCACACCTGCACGGTACCCCTGCAGTTCGTCGGCTGGTTTTGGAGCTGCGCCTCAGTCGATTATCTGCAAAATGGGGATGATGCTAATTCCTGTCTGATACGGTCGCCATGCAGTTGTGAAACCTCAGCAAGGAGCCCGGCGGGTAAATGTTTGCTATCACTATCTGATCGCCCCGCGGCCCTGGAAGAACTGATTCAAACCCCCGCCGCCACGCAGACGAGGACACTGAGAAAGAGGGGGAGAGTGTGTTACCCACGCAGGTCAGCAAAAGTTAGATCAAGCGCTGGGACTCCGGGGGCAGCGCTCGGCCGAGGGACGGGTGGGTTGGGGTTTGTGAGAGTACGCTGTCAAGTGCGGTGCTGCCGCCAGGTCACACGCGACGCGGAGATCCGCCACCCTGGCACGCGTGCCCGTCGGGGCACCGGCAGTGCGAGGTCGCGGCGAGCGGCGTGTCCCGGAGGCGGCGGCGAGTGGGCGGGGCCGGCGTCACTCCGGGCATGGGGCCGGTCGGCCCGTGGTGGGCGGGGCCTCGCGGCGCGGTCCCGGGGGCGGGGCGGGCTCTTAGTCTTCCGAGTCGGCCTCGCTGCGAGGCGCGCGCGCGGGGCCCTTGTACCCGCCGCGGAGCCACTATGGGCCGGCCCGGCCCCGGGCGCCACGCCGCGCGAGCACCGGCCTAGAGCCAGGTGGGCGGGGCAGGGCCGCGGCTGAGGGCCGGGCTGGAGGCGGAGGCCGGGACTCGGGTCTTTGGGGGGTCCCGGGGCGCCTGAGCCGGGGCTGGGCCGGCGACCCTGAGTCGCGGGCCGTCGGGCCGACCTAGTCGGCCCCACCAGGCGCCCCCTGCACGCGGGGCCGGGACAGGGAGTGTCGCCGAGGGGCAAGGAGAGATCCTGCCTCCCGATCCGTACTTCGCGCTCTCTCGGCCGAGCGCTCCGGCCTGCATTTTGGGGAGAGAGAGCAACGACATTGTCCTTCCCGTCCAGGCCCGGGGCCAGGCCCCTCCGGCCTCGGCAGGAGGAGTGTGGGGAGGGCCGGGACCCCAGCCACTTGTCCCGAGAATGGGGACCGACCATTTGCCGCCATCAGAATTGTTCACATGTTTCCGTCACTGCCCGGCCCCGAGTCTCCACGCCCAGCGAATGGGGCTCGTTGTGCCCGCCTCGGGGCTGGTGCTGGAATCGGGGGCTCAGGGGGCGGCCCAGACGTTTTGACCTTGGAGCCCCCAGGGCCAAACCGGGCGCTTGCACTGAGGAGGTGCCCAGTAAGCGTGTGTGGCGCGGGTGAGGGAAGGGCAGCGGGCCGTCCACCATCCCAGCTTCCTTCCTAACTCCTCCGGGGTGGTATTGGGAGATTTCCTCGCCTCTCTGAGCCTCCGCTTCCCCGTGGGCAAAGTGGAGCTGACAGTAACCACTTTAAAACGTTATTGTGAGGATCCCTTAACTCAGACTCAGTGAGTGAATGTGCTGAGGGTCAGGTAAAGTCCCCAAGTGTTCCCGCCTCGTGTCTCCCCCTCCCACTGACTCCTGTTTTGTGAGTTGACGCTCCAATTTTCTGAGGTTTGTTTTTCAGAATTGAAGCTCCAAAATGGCTGACCAGGACCCTGGGGGCATTAGCCTCCTCCAACAAATGGTGGCCTCAGGCACTGGGGCTGTGGTCACCTCTCTCTTCAGTAAGAACCGGGGAGGTGGGGGCGGGGCAGTTGGGGACTGGGGCAGACCTGAGATTGAGGGTAACTTGGTTCTGGAAGAGGGGTGGGGTGGGGTCCTGAAAGGAGCCTTCAGCGCTGCCCTCCCTGCCTAGTGACACCCCTGGATGTGGTGAAGGTCCGCCTGCAGTCTCAGCGCCCCTCGCTGGCCAGCGGTGAGTGCCCGACCCTGGAGCCGATAGGGGGTGGTGTCTGGGCAAAACAAGGGTCTCCCAGAGATGGGCTCCCTGGGGCAGGTGGGAGCTCCCCTGACTTGAGGAGCTACCTTGTATTTTAGAGCTGATGCCTCCTTCCAGACTCTGGAGCCTCTCCTTCGTCAAGTGTGAGTGCCCAAAGCCCCAGGGAGCCCAAGAGTGTCCAGGGAAGGGGGTGGCCCCGTCTCCCCAGGGCACCTGTTGGCCCTATAGCCACGGACTCGCGCATGCTTCCGGGTCATTTCATCCGGCCGTTTGTCCTACACAAGAACATCCACCCAGGGACCCCAGCCTCTGCTGGCCCTCCAGGGCTGGGGGCTCCCTGCTGGGTTCCAGGGCCCTGTCATCCTAACGTCCCCTCCCCTTCCCCAGTGCCCTCCTCTTTCCAATCCACAGGGAAGTGCCTCCTGTACTGCAATGGTGTCCTGGAGCCTCTGTACCTGTGCCCAAATGGTCCCCGCTGTACCACCTGGTTTCAGGACCCCACTCGCTTCACCGGCACCATGGTGAGGAGCAGCTGTGCCCTCAGCTGGGTCTGTCGGTATTCCTGAGGGATTTGGATTGCTCAGTGAGGGATTTGGATTGCTCGGGCAGCAGACCCAGGAAAGAATGGGTAGTACAAAGCCTGTAGTCCAGTTCAGTTTGGGAAGGGCTTCCCTGAGGAGGTGGTGCTTCTGAGGTTTTGAAGGGTGAATAGTCGTCCACCTAGAACCAAATGTGGAATTGCATATGTGGAGGTCTCAGGGGCTACTGCCTCTCAGCAGGACCCAGGGCTGTGGGCAGAGGTGAGGGCATCAGGCTAGGGCCTAGCCTCGGCCAGCCCCGTCACAGACCTTGTTCATGTTCATCCTTCCTTCCCTGGGTGGGTGTCTGCTTGGCCAGGATGCTTTTGTGAAGATCGTGAGACATGAGGGCATCAGGACTCTATGGAGCGGCCTCCCAGCCACCCTGTGAGTACTCTAGTCCTGCATAGTGCCTTCCCCTGGTACCCGGCTGATCTCTTGGTCTCCTGTTGGCTGGCTGGGTGGAGCAGCAGAGGCCTGGGAGGTTCAGGAGCCTTTGGGAGTCCCAGCTAACCTCTGTTCCTACTCCCAGGGTGATGACTGTGCCAGCCACTGCCATCTATTTCACCGCCTATGACCAACTCAAGGCCTTCCTGTGTGATCGAGCCCTGACCTCTGACCTCTACGCACCCATGGTGGCTGGCGCACTGGCCCGCCGTGAGCATAGCCTTGGGCCTTTGGTCTCCCTCTGACCCCACCTGTGCCTGAGCCCAGTCCTGGCTCCCAGCTCCGACCTCTGGCAGCTTAGGGGTGGGGGGATGTCTTGGGGCCCCAGACCCTGGGGTGTGGGGCTGCCATTGGGACCTGCGAGCTGACCCCTCCCCACTGTTCCCCCCAGTGGGCACTGTGACTGTCGTCAGCCCCCTGGAACTGGTACGAACAAAGCTGCAGGCTCAGCACGTATCATACCGGGAGCTGGGTGCCTGTGTCCGAGCTGCCGTGGCTCAGGGCGGCTGGCGCTCTCTGTGGCTGGGCTGGGGCCCCACTGCCCTTCGGGATGTGCCCTTTTCAGGTAGGCACCAGCGGTGCAGGAGGTGGGGTAAGGGAGCCCTTGGATGACACACAACAGGTCTGCAGCCAAGTCCCCACCTTGCCACTGCTGACCTTGAAGTCACTTAACTTCTCTGAACCTTGACTATCTCATCTGTGAAACGGGCCCGGCAGGCAGGGTGTTCGCCCGGGTTTTCAGCAGTTAGGTCCTGCAGAGGGCTTGTTAGAGAAACTGGCGTGTAGCAGGCAGGCTTTCTAACTGGGAGGGAGTAACTGTCATGCTATAGGTCAGTGGAAGATGAGAGGTCTGGGGTCCACCCACTGCTCTTCCCATCTCTGATGAGTGTACCCCTGTGCCCCCAAGCCCTGTACTGGTTCAACTATGAGCTGGTGAAGAGCTGGCTGAGTGGACTCAGGTCAAAGGACCAGGCATCTGTGGGCATCAGCTTTGTGGCTGGCGGCATCTCAGGGACGGTGAGTTGACCAGACTGGCGAGGCCAGCAGAGTCCTGGGGGGCTCTGAGGGTTGTTGGGGATGCTCCGGAGAAGAGTCCTTGCATAGCATTGCATCAGCTGCCTGTCAAGGGGCAAGCTCGGCCTCTCTGGCGAAGCTCTAGCTGAGGCCTGCAGACCCTGGCTGGCTGTGAGGGATAGGGGTCCTGGGAATGGAGATGAGCCCTCTCCCCACCCTACCAGGTGGCCGCCATCCTGACTCTACCCTTCGATGTAGCGAAGACGCAGCGCCAGGTCGCGCTGGGAGCGGTGGAGGCTGTGAGAGGTAAGGGGCCTGGCTGGTGGCGGGCGGCAGGCAGGGGTCCGAGTGGCGTCTTACAGGCCATGCCTTGCCTTTGCAGTGACGCCCCCTCACTTGAACTCCACCTGGCTGCTGCTGCGGAGGATCCGGGCCGAGTCAGGCACCAGGGGACTCTTTGCAGGTGAGCGTCTGTGTGTGTCCAGGCCCTGGCGGGTGTGGGGCCTCCTGGAACCCTGACCCCTGACGCCAGCCACTCCCTCCACTGTAGGCTTCCTCCCAAGGATCATCAAGGCCGCTCCCTCATGTGCTATCATGATCAGCACTTACGAATTCGGCAAAAGCTTCTGCCAGAGACTCAACCGGGATCAGCCTCTGGGCTCTTGAAAGGATCGCAGGGCAAGGCCCCTGTCTCTTCCGGGGATGGGGGCGGGGTGGGAGATTGAGTCAAGTGCCTGGTCCTCAGCACACGGGGGAGGGGCCTCGTCTCCCTTCCATCTCAGCTATGAGCCCCAGGGGTAGGGGGCTGCCCCTCTGGGCCCTCCCAGGCCCCCCTCAGACAGCTTTCTTCCTGCTGCTCCTCATTTCCAAGCCCCAAGGATCATCACTTTTCCACCCCTGCAAATTCAAGACCAAGTCTGCTACCTGCCCTCCCCCATTTCCTTGTGTGTTTGCTGTAGCTGGGCCTGCCCCCAGGAGCCACCAAACCCTGGGCCTGGCCTAGTCTGCACCCACCCCTGTTCATTCCTTGAGTCTAAAAATGATGAACTTCTCTCAGTGCCCGTGACTGGGGGGGTCTAGGGGCGGGGGGCAGGGAGGAAGTGGGGCTGGGGAGTGATTTGCAGAGGAGGCCTGGGAGGGACCTTGATGTTGGCTTTGGGCTACCCAGGTGGTGCCCATGGAGAGGACCCCCCCCCCAACTTAGAGCCGGGTCGGGGTGAGAACCCAGAGTTGAGGGGGCGACAGGCAACATCCTGGTAGTGTTAGGGCCAGGGTGGAGGGTGGTAAGACCTCTCCCCAAGAGCACACTTGAGTGACAACAGAGGAGGGAGGGTTGCTTCACTGCCAGGCTTTGGCCTAATGGAAGGGTCTGCAACTTTGGGCCAAAGCTGAATTGCCCAGGACGATGGAAGGAACAGGGCCCTGCCAGGGCTTGCCACGTTCATCCTGCCCTCAGGGTGTTCACTGTCTTCTCTGTCTGAATTTAAGCAAGTTATTAAAGAGTATCAGGTGAAAGGGACAGTTAGATGTGTTGGTTCTGGGCAGACCTAATGTTTAGGACACGTCATATAAAAGCCACCCACTCCCTGGGTTCTGATCTGTCTGCTCCCACAGGGCGCACACTGGTTCCGTCTGATCCGGTGTCACCTTGATTATGGGCCTGGCACTGGCTCCACCGCATTCTGCCAACCTCCACGGCCCCCCACAGACAAGGCTGCCCTCAGTCCTCTGGTTTTTATTTGCCTGATCCCTTCAGAGCCCCCGCCTTCGGGGCTGAGGAAGGAGTGACTCCAGGGGATACAGGGGGACAGACAGGAGAGGCATGGGAGGTGGGGGTGCCAAAGCTGGGCCACCAGCTCCTGAGGAGAAGGGGAGATGAGCGAGGGAGAGTCCAGTACAGAGCCAGCCAGGCATCAGGGTCACCAGAAGAGTGCAACAAGCTTCCCCAAGGGCTCCCCGTGACCTTGGTGCTCCTGCTTCCTTGCCCAACCGGCTTCCCTTTGCAACTCTTGCTTCCTCGGGCAGGAAGCTAAGACAGGAAGAAGCAAAGGGCATCTTTCCTGAGAGACCCCTGGCTGGGTGGGCAGCGTTCTCTGGAAGGGTGGCCTGGATTGAGGGTGGCCTGAGGAAAGGCAGCAGGTGTCTGTGCCCCTGGCAGGTGGGGCTGGCACTGCCCACGCCGCTCCTCAGCTGGGGCTCAGTGCTGGGCTGCCCTCAGGACTGTCGCTCACCAGGCACTCGTTGGATTTGAAGCTCGCCAGGGACTTGCAGCTGGGGATGGAGGCCAGGGAGCCGCAGAGGCCCAGCATGGAGGGCGTGGGGTCCTTCCCTGGGGAGAGAGGGCGGGTGAGGCCGGGCCAACCGGTCTGCGTGTGTGTGAGGTTGTGGGGGGTGCGGTACACAGGCGCAGGCAATGAAGGGGCAGCCCTCAGGTTACCGCCAGGAGACTTTCCTCATTTCTGGAGCATTTGCCATTTTTGGTTCAACCTTAGTAAGCACCTGGCCATGCCATGCACAGTGCTGGGGACACTGTATTGTAATCGTCAGTTTATGTCTCTGTCTCCCCTGAGGTTCATCCTCTCTCTTTGTCCATTTATTAAACACACGGTGAGCAGTTGTTCCACTCCAGGAACTGGGGATACAGAGAACGGACGAGACACGGTCCCTGCCCTCGTGGAGCTCACAGTCTGGTGGGGAGACAGACACACGGACAGTCACAAACACAGTGTGGCGGGGTTACATGTCCATAGCCTGCCTTGTCTCAAAGAAGATCTAGGGTCATCCAGGACAGTGGATTTTAGAAAGAAAAGACAGGAAGGCCAGGCACCAGGAAAACTAGGGTGGGAAGCCCCAGCGAAGCCAGGGGGAGGGCAACACAAAATGCATGCGGTGAAGTCCTGGACATTCGCTTGAAGGGAGCCGCTAATTTGGCTCTGAGCTTCCTGGCAGCCAAAGAAAAGGGGGAAACAAAGGTCAGGCGAGCGGTTCACAGAGTGCATGAGATAAAAGCAAATTAGTTGTGTGAAGAACTCCCCAGGAATTTGTGAGCCCCTTGAGGATGTCACGATACCAAAAAGCCATTAGCCCTCACCATATGCCAACACGGGTGATTATTTTAATCAACATCCCCGTTTTACAGATGAGAAGGGCTCGGCAAGGTGAAGTGATTGATGGAGCTTGCACGACCAGAGGAGGCGCAGCTGGGATTTGCACAGGGTCTGCCCGATACCCCAAACCAAGCTCTTAATTGCTGTGCTAAGCTCTCTGAAGAGCTGAGGAAATGAGAGAATTGGCCAGGGCCTCACTAGAGGACCCAAGGCCTGGCCTCAGCCCTTAGTGGGGTGCTGGGTGCTAGATCGGGGGGCTCACCGATAGGGCCCCAGGGCTCCTCGTCCCGCTTGCCTTCTCCCAGGCGCTGGGAGTCCGAGCTCAGACTGGCTTCAGCTGACAGCGGCTCCGTGCTCATGAAACTGTGTCTGTGGCAGAGCGGAGAGCTGGTGTTGGGGCCGAGGTCCCCCCCATGCCCTTCTTCCCCAGAAGGGACCAGCACTCACGCCCAAGCCGAGCCTAGCTGGAGCTTACCTCCGGTAGAATTTGGGGTTGTTGGCACCCTCGGCCCCATTGAGTGTTCCCAGTGACGGCCATTGGTTGACCAGGGCCGTGGTGAGTTCCTTGGAACCGTGGGCCAGGGGAGCGTGGTCACCGGGGATCAGACCTGTCCTGGGATGGGGAGGAGGGGTCAGGCCTGGCTGGGAGAGGAAGCAGAAGTGGGGAAGGGGGGCTCAGCACAGGGTTGGGGGAGAGGTTAGGAATGAAACCTGGGTAGCAGAAATGGGATAGAATGTTGAGGATCAGTGGGGCAGATCCCAGGAGTCAGTGGAGGGTACTGGGGGTCAGAGGGGTGACAGGGATTGGTGCACTCATGTTGGGGGTTACAGGCAATAATGGGGTGTTGTGGGAGTCGAGGTGTTGGGGGAGTCGAGGGAGAATAGTGGGAATCTTGGAGGGTGATGGGATGTCTTGGGGGATCATGCTGGGAGGGCATAGGGTGATGAAAAGGTTTACGGGGAGCTGTTGGAGGGATGGGTAGGGGTGATGTCAGGGGTCACTGAGTGATGGCAGTCAGTGGCCCTATGTTGCAGATCAGGAGAGTGTTGAACAGAGAATAATGCACTCTTGTTGAAGGTCATTGAGTAACATTAGAGGTCCTTGCAAGTAATGTTGGGGTCCCTGGGTAATGTTGATGGCCATTCTAGCTGATGTCGGGTGACTGAGGGTGAAGTGGGGAGCCGGTTTTGCGGGGGTCACTGGATCTTATGCTGAGGATAACGTTAGAAGATCACTGGGGGGACCATGGGGTGGAGGTGATGGGATGGGTGGTTTAATGCTGGCGGTTGGCTGCGTTCAATGCTGGTATTAGGAAAGGTGATGTTAAGAGTCAATGGGGGCGGTGGTGGGGGTTCCCTGGGATGATGTGGTCGGGGTGGCCGGGGTCAAGGGTCAGGGCGGCGGTGGCGCTCACAGCTGCTCCTGCAGCTCCAGGATCACGCCTTCCAGCTCCCGCTTCTCGCGCTGGTTCTGCGCCGCCGCCTCTTCCAGCTGCAGCTGCAGCCGCCGGTTCTCCGCCTCAAGGTCCTTCAGCTGCGACTCGCGCAGACGCACCAGCTCCTCCAGGTAGCCCTGCGGGGCGCCGGCTCAGCCCGGGCGGCGGGAGGAGGGGTCCCAGCGGCCGCCCGGCCCGTGCCCGCCCTGCCCAGCGCCTCGCACCGCCGCCGCGCCCCGCGCACCTTCTGCGCGTAGACGATGCGGAACTTCTGTTCCATCTTGTGCCACTTGCTGTACCAGCTGTCCTCGTCGGTGACGAGCGGCAGGTACGGGTGCTCGGGCGAGTTGTCCTCGCTCGTGCTGCTCTCGGCGCTGTGCCGCTCCTCCTCGTCCGTCAGGTAGTCGTAGCTTGGGGGAGGGAGCAGTGGGCACCGCCGGCCCTGCCCCGCCCGCGGGTCCCACGCCAGCCCGCTTGGGCAGGGGGACCAGGAGGCCCTCCCAGCCTGCCTCCCTCCCGCCATCCCCGCCCGCGGGGAGGTGGGCTGTCCGCTCCACCGCAACAATGGGCCGCTGACCTCTGGGTGAACTTTAGGTAGGGCGTGTAGTCGATGACCACGGGGGTCTTCCCGTCCAGCACTTCGCCCTTTAGGCAGAAGCTGGGGGCAGACGAACCACAGGGTTAGGGCGGATATGAGGGAATGGGAGTGTGGACATTCGCGGAGAAACAGCCCCCCAACCGCCACCGCTGCCCCCACCTGAAGTCTATGGCGCTCAGTCCGATCAGCATCCCCGTGAGGACCGTGGCTTCCTCCCGCAGCATGATGGCTCCCGAGTCATAGAAACGCCTGTGGGAGGTGGGGGGGACGACTGATGGTGCAGCCTCCTCCCGGGGAGCCCCCACCTGCTGGGACTTCTCTTGTTGGCTTGCTACAAACTTTTCCTAGAGAAAGGAGGTGTCCCCTTCCTGCTCACCCCTCAGCTGTGGATCTTGTCTCCCCCTCCGACTGGGGCTCACTGGGGATAGCGTCTGTATCTCCCACCTATTAGAACGGGTGTCCCCTGAGAATAGACTCTCCTTCATCCTCTCAGCTAGCGCTTCCCCACCAAGTACTGGGTCACCCAGATTCTTAAAATCAGGAAACAAGTTCTAATCATTAGTGCTTAGCATACAGCAGGTGCTCAAAAATATGTTGATGTGAACTCTGCAATGTGAGGACAGAGGTCAATGCAGTAAAACATCAGGTTGGGTGTGAACACTGGTGGGGGGCACAATGCCCCCTATAGTACTCAGCTTCAAACTCACCGTCCCCCACTGGCACATCCTGCCTGTGACCTGCCCCCAGGACCCAATCTCTCTGCAAACCCTCGGTGCAGGAACCGAAGCTCGACACGCTGGGACTCTATATTCCATGGGTGGCAAGTACAGACGGCTGCCATTGTTTGGGGAGCAGGTAGGGCTGTGTGTTGTAGGTCATGGAACAAGACCAACCGGTAAAATGATACATAGTTGAGGCTTGTCCAGAGGTGTGTATGAGACCGGTTCTGGGGAGTGATGGGGGATAATGAATTTGACTTGGAAGAGATGGTGGCGATGCTAAAGGTATGTTCCAGGACTGTAGGTCAGGCTGGGGAGGGAAACTAGCAGTGCATGCTGGGAGTTGTAGTCCAGGTACTGCAGGAACTTAAGGATGAAGTGTGTTTAGGCTAAGAACGTTCTCACTGGCACCTGTGGTCCAAGCTAATTGAGAGGGACTGACCTGGTGGTCCGGGTGTCCCGCAGAGCTGTGGTGATGTATTCCGACATGCGCTTCTCCATCAGTGCCACCCGGATCCATGCACGGCCCTGGAAAGTACACTCACCTTTATTTGCTGCCCCGAAGGGACCCACGTGTGCGCCATTGGGTCTGGACCTCCTGTGGCCCTTCTCCCCAGTGCCCGTGGGCAGGGGTGAGGACCAAGGAGCATGCAGTATCCAGAGCAGGGAGCAGCTGCCCTGGCCCTGCCTGTCGCAGGCCCCTCACCTTGGCTCGGGCTGTGCTGATGTTCTCCATGTTCTCGATGCTGCTCACGCAGTTGTTGGGCACTTTGCTGCAGGCCAGCCGGATATAGTCCCAGAAGCCCCGCTGCCCGTCTGAGCTGAACCAGCTCACCGGACCTGCTGGGGCACAGGCTGAGCCAGGGCAGGGAGGGGGCTCAGAAAGACCAGGGAGTTTGGAGAGGGTCCGTGTAACGGGGCACACACATGCGTAAGTATATTCAGCCATGCACGCACACAGTGCCTACCCCAAATGCATGTACACACATATGCATGTACACCAAGGGCACGCCAGCACAACACTACATGCCCATTGATGGGGTGTGTGGGCACCCACTATGTTGTGCCCAGAAGACCTTTTCCCCTCTTCCCAGCTCTGTGCATCAGCTTCTGCGCATGGCCCAGAATTGGGGTCAGGGTCAATGATGGGGTTCAGAACCACATCAGAGTGAGGTTGCTGGAAACTAAAGGCTGGGAGTTGGTGGGGCTGGGCCACAGGGGACAGGAACCTGGACCCACCTTTGAAACGGTGGCTGAGGATCTGCTCTAAGATGGCTGCAAAATTTACAAACTCCTCGGATGAGTCATCGATGGGCTCCGCTGTGTACTTCTCCAACAGTGTTTTCACAGAGAACCTGGGGAGGGGTGAGAAGGGGCAGTAGGGTATCAGGCAAGAAGACAGAGTGATGGTGGTAGAGGAAGGGCATCAGGCAAAGAGAGGGAGTGAAGGGCAGAGAGGAGGTCATGAAGAGCATGGATATGGTGGGGAGGCAGAGGGAGAGAGGGTGGGAGACAGATGAGAACATAGTGACCATGGAGGTGCTGTGACATGGGAGTGATAGGGTGGCAAGTGGGAGACTGATTGATAAAGTGGGTGACAGGAGAGGTGACACCCAGAGAAAGGAAGCTTCAGGAACACGGTATGAGAGGGGATAAAACAGTAGGTAAAAAGATGAAGCACTTAGAGCCAGGGGCCTGTCCCAGAGCCCCTTCCTCTGTGCCCACCCTCGGAGTTGCATTTTCTCTGTGTGTGGGCTGAGGGTCAGGTAGGAGTTAGAAGCCAGTTTGGGCTCCTGCCTTGAGCTGTCTTCTGCTATTGCTGGGACAACTTTCAGTCCCTTTTGGGATGGGGGGGTCACCTGTGCCAGGGCATGTGAGTTGGCACATGGAGCGTGGGCATGCATGGGTGGCCAGGTGGGCTCTCAGCACACAGATGCCCCCTTCCCCCTTTTCCTTCCTAGCTCAGCCGCCCACACAGCAGCTGCCCAGAACCAGGCGGTGCAGAGCTGGGCGGGGGGAGGTGCAGGGTGTGGGGCTGACACACACGGTGGGAGGGGACACTGGCAGCAGATCTCTGGAAGGGGGCTTGGGGGCCCAGACACCTGGCTTCTCAGAGAGGAAGGCAGCCAAGGGAAGCCAATGAGGCTGAGGGACTGGAGCCCAGCAGCCCCTGTCCCTCTCTCCAGTCCTTCTCGAAGCCTTGGCTCCCTCTGCAATCTCTCCCCTGCAATCTGCACCTGTCATCGCTGCAGTAGGGTGAGGCAGGGATGAGGACACGGCTCCCAACACCCCAATATTGCCCTATTGTGAGTGGCAGAGCAAGGGTTGGGTGTCCAGGGATGTGGGGGCTGCTTGGAACTATCCTTTTTTCCCTAAGTTTATCAAGCCCTGTAATGTGCCGAGCACAATACTTTGCGTGTATTATCTACTGCATCTCACAACAGCCCCGGGTGGTAGGTCCTCTTATTATCGCCATCATCCCCATCTTACAGATAAAGTAACTGAGGGTCCAAGAGGTTGACTCATCTGTTCAGAGTAACACAGCTTGTGAGGAGTCAAGTAGGTACGTTTGATTCCAAAGTTGTTGCTCTTTCTGCTACATCTTGTGGCCTCCTGGTGGCTGTCACGATTACCAAGGCCGCGAGCAGCCCCTGCCACTTCCGCCCTCTGTCCTCCACTCTGCAGGATCCAGCCCTTGAGCACTGGCCTCTGAGGCTCTCAGGCCAATGCCACAGCTGAGCCCACGGAGCTCCCTCCCTTTCCTTTGGGCTTAGAGTTGGTCTGGCCTGAGATCAGATCTAGATCAGTGTTGGGGTTACCCTAGGGGGAGGCAGCCTGGTGGACTCAAATCCTGTTTCCTTGTGATACCTGTGTGGCCTTGAACAAGTCATTTAATCTCTCTGAGGCCCATTTCCCAGGTGCAAACAGGAATAATAGTATCTGCCTCATTAAATTTTGGTTCAGATCCCAGGAAGGACTGGGAGAAGGTGAGTGTGTACAGGTCATTGGGCAGCGGTGGTGAGGAGCTGGGCATTAATGGGAAGGTCAGCCCTGCCAGAAGGAGCCTGTGTTTAGGGCATTATCTGGGCTTCAGTATGAAGCCTGCCCCCCACCCCCATGATTTCTTCTGGTCATCTGGGTCAGACCTCAGTGGGGGCCTGGGGCTGGTATCAAGATTGCAGCCGTCTGCCATCTGTCCTCAGGGATGCTGCAGAGCTGGTCATCGCCCCTGGGAGCCCCATGGCGTGCTCCCTGTTAGGAGGTACAGTGGCTGCTGCAGGTTACCATGGAGACAGGGAGGCGAGGGCCCCGTGGAGCCCTCAGCCTGCTAAAGGGAACTGTTCTGGGAGCTGGAGGCAAACCACGTGACAGTGACGAGGCGCAGGGGCCTGAGGGGTTTCTGAGCCATTGCCACACCTCCTTCCCCCCGCCAAAGCTCTTATCCTCACACCCCAGTTCTAAGCTCACTTCCAATCCACCAGAACCTCTGCTTCTCCAGCCTAGACCAAGAAGAGATCCCCCTTCCCCACACACTCAAGAGGCCCAGCTGTCCTGGGAGGCAAGAGAAAGAAGCGGAACCTAGGAGGTCAAGAGAGAGGAGAAGGACAGGAAGGGTGTCATCAGGATGGGGCTATTTTCATGTACCAGGCACTGGGCTAGGCTCCTAGGTGGATTATGTCATTACCATTCCTTGGTGTGGCTGTTACATACCCCATCTACAATGGGGATAATAGGGCACCCAAGGCCCAGAGTGGTTAGGAGACTTCCCCAAGGTTGCACAGCTAATAACTAATGAAGTAAGAGTTTGAACCTAGGACCATCTGGCCCCAAAGGCAGAAACCTTTGTTTTATACCACACTGGCAGTGTTTGAGGGGGTGAGGGTGGAGGGAGTGGCCTGCACTTTGGGCTGGGCCATTGCTGTATTCATGTCTTCTATAACATTCCAGGCATTTTACAGAGATCTGATGTGCTCAGCACTGTGCTGGGCAGTAGGGATATAATGGTGTGCGACAGACGCAGTATGGTTGGGTGTGTGCCCAGGAACCTGGGAGGAGCTAGAGGAGCCAGGAGCCAGGGCATCAGGTGGGCACTGATTCCTGGGGGAAGGAGCAGGGCCAGGGCCTGTGTGCAGGCAGGTGGGGCTGGCAAGGGAAGACAGCTGAGCCCTGCACTGGGAACACCCTGCCCTCAGAGGTGGCATGGGGGGTGGGGAGGTTGCAGGTGGAGAAGGCAGCTGGCATGGGGATCCTAGAGGGAGAGATGAGTGCAGGTGGGGGCTGAAGGAGAGTGTCTGAGCCACTGGCCATTCCTGGCTTAGGGCAGGGCAGAGAGGGTGAGTCACTGCAGGGCTAAAGTGGGAAAGTTCACTTCCTGGGCCCCAAGAAAAGTGGGTGAATCTTCCCAACACTGCGACAGCCCCACCCTCAGGGACCAATGGCCCTGCCCTCCCAGTCTCCTCCCCTTGAGCCCAGGAGACCCAGGCTTCTGTGATCAGGCCCTCAGTCCTTCCCACGGCAGGGAAGCGCCCCTCACCCTTCACTGGATGGATTAAAGGGCTTTGTCCACATGCCCCAGTTGACTCTGCCACAGGCTGCATGCCCAGAGATGGAGGAGGACACCATCTCTGCTCCAGTATTTGAGCGTCGGAAAATCTCCCAGGAAAGCCCCACCCCGGAGAGGCCAGGCTGACAGGACTGGGAGTGAGGGTATGCTTGGAGGGCGTTCATCTCCTTACTCCATCAGTTCTCTCCTGCCCACTCTGCCTCTGCCCACCCCGCCCCCAGCAAGGGAGCCAGCCATCGCCGCCCCTTCCCCCTCACGCACAATGTCACTTCCTGGTTCTCACAGGAAGCTGCAGTGCCAATTAAACACCCCTCACCCCCCAGGCCCCAGGCTGGGCATAGGCCTGGCTTGGCCTAGAAGGATAGAGACCAGACCTCCAAACCCCCTCCCTGTCTGGGCCTGAGAGGGACAGTGGACGTGCTCCTCTTAACCCTGTGCTTCCTCCCTTGTCTCCGCGGTTGCTGTGCATCCTCCCTCAGTCCAGGTTTCCGCAGCCCTCCCCGACGCCTCTCCGACCGCCCCACCCCCGCCCGCCAGCGGCGCCCACCTGCACACGGTGATCAGGTTCCGACGCTCCACGGCCACATTGCGGGAAGACGCTTTCTTGGAGGACAGCCCCAGAGCCATGGTGGTCTGGACAAAGCTCGCTTCCATTCAGATGTGCGGCCACTGCTGCCTCCGCCAGCTGCCCCCCACCACGCCCGGCGCCCCGGCCCCCCGCCGGATCACGGCTGAGCCCTCTGACCGCCGGGGTCCCTCGATCCCTCCACGGCCATCCCCCTGCCCCTGCGCCCGATGCCCGGCCCCCTGGCTCCCTCCCCCGGCGGCGGTACCTGAGCAAAACAAGGCCGGGGAGGGAGCTCTCCGAGGTGCTGAGCCGGGGCCCGTCGCCCCCCTCCCCCAGCCGCCCGCCCCCCTCGACCCGTGACGTCGGGGCCCTCGGGCCCCGCCCCCAGGCAGGCCGGGGACCAATCCGCAGAGGGGGCAGGATTTAGGGGGGAGGGGAGCGGACCGGGGCCCCAGGGAGGGCGGAGGGGGTCCCTGGAAGAGGCAGCGATTGGAAGGAGGGAGAGGGCATCTGGTCTGTCCACCCCACACTCAAGGCCCGGACCCCTCGCCTCGCGTCTCTGAGCTCTGACGCCTCTCCTCCCTTGTTTCTGACCTGTGATCGGTGGTGTCTCTCAGATTTCTCCCCCTGCTGCCTGGGGAATGGGGTCCTCACCTCCAATACCCTCATTCCAGCCCCGCCCCCCACCCATTTTATGGCCAGGACGCGAGGCCAAGGCCAGGTGTGCATCCGGAGAGCACAGGTGGCCTTACGCTGCTGACCTAGGAGGCCAAAGAGCAGTCAGAGACACTGCGTATTTGTCTGCACCAGCCGGCGAGTCAACGCCTCCTGGGGTGGGGGATGGGAATCTAGGATAAGCCGGAGGAGCCCAGCCCCTGGAACCACTCAGGACAGTGAGTGGAGAAGAGACTGGCAGCTCAGGGCCTGGGCGCTGTGGTGGTTCCCAGCAGTAGAGCTGGTGCCCACGAAACTGGAAGGGATGGAGCCGAGGCACTGCTTCCCCTCAGTCCTACCTCACTGCCCACGGGCAGCCGCCTAAGGGTTAACCCCTTGGCTGCCAGCATTGCTGCATAGTGCCATCAACCCTCTGCAGGGCCAGGAGGGCCCTGCAAAGTTGGTTACATCTTTTACAGGAAGTTGGGGAAATGGAGGCACAGTCTGGCTTTTCGGCTGCCTTTTGCCTCCCAGTTGCTCTCTCACATTCCAGCTCCCACCTGCTCCGTTCTTCTGTTCAACCTGTTCTCTTTCACCCACTGAAATCCCCAGCTCCTACAGAAAGCCTTTCTGTGTTGATTAAAGGGGCTCCACTTGATTTCTCCATCTGACCTCAGGAATGCCCATCCCAGGGCTCAGTTCATATCTATTCACTGACTCTGCCCACCTACTGGATTTACTCTACTCTGTTAGTATGGTCAATACTCTGCTAGGATGGTCAATGCACCCACGTCTGAATGTGACCAGCAGGCAGGGACCCTCTGTTAGCACAAACAGAGGAGGAGGAGATGAAAGACTCATAGAAGTTCCCAGCCCTGGTCTGATTCCCTGGGTGCTGTGGAGAAGGTCCTGACTCCTAGCACAGATCTCATGCTCACTCAGCCTCAGCTTCACTTCTTGGCCTCTGGGACCTCAGACTTGATTTTTTCAGTCCCTCCTCTGCCCTTTCCCTTTCCCTCTTGCCTCACCTGTAGAAGCCCCTCTTGTCATCCTCCTGCCTCCAGACTCATAGCCAGTAGCAATCATGATGCTCTTTTGTGTGTGTGTGTGAGGAAGATCAGCCCTGAGCAAACATCTGATGCCAATCCTCCTCTTTTTGCTGAGGAAGATTGGCCCAGAGCTATCATCCGTGCCCATCTTCCTCTATTTTATATGGGATGCCGCCACAGCATGACTTGACAAGCAGTGAGTTGGTGCATGCCCAGGATCCGAATCGCCAAACCCCAGACCATCGCAGCGGAGCACCCGCACTGAACCGCTTGTGCCACTGGCCAGGCCCCATTCTTTTGTTTTTCAATTGCGAGATACATCATATGCACAGAAGAGCACATAGAACACATATGTGCTATTTAAAGAATATTTACAAAGCAAACACCTGTGTCATCACCGCAAAGATCAAGAAATAGAATATTATGAACACCCCAGGACCTCCTGTATGCTTCTCCCAGATCTCATCTTCGTCCATCCCCCTAAGAGATAACCACTAGCCTGATATTTGTGATAGTCTTTCCTTGCTCTTCTTTATAGTTTTATCATCTACATGTCCATCAATAAAAAATATAGTTTAATGTTGCCAGTGTTTAGACTTTGTAGAAATGGAGTCATACTGTATGATTCAGTTGTGATTTGCTTCTTTCAAGATTATGTTAGGGAGAGTCATTTTCCTTGTATACTATTCCCATGTGTGTCTCTATCACAACTTATCTATTCTACCATTGATGGTAATCAGACAGGATAGTCAGAAAAGCAGAAACCACGTTATGTATTTCAATTAGAGGGGATTTAATATAGGGAATTGGTTACACAGGAGTTGGAATTCTAAAAGAGCAAAAAGAGAACGAGAACACTGAGACAGCATGGAACTAGTAACTAAAGGAAGCAGCCAAGGGTGAGGGAGCAAAAGGGAAGAGATGGGGTTACCACACCCTGGGGGCACAGAGATGGGGCCCTGCAGAGTTGGGGCTCAGACTTGGGCAGAGCCACCAGCAGGCTGCTGCTCTTTCCTCAGAGGAGCCATCTCCAAAGCTGGTTCTCAGAATGCAGAAAGAAGCTGAAGGCTAGAGCCAACTTCCAGTGATAGGGTGACTCTGAACAAAACCAAAAAAATGGGGAGATAGTCTCTTCTCCTTTCCTCTTGCCTTCCATCTCCCTCTAGTGCCTCCTCTTAGCAGAACCTAACAGAAAGCCAGTTAGTAATGGAGTCTGGGAAACAAGTTTGCAGAGTCCCAGCCCCACCCAGCCCAGCGTCTGAGAGCAGAGACACGAAGAATGGATTTGGAGCAGAAAGTCAAGAAGTATTTACTGGCACAGTCTACTCCTTTTTCTGTTCAGCATTTACACACACCTTTCTATGCATATTTGAACAGTAACAACTTAACAACTTCATGCCTTTGCCTAACAGGATGCAATTGTCCTTTGCACGAATGAAGATGCTCAGGCGCCCTCCCCCAAAGTGGAGATGCAAAGTCTTTGCAGTAACAGTATCCATCTCTGGGTGATGCTGGTATCTCTCCGAGTTCAGCCACATTTCCTCCAGGATTCTTTAACCTAAGACTAAATTATAAAGTTCACTACCAGCAACAGTCCTTATATAAAGTAATAAAGGAAAGAAAGGAGGGGGAAGTTAATTAATATACAGAATATATAATACAAAACAAGCAAGCAAGAAAATACCCATAGCTTCTACAATCTTTATTTCTATAACTTGTCAGACGTTGATATTTATACCTTCTTCATCCATTACTCATTTCATTTCACTTTGCCCTTAGTCAGCACCTCGGTTTATTGGTTTGTTTTATTTTTAACCAGGTCAGGTGACCAAACCTTCATTCTTGAAGAATCTAAATGCTCAGAATTGGGTTGCTATCATTTTTCTTTAATTTTTACCATTTTTACCATGGAAGAAGGAAGAGGCATACCAGAGAATCCCGTGGGTTCCAGACCTAGTCCTCCCTGCCTTCATTGTGCAGCTGCAACCCAGTTTCCCCTTGGTATTTGGGATCAGTCATCCCTGAAGTTAACTCCCTTGTTTGCTCTGAGCCCAGGTGAGAATGTAACTTCCAGTTCAGTGGAACCATTGCTGTATCTCCGGGTGAAAGGATTCCTCCCGTGGTGTAGTAGATGCTGTCAGTGCCCCTCCCATAGTCCTTGAGCTCTTGGGTACACTGGATGAAGTCCCAACTGCCAGAAACTGCAACTCTTTCCCTGAGAGCTCTCTCTGGCCACTGGAGCCTGCACTATCCAAACGCTGGGCAGTCTGAAAGTTCTGGGAAGTTGTATTCCCATCCATAGCAACCCTCAGCCAATAACTGATGGGGATGGGGGGATAAATACCCCAGCTCCCTCATCCTTCAAGTGGGGTGGTCCTGAGGCTCACATTATTGCTGGGTCCCTGAGACCTCCAGCAGGATGAAGTTCCAGTTCTCCACACTCCTAACTTGCTCTATAGCACATCCTTTATTGGCCTCCTCTCCTTCCCTGTGTCGCTTTCCCACTTGCTTGCTGGTGATTCCTAGCATTATTTCTCAAATACTTACATTTGAATCTTTGATTCAGGTTCTACATCTAGGAGGAACGCCCCAAAATACAGTTGGTATCTGAAGTGGTCTTAGGAAGCAGACCGCTAGGATAGGATTCTGGAACTGGATCACTCACCATCCAGATGGCAATGAGGATTCCATTGCTGAGGTAAGTGGGGTGCTGATACCCAATGGAGTGCTGCACCATCATGGTTACTAACACTTTCACCATGGTGAAGACAAGGATGCACTGCCTGTGCAGATCTCTAGTATTTGAGATGTAAGAGAGAAATAGTAATTATAAGGATTGAGGAGTTGGTCAGTTGTTGTTAAATGCCATCAAAATGCTAAAAGATAAAAATGACAGACTCACATCAGTCAACTCTCAACTCAAGCTACAGTGTAACAGCCAGGAGGCCTCATTGGCAGCGTTTAAGGAAACTCATCTGTAGCCTGTGCAGGGCAGACTGTGCTGAAAGTCAGTGCTATTATCTGACTGTGAGAGTAGCAGGATGATATATTTAAAGCGCAGCAAGTCAGGGCCCTGATAGAGAAAGAGTAGGACCCTGAAATCTGGTATGGGAACATCTGTTCTGGAATCCCCAGATTTTCCTGAACCCGTTGGGCCAGCAGAAGTGCCCTCTCCCCCTTGGTGGAAGAGAGCAGACTCTCCTTGCCTGGATAACATGCAAAGTCCTCACCTGAGGCAGATGCCTCACAAGATGATACTTGCCCTCTTCAAGATGTGACCCTGACCCCCTCCATGATTCTAGACCAATAACTATGGTCAAGTCTCATCATGGACCATGTGGGAAAGCAGTATCCCAGCTATGGTGAGAAAGGTATTATTTACCAAAAGAGCTCCAGGATCCTGCTAACATGTACCAGCAGAAATTGGGAGAACATGCTCGGGAACGGATCTTGAGAGTGACAGACTGGGGTTAGAGGGTGGACTATAAGGCTGGATAATGGCTGGAATACTCTACCATGACTAAGGACTTAACATTTTAAAGGCTTGGCAAGGACATCTGAAGCCAGTTGCAATACGCCACTTTAGTGGCGTTTAGGAAAGTTTAGGAAAAACTATGCATTACAGCAAAGGAGGTGGAGATGTTGAAACTTCCTTGGCAGAGTACTGGGGAATGAGTCAAAAGGCTCAGAGGGGTGGGCTTACCAGAATGAAATTATTATTATATAAGACCAGAGAACCCTCCAGATTACTGTGTTCCTCATGAGAGCCCAGAGAAACTCCCTTCAATAAAGTGATAAGAAATGTGCTTGCTGTTGGAGGGCCACCGGCATCATTTGCAGCTCAGTAGTGGCCATCCTCTGTGGAACAGAGTTGATAGTAGCGGAAGCTGCTATGGTACTGGGCTTCCTAGAGTTAATGGGTATGACAGGAGTCCAGAACAGAGGCCAAATGATGGCACTACTCATCAGAATCAAGGTGGACATAATGACCAGAATGGACAGAAAGACCAAAATGGCAAGCTGGGATCTACAGTGATGGTCAATAGACTGTGGTCTCCCTAGGTAGGTGGACAGCCAATGAGGGTATTTCTTGGCTTATGTAGCCAAAAGGAGCAAGAATGAGTGAGCAGAAGGCTGACACCACTGCAAAGGAAATTCACAATCCCTCATCCATTTCCAGACCTAAACCATTTTTCAGCTGCAGAGCCCATTGGTTGAAGGGGAGGCCAGTTCCCTTCGGGAATAATCTTGCAATGCCACAGCAAGCTTATATGATAGTAATTATCTCACTCCTCCCCCAATGTACTTACAGCCATTTATCAGAGCGGTTGTACACTGGGAGAGGGGGATACCCAGATCTTTTAAGGCTTTTGAATACAGGATCGGAGCTGACACTGATAACAGGGGACCGAAATGCCGTCATGACACGTATTAGAATGGGGCTACAGAGGCCAGGTGATGAAAGGAGACCTGGGAAAGTCCATCCCATAGTGGGTCCAATAGGTTCACAGACTCACCTGGTGGTTATTTCCCTGGTCCCTGAATCCATAATTGGAATAGATGTACTTAACAGCCAGCAGAACTCTCACATTGGTTTCCTGAATTAAGAGCCTTCAGAGTAGGAGAGGCCCAGTGGAAACTCCCCCCTACCTCTGCCAAGATAGTAAATCAGAAGCAATATCCCATCCCAGGTGGAATGACAGTAATTATAGTCACCCACAAAGGATGCAGGAGTGGTGGGACCCATTATATCTCCATTTAACTCATCAGTCTGGCCCTTGGAAAAACCAGATGAATCATCATAGATGATGGAGAACGTAACCAAGTGGTAGCCCCATTTTAGCTGCTGGGCCAGGTGGTGGGATAGCTTTCCTAGACCAGATCAACATGCCCCTAACATTTAGTACATGACTATTAATTTGGTGAAAGAAAAAGGATTAGAACCTTATAAAAGTACACTTCCATTTCCTCTCTCCCTGACTTTAAATATTGTCATACATTTTATTTTAGTTGGCATTTCCATGCTTGTTAATGAGATTGAACATTTTTTCACATGCTTATTGGTCATTCGGGTTTTCTCTGCTGTGAAGTTCCTGTTCAAAGTATTTTGCTCATTTTCTCTTGGATTATCTTTTAATTGCTCTGTAGTAGTTCTTTATATATTCTAAATATGACTATTCTGTCACTTATATATACTAGAAATAGTTTCTCACGTTTTGTGGCTTGCTCCTCTTTGTGGAGTCTTTTCATGAATACAAATTCTTAATTTTAATATAAACAAATGTATCAAATTTTTTTTCTTTATGATAGATGTTTCTTGTCTCTTGTTTAAGAAATCTTCCATATTTTGAGTTTATGATGTATTTTCTTATATTACAAGAATTTTATAGTGTTATTTTACCTGAAAGTGTATAATTCACCTGGAGTAAGTTTTGTGTATGGTGTGAGGTGGAGGTCCAATTTCATTTTGCTTCAGCAACATTTTTTATTTATTTATTTATTTATTTATTTATTTACTTACTTACTTACTTACTTACTTATTTATTTATTTATTTATTTATTTATTTATTTATTTATTTAGTGAGGAAGATCAGCCCTGAGCTAACATCCATGCCAATCCTCCTCTTTTTGCTGAGGAAGACTGGCCCTGAGCTAATATCCTGCCGATCTTCCTCCACTCTATGTGGGACACCGCCACAGCGTGGCCTGACAAGCAGTGCAACGGTTCGTGCCTGGATGGGAACCCGGGCTGCCGGCAGTGGAGCACGCACACTTAACCGCTACGCCAGGGGGCCGGCCCCTATTATTATTTTCTAAAGTCCTTCGCCCACTACTTTGCAGTGACCTCTCTTTCAAAGCAAATATCCACACATGTGTGGGGCTAATTCTGGGCTCTATATTCTGCTCCAGTGGTCTCTTTGTCTATCCTTGCATCTAATCATAATGTCTTAAATATTAAAACTTCATAGTAAGTCTTGATCACTGGTAGGGCAAGTCTTCCTATCTTACTCTTCTTCAGGAGTATCTTGTTTTTTCTTGGCCCCTTGCATTTCCATAATAATTTTAGAATTAGATCGACAAGCACAACAAAAACAAACTCATCTTACTAGGATTTATGTTGGAATCGTGATTGCATTGAATCTATAGCTTGATTTGGATAGAACTGACATCTTTATAATCCTGAGTCTTCCGATCTTTGGACAGAGTATAGCTCTCTTTTATTTTTCTTGTCTTTAAAATTTGTCAATAAAATTTTATCATTTTCTCTGAAGAAGTCTTATACATATTTTGTTAGATTTATCCTAGGTTATTCATATGTTTTGTGCTATTTTAAAAGGTACCTTCTTAAAATTTTATTTTCTAATTCTTACTAGTATAAATAGCAATTGATTTTTTTTATTGTGTTAAAATATGTGTAACAAAATTTGCCATTTTAACCATTCTTAAGTGTACAATTCAGTGGCATTAATTACATTCACAATGTTGTGCAACCATTACCACTATTTCCAAGACGTTTTCATCGCCCTTCATCATACTGCTATGAACATTTGTGTACAAGCATCTGTTTGAGTCCTTGTTTTCAATTCTTTTGAATTGCCGTGTCATACGGTAATTCTATGTTTAACTTTTTGAGGAAGAGCCAAACTGTTTCTACAGTGGGTGAACCATTTTACATTCCCACCAGTAGTGTATGAGGGTTCCAATTTCTCCACAGCCTTACCAATGCTATTTTCCATTTTCTATAATAGCCATCCTAGTAGGTGTGAAGTGGTATCTCATTGTGGTCTTGATTTGCCTTTCCCTGATGACTGATGATGCTGAGTATTTTTTCATGTGTTTATTGGCCATTTGTATCTCTTTGGAGAAATGTTTATGTGAGTTTGACCATTTTTTAATTGGGTTGCAATTAATTTTTTGTTTTAAATTTAAATTAATAATTTGTTTTAATTGGGTTGCAATTAATTTTTAAGCTGATTCTGCTAATTTATTAAACATTTCTATAAATTGAAATAATTTATCTGTAGCTTCTTTTGGATTTTCTTGCCACACAATTAGGTCATTTGCAAATAGCAGGTTTTTTTCTTCCTCACCAGATAACAAGCATCCTTGTCCTTTTTCTGACCTACTCAGAAGGAAAGATTTCAACATTAAGTGTGATGTTTGCTACAGGTTTACAATAGATATCCCTTATCAGGTTAGAGAAGTTCCCTTCTATTCTTAGTTTGCTCAGTCTTAATCATTAACAGATGGCAAATTTCATCAAACGTTTTTTATGTTTTGAGATGAATATGTGGTTTTTGATTCTTTATTCATGTTCATGTAGAGGATGACATTAATTGATTTTTCTAATGTTATCAAGCTCCATTTCTGGGATAACCCAGTATGGTCATGATGTATTATCTTTTTTATATATTACTGGTTTCAGTTTGCTAATGTTTTATTTATTTAGGATTTTTGAATTTACGTTCACGAGTGAGATTGACCTGTTACTTCCCTTCCTTGTACTATCCGTGCCAAGTTTTGGTATTCAGATTATGCTGTGAAAAGAGCTAAGAAGTGCCCTCTCTTTTTCTATATTCTGGAATCATTTGTGACTGTTCAGAAGGATTTGTTTCTTGAATATGTTATTGAATTTAGTGATGAAGCTCTCTGGTCATGGACATTGCTTTCTGGGAATATCTTTAACTGCTGATTCGATTTCTTTTATAATTGTAGACTCTTCAGGTGTGCTATTCTTTTTTTATTCCTCGGTTTTTATTTTGATTTTGTCAATTGGTTTCTCCATTTTTAAAAATCAACATTATTGAAGTATGATCTACATACAATAAATGCACCCGTGTTAATTGTACAGGCCTAAGAGTTTTGGCAAATATACACACCCACAATCAAGACAGGAAATATTTCCATCACCAAAAATGTCCTGTTGTGCCTCTTCACCGTCAATCCTCTGCCCCATCTCTAACTCCAGGCAACCATTTATCTACTTTCTGTCACTGTAGGTGAGTCTTTTTTAGAATTTCATCCAAATAGAATTGTATAGTATGTACTATTTTGTGCCTGGCTTCTTTCAGTCAGCATAACATTTTGGAAATTCATTCCTGTTGTTACAAGTATTGTTAGTTCATTACTTATTATTGCTGTGTAGTATCCCATTGTATGGAAGTACCACAATTTATTTATCCATTCACTTGTTAGTGGACATTAGGATTTTTTCAATTCTTTTTCTATTATGACTAAAGCTGCTATAAATGGTATTGTATAAATTTTTGTGTAATCAAATGTTTTCATTTCTCTTGGGTAAATACCTAGAAGTGGAATTGCTGGGTCATATGAGAAGTATGTGTTTAACTTCATAAGAAACTTCCAAAGTGGTTGTACCATTTTACATCCCCATCGTCAACGCATGAGAGGTCTAGTTGCTTCACATACTCACCAACACTCAGTATTTTTATTCTTTTTAATTTTAGCCATTCCAGTGGTAACTCAGCGTGGTTCTTCTTTATTGAGGTGTAATTTACATACATCAAAATGTTTAGATTTTAAGCACGTCATTCAGTAATTTAATAGATACAGCCACTCACATTATCTCACACACCAATTAAGACGCAGAACGTTTCCATCACTACCACGTTCTCCTATGCCTCTTCCCAGTCAATCCCCACCACAGCCAGAAGCAACCACTGATCTGATTTCTAGAACCACAGATTAGTTTTACCTGTTCTAGAACTTTCTATAAATGGAATCATACAGTACTCTTTGGCACTGGTTTTTTTCATTCAGCATAATGTTTTTGAGATTCACTGATGTTGTAGCATACATAAGTAATTTGTTTATTTTTATTGATGAGAAGTATACCACAGTTTGTCTATTCATTCTCCTGTTGATAGATATTTGAGCTGCTTCCAGTTTTTGGCCAGAAGTTTTGGAAGAAACTTCCATGAACATTCTCATTCAGCATTTTTGCGGACACATATTTCATTGGTCTTGGATAAATACCTTGAAGTGAATGAATCATAGAAGAAGTATATGATTAACTTTTTAAGAAATTGCCAAACTGTATTCCAAAGTGGTCGTAGCATGTGTACCATGTACAGATGTATAAGATTTCCAATGCTCCATCTGCTTTCCAACACTTGGTAGTGTCAGTCTTTTCGCATTTTAGCCATTTAGGGGGTGTGTAGTGGTATCTCAGTGTGGACTTAATCTGCACTTCTCTGATGGCTCATGATATCGAGCTTTTTAATGAGCTTATTAGCCATTTGTATGTTTTCTTTTGTGAAGTGTCTATTCACGTGTTTTGCCAAATTTTTATTGAGTTGTTTGTCTTTTTCATTATTGAGTTGTGGGAGTTCTTTGTATATTCTAGATACAAGTCTTTTGTCAAATATATGTGTTGCAAACATTTTCTCCCAGACCGTGACTTGCTGTACAATCAAGGTGTTGGATTTTGTTGTTTTCCAAAATGCTGGACTTCGTTCTAACAGACAATTAGTTAACTTCTTCGTGATAAACTTAATTCATTTGAGGCTTATTTTTAAGGTGTTAGGGAAGGTCTAAATTTGCCTTTATGGCTAAAATAGCCCTACTACTAAAGTGTTACCTTTCTGGGGTCTCTACAGGATGCCCTGGTGTTTTAACATGGATTCTCCATGCCAGGCACTCAGAACTTGACTATATCCTACCTTTTGTAAGCTCTGGGAATTCTTTAGCTTACAGCACAACACTGACTCTCTCAGATGTGGAGTTTCACCTTCACATGCGTGGCTTAGTATTCAACAACAGTCTCAAGGACACTCCGTGCGCATTTCTGGAGCTCCTTACATAGCTCCCTTTTCTTTAGTATTCCACTTTGCAAATTCCAGGTGTTACAGCCTTCCCAAATTCTGATCTCTTGTCTCAACCCGACAAACCTACTGCCTTGGGGCCCCTTCCCATCACTGTGGTCTAGAGAGTGCCTCCAGGCAGAAGCTAGGGTGATCAATTGGAGGGCTCACTTCATTTCCCTTCACTTAGAGACCACAGCCCCTCACTGCCTATGGTCCAATGTCTAAAACAGTTAGTTCATATATTTCGTTCAGTTTCCTAGTTGTTTATAGCAAGATGGGAAGTCCAGGCCCTGTAACTCTGTCATAGTGAGATAGTATTCTCTTATTTCTTCTTCAGTTGGTTTGTCAAGTAAAAAGTTTCTAGGACTTTGTCCATTTTATTGAAAATTTAAAATTTTTTGGTATAAAATAAATTTATCCACAATATCCTCTATTTTTTTTTTGCTGAGGAAGACTCGCCTTGAGCTATCATCTATTGCCAATCTTCCTCTATTTTTATTTATTTATTTTTTGGTGAGGAAGATTAGCCCTGAGCTAACATCCGATGCCAATCCTCCTCTTTTTGCTGAGGAAGATTGGCCCTGGGCTAACATCGGTGCTCATCTTCCTCTACTTTATATGGGATGCCGTTGGTCCGCACCTAGGATCCTAACCTGTAAACCCCAGGCCGCCGAAGTGCAGCGTGCAAACTTAACCACTATGCCACCTGGCGGGCCCCAATCTTCTTCTATTTTGTATGTGGGTTGCCGCCACAGGGTGGCTGCTGATGAGTGGTATAGGTCCATGCCCGGGAATCAAACCCGGCTCACTGAAGCAGAGCGCGCCAAACTCAACCACTGGGCCAAGGGGCTGACCCCCCTGCCCCGTTACCTTTTTAATGTCCTTAAAATTTGTAATGAAGTTCACCTTTTCACTTCTGGTATTTATAGCACATGATCTTTTTTTCATGATAAATTACACTAGCGATTTTTAAATTTTATTAATCTTAAAGAACTTTGTCTTTATTGATTCCTTCTATTGATCTTTTATTTTGTATTTTATGTATTTTTACTCTTAATTATTTTTCTTCTTTCTGCTTTTAAGGGACTCATTTTATTCTTCTACTAAATTATATAAATGGATACTTAGATTGCTCACTATAAACTTTTCTTATTTTCCAATATACATATTTAAGACTATAAATTTTTCTCTAAGTATTAGTTTAGCCATTTCATTCCATTCAAAACATTTTGTAATTTCCATTGTGATTTCTTCTTTAACCTATGAGAACCAGTAGGACAGACAGACAGAGAAATATAGATATAGATATGTAAGCATCTCTCTCTCTATATATACACAAACACACACATATATAAATATAGATATATAGTCACATATTTATTTACATATAAATATGTTTACATATTTATAAATATATTTATATAAATATATAGGTGTATTTATAGATAAATATATATATTAGAGAGAAAGAGATTGATTTACTGCTTTATTGCCAAGGAATTGGCTTATCAATCGTGGGAGCGGGTCAGGCAAGCCCGAAGCCTGTAAGGCAGAGGCTGACACTGCCGTCAAAAGGTAAACTTTCTGGGCCGGCTCCGTGGCTTAGCAGTTAGGTGCGTGCGCTCTGATGCTGGCGGCCCGGGTTCGGATCCCGGGCACGCCCCAAGGCACACTTCTCCGTCCAACCCGAGGCCGAGTCCCATGTACAGCAACTAGAAGGATGTGAACCTATGACATACAACTATCTACTGGGGCTTTGAGGGGAAAAAAATGAATAAATAAAAATCTTTAAAAAAAAAAGGTAAACTTTCTTCTTCTTCTGGAACCTTTGGTTTTGTTTCTAAGGGCTTTTAGCTGATTGGGAGAGGACCACCCAGAATATCAAGACCATCTCCTTCACTTATAGTCAACAGATTGGAGATGTTAATCCCACGTACAAAGTACCTTCACAGCAACACCTAGGTGAGTGTTTGGTTGAACAACTGGTACTGTGGGCTAGCCAAGTTGGCTCAGAGAACTAACCGTACACCACTCTACTGGAATTTGCCTGATGCTTCTCTCACGGTTATGAGTTTTGGGGAGGAAGATCACAGAGTCCCATTTTCATCCCGTCATATCAAGTGTACACACTATCAACATAATTTATGACTGAGGATGTTTTATTTACGACCCTGCTCACTGGCTGAGGTAGTGTTTGTCAGGTTACTCTTCTGTGAAGTTACTCCCTCCTCCCCCGCTCTCCAAACTACTCTTTTGAAGGAGTCACTGTGTGCAGCCCACACTTGCGGAGTGGGGAGTTCCGCTCCCCCCCTTCAGGGGGGAGTATTGATATCCGTTACTTGGAATTCTTCTGCATGGGAAATTTATCTCTTCTCCTCCATTTATTAATTTATTCAATCATTTATCTTTTTTTAATTTTTTTTGCAGAAGATTGGCCCTGCCCAACATCTGTTGCCAGTCTTCCTCTTTTTCTTCTTTTCTCCCCAAAGCCCCAGTACATAGCTGTGTATCATAGTTGTAGAGTTGTAGCTCCTCCATGTGGGACGCTGCCTCAGCAAGTGATGAGCGATGAGTAGGTCCACGCCCAGGATCCGAACCAGCAAACCCTGGGCCGCTGAAGCAGAACCCGCAAACTTAACCGCTACACCATCGGGCTGGCCCCTATTCAATCATTTAAATATATCAATATGGACTTAGAGATATTTATTTGATACTTTGGGTTACAATCCAATACTACTTTATTTATTTATTTTTTTTGTGAGGAAGATTAGTCCTGAGCTAACATTCGATGCCAATCCTCCTCTTTTGCTGAGGAAGATTGGCCCTGGGCTAACATCTGTGCCCATCTTCCTCTACTTTGTATGGGATGCCGCCACAGCATGGCTTGACAAGCAGTGCGTCGGTGCGCGCCCGGGATCTAAACCTGCAAACCCTGGGCCACCAAAATGGAGTGCCCGCCCTGATACTACTTTATGTTTTTTGCTCAAATTGTTCTAGCTTTCGCCATTGAAAACTACATGGTATATATTTTCCCATCTTCTTGCCTTTACCTTTCAGTGTGCACATTCAACGAACATTTATTGAGCACCTACTGCATGCCATGCCCTGTGCTAATCATACACGATTTACATATAGTTTAGTACATAAGTGGAGGAAATGAAGAAGAAGAATGAAACTCGAGGTTAGACAGAGCTACAAGGTTTGAACATTAGCAAGGAGGGACAGGCTCTGATTTGGGCTTTAGAAAGGTCATCAGTTATAGGGAAGCCAATGGGTGACTCCTTGGTGATTGGCCAGATAAGGTAGAAGTTTTACAGTCACTCCCCGGTTTTGGGCTTGAGCAATGGGTGGACTGGGGTGTCATTGGCTGAGATAGGGCAGCTTGGAAGAGGGCCAAGTCACAAGAGTGTGCAGAGTGGAAGGAGAAGATAGCTCAGGAAAGACGGACTTTGGGGAGCACTGACATGGAGGGAGGTGATAGGAGGAAGATGAGCCAGCCAAGTAGAGAAGAACCATCAAAGAGACAGGAGGGGAACTGAGAGCAGACATTTCCAAGAAGCGAGAGGCTGCACATGTCAAATGCTACAGAGCAATCCAGCTGGGGAGCTGGGGAGTATCCATTAGGTTTGGCAACTAATAGGTTATTAGTGGAAAGGGAAGACAGAGGAGAAGCTGGGGTGTCTTGGGCAGAAGAAGGAATGAGAGGTGAGAAAGAGGAGAGAGTGCTACTCACTGAGGAGTTGGGTGAATGGGAGGAGAGCAACAGTACAATCGCTATAGGGTCAAGAGAAGACTGTCTGGTTATTTTAATGGGATAGACCATATAGGGCTGTGGGGAAGAAGCGAGTACAGGAGGAGGGAGGGAAGACTAAGGGAGGACGACCAGAAGTGGTGTGTGCCTGCTGGGGAGGCGGTGAGTGCTCAAGAGAAGTAGGGAGTCTCATTCAACAACCTGAGCCCCCTGGAGGACAGGTAGTGTCACTACAGACAAATTTACAGGAATTGGGGGAGGAGAGGTTCTTTATTAAATTCTCCCAAGTCCCCAGGGGTATTTACTGATGGAGAGAAATCCTCACTGCTACCCAAACTTGGTTTCATGTCCAGTTTATTAATCTTCTTAATCTATTTAATAATTGATATTACTTTAAACCATCAACATCTCTCTAATATTTACCCAAGTAGAAGTTAACACTTAGGAATTTGACAAATTCAATTTCTCCAAACATTTTAAACATGAATGACCAAAACAATGACGATAAAAATAAATAACAGTTAATTTTGTGTTTACTATGTGCCAGGCATCATCTTACATGCGGTACTTCATTAATCCTCACAACAACCCCCAGATGAAGGTACTATTAGTATCATCAGGTTCTTATTTTGCATTTTGAGACTGAGGCTCAGAGAGGTGAAGTAACTTGCCCAAAGTCACACAGTAGTAAGCGTCAGAGTTGGGATCTGAACTCAGTCACCTGGGCCATGGAGACTCTACTACAATTACACAGTGTGATGAAAACAGGGCTGATTTTTCTGAACGCTTTATTTTATTTTATTTTTATTGTCATTGTGTTGCTGCTGTTGTTTATTGTGGTAAAATATATATAACATAAAATTTACCATTTTCACCACTTTTAAATATACAGTTCAGTGGCATTAAGTACATTCACACTGTTGTACAGCCATCACCACCATCCATCTCAAAAACCCTTTTCATCTTACAAAACTGAAATGCTGTACCCACCAAACAATAGTCTTTATCTCCTGACAATCACCATTCTACTTTCTGTTTCCGTGAGTTTGGCTACGTTAGACAACTCATATAAGTGCAGTCGTCCAGTATTTGTCCTTTTGTGACTACTTATTTCACTCAGCATTATGTCCTCATATTTCATCCATATTATAGGATGTGCCAGAATTTCCCTCCTTTTTAATACCAAATAATATTCCATTGTATGTACATACCACATTTTGTTTATCCATTCATCTGTTGATGAACACTCAGGTTACTTCCACCTTTTGGCCATTGCAATTCATGCTGCATGAACAATGAACATGAGTGTACAAATATCTGTTCAAGTCGCTGCTTTCAATTCTTTGGGGTATATACCCAGAATTAGAATTGTTGGATTATATGGTATTGCACGTTTAATTTTTTGAGGAACTGTCATACTGTTTTCCACAGTGGCTACACTGTTTTACATTCCCACCAAGAGTGCATTAGGGTTCCAACTTCTCCACATTCTCGCCAACACTTGTCGTTTTCTGTTTTTATGATAATAACCATCCTAATGGATGTGAAGTGGTATCTGAACGCTTTAAACACCTTAAACAATTGGCAAAACATACACAAATAAAATTATTTCCAAACGTATTATGTCTGGTTACCAGGCAAACTGAGGCTTCTTTACAATAGTTATTTTCCAGTGATCTAAATTCTGTCTTTAAAGTACAAAATGAGGCAAGGGGACTTAAAGCCACCATGGAGAGGCATCTTTCATGTCCTTGCTCGTTTTCTGCCTTCATTTTCTGTCATCTGGGAATCTTATTTCCTTTGAGTGGAGAACTTATTAGACAGCAAAATCTGTGTGTTGGGCCACGTTTGGTCTGGGCAACGTTCTCCAGCAGCAGAGCCCCCGGGGTGAGAGGATATGCCCACGGTAGGGTCTGCTGGGTAGATGGGGCAGAAGGAGGAGGGTGTCTACATACTGCAGGTACTGGCGGTCCTTGTCGTCTGCTCTCCAGGCCTCCCGTCTGAGATGGAGAAGGGATGGCACGACCCACCACGCTGCCGCTCATTCCTTCACGGACGCGCCTGCTACAACGCTCTGAGTGCGTCTGTTTACCTCTGCTAAGTCACAGGAGGGCACCCCTGCTCACTCCTGGGGTTACCAGCCAAAATGATTTGTGGCTTGGTGCACAGGAGGCTCCCAAGGGTTCTGGACTGCTGCCTTTCTCTGCACAGTCCCAGAACTTCGGTGTTTACTCTCCCCCATACTCAGAGGCTCCCAGGCCCCTCAGCCTGGATTTCAGGCTTCTGTATCCCCAAGTGCATAGCACAGTGACTGACACATGAGTGCAAAATAGATGTGGTGGACCTACTCCTTGGATGAATAAATGAACTAACTCCCCCATCTTCTCAAAGTTGAGGCTTAGGAAACCTCATTTCCCCCAGTTATCCAAAAGATAAACTGAGGCATAGACTGGAAACCCCTCCTCCCTCCTCCTCTCTCAGCGATATCAGACTCAGTATTTTTTCTCCAAGGCAAGATGGGTTAATGTTGTCCCCTCTCAGGTCTCCCAGCTGACAGTGCTGGATCCTGAGATAGGGGCCTGGGTGCTTCAGACAGGCTCCCTACTCCCCACCCCACCCCATGCCACCCAGGGCCCTTCAGCACCTCTGGCCAGGTGCCAGTTGAAATTAACCAGGGGCAGGGCTGAGGCTCTGGGTGCTGATTGGCTGCTCTAAGGTCTATTCAAAAAGAAACAGGGAGGGGCCGGCCTGGTGGGGCAAGCAGTTAAGTGCACACGCTCTGCTGCGGTGGCCCGGGGTTCGCCGGTTCGGATCCCGGGCGCGCACCCAGGCACTGCTTGGCAAGCCATGCTGTGGCGGTGTCCCATATAAAGTGGAGGAAGATGGGCACGGATGTTAGCCCAGGGCCAGTCTTCCTCAGCAAAAAAAAGAGGAGGATTGGCAGATGTTAGCACAAGGCTGATCTCCTCATTAAAAAAAAAAAAAAAAAGTTAAAAAAAAGAAACAGGGAACAGTAGGGAGAGAGGGAGAGCTTGGACTTGGGGGCTCCTGGCCCTCCTCCAGGCTCTTGGAGAGACATTTGAGTTATTGAGCTGAGTCTGCTGGAGTCTGGTTGGCCTCCCCCTCCAGGGAGACGGAATAGAGGGAGGAATAGAGGTTTGGGAGGAATATGGGAGGAATAGAGGTTTCTGAGTTTTCCTCAAGGAAGTCTCCCCAGAGCTCAACCTTCCTGCTGGGATTGGGGTGAGCAGCTCAAGGTCCCCTGATCGGGACAGTCCACAAAGGAGGAGAAGCTAGGGTCAGGGGTTTGGGGACCCAGAGGCCTTGCTCTTCCCCTTCCCCCTCAGCCAGGCCTTTGGGCATCTACCCCTACCTGCTGGGAGCATCAAACCTCAGGGTCCAGCCTAGGGAGGGCTCCCTCAAGAGACCCTGTGCTGATTGGGGTTTTCTCCCAACCGTGGCAAGAGCTACTATTTATCAGACTTTGCTCTGTGCCCAGAGCTGTTAAGGGCTTCCCCTACAATGTCTCATTCTACCTGCACAACCTCTCTGGGAGGCTGGATGTTATGGATGAAGAATCTGAGCCTTTAAAGACATCTAGGAACTTACTCAAGGTCACACAGACAGTAAGAGGCCAGACCCAGTTGGTGTGACTCCAAAGCCAGTGGCTTAGCCACAACCCCCGCCCCCCCCACCCCCCCCACCCCCACCCCCGCCAACACACACATATACCGTGGGGGTGACACCCATAGGCGGAGGCCCTGAGACAGACCCTGCCATCAGCCTTCAGGCAGAGGTCCCAGACATCTGGCTCAGCAGATAGGAGGGACCAAGAAGGGATGGAGCTGTTCCCCGAGGGAGGGGCTGGCCCTCAAGACAGGCCTGGCCCTTTTCTGGAGGAACCCTCTGTCCCCTCCTCCAGGAGGCTGGAGAGAGAAGGGGCCCTCCTGAGCTGGGAGGGAAGGCCCAGACTGACAGGGAGACCTACCTGCCCTGAGGAGGGGGTGTCAGCCACAGAGAGAGATCCCAGGGGATGCCTGTGAGAGACAAGACAGAGGGAAGATGGAAGCAGATCACCCCCAACTCCTTCCTCTCCCCTCAGGTGCACCAGCAGCTGTCTTGCCGCACAGACACTCTCTAGGGAACACGGACACGGCAGGCACAAATGCCCACCCGTGCTCCCTTTACCCAGCTCCTCCCTGTCCTCCAGCTTCCATCACCCGGCCCAGGCCCAGCCCAGGGAGTGTGGCACTCCCGTCAATTGTGACAGTTAAGGTTTGATGTGGACTCGCAGCTGCAGTGATACAGATTTACCAGCACTTTGTTGTTTTCAAATGAAGCCCACGGCAAAGGGTGGCTGGGGAGACCCCTCCTTAATGCTGGAGTTCCTCTCACACAGAGCGCGTGATCTGGGGGGACCAGAGTGCACCCTTCTAGACACAGCACTCCCTTACTCGGCTCCTGGCATCAGGGCCCCCTGAGCCCAGAGGGATACTGCCTCAGGCTGACCCCCCACCCCCACCCCCAGCTAAAGAGGCTGCTCCTTAGTTCCGAGTATTTCAAAGGGTCAGGCAGGGGAGGGAGGGAGAAGAGACAGGCAGCTTCGCAGCAGGTGGTTGATGGCCTGAATAATCCCCGGTCAGCCCCTGCCACACCTACTTCTGAGCTCCTACTGGGTGAAGGCCCACCCTGAAAGCAGAGGGTAACTGAGTCACAGGGGGGGTCTCAGGAAGGAAGGGAATACCATGGTGGAGGTCCGCGCAGGAGGACCCGGGTCTGAGTGGCTGCAATCCTGCGCTGGGTGGCAAGACAACAGAAGGGGAGGTGGCTGGGCTAGAAAAGGGGCTGAGCTCAATTTTCAACATTTAACCAGGTGAAGGGAGAGCCCGGAGGCTGGGACCAGAAGAGCAAGGCCTGGGATCAAGAGCAAGTTCAAAGGCCGGAGGGAGGCCAGGCCGGGAGGTCGGCAGAAACCGGGTCAGAAGAAGGAACTTGCACTTTATCCTGAGGCTGCTGGGAGCAGCTGGGGGCGGGGGCGGGGTGGGGAGTGCAGGGTCGGTCGGCCCCCGGCACACGTGCGTGGCTCCCTACGTGCCCTGCCTGCAGTGGGAAGGAAGAGGGGACCGCTCTTCACAGGTCCTCCACCCCCGCAGGGCTCCCCACCGTGGATGCCCCATGCACGGAGGCCCCCAGGTGTGGGTTCTCTCCCCGCGCAGCCCCTCCCACCGGCGGGTTCTCCCCCGACCCCGCAGCTTCTCCCGCAGGTCTTCCCGGGTGTAGGGCTCCCCACACAGGCCTGCATCCTGGGCCACCTGGGCGCTAAGTGGGCAGAGCTGGAGTCTTCACCCCGGGCTCCAGGGCAGTGGGTCTGGGTCGGGAACCAGGAGGCCTCGGTCAGTCTGGTGGGCTGCGGTTTCCGGTCTGCTGCAGCCCTGTCCGAGCCCAGAGTCCCACGTGTGCCTGGCTCCCTCGGCCGGTTTGACCTCGAGCTCTCCGAGCTCTCATTGACAGAGAAGAGCCATTTCCTTGAGGGTTTTCCCTCCCGGTCCCCATCCCAAGCTTTGTTTCCTGGCTGCCTGGGTGTGAATCCTGTTCCAGCTCCTGCTTGTGAGCTGCGTGACCTCTGGGAAGTTATTCTCTGTGCCCCACTTTCTTCAAGTATTGTGAAGATTAATGGAGAGTAGCCTGTAAATGAAGACAGCTTACCTTATTGAGGGTGGTCTTTTGTGACTGAGTCTTTTTGTTATGGATGAGGAGGCAGAGGGTCAGAGGTTGCTAGTTAATGGGGAAGAGATGAGGTGGAGAGGGCCTAGATTTTAGCCTCCTGCTCTGGGCTGGGGCTTGTTCTAAGATGAAACTCTTCCTCATTTTGAAGCATGCTGTCTCCGGGGACTGGTGAGCCATCCCAGAGCTGCTGTGGGTTGTGCTTCAGCCCCTGGGGACAGAGGCTAGACAGTGGGATCAGTGATGCATGAAATAGCACCGAAAATGGTGGTAAGAGGCGGGCCAGGGCAGGCCCAGTTGTAAAATGGAAGTGTCCTCCGGGGTCAGCACTGAAGGGGACAGGGATGGGGACAGGGATGGTACTGTCAAATGTTCTACACCAGAGGGTCCCATCTGTCCTTCAAGATGTCTCCTCCTTGAAGCCCTCCCTGACCACTTCACTCACTTATCGGAGAATTCCTGGGGCCTGAGAAGCTGCAGCTTAGCCTTGGTAAGCTGAGTACTCCCTGTTACTGTGTGTGCTGAGGGCCAACCGTCTATTCATCATCGAGTCATTTCTAGAAAGCTGTCCCATGTGTTAGCTCATGTAATCCTCCTAAGGCCCTGGGAAGGCAGGATGATATGTTTACAACCTTGGGTCTAAGGTTCGGGGAAGTTTAAATGTCTTGCTCGGGGCCGGCCCGGTGGCGCATCAATTAAGTGCGTCTGCTCCGCTTCAGTGGCCTGGGGTTCGCAGGTTCGGATCCCAGGCGCGCACCAATGCACTGCTTGTCAAACCATGCTGTGGCGGCGTCCCATAGAAAGTGGAGGAAGATGGGCATGGATGTTAGCCTAGGGCCAATCTTCCTCAGCAAAAAAAGAGAGGAGGATTGGCATCGGATCTTAGCTCAGGGCTGATCTTCCTCATACACACACACACAAAATGTCTTGCTCACAGAGCAGTGGCTGAGACTCAAGTCCTGGCTCCCTGGTTCCAAATCACACACATTTGTCCACTGCAGCACTTCTGAGCTGGGGCTGCCTCTGGGCGCTTAATTCAAACTCTAAGCTTCCTGGCAGGCAAGGTAAAAATGAAAACCTGATGAGTTTTCCCTTGTCTGAAACAAAGAAACCTATCAGTTCATCAGAAGTTCCAGACATCGTCCTAGTGCTTCTTTCCAGGAAGAATTTATTTCATGGATTCTATGTAACATCCTCACCTAGTGATTTGCAGAAAGGTTACAGAAGCTTGCCCCAAACAACCATTTCTTTTTTTTTTTTTTTTTTGTGAGGGAGGTCAGCCCTGAGCTAACATCCGTGCTAAGCCTCCTCTTTTTGCTGAGGAAGACTGGCTCTGAGCTAACATCTATTCCCAATTCTCCTCCTTTTTTTCTTCCCCAAAGCCCCAGTCGATAGTTGTACGTCAAGTTGCACATCCTTCTAGTTGCTGTATGTGGGACGCGGCCTCAGCATGGCGGGAGAAGCATTGGGTCGGTGCACGCCCGGGATTGGAACCCAGGCCGCCAGCAGCAGAGCGTGAGCACCCAACCACTAAGCCACGGGGCCTTCCTGGCGTCCTCTCATTTCCATTCTCCTCTTCTTCCTGGGTAATAGAACTCTGGACACATGGCTTCCCAGAATAAAGAGTGCATTTCCCAGGCTCCCTTGAAGCTAAGTGGAGCCATGTGACAAAGTCCTGACTAATGGGATATAAGCAGAAGCAACCTCTGGGAAATGTCCTTAAAGAGAGGGGACATATCTTTCTTTATCCCTTCCTCCCTCCTGCTGGCTGGAATGCAGAGGTGATGGCTGAAACTCAAGCAGCCATATTGGACCATGAAGAAAAAGCCACCTGCTGAAGATCCCACAAGCTAGAAGGTACCTGGTGGGACCCCTGGCACTGCAGAGTACCATACTAGCCTGGGACCTCCTACAGCCAGACTTTCACCTCAAAGACAAATAAACTTCTGTCTTGCTTAAGCCACTAAGATTTCGGATTTTCTCTCATACCCGGCCCACCCTGATTTTCCTTGACATAGTGATAGAGTGGCTGGGGGTTATCTCTAAATGGGTGGTCAAAGAAGGCTTTTTGCAGGGTAATATTTGATCTGAGACCTGAATCATGAAAAGGAGTCAGTCAGGGGGAGACTGGGGAGGAGCCTCCAGGCAGGGTGGGGAGAGACAGGCAGGATGGCGCTGGTGCCTTGGTGGAGCAGAAAGGGGGGCGAGCAGAAGGCAGGCGTAGCCGGACTGGGGAGTGGGTGTTACTCCACACTTTCACACAGGAGAGTGCTGTCTTCTGATCTGTGTTTCTAAAAGGTCACTCTGTGCTGGACTGGCTCCTCCCTGAGCAGCTTTCCAGTGCCAGTCCCACCCCCTGCTCCCCTACTCTCCCACCCCCCACACTCCCTCACCCCTGCTGGAACGATGACCCATCCACTCCTAAAGTGGATTACTGCCCACTTCTGTTAAGCCCCAGACTGCTCTGCGTCCCCACCTCGGCTGCACCTTACGCCTGTGGTTCCTCACCTGGGAAGTCTTGCTCCCTCTTCTGATGAACTTTTCTAAGGCTCAGCTCAGAGGACTCCTGGAGACATCTTCTTCACTTCCCAAATTACTCATACTCCGGTTATGTGCTGCCACCCGTTCTCCCCGCTGGACATGAACTCCTTGAGGATACGCAGGTGACATTCAGTCCCCATGGCTCCTTCTTCCCATTCACAACTCAGTCCCTTGCCTGCATCAAGAGCAGATTACGTTCTCAAATTCCTTCCCATCTGTCATCCATTTGGTCTTCACGACAGCCCGGAGAGGAAAACCAAGACCAGAGAGTGGATGTGGCCAGCTCAAGGTCACATAGCCCAGTGGCAGAGCCTCCTGCCCCAGCAGTGACACTGAACCCAAATGTCCCAGCCATGGGACACTTCCCTTTAGTGCAAAATCCCAGTGGTCTGAGTCCCCAGTCCATGAGGGCACAAGAAGTCATATCTTCACCAGGAAATACCCACAAGTCCCTCCAGTTCACCTGGCCAGTTCCTGTCCCCTCTGCCAGCCACCTGGCCAGTTCCTGTCCCCACTGCCAGCCTCCTGGCTCCCTTCAGTGGGTTACCCCATGCCATCTGGACATCCACTCACGTTTGCTGCCACTGCAAACCATGGCCCGCCTTGCCCTGAACGTGGGCCTAGACCCTCCCTTCAGGTCCCACAGGGGAACTGTCCAGCAAAGCTTTGCCGGGGGTTTGGGGAAAGCAGCTGACAATCACCCGCTGGATACCAAAGAGCAGGAGTGAGGTTGTGAGACGGGTCCACCTTCTGTGGCTGCAGGCCCAGCTGCCCCACCTGCACCTCACTGCCAAGCCCACTGTAAGGGAGAGCTCCCCTAATCACCGTGAAGCCCCCCTCTCCCACCAGCAGTCCCAGCCTCCGCTCCTTCAGGCCAAGAGAGAGAAAGCAGCCTCCACTTCCAAGGCTGGCTGCCAAGTCCTCACTCCCACTGAGGGCTGACTGCACCTCAGGACGACTGAACATGAGAAAGTCTCGTCCCTTCAGGAGAACTCCACGCCCTGCCCGCAGGGTCTCCCTCTGGGACAACCAGTCCCAACCTGTGGTCTGGGCTGTGTGGTCTGGAATAACCTCTACGGGGGTGCAACCAAATCAACATTCGGGGGACTTCTGAGGGGCTCCACCCTCGGCTCACCTCGTCCTGCCAGCACCTGGCCTTGGCTCCCAACCTTCTGTGGGCACAAACTTGGACAGGGACACCCGTGGACCTCGGCTGGGGGACCTGGTAGGCTCCTCCCTTAGTGCTCTAGGGGATGGAGGAGTAGCGTTGGCAAGAGGTCCTCCAAGGGAAGAGGATGACGGGGTGCGGGCTGTGTGGCCCTGGAGGCCAATCAGCCAATCGTCTGAAGGCGTCCCGGGGCCCTGCTCAGTTCCCCAGGCACCAGGCTTTCTGCCCATCGCCGTCCAGCCAGGGCCAGGGCTAAAGCGAGGCAAGCCTATTTCTTGTTTCTCTCTTGTTGCCTTCAGATGAATCAAACTGACCCAGGTCCAAAGTGGAATAACACGAGTGAGAGGAGCCATTACTTCTTCCTGGAAAAGCATAAATAAGCAAAATGTGATGGTGGACAGATTTGGGGAAGCATCCACATTCAGTCAGGGTGAGAAGAATGACCTAGAATACACGTTGTGAGTAGAAAGGACCAGATACCAATCTGCTCTGCTGCTGCTTGGGTGCCTGGTGGGCTGCCAGGGGGTGGTACCTGCAGAACAGCCAAACAGCTGGGCAGATTCTCCTCCTAAGCCAGATGTTCCCATTTGCCGTCCCCCCACCTCTCGCTCGGCCAGCTGCCAGTCCTCTCTGGGGCCTGGGAGAGGTGCTCCATTGCTGCCTCCTGCACTCAGCTGCCTCTGACTCCAGGGGCCAGCAGGGTGGTAAGATGTCTTGGCCCTCTGGGCTGTGGTGAGAAGGCAAGGCCTTCACTTGGCATTCTCTGCCACGGGCCGCAGGAAGCAGCCCAGCCAGGGCCAGAGCTTGGGACAGATCCCACCAGCAGGGAGAGTGAGCACCAACCTGGAGCCGGAGGCGGCATTCCCCAGTCCACTTCGGCCAGGGCCTCTCTCTTCCCGCACGGAGGCCGAGGGTGGCAGGAGGGAGCACAGGGCTTAGCATCAGGCAGAACATCAGGCCCGATCCTGGCTCCAGCTGCACCAGCCAAGGGGCCTGGGGCGAGTCGCCTACCTCTCCCCCCTTAGCTTCCTCATCTGTAAGAGGGAAACAACAATAATAAACAGTGCCTTTCTCAGAGGGGCTTGGAGAGCTCAGAGAGAGAACGCGTGTGAAGAGCTGGGCAAGTGCCCTGCATTAGTTTCCTCCTCTGTGAAATGCGGAGGCTGGAAGGATTGAGTGAGACGACCAGCTGAAGCTCCCAGCACAGTGCCTGGTCCTCCGTACACAGGAGGATTCAGGCTCTGGGTGGGAGTCGCTGTCCTTTTCTCTCTCTGCCCTGGGCTCGGCACAGTGCATGCTTGTGGTGGAGACCCTGGAGATGGTTGTGGAATCGCTGGATATGCCCATCTCTCTGTCGTTGTCTCTGAGTTTCTATTGTTTGAGTCTGAAGCAGGGAATCCCCAAGCCGGCGGCCACAGAACTGGCCACTCTCACTTCACAGATGAGGACACGGAAGCCCAGAGAGGGGCAGGCACTTGCCCAGGGTCCCACAGGCAGTCAGTGTCAGAGCTGGGCTAGGACCATTTCCTTTCTCCATGCCCAGAACGGTGTCTGCATAACCCCCTTTCTGTCTGCTTTGAAACCTCTCCTCATTCTTGCCATCTGAACTCATCTTTCATTCTCCGCCTCTTTAGCAACCAGAGCCCAGGAATAGGTGACTGGCCCCAGCACCCCCAGGAGCAGAGGCTGCCCTACTGGGGGGTGTGGGGAGAGGCATGGCAGGGGCCAAGAATGCGGGCTGCTGTGGCCCAGGGGCCTGGGCCAGGCTCCCGACAGAGGAGCCAGTGTGCCCAGACATTGGGGCTTTGTGAGCGTGGAGCTCCGTGTGGGGATGGTTGTTTTGTTGACCTGACATTGTTTCAGGTTGACTGAGTGGCGGCGTCTTAGTACCCAGGGGCCAGCTCTTTGGAGCCAGCCGGGGTCTTGGGGGGAGGGTGGCTTGCCCCTAATCTGGGGCAAGAAGTGGAGGGGGCTGCCTGGACCCCATGAGCACTGAGCAAGACTGCAGAGGAAGAGCAAATCCTGAGGGAGGAGAGAGGAGAAGGCATCCATGCATCATGGGGCCAGAGCAGAGGGGCCTGGCCAGGGTGAAGATGGACAGAGGCAGGACGGGCTCATCCAGAGGCTGGGGCAGACCTGCCGGGAGGCTGGGAGCTCCGAGAACGCAGCCATCAAACTTTAGTCCATGAAGGAAGACCCAAGAGAATCCTAGGGGCCAGGAGGGCCACAGGAGGCCCTGAGGACTGGCTGGCTAGGGTGGGGTGGGCCAGACTCACAGCTGTCCAGATGTGCATGAGAGATAACTGTGTTTACTGGGCACCCAGCGGGAGCAGGGCAGTGGGGTGGAAAGGGGCTCCCAGGGCCCATGGGGCGGGCAGATTAGGAGGCGGGGGCATGAGTCAGGGGTTTGCGAGCTGCCCCCGGGGTGTGGGAGCGAGGACCTGGTGCTGTCAGAGCCGTGTGAGCTCAGCTGGGCGCAGAGGGCACCAGTGGCTGCAGGAGTCTGCCGAGGGACCCCGAGGCTCGTGAGCAGGTGAGCAGGGCCGGGAGGGACTGGGGGTGGTCCTGTGGCACCTGTCCTAGGGTTCCTGCAGGTGCCCAGCCTGAATCTGTGCCCAAGTGAGCACAGACACTCAACCTCCAAGGGGGGTGCGGGTGGGTGGGGTGAGAACCTTATGATGTGTGTCGTTACCCCTAAGGGCACAGGCCCATTGGCACCTGCAGCTGGGGAGAGCTGGGTGGCAGGTGTTAGGAAAAAGAGGCTGGCACGTGGCAGGAGAGGTGCGTGTGGCTGGTGTGTGAGTGTGTGTGTCAGGGCCAAGTCTGATCCCCTCCTGATGTGGATCCTTGTCTGGCTCCTATTTACCAGCCCCTCAGATTTCACAGACTCAGGTCTCACCCCCCAGCCCCCTCTTTCCTCCAGGTATGGGGATCCTCAGGCCACCCCATCTCCCTCCCAGGAGGAAAGTTGTCAGGGGACACTGCTTCCCATTTGGGACACTTCCAGGAGTCTACCAGGGAGACCTGGCACTGTCCCCATCCCAGGGAGTGTTTGGAGGGAAAGCAGCAGTCCGCCACCACCTGAAGATCTCAAAGCACTTAGACTAATTCCATGGGAATTGAAGGAAAATCAAAGGGGGATGAAGATGGCAAGTCTGGCCTTGATCCCTAGTAGCAGAGATAATGATAGCAAATGTTTCCACAGAGCTCGAGATGTGCCAGGTGCTATTCTAAGTGCTTTATGTGTATGAACTTAGTGATACAACAGGTCTATGAGGTAGGCCTCCTTATTATTAGCCCATTTTACAGATAAGAAAACTGAGGCACAGAGAGTTTGAATCACTTGCCTGAGGTCACACAGTTAGTAAATGGCAGGGCTGGGATTTGAACCCAGGCAGTCTGACTGCAGAGTGCATGCTCTTAATCACTAACACTAAACCTGCTCAAAGCTGTTTTGACTTCCGGGATGCCGCTCAGTGTAATGGTTAGAGATGTAGCTGAAGTCAGGTAGGCCAGAGTTTAATCCTGCCTCTGATACCTACCTATAAGGGGACTGAAGCAGGTAAACCTCTCCGAACTTCAGCTTTCTCATCTGTAAAACAGGGCTAACGACAATGCCCACTTCACAGAGTGGCTTGGGATTATAAGAGAGAAGGCAGTACAATTTTGTGAACTGTGGGTGTGATTACACACAGGTGGTGCTCTGCCACCAGAGAGCCCTCCCCATCCTCTGATCACCCCCAGACTCTTCCAGCTGTGCCCCACCTCCTGGGCTCCAGAGGCCCCACTCACCCTTATCTGGCCCTGCCCTGGCTGGCTGGCCGGCCAGGTGTTTGGTGTGCTTCGAGATGCAGGGCAGCCATCAGAGACCCGGCTCTTATCAGAGCCAGGCAGAGCAAGGCCTGCAGCTGGGGGGATTGGGCCTGTGGGGGCAGTAATCTGGGTCATGGGTGCATCCTCTAAGGCCCCAGCTGAGCTCAAGGCGCCTCCGTTCTCCCCTCTTATCTCTCACTGAAGTCTCAGAACCCCGGTGGGAAAGCCCTACCTTTGTACAGACAGGGTGACCGAGGCCTAGAGAGAGGCTGGGAACTGCCCAAGGCCGTTTGGCCAGTCAGTGGCAGAGAGGCAGCCTGGATCTCTGGATGCTTGGGCCATCCCACCTCCCAGATGGGAACTAAGGCGGCTGTCCCAGCCCGTGGGTGGGACGTCCAGCATCTCAGACTCCAGAGCTTTGAGGCTGCTAGGGATCTGAGGCCCAGGTGGGGATAGGCCAGACAAGGAAGAGAGAGAATCAAGATGGGAGAAGGGGAAGGCAGGGGAACCTGGGGAGAAGGGGACAGGGAAGGACAGAGAGGGAGAGAAAAATGGTGCATGACCAGAGTCCTCAAGGGGCAAGTCCCCTGCAGGCTCTGGGACCCTCCCATGGCCATCTCTTGCCCCACCACCAGCCCGAGACAGGGACCCCTGCCTTTCTGTTTGGTGGGACTGAGTCATGCCCTTCCCCCATCCCTAGGGACTGCAGGACCATCCATTCCTCAGAAAGAAAGTTCTTTCTGTATGCACTCCCCACTCTATTCCATCACACAACGCCCAGCCCTGTCTTGCAGGGTCCTACCTCTGCACCTTTGCCTGCCATTCCTCATACCTGGGCCGTCCTTCCCCACCTCCCAGCCCTTCAGATCCCACTGTGTTTCTAGGCCCAGTGCCAGTGTCCCGTCTTCCAGAGATACTCCACCCCTCAAGCCCACCAACTCGGCCTCTTCCTCCTGCCATCCAGCACCCAGCACATTCCGCTCATCGCCTGTGCTTGTCTGGGGGACACGTTATCTCCTGAACCCTCAGCCCGTCCCATGTTCCCGGCTCAGCTCCCCAGGCAGGGCTGGCAGCTTCTTGGGAGTAGAGACGGTGTTCCATTCATCTCAGCACCCCACTGCTCAGCACCATGTGGACACAGAGTGGGCAGATTTATCAACCTGACCCAAATCCCCGCCACCACCACGCCCTGTGCTGCAGGGGGTGGAAGGAAGAAGAGAAGGCCCTCTACACCCAGTCTGGGGCCACCCAAGGGGACCCCTGCACTCACCTTCCTGGGTTGGGCACACCTTCCTCTCTGCTAGAGAACAACCAAGAAAACTGAGGGGCAGGGCCCAGTAGTCTCCTGGCTGGGTCCTCGTCATCCTGACTCCCCAGTCCCAGAGCCCCAGGCGTGCCAGGGGGGCCATGCTTACATTCAGTCAACACACGTTTACTGAACACCTCCTATGTGGTAACCGTTCTACTAGGAGTGGGGGTTCAGTGGGGATCGAGACATGCATGGTCTTAGCACTCATGTGGCTTCCTTCTAGAGGTATCACCAGACAATACACACACAAATGAATCAAGAAACCAGAAAATGACAGATTGGGTTAGTGAACGTTAGGTTGGCCAGGGAAGGAATTTGAAGCCGTGACAAATGAGCTGAGCTGTGAGAAGGGTGAGGTGCGGGGGGGGGAGGGGTGTCCAGGATGTGGACAGCTGTATGTGCAAAGGCCCTGGGGAGCCCCAGGAAAAGGCTTGGTAAGGAGGCCAATGGAATAAGTGGGGAGAGAGCAGGGGATGGGGTTCAAAATGGGGTAGGGGAGAGAAGCAGGGCCACAGCATCCAGGACCTGTGAGCCACTCCCAAGGATGCTGCAGCCCCATGCCCAGCAGGAAGCAGCCGTTTCTGAGAGAAGAGGGTATATTGTGGAGACTCTCAGGGGAGCTCAGCTCCGTGAAGAGGGGACAGACCATGCCCCTGGAGTTGGCTGAGTCCTGGGGAAGGGCAGGAAAAGAAGCCACGGGAGGACTGGTGGATGGAGGAAGGAGTCAGATTTGAAGGACATCCCCCATCCTCCCAAACACCCTTAGACTGATGCCAGCCCAGCTTCCTCTTCTCTGCACTGTCGCATCTCTCCTGGCCCCTGCACACCTGTCCTCACACCTAAAATCCAGCTCCTTCCCCCAAGCACCCCATACTCTCTTCCTCTGACCCCACCATCTCCCAACACCTGGGATCCCCCTTCACTCAAAAGCAGCCCCCTGAGGGAGGACCAGGAGACCCCAGGATAGCCTGTGCCTCCTCAGCCCGTGCCCCTACCCTGCAGGGACCCGCAGTGCGGGTTATGCTGGGGGCTCGGATCAGCAAGGACAAATGGACAATCAGGACGGCACCATGGGGGATTCCCAGGTGAGTCTGTGGTGCTCCTACCTGGGGCTCTGGGAACCGGGCCCTGGACTCCTATCTCCATGGGGGCTTGAGGATCCCCTCACAGCCCAGCCCTGATGGCCGCTTCCCACAGGAGAATCATGAAGAGGGGCTGGAGGTTTTACAGAAGGATTATGAAGACCAGGGTATCTCCACACCCACGCTGGAGGAGCCGGCAGGTGAGCCCCATCTCCCTCTCTCTGCTGGGATGAGCGACTGAGCCCCAGAGAGGGACAGTGGGGGAATTCGTCCTCTCTCTTCCCCACAATCCGCCTGCCCCAGCCCCAGGGCCAGTTCTCCCACAATCCTGGCTGATTGAAGGATAAACAGAGTTTTGTTTGAAATGATCACAGGAGGTGACTGGGGCATGGGGGCAGGGCCAGTCGCCCGTCACCATGCCCCTTAGATTTGTGAGAGGGCAGCCAGGCCTGTCTGGGACAAGGACATGAGCCACATGTCACCTGTGCCCATCCAATGCCGGCTTCTAGGCCAGGTACTGGGCCTGCTGGGAATCGTTCTGTTTGGGGGTCCAGAGGTCCTGAGCAATGGGGGACAACGGGGATCCCCCCAGGGCAGAGAGACATCAGGAAACCTTCGTGGGCCTGCCCAAGGTCTTAGTTGGGGAGCCCCAGGTGGAGACGTGTTTACTGTCAACAGGACTTAAGTGCTGGCAATTGGTATTGAAGATAAGAGGCCCCTCTGGGCAATGAGGGCTGGGGGGGCAATATAAGGGCAGACCCCACCCTGGTGCCCAGAGCTCCACTTGGAGGCCTCGAGAAGCTACTGGGCTGGTGGGGTTGTTGAGACAGGTGGGAAGAAGGAAGGACTCGGTTCCAGAAGGTGGCAGGAGATGGAGGAGACCCTAGGAGAATCCTGAGAATTGCCATTCAGGACTCTCTAATGACCTTGGAGATGACCCTCCCAGTCATCCCTGAGGAGGAATCCCGAGGGTCCTTCACAATGCTCAGATGGGGAGTGACAGAGCCAGGCTGGGCCAAGAACAGGCGTGGGGAGCCACAGCCGTCGAGCAGCAGGGGTGGAGGGGCAGCGCCAGGGTCCCAGCCAGGCGCAATGGGAGAGAGTGGGGATCAGCCGGGGCTGGTCTCTGAGGCTCATGGTGGGTGGTGCAGGAGGGCCTTGGAAGGGATTGTCTGGGGGCAACACTAACCAGCTTCTGGGGTTTCAGCTTACGTCACCGAGCAGCAGACAGCCGCAGACTACCAGACCACATCACACCCAGGCACCCACGAGGTAAGGACCCCCAGCCTCCCCGAGTTCTCTGTCCTGTGCTGCCCTTGGGACCCACCATTCTACCAGGGGAAGGGAGGAGCAGAGGGAGAGGCAGAGTTTCGGGGTGGGGGACCCCGGAAACAGGCAAAGAAGGAGTGGGCACCCTGGGAAATAGGTAGAAGGGAAGAGGACCGCATCCCTCAGGGGGAGCTCCTTGGGCGAAGATAAACTGTATGCTGGAGGTCTGAGCCCCCAGGCCCTCTGGCCCTGGCTGGGCTGTCAGGTGCTCCCTGGGGAAGCACAGAATTAAATACACGATCCCCTCTGCCCAGGCCCGCCAGGCCTACATGTCCCCGCTGGGCGCCCGACTGTCTAGCTGGTTAGGAAATTGGGTCTGCTGTCAGCTAGGCCCCAGGCAGTAGCCACCTGGCCCCAAGGAAACCCAAGGGCATGCTGAGCCACATGCCCACTCAACGATCTCGGAGGCAGGAGCCTGAGCCAATGACCCCACAGGCTTCCCTCTCCTTTACCTCCCATGGGGCCACTCTAGCACCCCTTTTGGTCCGGCGGTTCTCCAAATGCCTCTGAAATGGGGTGAGGGGCCTGGTCGGGAAGTTGAGGAATAGAGCCAGAGATGCAGGCCATACAGATGGGACTCTCGAGCATCTCCCCACACTTCCCACTTCACTCAACACTCCCAGGCTGCGGCTCCCGAAGGTCCCCTCTGAGCTCACGGTCTGCCCCTGAGCGCTCCAGGACCCTGGGCCTCCTACAAACATGTCTCAGAGCCCGCTGTGTGCCCACTGTGTGCCCACCGTGCCCTGGGCTCCCAGTCTCCGCATGGCCCTGCTCTGGGCCTGATGGACTAACTCAGGCCTGTGGGGCCACAGGTCTATGTGGAGCTGCAGGAACTGGTGATGGACAGGAAGAACCAGGAGCTTCAATGGATGGAGACAGCACGCTGGGTGCGTCTGGAGGAGAACCTGGGGGAGGACGGGGCCTGGGGCCGCCCGCACCTGTCTTACCTCAACTTCTGGAGCCTCCTGGAGCTGCAGAGAGCCTTTGCCAATGGTGAGCCCCGCTGGGCCCCTCTGCAACCCTGCCTGTGAGGCTTGCTGGGGAGGAGGGTCCCAGTCCAGCCACCCAGCTCACCCCTCCGCTGCCTGCAGGTGCTGTCCTCCTGGACCTGCCAGAGACCTCCCTGGCCGGGGTGGCCAACCAGCTGCTGGACAGGTTTATCTATGAGGAGCAGATCCAGCCTAATGACCGAGACCAGCTGTTCCGGATCCTGCTGCTCAAACACAGGTGCGCCTGCCTGCCAGGACCCAGACTCCACACCCAAAGGGCCCACATCCCCAGCCCACCTGCCCCAAGCTCTCCCTGAGAATCCAGGGGGCCCTTCCCCAACCAGGCCGGGGTCCACTTTTCTTCCATGATGGCTCCTGCCTGTGATACCTTTCAAGGAGTGGCCACGTCTCCATGCTCAGATTTGGGGGCCACCAGTCACCAGGAAGGCAGACTCTCAAGGCCGTTCCCTCCATCCATTCTTCTGGCTCCACCTCGTCACTCCAGGCAGAGGCCACCCGCTGACTTCCACAACATCCTTCAGGGGAGGCTGATTCTCTCTCCGCCCCAGGGTCTCTGTAGTCTGGTCACTGGAAAGTCCCGCTTGATCCCTCCCACCACCAGTCCCCACTCTGCTGATAGCCCAGCCTGAACAGCCCACTCAGCCGGTGTCCCCTGTGTGTCCTGCAGCCATGCCCGAGACCTAGAAGCCCTAGAGGGTGTGAAGCCCATGGTCGTGACACGTTCTGGGGCTGCTTCACAGCCTCTGCTCCTCGAACACCCCTCTCTGGAGACACAGCTCTATTGTGCACAGGTGAGGCTGTACCAGGGCTGTGTGGGGAGAGCCGGAAAGCCCGCAACCTGAATGCAGTGAGAAATGAGATTTGGTAGGAGAGAGGGGGCTGGATGCTCAAGTCTCCTGGGTCCAGAGTGGCCGGAGGACTCCCCTCACCACCCTCCTTCCAACAGGGAGAGGGGGGCACAGAAGGGCACTCACCATCAGGAATTCTGGAAAAGATTCCCCCAGATTCGGAGGTCGCCTTGGTGCTAGTGGGTAAGCGGCTGGTGCCTGTATCTCTCACCCTTCCACACCCACTGCTTCCGCCTCCTGTCTTGGCCCAGCCTGCTTCTGCCTAAGCTTGGACCCGGCAGCCTCCCTCAGCCTGGCCTGACCACCTTGCATCACCCCCTTCCCCAACAGGCCGTGCCGCCTTCCTGAGGAAGCCGGTGCTGGGCTTTGTGCGCCTACAGGAGGCCGTGGAGCTGGAGGCCACTGTGGAGCCACCCGTGCCTGTGCGCTTCCTCCTTGTGTTGCTGGGACCCGAGGCCCCCCACACCGACTACACTCAGCTTGGTCGGGCTGCTGCCACCCTCATGCTGGAGAGGGTGAGGAGGGGCCGGCAAGGGCTGGGGGAGGCCGGGGGCCGGGTAGAAGCCGAGGCCCTTCTCCTGGCCTGGGTTACTTGAGCTCCGCTAGTTGGCCTGTTCAGTCTAACCTAGCAGCTTCTATCCTGTCTGGCCAGGGGGAGTCTGGCCTGGCCCTGCCTGATCTGGCCTGGTCTGGTCTGGCCCACTCTGACCTGGTTCTCCCTGGTGAGGTCTGGCCTCGTCTGGCCTCATGTGCTCTATTCCTCCTGATCTGCTATAATCCACCTGGTTTGCTTTATTCTTTCTCCCTTCCCCATTCAGGGCCCTGTGGGCCCCCTCAAAGCCCTTTTGTAGTGGGGGGCAGAAGGGAAGGGGGCAGGAAAAGCAGTTCTTAGCAAGAAGGAGCTGGGGGAGAGGATTCTGGTCCCTGGAGGCCCTGGCTGTGGACTCCTGGGTCCTTTCATCCCACAGGTCCTGACCCTCTCTCTGGCCCCAGGTGTTCCGCACTGATGCATACCTGGCGCAGAGGAAGGAGGAGCTGGTGCGCTCCCTGGAGGGCTTCCTGGACTGCAGCCTGGTGCTGCCTCCCTCAGACGCCCCCTCCCAGCAGGCCCTGCTCAGTCTGGTGCCCGTGCAGAAGGAGCTGCTGCGGAGACGCTACCTGACCAGCCCTGCTAAGCCGGACCCCAGATTCTACAAGGGCCTAGGTATCTGCCCTGCCCAGCCCAAGGCTTTCTGAGCCCCCACAGACCCTTGGACACCCCAGCACAGCCTTGTGAGCCCTACCATCCCTTTTCCCATCAAATACCCCAGTGTCCCTCTCCCTTTCCTCATGCCTCCCCACCTTCTTGGCCACCCCATTCCCATCAGATGATACTCCCAATTCCCCTCTCCCCACACCTCTCGCTGCTACCCCCTGTGACCATGGTCCTGTCCTTACCTACAGATTTGGATGGGGATTCATGGGTCCCTAGTGGCCCGGAGGACCCTCTGCAGCGGACAGGCCAACTTTTCGGGGGCCTGGTGCGTGACATCCGGCGCCGCTACCCCCGCTACTTGAGTGACATCACAGATGCGTTCAGCCTCCAAGTCCTGGCTGTCGTCATCTTCATCTACTTTGCCGCCCTGACACCTGCCATCACCTTTGGTGGCCTCCTGGGTCAGTGCCTCTACATGTCCCCTAACCCTGACCTCTGACCCTCTGGCTTCTGCATCTGCCCTGCCTTCTGACCTGATCTAACACTCTGGACCATACATCAGCCTGCCCACGAAATGCTCTATTGGCCCCTAATTAAGAAATGATCTCCTGACCCTGACCTCACTGTACCCCTACCCGCAGGAGAGAAGACCCAGAACCAGATGGGGGTGTCGGAGCTGCTCCTGTCCACTGCAGTGCAGGGTGTCCTCTTCGCCCTGCTGGGAGCTCAGCCCCTGCTTGTGCTTGGCTTCTCAGGACCCCTACTTGTGTTTGAGGAAGCCTTCTTCTCGGTAGCTCTGTTCCGGCCCCACTGTGACCCCGTAACTGGCCCCCGCTCCACCTGGCTGGTGCATGGTGCCTGGGCCCATTTGTCTGACCTCGACTCCCTCTGACCGCCCTGCAGTTCTGTGAGAGTAATGACATGGAGTACATCGTGGGCCGTGTGTGGATCGGTTTCTGGCTCATCCTGCTGGTGGTGCTCATGGTGGCCTTTGAGGGCAGCTTCCTGGTCCGCTTCATCTCCCGCTACACCCAGGACATCTTCGCCTTCCTCATCTCCCTCATCTTCATCTTTGAGACCTTCAGCAATCTGGTCAAGGTGGGGGTCCATGGGAGTGTGAACGAGCATGTGTGTGTGCATTTGGGAGAGTGTGTATAAACTGTGTGACTGTGTGTCGTTTCACACTTTGTATGGCATTTGTGTGGCCATGTTCTCATGGTATGTAACTGTGCCCACATACATGGTGATGCTTACTGCCTGTGGGCCGGCATTCTTGCTATGACTGTGCAGAGTGACTGTGCATGAGAGGATGCCCCTGTGTGCACATGTCCGTGTTTATGACCACACGGAGTGACTAAGGGGCAAGTATGTGTGTGAGACTGCACCTGGGAAACTGCATGCATGGCAGGGGCAGCAGGGGTTCTGGAGGCTCTGAAGTCTCCCACTCTCTCTCCTGCACTTGCCCTTTTAGAACTGCAGGGCCTGCGGATGGAGTGCCCCGCCTCCTCAGCTCTGTCACCTCAAACTATGCCTGCCTCTGTATCTGCATTTTATATGGAGGAAAGGTGGACATTGTATGCCTGTCCCTGATTCTGTTGGTTGGTGGATCTTTCTGTTTCCAAGTCTTTGAAGCCCTTTTTAGGAACCTCCTTGGTATGTTTCCTGCCCTCTAGCCTTCTCATGTCTCCCAGGCCCTGGGTGCTCACAAGCACACACACACATATACTCATTCCCCCTTGGCCCGCCCCACCCAAGCCTAGCCTGGTCCTAACTCCTGAAAACCAAGCTGTAAAATCCTATTGTACTCTGTTACCGTCAGTTGAGGAAGAAGATAGGTGGGTGGGTGGATGGACAGATGGATGGATAGATAGGTAGATGAGAGATAGGTAGGTAGGTAGATAGATAGACAGATAGATAGATAGATAGATAGATAGATAGATAGATAGATAATGGATAGACAAATGGATAGATGATGGGTGGAGGGGTTGATGGATGATGGATGGATAGATGGATGGATGAATGGATGGATGGATGGATGGATGGGTGGATGGATGGATGGATGGGAGGGAATAGGATGCCTTGGTTTTCTCCTGCAGATCTTCCAGAAACATCCACTAAGGAAGAATTATACCCAGAATGTGGTGATAGACCCCGAACCTCAGGACCCCCTGCCTAACACAGCCCTCCTCTCCCTTGTACTCATGGCCGGCACCTTCTTCCTCGCCATGGTGTTGCGCAGGTTCAAGAACAGCTCCTACTTCCCTGGCAAGGTCAGCACTTCCTCCCCACCTACCCTTGCCTACACTACCCTACCCCAGTCCAAAGCACCTCCCCTAGCTTCCCCAATGCCATTAGCTCCTCTTCTTACCCTAGATTCCCATTCCCAATTATAAGCCTCCCTGGCTCCCTCCTCACCCCAGATTTCATTCTTCAGGCAAACCCATCTCCCTTTCTCAGCATGCCCAGGCTGAAAACCCAGTGGAGAGCCAGGGACAATTCTTAGAAGGGGGTACAGAAGCTATGGGCCCAGGGGTGGGGCTGGGCCAAGGGAAGAAGAAAGGAGGCAGGTTCACTGAAGTGCAGGATAAGGCATTAGAAGCTGATGGATTTCCTGGGAAGAGCAGGGCCTCCTGGGTGAAGATGGGCAGGAGTAGGGGCAAGTGGGAGGCAGGAGGTGGGGAGCAACTGGGCACTGACCTCTGGTACCTGCACCTGCCCTCAGCTGCGGCGGCTCATCGGGGACTTTGGAGTTCCCATCTCTGCTCTGATCATGGTCATGGTGGATTTCCTCATCCAGGATACCTACACCCAGGTGACCCTCTCCCCTCACTTTCATTTCATTCCCCCAGCCTGCCCCCTCCCCAGAACAGCTTTCCCAAACCTGAAGCCAGCCAGAACTACCCCTACCCGACCCCTGCCTACCCTGGGAGCCCCGTGTTCTTCCCGCAGCCCTACAGGACCCCTCTGGCTGAACCAAGGGCCTGGGTCAGGTTGCCCCCTTTACTCCTTAACTGAGGGTAGGAGGAAAGAATCTGCTTTGGATCCAGGCAGATCTGAGTATGAATCTCAGTTCTGCCACCAAACGGCTATGTGATGCAGGGCAAGCTACATAACCTCTCTGATTCTGTTCCTTCATCTATAAAGTTGGGAATGAGAAGATGTATGTAAAGGGCTTAGTGCAGTGACTGGGTACAAAGTAGGTGCTCAATAAAAGTAAGTTCCAAGTGCCCAGGACGCTGGCTCCCTGTCCTCACCTCTCCCCAGCCCCCTGCCCTGAGTGTTCTCACCAGAATCCCCCTCCCACAGAAACTCAATGTGCCTGAAGGCCTCACCGTGTCCAAGCCCACATTCCGGGGCTGGCTCATACACCCGCTGGGCTTGCATTCCTCTTTCCCCATCTGGATGATGTTTGCCTCCGTCCTGCCTGCCCTGCTGGTCTTCATTCTCATTTTCCTTGAATCCCAGATTACCACGTGAGAGCCAGGGTGGGGCAGGGCTGGGAGGGTCAGAGGCCGGGAAAGGGACAGGCTCCAGGCAAGCGGGACGCCAAGGGCCGAGCACTAGTCTCGGCCGAATGGCTGAACGCATGGTCTTCCTGACTAGCAGGAATGATGGACGGGCAGGGTCAGGTTCAGGTTTTGTGGGACCTGACATTGTATAATTTGGGGAGCCCTTTTAAAGAAAAAGAATACAAAATGAGAACTACAAAATTAGGTGCTGGATCTTGGAAGGGGCCAGGACCAATGAGGCTCCCTAAAGCTTATGCTTCGTTAGCTTCAGAGTAAATCTGCCTGTGGATGTTCTAGGTAGTGTCTGAAGACACTTCTGCTCTTAGAGTCCAGATTCTCAAGATGGGGTGGGAGGGAGGGGAGAAAGGAACACCAAGGGAGATGGGCAAAGAAGGATAAACTGAGGTACAGAGGGACCCAAGTATGGGAAAGGAAGGAGGGGCAAGGGGGAGGGGGAGAGGGAGAGCCCTGCTGACCCCTGACCTCCCACACCCCCAGGCTGATTATCAGCAAACCAGAGCGCAAGACGGTCAAGGGCTCCGGCTTCCACCTGGACCTGCTGCTGATCATGGGCATGGGCGGGTTGGCCCCCCTCTTTGGGATGCCATGGCTCAGTGCTACCACAGTGCGTACTGTCACCCACGCCAATGCCCTCACCTCTGTGGTCAAGGCCAGCACCCCAGGGGCTGCAGACCAGATCCAGGTCAAGGAGCAGCGGATCAGCGGCCTGCTGGTCGCTGCACTTGTGGGTGAGTGAGGGCTGGCCACACTCTCCACCACCCTCTGTTCCCACCCCATAGAAGCCAGTGCCCCTCCAGCCCTGCCCACTCTGCAGCCAGGTCTCCCTACACACCCGCTGCCCACCTCTCCCCAGTGTCAGTTATTCACAGGAGGGAATTCTGGAGGAAATGCCAAGGCACTGAGATGGGCATCTGAGCAGGGGAGGAAGGGGGGGACCTCCATTACTAGGGCTTCTCTAGATAGGATCCAACAGAGGTTCAGTGAACTGTGGGTCCCAGCCCTGCCCTGCTGCTAACTCAGTATCCCTCCTTGTCTCTGGGCCTCACTTTCCCTGTCTGCACCGTAGAGGTCCCTCTAGCTCAGCTGCTCTATGACTGATACAAAGGCCAGTGTGCCAGGCATAATCTGGGGGTGGGGGAGGAGAAGACAGAGGGTCCCTGGGCATGGTGTGGGCGGCACCATGGTTGCAGATGTAGAGGCCAGGGAAGTTTCTTAAAGGAGGCAAAGTTGATGTTAGTTGGAGGAGGGTTAGGATTTGGATAGCCAGAGGGTGATGGAGGCATTCTGGACTGGAGTGAGAGGAAGGGTGGGTTTTTCCGACCTCTGTGACCGCCTCACCCCCCCATGTTAAAGGAGTAGGCTTTGAAGTCAGGCAGGCAGGAGTTCGACTCCCTGATCTGCCACTTACTAGCTGTCTGGCCTTAGGCAAGTTGCCTCACTTCTCTGAGTCTGTAGAATGGGGGTAATACCTATTAAGAGGAGCCACAGAAAGGGCCCCATACGGTACCTGGGGCTTCATTCCCCAGCCCCTGGTGCTGGTCCTCTGGGCACCTGCGGCTCAGCGCGCGTGGTTCTCCCCGCAGGCCTGTCCATCCTCATGGTGCCTGTCCTGCGTCGCATCCCCCTAGCTGTGCTGTTTGGCATCTTCCTCTACATGGGGGTCACATCCCTCAGCGGCATCCAGTTCTTTGACCGCATCTTGCTTCTGTTCAAGCCACCCAAGTACCACCCTGATGTGCCCTACGTCAAGCGGGTACAGGGCCCTCCTGGCTGCCCAGACCGGGTGGGGTTGGGGGTGCTGGGTGCCGGATCAGGGCAGGCGATGACCCCTGCCTCCGCCTGCAGGTAAAGACTTGGCGCATGCACTTGTTCACGGCCACCCAGATCATCTGCATGGTGGTGCTGTGGGTGGTGAAGAGCTTCCCGAGCGCCTCGCTGGCTCTGCCCTTCGTCCTCATCCTCACAGTGCCCCTGCGCTACTTCCTGCTGCCACGCATCTTCAAGAAGCTGGAGCTCCAGTGTGTGAGTGGCTGCTCCCCATTCTCCCCTCACAGGCCTGGGGCAGGAGCGAGGGTACAGAGAGAGCAGAGGCTGGAGGGCAGGACAACAAAGCTGGGGGCAGAGAGTGGTCATCAGAGGAGCTGGGAGAATGTGAGGGGTGGGTCTCGGAACTAAAGAAGGCAGAAGAGCATCATGGTTAAAATCTGGGTCTGGGGCCTGCGTCCAAATCCTGGCACTGCCATGTCCTAGTGTGTGACCTGGAGCAAGTGGCCTCATTTCTCTGAGCCTCGGGTCTCCTCACCTGTAAAGGGAGGAATGGTGCCAGGGTTGGCGAGAGGGTTAAGAGGCACACAGGGTGTGTTCCACGTGCGCTGTCCCTACTATCGAGCAGCTAGTCCTGTGGTCTTCCAAATCACTCTGGAAAGAGTCACTCCTCTGATAGAACTCTTCCACAGTGACGTGACACAGGTCACTGTGGGGCTGCTCTGGAGAAGGGGTCCCCTGCCCACCCTCTGGAAGCCCTCCCCAACTGGGGGACCAGATCCCCAGTGGCTCCCCACCCTTTGGAAACCACAAATCTAGACGAACCCTCGGGGCTGCAGGGACAGGACAGGACTTGTCCGAGGTTCAAAGAGAGCCAGGCTGGGCCGGCCCCGTGGCTTGGTGGTTAAGTGCGCGCGCTCCGATGCTGGTGGCCCGGGTTCGGATCCCGGGCGCGCACTGAGGCACCACTTCTCCGTCCATCCTGAGGCCGAGTCCCACATACAGCAACTAGAAGGATGTGCAGCTATGACATACAACTATCTACTGGGGCTTTGGGGGGAAAAAAAAAAAAAAAAACAAAGAGAGCCAGGCTGTCTCCTAACACCAAAGGTGCCTCTCAGTGCTGGGGGGAGGGTCCTCCGGTCCCTCGGCCTCTCACCCTCTGCCTTCCTACCCCACCCTCCAGCTGGATGCTGACGATGTCAAGCCGACCTTTGACGAGGACGAAGGTCAGGATGAATACGACGAGGTGCACATGCCTGTGTAAGGGGAGGGCCTCAGAGCCTCCTCCACCGTTCCACTTCCCCACTCTCCCAGGAAAAGCAGAAGTTCACCGGGTGCCTCATGCCCTCCAGGTCCCTACTGGGGCAGCACCTGAGGCCCTGGGGCTGTGGGCAGGGGAAGGAGGGGCTGTCTAGAACACTTTCCATTCAGGGTAGACCAGCTTTTCTGGCTGGAAATGGCCAGTGGAGCCCATATTAGGGGATTTGCTGTGCAGTCTCTCCTGCTGCACGCTGCCATATAGGGATACTGTGCTGAAAGACTCAGGTCTGAGCCCTCCCTCCTGTGGCACAGACAGGGGCAGTAGCAAGAGCAGGAGTTGGGGGAGGTGGTTCAAGCTCCTGCTTGCGGTGTGACCTTGGGCAAGGCCCTTGACCTCTCCAGCCTCTGCTTCCTCTTCTGTAAAATGGGTATATTGATAACAATACCCACATTACGGGATGGTTACTGAGGACCAAAGATAAATGTGAAAAAAAGGGCTTTGTAAACTCTGCAAGGACTATTATACAGTAGTCATCATTCTTCAAGCCTGCGCAAGGTCACACAGCTCCTGAGCCATACAGCTGGGATCTGAACCAGCTCTCCTGTCTCTGAGGCCAGAGCTCTGCGCTCTACTTCAGTCACCGGCCTTCCCGGTGAAGCCCCTGCTGACTCCTCCCTCCCCATCTCTGCTCCCACCCCCAACCCGGGACCCTCTTCTCTGGGGCGGAGGGAAGTGTCCTGGTGAGGGCAAGATGCAGGTGAGCATGCGGTCGGGGCTGGACTCAGGGCTCCTAAGTGCTTGCTTCCTCCCCCCATGCTTTCGTTCATTCACTCATTCATTCACTCATTCATTCATTCCACAAACATTTACTGAGGGCCCTGGACCCTGTGGATGACAGAGGTAACTGACATAAGACCCTGCCCTGTGGTGGGGGATGGGGGCCAACACTCAGTCTGTTCTAGATTTGGATAGGGGTTGGGGGGCGGGTGGGAGAGTAGGGAGAAGATGGGGAAGGGGAGGAGAGGGAGGTTGTAATTTATTGATTGTGTATTTTCTCAGAGATTTCATTGTACTTTGGCTTCACACACGCACCCAGGTCCCCCATTAGAGACCCACTGCCCCCAACCCAACCCAAACAATATTTGGGGGAGAATCCAGAATTTGACCAATGAGGGTAGGAGACAGTGGACTTTGCAGGATACGGGTAAAATCTATTTTTTTAGAAAACAAAAATATAAAGAGAGTTGAAAGAACTGGCATTGGTGAGAGAGGGTTGAAACTGAGAATCAGGGTGTGACAGAAAAGAAAGGAGGCTGTGGCACCTGAGGGAAGGCTCTCAGGTGCATCCCTGGAGGCTGACAGCTGCCTCCCACCACTTCACAGGTCTATGCCTCAGTTTCCTCATCTGTAAAATGGGGCCGATAATGGTACCTACCTTGTAGGATTGTTATAAGGATTAAATGAGACAGAGCTTGTAAAGGGCTTGCTTAGCACAGAACCTGACCTCACAAAGAGCTCAATAAACGGAGGAAGAGCTCAATAAACGCTAGCTGCTGGGATTGTTATTCTGATTGGGATGTCCCCGCCTCCTCCCTCCCTCCGCTCCTTGAACACTGCTGCTCGCTCTGCTAGCACCCTCTCCTCGATGCTTGGGAACAGGTTTTGCCAATAAATGGGTCTGTGGTGGAATGACAGTCTTGCTGGAATTCCCTCCCAGAGTGGGGGCTCCACCAGGTCTTGGCTGGACTGAGCGGACATGGTATGCAGGGTGTGGAGCTGGTGCAGGGCTGCAGCACTGGGGGCAAGGAAAGCCAGTCTTGGGTGGCACTGGAGCTGGGGGAGGGTCAGGGCTGGTGGCCCTGAGCCCTAGGGTGGAAAGGGCCGGCACCCAGTGAGGGGGTGGGAGAGCAAGGGAAGACAAATTTACACTCCAGACATCTTCCTCTCCAGAATAAGGGTGACCTATATGGGGGTGGGGAGAGGGGCTGTAAGGGGGCGTTGCCCCCAGCTCTTTGTACTGTGGACCCCACATTCCTTTGGACCAGTCAGCCCCTTATCCTGGACTCGCCAAGCTGGGCAGTCCTCTGAGAGGGATTTCCAGAGAGGGCGTGCCGCTTGCTGTCGGTCGCACAAGAACAGCATCTGTTGACCAGCTTTCCACTAGCCCCCACTCTGACCCCTTGGAGGCTCTGCCTCCCACCCCCAGCCACTCCCAGCAATTTCTAGGGGGCTGCTGGGCCAGGTATCACCCACCTCCGGAGAACAAGGTGCCAAGACATAATCCTTCCCCAGCCTTCCAGCAAGAGATCAGCGCACGGCTGGGCTGCCTGGCTTCCTTCCCTGGATCTATATTTACTTGCTGCCTATCCCCAGCTGACCCCTCTCAGGCTGGCAGGGCAGCCACCAAAGAGCCAGAGAGCCACTGTGTCCCCAGGGAGAGGGGTCCCAGCCGGTCCCAGCCACCCATCTCCCACACAGCAGCATCATGTCCCCCATTCCCCAAGGCTTGCCAGAACCCTGTTCCCCACCTTGAGCCTGAAAGCATTAGGGAAACGTGAAGGTCACAAAAATCAGTTGGAATCCAACTTCCTGCCTGGCCTGAGGCCTCACTCCCCCTGCATTTCCTGCCCCCACAGAACTGCCCTGCCACCCCCCACCCCTGCATTTCCTCTCTTGAAAACTACCTCAATGTGAATTAACTGCCATAATGAGGTCCGCACTTTCTTGTGAACACCAAGTCACCCCACTCCTGGCAAGGGAATGATTCAACAGAATCAGAAGTCTCGAGACCTGAAGATAGTCTTTCCAGGACTGTCTATGAAAGTGAAAAACTAGAGAGAGCCCAAATATTCAGAAACAGGAGAGTGGTTAGTATATTACAGTAAATTACCCTACATCAATGTAACGGACCACTAGGCAGACCTTAAAAATAATTATAATGATGAAGAGGCTGTTAGATCAGCTTGGTGCCATCGCATGATCCTGGGCGTCTGAGGCCAAGGTGTTTGGAATTCCAGCTTCCTGATTTAGTAGGAGTTGGACAAAAGGCCTCATCCCTGAGCTCAGGTTTCCGCCTCTGTAAAATGGAGATAATGAAAGTTGCCTCACAGTGTTACTGAGAGCATGAGTTGAGCTCACACACCTATTGGTCCTAGCCCAGGGCTGGCATTTAGTCAGCAAAAGTTCATTCCTGCTGCTTCAGCAAGGCTCCAAGCGATGCAACTGTCATGGGGACAGTCACACAGAAAAGATACCACGCACAGGCAAGAAGGTTAGAGGCTTAGACAGAAAAAATTAAAATGCCCAGGAGCTAGAGTTCAAGGGAGATCAATTCTTGTAGTCCTTCTCTTGGACTGGAGGTGCAGAGGGTTAAGTTAATCATCCTCTTCAGTTCGGGGCAGATTATCACCGATCATTCTTTTTTCCTTCCTTCCTCCCTCTCTCCCTCCCTTCCTTCTCTTTTGTCCCCATTCCTGCTCCTATTTTCTTCCCCCTCTATAGGCAACCACTCTAACAGGTTTAATGTGTATCTTTTGTGTGAACATGTTCTTAAAAATATGTATCATTGATACTGTTTTAAATTTTATTATGAAGTTTTTAATGTATACATAAAAGTAGAGAGCATAGTACAACAAACCCCCATATACTCATCTCCAAGACTCAAAAATTATCAAAATTTTGCCTTGAAATCTTGCTTAAGTCTTTGCCTAAAATACGTTTGTTTCATCTTTCTCCTTTTTCCCTTTGCGGCACTAAATAGAGCAAATCCTGGGCATCATGCCGTTTCACTCCTATATTTTCCAGCTGCTCATCCCCCACAACACTGAACATTTTCTTACCTAACTGCACTGTCATCATCAAACCCAACAAAATTAGCAATAATACCTAATATCCAATCCATAATCAAATTTCTCGAAATGTCCCTTTGCAGTTGGTTTGTGTGTGCGTGTGTGTGTGTGTGTGTGTGTGTGTGTGTTTCTATATGTTGTCAGCATTGTGTTCTAGGCCTTGCTCTGTCGGGACTCATTTCACCCTGCACTAGGGTTTCAAGGCCCAGCCACGTTGCTCTGTGGACATCGAGTAGCTTTAACTGCTGCGCAGTGCTCCGTGGGCATCCCCTCCCCACTCTGGCCTCTCCTCTCTCCTAGGAACGGACATCCCATGGAACCCAACTGCCCTCCCACAATCCCACAAACGACGCTGCAGTATGCGTCCTCAGCCTTGTCCTCTTACGGATCAGGTGAGAATTTCTTTGGGTTCTATACTTAATAGCCAGGAGTGGATTTGCTAGGTCATAGGGTATAAATATTTCTGTCTCAATTTGACTAAATACAGCCATATTTCTCTCCACATGTCTGCCCCAGTTCACACTCCCTCAGGCAGTGCAGGAGCCTCCTATATGCCCATAGGATTGACATTATCCAGCTATGTGGTTTTTGCTAATCTGACCAAGGTATTATCTCATTGTTGTTTTATTTGCATTTCTGATCACTAAAGAGTTTGAGCATCTCTGCATTTGCTGATTAGTCTTTAAGATTTCCTCTTACATAAATTGCCTTTCATATCATTTAGCCATATTTCTATTGAGGTTGATGAGTTTTTGGATATTGGTTTGCAAGAGATCCTAGTAGATTCTATCCTTTGTTGGTTTTAGACCTTGCAAAAATATTCTCCCATTTTGTCATCACTCTCTTAACTTTGTTCTTCTCATTGAGCAGAAATCTTTAATTTTGATGTAATTGAACATACCCAAGAGGAAGAGTTTGGGCTTGATTCAGTAGGCACCAGGGAGTCATTGTAGGTTCTTGAACTGGGGAGTGACATGACTAAAGTGATTCACCTGGGAGCTATATGCAGGAAGGATTGGCTGCAAGGAGGCAAATTGGGAATCTCTGCATGTACGTGAGTCGATAGGAGAGGCAGGTAAACATAGCCCCCACCCTCACAGGACCTCCAGTCAGCCCGGTAGCCAGGCGTTCAACAAGAGTGATGAGTATTTTCAGGGTGTGGTGGGAGCAGAGGGGAGCTAGGGTTAGGCAAGGCTTCCTGGAGGCAGAGACACTAGCTCTGATTCCTGAGGGAAAAATAAGAGCAGGGCCAGTGATGAGAGACGGGGAATGTGTTGAGGGAATGAGGGTCTAGAAAATGGCATACATCCAAGAAATATCCTGAAGATAAGGGGGTAAAATTTGCTCAAGTCAAGTGACATGGTGGAAAGCCTGCTGGGTTGGCAGGCCACAGGGTGACCTCAGAAAGTTGTTTCTTTCCCAGGCACCTGGGCCCAAAGCCAGATGACAGGAGGTGAGGAAGGAAGGGCTGGTAAGGAAGCAGAAGCAGGAGGTGTGGGCCATAGTCCGGGAGTTTGGCAGGAGTGGGACAGGCAGAGAGAAGCCAGCTGACTTTTTTCCAAGATGGACCAGAGGAGAATGCTTTGCAGGCTTGGAGAACACATTCATAGGCATGCAACCATCTCTCTCTTTCCTTTAAAACATATCTTTATATTTTCAAATTTCAAAAATTTGTACATTATAAAACACTTAAAATTATAGAGCTGTTTAACACAGAGAACAAAATTCTCCAATAACTCCCCCAGTAACCACTGTTAATAATTTAGAGTATATTCCTCCAGATTTATTTATATGTGAGCACTAATTTACATATTATTTTAAACAGAGCATATGTAATTTTTTTTTTTTTTTGTGAGGAGATCAGCCCTGAGCTAACATCCGCCAATCCTCCTCTTTTTTTTTTTTTTTTTTTTGCTGAGGACGACGGCCCTGGGGCTAACATCGGTGCCCATCTTCCTCCACTTTATATGGGACGCCGCCACAGCATGGCTTACCAAGCAGTGCGTCGGTGTGCGCCCGGGATCCGAACCAGCGAACCCCGGGCCGCCGCAGCGGAGCGCGCGCACTTAACCACTTGCGCCACGGGGTCGGCCCCTAGCATATGTAATTTTTAAACAAATCTTTGAATACATGAAGCAAAAACTGATGGAACTGAGAGGAAAAATAGATAAATCCACAATTATAGTAGGAAACTACAACCACTCTCTCAATATTCCATAGAACAGGCAGACAGAAAATTATTAAGGATACAGAACACCTGAAAAGCACTATCAGCCTACTTGATCTAATTTACGTTGGTAGAACATGTCAACCAACAGCAGCAAAATACACATTCTCTTCAACTGCACCTGGATCGTTCACCAAAATAGACCATATTCTGGGCCATAAAACAAACTTTAACAAATGTAAAAGAATTGAAATCATAGAAAGTATAATCTATGTCCATAACAGAATTAAATTAGAAATCAACAACAGAAAGACATCTGGAAAACTCCTAAATATTTGGAAACTAACCAGGCACTTCTAAATAACCCATAGATCAAAGATGAAGTCATAAGGGAAATTAGAAAATATTTTGAACTGAATGAAGGTGAAGATATATCTGAGCCAGCCCCCGTGGCCTAGTGCTTAAGTTCAGCGCACTCCGCTTTGGCGGCCCAGGTTCAGTTCCCAGGCGCAGACCTGCACCACTCATCTTTCAGCGGCCATGCTGCGGTGGCAGCCAACATACAAAATAGAGGAAGACTGGCAACAGATGTTGTTATCTCAGGGTGAATCTTTCTCAGGAAAAAAAAAAATCAATATTTGTGAGATGTAATTAAGCAGTGCTTAGAGGGAAACGTAGTATTAACATTTAGATTTGAAATAAGCAAGTTCTCAAATCAGTAATTTAAGCTTCCGCCTTAAAAAACTAGAAAAAGAAGAGCAAATTAGACCCAAAGTAGGCAGAAAGAAGAAAATAATAAAGATAGAACAGAAATCAATGAAACTGAGAACAAGCAATAGAGAAAATCAATAAAGCCAAAAGCTAGTTCTTTGAGAAAAAATAAATAAAACTGATAAACTTCTAGCCAGACTGACCAAGAAAAAAAAGAAGAAACATGAATTATAAATGATAGAAATGAGAGAACATCACTATAGACCCTAAAGACATTAAAAAGATAACAAACGAATACTACAAATATAAATATCCATAAATTTGACAACTTAGATGAAATTAGCAAATGCCCTTAAAAATACAAAAGTCAAAGCTCACTCAAAAGGAAATAGAGGGGCCGGCCCTGTGGCTTAGCAGTTAAGTATGCGGGCTCCGCTACTGGCGTCCCGGTTCGTATCTGGGTGCTCACCAATGCGCCGCGCCGCTTGTCTGGCCATGCTGAGGCAGCGTCCCACATACAGCATCTAGAAGGATGTGCAGCTATGACATACAACTATCTACTGGGGCTTTGGGGGGGAAAAGGGAAAAAAAGGAGCAGGATTGGCAATAGATGTTAGCTCAGAGCCAGTCCTCCTCAGCAAAAAGAGGAGGATTAGCATGGATGTTAGCACAGGGCTGATCTTCCTCAAAAAAAAAAAAAGAAAGAAAGAAAGGAAATAGAGACTCAACAATAACAAAACAACCCAATTCAAACACGAGCATAGGATGGGGCCGCCCTGTTGCGTAGCGGTTAAGTGCGCTTGTTCCACTTTGGTGGCTGGGGTTAGCAGGTTTGGATCCTGGGCGTGCACTGATGCACTGCTTTTCAAGCCAAGCTGTGGTGGCGTCCCATATAAAGTAGAGGAAGATGGGCACGGATGTTAGCCCAGGGCCAGTCTTCCTCAGGAAAAAAGAGGAGGATTAGCAACAGATGTTAGCTCAGGGCTAATCTTCCTCACACACACACAAAAAATGACCAAGGACTTGAATAGACATTTCTCCAAAGAAGATATACAAATGGCCAATAAGCACATGCAAAAATACTCAACATCACTAATCATTACGGAACTGCAAATCAAAACTACAATGAGATACCACCTCACACCCATTAGAGTGGCTACTATCAAAAAAAAAAAGAAAATGACAAATGTTGGTAAGGATGTGGAGAAATTGGAACACTTGTGCAATGTTGGTAGGAATGTAAAATGGGATTGCCACTGTGGAAAACAATATGGTGATTCCTCAAAAAATTAAAAATAGAATTACCATTTGATCCAGCAACTTCACTTCTGGGTACATATCCAAAAGAATTGAAAGCAGGGTCTCAAAGAAATATTCGTACACCTACATTCATAGCAGCATTATTCACAATAGCCAAAACATGGAAGTGTCCGTGATGGATGAATGGATAAGCAAAATGTGGTATATATATACAATGGAATATTATTTAGCCTTAAAAAGGAAGTAAATTCTGACATGTGCTGCAACATGGATGAACCTTAAAGATGTTATGCTTAAGTGATATAAGCCAGTCACAAAACGACAATGTATGATCCACTTATATGAGGTACTTAGAGTAGTCAAAAATCATAGAGATAGAAAGTGGAGTGGTAATTGCGAAGGGCGAGGAGAAGGAGGAATGGAAGTTATTGTTTAATGTGTACAGTTTCAGGTTTTGTTTTGTTTTGGTGAGGAAGATTGGCCCTGAGCTAACATCCATTGCCAATCCTCTTCTTTTAGCTTGAGGAAGATTGTCACTGCCCTAACATCTATGCCAATCTTCCTCTATTTTGTACGTGGGATGCTGCCACAGCATGGCTTGATGAGCGGTGAGTAGGTCTGCACCCGGGATCTGAGCCCGCGAACCCCCAGCCACCTAAGCAGAGCACGCGAACTTAACCACTACGCCACTGGGCTGGCCCCCAGAGTTTCAGTTTTACAAGATGAAAAGAGTTTATGGAGATGAATGGTGGTGATAGTAGCACATTATGTACGTGCTTAATAACCACTGAACTGCACACTTAAAAACGGCTAAGATAATAAATTTTATGTTATATGTATTTTACTATAGTAAAAAATTTGGGAAAATAATAAATTAAATAAAATAGTATAGCAAAGAGGAAAAAACCAAAAACTAACAGAACAACAACAAAATAGAGGACTTCTGGTTTCTGGTCCAGCATGTAAGATGCCTGGAATTCTTCGCTCCACTGTACCAAGTAAAAAGCTGAACAAACTGAAAAATCAACAACTCTTCTTAGATCCATTAGAGAAGTGAGGTCACAGGGCAAACTGCTGCCCCCTGGATTGGAGAGACAGGCAGACACAGAGAATCACAACTCACCTGAGCAGAAGCTCCCTGGAAGCAGTGCCCAGGTAAGAAAACCAGACCTGTAATTGACGAAGTGCTGGAGGCTTAGTGTGGACATGTCTGAGAGTTAAATACTCCAGGGAGACCCAGTCATGGGGGGGGGGCAAACTTTTGTGAATATTATCTCCAGAAGGTCTGCTAGGTCCTCACTGTGAATATCAGAGAAAAATCCCTTCATGCTTCTGGCAGGGGGAGAGAAAAAGGAACCATTACAAAATACCTCAGAGCATTCTGTTCTTCTTAACAAGCCTTGCCCTCAGGAGAAACTATTTTACTAGAGCCTAACCTGCTGGGGTTTTATCAGAGCCTAACCTAACCGGGAAGGGAAATGTTCAACTTCAGTCCCCTATAGCCATCCTGTCCCACCTATGGGGGAAAAGCTGAGAAGCACTGATGAAGTTCACTATCTGGGGGCACAGGCCCACCAAAAGACTGAGACCTAATATAGGACTATAGAACGCTTCCCCACCCCCCCACATCTTACCACATTACCCAAGGCCTATTTACCACAGTTTCTTTTACTCAGTACCTCATATCTGCCTTTCAACAAATAATTACAAGGCATACTAAAAGGCAAAAACCACAGTTTGAAGAGGCAGGTTAAGCATCAGAACCAGAGTCACATATGGCATGAATGTCAGAATTCTCAAACTAGGAATGTTTTTAAATTATGTTTACTATGGTAACGGATTTAATGGAAAAAGTAGGTGACATGCAAAAACAGATGGATAATGTAAGCAGAGAGATGGAAATTCTAAGGAAGAATCAAAAAGAAATGCTAGAGGGGCTGGCCCAGTGGTGTAGTGGTTAAGTTCGCACACTCCACTCCGGCAGCCTGGGGTTCACGGGTTCAGATCCCAGTCATGGACCTACACACCACTCATCAAGCCATGCTGTGGCAGCATCCCATATACAAAGTAGAGGAAGACTGGCACCTATTTTAGCTCAGGGCCAATCTTCCTTACCAAAAAAGGAAGGAAGGAAGGGAGGGAGGGAGGGAGGGAGGGAGGGAGGGAGGGAGGGAGGAAGGAATGCTAGAGATCAAAAACACCGTAATAGAAATGAAAAATGCCTTTGATGGGCTCATTAGTAGACTGAACATGGCTGAGGAAAAATCTCTGGGCTTGAGGATATGACAATAGAAATTTCCAAACCTTAAAAGCAAAGAGAATAATGACTGAAAGAGAGCAAAGGAGAGAGAAAAAACAGAACCGAATATCCAAGAATTGAGTGATAACTACAAAAGGTGTAACATACACATAATGGGAACACCAGAAGGGGAAGAAAGAGAAAGAAACAGAAGCAATATTTGAAGCAATAATGATTGAGAGTTTCCTCAATTTAGTTTCCCCACATGTCATATCACAGATCCAGGAAACTTAGAGAACACCAAGCAGGATAAATGAAAAAAACAAAAACAAAACCCTTCCCTTAGATATATCATATTCAAACTTCAGATAATCAAAAACAAAGAAAAAAATCTCAGGGGCCGGCCCTGTGGCATAGCGGTTAAGTGCATGTGCTCCACTGCTGGCGGCCCAGGTTCGGATCCTGGGTGGGCACCGAGGCACCGCTTGTCAAGCCATGCTGTGGTGGCGTCCCATATAAAGTGGAGGAAGATGGGCACAGATGTTAGCCCAGGGCCAGTCTTCCTCAGCAAAAAGAGGAGGATTGGCATGGATGTTAGCTCAGGGCTGATCTTCCTCACAAAAAAAAAAAGAAAGAAAAGAAAAACAAACCTTGAAAGAAGTCAGAGGAAAAAAACTCCTCACCTACAGAGGAGCAAATATAAGAATTACGTCCGACCTCTCAGAAGCCATGCAAGCAAGAAGAGAAGAAATGAAGTATTTAGAGTGTCAAGAAGAAAAAAAATCACCAACCTATAATTCTGTACCCTGTGAAATTACCCTTTAAAAGTGAAGGAGAAATAAAGACTTTCTCAGACAAACAAAAATTGAGGGAATTTGTTGCCATTAGATCTGCCTTGCAAGAAATGTTAAAAGAAGTTCTACAGAAAGAGAAAACAACATGTCAGAAACTCAGATCTACTTAAAGAAAGGAAAAGTATTAGAGAAGGAATAAGTGAAGGTAAAATAAAAACATTTGTTTTTCTTATTCTTAATTGCTCTAACAGATAACAGTTTGTTCAAAATAATAATAGTGGGCCGGCCCCGTGGCTGAGCAGTTAAGTGCACATGCTCTGCTGCTGGCGGCCCGGGGTTCGGATCCCAGGTGCGCACCGACGCACCGCTTCTCCGGCCATGCTGAGGCCGCGTCCCACATACAGCAACTAGAAGGATGTGCAGCTATGACATATAACTATCTAGTGGGGCTTTGGGGGGGAAAAATAAATAAATAAAATCTAAAAAAAAAAAACAAAATAATAATAGCAACAATGCATTTTACTGTGTATGTGTGTGTGTGTGTGTGTGTGTATATATGTATATGTGCATGCTTATGTATGCCTGTGTATCTGTGAAATGAATGACAGCAATGATACAAAGCACAGAAGGGAGAAATTAGGACTATTTTGTCATTATAAAGTACTTATACTACCCATGAAGTGGTATAGTGTTATTTGAAAGTGGACTTGGTTTAGTTGTAAACATATATTGCAAACTCTAGGGCAACCACTAAAAAAAAAGTGGGGAAAAAAGGTATAATGATATGCTAAGAAAGGAGAGAAAATGGATTCATATAAAATACTCAGTTAAAAAACAGAAAATGGGGCTGGCCCCGTGGCTTAGCAGTTATGTGCGTGCGCTCCGCTACTGGCAGCCCGGGGTTTGGATCCCAGGCGCGCACTGACGCACCGCTTCTCCGGCCATGCTGAGGCAGCGTCCCACATACAGCAACTAGAAGGATGTGCAACTATGATGTACAACTATCTACTGGAGTTTGGGGGGGAAAAAGGAGGAGGATTGGCAATAGATGTTAGCCCAGAGCCGGTCTTCCTCAGCAAAAAGAGGAGGATTAGCATGGATGTTAGCTCAGGGCTGATCTTCCTCACAATAAAAAAAAAAAAAAACCACAATATGCAGAAAAGTGTGGAAGACAAAAACAGGAACAAAGAACAAGAGCAACAAATAGAAAACAGTAACAAGTATGGTAGATATTAATCTAACTATGTCAATAATTACCTTAAACATCACTGGTATAAATACACCAATTAAAAGACAAAGGTTGTCAGAGTGGATCAAAAAAACAAGACTCAACTATATCTTATCTACAAGAAACCCACTTTAAATATAAGGACACATACAGATTCACAGTAAAGGATAGAAAAAGATATACCATGCTGACACTAGTCAAAAGAAAGTGGAGATAGCTATATTAATTTCAGATAGAACCAACTTCAGAGCAAGGAAAGTTCTCGGGGATAAAGAAGGGTATTACTTAATGATGAAGGGGTCAATACTCCAAGAAGACATAACAATCCTTAATGTGTACAGGTCTAACAACAGAGTATCAAAATACAAAAACTGATAGATCTGCGAGGAAAAATAGATGACTCCACTATTATAGTTGGAGACTTTAACACTTCTCTATCAGAAATGGACAGATCCAGCAGGCGGAAAATAAGTAACCACATAATTGAACTCAACAGCACTGTGAATAAACTGTATGTAATTGGCATCTATAGACTACTCATCCAACAACAGAAGATTATACATTCTTCTCAAACTCACATGGAATATTCACCAAGATATACCACATTCTGGGCCATAAAGCATACTTCAACAAATTGAAAAGAACAGAAATCATATAATGTCTACTTTCAGACCACAATGAACTCAAACTAGAAATCAACAACAGAAAAATAGCCGGAAAATCCCAAAATGCTTGGAGATTAAACAACACAATTCTAATGCTTAGCAAAGAAGAAATCTCAAGAGAAATTTTTAAATATTTTGAACTAAATGAAAACAAAAATACAACTTATCAAAATTTGTAGAACGCAGGAAAAGCATTGCTTGAGGGAAACTTATAGCATCAAATTCATATGTCAGAAAACAAGAGGGGCTGGCCCCATGGCTTAGCGGTTAAGTGTGCGCACTCCGCTACTGGTGGCCTGGGTTCAGATCCTGGGTGCGCACCGAGCACCGCTTGTCCGGCCATGCTGAGGCAGCATCCCACATACAGCAACTAGAAGGATGTGCAACTATGACATACAGCTATCTACTGGGGCTTTGGGGGAAAAAAAGGGAAAAAAAGGAGGAGGATTGGCAATGGATGTTAGCTCAGGGCCAGTCTTCCTCAGCAAAAAGAGGAGGATTGGCGTGGATGTTAGCTCAGGGCTGATCTTCCTCACAAAAAAATAAATTAATTAAAATAAATAAATAAAGCTCCAATGTACATTTTAAAAAAAACAAAAAAGAAAACAAGAAAAATCTGAAGTCAATAATCTAAGCCTCTACCTTAGGAAACAAGACAAAAAAGAGCAAATTAAATCCAAATTAAGCAGAAGAAAAGAAATAATAAAAATCAGAGCCGAAATCAATGAAATTGAAAATAGGAAATCAATAGAGAAAATCAACAAAATCAAAAGCTGGTTCTTTGAAAAGACTAATAAAACTGATAAACCTCTAGCCAGGCTAACGGAGAAAAAAAGAGAGAAGACACAAAATGCTAATACAGGAATTAAAGAGGGGACATCACTACAGATCCCATGGACATTAAAAGGATAATTCAGGAATATTATAAACAACTCTATGACCAAAAATTTGATAACCTAGGTGAAATGAAAAGATACAGTCTGCCAAAATTCACAGAAGAAGAAATAAACAATTCAAATAGGCCTATACCTATCAAAGAAATTGAATCAATAATTAATAATCTTCCAAAACAGGAAGCACCAGGCCCACATAGGTTCACTGGTGATTTCTACCAAAAGTCTAAGGAAGAAATTATACCAATTCTCTACAATCTCTTCCAGAAGATAGAAGCAGAGGGAATACTCCCTAACTCATTCTATGAGGCCAGTATTACCCTAATACCAAAACCAAAGACATTACGAGAAAAGAAAACTACAGATTAATATCTCTCATGAATAAAGATGCAAAAATACTCCACAATATTAGCTAATTTAATTCAACGATGTAGAAAAAGAATTATTCACCACAACCAAGTAGGATTTATCCCAGGTATGCAAGGCTGGTTCAACATTGGTAAATCAATTAATGTAATCCTTACATCAACAGGCTAAAGAAGAAAAATCACATGATCATATCGATAGATGCAGAAAAAGCATTTGACAAAATTCTATACCCATTCATAATAAAAACTCTCAGCATACTAGGAATAGGGGGGAATTTTCTGAATTTGATAAAGAACATCTACAAAAAACATACAGCTAACATCATACTTAATGGTGAGACACTCAAAGCTTTCCCACTAAGATCAGGAACACGACAAGGAGGTCCCCTCACACCACTACTTTTCAACATCGTACTGGAAATCTTAGTTAGTACAATAAGAGGGGAAAAAAGAAAAGAAAAGGCACACAGTTTGGGAAGGAAGAAATAAAACTGTGTTTGTTTGCAGATGACATGATCGTCTATGTAGAAAATCTGAAAGAACCAACAAAAAAACCCTCCTGAAACTAATAAAGGATTACAGCAAGGTTGCAAGATACAAGGTTAATATACAAAAGTCAATTGTTTTCCTATATACCAGTAATGAACAAGAGGAATTTGAAATTAAAAATACAATTTGAAATGAAATATCATTTATATTAGCTTTCAAAAAAATGAAATACTTAGGTATAAATCTAACAAAATGTATGTAAGAACTGTATGAGGAAAACTACAAAACCCTGATGAAAGATATCAAAGAAGAACGAAATATATGGAGAGATTTCCATATGGATAGGTAAACAATATTGTCAAGATGTCATTTCTTGCTATCTGGATTTGTAGATGCAAAGCAATCTCAATAAAAGTCCTATCAGGTTATTTTGTGGATATTGACAAACTGATTCTAAAGTTTATATGGAGAGGCAAAAGATCCAGAGCAGCCAATACAATATTGAAAGAGAAGAACGAAGTTGGAGGACTCACTCTACTTGACTTCAAGATGTACTATAAAGTTACAGTAATCAAGACAGTGTGGTATTGGTGAAGGAATAGACAATAGATCCATGGAACAGAATAGAGAGCCCAGAAATAGACCTACCTAAATATAGTCAACTGATCTTCGACAAAGGAGCAAAGGCAATACAATGGAGCGAAGTTAGTCTCTTCAACAAATGGTGCTGGAACAACTGGACATCCACGTGCAAAAAAAATTGATCTAGACGTAGACCTTATATCCTTCACAAAAAACTAACTCAAAATGGATCACAGACCTAAATGTAAATTGCAAAACTATAAAACTCCTAGAAGATAACATAGGAGAAAACCTAGATGACCTTGGGTGTGGAAATGACTTTTTAGATACAACACCAAAGACATGAAAGATGTAATTGATAAACTGGAATTTTTTTTTTTTTGGTGAGGAAGATTGGCCCTGAGCTAACATCTATGCCAATCTTCCTCTATTTGTATGTAGGATGCCCCACAGCATGGCTTGATGAGCAGTGTGTGGGTCAGTGCCCGGGATCCAAACCTGCAAACCCCAGGCTGCTGAAGCAGAGTGTGTGAACTTAACCACTACGCCACCGGGCTGGCCCCTAAACTGGATTTTATTAAAATAAAAAACTTCTGCTCCGTGTAATACAGTGTCAAGAGAATGAGAAGACAAGCCACAGACTGAGAGAAAATATTTGCAAAAGACACATCTGATAACCGACCGCTATCGAGAATATACAAAGAACACTTAAAACTCAACAATAAGAAAACCAACAACCTGATTGAAAAATAGGCAAAAGACCTGAACAGACATCTCACCAAAAGATATACAGATGGCAACTAAACATATGGAAAGATATTCAACATGATATGCCATTAAGAAATTGAAAATTAAAACAATGAGATAACATTACACACCTATTAGAATGGCCAAAATCCAAAAACACTGACAACACCATTTGGAAAAATCTATTAATGTCCAATATATTTATATTCTATGATACAGGAATTCCACTCCTGGAAATATACCCAGGAGGAATGAATGCATATATCCACCAAAAGATATGCACAAGAATGTTTGAAGCAGCTTTATTCATAACAGTCAAAAACTGGAAACAACCCAAATGCCCATTAGAAGTAGAAAGGATAGGGGCCGGCCCGGTAGCAAAGCGATTAAGTTTGCACACTCCGCTTCTGTGGCCAGGGGTTCACAGGTTTGATCCAGGCGTGGACACACGCACCACTCATCAAGCCATGCTGTGGCAGCGTCCCCTATAAACTAGAGGAAGATGGGCATGGTTGTTAGCCCAGGGCCAATCTTCCTCAGCAAAAAGAGGAGGATTGGCAACGGATGTTAGCTCAGGGCTAATCTTCCTCACAAAAAAAAAAAAGAAGGAGAAGGAGAAGTAGAGAGGATAAATTGTGGTATATTTGTACAATGGAATACTACATAGCAATGAAAAGAAATGAACCACTACTACATGCAACATTATAAATTAATCTCAGGCATAATGTTGAGTAAAAGAGGGCAGATGTAAAAGAGTACATACTGTGTAATTCCATGTACATGAACTCCAAAAACAGGCTAAATTTATCTATGGCAATAGAACTCAGAATAGTGGTGACATTTGGAGGGGAATATTGACTTTGAGTGAGCTAGATGCTAGAAATATTCAATATCTCCATCTGGGTGGTGGTTACATGGTATATATATGTAACATGTATAATATGTATACATTTATAAACATTCATTAAGCCGTACACTTAAGATATGTGCACTTCATTATCCGTAAATTATACCTCAGTTAAAAAGAAAAAATAAATAAGGGACAGTAGATCCAAAAAAAAAAAAGAGGAAGAAGTCTTTATGTCACTATCTTTTTTTATTTTCCTAGATATAGTGCATATTTATTGTAGGATTTGTGTAGGTAACCATCTAACATACATAAAACTGTGCCACCATTTTTATTAGGCTCTTATCTTTTTAAAATTATTTTATTAAAGTCACATTGGCTTATAATATTGTGTAAATTTCAGGTATACATTTATTTTTTTTTTTTTGGTGTACTTTTTTTTTTTTTTGCAGGGGAAGATTTGCCCTAAGCTAACATCTGTTGCCAATCTTCCTCCTTTTTTTCCCTCCCTCAAAGCCCCAGTACATAGTTGTGTATAGTTGTAAGCTCCTCTGATTCTTCTACGTGAGCTGCTGCCACAGCATGGCTACTGACAGACGAGTGGTGTGGTTCCGCACGGGAACTGAATCCGGGTGGCAGCAGTGGAGCCATCAAACTTTAACTACTAAGCCATCAGGGCTGGTTCCGCGTGTATATTATTACATATTTTATGTCACTATCTTAAGTAAAAATTTTAAAAGAACATTTCCAATACACATTAAAATACATAACTTTGAAAATAATATGTTGATCTGTATACCATCTAAAATTACTCCATGAACACCAGGAATTCAAGTACTACACTTTGGTTAATACATTCCAGGCACACTAGGGGTTTTATAGGAGTTGGTGCTGGAGTACTGGCAGCCCAGGGAAGGGCCGGAGCCAAGTGGAGAGTTTGTAGCTAGGATTATACCCTGTCACCAGCCTGGGCTGGGGTTGTGGAATGCTGAGGTTCTGCTTCAAGGCACAGGGCAGAAAACTGGAAGGGAAAGGCGGATGAATTGGGAGGGGGGCAAAGAAAAAGGACCAAGGGCCGATTCCCTCATGCTCTGGCCCACAGCCGGAGTCCTAGACTCCTGACCTCACCAGAAACACAATACATGTAAAACAAGTCAATAGGTTTCCAAGCGGGAAGAGTGCCAGCCATGATTTTTGCTGCCCGAAGAATGAAAAAAAATCAATAACAATCTTTCTTATGATTCATGTTCATCCCTTTTTATTCCAAAGCATTTTACCGAAAGGCGTCTTGGCCCAGCCAAGAAGCTCAGGGCCAGGAGCCAGGACACCCGGACTCCAGATCTGTGTGTGGAAGATTTGGAACTTTCTTGGGGTCTAAGTTTCTCCCACTGTAATTGTGGCAAGTGACATTGCGGAGTATTTTACATTTTACATACATCATCTCACTTGACCTTCAGACTCCTGAGGAAAGCAGAGAACATAGGATTGCTGTTCTAATTTTATAGACAAGGAAACTAGGATTAGGTGAGGTTAAGAAACTTGATCTCACTCACACACTATTAAGAAGGCGGGGAAGCTGATAGGCTGGGAAGCTGGGATTTCTGACTCCAAACCCTCTGCTGTTTCCTAGTCAATACAAGAAAGTCGCCCCGGGGGCCGGCCCGGAGGCACAAGCGGTTAAGTGGGCGTGCTCCACTGCGGCGGCCCGGCATTCACCGGTTAGGATCCTGGGTGCCCACCGAAGCTCCGCTTGGCAAGCCATGCTGTGGTGGCGTCCCATATAAAGTGGAGGAAGATGGGCAGATATTAGCCCAGGGCCAGCCTTCCTCAGCAAAAAAGAAAGAGGAGGATTGGCAGATGTTAGCTCAGGGGCCAATCTTCCTCAAAAAAAAAAAAAAGAAAGAAAGAAAATCGCTCCCTGCTCTGCTCTAAGTACAGAGCAAGATAGCTTGATCCTACACAAAATGCCTTGTGTATGTTCCAAGGGCAGGGCTGGGTTTGTGGGGCCGAAACTTGTACAACCGTGCGGGGGGTGGGGGCACGGACGGTCGGGGACGGGACATGAGGTCGCGGACTGGACATGACACTCTTTAACAAAAATAATGTCAAGTGATGAATCAAAATGAAGTACAGGGCCTCGGACAGGTCCTGAAAATGAAGGGCCCTGAAGCTTCATTAGCGTCAAGGTAAATCAGCTTCTCCTACATGCCCTGCCCACAGAAAAATCCGGACACACCAGATCCTGACAGGCTTTTCTTCCCTATTTGTGAAACGTGGCAGATGCAGGCTGTGGAAATCCTGGGAAAGGAATCTCATTTCTCCCAGGAGACAAGAGGAATTACAGCAGCAGCGAGGCCGTTGTGTGAGGATGAAGGTTGTGTGCCAGGGGAGAGTCCAAAGGGGCTGGTGACCCAGCTGGCCGAGTTGTGGGCGGGAGCAGTGTTAGTGTGGGAGACTGGCCGCCTGGGAGCCAGGAGCAATGGCGCTGCCCGAGGAGCGATGGCCCGAACTAGGCTCGCCTGTTGGAAGCAGGCGTTCTTCAGACTGGCTTCTGGCTCGCTGCGTCCTGATAACCCTTCCTCTATGGAGGGGAGGCAGAAACAGACAACCACAGCCGGCGGTAGTGGGAGGGTAGATGGAGGTCCCCGCCCAGGCCTTTCGATCGCCGGCTCGCAGGGTCGTGGAGTGCCGGAGGCCTACGCCGAAGCTGCCCCGCTGCGGCTGCGGCGGCGAGGCCCGAGTGCCAGGCTCCGCGCGCGGCTCTCCGCCGCCGCCGGGGGTGGGGGGCAGCGCCCGCGGCCTGCTTTCCCAGGGCTGGTGGAGCCTTTTTGACACGCTGATTGCGTGGCAGGGATTGGCTGGTCCGGGCGTGACGCCGGTAACAACAAAGGTGGAGTTGGAAGAAATTAGATTAAAGGAGAGGGGAAAAAAAAAAAAAGAATTAAAGGGGGAACTGGCAGGGGACAGGAGGCAGAGACCGAGCGGGAGATGAGCGAAGCGCGGTCTCCGGCTTCGACTTCGCCCCGGAAGCCCCTTCCCGCAAACCCACCAGGATTTGGCTCTCCGCCCCCACCCCGGCCGGCCCAGCTAACGAAGCCGGGGTGGGAGGGATGGCTGGTGCTTCTTGAGAAATTCCCCCAACTCCCACCCTGACACCCCTTGCTACCGGCCAGGGGGAGAACTTTTTGCTCGGACCCCTCGGATTCCAAACCCGGCGGAGGTGAGCGGCTGAGAAGGAGAGGCTTGCTCTAAAACCCGGAAGGCCCTCGCGGGGCCCCGAGATCGGACGAGGCGGGGTGCTCCCCCGGTTTTTCAATGTGTTGCAAATCTAAGAGCTTCTTTCTTGCTTTTTTTTGTAACACTCCCCAAAGTCCCCCCCCCCCGCTTTGGCTTCAGGGTTGCAAAAGCAAAGAGCAATAAAAAAAAAAAAAACCGCGCACACACTCAGACACACACCAGTGGCGACAAGGGAGAGTTGGGAAGACGCAGGAGAGAAGCAGGAGGCAGGAGGCAGCGGGGAGGGAGCAATGGGAGCGGGAAGCAGGCAGGTTCCCTCGCAAATCCCTCTCCGGCCCCACGTCGCCTCGCCGGCCCCGGCAGGGGAGCAAAGAGCCAGGCGAGCAGATGGAGGAGTGGAGCTCGCTTTAGGCAGCGGGCTTGGCCGGAGAATGGAGGAGCCGCCAAGCGACCGGCTGATTGGAAGAGAAACGCAGAGCGATGGAGGCGGGGGTAGGAGGAAGATTTCTCTGCGGGGACTGGCGGCGGCGTATACGCCCGGGTCGGGCGCTGCAGAGCTTGGCTAGCTTTCAACCCGCGCTCGCCGGCTCCAGCCCCGCGCGCCCCCACCCCCAGCCCTCCCGGCGGCTCCGCAGGTGAGTGCGAGCTGGGGGCAAAACGACCCAAAAGTCTCAACACGCCCGCCCTGCCAAAAAAAAAAAAAAAAAAGAAAGAAAAGCATTTTTCTTTTTTTATTTTCGTGCAGCCCCCAGCGCGGTGGGAGGGAAGGGGTGAGGCTGAGCCGCCCGGAGGAGGCGGAGGGGCCAGGCGAGGCCGGGGTGGCCCGGGAGGCGGCGGCGCCGAGGCGGCTCTGACGGGCGAGCGCTCGGAGCGGCGCTGCGCTGCGCCGAGGCGGGCGGGCGGAGCGGGGCGGGCGGAGCGCGGCGCGTGGGGCTCGCCATTAGCCGTCGCTCCGCTTCGCCATCTCGGGCTTTGTCTGGCGACTCGCTGCCCCGGCGTCGGCTGCGGCGGAGCTGCGGCTCGGCTCTTCGGCCCGCAGCACCCCTAGGTGCCCCTGGCCCGCGCTCCCATTCACACGCTCGGTAAGTGAGCCCCGGCGCCGCGGATTTCGGGGGAGAGGGGTTGCTGCGAGTAGCGGCAGCGCCGATCTCCATGCGCCCTGGCAGGCCTGGGGAGCCATGCCGGGCTGGATTGAACCGGCTCCCAGAGAGCTCCTCTGCCGGAGCCCGTCGCCCCCTTGCCGTTTCCGGGGTGTAAAAAGCGAAGGGGACTTTTTTTTTAATTTGCAGGGAAGGCATTTTGTAGAGGTGGTGTTTTTTTTTTTAAGTTTCGTGTGTGTGCTGTTTGGCAGCGAGGAGACCGCGAGGTAGGCGCCGAAGCTTGGCGCCGCGATCGGCGTGCCTGAGCCCCAAGCCGGTGGCCACGCTCCGGGGAAGAGTGTGGGCGCGGACCGCCCGCTCCGGGAGGCGGGAGAGATCTGGCATGGAAACCCGATTCTGAACTGGGAGGACTTGGGGGAGAGCTCCGGAGCAGGGCTACAGACACCCCCTGAGTCTCCCCGGCCACCGGGGGGCCCCTTCGGGCACCCTCTCTGCGGCCGCGCCTCGCGCTCTCCCTCCCGCGCCGGCCGAGCCTGCTAGTTCCCCCGCGGGTCTGGCGAGGTCGCTCTCGGCGCCCGCCCGCCCGCCTCGGCTCCGAGCCCCGCCGCCATCCGGGCGGCTGCGTGTCTCCCTGCCCCGGCCCCCCCTTCCCGGCAGCAGCAGCAGCAGCCGCCGCCGCCGCCACCGCCACCACCACCACCACCACCACCACCACCACCCCCCTCCCCTCCTTCCTTCCCTCCGCCTCGGCCGCCCGGGTCCCCCCAGCTCCCGCCCCTCCTCCCAGCTGCCCCCCGCGGAGCCCGCCCGGGCAGGCTGTGGGAGGGAGCGGAGCCGGCGAGGCGGGCGGGCTGGCGCTCGCTCCCCGGGGGTCGGTGTGCGCTCTACGGGGAAGGACGCGCTCGCTGCCCCGCTTCTCCCGCCCCCCCTCCCGCTCCTCCTCCTCCCTTCTCCCTCCTCCTCCCCGCTCCGGCGGCGGAGGCTGCGGCGGCGGCGGGGGGTGTGCGAGCTGAGGCCGGGGCCGGCGGGCGGGCGGCGGGCGGGCTGCCTGCAGGCGGAGGGCGCTGTGCTTTGTGCTTTTCGCCGCGAGGAGCAGCAGGCAGCAGCCACAGCCGCCGCCGCCACAGCAGCAGCAGCCGCCGCCCCAGCGCCGCCGCCGCGCCCGGAGGAGGAGCCGCTGCCGCCGCGGGAGGGAGCTGCGGCTGTGCCCGGCCGAGCGGGGGAGGGCGCCGCCGCTCAGAGCCGGGGAGGGAGCCGCCGGAGCGGGAAGGCCGGAGGCCGCGCTGCGCCGGGTAACCGAGGTGGCTGAGAACGCGCGCCGGGGTCGGGTGGCGGGGAGCGAACCGCGGGTGCGGTAGCCGCCAGGAGGGGACCCGGGGTGACCTCCGGGCAGAGGACTGGGCGAGAGAGAACCAGGGCACTGGAGAGGACGCCGAGAGCCGGGGGAGGGGAGGGCAGGAAGCGAGGCCCGAGCCGAACCCCGGCCGCAGGCGGAGGAGCCCGCGCTTCTCCGAGCCGCCAGACGCAGTTCTCGCCGGCCGCCGGAGGGGGCGGCGGGGCCGGTGAGCGCTGCTCCCCCGCCTCCCGGCCGTCGTCCTCCCACCCTCTCCTTGGCTCTGCTCCCCGGAGGCCGGGGCGGGGGCGCCGGCAGGGCTGGGCCGCAAGCTCAGGGGAGGAGGCGGCGGTTCCCGCCGTGGTCGCGCTTCTGCGCCGGGCTCCTCCGTGCGCGTCGGGGTGGCTGGGCGGTGGCGACGCTTCTGGCCGGGGTGGGTGGCTCGGGGGCGGGGGCCAGGCTAGGCCGCTTCTCTCCGGCTGCTTGCCCGCCCGGGCGGGCGGGGACGGCGTCGGGAGCCCGAGAGGGGGGGCGGCGGGAGTCCGGATCCGGTCCCCGGGGGCGGCGCGGCCGCTGCGCTCCGGGGCCGGCGGCGGCTGCGCTGCGTCCGGGTCCCCGCCGGGTTGCGGAGGCGGGGGGAATCGGCCGGGGGGGAGGCGGGAGGAGGAGACTGCGGCGCGTGCCCGCTTCCGCGGCCGCGCGCGCCCTTTACCCGCCCTTCCTCCTCCCCCTTCTTCCAGCCTGGGGCCTCCCCGGGGCGGGCTCACAGAGGAGGAGGAGGAGGAGGAGTTTTTTTTTTTTTTTTTTTTTTTTTGGCTAGGGTGGGGGAAGGAGGGTGGAGGGCGGGCGCTAGCTGCACGCGGGAGCTGGAAGCAGTCTCTCGCGTGGGCAGGGGAGGGCGCACGCCTAGGAGCCGGGCTGCAGGGGCTGGGGTGGGGCGCAGGGGTTAGGAGGAAGAGCAGGAGCGCACTCCCACACCCACCGACTTATTAAGTCTGTTAGGGTCTTGGCAGGGTCGTGGACTTGTGCCCCCCTCCCCTTTGGGGGAGGGAGGGATAAAAAGTCCCTCACCTCTCAGCCTGCCTGAGTGGGGACTGGTATCTATTCCAAAGGGTGAGGTGGCTTTGACCCCGGGTTGCCCGGCCAGCACGACCGAGGAGGTGGCTGGACGGCTGGAGAATGAACGGAGAGGCCGACTGCCCCACAGACCTGGAAATGGCCGCCCCCAAAGGCCAAGGTAGGAAGCCTCCGCCTTCAGCTCTCATTAACTTAAATCCTCTTTCCCCACATGTCTGTCTGCGGGGCCCCCTCCCCTTCTAAAGGGTTTCTCCAGTCTGCATCCTCTGAATTGAGATGGGGGGGGGGTGTCTTGAGTGTTTATACGAGTCAAGCATCTCTCACATTTGGGGTTTGGCTAAACCCAAATTATTTGGCCTTGAGCCTATAAACTGTATTTTTCACACTCCATTTCCCCTACTTTAGAGAGGGAGAAGAAGGCCTCTGCAAGCCTTTCTTCTGGGGTTCCCAGTCAGCCCAGAGTGTGTCCTCCTCGCCCAGTGTCCTGGAATGGGAGGAAGGATGAGGAATGTAGTGGAAGGGGAGAGAAGAGAGAGATTGGGAAGGCTTTTCAGGTTTTTGATTCTTATTAATAGGACAAGGTTTTTGGTGAGGCAGGTGGAGAGAAAGGATGTTTTAGTGGTTTGAGGCCCCAAGCTATGGGAGATACATAACATAACTAGACCCTGCCCCATTCAGTAGGGATCCGGTGTGTATGGGGGCAGAGGGTAGGAGGAAGCTGAGTATCTGGTAGTGCCTGTGGGACATTTAAAAGAGAGAGAATTATGGGTGCATGTGACCCGCCCTGCAGAAACCCTGGCCCAGGTTACCAGATGCAAATGCAAATGAAGAGCCTTTTGACTCCTAGCCTTGGATAGCTGTTCTCCCAGCTCGCTTTCCAAGGTAGCCACCCTCCAGAGAGGCCTCACTGAGGCTGCATTTCAGTGGCTGAAAATAGCGGGTCCAGACCCCTTTTCTGCCTCCATGGGGAGTTGGCTGAGAAGACAACTCAGAATTCTGGGGGTTCTCCCTGAAGCAGGGCCCTGAGAGCCTTTGCCCACCTGCCTGCCTCTTGCCTCACAGCTGCCCTATATGGTTTTTCCATTTCCATTTCATTTTTCTTACTTGCCCAGAATTCTCCTTTGGTCTTCCTTGAGGGCCTGAGAGGTAGGGAGGATGATGGAATACCCATGTCTCTAATGTTAGTTTCCAGCTGTGCTGAAGAGAAGCATCTGCATGGGTTCTCCTTACTGCCCACACCCCATCCTCAGTCCTTGCACATTTCGGGTATCCACCTAGAACTTTGACTTGGCGACACATTTAGATGTGTTGCCTCCCTACTTCCCTGCCCTCTCCAACAAGCTAGATGTTTTCCTATAGGACCCCAAATCACTGTAGCTTCATTTCCTCCCCTTGCCTACAATAAATAGTGGTTCATGGCAGCCTGGCATATTAGAAATGATAACAGCTTTGAAGTTAGCCAGATTTGAGTTCAAGTCTGGCTTTCTAGGTATGACGCTGTCTGGACTGGAGTCCCTGGCTCTAATCTATATGGCCACAGTTTTTCCTTAGGGCTAGGCCATGTCTTGTCTGTGCCTTCAAAGGGGAGGTAACCAGGGATTGGGATGCTCTGGGGAGGAAGGGTTGAGGACTGGAAAGCAGATGGGGAGCATGAACCAGGTATGATTGTCTTTCTCAACCCCTCCCCAGACCGCTGGTCCCAGGAAGACATGCTCACTTTGCTGGAATGCATGAAGAACAACCTTCCATCCAATGACAGCTCCAAGTTCAAAACCACGGAGTCACATATGGACTGGGAAAAAGTAGCATTTAAAGACTTTTCTGGAGACATGTGCAAGCTCAAATGGGTGGAGATTTCTAATGAGGTAACTGATCCCCCACTTCTTGAAACATACGAGCACACATCTACACATACCCTGTCGCCTCAGCCTTTCTGGTGGGGGAGATGAAACAGAAGTCTATAAACAGGAAGGAAAGAGACCAGGCGAGGAGCTCATGTGGTCGCCCTTGTGCATTTCGGGAGGTGGCACGGTTGACAGCACTGGCCTAGAGTTCTCAGTTCTGCCACTTTCTAGCTGTGTGGCCTTGAATACTTACCGTCTTGGAGCTTCTGTCGCATCAGCTGTTCTGGGGATTGAATGAGGTGCTGGCATGGACAACCACATCGAGGTCAGGTGGTCACCTTGTTGCTGTCCTTTGGTGTGTACTGACTGCCTGGGCCTCTGCAGTAGGCATGGGCCAGTGCCTGGTGTCTGCCTGGGTGTCACGGGCTGCCTGAGTTGTGTGGCTGTTGGCCTCTGCCCCTCCTCCTTTGATAAATTCAATCTAGTGGAAAGTAGAGGAGACCCGTTGGAAAATGGGGGTATGCTGTGGGGCGGTGTTTCCCTCTTTTGAACTTCCTCTTACCTCCCTTCTTCCTACAGGTGAGGAAGTTCCGTACGTTGACAGAATTGATCCTCGATGCTCAGGAACATGTTAAAAACCCTTACAAAGGCAAAAAACTCAAGGTGAGTTTCCAGGAAGAGGAGCCTGAGGAGGAGGAGAGGAATGCTCCGAAGAATGGACAGTGTCTGACTTTCACCGTGTCCTTGTTCCTCCTTCCAGAAACACCCGGACTTCCCAAAGAAGCCCCTGACCCCTTATTTCCGCTTCTTCATGGAGAAGCGGGCAAAGTACGCGAAACTCCACCCTGAGATGAGCAACCTGGACCTGACCAAGATTCTGTCCAAGAAATACAAGGAGCTGCCGGAGAAGAAGAAGGTGGGGGGAGGGCAAAGGCTGGGAGCAGCTGGTGGGGGTGGGTCTTAGAGGAACTTGGCATCAGGGACATGGGCGGGTCAACAGAGCAGGGTAGGTCTTGGGCAGCCACACCTCATCACCCCATCCCAGGCCCACATACTCCGTCAGGCACGGGCACTGTCACAGCTGTAACTCAGACTGAGGCAGGCGCTCCAACCAACCACAGACAGTCTACAGCGTCCTTTCACACGGCTCTGCTCCCATGCACGTGTCCTCACTGTTAGGCCTGCATGGCAGCTAATCCTCTTGACATTTCCCAACACGGTCTCATTTGATGCTTCCAACATCCTCATAAAGGCAACTCCAGGAGAACTGGTTACCCCAATTTTGTGGGCCAAGAACTGAGGTGCAAGAGGGTATCAGGTCCCAGGTCATGCAACTAATGACGCGAGGGTAGGACTTGGGTTTAGAGCTTTGGACTCTCTGTCTAGTGCTCTTCTCACTGCCACGTCCACAGTTAGATGGCCTTCCTTCCCCATGCACATGTGTTCACTCAAGGACAAATGTTGTTTCATGGCCCCATGCTGTCCTAGACCATCAGAGGCCGTTAACCTTGAGCAGAGGTTGCCCCAGCCTCCCAGGCAGGGGTGGACACCATTGAACATGGTGAGGTCAAGTGGTGCCTCACAGAGATAGGCAGCAAAGCATTGGAGGAGCCTGTAGCTGGGGCACAAGTGAGATGGGGTGGGGAGAGAAATGGACACAAAGAGGAGATGCTGGACGAAGAGATGGAGCCAGGGAGAGCTGTTGGTGATGGGCATTGAGAGAGACAAGAGGACACATTTGCTTGAAGAGGAAACAGAGTGGTACACAGCCAGCTCTCAGGAGGTGGCACCGGCTGCCATGCTGTGCGTAGCTCTTCTCCTGGTTTGTGCACTCTGGCTGTGGGCTCACACGCCCTTGGTCCTGTACCCAAGAAAGGAGCTAGCTTGACCAGGTAAAACGAGCTGCCTGCAACTGCTGCCCGAGCTGAGCAGGAGTACAACTTGTGGGAGTTGTTCTTGACTCCTTTGATGGGCTTGACTGTACACACGACACCCGGACACTCTCACGGGATGGGAGGGAGAGGCCGAGAGGCAGAGGGTCTGAGGACCAGGGAGGGACAGAAGAAACCATGTGGTAGAGTGGACAGGGTGCCAGCCTGGGGGACACAAGACTTGGGCCTGTTCTCCTGCTTGCCACTGAGTTGCTGTGTGTGTGACTTTCGGTAAGTCACTTCACTTCTCGGGCCTGGTCTTTATCTGATGTGTGGAGGGAGAGCCTGCACTAAAAGCTGCTGTGTTGTGTGAGGAAGGCTGAGATTGGGGCAGGGGAGGCTGTGCTCTGCTCCTGGTTTTCTGCAGGAACCACAGGAGAAAGTGGAGCTGCCTCTCTTCCTGTGCTTGGTGCCTCTTCTGTGAGAGGCAGGGGTTGGGCTCAATCGCCATGAGCCCCTGGTCCCTACCAGTGCTGACTCTTGTGAATCTGGGAAAAAAGAGGGAGAAAGGAGAGATGGACATTGAGTGGGATTCTGGACAGGAGGTAGATGAGGAAGTGAAAGAGGCAGACTGGAAGAAAGTAAAAGTGTGAGGAGTAGTGTGGAGGGGTAGGAAAGATACAGGGAAAGGAGACAGGTGATGGTGGGAAGGGAGGCCAGGCTGATAGAAGGGGGTGGAGGAGAAGGAAGGGAAGCCAAGTGGCAGAGGAGAAGGAGTGGGCTGGGGGAGAGAGGGCTTGAGGAGCCAGGCAGCCAAGAGCCTAGAAGAAAGGATTGGAGGCAGGGAAGAAGGTGATGGCTGAGGAGGGGGAGGGGAGAATGGTGTGGGAATCATGAAGGACAGCCACGGACCCAGAGATAGTGGTTGGGGGAAAAAACCCAAATTCAGGAGACAGATCTATTAGGATGTGATCTGCGTTGCAAAAATTCACTCTGGGTTCCCTTCAATGCCATCTCCCCTCATGCCTTGGAAGCAGGACTAAGCCTGACCCTGGCTCTGTGGGCCACTTCTGAGGGGGCAGACCGCTATTGGTTGCCACAGACATGGGAGGAGGGAGCGACGGGGGCAAGGCCTACACCTTCTGACTCCTCATTGTGGGAGTTTTGTAGTATTGGGGAAAGGCAAAGGAGTATGGTCGAGGGGAGTTCCAGCCCTGTCACCGTTTACTGTGTGACTGGGTAATGCCATGTCCCCTTTCTGGGACTCTCCCTCTTAAAGGGAGGGAATACGATGTAGGAGGTGTTCTGGGAGACCCTTGTAGCTCACACTGTCTGTGGTTCTAAGCCAACAGATGGGCTGCGGTTGAGTCCCCCTCCCAACCCACTGGAAAGCAGGCCACCATCCTCTGCCTGCTCATGTCATCCTCCGTTTGTCCACGTCACCGACTGGGAGGCAGAATAGCAAGGAGGTGGCTAAATGGCTTTTGTAGCTCAGGTCTTGGGTCAGGGATGACCCCGTCCCCTCCTCCCCCCAGATGAAATATATTCAGGACTTCCAGAGGGAGAAACAGGAGTTCGAGCGAAACCTGGCCCGATTCAGGTAAGGCAGTGGAGCCCACAGGAGGCCAACAGGGCGCTGGGTGTGGCAGGACAGGGTAACACTGACCAGAGCCTCGAGCTTGCCATCCGTGAGGCACGGAAGATGGATGGGTCACGTGTAGACCCTAGCGGGTCAGGTTCAAGGGCAGGGACAGGCAGGCAGCCACTGTCCCACTAGGCCCCAGTTGACAGGCCTAGGAGCCTGGGTGGGTGGGGCAGCTAGCTTGGGTCTGCCCTGGCAGGATCCCCCTCCATCCGCTGATGTCAGCTCCCTATGCCCTGGCTAGGGAGGATCACCCTGACCTAATCCAGAATGCCAAGAAGTCGGACATCCCTGAGAAGCCCAAAACCCCCCAGCAGCTGTGGTACACCCATGAGAAGAAGGTGTATCTCAAAGTGCGGCCAGATGTGAGTGTCTGGCCAAGGGGTGGGGGTGGAGGGCACACGGCAGTGGCAAGGGGGGAGCCGCGCCAGGTCGGCCGGGCATGGTGCAGGGGAGCAGGAGAGGAGGCCCCTCCCCAGGGGTGGGCTGCATGGACAGGGCCTGGGCCAGCTGGCGTGCGAGCGTGTGCGTGCATGTGTGTGTGTGTGAGCCTGTCCCTTGCACCCAGGCGGGACCCCCGCCTCTCTGCCTTCCCCTCCTGGCCTGTGGGGGACACTCACGTGACCTCCTGTGGCCTGAGGGGGCGGGGGCCTCTGTGCCCCCCTCCCCCCTCCCCTCCCCCTGCCCCTGGCTGCCTGTGTGTGTCTGACGGCTTTTGGTTTGCAGGCCACTACGAAGGAGGTGAAGGACTCCCTGGGGAAGCAGTGGTCTCAGCTCTCGGACAAAAAGAGGCTGAAATGGATTCATAAGGCCCTGGAGCAGCGGAAGGAGTACGAGGTTAGGCTTCCGCTGCGCTCCTCCCCGTCCGGCTCTTCACGAGCCTCTGCCCTCTGACTCTGGCCTCCGCACTCTGCAGGAGGCAGCCGCTCCCATCCCTCCACTGAGGGAGGGGCCTTCTGGGCCCCTCACCTCTGCCCCTACCTTCCCCACACCCCCCATGAGATCTCAGGCTAGGGCAGGGCAGGGCACCACGTCTCTGTGTGACACAGCAGACACATGGCCACCCCCCAGCTTTGCTCCCTGCCTCCCCTCCCCAGCGGCTCTCCCCCCTCCCCGGCCCCAGCTAACCCCACACCCCGTTGCCCTCCATCCCCCAACCTCACTCTGCAGGAGATTATGCGAGACTATATCCAGAAGCACCCCGAGTTGAACATCAGTGAGGAGGGCATCACCAAGTCCACCCTCACCAAGGCCGAACGCCAGCTCAAGGACAAGTTTGATGGGCGACCCACCAAGCCACCTCCGTGAGCACTGCCCTGGGGTGGGTGGGTGAGTGGGCAAGTGGGCAGCTAGGGAGCTGGGCCAGTGAAGGACCTCAGCCAGGCTCTGCAAGTGAGAAAGCCTGCTGCCCTGGGCCGCCCTGGCTGCTCACAGGGATGCTCCTCCCTTCTTGCTGGTTCTGATAGGAATAGCTACTCACTGTACTGCGCAGAGCTGATGGCCAATATGAAAGACGTGCCCAGCACGGAGCGCATGGTGCTATGCAGCCAGCAGTGGAAGCTGCTCTCCCAGAAGGAGAAGGATGCCTACCACAAGAAGTGCGACCAGGTGAGCTGTGGCATGGAGGACTCGTGGAGCCCCTGGGGGCCTTGGGGGTTTGAAGCATGAGGTCTGACCCCAGCTAGGGTCAGTTAGTCCCTGGACAAATGTGCCCTGGGCACCTGCTTCAAACTTGGTGGTGTGCTAGTTTAGTATCTGGCCTGATCAAGGCACATAGTCGCAGGTCTCATGCTCACCATCTACGGAGGAAGACTAGGCCGTGTTCAGGCTCTGGACAACTTGCTGAGGGCTACTGTCGCCTGAGCACTGGAGGGTCTGCCCCCAGACTGACCCTGACTCCCCTTCCTTTCCCAGAAAAAGAAAGATTACGAGGTGGAACTGCTCCGTTTTCTAGAGGTGAGTGTGCCTCTGGGTGGGGCAGTGGGCAGAGAAAGACATGGGGATTGGTGGGTAAGGCCCTTCAGACAGCCTGGGAGCGGACTGGGCACCAGCCACACAGCCCCATGCTACCTCTTCTCCCCGGACCAGAGCCTGCCTGAGGAGGAGCAGCAGCGGGTCCTGGGGGAGGAGAAGATGTTGAACATCAACAAGAAGCAGGCCACCAGCCCAGCCTCCAAGAAGCCCTCCCAGGAAGGGGGCAAGGTAGGCAGGGGGCACAACCCAGCAGGTGGGAGTGGGGAAGGCGGGACTCCTTGTCAACACCCTGTGGACCTCGACCCTCTGCACATCTGCAGGGCGGCTCGGAGAAGCCCAAGCGGCCCGTGTCAGCCATGTTCATCTTCTCTGAAGAGAAGCGGCGGCAGCTGCAGGAAGAGCGGCCAGAGCTCTCAGAGAGCGAGCTGACCCGCCTGCTGGCCCGCATGTGGAACGACTTATCAGAGAAGAAGAAGGTCAGGCTTGCCAGACCAGAGAGGCTGCCAGGGCTGAGTCTGGGCTGTCTCCCCTAGGGGCTAGCTGCACTTCCTCACCCCTGCCCCGTGTGGCTCACACGTGTGCCTGGGCTCATATGGCAGGGCTGGGAGCCCAGCAGGCCGGAAGGCGGGAAGCTGTCAGCTGAGGGCTGTTGGCTCTCTGGGGAGCATAGCCGGTTGGTGGGTCTGAGCCCCAGGCTGGAGACATCTGCACCAGCCCACGCCTCTGCTGGCCCCACCCTTTGAGGGGGGTGGAGAGCCTTTAACTGCTGGATGAGGAACGGGCGCCCCCTGGGGGTGGCTGGAAGGCTAACACCCCATGCCATCCTTCCGCAGGCCAAGTACAAGGCCCGGGAGGCTGCGCTGAAGGCCCAGTCAGAGAGGAAGCCTGGTGGGGAGCGCGAGGAACGGGGCAAGCTGCCCGAGTCTCCCAAGAGAGCCGAGGAGATCTGGCAACAGAGCGTCATCGGCGACTACCTGGCCCGCTTCAAGGTGGCAAGGAGTGGGAGAGGGGTTGTTCGGCAGCCTGCCCACGCGGGCCTCTTCCAGCCCTAGGTGACACCTCCCACAGCTGATATCCCTGTTTGTCCCCAGAACGACAGGGTGAAAGCCTTGAAAGCCATGGAGATGACCTGGAACAACATGGAGAAGAAGGAGAAACTGATGTGGATTAAGAAGGCGGCCGAAGACCAAAAGCGATACGAGGTGGGAAGAGGGCTGCCGGTTAGGGCGGTGGAGCTGGATGGAGCCGGGGCCACCCATTAAAACTTGGGAGCACCCTTTTTGGTGGGCAGCCTCCCTCACTGCACGGGGCTTGGAGGGAGAAGTCCTCGCCTTGGTTGTGTGACCCTGAGCAAGTCTCTTGACTTCCTTCTCTGAGGCTCAGTCACACATCAGTAAAATGAGGGTGATAATACTAGTGATGTGAGTGAAGTTGTGGCCAACAAAGATGGGAGTTGTTACGAAGTTGTTCCCTGGCTGTGCCTCAGTTTCTCCTTCCTGGCATAGAAAAGGGGAGCCAGCCAAGGCACTGATGGGACGGGGCAGGAGGTAGCAATGTTTCGGGGGGTGGCATGCATGTGACCTTTCCGGGTTTTCCCGCAGAGAGAGCTGAGTGAGATGCGGGCACCCCCAGCTGCTGCAAACTCTTCCAAGAAGATGAAGTTCCAGGGAGAACCCAAGAAGCCCCCTATGTGAGTCCAGGGCTGGAGCCCCACCCCGGGGAGTGAGAGGGCCAGGGCTGGAGGGCCGCTTGGTGGGTATCCTGACCCTCCCGGCACCACCCCTCCTCCTAGGAACGGTTACCAGAAGTTCTCCCAGGAGCTGCTGTCCAATGGGGAGCTGAACCACCTGCCGCTGAAGGAGCGCATGGTGGAGATTGGCAGCCGCTGGCAGCGCATATCCCAGAGCCAGAAGGAGCACTACAAAAAGCTGGCCGAGGAGCAGCAGAAGCAGTACAAAGTACACCTGGACCTCTGGGTTAAGGTGAGAAGGCAGGGGACCCTTGGAAGGAAGAAAGAGGGAGGCATCATGCTTGCTGGTCTGCATTCATGATTTCACTCAGCGCCCTAGCAGTCCCACAGGGGAATGACTACCATCAGAGATAAGGAAACCAAGACTCAGAGAGGTTAAGTAATTTACCTAAGGTCATGCAGCTAATAAGTAGAAAAATCCAAATCAGATTGCCTTTTCCTCCTTTCAGCTGGGACCAGGTGATCTCTCCTAGACTCTGGCTTGGCTCCTGGCCTCTGGGCTTCCCCTCTGTCCCTTGGTTGAGCAGTCAGATCTGTAAAGTGGGGAGTGTCACCTGTGCCCTCCCCAGCCACCCAGGAAGGCTGGCCAAGGACCCAGGGCAATAGCAGGGTTTAGGTGTTCCAGAAGTTTGGCGAGCCCCAGACGGCCTCATCAGTGGCTCTAGGCTTGATGTTGGAGTGGGAGTAATGAAGTCAGGCTACGGGAGTTGTCATGGGGGGATTCTCTGAGCTGAGGAAGGCCCTGACTCTGGAGCCTCCATTGGGGTAGAGGAACAGGAGGGACAGGAAAACCAACAGTCTTAGGACAGGGTGGCTTAAAAAAGGATTCAGGGCATCCTAAGCAGAAATACTGGCGCTGCCTTCTCAGATCCCAGGGGCTCTCTGCAGAGTTCCAAGGTGTGGGGAGACTGGGAGGGCTCAAGATAGTGTGGTGGTGTATAAATGCTCAGCCCACTGCCTGGCAGTTGGTCAGCATCCTCGGTCAGCAGTAGTTTGGGTGGTGTTCCAACCCTCACCTACTTTTCCTCCATCCTCTGTCTCCCCAGAGTCTGTCTCCCCAGGACCGCGCAGCATATAAAGAGTATATCTCCAATGTGAGTCTGGGAGCAGGGCAGCATTGGGGTAAGCGTGGGGGGTTAGGGGACAGGTGTCTGGAACTCACGGCTGCTCCCTTTGTCTGTGTCCCCATCCTCTCCTACAGAAACGTAAGAGCATGACCAAGCTGCGAGGCCCGAACCCCAAGTCCAGCCGGACTACCCTCCAGTCCAAGTCGGTAAGGAGCCCCTCCCACACGGGGGGCAGGAGGGGTCCGCAGTACCTGGAGTGGTGTGGCAGAGACCACTGATGTGCCTCCGTCCCTCTCAGGAGTCTGAGGAAGATGACGAGGAGGATGAGGATGATGAGGACGAGGATGAAGAGGAGGAAGATGATGAGAATGGGGACTCCTCTGAGGATGGCGGGGACTCCTCCGAGTCCAGCAGCGAGGATGAGAGCGAGGATGGGGATGAGGTGGGGCAGATGGGGCATGGTGGGAGGGGAGGGTGGGGCCCTGCCAGGACGGCCACCTGGTGACTGCCTCTTCCTTGCCCCCCCAGAATGAGGAGGATGACGAGGATGAGGACGACGACGAGGATGACGATGAGGATGAAGACAATGAGTCTGAGGGCAGCAGCTCCAGCTCCTCCTCCTCGGGGGACTCCTCGGACTCTGACTCCAACTGAGGCTCAGCCCCATCTGGGGCTCCCCTCCCCATCTGACCACCTTCGTTTCTCCCCCATGTTCTGTCCCCTGCCCCCTGGCCTCCCCCACTTTCTTTCTTTCTTTCTTTCTTTTTTTTAAACAAAATACGGTGGGGGGAGGGGCTGGAGGAGCCCAGGCCAGAATTCTGCAGCCTCAGAGATACCAGCCCTGGGGGGCCCTCCAGGGAGCGCAACCATCAGACTGAGCCACCACTGGACCGGCCCGGCCCACCCCTCCTCTGCACTTGCGGTTCCGGCATGGACAATGGACCTGGGAGTGGGGTGGAGGGGTCCCAGAGAGTTCAGTGAGGCTCTCTACACTTGCAGCCCAACCCGTGGGAGGGTGGAAGCTTGGGGAGGACCCCTCCCTTCCCAGAGGGGCTTGCCGCCTGGACCCCTACATTGGAACTGGAGACAGGGAATGGGTGGGGAGAGGAGGGTGGGTGCCTGTGAGAATATAGGCACTGCCCATAGCCCTCTCCCCTACTCCCTGCAGGAAGGAGCTGCCTGGACCCACTCATGGGGGGAGGGGACAGAAGTGTTTTTTATATATGTGTATATATTTTTTTTTTTAAGCTCTGAGCTGTCAACGAGACGTTTCCTACCGATCTCGGCTGCCGTCTCTGTTGTCATTTCTGGGAGAGGGAGGGTTTAGGGGGTGGGGTAGGTTTGGGACTTTTTTAAAACAGTCTTGACGCGTATGGAAAAGTGTGTGCGTGTGTGTGTGTGTGTGTGTGTGTGTGTGTGGCCTGTACATAGCATGGGTGCACCTGTGGATGTGTGCAAAGGCACATGTGGATGTATGTGTGTAGGAGAGAAGGGGGGCCCACCTCAGTCTGTAAATCTGGTAAAAGGGTTGGGGAGGGCCAGGGAGACACTGATCCTGGTGGGAACAGGCTAGGGCGGCCCCTTTCTCCATAGCCTCTGCTTTGCCTAATCTCTGATTCAATTTTGGGAGGTGTACTGAAGCCACTCTGATGCTTCCTATGCCGGCTTGCCTCTGCCAGGGCCTTGTGACTCTGAGCTGCTGCTGGTCTCCAATATCCAGCAGGATGGTGGGGAAGGGGACAGACCAGGTGAACCTTAAAGCTTTTATTTGGTGGGAGAGGCCTTCCCAGCTCATCTGAGGGGTCGCCTGGCTACCCTAGGCTCAGAACCTGGGCTTCAAGAAATGTGTCACAAGCTCTTAACTTACACATCCCTCCTGCCTTCCCCCCATATCCTCCAGTTCCCTTGTCCCCATTTCCTTTGATTTCTCAGGTCTGCTCCCTTCCCACCCCCGCCCCCCAACCCACAGCTGGGGAAGAGGTCTGTAAAAGCTGCTTTTGCAGCTGTCCCTCTACCCCTTCCTAGCCATCCCAACCTCTTTGGTACCCTGATTCCTGGACTCTTAATAAGCCAAGCCACCTTGTCTCTGTAGATTTGATTTTTTGTTTTTGACTAAATTTTGGCTTTTTTTTTTTTTTTTACAATCATGTGAATGACCTGTTTAATTGGGGCTTTTCCACCTTCCCCCTCTAAATGAAAGCCAAGAGATGAGAGAAGAGTGGGAACTCTGCCTCGGAGGTGGGGTGGGAAAGGTGGGTCCTACTCCCAAGGGCAGGCAGATAATCTGCCCTGCCTTGGACATGGTGCTGGGGGTGGGGGGAGCTAGGGAGGGACACTCCCCACTCCCACGCCCCTTCCTTTGTCCTGATCCTGGAATTAGGTACAGGGGTTCATAGGTTCTATTTCTTCCCGAGAGCCCCTGCAAAGAACCCCATTTCCCTGTTTGAATGCCCCTGCGCTGTTGTGTTTTAGTGGAATGTGTTTTCATTTAAAAACAACTTTGGGGCGGTTTTTTTTCCTGTTTTAAAAATTGAAAAATTCTTACAGTACGAACAGGGCTGTGGGGGTGGGGGCGTTGGTGCTGTAAGAGGTCACTGAGTGCATTTTGGCACTGGGATGGGATGGCTGGGGTGGGAGGACCCCCGCTCCTCCTTTTTTTTCTAATATTTAAGGAGTGTTTTTGTAGGTTTCAACAACAACCACAACTTGAATTTGTATCTTGGGAGGTGGGAGGGAGTGGCTTAGAGGTGTCTGCCTAAGCTTAAGGCCAATTGTGGAAGTTTTGTTTTCTCTTTTTTTTGTACAATAAAGTGAAAAACAAAGGTTTGACTGCTGTCTTGTCAATGGAATCAATGGGGGGGCAGAAGTGACCCAACAGGGTCAATGTGGAAAGAGCCCTGAAGCCAGCTTGTTTGTCCCTTCTTTCTAGAACTATATTCCTCTTTCCTGAAGATTCCATAGGCAACCTACCTTCACATTGTTCTGTACTACTGTTCTTGCACTTTCTCAGTTCAGTTTGTTCACTTTGGGTTGTCAGACCACTAAAGACTCCTAGAATTTGGAGAACAAATGTTTTCTCCCAGAATGCGTTGCCTTGGGCTATTAGGGGTAATGAACTACTAGGGTCAGGGTTTCACCCTGGTCATGCAAGGGCTTATCACTGGGCATTGGGGTAACCCTCCCACCTTGAGCTCTCAACCTTACCCAGACGTAGGAATGACTTTCCTAACTCCACCCAGACCTCTGATGGGAAGTGGGCTGGGCTGAGATGACTCGCTCTCTGCAGTTAAGGAAGACAGCCCCAACAGGGGCTGGTCCCGTGCATAGTTGTTAACTTTGTACACTCCGCTTCGGTGGCCCAGGGTGTGCAGGTTTGGACCCCAGGCGCGGACCTACGCACTGCTCATAAGCCATGGTGTGGCGGCATCCCATATACAAAATAGAGGAAGATGAGCACAGATGTTAGCTCAGGGCTAATCTTCACACACACACACACACACACGCACACACACACACACACACACAAGACAGCCTTCCCCGCACAGGCCTTGGCTAGGTTCCTAGAACCACAAAGGGCTGAAGACCCAGGCCCCGTTAAAGAGCTCTCTCTCAACCCCACACCCCTCTCCTATTCTTCGCCAAACTTCTGAAAAGCCTGTTGCTCTTCATGGTCTCCCTTTTCCTCCCACTCACCACTCCCCTGAGTGACTCTCTAAGGTCACCAACATGTTCATCATTACATCCAGTGGACACTTGCTTCTCTCTTGCCTTCTTGGTCTACTCTGCTGACTCTACTCCTCCTCCTCATTCTATCCTAGGTGTTCCTGTCACTCCATGCACCTCCAATTATCACCCCTATGCAACCATTCCAAAAGCTGCAGACCTGTGCAGACACCTGTGTATCCTCTGGGATATCCCGCAGGCACCTCAGACCTCAAGACCCCAAATTATCCCCAACCATCTGATCATTATTTAATCTAGAAACCAGGGTGTCAGCCTTGACTCCTCTCTCCCTCGTTCACCTCCACATTGATTCGATCACCGAGGCCTGTCCATTCCACTTCTTGTATCTCAAATCTGTCTGCCCTTCTCCATTGCTGCCTATTCAAGGCCACCGCCCCTGCTCACCGTCTGCAAAGACCTCCTAAAACTGGTTTTCCTGTTTGCACTCTTGCCCCCTACAGTCCATTCTGCACACAGCAACCCAAGTTGCCTTTTAAAAACAAATCTGATTACTTCTGTACTGACAACTTACCATGACTTACCATAACCCTACGAGGCATGGCCTGTGCTTTCCTTCTCCCACTCTTCCTAATCATTCAGTGATCCAGCCAAGTGATCTCCCTCAAACATACCCACCACAGAGCTTTCACATGTGTTCTCTCTGCCCCAAATGCTATTCTCCCAACTCTACACATAGCTGGTTTTCTCATCCTTCAGGCCTCAGCTCAAATGTCACCTCACAGACAGGCCTTCCCTGACCACCCTCTATAGAGAGGCCTTCTCCTACAACTCCTTGTTTATGTATTTGTTTACTTGTTTATTGTCTATCTCCCCAAGTAGAAGACACTTTACCTGCTTGTTCATTACAGTAATCCAGCACCTAATATCGCCTGGCATACATTTGACACTCATGAAACTTTTGTTGAATGAGTGAATAAGTATGGTCCACAGGGCCCTGGGGGATCTGTTGCCCATGCTGGCCTCTCTGCCCCAACTCCAGCTACACCAGCCATCCATGTCTCAAACACACCACACTCTCTTCCCGGGCCTGTATACATTCTGCCTATACACATGACCATTCTCTCTGCCTAGAATGTTCCTCTTCACCCCTCTTCCTAGTTAATTCAGGGCTCCACTTAACAGGCCACTTCCTCCACGGGGGCCTTCCTTGACCCCCTGACAAAAAGGTCTCTACACCGTTTGTCTATTCAGCAGCCTGGATACCTTCACACTCAGTCTTATTTCTTCCACATCAGGCTTTGCTGGGGTGTAAGCTCCACTAGGACAGGGTTTGTGTCTCTCTAGCTTGTTGCTGTAGCCCCAGGGCCTCACCCAAAGCCTGGACCAGCACAGTCCTTAGAGTTTATTGACTGGTGCTAATTGTGGAGACCGGGCATATGCCCAAAGAGGTCACCACCACAGAGCAGCCCAGGCCAAGTGCCAAATGAATAGCACAATCCAGTTGTAAAGAAATTTGGTGTGAGAATGGCCACGAGTGGGGAAGTGAGGAAGGATTTAGGTAAACAGGGAGGAGACAGCAAGGCTTCCTGGGCATATGTAAATTCCTTAGGGCAGAATGTACTGGGCATATGTAGAGACTGAAAAACAAATTAGCATCACTAAAACGGAGAATCCTGATTCACGCTGTGGAGGTTCCTGAAGGCCTGGCCTCACTCTTTGCCAACTTCAACCACCTTCTGAGAGTTTCTACCAGCTGATTCCACAGTAACTCCAACATATCCCCAACTGAATTGGTCATTCTCCTTTATCCTCTTATCTCCTCCTCAGAGTTCCCCGTCTTGGTTAAAGGTGTTTTCAGGGCATCTCTCTCCTTTACCCCATATACCTGAATCAATAATAAAAATCTACTGCTTCTAAGGTATTATCCAGACACCACACTCCAGAATGATCTACTTAAAATGTAAGTCTGATCAGAGGATTCCCTTTGAGGACTCCTCATGGCCTATAGGGTTAAAGCCCACAAACTCCTCAGCACATCCTTGGTCCTGTATGGTCTGACCTGCTCACCTCCTGCTGCTTCCCCACCCATTGCTATGTCCCAGCCAGTCCCCAGACTGAATGTTTGGGATGTCCAGTGCCTTCTTGGCCTACCTTGACCTGGTTCATCTCCCACTACAAGAAGCCTTTCCTGACCAACTCTGGTACATCATTTGACCCTCCTCCTGGCCACTTCTGTCCCTTATGCATATCTCTCGTTTTTATCACATTGTTTGGCAACTCGTTTCCTACAGGTCTGCCTCCCCGCAAATTGTGAACTTCTTGAGGAAGCACAACTGTCATTTCATTTTTGCATCCCAGCACAGACACACTGTGAGAATTCTTACAACGCATTCTAAGAATAACAGCTAAGAGTTACCCAGCACTTACACTGAGCTAAGAGTTTCACATGCACTGACTTGCCAATCCTCACAACAACCTGATGAGATAGGTACTATCATTATACCCGGTGACAACAGAGGAAACTGAGGCAGCAGAGAGCTTATCTGCCCAAGTTCACTTGTCAGGTCCACAGATTTAAATCCCGATCTGACTCCTGGTCTTAACCACTTAGGACTATGTCCTTAATAAATGTTTGCTGAAGATTAAAGAGCCAATGATGGTCCCAAAGTAGATGATTTAAGACTTTCCTCGTTTACTCGTATCTTCCAAGGGAAAAGGGCTGTCACACACCGGTTCCAGGACTCCAGATACCGAGAGTAACCGAGATGAAAGCGTCAGTCTAGGTATCTATTGCAGCTGGGAAAGGCCCTTTCCTGAGAAGGAAAAGAGAGACTGCGAGAGCGCGCGGATATGAGCACACCCAGGGGAATAGCACTGGGTCGGGGGCAGGGTCTGGCCAGTGCCAGGCAAGCTGTCTGAGAGGTGGGGGGTCCAGCGTGGGTTCCGGAAGCAGGAAAGGGGAGCAGGTGTGGGATCTAAATCAGGATGAGGGCGGGGAGGGCGCTCGGCTCAGAAAGTACAGCTCAGCCTCCGCCCTCAGCGGAGGACCCTCATCTCGGGCGTTTGTTGGTTCGCAGGCCTGGAGTGGGCTGAGACTCGCCCAGAAACAGTAGGAACGGAGGTTCGGACGAGGCCCTTCGACTCCATGGGTTTTCTGCCCTGAGGAGCTAACTGCGCCCCACTTCAACTGTGGCCTCTTAACGAAAGTGGCTGTACACTTCGGGGTAAACGCCGAGGAGGGGACGCTGCGGGCAAAAAGCCGGGAACCTCGAGGGAAGGGCGGGGGAGCCTGGGCCGGAAGGCGTCCCAGGCTCCGCTGGGAGCCGGCGCTCTCTTTCGACGCCACCCGCTGCCCCCGCCCCGGAGCCGGCCGGGACGGCACAACGTCTCCGCCCCCAGCGCACCGCGCACCTCACCTTGAACGCCGCTCCACCCACCGCCATCCTATTGGGCCGGCCGGACTGAGGCGGGGCGGCGATTGGCCGAGGTGCCTCTCGAAGGCCCCGCCTATTCCCCCGCCCCCATCCCCGTCCGCCGGTACTTTGGACGGCGGCGTGGCGCCCCTCCTCCCCACCCGGTCCCCGCCCCCTGGAGCAAATGCTGCCGAGCTGCGGCCGCGGGGCAGATGCACGCGCTCGGGCCCTTCTAGCAGGCGCGAGCAGTCGCTGGGCGCGCGAAAGCGAAAGAAGGAAGAGGAAGGGAGGGCGGGGGCGGGGTGTTGAGGAGGGGCGGGAGGAGGAAGAGGAGGAGGTTGGAGCGCGCTCGCGCTTGGCCCCGCGCCCGCGCAGAGGGAGGGGGAGAGGGGCGCGCGCGCGCACGCTCGCGTTCTCGCTCGCTCCATCCATCCATCCTCCGGTCGCGGCACGCGCGCGCGCTCCGGGCTCGCGCCGCACCCCCCGCCCGGGAGAGGCGGGCTGGAGTGGGGGGCGGGGGGAGGGGCGCGCGGACGGCGCGCGGACTGCGCGCGGGCGGGGTGAGGTGAGGAGGAGGAGGCGGCGACGGGACGAGAAGGGAGGGGAAGGGGCCATGGCCGCCCGGTGAGGCGGCGAGGCGGGGGGGCGGCCCGACCCCCCGGCCCCGGGCCCTGGGCCCCGGGGAGAGGCGAGGACGGACCGACGGACATGGGGCTCCGGAGCAGCCGCCGCCGCCGCCGCCGCCGGAGGACGCGGCCCTGAGAGGCCGCCGGGCCCCGGCGCGGCCCCCCGGGCGGGGTGAGTACGGGACGGAGACGGGGACGGGGGAGGGGCCTGCGGGGGGCGGGGGGCGGGGCCCGAGGCGGGGCTTGGGCCCCCTCCCCCCAGGTCTGGGTCAGCGCCCCTTCCCCTCCCCCCGGGCCGACGCGGAAACGCCCGGCTTCCCCCGGCTTCCCGGCCCGGCCGGGGCCCCCTGCTCTCCCCCTGTCTGGGTCCCCCCTGGGCGGGGCAGGGCCAGCCGGGGAGGGGGCGCGGGGCCTTTGTTAGGGAGCCAGGCCCTAGCCCCCGGGACAATAGAGACACCGTCCCGGACTCCTCTCCCCGGCCGGCCGGGGCTGTCGGCGGGCGGGGAAGGAGAGGGGCCGGGGACGCGTCCCACTCTGCCCACTCTCTAGGGGTCGATCTGTCCCGGGCCGGCGCCGGCCTTCGGCGGCTCGGCTCTCCTCCCCCCAGTCGGTATGATGCAGCAGCAGTGCCGCAGGGACGGGGGAAGAGCCGAGGCCCGGCCTCCTACCCTCCCCAGTGCCCCTGGCTCATTTGTCGGTCCCCACCCCACTCGAGGCCGGCAGCTCCTTAAACTCGTACCCACCGTTCAGAGGGGCCCCGGACTGTGGGCGGTTTCTGAATCCTTTGGTGAGGATTCCTGGACTTTGGGGCTCTTGGAGAGACTTCCGGGCTGGTCCTGAGGGAGGGAGAGTGGTTATCTAAAAGAAGAACAGGTAAGGGCAGTGCCCACTCCTGGCATGGCATGCCATCCCACCGAGCTCTACCCCGTCTTGCTCTAGGTGGCTAGAAATGCCCCCTGAGCTCCAGGTTTCTGTGGGCTCTGCTCCCCTCCTCTAGTGGCAGGCTTATTTCAGGGGAAGACAGAGTGGGGTGAAGGTTGTCGGGTCCTAGGGCCATTCCTACTTCTGGTAGCAATACCCCCCCAAGTGGACATCCTAGCTGAAAGCAGAGGTGACTCCGAGGAGAGCCTAGGGAAGGGGGGGCTGTATTTAGGAGTCTGTGCAGTTCTTTGCCACACCCTGTGGGTTTGCTCTGAGGCCTTAGAGTTCCTTCTCCTCCCCCTGCTGCATTGCACCATGGGTATGGAAGAGGGGTTTGAGTTTTGGGGACCTGGGGTGAGCTGCTGCCTCCTATAGACCCAGACTGATTGGCAGTAGAGTCCAGGGCCTGAGTTCAGGCCTGGGAAGGACTAGGCTGCCTCTGGGTTTCAGACCCTGAAGGACCATCCAGACTTAGTGAGCCTAGGCCTTAGGGAGGGTTATATCCTGATGCCAGGATGAAGCTCTGGGCAGCAAGGTACGGAGGGGAGGTGGCAGTCTTCAGAGGTGTCTTGGACTCACACCAACACCCCCACCCCCGTGTGTGCAGCCGTGTTGCCGCCCGCTGTGCTATGAGCAGTCAGAGCGCCGTCTCCACAAGAGTTTACAAATGAAAATGGAGGAAATGTCTTTGTCTGGCCTGGATACCAGCAAACTAGAGGTGAGGGCTCCCCCACGTGTGCCTCTAGCTCTTTCTCTCGATGTCTCTACGTCGCTATATCTGGCATCCACACCAAAGAGGAATTGGGGTAGTCAGCCTTGTTCCTTAAAGGGAATAGCCAGTTGAAAAGGCCCAAGGATCCGGAAGAAGAAAGAACACGAAGTCAAGATAGGGAAAATGGCAAAGAAAGCGTTATTTTTGGCCAGGGTGAATTGGCAGGAGATTTGGTTGGTGCGAGTTGTTCTCAGTCCAGGGGGCTGTGACTCTCATGACAGTGGATGTTCTCCCCTGGGCTCAGGCCATCGCTCAGGAGATATACGCGGACCTGGTCGAGGATTCTTGTTTGGGATTCTGCTTTGAGGTACACCGGGCTGTCAAGTGTGGCTACTTCTTCCTGGACGACACGGACCCTGATAGCATGAAGGATTTTGGTGAGCTTCAGAGTTGAAGGAGAGCAGTCTAGCCCTGCCCTGAGAGTGCATGGAGATTCCTTCTCTGGAAACTGCCCCAGATTAGAGCCTGGAGCTCCTGTGAGCTTAGGCAGGGGATGTGAAGAGGCCATGGGATCATGGGTGGAAACGAGGTGAGGGTCCCCTGCCCGCCCTGATCGCCACGCCTCTCCTGTCCCCAGAGATCGTGGACCAGCCGGGGTTGGACATCTTTGGACAGGTTTTCAACCAGTGGAAGAGCAAGGAGTGTGTGTGCCCCAATTGCAGCCGCAGCATTGCCGCCTCCCGCTTTGCTCCCCATCTGGAGAAGTGCCTGGGAATGGGTCGGAACAGCAGCCGGATCGCCAACCGCCGGTGAGGGCTCCTCCCCCTGCTAGAACAAGAGCTGCTCAGCTTTTGCAGCCTGTACCATGGTGTAGTCTCCTGGGGGCATTTGTAGGGAACAGAGGGTGGGTCATGCTTGGCCTCAGACACTCCATTATACCTCTGAAGTTAGGGGCAGAGAGGTGGCAGGCTTGACCCTTTTCTTTTCCCTACTCTTGGTAGGATTGCCAATAGCAACAACATGAACAAGTCTGAGAGTGACCAAGAGGATAACGATGACATCAATGACAACGACTGGTCCTACGGCTCAGAGAAGAAAGGTGTTTTGCAGATCTGGGGAAACTTGGGGAGCACTAGGGTGAGGTGGGCAAGCAGGAATTGGGTACATAATGGTCCCAAGTTATCTTGAATGGGGGGGAGACTGTAGCTTTGTACTTTAGGTACCTTTAGATTGGGAACTTAAAGTGACTCTGCCCTTTATCCTTTTGTCTTACACAGCCAAGAAGAGAAAATCAGACAAGGTGAGAGCCGGGGCAGGCATGAGGGAAATTGGGCGAAGGACAGATACCCTCCCCTTTGGGCAGGGAGTCCTCGGGTGTCTTGACTCAAGTCTGAGGTCATTGGGTACCTCTTTGGGTTCCGGGATGAGGGTGTCTTGGTGGGCAAGAGGGCAGCAGAGGCCTTGGAGGATGGAGGAGGAGGGAATATGGGTAAACGAGCCTCTTGCTGGGGAGGAAGAGTAGGAATTTGAGGATGTTTCTTTGTCAAATCTTTTTTCCTTCCCTGGGTTCTCGGCTCCCCCTTATCGTTACCCTTTCCCCAAAGCTATGGTATCTCCCATTCCAGAACCCCAATTCCCCTCGAAGATCCAAGTCTTTAAAACACAAAAATGGTAAGTGGGGCTGGAACAACAGGAGTGATTCTAGCTATGTCTTCTGGGACTCGTTGCTGGAGGGTGGAGGTGGGGGCTTGGGGGACAGGGGTATTGAGGGAGGGCCTGTGATCCTTCTGTCACCCCCACTTCCTCTCTGGTTATTTTCAGGGTTCTCTGTCTGTACCTCTGCATCAAACACCCTTCCCCTTCTTTTTTCTTCTTCAGGGGAACTTAGCAATTCGGATCCTTTTAAGGTGAGTAGGGGCTGCCCCTCTTAGGTTCCCTCTCATTTTCCTTGTTGTGAGAGTTGGGTGGGATTTGGACAAGTGGGGATCAGAATGCTGACAGCCCGAAGCACTAGATGGGCTATTTAGGTCTTGCATATTTATGTTCTTTCTGGGTCCCAATCCCTCACCCACATGATGCAAGGTGGGATGGACGGAATCATTGGAAAACTGCTGGGCAGTCCTAAGACCTTCTCACTTAGAAATGGATGAGAGGAGCTGATTCTCCACCCTGACCCCTACCCCCACCACCCCTTGTTTGGCTGCCCCTTCTCTAACCTGTACCTCTGCTTCTCTCTCAGTATAACAACTCAACTGGGATCAGCTATGAGACCTTGGGGCCAGAGGAGCTGCGTAGCCTGCTCACCACGGTGAGGGACAGGGAAAGGGAGGCCCTTGGGAGTGGGCTGGAGCCCCAGGCAGTGGTCAAGGCCCTGGAGGGGGCTGGTGATGTAGCAGTCAGGGCCATATAGTTCTCTCTTGGGAATTAGGTTTCCTGACCAGTGGTGGTCCGGGACCATCTGCTCTGGATGCCTTGGGAACATTTCTGTTTGTGCAGTCTAGCATTTGTACAGAAGAAAATATCTAGCGTCTAGAGTAGGTTCCCCTCCATCCCTCCTTTCAGCTTATATTCCTCTTCCAGCAATGTGGGGTGATTTCTGAACACACCAAGAAGATGTGCACAAGGTGAGCTCAGAACCTAGACAGGGGGCCAGGGGTCCCTCCTGCACACTCACCCTGGGCCTGGGTCAGGCGTATCCCTGGTCTTGAGCAATGGCACTCTCACCCTTCCCCTCCCCTCCTCTAATGGTCAGGCCTTAGGCCACGATCTGAGGGCCCTCCGTTCATCCTTTTCCCTGTGTCCATCCCTCCCGCCTCTGCTGACGGGAGGGGCTTCACCTGAGCCCCTCAGACCTTTCTTGCCTTGTCAGGGTCTGATAATTCTCTCTCCTCCAGGTCCCTGCGCTGCCCCCAGCACACGGATGAGCAGCGGCGAACCGTGCGGATTTACTTCCTCGGACCCTCCACGTAAGTGACCCTCCAAGAAAAGTAGTGGGTTGTGGAAAGTTAGGATGATGATTGGTATCCTTAAAGCCCTTCTTTGGCCCCTCCCCTTTCCAGCGTCCTTCCAGAGGTCGAGAGTTCCCTGGATAATGACAGCTTTGACATGACTGACAGCCAGGCCCTGATCAGCCGGCTTCAGTGGGACGGCTCCTCTGATCTCTCTCCCTCTGATTCAGGCTCCTCTAAGACGAGTGAGAATCAGGGATGGGGTCTAGGTAAGTGATCCAGCTGGGCCCCAGGGGCTCTGTGCCTGAAGTGAAGGAGTGGAGGCACCTTGTGCTCTCCTGCTACAACCCTACCCTCACCCCTTGTGCCTCTTTCTCTTCAGGTACCAACAGCTCCGAGTCACGGAAAACCAAGAAAAAGAAATCTCATCTGAGCCTGGTAGGGACTGCCTCTGGCCTGGGCTCCAACAAGAAGAAGAAGCCAAAGCCACCGGCACCCCCGACGCCCAGCATCTACGATGACATCAATTGACTTGGGTGCACGGGATAGCCTTTGGCTGAGCAGAGCCCTCTCTCCTGACCCCCACCCAGGTGGCATAACCTGGCAAATGGACGGCTGCTGGGGGTTTGGGCTTGGGAAGTTTGGTGGGCCAGGCAAGCAGAGGATCCAATTATGCGCCCCTGGGGGGTGTCAGGGTCCTCTGCGATGGAGCACCACCTCTCGGCATGCAGGACTCAGACCTGGACATATTATGCCTTGGACATAAGTTTGGTGGGGAGGCAGTTTTCCTATTTATTCTGTGAGTTACTGGATGTCCAGCTAGGCCAGGGGCCTGACCTGGGCACTATGCCAGTGCACTGCCTGCCCCCCACCCCAGGAACTGGACTAAGCCCTGCCGAGGAGCATTGTGGCTGCCCGGAAGGCTGTGGGTTGGAAGCTGAGCCTGGAGGAGGCCTCCCCTGGCTGCCCTCAGCAATGTGAATGGGTCCGGTGCTTGGAGCTGAGGGGCAGGGCTGGGCGTGTCCTGTCTGTGTGCAGAATCCTATCAAATGCCCCCAATCCCAGGGGTAGGCAGGCACAGTGAGCTGTCTGCTGAGGTGGGCGACCAGAACTGCCGCCACCTTCCCTGCCCCTCACAGGGGCAGCCCTTTTCCCTCAGTCCCCATGGGCCTCCTTGGCAGCAGGAGCTGTCTTTTTGTTGTTGGGTGCCAGGAAAGGGCCTCCAGCCTCTACAGCTTCAAGGAATGGGCAAGGGAAGGGTAGGAAGAGGGAGCTGTGTATCAAAATGACTCCCCCCCTACCTTTCCTCCCTGACCCAGGGCTGGTGAGGAGTGGGGCCCCAAGGTGAGAGGGAACGGTGCTGCTTTATTTGAAATGTTTTCTTACCTCATTCCCTGCCCCAGGAAGGGGCCCAGCCTCACCCTCCTGGGGTGGCCCCATGTTCCTCCTGCCTACCCCGCCCCACTGCCCTACTGGGGCAGCCCAGGTTCCCAACTGCTGCTTGCCATCCCCTCTCTCACCTTGACCAGCTTCAGTTCCTCTCTCAATGCTCCTGCCTCCGAAGCCTGCCCTGTTTCCCCTTCCTTAGCAGCTTTTAAGTTATTTATTCTGTACTTGTGGTTTGGGGCTCTGAGGAAAATCCTGATCTTTTACCTCTCCCCTTTTGCTAGGAGTAGGGTGGGAAGAGAGGGTAGTCTCCGTGCTCTGGGTTGTCAGTGGAGGGGGAAAGGGTGTGATGTCTAGGCATTGCTCCTCTGGGGGACTGTCATGCCAGTGTGCCCACCTGTCTGGTCTACATCCTGAAGAGATGTATGGTCCCACCTCCACGCAGGCACCATCACTCCCAGGAGCCGAGCTGGAGGACTGCAGTCTGGGCTGGGAGCAGAGCTGACTGACACAGGGATGGAGTTGACCCTGAGCCATGGTCTCTGGCACTTGCTGGATGTGTCCCCTGCCCTCCTCCCAGGAGGAGCCATCCCACATTTGGGTAGCTAGTACCCAGGACTGGACGGACTGATTTGGGTTAGGGCCCCTAGAGGGTTAAAGGAACAATGGAGATGGGGCTGCAGTACCCTGTCTGGAATCCCCATCTCCCCCTGGGGTGGTTCTGATTGTAGCTGACACCTGGTTACAAATTGGTTTTTAACCCACAAATTGTGATTATTTTTTAAAAAGCTAAACAAATTTTGGCAGGAGTTAGAATAAATCTTGGGGCCTGGGCGCCTCTGTTTTTGACCCTCCACAGCCTTCGCCCTCAAAGGGGAAGCCAGAGGGAAAGGAGGATCTCAGCCAGCGTCCAGCCTGCTCCCGAATGAAGGCTTGGGGGTAGATGAAGGTGAAGGGAGGAAGGCCGTGGGCCACTCTCCCTTCTGAGAGGCAGCTGCAGCTCAGGCCCTAATACACCCTTTCCCCTCTGGCCTCTCCCTTTCCCTCTTCTGGTCAGAGGAGGGAGAAGTGGGAAGTAGTTTGGGAACTGGTTTGTCCACATCCACTTCCCCATTGTTGCTTGGCCCGCCCTCAGGGCAGAGCCCCCTGCCCAGGCTGGGTAAGAGATGGGCTTGGTCCAGCAGGGACCCTGAGGGAGCAAACCCCCTTCCTTCTGGGGAGAGTGTGCCCCCCTACCATGTAGTTGAACAGGGGCTAGGAACTCCCCACTCCCCTCCCTCTAACAGCAGGCTGTGTGGGTGTCAATTCCCATCCTCCCCACCCCAGCTAGGTGTCCACCCTGTATTCTATCATGTGTCTGAGTGTGTGTGGGGGGTTCTGTACTAATTTCCATGGCCGGTGGCTTTTCCTTCCATGCATCACTCCCCCCCGCATGCCCAGGGGCCACCCGCCTGGCATTACCGCATGCTGGGGTCATTGGGGGAGGGGGGTGGGGCTCACGCTGTCCTGTGGTGTTGAGATTTTTATTTTTGCATATATAATCCATCCTGTACAGGTAGCTAACTTTGTAAACGCTGTGTATTTCCCCTGCCCCCATGGCTGCTGGTGTAAATAAACTGCATCTCCTGTTGGTAGCCCAGTCTACCTACCCTCATTACTATGTTGCTAGAGGCAGAGCAAAGCCATTCTCTTAATGTCACAGAAAGAGGCTCCACGGCCACAAAATGGAACTTTATTCAGTCACAGACACTGATCCTCCATCCAACAGCCCCAGAGGCAAGGGCCTGGGGCCCAGTGCTCCATACCCAGAGCTCGTCCTTGGAGCTGGGCAGGGTAGGACACTGGCTGAGGGCCAGAGCTGTCTCTTGCTTACAGCCTTAGGCCTAGGGTAGCAGCAGCTGTGGCCCTGCCTCTCCCAATGCTGGGGGCTTGGCTTGGTGCCCCAATCCCCTTCCTGACTGAGCTCTATAAAGGACTATTTAAAAAAAAAAAATGCAGGCAAAGTGCTTTGAAAAAATGGAGAACGCTGGAAACTGTCCAGAACATGGAGAACACCCTATTCCTGCTACAGGGATGGAGGGAGAAGGCAGAGGCAGCTGGGTGCTATATGGAAAGCTGACACGATCTTCCTGCCGGCCTGTATGATTTTAGTCTCATAAGGTGGATATTCCTCCCTGGCAGGCAGCCCTGGGTACTGAGGAACAGACATGCAAGACAAGGGGAAGAGCTAGGGCCACAGCTGGGAGGGAATCCTCAGAGCCCAGGCTCCCCACTGAGCTGGGCTGCCAGCTGGCCTTTGAACTTCAGGACCATAAAAGTGAAGGAAGACGACATCCTCATTTCACCTGAGTTGTGCTTGCACGGAGGGAATGTCTGTACCCTCACGGACGTGAAGGGGAGGCCCCATATCTGCCTCCTGTAGCCTATGGAGGAGGACCTACCACAGCCTTTCCACCCCTCCCTCCCAGGCCCTTGGGCCCAGCTCTGGCCAGGAAAGGGGGAGGCCATAAAGGAGGAAGACCATGCCTTTCATTTTCTCCCTACGTCCTTATCGTCCATACATCCCAAATACCAGAAAGCTGAAGAAGACAGTGACCCCCACCAGGGAGACAGTGGCAGGTGCTGTGAAGAACTGGCGGTAATTGATACGAAAGTACCAGACCACACCCAACAGCACCACAAACACAGGCACCATGAGGCTGCCCACACTGACACCGAGGCTGGGTGGCTCAGTGCCTGAGGAGGGGGCCAGGGAGGCTGAGGGGCCTGGAACAGCTGACCCTGGGGGTGAGCGGTGGCAGTGAATCACACAGTTGTCAGTAATGTTCAGGGAACGCAGTGTGCGGGCTGGGTCCTGCAGCAGGCGGCCCTGGTAGATCAGTTTCATCTGGCTCTCTTGTCCAGGGAAGTATTTACTGTAAGAATGAAAGAGACAGAAGGAAAGACAGAAGGCGAGGAATGAGAAGGCAAACAGGCCTGGACCAACATAGCAGGGCAATGGGGGAAAACTGAAGGGTAGGTTTCTAAGGAAGTATCCCACTCACCCCAGTAGGGGCTGGACCTGACACTTCCATGCTGGTCCCATGTCTATACCAGTCTCCTCCAAGGCAACCAACAGCTAGGGGCACGGGGTATGAGCAGCCTCCCACTTTCCAGCCCACTCACCTCTTCAGGGCACCCACAGTATCCTCCGGCCTGGCCACAGCCAGCTCCTCGGTGTCATTGAGGAATTTGAGCCGCACATTGATGAGGCCAGGGCTGGGAGGGAGGCAGGTGTGATCCTCAGATCTCAGGGGGGCCTCTGGACTGCTGCTCTCTGGGCCCGCGTGTCTTTTGGGCAGGCCTTGGATGTCAAGCAGATGCTCAAGGCTGGGCTCCACACCACCCCCAGCTCCAGGCTCCCCTGTGGAGTCTCCCCCACCTTCGCCAGCCTCTTCAGCCTTCTCATCATTACCCTCTGATGGATGGGGAAGTTCGGTTGGCTCTGGGGTGCCTTGGCCCGCCACCAGATGGTCCACATGCCCCAGGTGGAGGACGGATGTGTCGCCAGCTGACACAATAGTGCCCAGGAGCTGGTTGCTACTGCTGTCTGCTACGTAGGTAGAGAGCCAAGCTAGGACCAAGGCTAGAATCAGCACCACCACACCTGCCACCACAGTCACCTCATTACCCACACCCTCAATGAGGGTGACATCAGAGAGCTCCATGGCCTGGCTGCTGACTGGGTCCACACTGCAGGAACAAAGGGGGATAGCATCAGTAGGGCATGTGGGGTTGCAACCTGGTTTCTAGTTTGTTTAGGTTCTAACTGACCCAGCCCTGAAAGAAAATGGAGTTCAGTGTCCTGCAGGAGGGGGAAAAAAACCTTCCTAACTCTGGACCCCCAACTGAAAGCTAAGGACTTACTTACCCTTTGCCTCTATTGTGAAACGCTAGCTTTCCAATTCCACACCCTTCCTCTCTCATATTCCAACTCCCCAGTGAACATGGATCATCAGGAAAACCTTATAGCCTTGTTTCTGCTGCTGCTATTGTTTGTTGCCTTTTTGGTAGGCGGTGAAAAACATTTGCTTCTTTGAGCCCTGAGTCTCTCTAGGATTTCTATCACTTGGAGAAGCCTCTACCGTGGCCTCCGAGAGACCAAAAAGCCTGGAATATTTTATTTTGGGGCGCCTCTAGAGGCGTAGTGCAGCCACTTTTGCCAGATTGTCTCATTTGAACCCTATCTCATTCATGGTCACAGATCTAGGTCCAGATGTCAAGAGCCAAAGAAAATTAATTTATCATCAAAAGCAGAGTCAGACCACCCCAAAGACACAACTCTGTAGGGGCTATCAGCAGACACTATGCTGCAGACATTGTGCCTGCCTCCTCTGAAACTCTTCTGGCAAGCCCTGGGGAGCAAAGCAGGATGGACACCAGGAACAGCATCCTCCTGGGTCACCACAGGTTCACAACTTCAAAACCATTACCTGAGTGGAACTCATTTGGAAAAGATTCCAAAATAGCTCTCACAATCCATATCTCAATCTCTCTTCCTGTGCTGTGTAGGTTCTCCCCTGGCAGTTTCTTAGAAAGCCAGGAAGGATCTTGGCTTGCTCCTTGGAGTACCTACTCTTTCCCTTGGAGAATCTGCTGCTTTCACAGCTGTCCCTGGGCAAATCCAGTCTGATGATTATCATTACCAGACTATTCTCACAGCACCTATAAAACTTCATTACACTTATCATCCTGTCCATCTCTCTACTAATCTTTGGGAAGACAAGGATCACATGTATTTCTCTATGTACCGTAGTGCCCAGTATAATGTCACGGTAGTTGTTCAAAGAATATTTGTGGAATATATCAACATCTGAATAGTTTCCACATGCTTATTTAGCACGTGGGCCCTGGAGTCACAGAAAAAGCCAATTATAATCCCGGTCTTGCCTCTTACTAGCTCTGAAGCCTCGAACAACTTTCTCAGATCCTCAGAGTTCTCATCAGTAAAATGGGGTTAAAAATAGTACCTACCTCATAAGGTTGTTTTGAAGATGACGGAAAATCATTGAAGCAAGATACTTAGCACAGTGCCTCGCACATTGCAATTGTTCAATAAGTAAAGGGTAGCAATTATTTATCACCCCCACAACTAACCCCCGGTGGTATGAAGGTTCATGTCATTCACCCTGGTTTACAGAAAAGGAAACTGCGGCGAACAGAGGCGAAGACCACTGGCACAGACACAGGGAACTTTCGTGGGCAAGGGCCGGGCAGGACCCCAGGGCTCCCGCCTCAGAGACCTTTGCTCCCTCCTCAGCCCCTCAGCGACCCTGCCCGCGCGATGAGGAGGGTCCCCGACCCTGCCTTTTCTGAGGCGAAGGCTCCGCGTCTGGGCGGTCCTCTTCCCGCAGAACTGGAGACGGGTCCGTGGGCCCACCCGAGCCGAAAGGCTGCCTGGTCCAGGCCGTTGTTCCCAAGCCCAGTTCTCCCAGTCCGTGAGGGATAGAGTCGGATAAGGGGGTCACAAACCATCCACACCCCTCAAACTTCGGGGCGGAGCCAGGGGGCTGGGGGCGGGGCTTGAGTACGCGGGGAGTCATGGGAAATTAGAGGGGGCTTGGACCGGTACTGTGCCTGGATAGGGAAGGAGGTCCTCACCTGAAATGGCCAGACTAAGTGTTTTGACTTCGCCAGGACGGCCCATGGACTCACCTTTCCGTAGGGGTCGGGGGAGGGGCTGGGTACCCCCGATTCTGTCCAGGGTCCAGTCTCTTCCGGCTTCTCCCGGAAGCTGTTAGAACCAGAGACAGGAAATCCCGCCTCCGCGCCTTGCACTGATGACGCAAGGTTACGTAAGGCGGGCTGACGTAAACGTATTCTTTAAATAAAAGGGACCGGTTTCTCAGCGGAAGGAGGGGCGGAGTCATTGTTGGCGGGATCGTGGCCCTGCCCAGGGAGCCTAGTGGGCGGGGCCTAAGGAGCCCAGCGATGTGGGGCGGGGCCAGGAGGGGGTCGGGAGAGGTGCTTGGGAAAGGGGCGTGGCTCCGCGCTGTAAGACCGAGCGGCGCTTCCCTTTTCCCAGCATCGCTTTCCCGGCCTTGCTCCCAGCCTTCCGAGCTGTTTGGATTTATTACTGCTCTGCGACGCGCACAGAGGTCCGGATTAGCGGAATCAGTAAGGACCGGTCTCTCTGACCTCCAACAATTCAACTCAGGGCTAGTCGGGTGGCAGACAAGGTGACAATTTAGTCACCATCCGGTGCTCCGAGAATGCAGCCCCAGGTAGTGTGGGACCTTGGCAAATAAGGCGAGAAAGCATTTAAAAGAAGACACGGATTCAGCGCAGCCTTAGGACACAAGAAAAGCAGGAGCCCAAAAAAGACAGGAAAAAAAAAGGTTCAGCTTCCAAGAACTTATCCAGATCTTTGCAATTAAAAATTTTCCTAAAGACGTGCTGGGGTTTTTGTTGTTTTTTTGGTGAAGTATTGACTGAAGCATAAATAATGAAGACAAGGGGAAACTCATAAGCAGGAGCTCAGTGGTTTTCACCAACTGACAACACAGGTGGAACCAGCGTTAAGATTAATAGAAAATGAACCCAGAACCCCCATTCATGTCCTCTTCCAGCCACTAACTTCCAAAAAGTAGTCACTATTCTGACTTCTGTCACCATAGATTAATTTTCTCTGCTTTTGTACTTTGTATAAATGGAATCAAACAGTATGTACTCTGGTGTCTGGCTTTTTTTTTTATGGTGGTAAACTATACATAAAATTTACCATTTTAACAATTTTTAAGTGGTCAGTTCACAACGGCGTTAGGTACATTCACAATGTTGTGCATGCATCACCACTATCCATTTCCTGTACCCATTCCTCCCCTCCTCAATTCTATTTTCTGTCTCTAAATTTGCCTACTCTAGGTATCTCATGTAAGTGGAATCAAACAATATTTGTCCTGTTGTGTGTGGCTTATTTCAGTTAGAATGTTTTCAAGGATCATCCATGTTATAGACCAAATCAAAATTTCATTCCTTTTTAAGGCTGAATAATATTCCATGGTATGTATATATCACATTTTCTTTCTTTTTTTTTTTTGTGAGGAAGATCAGCCCTGAGCTAACATCCATGCTAATCCTCCTCTTTGTTTTTTTGCTGAGGAAGACTGGCCCTGAGCTAACATCTATTGCCAATCCTCCTCCTTCTTTTTTTCCCCAAAGCCCCAGTAAATAGTTGTATGTCATAGTTGCACATCCTTCTAGTTGCTGTATGTGGGACGCCGCCTAAGCATGGCCCGAGAAGCAGTGTGTGCCCAGGATCCGAACCGGGCCCGCCAGTAGCGGAGCGCCTGCACTCAACCGCTAAGCCACGGGGCCGGCCCCTGATCTTAGGTATTTTTATACCTTGTTGTGCAATAAAGATGGTTATAGAATGGTGAACGTATCTGTAAATCCTGGGATGCTGCCTTAACTAAATACGCTTGTAGTAAATCCGTTTTATTAAAAAACAAAAAGCGCTCCTTCCCTAACCACTAGATGTTATTCATTTCATGTTTGCCAATCTGAAAGGCAAAAGGGTGTCTGTTCCTTTAATTTGCATGCATTGGATTACTAGTGAGTTTGTACATTTTTCATATGTTATCAACCACTTTGTAAATTAACTGTTTGAGCCTTTTGCTTTTTCTTTTCTTAAAAGATTTTTTTTTTATTTCATAAGAATCCAGAGGTACCCATCTGTAAAAAATTCAAACATGGACCATAAAAAGCCCCATTGGCACAGTCCCTCTCCCCTCCCCAGAGGGGAATTCTTGGGTACCTGCCTTCCGGGCCTTTTTCTATTCATCTACAATCCTGGGGTTTGGTTTGGTTGGCTGTACATATTGTATTCCAACCTGGTTTTTCTCCTTAACAACAGTCTTGGAAATCTTTCTAAGGCAGTACACACGCTGGTCACTTGGAATCCCTCCCCAGTTCTTTCCTGCTGTGGGTACTACCCTTTGTAAGGGCTGAATTATATTCCATAGCATGGATTTGTTTACCACCTCCCACATGTTGAGTTGTTGCAAGCAACTCTGGGATGAATATTCCCGTATGCATTGGCTTTTGTGTAACTGGGGAGCAACATTCAAGGGCCCTGCTAAATCGCCCACCAAAGAGGCAATTTCCTTTCCCACCAACTGGATGTGTAAGAACTTATTTCTCCATATCTTCACGGCACTGCATATTATCAATCTTTAAAATTTCCCCCCATCTAGTGGATATCTTTTGTTGTTTTAATTTGCATTTCCCTAATTGCTGGTGAGGTTGAGCATCATCATTCATTTACTGGACAGAGTGAGTATCCACTCTCTGCAAAGCACTGTACAGGCACAAGTCAACAATGGTGATGTCATTCCTGCCCTCACAGATCAACGAAATGAAATCTTTTAGCTACGGATGCTTTTTCCAATACTTTGCTTTTTATTTGTGTCTATGACTTGATGTTTTTATAAAACCAAATTTAAACTTTTTCTGTATCCAGATCTGTTAATCTTTTCTTTCATGCTTTTACCCTGAAAAATCTTCTCCTACCCCAAAATAACATACATAATCACATGTATCTTTTGTTTTTTTTTAAAACAACTATCTTGTTGTAGTTGTAACAGAAAAGGCCATGCTCGCTGCGGTCTGCCAGCTGTAGAGGTGTGGACAGCTCAGCACCCTCTCCTGAGAGTGAGGCTCCAGCTTGTGCCCAGGACTAGAGAGGATTTCCCTCTCTTCTCTTGGGCCTTTTGGCACTATGAAATTAAAGCAAAAATGTCATCCAGAAAGGAGACATTGCCGCTCTGCCTAACGAGGTAAAAGACTCTTCATGTTGGTGAAAGAGAATCTCCGCGGATACAACGCTCCACAGAGGAGGGGAGGCTGGGCTGCAGGAGGCTGACCCCAAGACTCCTGCCCCATCTCTACCGCGTGACTCCAAATGGTAATGGCAGTGGAGAGCCCAGGGTCCCTCAGCAAAAGGACAGGGGAACAGGCTGCTGGGAGGCCCCCCTCAGTTCCCTCCCACAGTGGGTACCACAGGCTCGGGGTCTGGCGAGGACCTTGTGTTGCTCTTATAAGCTTTTTTCTATCACAAGAGTAACAGGTGCTCAGTGCAGAAAAGTTGGGAACCACAGAAGAGTACAAGGGGGCAAAAAATAAACATGGCGTGACAGGAGTCTCTGCCAAATTCAACCTAACGACATCCACACTTTGGTTCTGTGCACAAAACATTTATTTGCGTTCATAAAAACTGGCTTGGCTTGAAAAGCTTCCTCTTAAAGATGAATGGTGGTACATTTGATTCTGGGACCAGAGGAGGAAGTGAGAGACAGAGGGAACAGCTGGTGGTTGGTCCTCCTGTCACAGGACCTCAGAGACCACAACTTTGGTGACCACTATTTAAGACACCATGCATCACTCGGGGGCGGGAGGAGGGACACAACCATAAATGGGTCCCAGGCATCATGCATTTACTCCTCCCTCAACAACCATTTACTGAAATGCCTGTTCAAGGAATAGAGTCCTGTCTCAGCCTAGGGAGGCAGACACAGGCTCTTAATCAAATAATAGTGATACCAAGGAAGGCTCTGCAGAGATAGTGCTATTGGGCTGAGTCTTGAGGATCAAGTCAGCCTTGACCACGGCAAAAATGTGGGAAGGGTATACCAAGCAGAGGGAACAGCACATGCAAACGTCTGGAAGCAAAGGGGAGCAGGTCATATCCTACAACCGGTAACTAGTTTACTAAGGCTGGATTACAGGAACCTCAGAAGGGAGAAGAGGGGTCAGGAGGCCAGAGAGCTTGGCGAAGGCTGGAGCTAGAAGCTTTGTCTGCCTTGTTGAGTTTTGATTTTAGCCTGAAGGTAGTGAGGAGCCACTCAAGGGCATGATCAGAGTTGTAATTCCCAAAGATCGTTCCAGCAGCCTTGCAGAGCATGGGTTTCAAGACCAGTCAGTAAGGTCCTCCCTTCAAGTGACAGAGGCAGGGCAGCTAGCGACAGAGTCTGTCACTCTTTAGGAGGCTGAATGGGTACACAGATGGCAGAGGAGGGGGGGCACCAAGGATCACTGCCTCCTGGCTCAGGGCCTGGGTGGATGGAGGGACCATCATGCACTTACGCACAGGAGGAGGAGGTGGGTGAAGGCTGAGTCTGCAAACCTTCCCATTGGAGAGACAAGCCAAAGCTCAAATGGAGCTGGAGGTCAGCAGTTGGCTCAAGAAGCCAGCCGGGGGGCCGGCCCCGTGGCGTAGTGGTTCAGTGCAAGCGCTCTGCTGCTGGCCGCCCGGATTCGGATCGCGGGAGCGCACTGACACACCACTTGTCAGGCCATGCTGTGGCGGCGTCCCACATAAAGTGGAGGAAGATGGGCATGGATGTTAGCTCAGGGCCAGTCTTCCTCAGCAAGAAGAGGAGGATTGGCATGGATGTTAGCTCAGGGCTGATCTTCCTCACAAAAAAACAAACAAACAAACAAAAAAACAAGAAGCCAGCGGAGGGCTGAGCCGGCCCGGAAGGGCATGCAGAGAGGACAAGAGAGCCAGGGACTGGTCCTCTAGGATTGCGGGGGGACGACGGATGGAGGGGGCAGGACAAGCTGTGGGAGCAGCCTGACATGGGGCTCACTGGATGCGCCCCTCCACACGCAGCAGCAGGTAGTCCCTGAGGAGCCGGGGCAGTGGGAGGCGGGCAGCAGCCTGTCGGCAGCGGCTACCCAACTGAGCGCGCACAGCCAGCCGGGCCAGGTGCTGCAAGCGCCTTGGCTGGTTCACCATGCACAGGGCTGATCTGTAGAAGGCTTCGTGCTCCTAGGCCAGGAATGGAACAGTGTCAGATGGTCCAATACTCTTGACTCTGCCCTTCCACCTAGGAGTGACCTAGTGGTGGGGGCCCTGGGATTTTGCAACATGCACCCACCCGAGTGTTTGGTGCATTTCAAGGGACTCAGATTCAGCAGCAGAGAGGCCCTACACAGGTCACAGGAGCTGGGACCACACTGCAAGGCAGGGTCTCAGCCATGTCTGCACCCACCCCCGCTCCAAAGACGCTGGCACAGTGCCCACTGAATCAGAGATGCCCGACAAATGTCTGTGCTGATGAGGTGAGAGAGAGGCTGTGGAATTAGAGGTTGTTCTGAGCTGCTAGGGGACTGGGGGACTCCGGAACCCAGAGGTTTCACTTTGCCCATGCTCCTCTGGCCCAGGGGCCTTCCTGCTCCTCCCTCCAGGAAGCCCACCCTGCAGGGATAGTCCTAGGGCTCATCCTTCCTCTCCATCTCCCCCTAGAGCCCAGGAAGGAGCTGGACCCCTGGGGTGGACGTACCTGCCACAGCTCTGGGAACACTGCCTCAACCCAGGTATCACAGGATGGGACACAAGGGTAGGCATTTAGCAGGACTTCCAGGGCCCGAGGGAAGTTGGCACAGTGTTTCAGCATCTAGAAATCAAAAGAGGGTCTCAGGGACATAGGCCTCTCCCAACCAAGCGGAGACCTAAGTACAGCCTAGGCCAAAGTACGGCTCACACTCAAATCTGGGAGGCTAAATCTGAGTCTCTCCTTATCCTTTTCCATGCCTCAGTTTACCCCACCTTCAAGTGTGCTCCAACCTCCAGGCCCCAGCCCGTTTCCCTGGGAGCTCTTTTCTCCCTTGGACCCTCCCCTGTAGTCCTCACTGGTCCTTCCCAAAATGGGGACAGACCTCTGGCCATAGAGGGTGGGCTTTCAGTCTCCTGGCCTCCTCTCTTCCCCAGCAGCACGGCAATTCCAGCCGCAGGCTCTCCCCCACCCCGCAACTGAAGTCCCTTTCACAGGCCCTCCCTGCGCACCTCAGGCTGCACAGGCTGCGCCCCGTAATCCAGTAGCGCCGCGAAGAGGACCTCGGGTTCCCAGTTGGTGGCGTCCTGGATGGCCTGCAGCGCGCAATCCATGGGTGTGTCGCCTGCCCCGTTGGGGACTGCAGCGCAGGCCCCGTGGCGCAGCAGCAGCTCGGCCAGGCCCCCGCAGCCGTTGGCACAGGCGTTGTGCAGCGGCGTGTGCCGCTTGCGCCCGGCCATCCGGGCATCAGCCCCAGCCTCCAGAAGCCAGCGCGCCGCTGCCTGGTGCCGCCGGCCACAGCCTGGGCCCTCGGCCGCCGCGCACGCAGCATTCAGGGCGGTCTCGCCCTGGCTGGTGCGCAGGCCCACGTCGGCGCCGTGCTCCAGGTAGAGAGCCACATGCTCCTCCAGGCCGCGAGCAGCCGCCACGTGCAGGGGCGTCACCTCGCTGTCCCACGATGCCAGGTTCACGGTGCCTCCTGCCTCAAGCAGCAGCTTGGCGCACCTGGGGGCAGGGCGCAAGGCCCCGAGGCAAATCCTGAGGGGCCAAGGCCTGGCCTGGGAAGCTCTCAGCCTGCTGCCATCCCCTACGCCCTTTCTTCCCACCCTCCTCGCCTCGAGGCCAGCCTGGTGTCCACCATCAAACTCACAAAACAGACAGCAGAGCTCGAAGGCCCATCAAAGTCACCAGGAACATCTTCAGTCTTCAGATGAAAAACCTCAGCCCAGAAAGTTTGCAGTGCAGCCAAGGACACCCAGCAAGTGAGTGGTTACACCGGAATTAATACTCACTGCCTCGGACAGGCCCTCCCAGAGTCTGACCTGACTCCCCAGTCCCACTGGGACTCCAAGGCCTGGTTCTGAATCATTTGTCAGTGGAGTCTTCTAACATTTTGATAGCACACAAAAAAATTGAAAACCCACTACTGTGTACACTATGAAACGGAAAAATTAGACTATGAGCCAGAAAGAAAAAGAAATAGAAATCCCACTATTTTCTTCCAGCCTCCACACTTGAAGACCACCTTTGCAGACCACCCACACCCACTCTCGCAAAGGAAGGCACTTGGGGACCCACCCATTCCACTTTCTCCTAAAGGAAACAAACAAACCAAACAACAAAAACAAGTTTTTAGGAAGCACATGTTTCCCAGTCTTGTAGTCCCTAGAGAAATTATAGGCCAGAAGACTGTAGAGGCAAATACGCATCGTTAACCACCATGGGGAAAACCAAACACGTGACAAACTAAATTAATGATGAAACTAAACTGAAAGTCATTTATAGTTAAAAAGCCAGAATGGCAGCCACTGGAAACTCAGGAGCAGATCCATCAACCCCAAGGAAACGCTGATGACCAGTGTCCTTCCCCAAAATGGCCGGAATTCCAGCTCTCCTTCAGTGCACGTGTCCAGTGGGCCCTTTGCTCAGTGGCCAAGAGTTGAGTAGCAGCCAGTCATCCATAAACTACTGAATTTATTTCCTCGGTAAATTCTAATCATGGGCTAATTTTGTTTCCAAATACTAAATTTAAATAACACTGAAAAGCTCACTCAGTAGGGTTCCAGTAAGCGGAACCATTCTCACTTCACTTAAAAGGATAAAGTCTGGAGGCCGGCCCCGTGGCTTAGCGGTTAAGTGCATGCTCCGCTACTGGCGGCCCGGGTTCGGATCCCGGGCGCGCACCGACCCACAGCTTGCTGCGCCATGCTGAGGCCGCGTCCCACTACAGCAACTAGCAGGATGTGCAGCTATAACATACAACTATCTACTGGGGCATTGCTGAGAAAAAGGGAAAAAAAGGAGGAGGATTGGCACAGATGTTAGCTCAGGGCCGGTGTTCCTCAGCAAAAAGAGGAGAATTGGCATGGATGTTAGCTCAGGGCTGATCTGCCTCACACGAAAAAAAAGTATTAAAAAAAAAAAAAAGGATAAAGTCTGTCGGAAAGCACACCATGTGCCCATAAGAACTCAAGAAAGGGCTGGAGAATTTGGATCACTTCTGGGTGCATCACTGATCAAGATCCAGCCAGGCAGAGGGCCCCAGCACAAGGGCTGTGGAGTGTCTTCCAGGAGCCCTTGACTCCTCACCACTGCAGCCCTGTCTGTGGACCTGATTTGTAAATGTGCAAATCTCATCATGTAGGGGGTCCAAGAAACTGTTGACCTTAAAAAGGTGGGAGGAGGAGGTGTGTGGAGGCCTCATACTAAGGATAGGAAACAACAGGTTAGGTCTCTGTTGGTGCCTACTTCAAAACAGCTAGGAATTTGGCTACAGAGGATTTAGAGAGAATAGGAGACTACGGCTGGAACAGGATTTTCCCAAAAAGCAATAGGGCTTGGCTCCTGGGCTTAGCTGATGTGACCTTGGACAAGTCACTAAACCTTTCTGAGCCTCAGTTTTCTCATCCATAGAATGAGACCTGTCTCCCAGGCTGTTGTGAGGACCTGGGTATGTGAGGTGCTTCTCCCCTTCTGGCCATGTGAGCTGGAGACACACATACGTACACACACCCTCCTCCCCAAACCATCTCAACCCCTGGGCACCTACTGTAAGGACTCGGGGGCTGTGCAGAGGTGTAAGGGGGTCATGCCCTCCTCAGACAGCACGTTGGCCTTAGCGCCGAAGGCCAGCAGCAGCTGCACACTGTCGGTCTGGGCCCGGGCACAGGCCTCGTGCAAGGCTGCCCGGCCCCCGACCCGGGCATCCAGCTCAGCTCCCTGCCGGATCAGGTGGCGGGCGCAGTCGGTGTAGCCTCGGGCTGCAGCGATGGTGAGGGGCGCTGTCTGCTTGGTCTTGGGGGTCAGCACCCAGAACCCTGGAGAGAGCAGGCAGTGTTGGGGGACGGCGTGTGAGACCAGCAGGCAGGGCAGCCTGTGGTGAACAACCGACACTGGCCTTTCCTCGGCACCCTCGGCTGAGCACAGACGCTGTGCCAGGCTGTACCTGTGGAGAAGGGCTCATTCAAGCCCTCAACTGGGAGTGTAAATTGGAACAGCCTTTTAGAACAGTTTGTCACTCTGTAACAGAACATATCATAGATATGTGTATCATAGAAAAAAAAATGGTAGCTGCTCTTTAAAACCACAAGGGCAACTAAAGAGGGTGAATCCTGTTAAGGAAACCTCTGGGTCTTTGAGCTGCTGATGGAGTCCTTGGCTCTTCTTGTTCACTTGGGGCTCTGGCCTTGGGGAGAGGGGAGGTATGCACAGGAGGGCCTGGAACTGAGCTTGGGAGTGGCCAAAGAGCAGAGCTGAAGGAGCCAGAGTTTGGAGTTCTAGGATACTCCTGGTGCCAGGAGGGGAGGGTGGGATGGAAGTGGTGAGAGGGAGAATATGAGGTGGAGGTCACCAAGGAAGAGTGGGGAGATGGCTTGATCATGGGACTTGTGTTGGATCCGAATTATAGAAATGGCCAAAGACTTGTTCAAAAGACACAGATGCCTAATATCCAAGTGTAAGTTGTTTGTATTACAGCGAAGTAAATCCCTGGGTTTTCTAAATCTTGGGTAAAACATGTTTTGTTTTTTATCAGGATTGAAATTAAGGCCAAGTTCCATTCGGGGGACGATGGAAATGCTGCAGGATGAGACCAGGATGCCCTGGGTGGGGTCACATCTTTAACAGGTGAAACCAAGCAGGAATTTGGAGCCAGTGGTGGCTGTGAGAGCATTAGCTCTCCAAGGCTTTTGAACCCCCATATCCATGGGTGGGGGTTGAGGCAGTCTCCCATCAATCTGAAGAGCAGAGTGATCTCAGTTGTGGTATTTGGTTTACATGGACAAACCCTTTGGTCAGAAGAGATCCTAAGGAAATCATCTGGCAGGTACACAAAGGTGTTCATCATATTGCTATTTAAAATAAATAAATAGGGGCTGGCCCGGTGGTGTAGTGGTTAAGTTCGCGCGCTCCGCTTCTGCTGTCCAGGGTTTGAGTGTTCGGATCCTGGGCACAGACCTATGCACCGCTTATCAAGCCACGCTGTGGCGGGCGTTCCACATATAAAGCAGAGGAAGATGGGCACGAATGTTAGCCCAGGGCCAATCTTCCTCAGCAAAAAGGGGAGGATTGGCAACAGATGTTAGCTCAGGGCTAATCCTCCTCACCAAAAATAAATAAATAAATAAATAAATAGTTAAATAAAAAAAAAGAACTCAATCTACCCAATCTGTTTGGAGGCTAGTTATATAAATCATGGCACACTCATACAATAAAGAATTTATGCACTTATTTAAAATATTATGTGGACTTAAGGTCATTGATATAGAAAGGTGTTACATGAAAAAATCAGGTTATAAAATAACATATGGAGTATAATTTCATTCTATGAAAGAAAAAATATTCATGTGTGGATGTATATTCAGAGAAAAAATTGCATTAGACTATAACTGTTCCTGTGTAATTAATATGTTAACATAACTTTAATTCTGAAAAGACATACAAACCACTAACTATACCTTATCTCTGTTTGGGAGGGAGCTAGAATGGGCAGTGGGAAGGGATGATCTAGTCTATGGTCTGAAGAGAGGGGATGGGACCGAGACTCTCCCCCTCTCCCCACTCCGACCCTCTTCCCTCTCCCTCCTCTTTGCCCCCACCTGGTGCTCCCTACCCTGTTCAGCCGACCAGGCCAACTGATTGCTCACAGTCTCCACGATCATGTTCGCAGCGTCTTCATCTTGGAACAGAGCTTGGACCTGTTGCAGGTCGCCAGAGAACAGGGCATTGTGGACAGCTGGGTCGCGGCAGGAGCAGCGTGGCCTAGTGAGTTGGGCCCGGGAACTTGGGGGGCACCTTTGGCTCCTGCACTGCTGGGCCGCAGCCCGCCGCCGGTCCTCCCACTCCAGCCATTCCCGCTGCAGGCGGAGAGAGCGCAGTGTGGAGGAGGTGAAGGGGAAAGTCTCCTCTGCCATGGGGTGGGGCCAGGGGTCTGGGCAGTGGCAGCTGAGCAGAGCCGGGTTCCCTCGGCCCGACTGCCACCCTTGCTCTGAGGAGCCACCCTGCCCCCTCACCACTGACCCAGAGAGAGGAGCAGCTGAGGCTATAAATAGGCCCTTCGCTGCTCTGGTAAACATGGTTTGCCCAGAGTCAGGATCCTGGAGCAGAGAAGGTGTTGGGCCAACCCCCAGCCCAGGGCTAGGGCCAGCTCCTGCCCCTGCTGATACCCTCCGATTGGGCCGCTGGCCCTCATTGGAGGCCACCCCTGAACCCCAGGATCTGCATCCACCCTTCTCTGGAGTGAGCCTCTTGGGTTGGCAAGGTCCGAGGTGAGTGAAACAGTCAATCAGGAAGATGGACAGGACAGGGAGGAAGAGCCAGAGCCTCTCTGATGTTGGCTGGAGGGCAGACCCCAGCCCAGGAAATAAGGACAGGTTGAGATGGGGTTGGAGAAGCTCTTCCTGGCATCTGCAGGAATAGCACATGTGCGGCAATGTGCACACGTATGCACAGGGCTTTACAGTATGAAAGTCACTCATATCCATCTTCACTCCTGTGACCATACTTCCCGGCTCACTGAGGTCAACGATAAGCTTGGTTTTGACAATAAATCATATGATCAGGCTAATTATCACAGTTGAACACCTCTGAGATGGTGGTCTTATGTCTGTTTTATCAATGAGGAACTTAAGGCTTAACAAGATAAAACTACTGGCTCACAGCTTGTGAGGGGTGGAGCCAGGACTAGGACCTCAGTTGGCCTGACTCCATAGATGGTGCACTTTGGCTCCAGCTCCTGCGGTCACGTGCGGGCGAAGGCAGTTGTGAGAGCCTCTCCCCACCCCGCAAGCAGGACAGCATCATCTCCAGAAACCGCCTTCAGTGAGTCTTGTTTCCCCTCTCCCACCAGCTCCTAAAGGGCTCACATGCCTGCCTGAGGAGGGCCAAGGGGTTGACCTCACAACTCTGAGGACTGCAGCTACAGAAACTTGCAAGCCACAAACCCATTCACCCTCAGGACAAAGCGGCTCTGCTTCCAGGAGCCTCTAGGGGGAGGAATAAGGCTGTGAAACAGGACCAGCTGGTGTGGCTGTTGGCAGCCAGGGAACGGGAGAGTGGGAGGGAGGCCAGCCCCTGCCTCACAAGCTCTCCTAACCCCGGAGCTCACCCAGCGTGCTGGTGGGCCGGCCCCTCGGCCCCTCAGGGTCTGCCTAGCCCCTTCCCGCCCTGGCCGTAGGCTGTGGCTCTTTTGTCTTCCCCAGCACTGCAGGCTCCTCCTAGCTCCTCTGCCCACTGTGCTTCCTCCCCTCCCTGGCCCAGCAGCAGCCCCCTGCTCAGTTATCTCTGACTTCTTCCTCTCCCTGGTTCCCTCACACGAACAAGTTCCAGCTCCCATTCTCACATTTTCAGTCACCATCTCAATGCCTTTAACCTGGACCAGCCCAGTTTCCCACCTGGTGCTCTTTCCTCTGGCCACAACCCCCCTGCTCCACTGCCCAAATGGAATGATCTGTCTAAAACGGTTACATCCCTAGCTTGAAAACTTCTGCTGACTTCCAACACCTGCCCTCTCCAACTCAGCTCCAGTTCCTTGGTTTGGCCTCACGTCACGCAGCGTTCGTATCACAGCTCTTCACCCTTCACTGCCATTCCCTATCATGCGGTTCCCTCTGCTTGTGATTCCCTTCTGACTCCTTCCTCAAAGTCCACCTCAAAGGTCACCTGCTCTGGGGGACAGCCCTACAGCAGCCCCTACGGTTCCAGCCACTGCTCACTCAGTGCTCCCGAAGGACCTCCATGCACTTTGTGAAGCACCTGTCCCAATGTAGTGCAGACGACAGTCGGCCGTGCTAGATGTGGGGACCTGAATTTATTCAGCTGGGTTTCTGGTACCCAGCAGGGCAGGGCACACAGTAGGTCTTGACATGGTGTTTAGGAGCACTGGCTCGTAGCAGGCTGGCCTCTTCTGTGTAGTGCATTGACTGAGGGCCCCTGTTCTCTCCCAGAGAAACACTCATCTGCCTGCCCAAGTGGGTGGCAGCAGCCCGGACTGTTTCCGGCACTGGTCTTACTCTGCGGTTCACCCACTCTGGCCCCAGCTTCTTGGTGGTATTCCAGGGTGGGGAATCCCAAAGGAGGAATGAGATCATGTACAGCAAGGGCTTGGAGATCCTCAGAGAAAGGCGCCTCTATACATGCAGCTGTGATTAACCCTGTTGGAACCCATTCGGTGTTTTAATTGCCCCGCCAACAGCCTGGCTGAGCACCCACAGCTAGGTTCCCAGGGTTGGGAGCTGGAAAGGCTGGGTGGGGCCAAGAAGGGCCAAGGCGGGGGTGGGTGTCCCCTTCCTCCTGAGGCACACAACAGTCATGATGTGTGGGGCCCAAGGCTGTGCTGACCTTCCCAGCTTCTCTGTAGCCTTCTTGTCACACAGGCCTGAAGGTGCTCTGACTATAGCTCAGTCCCCAGTGAGACCATGTGCTGTCTCCTGTCCTTAACCTTAACTTCCTAAGGGCAGAAACAGTGACCTTTACTTCAACTCACACATGAGCCCACAGGGAGCCCAGTTCTACTGGCAGGAACAGTGCCAGGCAATTGGATACCCAACCTGCCTTCCGGGAGCTCAGAGCCTGTGGGCCGATGAAGCCCACCACAAGAAACCAAGACATCGGTCAGGACTGTGAGCAGTAGAGACCAGGGCTTGAGGGGGCTGAGTGGGGAAGGGCACTGCAGACCAGGGGCACAGGGTGGGTTAGGTGCAGGAAGACCACACAGCGTAAATGAGCTCTGGCCCAGAGCTAAGCAACATAGGCAGAGCTAGGGAGTTAGTGGGTGGAAGAAAAAGAAATGCATGGTCTACTCAGGCAGGAAGAGCAAATGGGAGTGTAAAGCGGCAAGGGTGCTGGTGAAGTATTCCCTTCTTCCTCCTGGGCTTGGAACACAAAAACCTTCTAGAACAGGGCCCTGCTGCAACCAGCAGCCAGCTGAACATGGAGTTCTTAAAGCACTTGCTCAATTCAGCCTTAACTGGGACCCACGGGACCAGCTTCTCTTTGGGAAAAGGGAGATTAACGCCTTCCCCCAGGGCAGTGCCAAGCCCATGAGAGGCCCCAACTCCCAGGTGCTTAGTGAATGCTGAGGCAGAGGCAGGGGAGGCTGGCAGTCAGCCTGGGGTCTTGAACCTACACCCCCTCAACCAGAAGTTGGGACAATGTTCCTTTCTTCCCTTCATTCTAGAAAGGAAAACAAGGTTGGCAACTTGGTATAATTAGACCTTTTACACCCCGCCCGTGCCCCTTGTCCAACTCTGGTCTGAAGGGTGGTAAAGAAGCTACAGTGACGAAGAGTTGCTTGGCAACAAAATAAATAAAGTAGTACTGGATTATAACCCAAAGTATAAAATAAATACCCATGAGTCTGTGCTGATACAAAGGAATGACTGAATAAAAAACGAGGGAGAATTGGGGCCGGCCCAGTGGCACAAGTGGTTAAGTGCACACGCTCTGCTGCAGCGGCCCAGGGTTCACTGGTTTGGATCCCGGGCGCGCACCGATGCACTGCTTGTCACGCCATGCTGTGGCGGCGTCCCATATAAGGTGGAAGAAGATGAGCATGGATGTTAGCCCAGGGCCAGTCTTCCTCAGCAAAAAAAAAGAGGAGGATTGGCAGATGTTAGCTCTGGGCAGATCTTCCTCACAAAAAAAGAAAAAAAAAATGAGGGCGAATCTCCCATGCAGAAGAATTCCAAATAATCCACATAGATATTCTGCCCTTAAGGAGGTGGAACATAACTCCTCATTCCTTACGTGTGGGCTGCACATAGTGACTTCCTTTCCAAGAGTACTGTACAGAAAGGGAGAAGAAAAAAGAGTCACTCACAGTGGAGAAACCTGACAAACCCTACCTCTGCTAGGTGATCAAGGTCAACATCAACGGTTGATATGACGTGATGAGAACAGCAACTTACCTCTGTGGTCTTCCTCCCCAAAACACATAACCCTCGTCTAATCATGAAAAAACATCAGACAGATTCCAGTAGAGGGGCATCCTACAATATGCCTCACCTGCGCTCCTCACAGCTGTCAAGGTCATAAAAAACAAGGAAAGTCTGAGAAACTGCCACAGCCCACAGGAGCCTAAAGAGACATGATGACTAAATGTGACGTGGGCTCCTGGAACAGAAAAAGGACATCAGGGGAAAACTGAGCAAATCCGAGTAAAGTAAGGAGTTCAGTTAATAATAATATATCAGTACTGGTTCTTTAATTGTGACAAATCTACCATACTAATATAAGATGGTAATAACAGGGGAAACTGGGGGTGGGGTATATGGGAACTCCCTGTAATATCTTTGCAATCATTCTGTAAATCTAAAACTGTCTAAAAGAAAAAGTTTCTAAAGAGAGAGAGAGAGAAAGCAAACGAATAGCTTGGCTCTGCCCTGGCCAAAGCACCACGGGCAGGACAGATAGGACAAGGAGCAGTGAGAGTGGGAAGCAGAGGGAGGTGGGGGAAGCAGGCAACTGCTTTATTTCAGAACAAGGCACCACAGCCACACCCCTGCCCCCGCACCCGGCAGCCTGGGGCACAGGTGAGCTGAGCAGCTACAGGTCTCAGGAGACAAAGCAGAGAGAAATCTAAGTATGTTCCTTTGCTGTCCAGAGGGACAGGTCGCCACTGCTGTGGTGTGGCTCCTTCAGCTCCTCAACTGTCCAGGGAAGAGGGAGCAAAGGGACTAGGCTCAGTGTCCTCTAAAGTCAAACTGAGGTGGGAGCGTGACACACCTTCCCTGTTGGCAGGAGGAGAGGATGCACCCAAGGGCTTGGAGGACAGCAGGGCTGAAGGGCATTCCTGGGTCAAGTTCTGGTAAGCCAAAGGAAAACCCAAAGTGAAGGCAGTGCAGAATCCACGGAATGTTCTCGGGGAAAGCGTCCAGGGTGGGAGCAACCACAGAAGCCCTGAGCTTTGCCTATGCTCCAATCGTGCTGGTCTTCCTCTCTCCCTCAGACACAGTCAGACACAACCAGAGCCTTGCTTGGGTGCTGAGAGGCTGCCTGCTCATGGTGGGTGCCCTGCCTCGGAGCAGTCCCAACTGCTGGTCCCACAGAAGAAGTCCTCAGGGAGCTCACTCAGGAGTCCATCCAGGTCATCTGCAGGGGGATGGAGACAGTGGGTAGACTTAGTGGTAACATTAGGGCTCCACGTGCCTCACAGGTCCAAAGCTCCTGCCCTTCACAAGGGCCTGGACCTGGCGTCACAGTCGGGGAGGTGGCTCCCCCTGGGCAGTGGTACCTGTGCTAACGGGCCTGAAGCTGACCTAACTTCCTTCTTCCCTCTGCTCCCCACATACCCACACACAACAAAAGGCAGGGGCAAAATGCCTGGGCCCTTCTGCTGAGAGAGAGGCTCCCCCTGGGTCTCAGTGGTTTCTCTCTTTCCATCCAGAGGCACAGTGCCTGAGCAGAAAGGCTTCAGAGGTTCCCCAGTGCAACCCTCTCATTGGACAGAGGGAGAAACAAGGCTGAGAAAAGCCATTAGATGCGTTCAGAATCACACAGTTCATTAATCCGGTTTCTTATCTGAAGAGTGGGAGACATCACCCGCTTCCCCAAAGTGCCTTTGTGGGTGTAGGGAACAAAAGTAACTATTCCTGACTGCAGTTCTCAGACGGGGTGCTTATGTCTGAGAACTTGGAAATAGAGCTGACCTCAGTAATCCCTGTTGCTACTATTATTAACAGCAGCAGCTAACACTTACTGAGTGCTTGCTCTGTGCCAGGCACAGGGCCACACACGTCATACTCATCACTTCATTTACGTCCCACAGTACCCCTTCATAGGGTATCTCATGGTAGTCCTGTTACAATCCTCACTTTACCTGAGAGAACAGGGCTTAAAGAGGTCAAACAACTTGCCCAAGGTGAGCCTACTCAGGCTCCATTTGACGCCGGAACCACGGCTTCCAAGCAGAAAACTCCTGCTTAATGGATGGGATCAGGCAGCCCAGGATTACATCAGACTGGAAACTACACCTCCGAGCCTAGCTCCCAGTCTGGCACAGGGCACTCGAAAAACACTGCTGCTGGAAGGATAGAAGTCAGTTTGGGGGCATTGAAATTTTAATTACAGTGACCAGCACTGTACTCAGGGAAGTAGGACTGACATCTGCCCCTCACTAGCTACACTGTGACTGTTTGGAGATACACTATGTTAAATGGAGGGGAATGTGCAGTCAGTGTGGGCCTAGCAAACTGGGAATCAGAGTAAGAATCAGTATTTGTGTCTCCAAGCCCTGTCCAGCCACCACTAGAGCTGCCTGCTTGAGAGGTCTGTCCCTACAGTGGAGATGTGACACCAACCACAATATTCTACAGGCAACTCTCCTCGCTCTTATTCCATGACCACCAGCAACCTTCTGATGATGGTTTGGCATGTCATCAAGCTTACTTACAAGGAGAGAGTACAAGATTCCAGAGAAGATTCCAGCTAAGGGGTAGATACTTTTTCATAGGATATAAATAAATGGGCTTTGTGGTTTATCCGTTGGTTTACCGCGAATTTGGTTAATGTGGAGACACCTACCCATAATCCCATGAAATTTGGGGCCAGGCAGGGTTGAATTTATGGAAGCAAAAAGCTAAGGACCAGACCTGGACTGTGTCAGCTTCACCTGGTGATGCGGCCTCCTGAGGAACAAGTTGGCCTTCCCCTAAGGGGTCTGTATTTGGGCCCCTCAGGTCTGTATCCTGGCCCCGCCCTAAACGCATGGATGTTTGACTCCTCAGCACTGCCTGGAGGGCCTCTGAGCTTAGTCAGGATGGGAAATCTCTCTGTGGTCTGGCCATCAGCCCACAGAAGACTCAAGGTGTGGCACAAGGATGTACCAGTCCATCTCCTCCTGTGGCTAACAGCACTTGGCCTGGAAATGGGGGAGACTTGTGGATCACACTCTATTTGCTTTATGTGGCCCCATCACACTGTGAATTAGTTTGTGGCCTGCAGCCTTGCCAGAGAAGACATCACATCTGATTTCTATAAGATTCCACAAAATCCAAAGATTCACAGGAGGAACAAGATGCAGCCAGAAGAAGCTGGCTGAGCTTTTTTTTTTTTGAGGAAGATCAGCCCTGAGCTAACATCCATGCTAATCCTCCTCTTTTTTTTTTGCTGAGGAAGACTGGCCCTGAGCTAACATCTATTAGCCAATCCTCCTCCTTTTTTTTTTCCTCAAAGCCCCAGTAAATAGTTGTATGTCATAGTTGCACATCCTTCCAGTTGCTGTATGTGGGACGCGGCCTCAGCATGGCCGGAGAAGCGGTGCGTCGGTGCGCGCCCGGGATCCGAACCTGGGCCGCCAGGAGCGGAGCGCGCACACTTAACCACTAAGCCACGGGGCCAGCCCTGGCTGAGCTATTCAAGAGGAAATAGAAGGAGAACTTCTTTTGCTTCTGGGTGGGCTGACTGCCTTACCAGCTTCTGGGAGTTCTTCCTCAGGGGATGCCTCTGCCTCTGGGTTCTCTGCTGTTCTGAGGCCTTTCCCGGGCTTCACAGTCTCGTGCTGGAGGCTGCCATGGAAGCTTCCTGGATCCTGGGGACAGAGGATCTGGTTACCAATGCCTGTGCCCTGAAATCTGTCTGGAAAGTACCATCTCCACCTAGACAACCTCAAAGAAAGAGATGGGGACTCAGAAAAGATAGGACTGAGGAGTGTGGCAGGGGCCAGTCACCCAGGCCCATGCTGTGGGGAGGGAGCTAAAACGCCAAACACCTCAAACAGCAGAGAATTAAAAAAATAAAACAAAAACAAAACTTTTTTGGCTGATTTTCTCTCCTAATTCTGTTGGTATCTGATGTTTTAAGGAATCTATATAGCTGGAGCAGAGAGTGAAGAGGCCATTCAGAAATACATTGAGGAGTTAGCCTGGGATTAAAAATTAGCTGTTGACAACCTCCAAACTAGCTAATATATGATACGTTATTAAAATTAGTAATTAAGGGCCGGCCCGGTGGCATAGCAGTTAAGTCTGTGTGCTCCACTTTGGCAGCCCGGCGTTCACCGGTTCGGATCCCAGGCACAGACTCATGCACCACTTGTCAGGCCATGCTGTGGCGGCGTCCCATATAAAGCAGAGGAAGATGGGCACAGATGTTAGCCCAGGGCCAATCTTCCTTAGCAAAAAAGAAGAGGATTGGCAATGGATGTTAGCTCAGGGCTAGTCTTCCTCACACACACACACACACACACACACACACACACACAAAAGAAAAGAAAACTAGTAATTAAACCACTAACCATGGTTATCCCTAGGGAATGGGAGTGGGGAAGGGTGTTTTACGTTTTGCTTTATTCTGTAGCATTTCAATTTTTTTCAATAAGTATGGATGACTTGAAATTTAAAAGAAAAATAGAGATGATTTTTTAGATGTGGAGGGATTTTGAGAGAATGTGGAAGGTTAAGGGGAAAGATGAGGGAAATGGAAATAGCAACTTAGAGCTAAAGGTGTAATTTGACTAGAAGTCATCAAGTCTAACCCACTCATTTTATAGATGAAGCAACAGCAGGGGAAGGAACAGGACTTGCCCAAGGTCACATTACAAATTACCAGCAAAGCAGAAACATGGCCCAGGTCTCCTGAGCCCCAGACCAGGCCATGACAACAGCCCAGGATCCCAGGGAGGGTGGGGGTGGCCACAGAGGGGATGCTGTGTGCCAAGTCAAGGTCGGACTCTGCACTCTCACCCCGGAGTAGAGCTGCCTGGAACCCCAGTCTCCTTCAGTTCCCAAACGGGGTGTCCCTACCTCAGTTCTGTGTGGGTGCCCCCTCACCTAGCAGAGGCAGAGGCCAGGAGGGAAGCCACAGAGCAAGTGCTGGCTCCCCTGCAGGCCATTTGTAGCTCACTGTTCTCTGCACTGCCACCTGTAGCAGATCTGACCCTCAGTCACTTACTGAGAGCCACCACCCCCTGGCAGACCCTAAACTTGGTTAGTTCTCAAGTGACTCCTATCCTCTCCGACGTTCAAACCTGACATCAGACACTCAGGGATCACCAAGAAACCAGCTGCTCCTCTAGGTCCTGTTACTGTGCCATCTGGCAGGCGGCTGGATCAGGGACAGGAGGAGATGGCCCTGTCCCCAAAGGCATCTCTTCATCTCAGGGCAATTGCCCCCTTCACACCTCTACTCCCCAGGGTGGAGGAGGAGAAGACATCAGATGATCCAGGCAGAAAGCAGCTCTACCAGTCCCCATTCCATCCTGCTCCTCTTACCTTGGGGAAGGGCTGCGATAGCTTGAAGAAGTTCCCATCCCCAGAATCTGGGCTGTAAATATGGACCAGGTTGTTGGGCGTCACATTGAGGTAGTGATTTCGGAGTGAAGGAGAAAACACTCCAACCTGGAGTCAAGGAAGGCGAAGGTAAATGCCCTGACAGAGCACTAGGTGCTGCCAGATGGCCACCTGGTCCCCACCTGCCTCTCCCTTGGTGGCCTCTGCACCAGGGTCACACAATCACTCCTGCCCCAGCCCTGGTGCCAGAGTAGAACCACTTACCACACCCTCCATCCCCATCCATCCCCAAAGACTGGGAGTCAGGCCTGTACTCAGCTCCAGTAAGCCAGGGTCTAGCACCAGCCCAGTCACTCCTTACCTGAGTACTGGGAGGGAAGGCAGCCAGACAACTCGGGGGCCTTCCCTAGGGCAGAAGGGGTAGAGAGCAGGTCTCCATCTGGAGCTCCCCCTACCTGCTTTAGCACCAGCACCGAGCCAGGCTTCAGCTCATTCTGGTGGGTCTCAAGCAGCAACCTGTGCACTGTGCCCTGTATCTCTCCTGCAAACACCACATGGCTCATCAGTCTCAGGGTCAAGGACAGCACAGCAACTGGTTTGGGCCCTGGCTGGGAAGTGGGCTGCACAATGCCTCAATTTTCCCATCTGCAAATGGGAGGGTGACTTCTCCTCACCTCCTGACCTCAACAGAGGCCACTCATCAGACACTCCCAGGACCTAACTCCTCACCCGTAGGGTCCTTGAAAACCACACTGGCGTCCACTGTGCTCCGAGTCAGGGACTTGACCATCACTGCCATGTTGGGGACCTTGTTCCTGGGAAGCTGCTTCAGGGCTGCCTGGTTACAAGGAGAGGCATTTGCTGAGCCAACCATGTCCCACCTGTAAGGTTTCCTAGTGTGCCAGGGCACACCAGGGGGTGGGAGGAGGGCAGAGTACAGGTGTGGTGATGATCTTCCTTTGTGGAGGGCAAAGGGGCAGTTTAAAGGGCTCAACCCATCTCCTTCTGGCAGACCCTAAGCTGGCAGGTCCTTCATTTCTCTGCTACTGCCTCCTTTCTTTTGTGTATGTTTTTATGTAGCGCTCCATCATGGCAGGCCACAGGCAGGGATATGTTAGTACATGTGCAAGCACATGTACTAACATGTGCTTGCACATGACCTTTGACCTCTGGGGAACTCTAAGTGTAGCAGTGTGCTTACCCCACCCATCCAGGGCCTAGATGTGTAGAGACACGTCCATAACTGACACTCACTTTCTACCTTTGCCCAATACTGTGGATGGTAGTGAAAAGGTAGGTGAATAGGAGCTACTACCAAAGGGACTTCATGCTGCTGCTCAGAGACGGGCCTGGGGTCAGAGGGAGCAAACAGACAGCCCCTTCTGAAGGTGGAGTAGGGCAGCAGTGAAAGGGTGAAAGGAATAAAAGTGGTCTTCCCTTCGGGCCTTGGCACCCAGGACCCTTACCTTCCGCAGCACCATGACGATGCTGTAGGTACAGAGGAAGCAGGTGGGGTCTCTCTCATCCAGGCCCAGAGCAGATTTCATGGTCAGCCAGGGCCCTTGCCCAAAATCCTCCTCCACTGATGCCTGGGAACTAGTAACGATCTGGCACCACAGAGCAGAGGGGGAACCTGCATTAATGGGTCCACCTTGCCCTAGACCTTGACTGAAACAGGATGCGGGTGGGGTGAAGAGGAAGGGCGAATTCCCTGTAGTGTAGTGGCCACAGTCTTTCCTTTCATTTGTCTCCAAGCTCAGAAAATGGTAAGTTGGGGCCGGCCCTGTGGCGTAGCGGTTAAGTGTGTGCGCTCCGCTGATGGCGGCCTGGGTTCAGATCCCGGGTGCGCATCGATGCACCGCTTGTCAGGCCATGCTGTGGAGGCATCCCACATAAAGTAGAGGAAGATCGGCACAGCTGTTAGCTCGGTGCCAGTCTTCCTCAGCAAAAAAAGAGGAGGATTGGCATGGATGTTAGCTCAGGGCTGATCTTCCTCACAAAAAAAAAAAACAAGAAAAAGAAAATGGTACGTGAAATCTTGTTACATATCACATCTTTCACTTAGCAGCAATAGCAAAGGTGCTCTTTATTTTATTTTATTTTAAATCAGGTCCTGACTTTACATTGAAGCAAAAGGCTATCCATGCTTGTCTCTTGTAACAGACTTGAAAAGTCTTAGGGCTAGGGAGCCCTCACATACATTTATAGGCTTCCAGAGTGCCTTAGTCATTTTTTTTTTTTTAATTTTTAATTAATTAATTAATTTATTTTTCCCCCAAAGCCCCAGCAGATAGTTGTATGTCATAGCCGCACATCCTTCTAGCTGCTGCATGTGGGACACGGCCCCAGCATGGCCGGAGAAGCGGTGCATCGGTGCGGGCCAGGGATCCGAACCCGGGATGCCAGCAGCGGAGCTCACGCACTTAACCGCTAAGCCATGGGGCCGGCCCAGCCTTAGTCATTTTTTTTTTTTTTTAATTTTTATTTATTTATTTTTTTCCCTTCAAAGCCCCAGCAGATAGTTGTATGTCATAGCTGCACATCCTTCTAGTTGCTGTATGTGGGACACGGCCTCAGCATGGCCGGAGAAGCGGTGCGTCGGTGCGCGCCCAGGATCCGAACCCTGGCCGCCAGCAGCGGAGCGCGCGCACTTAACCGCTAAGCCATGGGGCCGGCCCCAGCCTTAGTCATTTTGAAACAGTCATATTTTATTTGGGATGCCTCTGGCTTTGACTATTAACCTTCTTATAGTAGAATATGCTTTGAATCCAGGTGAGTATTTACTGCTCTGGATCTGAAATGGACTAGTGGATCTGCAGAGCTGCAGCAAAGAGAAAAAGTGCCAGAGAGAATTAAAAGTAAAAGTGGTTCTGAGGGCAGAGCAAGTCAACCAGAATCCCAGGGAGGAGGGAGGCTGAGTCTCACCCACCAAAACGGAACCCACTGGAGGCAAGATGAAGGCAGTTCCTTTCCAGCTCAATTCCCAGAAACCTGAGAGGAAGGGTTCCCGAGATACAATTTCCTAATATGTATTACACTCTCCTCCCTGGGGGAAGATGGAGGTAGCTGGGCCTTTCTTTCTTAGATGGGAAAGAAGGCTGGACCCATGGCCTCGGTTAACGCCTGGTTGGCATCAGGCTAGGCTTTACTTTATGTCAGTAAAATGCCACCTCCCCAAACTGCCTTCCCCAAATTCTCTTTGGTGTGTGACCCCCGGGAACAGGCCTAGCAGCATCGACTCCTGATTCTTAACTCCTGAAACATGCAGGGATGTCTCTCCCTCTTCAATGATGCTGGGAAGTCAACATTTGCACAGAAATAGTTACCTCTGTCCGGAATTTAGCCAGAGCACCATGAGTTGGAGTCTGGGCCGTAGAGACCATGATCTCCTCCAGATTTTTCCCACTGTGCTAGAGGGGGAGAGAAGGAGAAGGCGAAAGCAAGCTCAGCAGCTGTTATTTACAAGTACAGCTTCTTGTCTGGGTTACATAATGAGTTCAGGAAACTATCAGGGACAATTAACACATATTACATCTCTCCTAACAAAGTCTCAGGAGCCTCGTTGGCAGCTCAAAAAAGACGCTTTGGGATCGTTTTGGCAATGTGAGGAAGCTGGAGCAGGCCCAGGAGCAAAACCCAGGGTTTCCTGAAGGGGGCAATGACCCTAATAGAGAGGCTTGTGATATGCAAAGGGGCAGCTTTCCCCCAAGTCCCTTCTCAGGGACCTAATCCTTCACTCCAGAGATCCAGCCCAGGAGGAATGTAGATGGCCTCCTCGGATTTCTCTTAAAGTGCTAGGGAAGAGCAAGTAACAGGTAGAAGTTGTTTTAAACATCCTTAAAATGTGAGGAGAGGGGTGCACCTATCACAATCAGACCATATCCTCAGAGTCTAGTTATCTGGGATCTGATCTAAGACTAGGCTGATGGATCCTGTCTCTCTACCACTGCTGAAATCCAAACTCTCAGCACAGCCCCAGCCTCCCCACGTTGACCCCACCCACCAGCCACATCCAAGAGCACTCATGCCTCTGTGCCTTTGCACATGCTTTTCCCTGTCTTCTCACTGTTGGAATGTCCTCCAGAGCACAGCCTTCCAACACACACCAGTTAACCTCCTATTCATCCATCAAACCCCACTCAGCAAGTTCAAGGAGCCCAGTGTCTCCTCAGCACCCAAGGAATGACCTCTACTCACACTGTGCATTTTATGTATAATCTCTTGTTTACATCTGCATCTTCTACTACACTGCATGCTCCTTAGGACAGGAACTATTTCTATTTTAATCTCTATATTCCCAGTTCCAAGCAAATTGCCCAAAACATACAAGTCCTTAGCAAATATAAGTGAATGCAGGGGGCCGGCCCCGTGGCTTAGCGGTTAAGTGCACGCGCTCTACTCCTGGCGGCCCAGGTTCAGATCTGGGCGCGCACCGACGCACCGCTTGTCCTGCCATGCTGAGGCGGCGTCCCACATACAGCAACTAGAAGGATGTGCAACTACGACATACAACTATCTACTGGGGCTTTGGGGAGAAAAAGGGGAAAAGAAAAAAAAAAAATAAGTGAATGCATCTTCCTGCTCCAGTGCCAGCAAATAGTAGGTGCTCAATAAATGAATGAAAATTGTCAAGTTCTCAGAGCCTTAAGCACCTCTCTCATGAGTGGTTTTCCAAGCATTCAATTCTTCCTTCCCACATCCTCTGACTTCCTCCACAGCTTTGAAAACCTTCCCTCTCTGCACTTCCTTCCCTCACTCCCCCCAGGAGTGAAGATATTCCGGGATTGGACAGTGCTGGAACTCTGCTTCTCTCCCTTGCTCCCCAACGCACTCGATAGCTCCGGCTTCTGTAGAGAGAAGCTGTCACTCACCTGGTGAGGTAGGATGCCTGCTGGGCCAGGGAAGCGGCGTGTTTTGGTGCAGGTAGAGGTGCGGGTGGGCTGCTGGGGTGTCCGGTTGGCAGCAGTGACCAGCTGCACCAGGTGGTTGGTAACGATGGGCGTCTGCAGAGCTGCCTGGGGAACCAGGGAGGAACGGGGACTCTTTGGGGTGCCGAAAGGAGACTTGACAGAAGACACTGGAGCTCGGGGTCGTATGGGCCCCTGAGAAAATAATCCAGAGATAGTCCTTGAGGGAGTAGAACCGCTTGAGTTGGGAGTTCGTAGTCCGGGAAAACGAGATTTGCCACTTAAGCAGGCACTTGGAGACTGGAATGGCTGACTGGGGAAATGATTTTGAGGGCTGCTCTGAACAGGCCCGCCAGCAGCTTGGAGAGGCTGGGGTGCTCGAAGAAGGGGACTTTGGGGACAGACTTCCCAGGGGGGTTGCTGAGCAGGCACTGTTGAGGCAGTTGGCATAGAAAGGTTACCCGCAGCACCAGGTCTCAAGCGGGGCTGTGGAGTCCTACAGTGGACACCAAGATCTGGAGGCTCATTCCAGGCTGACATGACACCAGTTATGTGGGTGGCAGGCAGGGACCCCTTTCGGCAAGATCTGCTCACATCAGCTACCCGGGCCTTTTTAGCTAATACTGAGTCCTCCTGCTGCCAAGTGGGCAGGATTCCTGTGGCCTCACTGCTGACTCCAAGTTCCAGTTCCATGCCAGGCCCCTCCAGCTCCACGCTTGCCAGGACCTTATCAAATTCATCTTGTTCAGACCCCTCGAAGCCACCAATCACCTGCTGTTGGCTCTCAAAGGTGAGCAGGGGGTGAGAGACTGAGAACTGGGGTCTTGCTGGCTCTTTGAGCACTTCTGTCAGTGTCACTTTTCTCTGATTGCCAGTCCAGCTGCTGGAAGTCGAGACAGGCCTTAGGGGGGCTGTTGCTGTGGAAGGTGCACCCCCGGAGGCCTTAGGCATGCTGGAGGTAGGAAGGCGGAGTCCCAGGGCTGGCAGGCCCAAAGCCTCTGAAGGAGCAGTGGAACATGCTGGCAGCTGCCCGGAAGACTGTGCCTGCACAGTCTCCTGTGGCCTGGAAGAGACAGGTCTCAGGCACCCAGCATTCACAGGCCGTGAGCCAGCAAACTGGTTCTCTGCATCCTCCACGGCGGACAAGAAGTCCTACAAACAAGCAGAGACAGTGGGTCTTGGCATCTGGAAATCAAGAAACATTCTGCTTTTACTGTTTCAGGTATGTGGTGTGTATGTATGTGCAGATACATACAAGCAAGAAACCAAGGTGTGAAGGGTAATGGCGGAGTCTCTCACCACCTTTGACCTTGCCCATGAGCCCACCACCAGGCTTCTACCAGAAACATTCTAAGGTAAGTCTTCAGGTAGCTTCTCTCTTTCTTCAGTCTTTGGTTAGAGGGATGTCTGGGGTGGGCAGCTGAGGAGCAGCAGGAGAAGCAAATGTACCAGGGCACCAAGGAGTCAAAGAAATCACCCAAGGTCACACACCCATCTCAAGGAAATGCTTTCTGGTGTCCAGCCTGTGCAACAGTGATCTATCCAGCTGGTCGTGCTGCCTGTCCTCACCCCCACCACACACATACACACACACACAGCCTTCAGTAAGCCAGAGAGGACCTGGATCCAGCAAAATAGGCAGAAGTTAAATATAGCTTTTCAGGCAAGTTAAATTAAGTATGGATTCCAGTTGGGAAGCAAGGTGAGATTGACACCTTCAAGAGCAACAGACCTGTTCCGAGGGTGTTTTTGAGTCAGAACTGCTGATTTAACTGACAGGAAGGTCCCCTCCACCCCCACCACCTGCTGCTGCATTGGAGTGTCTGGGCTAGGAAAGGTTTTTTCCTGCTTTGCGTATTATCAGGAGAGCAGCGTACTCCAGTAGGACTACCTTAGGACTTAGCAATAATAATAATAATATCAGAATTACAGCAGCAATAAAATCCTGATGACCCTGGGGGTGGATGGATCCCTTTTTTCCTGAAGAGCTCACTCTCAGACATGATGTCATCTGCCTTGGGAAGGGAGAAAGGGACTGGTCATGGAACAGAAACTTGAGTTCTCAGAGTCCTTCACTCTTAATTCCATCACCAGCCTAGCAGTCCTACCAGCACCTGGTAAAACCCAAGAGGGTCACTTTAACAATCACTTTTTCAGGCTGTAATTACACATCTCCAAAGCTGAAAGACAAGGACATATTTCCTTGACAAAGCTGGCAAATTTTTTTTTTGAATTTTATTTATTTATTTATTTATTCCCCCTCCCCCCAAAGCCCCAGTAGATAGTTGTATGTCATAGCTGCACATCCTTCTAGTTGCTGTACATGGGACGCGGCCTCAGCATGGCGGAAGAAGCAGTGCATCAGTGCGCGCCGGGATCCGAACCCGGGCCGCAAGCAGCAGAGCGCGCGCACTTAACCGCTAAGCCACGGGGCCAGCCCATAAAGCTGGCAATTTTGAATTATCTGTAAAAACAAAACTCAAGTCCCCAAGTGATAACAAAAACATCTAACATTTGAAACCTCACTGGGTACCAGGTACCATGTAAACATTTTACCAGAATTCTCTCAATGAATTCTCACAATGGCCCTATGAATAGGTACTATTATTATTCCTGTTTTATGGATGCAGACACTGAGACTCAGAGAGGTTAAATAACTTCACAGAACCAGGACTAACCCATATGTGCCCTTGTCACTATGTCTTAGGCCCTCAATGAACAAGATAGCCAGAGACCGATTTTTAAGAGGTCTGAGGAAGGTCTATGTTTCCCGTCAAACCTCAGGTTCCAAAAGCCTCAAAGGAAAGGGAGTGTGGGGCTGAGGCTGCCAGCAGGGTCCCAGGTGCAGCTTTCACAACCACCCTAGGGGCAAATTAGGCATCTGGACAAATTCTTTTTTTTTTTTTTTTGTGAGGAAGATCGGCCCTGAGCTAACATCCGATGCCAATCCTCCTCTTTTTGCTGAGGAAGATTGGCCCTGGGCTAACATCTGTGCCCATCTTCCTTTACTTTATATGGGATGCCGCCACAGCATGGCTCGACAAGCGGTGCATTGGTGCGCACCCAGGATCTGAACCTGCGAACCCCAGGGCTGCTGAAGTGGAGCATGCGCACTTAACCAGTGCCATCAGGCAGGCCCCTGGATGAATTCTAAACATGATTCTTAAAGCAAAGCACTAGGAGAAAAAAGTAGGTTTGAATGGCTTGTCATTGATAAAACAGAGCAACTCTATTCTATAAACGTAGTTTAGTAGTTTCCATGTATGTTAGACTGGAGTCAGGAGCCCAAGACCTCATTCTCGCTGTCAGTGCTGTATTCTTAAGCAGGTTAATTTACCTTTTTGGTCTTTATTCACGTAAATACTGTCTTTTTTTTTTTTCCTTTTTTTTTTGGTGAGGAAGATTGGCCCCGAGCTAACATCTGTTGCCAATCCCCCTCTTTTTGCTGAGGAAGATTAGCCCTGAGCTAACATCTGTGCCATTCTCCTCTATTTCATATGTGGGACACCACCACAGCATGGCTTGATGAGCGGTGCAGAGGTCTGCACCGGGATTCGAACGTGCGAACCCCGGGCCACCAAAGCGGAGCATGTGAACTTAACCACTGTGCCACCGGGCCAGCCCCAAATCCTGCCTCTTTCTGAAAAAGATTTGAGGTAGCAATTTCGGGCCTCCCAGATGAAACTATATCCATTGGATCTGAGCAGTAAGGGAGCTGTGGAGATCAGCAGTTCAGTGGTCTCTGGCTGCACCCAGAGATTAGAAATACTCCTGCTTGGGCCCATCCCCAGAAATTCTGATTTAATGGGTATGTCGTAGCGCCTCGAAAGGGGTGATTCTAACATGCCAGCTTCAGATCTAGTCTAATCCCTTATCTTCTGAGGAGAGAGAGGGAAGGGAAGAGCATTTGAGGAAGAATAACGCCCCTCATATTGCAGAAGAGAAAATGCAAGGCCAAAGGACAAAGTAATTTGCTCTGGCTCATATACCCAGTTGGTGACCCCAGGACTCCTGCTGTTCAGTAACTGTGCTGTCTTTGGCTCTCCATAAACTTTCTTCCCACCTCAAGTATGTCATTATAAGGGTGAATCAAATCATCCACATGACACAGCTTCCAGGCAAAGCCCTTATAATTTAAGGTACGACAATTAGGTAGCTCATCTCTCTGGTTTTTTATTTGTTTCTAAGAAAGTTAAGTAGGTTGTTTACGTTTTCATCATTTCTCAGCCTCTCACAGGCAAAAAAGACATATGTGTCAAGTAAAAGGAAGGAGACTGGGGAAGACTGCTATAAAATGTTCTGGGCCTGGGTGTTTATGGCTTAAGACCTCCGCTGCCATCTCTAATCACCAACACTTCCTTACCTCGTCTTCAAACTCCTCTTCCACAGCAAACAGCTTCTGCAAACTGCATGCCTGAAAGGAAAACAAAGCAATTGAGGCTGGAGGAGAAATACCGTTTGCAAGTACATTCTGTCCTCACTGTGTTTTTTCCCAATTCTAACAAAACCATCAGGTGTACAGTTTTTTGCTAGTGTTGGGGAGGAATAAGGGATGAGGAGAGAAGAGATGAGATTTACTTAAAGACTTAGATGATTTAGAATCCTTTCTTGTAAAATAATCCTCTCAGGTCCATCAGCATTAATCTTGGAAGAGGGGGGAGAAGGCAAACGGAAGGCTGCCAAAGGGAGCATAGGTCATTCTTTAGACTCAGCAGTGTGCACATGGGCCTAAGGATTTTGCAACATCCCAAAGGTTTGGCCTGAGGAAGCTTTGTCAAACATATGAGACACTACCACAAATCCAAGCATGCCCCAGCACAGTGGCCTTGTTTCTGAAAGCCAAGCCAGCAGTTTCCTTCTGTCTAATCCAACGCCCAAAGGCTAGGGTCCGGGAGGGTGGGATGCCCCAGTCCACAATTCCTTCTTTCTAGGCAGCAGGGCTGCTGTGGCCAGCTCTTAGATGTGTCAAACGCAGAGCCAGGGGCTGTGCCTAACCCCAGATGCCAAAGCAGCAAGAGATACAGTTAGGGATACCTACCCCCAAGTGTCCCCGGATCAGAGTGGACGGGTTGGGGAGAGGGGGTCGGGTTCAGGAGGCATGACGTTAGGCGCACGGGGAAGGATGAACAGGAGTTCGCCAAGAAGGGATGGAAGGCAACAGGAGGGAAACTGAGGCCCAGAGGAAAGTGAGAGGAGAGAGCCTTCCCAGGGTCTCCGGGGCGTTCAGTAACTAGAGCCCAGGTCTCCCGACCCCAGCGAGCTCTCACCAAAACCTAACCCTAACACGGCCCGGGCCCTGCAGCTCGCACGTGAGGGGCTGGAACCCGGAGAGCAGTTCCCGCGGCCGGGGGACCAGGCGGCCCGGAGGCCCGAGCGCGGCATTACCATGGCGACGGCGGGCGTGGGCCGGCCCGGCACGCCCCCACTCCAGGGGTCGCCGGGGCCTCGGACTTGGCCGGGGGGAGGGTCAGAGTCCGGGCGACGGTATCTCTGGGGCAAAGTCGCAGAGGTCTCTGCGACCCAGGCAGGGGCCGCGGGAGGGTCGCCGGGAAGGTGGAGGCCGCCGCCCTAGACCGCATTCGAAGCCGCCGCCACTCCAGCGTCTCCGCCCTCTTAAAGGGGCGGGCCTATTTCTATCCCGCCGACACAAAGACCCTCCGTCCTCCAGTCTTCCGCCCCGGCCTTAAAGGGAACAGGATGAGCTCTCGGTCGCCCCCCAGCGGCCCCTCGGGCCCAGTCGGCTGGTTTAACACGCGTTCAGGTTAGAGCAAGGCTGGGAATGTTGGGCCAGTTATGCCCAATCCCTCCCACCCTGCTTTCTTCCGTTAAGCACGCTAGGGACTGAGTACTAGATCGTGACTCTCGTTCACACCAGAATCCACCCTGTTGTCTGTCTGTTCATCTATCCATCCATCTATTCTTTTTTATTTATTTTTTTTATTTTTTTCCCCCAAAGCCCCAGTAGACAGTTGTATGTCATAGCTGCACATCCTTCTAGTTGCTGTACATGGGACACGGCCTCAGCATGGCTGGAGAAGCAGTGCGTTGGTGCGCCCCCAGGATCTGAACCCCGGCCGCCAGCAGCAGAGCGCGAGCACTTAACCGCTAAGCCACGGGGCCGCGCCCCCCCCCCCCCCATCTATTCTTACAGCACATATTTATCAACATCCCTCCTCTATCACAACACTCTATTTCCTTCTCAGCATTTTTCATAATTTATAATTGTCATGGTTTACATCTTAATTATGTGTCGTCCTCACTCAAATATGAGCTCCATGAGGGCAGGGGCCTTGTCTGGCTTGTTTAACTTTGTATCCCCAGCACTTAGCACAATGCTCAATAGAGTTATTGAATGACACAATGACTACTCTGTATCGGGATAGAGAAATGAAAAAGACTCCTTGTGCCCTCAAGTTCACGAACAAGTTAGGGAGATACAGATCAAAAGATAGAGTCCAGGAGAGTTGTGCAGAGATAGGCAGGGGCCCAATTTTCATCACTAAAGCCTACTGTGGTTACTGACCCTCAGTCTGACCTCAGTTTCCCTTTTTGCTTGTCAAGCGAGAGCTAGCTGGAGTGACAGCTAGAGTTGCATAGTTTTAAGGACTCGAAAGGCAGGAGGAAGGTAGCTGACTTGAGTTCTTAATGATCTGATCTGGACCAACCCTAGATCTTCCCCAGGGTGGCCTGGTCTGGCCTGACCTCTGGGCAGCCTATGGCTTCCATCACAGCTTTATGTGGACCAGTTAACCTGTCATATGTCAGAATGGAGGCCAGAATAGAGATGGGAAAGGGAACCTGGATGCTTAACTCTCATCCAAGTTAGGAATTCCCTCAAGGCCTCTGTGCTTCTGAGCTGGGGGACAAAACCCCAACCCTCCTATTTACAGGCCTCCTCTCCCCACAGGAATCCCAGGTGCAGCTCATCCTGCCCAGATGTGGATAGTCCTGGAGACCCAGTTACAGGGCTCCCTGTGGCTCTGGGCTCTGTCAGCTCCAGTAGAAGGAAGATCACAGACCGCAAAAGGTCAAGAGGAATCATAACAGCTCCTATCCACACTGTAGTTTGCAGCTTCCAATTTTAACTACTAACTCATTTTGTCTTCACAAAGATCCCGTGAAGAGTGAGAGGCAGGTATTACTTTACAAATTAGGAAACTGAGGCTCAGGGGGGGAAGGGACTCCCTCAGGGTCACAGAGTCACTCAGTGGTGGACCTTCTGGGTGGAAATCCTGTGCTTTCTCCTCCATCACCTTTCTAAGTTAAATGAACTTGGCATCTCCTGCCCCCACCTCCTGTTAGAACCTGGATGGGGGTGGAGACAGTGGCTGGAGCAAATGGAAAACGTCGACCTGGGACATTTTAGAGAGCGGCTGTCAGGACACAGTAAAGAGGCTGTCTGTGATTTTAGAGTTGGGAAGGACGCCCATCCTGAAGGGTTCTCCCCCAAATCAAATGTCTTCTCTTTCCTAACACTGTCATCTGAAGGAAAAGGCAAAGACCGGGTCTCCACAGTGATGGGGCCTAGGTCCTCTTATTTTTCCTCTTAGAAGAGGGGTTAGTGGGCTTAACTCTAATAACCAGGCTCGAGGATAATGGAGACTTAGACCAAAAAGGAAGGAGTGCGTTTAGGGAAAGGGAGAAGTGGGTGCTGGGACTTGGGCTGGAGGACCCATACCAGAAGACGCCAGAACCCCAGCTGTGAAGTGGGTACAAAGGAGAGTGAGTGTAACAAGGAGGTCTTAGAAGCACTCTGATTTAACCCATAAAAATAGCAGCCAGTCCTTCCTGAGCACTTTCTGGGTTCCAGGCAAGGTTCTGGGCACTTCACATGTATCAACTCACTTAATCATTGTAACAAGCTTTGACTTCTGCTTTACAGGGGAGGAAAGGGTCAATGTCTTGCCCAAGTTCACATAGCTAATAGGTGGTGGAACTGGATGATGAAGCAGGCAGTCTGACTCCAGCGTCCACAGGCTTAACTACTATGTTGTTCTGCTGCTTAGAATTCCAAGGAACTGTGTTCTTAACCTGGGGCTTCAGGGAATATAAGTCCCCTGTAATTATGTGCAAAACATCATGTGCCTATGCACGTGTGCCTTGTTCTGAGAGAGAATCCATGACTTTCATCACATTTTCATGGGTCAGAAGCCTCTTGCCTTGCTCTTTCTCGGGACCAGGATACACCCTAACCCCTCATTCCCCTCCATCCTTCAACTTGTCCAGATGCCTTACACTCTACATCAGGCCTTATCATCTCCTGCCTGGACTTTGCAGTAGCCTCCTGCATGGCCTCCCTGGTTCAAGCTTTCCTTCCTTCTGTCCATCTTTCTAACATGCAAATTGGATACTATTTTTCCACTGTAAAAATTCTTCAATCCCTCCCGGTCACTAGAGCATGACATACAATATCCCTAGGGCCTGCAATGCCCTGGCATCTGCTTCCCTGCCCTATCTCATCTCTCAACCAACCTCCAGTCAGTACCAATCCCTCTCCACCCCACTCATTCTTCATGCCCCAGGTCACATGCTGCCACCTCTAAGAAGCCTTCCTTAACTGCCCCAGGCAGACCAAGGTGTCCTTCTCCTTGGTTCCCTGCACTTTGGGACTACCTCTGTTATAGCCTGGGTCTCTTCTTTGCCCTGTATTGTCTTCAAGTTTCCCTCATACCTCCCAGCTGGACTTCGAAGTCCCTCAGGGCAATGGCTGTGGCTTTTCACTTTTGTGAACCAGCACTTGGCGCAGAACCTGCCACATGGGAGACACTCAGCAAGCATTTGTTGAATAACTTAATGCCATTTGTCAGGAGGGAGTGGGAATGAGTCTGGGCAGCTCCATGCTCACTTCCGCAGCAAATACTTGCAGTGGCTAGATAAGGAGCCTCATCTTCTTAGGCACAAAGGAGAGCACACATGGAGTCTGTGTGTGTGTGTGTGTGTGTGTGTGTTTGGAGATAGCGTGCTGCATTGGTTGTGGAGTTAGACAAATCTTAATTTTTAATTTTTTTTCTGTGTGTGAGGAAGATCAGCCCTGAGCGTGAGGAAGATCAGCCCTGAGCTAACATCCATGCTAATCCTCCTCTTTTTGCTGAGGAAGACCAGCTCTGAGCTAACATCTATTGCCAATCCTCCTCCTTTTTTCCCCCAAAGCCCAGTAGATAGTTGTATGTCATAGTTGCACATCCTTCTAGTTGCTGTATGTGGGACGCAGCCTCAGCATGGCCGAAGAATGCGTCAGTGCGCGCCTGGGATCCGAACCCGGGCCGCCAGCAGTGGAATGCGCGCACTTAACCGCTAAACCACCAGGCCAGCCCCAGACAAATCTTGGTTCATATTTGACCCTGCTGCTAACTGGCTGTGTGATCTTGAGTAACTTAATTTACCTCTCTGAACCTTAGTTGTCTCATCTATGAAAATGGAATAATACATCTTCCTCACAGGGTTGCTGTGAGATTAAATGAATTAATGCATTGAAATGGCTAACTCCATGCCTGGCACGCCGGCGGGACCTCAACAATGTGGGTTCCCTTCTCCCCTACTTGAGTTTGCAAACATGTGCTGAGATTTATTGTGGGAACCACATGGCTTGAATTTGTATCTCTTCCAGCATATTTCCAAATGCATTTTGCCCTAATTTGTATTTTTATCATATGAACAGTTGTATGCAAATCAATGTGAGGATGCCTGTGTTTACATGTTTATATTTACATTTGCCTTGGTATGGACAGTGGCATACACCGGAAGTGTCTACATACACTGAGAGTGTTGTGTGGCTGTGTTGGTGGGTGGGTGTCTCACGTTGAGTGAGTATGTGGAATTAAACGTGTGTTGTGTGCTGCATACGAGGGTGGGGTCTGAGTTTACGGGGGTGGGGGAGGGCTGGTCTGTTTGTGTGACTTTGTGAGTGTGAAGGCTGTGTAGACCAGCACTATGGGATAGAACTTTCTGTATGGATGGAAATATTTTCTATCCGCACTGTGCAGTAGAGTAGCCACTAGCCACATGTGTCTATGGAGCACTGAAACGTGGCTAGTAAGACTGAGGAACAGAAGTTTTAATTGTATTCAATTTCAGTTAATTTAAATGTAAATAGCCACAGGTAGACCATAGACAGAAACCTCAAACTTGTTCTCCACAGATCAAGTGGTGTGCATTCCCCACTCTCTTACTACTGAAACCCATCTATCGCATCCCAAGTCCCAACCCCAGCAGGTAGAGGGACCCTCTGGAGCCCCGCCCTCGCGTGTATGCGCGCGTGAGACGTACGGAGGGGGCTGCTGCCGCTTCCCCACCCAACCCCCCAAATCCCCAGGCAAGCAGTGAATCAGCCTGACAATGAGGTGAGTCATTCATGAACTGCTCCGGGCCGACCCAGCAGGCGGGAAGCAAACGTCAGCCAGCCACCCAGCCCTACCCCCCCAGCACCCTAGCGGGATCGCTCAACCCCACGCGCTGCAGATGTTGAAGAAACTGACGCGGGCGAATGGAGGCACCAAGTCTCATCTCCTCAGCCCCTCCCTCTTGTTTGCAATCCATTTATCCCCCAGCCCCTTTCTCCCCTGGGGTGGCCTGTGAGTCATCCCAAGGTCGATGCCCCCAATCCAACACCCACCTCCCCAAGCCTCTCCCGGTTGGTCTTCCTCCAAGGCTGGAAGGTGGGGGCAGGGAGGCTGGACCTCTGATGGGGTGCCAGAGTCTGCCTTTGGAAGGCAGGCAGACGCACACTGGGCTGTGGGGGTGGGCAGGGCTCAGGGCAAGCTGCAGCGGGGTGAATCTCTGGGAACTGGCATCCAGCTTGCTTGGAGCATCAAGGCATACATGCCGGCAGCAGGGAAAGACTTGCTGAAGCACCTGTGGCTGGTGGTGAGGAGAGGATGGAGGGGGGGCAAGAGTATTGCTCTGGTTTCCAGAGAGGTCCCACATAGTGTCTCCCCAGTACCTGACAATCTTCAGCGCCTGGTAGCTTGTTTCCTCTGCACTCCCCTACCTGTCCCCACCCCAACACCTGTAACCACCTCCCCTTCCCCATCTATCAGCCTTCTTCTCTTGGACTGAACCTTACTGGAGGCTTCTGACTTGGACAACTAGGTCCCTTACTGGGTCAGAAAATATCATCAAAGGCCTTAAAAATGTATAGCCCCTGGGCCGGCCCCGTGGCTTAGCGGTTGGGTGTGAGCGCTCCGCTACTGGCAGCCCAGGTTCGGATCCCAGGCTCGCACCCACGCACTGCTTCTCCGGCCATGCTGAGGCCGCGTCCCACATAACAGCAACTAGAAGGATGTGCAGCTATGACCTACAACTATCTGCTGAGCCTTTGGGGGAAAAATAAATAAACAAAAACAAAAATTTTAAAAATGTATAGACCCTTTGACAAAACAGCTCCACTTCTAAGAATTTATCTTAAGAAAATAATTCGTGTGCAAAGATTTAGCTACAAGAATGTGCATTATAAATAGCGAAAAATTGGAAACAACCCAAATGTCCATGAAAAGGGGATTGAATAAAGAAATTGGTAAAACAACACAATGGAATACTATACAACCACTGAAAATGATGTTGTGGAAGAAGATTTGATGCCATGGGAATATTTTCATGATGTAGTATATAAAAAATTAGATGATAAGATATTGTGAACAGTGTGATACAATTGTACTTGAAGGGGCCAGCCCGGTGGCGCAAGCGGTTAAGTGCGCACGCTCGGCTGCGGCAGCCCAGGGTTCGCCGGTTTGGATCCCGGGCGCACACTGATGCACCGCTGAGCAAGCCATGCTGTGGCGGCATCCCATAGAAAGTGGAGGAGGATGGGCACGGATGTTAGCCCAGGGCCAGTCTTCCTCGGCAAAGAGAGGAGGATTGGCAGATGTTAGCTCAGGGCTGATCTTCATCACACACACAAAAATTGTTCTTGAAAAAATACGAATGTGGAAAAAGATTGGAAAAGTATTTACCCAATTATTAACAGTTGTTCTCATTGGATTATGAATTTAGGAGTGACTTTATTTTCTTCTTTGTGCTTCTCTGATTTTTCCCCCCCAGAATTTCTACATTGAGAATTTGTGACTTTTACAGCAGAAAAAAATCATTAATTTATTAAATGTTTTAAAAAGCCATTTGTGGGGGCGGTAACAGGAATTAACTATAAATGAGCATATTATTGGGGTGATGAAATGTTTTAAACCTAGATTATGTGATGGTTGTACAACTTGGTAAATTTACTAAAAAATGTTGAATTGTACACTTAAAATGAGTAAGTTTCCTGTTATGTAAATTATACTTAAAAGTTGTTTAAAAACTCTTTAACGAAAACCGTTTGCTGGGCTGTCTGCCATTAAGGTCAGTCTTCTAACCTCATGTCAAGGTCTAGGGGTAGGAATGCCAGATAAAATATAGGACACCCACTTAAATTCGAATTTCAGATGAGGAATAATTTTTCAAGATAAGTATAAAAATAAGTAATATAAGTTTTAAAAAGTCATGAACTCAATATAATTATACAATATTATTCCTTGTTTATCTGAAATTCAAATTTAATTGGGCATCTTGTATTTTTATTTGCTAATTCTGGCACCGCTAGTCTGCAGTCCTTGCCCCTGCAGGATCCCTGGGGCAGGGAAACAGACTTGGGGATGGACATCTGGGCTTGCATCCCCATCCACCCCCAAGGCAATTCTACAAAGTGGGATGGGGAGGAAGGAGAGTGGGATGGAGACCCCAAGAGCTAGAAACAGTAAGGTGAGAGAGGATGGGAGATAGCTGGGAGCAGCGGTCATTTCATTTCGGGTGTGGAAGGTGAGTACCTTGCTCAGGAAATGGGAGTGGCCAATAGCATTTTAGCTGGCCCAGAACCAGGGAGGAGTAACAGCAAGGCTGGACGTGAGGGTGGAGCTTACCCTTTGCTACGCCCCATGCTAGCCCTTCTCACAGGTCCTGTACCAGCAACCCAGGGAGGAGGATGTCATTGCCCATTTTTACAGGTCAGGAAATAGATTTTAAGAGATTAAGTAAATTTCCAAGTTCATACAGCTGTTAAGTGGCAGAGTCTCAGTCTAGGTGAAGGTCTTTACCCTCTCATTGGGGTGGAGTCCAGTGGTTAAACCAGTCAGGCTCTGGGCTCTGATAACCTGGGGTCAGATCCCTGTGTCTTCACCTACTGGGTTTATGGCCTTTGGCAAGTTCTTTAAGTCCCCTGAGCCTCAGGTCCTTCATCTTAAAAGTAGGGATAATAATAATAATAATAATAACGTCCACCTTGTGGGGTTGGGAGGATGAAATGAAATGGTGCAGGTAAAGTCTGTTGCCTGCTGCTATGTCTGCAGGGCAGGACGTGTCCTCACTGATGTGCCAGAGACCCTGCTGCTTGAGGATGATGGCGTGTGCCTTCCAGACACATAAATCAAGGACTTCTTGTTGGGGTGTCCTGGGTCCTCAAGGAGTTCACAGGAGAAAGAGGACATGATTGTCTCTGCCTATTTGGGGGAGACCCTTCAAACCTTGGGAGACCTCATCTGGCACTGCACCCAGAGAGCCTGGGTTCTGCTCTGGCCCTGCCACTTACTGATTGCTTAACCTCCCTGGGTCTCCATCTCCTCATCTATAAGATGGACTACATAATATCTACCTTGTAGAGTTGTTGTGAGAGCTATACTATGTTCATATATATATATATGAACAGGGCTTTTCAAAAGGAAGTCGCTCAATAAATGTTTACAAAGAAAAGGTGGCAAAATGTATGTTGACTGAAGACTACTTGCTGGAGGGAAGGTAACTTGGCCAGGCTCTAGTCCATGACCCTCCTTGTAGCATGTAAGTCCATTGTGTCTTGTTATCTATCGTTTCATGACCTCAAGACCAAGAGGGCCTTCCAGAAGCACAGGGTTCAACCCTCCAATCACAGAGGGGAAACTGAGGCTCAGAGTGGGCAGATGATTTGCCTGAGCTTCTATAGGCAGAGCTGGCCTGTGTCTCCCAGGCTCCCTCTTTCCCCACTGCTCCACTCTGCTTCCTGAGGCTCTTGTTTCCACAGGATCATAAGCTCCCAGAGGGCAGGCACATGTGCACCCTCTGCCCACTCCTGGACATGCATGTTCTGCCCAGAGAAGACACTCTGGAAGAACCTGCAGACGTGTGGGATGTGACTGGCTATAGCTGTCCTTGCACTGTTTGTTCATGTGGCCTTGACTCCTGAACAGGCAGGCAGGAACCCCCTACAGTCCAGGAAATCCTGGGCCTCACTTCCAGATCCCAGCAGGGAGGTGGGGGAGAGGATAGGCTTCCTTTTTAGCCATCCCCCTGAACCTCTTGCTCTTTTTGCTGCTAGGAGGGTAAGAAGGCTTGATGTGGGCCATTTCATGCCACTGGGAAGAACTGGGCTGAGAAGCCCTGTCCTCGGTTCTCACCTCTGTCCCAGGCCTTCTGGTCACCTGCTGTCCTTTAGCAGGTAGCTGGCAGCTATGGGAGGCTCTTGGTCAATGTGGGACCTGCAGACTAGGGGACTGGCAGCTTTGCTCTGCTCTCTCTCTCTAAATAACATATATATACACACACATACATACATATATATATACATATATAATCTTTTTTTTTTTTTAAGCACCGTGACGAAAGGTGGTAGCTGCACCCAGAATAGTCTTTATTTTTAAACAAATTCACAGATTGTTTCAGGAGCCATGATGCTGGCTTTCCCCAGGCTTGGCCATTGCTGAGTGTGGAGACAGTGGCCTGTTCCGATTCTCTGGGCCAGGAAGGCAAGAGCTCGGAGGCCTGGGAAAGGATAGAAGGAGTCAAGGGTCAGGTAAGGCTCTCAAGTGAGGAATCACTGAGGCCCTCGCCTCCAGTCAGGCCCTCCTTGTTTTGTTTTTGTATTTTTGAGCCACAACTCTAGAACGGTTAGCTCGCAGAGCTGGAAAAGTCCTTGGAAGTCATCTATCCAACCATGCCATTTTACAGATGAGGAAACTGAGGTCTAGAGGGGTGGCAGCTTGCCCAGGCACCTGTCTGTTGCTCTTCTCCCAAACATCTCAAACAGTCCAGCATGACTTTATGCTGGATGCTGGTCTGAAACTAGTTTCGTCCTGCCCTAAGCCCAGAGGAGAGGAAATGGGGAAGGGGGGAAACGGAAGGGAGGAGGAACTGTTTTTCCACTCTTCCTTCTCAACTTCACCTTGTTGAACAATCCAGAAATGTCTCCAACTGGAAGGAAGGAAATCCAGTCCAATCCTCTCATCCTAGGTGAAGAAACAGAGGCCCAGAGAGGGAAGGGACTTGTCCAGGGTCACACAGGGAGGCCTGGGCCAAACTCCAGCATCCTGGGGGCAGTTTTCATTATACTCTGCATAACTCAGTCCTCAAGGACCTGCCTTTGCTTTGTGCCTTGGGGGCACATGGATTGTTTGCCCAGAAATAAACTCTCTTCTGGCACTTGAGCATATTGTAAACAGCCCTGGGGCAGGCCTGGACCTTAAAGCATCCCAAAGGAATGAAGGTCCAGCTTAAGCTTTGAAGCCCAGCTCTATGCTGGATGCTGTCACATCTGCCATCACATCTAATTTGGAATTCACAGAGTGTCAGAACTGGAAGGGACCTCAGAGAACAGAAGTTCAGGTCCTGTTTCCCAGATAAGGACACCAAGGCCCAGAGGGGAAATGACTCATCCAACAACACACCAGGACGGAGCTGATCCCAGGACCCAGGTTTTCTCACCTCCTGTCCTGTTTTCTTAATTTTTTGCAGTCCCCATGGTACCTAGCACTGTGCTGGCCTCATAACTTTTCAATATGCTCAACCAATTCTTGCTGAATGGAATAGAAACAAGATGCCTCTGTGTACACGTTGCCCTTGGTAATTGATGAAAGCTTTAAAGAATGCATATTTCCTTTGATAAATATCTAGTAAATGTGTATTGCTTGGGCTTATCAGCTCAGTTCTTCCTTGTTCTATATTATTATCTGCCTGATGCTGTATTCAGAACTGGACTGTTTCCACCCCAGGCACTCTTTAGAGGCCAGCAGGGCCACTTAAGTATTGCTCCACCAGAGACCAGAGCTGTGGCCCAGACCACCCTGGCCAGAGCCTCCCAGAGCCTCTGGAATCCTGCCCATGGATCTGAGTATTTCCACCCAGGAGAAATTCTGGGTGAGAGTTTGGAGGTGAGGGCACATTCGAACTGGGTGCCTTGTCTATTCCCCAGGCAATGCTAACTTTAGAAGGCATGAACCCGGGTGAGTGAGAGGGCATGTGGAGGAGATGGGTGCTAGCTGTTAGTCCAGCAGTGTCCCTCGAGCAGAGAGGAAGGTTGCTTTCTCTTCTACTTCAGGTACTGGCCAGGACATTTCTCATGATTCCAGGTGGAGTAGCAACTCCCGGAGCCTCTAGCAGGGTTGCTCACCACTCGTCGTTCCACTCCCCAGCACTGATGCCTCCTTCTCAAAGTCCAATAGTGCTGCCAACCTGTCAGGCTATAGGTTAATGCCGGGCTCTCCTCTGAGACTGACTTCCTTCTACCAAGAGGCCAAAGTTGCCCCTGGGTCCCAGGGTCAGAAGTTCCCCAGTCAGCTATTTGATCCCATCTGCAGGCTCACTCTACATGTGGAAACTGAGGCAGTGGTTAATGAGATAGCCTGTGCCCCCTGTATGCATGGTGACTGGTCTTGGCAAGCGCCTACTCTAGGGACTCATAACAAAAGACAGTTTTATTCTAAGTTCCTTAAAGGCAGAATCATCTCTATATCCCCAGCACCTACCACAGGTACACAAGAAACATGTGGAATGAATGTGGAATTATTTAACCCCCACTTACCCAAGGAGGGGAAATCTGAGAGCTCAGCAAGGCCCCATAGAGTAAATTCTGGTAACTTCTGGGGCATTTGGCCACTGGGGGACTGAGGTGCTTATCTCAGGGACCCCCAGAGAAGAGGACTAGAGTATTGGGCTTGGGATCCCAGCTCCCCCAGGCCCTGTTCCTTGTGTTTGGGGGACAGAGACCTGGGTTTGAATCCCAGTTCTTGCTTGCATGAACTCTGTGACTCTGGGCAAGTGATTTAGCTTCTCCAAACCTCAGCTCCCTCATCTGTGGAGTGGGAAGTATGTAGCCAAGGTGCTCCATGAGACAGTTATTGACGTCCATCATAGCAGATGGGGAGATTCTTTCCCCATGTTCTGAGATCTCGAGAGAAGATATTTCAGAGTCTTCAGAGTCCCCAAGCCTTTACTGAGTATCTGCTATGTGCAAGGTGACATGCTAGGTGCTGGAAAGGCATAAAAAAAAAAAATGTGATCTTATCTCTTTTCTCAAGTGGCTCATACTCTGCTTGAGGGGGCAAAACATAAGCACTGAGAAAGCAAAACCCCAATCCAACCCAACCGCCCAAGAGATATCACAAGGTTGTACCAGAGCAACAGCAAATGGGTGGCACCATCATTATGGGACAGAGGCAGGAGGACCTCTGTCTTGGAGTGACATGGGATGACATTGTTGGGGCGGTCTTTTGCTAAGAGTCCATTGTCTGGTCAAAAAATGCTTACCTTGGCTTAATCTTTTAGCACTCATTCATTGAATTCAATACACATTCATTGTCTTTTTTTGTTCCAGGCAGTGTGCTGGGAGGCAATGTGTGGTTTCTGAGCTCAAGAAGCTTACAGCTTAGGGAAAGGGACGGACACTGAACCAATAATGCCATAAATAGATGTATATTTACAAATTGTTATCAGGGTCCATGAAAGCATGTATAACAAGGGGATCTAATTTAATGAAAGGACCAAGGAAGGCCTATTTCAGGAAGTAATATTTAATTGAGCTCTGCAGATAAGTAAGAGTTGGCCAAAGAGAAGAGAGGAGGGGAGCATTCCAGAAAGAAAAAACAGTCTGTGCAAAGGCCCCGAGGATCAAGGGACACGCTATTCAAGGACATGAGAGAGAGCCACAATGGCTGGAGTACAGAGAGCTAAGGGAAGAGAGGTGAGGTAGGCAGGGACCAGATCACGTAGAAGCTTCTAGGTTGGTTTTTCCCCCAAGTTTGACGAGAAGGCCAGCTGCAGCAAAATCCCCTGGAGTACTTATTAAAAATGAAGATTTCTGGGCCCCATCCCCACAGAAAAATAAGCTCTGTCAGTGGGGATCAGGAATTAGCATTTTGAACTAGCTCCTCAGGTAATTTGTAAGTTCCCTAAAGTTTGAAAACCACTTTTCTGGGCCACATACGGATTTCAGGGACAAAATTGGAAAGATTTTAAGCCCTCCTTTGATTATATTTATGTTCTAAAAAGGTCACTCTGTCTTTGGGAGAAGGCTAGGATGGATGCAGGGAGTGGACTGGTCAGGAGGCAGCTGCAGTGTCTCAGGTGGAAGGTGATTTGGCTGAGAAAAAGGGGTGGGGATGGAGATGGGGCGGAGTGGACTGATTCATGAGATAGTTTGTAGGAAGAACGTTTGTCATTTATTACAGGAACATGTATGTATGTCATTTACTTTCTCTGATTAGATAAGTAGTACATGATGGTTGCAAAATTTCAGATACACAGAAAAAGATAAAGGAGAAAGCAAAGGCGAATATTTTGGTATATATTCTTCTAGATTTTTTTAGATACATACATACTCAGACATATGGATCTAGTTTCTTGTTCACAAAAATGGAACAATTCTGTACTCTCTGATTCCTGATTTTCAAGAAAACAATATATCTTCTTAGGTCAATGTAGACCTATATCATTTTTAATGTCTGGATGGTATTCAGTGGAAACTGAATGGATGTGCCCTAGTTTATTTGCCAATCCCCTACTGATGGTTATTTAGGTTGTTTCCAACTTTTCACATCATTATAAGCAATCTTTTTCCTTCTATACTCATTTTGAACACAACAATGTTTATTTTCTTAGAATAAATTTTTGTTAGTGGAATCACTGGGTCATTGACAAACCGCCTAGGTTTAATCACATATACTCATATTGTGTCCTCAGGGGAGTTGTAGAGGGGGATAGCACCAAAGTCACGGACCGGAAGTCTTCCTTTTGAAGGCTTTGGACTCTTACAATCATACTCTGACCTTTCCCAGTCTTTCCTTTCCCCGGCATGAATGCGGTGTGTGCGGTCGGAGCTGGAGGGTTCAAGACTGGTCCCAGCCACCACCCCCAGCCTGGCGTCCTAGCTGGGGCCTCCGCGGCCCTCCCAGCTCCTAGGAATCCATCCCTAGTTCCCCTCCCCCACCGCGGGAGGGCGTGTTAGGGAGAAGCTTAGGCAGGCAACGATTGCACCATCCACGGTCTGAAAAGGAAGTCGAGGAAGAGCAAGGAGGCAAGTCGAGCGTCCCAAAGGCAGAGCCACAGCAGCCAAACCCGGCCCCCTGCAGCGCTCCTTCTACTACTACTCGCTGGGCTCCGATCCCTTTCCTTCCACCCCCTCCCCAGCCCAACCCTTTGCTGGGTACCGGCCCTTTAAGAAGCTGTCACGGTGGCGCTGCTGGTCCCGCCCGGCAGGGAGGGCCGAGAGGGAGGGGAGGGGTTGGCAGTGGCTGAAGCAGAAAGGGGGGGGGGGGGGTCTAGATCTATTTTTAGCTCCGGGTCGGGTCACGTGACGGGAGTGACGTCTCCGAATGTTGTTGTTGGTGGCGGCGGCGAGCGGAGCCGGAGGAGCCGCCGCAAAGATGGAGGAGCCGTCGAGGAGGCGCTGCCGCTGCTGCCGCCGCCGCTGCTGCCGCCGCCGCCCGCGAAGCCGGAGCTCGAGCCGCAGGGGGTGAGCGCGCCACACCACCCTGATCCCATCTCCCCCGGCCCCCCGGACGCGAGGCGGCGCCCCCTCCTCCTGCCCTCGCTGCCTGTGGGCTCCCCGCGCGCGCGCCGCGTTCCGCGCCCCCCTTCCTTCCTCCCGACGCCCGGTGCCAGCCGGCGCCCTCCGGGAGTATCGCCAGCCCGGGAGCCGGGCCTCGGGGTTACCGCGCGCGCCCCTCCCCGCCCCTCCCATGCAGGGGCGCCTTCCCCAGGTAAGGGAGGGTCCCGCCTTCCCGCGCCCCGCGCCCCTAAATGGCCCGGAGACCGGCCGGGGCTGTCTGATTTGTCCTCTCCCGGGCGGCGCGTGTTGCGTTGCAGTGCGATTTGAGCTCGGCACCCGGATTCTATGCAGACCCTTCTTCGCTGGACACCCCTTTCTTGGTACTCTGAGGTGAGGGGCGCTGCCCAGCCCGCAGCGCTTCTACCCATACCTAGGAACGCATCCTTGATTTTGTGTCCTTGACTTCCGTGCATGAGGAGGGGGCCTGCGGGCCCACTTTACTTCTCCTCTCTTCTATTATTCTCGCCCCCTCCCCGGTGAGGCGTTACTGCGTTTGTTCCCACCCTCTTCTCCTGTCTGACACCCTGGAGCCAGAGAGAGCAAGCTAGGCGATGAAATGCAGCTCCCCCACTTCGTGTCTGGGGTAGATGCCCCTCATTTTTCATCCTGGGTCTGTATCTTATGGAGGCGGAGACACTGCTTGTGCCTTTTAACTTGGAGGAGGCTGCTTCCCAACCCCACCCTTCTCTGGGGGCTCTGGGGAAGATGAGAACTGGCTGAGTGATAAGTAATTAATCTGGGAGTCTGGTTGGTGGGGAGGGAGAAGAGGGGTGGTGGGGGTGCCCCATTTGGGGGAGGAGGTGACCACCTGATATCCCCACTGTTGGCCTTCTGAGATGAGGTGTGTCTCTAAAGAGGAAGGGTAGCAGCTGCAATTGCTTTTGGGGGGCTGCTCAAGAGACCCACCACTCTGACAGTGACCACTGTGCTTCTGGGGCCTGGAATTAGCTTTGGCGATTGGGGGTGGTGGTGATGGTGATTGGGTTCAGGGTCCACCTGGAGGGGGAGGACGGAGCCAGATCATAGGAACAAAAGGAGACAGGGGATGGGAGATCAGGAGTCTTGGCCAGAGGGACCCCCATCCAGACTGCCTTGCAAGACTGGAGCCTGGGGCTGGGTCATGCCCTGGGCCTTCTCAGGTTCAGAGGATGTAGGCAGGGAGGGTTCTCAGCCCGAGTTCTGGGCACCAGAGCCCCTGAGCTTATGCTGGCTCTTGAGATGCTAGGCTAGGCTGGGAATGGTGGGTGAGCCATGTTGGGGGCTGCCTGCTTCTTCATTCCAGTCTTCCCTCCTTCCTCTCTCTCCTAAACACAAAGCTTGGGGGGATCTTGGTTTGCCTCCTGCCCCTTCTCTTGAATCCTCTCTTTGCCCTGTGTCCCCTTGGACTTGGATCTGGGCTATGTCTTGACAAGGCAGGCAGGGGTCTCTCTGAGTTAGAGGGGTGGGCCCCCCAGCATCTGCACTCTGCCCTGGAAATGCATGCACTCCGGGAGCCAGAGAGACAGACACTAGGTACAAGTCACTTGGGGGCAAGGATGGAGAACATGTTAGCTCTGTGTCAGCCTCCCCCCAGTATGTCCTCCTCTTTGGCTGGATCCTGTAATTTGGGGGGGGCAGCAGTAGCACGTGCCCCACCCACTCCAAGTTGCTGCAGAGACAAAGGTTTGCTTTCCCTTCCCTAGAGGTGGCATCTTAGCTGTGAAATGGGGTCTGGGGATGGTGGGGGTAGTTTGTGTTTCTGCAACAGGGAGAGGGGGGATCAGCTAAAGGGGCTGGGGGGAGTGCAGTCCGTGCCGAAGTACCAGCTGCTCTTTAATAATTAATTCTTCCTACTCACATCCCTTTGAGGAGGGATGTCTGGAACACGGCATCAGGCTCAGCCAGCCTGCTAGAGGACGCACTCGTGTTGGTGGGGGGGTGGGGGAGAGACTGCGAGGGGGGGCGGTTCTTGGCATTTTTGGAGCACTGTTGCTTGCTCATGAATGAAAACCTGATGCAGCCCGTGAGGGGGCCTATTGTAGCCGACTTTGGCTAATTAAACTTTCTCTGCCTTTCTTTTCCCCACCACACCTCACCCTAGCCCCGTGCGTGCGGCCCCAGCCCTTTCTTGAATGGGGACCCTGTCTGGTAGTGCTGGGGAGGGGTATCATTGTGCTTGAGGTTTTAGGGCAAACAGACCTGGTCCTCTGCCCTCTGCCTCCACCTCCTCCCTCCTGCCCGTCTTAACCCCCCCACCCCCCCATTTTTTTCTAGAAATAGCAGCCTCCTCCATCTGGCTTGTGCAGATGCCTGGAGCTGCGTCTGAGCAGACAAACAGAAATGGGCCGATTGCAAAAATGAATTTGTCAGCCTGGTGCCTTTTTTCCTCCCTTGTTGCCCTCCCCCTTCCCTTAGTTTGGGGCCTGGACATCCAAGTCAGCCACCCCTCGGGGCCCCGATAATCCCAGACTTCTGGGCCCAGCTGAGGGGAGGCACAAGGTGATGGAAGCTCCTGGAGGCTGGGGAAAGTGGTCTGCTGTGGCCCTGGTCAGGGGATGTCAAGATGAGGGTTCTTTGTGCCTTAGACTGGGATGTCTGGGCTTGTAGCTTTCTGAGGAAGTCTTTGGGGCAGATCTCAGATTGTGAGCAATCTCTGGCTCACAGGATTTGGTTCAGACAGCTCACCTGGCTGCCTGTGACCTGGGGAGGGGACCCCAGCCTCGGTGCTCAGGACTTGGGCCTGCCTCTAGTGGGGCCAGAGCTGGTGTGTTGGGAGGGGGCTGCCTGGTGGTGCTGGAGTCCAGGTTCCTGAGAGGCCCTCGAAGAGACACCGACTCCCCAGGAATTCTGAGGGAGTTGTTTGAGGGACAAGCAACCTGCAGGGCAGCATTGTGAACTTGTGGCCTTTGGGGCATTACATTGCTCCATGTCTCCCTCACTTGTCTGCCCTTCTCCTCCCACCCTCTGCCAGAGTTTTTGTTGCTCATGAGTGGGGTGGAGGGTGTCCCTCTAGGGTTTTTGCCCTACCTACCCTGGCTTAGCCATGAGCTTGTAAGGTGAGATGCAGTCGGTTTCCCTCATTCTTTGTCCTAGCTGGAGCTGGGAGGTGGGTTTGGATCCCGGAGTGGGACAGAGGTCTGACTGGAAGAGAGAGTTCATGGGGGTGGGGCAGGGCCCTGGAGTCTGCCTACGTACCACGTCACAGAAGCCGGGCTGCTCACTGGTTTGGCATCCAAGTCTCAGGTCATCCAGGAGCCACACAGCTCTTGGTCCCTGACTGCCCACCGAGACCCTTATATAACAATAATCAGCAGTGAGTTTCTCCGGCAAAGGAGGGAGCAAATAGCTCAGGTTTTCACCATCATGCTGCCCTTTTTCCCCTTCATGCCCTACCCAGACAAGAATCTACTCCTGTCCTGATCAGGCTGGGAACGCTGCTTTGTTTCCCAGGGAGGCTCCTCTTCGCTCGGAGGCTTGACGAGGGTTGGCAGACACTCTCTGCAGGTGGACAGGGGTCCAGGGGTCCTGCTGCATCCTGCAGGGTGGTGAAGAGTGCAGCCTAACTGAGCCCACAGGCAGTTCTAGGAGCCCCTCCCGGTCTCTTCTCCCCAGGAGGTGAGGGCAGTGGGGGCTCAGGGCTGATCTTAATCTAGTTTTTGTGTCTTTGAGGCTCTGCCCCTTCTGAGCATCCTGTGTGCGTTTCACTAAGGAGAGGGGCTGGGCCGCTCAGCTACTGGGAATCGTGGGAATTTCTGAACCTGTGTTCCCCAGCCCACGGGAAAGGGTGTGAGCAGGACTGGGCGCCAGCCCTGGGGTGGGCACGGGCTGAGCTGCCTGCCCATGCGGGCCCTGCCAGACACCAACAGCCCCACCTGCCGAATTCCTGAGCTTGGCCCCAGCCCTGCTCAGCCTCTTTTGTCCTTGCCCCACACCTGTGCCTGCCGGTAGCAATTCAGCCCCTTCATGCTGCTTCCTTGCACCTCCCCATTTGAGTGCACCTTTCTCCAGCTACAGACTCCAAACTCTGTGGGCGAGAGCAGGGGGCAGCAAACTTAGGAAGACCTCAGGTGTGTGCACGTGCCTGTGCGTGCATGTGTGTGTGTGTTTGTGGTCACGTGTCCCTGCCACGGCTGACTGCGGGGCTCCTCGGCTCCAAATGGGCCCCACCCCTGGGACTCCTTGATGAGAATGCAAGACTTACTGAGAATTAATCCTGCCGGGAGGTGGGGCTGTTCAGGGGGCAGAGCTGATTGCCTGTTCCTAGCTAGGGGAGCAGAGTTAGGGCTTAAACATCGGGCTCCTCTCAGCCTCATCTGATTGCTTCCTGCTACCTTGCTTTCACTGGGTATTGGAGGGCCTGCCTTCATTTGGAAGAAAATGAATGAGATAATGTCTAGGGTGGATCATGGGCTGTTAGGGATGGGCCCAGGTGGGTGCATGCGTAGTGTCTGAGGCTTGAGGACTAGCTATGGGGCTGGAGGGGGTGGGGAGCTGGAGGAGTGGGGTTAGGTTGGCAAACTCATGGTCCTGTAATACTGGGACATCCTCCATTACTATATGCTACACAGGCCTACTGCTGGACCTTTCGGTACCTTTGTACAAACTGGAAAAAGGTGTCCCTTATTCTGGGCGGACTCAGCCTGTGTCAGACCCCTGGCTTGGCAGGCAGAGCCATGGGCACAGGGTACAACTTGTACAACACACAAAAAGCCCTGGGCTTGGGCCCTGGGCCCCTAGTCTGGGGGGCGCTGGATGTGGAGCCTTTCCAAATTCCTGGAAACAGCATGGGTTATGGGTAGAAGAGGGTTGGTTACCCTCTTTCCCTGACCCGTTGTTGAATGGGGGAGACCAAGACAGAGCACGTCGCATTTCCAGAGTTGGGTGGCACAAGGATCAGAAAGTAGGGAGAAGTTGAACTGTCCACCTGAGAGTCCCAGCTCAGGCTAGGGGGTTGGGATACCAGTCTCTCCCTTAACTTCTGCCAGGGTCTCCAGATCTGCCCTGTATCTTCCCACTGCCATGGACAGAGTTCAGAAGCCTCCCTGCGCTTTCTCTGTCGGTGCACGCCTAGTCCCACATCAAGCACCCTCAGGAGTCTGTAAGGTCTCCCCGCCTGGCAGTGGACGCTGTTGCCTGAAAAGGAGTTTGTTTGGATGGGGCCACAGTAGCCATTTCCCATCCTTTGAGTGTTGGAAACCTCACCAGTTAGAGAAGAAACCAGGGTCTGGTCCAGTTTTGCCGATTTCCCTCTGTGCCTCTGGGCAGGTGTCCCTCCCTCTCTTCCCCAGGTGTAAACTGACAACCCTCCGAGGTCTCCTTCGACTCTCAGATTCCTGAGTTGGGGGCCTCTAACCCTGCTCCATCTCTCCCCAGGGATGCCGTTCTGAGTGCCTGACTGCCTCGCCCCGAAGGATGGCCTCGGATGGGCATTAGAGGCACAGCGGCCCCGGGCTCCTGTCCCGTCCGTCTGTCTGTTATCGTCTCTCTCTCTTGACATCGCCGCGGCTCCACCCCCTCCCGTCCCAGCCCCCAACGCCAGCTTCCTGCGGGCCCAGAGCCGGCATGAACTCTCCCACCGAGTCGGGTAAGAGCTGAGAGGCTGGAGAAGAGCACCCTGGGGTGGCTTTGGTTGCGATCACCTGTGTGGTTTTCCATCCCAGGCCAGCTGACCTTCAGGGTCTGAGCTGTAAGGGAACGTGGGGGTCAGGAGTGGAGAAGCATTTCGAGAACAGGGCAGAGGCAAACCTGAAGTTATTGACCGTGGGGTAGACCTGGGAATTGATGGGTCAATGGTCCAGCCTGGCCTTGGGAGGGCATGGGTCCAACTCTGTCCCCAAGCCTGCCCTCTTAACTCGGGAGCCTTCAATTTCAGCTCCGCCCTGCCCTGTTTGCCAAGACAGGCAGGCCTGATGGGGGATGTGTGTCCCTGAATCTCTGGGCGGTCTGGGGATGATGTTGGAAGAAGTCCCCACAATAGCTGAATGCCCAGCTTCCTTTTTGTGGTGGTGGCTTCTCTTTCTGGTGGAGTATCTCTGTGTTCTATACTTTTTTCTTGGTGGAGGTTTGGAGGGCCTTTGGCCTTAGCCTGTGTTGGGATGTGTGGTATTGGGGTGGGGGTGCAGGAACATGTTGGTAGAGGAGTCTTGGCTCTCTCCTTTGAGTCCAGGTAGACTACCCTTCTCCTCTTGGACTCTGGATATGGTGGATTCCCAATTTGGGGTCTTTGACTCTGAGATTTCCTATTCCCCTCTGCTCCTAGGAGCCTGCCTAGTGCTACCAGAAATAGTCTATGGGTGGGACTCTAGGCAGCTTTGTGTACGGGTGGGTCTGGGTGTATGCCCATGAGGATGTGTCCAAGTGGCCTGAGCTGGACCCTCAGGAGTTTCACAGGAGGGTCATGGGTCAGTGTGGTCAGAGTAATAACTGCCTTCTCTCCTTGGCTGTCTCCTTCTGCACAGTCTTAAAGGGTTAGAGTCCATCTTGCTCAACTTTAACCCCCCACTGTCCATCCTGTCCCCCACATCTTTTTCTGTAGGGGTGGAGGGATATTTTTCGTTCTTTTACAGATAGGGAAACTAGGGCTTGGAGATGCAAGCCCATTTGCAGGATGGTACAGAAGTGGCATCAGGGGAGAGTCCAGGCCCCCCTCCCGTCTCATTCCCCATCACCACTTTGCTGGACCTGATGCTCTCTGTTGTGGGGACACAGTGCTGGCGATACGTGGGAGAGGCCCTGACTGGGGTCCTGAGGGGTTCCAGCAGAGTCAGGGAAGCTGGAAGCTGGAAGCTGGTGGGATTGTTTGGCTTTGTGCCATTTGTCTTGGTCAAGGCCGCACCCCCCTTCCCTCTCCAGTGTGATATCCCCTGGGCGCAGGCTGCAGGTGGAGTGGAGTGCCAGCTGGAGGAGACTGGGCTCCTGAGACTCACCAAGTTGGCTTTGCCTGGTGAGCCCCCTCCTGCAGGGTTTTTTTTTTTTTTTTGGTGAGGAAGATCGGCCCTGAGCTAACATCTGCCAATCCTCCTCTTTTTTTTTTTTTCCCGCTGAGGAAGACTGGCCCTGGGCTAACATCCATGCCCATCTTCCTCTACTTTATATGGGACGCTGCCACAGCATGGCTCGACAAGAGGTGCGTCGGTGCGTGCCCGGGATCTGAACCGGCGAACCCCGGGCCGCCGCAGCGGAGGGCGCGCACTTAACCGCTTGTGCCACCGGTCCCCCCCCCCCCCCCGCAGGGTTTGCAGTTCCCCCTCAAATCCTCCTGCCTCTGCCTTGGCTTCATTTGATCTGTAGGGGCTGTGCCAGGTGTTAGACATGGAGAGGTCTGTGTGACTCCGGTGCTGGAGGGTGGGCTGTCAAGCTCTGACTTCCTGCTTCCTCCTCTGAGGCTGGGCTGGTGACGGGAAGAGGAGAGGCCTGGTGGGTTCTCATCGGTCCCTTGCCCATCTCAGCTGGACACTGCCCCTAGGAAGGTCTGGCAGTAGTGCCAGCTGCTCCTTTCCTCTGACCTACTATGCTGACCTGTCCAGGAGCCACCTCCAGTCACAGTGGGCCTGGAGTCTAACCCTTGGCCAAGGGAACAGAGGCTGCCCAGAGGCATCTGTTGGTGGCTTGGGAAGAACATTTCCTAGCTTGGGAGTCTCATTCCCTGAGAGTGAAAGGTTAAATTAATCAGCCTCAGGTAGATGAGGTACTGGGTTGCCTTTCCAGATGCTGGTGGTCCACGTTCGCCTTGCACCCACTTCTGCCAGGGCTGGCAGGAGTGTGGTGGTAGCTGGAGGCGTCCACTGGTGCAGGAGGCAGGCAGTCTGGGGGTGGCACTGAGCCTGGCCAGGAGGGGCCTCCTGAGTGGGGCCTATAGAATTGGCTTTGCCTCCTGGCTGGCTTTCCGGATCCCCCCAGCAGGGGGAGACGCTGTCTTCTCATGTTCAGGAAGGAGGGAGAAGGGGAGGGGGCTAGAGATTGGGAACCTCATTTTAGGATTGTGGGGAGGCCTCAGAGCTGGGATCATTGCTTGGGGGTGTGCCCCTGAGGCCCTTCCCGCTGAGTTTTCTTGGGGCTCCAGGACTGGCTCTCTCACTTGTGGAGTTATAGCTGCCCTGGGCCAGGGAGACGACCAGCCTCCACGTGGCTCTTCCTCTTCAAGGGGCCCAGCACCTACTATTCCCAGAGCTCAGGATGGCATCTGGGCTGGGGCTGCGGGTATCCTGCGCCTGGCAGAAGCCTGGAAACCATGTGCCTTTGGACTCCAAGGAAGTAAAATGAAATCACAAATTGTAGCTAGAGCACGCAGGTGTCTGCTTCCCCTGTGGACGCCCTGCAGAGAGCCTCAGGAAGGGCATGGGGCCGTGGGCAGGGGGAATGATAAGAACGGTTAGTCCCCAGGACCTGGGTGCCCTGGCCCCTGAGCACCTCCCACCCTCTCCCGTATCCCTGAAGACTCACTCCTCTTTCCTTAGGGCACACAACAGCAGGCCTGGGTGAGGGGCAGAGAGTTCTCTGCTGTTCCTGGTTCCCCTCAATTTCTTTCAGTGCAGGAACTTGCCTATTTGGCAAGTGTTTGTTGAGTATCCCCAACATTTTTTTTTTTTATAAATTTTATTTTATTTATTCATTTTTTTTTGTGAGGAAGATCAGCCCTGAGCTAACATCCATGCCAATCCTCCTCTTTTTGCTGAGGAAGACTGGCCCTGAGCTAATATCCATGCCCATCTTCCCCTACTTTATGTGGGACGCCGCCACAGTATGGCCTGACAAGCGGTGCGTCGGTGCGCGCCTGGGATCCGAACCCGGGTGGCCAGCAGTGGAGCGCGTGCACTTAACTGCTACGCCATGGGGCCGGCCCCCTCCCCAACATTTCTGACTCTGACCTTAGCCTGAGGGGAAACAGAAGAAAAAGTAGAAGATGGTCCATCTCTGTCCTCATTGCAAGCGAGTTAGTAAGAGAGAGTGTCCCGAATGAGGGGCGGCAGGCCGGGACTTGGAGCAGTTTACTTCTGGGGCTCACCCCTCCTCCTTGGGGAATGGGAGCTGATCGACTTACCTGTGGGCTGGACTGGGCTGGATGCCAGCATTTGGCCTGATTTGCCTCTTGCAGTCCTGGGAATACAGGCAGAGGCCACTGCTTCCCTGAGGAGGCCTCTCCCTGGTATCTGCTTCTCTTCAGGCAAAAGGGGGCTCAAGGAGTGAGCTTTTCTTTATTTTTCTGAAACTGATCATGTCTGCTCCCCTCAGTGGGATTGAAGGACTGACTGAATCTGGCCCCTGCCTGGGCTCTGCCGGCCAGGTCGGAGGACCTCCCTGGGTCCTGGGCAGAGGCTTGCTCTGATCACTGTCCTATCCTCTGTGCCCTTGCCCAGAGGTGAGGGCAAGAGTGAGGCCCACCGTGCGAGCCAGTCTAGATGGTGACAGGGTCCCAGGAGGAGGCAGCCAGGTTCCTTAGCCGCAGCGTGGGAGGGAGACAAGCTTCATGACAACGCCTCCTTGCCCAGCACCTCCCAGCACGCTCCCTACTTTCTCTCCTTCCCTTTTCCAGGAGGGAGGGCGGGCAGCTGCCCCCTCCTTTCTGGGTGACCAGAGAAACTGGGGCATGGGCGTGGGGTAGGCCAGGAACCTCGGCATCCTGCCTCCCAGCCTTGGGCTTGGGCTCTGCCTCTGAGCCCCTGGGGAAGGCGAGCAGCCAGCCCTGAGGAGGGGAAAGTGGGTCAGTGGCAGCATGGGGCAGGGGTCGGGGAAGTAGATTCCTGGCGTCCCTTCTCCACTTAGATGTCGCTGGCGCACCTCTGTGTTCACTATAGATTGGGATCTGCTCTGCCCTCCTCTTCTCTGTTCCATCATTCCAAAGGGATTGAAGGCTTAGAATGGATGGTCAGAGGAGGCAGGGTCAACCCCGAGGGGATGTGGAAGATGCCAAAGGAGATGTTCACGTTTTTCCTGGACTTGGTTTCAAGTGAGAGAGTTCAGCCAGCACCTAGCATGAGACCTGGCACATGGCAGCTCCCAGGCAATGCTGACGGGCTCCAGCATGACTGGGCTCAAAGGGCAGGAGGGAGCCGGAGGGCAGGCAGGCCCCAGGGCAGCTGGCACTCCACACTTCATCTGGGGTGCTCCTGGGCCAGCTCTTGGCTTTTTTACTGTGCACAAAGCAGACGGGGCTTTCTTCCTTTCAATCAGGGCGCCCTCCAGCCTTTTGGGCCCAAGAAATGGGAGCCTGCAAGAGCTCAAGGAGCCAGCATTGGGTTCTCCTCCTCCAGGTTTAGAGGGTTAGGAGGCCTGCACCCAGCCTTCAAGGGAGGGAACAAGGTCAATGTGGTCTGGAGGGGTTAGTGCTGGCTCCGAAGGAGGCTCGTATACCCCATGCTTGGTAAGTGCTCTGTAAGGTTTGTGGGATGACACTTGGGAGAGCTGGATGAGTGGGCATGGAGAAGAGAAATGAACCATGAGGAGAGGGGCTATAAAGCAGGAAGGATTGAGGTTAGACTTTGGAACGATTGAGGTTGGACATATTTGCATCACTTGAATCTCAGAAGGAAAAAAGACACTTGTCCCCATCCCAGCCCTCCTCTCTTATTCCCCTGGAGGATTCTGGGAACTGCACCGTGGGTTGTCTGGCTGTGTCTGGCACTTTGCTTCCCACTTCAGGTCCGGACTTCATGAAGTCGGGACAGTGTTGAGAATTGCCCGGAGCCCTTGGCTCTGCACCCCTGGGTGTGCAGTCTCCTGGGTGCCCCTATCTTCCCTAAGCAAGGAGTTCTCTTTCCTTAGGTTTTTGGCTATTCCAGGTTCTGGGGGCCCTGCTTTTAAGTTGCTGTAGCTGATGACTTCCTTTCCTCCAGATCAGGGCTCCCCTACCGTACTCTCCTGTGCCTGGGGCAGGCAGAGAGAGCCAGGACAGGGCTAGCCAGCCCTTCTGGTTGCTCCCAGCGTGGGTGGGCGGAGTCCTGGGCTGGGAGGGGCTGCTGCCCCTGGCTTTCTGGGCTCCCTTGAGTCTGCTGCCCATCACCCCGCTGAGGGACATGGCCTTCCCTTCCCTTTCTCTTGAGAGAGAGCCTGGTTGGCCAGGTTGAGGTTGGGGCAGGGGGTGTTGAATCAGGTCCCCAGACGTGCCCTGAAGTGTCCACTAACACCAGAGGCCTGTGGGGAGCACTGCTCCATCACTGTTTTTCTAGAGTCTGCTGGCTGAGAAGCTGAGGATCCAGCTTTGTTTAGGTTCTGTTCCCCCCTCTCCCCTAATATACATCTTGCCAGCCAGTCTAGGGCCTGGGAAAGCCCACCTCTGCCACTTCCCCTCTCCATGTGCTCCCTCCACCTGAGGGCAAGGAGGCCCCTTTGCTGTCCCTGGCTGGCAGAAGCCCTCTGGGAAGATGGGCTCCAGGAGCCACAGCCACTGTGTCCTTGGTTGGCCAGCTCCTCCTGGGCTCCTGACAGGAGGGTGAGGTTATCCAGTCCAGGGAGAGGACAGGTGTCCCTGGCTCCATGCCTGGAGTTGGGGGCAAGGAGGGGCCAGGAGGTGCCTCCAAAATAGCAACTGTGACATCAGGAAGGGGGAGGGGAGACACAGACCCAGGAATAACCAGGCTATTAAAGGCTGCAGTGAGGTCAGGGGGCCAAGTGGGATCTCTGGACCAGTGGGAGGCACAACCTGAGGAGAAGAGATGGCCTAGAAGTGGGCAGTGTGGGTGGGCGTCACCAATCCTCATGGTGCAATAGCCTGAGGTCCCAGCAGGGCCCCACAAGCAAGGGCTCCTCTGCCAGGCTTGGGGCTGGTGGGAAAGAGCTGGATGCTGGCAGCCTCTTGACTCTATTCTTAAGGAGGCTCCAGCCTCAAGTCTGTACCTACTTGGGTATTGGGGGTCACTGTACCTGTTAATGGAAACCCTAGGGCAGTTTCATATACTCCCTTGTGCAGGAGGCAGTGGGCTGTGGTGGTTAGAGGTCAGACTTGAGCCTCAGACATCCCAGCCCTACCATTTAAGCAGCTGTATGACCTAGCATGAGTGACTTCATCTCTCTGTGCCTTGGTTTCCCCATCTGCACCTATCTACTGAGGTCATTGTGCAGAATAAATATGGTAATGTATGTACTGCTTTTAGCATTGCACCTGGCACATTGCCAGGGAAGAGCTAGCTGTGTTCTGAGAATGGGCAGGTGATCCCTGGTCCTCTTTCCCTGGGCGAGGGCGAGGCCTGTCCGGGAGGAGTCTCCCTGCCCACTGGAAAGAAGCCACACAGCCTGTGGAGGCACCACCTCTAATGGGTAGGAGGAAGCTGCCAATTAGCTACTGCTCTGGGGTCTCCCTGCTGGTTGCGAGGGCAGGGAGGCACCTTCCAGTTCTGAGGGAAGGCAGAAGTTAAATAAATTCCCTTCTGGCTGTTAGAAGGACTCCAGGGAAGATGCAAGGTTAGGCCAGGTGGCCCTGCCTGCCACCCTCTCCCAGACCCTTTTGGTTCCTTTACCTGCTCTGGATGGCGAGAGGGAAGATAGAGGATAGAATCTGGCTTTTTGGTCTCCATCCCCTTGCCTGCCAAGAGCAGGGCCAGAGCTGCTCCCAGACGCATGGGTATTCGGCAGTCCTCCCCCAGCCCAGCCTCTGGCCACCGGGCTCTGTGGCCTTGGCCCTGAGTGCAGGCCCTCCCCTGTTCCCATCCCCCTGCCTGGCGCTTCCTCCTGGGGTGGAACGCGCCTCCCCCCCCCCCATGGGGCCTCCGCCAGGCCCGGGCTCCTGGCAGCCGGCCGGCGGCTCCCTGAGCATGCTCCACCTATTTATAGACAGGGCCCTCCCCCAACTGCTATTTCAGTCTTCTGCCAGCTGCCGGCGGCTCATTCGGGAAGGAGGAGCAGGGAGCCGGGCCCAGAGCTGTCACCTAGGGCTGGGAGGGAACACAGAGAGCCCGCCTTGCCTGCTGAGCTCCCCTTCCTGTCCCGAGTGCTGAGCCATACCCCAGCTCCAGAGAGCTGGGGAAAGGCCGGTGGTCAGATGCCCCTCTAGAGGAGAGCTGGGCCTGTAGCTCCAGGGCCTCCCGGCTCCTCCTGCGGCAAGGAGTGCCCAGGCCGGATGAGGCACCTCCCCACAGTGCGGGTCCCCGCAGCAGTGGCCTGAGGGAGCCCCTGAGCAGTGAGGGCCCTGCCCCACCACCTTCCCTTTGGCCGACTCCCGCCTCCGGCGGCCCCCTCCCTGGCATGCTGCTGGTACCCAAGGCTCAGGGGCTTGTGGAGATGCTGCAGACCATCTATGAGACAGAATCCTGTTTCTCAGCAGATGGGATGTCAGGCCGGGAACCATCCTTGGAGATCCTGCCTCGGACCCCTCTACATGGCATCCCCGTGGCAGGTAAGTACCTCGGTGTCCTCACTTGCCCTCTGCCATTGGGCATCCTTGTCCCTGGGGCTGAGCATCTTGCTCCAAGCCTCGCCCAGATGGGGTCTTGCTGGATCTTTCTGGAGGGCTTTGTTCAGAATATGGGTGGTCAGGGGAGCCTTGCTCACTGAGTGGGCTTTCCTGCCCTCCCTGGCCCAGAACCTGCCCTCCTGCCATGCCTTCCAGCTGCACTGTGCTGCATCCCCTTGAGTCCCTTTGGCCTCCAGCAGGGTCAGCATCAGCTGCCGGGGGCTGTGTATTACTAGAGGATCCTGGCCTAGTTGGCATGGTGGTCAGAGGGGAGGAAGTGGGTCCTCTGCCTCTGGGCCGCCTACTCCCCAGGTCTGGGCAGAGGAAGAAGCCATAGCTGGAGGGTCCATAAGAATAAAGGCTACCCCAGCTCCTCTGGCTGGGTTCTTAGGGGCAGAGGATCGATACAGTGAATTCTGCAAGTCCCCACTCAGGAGTCCCCTGGGAATCAGACACCTGGGGAGCAGGCTTGATGCACTTGTGGTCAAGTTAGGCAGAGGCTGGCAAGTAGGATGTTGGGGGCCTGGCTGCCTTAGTTCCTAGCTCCCCCATATCTCTCCTTCCCCCAGGCCTTGGTTTCTTCCCATCAGATGAGGATGAAGGGATGTTACTGTGGCTCATACAGGCTTGAGGACCCCCTAGCCCTGCCACCTTTTCAGCAGGGACTTTTCTGGCTCTTTGCTGGGGGTGGGGTCCCCCAGAGCTGGGCCACTCCCTCCCAGGAACCTGTTGGCAGCATCAGGCCTTTTCTGGCACAGCCTCCCAACCAGGCCGGCACCACAAGATGCTTCCTCTAGGGAGGGGCCTGCTGGACCCATGCCTGTTTGGCCCCTCCTGGCAGTGGCTTGGCACTTGGGTGTGGGTGTCTATGTGTGTATGTATAGGGAGTTTTTGCCTCTGGATATGTGGGTGTGGGTCCCAAGCTTTGAACTGGAAGTTGGGAGCTGTGTGCCTATGCAGGTACCTGTGATTTGGCTCTGAGTTGTCCAGGGATAAGGTTGCAGCTGGACTGGGATGTGTCAGAGGATGAATGTTTTGGGAAGATTTGGAAAACCCTTGGAACAAGGCCGGCTGTCTGCCTGGGCAGGGATGCCCATGCAGTCTCCCAGGGGAGGGGCATAACCCTGGGGGCCAGTCTTGCAGGGCAACCACGCAGGCCGCTGGGATGGGGGCATAACCCTGGGAGTCAGTTGTGCAGGGTACCCACGCAGGCCCCTGGGAGGAGGTATAAGCACAGAGGGCTGGTCTAGCCCTGATCTAGTTGAGCCTGCAGCTCTAGCTAAAGACCCTGCCTGCTGACCCCTACCCCAAAACCTCTGGAGGTCAAGGTGGTCTCTTGGAAAGCAAAGGACCGACTGTGCAGAGCATTTGCTTGGGAGCAGCTCCACCCATCTGGCAGATGCCGTATCAGTCCACCCATCCTGCCCTGTCCCCCCCGTCCCTTGCCTCCGAGCAGTGGCTGGTGGTTGGCCTCCTCAGCATATTGTCTCACCTTCTTTCAAGTTAGACTCCAGAAACCTTGCAAGCTGGAACCCTGCTACCCCCATCCCTTCCCTAAGGCTGCCTGTCCCTGCATAGATCCCCCCAGCCAGTCTCTCTCTCCAGATCCTTTTTGCACCCCCCCGCCCCGCCCCATGTACACTGCCTAGCCTTCTGAGTGGTGGCGTGGTCCATACTGGCAGGAGGGAGGCGTGAGTCACCTCAGCGGCTCGGGGAGAGGGCTAAGAATGTTCCCCCTGCGCAGCTCTGATGCTGTGTCTCTGACGCGGCTGGGGACAGATATAGGCCTGGAGCTCGCCTGCCTTGTTTTTTTTTTTGGACTCTGGAATGTAAATAGATGTTTCAAATAGAAACGCTTTAACCTTTGGGTTAAAAAAAAATCCACCCCAGATAAACACGGCCATGAGGGCCCAGGCAGCCTGGTGTTCCCCCCACCCCCCACCTCCTCTCCCATCTCTTGATCAGTCTCCAGACAGGATGCAAAAGCCCATGGCTGAAAAAGCAGGTGGCCAGGGACGCCTCTTGGGCAGTGTGTGTCGCCTGGCCTTCTCAGCCCCAGGGTAGGGGCAAGGGGCTTTCCAGGGTGGCTGTCGACCCTGGGCTCTTTGATTACTCTAGCAGCAAGTCTTGGGAACCCTATTTTAGGGGCATCCTTTGCTTTCTGCTGTTCCCCAGCACTTAGCACAGTGCCTGGCACATGGATGAATGAATATTGCTTGAGGGGGCTGGCGTCCAGGGCTGATGGCAGGATTCCTGGGCTCTATTCTGGGGCTTGGCCCTCTGAGTGACTGGAGACAGCTATAGTGAGCTGCCCCAGCGGGGAGCCAGAGCCTTGGCAGGCGGAGCCCATGAGGGATGCAGGGCACTCTCTGCTGTTCCTGCCTGAGGAGAGGGACAAATCGCACCTGCCTAGTGTGATCAGAGGTCTTCCTTGACCAACGGGGTCTCTGCCTAGCTCCTTCAAAACAGCCCAGCATACAGTGGCTACTTCCCTCATCCAGGCCTGGTCCCGGCTTGGGGAGCCTGGGAGCTTGACCTCCAGTGTGGGAGTCCCAAGGATGCCGAGCTGGGGGATCCCCTGCCTCCCTTCTGTGAGCCCTGGATTCCCCTCTGGCCTGGAATGGGCAGAGCTGATGCTTGGGCAGCGTGCAGGATCTTATGAACAGGCACGGAGGAGCAGTCTCCTTTCCCCAGGGAGGCAGGGTGTGAATTCTGCTTGTGCCAGGAAGGGATGCTATGGATGCTGGGAAGGGCCATGGGGTTCGGGTTTGGTATTCGGGTTTCCCCTGGATATTCTTATTCACGTTCTTCAGACCATTCCAAGCCTGGCTTTGTGTATGAGTGTGTAGGTGTCGGGGTGTGGGAAGGAAGGAAGAGTGAGACTCAGGTGGGAAGGGAACTAAGATTATAATGTACTAAGTGACAAGGGTATCAGGTGCTTTCCTTACCTTGTCTCTTTTAGGAAGGTATTAATAGCCACATTTTATAATTAAGAAGGACCAGAGAGGTTAAGGAACTTGCCCAAGGTCACAGAGTGTGTGACAGCTGGGATTCAGATCAGGTCTCTGTGTTGGGCCACCACTAACCCAAACAAAAGCTCCTCTGTGCAAATTTTAAAAAGGTAGCCCTCCTTCCGGGTGGATACATCCTCATGCTAGAGTTCATGGCTTAGCAGTTGGAGCGTGGGCTAGATTTCAGCCCCCAACTTTCCCCTTCAGTTGGGTGCCCTTGTGCAGTACACAACCTGCACAACCTTATGTGGTGGGCCTGTCTCTTTGTGCCTCCAAAGTTTGTGGTCCTGAAGAATAGAGACCTGAGGTTTCAGAGAGGACGCTTTGTTTTCTATAAATACTAGGGACCACTTGGTCAGCTATTTCCCTCCCTGCAGGGATTTCGGCTCAAGGGGAGAAGAGGCTCAGGAACAAATTTGAACACCCCGTCCCACACAGCCTCCCTTGCCCCCTTTCCCTCCTCCTCATCCCCTCCTCTTGTTTTTGAGACCCTCAGCTGTCCCCTCCTTGCTGCACAGCTGCCAGACAGGAAATCAGATTAACTGTGTCCACACACACAGCTGTAACAGCTGTCAGGTTGGCAGCAGAAATGAGTGCAGCCAGTCTGGGGACACTATGAGAAAGTAGTTCTCAAACTTTCAGTTGCATCAGAATCATCAAAGGAATATATTAAAATGCAGATTCCCAGGCCTTCCCCATTCAGATTCTGTAGGGCAGCCCAGGAACCAGCATTTGAAACACATCTCAGTTGATTCTGATGTGAGCAGACACAAACCATGCTTGGAGTAAGGGCTGATGGACAGGGGTCATGTGCACAGGGATCATGGAGCCCAGTAGCCTGCCGATGGTTGTCACCGCTATCCCTGGAAGGCCTCGGTGGGCTTTGGGATTCCTGGGAGAAGGGCCTACTGCAGAGGGAGGGAGGCTGTCACCCCGGTCAGAGTCAAATCCAGCTCCCAGCAGCCTGGCAGTCTGGAGAAGGGAGGATGTTTTGAGACGCTGGGGAGCAGGTGCCCAAACCAGCTGGGGCAGGGATTATGGCAAGTGGCCAGGTGGGCAGGTGGGCAGGGCTCCCTGCTGGACACTCAGGACTGGGTTGTGCTGGGGGAGTGGAGGCAGAGCCCCTGCCCTGGGTCCCCTGCAGGCCCCCCCAGGTGCAGAGTGAACAGTCCCAGCAACAGCTGCAGACTCTGAGTGGTTAGTGTGCTTTTTAATCGCCTCTAGCTTGGTGCCCAAGTGTTTACTGGAAATGGCTGGGCTGGAGAAGTGTCTGCTTCTCCAGACAGCAGGCCAGGAGCAACGACTAACTCCATCGTCACCAGCGAGAGACGCTTTGTGCCTTCCATCAGGGCTCTGCCTGCTCTAAGCGCAAGGTCCTTCTGAGGCACGATCTGCCCCAAGTTTCTGGGGGTTCCGTCCACTCAGCCCCCTTCTCCCCTGTGCTCCTGGGCTTTGGTGTTCTGGGGGCCAACCAAGTGCCCCGTCTAGATCCCTGGATCCTTAATACAGAGTTTGGCTTCTCGCTCTGTCTCTCATTAAATTCAGGAGCAGTCCTCCAGGGTTTTCCTGTTTTTTAGTGGGAGGCAGAGAGAGAGCCAGAAGACCCGGGGTTAAACCCTGGCTCCTCCGCCTCCTTTCCGGGTGACATTGGGCAAATCTCTTCCATTTCTGGCCTCACTGTTCTCTGTCAACTAGGGAGTTGAATTGCTGATCCGCAGGCCCTTCCTGCACTGGCATTCTAAGAGTCTCTGAAGTCAGTTTCACCTTGCTTCTGCCTTGCGAGGAGGGGCTTAGGGTCTCCCAAGTCCTGGCCCAGGAGGATGTGGAATAGGACTGGGGAGAGGGGTGTTGCCTGCAGTGGGCACAGTGCAGTTCGATACCAGTGAAGACTCTCTGACTGCTTGGAGCGGGGGGCGCCAAGAGCAAGGACCAGAACGCATGCTCATCTGTGCTAATGCTTTTGAGGGACAGGAGGGAGCCCGCCGCTGTGGGCTGAGCCACAGAGGACAGAGTGGCCCTTGTTGGAGGCAGCGAGGCCGGAGAGACAGCCTCCAAGTGCTGCCGCTGGGAGGAGGCTGTTCCTAGAGCTTTTTCCTTCAGCGTTGGGGTCCAGTCGCTGGCCCCTCGAGCGGGTGTGGTGTGGGGCCCACGGGAAGGGCATTGATTGGGACAGGACCACAGAGCGACCTTGGGACAGTCTGAAATGAGACAGCTAAGGCTTCACTCTGGCAGAGGTCTGAGCTTGGCTTCCTTAGAATTCAGGCAGTCTGTGAACTTGGCTCCACATAATCCTAAGTATTTTACTTCGTGTGTTTTAGAAACATTTCTGAGAAGTGGTCCATAGGCTTCACTAGATTGCCAGAGGGGTCCAGGACAGACAAAATGTCAGGAGCCATTAATAATAGCCTTGACCAGCACCTTCTCAGACTGTCCAGGCCCTGTGCCAAGCTCCTCTGCACGTGTTCTCTCTCCTAAGCCTGACAGTGCTAGGAGGAAGGTGCTCTTCTTACTCTTATTTCACAAATGCCCGCAGGAGCACGGGGTGCTCGGTGCCTTGTCTTATGAAGTGGCGAGCTGACGTGAACCCTGGCGTTCTCTTATTCCAGAGCCTACGCTCTTAACCGTGACGTGATGTGTGTTCGTTTGCGTTACATGAAGAGTTGTGAAAATTGCTAGGTGCGAGTCCTCCCCAGCTCGCACATGTGGAAATACTGTCTGAATTGCGGTAGAACCTGTTGAGCCTAAATTGGCCTCCCCAGTCACGTCAGAGCACAGAAATAGATCATGGGAAACCGTCCTCCGTGGGGAGGGGTCATCGGCATCATAGGGAGGAGTATGAAATGCTGTTCCCTGCCTCCTTCCAAAATCTCTCAAGGCCAAGAAAGGGACAAGAGCCTCTTCCCGTTCTGCAGAGGGGTAGAACGCAGTCATTAGATTGTAAGGAAGCTGCTGACTCCCCAGCCTGGCAAGGGAGGTCCTGAGGGCAGGGGTGCTGGCAGGAGGCACTGCCCTTAAGGGTGGGCTGCCCTTTGCTCCCCAGAGGAGCAGTTATCCAGGGATGGCTCACACTGAGCACCTGGGATGCCCTGCATTGGAGCCAGGCTGCACAGGTTAGGGTTCAGAGGGAGCCTGCCTGAGCTGGGAGTCAGGACACCTGGGTTCGAGCCCCTGCTAATTAGTTGGTGGGATCTTTGGCACAGCAGCCTCTCTAAGAGGCTTGGTCTCCTCGTCTGTGTAATGAGGGGGCTGAAAGATGGTCTCAAGGCCCCTTTGACCCTCTCCAGGGTAGCCCCTCAGCTCCAGGGCTTATCTGCAGAGGCCTCATTTTGTCTGCTTAATGCACCCCTCCCTTATACTCTGTGTACCCTGGGGCCCCTCCTCCTCCCCTAGCCTTCGGCGACTGGTGGGTCCTGGGAGCAGCGTCTTTTTAGAGCCAAGTGTTAAGCTCCTTAGGTCTGCAGGTGGGTCCACACACTGTGCTGCCTCCTCCTCCAGGGCTTCTCCAGGGGCAACTAAAGGTACCGTTTCCCTGCTGCCAGGGTTTGCATCACAGGGATTCCGGAGTTGGCGACTCCTCCAAGAGAGGGCTTGGGGCTGGGGCATGGCTTGCGGTGTGTTCAGAGCAGGAGGAAGACTTGGTTTTCTCCTGGGCAGCTAGATCTGTTTTTTGTTTTGAACCTCTCTTCCCAGAAGTGCTGCTAAAGCCTGCTCCTTGTGTCCTGGAGCCCTTTGTCTGCCTGGGGGCAGCGTCCCTTTGCCTAGACACTCTCTTTTTCAGTCTAAGGCTGTGCTGGTGGTTGTCCTAGAGTGCCCCGTCAGCACTGTCTCATTTCCCCCGAGGAGCCAGGCTGTCCCTTGTTGTGCTGCTCACAGAATATGCTGTGGGAACCCCCTCTGGGCTGATGGGGTTCATGGAGGGATGGGAGGCCTAGCAAGATGGGAAAGAAGTGTCAGTAAGGTGTTGCCACTGCCCAGTAGTGCCCATGAGCTGGGCAGAGTGGCCCCTTCTGAGCCAGAGCCTGGTATATGTGGGGCCACTCTGATGGCTAGAAATACGCAGCCCTGCCCACCCAGGAGGCTTTTCCATGGAGTCAGTCCTGCAGAAGGCCAGAGGACAAGATGGTGTTTGCCGCTTGTTCCCAAGGCCACCACTCCCAGGAGGAAGGGCCAGAGTCCCCTGAAAGGAGTAGAGTATGGAGCAGGGTAGACCTGGACCCTTCCATCCTCCATCTGCAGGAGATTGCTGTGTCGGCTCTCTGGCTTTCTCTCTGTTCCCTACAGCTCTCTGTCAGAAGGAGGCATAGGGTTAGGGGAGGACCCAGGACCTTGCCCTCCCACGTGAGCCCTCCCTGGCCTTTCAGGGGGCTCTTTGCTAGCCAGAGCTCCCAGCCTGTCCTTTAGGGAACAGAGTCCGTCTGCCTGCTCTCTTCCCTTTCCAGAGGTCCTCCACCTCTCTTGGACCAAGAGGAGGCGGTCAAGAGCCTCCTTCTATCATGACACACCCATTTCCCCTTCTAGGTGCTTGGTGCTGCTAGCACTGCCACCTGCTCTGCTCATGCCAAGCTAACAGAGGGCACAGATCTTTGAGGGGGTGCAAGGCCAGTCAGGCTCTAGGTTTTGTGCCCAGCGGACAACACTCAGGGGGCTCTGTGCCTCCCCCTGCCCCTTCCCTGACTCCAGCTGCCCAGCCGTGGCCGCTTCCATCTTAGATGGAGCCATGTTACTACCTGGCAGACTCCTGGGGTGCGACATCCTGTCCAGGCCCCACAGGGCCTACAGATTAATATTCTCCAGTCGCCCATGCTTCCTGCTTGCATGGGAACAAGGATGTGTGGCGGAGCCTGCTGGCTGCCCTGCCACCTGCATACCAAGTGGGCTACTCCTCCCTCTGCAGCGTAGGGCCTAGCATCTCTGCTGCAGTGGTGGCTGTGTGGGAGCCCTGGTGGGAGGTTCCCATTGCCTAAGCCCGTGCCCTCTCTGCAGGGCTCCTGCAAGGGAAGCCAGCATTGCTGGCAGCAGTTCCAGCCCCAGCAGGGTTATCTGCTGGGAGCCAGGAGTGCTTGGACCCCTGCCCTTCGCTGGGCGGACAGGCTGGCATCTGGCTTCCACAGCCCCAGCACTGTCGGGAGCAGCAGGTTGAAGCCCATCCACCTCTTGGCTGAGCGATCAGAGTGCCACAGACCAAGCCAGCCTTGCCTAGGAAGAGATGACTCTCCAGCCAGCTTGGGGCTTTGCTGAGCGTTTCCAGGGTTGGGGAGACCTGAGGCTGGCTGCTGGCTCCTTGCTGCCACCCTGCTTTGTACGCTGGATGGGCTGGCCACCTCTGGAAAGGCCCTTTGCAGTTTCCAGGGGCCCTTCCTCCTGGTGCTGAGGCAGAACATGGGTTGGGAGGGAGAGTGAGTGTGTGTGTGTGTAACCCCACCCTCCTGGCCACATCGGGCCACTCCTGCAGATGTGGCTCTGGCCTTGTGGCCGCAGAGTCGTCAGTGTGGCTGGCGGGCAAACCACAGAGGAATGTGCCTAGCAGTGCTGGGGGGAGAAGGAGCTGGTGGGGACCAAGAGAGACACTCTGCTCAGGCTTTACCTCCCCACCCCCACCTCCAGTGGGTCCCATAGGCCGTATTCAGGCATGAGGTAGCATGGCTTTGGCCTTCAGCAGACCTTACCCCTGCCTTGGTGACACTCATTCAATGCAGGCTCCCTGGAAAGATCCAGGCCCATAGACTGCACAGGGTGTGGGAGACTCTCTTAGCTCAGCCCTTAGCCCCCCTCCCAGCTCCCTCTCCACTCCTGGTGAGGGATGGCAGTGGGGTCCTAGGCAAGGGGCCTGCTCACAAGGGCAAGACACAGGATATTGGGGTCCTTCCTTCTCCAGGCCTGGGCTGGAGTTGGCCACTTCGCCACAAGAAAGTCTTCCCAGCTCCCTGTGGCCTTCCTGGGCTGGAGCGAGGAAAGCGAGAGCTTTCTTTGGAGAAAGAAATGGAAAAGAAACAAGACGGGTTGGCCCTGCCTCTCTCACTTCCTCCTTCCCAGGCAGTGGGTAGCCTGCCTTCCCCTTCCTGCCAGCGTCAGGAGGCTTTGTGGGGTGTGGGCTGGGCTTGGGGCTCCCTGGTGGAGTGGTGTTTGCCCAGTTGCCCTGGCAACCACAGGGCAGAGGTGGGGAGTGACAGTCAGTGACCAGAGGACAGTGTACAGAGATCAAGAGGTTGAGACCCAGCCTTCCCATAAGCTGTTGGACCTTTTGCCACTCCCTGGGGCCCTGGGGCCCATTGTCCCGTGGGGGCCTGGACCCAAGGTCTTGGGACCCAGCAGGCCCCTCGACCCCTGTCCCCTTCCTCCTTCCCAGCGGGTTCTCCCTGGGACTGGAGTTCTGAGATCTCTGCCTCAGCTCCACGCCCCTCCCCCCCCCCGCCCCCCTCCATTACCCTTCTTCCTGTCTGATTCCCTTTCCTTTCCTGTCTCCTCCTCCCACCTCCTCCCTGTGCCTGCCCGCCCATTCTCTCCTTCTCCCCTCCCCCTAGGCACAGCTGCTGTTTGGCTCACTCTATATATAGCGGCATTTTCAGGGTAATTACAACAAAACTGTTGAAAGGAGATAATCCAGCAAAGGAAGCGAGTCTGACTCCCAGCCCCCTTCCGTCCCTGGTTTGGTGCAGCCCTGCACCCCCTTTCCCTGGAGCCTTCTGCTCCCACCCCATCGCATTCGCACAGCTGCCCCAGCTGGTGTGGGACAGAGGAAAGGGGAGAGGGTAGGGATGTCCAGAGGGTCCCCACAGGCCTGGGTTTACTGAGGGCCCTGGCTGTCAGTCCCATCAGTATAGAACCAACCTCTGTGCCTCAGTTTCTCTTCTAGTACAGGCTTCTTGGTGGGGAGTGTGTGCTGTTGAGAGTGGAAGAGGCAGCAAGGGAAAGACAGTGGTTAAAAGCATAGGATTTAGATTCACATCCTGGTCCATCAACCACCTGTCTTTGGTCATGTTACTTAAACCTCTGTTTCCTCATCAGTAAAGTAATTGACATAAAATGCCCAGTGGTGTTAACTGTCAGTGACAGTATCATGTGTCGAGCACTCACCATCTTCCAGGTACCGTGTTTCAGTCTTGTGTATATAACCTTTATTGAAGTTCATGGCTTTGACCTCATTTAATTAAGGCGGAAGGCTGTATCCACGGAGCAGAGGGATTTGACTTCCCTCTCTTAATTCTCTTTGGGTCTAGTAGTCCTGCCTGGTAGCTTTCTGGGTCCCAGGCGTGGCTGCCAGGGCCTCATGGGGTCTAGGATGGGGCCCACTGACCCCTTCCCGTCTCTTCTCCCTGCAGTGGAGGTGAAGCCAGTGCTGCCAGGAGCCATGCCCAGCTCCATGGGGGGCGGGGGTGGAGGCAGCCCGAGCCCTGTGGAGCTGCGGGGTGCTCTGGCAGGCCCTGTGGACCCTGCGCTGCGAGAGCAGCAACTGCAGCAGGAGCTCTTGGTGCTTAAGCAGCAGCAGCAGCTGCAGAAGCAGCTCCTGTTCGCTGAGTTCCAGAAACAGCACGACCACCTGACACGGCAGCATGAGGTCCAGCTGCAGAAGCACCTCAAGGTGAGCAAGGGGGGTGCGGGGGGGCCCCCCAGACCCCCGACCCCCGCCCGGACCTGGCTCACCCCGCCTCCCTCCCTCTGCGCCTTTGCAGCAGCAGCAGGAGATGCTGGCAGCCAAGAGGCAGCAGGAGCTGGAGCAGCAGCGGCAGCGGGAACAGCAACGGCAGGAGGAGCTGGAGAAGCAGCGGCTGGAGCAGCAACTGCTTGTCCTGCGAAACAAGGAGAAGAGCAAAGAGAGTGAGGCCGGGCGCTTCCTGGGGCCAGCCGGGACTCCTGTCCCCGCCCCCAGCTGTGGGGTCCTGGCCCCAAGTACCCGGGTCAGCTGTGCCCTGTCCCGCAGGTGCCATCGCCAGCACTGAGGTGAAGCTGAGGCTCCAGGAATTCCTCCTGTCGAAGTCAAAGGAGCCCACACCAGGCGGCCTCAACCATTCCCTCCCACAGCATCCCAAATGCTGGTAATGGCCCTTGGCAGGCATGGATCGCAGAGGTGCTCTGCTTGGGGCTGCCTGGCTACAGGCTGGCAAGGGGCTCCCTTGATCATATATGATGCCATATACGGGCCCTGCAGTCTCTCCTGGGAGACGAGACTCCCACCCCCTGGTTTCTCTCCTGGCTTCCCTCCCCAGGATCCACTTCCTCTCTCTATATGCAGTGGATAGTTCATACATGTAGGTTGCTAGGTGGCAGGTCCAGCTGGCTGGGTGATAACCTAGATCCGTTTCTATCCCACCCTCCACCCCCCAGGGGAGCCCACCATGCCTCTTTGGACCAGAGTTCCCCTCCCCAGAGCGGCCCCCCTGGGACACCTCCCTCCTACAAACTGCCTTTGCTTGGGCCCTACGACAGCCGTGATGACTTCCCCCTCCGCAAAACAGGTGAGTGATGCCCAACCTGGCCTCCCAGAATGTGGCTCCTCGGAGGTAGAGGTGGGAATGTGGAGGGGCCGGGCTGCAGATGTGTGCCATTTGTGTGGATGTAGCTGAGCCCCGGCTACCTTCTCCGCAGCCTCTGAACCCAACTTGAAAGTGCGTTCGAGGCTAAAGCAGAAGGTGGCCGAGCGGAGAAGCAGTCCCCTCCTGCGTCGCAAGGATGGGACTGTCATTAGCACCTTTAAGAAGAGAGCTGTTGAGATCACAGGTGCTGGGCCTGGAGGTAAGGCTCCTCTCCTGTCCCTGTTCTGAGGGCCTGGGAGTGGGAGGTGGCTCCAAGCGGGCCCAGGTGACAGGCACTTCTCCCATAGTGTCGTCCGTGTGTAACAGCGCGCCAGGTTCCGGCCCCAGCTCTCCCAACAGCTCCCACAGCACCATCGCTGAGAATGGCTTTACTGGCTCAGTCCCCAACATCCCCACTGAGGTACAGGCCTGTGGAGGGCTGGGTGGGTGGGCCAGAGCTTCTCCCTTTCCCTTGGAAGAAGGAGGGCAGCTCCTTCCGGTCTGGCTTGCTGAGAGTGCCCAGCAGGGACTTCTCTGCCTGCATGGATAGGCTGAAGGGACCTGTTGCCCTGAAGTGGGTTTGTCTCACGGGCCTCTGAAGGGCTCTGATCTCTTACTCCCCGCCAGGTGGGGCTTGGTTGGAGGAGTGGGGCACCATTCAGAGCCCTTGGCCCCAGGTGGCCTCCCATTGCCTCTCTCATGCCTGTCTCTCCTGACTGCTCCCCAGATGCTCCCCCAGCACCGGGCCCTCCCTCTGGACAGCTCCCCCAACCAGTTCAGCCTCTACACGTCTCCCTCTCTGCCCAACATCTCCCTAGGGCTGCAGGCCACGGTCACTGTCACCAACTCGCACCTCACCGTAAGTACGAGGCACATACCCCGTCCTCCCTCGGTTGTTGAGGTCTTTGGTCCTAGATGCCCCCAGCTGGGGCTTTTGTCCTCCCAAGGCCATGAGGGAGATCACATGGCCCTCCCCAGAGCTGGGGCATGGGCAGAGGGTAGATGAGGGATGCTGGTCCAAAGTTGGCAGGCCTGGGAGCAGTATAAGCCCCTCACTCATTTCCGTCTCCCCTCCCCACCCCTAGGCCTCCCCGAAGCTGTCAACACAGCAGGAGGCCGAGAGGCAGGCCCTCCAGTCCCTGCGGCAGGGTGGCGCACTGACGGGCAAGTTCATGAGCACATCCTCCATCCCCGGCTGCCTGCTGGGTGTGGCACTAGAGGGCGACACGAGCCCCCATGGGCATGCCTCCCTGCTGCAGCATGTGCTGCTGCTGGAGCAGGCCCGGCAGCAGAGCACCCTCATCGCTGGTGAGTGGGCAGGTGGATGTGCGAGGGAGGGGGCTCAGGCAGGACCAACCATCAGGGAGAGGTAGCCAGGGATACTCTCCTGCCCTGCCACAGCTCCCCTCAATGGCTTCATTGATTTCTTCCACATTCTACAGACATTGTTGAGTACCTGTGGCCTGCCAGGCACTGTTCTCAACAATGTCTGCTGCCGTGATGGAGCTCACGTTCCAGAGCAGTGCCGTCCACTAGAAATATAACACAAGCCGCATATGTAATTTAAGGTTTTCTAGTAGCCACATTAAAAAATGTAAAAAAAACAGGAGAAATTAATTTTAATAACATATACTTAACTCAGTATATCTGGAATATTATCATTTCAACATACAATCAATATAAAGTATCACCAGTGAGGGGGCTGGCCTGGTGTCGTGGTGGTTAAGTTTGTGTGCTCTGCTTCGGCGGCCCATGGTTCGCAGGTTTGGATCCCGGACATGGACCTACACACTGCTCATCAAGCCATGCTGTGGTGGCATTGCACATACAAAATAGAAGAGGATGGGCACAGATGTTAGCTCAGGGCCAATCATCCTCAGCAAAAAAAAAGAATCATCAGTGAGATACTTTACTCTATTTCATCCTGTCTTTGAAATCCAGGTATATCTCACACTTAGAGTACATCTCGGTTTAGACAGGCCACGTGTCAAGCACTCAGTAGTCACGTGTGGCTGGCAGCTGTGGGACTGGACGGCACAGCTTTGAACAGTTAGCCCTTAAGTAGCTGGTGGCGTCAGAAGAGGTTCTGCTTACAAGACACGTGATCCTGGCCCCTAGGCTTCCCAGCCTGGTGGGTCCATGTCCATGATCAGGGGTCTTGTTGCAGTTGGGGAGAACTAGTCATTGTTCACTCACAGATGGCCTGAGACTACAGTCATGCATTGCTTAATGACAGGGACATGTGCTGAGAAATGCATTGTTAGGTGATTTTGTTGTTGTGCAAACATCATAGAGTGTTCTATGTACTTACACAAACCTAGATGGTATAGGCTACTACACATCTAGGCTATATGGTAATCTTATGGGACCACTGTCATATATGCAGTTCGTCGTTGACAGAAACATTGTTATGTGGCACATGACTGTATGTGCAATCATAAGCAAATCAAGGGGAGAGAATGGTGAATCCAGGAAGGCTTGCTGGAGGCAGTGGCTCTGAGCTGTGAGACTGTTCAGTTATGGGGAGGAGGAAGAATGGGGCTCAGGTTTGGGGGCAGGATGCTCCAGGCTCCTCCAAGGTTTTTTCTGAGTATGTAGGTGGTGGTGGTCTAGGAGAGGGGAATCTCAGGGTGGGATAGGAGGGTGCCTGGTACCCTGACAATGATGGTTACTCCCCTCCCCCCACCCCACAGTGCCGCTCCACGGGCAGTCCCCGCTGGTGACGGGTGAACGCGTGGCCACCAGCATGCGGACGGTGGGCAAGCTCCCACGGCACCGGCCCCTGAGCCGCACTCAGTCCTCGCCACTACCCCAGAGCCCCCAGGCCCTGCAGCAGCTGGTCATGCAGCAGCAGCACCAGCAGTTTCTGGAGAAGCAGAAGCAGCAGCAGCTGCAGCTGGGCAAGGTGAGCTGGGAGACGATACAAGAGGGGAGCAGGCTGGCAGAAAGGGAGTGCGGGCTGCTACCCTAGGCCACTCCCTGGTCTGTATCTGTTCAGAGGAGCCATCTTACCTTTTTCTAATGCACACAGCAGCTCTGTGTGGGCTGGGCGGCTGCCAGGGAGAGGGGAGGGAAAGACAAGACCTTCCTGGGCCACAGACTACACAGCTGCTCCCCGTCCCAGCTCATGGGCCCCCTCTGCTCTGCTCCCAGATCCTCACCAAGACTGGGGAGCTGCCACGGCAGCCCACCACCCACCCTGAGGAGACAGAAGAGGAGTTGACGGAGCAGCAGGAGGCCTTGCTTGGGGAGGGAGCCCTGACAATACCCCGAGAAGGCTCCACGGAGAGTGAGAGCACGCAGGAAGACCTGGAGGAGGAAGAGGAGGAGGAGGAAGAGGAGGAGGAGGAGGAGGAGGACTGCATCCAGGTCAAGGATGAGGAGGGCGAGAGTGGTGCTGAGGAGGGGCCTGACTTGGAGGAGTCCAGTGCTGGTTACAAAAAGGTGCCCCCTCTGCCCCAGCCCTTGATTACCACCCCTCTGTCCCCCTGCTCCTTTCCACCCTTGCCTTCCCTCTCCCTGAGTCTGCAGTATCCAGGCTGTGCAGGGGCAGCTTTTCTGAAGAGAGCAGAAGGGGAGTAGGACAGAGAAAAGGGGCTGTGAAAGGGAGGGAGCTATCTGTGCCCCCGTCTGCCAGCCCCTCCCTGCATCTGTGACTGCCCCCGCCTGTCTGCTTGTGTGTGTGTGTGTGTGTGTGTACGTGCATGTGCCTGTGTGTATCTGCGTTTCTGCCTGTGTAGGGCCCGTTGTGTGTCAGTCTCTGTGTGCATGTGCTCGTGTGTACACACCCGCCCCCACTGTTACTACAGTCTGCCCTGCACCTAGCACACACTCCATTCATTGCGGACACAGCCGAGCCCTCTCCGGGCCTGACTCATCCCGCCCCCTCCCACACCCCCGTCCTTCCCAGCCTCTTACCTCAATGCTACTCTGGCATGACTCATCACGTCCCCCTATCCCTCCCTATCTCCTCGGAGATGGAGATGGAGATGGCGAAGGCTAGAGTGTCTCCTGTCCCTGGAGGGAGGAGGTGGGGAAGGAGGAAGTTTGGAAGAGCAGGGCACCTCTCCTCACTTCCATCTCAGGCTAAGCTTCAGCACCCCCCCTCCTTCCCAGGTGTTCTCAGATGCCCAGCAGCTGCAGCCGCTGCAGGTGTACCAGGCGCCCCTCAGCCTGGCCACTGTGCCCCACCAGGCCCTGGGCCGCACCCAGTCCTCACCTGCTGCCCCTGGGGGCATGAAGAGCCCCCCAGACCAGCCCACCAAGCACCTCTTCACCACAGGTGAGCCCCACTGCCGCCGGCTGTCCTTCCACCATGTGCCAGAGGCCTGTGCATGACATTCAGCCTCGTGGGCATCGTGAAGAGCTATAGCCCCTGCCCTGAAGGGATTGTCAGGGCCCCTCAGAGCACTCTGAAGGGAGAGAAAACAGGCCTTCATTCTCTCCTTGTGCACCACAGCCACCCCTGGTAGTGGTGGCAGCCTCTACCCCGCTGGGAGGGTGGTGAGTGCCCTGTCCCTACCCACTGGGCAGCATCTTTTTCAGAGCCCCCACCCACCACCGCTGCGGGAGTCAGCTGATTTTGTGCCATCACCGCACAAGCCCTGGAGCCCTGTGCGGAGAGAGCCCACTGTCTAAGTTGGGTCCTGCCCTTCTAGCTTCCCCTTGTTCTTGCTGTGAGGTCAAGAATGAGGCCTCAGTCCATTCCAGAAAGCTCTTCCGCATGAAGCTGCCCTATGAGGGCTCTGAGGGGGCACACTGCCTGAGGATGGTCCTGTCTCACCGGTGGGGTGTAGGGGGTGGGGGAGCAGCACACAGGGGCTATGACGGCAGGGGGAAAGGAGGAGGTGCGGTGAGAGGGGAACAGTGTGGGGCACAGTGGGCAGAGATGAAAACTGTCAGGGGCAGCCTGGTTAAGGCCTGAGGAGCAAGGGAGGCTTTTGACAGGCAGTAATGGAGGAGAGGCATGTGAGGAGGAGAGAGGAAGGGCAGGTGTGTGGGAGGGTGGCTGGGGTGGGCTGGGGAGAGCTCAGTCAGCGCTGCTGAGGATCCCAGTGGCCAGGCTGTGACACAGCCCAGGGCAGTGCTGGCTCACATGTGTGTCTCCGGCCCAGGTGTGGTCTACGACACATTCATGCTCAAGCACCAGTGTATGTGTGGGAACACGCACGTGCACCCCGAGCACGCCGGCCGGATTCAGAGCATCTGGTCCAGGCTGCAGGAGACAGGCCTGCTTAGCAAATGTGAGGTAAAGGAAGCCCCTCCTTCCTCCAGACCCCACCTCCAACCCAGCCAAAGCCTTTGTGTCTCCCCTGTCGGTGAAGCCTCTCTCCGTGTCTCTTCCTCATCTTCTCTTCAACTCTGATCTCAGGGCCAGTCCCCCCAGCCACCTCCCAGTTCCATCTCTTGCAGCCTGTGGTCTCCAGCTCAGTGGGGAGGGTCCTGGACTGGGGTCCAGAAAGTGGCTCCATGTGCCCCAGGCTGTGGGGCAGGAAGGTCTGGGCATCAAGGAGAAGTGGGTCTTCAGTGCCACTCGTCTCAGTGGCCTCTCTTTCTGCTCTCCCCTGGCAGCGGATCCGGGGTCGCAAAGCCACACTGGACGAGATCCAGACTGTGCACTCCGAATACCACACCCTGCTCTATGGGACCAGCCCCCTCAACCGACAGAAGCTGGACAGCAAGAAGCTGCTCGGTGAGCCGGCCAGCTGGTGGGCAGGGCGTGGGCCAGGCCTTGTCCACTGCCTGGGTGGGATGGGGGCTGGTAGGAAGACTGCCCGATCAGGGTAGGCAAGTGGGTCCCGATGGGCACAGGTCATCCCCTTGGCAGAGATGGCACATTGGCCACATTGCACACCTCCAGGAGGCGCCATTCACATAGAAAACAACACGAACAGAAGGTGTTGGTGGGGTGCATTGCAGAAGGATGGAAGGTGACAGGTCAGGCTTAATGATGGAGGAATGCTTTGTTCTTCTCCCTACTGATCACACCCCTTTCTCCCTGCCCTCTGCCCCAGAGATAGGATGTCCCCCCAGAACAGGGGACAGACATCTCCCAACTGGTGTGGGCTGTAGAGGCCTGTCTTGTGCTTGGGTCTGGCCTTCTTTTTCTGTGACTGAGCTCAGTGCCCTCTGCAGACCCCACCCTGCAGCCCTGGCAGTTGAGGCAGCCTCCAGAGTAGCTCTGTCCCTCTTCTCTGCAGGCCCCATCAGCCAGAAGATGTACGCCATGCTGCCTTGTGGGGGCATCGGGGTGAGTAGGGCACCTGCCAGTGGGGATGGGTGGGTGGCTCTTCCAGCTCTGGCTCCTCCCTTCCCACTACTGGTCTTCTATCCAGGTGGCCACCCCCATTCTTGCCCTCCCCCTGCAGGGGGCACACTGAAGCCTGCTCTCCTGCCCCTGCAGGTGGACAGTGACACCGTGTGGAACGAGATGCACTCCTCCAGTGCCGTGCGCATGGCGGTGGGCTGCCTGGTGGAGCTGGCTTTCAAGGTGGCGGCTGGAGAGCTCAAGGTGAGTGTGTGCTGGGGGCCTCGGCACAGCTTGGCTCCGCCCTGCATCCTCAGGAGTGGAGGATGGGGGCAGCCTTGGCTTTCCCTTCAGTATGACACTGTCCTTTGCAACCTCAACTCTCAGGTGCCAGTGTGGGGAGGAGGTGACAGCTGCAGGGCCAGCTGGGGCGTGAGGGGTATAGAGGGACCAATAAAGAGGCACTAATGTCTGGTGCTCTCGTGGGTGTCCCGAGCCAGAGGTGGGGTCTGCCTGCCCACGTGGCCCACAGCTGGCATTCCTAAAGGCGTGTGGGATATATATTTGTGATCTGTGTTTCTTCCCTGCCTGGCTTACGCTTTTCTCCTTGTGTGTCCAACCACTCTGTGGCCACCTTGCCTGTCTGTCTATCTCTCATCCCTATCCCTCTGTCTGCACCTCTTCAGAATGGATTTGCCATCATCCGGCCCCCAGGACACCACGCCGAGGAATCCACAGCCATGTGAGTGCCACCCCAGCCCTGCACTAGACCCGATGCCCTCACCCCTCCTCCCTCTCAGCTGAGCTGATGTGGTATCTTTTGCTCATGGAGCAAACATCCCCTAAGGCTGACCTCCTGCCTTTTTCTCCCCCCACCCCCCAGGGGATTCTGCTTCTTCAACTCTGTAGCCATCACAACCAAACTCCTGCAGCAGAAGTTGAACGTGGGCAAGGTTCTCATCGTGGACTGGGTAGGCAGTGGGCTGGTGAGGCCAGGGTCAGCCTTCAGGAAGCTCCCTCCCCCCGCCCCTCTTCCTCAGGTGTCCGCGCTAGAGTTGGGCCTAATGACTTACCTTACGCCCTCCTGCCGGAGCATTAGTCCAGCCCTCACATTCCCATGGGGCTCGTTCTTCACTAGGAGAGACTCGAAAGTGGTTTTAGCCCCTGGTCCATCTTGGCCCCCACCTTGCAGCCTCAAGCAACCCAAGGGACGTCCTACTTTGAACAGTGGAGACCACTCCTGCCATTGCTAGAGCCACTCTCGAGTAGGGGGTGACCGTGTGCCAGGCCATAGCGCTCATGGCCACCGTGCATAGTAACAATTAGAATGTCCATTTCTATAAATGGAGACACTGAGCTGTTGGGTGACTTACCCAACCAAGGCCGCTTAGCTTGGGATGTTGGTGTTGGGTTTCAGATAAGGCCTTTTGGCCCCAACACTTCTGCTCTTGCTCCTATGCGGTGCTTCTCAAACCCTGCCTCTCATGGCAGAGGGAAAGGCACCCACCACTCCCTGTGAGCTGGGGAAGTAGCCAGGAGCAATCTTCAGTGAGGATGAAATCTCTTTGAAGGCCAACTTTGGCTTAAAAATTCATGTAAATGTTCAGAGTGTATCTGTTTTCAGTTCCTTACTAGCCTTACGTAAGTTGCCCCCCACGATGTTGAGTAGAATGGGCTCCTAGGGAGATTCACTACATTTGTCCCATGGCTTTGTATCCCCCCTGCGAGGTGCCACGTCCTGGGCCACAGACCCTGGTTAGAGAAGCATGTGACACTGTTATGAATGAACACAGATGCCTGTAGCTAGTGATGGGCTGCACCCCCAGAGCTCACTGTAGGTGGGGGTGGGGGCAAGTGGACTTCTGACCTTTGGGCCAGAGCCTGGGCCATTTGCTTGATGCTTCCACCCTCCCCACTAGGACATTCACCATGGCAATGGCACCCAGCAAGCGTTCTACAATGATCCCTCTGTGCTCTACATCTCCCTCCATCGCTATGACAATGGGAACTTCTTTCCAGGCTCTGGGGCTCCTGAAGAGGTACAGCTCCTGGGCTCAAATCCGGGACTCCTTGGGGAGGTAGCAGAATGGGACCTGGCAGGGAGCCATAGAGGCCTGTGGTGGTGCTGGTATATGGGAAGTCTGGGCTCCTAGTGGGAGGACCACGCTAGGCAAATGCCTCTCCATGCAAAGCTGAGGTCAGTGGAGTGAGGGCTGGAGGCAGGACTGAGGGCGGGGGCAATGTCTGGGATCCCCAAGCAGTGAGAATAACCCCTTGCCCACCATGCTGCCAGGTTGGCGGAGGGCCGGGCATGGGGTACAATGTGAACGTGGCATGGACGGGAGGTGTGGATCCCCCCATCGGAGACGTGGAGTACCTAACGGCCTTCAGGTGGGGACTGAGAAGCGCCAAGGGAGGGGTGGGAGACCCTGGGGCCCTGCCGTGGGAAGGGCAGAAGGCACTCAGTTTGGTGTGGGTGGAGGGGGTTGTCTCTGGGGGGGACAGAGTGGGGCGAGGCCTGGCCCAGCCACCTACTAGGGTCAGCTTGGGCCCTCCCTTTGCAGGACAGTGGTGATGCCCATTGCCCACGAATTCTCACCTGACGTGGTCCTAGTCTCTGCCGGGTTTGATGCTGTTGAGGGACACCTGTCTCCGCTGGGTGGCTACTCTGTCACCGCCAGATGTGAGCCTGCTGGGGGATTGAGGGAGGCTGTGAAACAGTGAGGATGGGGTTGAGTGGGGGCGTGGAGCAGGAATAGACTGATGTTACAGATGTTGGGAGGAGGTGAGCTGGGGGCAGGTCCAAGACTTAGAATCACCCTGGCAGCACCCTCCACTCTCCCTCTGCCAACCCTGGCCTTGAGGGGCAGGCAGGTGAGAGTGGGGTATCAGGGGGTGTATCTCCTCCCAGAGTCATACGGATAGAGCTTGTTGATCCCTCATGTTTCAGTGGTGCTCCTTGTGAGACATATAATTAGATTTTTTAAGCCAGTCTGTTATTTTTTGTATTTAATGGAGCATGTTGTCCATTGACATTGAATTTTTTTTTTTTTAAGATTTTATTTATTTATTTATTTTCCCCCCAAAGCCCCAGTAGATAGTTGTATGTCATAGCTGCACATCCTTCTAGTTGCTGTATGTGGGACCCGGCCTCAGCGTGGCTGGAGAAGCAGTGCGTCAGTGCGCGCCCGGGATCCGAACCCCGGCCGCCAGCAGCGGAGCACGCGCACTTAACCGCTAAGCCACGGGGCCGGCCCTGACATTGAATTTTATTATGGACATATATTTGGGTTTAAATCCCAAATGGGTTTGTGCTCTTTATCTCCCCTTGTGTTTCTTTTTCTCTCCTTTGTTACCGTTTCATTTCCCTTCACCCATCCCTAAAGGTTTTGGCCACTTGACCAGGCAGCTGATGACACTGGCAGGGGGCCGGGTGGTGCTGGCCTTGGAGGGAGGCCACGACTTGACCGCCATCTGTGATGCCTCTGAGGCCTGCGTCTCGGCTCTGCTCAGTGTGGAGGTGAGGGGTGCAGGAAGGGGCTGGGGGAGGTGGGCCAGTAGGCCAGGGGCTGAGGGACCAAGAGGGAGGGCCCCTTCCCTGGGTCAGACAGCACCGAGGGCCCTTGGGAAGGTTTTCCTGGGTCCTAAGGACAGCTGGTGGCCAGGGAGGGCTTTCTGAGTAGGGGTTCCACCTGTCATGAAAGATGTCTGGGGCTGAGTGGGATGGTTAGAGGGGCACGCCATCCCACCCACTCGCTACCCTAAGCCTTCTCTTCTTTCCTCTGCCAGCTGCAGCCCTTGGACGAGGCAATCTTGCAGCAAAAGCCCAACATCAACGCAGTGGCCACACTAGAGAAGGTCATCGAGATCCAGAGTGCGTTGGGGACAGGTGGAGGGGCTCAGACCTCAGCTTGCCAAGGGGGTGGGGTGGAGCTTGTGGGCACACCAGGTCTGGGCAAGTACGTATGGGGGTTTCTGCCCTCTCTGACCCCCTGTCCGCCCCTCGTCCACAGGCAAACACTGGAGCTGTGTGCAGAGGTTCGCCGCTGGTCTGGGCCGTTCCCTGCGGGAGGCCCAGGCAGGTGAGACGGAGGAGGCCGAGACTGTGAGCGCCATGGCCTTGCTGTCGGTGGGGGCCGAGCAGGCCCAGGCTGCTGCAGCCCGGGAGCACAGCCCCAGGTAAGGTTCCCCCCACCTCTCTGCCCTCACCCAAGCTGGTGCTCCCCACTCAGTGCCCCTCCCTGTGCTTGTCCCCATAGGCCGGCAGAGGAGCCCATGGAGCAGGAGCCTGCCCTGTGACGCCCTCGCCCCCATCCCTCTGGGCTTCATCATTTGTGATTTTGTTTATTTTTTCTATTAAAAACAAAAAGTCACACATTCAACAACGTGTGCCGTGTGGGTCTCTCTGCCTCGCCCCTCCTGCTCCTCTAAGTTGCCTCAGGCCCCCCCACCCCACTGTGGCCCACATCTCAGCTCTAGAAGTTTGCTCCCTCTGTAGGGTGTGGGGGTGCCCTTTCCAGCCCCTCGCCCATGTTGTATCCCACACCCACTTTCCTGCATTCTGTCCTTTTCTCCCTTGGAGCCTGGGCCAGCTCAAGGTGGGCATGGGGGCCTAGACAGTACCTTCCGGTTCTGGGTATCCCTGAGTGAGGAGGAAACAGTAAGTCCGGTGCCTTGGCTTCAGCTGACTTGGGGGGAAATGCCTTAATTTTACCCTCCTCCCCTCTCCAACCTCAAGGAAGGATCTGGAGGGTCCCTCTACAGTCTAAGATGTAGATGTAGAGTGGAGGGGAGGTGGGCTCCCACCCTGCAATTCCCCACCCTTTTTCCTGTCTGTTGTCCTCACCATCTCTGCACAGATCCCTTTCTCCTCCTCCTTTCTCCTGGCCTCAGCACCGAGGGCAAGGCTGGGCCCTAGAATGTGGGCCTGAGGTCTGTGTGCAGTGCTGTCTTGCCTCACACTCCTCAGGGCCTACTACCCCTTACCAGGGGCTGGAGAGGGTGAAAGTGTGTGGGGAGGGATGGGGCTGGACTCCTGGGTTCTGAGGGGCCAGAAGGAGCCGCAGAAACAGGCCTGCTCTCCACCTTACTCTACTGGCCTCCCTGCCCCTCTGCTGGCACAGCCTGGGGAGGGGGAGAAGGTGGTCCCTGCAGGGGGGCTCCAGGCAGGTGAGAGCCCCCCTGCTGTTCAGGACCAGATTTCCCCAGCCATCCAGCATGCTGCAAGTAGAAGGGTCAGTGACCCATCTCCCTCCTGAGGCCTTTTGCTTTGACGCCTGGGGATGGTGAGAGTGGGGTTCTAGAAGGGCTAGGGCCAGAACCCAGGAACCCAGGAGTCTGCCCTCAGCTGTAGCTTCCCTTTCTCCTGGGCTTCCTTTGCTGGCCACCAGCCCAAGGAGCTAAGACCAGGAGGGGGCTGGCGCCGTCCTTTCTCTTTCCCAGGAGCCCAGCCTAGCCCTCTGTTTCCAGGGCTGGGGGCCCACAAGTCTTCTAGGAAATGCTGTCCAGCCTATAGGAAACCAAAGATGGGAAGCAACTCCTAGGGGGCCGAGACTTCCTTCTCCTTCCCAACACCGTATACTTTCTATCCTCCCATTCCCAGGGCCCCACCAATCTGTTTACATATTTATTATCCTAACGGGGGCCTGAGCAAGGTTGAGGGAGCCAGGGGAGGGGCAGGAGTCCCACCACCATTGGTTCATTGTGCGCTTGTGTCTTGTGTGTTGTTAGTGTATTCTAGATCCTCCTGGGGGATGGGGATGGGGCTGGGCCCAGTGTACCAGGCCTTCCCATGCTGAGCCCCAGCTCCAGGCCCCTTACCCTCCCTCTCCCCATGGCCGGTCTGGTTCTCATGTAAACCCACTTCTTGCTTTGTCTCCCTGGATATGGATTTCAGTTAAGTATTTTGTAACCCATTACACTGTGTGTCCTTGTATAAATAAACTTGTTTCTGGCAGTGCCTTCTGGAGCCAATGTCTCCGTTCTTTGGGCTCCCAAATGGAGCAGAGGTTCTCATTCCCCCTCCTGGCCAAAAACTGCTCTTTTCTCCAGTCCCTGGACTAGCCAATTTAGGAAACAGGAGACTGGGGTGGGATCTCTGTCCTGTAGGTGAAAGAGGAGGTTTCACTGAATGTAGCCACAGCATCTCAAGGGGCCTCTTGTGTGGCCTAGGTGGTGATCGTGGGGAGGAGGCCCAGGGCTGAAGGGCTCAACTGAGTTTACAGCCCTCCCCTTTCTTTTTGATTCTCTGCCTCTGGAAACAGGGTTGGGGGGTGCAGAACAGGCAGCCTGGCCAGGGTTTCACTTGCACACATGCAGGCAGATTCAGTGGAGATGTGCACACAGGCAAGAGAGGAATCCAGAAGTGTTCAAGGGCTTTATTGGCGCTGCTCTGAGCCCCTCAGTGTTGTAGGAACCCACTGGTCTTGCTGTTGCCTTTGCTCTTTGGGGACTTGGGAGGGAAGGCAGGAGGAGGACCAGCCTTTCTGCAAGACAGACAGCCCTTCTTTGGGGCTAAGACCAGGTGGTGGGAGAAGCGGGAAATTCAAGATGAACAGGGACTGTTGGGGGCTGAAAGAAGATGGATTGCCTCCTGGATTGTGGAGGTCACGGAGTGTTGGCTTTGTGGGAGGGAAAGTGGCAGTAGGAGGCACTCGAAGTCAGGAAGAGCGGATGGGTGGTGCTTCCTGGGCACTGAATGTGTGCACCACCCAGGGCACGAGGGCCAGGACCAGGCATGGCCAGAGGGTGTACTTGAGGAAATTGACAATGTAGAAAAGGCTGATCTGAGGGGGGTAGCCCAGCCAGTCCAGGGGGCCCAGCAGCCCCATGGCTAGCACAAGGCAAGCTATCTTCTGGCCATTTCCCAGGTATGCCCGCCGTACCTGGGCGTAGCAGGGAGAGTGCAGGGCGATGCCCAGACCCAGGGCGGCCCCTGAGTCACGGCTCAGGGAGGCAAAGGGCCGGCTGTCCATGTGCACCCACTCAGGCCGCTCACACCACTTGGAGGCTAGGCTGATGGACCTGCGGGGAGGAAGAGTCTTTGCCAGGGGAGACATTCCCCTGGAATCTAGAAAGCCAATGGCTCTCAGCCCCTATCTCCATGTTCTGCTGTGACCCCAGGAGAGTATGTTTGTGAACAGGTACTATGTCCTTTTTTAGCTACAATGAACCAGAGACCCACCACGCTAGGTACAGGTGAGGCAGGACACGCCCCAGCCTGCCCAAGCTTCAAAGCAGGACTTACCAGGAAAGATCCAGGCCCAGTGTAAAAAGGGTCCAATAGATCAGGCTGGCGCCCAGCAAGAGGGCCAGTGAGGTCAACCCGTAGAAGCTTAGCTCTCGCTCCATGGGTACCCGGGGGGCCATAAGCCAGCCCAGGACAGCACCTAGGGGAGTTGAGTGACAGGAGCTTCAAGGAGTTTGGGAATATGACACCCCTGAGCTACAGTGCAGCTTGGCAGGAGAACAGACTGAGACATAAGGGGGGCCTTGGGGTTGGCTGTACAATGGGAAGATCCTAGACTGGTCCTCCCACTGCCAATGGCACCCTTGGGGCCCACCCTGTTGTCCCAGTTGCTCACCAGTTATTAGGCCAGCCAACACCTGGTGAGGGAAATGTGCTAAGAGGAAGACCCGGGATAGGCCGACCGCCAGTAGGAAGGTGCAATAAGCCAGGCTAGGTATCACTCTCACCCAGCGGCTAAAAAGAAGAGAGGCAAATGATTCAGGGGGTGTCCATACACAGCTTGGCTTCCTTCAGTACCCAAACACTTCATGGTTTGACCAAATGCCCCAGGGTCCTCAAAACTTCAGCTCCCAAGCTGCCCTGCTGCTGGGTCTTTTGGGTCCAGGGTACCATGGCCCCTGTTCCCATTGGTGGGCATGCCCAAGTGTACCTGTGGGCCCGAGTGGCCACCTGGGAAGAGATGGCCGTCATTATGGGCCAGAGGGCTGCTCCTGTGATCATGCAATGTCCAGAGGGGCTGCCTGTGGGGGATCCAGAAGCTTGTGGTAAGAGGAAGGGGGCGAAACCCAGGTGCCCCTGGTGATAACTCAACCCCGCTGCCTCCCCCTGGCCAAGAAGAGCGCCTTCCCCCAGCACTGGTCCATAGCTCCCTCTGCCCTGAAGCCTTCTTCACCCCGACCTGAGGCCACTGCTCTCAGGCTTTGGGCTTTGACCTGTGACTCTTGGCTCTACTTTAAACAGGGTTGGCAGCTGGTATACTGGCATGGGTGTTCTCCTCCCAGAATTCAACTTGGTTTTCCTGGGGTTTCTTTGTTCTCTGGGTCAGTCACTGAGACGCTGGGCCTCTGCTTGGGCCACCCTGGCTAAAAAGTATTCTGAAATGCTCATCCGAACCCTAAGCATGCTGGGAAAGTGAGGTTTGGGGCTTCTCACCTGGACCAGTTTCACAAGAAGAGGGGAACTGGTGAACCTGGGCTGGAGCCTGGCTATAGTACCCAGACTCGTGGACCCACCAAAAGGGCCTGTCTCCAAACAGAAGCCTAGAAGAGAACAGATGCATGATAACATTACACACACACTCACGCAGGGGAACAGGAGAGGGCAGAAGGACACCTGGGTGTACTCTGGAGGGCCTGCAGGGTGGAGTCAGAAAGGGAGTCCAATTCTGTGCCATTACCTTGCCATGGCTTTTTACCTTGGAATAGAAGAAAGCACACTATTTTTTAAAAAGTGATCAAGAGGCAAGAGGTTGTAGGGGGTGTGTGTGTATCCTCTAGGATGTTCAGAAGTCCCATTCTTACCCCTCCCACTGCAGGGCCAGCTCTGCTCTTCTCATCCATAGAGAGCCCAGGACCTGGCTGTCTCCTCCCCTCCCTCCCAGACCCTCATGACACTCTTGATTCCCCCCTCTCCATTTCCCAAATTCCAACCTGAATTACCTACATCTGAATTACTTAGGTAAGCCTCTCATGTCTGAAAATGAGAGTGGGGAATGGAGAGAGGAGGCTGAGAAAGGCTAAGGAGGATAAAAAATTCAAAATCCCCTGGCCTAGCAGGTGCTAGGAAACCACACACTGAAGAGGCTGCTGTGGCCACAAAAAGACGGGAGAGCAGAAGAGATGCTGGCAGGAAGCCAACCGCTGGGGCAGGAAGTACAGAAGAGCCTTGCCTCTCTCTACCAAAAGCTGAGCCTTGTTCACACACCAGGTGTTCAATACATACTTAGAAAACAAATGGGGGCTTTGACATGTGGAGGACATTAGGAGTGTCTACCCAGGAAGGTGGCCGACTCTTAGGGGAACAGGACTAGAGAGGGAGGCTTATACAGACTCTGAGAGAGGAGAGAGCACAAAGCAAATGACAATTAGGCAAGAAGGAAATGATGGAACAACTGCTTTTCCCTTTACGGTAGGGATGAAGCCCTTGCAGAGAAGAGCGGAAGGGAAGGTAACTCCAATTTCGTTTTTTCAGCAAGCCATTCCAGCCCATTCAAGTGCCTTCTATGAACCTCCCTTCCCTTCCCCAGGCTGGGGATCTGGTAACAGAGGCTGAGGGAGGGGAGGTGCAGCTCCTTTCTGCAACCAAGAGAGAATAGGGGACACAAAAAGATAAGCCCCAAGGCCTCCCCTCACTTGCCTGGGATTACTGCTTTCTAAGTCTGTGTGAAGAGCCTCTTAGTGAATGAAGGGGAAAAGGAAGAAGAGAAAGTATTCCCTGCAAGGCAATGCTTTAGCCCAGTGCTTTTCAAACTTCACTGTGCACACGAATCACCTGGGGTCCTTGTCAAAATGCAGATTCTGATGCAGTAGCTCTGGCCTGGGATTCTGTATTTCTAGCAAGTTTTCAAGTGCTCCCTGTGCTGCTGGTCATGACGCCTTAATTTGCAAGCCTTTTCTGTCCTTAGCAGCTGGTGTGAAGCCTGGCACAAAGCATGCTTCTTAAAAACTATGTCAAATAAATGAATGAATAGATGAATGAAAGAGTGAGTTGAGAAGCAAGACTTTCTGCTACTTATGCACCATAGATGCTTGTTGAAATAGATTCCCAGCTCCTCCTCTGGAGTTTCTAAATCTGTATGCCTGAGGTGGGATGGGGTATTTGCATTTTAAACACGCCCCTTAGGTGATTTCTCTGATCGTGCCCATTTGAGAAATACTGGTCTAATGAGTAGGTTGAGGACTCTGAAGTCTGAGTCCAAGATGCACAAAGATGCTAAAAGGGGAAAAGTCAGGGCCTACGGGGTAGGGATGGGGAGGTCTCAAGGCCACGGGTTCACTGGGGTTGGGAGTGGGGAACCCAGGCCTTTGAGGCACCTGCTGAGAGAGATCAGGACTTGCACAGGACTCAGGGCCCTTGAGGGTGGGGGACCAGACCGCCGGAAGGCTTCGCTGTCTCACCATTTGAAGACGAGGTTGAGCCACTCAGTGATGATGCTGATCCAGAGCACCGCGATGCCCACGCGGCGAGAGGCGTAGTAGGCCGCGGGGAAGTAGAACAGAAAGAGGCTTTTGGGATCGCCCAGAAAGGTGACCCAGAGCCACACGTTCTCCAACCAGGGCAGCTGGTTCTGCAGCGCCTCGGCCATCGCGATGCCCGCGCCCAGCGCGGACTCCATGGCGACCCAGAAGCCGGCCGGGCCGGGCTTTGCTCTAGGGCGGAAGCTGAGGAGTCCTGGCGACAAGGAAGCGGCTACCCACTGCCCTGGAAAGCCCACCTTTCCGATCCCCAGGCCCTGCCCCCTTCCAGCAGCTGGTGTAAGCTCTGCCCCCTGCCCCGCCCCCGGCAGGCCCAGGCTCGCGCGAGCCGGCCCTCTGGCCGGTACCGTTTCCTCCTGCGGTCTCCCCGAGCCTTCCTCTCTACTGGGCAGCGCGAGGGACAAATCTTTGCGAAAGCGTTTCCGCAGAGCCCCACGTGGCCGCTGTTGCCGGCACGTGGGCATCCGGCGTAAAGGCGACTCCCGCTGCTGTTCCGGGTTAAGGGACGGACTAACCTGGGCGGCGCGCCCAGGGTCCCTGAGTTGCTGCTGCGAAGCGGAACGTGTAATCTCCACAGCCAGGATTCCTTCCAGACCAGACTTTCTTCGTCAGTACTGCTACCCTCCCAAGATATTCTGAGATCTCTTGGAGAGAGGGCTACGGACACCCCCTCCTCCGGGGAGCCAGGCATCCCCGATCGGTGCTGAAGCGGGACTCTAAATTTGCTCACACCGCTAATCAGTCCATGCGTTCCTCCCGCAGCCCAAGTCTCTCTCGCCCGAATTCATCCGCGATTGATTTGGAGGCTGACAGATAAGCCTCTTGATTTTGAGGAGTCTTCCCTAAAGACTCGCGAATTCTTAACACAGTACTGTCTAAGTCACACTTCTTCCCAGTTCTAAGCTTGCCTCCCCACCTCCCTTCCGTCCTCTTGCCTTCCAAAACCCCGTTGGGCAGATAAACCATGAGACAGTAACTGGGTTGATATGGGAAGAGGAGGGGCACACATCCACGACAAAATTTGGAATAATCCTCTGGAGGAACACAAGCAGAAAATAGAAATGTCAGGTATTCTAGGCGGGGTCCTGCCTAGAGGCAGAGGTGGGGTGGGAGGAGACTGTTGAAGTGGCTTCTCAGTTCCTTCCTACCTCAAGAAACTTTGTTCTTGGAGAGTTTTCTGATGGGTGGATGAAAATGAGAATGTAAATCTGTGTTCTTCTTGGAAAGAGATTAATTTTACTAATTAAAAAGGCGTGGGGAAGGGAAGCTGGATATGAATCTCATTTCACTCCCTTGCTAAATGTTTTTCAATTGCCCTAAGGAGAAAGGCTACATTTTCTAAGTTTTTGAAAGTTTCCTCTAGCCAGACAAACTTTACAAGCCTACCCCACACTGTTTCATACTATTTCTGAGTTACTTTATGTTCTTTAAAGTCACCAAGTTCTCTCCTCTTAGGGGTTCTGTCACATGAAATTCCCTCTGGCTGGAAGATGGATGGCCACCCTCTTTCCCTGTTGGTCCTTCAGGTCCCAGGTTTTTCAATTCCTCTAGGAAGCCTTTCCTAACAGTGCCTGGCAGTTGTATATGAAAACTTATAATCACAATGCCATATAAAAAATGGAGTGGCTGTTACATATGACTTATGGGGGCCAGACAGGAAAGTTCTCTGAAAAGACACACGTATAAGGGAGCAAGTTTTTTTTTTGTTTGAGGAAGAGTAGCCCTGAGCTAACATTTGTTGCCAATCCTCCTCTTTTTGCTGAGGAAGATTGTCCCTGGGCTAACATCCGTGCCTATCTTCCTCTACTTTATATGGGACACCGCCACAGCATGGCTTGATAAGCGGTGCGTCGGTCTGCACCCGGGATCTGAACCTGTGAACCTCAGGCCACTGAAGCAGAGCGCACAAACTTAACCGATAGGCCACCGGGCCCGCCCCAAGAGAGCAGTATGTTTATTCCTATGATTGTACTAATATTCTCCCAACATTAGGAAGTTGATGTCTCTTGTAGGGCAAGGAAACACTTTTGAACTTTGTTCAGGTTAAGTAGTGCCAGGGCTGGCCCTTTGCCTCCCTCTGGACTAAAGAAAGGTCAACCTATTGTTACTCATACGTGAGGCTCTAGAATTTCTATATTGGGGGGGGTAGGTGGGTTAGGGGTGGCAATTGGTGATGGTAGAGCTTGAAAATGTATCTGCATAGTACACGTTAAGAAACTGTTTTGTATATCAGATGGACATTAATGGAGGGGACTCCCAAAATCCTGCCCCAAGGCCCTCTTTGTCACTACCACTGCTCCTCGCTTCTGCCTTTTGCCTGGCTTTCTAGAGGAGAGGGCAAGAGGGGAGATGGGGAAGCATCTTGAGTTCCAAGGATGATGGGTGATCATGGAGGAACTACTATTTATTAAAGACCTACTACATGCCATGCATTTGTACATATTATCTCACTTAACCTCCTGACTACTCTATGAGGTATTATCTAATATAGTATAGCAGTAAATAGCACTGTCTTTGGAAAAAGGTAGATTGAATCCTTGCTAGCTGTGCGACCCTGGACAAGTTTAGTCTCTCTAAGACTTAGTTTCTTAACCTGTAAAATGAAGATATTGATTCTTACCTCAAAGCGTTGTTGGATGCTCAATAAATGATATACAAAAGGTTCAGGTTTAGTAATTTGCTCCAGGTCATAGTAAGTGGCAGACCTGGGATTCCGAATCCGGTTTAGCTAATTCTATAGCCAATGTTCTTTCCACTACCACTTTGTAACTAGGTATAATCATTTTGAGCAAGTTTCGTTAAGTCCTCTGGGCCTCGGATTCCTCGTATGTAAAATATAGAGTTCATTCATTAAACTCTTGTGTCAAGGTGTGCACATAATGAAGACTGCAGCTCCTTCCTCCTTTCCCTTTTCATTCCACGTAGGTCATTTATCCTTAACTTCTAAAATGGACCCTGCAAGCACTTTACCAAGCTGGCGCAGCTGCACAAACATAATTATCCAGATTCTCCTTTATTTCCTCTTCTACCTAGGCTCCCGCCCCCCCCAGCACCAGGCCACGCCCTGGCGTGTGACGACAGCACGCCCCGTGCGTCGCGGCGCGGCGCTCACTGGGGGCCCGGCTTTCGCCCGCTGCTGCCGCCGCCGCCGCCGGCCGCGGCTGCTCTCCCAAGATGGCGGCTCCTCCGGGCGAGTACTTCAGCGTTGGGAGCCAGGTGTCGTGCCGGACGTGCCAGGAGCAGCGGCTGCAGGGCGAGGTGGTAGCCTTCGACTACCAGTCCAAAATGCTGGCTTTAAGTATCCTTCCTTGCGCGGAGCCCGAGGCCGGGCCAGCGTGTATGTGTGGTGGTGGCGGGGTGGGGGACGACGGCGGCGGCTGGGGCCCTCTCCGGGCCTAGGGGCGACCGGCTACCGCGGCACCCCGAGCGCATGCGCACGGATGTGAGCTCCCCTCCCCCTCGCACGGGTCCGTCGGTCTGCTTTGGGGACCCTGTCTCCCACCCCTTGTGGGAGCTGGGCCCCGAGCGAGGGTCGATGGGTGGAGGGGTGCTTGACACGCGGATGGCTTTTCGGGGGGAACGATATGAGAGGGAACACAGTGATGAGAAGAGGGGGTGGTCATCGGAGGGGGCTGGTGGACTGGAGCCTGGATGGAAGGGGGGCGGATAAAATCATGTGGGGAGGGGGTGTGTAGAGTAAGGAACTGCTAGTAGGGCAAGGGTGTGGAGTTTAGGAGGGGATTTGGTCCAAGGGAGGGCGGCGGGGTGGTGAGCAAATGGGCCTCGCCTGTTTTGGGGGAGTGTAACGGCAGGACAGAGTTTGTATCTGAACTGGGGATAGGGGCTTGTTTTGCTGGTGCGTGTGTATGCGTGGTGCCGTTGGGGGCGGGGAGTGCTGAATTTTAGGTTTCTCAGTCGTTTGAAAATTGCTGTTTTGGGGATGTTTGCATTGGAAACCTGGTCCAGGGAAAGGACCATGTTTTTCAGGGGCGTGTGAAGGGATGTGTGGGTTACAGGTGAAAGAGTAAGTTATCTTCTCTTGCTTAGCTCAGCACATGGAATTCTGACTTTTCCATGGTAGTAGCCTACCCTTTTGAAATTGGCAGTGTTAAGCAGAATGGAAAAGGTGGCCTGCTTCTTTGGGGTGGAAGTGATTTCTGAATTACTCCAGGAAACTCAATCTTGGAAACAAAATACTTCCTGGTTGTAATAAATGTGCCACCCCTTCCCCTTTTATTTGAGCCACAGGTGGGTTTATTTGGATTTTTTTTTTTTTTGAGGCGTAATCCTTTATGGCTTCTTTCAAAAGGAAGTTTCCTACTGAGTCTGCTGCATTTGAGTGGCAAGTATTTTAATTCATTTAACCATTAGTAGATTTCTAGCTTATTAGGAGGATGTTCTCTGAAGCTAATTACAGCAAGAACATTTACTTTTTTTTTTGCTTTTTTTTTAATGCAGGAATTCATACCTGGACCAAATAAGACCCTTTACATTAGTAGTTTAGTTGGAAGCGTTTTGGAATGAGGAATTAACTCTATTTTTCATTGGCATACAGTATGCTCTTGATAAATGGTTGGAGAATGAGTGAGTGAATGAATGAATAAATGGGTTCACTAGCTGGGTCACCTTGAGTGAGTTTCCTTTCCAGTACTGTAGTTTTCCCCTCTGCAAAATGGGAAATCTCAAATCTAAAAAAGTGAAAAGAGCACTCTATAGATGTAGGGAGTATTATGGCAAGAACAGAAAGTGCCTGTCATTTGTGGTTCATTAGGTTCAAGACAAACAGTATACACATGGTATTGAAACTGCATTATTCCTCTCCATAACACTGGTAGAGAGAAAGTGACAGAAACCCTTTTGAGGCTTCCAATTTTGGATTGTATTTGGCTTTGAAAAGGTTGAGTTCTTTTGGTTATGGGGTTGAGCGGGAGGAAGGTGATAGGCAGAGATTTCCTGAGGAGAGCTGTGATTCTCGTGAGGCTCCCCCCTCTTGCTCGTGGCACACCTTTTACACAAGCCTTGTGTGAATTGTGTTTTCCATGCCCCTTTTGGGATGTGTTGGTACTCTGCTTGCCCCTATTTCCTTAACTTTATTTTCTCACCAGAATGTCCCTCTTCCAGTGGAAAGCCCAACCACGCAGACATCTTGCTCATAAACTTACAGTATGTTTCAGAAGTGGAAATAATTAATGACCGAACAGAAACCCCTCCTCCCCTAGCTTCACTCAATGTTAGTAAGGTAAGGACTTGAGGGCAGTTCTGGCTCTCCAAAATGGTGGGAAAATTGAGTCTCATTGACTCTTGGTGATACAGACATTGTCCATTGTTTGGTTTTCATTTTTTCATTGACTTATAATTGTTTGTTCTGATATCTTTTTAAGAAATATATCAGTTTAGTTTTTCTCTTTATTCCTGGATGTTTTCAGAAGATTTTAAGACACATCTTAATGCCCCGAGTTGAGAGCTCACTTTTGTCTTTTGTCAAAGAGGGCATTTTTTTTTTTTTTTTTTTTAATCTGGAGTCCACGTGTGAACTTATGTTGTTGGTGGGGTTGGGTAGGGGTGTTGCCTGTGAACCTCCTGAAATTGTGTATTTGTGTTTCCTGGGTGAAGATATGGAGTATTTTTCAGATTCTCAGAGAAATTCATGACCTACAAAAATATGAAAAGCACTGCCTTGGAGCTTCATTTTTGTCTTCATGTTTGAATTTTGAGGTCTAACAAAATTAGAGGTTTAGGATATTTTAATCTTGAACGTACAAATTGATATCTGGGATCCCCCAAATCGCTGTGTTGATTCTTCAGTTCAGCCAGAGTTCATGTTGATCAGTAAAAATAATACCCCAAGCCCTATTGTAGCCTTTGCTGTCCCCTGTACTTGAAACAGTCTTCTTTCCAGAATGACTGGAGCCTTATTCATCAGGACTTAGTTAAATGGCACCTCTTCCAAGAAATCTTCTCTGATTACCCAGGCTAAAGTAATTTGCCCCCATTATTCGCTCTTATAGTACTATATCCTTAAGAGCTAAGATGACGTATCATTTATAGTCCAACCCCGAGACATTTTTGAGAGTAAAGGGGCTGCTTTTGTTTTATACTGGGACTAGTATAGATCTATAGATGTGTGTGTCCCGGGCAAACTGGGACCTAAGTTTACCCTATTCATAGCCTTTTTGTAATTATAATTGTATATCATTTGTTTACTTTTCTATCTCACCAGACTGTGTTCTGTGAGGATGGGAACCATACCTGTTTTCTTCATCACTGAATGTAAAGAGGCTTGCACAAATAAATATTTGTTGAATGAATAAGTTAGGCCTTTGATTTCAGTAGCAGTTGCTTTCCTTAAGTCTCTTGAATTAGTGAGGTGGAAGTTTTTCCCTCTAGAGGAGTCTTGAAATAATGTATATTCCCTTGCCTTTCTTGGGAATGTGGTGTGTTCGCTACAAGTCAGCAAAGCAAGGAAACACTCAGGCAGCTGAAACAATAGAGGGTAACTGAGGCTAGCAGAATGTAGTTAGTTCAGATCTAGAGCTGCCTTCTTTCCAGATTCCAGGGAAATGCCACATGTTTTCTAGTGATGGCTGAGGACAGGTTCGCAAGGGTCTTGGGTTTCATATTAAAGGCTGTTGCATACAGTACCTCCCATTCTTAGAAACCTATAGATTTTTGAAACTCTGGCTTAGTCAGATACCTCATACTACAGTATAGGAGATCTTTGGGTGATCATCTGTTAGCTGAAGAGATTTTAAAAGATTCAAGTGAAATAGTTTATTGAGGAGAAAAATAGGCTGTAAGTTATTCTTTGGTATTTAGAAGGTGTGAGAAGTCTGTCACTAATTAACTGCACCTTTCGTGAGTAGTAGAGGAAAGATTATCTGAAAAAGGGACGATTTTCTCAAATTGAAGAGATACTGAGTTTCTCCTCTTGTGACCAAGTGCCACCATTTATCTGAGAGGGCTTGGAGTGTATGGGTGGGACTGTTAAGTGGGACCTGTTCAGAAGCAATTCTCTTACAGTTGACCTCAGATAGAAATAGTTCTTGGTTCTTTAGTTCGTGGATTAACTTTGCCTTTAGGATTTTGCTTTCTGCTGGTCAGTTTTAGTTGTTTACTAGCATTATTGTAAACTAATTGTTTACCCACTCTTTCAAGAAAGCAGCAGGAAATAATAGGTTGGGGAATACCAGAAATCTTTATTTTTCTTACTTTGTGGCCTGCTTGCCAAGTCTTGAAAAAGGTTTGCTGGGAAGAGGAGACAGAAACTAAAAACTAAAGTTAGGTGGGAGGGGTATCTTTGGATTTCATTTATTCATTTTTCCATTTGTAAAGATGTTTATGAGTAAGCTATATTGGCTTTTCCTTTGAAACCAACCTTTGAGGATGCTTTGTGATTCCTCCTTGGATTCATTTAGAGTTAGAAGAGCCTCTTGGGTTATTACTGAAAACAGCCAATTTGGGCAGCTGTTTACATGTTCCTTGAATGACATGAAAAGTTCATCTCATTTAAGTGCATGGACTTGGTTTTTTTAAAGATAGGGGATTGTTTAAGCATATTAGAAGGGAACTGAAGTGTTCCGAGACCCCTAGAAGAAAACTGTTGATGCTCGCAGACTAGGGGAGCACTACTTGTGTACTCCACTTCCAGTGGAAGATACTGTCACATGTTGGCTCATCTTGCTGACATAGTAAGTGCTCTGTTTAATTAAACCTGTTGATATAAACTGGATATTTGTTTACTCCAACCCAGCAGGAAATGGAAGAGAAGGCCTTTTAAAGGAAATACTTAATTCCAGCCCAACTAGAGAGAGTATGAACTAGCAATTCTTGGAGATGAGCCTCTTTTGCTTTCAGTTGACAGTTTACTGCAGGCTAAGAAATCCTCTGTCTATCTACAGCAGTGGGATGTAAGAGGAAGCTTGGAAGAGGACGGTGGGGTTGCAGAAGGTGGAAGTTTTGAATATCATTTTAACTTCTCCACAGTAACATTGTACCCTGTTGAAGTGTTCTGAATTTCCTGACTACAACACAGAAACATTTAAATAAAAGTACAGAAGCACACCAAAGCCAAGCATAAGTGAGCTTCAGGTTATTTACCATGTGGCTTATTAGTTTACTCTGTCACGAGGAAGGCTTAAATATTGCTTGAGGATGAGAGCCCTAGGGTCTGCGTGATAGGGTGAAGTATGGTATTTCTTAACAAGTTCCTTTGAATTGACTCCACATCTTGTTCTCTGGGGATAAAGATTGCCCAAGGGTTAGTAGTACTCTCGGGAGATGATTTGGGACATGTCAACATTAACAAGGTTTTTTTATGTAGCATTTAGCAAACATTTACTGAAAATCTTATTTTGTGCAAGGCATTGTGGTAAGCTCTGTTGAGGACCATACCTTACATTTTTCTAGTGCTTTACAGTTTACAAAGAGCTTTGACACATCTCATTTCATCCTCAGAATCATTCTGTGTGATCTTTAGAATATATTTTATTTTTAGTTTAATGATAAAACAGGCTTATCAGTTTAAGTGACTTGTTCTAGGTTATATGGCTGATAGTGTGGGAACTAATATTTTTAAGTGCCACCCTCTGAAGTAGCAATTGGTAGACATCTCATTTAATCCTAACAACAGTTCTTATGGTGTGGGTACCATCACCATCTTACAGAAGAGTAAACTGAGGCTCAGAGAAGATGAGTCACTAGCTTAAGATCATACAACTGGTAAGTGATAGAGCTGAGATTTGAACTCAGACCTTTTTTTTTTTTTCCTCCTGAGGAAGATTTGCCCTGAGCTAACATCTGTTGCCAATCTTCCTCTTTTTTTTGCTTGAGGAAGATTAGCCCTGAGTTAACATCTATGCCAGTCTTCCGCTATTTTGTATGTGGGTTACCATCATAGCATGGCTGACAAGCAGTGTAGGTCCATGCCCAGGATCTGAACCAGGCCACCAAACATGCCAAACTTAACCACTACACCACTGGGCTGGCACAGGTATGATATTCTGATGGCAGAGTCCTGTGTCTTTTCTGCTACTATGTGCTTAGCCCAAGGAGCTTATAGAGTAGTTTGGTGAAATGAAATGAATACCCAAATAGCTATGATCCTAAGTAATGTTTCTAAGTAAAGAGAAATGTCTGTGTTATGTGGTCAGGAGCCGTGTGGTGTAGTAGAAAGAATATAGGACCCAAGCAGATAAGTCTTTAAAATCACTTCTCTGCCTCTTAACCTTACTAAGCATCAGTTTCCTTGCTGTAAAAATGGGATAACGTTAGTACCTATCTCATGGAATTGTTATGAGGATTAGGTCAAGGTGACTAGAGTTGGCAGATGTTAGTTCTGTTCTCCTTCATTATCTACGTGTAGCCAACTGGTGTTCCTTGAATTATGGGATAGGGGCAAGAAGGGGGGTGGGGGGGAGTCTGACAAAGGGAAAGCAGCCAAGAACGTTGACACTACTATTACTATGTCAGTCCTTCCTAGCATTGGAGCTGACATTCATTCACTTATTGGAACTTGGCAACCCAAGATTGGGGAAAGTCAAAATTGTATTGGATACTATTAATATATAATATCTTATCATTAAATGATGTTTTTAAGAGACCTCTTGTTGGTGACCAGAATTAACTTGGATTTCCAGGGCAGTGTTATCAGGTGGCATAGTTAAGTGGACACTTGCCTGAGTGTTGGAGGTTAGGGTCAGCAGTCACAGAACCTAGGAGATTGTGCTTTTCTTTTTTTTTTTTTTTTTGTGAGGAAGATCAGCCCTGAGCTAACATCCGTGCTAATCCTCCTGTTTTTGCTGAGGAAGACCGGCTCTGAGCTAACATCTATTGCCAATCCTCCTCCTTTTTTTTTTCCCCAGAGCCCCAGTAGATAGTTGTATGTCATAGTTGCACATCCTTCTAGTTGCTGTATATGGGACGCCGCCTCAGCATGGCCGGACAAGTGGTGCGTTGGTGCGCACCTGGGATCCGAACCTGGGCGGCCAGTAGCGGAGCGCGCGCACTTAACCACTTAACTGCTAAACCACGGGGCCGGCCCCGAGGCTGTGCTTTTCAACCTCTGAGACTCTTAGGAAAGAACTCATTGAGTGGCCGGCCAGGTGACGCAAGTGGTTAAGCGCTCGTGCTCCGCTGCGGTGGCCCGGGGTTCGCCAGTTCGGATCCCAGACGCGCATTGACGCACTGCTTGGCAAGCCATGCTGTGGCAGCCTCCCATATATAAGTGGAGGAAGATGGGCATGGATGTTAGCCCACGGCCAGTCTTCCTCAGCAAAAGGAGGAATGGCAGATGTTAGCTCAGGGCCGATCTTCCTCACAAAAAACAAACAAAAAAAGAAGTCATTGACACGGCCAACGCAAGTGTATGTATTCACTTGCTTAGTTAAATGCGAGTGCATTGAATGAGAGGTAAGTCATCTTATCACTTTGCTGAGTTGAAGAAGACTTTCTGGAGGAGATATTTTTTTTCTGTGGGAGGAGGCAGGAAAAGGGACAAAGCATAGAAAATTGAAATCCACAGATAAGGTGTCCACCTCTCTTGCCAAACCACTGACTGGTTTGTCAGCCTCTTTTATCCATTTATTCCTTACTAACAAGCAGTGAGTGATCACATGGAACCAGAAAGAAGAGATTCAAAGAGTTTATCAGCAGTCCCTGGTAATGAAGAATGAGTTGGCTGCCTATGGATAAAAATGGTATTTGGAGATTGGTCAGGGAGTGGAAGGGCCTGGTAAGGCTGAGAAAATGGAAGAGTCACAAAGTTCGCTTTTAAAAGAAACTGCCATCAGTGCTTACCTTTAGATACGATGTTACACTGAGGGAAGAATTGACTTGTTTTTGGTTTTGAGTTCTACCAATTTCAAAGCGAAGATTTAGCATAACCTTATGACATTCTGGTGCTTTGAGGGTTAATCCTCAAGTATGATTAAATTCCTGGGGTAGTTGATAGTTTCTGCGTTATGGCCTGTGTTCATGGACCTATGCTGTTAGCCAGGCCCTTGACTGTAATGTGTTGAGGTGTGGAATTATCACCAAGTAGAATCATAACTTGGCCACCCTAAGTTTAGGGTGTATACGTATGTGTATATTGGTAGGAGGTAGAGGGTGTTCATATTATGTGTAAATGTGGGAAGGGAAATAACTACTTGTCTAGAGAAAGCAAGACTTTTTTTTTTGTCAGATAAAATTTTTCTGGCTTCCAGAAGCTGTATATAACCTATTGGCTCACTTGATTGGAATATGTTGTCAAGGTCAAAGTCCCAGGTTAGTCCACCAGTAAGTTTTGCATCTGGCCATGAGCAGACAGCTCTTTCCTCACAGAAGTGTCATGAAGATGCAAGTTGGGGGTGAAGAGGAAGAGCCCATCACCACTGAGTGACAGGGGGCATGTTAAGTAGTGAGTGCTGTCAGATGAAATCAGAGAGGTAGAGTGACTGACTACCATTTTAAAATCACTAGGCTTTTGAAGGAGGTCACATTCAGTGGCATTCAAACTTTGAAGTCAGCCTGACAGAGCCGTAGTGGGGGGTGCAGTGCTCCAGGCTAGGGTTCACGGCTCAGTTCAGGCTATAGTGCATGGCAACCAGCTGACTCATTGGGGCCTTCATGAGGTCTAGGGTTTGGTTCTGACGCGGGCTTTCTTGACATCATGGGGGTGTGGGGAGAATTGCTGTCTACCTGAAAAGACAAATTACTGAGCCCAAGTGACTCTGGCAGAGTTGTGCCTTAGGTGTGTTTTTGCAGCCACCTTTGCATTCTACCTCTTTGACACAGATGATTCAAAATAAGGACTTTACTCGTGGGTCAGTGGTGGTATCTCTTCCAGTGTTAAGAAAGGGACACTCTTAACTGGTTTAATTTTCCTGGCAGAGAACAGTCTTGGGAAAAAAACAAGTGGTGCAGTCAAGTCCTAGCATTGGAATTTTGAGACTAGCTTAGGTAAATACCAGAAACTACCGTGGAAAGTGAAGCAAATTGTACCTGAACAAGAAAATTAAAGGATCTACACACTATGCCAAAAGCTAACAGTATAGTGTGTAGAATGCAAGGAGTTTGAAAAACTGGGTTCTTTTTACAGCTGGGCTGCTAATGAATTGTGTGACCGTGTTTTGGTCAGTTGTCCTCTGGGAACTGTTCTATGAACCTCTAATTGTCAAGGTTTCTTTTCCTTTTATCCACCTCCCCTCTTTCTCCCTCTCCCTTCCAGGTGCTGGCAGTGTCAGGATGATTAAGACATTGCCTTTACCTTCAAGAATCTCGTGTTTGTTGGAAGTGGTGAGGGACAGTAGCATTTAACTTAGTGATAACGATATGGCAGGTTCAGTGTTAATGGAGGTGTAAGCAAGGTACTAGGATAGCATGGAACAAGGGGCAGCCAGCTTGTTCTGTAAAGGGCCTGACAGTAAATATTTTAGGCTTTGTGGGCTATACATTCTCTGTCACAACTGCTCAACTTTGCCTTTGTAGCAGAAGCAGCCATAGATGATATATAAACAAATGGGCATGGTCGTTTCAATAAAACTTAACTAAAATAGGTGGTTGGCTGAATTTGGCACACAAGCTCTAGCTTGCCAACCCTTGGCCTAGAGAGTGAACATTTTAGGGTTGGCTTTTCAGATGTAACAATGGAGTAGGGTCTTGAAGAATAAATGGTAATTAATTAGATAAAAGGACGGAAGTCAAATGGAATCAAGCTGATTTGCAAGGTGCTCAATTTGTCCATCTCTGCAATTTAGAAATTTCTGCTGTTCTGTCAGTGAACCAAACTGAAGGTTGTTAGTTCTCAGAAGGGAGGAAAAGGACTAGTTAAGTGCCAATATTGGTGTTAGGGGCTTTACATAGACTCCAACAGTAACCCTTCAAGATGGGCCCCAGACGAATGGACTGAGGCTCAGGAGAGGTTATGCATCTTTCTTAGGTTTGTGCAGCGAGTGAGTGGTAGGCAGGGGTTTGAGCTGGAATCTTTTTTGGGGATAAGGAGATGGCTCTTCTGTTTTACTTTGCTTTCTCTGCTCTTTTCAGAGCCCAGGAAACAACAGCACATGGCTCTTTCACTATCACTGAATGAAATCAACTTTATTTTTTTGTCAGGAAGTTCAGCCCTGAGCTAACATCTGCCAATCCTCCTCTTTTTGCTGAGGAAGACTGGCCCTGGGCTAACATCTGTGCCCATCTTCGTCCACTTTATATGGAATGCCGCCACGGCATGGCCGGACAAGCGGTGCATCACTGCGTGCCCGGGATCCTAACCGGGGCCGCCAGCAGTGGAGCGCGTGCACTTAACTGCTACGCCCCAGGGCAAGCACCCTAAAATCAACTTTTTATTCCATAACTGGGGGCCCCATTTTGGCACAAAAAATTAAAGGCATTTTTTTAACTTATTATTCCAGTTATATTTTGGAAGATACTCTGTTTAGGACTTAAGCCTCCAGCAGCTCTTATAGATGCCAGAAGGGAGAGAGTACCTTCTGGCATCTATAAGGTGGCACAAGCCACCTTCTTTGTGCTAATAATAATGATATAATAATAGTAATAATTTTTTTTCTTTTTTTTTTTGCTGAGGAAGATTGGCCCTGGGCTAACATCCATGCCCATCTTCCTCCACGTTATATGGGATGCTGCCACGGCATGGCTCGACAAGCAGTGCATCGGTGCGCGCCTGGGATCCAAACCGGCGAATCCCAAGCCACCGCAGCAGAGTGCGCGCACTTAACCACTTGCGCCGCCGGGCCGACCCCAATAGTAGTAATGTTAACAGTTCATATTTGTACAGTACCTTACAACTCCCCTAGTGCTTTCACCTACCTTATCTCCCTTGATCCTCACGGCCGTGTGAGATGGCTAATTTGAGTGTACACTCTCGGACATAGGTTGTTGAGGTCGAATTTCAGTTTACATCCCAGCCAGTTTTCTCTCTGGCAGAGCCATGTGGAGGTTCCGCAGCAGTAATGGTTTCGGGGTCTCAGGACTAGGAAATTACTCTGTTGGTGTCCAGGAGGTTTAGTTGTCTGTTGTAGCTATGAATAATGTATGGTGACATAATTACAAATAACTAGCAAAAACTATTGACTTTGCTGACAGCTAGTTTTTGTTTTAAACCAGGTAAGAGACAAAACTTTGCTGATAGTGTGTACTGACTGTACACACTGACTTGGGGCTGGTCTCTCTTGCATGGCAGCAAGATGATGGTTTAACAAGTATTGTGTCGAAGCCTAGAGACTGAGGCGGCACTATGGCCCCTGGATTTGCAGGGTGTTTTTCGTCATAGCTGAAAGCACTCAACATATCTTTTTTTTTTTTGTGAGGAACATCAGCCCTGAGCTAACATCCATGCCAATCCTCCTCTTTTTGCTGAGGAAGACTGGCCCTGAGCTAATATCCATGTCCATCTTCCTCCACTTTATGTAGGACACCACCACAGCATGGCCTGACAAGCGGTGTGTCGGTGCACACCTGGGATCCGAACCCAGGCTGCCAGCAGCAGAGCGTGCGCACTTAACCACTACGCCACGGGGCCGGCCCCAGCACTCAACATATCTTAACATTCAAGTGCAGGAGACTTCCTTGACTTACCTTCTCTAGACTTCGCACGTCAGAAAATGATGGTCCAGGGAATACCTATCCTTCTTGGCCTGAATTGCGTTCTTACACAGGATCTGTTCTCATAAAAGCCTTCCTGTGAATTACCTTTAACAAAAGAAATAAAGGATGTCCTTGAAGTTTAGGGTGAGACTGGGACCCTTTTCAGAAAAGAGAGGCCCCTCACTAAAAGGCAGACAGTTGTGTTCTGTACTAGAGAGGGACATTGATGGAAATCCAGAATTCACTGATGAAAAGAGAATGTGGCAGCTTAGTCTTAAAGTATTTTCTTTTTTATAAAATATTTTCTTTTGCATTCAAATTTATAACTATACTTCCAACAATAATTTATTTTTTAATTGTATTTATTTATTTTTTTCCCCCAAAGCCCCAGTAGATAGTTGTATGTCATAGCTGCACATCCTTCTAGTTGTATGTGGGACGTGGCCTCAGCATGGCTGGAGAAGCGGTGCGTCGGTGCGCGGCCGGGATCCGAACCCAGGCCGCCAGCAGCGGAGCGCGCGCACTTAACCTCTAAGCCACAGGGCCGGCCCCTAGACTTGTTTCTTAGGTGGAACTGTTTGAGTGTAGGGTTAAGAACACAAACTCTGGAGTTCAAATCCAGACTCTCCTGCTTGTGGCTTGGTGAACTTGGGCAAGTTTCTTAACAGCTGTGCCTTAGTTTCTCCATCTATTAAAGTAGGAGTAATTTTAGTCCCTACTTCGTAGGATCGTTGTGTGGATTAAATGTTTAATACGTGTAAAGTGTTAGCTTGGTGCCTGGCATGGGGTAAGCTCTCAGTCAACGAGTTAGCTCTTAGAATTTTAGGTTCACTGTCAGGCCTCTTTGGCTCTACCCTTCCCTTGTTTAATTCAGTGTCTTGATTCATTATTATGTATTCTAGGACACGACTTCAAGTAGGGTACTCTTATTTTTTGAGTTCCCAACTATGCAACATTGTAAAGTATAGTATTTTATTAGAAACTTTCAAACAGGAGCTTTCAGCTAGGGAACAGGAAGACTTGGGGATATTGATAGTTGGAAGAAATCATTTTGAGAGCCTACTTGTTGCTAGCTAAGAATGAGGGCTTTCCAAGAATGTGCCGCAGAATTGAAACAACAGGAGCAGGCATGGGCTCTTAGGATGACAGTTGTTCTTGGCTGCTCTGGTTTGCCATCGCTCAGCCTCCATTGGGCCTTGCAGGCAGCACCAGCCGTTCTGGGGCAGCAGCTGTGGTGCCTCCTAACCCCTCTGTGAAGGCAGCTGCTTGGAAGGCCCGAATACACAGAGAGGACAAACTGAGAGTGGCTCATGGGAGTCAGTAGGTCACATCCAGCAGGTTCTTCTCTGGACTCTGCTTCCCTTGTTGTATCAGCTGTCACAGCCTGTTAAATACTTGTGGTAGGAATCCCTCTGGATTCCCCATAGCACCTGTGCATTTGTGGTCTGGGTGTGTGGAAGAAAGATGGCCCAGCTGGTGACTGACTAACAAGATGACGTGCATATTGCTTGGATTTTGTTGTTGTTCTGGCTGCTGCTGCTTCTCCATGTCACTGAGTACAGGCAGAGATACATGCTATTGGTGTTCATTAATTCCCTCACTCAAGGGTTACCCAGCAGCAGGCATGACTAGAAGTCTTTTAATATTGATGTGCTTTGGTATCAAGTTCATGCACTTTTCTCCAGTGTCCACATCAAGGTTCTATATATAAAATGGCCACAGGAGGAAGTACTGGTTAGTAGGCAAGAAATAACTGTTTTCACTGGGAATCATGAAATAAAAGGAGAGGCAGGTAAGCACAGGTTGTCTTGTGCAGTCATTTCAGTTAAGCTACGTGCACATTAGTAACAAATATTTGTAAGTTTGTGATTCTTGGTTTGCCTGAACCCAGCCTGTTCTTAAAGTTGGTGTCTTTAATATTCTTTGAGATTCTAAGCAGTTAGTGCTTCAGTTTTGATTGGAAGAGAGGCCAGCAGCTAGCATGTTTGCATTGAAAATAGATGTAGTATATGGTGATAGTCATTAAATTTAAAAAATTGCAATCCTGATGACCCTCCCAAGCCTAAAAGACACACCCTGCACCTTCTTTACTGAAGGCAGCTTTTATTGGTTCCCTCTGGTGGTTTGACAATAACCATAAACTTAGTGACTTGTAATAACTGGACCGTTTATAGATATGATTAGATGTGGGGAAATTTAGATCTGTGTAACAGCTAACTTGAGAGTGGAGTGATAGTCACTTGCTTTACAAAAGGAGGCTTATCCACATTTTTCATGAGTTTTCAGGAGCGTGCCTAAAAAGAGCAAAGTAATCTCCCTTCCCCTCTCGCCTCCAATTTTGAGAAGAAACACTTATAGGGCTGGCCCCATGGCTTAGCGGTTAAGTGTGCGCGCTCTGCTGCTGGTGGCCCAGGTTCGGATCCCGGGCGCGCACCGACGCACCGCTTCTCCGGCCATGCTGAGGCCGCGCCCCACATACAGCAACTAGAAAGATGTGCAGCTATGACATACAACTATCTACTGGGGGCTTTGGGGGAAAAATAAATAAAATTATGAAATCATTGTTTGGTGACCATTGTGTTGCTGTTACTCAGGCTGTCTAAACTAATCACTTCTGACTGAGATTTATATCCATTTTATTTCGCCTCTGGCAAAAATTCGAAAGTGTCTCCTCTCCCAGCCTTTTTCCCCCCTCTTCTTGCTTAATTTGTCAGTCCGTTCTTAAGCATTCTTTGTAGATGCCTGGTTTCCCTGAGCCAACTCCTCTCTTAGTAAATGGGTTGATGTTATGTTTTTAACCTACTATGTAGGTGACAAGGATATTTTACTCTGAAAACCCAGACTATCTAGTCAACACAAGCTTTATAGAAGCAGCTTTGTCTGACCCAACATTGGGAGATGTTTTTGGTCTTCAGGGATAAACATTTTTAAAAAGACCTTAAAGTGAGGCTCTCCTCCCTGCTCATGGGGTAAACATCTGCCTGACCACTGGCTGCTTCCCAGAAGCTCTGCAGGAGCTTGGTTAATCCAAGGGAGCTCCTTTGCCCTGCAGTTTTCCGTTCTTTCCCTGGAGACTTCAGATTTTCTACAGGGTTGTTTGGAAAGTGAGACTCAAGGAAACTCCTTGTTACCAGGGTTTTCTTGGTGACTGAGTAAGCTTTGCTTGTTGCTGCTTAAAATACAGCACCAGCAGTTCTCTTTCCACAGAAACTGAGTGCTTTCAAGCCACGAGGCTGTCTTGCTGCAGGTGGGATTGCCAGTGCTCGAGGGAATGCACTCGGCCCTGTGCATTTTTTCCTATGGAAAGTTGTAGCGTGGTGAGGCCAGAGTGGCAGGACCGGGCTTGAAAGATTATTTATTTACTGCTGCTGAATCTCTCTCCATGTCCTGGGGACCTTGTTTTAGCAGGAGCTCTGGCTTCAAATCGCTGCAGAGTTTTGGCCTTTCTTCCCTTTTTCGCCTAGGAAGACTGAAATTACCATGTGTATGAGCTAGCTCTTTTATGCTCACACGCTCTCCTCCCTCTGACAGTCTTTGAAACCAGAGGCAGGGATGAAACTCCCCAGTTCCCCATAACCCAATCGAAGGCCTCCTTTTCTCCTTCATAGTCAAACCCATGCCTTAAGAAAGTGCTTCATTTTACCAACAATTAGACGCTTTGCTTACGTTTCCCCCGTAGAACTAGATTTGGTTTATGGTTTGAAGGGTCACTGTTAAAGCAGAATATAGATGTTTAAGAATTCCAAGCATCTAGGTACTTTGGGAATGTGCTGGAGGTATGATCTGTCTTTGTATTTAAGGAGCTGGTGTTTGAGGACAAATTGTGTGTTCTCATGTGTGTGTTTGTGCATATGTCTTTGGTATGCTGCAGCATCAGTATATACTAAGCTGTTCGTGTTCATGGTTCTGAAAATCTCCACATCATTTGTTTGACTTTCAGATGCGTTATCTGCCCCTTTTTTTTTAACCATCTTGTCCAGCATACTTGTTTTGTCTTACACTCAAATTTGTACTTCTGGAGTCTCTAGCAGCCAATAGTGTGGGGTGGGGACCAGAAACGTATTAGAAGGGCAATAGGGGGGCCGGCCCCGTGGCTTAGTGGTTGGGTGCGCGTGCTCTGCTACTGGCGGCCCGGGTTCAGATCCCGGGCGGGCACCAATCCACCGCTTGTCAGGCCATGCTGAGGCCGCGTCCCACATACGGCAACTAGAAGGATGTGCAACTATAACATACAACTATCTACTGGGGCTTTGGGGAGAAAAAGGGGGCAAAAAAAAGGAGAAGGATTGGCAATAGATGTTAGCTCAGGGCCGGTCTTCCTCAGCAAAAAGAGGAGGATTAGCACGGATGTTAGCTCAGGGCTGATCTTCCTCACAAAAAAAAAAAAAAGGGCAGTAGGGATTAACAGGGTATCCACCTCTGTTGGGGGGGATTTACTAGATAATTTTAGTAGGCTACTAGATTTTACTGGAGGTTTTTTTTTTATCAGTTTGTGATTGTTCCACTAGAGGGCAGTTAAAGAACAGACATGAGATAGAATGCAGACCATTCCTTTTTGCAAAGAGCAGGATAGCTACAGCTCAAGTTGAAGGTGGACAGTATCCATGGTTAGGTTTATTTGAGTCTTGGCTTCCTATACGAACACAGATAATGGTACTAGAAGGGCAGTCTTTAGAACCACAAATTCTGGTGTATGAAGGTGTGGTAGACATTAATTTCTAAACCTGAGGCTCTAGCACAGTAGCTGATAAAAATTCTTCTTCTTTTTTTTTTTTTCTGAGGAAGATCAGCCCTGAGCTAATATCCAGGCCAATCCTCCTCTTTTAGCTGAGGAAGACCGGCCCTGAGCTAACGTCTCTTGCCAATCCTCCTCCTTTTTTTCCCTTTTGCTCCCCAAAGCCCCAGTAGATAGTTGTATGTCATAGTTGCACATCCTTCTAGTTGCTGTATGTGGGACGCTGCCTCAGCATGGCCTGACAAGTGGTGCATCGGTGCGCCCCCGGGATCCAAACCTGGGCCACCAGCAGTGGAGCGTGTGCACTTAACCACTAAGCCACGGGGCCGGCGCCTGATAAAAATTCTTAATTCTCTCCTTTCATAGAAATGTATGCATTACCTTTTATCTCTGAGCATCACTTCCCCTCAGTTACCTCCCCCGTTACACTCTGTACCTGTATACTGTTGCCCTGCTCTGTTTTCTTCCTAGAAGTTACCTTGTTTATGTTTTTGTTGTCTGTCCCCCCCCCCCCCCTTCAGTGCTGTATCTCTAACTTAGCACACTGAATGTCTGGCATGTGGTAGGCCCTCAATAAGTATTGAAAGGAAGGAATGTTTGCCAGGAATAGCAGTAACTATTCAGGTATATTGTATGTGTTTTTGTTTGTTTCACTTTTGATCTCTGAGAAAACTGAATCTACCCAAACCAGTCTTTCCCAGCTTCCTTTCCTCAACTTAGGTCCTGACTGTTGGGAAGAATGAAGGTGAATGCTTTTCTGAGTCTCTTTCCTCTCCCCCACCCTAGCTTGCCAGCAAAGCACGGACAGAGAAGGAGGAGAAGCTGAGCCAGGCCTATGCAATCAGCGCTGGTGTCTCCCTAGAGGGCCAGCAGCTCTTCCAGACCATACACAAGACGTGAGTTGGGGGAGCATAGGAGTCCCTTGTCTGGGGGGTGATGCTGCCTGGCTGTGCTGCTTGGTGGTGGTTGTGTTTCTGAAAGTCATCAGGGAAGCTGGGTAGTGTGTTGGTAGTACCTCGGCATGCAGAGATGCGGGTGCTTGTCGCCTTTCCATACAGAAGAATGGTTTAATCGTGGACAAATTGTCCTCTCTGAGCTTCAATTTGTTCGTCTGTAGAACTTCCTTTTGGGTTAGATTATCCCTAAGGGTCCCTCTAGGCCTAGTATTTCATAATTTAGAACTAGTGATTTCTTTCTCTGTTATTATTTTGATCTTGTACCTTTCTCTAAAAGCTGATGCAGTTTTATTAAGGGAAAGTTATATCTGTCTCACTTTTCTCAATTGTACATTGGGGTGAACATAGGGAGTTAGAGCAGAAGGCCACCTTATTACCACCTCCTAAAAGACATTTTGTCACAGCAGAAGTCATTTGACTCTCCACTAGCTTCCCTAGCTGCTGAAATCTGAAGCATTTGACACCCCCCCCCCCCCGCCCCCCGGCTGCCTTCTGTTACCCTATTTAACCACCTGGGTCTGGTGCACAGATGGCAGCTGGCATCAGAGCTGTTTGAGGCCATGGTGTGAGTATCTGAACATTTACAGGTATGTGAAGGAATTCTCTTAGTAACATCAGCTGCTCTGGGGTTCCCCAAGTGTGAACTGGAATGGCTTTTCCCGGTCTGGCAAGTGCCCAGCTGTCTGATAATTCAGAGAGGCCAGTTTGAGGAGCAGCTTCCATTTTGGGTGGTGGGGGCAGAGTACAGATCACAATAAGATGGGGAGTTTGTTCTTTTGTCTTTGTAAAGGTACTGTTTCCCCCTAGGCCAGTGGTTGGCAAACTATAGCCAGTGGGCCAAATCTGCTCATTTGTTTGCATATCATCTGTGGCTGCTTTTATGGTACAGTGGCAAAGTTCAGTAGTAATGACAGATTGTATGGCCTGCAAAGCCTAAAATATTTGCTGTCTGACCCTTTATAACAAAGTTTGCCAACCTCTGCCCTAGGCTGCTACTTAAGTTGAATCTAGTGGCCTGAGCCTAGCTGTTTATTTGTAACTCAACTTTGGTTTGGACTTCTGAGGCTGCCGTCAAGTTTTCTGTGGTTTTCCAGGTCCGTAATGCTTCAGAGTAATTCTTCTGGGCCCTCCTCGAAATAAATATGTATCAGTTTCATTGCTTTTCCTAGCCGGTGGTGCCCAGGAAATGTTTCTTGGCTACTCCTTCCTGTGGGCTGTAGGCATCTAGTTGTTGGCTGAGTGGTGAACTGGGAACTTGGGATCAGCTTTCTGGAGTTGTTTATTCATCAGGCAGGAGGTGTGGGATACCCACCAGTGGTAACTTTCACCTGCTCTTGTCTCCTTCCAGCATTAAAGACTGTAAATGGCAAGAAAAAAACATCGTAGTCATGGAAGAAGTTGTTATTACACCCCCATATCAAGTGGAAAACTGTAAAGGCAAAGAGGGGAGTGCACTGAGCCATGTACGCAAAATAGTAAGTAAAGGAGCCGTGAAACTTCAGGGAAAGGATGATTCCTTGGCCTTCACCCCTCCAGCATCAGGGCAGGATATTGTGCTGCAATCCTTGCCTCCTCTGACACAGCCAGCCTGTGAGCAGCCCTGCCTAACCACCCTGCCTCCCTGCACTGTGGTGCTCTGCAGCTGTGGCTTAGACACTTCTATGGGGGTGGAACCACTGGGCAGTGTAGAATAAAGCAAGTGGTCAACCCCATGTCCTCTGAGGTGTGGCTTTTTGGAATTAGTCAGACCATTCCATGGTATTGGGCCTGAGCAGTTCCTCTCATCCCAGGCTGGGTTCTTCTCAGGAAGGGCTGGTTGGTATAAATCAGTTGCCTTGGGTGTCTCTGACCCTGTGTATGTTATCTGACTTTCTAGATTGAGTTGCAGCATTTGTAGAAACAAACTGAGCATTGAGAGACCAAGATCGTGGATGTAAAAAGTTTAAGATTGTAATTTCCCAGCAGCTTTTTATTCTGCACTTGTGTGAACAGGGAGAGAGAGTTTGAGTCATAATAATCTCCTTTCATATTCTGGTTTAGTTTATGGATTTACCTTCTTTTAGCCAATCTTAGCTGAAGCTGCAAAAAATGTGACTGAAACAAGAGGCTCCCACCTATCTTGTGGCTGGGAAGGCCAACAGACAACAAGGGTCCACGAGCTGGACAATTGGGATGGGGCTGTCGAAGCCTGGAATGAACTGTTTGGGAGGCCTTGTGTGCCCATCTCCTCTTCTGACCTAGGCTGACTGGTCTCTTTCAGGTTGAAAAACATTTTAGAGACGTGGAAAGCCAAAAGATACTGCAGCGTTCACAAGCCCAGCAACCACAGAAGGAGGCTGCTCTGTCATCCTGAGTCCACACACACGGAGGACTCTTCCAGCATCCAGCCAAGGAGGCGATGGTGGCTTCAGCGGAGGCAGGCCGGGGGAGGGAAGGGATCCTATATTTCCTGTTGGCTCTTGTTAACAAAGGGTCAGCATTTCCAAATCTTAGACTTGAACAAACAAAACACCCGACAAAAAAGAACAAGAGAATAATTTAAAAGTTGAATCATTACTTGACTAACAGACTTCGGTCCACCATGTCCTTTTCACAGCCCCCCTCTGGAACAGTCACCTTGTTAATTTTATTTTTGAAAATTCCTTTCCTGCTCTGCCCTTTCACCTCTGACTTTACTTTCCTAGTCTGTCCCTGCCATCTGTTTTTATAAGTGGCTACACTTGCCTTCTGAGTGATTGAAAGAAACTTTTACATCTTCTTTTCCAAAATAAAAGTAACAAGCTGACTGTGATACTTAAGTTGAGACTAGAGCAGCAGACAGAAGTCTCACTTTAAATTTTTCTTTTTTTTTTTCTTTTCCTTTTTTTTTGTTTCTTTTTTTGCACAGGGCATGGCTTGAATTAGTTTTATTTTTCTTAACTTTAAATATATATATGAAAATATATATTAAAATGTTCTCTAAATATTTTCTGCTTCTTGCAGGTCTCTTTTTACTAGATCATGGCCGCTCTTCCCACCTCATCCCTCTGAAAATAAAAATATATTGCCCACTCCACCACCCATAGCCAGGCAACTAACTTGACTTAGTTCACAGCAAGAATCTCCTACAGCACTTTGTAGAGCCAGTGTATGCAGATGAGATTCCGTTTTGAGGGTTCCTGATGGCTTTTTAGTCTTTAACTGTGTGTGTACCAGTCTCACATTTGGCTAAAACCTCAGGATTCTCCTTCTGCCTTTTGTCTTACTTCATGGTACTAGAAGAACCTCCTCAACACTCTGTCTCCTAGATGGGAGAATCAGCTGCCCTTTCTCTTGTGCCCTCTGCAGGAAGAAGTATTTTGCATGGCACATCTCAGCTCCTTGAGGGATGATTTTCTTCCGTAAGAAACCTGGAGTCCACCTACCCCAACTTCTCTTTAAGTCTGTATCCAGAGCCACTAGCCCAGGAGAAAGCTTGGGTGACCTATAGTTTCTCTACTCTTGCCAACCTCCTACTCATGCCCTTCCCTACCCCCGTAAATATTACAAGCTTATGACAGTTTGTATGTGCTCAGCCGATGGGCAGAAAACCTGGAAAGAATTTCTGGACTTGTAGCCCACCAGTTTGTCTGTTTTGACTAACCTGCTGAGAGCTAAAACTGGCACCTGTTGCCCCTGTGCCTTCAGGATGGTCCACTGGGGCAGAGTGTGCCACTATCTGAATATCAGGCACTGAGTGGGATGTGGGTGATGCTCATGTAACTGGCTAGAGCTTTGGGGGTGGGGTGGGGGCTAACTACTATTTTTTTGGCCATGATCTCTTTCCCCTTCCTTTTTTTTTTAATTAAATAAATGGATCGAAATTAAATAATTCAAGCCCTGCCTTCAAAATGAAATTTTTTTTTTAGTATTGTTTAGCAAAAACAATAAAACCCAAATTTTTTTAACCATCACTCATGTCTTGGGTTTGTGCGTGCTTTAGAGGCCCCAGAGGGAGGGGGTCTGAGGGTATGTGTGTTTGGTTTGACCTTTCTCTTTAGATCTCTGCTTCCTACTCTTTACCCTCTCTCCTTCTACCCCCGAGAACTCATCCAGAAATACAGTGCAAAGTGTGTAGTTTAAAAAGGGGATCCAGGTTCGGAGTTTTGTGTAAGTGGAGTAGAGGAGTAAAGGGGTTGGGTACATACATGAGACCATTTGTTACAGAACTGTGTGGAGGTAAAATGAGAGAAGACTGGGAAGTAAACTTTCACATCCACCTGCCATTGACCAGAACCTGATTTAAAAGTACCAAGCCTTTGATTTAGTCTGCATGGAAATATAAAATTCTGGAGAAGGTAAAAGAGGGAGAAGAGGAGAGACCTTGCAAGAACTAGAAAACCTAAGAAATGCAATTAAAGGAGTGAAGGTGACTAGTGGGAAATAGTAAGCCCGGGAAGAAGCTCTGTGTCACATGTCCCGCGTCGTCACTTCCCATTTGTCTCTAGGTATGTGAATGGGAGACGGTACCAACTGTTTCTAGTAGGAAGCACTTTTGACTCTTTAGTTTTAGTTTATGAAATGATGTGGGGGGGGCCCGCCCCGTGGTGCAGCGGTTAAGTGCGTGCGCTCCGCTTCGGTGGCCCACGGTTCGCAGGTTTGGATCCCGGGCGCACACCGACTCACCGCTTGTCAAGCCATGCTGAGGCGGCGTCCCATATAAAGTAGAGGAAGATGGGCATGGATGTTAGCCCAGAGCCAGTCTTCCTCAGCAAAAAGAGGAGGATTGACATCGGATGTTAGCTCAGGGCTGGTCTTCCTCACAAAAAAAAAAAAAGAAGAAGAAATAATGTGGAGGAACTTTAAGCAGTTCAAGGGGTGGAGTTAATATGGTGGGAAAGACAGGCAGTGAGGTGTAGAAGAAAGAACAAGGGCTTTGGAGACATAAATAGATGGGTTCTAATCTGACACCTCCATTTCCTTACTTCGTGACTGTGCTAAGTCATTTCACATGTTCAATCCTTAGTTTCCACAACTGTAAACAAGGAACCCATCTCCTGGAATTGGTGTGAAGGGTTAAATAAGATATTTAAAATGCCTGATACTTAGAAGACATTCTGTAAATGTTAATATAAATGTTAGTTGGGTCCTGGGATGGTTAAATCTAGAGATGAGATTGGATTAGGTGATTTGTAGAGGCTCCACCTTTGTTTTAGAAGTCTTTGTTTAGATGGCATTTTAAGTGAGACTAATATGTAAAACATTTGGGCAAGGGTGGAGGTGAGCCCTGCCCACCGTCTCTCACAAATATCACCCCCATCTCTTCTCTGGAGTCCCTGAGGAATTTCTTTGATTATAATTTGAAAACCACTCATTTTGTAAGGTGTTGGCAGAGCTGAAACAAAACCCTAGGCTTTATCCACTCATGGGCTCTAAATACTGCTCTGTGACGATCCAAACACTTGGCATTGTGTACTACTCACTTTTGTTTGCCAGGCTTTAGACGGAACACAGAGGAGACTGGTGACAATGGCAGAAATTGCCCCCTAGATTGAAAGAACATTAAACTGTTGAAGACTGTGGTGCAGAGGGCTTGCATCTCTGATGAGAGACATGCAGGTAGTTTTGCAATGTCTCCTTGGCTTCGAGGCATTCTCCTTCTTCCCCACCCTGCCCAAATATACACACACCTCTACACTCTGTACCAGATGACCTCCCCACTGCTGCACACGTGTTTGGGTTTGCTGCTCTTTAGAGCATCCAATCAGTATCATATAAACAGCCTTACCACACTCACTTGATATTGAGTCTACTGTCTTTAAGTCTGAGCAGCTCATACTGATTTCTGTTTGGTGTTTTGAAAATTTGAAAACTGCTCAAGCACTTCAATATTAGTTCAGGGGCTCCAGCCTGGGAATCCCTGATTCAGGGTAAAGGTTCCTTGACATTTTTGAAGCTAAGAATGTGTGTGTCAAAATCTGTTCTCTTGGGCCAGCCCTGATGGTCTAGTGGTTAAAGTTCCATGCTCTCACCCCTGTGGCCCCAGGTTCATTTCCCAGTCGCAGAACCGCACCACCTGTCTGTCAGTTGCCATGCTGTGGCGGCAGCTCACATAGAAGAACTAGAAGGACTTAGAACTGTGATATACAACCATGTACTGGGGCTTTGGGAAGAAGAAACAAAAAAGTTTGCTTAAAAAAAAAAAATCTGTTCTCTCAAAAGACATACTGGTAAAGGAAGGAGTAGAGGGCTTTCAATCATACAGAGAGATAGAATCTACTGTCCTGTTGATAGGATGGATCCTGTGGTGAGAATGCATAATGCTAGAAGCTGCAATATACAGGATGAATGGTGGAGACAGTGGTGGGGGCAAAAGTTTAGGAAGTGTGACTTGTCATCTGGATTGGAAGATGGTCATTGTTTACGTGGTGGATTTGCTTCTTCATTACTACCAGGGGCTGCTGGTGCTAGAAAAAGAAACGAAATCATCAGCATGTACTGCCTAAACTTCAGAAGTTTAACTTAACAGCACGAAGTACCTTACGGGTGAAAAAGGGGGTGCTGCTGGGCTGCCGTTCACTGGCAATCAACTGTGCTGCTGGGTAATAAGGTTTCAAAACAAGTTTATTCTTTTATATTATAAAAGCCTTATATGGGTTTATTACAGGAAAACTAGAAGATAAGGCAAACATTTTCCATCTATCTCCCTCCAAAACATTGTTAATATCTTTTATATCCTCTAGATTTTAAGACACTTCTCCTGGCCTCTTGCATTTCTGAAAATGCAATGTACTCCATAATGTTGAAAGAAACTGACCAACTGGTTCCCTTATCCCCAGCCCACAAAATGCGCTCTACAATTTGTCGACATCTTAGAATTGATGTTTGTAAATGGTATGGGGCTAGGTGATCTCTAAGATTACTTCCAACCTTAGTGTGTTCTATCTCATTTTGTCCTACAGTGCGTTACTTCAAAGCCACCTGTGAAGCCATTTTTGACGATTAGAATGGAGGGTGATCCCTGTAATTTGTTTATAAAACTCATGTCATGTGGCGTGTATGACTTGCATTCTAGTTATTTGTTTAGGTTTATCTTTAGTGGTCTAAAGGGGAGTTTTGAGGTTCCAAGGCAAGGATAATGACTGACTCATTTTTGTATTATTCCCTAGCATCCAGCTGTTGAGATAAGACTAAAGATAGAGTTTTGAAAATCAGTTTAATAACTGGATCAATTGCCTGAGCCAAGATGAAAAGTGATCCAGGCCTGACTGGGTTTTGAGGAAAGCTTGAAGGCAAGTTTGGAAAGAGGAGGAGGGACCAATAAAGGACATGGGAGAAGATGAGGCGGAAGGTGTACCTGGTTCCAGCTTGAGAAGGAACAGGGCTTTTCCCCAGGTTTTTCCAGAGTAGACTTTGGCAGCTGGGACCAAGGCAGGTCAGATTGTGGCCTCCCTTCTTACTTGGCCTCCCTGTCCCATTTTCCTTTTCGTTTTCAGTTTTGTTGAAAAGTCTCAAGTGGAACTAAATTTCTTCCTGAACTGGCAAGGTGAGGTGAGGGTATAGCATATTTCTAGTGGCTTCTCAACTAACCTCTCCTCCCTTTCCCCTGACTAGTCCTGATGCTGCCTTCAGCAGTGTTAGTCTTTATTGGAGGGGCTAACAAGTGGCTTCTTTTCCTAATCTGACCCCCTTTATTCTGGTCTGTCTCCTAGCTTAAAGTAGTTGCGTATGCTTACTCTAGGGAGGTATGTGTACTATTATGAAGAGAATATTCTAGAATAGCCTCTGAGATGTGATTTAAGCTGAAATCTGAAGAACAAGGTGCCAACCAACAAGTGTTCGGATAGAGGGAACAGCAAGTGTTCAAGTTGAGGTTGACAGGAGCTCTGGATGTTTAGGAACTGCTGGAAGATACGTGACTGAAGCCTAGTGAGCAAGATGGATGGAGAAGTAGGCAGGAGCCAGATCATGCAGGGCCTTGTAGCCATTGTAAGGACTGGAATCTGTTCTTGGCACAATGGGGAGCCATTAGAGGGATTTGAACTGTTAAGGGATTTAGTCTGATGGTAGGCAGCAACAGTGGAAACAAAGACTGTTGTGTTCAGAGGCTGTTGCAGTAATCTAGGCAAGAGATGGTGGTGACAGAAGTAATTTCAGAACTGATAGGACTCGCTAATGGATTGGATGTGCGGGCAAGGTGTTGAAGGAAAGAGAGGAACTAAGAATAAGACTCTGGATGGCGAACAATGGAAGACAAAGAAGTTTGTGGAAAAATCAAGAGTTCTGTTTTGCCATTTTGTCTTACCCAAGAAACACTGAAGAGCAGATGGCAAGTGGGCAGCTGGTTAACGAGCCTGGAGTTCAGAGGAGAGGACTGGGCTGGAGCTTGATGGTTAGGAGTTGTTACCTTGTCGTGAACTCCAAGAAGATAGGGGATGAGATCCATGGCCACAGTGGATGTTTTGGCCTCGATAGGAGGGGGCTCTTCGTCCATAATAAAGAGGAAGGAAGGAGAAGACAGTACAGTAGTAGGCGAGTTTGTAGATTTGGCAGGGAGGTGAGGGTGAGAGTGTTCATGTCTGGTGGCTCAGTAAACGTGAGGGAAATAACTGTAAGATTGCTGAGTGCCCTTTAGAGGTGCATGCTCCTAGATTTATGGTGTAACCAGGTGCCCATTGTGTGACTTTGCGTTAGTCATGTCGAGTGACTTAGGTGCAGACACAGAAGGTGTATAGTTGGGTACAACCAGGGTTGGAAGTTTGTCAGGTCTGTACCGTGGAGGGAGAAGGGAGTTCAGCTGAGGACTTTTGCAAGGCGGTGATTATAGTATTGGACCCTTGACCCCTACAGATGCATGCTGTCATCAAATACACTTCAGTTCTTGTTCATATTAACCTTTCTGCAAGTCACTTGCTGTCATCCCTATGTACTGACTATAGGAAGGATATGCAGCCATGTAACTCCAGAAGTCAGTGTGTGAACAGTGTACAAATATAGGATGCTTCTAGTGCTAGGGGTGGCCCAGGTGTAGTATTGGAAGCTCAGCATAGATATCCTAGCACTTAGAAATGCCAAGGATCGTAGAGCTCATATGGAGTAGTCCAGCCTCCCAGTTTAAATATCCTGTCTGTAGCATCCGTGACAGACTGTCTACTCGAACACTTTTATTGATGGGGAGCTCATTACTTTGAGAAGCAACCTGTGATAGCTGTACTCTGCCCTTTTGTGCTCCAAGCCACAGCTCATTTCTAAAACTGAGGCTAGAGCTCAGGTCTCCTGCATGCTAGTCCCTGCTCTTTAGGATATTTCTTCTTCCTGGCAGCCCTTGGGTGAGGGGCACAGGAGTTGCTGAATCGGCAGATGTTACTGGGAGCTGTCTTGTCTTCCCCAGTGAAATGGCTTATTTTTAGCCAACTATTTCAACCTATTAAGAACTTTTTAAAAATCTTAATTCTATAATCCGGTATACTAGTTATCCATCCCAGTGTTGTGTTCCAACTTTTTAAAATTGTCTTCTGTGTTTTCATCTTATCCAAAGGGATATCATGAGAGACTTTAATAGACTCAGATGTTTGTCTATGATAGCCTTCTAGTAACCCTATCAAAAAAGGAAATAAACTTGTTTGAGTATAATTTACTTTTAGTGACCTCATGTGGGCACCTAGTGGTCATCCTCTTTTAGGTAACTGGTCAGCATGTTCAATGAAACCTTTTTGAGTTTTGTTACACTTGTCTAACTTTTGAAAATTGGACCTTTGCTGAGCTCAAGTCTCTGGCGCCCTTCTGTTTGTAATGTTTTCTCTAAGATTATTGATGATGGTTCCTCAAGTTTTTCCAGTATAATTTGCTTAGCCAGATCACTCGAATTAATTCAAAGGGGCTCAAGTCTGACCAACCAAAGGCTCAGACTCATATCCTAGGGTTGGTGGTAGCGCAGCTGCTTTTCTCATTCTGGGGATAATCTGTGTTACTCACCTGTAGACCTTGACGACGACTTTTTTTTTTTTTTTTTATAATTTTATCTATTTATTTTTTCCCCCAAAGCCCCAGTAGATAGTTGTATGTCATGGTTGCACATCCTTCTAGTTGCTGTATGTGGGACGCGGCCTCAGCATGGCCGGAGAAGCGGTGCTTCGGTGCACGCCCGGGATCCGAACCTGGGCTGCCAGCAGCGGAGCGCACGCACTTAACCGCTAAGCCACGGAGCCTGCCCAACCTTGACTTCTTAGAGGGGTGTTTGGCTGGCATGGGGGCAGTGGCCCAGTCTGGGGGGGCGGGCAGGAGGTTAGGCCCTCCTTTAGTGGTTAGGAGCATGATTGGATTCAGACAGCCCTGAGTTGTGTCACATTTCACCTCTGCCACTAATTAGCAGTGTGACTTGGCATCTTACTGAGCTTTTCCAAGCATCACTTTCCTCATCTCTAAAATGAGTATCTCAGTTGAGGATTAAATGAAGCCTTTAATGAGCTGCCTGGCCCTTGGTAACCATCTCTTCCATATGGCCATTATTATTCTCTTAAGAGTTTGCTAGGCGAGGCTGGTGAGCACACTCTGGAACCTAGAGAGAAGGTAACTTGTTTGGCTTCCTAGGGCAAGGCAGAAGCCCTGGGTACAGACACGCTGGCCCCAAACCCCTCTGTCTTTCAGAAGGACATGCTGGGCACTCCTTGGGGCCGGAGTGGAGTATTTTGACCTTTGGTCTAGTGAGAACAAGACAGAGTATTCCCAAGGGGCCAGCCCGGTGGTGTAGCAGTTAAGTTTGCGAGCTCCACTTCGGTGGCCCAGGGTTCACCGGTTTGGATCCTCGCACGCACCGCTCATGAAGGCATGCTGAGGTGGCATCCCACATGGAGCAACTAGAAGGATGTACAACTATGACGTACAACTATCTACTGGGGTTATGGGGAGAAAAAAGGAGAAGAAAAAAGAGGAAGATTGGCAACAGATGTTAGCTCAGGGCCAATCTTTCTCCAAAAAAAAAACAGCATTCCCTTTCTTTTTGTCCAGACAAGACCTGGGTGAATTATAGATGATGGCAGATTTCTTAGGCAGGCAGTATAGAATGAGAGAGGAGACACCTGGCTCCTTCCTGACTTAGGGCAGGCTCCAAGGGGCCTCAAGCTGCCATTCTGACGAGAGAGAGCGGAGCGTGCGGCTTCAGAAGGGAGAAAGAGATGATAGGATGGTGGTGGTGGGGTACTTGTTCTTAGAAAGGCAGGGCAGGGTCCTGCTCACCTGGATATAAGGCCACAAAGCCTTGGAGATTTCCTCAACCTGTCCCCTATCCCCACCCTCAGGGCTATGGCTTTCCTGATAGCTGGTCTCTCTACTGCTTTTGGGGGTGGGGCTCTGGCAGGAGGCCAGGTAACTAGAGCTGAGATTCTTTCCACTGCCACTCCTGGCCTGGGGCTGCATTCAGCAGGTGGTGCCAGGAATAGAGGTGAGTGCCTGTATTGGGCTTCTGTGGCCTGAGGCACTGACCTCAATGGCCAGATTAGGCCAGGATCTAGTCAGGGCTTTGTCCTGCAGGGAAAGCAAAGTTTCTCCTGGGACTCTGTGGGAAGTAAGTGAGGTGAGGTGTGGAGTGGTAGTAAAGAAGGGATCCAGATGATTGAAAAAGCCTTGATTACTTTTCGTCCTTGTAGGAATAAGGAAATGAGAGGTGGCCAGGGGTGAGGGATCAGGATGCTGGGGTCTCGGGCTGAGATGGCTCTTGCCAGAAGCCGAGGTGGCAAGTAAAACCGTGGGGGATGGAGGGAAGGTGTCTTTGAGACCATGTTGGGGCATGCAGCAAATAGTGAGACCCCTGAATGGTGTCTGGTTTTATTTTTCTCCTCTAGTATCACCAGGCTTCCCCAGACTCCTGGGTGGAGGAGTGAGGCATGCAAGTCTCAGCATCCATGAGTGCCTGATGCCATCATCACCTCAGCCCCTCATGGGGCAAGGACAGGGCAGGTGCGGCCACTCCTTCCTCACAGTGGCCATGGCCACAATGGTGGCATCGGCCTTGTTCTGGAATCTGGCGGGAGCATGCCCACCACCATGCACCTGCCCAGCCACGGGCAGTGTGGTGGACTGTGGGGCTCTTCGCCTGCTCAGCCTCCCTCCCAGGCTTCCTGACAGAGTCTGGCTGTTGGAGCTGAGCAACAGTAATCTCAGCCACCTGCTAGGTGGCTCCTTCCAGGGCCTGTGGGGACTGTGGGTGCTGCTGCTTTCTCACAGTGTCCTGTGGGATCTGGCTGGTGGAGCCCTGAGAGGTTTCCTGGAGCAGCTGGACCTCAGCCACAACCAGCTACCCCTGGATTTCTTGGCCACACTGGGCTCTCTGGTCTGCCTGGACCTCTCTCTCAACCTGCTTGCCACTTTGGACCCCTGCAGCCTGTGGGGCCTGGGAACCTGGAGCAGCTCGATGTGAGCCACAACCAGCTGCCTGAGCTAGGCACAGCCAGGCTTGGGAATCTCTTCTGCCTATGCTGGCTCTGGCTGGCTGGGAACTGGCCGCAGAGAGTCAGGGGCACGGCCCTGGCCACCATGCCAGGCCTGGAGGTCCTCTCTGGCTGGGAATGACGTCAGTGAGCTAGAGGCTGAGGCCTTTGCAGCCCTGCAGGTGCTGGGCCTCCTCTCTGTTGTAGGCAACCGGCTACAGCACCTCTAGGTCAACTGGCCGTCATCTGGACAGCAGGCACATGGCTGCTGCTGGCCAATAACCCTTGGGTACGCAACTGTGACCTGCAGCGGGCCTTCAGGAAGCTAGACCACCTGTGGCACTTGCATTTGGCCAACGTGGCCAACATGGGCGGCTGGCGGGGCTGTTGCTGAGCAGTGTGGAGGCCTGGCTCTGCCTGGCTGGGACGGCTACCATGCTGGGTATCACGGGCACCATCCTGGTTACTGTGGCTGTCGTGGTGGCTTAGCAGAAGCATAAGTAGGACCCCAGAGGAGCTGGATAGCAAGGGAGCCCTCTGGAGAGGTAAGGGGTGCTGCAGAGGGAAGTTGAAGCAGCTGGAGGATGGAGAGCAGATGGAGCTGTGGGAGAGGAAAAAGGATGTTCTCAGAAGTTTTTGGGGCTCAGTTTGCTGAGGCAGGAGTGCGAGGAGTGGGGAGGAGGGACAAATATCTATGTTCATCTCTCAGGGCGTAGGACACCCCCAACCTCACCTATCTCCTACCTCTGACCAAGCACAATGCCATTATCTTTTCTTTACTGGCCCTAAAAAGAAGGATTTGGCCCCTAGTCCTTCTCAACACCCCGCTGGTGAAGAGGGCAGTAGAAGGCAGAGACTGAAGAGCAGAGAGAATTGGGGTGGGATGTGTACTGGGGAAAGCTTCCTTACTCCTAGTCTTCCTCCTCTTCACGCATGTCCCTGGCCTCTGCTGTTAGGGACTTGATCAGAAGCTGGTTGCTAAAGTTACGGTGGAGGTGGGGTGGGGTAGGGGTATTGTTCCTGTGGGCACAATCCGGGTAGTCACCTAGAACTATTTTACGGACATACACGATCCCAGTTCCGGTCCTCAACACCGTAGCTCCTTCCTGAGGGCTGTGTATCTTGTCCCATTTGAATTGGGGATGGGTGAGGAGATTGGAAAAATAAAACCAAATGAAAGTTAATTCTGTACCATGTACCTGTATTATGGTGAAGAAAACTTACTGTATGTGATTGTCACTGGTGGGTGAAGGAGGTAGGCAAAATGACCTTTAACCCAGGCTTTTTCTCATTCCCCTTGCCTGAAGATCCCTGCCCCCCCATACACCTACACAATCCCATTCCCTAGTTTTTTGCATGGATATATCCCTCTCTCACATTCTTTCTGATATACACAGACTTTATCCTAATGACTTTGTAAAAAATCAGATGTGCAAAGGTGTTTTGTCGTCAGCTTTCATTGGCTGATTGGAAATTTTTGTGTGTGTGAGGGAGATCAGCCCTGAGCTAACATTTGTGCTAATCCTCCTCTTTTTGCTGAGGAAGACCGGCTCTGAGCTAACATCTATTGCCAATCCTCCTCCTTTTTTTTCCCCTAAAGCCCCAGTAGATAGTTGTATGTCATACTTGCACATTCTTCTACTTGCTGTATGTGGGACACCGCCTCAGCATGGCCGGAGAAGCAGTGCGTCGGTGCGCGCCCGGGATCCGAACCCGGGGCCACCAGTAGCGGAGCGCCGTGCACTTAACCGCTAAGCCACCGGGCTGGCCCTAATTGGAAATTTTTAATTCACATTGTCAGAAATGTTGTTTGGACATGAGCCCCCTCTCCCCTCTCCAGGGAACTGCAAACAGACCTGAATTAAATGGCCTAGGAGAGTGCTTGTAGAGTCTTAACTTCAATACTGGACTATCAATTTGTGTGTTGCTGGGTGGGTGCAGGAAGATAGGTGGGGGTGGCTTTGTGGTGGCAATCCCAGAGTGTCCAGAACTTTTGCCCATTTATTTATTCAACAAATAATTACTGAGTACCTGCTATGAACGAGACATAGTGGCAACACCTTCCCTTTATTTATCTGTTCAGCACATATTTCCTGAATGCATCCTGTATACTAGGCCCTGAGGATATATAGTAACCAGACACCAGACACTGTCCTTGCCCTCATGGAGCTCACCATCTAATGTTAATCTAGTCATTAACAAAAGAATCACAAATATATAATTGCCAACGTGCTAAGTGATTCAAAGGAAGGGTACCTGATGGTTAAGAGAACATGAAATAAGGGAACTGAGAACAAATGAGAAGGCCAAAGGAAAAGCAGGGAAGACTAGTTGGAAGCCTACTACAGTTAAACTGGCAAAAGATGGTAGTTTGGGCTTAGAGTGGGAGCATTGGAGCTGGAGAAAATGGACTGATTTGAGATGTCCCGTATGTCCACGTCAGATCTCTCTCAGGGGACAGAAGAAAGGCAGATCAAGACCAAACTTCTCGGGCCGGCCCCATGGCTTAGCGGTTAAGTGCGTGCAGCGCTGGCAGCCGGGGTTCGGATCCCGGGTGCACACTGATGCACCACTTCTCCGGCCATGCTGAGGCCGTGTCCCACATACAGCAACTAGAAGGATGTGCAACTATGACATACAACTATCTACTGGGGCTTTGGGGTGGGGGTGGGGAATTAAAAAAAAAGAAACCGAAAAAGACCAAACTTCTATAGGTGACAGCTAGGAGAACCCCTTACTTTGAACTTAAGCAGAAGCAGAAGGATTTTCTCGGGTGTGTGTGTGTGTGTACCATTTATTGAACCCCTACTATGTGCTAGGACGAACACTGTCACATTTGAACTTCAAAACAACCCTGTGAGGTAGATGTCATCCTCATTTCACAGATGAGTCTTGGAAAGTGTAGGCAATATGCCCAAAGTCACAGTTAGGGTTGGAGTTAGGATTGGATCCCAGGTCTAGCTGCATTCAAAGACTAGTTGGCTTCATTACATCAAGTTACGGTCCCGGGTTTCCGAGGTCCTGACCCCACTGTTTCTTCCTCTAGTCTGGTTTTCAATTTTGCAGCTACAAGGAGGGGGCCCTCAGACTCCATGGGGAGAGGGAAAGGCTGAACTCCGAAACTAGAATACCTTCTTCGGTCCAGAACTGGAGAGCGAAAGCGTTGTTTCCTGACGGAAGCGGGGAAAAACTCCGCGAGACCCGGAAGTTACGTGTCGCATCCCGGCGCCGGCCTCCCTGACGGGGGTGAGGCTGCAGCGGACTGCCCTTCGTAAAGATGGCGTCGAAGATGGGTTCGCGACGGTGGATGCTGCAGCTGATCATGCAGTTGGGTTCGGTGTTGCTCACACGCTGTCCCTTCTGGGGCTGCTTCAGCCAGCTCATGCTGTACGCAGAGAGGGCCGAGGCGCGCCGGTGAGCGGGCCCACGCCGCCGCCGAACGCGGTGGGGGGTGGTACGGCTTGTCCCAGGAACCGGGGTGCGGTGAGGTGGGAAAGAAGTTGGGGCCCAGAAGTTGGGACCCTTGGACTTGTGAGGGTCTCTGGTCCGGAGCAGGGTGGGCATCGAGCATAGTGCGGGGGTCCTGGCCATGAGAGGGGGGTCGGGTTTGGAGGAGCAGTGGAGCTTGCGGGAACTCAACGGGTCTCAAGGCTCTTCTGCCCCCTTCATGCTGTCCCCGTTGCTTCCCCGCTCCCGGCTCGCAGGAAGCCCGACATCCCAGTGCCCTACCTGTACTTCGACATGGGGGCGGCCGTGCTGTGCGCTAGCTTCATGTCGTTTGGAGTAAAGCGGCGCTGGTTCGCGCTGGGGGCCGCACTCCAGCTGGCCATTAGCACCTACGCCGCCTACGTCGGGGGCTACGTCCACTACGGGGACTGGCTGAAGGTGAGCGCCTCGGCCCTAGGCGGGACTTCGCTAGGGTGATGGGGAGCCCGAGGCCAAGGCCCGGAGCAGTTGGGCAATGCATGGTGCTAGCCAGGTGCACAGTGCGAAGCCTGGAAAGGCGGAACTTCCAGCCGTGTGGAGATTTTTACAGACTGCAAGAATGGAAGGGCCTTAGAGACCACACAAGCCTTCCTTTCAGAGTGTGGAAACTGAGGTCCAGAGATGGGGAACAAATTTTCCCAAAGTCATAGAACAATTAGCATTACAGGTGGGACCAGAACCAGGTTACCTGGTTCCCAGAACGCTTTAAACCATTAGTTTAGTAATCTCAGACTCATACGGCAAAAGGGACCTTGGAGAGTACCTGGTGTAACTGTGTGATTTTATGAAATTTAATTAACCCTACTGCAGCATTTAAGCCTCTAATGCCAGAACCTGTGCCAGGCACTGCAGGCTTGGAGACAAGCCTGACAAAGGCACTACCCACAAGGAATGGACTGTCAGTCCAGTAGGGGAGGCAGATGTGTGAACTGCTACAGGGCAGTGAGATCAATGGGTTTTTTTTGTGGAACAGACTCTATACTATATAGCAGAAAGAACATTCGGGTTGAGTCTCCAGACCTGGGGGGCAACACTTGGTATCTGGGTTCTGCCACTTTCCCTCCCTCCCTCCCTCCCTTCCTTCCTTCCTTCCTCCCTCCCTCCCTCCCTCCCTTCTTTCTCTCTTCCCTCCCTCCCTTCCTTCCTTTTCTCTCTTTCTCTCTCTCTCTCTTTCCCCCTCCCTCCCTTTCTTCCTTCCTCCCTTCCCCTTCCTCCCTTCCCCTTCCTTCCCCTTCCCTTCCTTCCTTCTTTCCTTTCCCCCAAAGCCCCAGTAGATAGCTGTATGTCGTAGTTGCACATCCTTCTAGTTGCTGTATGTGGGACGTGGCCTCAGCATGGCGGGAGAAGTGGTGCGTCGGTGCGCGCCCGGTATCCGAACCCGGGCCGCCAGCAGCAGAGCGCGCGCACTTAACTGCTAAGCCACGGGGCCGGCCGTGCCACTTACTTTCTGTAGGACCTTGGACAATTTTATTACCTCCTCTGTGCCTCAGTTTTCACTTCTGAAAAAAAGAATTATCTATCTCTGCTGTCCCTGCCCACCACACTTGGAATGGTGAGAGTGTTCATCAGATGGAATGGGATGTGTAGAGATGGGCAGTTTTGTGCTCTGGGCATTCAGGAGAAATGTGGTGGCTGTAGTTCTTGACTGGGGTCCCCTCGCTTGGCCTAGGTCCGTATGTACTCGCGCACAGTTGCCATCATCGGCGGCTTTCTTGTGCTGGCCAGCGGTGCTGGGGAGCTGTACCGACGGAAACCCCGCAGCCGTTCCCTCCAGTCCACCGGCCAAGTCTTCTTGGGCATCTACCTCATCTGTGTGGTAGGTTGGGGGACTGTTGGCCGGAGGTGCTTAACCGGGAGTGAAATGTCAGTGCATGCCTGACAGAACCCAGGGAAGTGGGCAGAACAAGGCTTTGCATGTAGTTCCTGATGGCTTGGCTCCTGGGAACTGCCCCTGCCAGCTCCTGGGCCTCATGGCCCCTCCAAGTACCTGAGACCTGGCCGAGAGGCTCTTCTTCCAACATTATTGCCACCAGGGAGAGAAGAGTTTGGATTGACCATTCAGTCCGAAGCCTGAGAGCCAGGAGAACAAGATGGACTGGTCCTCTCATGGCTCCAGCTCCCAGAGGACTGGGAGAGGAGACAGAGGAGAGTTCAGGCCACAGCTGGGACTCTGGCACTTAGAGCTGATGGGGTCTCCCTAGGGTAGCCAATTATGGTCCTCCCTTGTGCTAGGGGAGGCCAGTGTGGAGGAGGACACGAACAGGCCCCAGGCTATTTGGCCTCATCTTAGTTATTTGGCACCATATCCAACGTGCAGAGCTCTGTATTCAGAGGTAAGTGTCCCAGTCTGACTGGAGACACACTTCCTCCCTTCTGAGTGCCCAGGGTGAGGAGCTCCAGACAGGCTCCTCAGCCTGCGGGAGAGTCTTAGAGGATGGTGTGTCTCTAGGCCTACTCGCTGCAGCACAGCAAGGAGGACCGGCTGGCGTATCTGAACCATCTTCCAGGAGGAGAGCTGATGATCCAGCTGTTTTTCGTGCTGTATGGCGTCCTGGCCCTGGCCTTCCTGTCAGGTTACTATGTGACCCTGGCTGCCCAGATCCTGGCTGTACTGCTGCCCCCGGTCATGCTGCTCATTGACGGCAATGTTGCCTACTGGCACAACACGCGGCGCGTTGAGTTCTGGAACCAGATGAAGCTCCTTGGAGAGAGTGTGGGCATCTTTGGAGCCGCCGTCATCCTGGCCACTGATGGCTGAGTTGCATGGCAAGAGGCTGAGATGGGTGCAGGGAGCCACTGAGGGCCACCTTACCTTCCTCCTTGCTGGCCCAGTTATGTTTATTTATGCTTTTTGTTCTGTTTGTTTGATATTTTCTTTGTGTGTATGTATGTGTTGGTACGAGGCAGGTCTTTTCCCCAGTTCCTGGGCTTGGCCCTTGTAGGGGTGGGAGCCCTGATGATGATGCCTTACAGGTTTTTGTTCCTGTTCATTAGGAGGAGAGCTGAGGCCAGCTGCTCCCCTGGGTCTGCCTGTCCCAGAGAAGGGAATAAGGCTGGGCTAGGGTGGGGATACTGAGTGGGAGACAGAGGAAGGAAGACCGAGAACCGGAAGTGAGCGTATGTGAAAATCCCTTTTGAACCTGGCAGGTACAGCTAGACTCTGCTTTTCGGAGACTAAGAGTGAGTATGCATGTTGACATGTGGATGAGGCCCGGGAGGAGCAGAGGGGCTGGGCTCTACAGAAGTCACGTGGGTTCTCAGGGTATGCCAAGGGCAGAAACAGCACTAGCTGTCACCCACCTTGAGAGCAGAACAGGCCCCAGTCTACTCTGGGCTGTGCAGGGGTGGGAAGGCAGTGCCAGCTTCCCCCCTCCTGCCTTCTGTTTCCAGCTCCATGGTTGGCCTGGAGGGGTGAGTCCTTCCCAGACACCAGACTACACAGTCCTCCAAAAATAAACATTTTATATAGACATTTGGCTTTGCTTCTCTGGTCTCCCCATGGGGCACTTGGCTATTGGCTGGGATTAATCTTGGGTTTCTTAAAAGGCCATATCTGGTTAAGCCCCACCTTGGTCCTCTTGTGATCTTTCCCCTGTTCTGAGAGTCTCCACAGTCCTTTGGCTCTCTTTTCAAGCATCTCCTAATCCTCCCTGTGGTATATGCTTTTGACCTCTCACCTCAATCCCTCTTGTAGCTTGTCTTTTCCTCCCTATTTGGTGCTAGCTCTTTTTGAAGAAATCTTGGGTGACGGCAACTAGAGGGAGAGAACTAACATTAAATGTCCACTATGAGGCTGAGGATTTTACATTTTACAGGTGAGAAAATGGAAGCTCAGAGAAGGTAAGTAGTTTGCCTCAAGCCACAGAGCAAATCCAGCCACAGAGATGGATTCCAGGTCAGGTCTGTCCAATGCCCATGCCCACATGTATACTCAACACCACCCCTCCCCTGAGGGAAGATAAGGCTGCTCTTGGGGTTTGGTTCTATCACAGCCCCTGGTATGCCATGGTAGTCTCTCTCTATTTTTTTTTTTTTTTTTGAGGAAGATCAGCCCTGAGCTAACATCCATGCCAATCCTCCTCCTTTTGCTGAGGAAGACTAGCCCTGAGCTAACATCCATGCCAATCCTCCTCCTTTTGCTGAGGAAGACTAGCCCTGAGCTAACATCCGTGCCGATCTTCCTCCATTTTATGTGGGATGCTGCCACAGCATGGCCTGACAAGCGGTGCGTCGGTGTGTGCCCAGGATCCGAACCCGGGCTGCCAGCAGCGGAGCGCACGCACTTAACTGCTACCCCATGGGGCCAGCCCCATGGTAGTCTCTTAATTGACCCTCTCCCTACTTGTCCATGCACCTCCTGACAGAAAGGAGCACAAGCAGCCAGCATAGTGCCTAGCACATTGCGGGGGTCAAAAATGTCAAGTGAAATCTCTGGCTTTGGACTCCTGCCCGTCTGAGGTGTTCTGCTCCTGCAGAGACGGAGACACAACCTGCAGTGGGGCCTAGGGGAAGACATCCAGGGCTGCGCTGGGCCCTGAGCCCTGCCTGCAAAGGGAGCTGGGGCTGCTGCCGGTCTGGTCTGTGGAATGGAGGATGTTTCCTAATAATTTTATTTATTTATTTATTTTTTTCCCCAAAGCCCCAGTAGATAGTTGTATGTCATAGCTGCACGTCCTTCTAGTTGCTGTATGTGGGACGCGGCCTCAGCATGGCCGGAGAAGCGGTGCGTCTGTGCACGCCCGGGATCCGAACCCGGGCCACCAGCAGCGGAGCGCGTGCACTTAACCGCTAAGCCACGGGGCCGGCCCTAGGATGTTTCCTAACTTTGGGGGAAAGGAGCTCCTCTGGGGGCTGCTGACAAGCCAGATGAGGGAGATGTTGGTGGCATTCATCCTGGGTCCTCCACCTCATTTAGCTCCTCTCTTCCCCTCTAGGAGTCCCCTGGCTCCCCAGCCCTCCAGATCTTGCTCCCAGAGGGTCACTGCTAATTTCTTTTCAAGCGTGAGCTGACTCGCAGACAAGTATTTGTGTTTTAATCAAGGCCTCCTGAAAAGTTGCAAGACCCAAAGGAATTAAAATGAGTGGCAGTATATCAGGCAGACAGGGGTGATATTTTGGGAAAAGGAGCCTCAAAATAGCACAGAGGCCACAGGAACTGGCCCACCCTTAAGGTTAGCCCTGAGTAGAGCCCTTGAAGGCAAGCCCTCCTCCCCCCAAATCCCTAGACTGAAAACTGAAGGCCGTCTGTCTACCTGGTTGTGGCTTTGGAGCAAGTAGGGGTCTGGGGCAGGCCCTTCTCCTTCCTGTGCTTGTCCCCACTTGGGCGACCCCTCTGGGCAGAGTAGAGTAGGAGCTGCCTCCTCTGCAGATCACTCAGCCAACAAGCCTGGTCCAGCCTGTGGCTGCCTGGGGTCACCTCTGGCAGGCATGGCTTTTGGTCCACCCTGGCTGTCCCAGGGCCTGCAGGGCCAGTGGTGAGCATCAGCTGCCTGGGTCAGAGGCTGGCTTGCAGAAGGAGTCCGGTAGCCCCTTGGCATGGTTGACCAGCTCATAAGAGTCCCGGATATCGGCCAGGCCAAACCAGAAGAAGATCCAGTGCTTGTTGGAGAAGCTGCCATCGCTGTGTTTGAAGTACCTGGTGGCAGGGGGCGACAGGACTTTTAGGGCAAGGCCAGTGCTCGCTACTCACTGGTTCATTTATTGAGGACCTACTACATGCCAGACACCTTGCAGGACCTGCTGCTGGTTATCTGATTTTACCCTCAAAGCAGGAGCCAAGAGCCTGGTGTCGTTATGCTCTTCACAGAGAAGCAGCTAAGGCTCAGAGAAATTAGGTAACTTGCCGGAGTCACACAGCTAGGAAGGTTAGAGTGAGGACATTTCTTGCTCTCTCCACACTGCTTTGGCTGTGCAGCCAGTGGAGGGGTTCTTGTTCACCTCTTAGTGCCCACAGAGCAGGATAGTCGGGGGTGAAGGGATAGTTGCAGAAGGAATGAGAGGAGGGAGCGTTCTGCTGGAGATGCAATAGGCCTGGGCTGAGAGCTTGGCGACTGGGCCTGGAATAGAGCCTGAAGGGTCAGGATTTTTTGGGACCCTGGGAAAGGCAGACTGCACGGCAAGTGAGGAGTGTCTTCAAGGAATCCGTCGCAGCAGGGCAGAGGGGGTTAAGTGCTCTGCCTCTGGGGAAACCTCAGGCTCCATGTGTGGCCGGCTCCCTGGGGATTGTCGGGCCACACTGAGTGGGGAAGGAAGGCTAATGAAAGAAGGGGAAGCCCAACTTTCTTGGCTGTTGGACCCCGGTTACGTGGCTGGCAAGAGCTGGAGAGGAGGAGGAGGGCGGGGCCTACCACGGATTGATGGGGTTGGTGACCCGCGAGCGCCAGAAAAGCGTCTGCTGGTCCCGCCGCAGGCACTCCCACAACATCTGGCCGGAGCCTTGGCCCTGGCGGCTGGAGCTCACCACAAACTTGTCTAGATACTGGGTGCCCCCCAGTACGGGCTCCGTGGTCAGAATGGCGGCCGCGTTGTACCTGGCACAGCGGGGGAGAGGCAGGCTGGGACCTCTCCTTGGCCCTGCGCCGCCCGGCTCCTTCCCTCCGTCCCTGCTCTCTGGGGCGGCAGGCTCACCCCTCCGAGTAGTAGACAGAGTGCAGCCGTGGGCGCAGCGAGGCCAAGTAGTCATCCCGGAGCTTCTTGCCGAAGCTGGCGTTGACCAGGTTCACTAGGCGGCCCTGGTCCAGGCTGTCCAGGCTGCGCACTCGCAGCATCCGCTCGACGTTCTTGAACAGGGTCCCGGACCCTGGGGGTGGGATGGAGGAGGAGGGGTTAGTTTAGCCCGAGAGCCAGGTCCCATCCACTCCTCCGTTTGCGCGGCCTGGTGGGTTCCAGAGAGGACTGGGGCTGGCGGGACAACTACTCTTTTTGGGAGATCTCCACAATGAAAGGCTTTCTGTAGTCTGCGTAGATTTGTATGTGATTTTCACTCGCTTTTCCCAGGCAGTTTGTCCCTCAAGTTCCGCCCACCGCATGTAGTCCCACCTACCTCCCCTATCTCCCGAAATCCTCTCTCCCCGCCCCTGGTCCCGCCCACCCATCCAAATCTCGCCCACCTCTGCTAGCCCTGTCCATTCCACTTTGTTCCGCTCCCCCAAGTCCCGCCCATCTGTCTAGTTCCACCCAAGTTCCAGCCCAGTCCGATCCACCTCCTTGCTCACCAGGTTTCGACCGAGGTGGAAGCCTTTGCTGTGGCGTCCCCCTTCGGCTTCCTTACTGGCGGGGAAGCCGCTTCTCCTGCTCATCCACACCTGGGCGCGCCAGTGCTCACTCCCAGAACGCAGCACCGCCCCCTCACGCCCTTCCCGCCCCGTCCCCCCAAACCCAGGCCCCGGCCCTCACCCTTGTTGCTGAAGAGCTCGGTGAGCAGCGTGCTGGCGGCGGTGATGACGGCCGAGGAGTGGTGGGGTAGGCGGCTGAGCACGTCCACGATGAGCCGCATCTGCTGCCGTTCTTTGGTGCTCACCCACTCGGCGTTGGTCACCAGGTCCAGATCGGCGGGCAGGTTCACGTTACTCAGGACCTGCGTGCGGGGCGAGGGGTGAGCCTCCGGCCCACAGCCGACCATGGACTGCGCGCCTGCCCCAGGGACCCCTCCTCACTGACCCCTTTACCCTTACTTCCTCCCGGACTCCTCGGCCAGGGAAGGCTGAGATGTGGGCACCACAGGCTGAGCCCCTCCCTGACACTCCATCCCCGACCCACCCGGCTTGAGAGTGACTCTAGGGCCCGTCAGGGAGGCGTACAGGGAGCGCAAAAGAGGAGCTCAGCCAGGCCCCGAGTCGCGGGGAGTGGAGCCCGAAAGGAGGGGACACACCTTGTGACTGCTGTCGCGCAGGCCGCCTGTGTTATTGAGGAAGATGATTTTGGTGGGCTGCAGTGCCTTGGCCAGCGCCGCGGTCACCTCTAGCGAGTCGAGGAGCACGGAGCGGCGCGCAGCCGTCTCCCCGATGGGGCACAGGATTGGGATGCTGCCCGACTCCAGGCACCACTGTAGCAGGTCGGTCTCCACCGAGACAACGCCGCCATAGCTGTGGGCCAGACGTGGTGCTCAAGAGGGCTCTCTGCAGGCCCGCCGGGCTGGGGCAGGGCGGGCACAGTAGCGAGTTCTCAGGACGCCGGGGACTGCAGGGCCAGCACTAACCTGGCATGAGGGGCTGGCTCAGCGGCGCCCAGCACCGACCCGCCTCCAAAAAAAGGCACGGCAGTGGCGGCGTTGTGCCGCAGCGCGTCCACCAGCACCTTGCAGCTCTGGGCAAGCTGTGCCTTGGCCTCCCAGAAGGAAAGACAGCCCGAGGGCGCCGTGGGAGCGGGCAGCCCCAGGACCACCAGCGGCTTCATGTCCATGCGGTGCAGGAAGGCCAGGGCGAAGGCCAGGCTGGATGCGGACGGCGGGCACTTGATTACCTCCTCGTCCACCTGCGGAGGAGTGAGGCTCAGGAGGTGCGACACGGGCCCTCGGGGGCCCCTACCCTGTCCAGGAGCTGTCAGGTCCCATTTCCGGCCACAGGAGCCTACCTGCTCCGCCCTTTGCCCCACTGGGTCTTGTCATCCCCTTATCTCACACTAGTGTTCCTCCCTCGGCTCCTCCCTGCGACCTTGGACTCTAGAACACCCTGGGGGGAGGAGTGACGCAGGTGGCTCCTGTCCAGGTTCCCCACTTGCCATCTGAACCCCTAACTGCACTTATGGTGGGGTACTTCTCCAGCGCATCACACTCGGCAGGTTAGGGTCCCTACGCTCCTCACCCGGGCTGGGCGCGAGACTTGGAGGAGCACGCAGCCTCGCCCAGTCCCGGGCACCCCTCTGGGCTCCGTCGTGCCCCTTCCCTGTTCCGCTGCGCAGTGTCCGCGGCCCGTCCTGCCGTGCCTGGCGACGTGTCGCCACACAACCCTCATCCCCTCGCTGTGACATGGCCGACGCTCACCTCGACGACGGCGAAGGGCTTGTTAGCGAAGCGGTGGCAGGTCTGGAACTGCGTGAGCCAGTGGCGCGCCTCTCCCAGGCTGGCCCCGCACTGGTTCAAGAAGGCTTGGATGTCCCGCTGCAAGAGCGAGCGGCCGGCCGCGGGCCCGGGAGGTTCGGGGGGCACCGGGGGAGCGGGGGGTGGCGTCCACGACGGCTTCTCCGCTGCAGGCGAGTGGTCGTCGTTCTCCGCGCCCTCGGTCTCCTCTCGTGCGGGCTGGGCCGGTGCCCAGGCCGTGCTGAGCCGGCGCCCCGGGCTGGCGCTCCTGGCCGCCCGCCGCCGCGCGCTGCCGCTCAGCCTCCGGGCTCCCCCAGTGCCTCGGGGGCCGCGCAGCCTCCCGCCTGCAGTAGCCCGTAGGGCCCAGGCCAACTGCGCTGTCGCCATGACAACCGACCAAACCCGCTCGCCCCCCCACGAGTGACCATCTGTCCGAAGCTGCGGGCTCTGGGGAGGCTCTTAACCTGCCGCGGGGCCGGGCTGGACCAGCCGGGGCGGGGCGCGCACAGGGGGCGCGGAGTCGCCTCTGGGAGCGGTTGAGGAGGGTCAGGCCATGGGTCAGAGGGTGGGGCCGACAGGATCCCCCGCCCCTGGGAGGACGGAACCCAGTAGCGAGGGCCACGAGACCTAGATCAAGGGTGGCGGGGAGTCTTTAATCTGCTGCTAAGGCCAGTTCCAGGCAGGGCTCAGGGGACGCAGGGGTGGGGTTGGCGGTCTGCGGGGTCTTGGTTAATTAAAGGGGAGTATGACCAGGGCAAGAGGGGAGAGCAGGTGGCAGTTACTGCCTGACTGAGGAAGGAGACTGGAAGGAGAGGCGGAGGAAGAGTGAAGGAGGGTAGAGGAGTACCATTCCTACTGGAGGGCTGGAGGCCTTTGTCCTGCAGTCTGAGCTCAGAGAAGATCGGAATCATGAGACTACCAGAGTTTGCCAAACTCCAGCCACTGGGTACCACCTTGAAGAATTCTGTCATATCCTCAAATCACCCCTTAGTAGTGGTAAAGTCTTTCTTTAAAGTTTTTTTGATGAGGAAGAGTGGCCCTGAGGTAACATCTGTGCCCATCTTCCTCTACTGTATATGCTGGGCACCTGCCACAGCATGGCTTGATGAGCGGTGTGTACGTCTGGGCCAGGGATTCGAACCTGTGAACCCTGGGCCGCCAGAACAGAGCGCTCGAGCTTAACCACTACGCCACTGGGCTGGCCCCTCTTGAAATGTTTTAAATTTAAAATTAATCCATGTCACGATTGTAACTAGAAGGCCAGTATCACAGGTCATAAATAGAAGAAAGCCTTAAGAATAAAGCAAGAACAAAATGTTATTGAATCCCAGCTAGATAGTGGTGCCTGCTCTCTTGGTGACAGAGTTTAGTAAGTACAAATATTAAAGATACCTTAGCACCCTGTGAGGCTTACTCCTGGGTAGAATAATAGCTGATACATGTAGAATGCCAGGCACTGTGCAAAGTACTTCACAAATAGCAACTCATTTAATCCTCACAATGACTCCAGAATAGGTGTTATCATTATACCCATTTTATAGATGAGGAAATTGAGACAGAAATATGTGCGAGCCAAGGTCGTTCAGCTTGTAAGCAGTGGAGCTGGTCTTTGAAGCAAAGCAGTTCTGCTCCAGATCCATCTTCTTAAGCAATATTTGAAAGGGACTTGAAAACTCTCACAGGATGTGATTCACTGTTACTTAATACTGTATCCGTATGCTGCCTAAAAGCACCCGTGTGCTCTTAGCTGTACATACCCTACACTGGGGTGCGCTCTGACGGAATCCCGCCCTCTGTTGTTATAGAGCACGAAACCAACGGTAGAGGGGCGGTGACGTGGCAGAGGTCACAGAGCTTGTTAGTATCATGGCCAGATCTTAGGTATCCTAAATTCCTACCCCTGCTCTTTTCTCCTTATGCGCAGCTCCCTGCTGCCCACCCCCCTCCTTGCCCTCCCTGCTAGAAACCAGGACTCTAGGGGCTCCGCCTGAATAGGGAGCAGTGGCCTGAGCTGCTTCTCTCCTGTGTATCCCAGAGGATGCTGGATGAGTGCACTGACCCCTTCCTAGGATCCCCCGCCAACACATACATGCACACAGGAACACTTGGGCATTCAGGTACAGCTCGTGCACGTGCTGTTCCAGGCAGGAGACTCCTGGCAGGGGGAGGGGGGAGCTGACCTTTGTGACCTCCTCCATTGACCTTTCCATTTTCCTACTTCGAAATCCTGGATTCCAACAGGGAGTGAAGCCATGGCATGGAGGGTCTGTACCCCCTGTAGGGGGAGTACAAGTGTGGGGCCACCTCCAGGGTATTCTTTTTCTTCCCTCTTTACTGCTGCCCCCTTCCCCCATACACTTCCCAGAATCCACCAAAGGAGGTGGTCCTAGCCCCTGGGGGCATAATCGTTTTCCTCCCCTCTGGCCTCAGAGCCCCCAACCTCAAATGTGCTTCCCCTGCCCGGTCTCTCCATCCATGCCCCTCCTCAGAGCACGCACACTCCCTGGCCCTCTTGGCTCAGGATTCCCCCTTCTCTGCCTCTCCTGCCGTTGCTGCTCTGGTCTCTGCCTCTGCCCTGGCCTCTCATCACTCCTTCCAACCCAAATGCATGCCCTTCCAGGTCCTTTCTCCCCAGCTGTGGCTGACCCCTGCCTTCTGACAACTTGGGGCCCTTGTGAGGGCAAGGATGGCCTCTCCCTTCAGACTGGGGCTCCCTGAGGGCAGAGCTGATGTATCCCTCCTCAGGCTGGGGGTTTCCTGAGAGCCCGCTCATTTCAGTAGCCAACAGCATCAGCCTCATTTATCCCGGGCTGGTGGGACAGACACTGGCGGCGGACCTGCTTCCCGCTTCTTTGGGTTTTAGCCCAGAGGGCCGTGTCCCAGGCAGCCAATGGGGCCCGGGGATACCCCGAGTAGATGATTAACTCCAAGCCCAGTGACCCTAGGGCCATTGTGTCCCTACTGCCTCTCCCTGGGGGAAGGCCAGCCTCTGGTTGGGGAACTGGCTCTGCTTTCTGGAGGAGATGAGTGTGGGTGTTTGGGATCAACACTCCTACCTGACCCCCCACTCCTCTGAGCTGAAGGTCTACAGGATCATTGTTGGTCTGTGGTTCCAGCTCAAATTTTCTTTTTTTCCCTTCTGAAGCTGGATATTGTTTTGTTTTTCAGAGCAAAGCCTGTTGTCAATGTGTCCAGAATTGAGCTCCTGGCTTTTCACCAGGCCTTGGGTCTTGACGATGCAGGTGCAGACACAACCTTCCAACCCCTCCAGGCACCTCCCCTCAACAGGGCCCTCAGCCCTGAGCAGAGCTGATTGGAAGGGCCAAGCCTGTCCCTCCCATTAGAGCCCTCCTTGGCTGCCACTCAGTATAGGTGGGCACGGAGGTGACAGCAAGCTGAGCAGGTGAGCAGCCAGGGCTGACAGCTGACAGTCCCAATCACAGCACCTGAAGGGAAACACACACAGATACACAGAGTACACAAATGTAGAGACCCACCCCATCCACTGAGATGCGCACAGATACCCAGGTGCACAGAGATACACAGAGCACACAACGTTGAGACCCACACCATCCATAGTCACACAGACTTTCATGTAACATACAGATACACGTGTGTAGACACACAGGTGCACAGAGGCACAGGTCCACTCAGACATACGTTTGCGCACAGAATTGTGTGTGTTTACAGAGGCTCTCTCAGCGACTGTGTCATACATAGGAACACACATACATGCATGGAAAGATACCGAGAACACACAAATATACACCCAGCTATAGTCACTGACAACTACAGGGACAAATGTACACAGACTCATGTACACACACACACACACAAAACATACAGAGTTAGAAGCAGACACACCCCCTCGAGACCATACCCATCTCTCCACATGCAGAGGCACACGGCCACACTCATTCACATGCCAGAATGGTGTCTTTTTTGAGAAAAAACCCCACAGCTTTTTTGAGCACTACGTGCTAGGCATTGAACTGGGTGCTCTGAGGATGCAGTCCTATTTTTCCTGGCTGGAAGTCGGGAGGCCTGGGCTCTACCACTTCCTGGGCTGCAAGGTTAGGGCAGGGCATTTAACTTCTCCAAGCCTCAGTTTTCTCCCTGTAAAACAGAGGAAAGAGAATAAAACTTAATCTCATTGCCTTGTGGTGAAGAGGAAAATTTCTCTGTGGGCGCGCAATCAGCAAAATCTAGACCACAGACCACAGAAACCTTATAAGACAAACAACCTGGTTTCTTCAACAAATAAATTGCAAGGAAAAGAGTAGGAGAGGGAAGGATGAGCATACAGATTAAAAGATGTATTTTTATTATTATTTTTTTTGTGAGGAAGATTAGCCCTGAGCTAACATCTGTCACCATCCTCCTCTTTTTTACTGAGGAAGATCAGCCCTGGGCTAACATCCGTGCCCATTTTCCTCCACTTTACATGGGACGCCGCCACAGCATGGCTTGACAAGCGGTGCCTCAGTGCGCGCCTGGGATCCGAACCCGGGCGGATGCAGCAGAGCACCTGCACTTAACCGCTACACCACAGGGCCGGTCCTGAAAGATGTATTTTTAAAGTCTCTTTTAATCCTTATTTGGATTCTGATTCAAACAAACCATAAAAAATTAGACAATTGGGGAAATTTGAGCACAAAGGATATTTGATCTACTCAAAGTTCAGGTGCGATAATGATTGTCCATGTTTTTATAAATATTCCATATCTTTTAGTATATATACTGAATATTTATAGATGAAATGATAAGAAGCCTTGAATTTGCTTCAGCATAACCCTGGACTGGAGAAAGGGGGTGGAGGAACAGATGCAACAAGACTGGCCGTGAGTTAGGAGTTGATAATTGTTGACACTTGTTGATGATGGGTGCAGAGGATTCATTACATTCTCTCTGGACCTTTATGTACGTTTGGACATCTTCAAAATAAAAAAGATTCAATGAATTCCCAAATGTGAAAGTTCCCAATCTTACATAATGTAAAAACTCAACAAAAGCTAGTTTGCTTCTTCCAGGTATAGTTTTCTTCCAAGGCATAAATAGGTGAAATAGTAAATGCCACACAGATACATGGTTCAAAGTGGAGGAAGAAGTCTTCGGTACGATTTTCAGTTCTGAGCATGCCATGAGCCTCTTGTCCAGCAGGGGGCTCCCTACTCTCAGGATGCTGCCCTGGAGTTTCCTAAAGGGAAGAGATTATCAGCCGTGTAAGAGATGTCGGAGATAGGTTAGCATCTGATAGAGACCTTCTGTCTGAGATGATTAGAAGAAAACAGAGAGAGAGAGAGAGAGAGAGAGAGAGAGAGAAGAATTTGTCCACAACCCTATGATAGGAAGGGTCTTTCTTCAGTTTACAATCTCTGGTGATCAGGGGCACTTAGGAAAGGCTACTGTCTTGAAGATAGTAATAGCAAACCCTTCCTCAGGTACTGTTCCAAGCGCGTGATATGTATTAACCTATTTAATTCTCACGATAACACCATGAAGTAGACGTTACTGTTATTACAGAAATCCTAGGAGGCTGGTTTTAGACAGGTGGAGGTAGGGTGCTTTCAGGGCACAGGTAGAGCTTCCTGCAGACAACTAGAAGAGGGGCCTGGAGCTCAGGAGAGAGTTCAGGATGGAGAGGCCCTGGAGAGGTGGTAGACGAAGCCCCTGAGCGCAGGCATGAGCTGCCAGGGAGGGGCTCTAGAGAGAAGAGCCCACAACGGAGAGGTTGGAGGGGCCGAGTGTAGGAGGCCCACCAGGAGTCACTCAGAATCCACAGGTGGAGATGCTTCAAAAAGGAAGGGGCAGCCCACAGTGTAGATACCTCAAAGCCTGAGAAAAGGCCATTGGCTTCACTCATCAGGGACTTTTCCATTTCACTGGGGCAGTGGGGAGCTAGGATGGGGAAGCCAGGTGGCAGAGGGTTGGGAAGAGGCCTGGGATGAGACCATAGCATGGAACCCGTGGGGACACTGTGGCTGGAGAAAGCAGAGTGTCATTACTCAAAGAGTGGTCCATGGCATCCCTGGGAGCTGGTCAGAAATGCAGAATTGCGGGCCCACTCGAGGCCTACTGAATGAGAATCTGCATTTTAACGAAATCCCCAGGGGATTCTATGTGCATTAAAGTCCAAAAAGTAGTGGAAAAGAGATGTGGACTGGTCCCTAGAGGTCAAGAGAGGTGGCCTTTCCATATGGGGATGTCCGTAGTGAGTTTGAGGCCAAGGTGGAGGTGGAGAGGGAGAGGTGAAGATGCTGGGGCGGAGCTGGACTGAGGAGTGTCCTGTCCCGTGTCAATATTTATGGCTGTGCGGGGCTTGGGGCATGTGTGGGACTCACAGTTAAGGTCACGGGGTTGGAGTGTGTGTGGGACGCACAGTTGAGGTCGTATAGAGCTAGGTGGTACTTCTGTGTCCCTTGGCTGAAAGCTCCCTGAAGGATATCCATCTATGTACTCCCTAGAGGAGGGAGGAGCGCGTAGAGGTGTTGTGTGTCTGTGTGTGTGAGGGTGAGGTGTGGGGAAGAGTTCATTTGTGGCTTTTGTATGCTTTAGTGTGTTTTTATGTTAAAAATTGTCAACTAAAGCAAATTTCATATGGCTCATTGAAATATATGCATGTCCCAAGGTGAGGTTAATGTGTAGGTAAGGGATTGTGGGGTACCAGGGCTCAGGAAACTGTCCTAAGGATGAATAGTCAGCCTCCTGGACTCAGGGAACTCAGGGCACAGGTTCACACCCCAAACTACCGGTCCTGTCCGCGGTGGGTAAGGACGCGGATTCCACTGTGAGCCTGCAGGTTGTAATTACACATTATTGCCACTAGGGGACGATGCCTGACCGGCCACACGGTACCAGGTCCGGGTGAGTCCCCGACTGGCCGCGTCCGGATCTGTCTGCAGCGCTAAAATCTGCGAAATAAAGTGATCTGCGCCGGGGGCGAGTGGGAACGGGCCTTGGGCAGTGGATCTGGGGGTCGACTCCTGGTCCCCTCGTGCCCTGGCTTACTGCCCATCCTCCCTGGCTCTGGCCACCCCCTACCCCCAAGCAACGCCCTGCCAGAGCCACCCCACCTTCGCGCGCCTCTCTCGGATCCGGATACCCCAACCCTCTCCCATGAAAACTCAGCCTGCGGGTGGGGGAGTGAGGGTGCAGCCTAAAGGGGGAGTCGGGGCAAAGGCGTTGAGGGGAGTAGGAGGTTTTATTTGGGGCAAAGGTGGGAGGAGGGGACTCGGGCATCCTCACTGGGAACACGTTAATGGAGCGCCCCCCGTGTAGAGGTCAGAGTGTGGGGCGAGTGGACGCTGGGATAGGACACAGTCCTTGCCTTGATCTGGGGTCAGAACATGCAGGTTCGAGTCCCCTCCTCATAGACTGGGCTGGGGCGGGCTTGGAGCAGGACTTTCACTCCCACTGTAGGGGTCCTTCTCAGGGAGAAAGCTCGCTTTCCTCCCTACCTTACGGTTGTTGCTGCGGTTCAGACTGAGAACCGCCAGGGCAAGTACCAGTGTTCGTTGACTTGACTGTTAGTGCGGTGCGGCGGGGAAAGCGGAGGGGAAGGGCAAAGCCGAGGGGAGGTTGAGGCCAGTGGTGTGGGTGCGGGTTAAGGAGACCCAGGGAGCCACTGCAGGATTTTGAGGAGCAGAGTGGCCTGATCCCAGCTGGGCTCTTGGACGATAAGGAATGGATTGGGGGATGGGGTGGGAGTGGTGGTGGGGGCAGTGGATGCCAGGCAGACAGACCAGGGGCCTGACAGAGGGAATGGAAAGAGGAGCTGGTGGTTACAATTAGGATATACTTTATTTTATTTTTTTTGTGAGGAAGATCAGCCCTGAGCTAACACCCGCCAATCCTTTTTTTTTTTTTTGCTGAGGAAGACTGGCCCTGGGCTAACACAACATCCGTGCCTATCTTCCTCTACTTTATCTGGGATGCCGCCACGGCATGGCTTGCCAAGCAGTGCGTCGCTGCGCGCCGGGGATCCGAACCAGCGAACCTGGGGCTGCTGCAGCGGAGCTCCCGCACTTAACCACTTGCGCACCCGGTCCGGCCCCAGGATATACTTAAAAAAACAAAAAAAAAAAACAAGGGCCGGCCCCGTGGCTTAGCGGTTAAGTGCGCGCGCTCGGCTGCTGGCGGCCAGGGTTCTGAACCCGGGCCGGCACAGACGCACCACTTCTCCGGCCACGCTGAGGCCGTGTCCCACATACAGCAACTAGAAGGATGTGCAACTGAGACATACAACTACCTACTGGGGCTTTGGGGGGAAAATAAATAAATAAATAAAATCTTAAAAAAAAAAAACCAATGACTGAATTTCTTAAAAAAAACAAAAAAACCTTTTTTTCATTGTAAAAGTAATTTAGGAAAGTTACTGAAAACTGACTAAACAAAACCTGCTTAGCCTAGGAATACTGCTGCTATTTGCTCTTGGTCTATTTCCTTCCAAGCTCTTTTTATACACCTTTTTTTTTTTTTTTTTTTAACATGGCTGTGTTCTTGTGTACACATAATTAATTTTCCTGATTTTTCACTTATCAGGATGTCATAAACATTTTTCATATTACTTCCTGTATTTGTTTCCTAGGGCTGCCCAAAGGAAGTACCACAAATTGAGTGGCTTAAAATAGGAGAAATGTATTATCTCACAGTTCTGGAGGCTAGAAGTCCAAGATCAAGGTATCAGCAGGCACATGCTCTCTCTGAAATCTGTAGGGGAGAATCCTTCCTTGTCTATTCTGGATTTTGGTGTTTGCTGGCAATCCTTGGCATTCTCTAGCTTGTAGATATGACTCTCCAGTCTCTGCTTCTGTGGTCACATGGCTGTCTTCTCCCTGTGTGTGTCTCCTCTTCTTATAAAGACACCAGTTATGTTGGATTAAGTGCCACTCTACTCCAGTGTGACCTCATCTTAACTAATTATGTCTGCAATAAGCCTATATCCAAATAAAGGCACATTCTGAGGTACTGGGGGTTACGACTTCAACATATCTTCGTGGGGGACACAGTTCAACCTGTAACACTTCCTAACTCTGCCTTTTAGTGATTGCCTAAGATTTCAACCAGGATAAAATTCCTCGTTTATTTAATCAATTTTCTATTATTATTATTTTCAATTTTCTATTATTAAACACTTAATTTGCATACAATTTATATGTGATTATAAGCAATGTTGTAATCAGCACTTTACGCATAAAATTTTTCCTCACATTGTTGAATGATTTTTTTAAGGATAAATATTCAGAAGAGGGGGTATCTGATCAAAGTTTGTAGAAGGTTTTAATGATATTATTGGTTTGGGGAGAGGTATGTTGTGGAGAATGGAAGCATAGTGAAGCAAAATGAAGAAAAGAGGAGTCACCTACAGGTCCATCAGCCAGAGATAGCTTCCACCAGTCTGCCAGATAGTTTTATATAAAATCCTTCATATATTTTATATAAAAATCCTTATTTTCTTCCCCCTAGCTGAGATCTTATTGCAGGTAACATTTTATATCCTGCTTTTCCCGCTTAACATTAAATCCTAAACAGTTTCTCATCTCATAAACTTCATAGTCACCTTTTGGGTGACTGCATAATGTTCCACTGTAGGAATATTTCAAAATTTAATATTGAATATGCTATTATTACATATTTATGATGCTTCCAAGTCTTTACTATTATAAATAAACTATGGTATACATTTTTGTGCTTATATCTCTGAATTGAGTTTATTTCAGTAAGTGCCCAGCAACTGAATTGCTGGGTTAAAGGGCATGAATATTTTTAATGCTCTTGAGTCTTGGAAGTTGCTTTTCAAAAGGGTTGTCCCTGGGGCCAGCCCCGTGGCATAGCGGTTAAGTGCGCGCGCTCCGCTGCTGGTGGCCCTGGTTCGGATCCTGGGAGCACACTGAGGCACCGCTTGTCAAGCCATGCTGTGGCAGCGTCCCATATAAAGTGGAGGAAGATGGGCACAGATGTTAGCCCAGGGCCAGTCTTCCTCAGCAAAAATAGGAGGATTGGCAAGGATGTTAGCTCAGGGCTGATCTTCCTCACACACACAAAAAAACAAAAGAGTTGTCTCAGTGTATACTCTCATGAGCCATGGTGAGCCAGTATGTCTATTTCCCTGCAGTCTTGCCAGCAGTGAGTTTTATCTTGTTTTTTTTTGTTTTTTTTTTTAGTTTTGAAATCTTACTGGGTAAAACATGGTTTCCTGTTTCGCCTTTTTTGTTACCAGCGATGCTAGCTATTTGTTCTTATGGTTGCTTGCTAGTTGTTTTTCCTCTTTTGGAGTTGTCTGTTCATGTCCATTTATCTTTTGGGGATCCTAATGTTTTCCTTAGAGATTTGTATCTTCAGTTTAGAAATAAAAGATATTAACCCTTTGTCATATCTGCCATATGGATTTTTCTCAGTCTGTTGACTCTTTCATTTAAAAAATAGTTATTGGGAAATGCAAATCAGAGCAACAATGAGATGCCACCTCACACCCATTAGGATGGCTACAGTCAAAACCCCAGAAAATAACAAGTGTTGGCGAGGATGTGGAGAAATTGGAAAGTTTGTGTGCCATTGGTGGCGATGTAAAATAGTAGAGCTATGGAAACAGTAATGGCAGTTCCTCAAAAAATTAAGATGGAAATTTTTTTGTGTATTTTACTACAATTTTTTAAAAAGCTAGGTAACTGGAAAATGTAACAGATACCCACTAAAAAGGAAAGTTATTGAGCTCTACTCTGTGTAAAGTCTCTCTGTGTGCTGGGCATGGAGATTATAAACGCAATAAAATGTCAAGGTGCCCACAGACCATGAGGATCAGAGTAGAAACGAACATTCACAACACAGTTTCATCTATGCTTTGATAGAGGGTCGGGCAGCCGGGGGACCAGGGAGCATTCAAAGGTGACAGCCAACCCAGAACGGGTGAGGTGAGGGATGGGGGTGGTCAGCGAAAGTTCCTTTTGGAGCTGAATCTAGGACAAATTAGGAGGCAGCCTGGCAAAGAGAGGTGGTCTGATCTGTAATGTCAGTTACATTTTTACGACATGCACACACATTTAATGCTTACGTGGGCGAGGCTGTTGACCTTTCTCTCTGTGGTTTCTTCCAGTGCTTTTACGGTCCTAAAGATCTCTTCCCTCAAGAGGTCTGATGGTGCTATTTCTTCCTGGTTTTCTATGGTTCGATCTATTTTTACATTTAACTCTTTAATCGACCTGGAAATGTTTTGGGTGACTGGTGGGGGGATAAGGGACCCCAGTGAAAGGGTGGAGAGGCAGAAAGGGGAGGTTGGGAAGCTGAGGGGAACTCTGTCTTCATTCTGCTGCCCTCCTTCCTGACCTGGTGGCTCTGGGGCTCCCGCTGCTCACCCTCTCTCCTCCCTGTGGGTTGTTTTAGGTGATGGGTGGGGTGGGTGTGTGGCTGAAGCCCTGGGTGATTGAAGGTGATGATCCATTAAGACCATGTTGGCCTTGAAGTATGAGAGGTGCAGAGCAGACTGCTGTAAGGACTTCCAGCATAGGGATTGAGCAGGATGGGATAGAGGTGTGTGTGCCATCTCTCCCTGTCCGTCCCCTGCTACCCCAGCTCTCACTCTATCTCAGCTCCCACTTTCCCCTTCCTTATAAGTAACTTCGTTGATCTGTCTGTTCACTTGTTTTGGGCTGTGTTCCTGCTGGACCGTGAGCTCCTGGAGGACATGCCCCTTGTCTGTCTCGCTCCCTGTGGTGTTCCCAGTGCCTGGAGCAGGGACAGGCACAGAGCAGGTGCTCAGGGGATACTGGATGAATGAATGAAAGGAAAGAACGTGCTGACCCCCCAGGGCTGTGGGCATGTGGGAAGCCAGGAGGAGCTGCCATTCTGAGCTGTCTGCTCCAATGCCTGTGGGCAGATTGCTGGACGAGGGGCTGAGGATCTGAACCCCCAATCTGGGGCAGACCCCTCATGGTCTGGTTTTCAGGTCTGCATTCCATCTTGCAGGGAGGCTGAGGGGCCGGGGGTTTCCCACCACAGACGCCCTCTGAGGCTGAAGCTGGGGCTGGGTGGGAGACAGGGGTAGGGGCTGGGCCTCTGTCTGGGCCCAAGGGGACACGGCTGGGGGAAGCAGGGCTGAGTCACGGAGTGGCTGCTCCTGATGAAGTTTCCTGTCTCAGGGGCTCAGAGACGTTCATTACAGCCAGGAGGAGAAGTAATTAAGCCAGAGAGGAGTAGGGGTGGGGGCAGAGGGAGGTTGGATTTTCTCAGGAGGCTCCTGGAGCAATTAATAAGGGCAGAGGAGGGCAGCACTCTACCCGGTCTGGGAATATCAGTAATAGAGACATGGCTTCAGGGCGTCAGTCACCCACATCTGTGCTGACCGCCAGGGGATGAATGGATACCGGCCTGAGGAATGTGCTGGCATCTGGCTCCTTGCTTGAGGCAGCCTGAAACAGAGGAAAGAGCTCGGTTCAGGGCCAGACTGGCTTGAGCTTCAGCCCTGGTATTGCCATTACCTGCTGTGGGACCTGGGGCAAGTTGCTTAACCTCTCTGAGCCTCAGTTTCCTTATCAATAGAACAGAGCTAATAACACAGACCTCGTAGGATTGCTATGGGAATTAAATGTAAAATGCTTAGCAGTGTGCCCAGCATGCAGCAAACACATGTGGAGCTGGGATTCAAAAAACAGTTTGTGGCGGCTGGGCAAGAGAATCCGCGTGTGAGCAGGTGCAGGTGACCGGGCAGAGGGGCAGGAACACACAGGTTGCCCTGACAGTGGCCTGTGGTTGAGTCCTGGGGCAGGCGTAACAGCCTCAGGTAGAGTGTAATTGACACCTGCTCTGTTTTTCATCCATTATCTCCGGTCCTTACAATGACCTTGCAAACGTATTATTCTTATTCTCTTTACAGATGAGGAAACCAAGGCTCAGAGAGGCAAAGTGGCTTGCTGAAAAGCAGTGGTTGTCGAACTGGAATTCCAGTGTAGGCCTATATGGTGCCACAGTCTTCAAATGATCCTTTCCCTTAGACTGCAAGGCTACAGAAACTCAGGGTGCACAGGGCGCAGGGAACCATGCTGCCCAGTCCTGGGGTGGACAGTGGGGAGCAGTGGGCACCTAGTCTCCTCCTCAGACCCCCAAACGCCATTCCTCCTGGAGATACACTTGGGCATGTGTCTTCGAGGGAGAAAGACCTGCACACTTACCTCTCTATGGGCCAAGGGGGTGTCCCCACTCTGTGGCCTAATCCTGGTGAATTCTGAGTCTCTGCTCCTCCCTGCTCTCCCAGGCACTGAGCCTGCTCTCCACTTTTTCCCTGCTGAGACCACAGCCCCTCTGGGCTCTGGTCCCTCCTCAGGCCCTTATTCCTGGCAGAGGCTGGAGGGGGTGGGGAGAGGGGGCCGTGCTTTGGCACTGAGGCAGTAAGGTGGTGGTGGGAGACATTAAGCCCTTATGACAACATGGGGGGAGAGGTGACGGGGGCTGGTGGACAGAAAAAACCCCTGCCTCACAGAGGGGAGGCAGGAAAGAAGGGGATGGCAGCAGGTGGAGTTCCTGTTGAGACACCTGTGGGCTGGGGTGGAGGTCCCTATGGGCGGGCCAGTCTGAGGACAGCTTTCAGGAAGTCTGGGGGGCCCATGGAGAAGCAAGTGGGTCTCCCACCCCTGAGTAAACTTCAATAACATGGTTCCCTGGCCCAGGTAGAGTGCCAAAAAGATGGAGGAAACGATGCTTTATGGATTGTACATTTTTGTTCTCATTTTTTTTTGTTTTTAATTTTCTGAATTAAAATTTTTCTAATTATAAAAGTAGGGCCGGCCCGGTGGCACAAGTGGTTAAGTGTGTGCGCTCCGCTGCGGCGGCACGGGGTTCGCCGGCTCGGATCTCGGGCGCGCGCCGCCGCACTGCTTGTCAAGCCATGCTGTGGCGGAGTCCCATATAAAGTGGAGGAAGATGGGCATGGATGTTAGCCCAGGGCCAGTCTTCCTCAGCAAAAAGAGAGGAGGATTGGCAGATGTTAGCTCAGGGCCGATCTTCCTCACACACACACAAAATAATAAAAAATAAGAGTAATAAATGTTCATCATAAACTATAAAAATTACAGACAAATGTAAAGAAAAAAAATCACCTGTAGTACCATCCCAAGAGATAACTACTCTTAACATTTTTTTTTTTTGTGAGGAAGATTGGCCCTGAGCTAACATCTGCCAATCCTCCTCTTTTTGTTGAGGAAGACTGGCTCTGGGCTAACATCCATGCCCATCTTCCTCCACTTTATATGGGATGCCACCACAGCATGGCCCGACAAGCAGTGCATTGGTGCGCACCTGGGATCCGAACCGGCGAACCCCAGGCCGCCGCAGCGGAGCGCGTGCACTTAACCGCTTGCACCACTGGGCCGGCCCCACTACTCTTAACATTTTTATGTATAGAATATACCGGATTTCTTCCTATGTGTAGACATTTATATTTTTTACAGACTTGGAATCATTCTATATTTTTACTCTGCTTTTTTCCCATGTGAGTGAGCCTATATCATAAATATTTCCATATCATTTAACATTTTTGTAGAACATGACTTTTACTGGCTCCATTAAAATAGTACATCTTTCATATAAACTATAATTTACTTGGTGTTGGGCATTCTGGAAATTTGTGTTGTTTCCCCTTTTGTGTGTGTGCTATTGTTAATCACTGTCTCTATGAGTATCCTTGCGTTTATCTCTGGATATATCCACTGGTTACATTCACAGAAATGGAGACCCTGGATTAAAGGGTAGACACACGTCACCCCAGCCTTCTGAAAGTTCTCTTACAGTCTCATCTCTAGTGTTTGCAAACAGGCTTGCCACGGCCTGGGCAGCACTAGGTGTTAATCATTTAAAAAAATCTTTGCCAAAAACTTTTTAATTGAAAAAAAGTATCTCTTTGTTTTAATTTGTGTTTCTTTGATTAATAGTGACATTGAATAAATATTTTTCACATTTATTAGTCATTTGTGAATTGTGCTTGCTCATTTTTTTTTTCTTTTGTGAGGAAGACTGGCCCTGAGCTAACATCTGTGCCCATCTTCCTCCACTTTATATGGGACGCCGCCACAGCATGGCCTGACAAGTGGTGCGTTGGTGCACGCCTGGCATCCAAACCCGGGCCGCCAGCAGCGGAGTGCATGCACTTAACCGCTAGGCCACGGGGGCGGCCCCCTTGCTCACTTTTTAATATGGGGTCTCTCTCATTTTTTTATTGATTTGTAGGTGCTCTTCATATGTTCTAGATCTTAATGCTTCTTTGGTTGTATGTTGTGAAGATGTTTTCTTAATTTTGAGGCCTGCCTTTTATTTTAGTTTTTTCTTGTATAGAAAAGCATTAGGACCGGCCCGGTGGCTTAGTGGTTAAGCGTGCGCGCTCCGATACCGGCAGCCCGGGTTCGGATCCCAGGTGCGCACCGACGCACCGCTTCTCCGGCCATGCTGAGGCCGCGTCCCACATACAGCAACTAGAAAGATGTGCAGCTATGACATACAACTATCTACTGGGGCTTTGGGGAAATAAAAGGAGGAGGATTGGCAATAGATGTTAGCTCAGAGCCAGTCTTCCTCAGCAAAAAAAAAAAAAAGCATTAAATTTTAAAGTAGTCCAATTTATAAAAATTTTCTTTATATTTCTTTTGTTTTTGTATTTAGAAGGGCCTTGTCTTTTTCATTATAAAAGTTGTATAACCTTTCTGCAAGTTTGGAAGAGAAATAAATGAAGTCACGCCTGGTTTCACCACCTCATATCAACCAGACAGGATTTAATTAGGAGCAAAATCGGGACTTAACGATCTGCCAGGCCCAGGTCTAGACTTAAGACAATCGATTTCAGTAACCTCAGAGCCCACTCCGTTCTGAACACCCAGGTGCAGGGGGCAGGGCACAGAGATGGCAGCACAGAGGCCTGCCTGGGACCTGCCTCCCCGGCCGGCCGTACCTCGGTTTCCTCACTGGTAAACAGAGGAGGCTGGTCTAACCTGCTAGTGTCTTAGGAGGAGGGCAGTGCCAACTCTGGGTTCAGACAGCGCCAGGTTCAAATCCATGTGCTCAGGTTTTCAACCTCGTTAAGTAAGCATTTTCCATCTCTGTACGATGTGGATGATAACAGTGCCTCCCTCACTGAATTATTGGGAAATTGTTGGGAAAATGAGATCTGATGATAGGATTGCTCCTCAGGCAAGCCTGTGCCCCGGTTAAGCCTCGGTCAAGTTAGATGTTATTAGGGGCAGTGGTGGTGGTAGTCATGTTTAGGAATTCCTGACGAGCCTCCTGCTCCCATCGGTTGGGAATCCAGATGCAGACAAAGGTCCCTGGCTGTGTAGAGGGCCGCAGGAGAAGGAGGCTGGGACAGACAGGCGTCTATGGGGCAGTTAGGGCTGGTGGCCGCAGTCCAGCCCTGGGCTGACTGGGCAGGGGTGGGCAGCCACGGGGGAGGGCCCTGGGAAGGCTCCCCCGGGTTGGGGCCCCACTAACAGCGACCCATCATTTCTCTGGATCCGCGGGGCGATCGGCCTCCGGGTGGGGTGCCGGGGAGTGGCGGTCCCCTCGGCTCCTCCGGTCCTTATCAGCGATGGCCGGATAAGCGGCGGTTCCGGCGGGCGGCGGGCTGTGTTTGCGGGAGATAAGCTCCCCGCTCTGTACACAGACACCACTTAGCTGCACAAACACCTGCCGCTAGCCGGGCCTGGGGACGCTTGGGCCCGGGCTAGCACCTGGTGGGGGACTCCGGGAGGGGGGTGCGACTGCTGTCACTGGCCACACGGGCACCGTATGGGGTGGGGGGTGGGAAAGTGTGTGGAGGCGCGCGTGGGGGGCCTGGGGGGGTGAGCCGGTGGGGTGTTGTCAGGTCCCTGAGTAGCCTGTGGGCCTGTGGGTCTGAGGGTGTCACTGTGCAGCGTCTAGGTCCCTGAGTGTCAGAGTCCGGTGCAGGAACTTGTGGGGGTGTGGCCATGGGTGTCCTTGGGTATCTGAGGGGCTCTTCCTGCCATGTGTGAGCCCCCAGGGCACAGCTCTCAGACCTGCCGTGCCCCCTCCAGCCAGGCCCTGCTTCCTCTGCTCCTTAACAGTGGACCTCTGTGCACTGCTCCCTAACCAGCCTCCTCTCCCTCCCCCTGGGGACAGGCACCCAGACCTCTGCATTCCGGGAAGTGAGCGGCTCAGACTGCCTGTGTCTGGACGGGGCTGGGTCTCCGGGACACTGAGCAGGCCCCAGAGCTGGGGCTGCATCTGGCAGTGGATGGGTTCAGAGAGCCCCTGGAAGGCAACCCCCGCCTGCGCACTGCCTCCTTCATCCCAGGGCTGTCAGCTCTGCCCCCAAGTCCCTCCTTGGGCCCCTGTCTTCCACTCCCAGCTGCCTTCAGGACCTCAACACGCTGCTGGAGGCCACTACCCTCCTCCTTCTCCTTAGGACACCCCTTGCCAAAAGTTGTCTGAGGGAGAAACCGTCTTATCTAGGACGAAATCGGCAGCTGCCCCAGACCAGGGAAGCCTGCCGGACACAGACTGGTCATAGGCCTCAGGACCAGACACCTAGTTCAGCACAGAATCCAGCTTGGCCCAGCTTCAAGCATAAGCCTTACTGACATTCCGTCAGCTTGTCCAGTCCTGTCCAGTCATGTCTCTTCCTGCCACAGGTCTAAATATGCTTATTTTCCCTAGTACTCCTGCTTCTGCTACACTTTGGCTACACTTTCTCTGGTTTTGCCTGACTCCTGCCTGAAAGCAAGGCCGCCAAGTACTAGTGTTCACGTTGTGTACTGCACAAGAGCATTGCATCTCAGGGGCACCGTTCACATCATAGACGTAGGGTAGTGTATTCGAGCCTGCAGTGAGCTCCCCATCAAGTCCTAGAGCAGTAGGGGAGCCCTCTCCTACAGAATCCCACACAGGCACCCAGGGCCACATATATGCATGGGAAAAGACACTCACTGGCTCACACACATGCAAGAGGTTTCACCCCATCCACACTGTGCTCCAGAGTCTTCTGGCTTTTCCCGACAGCCTGCCACTCTGGGATATGATTCTCAGCCCCCCCCACTCTGAAGTGGGGGTGCTTGCCAATTAGTGTTGACCTGGCATTCAGATTCAGAGGTGATGTGCATGGGTGAGAATGTGGGTCCAAGTGTGCATGTGGCTAGGACTGCCGTCCTCTGGGGCTCTGGAGAGCTCTCCCAGGCAAAGGTGGACAGAGCTGGGGGTCTGTCTATGTAGTGACTATTTCATCCAAGTCCTAAGAGAATGTATATGTTCTCTGGCTGCTGATTTAAAATGTTTATGGAAATTGATGCATTGGACTGTGTTGATCAGACCACTAAGAGAGTGGAAAGGTAAGCCATGGAGTGGAAGAAGATACTTGTAAAGAAGTCATACCCAAAATATATAAGAACTTTTACAAATCAATAAGAAAAAGGTAGACAATTCAATATAAAAATGAGTTAAAGGCTTGAAAAGGCAAGAAAGAAGCTCAACTTGATTAGTCATCAGGCAAATGCAAATTAAAACCACAATAAGATACCACTACACATCCACCAGGAAGGCTAAAATGCAAAGACAGATAATACCAAGTGTTGACAGGGATGTGGAAGAACAAGAACTCTCATACACTGCTGGTGGGAGTGTAAATTGGTACAACCACTTTGGGAAACTGTTTGGCGATACCTACTAAAGCTTAACATATCCCCACCTTATACCCCAGCATCCCACCCCTAGGTATATATACTCAACAGAAACGCGTACACATATTCACCGAAAGACCCTTCCAAGAACGTTCACAGCCTCAGTGTTCATAATATTGCCACACCTGAAACTACCCAAATTCCCGTCAACAGTAGAACAGATAAATAAATTGTGACACGTTCACACAACAGAATATCACGTAGAGATGAGAATGAGCAGCTACACACAACAACACAGATGAATTTCACAAATACTTTGTTGAGCAGAAGAAGCTGGGTGTGAAAGAGGACTCACCCTGTGGTTCCGCCGACGTGTCAGGAGTGGGGGTCAGTGATCCCCCTCGCAGGAAAGTGATGGGAAAGGGAGGACTTCTAGAGGGCTGGTAAGGTGCTCTGTTTCTTTTGCTGGGTGCTGGTTACACTGGAGTGTTTAGTTTGTGAAAATCCATCGAGCTGAACAGATATAATTTGTGCACGTTAATGTATGCATGCTATTCTCTGGTAAAGAGTAGAAAAAAAATTTTTTTTTTTTGGTGAGGAAGATTAGCCCTGAGCTAACATCCCTTGCCAATCCTCCCTTTTTTGCTGAGGAAGACTGACCCTGGGCTAACATCCGTGCCCATCTTCCCCTACTTTATATGGGACGCCACCACAGCATGGCTTGACAAGCGGTGCATTGGTGCGCGCCCGGGATCCGAACCTGCGAACCTCAGGCTGCTGAAGCGGAGTGCGCGCACTTAACCGCGACGCCACCGGGCGGGCCCCGAAAATGTTTTTTTTTTTTTAACATCGATAGAGCTACCATTTGGATGACTTTAAGCTCTATGCCACTGATTAAACTCTCTCTGTCCTGCTGTTCCCTCCCCCGACGCTCCCCCCCATTCCTGGGCCTTATCTAGATGCCCACATTCTCATTTCCCCCAGGCTGGCCTGCTTCTGGTTGCTCAGGTTGTGCAAGTATATTCAAATATATTAATTTTGTTGTCGTTGTTAGAGGAAGGGGTGCTTTAAATTTTTTTCCATAAAGATGCTGTATAGGCAAGTGCCGTCCTTGTCTAGAAGCCTTGTTTCCCCTTTGATGTTTTATCAGTTGGTGTTAGGTTCAGCTTTGAGTGAAGAAAGACACAAATGAGCAATGCCTTAAACCAATGGTTCTCAAACTTGAGCGTGCATCGGAATCACGGGAGGGCTTGTTAAAACACAGATTGCTGGGCCCCACCCCAGATTCTGATTCAGTAGGTCTAGGATGGGGCTTGAGAATGTATCCTTCTAACAAGTTGCCAGGTGATGCTGTTGCTGTTGATCTGGAAACTGCACTTTGAGAATGACTGCCATAAACACACAGGTTTTGTTCTCTCATGTGAAAAGTCCAGAGACTGGCAGCCCAGCGCTGGTGTGGTAGTGAATTATCAGGGACCCAGGGTCCTTCAGGCTTTTCGCTTTGGCTGCCTAAGATGTGTCCCTTGCCTCATGGTCCAATATGGCTGCTTGAGCTCCAGCCGTTAGGTCTTCTTCTAGCAAACAGGAAAGAGGAGAAGCAGAAAAAAACCCATGACGTTATGGTGTCTTAAAGTCCCTTTAAAGACACTTCCTGGAAATTATAACACCACTTGTAATTCAATGGCCAGAACTTAGTCATATATACGTAACTAATTGCAAGGGAGGCTGGGACTATGCTTTTTTATTCAGGATGCCCAGGTGTCAGCTAAGTCAGGAGTTATCTGACTCACGATGAAGAGACAGTAGATATTGGGGCAACCAGGAAGAGCCAGAGAGCACATCCCACCCTACCCCATCTGCCCAGGGCCAGGGAGCCAAGCCTGTGCCAGGGGCCCAGGCCCAGCAGGTCAAGATTATGTGACCTCAGGTAAGGCAAGTCACCTTACCTCTTTGTGTCTTGCATCCTTGTGAAGTGAGGACTCATTCATGTCTTCATCCAATACACATTTTTTATTTGTTTATTTTTTTGCTGAGGAAGATTGGCCCTGAGCTAACATCTGTTGCCAATCTTCCTCTTTTTGCTTGAGGAAGATTCACCCTGAGCTAACATCTGTGCCAGTCTTCCACTATTTTGTATGTGGGTCACCACCACAGCATGGCTGCCCATGAATGGTGTAGATCCACACCTGGGATCCAAACCTGCGAACCCCGGGCTGCCGAAGCAGAGGGCACCGAACTTACCCACTAGGCCACAGGGCCGGCCCCAACACACATTTATTGAGGCTCTCCTCAGCCTGGCACTGGGCTGGGGGCCAGGATGGAGAGGAACAAGTCAAGGACTGCACGTGAGGTGCCCGCAGTCCAGGGGACAGATGGATAAACACCTCAGCCCTTCTGATGTAGGGTGTTGAGGGCTATGCCGCGGGCAGCACAGGGAGGGGCCCTACCCAGCCACGGAATGGGAGAGGGGATGACCTCTACACATAGCATTCCTCCCACCTTTAGTGTCGTGGCAGGAGCAAATAAAAATATTGGATGTGAGCGTTACTTACACCCAGCAAAGTACTGTGCAGAAGTTTGTTGCCTTTCTCTCTGAGGCACAGACCCAAACTGGGCATCTGGGGTGTCACTGCCAATGCTGCCAAGCCCCGCCAGCAGGAGAGGCGATCTGGGGGAGAGGGTGTTGGGAGCTTTAAGTATTGACGGAAGCCATGGGTGCTGTTTCCCAGAAGGATGTACTTTCACACGGATTTTGCCATGCAACTTCAAGGGGTTCGCAGATCCCTGAAGCCCATTGAAGGACCCCGTTTAAGAACTCTTGTGGTAGAGAAAATCTCCATCTTGGCTAGTGGTGGTTTTTAGGAGCCTCAGGCTCTGCGACAGCAGTTTCAAGAGGTTTTCCTGAATAGCCCCAATTCTGGAGCTTGGACTTTAAGCGGGGAGACTCCTGTGGCAGTGGCAGAAATGGCTCTGGGCTGCAGTTTTAAGGGGCTCCGGAGCCGGGCAGAGGAGACAGAGCAGAGCAGGCTGAGGGGAGGCAGGAGAAAGGGGACAGAGGGGCAAAGGAAGACGGAAGCGGGGAGGGCCACGAATGCCTCTGCCTCATGCGGAGGACCTAGCAGGTCTGCAGCGCCTGTAGCGGGTGGGTACGCATCAGAACAGGCTTTAGGGCCGGCCCCGTGGCTTAGCGGTTAAGTGCGCGCACTCCGCTGCTGGTGGCCCGGGTTCGGATCCCGGGCGCGCACCGACGCACCGCTTCTCTGGCCATGCCAAGGCTGCGTCCCACATACAGCAACTAGAAGGATGTGCAGCTATGACATACAACTATCTACCGTGGCTTTGGGTAAATAAATAAATAAATAAATAAATAAAATTATTAAAAAAAAAAAAAAAAGAACAGGCTTCAGGCCAGTGTCCTCCGGCTGGGGGCAGCACCCCCCCGGTGTCCTGTAAAGACGTGAAAAGGCCTAGAGCAAGGGGGTGTCAACGAGAGGCCCCTGGAACCCCAGTTTCTGTGCAGCCAGCCCCCCCTCCGTCTCCCTGGGGGGTGCCAGGAGGGCGAGTGGTGGGTTGTTTTCTTGTTTTCTCCTCTCTCTGCTGTCACCCTCCACCCGCTCTCTGATGGATGGCACAGACTGAGTCACAATAATGGCTTTCCACAGAGCCCTCAGGACTAATGGAGCTGCTAACAAGTGATTGAGTAAATGAGTCGACACCACTTTATCACTCCCGCTACCCCACGGTGGATCACGGAGCAGGCCACAGGCTGCCCAGTGGCTCGTGGACACTGGGGACATGGAATGGAGTGGGGGACGGAGTCTGTCACCTGGGCTGGGCAAAGGAGGTGGGGGCTGGAGAGAGAGAGGGCGGAGGTGCTGGGTGAAGGAGGGGAGGAAAATACGTAGAAAGGGAGCTGGTGAGAATTGTGGAGCGAGATGGAGAGACGCAGAGAGAGGAGGAGAAAGGATATTTGGGGGTATGGGGTGGAAGGAGGGTCCCCCTAAATACCAGGTACTGGAATGCAAAGATAGGAAGCCCCAGGCCTTGGCCTTGAGGAGAATACAGTTTGGATGGGGAGGGAGACATGTATCTCCATTATTTCACTTGTCAAAACAAGCCTGTGACATGAATTTTATTGTTCCCTTTTTACAGTGAGGCTCAGAGAGGTCAGACAACTTTCCCAAAGTCACACAGCTGAAAAATACGAGCGAGATCCAAATCCAGAGCAGTCTGACTCCAGGAAAAGGTAGTCCTTTTCCACTACCCCTGGTTTACAAAGTATGTGGAAAGGGAAGACATGATCAGAAACCATTAAGAACAGATTGCTTGGGGTTGATCTGATTTGCCCCATTGATGGAATTACTTGGTTGTGGGTGGAGGTGCCACAGGCTCCTTGTGTCTGGACTTCAGCAAGGCGCTTGACAAAATCTCTCCTGACATCCTGTGGACAGAAGGGTATGTGTGGGCGAAATGGCTCAATGATTGGAAGAATTTCTAATTAGATGCAGGGCCGAGGGCAGAGCCGAGGCAGCCAGTGGGAGGCAGTGACTTTGGACCACGGGGCTCTGTCCTTGGTCCTGTTCTGCTTGACATTGTTTTTTTTTTTTTTCCCTCTCCTGCATTTATTTTTTATTAATCAAGTAATATATGTCTGCTGTAGAAAAATATAAACCAAGTATGATATAAGCAAAAAGAAAGAAAAAGCATCCTAAATCTCACTAACAACACTCACTGAACAGTCTTTTCAACTTGCTGTAACTTTGAGAATTTTCATAACGAAATGTTGGGGATAAAAATCCTACAGCAAAAGGTAGAGCACTGTTCGCATTTGGGGTTCATCCTGCCAATCTCTGCACTACAAATAATAGCAGTAAAGTGAGTGTTTTATTGGGCACTTACGATGAGCGGGCAGAGGTGCTGAGCATCTTGCAGGCATCATGTCACTAAATACTTGTAACCCTTTACTGGCTCTTTTATGATCTACTTTTCACAGATGACAAAGCTGAGACTCAGAGACGAAATAACTTGCTCTGGCCGCAGAGGCTTGGTGAGTGGCTGAAGCAGAGTTTGGACCAGGATTTGTCTGACTCTGAGCTGGACTCTGAGCTTCTACGGGGCCCCGTGCTCCACAAGTGCACCCAGACCTGCCCCCCAGAGTCCCCCCTTCCCACCTCACCCCCTACTGGGGGGCTGTTTGTGCAGGACCATCATGAATCTTCACGTTGCTTCCCTTTCCCTTGCACAGAACCATTTGGGGACACCACCTAGGATATGACGTCGAGGAAGGCACAGACCCTCATGAAGCCGGAGATTCTCCTGGACTTTATCAGTTTCTCATATGTGTCTTATACTGGCAGGTGTCTCGGTGTGGAAAAGCCACGAATTTGTTTTATTTTGAAGTAACAATCACTTTTTGAAAGCTTACTGTTTTCCAGCCACTGTTTTAAGCAATTTAGAGATAGTAACTTAAAAAAAAAAAGGTTTTTAAAATTAACACAAATTGACTTTTTTGGTTGGTGGACAGTTCTGAGTTGTAACGCGTGAACAGATTGCTGTCATCGCCACCATAGTCTGGGTACAGAATAGTTACATCCTGTGAAGGGCTATCCCTCTGTAGTCACTCCTCCTCCCAGCCCTAAACTTTGCAACCACCAATCTGTTCTCCCTCACTACAGTTTTATCTTTTTGAGAATGTCATAGAAATGAAATTATACAGTATGTAACCTTTTGAGACAGGCTTTGTTCCCTCAGCCTAATGCCTTTGACATTAATCCAATTTGTTCCGTGTATCAATAGCTCATTCCTCTTAATTGCTGAGTGGTAAATATTCCAATATACGGATGTCCCATAGTTTATTCAGTCATTCATTGGAGGACATTTGGGTTGTTTCCAGTGGGGGCAATTGTGAGCAGAACTGCTATAACCATTCATGTGCAGGTTTTTGTGTGGACACATGTATACATTTCTCTAGGATAAATGCCTTGGATGGGATTTCTGGGTCATACATAACTATATGTTTAACTTTAGAAGAAAATGCCAATGTCTCTAGACATCTTATCTGAGGAGCTTCCTCTAGCAATTCTTTTAGCGCAGATCCACTGGCAACAAATCCTCTTAGTTTCCCTTCACTGAGAATTTCTTTATTTCACTTTCATACTTGAGGGATACTTTCACTGGATATAGAATTCTGGGTTGACAGTTATTTTCTTTGAGCGCTTAAAAAATATTCCCCTCCTTTCTGGTCTCGTGGTTTTTGATGAGAAATCTGAGGCCGCTTGCATAGCTGTTCTCCTACAAGCAACACTTTTTTTTTCCATGGCTGCTTCCAAGATATTTTTGTCTTTGGTTTTCAGCAGTATGGTTATGATCATAATTTGTCCTGTGTGGGTTTGCCGAGGTTCTTGAATCTGTAAATTTATGTCTTTTGCCAAATTTGGGAAGTTTTCAGCCATTTTTTCCTCAAATGTTCTTTTCTATACTTCATTCTTTCTCCTTTCCTTCTGGAACTCTGATGTCATGCATATTAAACCATTTGGTATTATCCTTTCATATCCCTGAGTCTCTGTTCATGTTTTTTTAGTATTTTTTTCTCTGTGACTATCCTGGATAATTTCCATTGATTTGTCTTCAAGTTCACTGCTTCTTACCCCTGTTATCTCCATTCTGCTGTTTGAACCCATCCAGTGAATTTTTATTTTGTTTACTATTTTTCAGTACTAAAATTTCCATTTGGTTCTTTTTTTATTAGCTTTTATTTAATAGCTGAGACTTTCTATCTTTTCATTCATTTAAAGAGTATTTACCCTTGCTCCCTGGAGTACTTTAAATAGTTGCTTTGAAGTCTTTGTCAGATAAATCCAACATCTGTGTCATCTCAGCATTTAAATCTGTGCGAGTTGACGATTTTCCTGGTTCTAATATGCTAAATATACTAGTTCGTATTCTGAGTATTTAAAAATACTATGTTATAAGAATCTGGATGTTGTTTCAGTTCTTCAGAGGATGTTGGTAATTTTGTTTTAGCAGGCGACTGACCCAGGTGGGTCCAGGCTGCATGTCCTGACCAGACTTCTGTGGGTTATAGTTTCAATGTCAGTTCAGTGTCAAAGCTTTTCCAGTGCTATTCAGACTGGGCTGTGCATATAGCAGCCAGGCGCCAGTCTGGGACCTGGCAGTGATCTGTCCCCTAGTCCCATTCACAAAGCCTTAGCTATCCTGCTGGGGACCAGATCCACTCGAGCGCAGCTAAGGAGCAAGCTCAGGAGTTCACGAACAACTTGGTGAGGTGGCTCTTCCCTCTCTGTGATTTCTGATTCTCTGGGGCTTCCCTTTTTTGTTCTCCAGTGAGAAAACCGGGGCTTGAGTTAGCCAGCTCTGCTGCCCACTTCAGTGACTGTGCCCGTATTCGGGGCCATGTGGCAGGAGGACAGAGGGAAGAAAGTGATGGGGTTCACCCTGCCCTCGTGGGATGACAGCTCTTTTCATCAGAGGGGGAAGATTCCCCTCCCTCAGAGTTTTAAGTGTCTGTGGGTTTTAACACTGAGGTTCTGTCACCACTGCCACCACCATGGAATTGCCTGGCGGCTGGGGCACAAGAGAATGCAGAAAAGAAAAATAGGGTCTCCTCTGCTGTCTCTGAGTGTTAGACCTCCCTCTTCCACTCCTCAAGGCAGAACCAGAGTTTCTGCTGACATCTTTCTCTTCGCTTCAGTGCTTATTCTGGATTTGGGACTGTCTTGTGTCCAGGCCTGGAAATACCAGAGGGAAAAATGAGACCCCCCACTGCCAGTTCACTTCAAGTTCTGGCTTTCTCCCCCAATTTGCTTGCTGCCCTTTACTTTTCAGACTCCTCAGCTGGCTGCTCCGTGCATTTCTGTCCAAGTTTTATGGCGGCATTCAATGGGAGGAACAGGGCGGAGTGGGCCTCCTCCATCTTACCCAGAACCTAATAGCTTTTAAAATTGTCACGATTGGGGCCGGCCCTGTGGCTTAGCGGTTAAGTGCACACGCTCTGCTGCTGGCGGCCCAGGTTCAGATCCGGGCACGCATGGACGCACCGCTTCTCTGGCCATGCTGAGGCGGCGTCCCACATACAGCAACTAGAAAGATGTGCAACTATGACATACAACTATCTACTGGGGCTTTGGGGGGAAAAAAAAAAAAGGAGGAGTATTGGCAATAGATGTTAGCTCAGAGCTGGTCTTCCTCAGCAAAAAGAGGAGGATTGGCATGGATGTTAGCTCAGGGCTGATCTTCCTCACAAAATAAATAAATTAATTAATTAAAAAAAATAATAAAAGAAAATTGTCACGACCATAGGAAGTAGTTATTATTGTTTTCTACATTTGACAGATGACAAAAGTGAGGCACACGAAGGTTGAGTAATTTGTTCAAGATCACACAGCTAGTAAGTGGCCAACCCAGTCCTCCTGGCCCTGGAGTCTGTGTTCTTAGGCACTAGTTCTGCAGTCTTAATTGGAGTTGAACACAAGCTCTGCAGGGTGAGGTATGGTGCCCATTCTGTTGCGGACAGGGCCTGATAGCACCCACCCTCTAGCCTACAGGGTGTGCAAGGGACAGTGCATAGAGTTTTATTTATTTATTGTTACTATGATTTTTTATTTTATTGAGGTCGTATAGGTTTATAACATTGTGTAATTGCAGGTGTACATTATTATCTGTCAGTTTCTGTATAGACTGCATCATGCTCACCACCAATAGTCTAGTTTTTATCCACCACCATACGTATGTGCCTCTTTACTGCTTTTGCCCACCCCCACCTCCTTCCCCTCTGGTAACTGAATGCATATGTTTAGAGAATTGCTTTCTTCCTTGATAAAGATCTAGACTGCAATGGGATGGGAATAGACTTTTGTGTGCACGTGTGTGTACACGTTTATATATGTGATTCTGTGTAAACCATGTGGCCACTGAAAGTGAGGATGTGGATTCATTCATTCACAGGTATTGCTAGACCCCCACCACGTCACAGACACTGTTTTAAGTGCTAGGGATACATCAGTGAAGAAACAGATGAAGACCTCTGTCCTCATGGAGCCTACATTTCTAGTACTGTCTTAGTCCATTCAGGCGGCTATAACAATTACCGTAATCTTATTGGCTTAAAAAGCAACATTTAGGGGCTGGCCCGGTGGCATAGCGGTTAAGTTACCACCTTCTTCTTCAGCGGCCTAGAGTTCGCTGATCCTCTGCATGGACCTTCTCACCACTCATCAAGCCATGCTGATGCAGCGTCCCACATAGAGGAACTAGAAGGATCTTTAACTAGGATATACAACTGTGTACTGGGGCTTTGGGGAGAAAAAAGAAAAACAGGAAGATTGGCAACAGATGTTAGCTCGGGGCCAATCTTCTTCAAAAAAAAAAGAAAAAGAAAAGAAAAGAAAGAAAGAAACCAGAATGGCAGTTTATTGTGTTTTTTTTTTTAAAAAAAGCAACATTTATTTCTTAGTGTTCTGGAGACTGGGAAGTCCAAGATCAAGGCACCGGCAGATTCAGTGTTTGATGAGGACCCCTTCCTGGTTCATAGAAGGCCATCTTCTTGCTCTGTCCTCACATGGCACAGGGATGAGTGAGCTCTCTGGGCTCTCTTTTATAAGGACACTAATCCCATTCATAAGGGCTCTACCCTCATGACCTAATCACCTCCCAATGGCCCCACCTCCTAATGTGACCACATTGGGGGTTAGGATTTCAACATATGAGTTTAGGAGGGAAGGTTACAAACATTCAGTCCATTGCAAGTAGACAGACAATAAACATAATAAATAAGTTAATAATATAGCATGATGGAACATGGTCAGTGCTATGGAAAAAATAGGGCAGGTAAGGATTGGGAGTGCTGGGGGAAGGGTTAGATGTATATTTATGGGCATGGAAAGATGTCTGTGCTGTATTGTTGAATGAAAAAAGCAAGCCAGGGCCGGCCCCGTGGCTTAGTGGTTAAGTGCGCATGCTCCGCTACTGGCGGCCCGGGTTTGGATCCTGGGCGCGCACCGACGCACCGCTTCTCCAGCCATGTTGAGGCCACGTCCCACATACAGCAACTAGAAGGATGTGCAATTATGACATACAACTATCTACTGGGGCTTTGGGGGGAAAAAAAGGAGGAGGATCGGCAATAGATGTTAGCTCAGAGCTGGCCTTCCTCAGCAAAAAGAGGACGATTGGTATGGATGTTAGCTCAGAGCTGATCTTCCTCACACACACACAAAAAAAGCAAGCCAAAAACACAGTGTATGTAGAATACCTCATTTTATATTCATGGATAAAAATGTGTTACACAAGCATTAAGGAGGGGGTGCCTCCTAACCTGTGCATTTCATATGACTTCGTTGTGTTCCAGGGGAAAATAGCAAAATAAAGGTAAGCCTTTGCGAGGAATTCCCTTGTGGTTATACCACAATTCCTAGACCTGCTGCCTGTCCTCAGATCTGCACTGCTCCTTCTTCAAACTTTTGAAGAGGGATTCAAGTCATCTGTGGGGTGAAGCCGAGATTTCCAACTCAGCTCCCTGAAGAGACAGAGGTACTGTTCATGGAGCTGGAGATCCCTGGAGATCTGGGGATTAAGATAACAAGTGAAGGGGCCAGCCTGGTGGTATAGTGGTTGGGTTTCGTGCTCTGCTTTGGTGGCCTGGGCTTTGCCGGATGGGATCCTGGGCGCAGACGTACATACCACTTGTCAAGCCATGCTGTGGTGGCGTCCCACATACAAAATAGAGAGAGATGGGCACAGATGTTAGCTTAGGGCCAGTCTTCCTCACCAAAAAAAAAAAAAAAAAGATAACAAGCAAAGACAAGGGCCAGCTACTGGTTCGACCTCTCTGTGCTTCGATTTCATCTTCTGTAAAAAGGGGCTAATTATGTTTGTTGTGAAGACTAAGTTAATATGTGAAAAGTAGCTGATACAATGGAAGCACTTGAGAAGTGTTGACATTATTTTTGCTATTTAGGCGACATGGAGTTCTCGTTGACTGAGAGACATTCAAGTGGACACGTCCACGACAGAGGATTATATGGGTCAGGAGCTCAGCAGAGGAGCAAGTGTCAGAGATTTTGGGGTCATTAGCATAGGGGGTTGTGGCATAATAAGAAATATGTATTTGGTCTTTGTCCCCAGTTCCTGACACAGAGCTCCTAAATTCCTTGGCATTTCTTGGGTGATGGGAGCATCTTTTATTCTAATGAGGTGACTCTTGGTGAGCGGGTCCCAAGATAGCTTCAGGATGGGGGCTTGTCGCCCAAAAGATCAGCCTTGATTAGAAGCCTGGAACTATCAGTCCCACCCCCATCCTCCAACCTCCAGGGAGCAGAGGTGGCTGGAGACTGAGTTAGTAATCTATTATCCCTAAGCAATGAAACCTCCACAAGAACCCCTAAATGAAGGGGTTTGGAGAGCTTCAGAGCTGGTGAATACATCCACACGCCAGGAGGGCAGTGCACGCCAACTCCACAGGACGGAGTCTCCCGCACTCAGGACCCTTCTGGGCCTCACCCTAGGTAGTACCTCTTTATCTGGCTGTTCATCTGTATTCTTTATAACATCCTTATAATAAACCAGTAAATGCAAATAAAGTGTGTTCCTGAGCTCTTTGAGCTCTTCTAGCAAATTGTCAGACTGAGGAGCTGGTTGTGGGAATCCCTGATTTACAGCCAGTTGGTCAGAAGCACAGGAGGCCCGCGCCTTGTGATGGTGTCTGAAGTGGGGGGCAGCCTGGTGGGACTGAGCCCTTAAGGGGGTCCGTGCTAACTTCAGGTATTTAGTGTCAGGATTGAACTGAATTGTTGAATACCTGCTTGGTGTCAGGAGAATCAGAGAATTGGTTGTTGGTGTTAGAAAACCCCACAGACATGGTTCAACCCATGGGGGTAGATGATATCCTCATGGTGGGGACTGTATACCCTGGTCTCCCTCCAAGCAAGCAATGGCCATGTGACTAACTTCTGGCTGCTGGGGTAGGAGCAGAAGTAATGTGTGCAGCTTCCCCATCATATTTTTAAAAGGAAGATGCTTGCCCTCTACTTCTCTTTTCTCATTCCCATGAGCTGGAACGTGGATGTGAGGGGATGAACGTTCTTTGACCATGTGATGCAACAATCTTGGGGTAACAAGATAGAGGTGCCTGGACTCCTTGTGGATCAGAGCCACCTAGCCCTGGACCATCTGCCAGCCTGGACCCTTATATGAGAGAGAAATAAGCCTCAGTGGCATTTAAGCTACTGTTATTTGGTTTCTATTAAGGCAGCTGCACCAATATCTTAACTAATATGCTCGCTTGTTGATTGACTCAGTGACCATTTCCTAGGCACCCATGATGAGCCGGCACCTTGGTCACAGATACAAGGTCTGAAATGGCCTAGGGGATCAGGGAACTGACTGTGTCTGACAGCGGTTATAACAGTTTCTCCCTGAATTCACACTGCTTTCAGGACTTAAGCTTCTGCACCAGCAGCACAGGCCTCCTGGACTGTAGGCCCCTGCGAAGTTTCAGGCTCAGATGCGAGGCTCATCCCTAAGAAGAGGAGCACTTACATGGTGGGGATGTGCACGGGCCCCTCCCAGTATCTGGTTCCGGGATTCACAGCACACACCAGCATTTTATCTTTATTGATGGAAAAAAAATCCTTTATTAGTTGTTCGAATTATTAAAGTAAAATATACACCCTATAAAAACATTCAAACTATGTAGAAAATAGATGCCCTTATTTAGATATTGGCAGGACTGGGTCATTGGCCAGTCTTTTGAAAAAGTCAGTTCACGTGGGCAATCATAAACATAGACACGTATATGCCTTTGTCATTTTCTTCTGACTTCGAACATACAAATGCACATTCAGGCACCATCCCTCTTTGGGTCTCCTGACTCCAGCTCCCCTTGTCTTTCTTGCGTAAATCACACCCCCAATCCTGCAATCCGTCACCTACTATCTCCAGTTTCATTAAATGGAGTGAGAACTTAAAGACACCTGTGAAACAATCTGAAGCAGAATCGGCCTAGATTTTTTAGGATTTTCCCAGAGTATTTTATAGTTATCCTTCACATCCAATTCAACATTTCAGCCATTCTCTTTATTTAGCCTTTCCAAAGCATTCAACCTAGTTTTCAAGGAAATGACTCTTTATGCACTCATATTTCACCAGTTTGTGTAATATTTACTTGAATTATACGATCATGTGATTACAGTGACAAGTATACCTGGCATAAACAGGCGAGGGAACACACCCAAGTAAACAGACAACCTAACCGGAGGGAACTGACGCCCTCCCTTTTCTAGACCACGGGCCCGTTTTTATACATCCTGTACATTTTTAAATGGTTGAACAAAACTAAAAGAAGAATAATGTTTTATGACATGTGAAAAGTATATGAAATTCACTCTTTAATGTCCACAAATAAAGTTTTATTGGAGCACAGTCACGTCCATTCATTTTTTGCACAGTTCTGTGGCTGCTTTTGTGCTACAAAAGCCAAGTTGAATAGTTGTGACAGAGACTACGTGGCCTGCAAAGCCTAAAATATTTACTATTTGGTCCTTTGCAGAAAGATTTTGCCGATATCCACTGTAGGGAGAAGCCCGAGCCTTGAGTATGCACCACGTCACAGGTATCTGTTGCTGCGTTTCACAGAAGAACCTGGAACTTCGGGTGAGGGGAGGTCTCATAGGAGAACTCCTACCATAAAAAGTGACAATCCCTTCTGTCTTGCCGTTACTGCCTCCCAACCACCCCCCTCCCCTCCACGGTTATAACCGGAATCCACGGTGTGACAGTTTGGACAACTCCCGTTGACCTCACTCGCTCCCTCGTGGTTCCACTTACCCTCCACAGGGCTTTGCGGGCGGTGACAGATCGTGGGAAGTTAGGAGTGTGTCTGCTTTCTTCCCTCCCATTTGTGCCGGGAGATGACGAAGCTTCCTTGAATGTGCCTAATATCCCTTGGGAGGGATGTGGCCATTTTCCCCTGGTGTCAACTGGCTAATCTTCATTCTCTGCTTCATTCTGTGCAAAGAGCCAGAGTGTTTTTAAGTAAGAGGACATTTACACTCATGACAGAATGAAGAAGCTGGCATTTCTATAAGCACTATCACAGTAGCCAGTATTTTCCTGGGCTGTAGCCAGTATATATATATATATATAGTGTATATATATATATATATATATATATATATATATACACTATATATAGCAGAGAGGGTTTCCCACGGACTAATGAACGAGGTGCCTTAACAATCAGAGAGCAGACAGATCTACCACCTAACCACTGGGCACATCCATTGATTTTCTGCTGTCTTCACCAGCAGATTTTTTCAGCTAGATGAGAGGCTGTCAGTACCTTACAGACATCACTGGAAGTTGTTCTTGGGTGAGACATGAGTGGTACCTTTGCAGCTGTGAGGAGTGTGCGTGTGTGTGTGTGTGTGTGTGTGTGTGTGAGACCGCCATCTCTTGGCTGGATTGCAATAGGTTCCTAACTGGCCTTCCTGCTTCTGACCTTACCCACCTTCAGTCTATTCTCAACACAGCAGCCAGAATGCTTCCTTTAAAACGTTAAGTCAGAAGATGTCACTCCTCTGACCAAAGCTCTCATCTCATTCTGAGCAAAAGCCAAAGTCCTCATAACAGCCTACAAGGACCTACATCATCTGATCCCCTTGCTACCTCCCTGATCTCATCTCCTTCTAACTCTTCCCATTCCCACTCCACTCCAGCCACGTGGACCTCCTTGCCATTCCTCAAACTGCTGAGCACATTCCCACCTCAGGGCCTTTGCACTTGCTCTTTCCCCTACTTGGAACACCCTTCCCAAGGTAGCCTCATGGTTTGCTTCCTCACTTCCTTCAAACGCCATCTTACAGGTGAGGCCTTCCCTAACCATCCAATATAAAATTAGGCCCCCCACCCTAGTACTCTTTATCCTCCTTACCCTGATTTTTTTCTACAGCACTTATCCTCATCAGACATACCACCTGTTTCTTTGGTTATTCATTTATTTTCTATTTCCTGCTGCTAGAATATAAGACTCACAAGGGCAAAGATTTTGCCTGTTTGTCCACTGCTCTGTCCCCAGTGCCTAGACAGTGCCTGGCTCAAGTAGGGGCTTAACAAGTGCTTGTTGAATGGGGATCGAGTCACTCTTGCTGCACGGCAACCTGCTGTCTGTCTGTCTATAGGATCTTGGCGAGCAGGCCTGGCCTGAGGGTGGAAGGCAGTGGACTAGTGCTGCCCCGTGTGTGGTGTGTCAAGGAGACGCCTCATGTGTTGGGAGTGGGGAGGGTGGATGGGGGGTACAGAATGCTAAGCCTCTGAGAATGAGTGGCATGGGCCACCCTCTCTTGAGGAGTGGCCCTTGAGCCCACTGGACAAGGGGAGTGGTCAGCTGGGGTCCAAGTCCATGGCCTCCTTGGCCCCTGAGGTGGCCTTGCTAGGTGCTCTGAGAATAGGGATCAAGAGAACTCCAGTGATTCTGTCCCCTCTACTCCTTGAAGACAAGTTGGAGGCAGCAGCTGGTCCCAAGTCTACAATAACAATTATTTTGAAGTTTCTTCCCTCACAGATGTCAGCCCCCACCCTGAGACATGTCTCATAGTGACTGAGTCATGGGTCAATGATGGCGGTGGGTGCGTGTGTGTGTGGGGTAGCTGAGCCCATTGATCGAGGGCTGAGACGTCCTCCTCACTAATCAACAAGTTAATAAACTCCTCAATGAGGAGGTGGTGATTAATGAACCAATCAGCTTGCCCTGTAATTGGGGAGTGGAGTTGGAGGGCTGGGACGTGATGGAGAGGGAGGGTTTGTGAGATGTGGGAGGCTGGCTCCTGGTCCACACTGCGGGACCTCCTTCGGTCCCATTTACTTTCACCCTAAAAGTAAATGAGGAAGTGACCTCTTCAGAGGCTGTACCCTGAATCTGGGCCTTCTAGCTTCTCCACTGTTTCTCCTCTCCTCCCATCTGTCCTCAGACCCCAAGGCATGAGGGGGTTTCTGGGTGCCATTGATTCCCTGTGGGCATCTCACAGTTCCTGTCATCTCTGTCAGCCCAGGATCAGCACACTAGAAACCCTGGTCACCACCCCAGCTACTGCGGCAGTGTCAGAAGAGCAAACAGCCCCCCACTCTCCGCTATCCTTGCCCCCTTTAGCCTGCAGCGTCCTCCTCTAGGCCCTGACCCCTGGGATTACAGCTGTCCTAACCAGCCCCCTGGCTGCCCTCTCTGTCCCCAGGAGGAGCACCTGTCTGTCTTTCCATGGCCTCTGGAGGAGTGGAGCTCTTTCATCTCCGCTGTCTTCTCTCCAAACTGGACAACACTTGTCTCTCTGTGTTTGTCTCTGTCTCTGTGTTCTGGGAGCTCCTCAGACTGGGCTCTGCAAGGAAAGTGGAGAGCTTCCTCCCTCAGGCTGGAGTCCCTGTGATCCTGCTGTGCCCCTCACCTCGGCCTGGGGATAGCCAAGGATACAGCCTGACTCTCTGAGTTGGTTCCTGGAGAACAGGGCTGTGCCTCGCCCCTGAGACGAGAGCTCTCTAAGAATGATTTTTCTCCTCCCTCTGAGGGTGGGGTCCATGTCCCCTTGTCCCGTGTCCTCTTCCACCCCTGTGCTCAGCAAAGCACCCTGGCCTTTCTTGGGATGTGAGGGGCCCACGGGGCCTGACAGGCTGATAAGGAGCCATTTCCTGAGAGTGCAGGTGACTGAACCCATAAAAAGGTGATTGAGGCAGCCCTGGACTCTCCACCTCAGGAGAACTCTAAAAAAACACCCACGGCCATCTGTCCTGAGGGTGGAGGAGCTGGCCCAGAAGCAGGGGCCTGGACAAGATGGCCCCTCCTGCCCTCCAGGACTGATGGGACAGCTGGAAGCACTGGAGGCTCCGGCCGGGCCAGGCAAAGGGAGCGGGAAAGGGCTTTGTTGGCGGGGCAGGCGGGTCTGAAGGGGTTGGCGTCCGGAGGCCCCTCCCTGACCCCGGCCTCTCAGAGCAGGTGGCGGGCCTCACACTTTGCCTCCCCTCCCCTGCTCCCCTGCCCGACTCCTGAGGCCCACGGTTAGTCCAGGTAATGAGCAGGCCTCTTCCTGGGGTCTGCCTCAGCCCTTTTCTCTTGTTTGAATCCTGGGTGACCTTGGCTATTCTCTCACCTCTCAGAGCTTCAGCTTCCTCATCTGTAAAATGGGGATTAACTCAGCTCGTGGTGGTGTGGTGCCCGAAATCACGCACTGCCCGATGCACAGCAGGTGCTTAATAAACACTAATCCTTTCCTCTTCCCTTTGAAGGCCCTGCATGAGGGTCTTTGCCCCAGAGGGGCTGCACTGGGCTGGGGACAGTGCAGTCCTGGCGTTGCTCAGGCCCAGAAGACACCAGTGCCCTGAATGACACCTGGATGAGGCTGGGGGCACACTGGCAGGGGACTCTATGCCAGGCCTCGCTCAACCCAGGTCTGTATGTGCCAGGCTGGATGCTTTTGGGTAGGTGGCAGACTCAGGTGCTTTTGGGTAGGGCACTGGCTTCTGCCTCCTCCTGCCCCCTCTTCAAATCTTTAATGGAGAGGGACATAATGGCACGTTTGGAGAGGCTCTTCCTCCAGGACATCATGAACAGCAGGTCAAGAGCCAAAGTCAGAGCTCCCATCCCTTCCTACAGCAGAAAGAGACTTTCCTCACAGGTCCTGTCATGCCTCAGCCCTTCTCCAAGTTATTGGCAAGCAGGGGCCGAAAAGGTTGCCTTCTGGAAGGAGTTGTCACAGGTCCCACAGGCTGAGGAAACGTGTCCAGCCTACCATCCCCCACTCCCACCCATGGACAGGCTGGGGAAGATGGACCCTGATCTCTGGTCTGCCCCAGGAGTCTAGATCCAAATGCTTCACTTCCTCAGGAGGCTAGACCTGCTGTCGGGGGCTGTGGGGTGAAGACTGGGTTCAGGCTAGGCACCCCGTCCAGAGGGACCATGAGTCTGAGAATGGCGGCTTCCCCCGCAGCTCCTGTGAGGTGGAGACTTCATGCACTGTCTGGGTGTGGGCTCAGCGGTCTAGCGGGGGTGGAGGAGGGAGGAGGAAGGGCCGTCCCCCCTCGGGCTCCCCCTCCCCCTCGGCTTCCTCCTCCCTTTCCAGGCCTGGATATAAGCCCCGCAGGGAAAGCGCTGAGCAGAGGAGGCCGCAGCCCGACCTGCAGAGGCCCAGCCCTTGGGACTCTCTCACTTTTCACCCCTTGCTCATTCCGCTTCGGGAGCTGTTGCTGTGAGTGGCCCGGGGCCCAGGAATGGTCTGGTGCTGGGGAACCCAAGCTATTTTGTGAGGAAACTAAGGCTGGGATGGTGGAAACTGGGACTGAGTGGTGGGAAGCTGGATTGGGAGGGGGCCAGCAGAAGCAGTAAGGAGAGAGGCCCGGCGCCCCCGCTACCCGCATAGCTCTCTTCCTCCATCTACCCTTCTGGACAGCAGCGGGTGGGGAGAGGGGACGCAGGTAGGTCTTAGGCCCCTCTGACAGATGAGGAAACTGAGGCCAGACACGGTGCAGTGCCCGAGAACACACAGTGAGCGGGTGGCTGAGCCCCGGTTGGGTACCAGGCGCAGGCAGGCCGCTGGAGCGTGGGTCCGACTGCAGCCTCAGCCTCCTGCTGTCCGGGTTGAGGCTCGGGGAGACCCACGCTCCAATGCCCCCTCTCCAGATGGTGCCAGTGCGCAGGCCGTGGCCCACCATGGCCACCGTGCTGCTGGCCCTGCTCGCCTGCCTGGGGGCGCTCGTCGACGCCTACCCCGCCAAACCCGAGGCTCCCGGCGAAGGCGCCTCGCCCGAGGAGCTGAGCCGCTACTACGCCTCGCTGCGCCACTACCTCAACCTGGTCACCCGGCAGCGGTGAGCGTGCGCCCGGCGGGCGGGCGGCGCGGGGGTCCCGCCCTCCGCCAGCCTCCACCCGGGGCGTGGCCAGGCCTGACCCCGCCCATTCCCGGCCCCGCCCCCAGGTATGGGAAACGCGACAGCCCCGAAGCCATCCTCTCGAAACTGCTCTTCCCCGACGGCGAGGACCGCCCGGTCAAGTCGCGGTAAAAGCGGCCCCCTCGCCACACGCCCTGCCCTCTGGAGCGCGGCCTGGTCCTGCTGCTCCACGGAGCCCCCACCCCGGCACGGCCACCTCGTACTTTCTCCCAGAGCCAAGGCCGGGCTCCAGATTCCTTTCTTTCCCTCCTCCAGGTCAGAAGGCGACTACGTGTGGTGACGACCCCCGAGGCCTCCTGGGAGATGTGCTAACGACACCGACCTCATTTGCATGTTTGCTCCTGGCCCCGGAGCCTGGATTCCTCTCCCTGCCCGCTGCGGCTGGGGAGGGATCCGGGTGGGGTCTTCATTGCCATTTCTCGCTGCCACCACCCTCTGGGTTGGAGGGCTGTGTGGTCCTCCCCTGGTCCCCAAATAAAGAGCAAATTTCACTGAAACGGAATGTGTGCATTTGTGCTTCCTTTCCCTTCTCCTTCGTGGAGGTGGCATCCAGGTGGGAGTGGAGGGTGGAGGCGCTGGAGCCGGGAGGAGACTCGGCACCTCAGACCAAAGGCGCCCCAGGTCAGGACTGGGGCGGAGTGGGGGGCTCCCTCTGCTCTGAGCTAAGAGAAGACACTACCGCCCAGCCCGGCCAGTGCACAGCGCCCAGACAAGGGACCTCGGTGAAACTCCAGTCGGTGGAGGAGGGGGCAGGATGAAAGTTCTTGAAAAGGGGCAGGGAGGAACAGGAAGAAGAGTCATCCGAGGATGGAGAGGGCGAGGATGAGGAGGGCAGAGAGGAGCATGCTAGGCAGCCTGGGAGAGTAGATGGGGACAGAGCTGCATTCCCCCAAAGATGAAGGCCATTCGGGGCCCGGGCTAGGCACCAACACCCCAGGGCGGTTACCCCAGGAGAGGTATTACTAGCCCCCAGGGTTGTAGTGGCTGGGGGTGGAGATGGGCTCCAAGATGGGGCTGTGGAGAAAGAGTCGTTTGGGGGGTGAGGTGGGTGTGTGTGCTGGGGGAAGGGTCATTTCTAACATCTCCCATTCCCTGGGCAGGAGGAGCAACGGGAGTGTGGGGAGATGGGAATGAAGAGACCCCCGGTATGAATCATGCATGGCCACAGACAATTTCTGCCCTTTCCCTCATTATCTGCCGTCCTCCACCTTGCTGAATTCACATTCAGTGGATAAGCCGCTAACTGTGCCTTCCTGGTGACAAGGCCAGGGGATACCCTCCTGTGCACGCCTCCCCCCCCCCTTCCCCTGGACAAGACACGGAAGACTGGAGGCACTTTGGATGTTCAGACTGGAATCTAACCCGAGTCCCTCACCACTCTGCACCTATGACTGTGAGGAATTCTAGAACCTGTTTGCAGGCTGATCTTCCCTGACACTCTTCCTTCCCAGCCCCTTTCCTCTAGGAAGTCTGCCTTGATTGTCCCTGATCTGCACTCTTCCTGCCCTGTGTGGCTGCCCAGCTCTCATGGCCACTGCTCTGTTCTGTCTGTGTCTCTGTGTTCTGTCTCCCTTCTAGGTCTGGGGGGTCCGTGAAAGAAGGGCCTATGTCTCCCCCCTCAGACATGGCCTCCTCTATCTGTGGGCTCTCTCCTAGGCCTCTAGTTCAGCAGGACCTGGCCAAGCCTGAGGCAGGGAGCTGGGGAATGAGAGGGAGAATCAGGGTGAGGCCAAACCCCAGACCCAGAGGTGGTAAGAAAGGCAGGAAGGCTGGGCGGTGTCACTTCGGAGGGCAGTGCCCTTCCAGGACTATTTGCAGTTAGGTGTCTCTGGGAGAAGACCCTAGAGCTGGCTTTGACATAGCTGCAAGAGAGGCCCCTGCTCAGACACAACATGCCCTAGGGGACCATGGGGCTCTGATGCCTATCATCCTCCCCTGAGCTGCCCTCCAGCCTCCCTTGAGGTAGGGCGGAAGGGCGAGGTGGAGGCAGGTCCCAGGCCTGGTACAGGTCACGAGCTATGTGGACTCTGATGCTCTAAGCTTTTGCCAAGGTCACTCCCTCTCCCTGCAGAGGCCTTTCCCTCTCTTCAGTCTGGAAAACATCTTCAGGGTAGTGGTCACCTCCTCCCAGAAGCCTTTCCTGATTTTTCAGGGTAGGGTTAGTTTCTCAGGCTTCCTCTCCTCACTGTATTACCATTATCTGAGATCCACTTCCCATCCCATTTCCTGTCTCCCTCCTCCAATCCCACTTCCCCTGCACCAGGAGAGGGGGGATGGGAGCATGCAATGGCTGCCACAAGCGTTGGTTCATTCTGTGGTCAGAGGAGTGAGAGGATGTGTACCTGTGTCAGTGCCCGTGGTCCCCTGTCTGTTGGTCTGCCCGGGAGAGCCGCAGTCAGTTTGAGGCTAATGGATGGTATGAATTATGCATGACCACAGACAATTTCTGCCTGGCTCGACATGTCTGGTTGACCATCAGTGACGTGGGTTCCCCTCATGTTCACGTGGAGGAGTGTTGAGCAGGTGGTTAATCCACCGATGATCTGTCTCACCCAATGTTGGAGCTGGAGGGTGCCTTAGGTGTAATATTAATGATGACAATAGCAATGGCTACCTTTTTAAAAAAGCACTTGTGGGGGCTGGCCCCGTGGCGTAGCGGTTAAGTGCGCCCGCTCCGCTGCTGGCGGCCTGGGTTCGGATCCCGGGCGCGCACCGATGCACTGCTTGTCAGGCCATGCTGAGGCAGCGTCCCATATAAAGTGGAGGAAGATGGGCACGGATGTTAGCTCAGGGCCAGTCTTCCTCAGTAAAAAGAGAAAGATTGGCATGGATGTTAGCTCAGAGCTGATCTTCCTCACAATAAAAAAAAAAAAAAGCACTTACATGCTGGACACTGAGCTATTTGTTCTACACACAGTATATTGCTAAGATATGGATTTGGCTTTTCAAATAGAGACAGAATTAACAGTGGCTTAAACAAGATAGGAGTTTATTTCTCTCCTACATAAAATGCCAGTGGCATCTGGGGAGTCGGCAGCTCCACTCCATGAGGGCATCCAAGGGCCCAGGGTCCTATTTTGTGGCTTCTCCATGCCCTCATCTACAGGATTGAGGATGGCCCACCAACACCACTTCTGTGTTCCGGCAAGAGGGAAGGGAGAGAAGGGGAAAGTGTAGGTGTGCTGGTTACTCTGTGGTGTAACAAGTTACCCTAAAACTTAGCAGCTTAAAACAACCATCATGCGTCAGGATTGGGAAGGGCTTGATGAGGCAGTTGTCACCTGGAGTCTCTTGTGCAGTGACAGTGAGAGGTTGGCTGGGGCTGCAGTCATCTGTGGGCTCCGCTGGCTCACGTGTCTGGCAGGGGCTGCTGGCTATTGGCTGGGAGCTTAGCTGGGGCTGCCGACCTAGCACCCTCACGTGGCCTCTCCAGCATGACGTTCTTGGGGCAGCTGGACCTACACAGTAGCCGGCTCCCCCCAGAGAGAGTGCGCCAAGAGAACCAGGAGGAAGCTGCACTGCTGTGTTGGTTTTCTAGGGCTGCCGTAACAAAGTACCACAAACTGAGTGGTTTAAACAACAGTTCCGGAGGCTAGAAGTCTTAAATCATGGTGTTGGCAGAGTTGGTTCCTTCTGAGGGCTGTGAGGGAAGGGTATGTTCCAGGCCTCTCTCCTTGGCCTGTAGATGAGTGCCCCTTTCTGTGTCTCTTCACATCGTCTTCCCTCTGTGCATGTCTGTTCCTGTGTCCAAATTTCCCCTTTTAATAAAGACAACAGACAATGACCTCATCTTAATTAATTACATCTGCAATGACTCTATTTCCAAATAAGGTCCCATTCTGAGGTACTGGGGGTTAGGGCTTCAACGTATGGATTTTGTGGGGACCCAATTCGACCCATAACAATGGCCTTTTATGACCTGGCCTTGGAAGTTGCATGGCATCTCCCACCACACGCTACTGGTCAGAGCAGTCACAGGTGCACCCACATTCAGGATGAGGGCACACAGACCTCACTGCAGAACTGCGTGTGGGATAGGAGGGATTTTTGTGGTCATCTTTGGTACAATTTGCCACGGGAGGGTGCATCCACTCCTGAAACCAGAATGGCACCAGAATTTAATGAGTCATTTAAATTCTCATCTCATTGGTTAAAACTCAGTCACGTGGTCCCACCTCACTACAAGAACAACCTAAAGATGAGTTTAGCTGAGTGGCCAAGTGCCCGTCTCAAGCACTCTCACGAGGGAAGAAGGAGAGAGGGGATACTGGGGCAACCAGCATCATCTGCTGCAAACACGATCTCCTTTGAACATCGGCCAGAAATCATTTGGTCCTATCTCTTCACTGAGCAGATGAGAATCTTGAGGCTCAGAGAGGAGAAGAGACTTGCAGGAGGCCATATAGTTGGGGACAGAGATAAGAGAGCCACCCCACGCCAGTTCTGATTCCACTGACCATTATGTCTAAACTCTTCTGCTGCAAGGCTCTCCATAACACTTCTCTTTCTCCTCTGGTGGCATCTCCCCCAGTTCCTCAATGTGTGCCCCTGAATTGCTCAGTCCCACTGCCACCTCCCTACATATGTGAGATAGCATTCCCCCACCACTCTTCAAGGCCACCTCAAGCCTCATGTCCTCCAGGAACCTTCCTGCCCTGCCCTGAGTATACCTGTAGCCTGAATATGAGCTGTCACACAGAGCTATCCCACACCATCCCTCAAGGGCAGGGCCCCAGGGTGGGCGCAGTGGCCTCAGAGACAAAAGATTTGGATTTGAGTCCTGTCTCCGCCGTTAATGGACTCTGTGACTTTGGCCTAGACATTTCATTTCCCTGCATTTATTTGTTCCCTGGTTAAACAGGATACTGACACCTTAAATAATAATAACCCTCTGCTGCTTTAAGGCTCAGAGAGATCACGTAAGTTGCCAAAGGTCACACAGCTGGTGAATGGCAGAGTAGTGAGTGGTGGAGCTGAGTCTACAGTCCTGATCAGCCTGGCACAGCCTGGCACATGTGTAACCCTTATAAACCCAAAGTCCCACAGGGCTCACATTCCAAGGAGCACTGTGTTTAAGGAACAACAGCTCCACACCAAAGCAATGGAAACAAATTCCACTTTTCACTCCAGTCCTCAGGGTACATCACACAGATCCATCCTAAGGTCTACAGCAATGCTTACTAAAATCCCCTTCTCTTCCTTTACTCTCCTACTGCTTCCTACCCATCTCAAAACTGCTCTGAACTTCTCCCTTCTGGGAAAAATTCCCCTCCTTCCACACCCAGCCCCCATGGTCCCCACCCCCACCCCCAACACTTTGTTTTGTAGATTGGTTTAGTCTCTCTCTTAGCAAGAAAGAAGCCTTCCTCTTTAGGAAAGATTTGGGCTGACAATGATAGGATTTGTTTTTGCAGGCATCGTGTGTGTGTGTGTGTGTGTGTGTGTGTGTGTGTGTGTGTGTATGTGTGTGACGGCTATCCTCAGCCCAAGGGTTTCTCCAGGGTATGGGGGACTCCATGGGTTCCTGGCATCCCAGGGCAGCCATACCCCAGCTTTCCCCACCTCTGCTGCTGCCACCTAGTGTAGGAATGACGTAGGCCTAAGAGTTGGGCCAGGCTGCTTTGGAGACACTCTTGTGAGAGGCAGGTGATGGAGGACACAATGCTGGTCAAATTCCTGTCCCTGCAGTCCCCTGTGTGTGGACCCCCAGGCCCCTTGCTACTGTACACTCACCCTCACTCTGTGAAGGTGTTTCATCCCCGGTGTTTCTGGGGTGTTCCTTCCCTAGTCTCATCACCCTCACTCTATCCCCGACACTGCCTGGTGGCCATTCTCCTTGCCCCAGAGGGCGTGCGGTTGGGCAGCAGAGAGGGACCACTATCACTTCATTGAGTCCATCTGCAGGTAAGTACTTGCTGGCTTCCCCAGCAGGGCTCCACGGCAGCCCTGGGAACACATGAAGATGAGTGAGACCCAACCATTGCTCAGTTCTGGACATGGCCATACAGTTTAGAAAGCACATCCCCTGCCTCTTCCCCCTTGATTGTCACACCATCCCTGAGAGGACCCAGAAGAAGAATCTGTTGTTTGCAAAGGAGAAAAATGAAAGTCATGGGTGCAGCTGACATTGTGGAGTACCTGTCATTTCTTAGGTTGACAAAGCTGTTTACCTCTGTGACAAGACCGAACTATAAATGGCCTCAGCACTTGAGTTAATTGCCAGATCTACCATCTGTCGGCAGGAACTGGGTCTTGATGTGAGTAGTTGTCAGAATAGGTCCCCACCAGGCTACAGTCCTGGGGGAGCCCAGACCCTTCAAACTAGGGATGGAGCCAGGCGCCCCCTGGTGGCAGACTGCAGTCTCTGCCCGCCTCCCCAGAGGTCCACCTGGGACCAGCCACTAACTCACCACCCATGTTTTGCAAAGTGGGAACTGGAGGCCCAGAGAAGGGCCAAGGCTTGGGAAACAGAAGAACCTCCATATTTGCTTTGTGGAATGTAAGTTGTTGTCAGGTGAAGCATTATTGTTCTTGTTACCAGAAATCAGAATTGAGAGGAGCAAGAAAGAACACTGATGTTCACCGAGCTTCCTTATCCTCACCATCTTGAGGAAAATCGAAGCTCAGATCCCTGCCGCATCGCCTCCAGGCCTCTCCCCCTGACTCCTCTTCCAGAACACACTTTTGGTGTCCTGATCTGGGTCAGCAGATCCTCAGGGGTGAGAGATCCTTTGCTCCCTACTCAGGCTTCAGTGTGTCATCCGGACACAGCCAGTTACTGCTCCTCGGCCTGAACTGGGGAGGGGGCCGGGGATTGGGGAAGGGACCTGAGCAAGGAGACTCGGAGGCTCCCGGAGGCAGTGGGGCTGGGACGGTGGGGCTGGAATCTAAGCCAGAACTTGAGTCCCAGACAGCTGTGTCATCTTGGGCAAGTGTCTTCCCCTCTGTGAGCCTCACATTTCTGAGCCAAAAAGTGGGAAATTATAGCAATACTTTGACAGCCCCACTTAGAAAAAAAGAGTCCAGATTTTGGGGTTAGACTTTGTTTCAAACTGTGGATCTCCCACTGACTAGTTATGTGGCCTGAGGCTAGTTACTTAATGTCTCTGAGCCTTAGGTTCTGAATCTGTAAAATGGGTTGTTGTAGGGACTCAGTGAGGTGACTGAGCTGGGAGCACTTTAGAAAATTCAAAGCTTTACAAATGATGCTGGCTTTTATCCCTCTCCTAGAATGGAGGGTCTGGGAAACGGCGACTAGAAATTGGCACACACCATTTCCCCTGAAAGCAGGTACGTCAGTTCTCATTCTGCCTCCTGTGCACCAGCCCAGGAGCCGGTTTCTCCCTGCCTGGGGCCCCACTCCTTCCCTCCCCCATTCCCACCTTGTTAGAATCACAAGTTGGAAAGGAAGTCCTGAGTCTCCATCCTTCATCCCTGGAGTCTCAGAGCCACAGCCTCAAGCCTCTGCCCTGAGGAATCTATTTGATGATTTGGGTTAATCCTTGGGAGGCAGGAGGAGCTGTTTCAAGGTTGCGACCAGAACCTTTCAGTCATCCTGTGCTCCCAGAACCCTGTCCTTCTTGGACCAAGCCTGCTCTGGTGCCCAAAGGCAGATGGGGGCCCACAGGGGACTTTTATCTGTCCACTTTTACCTGTTATGCCACTGGTCTGGCACCACGACACTGCCTTATCCCCCTCCTGTCCCTGGCCCCAGCGCTGGCGTCCCGGGTACCAGGGAGACAGTGGGAGGAGGGGGTGAAGGCTGGGGAGTGAGAGAGGCTGACAGGAGGCGGGGACTCTGGGGGGCTGAGGACTATAAAGGGGCACAGCTGAGGGCAGGGGACCATCCAGCCTGAGGCAGGCACCTGCTTGTCCCAGCTCCCTCTCGCTGAGGACTCAGGGTAAGTGGGCTCAGCCTGCCCAGGGAAGGCTAGGGCCTGGGATCGGGGGAAGGAGTTGATGCTTTGCAGGGCTGGGGGACTTGGGAGGCCTGAGGTCCTGCTTGGGTCTGGCTCTACATCTGGACAAATCTGTCACCCTGGAAGAGTAGTTTGCTGGCTAGAGGACTGCAAATGTGTGCGGGGAAGCGGTGGTGGCTGTGAACACAAATGTGTGAGTGACTGCGACCTAGTGAGTGAGATCCGAGTGTGTGACTGTGCCCGTCTGTCCAGGGTAACATGGCGATAGTGTCTTCTCTAGGACCTACATCTGCATGTCTAACCCTGGGGGCGGGTGGGGGGGCTGACCTACAAGGCCATGGATTTCTGTCCTTTGGTTCACAAGTTCATTCTGTGTCCCCACACTGTAGGTGAGCTGGAGTGCCCCTACTTCCCACCAGCCTCTTCCCTCCAACTCCCACCCCGCATCTGCCTCCTGAGAGCCATCAGGCCCTGAATGTCATGAGTCCTGTGTCTCCTGCCTCATGTCCCCACCTTCTCTGCTATGCTTTTCTACTTTGCCGAAGCCCTGGCTGAGCTCCGGCAGCTGTGCTGCTCGTGAGAGGGGGCTGTCCGTGCTCTCCAGGGCAGTGGCTAGGAGGTGGGGTGGTCAGGTCCCAGCAGCCCTTTGCTTTGTCCCTTTGTCCCCAGGCTTGGAGAAATGGGTGATGGGCTAAAGGGCTGGGCGGGTGGACTCTGTTCTGCCTCATCTCCCCACTTCTTGCTCCTCAGATGGCCGCCGCACGCCGCTGCCTCTCTCTGCTGCTCCTGTCCACATGCGTGGCTCTGTTGCTGCAGCCACCACTGGGTACCCAGGGGTCCCCGCTGGAGCCAGTGTACCCGGGGGACAATGCCACGCCAGAGGAGATGGCCCAATATGCGGCTGAGCTCCGCAGATACATCAACGTGCTGACCAGGCCCAGGTGTGTGCGAGACAGAGGGAGACAGATCCCAGCCACTGGGACCCTGGGCCACGCCCCCAGCCCCAGCCCCTTCCATGCTCTTGGGAATGCAGAGCATCTCTACTGACCAGGCCTGGGTCCCGGGTGGGATGGTGCCCAAGGGTAGGCAGGAGGCAGGTGAGCTGGCGCCTGGGCACAGCACTTGCCCCAGCTGCCTCTCCGCACCCCCTGCCCCCAGGTATGGGAAAAGAGACAAAGAAGACACGCTGGAGTTCTTGGAGTGGGGCTCCCCCGAGGCACCTGGCCCCAGGTGGGTTTGATTCCCAGCCCTGTCTGCCAGCTCCCTGGGGCTGAAACGGGGGTGGGGATGGAGGTGGAGGCGGAGGGAGGGGAGAACAGGGACCCAGGGCTGGCCTGAGATCTCCTGAGGGCATGAGGACCACCCACTCACACTGCCATGTTCTGCCCTCTCCTCACAGGGAGCTCAGCCCGATGGATTTGTAATGCCGCCTCCTGCCTCCTCTAATCCAAGGGCAGTGCCGGCCCAGCTCTCCCCTTTGCACCCTCATCTCCCACCGAAGCTTGTTCCTTGCTCCCACACAGGCTAAATAAAGCAAATCAAAGTCACAGCCTCTGTGTGTGTGTGTGTGTGTGTGTGTGTGTGTCTGCGGACCCCTGTGGGGGTAGAAGGGGCCAAATGCACCAGAGAGACAAGGGGAGGGGAGAGAACAAGGGAAAGGAGAGTGGCATTAATGATCCAGAACATCTGTACGGTCATCAGAGCCATTCGGCTCATTCTCTCCACGTCACAGAGGGGCAAGTTGTGGCCCAGAGGGAGGCAGGGACTCCCCCAAGGTCATTCAGCAAGTCAGTGAATCTTCCCACTGCAGCACCTCTAGACCCTCCTGATCATCGGCCTGACAACAGCTCTGTCCCCAAACGTACCCACCACCAATACTTTCCTATAGCCTGGGCAGTAGGTGGAGTACTAAACTTATACTAAAGTGTCTTGGCATGGGGGCAGGGGCGACAGCCCAGCCCAGAGGAATGTCTTGTGCTAAGACAGTCACCAGCTGCATCAGTGGCATCACAGCTGCCCTCCTCTGGACAGGTCAGAGATGTGTCACTGTGCAAGTTCAGCTGGAGCACAGCTCATTGGGGGCACAGGGCAGGGCACAGAAGCACGGCAGGAGGAGGGGGGCTGTGATGGGGAGGGGTCTGGAGACAGTGTCATATGCAGATTGTTGGGAGGGAAAAGGAGCCTACTGTGTGCCAGGGGCATGTCACCCTCTCAACAACGCTGTGAGGGAGATACTGTTATCCTCACTCTTCAGAGGAGAAAACCGACGCTTACAGAGGTACAGCAGCTTGTCCAAGGTCCTGCAGCAGACAGCAATCTAACATAGGAATACAGCATCGGCTTTATAGTCAGATGAACCTGGGGTTGAATCTGGGATCTGCCACTTTCTGTCCATGTGCTTTTGGGCAGGGATATAACCTCGCTGAGCCTGATTCCTCATCTGGAAAATGGGAAGAATGATAAGGTCTCAGTGAGCATGAGAAAATAATGCATATGAGACATTTAGTATGGCCCTTGACCCACGTGAATGCTCAGCAAACAGGAGCTTTTGAGGGGCAGACTTGTGACACAGCCCCCGGGCAACCAGCTGTGCCTGTGAAGCATGCTGGGAAGACCGGCAGAGAGAGAGAACGTGCTCTTCAAGCGTGTGAAGTTTCATCTGCGGAAGAGGACTATGGTTAACTCCACATGGCTCCAGGAGGGGGCTCGGAAAGGCAGGCTTTCCGTGACTCTATAGAAGCATCTCTGAAGAACCAGAAATTTGGAGAGAACTTGTCCGGAGAGGTAGTGAACTCCTGGGAGGAGTTGCTATTCGAGCAGCTGCAGGAGGGGAGGCCGCAGGGGGAATGCAGCCGTCAGGGAGGAGGCTGGGTTAGCCGAGAGTTCCAGCCACCTCCAGGGGTCCAATCTATGGATTCCACACTCCAGCCCTGGGAGGGCGAGGACTCAGATCCTGCCCGGGGAGGCCTGCACTGAGGAGGAGTCCCAGAGGCCCCAAGGGCCTTCACCAGCCCTTGCCCTTCTCAGGCACCCTGATAGGTGGGGATGGGGTGGTGTGTGTGTGTCACCGGGAGGGGGGGTCTTGTCCCTCTCCGCTTTTCCTGGGGCTGAGAGCACCTGTGTATAAAGCACAGTCATTTGGGGGTGAGGGGGGAATAAGAGAATCAGAACCTTCCTGGTTCCTGGAATGGCTTCTCCTGCCTCAGCCCCGCATGCTCTGCCTGAAGGGATGGAGCTTGTGGTTTGGTGGATGAGGGGGTCGACTTTCTGGGCTCGGCACCTCACACAGACCCCATGGCAACGACACCACAATGTGTTTGCCCTCAAGTCCTGGCTGCAAGGGTGTATGCCAATAACCTGAAAGTGGAACCAGGCCCTAAAAGGCAAAGGGCTGGAGAGGATGCAGCTACCAGGCAAACGCACGGCTCAGGTGGATTCTTAAATCCAATGGGGTGTCTGGGAAGGGGCTGGTTTCAGCAGAACAGAGCTTGAGTTTGGATGATGGAGCCTGAAGTCCCAGAATTTTCTCTGGCAGTTAAGGAGATGGGTTCTGAGTAGGGAGATGTGTAGATACTTCCCAGGGGCAGGAATTAGGACCCTGCTCAGGACATACCTGTGTCTGAGGGTTGGATCATGAGAGGTGCCCCTGCGTAGGCCTCTCTGATGGTCATCAGCCCCCAGATGAGAGTGCCACCCTCACACTGAGCTGCTCAGGGACAGGCCCTGGCTAGGCTCCTGCCCCTCCCCCTGCTCTCCTCACTGCCAGAGAGGACAAGAGGGTCCCGGAGGCAAAGGCAGGACCTTGCACTCTGCACATTGAGGGGCAGGCAAAGGCACTTCTGCTTGTCACTGTGCCACAGACATCCCAGGCTGGCGTTGAAGCTGCCCTGCTCTGCATTGAAACTTGGTGCTGGGGGCGGTCTGGCTTTGAGGTTGCTGGGACCTGCTTCTCTCTCCTCTGCTCTCCCTCTCGTTAGAGCCCCCACCCTGGGAGTGGCATGTGTGTGAGGTGGGGGAGGGGGATGGGTTGCAGGGAGGAGGCAGGGAAGACGCTGCAGCTGAGGTATTTTCTCCCACAGCAGGAGTTCCAGCGTCCCCTCTCCCCCTTGTAGAACAGGTCCTTTCCTGCCCAGGGCCCACAGAAGTCACGGCAACAACAGAGATTTTGTTTCTCTTTATTCTCACTGGGGAGTGGGGAGGAGTTAAGGCCCCTGACAGAATACAAAGGGGTCGGTGGGCGGGGAGACTGGAGTCGAGCATCTGGAGGTCAAGATCCGGCCCGGAGAAGTAAGGCCGGGGGCCCTCATATCCCCCCTACCCCCAGGGCTTCCTCTCGCTACCCGCCAGCCTGCCCCCCAGTTCTGAGGCCGCTGACTGGTCCAGCCGTGCTCAGGCTCCCCCTACCTGGGGCCCTGGGAGGAGGCCCATGGTCGGCTTTCCTGGTGTGCTGCGGGGGGAGTTTCGTGGGGTTCTGTTGGGGGATCGTGGCGTTCCCTGGTGGGGTTTTTGGGGCGTTCGCGGTTTTCTTGTGTCCTTTAGATTTCTTGTCCTTAGACTTCAAGCTGGAGAACACATCTTTGCAGAGGTTACCGAGCCGTGATGCGCGGGGGGGGGGGCGGGGGACAGGTGGGGTCCATTTCCTCGCCCACCCCTCCTTCCTCCCGCCCTCCCCGCCCACCTGCGGTTGAAGAACTTCTCCATGTACTTGTTGAAAGGGCTGAAGTTCAGCCACTCGGCCGCCCTGGGCCCAGGGAGCTGCTCCGGCTGCAGCTCCTCCGCCACGGCGCCCTCCGGCCACAGCAGCAGCACCACCAGGCACACCAGGGCCAGTGCGCACGCGCACCGCAGAGCTGGCGTCTGGAGGGGGCGGGACAGACAGAGGCGCGGGCTGTCACGTGACTCCCTGACCCTCGACTTGTGGCGTGGTGGGCGAGCTGGCTTGCCGGGGCGCTCTGACACAGTGACGTGTCTGCCTCTGGGACGTACACAGGTGCACGAGCGCCGTAAGGGAGTCCAGGTGCCCAGGCGGAATGGTGTACCTGGACGTGCACAGTGATGCGTGCTGATGGTGCTCAGGGCAAGCTGCCCCAGGAAGCACCACTCTGGTATGCGGATTATTTCGAGCTGAAGACAATAAGGACTCAGAGAGCTCAGGAAAAATATTTGAGTTTCCCCTCCCAAACTGCCTAAAGAATTTAAAACCAAAAAAAATCTGTTTTAGGAAGGGGTTATTATCATGACTGCTATAAAAGATAATTTAGGATAGAGGTTACAATAGAAAAAGCACCAACAAGCCCTTCTTATCAGAAGTTCTGTCTCTGGCCACATTCTTTGGATGGCCCTGCAAGGAGTTGCCAGACAGACATTTACATTTATAAGGGAAATCTCCATTTGTAAAGGTATCTCCCTCTCTGTTTGGAGAAGAGAGGGGGATGAGCTCATTTCTAGTGACTTATCAATGTGGAAGGTGATGACTTAAATCTGTATAATAAACCTTACTCTTGTTTACTGTGCTTTAATGGTAATCTCCTGTAATTGACTCCCCCACCCCCAAAGTCCTCCTTTGTCATTGGCTGAAAATGATATTTAAGACGAGAATTTCTGCTATTGTGTTGAGAAACGCAGTGTCCCTGCTTTCTCCCATGTATACATGTTATTAAACTTGGTATTATTTTCTCCTGCTAACCTGTCTTGTTGATTATTTGGCCAGCCAGAAGAACCTTAAGGGAAAGGGCAGAGGGAGATTCTCCCTCTTCCCCCGACAGCGCAAAGCACCTGAGAAACGGGGACCGTGGGGATGGGGATGGGGATGGACAGGGCGGCACGCCCTGAGGTGGACACACGAGGACGGCCTAGAGCCACTGGTCAGCTCCCTAACCTCGCTGACCTCTTCAGAAACTCCTTGCTCACCCCGCTCCAGCCTCGCCCGCCTTCTTGCTGTTCCTCAAAAATGCCAGACATGCTGTTCTCTCCGCCTGGAAGATTCTTCCTCAAGATATACGCATGGCCAGCTTCCTCACCTCCTTCAGGCATCAGCTCAAAATTCGCCTTCTAAATGGGTCCTACTCTGACATCTCTGTTTAAAATCGCAACCCATCCCTTCATCTTGCTCTATTCCCCCCATTGCATCTTCTAACTCACTGTGTTCTATGCTTATTTTTTTATTGTCCTCGTCCCTGCCCAGCAGCACCTCCCCTCCCAATGTAAGCACCATTACAGCTGGGCTCTTTGCCTGTTCTGCTCACTGATGTATCACAAGCACCTAGAACAGTGCCTGACACTTGGTACATGCTCAATAATACACGTTAAATGAATGACTGACAGTTGCACACAGGAACACCAGCCCAGGGATCCCCTCCACCACACCCAGCTGTGCACAAAGAATTTTGTGCCAGCAACACATAGGCACACACAGTGACTCATGTACTATGGTATCCATACACATGACCCCCCCCCACCAGGAGCCCTTGAGACCTCAACCCTCTCTTCATCAGGAACTCCTCTCATCCCCAAAATCCAAAGCAGGCACAGAAACCTGGCAGCTGTCCTGGCCATCAGACCGGCAGAGGGGGCTGCCCTGGCCTTGCTCCTTCATGCCCTTAATGCCCTAGGAGGGGCCCTTGGTGCCGCCCCCACCCCCAAGTTCCTGGAGAACACAGCTGGCAGGGGTCCCGGACTCGGCCACCAGACATTACCATGGCGCTGGGCAGGTGCAGAGCGGCACAGCAAAAGAGTCTCTGGCCAGGACTTCTGAGGCCCTTTATACTCTTTCACCCCCAGTTTGGTCTCCTTCTCCTGCCCCTGTGTCATAACCTGGGAGTTGGGAACAAGGAGAGGGTGGGGGTGGAAGCACATGGGCTGCTTGCTGTCCTGAGCAGGGCACAGTCCCTGCCAGGGGCCCCGAGCATGGGTGGCAGAGGCGGGAGGCCCTGGGGAATAGGGTAACATTTTCCTCCAAGTGTACAGATCCTAGGGAGGAACTGTCTCTGGGGTTGACAGTGGCCGTGCTTTTCCCAGGGGCTATTCTCGGGGTTGGGAGAGGGGCCATACTGAGAGACCACGTGCTCCTTCCCTTCTGGCTGGATCCAGGGTTCTTGCTTTCCCTGTGGTGCTGCTGTGGGGCCTTAGCACCCCTATTCCTGGCCTCTAGGCCTGCCGGCATGGGGTGAGGGAGAAGTTGAGGTTTCTGCCTTCAGGTGCACTGCTCCTGAGGCCCCGCTGCTCATCCCAGCCTGCCTAGCCACTTTGGAGCCCCTGATGGGTGACCTGCAGAGCCTTCTGCAGGGTGGTATGTGTTGGCTGCCTGAATAATGAACTCAGGCCTCGGGCAGCCTCAGGGTCCCTGTACCTGCTCAACACTGCTGGTTTTCTGGGGCAAGGTTGTGAAATGTGGGCTGATGCTTTTTCATGCACACTCCACCCCCAGAAGGGACAGAGTAGAAAGAGCAGGGACTTCTGGGTAGGAACCCTGACTTCACTACTTCCTGTCTGTGTGACCTTGATTGAGAGACATCATCTCCCCTGAGCGTCTCCTGGAGGAGAGGAGCTGATGCACCTGTGGCATAGGGGTGGAGTCGGAAGCTGCAGCTCTAGCCATTGGACAGCTCCTGGCACAGAATAGGTGATGAACATGTGGGAGCCCCTCCACTCTTGGAAGCATTCTTTTTCCCTATCCACACTTTTTCCTCAGGGGAAGGGGTGAGAAACTCAGTGTCAATGTCACTGAACTTTATGGAATGGCTCAGTAGCCGAGTGAGACCAGGACTGCATTTCCATGGAGCCAAGAATCTCCAGAAAAAGAAATGAGATTCCTATGATAAAATTCCATAGTACAAGGTGGAGGGAGAGATCTAGGGGCCAGAGTACCTGAAATCTCAACAAACAGGCTATCCTTCATTCCACTTAGGCATCCCCAAAAGAGCTCAAATGATGTATCCTCTTGCAGCTTTGACTGAGAGAACCCAGGCTGCCCTTGCAAACCCAGGGGCTCTTCCTCGGCTCTCAGTACCTCTCTCTTTCGGGCTTGCTCACTCATTCCAGGAACTGTCAAGTTCTGAGGGATAGTGCTCGGCTACTCTCCTTCCTGGCCCAGAACAAGAGAAAATGCTTGATGGGGTGAGCAGGTTGGGGGAGGAGGCACAAAGGACTCACTATTATCATCAACAAAAATAGCTCTATGAATATATTGTTGTATACTAATAACTGATCGTCATTGCAGTTGCTCAGGGCCAGGTACTGGGAGGATCATTCTGTTGCAGTGTCTCTAATTTTTTTTTCGGTAAGGAAGATTGGCCCTGAGCTAACATCTGTTGCCAATCTTTCTCTTTTTGTTTGAGGAAGATGGTCCCTGAGCTAACATCTGTGCCAGTCCTCCTCTACTTTTTGTATGTGGGATGCCACCACAGCATGGCTTGACGAGCAGTGTGTAGGTCTGTGCCCGGGATTGGTACCCGTGAACCCCGGGCTGCCAAAGCGGAGCACATGAACTTAACCACTATGCTACCTGGCTGGCCTCCAGTGTCTCTAATTTTGATGACACTTGTAGGCATCATTAACTCCTTTTGCACTGAGGAAGCAGGCTCAGAGAAGTTAGGAGACCTCCCCAAGGTCACTGGAGCTGAGATTCAAGCTCAGGACGGACTGAGATCTGGAGAAGCAGTCCCACCTTCTTGGAAAGCTACCCCCAGCCAGTTACATGCCCCTCTGTCCCTCAGGCCTCAGGCCACCTGCGCTGTTGAGTCCCCCTCCATCACCTCCCAGACCCTTGGCCCATCAACTGCTCCTGACTCAGCAGGTTGCTTGCCATGCTCTGTGCCCCCTCCTCCTCCCATTCTCCCTCTGTCTGCTTGGCTGTGTTTCTCACAGGGGCCTTTTCAAGTGAATTCTTCTCTGCTCCTCTAGGTCTGGTGGTCAAGCCACAGGCACTGGCGTCAGACTGACCCGGGTTCCAGGCTTGACAAGACTGTTAGCTGGCTGTGTGTCCCTGGACAAGTCACTGTGCTTCTCTGAGCACGGTGTCCTCAGCTATGGGAGACACTAGAGCTGGATCATGGGGTTATTGGGAGGCAGAGCTGAGAGAGGGGTCCTCAGGCTGTCAGCCTCAAAGTCTTCTTTGAATTCTGTGAGCTGCCCCTTCAGGACCCTTCAGAGAAGTTCCCTCTTTTGCTTCAGCTGGCTTGAGTTGGATTTTCACTTGCTACCAAGCAAAACCAAAGCAAACTGAAAAGCCTTTGACTGATAAGCCTCCCATGACTTCCTGGGTCAAGTCAAACTTCTTAGCATGGCATTTAAGGTCCTTCACAGTTTGACCTCAGCCTACTTAAAAAAAATTTTTAAAACAACTCTATAGAGGTATAATTTACACACAATAGAATTTACCCATTTTAAGGGTACAGTTGGGTGAGTTTTGACACGTACATAACCACCCCACAGTCAAGACACGGAACGTTTCCATCACCCTAGCAGTTCCCTCCTGCCCTTTCCAGCTCATCCGGCCCCTGCGGCCGCTGATTCCATCTCTGTAGATTGGTTTTGCCTGTTTTAGAACTTCATGTAAATGGCATCAAACAGTGTGTTCTTTTTGTGCTGGCTTCTTTCAATCAGCATAACATTTTTGACATTTCTCCGTGCTGTTAGGCAGATTGACTGTTTGTTCTCTTTTATTGCAGAGAAGTACGGGTCCTTTGCGAGGAGGCCCCACTCTTTGTTTCTCATTCCCCTGTTCTGGACGTCTGCCTCTCAACCCACTTTCTTTAGCCACATCTGCTGTTGTTCCTCCCTCATCATATCTGTCCCACCCTCCAGCTTTTAGGCTCCAGTGGCTCCTGCACAGCCCTGCCTTCCATGTCCCCCAGCCTTTGGGCTGCTCCTTCTCTCTGGAATGAGCGCTTCCACTCCTCTGCCTGGCAGAATCCCCTCACCCCAGGGCCCAGTTCCGGCAATTCCTCTTCTGTGAAGCCTCCCTAGTCCCCTCCCTGCCCTGCCCCGGGCTCCTGGGGCCCTTGTTCCACTCAGGTGGTTGTGACAACATTTGTCAGGTCTTCTGCCAGGTGAAGCCCACGTCTGGCTCCCGTGCCAGACTGGACTCCAGGAGAGAGAACAGTGCCTTACTTACTCTGTGTCCTGTGGACGCTGCCCAGTGCCTGGAATAGAAGAGATACCCGGGGTTAGTCGAATGAACACTGTCTTGCCTGAGAAACGGACTATATAAAATCAGGATGTGGATTTCACTTCATCGCACATTCTGAGGGGGAGGAGGGAGGGCAGGTGGGTCACCTCCCAGCTGGGGCCAAAGCCATCTGGGGCAGGATCAGAGAACCTCAGAGAGAAAGGAGGGCATCCATTCTTTTTTTTTGTGTGTGTGAGGAAGATCAGCCCTGAGCTAACATCCGTGCCAATCCCCCTCTTTTTGCTGAGGAAGACCAGCTCTGAGCTAACATCTATTGCCAATCCTCCTCCTTTTTTTTCCCCAAAGCCCCAGTAGATAGTTGTATGTCATAGTTGCACATCCTTCTAGTTGCTGTATGTGGGATGCGGCCTCAGCATGACCGGAGAAGCGGTGCATCGGTGCGCGCCCGGGATCTGAACCCGGGCCGCCAGTAGCGGAGTGCGCGCACTTAACCGCTAAGCCACGGGCCGGCCCAGGGCGTCCATTCTTTTTTTTTTTTTTTTTTTAATAGTTTTTTAAAAAATAATTTTATTTATTTATTTATTTTTCCCCCAAAGCCCCAGTAGATAGTTGTATGTCATAGTTGCACATTCTTCTAGTTGCTGTATGTGGGACGTGGCCTCAGCATGGCCGGAGAAGCAGTGCGTCGGTGCGCGCCCGGGATCCGAACCCGGGCCGCCAGCATCGGAGCGCGCGCACTTAACCCAGGGCATCCATTCTTGAACGTGGTTCTTCATGCCTGAGCTTGGTTGGAGCGTCCAAAACCCGCTTTGGGAGACTCCTCCCAAAGGAGACAGGCCTGGGTCTCTCCTCACAGAACCTTGGATCTGAGAGCCTCAGACTCAAACTTTTTGCCCTAGGAATCCCTTCGATGATTTAGGTTAACGCTTGGGAGCCTGGAGGGGCTGTTTCCATGCGTGAGACCCCATGGGTCAATCTTGTTGATGTCCCCACACATCCCCCTTTGTCCTGCCCTCACTCCTAGGCTACAGGCCTTGACCTGATCTGCCTAAGCCTTTTAGCTGGATCTTGAAGCAGAGTAGGGGTGTGGATACTCTAAAAACAGCTCTTGTTTTTAAAAGGGAGTGGTGTGGAAAATTCCAGACGGGGAGTCCTCAGGAGCCTGCTTCAGTCTCAGGAGTCACTTGATGTTATTTATTGCACGGTATTTATTGAGCACCTGTCCTCCTGGAGGGGTTGCAGGCACTGGGGACACAGCAGTGAGCACAACATAGTCCCCTTTCCAGGAGCTTTAATTCCACACACACACCCCTTTTTTTTGGGGGGGTAAAAGTTTTATTGAGATATAATTCATATACCATACAATTCACTCATTTACAGTGTACAATTCAGTGGTTTCTGGTATAGTCACAGAGCTGTGCACCCATCACCACAATCAATTTTGGAACATTTTCATTACTCCAAAAAGAAACCTCATACTCCCTTGCATTCCTCCCAGCCCTAGGTGACCAGCAACCTACTTTCTGTAGAGATTTGTCTATTCCAGACGTTCCACATAAATAGGATCATCTAATACGTGGTCTTTTGTGATTGGCTTCTTTCACTTAACATATGTTTTCAAGGTTCATCCATGTTCATCCATGTAGCATGTGTTATTCTATGAAGGTAGAGGGACAGCTCAGAAGGCTACCTTCACTTCTGACACCAATTGCAAATTCAGGGGTCCCTAAGACCACCGTTAGTGTTGATAATTTGGTAGAAGGATTGACAGAATACAGGCAAGCTGTTTTACTCATGGTTATTGTTTATTACAGCTAAAGGATACAGCTTAAGGTCAGCCACAGGAATAGGCACATACGGCAGAGGCCAGGAAAGTTCCAAACATGGCATTGTGGAAAGCGTTACTCTCGCAGCAATGATACATGACAATATGCATGAGTATTGCCAACTAGGGAAGCTCACCTGAGCCTGGTGTCCAGAGTTTTATTGGGGCTCCATCACGTAGGCACGGTTGACCGCCCACATGGCTGATCTGTCTCCAGTCCCTCTGGAGGCTGAGAAGATTCAGTACAAGGGAGAAGAGAAGGTCCAAAGAGAAGTTCAGGCCTCGAGGTCACAGTCTTTGGAGAAAATCCACTTGGGCCCTTGGATTATAGCAACCGAGTTTCTGATAGCGGGGACTCAGGGATTGAGTTGAGGGGATGTTGAGTCACTCTAGTCAAGCTCCTCCAAAGAATTAAGATCTCAGTGAATAAGAGAGGGAGACGGGAGATGAGAGGAAGCAGGGAGTGTGGTGGGCTGTGGGGAGAGTTCAGGACAGGAGATGGTCAGCACTGGGACGGGCAGTGCGGGGCCCAGTGAGACTCTTTCAGGGTGCTCCAGAGGCCTCCTCCTCCACCTCCTATGCCCAGCCCCAACACTGATTCATGCATGGAAGAGATGGCATCCTTCCTCCTGGCCCCCGAGTCTGAATGCTCACCACTCTAGGATCCTGGGTCTGGCTGCCAAAGGATTCTGTGGTGGACTGAGGAGGAGAGACCTTGGGCACTGGACAGATTTCCCAGGTTTTAACTCTTACCCGGAATGGGTCATTTTCAGTAACCGCAGTGGGGGAAGCAGGAGTGGGCTGCTGGGGAGGGGTGCTCAGGGTCCCACAATGGCAGAAACCAGCAATCCCCTACATCACACACACATGCACACACACACACACACGCAGGCTGTGCATAGACGCAGCACCCTTCTACCCTCTATGTGCACCTGTACACATATCCACACAGACACACAAATGCATCATGAACACATTTGTGCACATATAAACACATACCCTGACACACATCCCTAAACACACCGCAGGCACACTTAGAACCATGCTTGCTGTCTGTGTGTGCCTGTGCACACCTCACAGGTATCTGCCCACCTGACTCAGGAAGGCCTGGAGCTCCTGGGGGGACATTGCCACCCGAGCACTTCCTTCTGCCCACCCCAGTGCTGGTCCTTTGGGTGGGGTAGGGGACAACTAGCAGGGGGGATGCCCAGGTGTTCCTGCCATCAGCACAGACCATGCCCCTCCTCCCCGCACCTCCAACATAGATCCTGAGGCCTGCTGCCCAGGACCCGCACACTCCTAGTCTGCTTTGGGTGATGGCAGCCCTCCCACTCTCTGTATTGGTGGGGGTGGGAGAGCAGCCCCTCCCCCAATGGCTCTGACCTGTAAAAGGAAAGTAGTGGTAGGCACAGATGATCTGGACTTCTCCCCCTCCCAGGGCCCCACTGCTCCACACATCCCAACCTTAGGACAGGCAGCTGGAGGTGGAGAAGCCAGAGGGCTTAGAGCCCCCCTGGGATGGGCAGGAGTTCCCCCACTCTGTCCCCAGGTGCCTCAGAGAGGAAAGGTGCACAGGGTGGGCCCCGGGTGGCTAGACCCCAATGCAGAGGGCAGGAGAAGATCCTGGGGGGAGCTTGGAGCTGAGCAGTTGGCGCCAAGCAGGGCTGGGGAAAAGAGCAGTTGCTGGGCGGTAGTGCAGGGGAGGGGCGGAGAATGGCTCTGGGACTGGGACCTCTCTGCATTCCTGGGAACGGGAGATGGCCAGGCCATGCCCTGGGTGACCTGGCTCCCGCCTCCCCCCACCATGGTTCATAGAACATTTTTATATGAGTTATCCCCTCTGGTCTACACAGAGCCCGTAGGTGGATATTGCCCAGGCCAGGCCAAGGGGCTTGCCTGAGGTCACTCAGCAAGTCCTCCCAGTGCTCTCCACAGTCCCAGGCCCTGTCCCTCTGTCTCTGCCCCAACCCACTCTGTAAGTGCTCCCTTGGCCCAGGGCAAAGGAGGAGGGAAGAAGCACAGGGCGCGTGTGTGTGTGTTTGTGCGCGCGCGTGTGTACATGCAGCCCTCCACCAGGGCACCAGTTCAAGAGGGGACAATCCTCTCTCCTTCCTTTCTGCATCCACATAGCAACTCAAGTGACTCACATAGTCCCCAGGGCATCTACTCCCACTGTCTGGAGCCTCCCTCCACTCCCTCACCTTCGACCCCCATCCCTGTCCTCTCCAGAGTCTACAGGGGCACTCCAAGTCACAGTTGGCTTGTGGGGGTCTCCAGCAATGGACACTGGGTTGTTGGGGTGGCTAGCAGTTCTACCTTTCACTCCCAGGGTCTGCACTGCTTTTTGCAAGCTCTTCCCAACTCTGGCGATGGGCTGCCTATTCCTGGCCCCCTTACACGGTGCCCACAGCAAAGCCCTTGGCACCTCGGTGGGGGCACTGGAGGGAGAGAGGATAAGAGAAGTGGGTGGCACAGATAGGGCTGGGCAAGATGCCACTAATGAGTGTGTGGGCAGCGGGAAGAGGACGTGCTATCTGTACCAGATACCTGGGGCTCCAGAAGCCCTAGGCTGGACCCCCACCTTCCCCAGGAGGACCTGAGGTCAGTTAAGGGCACATCAGACAGCCAGAGACAGAGGCTAACTACCCACTGCCCAGTTGGCACCTAGCTAGCACCTGTTCAGACCTACTCCCAGAAGGGAACCACATTTATGGAGCACCTTCTGTGTGCCTGGCACTGTGGCAGCCACTCTACATCTGTTGTCTCCCAAGGTGGAGGCTGTTATCCCCATTGTACAATGAAGAAATTGAGGCTCAGAGAGGTTAAGTAACTGGCCTAGGACAAACACACCGTTTGGCTGAGCCAGTATTTCAATACAGAACTGTCTAGTTCCAGAACTTGCCACCCCATGGGGTTGTGGCCCAGTAAAGCAAGGAGCCAGGGTGAGGTATGAGTGTTAGGCCAGGGATAGGTGGGGGCAGGAGGGCAAAGAGGCTGTGTCCGGGAGAGGTTTTCGGTCTCTATCTTCCAGACAGGCAATCTGATGTGGGTGTGGGGCAGGCTGGTGGTGGTGGTGGTGGAGGGGGTTTCAGGGTCTTGAGAGTTGTGAGAGAAGCACGGGGTCAGCACACTTGGTCCTCCAGGGAGGGTTTGGCTTGGTCCTGGAGGGGAGGCAACGTTCCCTGTCTGGATGCCCTGTTGAGGCTGGGACTGGGGAGGGTGGGGATGCAGCTTTTTCTGTAGAAATGTGATTTCCAACGAGGGCATGCACCTAGAGGTGCACAAGATGATTCTTTGAGGTGTAAGAAAATATTGGAACTTCTATTTATAGTTTAAAAAATAATCATTTAAAAATTTCCTTTTATAAATGTACGTATTAGTTCAACAGCATAGATATAATAATATATAAATGTAAATATAAGTATGTATAAATATATATTATGCACTGAGGCTTCCAAACCTTTTTGTACTGAGACATATAGCCAGTAGGATAGGTTTCCAGAACAAGACTCTGGCGAGTTGCAGGGTTGGGGCGAGGAATCGGAGGGGGTGGATGTACAGAAGAAAGACTCGGGAGAGCTGTTGGCGGCCCCTGCTGGGCATTACCGGAAGTGCAGTATCACTCAATATAGCGCCGGACCCGCTGCAAATTCGGAACACCGCTCTGAGTTTTATTTCCCTCGGTGCCCTGACTCCCAAAGCCCTAGGACAGACATCCACCACAAGGAAACTTTGATTTCAGAGTAAGCAGTGACACCGCCTGCACCCTTGTGACCTCTGGGGCGGAGGCAGGGAGGAAGCTGGAGCTAATTATAGACCCCAGAGGGGGAGGACTCCCCTCCCATACTTCCTCGTGTCCCCCGGCAGAAGGGGCAGCCCCCAACTGCCATGGGAAGCATTGTGGACCCCTCAAACCTGCTGCCCTTCCCGGCTACTCTATTTCCCACCAGTAGCACCTGCATTCCCTTGGGGCCCAGCTTAGAACACTTACTGCACCTCTGCCATAAGGTTCGATTATACCATCAGAAGGTGCTTTTTGTGTCTGACAACCCCTTTCCCGACCTCCACCCCAGACTGTGAGCTCCCAGGGACCAGGAATCACTGAAGCTGGCACCGAAGCTAATATCGACTCAGTATCACTGAAGCTGGCACCTTGTCTGGAACAGAACAGGAGCATCCTGCTCTGCGTTAAGAAATGTTTCTCCCTACTCTGTAACCTCATGAGGCTGCTGTAAAGAATCGAACAATTTATCAGTTGTAAGGTCCTGAACAGATGTGACAGGCTGGCATTCTATAAGGCGCTTACTAGAGACACGCTTGCTGACTGATTAATGTGGGCAGGCAGCTTGTAAGAATAATGAATTGGGCTCCAACTCCACCTCTGGGCCAGAATCTGGGATTCCACCTTGTCGTGGGGATCCTGAATGGAATTGAAGGTTTGCTGTGGGTTGTTATGCGGTTGCCTGATTGAGTTGCCTGATTGAGAAGTAATTAACATTTTGGAGGGATCCAAGATCCTTCCACTTCCTAACCAGGTGCAAATAGCTGAGTGATTCCCCGCCCAGAGGTGGACAGGTGAGAGTGGAGGGTAGCCTTCATAATGGGAAGAGGACTTCTTCCTGAGTTGAATCAGGAGGATCTTCCGGCCTGAGGGCAGAGAAGAGGGTTGGAAGCAGTGCGCTCCAGGAAGCCTCTTTGGTTGGAGACAGATACCTGCAATTCCAGTCCCCGCCATCTGGGGTCGTTAACCATCTTCTCCTCCCTCAGTAAAGGCGGAGGGCACCGAAACATCCGGGCTTTCAGTAGTTTGGCCTTGTCCTGTGGCTTCTTCTCTATACCTATACCCAAATCTATTCCCTCTGGAGGTCAGGGGCGAGCTGAGTATCCTGGGACCCGAGGACCAGTCCCCTGATACCGGGAAGAATTCCCAAATCAAACCCATTTCTGAGATTTCCAAGCAAGTTTCCAAGATGCAGTCTATTTCTGATCTTAGGCGCCCAGCTAGTAAGGAAGAGGGATAACCCCTGCTCACTCCAGAGGGCAACAGCAGGTGGGGGGTGGGGGGACACCGAGGCCGGAGTAGTACTGCGGCTGGCGCCAAATGCGCGGCGCACTGAGCTAAGGGTGGTCTGCGGGCTGATCCTCCAGTATTCCGAGGCCATACGATATCTTTTACTAGCAGGTCTGGGGTGGAGCCGGAGGCTGGGCAAAGGCGGGCAACTGGGTTTAACGCTTTATTAACTTCTTGAGATAGGACTCTGAGGAAGGATAGAGAGTTACTTCTTTCTGCATTCCATAGATAGGGGTATAGAGCAACTCCTCCATGCAGGCTTAATATAGGATCTCGAACTCCCTCACGAAGACGTTTGCTCTTTTTTGCAAATTCTTCTGGAGAGTCTGGGATCCAGGGATCCACCATTCGAGTCCTTAAAAGCGGCCCGTGAGCCGGAAGCTCTATGAGGGTGGGTCTCCTGCTCCTTGGGGGTCTCCCTAAACTCCTCTGATCCCCTTCCCAGTGGGGAAGCAGGATAACGAGGGAAGGTGAGGCATGCCTGGAACTGGAACGCAAATCTAAGCTGAGAGAAGAGGGCGGAGTAATCTTTCACCATCGCCCTTTTAAGGGATCTCTGAGCGCCGAGGGACACTATTGGGTAGAGGTCCCAGTCCCTGCCTCCCCGAGGGGGAAGCGAGCAGGGGTCGTGGGCTGTGCGGTGTCTCCCAAACCGCCACCTCCCTGCCTACTCACTAGCTGTTCCAAAAGACTACTTCCCTCCGGATTGTCCCGCGGCGTCCACATCCCCCTCCCTTTCTCTCCCCTCTCGGTCTCCGCCCCCTCGCGCAGAGGAGGCCTCTCCGCTTTAAGAGCCGGGTAGCGATTGACAAGCAATAAACGCGGAGCGCCAGGCTGCGCCGGAGCCGCCGAGAGCTAGGGGCTTCCCCGGGCGCAGGTAGGCGCCCCCGGTCCCGCACCCACCCCAGGGCCCCTGTTTCCTCTTCGTCCTGGCACGGCACTTGGGCCCCTATTCTCTGGGTCCAATCTCCCCGGGCTCCTTCCCCCAGGGCGGTCCCCTCCCTCTCCCCTTCCCGCCCCTCCCTTCTCGTGCTCTTAGAGACCAAACCCCGCTGCCCATTGACGCTGGCCCCTGCCCCCGCGGTGAGGGCTCCAAAATGACGAGGGCACAGAGCTGGTAAGCCGTGCGGGGCCTGGGTACCCGCCCGGCCTCTCCAGGGGCTGTGTGGATTCGGGGGACTTTGGAGCCGGGCATTACGTAAGAACCGCGCTGTTTGCGCTTCCGGGGGGCGGGGGCGCGAGACAGAGGTTGCATGGATTCCCGTGGCCCTCCGGTTCCCTTGGGAGGCCAACACCTCAGTCTTGCCTGGGAGGGCGTCCTGGGAAGAGGTGCGCTCCTTCTCCCGCCTCCCAGGCTGTAGAGAGGGCGGGTCGGGGTCGGGGGCCAGAGTTAGTGCCTGGAGACCTGGGAGGGGATCAGTGCCAGGAGCGAGGCGCCAGGGTCAGAAAGTTAGGTCAACTAAGGGGGGAGAGTGGGGATGGGGGCGGGAGGACAGCTATTCAGTGACCTCATCCCCTGGTCTCCCGCGGGCGCGCACGCAATGAGCCTTCTTTGATGGCTCACAGAACGCCCCCCTCCCCCCAGGTCCTAGCGCCCAGCGTGTTAGGGCTGGGCTTCTGGGGCGGGGGCGATCTGATTGTCATGCGTGCAGGCTCGCCTGGCCTCTAGACCCCCATCCTTTGGCCCTCAGTGTGGCTACCCCTCCCCACGAGCTGTCGGTCTTCAAAGCGCCTTTGTCAGACCTTTCTCCTCTACATCTCTTTGTATGTGTATTGATGGAGGGGTGGGTGAGAGGTTGGAGGAAACCTCCCCCTTTCACGGCTGGCCCGCATCACCTACCAACCCTGGATGATGTGGATAGTCTGGAGGTAGGGGTGAAAGGGCACCTGAGCCCAGGCTTTTGGAAGCCGAGGTGCGGGGCCAAGGTGCCGGTTCCCAGATGCCTGGGCCCCTGACCTTGGCACGGAGCCAGGCTGGCTTGCCTGGCACTGCTGTTCTCCTGTGGGCACAGCCAGGCCCCGCCCTCTCAGAGGCTTGGGTGGCGGTGGGGCAGAGCTAGCTGATGCCATGCCATGGGAACCGACTCCCCAGGGAGAAAACCTGGGCAGGCTGGGTGAGACTTCTGGGGACAGGATCCTGCCTGCTTCTTCCCACCCTCCACCATCTAGAGAAGAAGGGCGTCCAAAGTCCCCTCTGACTGCCAGTACCTCTGTCAGGGACAGCAGAGCTAGTAGCCAGGAGAGGGCTCCAGGTTCCAGGTTGTCAGGACCTGGGATGGGGAAGGAAGGATTCCTTCCTGGCAGCTGTCTAGGAATAGGGACAGCAGACGTTGGCACTGGCAGCACTAGCTGGCACAGTGGATGCTGGGCATTTCTCCCAGCCTGGGTGCCTGCCTGACAGGGGGTGCCCTTCCTCTCCCTGAGAGCTCCTTTCTTTCATGTCCTCAGGGGCAGATCCAGGAGGAAGGGGAGTTGTCCCCTCACCTTTATAATTTCTGCTACCTGAACTCAAGTGACCAGCTTAGGCCTGGGAGGCGCATGGGAGTAGAGAGGGTTTTATTAAAATCACGTAGTGGTCCCTCTAGGAAGAATATTTTTTTGGGGGGAGATGAAGTTGCGGCTCCCCCACCTCCAGGGCCCAGCAGGCATTCAGTCCTAAAGTGGGCACTGCCAGCTGCTTCCCTCCACTCCCCCACCCCTGCTGTGAGCCACTACCTCCTGTTGTTATGGCAACTGGGAATTAGGGTTTTCTCCAACAGCACATGCCTAGGAAGGCAAATGGAGGAAGGGTTGTGGGTTACCCTCCTGCACCCTCCCCTGGAGAATGAGGGAGCCAACCCCAGCTTGGGGAGGCCCTTGGGTGGGAACTAGGGCTGTAAACTCCATGGCTGGCTCTGCCCAGAGCCCCCTGCTCTCCTTGTCCCAGCTCTGGGCTAAGAAGAGGCAAGGGGAGAATGAGGAAGACAGAGAGGCCTGGGGGAGGTGCGACATCATTTCTGTCAGCCAATTGGACAGATGTTTGTGGAGCATCTACACTGTGCTAGGCCTAGGATCCAGAGGCAAATAAAACAGATGTGGTTCTTGACCTCATGGAGCTTACAGTCTGGAAACACCCATCTTTCCTGCTTTTGACTCAAATTCTGGACTCTTACCCACCCCCTCTCAAAAAAAAAAAAAAAAAGAAAAGAAAAAGAAAAAGATGTGACAGGCAGAAACACTTTTTTTTTTTTTTTTGGTGAGGCAGATTGGCCCTGAGCTAACACCCATGCCAATCTTCCTCTATTTTTTGTATGTGGGATGCTGCCACAGCATGGCTTGATGAGTGGTGTTTAGGTGCACACCCAGGATCCAAAGCCGCGAACCCTGGGCCACCGAAGCGCAGCATGCAAACTTAATCACTATGCCACTGGGCCAGCCCCCAACACTTTTTTTTTAAGAGTCATAAAACCTGGGTTTTCATTGTAGCTCTCTTTATTAGCTTTATGACCTTGGGCAAATCAATTAACCTCTCTGATCCTCTGTCTCTTCCTCCTTGGAGAAATGGGCATGTAATATCTGCTCTTCCTGCCTCCGAGGACTGTGGGATCATCCAGTTTCTGGGCAATTCCCTCTCCCTTCCCTTGTTAGCTGATCCTGAAGGGGAGGCCCCTTCCCCATTGCTTTGCCCTTGAGCCTTCTCATCCTCCTCTCTCCTCTCCTCCAGGAGAGACATTTCAGAGCCCTTGCCGACCTCACCATGCCAGTGGCTGCCACCAACTCTGAGACTGGTAAGAAGGGGGTGAGGCTGTCGTTGGTGTCAGTGGTTCTGAGGGTGCCAGGCAAGGACTCGAGGGTGGGGAGCAACAGTCAGGCACTCCCGCAGCTTCCTGTGAGAAGGAACTGCCCCCCACCCCTGCTTTACCCAGCCACTCAGCCAATCATTCAGGCAGCTTCTTTGACCCTGCCGCATCTGCCCCAAGGTGGGGCTGGAGACACAGCACAACTCTCCTCCGTGGAGGGCAGGGGGATGCATGCTCCAGAGATGATCCACATTGTTGCTGGAGGGAACGGCATGGGGCCAGGCTGGTTAGAGAAGGGACCTCCAGGAGCTGGGCCTTGGAGGGTGGCTTGGGGGTGAAGGGACTGCAGCAGCCTGGGGCTGCGAAGGTGATGGAGCAGTGCCCACCAGATGGGTGGAGTAGACCAGCATAAACTAGAGATGTGGGCGTGTGTGTGCTGGGGCACAGGAAACTGTGCATGGAGAATGCCAGGTGGGGAACCCTTGACTTGGTTCTGAGGAGGTTTTAGGCCTCAGGAGCAAATTACTTAACCTCTTGGAGCCTGCTTCTCCTCTTCTGTAAAGAGGTTGAGGTGAAACTCAAAGTCGATGACAGGGAAAAGCACAGTAGTTAGGAATATTCACAGTTATTATGCTGTGCTGCTGAGTTACTGTTACCTCATTAACCTGTGACCTTGAGTCAGTCACCTCCCTTTTAGGACCTAGGTTTCCCCATCTGTAAGATGAGGGGATGGGACAAGATTAGTGTTTTTTTTTTTTTTTTTGTGAGGAAGATCAGCCCTGAGCTAACATCCGTGCTAATCCTCTTTTTGCTGAGGAAGACCGGCTCTGAGCTAACATCTATTGCCAATCCTCCTCCTTTTTTTTTTTGCCCAAAGCCCCAGTAGATAGTTGTATGTCATAGTTGCACATCCGTCTAGTTGCTGTATGTGGGACGCGGCCTCAGCATGGCCGGAGAAGCGGTGAGTCGGTGTGCGCCCAGGATCTGAACCCCTGGCCACTAGAAGCGGAGCGCGCGCACTTAACCGCTAAGCCACCGGGCCGGCCCAAGATTAGTGTTCTTAACTTTTATTGGTCTTGGATCCTTTGAGAATCTGATGTCAGTGACAGGCCCTCATCAGAGACAAATGCTTCTCTGCACAAAATATGCATTCCACTCCAAGGGTTCATGGACCCCCTTAACTGCGTTCAGAGATCCACTAGGGGAATTCCCTGTGCTAGAGGCTCGCTCAGCGTCCTGCTAACAGCTGGAAACTGCTCTGGTTTTGCTCTGATGTATGTGAATTTCCCCTGCCTGGATGCTTCCCGCCCCTGCAGCTCCTCCCCGCACTCTAGGCCCTGCTGCTGCCTCTGCAAGATGTTCCAGGCCTCCCAGTCTGGTTAGAATGACTCCCCTGTCTCTCCCCTTTGAGAAACTGAACCAGGAAAGTGAAGGCTGCTGTGAGTAAGCCAGAGCCTAAACTGTGACACCTTTGTCCCCCCCACCCCCACCCCGCCCCGTTCCTCCCTTCCCCGGAAAGGCCTCTTCTCCAGGTGATGGAGTGACTGTGCCAATGTCCCTCAGCTTCTGCAGCCTGGGAGGGCTCAGTGCTTCCACCTCCTGTCCAGCCTGCTGGGCCCCCTGGGCGCTCCCCCTGATCTAGCCTGCCTGGGCCCCACTGTAAGCTGCTTAGGGGTTAATCAAGCCCATCCTTGAGCCGGTGATTAAAGGCCTATCAATCTGGGGCTGTCCAGTAAACCCATTAATAGTGCCCGGCAGGGGTGAGAAGGCCCAGCAATGTGGCTTCCCTGCTACAGACCACTTGATGGGGGTGTGGTGGTGTGGGGTGGGGGACAGGGCAGGGAGTGGAGCCCAGGGGTGTGGGTATGGGGCCTGCTTCCTCTGAGGACTCCTGGGGCCCCTGCTCCCCTCATGTTGTGCCGTGGGCTGCTTCTGCCTTCCTATATCCAAAGGAAGAAGGACAGGAGCAAACTGTGTAACCTCTTGGAGCCTGTGTTTCCTCTTCTGTAAAGAGGTGATGTGAGACGCACAGGCTATGAGTTTCGTAGCCTCTCCCTCAGGCAGCCCTCTGTGCTCACTCTGGGCTGGACTGGCTCCTGGCCTCAAATATCTAATGGTGGGTTAGACCATTTGGTGGTCATCACACTTCTCATAGACAGCTGCACCCCGGCCTCTGAGGTCAGGTTCACCTCCCCCTTCCCCCAGAGATCCCCGCCTTGGGCCCTGCAGAGAGTGAAGCTAGCAAGGTCCTTTTCCCACCCTTCCCCACTGGTCAACATGGTCATTGTCATTGTGGAGGGAGGAAAATGGGTGGGTGTGTTCCTCTTGCAGAGAAACCCTAACTCTATTTCTAGTAAAGTGGAGAGGCCCTTTTCCTGAGGGTTGGGAGTGGGTTGGAGATATATGGGCAATGGCATGTTGTCTAAACAATGAGAGTTTAGAGAACTTGCCCCTGGAGTCTCCAGAACTGCAGCCTTTCCCTCTCTTCCCCTCTTTACCAGACTCCCTCCTTTCTTTGAATTGAGGCTGCTTTTGGGTGGAGCTGTCCCTTTAAATCTCTCTCACATCCCAGGGTTAAAGTCCTGGTGTGTAATCCCCCCCTGCTGCCTTGGCAACCTGGTGCCAATCCTCAGGGAATGGCTGTCTGGTGGCCTCATGGGTACAAAGTCTCAGAGGAATGGAGGTTCTGGGCTGGTGTAACTGCCAAGTCCCCCCCTCCTGCCCACCCTCTTCCCTCCTCCGTGAACGTGCCCTCACCTTTTTCCTTCTCCAATTCCAAGATGCCTGACTTGCCTATGGGGCGTGTCCCCCCTACCTAAGGGGGAGAGCTAATGGGAGATGGAGGAGGGGGAGAAGCTGCTGCTGAGATGTGGGGTCGGAAGGGCTTGAGGTACCCTTCCCTGCCCACAGTGGTGCTATCCCCCTCCTTTTCCTCCCTGCCCCCTCCTTGCCCCCCATGGCTGGCAGCTGGGGGCAGGCATTTGGGGCTGAGGTATTTGCCCCACACCACAGTGGTGCGACAGGTCCTGGCGGAGGACTGAGAGTCATTTTGGGGGGCTTCCTTTGATCCTGAGGGGGTCATTGTAAAGGGGCCTGGACAGGGGACGTAGAATAGAGGTCGCAGGGCACGAGCAGGAGGTGGCATGGGGTGTATTTGAGGAGGGACTTCCAGGAAAGGGGGGCGGGAACAAGATGGGGCCGAGTCCCCAACCCCTTGGGTTTCGCGCCGCCGCTGGGGTCAGGCAGTGGGTAGGACAAGGCTTCTCTCTTTCCCATTGCCCCCTCCCGACCTGTCTGCTCCTGTTGGAATTTTGGCCAATCAGCAAGGTGGTCAGGGCAGCTGAGCCTTACTATTGGCTGATCCTGCAGAGGGCGCTCCCCGAGTCCCACCTCCTCCAGTGCAGCCCCCTCTGGCTGGGAAGGCGCCGACAGTGGCGTGGAGGCTACTCCCGGAGCCCCGGGCCAGTGGGGGGAGGCCATGGCGGGCAGCCCAGGCAGCAGGGCCTCCTTGGAGGGCATATCCCTGGGCTCCTCTGAGGAAGCCGAGCTCCGGAGGGAAGGTAGGGGAAGGCCGGGAGGGGAGGCTGGGGGGAAAGCTGGGGGTTGGGGGAGTCTGGAGAGAGTGCCCTAGGAGCGGGCTCCCAAGAGCCTAGGGTCTCGGGTGACGGCCCACCTGGAGTGCTGGCCTGGACAGAGGGCACCAGTCTTCCCCCATGGCCAGCAGGCTGGGGAGTCTGTGTGTAAGGATGACTGGGGAGGGTGGACCCCGGGATACTCTGGCAGAGTGGGAAGAGTCCCTGCCCTGGCCTTTTTCTGAGCCCACTAAGGGCCTTGCATTCTCTGACCGATGCCAAGCCCAGGCCTGGGCAGGAGGGGTCCGGAGGGCAGTTTGGATGTTGTTTCTGGAGAAGGTGGGGAGGAGGAGGGGTACCAGGCACCGTATGCACCCCCCTCCTCCATGGCTTGGGTGCTGTTATGCCGATGTAGGCGTGGGTGGCAGAGTGGCAGAGTAATGATATCCCCTGCCCATCTCTGCCGCCAGCTGGGCACACTCTGCTTCTCCCTTCCTTCTCTCAGAACCTGCCACAGCCAGGAGCTCCCACCTCTGCTGGTGGGTGAAGACAACCCCCACTTCAGATCTCAGCAGCCAGTGCTGTGGCCCAGCATCAGGTGTTTTCATGTCCTTGGTTGTGTCCTGTTCCAGACTGAGGATTTGCCGAAACCTGAGATGACTTGGTCTGACCACTGCCCTTGGGTACCCACAGCCATCCCAAGCCCCAGGGGGCCTGTTTCCCCAGCTCCTGCCAATGTTCCAGGCCTCAGCTTTGCCTTCCTACGATCCATATTAATTTCTCAATGATTATAGATCATTGTCTGTCATAACTGAAGGGCCTGTAGACACCATCTGGTCCAACCTACCCATTTTACAGGAGGGAAAGACTGAGGCCAGTGAGGGACAGTGATTTGTGCAAAATTACACTGGATTAATGGTGCAGCTGGTACTGGATGCTGGGTAGCCCTGGCTTCCTGCATGGCTGCCTGCTTGACTCTAGGCCTGCACTCAGGGACATGCTCCAAGCACTGTGTCTGTCATCCGTGAGCCCGCCAGGTGCAGGTGGCTCAGTCCATCCAGAGACTGAGTGAGGCACCTGTGGTTTTCTGGTTCAGGGCAGAACCTGGAACCTGATATCTGCTTCCTTTTCTCCCCTCCCTCCACCTCAGAGTCTACTTCCTGCTGCCTGGAGCCTCCCACCTGCCCAGGCTGGCATTACCTAAGGCCTAGAGAACAGGCCAAGGAAACTGCCCCTTCCCCCCTCCCCCGGGCCCCTGCCCCAGGCCTTCCCATGCCTGGCAGGAAGGGAAGTGCTGCTGGGGAGGGGCTGTCTTCTGTGGGATGTGGGGTGGGAGGGGTGGGGTTGCTGTGGTGTGTTTTGGTCTCCTGTGACCAGCTGGCACCTGTGTGTCTCACTGCCTGCCCCTTGCCCCCAGCCATGCAGCAAGTCCTGGACAACCTGGGATCCCTCCCCAACGCCACAGGCGCTGCAGAACTGGACCTGATCTTCCTTCGAGGGATTATGGAAAGTCCCATAGTAAGATCCCTGGCCAAGGTATAGTGTTCCAGGGAGGTGGGCACAAGGGCGCTGTGTCTGGGGAGGCTCACTGGGGGATGGGGTGTTAGCCGCAGGAGACCGCTGGAGGGGGGTATGCACAAACACTCATGGCCAGGTGATGAATCGGAGCGACTGCAAGTGGGGGGCTGCCTCCACGCCTGGCTGGTGGGTGTGTGGACGCGGCCATGTGGGTGGCTGTTGGGTGGCTGCCAGCTTGTGGAGAGTGTGAGTGGTGGGGGCGAGCCTGCCTGTGTGTCGGAATCTCCAGAGTTCATCCTGCCTGTCCCTCTGCCGTTCAGCATTTTGTGCAGCTGTCTTTTCAAGGTCACCTGCCATGCATCAGGTGGGGAAAAGACTCGCTAAAAGAGAAAGTTATAAAACCATTTGATAATGGCTGTGATAGAGGCAGATGCACTAGGCATTTTGGAAACATAAAGGGCAGATGCCCAACCCAGCCTGGGGTGGGCGGGGAAGGCTTCCTGGAGGAAGGGCCACTTGAGCTGAGTCTTGAGGAATGAAGAGGAGGGGGAGGGGATTCTGGGCCACAGGAAGAGCTTGAGCAGAAACAGAGGTGAGAAAGAGCTGGAAGTACACAGAGACTGTAAGTGTCGGTGTGAGGCTGGAGCTGCAGGGCGCGGCAGAGAGCGTGAGCTGCGGAGATGTTGGCAGGTGTGGAGGGCACTGGGGGCTGTGCCTGGGCGCTTGGGCCTTGTCCTGTGAGCGACACGGAGCCTTTCGTGGGTTTTAAGCAGGGGTATGATGACGGCACGTGGACATTTTAGGTGCACCCGTCTGGCAGCACGTGGAGCATAGATGGAGGGTCATGGCTAGAGCTGGAGAGACCGGAGTTGGGGATGGCTCTGAACTAGACCTGTGGTAACAGGGCTTTCAGGAGTTAATCAGCAGTACTTGGTGTTGGAGTGTGGAAGGTGAGGCGTGGGGGAGCAAGGCCCCTGGATTCTGCCTGGGGAAGTGTGAGGCTGAGGCTGCCTTCAACTGAGAGAAGAAGCCAGGATGGTGAGGGGAGGGGGTGGACCCCTCCACAGAGGAGGAGGAGAGGAGGTGAGAATGGTGTGCATAGCTGTGTTGGAGGCAAGGCTGGGAGTCCACGGAATCATGCCTAATTGCTCAGATTTCTCAGGGGAGGTGAGGCAGTCATCTGCTGGGAATTAGCCATCAGGAGGTGGGGGTGGATTTGGAAGTGAAGGTTTGACTAATTGCTGAAGAGGAGGAGAGAGGGACCCCACCAAAGCCAGGGCCCCAGAGTCTCTGTGGCAGGTGCCCGATTTCCCAGGGTGCGGGTGACTCAGTCCAGAGATGCGGAGCTGACAGGGGTAGCTTTGGTCCAGAGCTTGTGCTGGACGGGGGCTGTGGGAGGCTGAGGTGCAGGGAACAGTGTAAAGGCGAAGGTGAGAGTGGCTGAGAGCATCACCTCGAGCCCAGGCTGGGAGGGGAGAGAGGGACCAGGAGGAGATGGAGAGGCAGGGAGGGGATGGAGGCGCAGGCCTGGGGGCTCTGTGAGGTCGCAGTGTTTGGAGAGAGAGTGTGTAGCTGGAAGAGAAGGCGGCTGAAATCAGAGAGAGAGAGGTGGGAGGTGAAAGATTTCCAAGGAGGACATTCTGGGGGATGACACGACAATCTAGGGTGTGGCTGCAGTGGATGGTCAGGTCATTGATGTTAAAGTGGTCCAGAATGGAAGGCTCAGATGTGGGATGGCATTGGAATCTAGGGTTATGGCAAGTGTTGGGGTGGGGAGAAGACTGAGGCAGTCCCAGGGTCTTCAGTGAATGGTGGTGGGGGTGACCAGGAAGTCGGCAATGACAGTGATGTGGGGAGGGAGAAGGTGGTACAGCCAGGTGGGGGTGGGGATTCTGTCACAGGACAGCTGTGGCCGGCCCTGGCATGGGGTGTGGAGGGAGACCGGGCCCCACTGGAGGGAGAGAGCTGCCGCAGGGGACACAGCCTGGTCACGTTGTCATCTGTGGAGTGGGTAAAGATCTGGGGAGGTTGTTAAGGATGGAAGGTGAAAGGTCTGAGAGGATCAATAGTGGGCGGTTCTGGGGAGGAGAAAACTAAGCAGATTAGAGAAAGGCAGGTTGCTGTTCATTCAGTGGTCAATATTGTATTCATGTATTAAAAATAAAAACAAGGAATTATGCATGTCTCAAACAGAGAGAATGGGAGCTCCACGAGGGCAGGGATGTCAGTTGGGATCCCTGCTGTGTCCCCAGAGCCTAGAACAGTGCCTGGGACGTAGTGGCTGCTCACTGAATATTTGTTGAGTGAATGAATACCAGAGAGTGTAGGAAATAACATAACAGACCTCTGAGTGCCCACCTCCAAGATGGGAATGCTGGCCATATCTGCTTTAGTTCTGGCTCTTCCTTTTTAAGAAATAAAAAGTGTGCTACAGCCAGTGCCTCCCCTCTTTTCCTCCCCTGCTTTCGCTCCCAACAGGTAACCACTGGCTGGAGGTTGATGATGTCATACCCCTCAATGTTTGCATGTCTTGCCTACATAGGTACTTGATATAAACAATATGCCCCCGTATATATGTTTTTAAACTTTACATAATGGAATGATAGTGTGAGCTGCTTAGGTTTTTGAGATTTGTAGTTCATATACGGAGTATAGGAATGGACATAAGAATAGACGTAGATGTGGATATAGATAGATTCATTGTAACTGTTGTGTGGAATTCCAGTATATAAACAGAGCCCAGGGTCTTTGTTGATTGGTTCCCGTGCTGAGAGACAGGTATGCTGTTGTTGACTTGCCTCTGTTAGGGACAATGCTGCAGGAACATCCTCCTAGCCATCTGCTTTTGCACGTGTGTAAGAGCTTCTCCAGGGTGGGCACTTGGCAATGGAATTGCTGAATATGTGCATTTTGAACCTCAACATCTGTAACCTTCCAAAGCTGTTTTCAGAGTTGGATTTATTAGACCACATCGTCTCTGAGTCACTTTAGCCATTGCTTCTCTAGTGAGACAGCCAGTGAAGTAAGTAGGGGCTTTCGGGATGGCAGAATCTCAGGGTTAGAAGGTCCTCTAGCCAGCCCCCTCCAAAGCGTGATTCCCCTCGATAGCATTCCTCTCTGGTGGCTTTGTCTAATCCATTTGACAGCTCTGCAATGGTGGGACTGCTGGCTGGATGGCTCTGCTGTTCACTCAGTCACTCAGTCATTTAGTTATCCATCATCTATTCAACAAACATCTATTGCGTGCTTACCAAGTGCCAGGCACAGTGCTAGGGCCACGGCAATGAACTATCAGATAGTTTGTTCTTCTCTCGGTGGAGCCCAAGTCTCATCTTCTCACTGAGCCCTGCATTGTCCCAGTCCTGGGACCTCACAGTTCAGCCTAATTGAGAACTTCCCATGTGCTGTATCAGACCATGAGTAAACTCCCTTCTCCAGAAATGTTCTTGGGGATAGCTGGTCAGAATTTCCTCCCAAGAAATTCCTAGTATGATTCCAGATGCATAAAGCACAATAGAAGGTGGTGTGGACATTTCTTCAACTCTGAGACCCCCAAAAAGAGGCTTGTGGGCTAAGGGACCTCAGTGACTTCTTCTCTCCATCTAGTTGTGAAACAAGCAGGAAGTGAATCTCCATGAAGGCCTGTCTGAGCTCAGTAAACATCCCTCTCATCCCTGTGTGTGTGACACTGCAATGGGACTTTGCCACTCTCTCATCAGTGGTAGAGTTGCTCTCTCCACTCTTCAATCTGGGCTTGACCATGTGACTTGCTTTGGACAGCAGGACCCACTTCTTACTCCTTCTCACCAATGTTAATGATTACGTCTACGAAGATAAATTTCTAACCTAATAGACAATGTATTTTGGTCAAAGATCCAGCTGCAAAAACTTGGTTCTCCTGGCGAAGTGGCCCAGAAACCCTCAGGAAAGGAATCAAGTTGGAACTGCTTGTGGCTGCCAACCTCCTTCCCTCAGCCTTGTGGAGTGGGCTTGACTCTTCTCTCCGGGGACATGACAGACAGTGTGGGAGGGGCCGGGCTGGGTAAATCTGGGACTAGGGAGGGGCAGGGCCTGAGGGGACTAATTCAGAGAATTAAAGGCTCTGGAGGGAAGTCAAATCTGGAAGGCAGATCGTAAATCCAGGGAGTTGGCTGCAGACAGCAGGTGGCAGCTCTGGCAGGTGGGTGGCATCTGGAAGAGCTGACATGGATCCAGCAGCAGGTGTTCTAACAACAAGCAAGGCCAAAGTGAGGAATCCTAGGCAGGTGACATTCAGAAATTCAGGCAAAGTGTCACCAGTGGGGACATCTGCCAGCTGCAAGGCCTGGGAACTAATCCACATGGGATGGAGGAGAAGGAACACAGGATTTGCAGTCAGAAGATTCACTGACAGGCTATGTGACTTCAGCATGTCTGACAACCTCTCTGAGTTTGAGTTATTTCTTCTGAGAAGTAGGGATAATGATGCCTATCTCGCAGAGTTATGGTAGGAAGAGGGGGAGGTCATGGATATGGAAGTCTTTTTAAGCCATAAAGAGTTGTTATAATGTAGTTTTGGCCATCGGACTGGAGTTCACAGGAAGGACTCCAGTCCTATGGTGAGGCTGAGGTGAGAGAGCTCGCAGAGCAAGACAGAGCCCTAGAAGAATGAGCGTCAAGAGAGGTCACTAAGATAAGAGACTCTGACAAGGGGACATGACAAGCAGAGGCTACAGTGGTGGGGAGCCCAGTGTATCAGTTAGCTTTGGCTGTGTAACGAAGCACCCTACTGCGTAGTGGCTTAAAACAGCCATGTTTTACTTCTCTGGTTTTGTGGATTGGTTGGGTGGTTTTTCTTGCTCATTTGGGGCTAAGTGGTCTAAGATGGCCTCACTCACATGTCTGGTGGCTCAGCTGAGAAGGCTGCAAGGTCTAGGATGGTGTGGTCACTCATCCTAGGAGGGTGGCCCTGGTTTCTTTACATGGCGATCTCAAGCAGCAAGGGGGGACAAGCCCCAAAAGCCAGGCACTTTCCAGGGTTCTGCCTGCATCACATTTGGCCAAAGCGAATCACACGGTCAGATCCAGACTGGAGAGTGACCTTACCTTCTGGCACGGCACTCTCTCGGACTCCTCTTAGTCTTTGGACTATTTAATGATGAGCAGGGCTTCAAACGAGGATTCTCTGTCTTCTGCCAAGATCGGAGAGGTTGGAGGGGGAGGGCGGAGAGAAAAGCTTTTCAAAGAAATGGCTGTGTGGCGCTTCTGCCTTTGCAGTCTACTTCTGGCTCTGGGTCGGGAGCTGGCAGATCTGGGTTCGAGTACTGGCTCTACTGTTAGCTAGCTGTGTACCTGGCCCAAGCTTCTGGTCTATAATGAGCTTGAGCCTCTGCTGGGCTGAGGATGATTTTTAGAGCAGAATTAAACAAATGGTTATCACAGAAACTCAAAACCACTCTCCTGGTTGTGGGGCCCAGGGCCTGCAATACTGCAGTGTGTGCTGTACCAAGAACGTGGCTTTCCAAGAACATGTGCTCAGATAGTGCCACCACAGCTGTGGGGGACTCAGAGAGTCAGGAAACTGACTGGAGTCCCTGGTGTACACTGATGAGCTGCATGCTGTTAAGGACTTCATTTTACCCATTTAAGGCTCAGACACTTTATTGGGAAAATGGCCTTAATACTGCTAATCTCACAGGGTCATTGGGACGTTTAAATGGGATGATGTTCCGCACGTGTGCTATTTTGCCATTGAACATGCATATCCCACAGCCCAGCAATCCTGCTCCTGGGAGAAACTCTTGCATGTGCACCGGGAGACACAGACTAGAATGTTCACAGCAGCATCATTCACAATGGCAAAGCCTGAAATGACCCTCATGCCTCCCAAGGAGAGAGGAGATCAGTAAAATGTGGCGTATTCACACAATGGAATATAATACAGTGATTGAAATGAATGAAGTAACATGATGAGGGAAAAAAGAATGAATCATAGCAAAATAATATTAAGTGAGAAATAATAAGCAAAATAAGTTTTCACTTAATAATATGAAAAATAAATAAATCTTAGCAAACTAATAGTAAAAAATAGTAAGTGAAATAACTTTTCACTTAATAATATTAAGTGGGAAAAAATCAGGCTCCCAGGGATTATATATGGCATAATTCCCTTTTTTTAAAGGCAAAAACAACTAAAAACAACATTCAGTTTAGGAATATGTAGAATACATATAGATACAATAATACTATGTAAAATGGGAGGCCACCGTGTGATGAACACAGGGAATCAAGACAGTGGTTTCTGTGAGTGGATGAGTGGGTGGATGAGTGGTTGGGGCACGTGGATGGATGTAGGAGATTGTAAAGATCCTCATTTATGGTTTGAGTAGTGGGTTCCCAGATCCTTGTTATAGTGTTAAAAATATCTAATTTAATACTGACTAACTAAAAGGAAGCCATGCACAAACTAGTGATGAGAATATGTCATGAACCAAGGATTGTGATTAATCCAACTCTGAGTTTCCAAAGTCCCAGAAACGTGTGTTGCAAATTGTGACACATGTTGGATGTTCTCAGTCCTGGTCAATCAGCTGTTTAAATTGGCCTGTGTAGTTTGTTTTTTGTATTTGAATGATTAAATATTTAAAGTTTCCTCTGGGTCATAAAGGTCAAGCTTGGAGATCTGTGCTTTTAAATCTCTGGGTAAGACACTGGCAGCGGCCACAGGAGGAGGAGTGGACCGGCCTGGGGGAGGGGTTGTCAAGTCCAAGATGGGAGGTAGGTGGCTTTGGAGACGCCCAGGCTTCCTGCTTGGTAAGGCGAGGCCTCCTCTAGAAACTAGTCCTCCATCCATCAATGGAGCAGAAGATGCGGAGGCTAAAATGAGCGACCTCTGCGCTCATGTCAGGACACCTGGGCCAGAGCTAGCTTCTGCTAACCTGAGAGAGCCCGGCCAGGGTCACCATGGTGAGGTCATTGTGTGCCTGAGTGCCTTTGTTCATTCTTGAAACGCAGTTCCTGGGACCCTGGACTCCTGGGGCATTGACCTAGACACGTAGTAACACAGAGCCGAGGAAGGTCCATGGGCTGTGCTGAGCTAAATGAGGATCATGTAGGGTTTGGTGGAACCTTCCAGGGCATGTCCCTGCCCTCCAGCTTCTGAGGGACATCAACGCATAACAGGTCTCTGAGGGCTATCCCTTTGCCCCTTCAGTTGTCTGTTTCCCCAGCAGGAATGTTCTGCCCAGCCAGGCTGTGGGAGTCAGTCTGAAATGCTGCCCATCTTGGAGAGGGGGTTTAGGTGACTGTGGGACCAACATGCAAAAAGGAGCTAGCCGTTATTGAGCACCTGCTGTGTGCCAGGCACTGTGTCCATCTCACAGAATCTTCAGAGTATCCCTGTGAGGTGTTATTAAAATCTCCCCATCTCATGGGCTTGAAAAACTTTCTAGAGCCAGCCTTCATGGCCTAATGGTTAAAGTTTGGTGCTCTCACTGCTTCGGCAGCCCAGGTGTGCTGCCTGGTCGCTGAACCACACCACCCGTCTGTCACTTGCCATGCTGTGGCTACGGCTCACATAGAAGAACTAGAAGGACTTACAACTAGGATATACAGCCATGCACTGGGGCTTTGGGAGAGGAAAACAAACAAACAAACAAAAACTTTTCTATTGTGAAAATTTTCAAAAATGTCTCCTGATCCCCCGTCATCCATTGCCCCACTTCAACATTTAACCACTCTTGAACAATCTTGTTTCATCCATACCTCCAACCACTTCCCTCTCTCCTGAATTATTTTTAAGCAAATCTCAGACATAATTTTGTCTGTATTTCAGTATGTGTATCTAAAAGATAAAGATTAGTTTTTAAAAATAATCACAATACCATTATCTCATGTAGAAAATTAAACAATAGTTTGCTTATGGATTTTCAATAAATGGTATTGGGACATCTAGATAGTCATTTGGAAAGATATCAAAGTAGATCCATACCTCACAGCATACATAAGAATAAACTCCAAGCAGATCAGAGATCTAAATGTGAAAAAATAACCGTACACGTCCTAAAAGAAAACAAGGATCTGTGTGTGGGGGAAGGCTTTCTTTTTAAAAACAACCTGTGCCTCAAATGGGGCCAGCCTGGTGGCGTAGTGGTTAAGTTCTCGCGCTCTGCTTTGGTGGCCCAGGGTTCGCAGGTTCGGGTCCCGGGCACAGACCTACGCACCGCTCATCAAGCCATGATGTGGTGGCATCCCATATATAAAATAGAGGCAGATGGGCACAGATGTTAGTGCAGGGCTAATCTTCCTCAGCAGAAAGAGGAAGATTGGCAACAGATGTTAGCTCAGGGCTGATCTTCCTCACCAAAAAAAAACCCCCAAAAGCCCCCACACAAAAAAACTGTGCCTCAAAATTCAGATGCATAAAAGATTAATAAATTTAACTACATTAAATATTTTTTTTGCATTGACAAAAAAACCACAAGCAGAGTCAAAAGACAAATGACAAACTAGGGGAAAATATTTGCAAGAAATATCACAAAGCACTTCTTAACACAGAGAATATTTAAAAAATGGGAAAAAGAAAAAAACTAAGACCTGTTAGAAAAATTGGCAAAAGACATGAACAGATAGTTTACAGAAAAAGATATACAGATGGCCCTTAAACATATGAGGAGATGCTCAGCTTCACTCAATAAGCAAAATGCAAATTAAGCCCCATTGAGAGATCATTTCTCATCCTTGTGATTGGCAGACATTCAAAGTTTTGATTACACCCTCTGGTGGCAAGGCTTTAGGAAAGTCTCTCATCAATGCTGGTGGGAGGGCAAGCGGCCGGAGCCCCATGGAGGGGAGTTTGTCAATATCTAACAAAACCACATATGTATTTCCTGCTTGACCCAGCAAGACTTCTAGGAATTTCCATGGAAAATGTTCTCCATAGCTACAGAACAGCTGTGCCAGGGTTATTCACTGCAGCTTTATTTGCAGTAGTAAAATATTAGAAACAATTTAAATACCCATGGAGACATGTTGAATAAATTGTGGTACTCCAGTTACGCAATGAGTCAAATGCAGTAACTAAAAAATAATGATAATAAAGGAAGATCTCCCTGTAGCAGCATAAAGTGATTTCCAGGGCATATTGTTAAGTAAAAAACCAAACCAATTAAACAAACAAAAAACCCAAGGTATCAAAGAGTGTATATAGTGTTCTACCTTTTATGTTAGAAAGAAAGGGAAATATTTACTTATTTTTGTGAAAAGAAACCGATGGAATAAGCCAGAACCTAATGAAAATGATTACCTCTAGAGTGTGGGTGTGAATGGGGTAGAAAGGATGAGGATGGAAATGAGACTTTTTTTTTTTTTGTGAGGAAGATCAGCCCTGAGCTAACATCCGTGCTAATCCTCCTCTTTTTGCTGAGGAAGACTGGCTCTGAGCTAACATCTATTGCCAATCCTCCTCCTTTTTTTCTTCCCCAAAGCCCCAGTAGATAGTTGTATGTCATAGTTGCACATCCTTCTAGTTTCTGTATGTGGGACGCCGCCTCAGCATGGCCGGAGAAGCGGCGCGTTGGTGCACGCCCAGGATCCGAACCTGGGCCGCCAGTAGTGGAGCACACGCACTTAACCGCTAAGCCACGGGGCCGGCCCTGAAATGAGACTTCTTTGAATTTGCTTTTTATAGAGATATGAAATTTGAACCATGTGAATGTTGTACATATTCAAAAAATAAGATTAAATTAAAAGAATGAAAAAAGCAAACCCTGAAATTAAGTGCAGATAAGTGAATTGATCCATATAGCAAATTGTTAGTATAATCATACAGAAAAAGGAATTAATTCAAGTAACTGTTGCTCACGATATTCTGACTGTATAAAGTAGATAAATGCTAAGGCTGTACTCTTTAATACAGTAGCCACTAGCCACATGTGGCTATTTATTTAAATACTTAAATAAACAAAAATGCTGATATACAACTAAAAATCCAGTTCCTCAGTCATCCTAGTCACATTTCTCAGTAGCCACATGTGGCTAGTGGCGACCATATTAGCACAGAAAAAGAACATTTCCATTAACGCTGTAAGTTCTTTTAGACAGCACTCTCCTGAAGACAGAACGAACTGCAGGTAAATGTTGATTTTTACTTAGTAGGTTTGTGATAGGTAGTAGCAATGGTTTTGCAATTCTGAAACTTTTTCGAATATTGATGGACAGAACAAATAAGTAAGTATATTAATGTTACTGGGAAATAAGTTCTCACTGAAGGAGAAGGGAGACACAAATATGAAATGGGAGAAAATGAGGAAAATCCTGTAGTTTGATTTTATTTTATTTTTTATTTTTTCATAATTTTATTTATTTATTTTTTCCCCCAAAGCCCCAGTAGATAGTTTTATGTCATAGCTGCACATCCTTCCATTTGCTGTATGTGGGACGCAGCCCCAACATGGCCGGAGAAACAGCGCGTCGGTGCGCGCCCGGGATCCGAACCCGGGCCGCCAGCAGCAGAGCGCGCGCACCCAACCGCCAAGCCACGGGGCCGGCCCCGTGTAGTTTGATTTTAATCGGAACTATCAGTATCAACGAATCTCTACTGAAGACATGACACCCCAGGGGCAATGAGCACTGAGGGCCCAGGTCTTGGTTTCTAAATACCATTCCCCACCAAAAGGAATCAGAGTTTCTTGGAGAAATTGCTGATGGCAGACCCGGGGTAGGGAAGATACAAGATGAGCCTGTGGCAGAGGGAAGAAGGTGCCCAAAGACTGATGGGAACACGTCAAAGGGACACAAGCCTTTTGTGCTTGGGGCTCCCACTGGACAAATTTGGGATAAATTGAGATGATGAGAATAGTAATGGTGATGGATTAGAACACATTAAGTAAAACAAATCCGTAGTGATACGGAGAGAGAAAGAGAGGGAGAGGGAGGTGGGGTGGGAGGGAAAAAGGAAAAGCTCCTTCTTATAGTAGAATGCCAACAAATAAATGTAGAAAGAATAATGGGGTAAGGTAATCACTACTTCGCAACGCCCAAAATAGTAATTGATTCAGGCAAGTGTCATAAATGGACACTAAACCCATTAATGAAAGATTGTTGGGGAACAGAATAGTCACATGGTCTCAAGGTGTGGGAACGACACAAGATCACTTATGTAGAACTCGTGCCAAAGTGGTTAACTTGAGTCTAATTGTGAGGAAACAATTAGATAAACCAGATAAATTCTACAAACTACTGGCCTGGACTCTTTAAAAATGCCCTGAAAGACCAGAAGTGACTGGGGTCTGTTCTAGATTAAAGGAGAGTAAAAAGATGTACAACCAAATCTAACACATGATCCTTGATTAGATCCTGGATCAGAAAAACAAAACAAAACAAAACTATAAGAGATATTTTTGGGACAATAGTGAACATTTGAATACAGAATGTCAATTAGATAATATTATATCAATGTGTCAATGTTGAATTTCTTGCGTGTGATAAGGTATTGTAGTTTATGTAGCAGATCTCCTATTTGTACTTAGAGGATGCGTACTGAAATATTTTGGGGTAAAGTGACTTGTGTCTGCAACTATCTTTCAAATGATTCAGAGGGAACAAAATCTTCCTATACATCCCTGAAATGGGACTCGTTTCTTCCTGACTCACCTAATATAACTCTCCCTGCTGGGCTGGTCACTGGTGAAGGCTTCCTTTTCCCTTTTCAGAGCACCTTGTCGTGGGGCCCAGAGTCAGTAGAGCAACAAGTAGGTGCAGGGCCCTCTCCTGGTACCGTATACTGATTTCTTATCCCCTCCCTCCCTGGGAGCACTGGGCTGAGGGCCTGGAGACCCAAGTTCAAGTTCCTGTGACCTTGGGCAAGTTACTCCACCTCCTGGCTTCCTCATCCTGAGCTACAGGGTGTCCAAGACCCCACCCAACCATGATGTCGGGTGGAAGAAGCTGTCCTTGAACTCAGATGCTCATAGTGTCCTGGGAGCTGGAGACAGTATGATAATTTTAATGACCTTCTGTGGCAAGAGGATGGAAATGCAGTTTTGTCCTTTGGATTCTCCCTTCCCTAAACCGGGTCCTAATCACCATTTTGGGGGAGAAAGGAGAAAGCAAGGTGTGTGTGCACACGTGTGAGTGGGCTTGTGTCTGAGCGAGTGAGGATCTGAAGCTGATGCCAGGGGCAATGCCGTGGGTGGGGCCTGAAGTCAGGATTTGAGGGTGGGAGATGCCTAGATGCTGATGGGGGCACTGCTGGGTACCTCAGGGCTCTTGGGGAAGTGTCAGGCCTCACCTGTTCTGTGCCCCCAGGCCCATGAGCGGCTGGAGGAGACGAAGCTAGAGGCTGTGCGGGACAACAACCTGGAGCTAGTGCAGGAGATCCTGCGCGACCTGGCGCAGCTGGCGGAGCAGAGCAGCACAGCGGCGGAGCTGGCCCGCATCCTCCAGGAGCCCCACTTCCAGGTTTCCGCCCTGGGCTGGGGTGGCGACTGGGGGAGGGGCTGGCAGGAAGTTAGAGCCAGGATAGGGAAGGGACCGCAGAGCACTGCCCCATGGTCCCTCCTCTTTCCACCACTTCCTCAGTCCCTCCTGGAGACGCATGACTCTGTGGCCTCCAAGACCTATGAGACACCACCCCCCAGCCCGGGCCTGGACCCGACGTTCAGCAACCAGCCCGTGCCCCCTGACGCCGTGCGCATGGTGGGCATCCGCAAGACTGCTGGAGAGCATCTGGTGAGAGTTCTGGGCAGCGCCAGATGTGGGGTTTGGAGGGGGGATTGAGAGTAATCAGAGTGGGGCACGTCGAGTCAGGAGAGGGCTGAAGTTGAAGATGGGATCAGCTTTGCCCAGGGTTGGGCCCACGCAGACTCAGGAGACCGCAGACACTGTGCATATGAGCTGCATACGTTCATGTGCCAGGACCCTCTTCATTCTGCCCCTTTCCTGCCATTAGTGCTCCTGTAAGTGAAGAATTTGGGCGGAAGGATGGAAGAGGAGGACTCTGAGGGAGGTGGGGGGGAGGGATAGGGACGGAATGGAGGGGCTATTGGCAGACCCATTTGAAGACTCTGACTTGGAGCAGTTGGGGCCTCATCACACCGGCCCTCCGTCCCCAAGGGCGTGACGTTCCGCGTGGAGGGCGGCGAGTTGGTGATTGCGCGCATTCTGCACGGGGGCATGGTGGCTCAGCAAGGCCTGCTGCACGTGGGCGACATCATCAAGGAGGTGAACGGGCAGCCGGTGGGCAGCGACCCCCGCGCGCTGCAGGAGCTCCTGCGCAGCGCCAGCGGCAGCGTCATCCTCAAGATCCTGCCCAGCTACCAGGAGCCTCATTTGCCCCGCCAGGTGGGCCCATCCACCAAGCCCCTCACACAGTCAAGGCCCAAGGGGTGGCTGCTAGGGTCACAGGCCTCGGGTTAGGAGCTCCTCCTCTCCCATCGGTGTTCTCAAAGCAAAACGTGGGGCGAGACCTGCGGGCTGGGGCTGCGAACCCATCCACCTACAGCCCTCTGCGTGTGGTGCACATGCGCGCATTGTGCATTTGCGCTGATCTTGGACATTCATGCGCATGTGCAAGGGACGTGCGCGCGTCCAAGCCCTGGGGTACCCGAGCGTGCAATGAGTGCCTGCATCGTGTACAACGGTCTGCGTGCCTAGTATCCGCGTGGGTGTGCAGAGTTGGGTTGTCACGTGTCCTGTACAGCTGCCTCCTGGCTGGTGGATTGTGGAGGTCTGCCCACCTCTCCTATTGGCTCTCTAGCCTTCTGCCAGAGCCCTCTCCTTCAAGGGGAGGGAGAGGGTGGACGGAGGGATCCTTCGTTAGATGCCAGGGTCATGTCCCTTACTGGGTGCTCCTGCCTTCTCAGTGGGTGGGGCCATGGCCCCAGGCCTGAGCAGATCCCCCATCCCTCTATCTGAGTCCTTTTGTTCTAGATACAAAGTGAGGCTGGTACCAGGGAGGCAGACCAGGCAGGGCTGGAGGCATCATGCCTCTAGAGGGGCAGTGCCAGGGCCTTTTTCATCTTTGTGTGGGGAGGGGACAGAGGGTGGACTGTGTGACACTCTCTCCTCCAGGGTTGGGGTGAGAGAGGGCACATCCCATCCAGCCTTCCCTTGGTTCCTCCCTTGACTCTTTTCTGATCCCTGGCCCAGGTATTTGTGAAATGCCACTTTGACTATGACCCCGCCCGAGACAGCCTCATCCCCTGCAAGGAAGCGGGCCTGCACTTCAACGCTGGGGACTTGCTCCAGATTGTAAACCAGGACGACGCCAACTGGTGGCAGGTGAGCCCTGGGTGCCCAGGCAGTCTTTCCAGGTGTGGTGTGTGGGGGAGGTGTCCTCTCACTCAGGCAGATCTTTGTCACATGTCATTTCAGGCGTGCCATGTAGAAGGGGGCAGCGCGGGGCTCATCCCCAGCCAGCTGCTGGAGGAGAAGCGGAAAGCCTTCGTCAAGCGGGACCTGGAGCTGACACCCACCTCAGGTATGAGGTCCCTCTTCTGCAGACCCTAATCTGGGATCTGACACGGCCCTGCCTGGCCTCACTCGCCCATCTCTTTATGGCCAGGGACCTTATGTGGCAGCCTTTCAGGAAAGAAAAAGAAGCGAATGATGTATTTGACCACCAAGAATGCAGGTGGGTGTTGGAGGCCACCTCCCCTGCCCTCTCTTGACATGGCATGTCCCTCCCTCCCCCACCAACGACTGGTTCTGATGCTGCCGGCCTTGCCCCCAGGCCCTGCCCAGTTTCTCTCTGCTCCCAGCCCTAGCTCTCTTACCCTTGGCCTCCCTGAGAGCCCCGCCCCACCCCCTCCACCTGATGAGCAGCCTGGTGAGCAGCGCCATCTCCCTGTGTCCAGAGTTTGACCGCCACGAACTGCTCATTTATGAGGAGGTGGCCCGCATGCCCCCCTTCCGCCGGAAAACCCTGGTGCTGATCGGGGCTCAGGGCGTGGGCCGGCGCAGCCTGAAGAACAAGCTCATCATGTGGGATCCAGACCGCTATGGCACCACGGTGCCCTGTGAGTGGGATCTGGGCCCTGCTGGGTGGGGGGCAGGGAGCAGGGCTTCCCTGAGGCCAGGGCTGGGTTCCCTGAATGGGCATCTGCATGGGCACCAGGTCAAGGGGTACTTTTGGATGTGAGGTGTGGGGTGTGCACCCTCTGTGGGTGGGTGGGGGCACTGCAGGCTGGGAAGGGCTGAGGTAGCTGTCCTGACAACCTGTGGCCAAGTGAGCTGGGCTGGGCTAGTCTTGCTTTTCCTTCTCTCATGTTCACTTGCTAAAAGCCCAGCTGGGGACCCATGTGAAACAGGGCTGTGAGCTGCCTTGTGTGGCCTTGTGGAAGACAGGGCTTCTTGGTGGCACAACCAGTTGGGGTGGTGAAAGTTCCTGGTTCCTGGAGGCGGGAACCTGAGTGCTGACCTTAGGTCTGCTGGCCTTGCTGTGTGGCTTTAGGCTGTACATTGCCCTCCCTGGGCCTCAGCCCCCCATCTGTGAGCACTGGGTTGGAGCAGGTGATCTCCGAAGGTCCAGTCAGTATGGACATCTCGAGTCTGTGTGTGTGCCAATGGTGAGGGTGAGGGCGGTGTGTGGGAAGGCGGCTGTGCTGCGAAGGTGGAGGGCAGGCTGCACCCCTAGGGCTGTGCGGCCATGTGGAACACGTGCATGTGCGTCTGAGTGGTGTGGCCTGCCTGTGCATCAACCCCTCCTTCCCCCAGACACGTCCCGGCGGCCCAAGGACTCAGAGCGGGAGGGCCAGGGTTATAGCTTTGTGTCCCGCGCGGAGATGGAGGCTGACATCCGTGCTGGGCGCTACCTGGAACATGGCGAGTACGAGGGCAACCTGTATGGCACACGGATCGACTCCATCCGGGGCGTGGTAGCTGCCGGCAAGGTGTGCGTGCTGGACGTCAACCCCCAGGTACCGCCCGCCCGCCCCTTCCCTGCTGCCCGATATCCTCTCTGCGCACTCTGCTTGCCCCCAGCACTCCCCCTTGTATTTCCAGGCACTTGTCTCCCAGGCACCCCCATATAACCCCTCAGCTACTGCTAGGGACCCAGCCCACCTACAACTTCCTTCTCAGCCTCCCGGGTCCCCTACTCTAGGCTCCTCTGGTTACACAAGCCCCAGCCCCTGCCCTCTACCAGTCATCCCCAGGACTCGTGTCCCAGAACCCCAGGTGCCCGTCCTCACCCCGGTCACCCCAGACGTCTGTGGGGATATACTCCTGGACCCCCTTCTTCTCCTGCAGGCGGTGAAGGTGCTGAGAACAGCTGAGTTCGTCCCTTACGTGGTGTTCATCGAGGCCCCTGACTTTGAGACCCTGCGGGCCATGAACCGGGCTGCGCTGGAGAGCGGAGTGTCCACCAAGCAGCTCACGGTGAGGGTCTCTGAGGTGCGGTGGGAGGGGTCTGATGGCTGCCTGGGGTGGGGGGCAGGCTGGAGCTGGTGAAGAAAAGGAGGTGATGTCGGGGAAGGGGAGGGGCGCCCATCCAAGGTATCAGCGAGGTGGGGCTTGCTAGTCCCGCTTTATAGGTGTGGAAACAGGTCTGAGGGAGGAAGTGCCCATAGTCTCATAGAGTCAGGGACACAGCTAGCCCGCGCTGGGGGCTGGAGCTTCTGCCAGCCCCACGGCTCAGCCCACTTTCCGGGGACGGAGTGCTGACCAAAGGGAGACCAGAAGGCCAGTGCGAGATCTATGGGCAGAGGTGGGCCAGGTGGGCTCAGGGCTGTTTACAGCTGGGGGTAAGGCTGAAGGGAGGGAGGAAGCCAGAGGCTGGAAGGCTGGTTGGAGGGGCGAGTCAGCAGCAGGGAGGAGGCAGAGAGGGGAGGAGAGGCTTCAAGTCAGGTGTTGCAGACCCCAGGGCACCCCTCTTCCCCATGGAGCAGCAGCCTTTTCCAGGAGCTGTAGGGTTTGTGGCGCTCTGAGCTCAGGGGTCCCTCTGCTGGCCACACTCGGTACTGCAGCTCTTATTACCCAGGTCAGAGCGCTGCTCCGGCCCAGGACAGTCTGGGCTGGGCTCCCGTCTGCTGCAGGCCCTCTGGCAACAGACACTGGGAACTGGAGCTGCTGGGCCACAACTGGGCCAGCCCGAGAGCTCCTGCTTCGGCTTATTTAAGTCCGTTTTCAAGTTCCCTTCCCACCCCTGCTGGGCCAGCTTCCACTGGGTCTGGGGTGGGGGTTGCCTTCCGGCACTGTGGGCTGCTCGAGTAGCAGGCATGGCTCTCAGGCTGCCTAGGTGAGGGGCCTCATCAAACTGGAGGGAGCACTGGCTCTGGAGTCAGGCAGACTGTGTTCAGCCGCTGGCTGGCTGTGTGACCTCTCTGTACTTCAGTGTTCTCTGCTGTAAACGGGGAATAATTATACTGCCTTGCAGAGCTGTAGTGAAGATTCTGTGGTTGCAAAGCAGTTAGTGCCGTGCTTGGCATTTACTAAAGCTATTTCCTTCCTTCCTTCCTTTCACCCATCTGTCTGTCTGTCTGTGGTTGCAGGAGAGCCACCTTGGGGCGTGCAGGGAGGGGCTCCTGCCCCCCAGCCAGGGAGTCCACACCGCCATGGTTGGGCTTTGGGGAGGAACTAGATGGGGCAGCTGTAGATTCCCTGACGATGGGCGTGAGTGAGGGACACTGACCGGTCCCCTTGTGCCGGGCAGGAGGTGGACCTGAGACGGACAGTGGAGGAGAGCAGCCGCATCCAGAGGGGCTACGGGCACTACTTCGACCTCAGCCTAGTCAACAGCAACCTGGAGAGGACCTTCCATGAGCTGCAGGCTGCCATGGAGAAGCTGCGGACCGAGCCCCAGTGGGTGCCCGTCAGCTGGGTGTACTGAGCCTGATCACCCAGACCTCGCACCCTCTGGGTTGTCACCCAGAACCCTGAATCCATCTCTTTCCCATCCGTGACCCCCAGCCACAACCTTAGCTCCCATCCCTGGCCCTCTGGCTCTCCCTGGGTTATGGCTCCTAGCGGGCCCTAAGTCTGGCTTCAGCGCAGAGACATGCACTGCCGGGGAGGTGGGTGTTCATGGGGTACCTCTATGCCCAGGTGCTGCCCACTCCCAATGTCCATGGACCACCACATGTCCCTCTCTGAGGGCCATCCTGCACCCAGGAGTGTGTCAGAGTCACCTCCATAATGCTCAGTCCAGAGAGAAAAACTGCTTTGGGACCGTGTGGTCAGTAGGTTCACTGCCCCCTGCCATCTCTCTCCAGTCACATTTTCTCCTCTGGACTGGACACACCCACCCTATTTCTGGGCTCCTCCCACCTCACCCCTGTGGCCTAGGAGCAGGCCTTAGGCTGTTTCCATGTGGTCAGGGGAGTGTGTGGCCCCCTGGCAGCCAAGCAGGCCCGGGCAGTGGTGCCAGCCTGATGCCATCCTGAAGGCTGGGAGATCTAAAGCACCAGCCAGTTGTCACAGCCGGGAGGTAGTGCAGCTCTCAGTGCCCTTGGACTGGGGCGGGGTCCCATGAGTGGACACTGCCCTATCCTTCCCTCATCCACAGCTTTCACTGCCGAAGTCTCTCCACAGACTTCTCCAATGTGCCCCTGAGAGGTCGGCTCTGCTCCCCGCGAGACTAGGCCACAGGGATCAGCAGGCTCGGCCCAGGTAGGGGAGGGTTCAGGGCTGAGCCCTGTGACGAGGAGCCTGCTACCACTGACCGAGGAGCCCCAAGCTCTCCATGGCCCGTGGTGGGGGCACGTCTGGGCTTCTCCAGCCCGTTTGTCCATTTTAGTCTTCTCTCTGGCTGGGTCCAGGTGGCCCACTCACATCAGGGCTGTGTGGGGGGCTGAGGAGGGATGCGGAGGGAACCTTGTGAGCCGTAGGCTGTGGAGCATGGGCTTGGCGAAGGACATTTGTGCTCTAGCAGGCTCCTTGTTGCACAACTCCAGGGGGCGCCATCCACACAATTTCTGCAGCTTCTCCGCATGCTGCGGGGCCCGGTCTGTGTTTCTGTCCCTGGTGTGTGTGTGTCAGGCTTGGTTTTTGGAGAGGAGAACCAAAGGGTTGTTTTGCTTTGGAGGTCACTCTTTGGGGCCTCTTTTTTGGGGTTTCCCATCAGCTCCCATTTCTTATGAGACCCTTGTCCCAGATTCCAGAGGCTTGGCCCTCCCCAGATATCTTCCTCCAGCTCTCCTGTTGTCGTCTGACCCTAAATGCCACCCTCCAGTTTTGGGGGAGGGCAGTTGTGTAAACTAGGGGAATCCCTTTTAAGAAGAGAATGCTGTCCTAGACTTCGCCAGGCATCTCCTCCCTCCTCCTCTCTGATCCTTCCTGGGACGAACCTGCCCTTGCAGGCGACCCCCGACGCCCCAGCCCCTGTGCTTCCCAGTTCTGAGCGTCTCATCTGTCTTCGCTGCAGTGTCAGCCCAAGCTGGCTCCTGAACCACTGTGTGCCCATTTCCTAGGGAAGGGGAGGGAGAAGAAACAGAATATTTATTACAAAGGTAGAAATATATTTATTATATTAGGGATCTCATTTGCATTTGCATAGGATATGCAAATGAGATGTAAAGGTTAAGCCAGCTCCCATCTCATTTGCATAGCTCTGCATCCACTATGCAGTCATCTTTATACTTGTCTTTTCCCTCTAGTCAGTGTTCTTTTAGTCTCAGTTCAGCTCTCCCTTGCATCACCCTCGCCTTCAGTCTAAGGGGACTGGGAGTGGGAGGAAAACGGGGTGTTTTCCTGCTGGTCTGATGCCACAATGTCTTTTGTCAGTTCCCACCTCACCTGGGGGACTTGGGAGTAGAGGCAGCAAGGATCTGCTGTTGCAGCCACTCCCTTCCCCTTGGTTGACCTCCAAAGCCCCCTGACCACAAGGCCATCCTCTCGGGTGGGGGTGGGGGAGCCAGGCATTGGGGGTGGGTACCTTGCTGGGCAGTTGGCACTTGGCCCTATAGAGCCAATCTCCAGTGTTGATGCTGTTCTGGTACCCTCACCTCTAGAGAAGCCCAGGGAAGGGCTGGGCCGCCTCCTGTCTCCATCCCTCTCTGGACTGCATCCTCCCCTGCCCAAACCCCACTCCACGTTGGAACAGTTGTGTGTGCCCACTCACCATGTTAGCTCCCTGACTCTATCCTCCCTCCTCCCATGTGGACGCCTGTATCTGAGGGACCTCAGGTTAATGAGGACCCTGCCACCCACTGTCCACACTCAGTCCCAGCCCGGTTGCCCTTCCCCTCTCCCCTCCCTCAGCCGTCCAATTCTTGAGCTTTCTCTCTGACTGGTTTTCTTTCTTTTCCTTTGATTAAATGTGAAAGCAAAGGCTTCTGGGCTCTGTTTGTCTTTGGTTGGGGTTGGGTGGATGGTTTCGGGGAAGGGTGAGAGCCAGGAGCACAGCACAGATGATTCTGGAATGGAAGTCAGGGTGACATGTCTTGTGTTCTGTAATGTCTTCTGAAATTTCCTGCCTTGCTGTTCCACCCTCCCCATCCTCAGAAGATGCTCTTTCAAAATGCTTGTATCCAGGAGTCTATGAGAATTTTGGGGGGCCGGGGGACCCAGGGATTCCATGGCTAATTCACTCACCTTCTCCTGGAACTTGCTGTGTGGCCTTCAGCAAGTCCCTCTACTTCTCTGGGCCTCAGGTTCATCCTCTGTAAAGTGTCATGGACTCTCCCAGTGCAAATGCTGGGATTGGTTCTAGGTGCCCAACATTGGTGCCATAGAGAGCTGTCACCATGGGGGTGCTTGTGTGTGTCAGATCTTGTAGGTTAAGGGGTCAGCCTGCCTTCCCACCTTGACTTCTCCCTGAACGCCTGCTGCGGGTTCTCAGGAGGGGCTTTGGCTGTGCCCTTCTCTCTGTGACAACCAAATGTGGAAATGGCCCCCTTCCTTTGATCCCCCCAGAGCATCCACTCACACAGGGACGAGCGTGGGGCTGACTTCACTGGTGACGTGGAGGCAGCCATAGGGGCTTATGTCACCCACCTAACAGCTCAGATGAGATTTAGAATTAAATATTAAATACCCCAATCTCAAATGTCCCCTGACCATTCCCAGAATGTTTTCCTGGTCAGTTTTTCTCCTTAGGTCTTCCTGCCTCCCTTCGTATTGCTGGGCCCTCTCCTGCTTTCTTCTCTCATTTCTGGACAACCTTCTTCTCATCTCCTGGGGCAGCCCCCTGGAAATTCAATATTTTTTTTACTATGCCTAGCAACTCTGCACTTGAACCTTTGTCCTAATTCAGTGGTTCTCAATCCTGGCTGCATGTGAGAATCGCCTGAGGGGGTTAAAAAAAATACAATTGCATGGGCTATACTGCAGATCTATTAGGTCAGAAGTTCCAGAAAGGCTAACTGCTGTAACTAACAACCATAACATCTCAGCAGCTTAACACCTTTAGTATTCATTTCTTGCTCACATCACATCTGATAGAGATTGGGTGGCACTCCTAGCGGTGACTTCGGGATCCAGCCTCTTTCCGTCTTGTGACACCATGATCTTTAAGGAGCAGGCTCCACAGGTGTCATGGAAAAGGAACAGAGAGTGTAGGAAATTGCTCAGGGATTTTATGGGCTAGGCCTGTCTGCCCACATCCATTGGCCAAAATCTAGTCACGTGGCCCTGGATTACTGCCAGGGAACCTGGGAAATATAGTCTTCTGTGGTGCTCAGGAAGACAACAGCATCTAGCCAGTCTCTGCTAGGCTGGGAGGAGAGCCTGGGAAGCCCTATGTGTCAAAAGCTCCCCAAGTGATTCTAATGTGTAGCCAAGTTTGCTGACCACGGCTTGTCTTTGACCATACCCTTGGGGTGGGGCAAATTTCCTTTTAGCTCCAAATTGGCATCAAGGTATTTTCCTAATAAAGACAATTGAATTTCTAAAAGGAATTCTGCTACCAGTTTTTCTTTTTTCTTAATCCTTTTCCCCTCCTGGCAGTGTAGCAGGTTGTTAATAGGGCAGAATGGATTCTTATCATATTATAGTTGGGAAAACTGACCGAGGGAGGTGAAAGGCTTTGTCCAGTGTCACAGAGAAAGTCACTAGCAGAACTGGAACCAGACTCCCAGAATCCTGGCTCTTAATCCTCCCCTCTCCCCCCCATGCTGCCTCCCAGAGGTGGAAGGGGATTGACTAGAAATGGGGGTGGGGGTGCAATTGGAGAAGAAGGCGCTGCTAGAGAAGGAACATGGGATAAGAAAGGGACTATGAGGGAGAGTGGAGGCTACTTTGCCATCCCTAGGTTCAGCTCCTCAAGAGCTCAGCGCACGGGCTGGCCCCGTGGCTTAGCGGTTGGGTGCGAGCGCTCTGCTGCTGGCAGCCCTGGTTCGGATCCCGGGCGCGCACCGACGCACAGCACCGCGTCTCCGGCCATGCTGAGGCCACGTCCCACATACAGCAACTAGAAGGATGTGCAACTATGACGTACAACTATCTACTGGGGCTTTGGGAAAAAAAAAAAGAGTAGAATAAAATTATCCTTTAAAAAAAAAAAAAAAAGAGCTCCGCGCACTGTAGGTGGTTGAGGAGTCAACAGTCTAAAGCCACCTGGCCCCACTTCCCTCAGGGCTGGGTTTGGTTGTGACCACAGAGCTCTGGGAGGGACATGAGCTGGCCGTGTAAGGGAGCAGGGAGGACCATCTAGCTTGTTCTATTGATCTATTTACCTAACCTAGTTGCTATTATCAAAGTTTTAATGATTTAGAAATTTGTTTTACTATCTAGTAAGGAAAATTTCAAACTACTCTCTTTTTTTTTTTTTTTTAGATTTTTATTTATTTATTTATTTTCCCCCTAAAGCCCCAGTAGATAGTTGTATGTCGTAGTTGCACATCCTTCTAGTTGCTGTATGTGGGACGCGGCCTCAGCATGGTGGGAGAAGCGGTGCGTCGGTGCTCACCTGGGATCGAACCTGGGCCACCAGCAGCGGAGCGCGAGCACTTAACCGCTAAGCCACGGGGCCGGCCCCTCAAACTACTCTCTTGATCAATTATTTTTTCTCAGTCATGCTTTCTTATTTATTCTGGAAGGTGAGCTCTAGGATCATTTTGTCAGAGTACACTCTCTTCTTATCAGGATATTGACTGGAATCGCGTTAAATCGGTCCATTAATTTGGGAAGAATTAGCACTCTTCAGTGGTCAGTCTTCCCCTCCAGGACCATGGTCTGCCTCTCCATGTACTCAGGTCTCCTTTCAGCCCAGGGTCCCCCACCCACCTGTCTGCCAAGCAGCATGTTCAGACTGACCTCTTCTCCAACAGCAACATGATAAAAAAGACAACACAGTGACTTCCTTTTTTTTTTTTTAATAATTTTATTTATTTATTTTTTTCCCCCAAAGCCCCAGTAGATAGTTGTATGTCATAGCTGCACATCCTTCTAGTTGCTGTATGTGGGACGCGGCCTCAACATGGCCAGAGAAGCGGTGCATTGGTGTGCGCCCGGGATCCAAACCCAGGCCCCAAACCTGGGCTGCCAGCAGCGGAGCGCATGCACTTAACCGCTAAGCCACGGGGCCGGCCGCCACAGTGACTTTCTTATCAAACAAAATTCATTCCTTTTAAAGAATTTTATCTCGAGGTTCTCTCTCCTCCCCCTACCTTTGGGGTTAAGATGGTCTTCCTTTTATAAAAGGGCTGTGATATTAGATTTTTTTTTTTCTTGTTTCTGAATGTATGAGTTAACAAAATATATTTTGGAAATTTTGCAGATCTGTGAATTCTCAAATCTTGGATTAGATCTCTCAGTAGGTTTAATTACACAGGTGCCCTGCATTTTGTTGGATATTTTGTATTGGGGTTGCTATTGTGAACAGGGTCTTTTTTTTCTATTATATCTTCTAATAAATCATCCAGTTCCTTGAAAAATTATGGCATAGAGCCTTAAGTATTCATTCAACGACCATCTACTGAGCCCCTTTGAACAAGGCAGGGTCCCTACATCCAGAGGCCCAGAGTCTAAGGGAGCAAATGGAAGACGGTCTTGATCAGGACTGTAATGAGAAGCTGCAGTGGCACCGCTGAGAAGCGGAGTGTGGTAGTGGTACCCAAGCATTAGTCTGTGGACCGTTTCCTCTGTGGCAACATGAGAAAATTAAAAACAATGCATAAAGTTTATCATCAAGCTGAATATATTTAATTTTAAGGATTATCCTTTATTCTGAGGTAGTGATTATAAATTTTATTCCATCACATGTGGGTGTAAGTAATACCTCATTATTTTTCTAACTTGAATCAAATGTTTCCCTGAGTCCCTGCTCATCAAAGTGGAAAGAAGTGACATCTCAGTCCTGTTTTGGAGGGCTTCTTCCCTAGAGTCACACAAAAATCTACAGGGCTTACACAGTGCCTGGAAAATGGGAGTCGGGGGTTCTAGTCCAGGCAGAGTAGTGAACAAGGTACCTTGTGCTTTTAAACAATGAGAGCCTATGTGAAACAATTTGTATTGTGTTGCTGGGCTTGTGGGAAGGAAAGTCTCCTGGAGGCCACAAAACAACCCTCATAAGTATGGTGAGTGGACAGGAAGGTGGAGTTGCCCTAAAGGCAAATGCCAATATTAGCATCATGTTTGGAAAGTTAAATATGAAGCCAGGGGCCAGGTAAGGCAACCTGAGATTCTGGTACCCAGGGACCTGGGAAGGGGCTAATCTGGTCCCAAGTTGGTGTCATGTCCTGGACCCTGACAGAGCAAATGCAAATCTTCTCTGGAGGAAGGAATCCTCAGAGATAGCCCCTAGATTTTTCCATACATTAAGATCATCCAAACATGAGCTGACAATGTGAGATCACAAAATACAAAGAAAAAACTACCATGAGTGATAGTCGATATAAACAATAATACATTTGTATATCCAAGGACTTTTGACATTAGACACAAAATGTAAACGGACTATCTACATGTAAAAGGTTTAATGAAATACAAGATGACATTACAAAAATTAACAAGTAAGAAGACACTAGAATGACCCATCAGGTTTGAAAGAACCATCTAGAACTTTTGGAAATAAAAAATACAATGATTAAAATAAAAACTAAATTTGAGAGATTTAATGGTAAATTAAACACAACTGGAGAGAGATTAGTGAACCAGAAAGTTGTTGCCCTAAGTATGGTCCTCGGACCAGCAGCATCATCAGCCCTGGGAGCTTGTCGGAAATGCAGACTCTCAGGCCCCACCCAGATCTACTGAATCAGAATCTGCAGTTTGACAAGATTCCCTAGTGATTTGGAGGCATATTCAAGCTTGAAGTACTAAAGTAGACAATAGAGCTGAAGAAATGACACAGAATGCAGAACAGAGAGATGAGAAGGGAAATATGAGGCGAGGTTAAGAGATGGCAGCTATAAAGAGAAGGTCTAAAAAAATTTAATCATGGTCAATGGAGGGATTAAAAAGAATGGAGTGCAGATAATATTTGAGAATTTCCTAGAACTGATGAAAGGCATGAATCCACATATACAAGAATTTACACCAAACAGGAAAAATAAAAAATTTACGGTCAGTAGTGAAACCGCAGAACACCAAGACAAGTGGAGAAGCAGTCTGAGAAAAAGACAAGTCACAACAATCAATCTGATGGCAGACTTCTCACTAGCAACACCTAAAGCTAGAAGGCAGAACAGTAATACAGGTATCTGCAGAATGCTGAGAGAAAATGGCTGTCAACCTAGAATTGTGTATCCAGCAAAACTCTTTCAAGAATGTTGATGAAGTAAAGAGATTTTCAGATAAAAACTGATAGAGTTTAGCATCAACAGAACTTTTTAAAAAGAAAATCTGAAATGTAAGAATCTAAGCAAGCACTGTGTGCATAAAATAGCAATTAACAATGTCTAGTTTGTACCTTCCCACAAAGAAAACTCTAGGCACAGATGCCTTCACTGATGAATTCTACCAAATACATAAAGAGGAAATATTACCAATTCTACACAAAATCTTCCAGAAAATTGAAGAGGAAGGAATACTTTTCAACTTATCCTGATACCAAGGTCAGACAGAGACCTTAAGAAAAGAAAACTCCATACCAATATTCTTCATGACCAAGTCAAGTTAACCCCAGGAATACGATGTTGGTTTAACATTAGAAAAAAAAGAATGGAGTCATATTTACAGACTTTAAAAAACCCAAACATATAATCATCTCAGTAGTTGCAGAAAAATCACTGAAAAAATTAACATCTATTCCTGATTTTAAAAAAAGCTCTCAGTAAACTAGGAATAGAAGGGAATTTTCTCAACTTGATAAAATACATCTATGAAAAGTCTATAGAAAACATCATACTTAATGGTGAAAGTGCTTTCCACCTAAGATCAGGGACAAGGCAAGAATGTCTGCTCTCGCCATCTCTTTTTAACTTTCTGCCGTAGGTTTTAGCTAATGCAAAAAGGCAAGAAAAAGAAATAACAGGCATCCCATTGAAAGGAAGAAGTAATTCTGTCTTTATTCACAGATGACATGATTGTCTATGTAGAAAATTCTATGAAATCTACAAAAAAAAGCTACTAGAACTAGGAAGTGAGTTTGGCAAGATTGTATGATACAAGATCTATACACAAAATCAATTGTGTTTCTATATGCTAGCAACAAAATCAGAAATTGAATTTTAAAAAGCAATACCATTTACAATAGCATCAAAAAATATGAAAAACTCAGGGATAAATCTGACAAAAGATGTGCTAGACCTATACACTGAAAACTATAAAGTATTGCCAAGAGAAATTAAGGAAGACCTAAATAAAGAGTTATACCGTTGGGGCCTGCCTAGTGGCCTAGCGGTTAAGTGTGTGCGCTTGGCTGCTGGCGGCCCGGGTTCGGATCCCTGGCGCACACAGAGGCACTGCTTGTCAAGCCATGCTGTGGCGGCATCCCACACAAAGTGCAGGAAGATAGGCACAGATGTTAGCCCAGGGCCAGTCTTCCTCAGCAAAAAGAGGAGGATTGGCATGGATGTTAGCTCAGGGCTGATCTTCCTCACACACACAAAAAAGAGTTATACTGTGTCCATGGATTGCAAGAATCAATATTGTTGAGATGTCAGTTCTCCCCAAATTGATCTACGTATTTAATGCAATCCCAATCAAAATCCCAGCAAGCATTTTTGGAGGTACAAATTGATAAGTTCATGTGGTCTATTCAAGATGGGCAGATCTGCTGCTTTTGCACCAGGCTTGGGGGCCGCACACTCAGATCCAGCCCCTTAGGGCCCCTCTCAGCTGCAGTGCGGGGTGCCTGTCATATCCTCAAAGTGCTACAGGTGGAGAGCACTTCCCTCCACTTTGGGGAAGCCCTCTGATCACATCACATCCTCTTGCACTCTCAGGGGCTTTCTACCTTCTCTGCTTCTGTTTTCTCTTCCCCTACGAGCCACTACCTCCTGGATGAGCTTAGAAAAGCTGTCCTCAATGGGCCTCAATGGATTAGGATTACAACATCCAATTCTACATGGAGAGGTAGGGTGGGGAAGGGAGAGCCCAAATCATTCTTTTTTCCTATCAATACTCCCTTTTCATGATAAAATGTTTGTTTTAAAGAAACAAATGGGAGGATAAAGGATAGTTTATTATTATTATTATTATTGTTATATTTAATATCCCAATTTGGCAAAGCTAAACGTTAGCAACTCTGATGTTCCCCTAATTTTTTCTGACGTTTTACCTCTCAGCAAGTCCCCAAACTGGAAACTGGCTTGCTCTCTGGGTGGGTGAGGAGTGACTTGTGGCATTCTTTGTTGAAGGGGATTGAAGAGACTCACACATCTACAAAAGATCGCAGGGCTGAATATTTTTTTGTACAAACATAAAACCAAAGTGTATCAAGATAAGGGACTTCGAAGTGGTAAGTGGTAAGGGAGTGGTCCTTCTCCCCTACCTGGTGGGTGGAGCTGGCCCAGCACCCCGGCAGCAGTGGTGGGAGTGAGGGGAGTGTGCGAGCGACTCCGAATGATACTTGAGTGTTGATAAATCCATGGAAACTTGGAATCCCATGGACGCCAATCCTAGGTTGCCTTGGAGAGAGCTCTGCCTCACAAAAGACACCCGTCTGTTTAGTGGACACTTGCTCTGAGAACGGGCAAGAGGTGGGACTGGGACGACCTGGCTGACCACCTCCTGGTCCCCAGGAAGCCCTGGCTGCCGGGGTGACAGGAGGTTCCTTCCTTCCTGTGACATTTCTCAAAGTTCTCACCAGTCTCCAGCCGAGGGATTTCTCAAGGGGGATGTCTGCTTTGGGTGAAATTTGGGGGTCTGAGACCGCCTGAAACTTGCTGCTCTCTACTCCCCAAAACCTGGGCACAGAGCCCCCAGAGCTCAGATCCAGGGGCTTCCTCTTTACGCAGAGAAGGTAAGTGGCGCTCACCCCTACCCAGGCGTCTCGGGCTGGCACCTTCTGGTGAGTCTCCTTTGCTTCTTCAGAGGGGCTCCCCCTCGCCCAGCCCACCCCCCCCCCCAGACCCTCTAGGGTCTCTCTGCAGGGCATTCCTGAGCAGTTCTCGATTGAAAAGCCCTGGTGGGAGTGAAATGGGTTCTGTCATTTCAGAAAGCTGTTAGCAATGGGTCTCAGTAACTTCACAACGGTTCACACTCTAGGGCCTGGCACTTCCACATATGCAGATCCTTCTCAGAGAAATCTCCAAATGCAGATAAAGCCTCGTGCAAAGATTCACTGTGCTGTTATGTTTCTTGTTAATAGCAAAAATAGAAACAAATATCTAGTGAGATAGAATTGAAATAAATTGAAGCACATTGATATGATGAAATATTACACAGCTGATAAACATTTTATTTATAAAAGGTTTGTAAAAACATGGAGAAATACTTATGATATAATAATTAAGTGAAAAAAGCAGGATATAAAGTTGTACGTACAAAACATTTGTAAAAGAACACCAGCAAATGATGTGGAGAAAAAAGACTGGAAGGAAATACAACAAAATGCAGTAATGACTGTCTCTGGGTAATGGCGAGACTCTGGGTGACCTGTTTTCTTCTTTTCTTCCCCCAGCTTTCTAAGTTTTGTATACTGAGCAACCTCCCATTTCACTTTTTAAAGAAAGTAGAAAGAGAAAAAATAATAGTTCTGTAATTCTACCCCCCACACTCACCACCCCCCCCCCCCAGGTAGCCAGACTCAGGGTCACCTTCAGGTTCCCCTTAGGTTCCTACTCTGTTCTCTCTCCTTCGAGTCCTGTACTCACTCCTTCCAATGTGCCCCTCACCTGGGCCTGGACCTGGGCAGGCCCTGGAAAGCCCCGGGATGGGTCATGGTGTCGTGGGCACAGCAGCCCTTATAGAGGGCAGGTGGGAGACCCCACACACCAAATGTAGACTCAAAGCTGGAAGGACCTGAGAGTCCAACAGGCCCACTGGTTCTCTAACTCGAGTATTAGAATCACTGGGCTCTTGTTAGAAATGCAGAGTCCTGGGCCGAGCCCCAGAGACGGTTTTGGTAGGTCTTGGTGGAGCCCAGGAATCACATTTTTAACCAGCTTCTTGAAGGACTGGGAGGCAGGTGGTTCACAGCCACGCTTCAAGACATCTGAATCCAGTCTAACCCCCGCATGCTCCCTCCTCACCAGCTTATGCAGGAGAAAGTGGTGCTGAGTATGAGGCTGGAAGGAAGGGAGGAGGAGGTGGGGCGGGAGGGGGTGGGGAGGCCTGATGCTGGGCGCCCGGGCCCAGGGGATTTCCTGTAGCAGATACAAGTTCAGACCAGATCTCCTGAGGCATGCCTGGCCCTGGTGAGGGTCCAGTGGCTGCCCGCCCTGCCCAGGGATGTGAACATATTATGGAGGTCCCAGCCTCTGATGGAACTGTGAGGCCACCACTGCAGGCTCCGGGGCTGACAAAGGCTTCCAAGTCAGGCAGGGGCATGCAGGAGGAGAGCCTGGGGAGGGTGGAGGAGAGCCCTGGAGTCTGGCGGGTGAACTCTGAAGCTGTAGCAGAAAGCTTATCTGAGTTAGTGCAAATCCAGCCATTCAGATTCACAGCAGGCCTGGCCTGGAGGGTGGTCTGCCGCTAGACTGAGACGAACTTTGAGAAGCCAAGCTCCTCCTCAGACACGTGGCAGGGAAGCCCTGGGATGGTGTCCCCCTCTGGGTCGTGCAAAGAGGCTTCGTCTTCCTCTGAAGTCTGTAAAGACAACAGTGGGGGTTGAAAAGCAGAGCCCAGCTGAGGGGTCTCCAAGTAGCTGCTGGGTCCATCCCAGCCTTTTCCACAGTTCCGGGCCTCTGCCCATCTGAGGGGCACAGGAACTAAGTTCTCCTCCCCAGAACCCCCGGACTCTGATTCATGCCCACCACCCCCATCCACCCATCCCCTGAGAGAGCATCCTCATGGCCTCAGGCCAGGTTCTGGCTGCAGATGTTGGAAACTGGCCAGCCCAGAGATCTTTAAGCTGTGACTCCTGACAAGCTATTAAGAATTTTCTGGATCAGGGAAAAGAGGATGTAAGCTCAACAGCCCTGGCTTCTTGAGTGAAATGGCCTAAGCCCATGGTTATGATGGGGTAGGTGGGTGGACACGGGGGAGCAGAGTTTGGGGAGCGGATGCTGAGGAAAGAGCCCTCCCTCACTTCCCTGCATTGTCAGAGGAGCCAGGCTAGGTGGCTCTGGACCCCCCGGGCCCTCTGTCCCACCTGGCTTAGGCACCGGATCTCCGTGCAGGGACTGGAGGAGGGCTTGGGGCTGGCATGAGGCCCAGTGGGCCCTGCAAGGTTGATCACGGTGTACTCCGGGACCCCGCCGTTCTGGAGCGGCTGAAACAGAGACGGGTCAGAACAGGCCGTTCTTGGCAGCAGGGATGGTCTGTGAGTGGAACAGGAGGCGGGAAATGCAGGAGGGGTGGGCAAGGGGAAGAAGGCGGGCTTCGGAGTCAGAGCCCTTCGGTCAAGTTTCCTAGTCTCGCCCTTCGGTCAAGTTTCCTAGTCTCGTGGGACCTTGGACAAGCCACCTAACCTCCCTGAGGCTCAGCTTCATCCGCTGTAAATGGGGACAAGAATCCTTCCCTCAGGGTTACAGTGAATATTCACGACAATGTTTTATCACTCAACAACTGGGAACTCCCGGAATGATTCATTCGTTTTCAGTATTGTTATTTCTATCCTTTAAGCAGAAAGAACACGCAGGCTGCAGGTTCTTTGTAACAGGCCTGGAGACAGCAAAGCTGGACGCCTCAAAGACTCACCGAATCACAAACAACACAGAAAAAAGTCTTAGGAGATTATAGTCTGAGCAGTCGCTCTTTGATCACTGAGGAAACTGAGGCCCAGGGGAGAGAGGTGGTAGTCCAGAGTGAGTGGGGAAGCCCATCTCCAGCCCGGGGCCGGGCTGTCCCCATAGGTCCTCAGGTCAGAACGCCAGGCTCCTCCATGTCCCGCTCCATTGTCCTGGCAGCTGGGCAGAGCAGAGGCTGGAGCCGGCCCCCAGCCAAGTCTCCCAAGGGCACAGCTGCCCTGAGGTGCCCTGGCCAGCAAATCCTATGGCCCTATGGGCACTGAAGCCAAAGAAAGAAGCTCCCATTTTCTGGACACCTAGGAGTGTCTCATCTCACTTGTTCCTAATCACAATCTGTGAGAAGGGAAACCGAGGCTCAGAGAGGTGATGTAACTTGCCAAACGTCACACAGCTGGCAAGAAGCTGAGCTGGGACTTGTATTCACAACTATTTGACCTCAGACCGAAGCTCTTTTCCTACACTATGCTGCCATCCTGACAGGGCATGCCGCACACTTCTCTTTGTCTCCGTGTCTCTTGTCTACCAACTGGGCCCCTGCTTTTGTCAATACCCTCACCGCAGGGGATGGGGGCAGAGGTGGATGTCTGAGCCATCTCTGGTGACACCTTCAGTCTTACAAGATAAAACTCAGAGCAGAATTTCTCGGAGGAGAAGTGACTGGGGGGCTGAAGGGACAAGGGAATGAGGGCAGGGGGAAGGAGATTTCACAAATGCTGTCACTCATGGCCTTTGGCCCTCCCAGCCCTGCCTATGGTGAGGACATGGCGGAGCTGGGCTGGAGTAGAGGACCCCCTGACATCAGGTCCATTTCCCATGAATCCCATATTTACAGCTTTGTGGTTCAGTCAAAACCCAGCCACTGCTAACCACTGACCACCGGCAGCCATGGACGTATCCCCTACTCAAGGATGACCAAATTTGAGGAAAGAACCTCATGGGGCAGAGACCAAACCACACATGTAGGCAGTGGCCAGGACCACGACCCTGTGTCCAGTGTGGGTCTCCATCTCTCATTGGTTCTTCTGCCACACTGTGGACAATCAGAGGCATTTTCTGGGTTGACGGACACGCAAGATGAGAGCCTCTGCTTCTAGACACTGGAAAAATAGTAGCAAAGATGTCGCAGGGAAGCCTTGGGAAGCGTGTCGCGTCCTGATCTTAGCCCAGCTCTCCCACCTGGGCCCTTCCAGGAGTCAGGGGCCACGGCCATCCCACGTGCATGGCCCGAGGATGGGTTTCTCTCCCAAGTCTGGAGAGAGTCTTGGTCCCAGGAGCTGGCTCCATCCCTCAAGCCCCTGGCCTTCAACGTGGAGGGTGGAAGGAGCACAGGGCGCTGCAGCCAGCCCCGCGGACCGAGGTCAGTTTCCCTGGTTCTGCCTCTTTCAGGCTGGGTTGCTGTGGGAAAGTTACTTATCTTCTCTGAGCCTCGATTTCTTATTCTGTAAGGAGGAGGAAATAATAATACCTAACTTGTGCGGGGGTAGAAGGTTTAATGACATAGGCAAGCCCCTGGCACACAGTAGGTATTCAAGAAAAGGATACATGGAGAGCTTCTAGCATTGGCTCTCTGGGGAAGGAAAATGCTGGTCTGACCCCTAACACTTCCCTCTGAGTTTTCACATCCCCCTGGGGCTCTCTGGCAGAGCGAGTAGAGTATCCTCTTCCGTCTTTGACCTGAATGTGGGCAAAGAAAACCCCAAACCCTTTCAATTCCACCTCCAGACTCTGCTAAAAACTACAGAGAAGCCAAAAGGGAAATAAACAAAAAAAAAGCAAATTTTCTCAACTGGCCATATTCCCAGGGTCTTCCTCTGACCTTCTCCATCCTTCCCCCGACAAGGGGCCGCCCCCTGCCAGCCCCTCTGCCTGCTGGCCCTGCGTCCTTTCCTGTCCCTCCCCCAGAGCAGGGGCCTCAGGTGGGCAGCGGTCCAGGTGAGCTGGAGGGCAGCAGTGCAGGGAGAGGGGCTGGCACGGGCACTCTCGGCCTCCACACGGCGAGCGGAACAGAGGTTCTCCCTCCTTCCCCAGCCCCTCTTCTGGAGTGGGTGGGGGTGAGCCCCAGGAGGCAGAGCCAGGAGGCTGGGCTCTGGCAGTCGTAGTGGCGGTCTCCATGACTTTTCCCACCTTTGGCCTTGTTGAGCTTCCTGAGACAACAACAGCTGCTCTCTGAGCCAGGGCCCAGCGCCCCATTCCCCCTCCAGCCCCTCCCCTAGGGATCGGGCCTGAGTCTTTTGTCCTTGCTGGCGCCAGGAAAGAAGGTGATGGTAGCCCCCGCTTCCTGCTCTCATGTTTAAAGGAATCAAAGTGGAGGCATCTCAGTAAACAGCTGAGGGAGGAAGGGCCGGGGTGGAAGGCTGGGGGCGGCAGGTGGGCTTAATTCTGCAGCACTCTCTGGAGGAGTGCTGGCGTGGGAAGGGATGGTCTCTCCTTGCAGGGGTCAGGGAAGGGCCCTGCAGCGGGCAGCCTTAAGGCAGGTTCCTCTCTCCAGGAAGATGAGGACAGGGACTCCCATTCCTTCTACCCCCTGGTCCCCAGAGCACCACCCTTGGCCTGGGTCTCAGGGTAGCCAAGCCACCTTGGTCTCAGAGCCAAGGAAAGCTCAGAGAAAACATTAGGGTGTTCCAGAAAGAGGAGAGATGGGTCCTGCTCTCTATTTGGGCCACGACCTGCTATGTGGCCTTGGGAAGACTTTTACCCTCTCTGGGCTCAGTTTCCTCTTCTGCAAAAGCAGACTAGAGTCTGAAGTTGTCATACTCTGGTGTGCTGTCAGAATCCCTGGAGGCCATGTTTTAAATTCAGGTTCCTGGGCCCCCCAGAGGTTTCTGCTAGGATTGGCAGGGTGTATTTCTAACAGGCACCCTGCCAGGTGTTCTGAAGGAGGTTTTGCACCAAACTTAGAGAAAGGCTGACTAGATGACGTCAAAGGCCCCCTCTGGATCCAGCTCTGATGTTCTCTCACGGGCAGAGGGCACTGGGCCTGGGACGAGCCCTGCCTGGCACCTGGTGGGAAGTCAGGAAGAGGAGGGGCATTCTGCCGGCTCGCAGCCTGAAGGGCTGATCTTGGGGCTCACACAGATTCCCCGGAGGTGGGAAGTAAGCCCTGCCTCGAGGTAGGCTGTGGAGGACCAGGTAGGGAGACACAGAGGTGGGGCCCAGGCGTCCTGACGTCCAGCCCCACGGGGATCCAACCTTGGGCTTTGGTCCGCCTCCTTCCTTACCGAGTCTGAGAGGTGGACCTTCTCATTCCTCTGTGTCTCCGTGACCAGTTGAGCTGAAAGAGACCGGAAGGAGCACCTTGAAGCCAAGAGTAGCTAGGAGTAGCCTGCAGCTGCTCCCGCAGCGGTGGATGGGCCCCCTTGCACCTGGGAGTGGGTGCTTCGCAGAGGGAGCTGGCAGGCAGGTTGGGCAGAGAAACCCCTTCCAGCTCAACCCCTTGGCAATGACCCAGCATTCTGAGATCAGTACCTGGAAATCCCCTGTGTGGGCTGGAAACCGGCTAGGGAAGTAATTCTGTGTGCTAAGGTCGTTGCTTCTTAAACCTCAATGTGCATACAAGACCCTGGGAAATTATATTAAAACGCAGATTCTAATTCAGTGGGTGGGGGTGGGGGCGTAAGAGTCTGCATTTCTAATAGGCTATTAGGGGATGTCACTCCTGCTAGCTGGGGACCACAATTTGAGAGGCAAGGTGCCAAGAGGCTCTGAGGTGACGGAGATGCTCCCATCCTGTGTCCCCATCCCCCTGCCCCCGACTCCTCTGAGGGGCCTGGGGACATGGGCAAAGCTGACAGTTTTTCCTGGGGACCACACAGGGAGGAGTCGGGATGCAGGCCCAGGATTCCCCCACAGCCACCTGCACTGGGACAACATTGCCAATTTGCAAAGCGCTTTGACACACATTTCCCTGGTGCCACCGCTTCCCAGCCGTGCAAAAACAGAGCAAGCTGCTTAACTGCTCTGTGCCTCAGTTTCTTCCCCTGAAAAATGGGGGCATTTGTAATAAGTAGTTCCAAACTCCACAGGATGGAGGAGATTAAAGGAGATAAAAGCAACGTAAGCCACACAACAGTGCCTGGCCCATGGTGGCTGCTATTACCGTTATTTCAGTTAACCCTCTTAATCTGTGCCGTCCGGCACAGGCGCCACAAGCCACACGCGGCCACTGAGCACTGGAAATGTGACTACTCCAAGTTACACAGAGTTTCCAAGACTCGATGAGAAAAAAACGAATGTAGAATGTGTATCATTAATATTTTTATATTGATTCTATGTTGAAATGACAATGTTTTGGATATCTTGTGTTAAGTAAAGTATATTATTAGAATTAACTTCACTAGTGTCTTTTTACTTTTTTTCACGTGACTACTAGAGGGTTTTAAATCTCACGTGCAGCCTGTATTCTTTCTGTCGGGCGTATATCTGAGGAAGCTGAGGCTCAGGGAAGTTAGGTGATTTGTCCAAGGTCACACAGCTAAAAAGTGGCAGAGCTGGGATTTGAACCCAAGCCTTGAAAGGGGCTAAGCGCCTCTGGAGACCCAGTGGCAGATGTGGGGCCACAGTGTCTGTCCTGCGCAAGCTCCAGTGCTCAGTCCTGCACTCCTCCGTATAGTCAGTCCTCATGCAAGGAGCTGCACCTGCAGAGACTGGGCGTGGATTCGCTGGGATTGACAAGGAGAGAAGGGACTGACTGATGAGCTCCACCAGACGTGAGCAAGCCGAGAGCCCCCCATTCTCCCGCTCCTGCGTTTGAATTGTTTTTTACTAACATTGACTGCCCTGTGGTTCCCTCAGAAGGGAGGAACAGGGCTCCTGACGCCCACATCTCAGACAGACACACTGACCCTCAAGGCCTCTCTGGGGAGGTGGGGAGACCGCAGGTGGCAGTGAGGTCCCTGGTAGAAAGCCTCCCATGCCCTCCCGTCTACCTCTGCTCACCTTCCTTCCTCCACCGGAGCATGTAGTTGCCAAGGGCAGCCAGGCCTGCGGCCAGCAGAAGGCTCAGCAGCACCAGGACCGGGGCCAAGATGTGGACCATGGGGGTGGACACCCTGCGGGTGAGATGGAAGGAGGCCAGCGCTGTCACCAGACATCAGCGGGCATGCTGTGCCCCATGACATTCTCATTCTGCGTCCCAGCCACGTCCCTGACGTTCCCAAGGAGATCAGAGGGCACCGGGGCCCACAATATCTGCTCCGTCTCAATGGAAGGGACCTCAGCCCCCACTGCCAACTTGGGAGGCACTTTCAGCCGAGTCTGAACTCGCCAGCAGTTACTCGGATGTCAGTACTTGAGTGCAGCTACAGATAACCCTCAAGAGCCAATCCTTCAGGCTGGGGCTCCAGGTGGGTAAGAAAAAAATAATTTTTTTTTTTTTTTTTTGTGAGGAGATTAGCCCTGTGCTAACATCCGCCAATCCTCCTCTTTATTTGCTGAGGAAGACTGACCCTGGGCTAACATCTGTGCCCATCTTCCTCCACTTTATATGGGACACCGCCACAGCATGGCTTGACAAGCAGTGCGTTGGTGTGTGCCCGGGATCCGAACCGGCGAACCCCGGGCCGCCGCAGCGGAGTGCGTGCACTTAACCGCCTGCACCACTGGGCCGGCCCCAAAATAATTTTTTTTATTTCATATTTTCATGTAGCGACTGAAATAAAGAGTCTGGGTAAAGGTTAATAAAGGAGTCTATTTGATAATCAGCGTGAAGAGTTGGAACCCTGGGAAACAGTTTGACAGCGCGCTCTGCTGGAACAGCTTCGGGGTGTGAGTTAAGTGTAGCTCACGTCTCTTCCACAGGCAGAGCACGTGCAGGAAGAGGAAAAGAAAAATCTTTACAACTAGAGTTCATATGTGCCAAGAAAAAGGGACAGAGAACGTGTGGGCTTTTCTCTAGATTATACATTGAAGTTAGCATAAACAAGAATTCCTCGGTTATACATCAAACAAGTTCAGAGATGCTGATGTTATCTATGTGTAGAGGGAGGCAAGGACCAGGGTCGTTCATGAGTTCCTCAATCTCTAAGAAATGCAGCCGGGGCATGTGAGAGCAAGTTCCCCTTTATCTCTTCCTGTCGTGGATCTGTCCAGCTAGCGTCGTCAGACATGAGGTGTGGGGATGCAAGGTCATTTGACACAAGCTGAGGATGGCCGGCACGGCTGCCTCACAGGCCAGCGTGGATTTTATTGTACTGACTTAAAGCCTATGCAGTTTGCTTGCTAGATTCGCCTGTTAGACCAGGGAGAGGCGTCCCACATCTGCTTGGCATGGGGTCCAGTGCAAAGTGGACAGGCAAAAGCTACTGAATTGGGGTGGCTGTCCCTGAAGCTGAAGCAGGGAGAGAGGTGGGGACTGGGGCCATGGTGGACCCTTCACCTTGGTGGACCCTTCACCTTGGTGGACCCTTCACCTTGGTGGGCCTGCATGTCCAGGCAGCAGGGCTGCTGGCCCCTGAGTGTAGGTTGTTCACCGCTCAAGGGCCCTGCTGAGCGGGGAACGGGGACTGAATCTGCCCTCTGTGCCGCAATCTGTGGCCACGACAAGAAGCTGTGTTTGCCTGGAGGAAGGAGTGTTAGGTTCTTATTTGCTCAAAGGCACCTCATGGTTTGATGATGGCCTGAAAGGTGCCCTTGGTCACCTGGGGCTCACCTGGACTTAGAACTGCTGCTGCTGGGGACAAGACTGGCATCCTCTGCCGAGGTGGAGTCCAGCTCTGTGGCTGGGTGGGAGGTCCCTGCATGAGGAGAGGTGGCTTCGTGAGGAGAGGTCACTGCGTGAGGAGAGGTCGCTGCGTGAGGAGAGGTCGCTGTGTGAGGAGAGGTCTCTGCGTACAGAGAAGTCGCTGCGTGAGGAGAGGTCGCTGCGTACGGAGAGGTTCCTGCATATAGCGAGGTTCCTGCGTGCTGGGACGGGGAGGGCCCTGTGAACGGAGAAGCCTCGGGCCCTGTCTTCCCCTGCTTGGCTGTGGTGACTGTCGGGTGAAGACCAGGAGAAGCTACAAGTCCAAAAGCAATGCCTTAGCACCTTCTCTGACCTTTGAATCCCAGCAGCCCCAGACCTCTGACCCTTGACCCCTGAACCCTAGCCTCCCTGGGACCAACGTCTCAGAACATCTGCAGCTAAAGGACACCCCAGGAAGCAAACAGAGGCCTAGATGAAGCTATTCTGAGCAAGTAGACCATACCTCTGCCTCGCCCCAGGCCTCTGCATGGCTTCCAGCCTTTTCGTGCCGGCAGCCTGTTCTCTCCCTGGGGAGGGGCAATCACAGCCCCTCCCTCCTCCAAGACCCATTCCAGAGACCACTCAGCAGATGCCTTCCTGCCCTCCCCCTTCAGTCCTGGCCAATTGTCACCTCTGCCCTCACCAGAAAGTCCTCATGTCACCATCACATGCCCACCCCACCACCTATGCCTCGGTGAGGCCTTGACCTCCTTCAGCAGCCACAAGGCGTGCAGGGCGGTGTGCCAGGGACTGTCTAGAGGGCCCGGGGAGCCTGCAATTCCTCAGCTGAGAGTCCAGCTCCCGGCTGTGAGCGCCAGAAAGCGCGGTGTCTGGCACCAGGCAGGCATTCACTGGAGGTTTTTTTAAAAAGGAGTTGGGGGGCTGGCCCCGTGGCTTAGTGCTTAAGTGCGCACGCTCCACTACTGGCCGCCCGGGTTCGGATCCCAGGCGCGCACTGACGCACCGCTTCTCCGGCCATGCTGAGGCCGCGTCCCACATACAGCAACTAGAAGGATCTGCAACTATGACATACAACTGTCTACTGGGGCTTTGGGGAAAAAAAAGGAGGAGGATTGGCAATAGATGTTAGCTCAGAGCTGGTCTTCCTCAGCGAAAAGAGGAGGATTAGCATGGATGTTAGCTCAGGGCTGATCTTCCTCACAAAAAAAAAAAAAAGGAGTGGGGGAGGGACAGGAAAACAGTTCACTCACTCAATTCTGGGGGCTGAGTTTGCCAAGCTTTTGCCTTGGGCTGAAGGCTCGTTGTAGCAAGAGGCTGGAAGGAGGGCCTGGGGGAGGCAGGACAGCAGGGCCCTGGAGGGAAGGGAGAGGCTGGTCTCAGGGAGGCCAGGATCACTGCTCTGAGCAGATTTCCTGCCCTAGGAGCAGCCAGCAGCTTGCCCACCCCCACCCCCACCTCCCCTCAGAGCATCGCCATCTTCTCTCCTCAGCCACTCTGGAGCCGCGGATGGCAGATTCCAGCTGACTGCTGGCCGTCCCCTCCTGCAGTCCCCTTGGCTTCCCCCTCAGCTCAGCCCTGCTTTTCTTGTCCCCCAACTGCCCACCAGCCTGTGCTTTCCACGCCACCTTCACGCCAGCGCCAGTTCCGTCTCTAAAATACATACTGGATCTCATCGCTCCCTGCTTCAGAACAGCCAGTGGCTCCCCGTTGCCTATAAGCTGAAGTTCCAACTTTTTAGCCTGCCCTTTGAGGACTTTAAACTCAGACATCAACCCACCCAGTCAGCTTCACCTCTTCCCCACCTGGTGCGCAGCCCTACAGAGTCGCCTCTGTTCCCACGCAGCGAGCCTCTGGCCCGCCTCCACCACTTTGACATGCTGTTCCTCTGTGTGTGATGCTTTTCCTTTCCATCTCTGCCTAACACACTTCTTTGTGTGCTTCAGTGCCGGCTCAAAAGTCAACTCCTCCATAACGCCTTCCATGGAAGGAGCAAATCCCTGCCCTCTGCGTCCCCATGGCTCCCTCTGCACCGCTGGGGGAGCTGACGCCCAATCAGGCTGAACAAGCTGTTTCCCGGGTCTCCCGCTAGGCTGGGACCCCTCAAGGGCAAAACGCTTGTTCTCTGTGCCCAGCACAGTGTGGCCAAACCCCCGGAAGTCGCCGAGCTCCCGACTCCCCCACGTCCATCTGTTGCCTCCTTCTGATTCGTGCCATCCAGACTCTCTCCCTCTCTCTGCCACTCTCTATTCTAATGCCAGGTCAGTTTTTCTGAGTAAATGATCAATCTTCTGCAGATAAAGAGAACTTACTTTTTCCTTTCCAATACTTATACTTCTTTATCTTGTCAGATGTCATTGCCTAGGGCCTCCAGGCAGTGATGAACAAAAGAAATGAGAGTGGGTCCTCTTCTCTTGTTCTGACTTCCCTAGAAATTCTTCGTTTCCCCAGACTCAGTGGTGTGCTGGAGATGGCTCGCACTGGCTGGGGAGGGCTGAGTGTTAGTTTCTCAGGGATTTTGTGAGCCGGTTATTAAACTGTTGATGGCTGGAAACTGGCCACGGCAGAGGCATTTACACTACAGAAACTGGCAAACACTACAAATCAGAGCTTCCCCTGCTAGTTGTTAAACATTCCCCAGCACACCACTGCCGTTAGCCTTCTTTATTTTCAAAATCCCAAGTGTCATTAGAGAGAGGCCAACAAGTTCTGATACAGGAGGAAAACATAATTATGCATATATTATACACAAATAAATAATTATAAATGAAGGTAAGAATAAAAACAGGAGAGCTTCAGATACAGGTAAAATTGATCACGCTAGGTAAAAACGAGGTCTGAATACTGGTAAGAATAGGAAGAGATCAGAGACTCTTGTAAATAATGGAGAACAAGTTCAGTGTGGTTTTGATGCTGCTGTTATTATTTGGTGAGGTTACCTTTATTTCCTTGAATTAATTGAAAACCCATGGATGATGGGGACCTGGCAGTGGGCATGGGCCTGGGGATGGGATGGGTCCCAGCTACAGGGCCAGGAGAGGGAAAGACCAAACACCAAAGCCAGAAACGACCTGCATTTGAATCCTCACCACTTCCTGCCGTAAGACTTTAGAGAAATTGTTTCCTCTCTGGGAGCCTCAGTCCCCATCTGTGAGATGGGAACCTATCTCACCCTCACTAACTGACAGCCTGGGGCTGCCCATCCCCCTGGGCCTCTCTGGCTTCTCTCTCCTCAGCTCAGCAGGTCCACGTGGGACTCGGGCACCCAGAGAGGTGCTCCATCCCCAGCCCGACCCCGTGGCTCCAGCCCCAGCCCCCTAGAGTCCCTGAGCTCCACAAGGCCCTCTGAGGCTGGTTCCCAGGCACTCCTTGCACCTGTCCTCATACTTGAAGCTCTGGGGAAGAGGAGGCCAGAAGGGAGAGCCAAGGCCACAAGCAGGGTGAGGCCAGTGTGGCCACGGCAGGTGACGCTGTGGAGTGGGTCCGGGATGCAGCCATGGCGGGCTCAGCCTGAGGAATCCTTAGGAATATCTCTGACTCCAGGGAGGAATCTTTTTTGTTCTGTGGGATGTCCGTCTTGTCCCCAGCCCATGGCAGTCTCTCCCACATCTGGGCAGAGAGGAGAGGCACTGAGCGTGGAGTCTGACAGGTCTGAGTTCCATCCCGCTCTGTCCCCGACTAGTGCTGTGACCTTGGGCAGCAGGAGTGAAAGAGTAGCTGAGGCTCGGGCCACACCATGTGCGCCCCAACCGCAGCTGAGCGTCATCTCACTGAGTCCTCGAGACCCCCGATGAGGCTGGTGCGAGCATTACGCCCCTTCGTGACAGGGAAACTGAGTCCACCACTGATCACCTACCCACCTCTCCCTCTCCCTCTGCAGCTCCTGGCCCCCAGCCGGGGAAGGAGAGACACGTGTTACCTGGAAAGACGAGCAGAGAGACCAGGGAAGTCCAATCAAAGCCCAGTCTTTCGGCCCCACACCAGTACTTCCCCGTGTCCTGCAGGGTGAGGTTCCTCATGGTCACGGTGAGCTTGAGCTCCTGGGGGCTGTCTCGGATGGACACCCTGCCCTCCGTCCTCTCCTGGCCATCTTCTTCTGCATAGATAGTGCCAGAGCAGTGGGAGATCAGGATCCTTTTCTCCCTGCACCAGTATTTCTTGCGTTCCCTCAGCTTCTCCCCGTAGGTGCACTGCAGGGACACCGTGTCGCCTTCAAATCCACGGACCTCCTTCGGGCCCTTCAGGGCTCCATAACCTGAAACCATAGCAGGGATGAAGGTCAGAATTCCCTGGATTCAAGTACCAGGGTCAAGACCACACAGCCCTTCTGCGGGCAGCCCTGTAAAAGCTGGTACTCCCCTCCCCTACTGGGGGACCTTGGGACCGGGCCACAGCTGTTTGCCTAACCCTGGCGTATTGAAGGGAGGTGGTAGAGAAGCTCTAGATTCAGACAGCCCGGAGTTCAAATCCCAGCACTGCCACTCAGTAGCTGTGTGACCCTGGAGAAGTTGCTTGATATCTCTGGTCCTCTGAGTTTTCTCATCTATAGATGACAATAATGTCCTATTTCATTGAATTAAGATGCTATCATATGTAAGAGCCACAATAACTTTATATGCCACTAACAAAAAACATTGTCAATTGAAAACTGACATCAGTTATAAGATGCATCCTGATATTTTATGTTAAAAGGTAAAAAAAAGAAAAGCAGGCCTGTGAACTGATGAAATGGGATAATTCTTTATCTCTTGGGGTTGTTGTGAGCAATATAGCAGAGATTCAAGAAATATTTGCTGAGTTTAAGATGGCAACCATATAGGGGTGTCTTGTCTGCCTCCAGGCTTGGCCAGAGTAGGGAAACGAAGATGAGAGAGGTAAAGCTTCTCTCACAGCCACCTAGCCGTGAAGGGGCTGGTACCCACAGGTCTGGGAGAAGAGCTGGCTCTGGGTTCCAGAAACAGCAAGGGCAGCCCCGCTTGAGGGCTGGGGCGGGCGAAGCCTGCAAGGATCCCGCAGCGGGGCTGGGTCACAGGCACATGCGCTTCGGAGAAAGAAAAGGTTGGTTCAGGAGGTCGTCTCTCTGCAGACCCAAAGGGCGAGCTTGGACGTGAGCCCCACATCCCTCCACCACGCGCCCAGCCCCATCTCACCTGGCAGCACGAGGCAGCCCCACAGCAGGACGAGGGGCCGCATGGTGGGCACTGGACACGCGCAGCACACGCCGGGAACTGGGAGCTTTAACTTCTTGCAGATGCGCCAGATCAGGACAAGGAAGGGAGGGGAGGGGCCGTGAGGGTCACTCCTCCGCGCGCCCAGCCCGGGGAGGCGCCTCTGCCGTTCCCTTAACTGACCCTCGGTGCTCACCTCCCCCTCCCGGCCTGAAAACCCACTGGAGCGCTCCTCCCACAGCCGTCCCCCTTCCCGGCGGTCTTAACCAGGCCCCCGGCCATGCGCCCCCGGGGGGGGGGGTGGTTCTGTGCGTAGAATTCAGGGAGTCCATAAATTTGGATGGGGAAAAATTACATATTGACTTTCACTACCCATTAAAAATTACATATTGACTTTAACATTTGTGTTTTCCTTCTGTTATGAGTGTTAGTTGTGTCTGTCACCGATACAAATCACTGACACCAACACATCAAGTTGTCGCAGATAGCTCGAAATATCGAGTAGCACTGAGGAGATACTAGTTAGTTAGATACTAGTAATTAGTTACTAGACTTGCCACTATTTAAATCGCTAATAAAACACATTTATCACTATATTACACAATTATAAATATTTTGATAAGCACTTCAATATTACTGGTTTTCTCTCATGTGTATGTATTTTATTTTACATACGTAAAAGACCATTACCCTGAGAGGGGACCCATAAGTTTCCCCCAAGTGGAGAATAGCCCAAAGTGGTCAATGGTCCAAAGGTTAGGGGCCCTGCCGCAGGGCCCACTGCGCCCTCCTCCCCCATCACCTCCGGCAGGGCGCAGTACCTCCCTTGGCCACAGGGCGGCGGTGCAGGCGGGGTGATGAAAGCTGTAGGGCTGGGCTGAGCGGGTTACCGGAGCCACCGGCAGGCGGCGCTGCAAGGCTGGTCTCCCTAGGCGCGCTGAGCTATCTTGGCCTTGAAAAGAATGAATTCGTGGTTTCCCACATCAGAATCGAATCCTCCTGGAAAGGAACAAAACAAACATGCACACTAGAGGGAGCCCTGACACATCGTTTTCCAAAATAGCTCTGTCGGGTTTTGTTTTCCTAATTGCCAAGTTCATACAGGTTGTAAGCAAAATTTTACACAATACAGAAATGTAAAAAAAAAAAAGATAAAAAAGAGTGGGGACGTTTCCTGTAATTCGCCTCCTCCCTTAGAAAACCATTTTGGCATATATGCTTCCATATCTACGGGTGGAATTTTACCCACTTGGAGGGTTAATAGTTGAAGCATGAACTCAGTGGTTCTGGGAGGGGAGATTGTGCATGAGGGTGTGATTCTGGTGATGTGGAGAGAGGTGTTTTACTTTCACAGTGATGGGGGCACTGCTGGCATTGAAGGCGCAGGGACAGAGATTCGCGTTGGTGAAAACCATGTTACCATGATCTCAGCCCAGGACCTGACCCGGTTCACACGTTCGGGTTACAAAAGGTAATCAAAAACACAGGTTAAAATAATATTTATTCTAGCGTTTGATAGTATATTTCTGCTCTTTCATTTTTTTTGTTCTTATGAGAATAATTTCTGATCTTCTTACTTTTCTTAAATCCTGACTCATTTCTTATAAAGCAGGGCAAGTGTCTGACGCTTCGTTATGTTTTCTAGTGTCACGGGGCCTGAGCACTGACATTTCAAAATATGTGCTAATTTGGTTACAAATTGTTTTCCTTTTAGTCTTCCTCGCTATTACAACTCAGGCATTATATTGTGATTTTTAAAAGTTAAGTGTGTGGGAAGGCAGATTACTTATGATCCTCATTTCAGGAGAATAAAGGAAGTGTTCCCCAAAATTTTATTTTTAGGAAGAGGGTGTTGGGTCTCTTATGCATCCTTCCTGCCCTCTTCATGCCTATGTGAGGTCCCTCCCTCCACCCTCCCAGCCCCACACCCAGCCAGGAGCTAGGCCTGAGGACGCTGTTAGAGACAGGTCTTCCAGGCCCAGAAGTGGTGCAAGAGTTGGGGAGAAGGGCCAGAGTGAGGCGCTGGCATGGGCCTTGCAGCTGGTGCTACTGCAAGGGGTATATGGGGGCAACGGATAGACCCCCACTGGAGGGGTCGGGGATCTGAGAGGAGAGGACACCTGTGTCCTGCTTGCTACCCAGAGTACTGGGAGGTGCCCTGCCATCATAGGACAGCAGTGGGGCAAAAGGCTCCTGGACCTGTGAGCTCGTGGCCGCCTCCTCACATCCTCCTGACATCCGTGTGCCGGAGAGTGGCTTGGCTGCGCCTGCAGGTGCTGTGGCTGGGACGAGGGGCTGGGCAGCAGACACGGGGAGGAAGAAACAGCCACCCTGGAGCCTGCAGGAAGTTGGAGAGCCCGGCGGATGCCAGCACGGGCAGACAGTGACGCAGGCTGCCCCTGCTTCTGTAGGCCTGATGGTAAAGACTTCCAGGACCCAGAACCACCTTAGGGAGAAGGGAGGGCCGGGGAGAGCCTTGAAGAGATTGTTTATTCTGACTCACCTGAGAAAACCCGATTGAAACGTAAGTCCCAGCTGCAGGGTGGGGTTTAGAAAGGCCTGTTAGCAGGACAGACAAAATCTGGCAAAAAAGGGCCCAGCTCGACAGGCGCCACTTTGTTACCCCGGTTCAGTTTCCCTTGGGTTTGGACTTGCTTGGACTAAGTCACTTCCGCTGATCCGGGATGGTCATTTGCTTCCCTTAGATCAGGGTTTCTCAACATCAGCACTATTGTCATTTTGGGCCAGATAATTCTTTGCTGTGGGGGGCTGTCCCCCCACAATGTCCCCGCATTACAGAATGGTTAGCAGCACATTTGGCCTCTACCCATTAGATGCCTCTACCCACTCTCTGCCCCCTACCCCCAGTTGTGACAATTAAAAATGTCTGCAGACATTGTCAAATGTCCCCCTGGGAGGCAAAATTACTCTGGGTTGAGAACCACTGCCTTAGATGATGAATGACTCTATGAAAACAATAAAAGTGCAAGTGGAGTAAGTTGTGTTCATACAGGTGCAGTAAGAAGGTCTTGGATACAGGAGAGTGAGCTTCCTAGCACAACCCCAGAATTAGGCAGACTTTATGCAGCCATAGGCAGCGCCAGAAAACTGCAGGCCTCCCCCCCACAGTGGGGCTGGGGCCGTCCATGTCATATTCCAGGTGAGGAGCAGCAGAGCAGAACACACACCCTCTGCAGGCGAGCCAGCTCCCAAGGGAAAGGGAAGAAAAGAGGGCTGGATGACGCATACCTGTATTCTCCTTCCAATTCATCCATCACATACACGAAGGTGTGGAGCGAGACCAAGGGTGTTACACCAGTGGGGCTCTCTCCTCATGGAAGGACGCATCAGGAGTGGGGAAGATGTGTCCCCAACAAAGATGGGTGAGCCACAAGCTGGAAAGAGCCTGGATCCCCGAGTCACCCCTTGGCAGAAAGCTGCCCCGACAGCTACCAAGCCTGCAGCAGCCTCAGGTGAACAAGCAGACTTTTGCGTGTTTATCGCTGAGACTCTGTGGTTAGTTTGTTGCTGCGGCATAGCCTAACCCGCCACAAAGTTTCTGTTTTCTCATACACGTTCCATCCTCTGTTCTACCGACAGCTCCCCCATCCCCAGCAAGTTGCAAACTCAATTTTTCAACTTCCTCCACTGGAACAAATTTGAAAACTCCTTTCGAGATTTTTATGTTGACTGCTTTAAGGATTTTTTACTTTTAGGAATGACAGTGAAATGATGGGGGAGGGCAGCCGTGGAAGATGACGTAATTAGGACCATCCTCCCTCAGAGGCTGGATGAAATAGCATATATTTTAAAATCTTCTCAAAAACATTGAAAGCTGAATGCAATGTGGTAACTTGGATCAGATCCCAGAACAGAGAAAAGATATTAGTGGAAAAACTAGTGAAATACTAATAAAGTCTGGAGTTTATTTAATAGTAATGTACCCATGTTAATTTCTCAGTCATGACAAATGTGCCAAGGTCATGTAAGATGCTAACGCAGGGGGAAACAGATAGAGGGAAGGATATTCAGGAACTTTCTGCACTACCTCTGCAACTCTTCTGTAAATCTAAAATTATTTCAAATATAAAGTTTATTTAAAAAAAAAAAAAAAAAGCAGTGAAGAGCTAACAAGAGCATGCGGGATTACCAGGCCGAGGTCTGCAGGTAGAAACCCAGAAAGTGAGCATGCGAGGGGCCTTTGTCCTGGGGAGCACTTACTGATTCAGAAGCAGCAGCTCAGGGCATGAGCCTGGAGTGGGGGCCTCCAGGGGGTAGATGTAGTATACGTTTCTTAATCCCTTTAGGCTAGGACCCCAAAGGGCCGCACTTTGGGAGAGGGGTGAATTGCAAATAAACCAGGCCACCGTGGACTTTCACTCAGCTTCCTGTCATTTAGGTGTCCCCGGAAACTTCAAGCTTTGAACTTGAATTAAAAATGGTCCTGGTCTGGTAGCACCCTCCCTACACCTACCCCCCAGGTACCTTAAAGATACCAGTGGAAAATCCTTTCTGGAGGAAAAGAGTATCAGCCTAAAATTATTTTAAAGACGTTTTTCAGGGGCTGGCCCGGTGGCGCAGCGGTTAAGTGCACGTGCTCTGCCTTGGAGGCCCCAGTGTTCGCAGGTTTGGACCCCAGGCGAGCACTGACGCACCGCTTGTCAAGCCACGCTGTGGAGAAGTCCCATGTCAAGTAGAGGAAGATGGGCATGGATGTTAGCCCAGGGCCCATCTTCCTCAAAAAAACCCCAAAAACCTGTTTTTTCAAATACAACTCAATATACCATCAAAGATACCAGCTGTGTGAGGAGACAAGACTCCGTAAACGAGAATGAGCAGAAAGCTGACAGCAGAAACAGCCATGGAGACTCTAGGTATCAAAAAAAGCAGGACCAGCCTGCACACAACTGTTCTGACTATGTTCAAGGAGGTAAAAGTCAAGCCTGAAATCTTTGGCAGGGAATTGGAAAGTATGAAAAATGACATAGCAGATTTGAAAAAGAATGACATAAAATTCTATAACTGAAAAAATAACGATAATTAAAATTAAGAATCCAGTGGATGAGTTTCAGGTTAGACACAGCTGAAATGACAACAGTGACCTGGAAGACGCATCAGGAGAAACTGTCCAGAAGGAAACAGAGACACCAAAGGACGGAAAATGGGGAAGAGAGGGTAAGAGAAGTGGAGATTAAAGTGAGAATGTCGAGCATATGTTTTATTGGAGACCCAGAGTGAGAGAAGACAGAGGATGTGACACAGCCAGCAGCAAAATAAATAATTGCTGAGAATGTTCAGAATGTGAAGAAACACAGCATGTCTTCTTTAACATGTGTGTGTGTGTGTGTTTATAATATTTGGGGTACTAAAGCCTGTGGCCAGGGGCGTGGACCCCTCTTGCCCGGTCCAAGGGAGGTATAGTAGGGACACTTGATGGATGATGAAGGTAGCACAGTAGAGTACTGGGGGAAGGATGGTCTTTTCAGTAAGTAGCATTGGGTCATGTAAGTACCCACAGGGAAAAACTATAAGACTTGATCCCTGCCTCCATCACACACAAAAACCAGTTCTAGGTGGATTATAGAACTAAATGTATGGGGCAAAATGATAAAGCTTTTCGAAGATAGTATAGCATATCTCACGGGCTCGGGGTAGGGAAAGAGATCTTAAACAAGACCCGAAAAGCACAGACCACAGAGGAAAAGACTGATAGGTTAGACTGTGTTAAAATTAAAAATTTCCTCAAAAGACACCATGAAGACCAAAAGGCACACCCACAGAGTGGGAGAAAATATCAGCAGCACACATCACAGATGATAAGGATAAATCGTAAAAAAAAGATAACGTTGAGTGAAAGAAGCCAGGCATACAAAAGACATATTGTGTGATTCCATTTAGAGGAAGTTTAAAAACAGACCATAGGAAGCGGTATTGTATTGTAATATAATACTTAGACGGTAAAACCAGAAAGCAGAAGTGATTACTATAAAAGTCAGGGTAGTGGTTATCTCTGTGGGAAGATGCTGTGACCTGGGAGGCGCACACGGGGGCTTCTCAGGCTGGCAGAGTTTATTTTTTCATCGAGTGATGGCTACACAGGTGTTCACTTTTGACTAATTTGCGACGTGGTCTTGTTTATGCACTTTCCTGTGTGCACATTCTATTTCACACACACAAAAATTTTTTTTTGAGGTGGAGTAACAAAAACAAGAAACAACAGGAAAAGTTAGAAATCTCCAAAAAAAAGTAGTTACAGTACTTTCCCTCATTTGCACTGAGATGTAAATGAACTGAGCCCACCTTCCCTCAGACTCTCCTGACTCACCGTTCTGAAGCGTGTCTGGGAGGCAGCCCATTTCTTCTCTTGCAATTATTCCCTGTTCCCTTTCCCTTTGGTGTCTGGGCTGAATGCCAAACCAAACGATGCAGACCTGTAGGCTGAAGCAGATTCTGTTACCTCTTTGAGGATCATTGACATTCTTTTCCAGAGCATGCTTCCTATTTTCTCCTCTCCCTGTGAAGATGGACCCCCCAGATCATTCATTCCTCTGGCCTGGATCTCCTCTTCCTGTTTCATCTGCAGCTGCCCTGACCGGTGCATTGTGACTAAGTCCCACCTGGGTGAGACGGACCCTGCCTGAGCTTCTAGCCATCTCTGCCACCTCTGCTCTGAGTCACCTTCTTTGTGCTGGGGGCAGCCCAGTCCCCAGCCCTCCAGCTCTAAACTCTCACTCACTCAGATATTTCTCTCTGCTTGCTTTTCCTTCTGACCTGCTTGCCCAACTCTCCCCTGAGCTAAAGGACATGTCCATATAAACATTTTAGTAAATACGGCTGAATCGTCTTCCAGAAAGTTTGCACCAGATACACTCTTTCCAACTTTGTAAACGTGTTTATTTCCCTATATCCTTGACAGCACTAGATGTCAACAAACTTAAACATTTTTGTCTCAATAGGTGAAAAGGGACATCACTTTTTACTTTGGTTTAGAATTCTTTGATTGTGAGTGAGGTTGTGCATCTTTCCGTGTGTTTATTGGCTGTATGTATTTCTTTTGCAGCAGCTGTCTATTTTCTTTGACCATTTTTCTTTTTTTAAATATTTTCTTAGTGATTTGTGTTTACTCTTTTAAATTGAGGAATTTAACTGTTGATTATAGTGCATATGATATTATATCATGTTACAAATAATATTTTTGTCTACAAAAGTGTTTACATTTTAGTCACATATCTGTCTTTTTCTTTATAGATTTGCATTTGGATTTTGCTTAGAAAGGCCTTCTCTCCCCCCAAGATTATAAAAATAAATCCACTGGGAAAGTATTTTGGTGTGAGGAGTGAGGTAGGGATCCAGCTTTCTTTTTGTCTTTTTAAAGAGTAGCTAGTTGTCCCCACACTATTTTTTTTCAGTAATTCCTCTCCCCCACTTATTTATAATGTCATCTTTCTAAAAAGTTAAATTACCATATACATGAGGACTATTTCTGTACTTTCTCTTCTGTTCTATTCGTCTAGATGTTGATGGTTTCTTCGATACTAAACTTTAAAAAATTGTTTTCATATCAGAAATGTTTCATAGCTCATAGGGCCAGCACCGCCCTCCACCCACCCCACCTGTCCCACAACTCTTTTTTTTTCAGAATTTTCCTGCTATTCACCAATGCTTATTTTTCCTGATGAATTTTAGTAGCATTTAATAAGTTGCCTCTGAAAATCCTGTTTATAGTTTAATTGGGATTACATGGGGTTTGGAGATTATCTTAACGTGAATTGACATATTTACAGTATCGAACTGTCCTTGCCTCTGTCTATTTGAGTTATAGTTTGTTATATATATCCTTTACTAGCCTTGTAAAGGTTTTTTCCCCATATGTCAATAGGTCCTTCACTTTTCCTATTAAGTTTATAACTTGGTATTTAATCTTTGGTTGCTATTTTAGTTTGGAATTTTTCTCTTTCGTTATAATTATTTATTTTTGGTCATAGGAAAGTCATTGAATTTTTAATATCAGTTGTGTTCTCTGCCATCTTATTTAATTTTCTCATCATTTGTATTTTTAGTCAATTGTTTGGAGTTTCTCGGTAAAACACGTGTCGCCTGTGCTGCCTCCTTCTTTCTAGTGTCTCTGCCTGTTCTTTCTTTCTCATCTGCTCACGTTGGGCAACACACCCAGAGGGATCTTAAATGACTCCAGTGATGGGAGGCCCCCGGGGCTGGATAATTACATGCAAGCACATTTATGGTTGATATGTCTTCTTGATCAACTGATCCCTTATCATCATGAAATATCCCCCTTGTCCCTGGTAATAGTCCTTGTTTTGTGATCTACTTTACCTGATATTAAAGTAGTCACTTCAGTTTTCTTAATTAGTATTTCCATGGGAAATATTTCTTCATTCATTTTCTTTTAGCATATCTGTGTCTTTATGTTTCAAGTGAGTTTCTTCTAGCTAGCACATAGTGAAGTCTTGCTTTTTTAATCCAGTCCGACAATCTCTGTCTTTTAACTGAAGGATTTAGACCATTTACTTTTTACAAAAATGACTTTATTGAGATATAATTTCCATACCATAAAATTCGTCCATTTAAAGTGTACAATTCAGTGGTTTTTAGTATACACACAGAATTGTAAAACCATCACCATAATCTAATTTTAGAACGTTTTCATCATCTTCAAAAGAAACCTAGTACCCATTATTAGTCACTCCCCACCTCCATCCCCCAGCCTTGGCAACCACTAATCTTTCTGTCTTTATAGATTTGCCTGTTCTGGATTTTTCATAATAATGGAATCATACGATATGTGGTCTTTGTATATGACTTCTGTGACTGACTTCTTTCACTGAACATAATGTTTTGAGTTTCTTCCATATTGTGGCATGTATCAGTATTTCATTCCTTTGTATTGCTAAATAATATTCCATTGTATGGTTATACCCCAATTTATTTATCCATTTATCAATTGATGGACATTTGGATTTTTTCCACTTTTCGGCTAATATGAGTAATACTGCTTGAACATTCTGGTACAAGTTTTCATTTTCATTTCTCTGGTGGGTGTAGCTAGCAGTGGAATTGCTGGATCACATAGTAACTCTATGTTTAACCTTTTATTCACCTTCATTTTTGAAAGGTTATTTAAAAAAATCACATATGGATGCCTTTTCAGCATCTATGGAGATAATAATATGAATTTTTCACTTTTTATCCCATTAATAGGTTAGATTACTGTATATGGTGTTATAGATTTCCAAATATTAAACCATTTTAAGAATATACTCTACTTGATCATGGTGTATTATTCTTCTGGTGTTCTGGTGAAATTGTCAGCTAATATAGTTTTTAGGATTTTTTCATAAACGAGACTGGTTTGTAGGGTTGGTTTTTATTCTATTTTTTGCTTTCTTTGACAGGTTTTAGTATCAATGCTATGTTTACTTCATAAAAAGAGTTTTGAAGATTTCCTTCTATTTCTATGTTCTAGAAGAGTTAAATATCTGTTCCTTAAGTGTTTGGTAGAATTCTGCAGAACTATCTGGTGTTTTTGAAGCAGTAATTCTTTGACAACTCTATCGAAATTGGTTGGTTAATATTTCTCTGTCTTCTGGAGTAATTTAGTTAATTTGTATAGTAATAATAAACTGGGTTTCTGGACCAGCCAAGTCAAGGCCTCTGAGTACAGTGACAGCATAAAGATCACAACAGCCCAGGATTCATACGGTATGTATTTTTCACGTCTGCCTTCTTTCATTCAGTATATTTTGACATTCACCCACGTTGTTGCACGATAGGGATAATCTTCAAATGGTAGTTTGTTTCTTTTTACTGATTAGTAAATATCCCACTGTACAGATATACCATGATGTATTTATCCATTCACTTGTTGATGGACATCTGGATTGTTTTCTGGTTTGGGTTATTATGAATTAAAGATGCATGGAATATTGTTGCACAGGTGTTGTGGGTAGATGGTTTTATTTCTCACGGATAAACACCCAGGAGCGGAATTGCTGGATCACAGGGTAGATGCATGTTCGACTTGTTAAAGAAGTCGCCAAACAGTTTTCCAAAGTGCTGGTTCCATGTTATCCACACAAGGCAGTCTGAAAGCTCAAGTTGCTCCACATCCTTGCCCACCTGGGTGTCCTCGGTCCTCTTCACACTAACCCTCTGGTGCATGCATACGGATACCTGCTTGTGGCTTTAATTTGCATTTCCCTGATGACAAAGGATATTGGGTGAGCACTTTCTCATATGCTTATTGGCTATTTATGTATGTTCTCTTGTGAAGTGTGTGTTCACATCTTTTTCCTGTTTTTTGGCTGTGTTGTTTGTCTTTTTATTATTGAGTTGCAGGAGTTCTTTATTCTGGATACAAGTCTTTTTTTTTTTTTTTTTTTGGTGAGGAAGATTGGCCCCTGAGCTAACATCCCTACCAATTTTCCTCTATTTTGTATACTGGACGCCTCCACAGCATGGCTTGATGAGCGGTGCGTAGATCCGCACCCAGGATCCAAACCTGCGAACCCTGGCCCCCCAAGCAGAGCACGTGAAATTAACCACTACGCCACCTTGCTAGCCCCATGGGATACAAGTCTTTTGTCAGATATATCTGTTATGAGTATTTCCTCTCAGTCTGTGGCTTGCCTATTTCTTTTCTTTTTTTTTTTTTAAATTTTTATTTGTTTATTTATTTTTCCCCCAAAGCCCCAGTAGATAGTTGTATGTCACAGCTGCACGTCCTTCTAGTTGCTGTATGTGGGACGCGGCCTCAGCACGGCCGGAGAAGCAGTGGGTCGGTGCACGCCCGGGATCCAAACCCGGGCCGCCAGTAGCCGAGTGCAGGCACTTAACTGCTAAGCCACGGGGCCGGCCCTATTTATTTTCTTGATAGTGTTTTTTGATGAACAGAAGTTTGAAAATTTGAAGTCCGTTTATCAATTTTCTTTAGGGTCTATGCTTTTTATGTCTTTTCTAAGAAATCTTTGCCTACCAAAAGATTGAAAAGATATTCTCCTATGATTTCTTCTAGAAGCTTTATCAATTTAGTTATGTTTAGGCCTGTGGTCCCTCTTAAATTGAACTTTGTATGTGGTGTGAGGTAGGGATTGAGTCCCCCCCCCCCCCCCCCCCGACATACAAACATCTAGTTGTTTCAGCACCATTTGTTGGTGTCCTTGTCAAAAATCAACTGACGCCATATCAGGCACTCTTCATACCTCTCTAACACTAAGCACCCTGGGTAAAAATGTGTCTCATATAGTCTTCCTGTATTCAAAGTGAGGTCCCAAGATAGGGAGCATCATATCACCTGAGAGCTTGTTAGAAATGCAGAATCTGGTACCACCAGCCCTACACAACCCCCACCTAATGTGCCTATGTGATTCATAGGCACATTACATTTTGAGAAGCTCGGGTGTAGATAATTTTGGAGGAAGGAGGGAAATGTCATCATGACATACTCTTCCACTGACAGCCTCCCCATGCACTGCAGACTGCGGGGCCTGTTGACCCATTTTCTCTCCTTGACACGCTAGACTTACTCCCAGACTTAACCTCCGGGTCCCCTGCACCGATCGATATGTGCTTCATGTTCTTTGCTGCTGGCAGAGAGGCGAGGGGACTCGCTCGCCCACTCCTCACCCTCTAATCCCCACAACCACCTGCTCACTCACCCAGCAGCTCCTGCCCTCTCCTCCATACCCGTTCTTCCACCCCGGAGCCTCGATTTCCTCAATTACAGAGCAGGGATAATAATGGTCTCTCTCTCAGGAGCTAATGTGAGGCGAAGCGATTTGAGGAGTACCTGAGACAGCGCGATAAAAGTCAGTGATCGTGACGGCCGTTTCAGGGCCAGTCCCCCAGGAGAAGCCCCTGCACACGAGCCGCTTTCCCCCGCATCCCCGCCCCCCTACACGGGGCAGAATGGAGCCTTACAGTCTCCCCAGCTCGACTTCTCCTCCCTCCCTTCTCCGCGCCTCGGGGCACCGCGCGCCGATAAATCTCTCCCAGCATGTTGCATTGTTACAGCGAGTGGCCCTCGCCTCTGACCGGTCCTCCGCCCCGGCCTGGGAGTCCTTCAAATCCGGGATCTCTGTCTTGGTTGTCTTTGAACCCCTAGCCCCTGGCACAGTACCTGGAACTTGGAGGGCGCTCAATAAATGTTTGCAAAACCGAATTATATCTTAAGCAAGTGTTCACTCCTCAGGACGGGGGGCGGGGGGGGGGCCTATGTGCGGGCGGTAAGGACAGAAGAGAAGGCTGGCTGTATGCCCGGGTGAGGGGACACAGGCAGGGGGCTCCTCAGGGCTCGAGTGGGAGGACACTGAGGAGGCGGTACGATGCGGTAGAGCGGAGCCTGGGCCAGCAGAGGGCTGGCGGTGCCAGACGCCAAGGGCTCCCTCCGCTCCTCCCCCTCCTCCTCCCGCGCCCCTGCCCCCTCCTCCTCCCGCGCCCCTGCCCCCTCCTCCTCCCGCGCCTCGCCTCCTCCGGCTCCGCCACCCCCGCCCGGCGCGGCCGCGGCAGGGAGGGGCCGGGAAGGCGGAGCCAGCGGCGGCCGAGGCCCCGGGCACCCGCGCGGCTCCGGGTCGTAGAGCCGAGATCCCGGCGCGCCCAGGTAGGAACCCGCGCGGGGAACAGACAAGGGATGGGGAGCCGCGGCGGGAGGGGCCCGGCGGGGCGGGGAGGATGGGCCGAGACCGCCCCTCGAGCACACGGCAGCCTGGCGGCCCACCGAGCCCCCAGCAGGGGTGGGGGGCTCAGTCCCCGCCCCTCGGCCCCCAGCCTTCCTCCCCGCACCTCCCTCCCCCGGGAGCGCCTCGCTCCTTTCCCGCCGCTCGGCATCCTCCAAGACGGCCCCCGTGCGTCCTCCAGGTTCCCCCTTCGCCCAGCCGCGCTCCTTGTTCATCCCACAGGTTCCTTCCGATAGTGAGCTGGAGTCTGTGCTCGGCCGCTTGGGTGGGGGTTGGGGGGGAGCAGTGGGCGCAGCTCGAAGGAGCCAGAGGGTGAGTCCGGCGTAGAGGGGGGGCGGTGGCTGGAGAGCCGGTACGATTCGTATTTATGCATCTTGGTGGCGCCGGTGCTCGGGCGCAGTGGGGCTGGCTCCGTGTTTGCGGAATGAGTGAATCATTACTCTCCTTGTCCCCTCCGGAGGAGGACTTTTTGAGGTCCACGTGGGGCCTGCTGAGATGGGGCTCCCTTCTCCCGCATAGTAGACACCCGACTCTCATCTCTCCACCTCTCTACCTACGCTCTATGCTGGGGGAGGCTCCCTTCAGGTTGGGGCTTGGGGATGGTGGGGAAGGAGGGAGCTTGTAGGCCCACCCAGGTACTTGTGCAAGTGTGACAGGCAAGGGACTCCCGCGCGGCCTCTTAGAAGGTAACAGGGGAGGGGGGGTGCTGTGGAGGAGAGCACCCACTGTCAGGCAGGGGCCACTTGGCACCTCTGAGACCGGCCTGGAAGGGCCACCAAGTATGGATGCTGACTGGAAAGCTACTGAACTCCAAGTCTCTGTTTCTTCATCTGTAAAATGGGAATATTAGTATCCATTCCTCAGGGCTCTGTGCAGATTAAGAAAAATGTCATATGAAATCACCCAGCACAATGCTTGGCACATTGGGAGCATTCAGCAAATCTTAGTTTTCTTTCCTTCCTCTCTGAAAAAAGTGAGCAGAGAATTATTTGTTCCCATTGCCTCTGTCCCCAGATTGGTCACAGACGGACACAGCGCATGTGTAATCACTGTTTGTTAAATGAACATGCTTGATGGAGCTTTGTCGCCCCACCCCCTTTCTCTCAGGATCCGCAGGCAGAGCTCAGGATCTGGGATCTGACCAGCACAGACATGCCGGTGCTGTCCGAGGACTCCGGTGAGCGCCTGCCCAGGCCGGGCCTGCTGCAGCCCTGAGCACGAGAGCCTGCCCAGCAGCCCCGGACTGGAGAGAAAGCAGGCTGCTGCCAGTGTCGGCTCGCAGGAGCTGCCCTGCCTCCAAGCCCCAGGAATGAGAGCCAAGAGAGAGACTGTCCCCACGGCAGGGCTGAAGTGTTGTTTGGGGGTCCACTTGGGGTCCCACGGGGTAGGAAGTACCCATTGCGTTTGCTCTACATTGTTTTGTTGCACTGTCTTCAGGTCTGCATGAGACCCTGGCATTGCTGACCTCTCAGCTCAGACCTGACTCCAACCACAAGGAAGAGATGGGCTTCCTAAGGGATGTTTTCAGTGAAAAAAGTCTCAGTTACCTAATGAAGGTAAAACCCCATTTCATCCCACCTGGTGAAGATTTCTAGAGGTCTTCCTAGCTGACTTTGGCTCATGGAGGTCATGCTAGCCATCCCCCTGCCCCAGGAAGGTTTTCACTAGCCCACTATGCAGGGCTTTCTCTTATGCTGACCCAGTAGTGACCCAGTCTGCAGCCCTAGGCATCCCCACAGCCGTTGGTGGGCTGTGTGGTGTCCTGGGTAAACCTGGGCAGCTGGCTTGGGAGGTCCCAGCCTGAAATTGGCTCTCTTTGCAGATTCACGAGAAGCTTCGCTATTACGAGAGACAGAATCCAACCCCTGTTCTGCACAGCGCTGTGGCCCTCGCCGAGGATGTAAGCCCCAGGTTTTTCCTTACGGTGTCAGCCCTGCTCCCCACCCCGTAGGGCTCCTTCATCTTGCCTCGTCACCATTACTTAGCCTAGGGACGTCGGGACTCAGGGGCCCAAAAGTGAAGAGGCATCTCCTTCCCTTCTCCTCCTGCTCCCCCCGACCCGGGCCTCCTAACAGGCGGGGAGGAGCTCTTGAGCCTTGGGCTGGGCCAGAGGACCTGATGACCTGATGACGCTCACTGTGTGTTCCCGAGAAAGTCTGTTTCCCCAGCTGTGAAATGAGAGCATTTGGAGCAGATCAGCAGTGCCCAGACTATTGAGGACTGTGGATATGAATAGGTCAAATGAGCACCTTGCATCTGTGCTTTGGGGGGCCCAATGTGAAGTCCTGGGGTCCAGGGACTTGCAGTGCATCCCTACTTACTGGCTCAGCCTTCTCGTTTTTTTAGGGAATGCTTCCTAGTGTCTTGTGGACCTCTCCTCTGTGTTGCCTGGTTTGGGAAAAGCTGTCCTGGTTGATTATTAAGGCCAGCTCCTGAGTAAACTTACCTAACCCGGGAGATGGCCTGGCGAGGATGCTGCTGGCTACGGGGCAGATCTCCGCGCCTGTCCCACGATGGAGTATGATTAGGGGCATGCTGGGTTGCCAGGCTCCCAGGCTCAGCACCGCCACTACTACTAGCTCTGACCTTAAACAGGTCACTCAACCTCTCTGAGCCCCAATTTCCTCATCCGTAAACTAGGGTAGTGATGAGGGCACAGACAAGAGAGGCAGATAAGCCCAGGATCAAATCCTGGCTGTGCCACTTAGAAGCTTTGCGACCTTGGGCAAGATATTTAATCTCTCTCATTTAATTCTCATCTGTGAAATGGCAAAATAATAAGTACCCTCTACATTTAGTCATCGTGACAGTTAAGTGAGAAGGTCCATATAAAGCAAAGTGTCCAGTAAGTGCTTAATAAGTCAGCTCCCATTAGGATCACCCTGTAGAGCTGCTCATGCTCTTCTGACCCCTGGCATGATTTCCCTGGGGGCGTGAGTGCTGGGCGGCTGAGGGTCCGATGCACCCCTGGGTGCTGTAGCAGGTGCTGGGAGGGCCCTGAGATTCCCAGCAGCTTGAAGCTCTGGCAGCCGACTGTCTGCAGCCCTCTGTCTCCTTCCCCTCCAGGTGATGGAGGAGCTGCAGGCCGCCTCCGTGCATGGTGACGAGAGGGAGCTGCTCCAGCTGCTGTCCACCCCCCACCTCAGGGTAGTCATGCCGCAGTCCCTGCCCACCCACGCGTCTCGTGTCTCCTGGGATGGGGGCAGGAGGGAGCGCTCGGCCCTGAGCCTGAGGAAAGGAGACTTCTGAGGGAGGCCTCCTTGGCGCCAGTGTCTGGGGTGGTTGTCTCTCTGGCATGAGATCCGAGACCCCCAAACCCTAACCCCTGTGAGCTTGGAGTCAGCCCTTCTTTTCTCTTGCTTTCCTGACAGGCCATGCTCATGGTCCACGACACGGTTGCCCAGAAGAATTTTGACCCTGTCCTCCCCCCTCTGCCTGATAATATTGACGAGGATTTTGAGGAAGAATCGGTGAAGATTGTCCGCCTGGTGAAGAACAAGGAACCCCTGGTATGTGGCACCCACCTCTCTTCCTCATCCTCTCCCCCCTCTCCCGGTCTCCTACCCCCCACTCACCTAGAAAACTGGGAAGGGACCCTCCTGAAGTCTTCAGAGTGAGAGATGGCAGCTTCGTTGGGGCTGCCACTAGTTCCTGTGACACCTTTGTTTGCAGGATACCCCTTTCTCTGGGTGGATACAGCCTCCCTCAACTGCGGCCAAGCTCCTTTGTGTAGTGAATAACTGGCACAGCTGTACGAGGCAGCCTGATCATCATGTTCTGAACAAGAGGTTGGCAAACTACGGTCCAAGGGCCAAAACCAGTCCACCGCCAGATGTTGTAAATAAAGTTTTATTGGCACACAGCCATTCCATTCATTTACATATTGTCTGCGGCTGCCTTTACATTGCAACGGCAGAGTTTAGTAGTTGTGACGGAGACTGTGTGGCTGGCAAAGCCTAAAATATTTACATTTGGCCGTTTACAGAAAATGCTTGCCAATCTCTGCCCCGAAGACTGAGGAAGCACAGGGCAGCAGCCGTTCTTCTCCACAGCTGACAGATTGCTAGCGTTTTGGTCCTGGTTCAGCATTGATTTACGAAGCAAAGGGACAGGGTTGTTTATGTGATGGAGGGAAGTAGTGGAAGCCAGAGAATTGAGTGCCTGCCCTGGATAATACCACAGCTGGCTCTCTTCATTTTCACCTTTCCCAGATGACCTCAGATGAACCACTTCTGCAGACAGACAGGATCCTTCCTCTGCCTCTACTTCCGTACCTTCAAAATGGGGCAGTCATCCATCGGCTCAGCAAACACATTGTGAGCCCTCCGGGGTGCCAGGCACTGTGTGGGGAGCTGGCAGTTCAGAGACGATTAAGACTTAGTCCTTGCCCTCTGGGAGTTCACAGGAGGGAGCGGCCGGGGGTTTCCTGGAAGAGGTGATGCCCATGCTGAATTCCAAAAAAAAGAACAGGAGTTTTCCAGAAGGAAAAGGGAGAGGAAGGGCGTCCCACACAGTAGAACTGCATGAGCAGAGCCATGGGAAGGTAAACGGCATGGTGGATTCAGGGGGCTCTGAGTGGCCTTGGGTAGACACAATGCAAGTGTGGGGTAAGGAACCACAGAAGTGAGGCCAGCTCATGGGAGCTGATAAAGAACCTGATTGTCCACACACAGCTGCTTAGCTCGACCCCAAAGGCCGTGGGGAGCCACTGAAAGATTTTAAGTAAGAAATAACACGACCAGACTTGCAGTTTAGAAAGATCATCCTGGCTCCCAAGTAGAAAGTGGCCTGGAGAGTGAGGCCAGAGCAGAGGACTGATTTGAAGGTAAGGGCCAGATCCTGAGGCTCAGAAATAAGGCTTGACCTAGGCCTGTGGAATAGGGAAGAGAAATCCAAGAAATATTGCAGAAATAGAATTAATGTGATTTGGTGACTGCCCCAGTTTGGGCAGGAGTCTGGGGAGGCACCTAGGATAATGCCCAGGTGTCCAGCTGGGACACTGGTGGGCGCTGGGGTCATCATTCAAGAGGGGAAATAAAGAGGAGCTTAGGGTCTGTTGAATTCAAGGGCCCGTGTGATTGGCAAGTGGAGATGAACAGAAGGTGGAAGGCTTGTGTGTCCAGAGATACAGACTTGGAGCATCCAGAAAGGGGTTCAAACCATGCTGAGAGGTTGAGGCCACTCAGGTAAAGAGTATACAGTGTGAGACAGTAAGAGGGCAGGGGTGAGACTCTGGCCCTTTCATCAACATTTAAAAGGCAGATAGAGAAAGACTCAGCAAAGGAGACGAATTGTCATTGAGAAGAACTGGGAGAGAGGTGTCACCAGGGCCCAGGCTAAGAGAGAATTCCATGGGGAGGGCAAGCCCCAGAATCAGACAGGAGGGAGATCAGAGGAGAGAAGACTGAGGGTGGTGGTGGTGCTGGCAGCTGGCAGGTCGTCGGTGCTTTTGCTGGTGTGTTTGAGGTTGCAGGGGGTAATTGACCCGGAGGGCAGGGAGCAGAGAGAGCAGACACACCCTGCTTCTTGTAAGAAGTTTGCTCCAAAGGAACAGAGACTGGCTGCTGGTGGGTGGAGGGTGCAGGCTTTTTAATGATGGGAAAGACTTGATGATATTTTTAGGAGCAGGAGAAGGAGCCAGTAGAGATGGGACATTGAGATTGCAGGAGAGGGAGGGAGGGGATAGAGGGACCAGCCTAGACAGGAGGAGCCCCTCCGCTGAGATGGGGGAAAGGAGGAAAGGATGGACAGAGATGCTGGAAAGTTTGAAGGTCTAGCGGGCAAGAAGCTACAGAGTTCTTAACCGATGGCCTCTCTTTCTAGCAATAGTTATCTTACGTACAGTCATGTGCCATATGCCAACGTTTTGGTTAATGACAGACCACATAGACGACGGTGGTCCCATAAGATTAGTAACATACAGCCTAAGTGTGTAGTAGGCTATACCATCTAGGTGTGTGTAAGTACATTTTATGATGTTTGCACTACAACGAAATCACCTAACAATGCATTTCTCAGAACGTGTCGCCATCATTAAGTGACACATGACTGTACTTCAAATAGGTGACACGAATGAAGTTAACAATAAGTGTGCCAATGTGTTTGCAGTTACAACCAATAATAAATGGTTAGCATCTATTGAGTGCTCACCGTGTGCTAAGTGCCTTGTGTGCATTACCTGATGTCATCCTTGCAGCAACCCTGTTGAGTTAAATGCTGTCCCAGAGGAAAGAGACTCAGAGAAGATAAGGGACGTCCTCGCTAAGGCCGCATGGTTTTAGTAAATGGCAGCGTGGATTCAAACCCAGGGCCATCTGCCTCCAGAGCTTAGCTCTCCGCCTGCCCACTGCCCTGCCCCGCCGCAGTCCAGCGTGCACAGTGCATGAAATTGAGGGCTCATTAGTGCCTTTCTCATCCTAGACATCACCTCTGCTGCGCTTCATGGGCCAAATCCTGGTCCTGGAGCTCTGGCTGGGGCATAATTGATTCCCCTCGGCAGCAACAGGAGGCCTAATAATCCTGTGATTGGTTCGAGGCAGGTTGAGAATTTGCTGGCACATATTCTCCTCATTATTAAATGTCTTTGCAGGAGGCAAGGGCTGGGATATGTCAGAGAAGGCACTGAATTCAGCATCACAAAAAGCTTTACTCCTTACCAGCGGGTGACCTTGAGGACGCTTACCTTCTCTGAGCCCCAGTCCCTTACCTCTAATGAGACTGTCACAGCGTTGTTTGCTTTGTTTAAACTGTAACATGCTGTACTGTACTACTGCAAGATGTTGGTTTTATTGCATCTTCAGCATTGAAAAGATCCCCGCTGATCTGCCCTCTAGGGTGGCAGAGGGAGAAACAGGAGAAGCTCTGTTGGGTCCAGAGAATCTAGGGCTGAGGTTTGGGGCTGCTTCTTAGGAGCCTACCTGCTCTGTCTCCAATGCAGGGCGCCACCATCCGGCGGGATGAGCACTCAGGGGCTGTTGTGGTGGCCAGGATCATGCGAGGGGGCGCAGCAGACCGGAGCGGTGAGTGGCATCAATGCCAGCCTGGCCGAGGTGATGGCCGTTGTCCCCTGGCCTGCCCTTTTGGCCACAGGTCTCCTTTCCCGCTCCTATCCACTCACCTGTTTGGGATATGCTTTGCTTTCTGGGAGTGGAGCTGGAATTCTCTTCCCAAGCCCGGTAGAAATCTTAATTGTTTGAAAATATCTCAGGCATGGAGCACCTTGGGGGTGATCAGAAGGGCTCATGCGTTGGCTTAGCCCGAGGACTGTGGTGCGAAGCATCCAGCATGGTCTTGGTGGGTAATTCCTAGTGGGGGCAGGGACACCCTTTCCCCACACCCCAGTTCCACTGTTACTGAGGGGAGAATGTTTATGTCCCAGATTTTTTGGATGGAAAACAGGTGGAGAATCACTGGTGTGTGGAAAAACTACTCAGTTGGGAGGCAAACCTCCTGGGGTAGGGGAGCGTTGCCCCAAAAGTCTGGGGAATTGTGAGGATCATAGAGCAGCACTTCTCAAACTTTAACAAGCACACGACGCCCCCCCCCCCCCCCCCCCGGCCCCCAGCATCTTGTTAAAATGCAGATTCTGAGATTCTGATTCAGCAGGTCTTGGGAGGGCCCAAGATTCTGCACTCCTAACCACCTCCTGGGTGACGTTGATGCTGCTGGGCCAGTGTCCACTTTGAGTAACAAATACGCCAAATATGCAGAGATGCTTGTTATTAAAGCCAGCAGACCGGTGTTTAACTCTTGACAACATCCTCCCTGGTGCCCTTAAGTTTCCTTGTTAAGACTTGAGAAGAACATTCTTGGAGTATGTCTGTAAACCCAGGAAGGTGAAGAGTTAATGATATTTTTAAAGAAGCAGAGGTTCTAGCAGAAAGAGCACAGCCTTTCCGCATCAAAAGAACCGTGTCTGAACACTGGCTCCATTATTTCTTAGCAGTGTGGCCTTGGGCAAGCTGCGTAATTTTTCTGTATCTCTGCTGCCAAGTTGTAAATTGCGGGTTTCCCTGGGTGGTTATGAGACTGTGATGCCAAGGGAGGCACCCAGCACGCAGTAGGGTCTCGGTTCATCCCAGTCCTACTCAACCGTCTTTAAACCTTGAGTCTGCCGTGCAGTGGGTTCCTAAGGTGGGGCCCCGCGGTGCCCAGAGCTCTGAGTTCTGGGGGCTGAGGCCCCCTTCCTGTGCTGACGGTCAGCCCCTGTCTCTCCTAGGCCTGGTCCACGTTGGAGACGAGCTCCGAGAAGTGAACGGGATTGCGGTCCTGCACAAGCGGCCAGATGAGATCAGCCAGATTCTGGTCCGTGCTGCACACGTGGTTGGGGGTGTGGTGGTTCTTTGGGGGCCCAAAGCAGGGTGCTTCCTGGAGCCAGGGCATATCTGGCTCAGTCTTCTTGTTTTCATGGGGAGGCTGCAGGCAAAGTGGCCCTACAGTGTGCCCAGGGTGCAGGGTGGGGGCTGAGAGGAGTGGAGCATCCAGACCACTTGCCTCTCTCGGACCCCCTCTTTAGCACACCATCGCCCTCCCCCCGGCTCCCTTTCCCGAGGATCCTTCTGGGAGACCCCCTTAAAAGGGTCCCCTCTTCCAAAGGGCCGAGGAATGTGGAGTACAAAGCTGAGCACAGGGAGGACCGAGAGCAAGGGCTTTGGTGTCAGCTGGTCCTGGGTTCGAATCCCACCTCCATCACTTTCTAGCGTGCAGCTTAGGACAAGTCATCGAATCCTTCTGAGTTTCAATTTCCTTGCCTGTAAAGTTTGGATAGGGATGGTTTCTCAACCAATGTGTGGTTATCATTAGGATGTAGACATCTGGGAAAGGATGTAGCACTTCGCAAGTGTAAGGGGATTCTAGAGTGTTAAATGCTGGGACCAAAACAACCTCCTGAGTCCATTCTGGGAGTTCAAGTCAAAACTGAAATTGTAAAAAGCCCCAATCATGGTTTTGTCCTCTTTATCCCCAGGCGTTCTCCCCAGACATGACACTTTGCTAACTTCTCATGGTCTAGAGGGCAGAACCAGGATGCTCTGAAGAGAGGAGGCCCTCTCTTTGAGGCCCCCACTGTAGGGGGCGCTGGTTGCAGGCAGGCCCTTCAGTCTCCCTGCCCCCACTGCCCTTTCCCTGGTTCTGGGCACCCACTGCCTAGTGTTGCAGAGCAAAGCAGGGCCGGGGAGACATTGGGCAAGATATGCTTTCATGGGCTGACAGCATTCTTCCTCGTGGGCCCCCCACATGGGGGTGCAGGGCCTCTGTTGGATAGAGGCAAGAGGAACCCCTGGGAAGGTCGAAGGCCTGAGATTGGATAGCCCACTGGGGAAGATGGAAGCAAAGAGGAAAGTTCTGACTGGGGACCAGCCCCAAATCAGGCAGGAAGGAGGAAAATGAAACTGAACTAGGTTATTAAAATAACACTAGAGAAAAGAAAGAAGGGCAGCCTTCGGGGGCACTAGCAGTCAGGGGGGCTGGTGAGTTGGAATTCAGTGCCTACATTGTCCTCGGGTTCTCATTTAAAATCTTCGGTCCATTTGTCCCATGAAAATGCAAATGCTTGGTTTCTGAGTGCTGCTTTAGTTAATTCAACCCAGTGCCACCACAGAAGGGTGGGCCACAGGGGAGGCAGTGAGTCTGACTTTCCTTCTGAACGTGAGTGTTCAGACCCGGGAAGTAAGACATGAACTCATGGAAGGTTAGACCTGGAAAATAATAAGCCTGTGCCCTCTCTCCCTTCAGGCCCAGTCCCAGGGATCCATCACCCTGAAAATCATCCCAGCCACCCAGGAGGAGGACCACTTAGAGGAGAGCAAGGTATGGCAGGGCTGGAGTGGGGGAGGGCTCAGCCCAGCCTTTGAAAGAGTCATTCGGCGTCTGGTCCTGAGAGCGTGTGCTCGGTAGAGAACTGTAATTCAGTCACAAAGTGACTCATTTATTTGTACCCTGCCTCTTTCTAACCAGGATTTGACATAGCTCACTAATAAAAGACAAGGTTCTTTTAATTGAAGTAGGAAGTCGGGGCCATGAGGAAGAGAAGGAACCAAATGTGCTGGCTTTGGGACCAATTAAGTAGCTGCCGTTTGTTTAATTCTCTGTCGAGCCTACCTTTTTTGGGCACCTCCTCTGTGCCAGGTGCTCTGCCAGATGCTGGAGACGGGGATGGTTAGTAGCTTTGAGGATCCTGGTTCAGAAGAGGAGATGAGGAGCAAGACTTTCCTTGCTGAGTGATAAGTGCTTCACAAGGATTCTGTGCAGAGGTAGAGGCGCCCTGGAAGGTGTCGCATAGTAGGGGTGTTGGACATGAGGCTTGAGGAAGGTGAAGATGAGTGGGACTTCCCTGGTGAGGAAGAGGTGGAGGGCCGTTCAGGCAGAGAGGCTGTGTATACAGAGGCTCAAAGGAATGGAGAGGAGTATGGTTGGGGGTTGGTGAGAACTGTGAGGGGGCCCCAGGGGGTAGGTTGTGCTGGGGAGGTGGGTCAAGGCTACCTTTTGAATGGCCTTGAATGCTTTGGTAAGGGTTTTGTCACAATCCCTACTTAGTTTGGGGTTCAGAAGCCAACCCTGAGACAAAGATTCGAGTGCAAATAGTTTATTTGGAGGTGACCCCAGGAAACACCTGGACAGGAGTGGGGAAGGGAAGGCAGCCAGTGCAACAAAGGGTGTATTATTAAGCAAGTTACCACTGTGGGCTTAATCCTGCTGGAAAGCTCAGGATCCCCTGTAGACTCCTGCCTCGTCCTCCCACCCAAGAGCCAGAGGAGCTGGGGGAATCTATGCACCGACTCCCGCCAGGCTGCGCTTGGGGGTTAATTCCCCGCAATTCCTGTCTGTTGGGTTAGGGTAGAGCAGATCCCAGTGGCCAGAGAAAGCTCTTGGGCAAAGAGGTGCCAGTACTGGTAGCTGGAAGTCAGCCCGGGGTGCACTGAAATGGTGAGGCCCCGCAGGATATGGAAAGGCGCCCCACAACCCAAGTTACAACCCCATAGGCGGTGGGAAGCGCTTAAAGGTGTTTTGTTGTTGTTGTTGTTGTTTTAAAGAGGGGAGTGGTGCAACCATATTTGTGTGTTAGAAAGCTCCCTGGGACAGCTGCCTGGAGGAGGGTGGGGTGGGGGGACTGGAGGCAGGGAGACCTGGCAGGAGGCTGTTGTAAAACCCCGGGGGAGAGATTATTAAGACCTGAGCTGAGGTGCTGGTAGAAAGGACGGAAGAGGGCATTACTTTGATTTCAAATAAATTTGGATCTGAACTTCCTGGCCGCCAAGGCAGAAAGGAGAACTCAATGAATTACATACTTTCTTCATCAGTGGGTAGAAGGAAGCATGCTAATTTTTCAAGAAAGCTGATTCCCAGCCACCACCTCCCAGTACTAAATGCGTGAAAAAAGGGGCATTACAACACCTGGTGCAGAGTAGACGTCAATACTTATTTTGATGAAGGGGGATTAATAATGGACAATGTCTTTGATGTCAGTTTTCTACAGCAAATGAAGACATAATCTTTATATGGCTTGTTTCTTATTTGCACTCTTCTGTTGAATCCCAGGGCATACATAATATGGACTCTTACCTGAGAGAAGGTAGTTCTTCTTGGGATAAGCTCATGTGGTCCCCATAGGCAGCTTTTGTAGGTTCTAACTTGATACAGGGAGAGAACTTGGTTTTTCTGGAGGACAAAATGGCTCACCTGTCCCTTAGCCCATCCTTCCTAAACATTTCGTCTTGAGCCAGAAGCTTGATCTGGGCTGACCATTTAGGATTATACTCTCTTCTGAGTGCCTCGGACCCTGGTAACATCTACGGCTGGATGAGGGTATCTGTCCTCACAATATCTGGCCAGAGAGTTCTTACAGTTATCCAGCTGAATCTAGGAATATGATTTGGATCTGTCTAAGGAAGTCCTCTGGCCTTGTTTTTTTTCTATTTGCTATTAATAGAAATAAAATAAATTTATGCCACTGAATTATAGAAGAGAACGAGGAAGTATGACAAAATGCTGTGTCTTCCCACCATCTTCTCCAGAGGAGGTGACTTCAGGGTAAAGGGGAGAGTTGGGGGCTGGCCAAGTATGTGACAGATGAGGCAGGATTGAGCTGTAAAAATTATGGATGTCAATTACCCACTGAAAAGTCACGATGAGGAATCAGTAACAGTAGTTTTGTTGATATTCGTGTTCTTACCAAATCATCTAGATTACTTACTTAACAGATGGTTGCTGACTTCATTAGGGGCAGTTAGCATCTCAGAAATAACATTGGAAATAACATTACTTTCTGTTCCCAGGATGAATTGTTGCTTTATGTATGCTAAGGGGCTGTTATAAGGATAGCAGATCAGGTAAATGAGGAAATATTTAGGTTGGAAAGAGAAATTCAGACATGGAGACTATCTATTCATTTTCTGATTCTTGTTGGATTTTCTGGCTGTAATATTTAAAATGGTTGAAGAAGAAGAAAAAATATGTGTGGTGTGTTTCTGATTAGCTTTCTATTCTGAAGGCTACTTGTTCTTTTTAATTGTGAACGGTCATTGTCATTTGGCCTTCGATGCGGCATAGACACATCTTTGCTTACACGGTGAAGGGCCGCCTCACCCAGCCCCTCCTCTGCAGGTGTTCATGCGGGCCCTCTTCCACTACAACCCTCGGGAGGACCGGGCCATTCCCTGCCAGGAGGCTGGCCTGCCTTTCCAGCGCAGGCAGGTCCTGGAGGTGGTGAGCCAGGACGACCCCACATGGTGGCAGGCCAAGCGAGTTGGAGACACCAACCTTCGAGCTGGCCTTATTCCCTCCAAGCAGTTCCAGGAAAGGTGGGTCTGGGGTGTGTTGTAAGGGGTGGTTCTGGAGTGGCCAGAGGTATAGGTACATGACAAAGCCCCAAATCTCTGCCACCACAGCCAGAGGGACCCACTGTGTGTTGTTCCCTAAGGTAAGTACTAATTGCACTTGTGTTTTTTCTTCTTGACCTATAACCAGCAGTGATGACTGTTTGAGATTTAAATAAATATATAGAAATCTGTTATTAAATTAATGTATATTTTAGAATACATACTTAGAGAAAGTTGGGAAATAAAATATAAAAATATAGAGGAGGAGGGGGAGGAAAAGAAAATTACCCAATGTCTCAGCACTATCTAAACAGCATAATTTATTTCCTTCTTATGCCTTTTATGTGTGTTACATGTAGAATTTGAGGTCTTGCTTTTATTTTAACTTAACATTTTAACATTGGTATTTCCATATTATCGCCTGTTCTTTATTGTGTGATGTTAGTGGTTAAATAATATTTCATTGGGAGATATACCATTTATTCACAGGCAGCTGGTATTTATTATGAACTGAGCTGGCCTGTGCCAGGCCTCTTGTGGGCTGCTGTGATCCCATGGCTTCTGCTCTGGAGGAACTTACAGTTTAGCGGGAAAGTCACACAGGGTTCAAACAAACACTTTATATAAATGTAATGGGTGAGAGGGAGGAGGACGCGGTGCTCTGCAAGGTAACGGTGGGAGGATTGGCCCTCGTCCGGCCATGCAGGGAAAGCTTCTCCAGGAAAGGTCGTAGCCAAGTGGCTTCACTCCTTCTCTGTGGCTGAACTTTTCAGTCGTCCCCAGGGCTTCACTGCTACAAGGCTGCGATAATGATCATCACATGTTTCAAATGAGTTCCCAAAGTGTAAATCCTGGGTCAGAGGGGGTGGTAGTGATGACTGCATTGCCTCCCCTGAGGTTTGTAGCCGTCTTCCATCCTTTGGGGTCTGGAATGTGGTAATGACAGACCTCAGGGTTCATCTGTTTCAGTGGCCTCTATGGAGTCGTCGCCAGGTGTGCCCCAGGCGCGTCAGCATCCCCTGGGAACTTGTTAGAAACGCAGATCCCTGAGCCCCGCCCCGGCCTGCTGAATCAGAAACTCCATGAGCAGACTCTCAGATCTGTGTTCTAACAGATGTTCCAGGTGATTCTGAGGTGCTGAAGTTTGAGAATTGCTGCTCTATTTCCTCAGGGAAGCCTCAGACCCATCTGCATCTTTGGCTTCACAGGTCTTGGGGGAAAGCTCTTTAGTTGCATTTAAGTGTGGAAATCTAGACTCCTCCAAGAGCCCTGGGCGTTTTCTCTGCTCAAAGATGAGGCTTCAGCGGCTGCCTCTCCACTGGCGGCCATATTGGATAATGCGCCAGGCTGAGCTCTCCACTGGGGGGAGAAGGGTGTTAAATTAGCATCACTTTTGCCCTCGGCCTCTCCCGGAAGTCGTTCTGCCATTTTCCAGCTTCCTCAGAGATGGGAAGGCCGAGTGAGAGTGGAGAAGAGGCCTCCCTTCCTTGAGAATCAGTCACAGGAAAGTAACGACCAATCACTGACCATGGGCACTGGCCTGGATCCCTGGGTGTGACCATCCTGGGCTGGGCGAGCTTCTCCCAGAGACTCTGACCCGTGAGTGCCTGTGAAAGTGTCCCTCTTCACTGGAACTCAGTGCAAAGCAGGAGGCCCTTGGAGTGCCAGGCTGTGCCCACCTTTGGGATCCAGGTCTTGGTTTCCTCGAGTTTTCCAGAAGCTTCCCTCTGACTGGTTCTCTGGCCCAGCTCATGGACCTGCCCATCCCCTTGTGTCCCTGCAGGCGACTAAGCTACCGGAGAGCCACAGGCACCCTGCCAAGCCCCCAGAGCCTCAAGAAGCCCCCCTGTGAGTAGACTGGCAGGGATGGCACTTCAGGGAGGGGCCGGGGTTAGGGCTCAGGGACTTCGTGCTGGGAAGAAGCAGGCGCTGGGCTGTAGCTCACAGGCCTCCAGAGGAAGGAGGGGGTGGGGAGAGGCATGAGGGGGAGGAATGGAGGTGAGTTGGGGGTGAGCTATTCCCTGAAGAGGGCTTCTCTCTTTGGGGTCCATAGATAACACTGGGGGACATGGTAACACCTCTCCCAAAATTGTGTGCGAACTTGTGTGTGTGTGTGTGTGTGTGTGTGTGTGTATCTCTGTCTGTGAGAGAGGCCATAACTTTCATTAGATTTCTGAGGGGCTCTCTGACCCTGACAATTTAAGAACCACTGATGTTGGAAGGGAATGGAGATGGCTATGAGTGATCTCATGCCTCTGTGTTAGTGGCCAAATTTGGCAAATAAAAATAAAGGATGCCTAGTTAAATTTGAATTTCAGATAAACAGGAAATCGGTTTTTAGTATATCCAATGCAATATTTGAGACATACTTATACTAAGAAGTTCTTTGTCGTTTATCTGAAATTCAAATTTAACTGAGTGTCCCATATTTTATCTGGCAACGCTACTCTGTCTAGCATTTTACCTTCTAGAAAACACATCCACGTACCTTCTTGCCTTTTAATCGTCACAACAGCCCTGTGAAGTGATGGAGTCGGGGCGTCCCCTTTTCCAAGATGGGAAAACGGAGGCTCATGAGGTCAAGGGATGGGGGCTAGGGTAGCCTTTTCAGGGGGCCTGTGGCCATAGCTGCCAGGTTAGAGCCCCCTATGGAGAGGAAGCTTCCCCAGGGTCAGGCCTCCCTGGCCGGTGGGGGTCTCGAAACCGAGTGAGAGGTCTGAACGGGCGCCAGGTGACCAAGGCACAGCTGGCCTGCAGCTCTGCTCTGCGCTGCTCCATCCTCTGGCATCTGCATTTCCCCATGCAAGTCTCAAATCTCAGAAAACAGAGAGCAGGTCCTGGTCGCACTGCAGGCGTCCTAGAGTGGGCTGCTTCCCTGGCTTGGGGGCCGCTGCCCATGGCCCCTTTTCTAGACCTGCTCTCTAGTCGGAAGCGTTGCTGAGTAATTTGGCCTTGAGGCTGCCTATGCCAGTGATGAGCTGGCTTTCTTGGGGCCGCTAATGAGACACACACAGGAAGACTAATTAGAGCAAGTCTTGGTTTAATAATGCACCGCAGCTCGGATCACAGGCTTGTTGGAGGAAAGAAAGAGGGGACAGATGGAGGGCTCCTCAGGCTCCCGAAGCTGCGGCTGCCTCTTAGCCGTAGGGCATCCTGGTTCCCCTTCACTAATGCTGTTCCATCTGTCTTTTGTGCAAACCGCAGATGATCAGCCTTGTGACAAAGGTAGGCCGGTATTTGTCCCCTGTGCATACGGACAAGGTCCCTTTTCTGTGGAATATCTTGGGCTGGAGGGGCTTGTTTCCTCCCCTGCCCTGGGGTGGCTGTGCCCCTCTGGCTCTTTTCATACCTCTCCTTGCTCTGCCACCCGGACCAGCTTGTTTCCTTGGGGCGTCAGAGCTGGTGGGGACAGAGCTCCTCTCTGCCCGCCTGGCACGCTGGGCCCAGCCATCCCTGGACTTGGGCCAGGCTGACTGTGGGCTGAGTAGGAGGCAAGAGACAGGAGGGTGGGGCAGGGGAGTGGATCTCCCCTCCTTATTCACTCGGATCCCAACTCACAGGAGCTGGGGCAGGGCCTGGAAAGGCCGTTTGGGGCCTAAGCACAGAGAACTGAGTGAAACAGAAGAATTTGTTTTCCTGGGGGGGCCAGGACATGGCATTTCTTCCAAGCTCCCCTGAGACACCATCCCCGAGGGCTCTGCCTGGCCATCCCAGGCCGGGTACCCCTGGGCCAGGGTGTGTCCAGCGTGGCTCACTGGCCTCCCTCTCTCTGTTTGGTTCCCAGAGACCTGTGACTGTGAGGGGTACCTCAGAGGGCACTATGTGGGTGAGTAGCAGGGCTGTCTCCTCAATACCCTCCCCCTCTGCCCCCCCAGGCACAGCCCACTTCGGGCTCCTGGGTCAGGAAGAGAAAGGCAGAGTGATAGGAGACCCAGGAACCCTCCGAGAGCAGCTGGGCCTGTGGGACCCGCATTTCCCCAAAGTCTCTGTCGGCCAGAGGAGGGGCTGACTTACCCAGACCTTGGGGCCCCTCACCCCAACTTTCACCCAGCCACTGGCATCAGAGCCCTGGCAGGAAAGGGACATGGACCCCTATGTTAATACCGATTTTATTGTTATCGTGATCTCAACAATATCTATTCAAAGTTTACGCCACCCCCGTTCAGTAAGGGAGCCTTTTACCGGTCTCCAAAGTTCCTTCACTTTTTTTTGGTCAATCTTTTCAAAGGGTTTTGAGACAGGCAGAGTTTTTTAACTTTTCGTTTTGAAGTAATTTCAACCTTACTGAAAAGTTGTAAGAATTGTACAAAGAACTCCCATATACTCGACACCCGGGTTCAGCAGTTGTTAACACTTTGCCGTATTTGTTTATCCGTCCCTTTTCTTACACATGCGCATTTTCTTCCTGAGTCATGTGAGAGCTAGTTGCAGACATCCTGTCCCTTCACCCTAAATCCCTCAGCATGTGTTTCCTAAGGACAGGACATTCTCTTGTATAACCCGGGGCAGTTATCAAATTCTGGGAATTGAACATGCATACAATTCTATTATCTAATATACTGTTTCTATTAAAATTTGGCCAGTTGTCCCAATAATGTCCTTTAGAGCATTTCCCCCGATCCAGGCTCCAATCCAGGATCACACATTGCGTTTGTAGAGTTTGTGTTCCCATTTCACAGATAAGGGAATTGAGGCTCAGAGAGGTGATGACTTGCCCGAGGTCAGTGACCTGCCAAGTAAAACTGTGACCTTCAACCCTACTTTTTGGATGTCAAGGGTCACCCTTTCATCATATTGCTGTGCATCCTGACCAACCCCTTCCTGTAGCGGGAGGTGGTTGGGAGAGGCCAGTGGGACTCAGCCCCCTATCCAGGTCCGGCCAGGTGGAGAAAGTCTTGCCTGGGAGATCCTGGGACGAATGCCATGATTCCTCCGCCCTTCCCCCAAAGCTGGTCTTCGGAGGAGCTTCCGGCTGGGCCGCAGGGAGAGACTGGGAAGCCCGCAGGAAGGAAAGGTGTCCTCGGTAGCTGAGTCTCCAGAGCTGCTGACCTACGAGGAGGTGACCAGATACCAGCACCAGCCCGGCGAGCGGCCCCGCCTGGTGGTTCTGATCGGTAGGTGACATCCTAGGTCTCTGGGGAGTGGGCTGGTTTCCTCCCTGGAGGGGTGGGAAGGGAGCTCAGCAAGGACCCCAGTCAGCCTTCCCTCTGTTTCCCAGGGTCTCTGGGAGCCCGACTGCACGAGCTGAAGCAGAAGGTGGTGGCAGAGAACCCACAGCACTTTGGTGTTGCCGTTCCACGTAAGAGGGCCCTCATGGGGGCACCCATATGAATATTTCATGGGGACTTGATTCCTCATATTCATCCTAATCCTTACTTTGAGTTTGAGGGACTGCCAGGCACTACCTGCTATAGGCAGATCATGGGATGTAGGCATGATGGGAAGAGACCCACTCTCAGCGGTCCACTAGGACCCTCTGAGGCAGATGCTGGAGGACCACTTGCCCAGCTCCTGCCTGGGATGGGAGATGAGTCTAGAGCACATTGCAGGCAAAGTAGCAACCTCAGTCCGACACCAAGGGCCCCCAGCATTGGGGCATTCCAGACTCCTTCCCAATGACTCTGACTCCTGTGGCCCCTGCTTTCTGCTTGGGTAAGAGAGCAGGTTAGGGAAACCAGGGAGCCCGGTGAGCGATATTGCTTGGGCACTCCCTTGTAGCTGGATCTGGCCCATCAGGGTGGCTGGGTACACTCCTGAGTCTGGAGGCAGCGGGGATGCTGAAATTCAGTCGGTGGGGGTCCTGGTTCTGAATGTGATGAGGAAGAGGAGAATGAAGAGTGCTAGGAACTAGAGCTTTTATGTGCAGTAACTCGGTCAGCCTTGCCAGTACCCCTGAGAAGAGGAATTATTATCATCCCATACTGCAGAGGAAGACACTGAGGCTCAGAGAGGTTGAGTAACTTGCCCAGTGTCACATAGTTGGTAAGTGGGAGAGCCAAAATTCAAACCTGGGCAGCCTGCCCCAGCCACATTCTTAACGAGGCTGCACAACAGCCTCTCACCTGCTGCCTGCCACTTCCTGTCCTTGGCTGTCCCTTTCCTCTCTAGGACTCTGTCAGTCCCTCTGGCCTCTGAGGGATGCAATGTGGCACCTGGTGGCCACTGAGAGGAGATGCTACGGCAGCAGTAACACACCTGTCCAGAGTGTTCTGAAGAGTAATTACAAAGCCTTTCTCTTACCATACCCTTCCCCTGGGCTCAATCTAGGGGTTGTGAGAATTGTCTTCCGGAGCCCTACCTGAAGTGGCAGGGATGGGGGCGGGTGGCGGGGTTTGGGAGGCCACTCTGGCAGCACACCTGTGATGGACCTAGTAGGCTTCAGGGGACCACCACCTTCCAGGCTGATAGAATGGACTGAAACGGGACACGCAGAAGTTGCTCACAGATGGATCCTTCAGAAACCCTCAGACCCATCTCCTGGAGGATGGCTACCTGGATGGTCAGGCCTACTGCTTCCAGGCACCTCACAGACTTCCCCCTTGCTTTTAGGAACTGAGGGTGTCAGGGAAGGCTTCCAGAGGCAGTGACTTTTATGCTGGGTTTTGAAAAGTAGGAGTTTTCCAGGCAGAGAAGAAAGGAAGAGTTCTCTATCCAGAGGGAAAAACATGCAAAGGGGCGAAGGAGCAGCCCAGGGTAGCAGCGTTAGGGACTGGGGAAGGTAGTGTGGATGATGTGGGGGAGATGAACCTGAGGACGAGGCTGGGTCTCCTACACTCATCTAAGGTGTTTAGAATATAATCAGTGGGTGAATAAAAGTTTTAAGGCAAAGTAATGAAAAGTCAGAAAAGTGACCCTAGCAGATGCCACACAAAGAGAGAGCACAGAGCATCCCCCTAGGTGTCCCCTAGGGCCAGAAAACACTCTCCTCCAAGACCCCATCTTTTCTTTTTTTTTTTTTATTGTGAAATTTTTGTTGTGCATTATTGTTTATCAGCATATAAGTGCATCCCTCCATCCCTTGTGCCCACCCCCCACCCCCCTAGCCCCTGGTAACCACCAAACAGTTCTATCTGTGCGTGTGTTGGTTTATCTTCCACATATGAGTGAAATCATGCACTGTTTGTCTTTCTCTTTCTGGCTTATTTCACTTAACATAATACCCTTCAGGTCCATTCATGTTGTTGCAAATGGGATGATTTTGTCTTTCTTTATGGCTGAGTAGTATTCCATGGTATATATATACCACATCTTCTTTATCCAATCATCAGTCCAGGGACACTTGCGTTGCTTCCATGTCTTGGCTATGGTGAATAATGCTACAATGAACATAGGGGTGCATAAGCCTCTTTGGATTGTTGATTTCAGGTTCGTTGGGTAGATACCCAGTAGTGGGATAGCTGGATCATAAGGTATTTCTATTTTTAATGTTTTGAGGAATCTCCATACTGCTTTCCATAGAGGCTGCACCAGTTTGCATTCCCACCAGCAGTGGATTAGGGTTCCCATTTCTCCACAGCCTCTCCAGCATTTGTAGCTTTTTGTCTTGGTGATTATAGCCATTCTAACGGGTGTGAGGTGATATCTTAGTGTGGTTTTGATTTGCATTTCCCTGATGACTAGTGATGTTTAGCATCTTTTCATGTGCCTATTGGCCATCTGTATATCTTCTTTGGAGAAGTGTCTGTTCATTTCCTCTGCCCATTTTTTGATTGGGTTTTTTGTTTTTTTGTTATTCAGTTGTGTGAGTTCTTTATATATTATGGAGATTAATCCCTTGTCAGATATACGGTTTGCAAATACCCATCTTTTCTTTTGGAATGCTCTGGAAAAAGCTGTGTTGCTTTGTGTGCGCTCTTTCTCTGTGGAGGACCTGATTTTCCCCAGAAGTGTGCGTCTCAGTTCTATTATGGAAATCAGTGGGAAAACACTATGTGTTTTAAAATTATTTGTGTGAGAACCAGCTTTGCTGAAACACATCTAGGCTATAAACAGACTGTCTGTCTTCATGTCTCCTTTTCTCTCAAAATGAGAAATAATTGAATAAAGAATTAAAAGCATACCACAGGGTCATCTGTGTTTGTGCCCTGTTGGCTCTCAAAAAAGACAAACAATTAGGGCATAAAAGCTTGGGACTGGGGATCCCTTTGGTGATTCTCTAAAAACTGCAGCGTTGGGGCTGGCCTGGTGGCGCAAGCAGTTAGGTGCGCGCGCTCTGCTGTGGTGGCCCGGGGTTTGCCAGTTCGGATCCCGGGCGCGCACCGACGCACCGCTTGGCAAGCCATGTTGTGGCAGCGTCCCATATAAAGTGGAGGAAGATGGGCATGGATGTTAGCCCGGGGCCAGTCTTCCTCAGCAAAAAAAGAGGAGGATGAGGAGGATGGGAGATGTTAGCACAGGGCTGATCTTCCTCACAAAAAAAAAAAAGCCGCAGCCTCAGTGAGGCGGTTTGTAGAGTGGTCAAGGGCATACACTTGGCATGAGACAGGGAGAGTTCAGAGCCTGGCTCTGCTCCCTGCTGGCTTTGGGACATTGGCACAGTGCTTAACCTCTCTGGGCCTCTCAGTTTCTTCACCTGCAAAATGGGAGGCTGCCTCATGCCTACATCACAGAGTTATGCCCAATTAGTGATGTGCCTGGAAAGGGCCCCGTGCCTGACACACAGGGACACTAGATGAATGGAAGTGGTTGGTTTAAACACAAATCAGGGATGAACTTCTGAAAGGAACGAGAGCGCAGGCTCGCTGCTGTTCTCACTCACTGTGATGTGACATCTCTTTGCCCAGTTCTCCTCCTTCTTTCTTTAAAAGATACTACCAGGCCTCGAAAGAGCCATGAGAAGGAGGGGGTGGAATATCACTTCGTCTCGAAGCAAGCATTTGAGGCTGGCTTACATCACAACAAGTATGTTTGCTTGATGGGCCCGTTGGCTCTCTGGGCAGCTGTGGTCTTTGCCTCTGTCCAGTATTCCAACTGACCTCCTGGGAGGGCTTCCGGAAAAGACGGGGGAAGTGGGAGCAGAGTCGTGGTGGGAAGTCCCTTCCCCTTTCCGTGCTAATTTAGGCAAGCTCGGGCACTGAAGGCCTTTCCCCCTTTGGTGGTGTTTTAGGTTCCTGGAGCATGGAGAATATAAGGAAAATCTCTATGGAACCAGCCTGGACGCCATTCAGGCTGTGATGGCCAAAAACAAAGTTTGTTTGGTGGACGTGGAGCCAGACGTAAGTTCCTGGGCCAGTTGGGCATTTCCTGTTAACAGAATTTATAAACTAGGGGATTGTACATTTTACACAACACTTGGCCTCAGTCTAAGGAACTTTTCGTCCAGAGCACTGGATATTAAAATTTTCTTGGATCTCCCTTTGAGAATCGAATGACAGCTTTGTACCCCAAAATGTGCACCTCTATACACAAAAACAGCATTAATTGTAGGAGCTCATGGACCCTCTTGGTGGCCCACAGACCTAGGATGGTAGTCTTCGCATGGAGTAAATCATGCAGTAGATGGTGGCGGCAACTGGCCGATTGTGATGTGACACTCAGGGAATTACATGTAAATGCCCGGGTGGAAACGGGGGCTCGGTTCTCAGCATCAGGCCACCCCCTTCCCGACCATGACAGATGGAGTCAGTGGCTTAAGGAACCGCTGAGTGAGGCGGTCAGGAGAGCAGTTTGAAAGGGAAAAAGGCCAGCAGACAAGACTCCGGGAAGTGCTTCGGAAACATTTCCAGTTCTGCATGCCCCGCATGCTGTGTGCTTGTCAGGGGCTTACCCGTCTTGTTAACTTTGGCTTTGAGAAAAACTTCTAAGCTTTGAACTCCATCTGGGGATTTTTTTCCTCTATAGAAACAGAGCTCTGATTTTACGATATAAACTGTGGGCTTTATTTCACAGAACTTTGCTTGAAGGAGAGTCCAAAAAGCACATGATGTCTGTAAAGGAAAACCCTCACTAATGGGGACTCTTGGGAGTTGGTCTTCGAAATTAAAAGTCCAAATTTCAAAATTTGATTTGAAAAGTGATTTTTTTGATTTTTGGGGGGTGCAGATGGTACATATAGCAGTTTGCTACCAGTGTTTCCAAATAGAGGCCCTTACATTGTAGATAAAATGCACAAATTAATGGGACTATTTGCATATTGAAAACATTCTAAAGTCTTTACAATTTGTTTCAAGTGATCTCCTAGTCTCTTCATTTGCTTGGCAAACCTTCTTTGAATGTCATCAAGAGGCCTGTGTGGTAGCACACATTTTGCATAAGTGTAGGCCAAATTGATGACGTTTGATTAAATAGATACACGTTGAATCCTGCTGGCTCTTCCCTCAGGGGTGGGCAGGTGGAGAAGGGCGTCAGAAGGTTAATTAGAGTTTTTTTGTGTGTGTGTGTGAGGAAGATCAGCCCTGAGCTAACATCTGATGCCAATCCTCCTCTTTTTTGCTGAGGAAGACTGGCCCTGAGCTAACATCCGTGCCCACCTTCCTCTACCTTATATGGGACGCCGCCACAGCATGGCTTGACAAGCAGTGCGTGGGTGCGCGCCTGGGATCCGAACCGGCGAACCCCGGGCCGCCGCAGGGGAGCGCATGCACTTAACTGCTTGCGCCACGGGGCCGACCCCTAATTAGAGCTTTTGGGGTCAGAGCAAAGAGAGATGGGAACTCTCAGAGCCCAGGCTGTGGAACCCTCTGTTCTCGGCGAGTGGGCCTTCAGGGTGGAGGGCAGGAGAGTGAGCACTTGGTCTGTCCAGCTGAAGTCCACTGTCGTATGACTAGTGTAATCAGGACCTTTGCCATCGAGGTTATGTGATGATGTGCACCATTACTGAGCATTTGAAAAGTATGTTTCACAATAAAAGATTTCCAAAGTATGTAATATTCCTGAACTTTCTTTCTCAGGCACTGCCACAACTGAGGACCTCAGAGTTCAAGCCTTATGTTGTATTTGTAAAGCCTGCAATTCAGGAAAAAAGGAAGACGCCACCCATGTCCCCAGCTTGTGAGGACACAGCAGCCCTACTTGTAAGTTTAGAGTTGATCATTTCTCTTCCGAAGGCCTAAGAGGGCCTGTTACAGGGAGGGCTCCTCGCTGCATAAGGGCTCTTGTGCTTTTTGCACAAGCCCATCTTTCTACTTTGCCTATTGGCCAGACTTAGATGGTCGTGTGACCAAAAGGCTCAAGGTGGGCCAGCCAGGAGTGCCTCCCAATTCAGACAGGGTGGCTTTGCCTGGGCCCAGCCCCCTCCACTCCCTCACATAAGCACTCTCCCGGAAAATAAGGGACGGACATCTGTCTGTCCAGGACCTGATCCGAATGTGACAAGCCACACTAACCTGTTGAACTCCTAAGCCAAACCCAAGCATTTTTTAATTGAAACACCACCTAACGTGGTCATTACCGTTGCTTTCAAACTGGTTTGAACCATCAGCGAATTAATCTGTTTGTAAAACTAGTGGATGAGATAATCCAATGTGTTTCTAAATGAACTTCTCTTCACCTGTCATAGATTCCTTGCTCAGCCCAGTCTGTGTCAGGATCCCCACTTGAAACCTAAATATTTGGCACAGTTCTCTCAGGGGACATGGGCTTGGTGACTCTTCTGGTTCTCAACAGAGTCAGAGGAATGAGCTGGCAGTTGTTATAGGGGAGTCGGAAGCAACCCAGTTCCAGTATAGACTTTGCTTGCTGTCTCATATAACTGGTTCTATCTGAAAGAGGCCCTCTTGGATCCTTCCCTTTGGTCAAGAAGCTCCCTCCAAGTAAAGATTTTGATGGAATCCTAGTTCATACTAATTCTGTGTTATGATTGTCCATGCCGATAAATTACTTAGAATGACTAAGTAATAGCTAGAAGGAACATTAGAAGTTTTCCCCTTTAGAAACTTGAAAGAGAACATCAGCTTGGGTCTGGAACCACTTAGAAACAAACAGCATGTTCATCATGGTGGTGCTAATAACAGCCAGATGAGAAACAACCTAAATGTCCAATAGTGGGGCTCAGCTCAATACATTACAACATTACATGACATTCACAGGATGGAATGGAATATTATATGGCCAATTAAAAGTTATGTGTCTGAGGAATATTTAATGACATAGCCAAATGCAATAAAATGTTAAATGAAAATAAATCAGAAAATAAAAAGGTATGATTCTAATTTTGTGTCACATACAAAGAAAATACACTAAAATGCTACAAGTGATTCTCTCTGAATATTGGGTTCATGACTAATTTTTGTTTTCCATGTTTTACCATATATATATTTTTTCTGGGATGGAGGTTTAACAGCTTTATTGAGATAAAATTCACATACTATATACAATTCACCCATTTAAAGTATATAATTCAATAGTATATATTCACGGAGCTATGCAACCATTACCACAATCAATTTTAGAACATTTTCATCATCCCAAAAATAAACCCTGAGCCCATTAGCATTTCCCATTCTCCATTCCCCCAACTCCTTCCTGGCCTAAGGCAACTGCTAATCTACTTTATCTCTATAGATTTGCCTATTCTAAACATTTCATATAAATGGAATCATACAATATGTGACCTTTTGTATCTGACGTCTTTGGCTTCGTATGATGTTTTTTAGGTTCATTCACGTATCAGTACTTCATTCTTTTTTGTGGCTGAATAATATCCCGTTGTATAGAATACCACATTTTGTTTATCCATTCATCAATTAGTGGACATTTGGGTTGTTTCTATTTTTTTTTAGCTATTATGAATAATGCTGCTATGAACATTGTTGTACAAGTTTTTGTGTGAACGTGTTTTCATTTCTCTTGGGTACATACCTAGAAGTGAAATTGCTGGGGCATGTGGTAACTCTATGTTTAACATTTTGAGGAACTGCCAGACTCTTTTCCACAGCAGCTGCACCCATCAGCAGTGTTCAAGGGCTCCAATTTCTCCACATCTTCATCAGCACTTGTTACTGTCTTTTTTGATTATAGCAGTCCTAGTGGGTGTGAAGTGCTGTCTCACTGTGGTTTTAATTTGCATTTCCCTAATGACTAATGATGTTGAGCATCTCTTCATGTGCTTATTGGCCATGTGTATGTCTTCTTTGGAGAAACATTTGTTAAATACTTGATCCATTTTTTAGTTGGATTATTTATCTTTTTATTATTGAGTTGTAAGAATTCTTTATATATTATGGATACAAATCCCTTATCAGATGTATGACTTGCAAATATTTTCTCCCAGTCTGTGAGTTTGTCTTTTCATTTTTTTGATATGGTCCTTTAAGCAAAAAATTTAAAAAATTTATTTTTATTTTTTTAATTTTTTTGTGAGGAAGATCAGCCCTGTGCTAACATCTGCCAATCCTCCTCTTTTTTTTTTTTTTGCTGAGGAAGACTGGCCCTGGGCTAACATCTGTGCCCATCTTCCTCCACTTTATATGGGACGCTGCCACAGCATGGCTTGCCAAGTGGCGCGTCAGTGTGTGCCCGGGATCTGAACCGGCGAACCCTGGATTGCCGCAGCGGAGCGCGCGTACTTAACCGCCTGTACCACCCGCTGGCCCAAAAAAATTTTAAAATTTTAATGAAGTCCAATTTATCTATTTTTTTCTTTTGTCACTTATGTTTTTTGTCTCATATTTAAGAAATCATTGTCTAATCCAAGGTCATAAAGATTTACTCCTGTGTTTTAAGATATTTATCGTTTGAGCAGTTACATTCAGGTCTTTCATCCATTTTGAGTTAATTTCTGTCTATGGTACGAGGTAGGGGTCCTGCTTCATTCTTTGCATGTGGAGATCAGGTTGTCCCAGCACCGTTTGTTGAAGACTATTCTTTTCCTGTTTAATTATCTTGGCGCCCTCGTCAAAAATCAATTGACCATAATGTGTTTATTTCTTGACTGTCACTTCTATTCCTTTGATCTATATGCCTATCTTTATGCCTGTACCACACTGTCTTGATTACTGTAGCATTGTAGTAAATTTTAAAATCAGGAAATGTGAGTCCTTCAACTTTGTCCCTTTTCAAGGTTGTTTTGGCTATTCTGGGTCCTTTGCATTTCCATAAGAATTTTAGGATCAGCCTATCAATTTGTTTTACTATGTTTTTTTGTTTTTAACAAATATTTTAGGATTAAAAGAATTTAATTCCCCGGGGGAAAAGACTTACCTAAAAAAGAGTCGATAAGACATAAGGGAGGGCCGGCCCCGTGGCTTAGCGGTTAAGTGCGGTGCTCCGATACTGGCGGCCCGGGTTCGGATCCCGGGTGCGCACCAACGCACCGCTTCTCTGGCCACGGTGAGGCCATGTCCCACATACAGCAACTAGAAGGATGTGCAACTATGACATACAACTATCTACTGGGGCTTTGGGGAGAAAAAAAAAAAGGAGGAGGATTGGCAATAGATGTTAGCTCAGAGCCGGTCGTCCTCAGCAAAAAGAGGAGGATTAGTATGGATGTTAGCTCAGGGCTGATCTTCCTCACACACACACACACACACACACACAAAAGACATAAGGGAGAATATGAGGGAGCTCCATAGGACACAAAGAAAGTTCTGTCAAGTCATCAGGTCCCCAGAAGGTGTCAGTTTTCTAGGAGTCAGAACCCCCCACACCCTGGCCCGTGGCTGTTATTTCAAAAGAAGCAGAACTGTAGTCTGTTACTGGTGGCCTTTCAGCCTGACCAGTTTATCCTCTATTCCATCTCTTTTATTACCCACCGGAGTGCTGCATTCCAAGCAGGCAGGCTGATGAATAAATAGATCTGGCCAATGATTTTCATTGTCTGCGGGTCAGCTCACCCAGTTGTGAAATCTCACCTTGCTACTCTAGCATCTCCCGACGTGTTCCACTATCCTGAAGCCAGTGTCATTCTCAACACAAGGGGGCATCAAGGTCACAGGGTCACACTGTTAAATACAGTGTCCTTGGCTCTACTCCCAGAGATTCTGACCTAGGAGATTTAGAGTGGGGCTCAGGCATCTGCATTTTTAACATACCTCCTTTCACATGATTTTGATGGATGTAGGCAGAACCCAGAGAAAGTCCTCATAAAGGCCTGAGTTTTGTGTAACATTAAATATTTGTCCACTGTCTGGCACCCAAGTGCCAGAGTGTCCGACATCCAAGTCAGGGAACCTACTGGATAAAACACCCTTCTGGCACATCCTCTTTCCATCTATTTGCTGCCTATGAGTTAATGGAGATTCTGCCTTCAGATCCAGCAAGCTAATCCAACGTGGGGGCGAGAGGCAGCATGGAGGGAGTCTTTCCTGTGTGCTATTCAGGACTGTGACTCCCTTGCTAAGGCTGTGGGTGGGTGAGTTCTACCTTTACAGGCCAGGAAAAGGATTCAGGGGATTTATGGCTGCAAAGCAAAAGTCACACATTTTACTCCATTAAAGATTTACTTGAGTTCTTTCAAAATGCCAAGTATTTATTAAGAAGATTGAGGTACTTAGTGGCAAAAATGTTCTTTCTATAATTTCTCAAACAGCTAAGTGCTTCTAGGATGCACACTGTGGGTGCCTGGAGGAGGGGGAAACTCCAGAAGCGGCAGGCAGGTCTCCAGGATGTGTGTGTGTGAGGTGGGGAGGCGGGATTGAAGATCCAAGGGCAGCACAGGACACCGCAGAGTGCTTTTGGGTGTGAGAGGAGCCCTGTAAAATAGAATATAGAATTGGGAAGCTTCTCCCAATTTAATCTAGTTTTCCCCCTCCTGGGGGGAAGAAGAAGGAGAAGAAATGATTTCAGCCATCTCTTAGGTCTCTGCTGTCTTTGTAGTAGCCTGCAAAAACTTTCCTAGACCTTCAGAACTTATCTTCTGAAACTGCAGTGCTCTCACTAAAGTAGGAATCTGGTTTTGATGGATGACAGAGAGAAGAGGAGGAGGGAATATTTTGGGATGTGGGTCTCTGGGGAAGGACAGAACTCACCCCTTCCATGGCAGCCTAAACACACTGAGCCCCTAGAAACAGAGGCGAGAAGGCAGCAGAGGACTGGAAAGAGAGAGAAAGGGAGGTGGGTGAACGCCAGTGACAAATTTTATTTTGCAATTTTACTTAGAGCGGATCTGCCACTTTCCTTTCTTCCAAAAACCAAGCTAACTGTCAGTCAACTAGCCACTTGAAATTCTACTGATTAGAGGTTTCTTTTGAATGGAGAAGCAAATACTGTGTAGATTGGGTAAAGGCGGGGTCATTGCCTGTCTGTACCTTAGTGTTAGGCGTCAGGAAAGCATCCGATTAAAGAAATCAGGTACCCTAAGGAAATGGGGAATTTGATCAGGGTTGTCCTGGCACTTTCTTAAATAACTCTACTTTGTCTACTGTGCTAGTGTTTGGCCCTGGTATGAGGAAATGAAAGGAAGAATTGACTTCTACATTATGAATTTAGGAGTCTTCAGAGGGCATTAGAGTTACTTATTCTCTTTCTTTTTCCCCTGGTTCGTTCCAGAAATGCTTTCTTTGCTTTTACCTATTTAATATTATTTATAGTTCTTTCCTGTAATTATTTAGCCAAATTGTCACACAACACAATAGTACTACTTCTTTGGAAATACCCTTGGACAGAAAGTGTGATATTGACATATATATACACACAGATATAGCATCAGCATCCCCCAGAGCACTTCGTATCATGGCGGGCAGTTAACAGGTCTTCAGTAGATATTCTGTGAGTGAATGACTGAACAATGATTATGTCTACTGCCCATTAACTTTCTTGGAAGTTTGAAGATATTGTCACTATACTCTGTTCTTGTGTGCACAGTTGGTATTAATGGGCCATCGTCATCTACTCGTCATTTAAGAATTAGAGATTGGAACATTGCCCAAGGCAAAGGCTGTAGGTTTCTTATGTTGGGAGAGAACCACCCAGTTGCTCCATAACTGCCCCTTTCCTTGCAGGATGAGGAGCAGCACGAGATGGCCGCCTCCGCCGCCTTCATAGACCAGCATTATGGGCACCTTGTGGACGCCGTGCTGGTGAAGGAGGATCTCCAGAGTGCACACAGCCAGCTCCGAGTGCTCTTAGAGAAGCTGAGCAAGGACACTCACTGGGTACCTATTAGTTGGGTCAGGTAACTGCATCCTAGACCAGGTTGGAGGGGGCCTGGAAGACCACCTAGTCCGGCCTCCCCCATGTTACCGTGAAGGAATCTCAAGCATGCAGAGGGGCAGCATTTTCCATAAACTCCGTCCTCAAGAAGAGTATACATGTTCGTTGTTGGTTTTTGTCTGTTGGTGTTCACTGCACCCTTTTGGAGCAGAAAACATGAGTTGAAAGGGGTGTGTCACAAAGTAACACACTTCGTTCATTAAATCATCACAGGCAAGTTGACCCTGATTCTCTGTACCAAAGTCAAGTAGCCACTGTCTTTTGGCGGTGGCGGTGGTGAATTTATACAGTACCGGTTTGCAGACATGTTTAAGCTTTATAAACAGCGACACTCCATTCATCCAGCTTCGCTGGAAGCTGAGTTGTTTTACCCCAGGCCTGCACTGGGTAAAGGCCTTTAAGACATGTGGCCCATACCATGCAGCTGAAGTTCCCCTGTCTTCAAGCCCTAAAATGTTGATTTTTAACCTTATGGATGGTGAGTGCTTGCCTGGCAATAGAAAAATTGGTTCTCTGCCTTTTTAAATAGTGAGCATACATGAACTTTTTTGGAAGACTGTGCCTCACTTCACCATCACCATGAATTACTGTACTGTTCTATGATACAGTGCTGTTTTCAGGGACTCTCAAGGAATGGAAGGCCGCCTGTCCCCTTCCTCAATATCCTCAGCCTAAAATGGAGCCCTTGGCTTTGTTTGATTAATTCTATCCCATCACTTGGCCCTCTTGTTACTGACAGTGGCCTGGTTCTCGCCTGTCCCCATCTTCAGGTCATAGGGGCCATGATCTCCTTGTGCTAGATCAAACTAGATGATTCCCCCATCAAAACTATGTCTAAGTCATGATATTTCAGTCCTGACCGTCAAAATCAAAGTGTGGGCCTAATAGGTTGTCTCTGAGCAAAAGTGTTTAGGGTCACACAGGATTTGTGATATATCTTAGCTGCTCAGAGAATTTGATTTCTTATTAATAGCCAATGTATGTAAGTCTTTATTCTGTGCCCAGGGCTATGCTAAGGCCTTTATATACATTACTTTGACAAATACACCAAGCCTATAAGGTAGGATTCTTATCATCCCCATTTTACAAAGGAGAAAAACAAGGCTTAGAAAGTTTAAATAACGTGTCCAAGCTCGCACAGCTTAAAAAAATGGCAGAGCTATAGAATTTGAGCCCAAGTCTCCCTAATACCGGGGATGGTCATCAATCACCATACTCTACTGTGTCGTCCTTTTGTGGTCCCATAACTGAGGCTACCTGTTAAATAATTGACTTTTAAGTGAGGAGTGTGTTCATAGCTAGAATTTACAACACGATGCAGTGTGGCTGTAGTTTCTAAGACTGGAAAGAGGCTGCTTACCCATGTGCATTTTCAAGCTCTTTCCCTCAAGAGAAGAAAAGGAGGCCAGGTTAAGGGGGAAACAGCAGGGAGATTTGCTGCCCATTGAGAAATTTCCATTTTTGGCGTCTGATACAAGGACACCTTTGTGACTTTCTAGCTCACTGACCTGGTAGGTCCACCTAACAGGATCACATTCTTTAGACTTTCTAGCAAAAGAATGAGGACTTCTTGGCACTTTCAGAGTACTGGATTCTTACCAAGTGATACTAGTCTTGAGCTATTCCACATGGACCCAGGGCAGGGAGGGCAGCTGCCCTTGAAGTGTGAGGGGCACATGCAGAGTTGTGTGTATTATACAGGAGGGCCAGGAGCTAAAGTCAGCTGTCAGGCAAGAGACCCACAAGTCAAAATTAGTCTGGAAAAATTGCCTGGTGGAGATCGTAACCAACTCTTAGCAAGTGCCCTCTGGGCAGTTTTCCTCCAATGTAAGAACACAGTAGTTGAGCACCGACCGATGACTTTGTTTGTATTTCATACCGCTCAACAGACATTTTCTGCTTCTTAATATTTTTACACAATTTTCAGATGAAATGGTGATAATTCTCTTCATGTATATTATGAAACAAGGCATTAAAATGTGATGGCTGCGTTATTTCCTGTCAGAGTAGCTTCCTCACCCCTAAAGACAAGCTGTGTCTGTCTGCAGCTGTTGGTCTGCTACTAAATCTGTGAGAGTAGAATGGATAGGGCCCCAGAGACAGAGGTCATGTGTAAAATGTTTTTGCTGTTGGTAAAAAGCAGAAAAGTCTTGTTAAAAAAACGTACCTGTTTACAAATCTATGTTGGTGGAATGTGTGTAAATGCAATTCCAAGTCCCATTCCAGCCAGCAGTACTTACATTCTGAGCCCCTGGGCAAAATTTTTGCAAACATCTATCACTCTGGGCCCCTACACCAAGAAATCTCTTATTCCATATGCCTTAAGATGTCCCTTTTTTTTTCTTGGGCCTTCAAACTCAGGTAAGCTGTCTGCCTGTGTCTACAACCAGAGAGAATGTGGGCTCTCAAGGACTTTCCTAGGTCAGGGATGTTAAATGGGTGGGGCATATTTGCTCCCACGGCCCATTCTTACACCCATGGCAGACAGTACTAATTGACCATAGCCCTCTCCTTCTGAATCTAGGCACTGCTTTTAGATCTGTCAGGACACAGTATCCAGTATCAATTGAGCAGAATTAGCAAGTGAGTTAATCCTGTTTGCCATCCTTGATCCAGCAATTTGTAAGCCACTCCACCACTCCACTCGCTGCAGGAGATGGGTTTAAGAAGGTTACAACCATCACTCCTTCACAGGCAGTGCTCAGCTATGTTAAACATTAGTCAATTGTGCTTTTACCATTACATGTTCAAATACATACATGCTTTAAGACATGCGGCCCACCAAAATTTTGTGTCCATTTCTCTAGTGTCCCATCATTTATGCCACCAATCACAGAATCATGCATTCCAAAAATGACAGCACTTGGCAATTTGTTTAATAACTATAGACCGGCATATGTACAAAGCCCATTCTTGAATCATACTGTTCAGAACCAATACGCAGCATTTCTCTATCTGGGTGGAGTTAATGAGAGTCAATTTGTTACTCCGTTCTTTTCCTGCTCTTTGAATACAGTCTCAAACCATTGCTTCCTTTAAAAGTCGGGCCTGTGGTTTCAGAACAAGATGGTTTAGCATTACTTTTCCCTCCTTCTCTCCTCTAAATATAACTGAATACCTTGGAAATTATTAAAAAGTTAAAAGGACTCTGAAAGCTGGAAAGAAGATGGTGGGCTGACTAGGGACATCAGGACTTGAGGAACAACAATGTGGTGAGTTTTCTGGGTTTTCTTTTCATCTTCCACATACCCCAGACTGGGCTCTGGAGAAGCCTGCAACTCAGAACCACCAACAGGCATAGACGGGAAGGAAAAAGAAAAAGGAAAGAAAAGCTTGCTTTCTCTGCCAGAGGACAGGGTAGGGGAAGCCCAATAGAGACCTAGTGGGGAGCCCCAACCCTAGCTCCACACTGGGGCATCAGCACATGCCCAATTCATTCACGCCAGGAGCGAAGCCCTGTGACTCTCTGCCCTCCACACTGTGGCATAAGGAGACCCAGGCCTAGCAGTGTCTGTCCGCCTCTCTGCAGAAGGTGGCCCAGCAAAACCATGCAGCCCAGGGAAGCACCTTCCCACACTGCAGAAGACACCAGCAGGGACTGAGTGGGAGCCCTGGCAGTACCCAAAGAACAAAGCAAACCCAAATAATATTGCAAAGCCTTGGAAAACTGAATTGTCATTGGAAATAAAACACATAAAAGAAGCAAGAACCTATACACTATGCCCAAACAGGACCCCTATCTGCTAAAATAGAAGAGGTAAATAGGATGAAGAGATTCCTAACAGGATTCCAAATGTCCAGGATACAATAGCAGATCACTCATCCTCTCCCAAACCAGGAAACTCCTATCTAACTAAGAAAAGACTATCAACTGATACCAATATTTGTATCATTCAGATGTTGGAATTTATCTGACAAGGATTTTAAAGCAGTTGTAATAAAAGTGCTCAATCAATTATAAATTATCTTGAAAAAACTAAAAAATTGAAAATCTTAGCAAAGAAACAGAAGTTATGAAAAATAACCAAATGGAAATTATAAAATGAAAAATTATTGTAAAATAAAAAACTCAGATGAACTTGATAGTAGAGTGGAAGTGACATAAGATGAAATCAGGGTGCTTGAGGACAGATCAATAAAATTTACTCAATCTGAACAACAGACTGAAAAAAAAAAAAAGAGACTCAGGGCCTCATGAGACAATAACAAAAGAGCTAACACTTGTATCATCACAGTCCCAGAAGGAGAGGAGGAAGTGTGGGACTGAAAAGTGTTCAAAGAAATCATGGGTGAAACTCCCCAAATTTGGTGAAAGATATAAACCTACAGATTCAAGAAGCTGATAAACTCCAAATCAGATAAGCCCAAAGAAATCCATACCAAGACACATCGTAATTAATCTTCTGAGTACTAAAGACTAAGAAAAAAATCTTAAAAACAAAGAAGAACACCCAGGAAGTAACACCAATTCAAGTTCTATTTTGGTATTGCCTATAAAACAAACTATGGAGGGCAGAAAAAGTGACACATTTATCAAGTGCTGAAAGCAAAGAACTGTCAACCTTGAATCCTATGTGATGAAACTATCCTTTAGGAAGGAAGGGGAAGGGGAGACGTTCTCAGATGAAGGGAAGCTAACAGAATTTGTTGAGACCTACTCTTAAAGAATGGCTAAAGGAAGCTCTCTAAACACAAAGAAAATAGCAGAAGGCTGGGACCTTCAGAAAGGAAAAAACAACAGAATACGTAAAAATAGAAGTAAACATAACAGATTATTCTTCACCTCTTGAGTTTCTTTACCCACACTTTCTGGTTGAAGCAAAATTTATAACACCGTCTGATGTGGTGCTCAATGTTTGTAAAGGCAATACATACAATAATTATATTTTAAAAGTGAGGAGGATAAAGGGGCCAATTAAAAGACAGAGATTGGCAAAGTAGATAAAAAAACACGACCCAACTACGTACCATCTACAAGTGTACATAGGTAGGTGGAAAGTAAGGATAGAAACTGGTATATTATGCAAACAATTTTTAAAAAGCTGTAGTGGCTATATTATTAGATAAAGTAGATTTCAGAGAAAGAAAATTGCTAGGACAAAGAGGGACATATATAATGGTGAAAGGATCACTCTGCTAAGAAGATATAGCAATCCTAAAAGTGTGTGTACCCAACACCAGAGTTTTGAAATATATGAAGCAAAAACTGGTAGAGCTGAAAGGAGAAACAGACAAATTCACAATTACAATTCGGGATTTCAACACCCTACTCTCAGCAATTGATAGACCTAGAACAGAAAGTCATCCAGGATATAGAACTGAACACCATCAACCAATAGGATCTAACCGACGTTTGTAGAACACTCCCCCCAACAACAGCACAATACACATTCTTTTCAAATGCCCATGAAATATTCATCTAGATAGAGTATATTAACACATTTAAAAGATTTGAAATTAAAGAGTGTGTTCTCTGACCATAATGGAATCAAACTAGAAATCAACAGCAGAAAGACAACAGGAAAATTTCCAGACATTTGAAAGAGTATCTAATGTAACCTGAGCAGTTCAAGGCAACTTCCTAGAGAATGGACTCTCTTATATAAATAATGATTAGTGTTGTCCAGGAAAAGAGGTAGGACTGTGGATTTCCCAGCTAGAGGAGACAGCAGAAACATAAATGAGATGAGAAGAAAACGTGTCTTCTGTTAGTTGAAAAAGGCAAGGAGTGATGAGATACAAAGTTACAGACGTTTGTCATTTTTTGTGGAATTCTAATATCTGAGCCTCATTCTAATTTGGGGGAAATCTCCTATCTTAGGAATTCTGATGAGAAGCAGAGCCCACGTCCAGAAGTGGAAAAAGCCAGACACTGATTTTCCAAGCCTCCCTTGCAGCTAAGGAATGGGCATATGATCTAATTTACACCAATCAGTTACACCTTCACTGACTTGGAATGGGAACTAGTGACACAAAATGGCAGGGACAGTGAACACCTTTCAAAGGCAGCAGTAGCAGGTCAGCGAGATCTAGTTCTAGGTGAGGCAGGGGTGGCAGGACGAGCCGCAGCACCCACAGACCAGTTCTACAGCAAGATTTTAAGGGTTTTTCCTTAATGTGCAACTAGAAGCTCGGTTCTGTGCTTTTCTAGCAAACACTGTTAACTAATTCATATTCTTTTAATAAATTATTTCACTACTTAAATCAGACAAAGTCAGTTTCTGTTGCTTGAAACTAAGAATTCATATTGATAGAGGCTGCAAAGACAGGAGGGACAGGATCATGGGGGCTCATATTTACATATTTTGTATGCCACATTTAAAAGTATGGCTCATTCTGGAAGGAATGGCAAGTCATTGAAGGTGTTAAGCTAGAAAGTGATGTGGGCATATTTTTGCGTTAATGATGCTGATCGTAAATCACAAGTGGCTGAAATATCGGCAGTAACATATACAGAGACTGAGAAGTAGGACTGGCAGATTTAAAATATGTAGGAAAGGGGAAGGGATAAAAGAGAGGGAGTGAAGTAGAGGATGACAGCCAGGTTTCTAACCTGGATGTCTGGAAGAATGATGGTTCCTCAAACAGATTAACTGGAACCAGTTGAACGATGAATTTATATTTGGATTTATTGACTTTTTTTCTTTAAACTTTTTATTTTGAGATAATTGTAGATTTACATGTGTGTAAGAAATAATATAGAGAGATCCTGTGGACCCCTTCCCCAGTTTCCCCTAGTGGGTAGCACATTGCAAAACTATAGCACAAAATCACAACCAGGATATTGACATTGATACAGTCAAGATACAGAACAGTGTCATCATTGATAAATTAGATGTCATCAAAATTAAAATACTTTGCTCTGTGAAAGACCCCGTTAAGAAGACAAAAAGACAAATTACAGACTGGGAGAAAATACTTTGCAAATCACATATCCAACAAATGTCTTATATCTATACTATATAAAGAACTTTCAAAATTCAATATTAAAAAAAAGAATAATCCAGTTAGTAAATAAGAAAAGATATATGCAGATATTTCACCAAAGAGGATATACAGATGGCAAATAAGCATATGAAAGATGTTCAAGTTCATTAATCATTAGAGAAACCCAAGTTAAAACCACATGAGAGGTCACTACACACATACTGGAATGACTAAAATAAACAATAGCTGTAACATCAAATGCTGATGAGGATGTGGAAAAACTGGATCACTCATTCATTGCTGGTGGGAATGTAAAATGGTACAGCCACTCTGGAAAATAGTTTTGTAGTTCCTTTCAAAATGGACTTACCATACAACCCAGCAATTGCACTCTTGGGCATTTATCTCAGATAAATCAAATTTATTTTCATGCAGAAACTTGTGCACAAATGTGCATAGCAGTTTTATTCATAATAGTCAAAAAACAAGAAACTACCCAAATGTCCTTCAATGGGTGAATGGTTAAATAAACTGTGGTACATCCATACCATGGAATATTACATCCATACCATGGAATATTACTCAGCAATAAAAAGGAATGAACTATTGGTACACACAACTTGGATGAACCTCAAGGAAATTATACGGAATGAAAAAAGCCAATCTCAAAAGAATGGATACATTCTGTGTGATCCCATTTATGTAACACTCATGAAATACCATAATTATAGAGAGATGAAAAACACATTAGTGATTGCCAGGGGTTAGGGACAGGAAGAAGAGGGGGGCTGTGGCTAAAAGGGGTGGTACAATAGAGTTTTTTGATAATGGTACAGTTAACTACCTTGAATGTGGTTGTAGTTACACAAAGCTACACCTGTGATACAATTGCATAGAGCCATACACACACATACAAATAAGCATACGGATAACTGGTGAAATTTGTATATGCTCTATGGATTGTACGAATGTCAACTTCCTGGTTTGCTATTGTACTATAGTTACACAAGATGCTAACACTGGGGGAAACTGAGTGAAGGATGCAGGTGGTCCCTCTGTATATTTATTTGCAACTTCCTGTGAATCTAATTATTTTAAAATAAAAAAATTTATTTTAAGATTTGACATTTATTTTAAGATTTAAGATCTATTCTCTTTCAAAATAAAAAGTTTAAAAAATCAGGCTCAAAACCAGCATGACCAGTCATAGAAGCCGAGCAACATTGTCTTGCTATATGTTTTGAGAATTTTTGATATTTTCACTGTTGCTGCTCCCTATAAATGAACAGGATACGTGGAAACTTCAATGAAGCATTCTTTTCCAATTCTGTGTATTCAGAGGAACTAATGGCATTTGTTCTCTGTTGTCTGAACCTTAACTTCGTCATGTGCTTTTGTTTTCCATTTTGACAGAGCTGAACTTGTGGCTGGATCATCACCCCACCTTTTCTTCCCCCCAGGATGGTGGTGGTGATGGTGTATGTTTTAAAAAGTTCTCTCATGAACACTTCTTTTCGCAGCCCCAAATAAAAATGCTTGTTGCCTCTTTCCTTCTGCCTGCCCCATTCTGTCTCCATTTTGGGATGAGACTTAAAGCCTTTGGGTACCTTAAATGTAACTTACTCATTTTATGTTCCCAGCTTTATTGTAGCACCCTAAGATGGAGCATTCAGCCACTTAGGAGTGTCTTGAGATTCTAAGCAGCTAAGAAATCCTAGGGCCTTCTCTTGTGTCTTTTCCATGGTGAGTAACCTTGTGTTCAGGAAGGAGAGAGGGAGAGAAATGGAGAACCATCAATTATACAGAACTATTCTTTGGAAAGCCTGAGTGACCATTTATCCTTCTCCCCCCAGGTGGGGTGGGGGTAACTAGTCATTACTAATAATGTTAAATAGTACAAAATGCCCACACAATAGTACTTTTGAATAGTGACAGAGACCTGTAATGTAGCTGAGGCACAACACTAAAGCCACAAAAGCTCCTGTTTAAGTCTTATTGGAACAAATCACTTCCCCTTAGACTCACATAAAGCCTCAAAGCTGATGACAAAACACAGTCATTTCCTACTTGTACAGAGAGAGGAAACAAAGAGCTCTAAGTTCCCTGAATGTATGACCAGTTGATATTACAGAAGAGCAAAATTCACCCCTCACTGGGCCCCTCGTTCCCTTTGATATCAACTGTGATCACCGTGTTCTGTAATAAAGAGCAGTCGTGTTAAGACATACCTATTTATCTTGGGAGAGAAGATATTTTGTTGTATTTCTGATATAGCGCCTTGAATTCTTGAAGGGAAAAAAATCAGAAAGATGTATGTCAATGCCAGGATGCTGGTGTGAAAGTTGAAGTTCAAAATCCTAAGGATGGCTTAGAAAAGGCTTACAGACCAAAGCCAGGGAGTGGAGCTTTCTAAAAACGCTGTAGAAGGCTTTTTTCTTTCCTTCTTGAAGGGTCATTCCTAAGTGAAGCAAATCAGCCACACACTGAATCATCCACCCTTCATCCTCTTAGCTGGTACATTCAGCCTTTCTTAATGAATTAAGGGATGAGGGAAGATGCTACCAGATATTTTCTGAAACTGATGCATAATGGCTTTGCTACCAAGGAGATGTCCTTAGCTCGGGGGTGGTTTGCTCCTGTTGTCAGCTTTGTTTGCTCTGGGTGGTTTTTCTTTTACTGATTGTTGCATTTCTCATGATCTCGCCCTCAGCAGCTTAGGGGTCCCTCCTGAGACTGACTCTACTCTGAACACAGATGAACCCTGTACACACGTGGGAATATCACAGAGTACCCACGTGCCTGCCAGTCTGTCTCGGATGACTTGCGGTCATAGTGGGGTTTGCGATCATCAAGCCTCTTCAGAATGCCCTGGTTTTCCACGGTGATTCTCACTAGCTCCCGGTTCCTTGTTTCTCTGTTTAAACTGAAAAACACAAAACCCTGAGATGGGTGAAAAATAAAATTCTCCTCCTGGATGGGAGTGGGGGAGATGAAGTCAGGGGGTCATAAACCCAGGCTGCCTGAGTGCAGGGAGCAGACTGTCCTGTTGTGCCTTGAGGCCCAGCACCCCTGTTGAACCAGACTGCACTCTGGGAAAAGTGCAAAGCATTAGCAGGTTTCTGTCAGTGGTTTTCAACCCTGCTGTCCACTGGGAGATTCTACTTTATTGATCTAGGGTGGAGTTTGGGCATCGGCATTTGTAAAAGCTCCCCAGGAATTACGTGAAACCACGATTGAGAAGGTCTGGTTTATGTGATGGCGGAAGGTCTTGCCTGTGGTTAGATCACAAATGGCCGATGACACGTTTTGGTTCACGTCTCTCCCTCAGCTTTCCTCAGTTTCAGATACACAGGTATATAGGAAAGGCATCGTGACACTACCTTCCACACACACACACACATCCACACACACATCCACCAGATTCTTTCCCTTGCATACATTTCTTTTGTAGCCCTGACCACACTGCATTATTATTTATAGAAGTGTCTCGCTGCCAGACCTCGAGTTCTTTGAGGTGAGGAGCTATACAGCTCATCTCATCTCTGTCTTCCTGGTGCTTAGCACGCTTGTGGGAATGATTTTAAGAAGGCTGTGTTGTAGTCCCGGCTATGGTCATCATTTTCAAAAGTATGTAGTGCTTTCTTGTGACAGACTTGAATAGGACTCCAAAAATTCTCTTAGATGAAATGAAAGTTAGCTCTTTAAGGCTAGAGAAGGGTCCCCGTTTTTGGTAGTTTTCATTCTCCTTAACACGCTCTCTTTGGTTATCCCTCAAGATGACTTCTGTATTCCTCCCACGCAGGAGAACCTCCACTAAAACCCAACAAGGGGAAAGTCGACTTTGACTTAAAAATGAAATGACGTGAAAGAACACTACCTCTTAGAAAAATATTCGTTCCAGCAATCCACCTTGGCGGGGCCGCGATGAGCATTTGCGATTTTCTGACACAGTTGCTTGTTTTCATATTCGATTTTGTCGATTCTCTTTTGTTCACTCTGGTAAGAAAACCCACCCCACCATGGTGACATCATCGCTCTGCTGGTCCAACGCACAGCGGCTTAGCATCTGTCTCCTCTGGGATTTGGGAAAGGGGCAAATTGAGGGCCTCAGTGGAGCCTGGGAAATGGGGTGGTGTGTCTGGGGAGGGGGAGAATGAAAGAATCTTTGGGTTAGGTGAGTATTTAGAAGGCTCTGGGAAACTGGACCTCTTTAGGACATAGATAACAATCAATAAAGTAGATCTTCTGATGGCAAGAACAAATACCTGTAGTTTGCTCAATTTTAAGATGTGATGTGTGTGTGCCACTGGAGGTTTGGTATCAACAGTAGGCTTCACTAAAGAAGGATGAGAGAGAGCAATGTTGAGTCACAGGAGTCCTCTTAGCAGCCTCAGAAAACCTACGCATGTTCTAGACAATGGCCCTGATTAGTAAGCATTACGATTTTGAATTCTGACCTTAATCCAGTTCAGGAATTTAAGTTTAGCTTAATTCCCCAAACTGACGTCTTTGAAGACTTTTGAGCAGAAATGAAAGAATGGTGAGGGCTAGAAAAAGTAAAATTTACAAAATAAATGTCCTTTGAATCTAGTGAAAGAGCCTCCCTCTCACCCTTTCCCAATATGACTAGCCCAGCTATTGAGTGCTGAAGTCCTAGCCTCTTTCGAGCTTCCTTTGGCTTTAAAGGGTTTAAATGAGCGTTTCCAGCAAATGAACTCCCTGGTAGATCATTTTTGTCACTGACACTAATGTCCTCTTGACCCAACTCAGCAGATAAGGCCACAGCATCGCAAAGCCATGTACTGGTTTGATTTACTGTCAATATCTCTAAGGTGGGCCTTTCCAGAACCCCTAATTGCAGTGTCCAGCCCAAACAGCACACATACCTATTTGTATTCGATTTTTGTGAAATATGTAGTGGCCAAAGTCGAGTTTCTTCCTGAAGGTTGTGCTCTGCCTGTGATTAGAGACAATTACAGGGTAGGCTAGATAATCCAGGGAACTGTTCATCTTCTCTTCCTAGTCTCACTTCAGAAATGAGGCACCCAGGCTCCTCTGTGAGGTACTCAGCTGTCCCCATGACGGGTTGTCATAGTTACCCACTTATGACATCAGGGACAGGTCTCGGGGAAGGAGGAGGAGCAGCAGAGCATGCCTGGCTGTCCCACAGCTTCTCTTTGAAAGCTAACCTGGGTCCAGGTCAAGACGAAGGGCGAGACTGGGAAGCTTTCCCACCTGCCTGGAATGCAGATGCCTCCAGCACCAGCAGGAAAAGGTGTGGTGTTCTGGGCGGGGTGGGAAAGCACCGGGTCGGGGTGGGGGATAGAGAAATCCAGCCTTGGTTACATACCCTGGGCTATGATACCCTGAGCTAAGTAGTCTCCACTGCAATGATTTCCCTGCAGGTGTGCGAACATAAGCTTTTTGGGGAGCTGAAAGATGACCTTAAGGATAATCTGATCCGATTTCTTCATTTTGCAGATGAGGAAACTGAATTCCAGAGCAGGAGCCAAGCTGCTCAAGAACCAAGTTAGTGGCAGAGCGGGGCTTAGGATGTGGGTTTCCTGAATTCTGGGGACCATATTTGCTCTTGGGAGGAGGGGGAATTTTCATGGCAGTGGGGGAGGACAGAGCCTGTCTTTTGCTCCTAGTGGGATCTCAGTAAACGATGAGTTGCTGACACCCTGTGGCTCATAGTGGGCTGGCGGCTGCTCCGGGAAGGGCTGAGAGGAGCCTGATTCATCCCTACACTAGCCCAGGGTATACCACCTAATCGTGCTCAACACCTGTGCTGATGAAGAGGGCGAACACAACCTGTTGCGTGCGCATTATGTAGTGCTGGGCACTTTCCTTGAATGTCACATTTAATCTTTCAAACAACCCTAGGAGTTAGCTACTATTATTATTACCCTATTTTTTCAGCAAACAGGCTCAGAAAGGTTAAATAATTTCTCAAGGTCAGAATTCCAAGGCCGGTTGCACAGAGCCCAAGCTTTTAGGCACGATGCTGACTCTTAATGAATGTTGAAAGAAATGTGCCCCAGGGTTGGGCTTCTCAAAATGTAACCTTTCTAGGGATCCCCAGGGCGTCCTGTAAAATGCACATTTTCATCCAGTTCTGAGCTGGGGCGGAGATTCTGCATTTCTGACAAACTCCCGGGGGCGGGGTCCCAACGCTGCTGGTGGGCAGCAGGGAGAGTTAGAGCTCACAAGTGGAACCCAGGTGCCCCTGTAACCCTGAAAAAAATAAGCGACACTTGGGTGTACCCCGGTCAGTAGGGACATTTATTGCACCCTGCATTTGGTCCAATGAAGTTACGGCACTCCCCAGTTCATAACAGAGAAAATGCCTCAGCTGGGGGTGGGAACCCACCCCCGAAACTCAAGAGTGGCGGCATTTCCGCCCCCGGGGACACGCCCTGGGGTGTTCCGAGCGTGCGCTCGGCGCCCGGCGGCGCGCGTCCTTCACCGGCGTGGAGCGTGCGTGGCCGCCCGCGCTCCGCCGCTTCCCGCACCCAGCAGGTCCGCCTCCGGGGCGGGACGGGGCGGTTCCCGGCTCCGGAGGCCCCGCCCAGCTGACCCGGCCGCTCTCCCCTCGCTGGCTGCTGCCCCGGCGTGCAGGGCCCGGCAGCCGCCATGTCGGGCCCGTTCGAGCTCTCGGTGCAGGACCTCAACGATCTGCTCTCGGACGGCAGCGGCTGCTACAGCCTCCCGAGCCAGCCCTGCAACGAGGTCACCCCGAGGATCTACGTGGGCAACGCGTGAGTCGCGGCTCCCGAGTCCCAGCCCCGTCGGCCCCTCCCCGGGGCGCCCCGCCCACCTGACAGCTGGGGTGGGGGCATCGGCAGGCGCGGGCGGGGGGAGCCGGGGCGTGGTCGCCCCTCCGGGTGCACTGGCGGGGGCTGGAGTCACCGCCCACCCCGGCGCGTGGGGCGGAGGGGCTGGACGCCGCCCCGGCCCTGCGCGGTCCTTCCCTTCGCGGGGTGCACGGAGCCCGGGGGACACCTCGGCCAGCCCGGCGTCCGGCCCAAAGCCGCCACCGCTAGGGGCTCGGCCTTGGGCGGGGTCAGGGCTACCAGGTCCACTTAACAGGTGGCCCTCTGTCGCCCTGCCGGTCTCCGGCCCGCGCGTCATGTGACAGCTGCCTGGTTCTGCAGTGAGGTCACCGCGGAATGTCTGCCTTCGCTGCCATGGCAACGGGCTGACGTCACAGTTCGGGCGTGGAACTTTTCCCCGGCTGGGCAGGCCAGATAACAGAATCGAAATATTCCAAACGAGGGGTCCAGAAATCTGGGTTGGGGTTTCCTCGCTCCTTCTCTCTTCCAGAGAGGGTATGATAGCTTGGGACTCTAGGATGACCCAGTGATAAACCCTGTAAGGAACTGAGCCCTCACTTAGAAAAGGCTCTCAACCTTCTCACCACCAGGAAATGCATTTATTATTTATCACTTACGAGTTCTTCTCGCCAAATTGATTTTCCTATTTTCTATTAGTGACACTGCTAGTAAGAATTTCTCAGCAACAGGAGAGAACCAGTGTTAACCATTCTGAGAGATGGATTCCCACGCCTGTACAGCCTTGGGAGGACTCAGGATGGATTTTCATGAGACCCTGAGGACCCAGTTACCACCGTCCTGAGCGACATGGGCCCCAAGGACCACATGTTGGAAACGGAGAACTAACCCCCTTCTCTCATTTTACACAGGAGGAAATGGAGGCCCAGAATGGTTGAGGGATTGTAAGGACAGGGTCAATGTCTTGTTCATGTCTGTATCCCTGTCCTGGACAGGACCTCCTGCTTCCTCTGCTAAAGACTGCCACAAAAATGAGGGTCATCACAGAGCTAGAGGAGGTCCATGAGGCAGGTCCCAGCCTCATGGGGGATGGTCTCATCCATTCCATCATTTGTTCACCATATTGAAACCTGCTATGTGCAAGGCACTGTGTAATATTTGTTCACAGTAATGATAATGGTAAATTTGTTGAATGTTGAATTAGTGTTAGAGAAGGGAGACGAATGGGAGTGACTCTTCAAAGTTGTTTATTTCATCAGCCACTGCTTAACAATCATGGGCAGTGTTGTGAGCAGAGACAGCTGAAACAGTCCCAGAGTCTCAGCCAAAGGCCTCAGTAACTGCAAAATTCTGAGGATAACCCCCTTTCCAGCCACCCATGCAGCAAGTGGCCTTGGCACCCTTGGAAACCCTGCTTTCTTGGGCAGTTTGGCATATTTTGGCTATCACCGCTTCCCAAGTGGAAATCAAGGTTGTGAATGTCTGATCGTAGCCAGAGAGGCGAGTGCTGATGGCCACTGTAGAAAATACATCCCTTGCCGTCTATGCAATTCTGACCTTGACTTAGCCAGGGGTGGGGGTGGAGCGCTCGGCAAGGAGGATCCACTGAGCACCGAGTGCTCCCCCAGCATCAGAAGCCCCTTAACAAAATCACGGCTCCTGATCAGGGCTCTCAGGGCAGAGAGGAGCCTGGAGGAGCCACGTTTTCTGGGTCTCAGGACTTGCAGTTGATGGGGCATGAGTCAGAGTGAGGGGGAAGGCAGAGCAGGGCTGGCGTCAGGAGAAAGGAGGTCTCCTCCTGGCTTTGCCGCCCAGCAGCCGATGTGGGCACACACACCTCCTTCCGTGGTCCTGTCAGCCAGAGTTGCAGCTCTGTCCTTCCTTCCTCACAGGCTGCTGTGACAGGCACTCGAGATCGTGTAGGAGAAGGCGTTCTGTAAAGTGTAAACTGCTGTTTGAATTGGGATGTTGTTGTGAGGTGAAATAAAGGAGCCCTTTGACTATTCAGATCAAATGTTTTATAACCCCCATAGTTCTGTTGGGGCCACTTGCTCCCCAAGTGCTTACCCAGGAGCTTCAGAAACGTGGCTAGTGGACTGGGGCAGGGGCGACCCCTCTGGGGGACGAGAGGGGCTGCTGCACTTTATAATCCAAGGAAGGAGGCTGCCTGGGATGTGCTTATTTCATTTTTCTTCAGTGATTCACCACATAGTCATTCAGCACCTACCATGTGCCAGGTACCGTAGTAGGTGCTGGGCATACAGACCTGAAGCAGACATGGTTCCTCCCTCAAGGAGCTCACAGCCTGGACATCTAAGTGAATAAGCGCAGTCAAGCACTGGAATAGTAGCGCTGACTGTGGGGTCAGGCTCTGTCTATAGAATGGTTCGTTTAACGCCCATAACAACCCCAGGGGGTAGGGCTGTTGTCATTCTCGTTATACAGACAGGGAAACTGAGTCATAGAAAGGTTAGGTGCTCAAGGTGGCCTGGCTGGTAAGTGGCAGGGCTGGATTCAGACCCAGGCAGTCTGGCTCCAGAGCCCACTTTTAGCCACTTGGCTATCCTACCATCACGGTATAGGGAGCACGATGCCAAATGGAATGGAGGGGGGAATCAGGAAATACTGCAGAAGGTGGTGAAAAATGAGAGGGGGCATGTCCACAGAGAAGGTGGAGAAGGGTATTCCAGGCAGAGGGACAGCTTAGGCATGAAACCACTCAGTCTGTTTGGGGCAGCTGCTGGTAATTAGATATGGCTGGGGTGAGGGAAGAGGCTCATAAGATGGGGAAAAGCTGGCAGGGCCAGAGCGTGGAGGGTTCCTTGCTTTGCCAAGAGGCTTAGCATCTTCTCCATCTTCCTCCCCCTGGAGCTGCCAGTTGGCCAGTTAGTCATCTGCTGCTGCTGTTTCCTATCAGGTCTGTGGCTCAAGACATCCCCAAGCTACAGAAACTGGGCATCACCCACGTCCTGAACGCTGCCGAGGGCAGGTCCTTCATGCACGTCAACACCAATGCCAACTTCTACAAGGACTCCGGCATCACTTACCTGGGCATCAAGGCCAACGACACGCAGGAGTTCAACCTCAGCGCCTACTTTGAAAGGGCTGCAGACTTCATTGACCAGGCCCTGGCTCACAAGAACGGTAAGGGACCTGCTGCCCAGGAAACAATGGGAGGCAGCTTGGACTGGACTTTCTCTAGGGAACAGGCCCACAACGAGCCTCCTTGTGGAAAACCTGTTGTTTCCTGTGTCCTGGGGTGAATGACTGAGAGCTGAGGTCTCTCTCTGCTCACCTGTCTGCTTGTTGAATGGCCCCACATTACACAAGATGTGCAAACCTTTCACATAGTGGCAGCCTTGGGGTCCTTGGCTGGGGGTTAATTTCCAGCCTCTCCCTGCCCCCATTCAAATAGCTTCAATAGTGAAGAATTATTATTTCCCCCCCTAACAAGTTCTGAGGTGAAGGAGCTCCGGGGCTGGTTGGTTCAGCAGCTCAATGGTGGCATCAGGACTAGGTGCTTTCCCTCTCTCTCTTCTGCCAACCCCAGTGTCGGGCACTCCCCTAACGGTCCCAAGGTGGCAGATCCGGTCACCACCTCCCAACAGGACAAAGTATAACAAAAGATGAGGCAGCCACCTTTCCTCATATTTCTCTCTTTTTTTAAGAGCAAGTAAAACATTCCCCAGAAACCCCCCAGTGGCGTTCCCCTCACATCTCACTGGTTAGAGTTGGGTCACGTGAATACCTGGCAAGGCCAATGGGGCAGCCATGATTGGCTTAGGTTGGGGAGTCAGCAAACATCAGCCCAGCTTTTAAATGCTTCCTGCAGCTCCGAAACATAAGCTAAGACTGAAGCAGAACTCCTGAGGTGCTGGCAGTCAGGCAAGATGTTCCAGAGAGAAATCCTAGAAGGCCAGAGGGCAGACATCAGCTGAGCAGGCTGGGCCACTTGCCTTTTCTGCTTTTAGCTTGTTCCTCTCAGCAACTCCCTTTATCTTTGTGCTGCCTCCTCCAGCCTCTTCCTTCCTCCCTAACCCAAACCCTCCCAGGGGAAGTGATGCCTGCTGAGGCATGATTGGCCCTGTCCCCCTGATTCTAGCCTGTCTCTCATGCAGGAGGTGGCGTCTGAGGAGAGGCCTGGAAGGATGGCAGTCACGCCTTCTCCTTCCACTTTGGCTCTGTGAGCCCTGGGCATGCTGAGTATGTTCCAGGTGGTGAGGCAGCTGCTCTGCAGAGGGTCCCATTGCCAGGTTGGGGGCAGGGACAGCCCCAGTCTGCATACTTTGGGTACACTGGCCAGGGAGTGAATGGGCAGGAAAGTGGAGTACTCCCCCTTCCTGCTTTGGGAGGCTTTGGGAAAATAGAGTCCTGTTTTGGAGCTAGGGTGATGAGAACAGAAAACTTCCTTCACAGTAATGCTGGTGTAGAGGTGTTGGTGGGAAATCCTTCACTCAGCTAGTCAGCAAATACTTACTGAGCACCTAGTGTATGCTAGAGATCACAGGGTGTCCAAAAATCAATAATACCTCACAGTCCTTGCCCTTAAGGAACTCAGACCAGCAGAGGAGGACATTTCTGTGCGTGGGCAGCAGTTGCACAGGGCTGGGATGCTGTGGTCGAGGATGTACTGGCTGCCACCGGAGGACTCCTAGTGTTGCTAATATTTATTTATTGAGTGCTCACGTAGGCCAGGCACTAGCCTCAGGGCTTTATATGTCATCTGTTAATCTCCTAACCACCTGTGCAATGGGTACTCTTAGCACAGATGAGGAAACTGAGGCACTGTGAGGTTAGACAGGTCATAGAGTTAATAACCGGTGTATTGGCCGGGGTTCTCCAGAAAAACAAATCCAATAAAATATATATTTTAAGGAACTGGCTCACATGATTGTGGGGACTGCCAGATCTGCAATCTGTAGGGTAGACCCGTAGGCTGGAAACTCGGGCAGGGCTTCTATGTTACAGTCTTGAGGCAGAATCCTTCTTCTCCAGGAAACCTCAGTGTTTGCTCTTAAGATCTTTAACTGATTAGAAGAGGCCCACCCACATTATCAAGGGTCATCTTCTTTACTTAAAGTCAACTGATGGTAGATATTAATTACATCTACAAAATACCTTCTAGACTAGTGTTTGACCAAGCAACTGGACATCATAGACTAGCCAAGTTGACACATTTAACCATCACAACAAGCTAGTTACAATTTAAACCCAGATTCATATGACTTCAAAGATTTGGGTTATAAATCCCTATGCTGACAAGGGAAATACTTGAACTGGGGTCTTAAGGGATGAGTAGGAGTTTGCCAGGTAGCCGAGAGAAAGGATGTTCCAGGTAGAAGGAATAATGTGTGCAAAGGCACAGAGATGAGAAAAGGCCCGGAAAGGTGTTGAAGCTGTGGGCACTTGGCCTTGTAAGCCACACCTTGAAGACTAGACTACCTTGCAAATGGTGACAGGTCACATTTGTGTTTTAGAAAGCTCCTTCCAGCTGCTGAGTGGAGAGTGGATTGGAGGTGGTGAGGGTAGAGCGAGAGCAGGTGTGGAGTGGGCAGAGGTGAGAGGTGACGAGGACCTGAACTAAGCACTCTGCGTTGGGAGGGGGTGGTGGTGGAGAGAAGCCAAGGCTTGTGGCTCACAGGGCCTCCCCACTGCAACAGGCAGAACTTTATTGACAGTACCTTCTGATATCTCCTCACCATTCCTTCCTTCCTTCCCTAAATGCTGGGGATGCAGCAGGGGGCAAGAAAGATGGACATCCCTGCCCTCGTGGAGCTCACGTTTCAGGGGAAGATGACAGTAAACAAGTGAAAATGATATATGGCGTGTCGGGGGGGGGGGAGGGATAAAGCAGGAAGAAGGGGATTAGGGAGTATAAGCAATGGGAGGGGGCTTGTGGCTTAGAGAGGGTGGGCAGGTGACATCTGAGCAAACACCTGGGAAAAGAGGTGTTGCAGGCCAAGGGGCCACTGGGGTGCAGGGAGGAGGGTGAGGAGGAGGTGCCGTCAGAGGTGGGGGCCGTATTGTGTAGGGCCTCGTGGCCATTTGGGGAGCCCTGAGAGGGTGTTTTTGTGTGTTTGTTTTGATTGCTTGTCTTTGTTCGTGTTTGTATTTGACATGCGTGTTCCTTGTCTTTTTTAAACTGCTTTCTTGAGCTATAATTGTCATTCAATAAATTACCCATATTTAAAGCATACAGTTTGATAAGTTTTGACATATGTATCCGCTTGTGAAACCATCACCACAACCAAGACGGTGAGCATATCCATCAGCCCCCAAGTTTTCCTCATGTCCCTTTGAGACCTCTCCCGTCTGCCCCTCTCTATCTTCCATTCCTAAGCAACCCCTGATCTGCTTCCTGTCATTAGACATCAGTGTACATTTTGTAGAGTTTTATATAAATGGAATGACACAAGATGTGCACTTCCTGGGTCTGGCCTCTTTCACTCGTCATCATTATTTTGAGTTTCATCGATGTTGTTTCCTGTATCAATAGCTCATTCCTTTTTAATGCTGCATAGTATTCCATCGGATAGATGTACTACAGTTGGTTTATCCATTCACCCGTTGATGGACATTTGGGTTGTTTCATTGATTTGCTTTTGATTGAAATATAAAATTCTTGTAGAGAAGCACCCATATTACAAGTGTGTAGATCAGTGTACTGCACACACCCATGTATTGGCCCTTAGATCAAGAAACAAAACACCACCAGTACCCCAGAAAGCCCGCCACATGTTCCTGCCCAGTCTCAAACTCCCTGACCCCCGTGACCACTATCCAGACGTCTATAGCACAGAGCGGTTTCGCCTGCTCTCCTACTCCGTGGAATCATAATATATCCTATTTGTGTGTTTCATCTGTGTTGTTTTTGGTAAGTTGTAGATTGTTCATTCTTATTATTTATCCATTCTACCATTGATGGGCCTTTGAGAGTTTCTAGCTTGGGGCCGGTATGAATAGTGCTGCCTATGAACATTCCGGTGTATGTCTTTGGTGAACATGTGTGCGCGTTCCTGCTGGGCCCGGGTCTGGGATGGAATTGCTGGGCCATGGGGGCTGTGTGTGTTCAGCTTGAGTAGATACTGCAACACGGTTTTCCAAAATGGTGTGCCAATTTACACGCCCTCCCCTGCTACATGTGAAAGTCCTTGCTGCCCCACGTCCTCACCGATGCTCTGTGTTTCCGTCTTTTTCATTTTAGCCGTTCTGGTGTGTCCACAATGGCCTCGCATTGTAGTCTTCATTTGCATTTCCTAAAAGAGTGTTAACTAGAGTTGTGATGTGATTGGATGGCCCCAGCTCACCACGTCCCCCTGTTTCTTACAGGCCGAGTGCTTGTCCACTGCCGTGAAGGTTACAGCCGCTCCCCAACTCTAGTTATCGCGTACCTCATGCTGCGTCAGAAGATGGATGTCAAGTCTGCCCTGAGCGTCGTCAGGCAGAACCGTGAGATCGGCCCCAACGATGGTTTCCTGGCCCAACTCTGCCAGCTCAATGACAGACTAGTCAAGGAGGGGAAATTGAAACTCTAGGGCCCGCACTGCCTCTTCTCTAGAGGTCGGACGGGGGAGGCCTTGGTTGAGGTGTCCCAAGCCGCCCTGTTTAGGAAACACAGTGTACCCTGCTCCCAGCATCACCAGGCACTTGCCCACATCTGTCCCAACATAGCCCTGGGCCACTTTCCCCTGGGGGGAGCACATAAAGAAGCTTGCTAAGGAGGACATTCTTGCTCCCTGGTGTGTCCTGTGCCTGTAATTTATGACGTCCTCTTCCCGAGGTGGGGGCGCAGAGTGGGAAGGCCTGTGACATGTGTGCTTCTCCTGAATGGCCCAGGGCGGGAGGTCAGTGGAAGTGTAAGGCTCCAGACGCCCACAGGGCCCCTCCTGACCTCCCCCACCTCCCACCCCCACCCCTGGCTCCTCTCCTGAGTGGGGACCACAGCACCTCGAGCCCTGCAAAGGAACTATGCAAACGTGGGCCCCTCTCTCCCCACCATGTCTGTCTCCCCATCTCCTCGCAGCCATCCGCACTCTGCTCACAGGCAGAGTCCCGTCATGAGGTCTGAAGCTGGGGGTAGCTGTCAGTTGTTAGTGGATGGAAATTCCCACAAAGAGCCCGCATTTTAACTATTTCTTTAGGATTAAAGATAACTAAACAAAGAGGCCCTCAGGTGGGCAAATAAGTTGTCCTGGAGGACTCCTAAATCAATAGTTTTTAAAATGCAAATCTTTGGAGGGCTTGAGTTCAGAATCCACTGCTTTGGACTGTTTCCCTTGGACTGCCTTCAGTCTCTTGGTTTGTTAGAAGAGGATGCCTTGGGCATGCTTTTCTTTTTCTTTTTTTAGAAAACAGGGTGTTGAAGTCCAGCCTATTTAAAAACCCCACCATTTGGAGAATTACAAGGGTTTTGTCCTGAATTATAGCGTTGGCGAGCCCAAGCCACTCGTGCTAACTGCTTTTTGTCTCGGTTGCTATTCCAAGGACAGAAGGAGAAAGTTGGCCAATTACAGTGTGTGTGCGTGGGTGTGTGTGGGGTGTGTGTCTCTCAGAAACACAGCCAGAGGACGGACGAGCAGAGAGATGAGCTGTCCCAGGCTCACACCCTGCCCACTGGCAGGTAGTTCTGATGGCTCTCTGGTGCCAGGAAAGATCCTGGACCTTTGGGAGCAAAAATGATTCAGCGAGGCAGAAATGAAATATGGCGGAGCATCCAAATGGAGCCTTGATTTGTGGTAGAGCAAACAAACAAAAAGAAACAACCTTTTCTAGGACTTCTTCAGGATGGTGTCAGAATGCACTAGCACTCACACTCACATGCGTGTGCACATTTGGCAGAATATGGGAGTTTTGTTTTGAACACAGTCTTGTTAGGACTTTGCTTGATTGTCATCCTGGAAAGTGATTCAAGGCTGTCGTCTTCAGGTTCCTTATGACAGAGAGGTGTTCCTCAGCCATGCCCCCAGCGCCTAGCCACATAGGTGTCTGATAAAAGTTTGTGAAATTAAACTTTTTTTTTTTTGAGCACCAAATATACGTAGAGTGTTGTTCTGGTGGGTGTTTCAAGCTCCCAGAAGCCTGAATTCATGGTAGGATCACCTGCAAGGATTTGCAAAGGAGTCTTACCTGAAGTGAAATATCAGGGACTTTTGTTGAATATTTAACATTCATTGAGGTGGAGAATGTGCCTTTTTCAGAGTGGACCAGGAGCTTCCGGCTAGGACAGGGAGAAGCAGGCGTGTCCCAGGGCCCCACTCGCAGGTGTTATCGATCTTTGTCACAGCAGGGGCAGCGCAGCCTGGACGTCCCTTCCCTTTTCTCTGTGACCACAGCAGCCCTGAACAAACCAGGATCTGTCTTCCTGCCCAGATAGACCCACTGAAGTGAAATGGCCGTCCTCTACACTGTGTACCTCACTTCACAGTTTTCAGATAGCTTTCCCACTTAATCTAACTTGATTCTCACAGTAACCCTACCAAGTTGGTAGAGCTTATTCATGTATTAAAAAAAAAGGAACTGGGCTTCAGAATGATTAAGGGTGCAGCCCTCAGGGTCGTTGCCCAGCTCTAAGGCAGAGCTGAGGCAAGAGTTCAGGTTTGCTGCTCCCAGAAGCTGAATTCTTTCTCTCACACTCTTCAAGAAATGAGCCCCCTGGCAGTGTCCAGGTACACTGCACATGACCTTGACCCAGCCCATGTGTGCAAGGGCCGGTTAGCTTTGTGGACGGAGTACAAAGATTCAAATTGTGGTGCCAAGGGGGGTCTGGATGAGGGTGGGACAGTGTTGGCATACACTCGTCCCTGCTCCTAGAAAAGGAAGAACGTGGGTCCCCGATTGGGTTAGAATGTGTGGCTCTTCTTCCAGGAAACATGTAGCATCCCTTGGTCAGACCTTTCTGCTCTGCTTCTAGAAGAGGCTCATGAGCTGGAGCTGGGGCTCCCCTCCCACGTCCATGCAGTGGGCACCCCCCCAGGGCAGCCACAGCCACTTAGCCAAACACAGCAGGTTGGTGTGGTTACTTAACCAGGACCTCTTGCAGGCCTCTTTGTGAGGGCATGAAGGAGAAAAGGCCATTGGGACAATTACTGCCTTTACTTTGGGGCTACTTTTATGCTGATAACTTGAAACTTCTTGATAGTCTTTAGTCCCAGAAACCCCATCTTTACTTCATGAGTTTTAGCTCCTAGTTCTTTACGTAAAATAAAATCAAATTCTATTGTGTAAGAGCCCACACATGCCCAGCTGTGACTGGAAGCTGTTTCTGGACAGCTTTCTACCCCCTGGGAAGTGATGGAATAGGAACTCAGGGTGCCCTTACCCCCTCCCCTGACCTGATTCCTTTCTGTGACTAGGAGACTCCCATCTGGGCAAAATTAAAGCACCAAATGGTTTTCTTCTCAGTCCTAAAGCAGTACACCTTCCACAGGCTGGTCTGTTTCCCTGCCACTCTGAGTTATCTTGAGAGCAGAAATCACCATCTATCAAATGAGGGGTCTCATCTAGAAGACTTCTAAGGTCGCTTTTGGCTCTGACAGTGTAGGATTCTCTTAAGAATCCCCACTTGGAATTTACCATCACCTGGAAATTATAGGATGTGTAAAAATATGATGACCAGCAGGTGACGCTGTGTTCCACCCGTGGTGATGGATGGTTTGTGCCTTCTGTGTCAAGTTAATGCTAAGATGCTAATGTTTTAATCGAAGGAAGCACTGATCTGATAATATGAAGATATGAGCTTTTCTCGCAGGAAACTTTCTTTGTCACAAAACCGGTGTCACGAATCACTGAAGAGCCAACAATGATCGTCCTTCCAAGTCAAGATTTTATCCTGATTGAAAATAGAGGCCATCTCTGGCTGAGAGAGCACATTGGTTGGAAGTTTAACTTACCTCTTGTCAGCTTTTAGGGTAATTTGATTATGAAAGTGTGAATTTTCTGGACAGAAAAGGGGACGGTATCAAATTGGTTTTAAAAAAAAGTAAGTTTAACATCTGTTGTATCACAAGTCAGTGTTAAAACACTAAAACTGTAACCAAAATAAATGTCTTACATTACAAAGATATGGTCTTTTTTTGTTCTTATCATAGTTGATTTTCTTTTATGCTTTTATGCTTAGCTCTTATGTCTGCATTTTCTAACTTTGCAAAATAATCATCATTTAAAAATTAGCCCTCCTGAGCTAGTTGTAGGTTCCACGACAATTATATTTATGCAGTGGATGTTCGTTGAACTTCTCTCCAGTGCCAGAAATTTCTTGTGTTAGGAGTATTCTATTCTATTCTTCTATTTTTATTTATCTTAATTTCAGCTTTATTGAGGTATAATTGACTGGAACATTCTTAAGTAGAGAGGCCCACTCCAAATGACGGAGGTATGATTTAAGTTCCTAAGAAAGCAGGGGGTTGGGGTGACAGTCTCAAGGTGGACTCACATGAAGATGATCGAGTGGCATTAGGATTTGAGTGGTTCTGCAAACAGGCAGTCCCAGGTCATACCCCTGCCCCCAGATGCCTTAAATTCCACTGTTAGCACTATCTCCCTTATGATGAGCATTGCCTTTTTCCTATAAATAAAAAACGCAGAGCAAGTTGGGTGCCTTTTCTCCCACACAGAAAAAATCTGGGCAGAAAAAGAGCTTCTCTCGTTTCCAGTTCCCGATGTGTAGCGTGAGGTGGTTAGACTAGCTCAGTATTTGTCAAACCTCTTTGCAATATAATCTTCATATTTTTACACAAAATCTTAAGGCAGAGCACTGATATGTGAAACTGGTAAAAAGTGTTTTTAAAGTATAATTTTGAAAACATTTTAATTAAAAATGTAATACTGTATATACATAGTAATAAATTCAAACAATACAAAAGGCTTATAACAAAGAGTGAATCCTCTACCCCAAACCTTTAATCCCTCTCCCCAGAAGAAGCCGCTATAAAGTATATCCTTCTAGAAACATCTGACATGTATGTAAGCACACACATATGTATATGTGTGTATACACAGAGAGATCTTTTTCTCTATAAGTGGAAAATGTTCTGCACTTTGCTTTTTTTTTTTTTTTTTTGTGAGGAGATCAGCCCTGAGCTAACATCCGCCAATCCTCCTCTTTTTTTTGCTGAGGAAGACAGCCCTGGGCTAACATCGGTGCCCATCTTCCTCCACTTTATATGGGACGCCGCCACAGCATGGCTTACCAAGCAGTGCGTCGGTGCGCGCCCGGGATCCAAACCAGCGAACCCCGGGCCGCCGCAGCGGAGCGCGCGCACTTAACCGCTTGCGCCACCGGGCCGGCCCCCTGCACTTTGCTTTTTTTGCTTGACAACATCTTTTACCCACTGTTTCTTATAGTTCTGCCCCATTCCTTTTAACAGCTATGTAGCATTCCATTGTGTGTGGATGGACTGGGATTTCTGTATACTTTTATTTTAAAGGTCTGAGCTGCTTTTTTTTTTTTTTTTTAAATTTAATTTTATTTATTTTTTCCCCAAAGCCCCAGTAGACAGTTGTATGTCATAGCTGCACATCCTTCTAGTTGCTGTATGTGGGACATGGCCTCAGCATGGCTGGAGAAGTGGTGCCTCGGTGCATGCCCGGGATCCGAACCTGAGTCGCCAGCAGTAGAGCGCGCGCACTTAACCGCTAAGCCACGGGGCCGGCCCTGAGCTGCTTTCATGAGCACAGAATGTTGAAATGAGACTTACAGATGACAGTTGCAATTTTTTATCTGCCTTGTATCCTGTTACTTTCTGTCATCTGTTGTGGTGGCACAGTGTCAAGCCCATCCCAATACTCAGAGCGAAGGAGTGTCCTGTGCTCGCTTGTGTCATTTTATGGGGGTGGACATGCCCAAGCCTAACTTTTTAAAAAGACAGTCTCCAAGCTATGGCCTTCTGAATTGACGCATTTATAAGGAGTTCAAATGCACGGAGATTCAGTTTCTGAGGTCTACGCTAAAATGAATTACCCTGGAGGCAGCACTGAATGAATGAGTGGTCTCTAGTTCATTGAAAGTAGATGCGTAACACATTTGATTAATGTGTGTGTATTTTTAAATAACGAAAATGTACTTATTTTTTAAACCGTGAGCTATCTCTGTGGAAACCTGGGGTTCGGAGAAACCTAGTTTGAAAGCCCATGAACTAGATGACCTTCCACTTTAATGTCCCCAGAGGACAGAGGCCTTGAGCGGCCACCCTGAGAGGAAGGAGGGCAGAGAGAAGAGGGAGGGAGGTGTTGAAATGGAGAAAGAAGAGTGGGGGGCAGGTGCAGCCGGGTTCTGGAGGGAGAAGACAGTCTCCAGACACACACGGTGACAAAGAGCCTCTCTTGGGCCAAACCTTTGTTAGGCTCCTCTGAGCTTTTTTCAACTGGGCCTCGACTTTTGGGTTTCCTTGTTCCTCTCTGTATTATTCAATTTTAGTAAGAATCCTCCACCCTCCATATCTGATCACCCTCAATGTCTATTTGGGTTCCTCATCCCCCATGACCCCCCAGGTGAAGTCTGACCACCCTGGCCTGCCTTCACCAAGAATCCTCTTAGGTTGGGGTAGCCAAAATCACCCTTACCCCTAATACTTCCTCTTAGTAATTTTTCATTCACTGCCCCCCTCCCTGCTCCTTGGCTATAGACCCCACTTTACCTCGTATTCGGCGTGGAGCCCAATCTCTCTCCCCCACTGCAAGAGCCCATTGCAGTGGCCCTATACCTCTCACCACAGTACTCCCTTGAATAAAGTTTTCTTTACCATTTTTAACAAGCATCATAAATACCTTGTTCTTTAACAAGAGTTTGCAGACAGGGGCTCTGCAGGCAGAGGGTGGTAGTTTGAATTGAATGGCAGTTGGGGAGGTGCTGGGGATGAGTCAGGGCCCCACCTTGAAGGGCATGGTCTGCCAGGCAGAAGGAAGTGGAAGGTTATCCTGTTAGGGCCGGGGGAGCCATTCGCCTATTCTAGGCAGGAGGGTGAGTGACAAAGCTCGTTGGAGCTCCTCTCCCCCTTGTCCCTCGGAAGCTGCTGAATGAACAAGGAGGGCGTTTCCCCTGTGCTGAGACCCCGAACTCTACAGAGAACAAGTTCTCAGCTTGAATAGAGACAGGGTGACGTGGACCTCCCTCAATGCAGGAAATGACCTGCAGAAATTGCTCTCCAAAGTCAGAGACTCCATTTTTTGTTGTTGTTTTTCTGCTTGAGGAAGATCTGCCCTAGCTAACATCTGTGCCAATCTTCCTCTATTTTGTATGTGGGTTGCTGCCACAGCATGGCCGTCAATGAGTGGTGTAGGTCCGTGCTCAGGATCTGAACCCCAGCCGCCGAAACAGAGCGCACTGAACTTAACCAGTAGGCCATGGGGCCGGCCCCCAGAGACTCCATTTTTACCACTGACCTGTGGAAGCAAAATCTGTTTAAAAATGGAGCCAATAAGGAGAATCCTCAGTTTCCATGAATTAGAGTCAGGGAGCTTGAGAACCAAGTAGACAGTGAAACTAGGTGACATTTGAGGTTCCTTTCAGATCAAAGATTCTGTGATCCTAAGAGGTCCAAGGAGCATAACTTACTTGCCAAATTTGGCCTGTCCTTCAAAGTCTGGTCCAAATGCTACGTCTTCCCGTGAGGATGCCAAGTCCACCTCAGCAAGGAAGAAATTATTCTCTCCTCCTAAGGCCCAGAACACTTTGTCCTTTTAAAAAAACACATCTGAACCATTTCTTAGTGGTACCAATCACTTTCTACGTGCTATTGGAGTTATTTGGGTGGAGAACTTATTACTTCTCTGGTACAGGAGCTCCTGGAAGCCTGGTGGGAGGCCTTGCTTCATTAAATGTTTGGCAAGTGGATAGGCAGCTTGGTAGAAGCCAGTAAATAATCACACAGAAAAACAACTTCACTAGGAGTTAAGGTACAACTATTAAATTACTAAATTCAATTTAAAAAATGTTAACAGCTCAAACCCGGTGTGTTGGCAGCTTTGTGGAGAAACATGCTGTTATGGATGGAATTGTGTCCCTCCACAAGTCATATGTTGAATCCTAAGCCCTGGTACCTCAGAATGGGACCTTATTTGGAAGTAGGGTCCTTGTAGATGTAATTAGTTAAGATGAGGTCATTAGGGTGGGCCCTAATCCACTGTGACCGACATCCTTATAAAAAGGGGGAATGAGGACACAGACGCACACCGGGAGAACTCATGTGAACATGAAGACAGAGATCGAGGTGAAGCTTCTACAAGCTCAGGAATGCCAAGGATGCCAGCAAACCATCAGAGGCTAGGGGAGACGCACAAAACAGACTCTTCCTCACAGCCCTCAGAAGGAACCAACCCTGCCAACACTCTGATCTCAGACTTCCAGCCTCCCGAACTGTGAGACAATACATTTCTGTTGTTTAAGCCCCAAGTTTGTGGTATCTGTTTCAGCAGCCCTCACAAGCTAATGCACGTGCCCACTTGTATGTCGCTGGTGGGACTGAGGAAATGACTGGGTTTTCTGGAGAACAACCCTGCAATATGTAGCAAAATCATTCACCCTCTCAGACCCAGCATTTGCTTCCGGAAATAACCCTAAAGTTAAAAAAAAATTACTTGGTAGAATACTACTCAGCAATAAAAAGCAACAAATTGTTGATACATGCAAAACTTGGATGAATCTCCAGAGAATTATGAGTGAGGAAAGCCAATTCTCAAAGCTTACGTACTGGTTGATTCCATTTATATAACATTTTCAAAATGACAAAATTATAGAAATGGAAAACAGGTTAGTGGTACCATGGGTTAGGGGTGAAGAGGGAGGGCTTGGGGAGGGTGGGTGTGGGTATAAAAGGACCACGAGAGGGATCTTTTTGATCACAAGTTGTTCTTCATCTTGGCCGTGATGGTGGACACTTGACCCCACACATGTGATAAAGTTGTATAGAACTAAACACACACACACACGAGTACAGCTAAAATGGTACTCTCAATTTGATTGGGGGATTGTATCCATGTCCAGATCCTGGCTGTGATATTGTCCTATAGTTTTGCAAGATGTTACTTGAGAGAAACTGGGTAAAGGGTATACGGAATTTTCTCTGTATTATTTCTTACAAGTGTATGCAAATTTACAAAGATCCCAAAACAAAAAGTTTAATTCAAAAAATTACTTTGTACAAGGATGTTCATAGCATCCCTACTGAGGATAAGGGAGCATTGGAAATGCTAAAACCTAAACTACCTACAACAGAAGTCTGCTAAAACCCTGGGGGTTTAACCCTGGGGAATAGTGTCTAGCTCTGAACAACGACAAGCTTGTGGACTGAGTAAATAGAAAGCTGAATTAGCGTTAAGTGAAAAAGCAGATGGTATCATAGCATGTTCTCTCTGAGCCCTTCTGTAAAAAGCATGGCTATACATTGGCAGAGAATAATTAAAAAAGAAGGAGATAATTTAGAGGTTCAAGTCCATTGGATTCTTCTCTTTTTTCTCTTAACATTACTTCAGTTTCAAATAAAGTAATGATACGAAATAAAGCAATACTGAGCCTCTCCATCCTTCGGTCGCTGGCTCCTCCTTCCTTCTCCAGCAGGTGGCAGAAATGTTCCAAAGATGGCCCTCACAGTCGCGGGGTTCATGTGGATGGGCTGGCTCCCAACAGCAGGTGGGGCTCCAGCATCAATCGCGCCAGCTCAAGGAATCCAGGCGTCAGAACTGCCCTCTCTGAAGTCCAGGCCCAGAAGGCAGTTGTGCAGCCACGACGGGGTTAACGGTCCACATTCCAGAGCAAGGAGAAAGGAGGCTGGAGGGTCACAGACAAGGGGAGGGGGCACAGAGGGCCAGCTTCTCACAATACACCGGCTCTGTTGGGAGAGATAGATCACCCCCAACAATGGCCACAGCTGTTTTCGTCTGCCCTGAAGGAAACTGACATAGGAAGCAGGTATCAGAGAGGGCCCTTCCTGCAGAGGCTTCTGTCTGGCTTGTAAAACTGTCAGAGCAGCTGCATTCATGTGTCGAGTGATGGATGATGGAAAGAAGGAGGGACAGACGGCCGCAGATGGACACAGCGACCTACAAGTCGAGGCAGGTGGCAAAAGCCTGGCAGAGGCTCTGCAGGTGGGGCGTACTGATTCATGGCCCAGTGGAAATACCAAGGAGACCTAGGCCACAGCCCTCTTCCCAGCCTCCCTTCAGGGCCAGGAGTGGGCGCGGCTCCTCAAACAATCCGTTTTGGATGAAAGCTTCCGCTGGCCCTCCTTTCTTTTCCTGCACCTCAGGTGTGAACCTTCCTGCCCCGTGCCTCTCCCTCTTCAAGGCCCCTCATTCTGCTCCAGGGCTGAGGTAGCAATTCCTTCTCGTTTCTTTGTGGCTAGCTGGACCTGCGATGGCTTCATGGAATGCAGCCCGTGACTTGCACCAATAAGCTTTTCCATCTAGCACTCAAAGCTGCTTTTGAAAACTGTGGTGGGCTGGGAGACAAGAAAAAAAAAAAATCTCAGCACTAAAAATGTTGGCCCTGGCTTTTGCTAAGAAAAGGGATTTTGTGCTCCCCACTCCTACCCACAGCCCGGCTGGGGAAATAACTGCCTTTGGCACATCAGCCTGCAAGCCCTAGGGTGTCCTGGCCATAAAGTGCCTGTCACCGTGTGCAGGATCCCCGAGGAGCATGAGCTGAGGTTTCCTCGAGCTCATCGCCAGAGCCTGCTGACTTGCTCATCCCGGCCTTGTCACCAGAGTCCCTGCCCCTCACCCAAGCAGGCATGTTCAGTGTGACCCCCCCCCCCCCCCCCCCCCAGTTTTCTCTCTTGCCTTCCAGAGGATGTCAAGAAGGGCTTTCTTGGTCAGGATAATGCTGAGCCTCATGGAGTTGGGACCAATGAGATTTCTTTTCTTTTCTTCTTTTTTTATTTTTTTGTGAGGAAGATCAGCCCTGAGCTAACATCCATGCCAATCCTCCTCTTTTTGCTGAGGAAGACCGGCCCTGAGCTAACCCGATGAGATTTCTTAAAAAGCATCCTTTTGCCTCTGTCTGGGTCTGTGGGGGCCAAATATACACCCCTAGGGCCATTTATTGGTGCGATGACAAATGCATTTGGCCTGAGAAATGGGATTGGCTGGGCTCAGCCCTGTGGAGGACCCAGAGCTGCAGTTTTCTGTGTTCAGCTGGTCCACAGTTTGTTTTGAGAAAGCCCGAGGGACCCAGGGAGGTAGAGATGAAGAGCCGGAACTCATTTGATATCCGAAAACCACAGCCGCCTGCACGTGGGAGGTGTTGGAGGGCAGGCTTGCCCCACACGCCCTGCTCTCCCTGGGTCACCTGGGAGCACCAGCAGCAATTTGGGAGTTTTCTGGGCTTGAGAAGAAGTCTTTGGAGAGGGCTTGCTCGGAGCACAGCCTGTTCCCTCCCCCTGGGCTGAGGGAAGCATGGGACCAGCCCTGCCCCAGCCTGTCCTCATTGGCTGGCATGAGGCAGAGGGGGCTTTAAAAAGGCAACCGTGTCCGGGCTGGGGACCAGAGCCTGTGCTCCTGGAAGGCTGGGTGCTCTCCTACGGTTGGCACCATGCAGCTCTCTTTCGCCCTGTGTCTCGTCTGCCTGCTGGTCCACGCAGCCTTCCACGTGGTGGAGGGCCAGGGGTGGCAGGCCTTCAAGAACGATGCCACGGAAATCATCCCTGAGCTGGGCGAGTACCCCGAGCCTCCCCCAGAGCCAGAGAACAACAAGACCATGAACCGGGCGGAGAACGGAGGGAGGCCTCCCCACCACCCCTTTGAGACCAAAGGTACGGGGGAGGAGAGACTCTGTAGCACATGGGTCCTGGTGGGTTCTCTGTGGGAGGTTTTGAAGACTGGGGTAGACTGTCAGCCACTGCCAGCACCGGTGGAGGGACAGTCTTGCCTGGAGGCAGGGGAAGGATGGCATGCCAGTGTAGCCTTGGAACTGGAGTGCAGGGGCGTGAGGCTGGCAGGAGGCTGGCAGTGAGAGCCCGGGGCAGCAAGGAGGCTCAGGTGGTGAGGGTACAGCACTGGGACAGGCTCAGGGGCTCTGAAAAAAGGTTTCAAAGAATCCCCTCCTGAGAATAGAGGAGTACAGGTCCAGCTGCTGGCACCACTGGGGAGGGGACAAGGCAAGGGAGCCTGTCATCTGAGCACCTGCTGGAAGCCAGACACTACGCCGCCGTGCCTGTCCTGTCCCCAGAGACCCACAGTGTGGGAGCCCCATGAGGGGAACTCCCAGTTTGAGGTGAAGAAACCGAGGCTCCAGAGACTAACTTGGTAGTGAGTAGAAGAGCTGAGATTTGAACCCAATTTGAGCCAATTCCAAGACAACTCTGGTGGGGGGATTGTGTGGGGGTGTTGGGGACCAAGAGCCAGAGCAAATCCTCGCAGAGAAGTGGGAAAGGGACGCCAGAAAGGCTCCCCGTTGGCCCCCCTGCCCACGGTCTGCCCAGTGAGCCGGCACTTGAAGGAACGGGGGTTGTAGGCACAGTTTTAGCCTCTGACCTAGGTGGCAGCTGGGTCCAGGGCCTGGAGAAGAGGCAGCATCCTCTGTGCAGGGAGTGGACACAGGTGGCATTGTCTGTCCTGAGTCCCCAACCCAGACCCAGCCTTGCCTCATTCCTGGGGAGGGAGCCTGGCCCTAGTGAAAAGGCAGTGGCCCCGGTGGAGGGCACAGCTGGGTTCCTGCTCAGGTCTGCACACAGGAGCCTGGGAGGCAGTGTGCACAGCTGGCTCTGCAGCTGGCAGGAATGGCTGGGGGCAGGGACTGGAATGACACTTCAGAGTGAGGGCCTCACTGCCCTCTGGCCATTGTCCAGGTGGGAGAGGAGTCCACTGCCCAGGCTCCTGCATCCCATCCCTCCCCGCCTCACGACCACCTGGGAATGTGGGGCTCTGCAAAGGGCAACCCCAGAGAGGCTGGAGGACCTCAGGTCTTCAAAACGGGAGAGCAGGAGGCCCCTCCCCCGCTCTCCCCCAGGCAAGTTCACCAAGCTCCAGCAGTGGGCTGTAGGGGACTCAAGTACAAGACATCCACCTCCCTGGGCTCCCATGAGAGGCACAAGCCCCAATGAAGCCACGTGCTCAAAACAAAGTCACCCTCTGCAGAGGAAGCACCTGACCTAGGGTCACTATTCTTGGAAAGACCCAAACTGCCTCCTTCCCTGGGCAAACAGGTCACTCCCACACACCACAGCCTGGGAGCAGGGGTGAGGATGCCAAACTAGCCCAGAAACCAGAAGGCCAGCCAGGGAAGGAAGGCAAACCCCACAACTCCCCTGCTGTGCTTGTCCTCCAGCGCCTGGGGGTGGGGGCCTGGCCTTCTCTGCCCCCTCTCTGGTTTTGCTCTTAGGACTATTTTCACCCCTTCGTGTCACATGGTAACTGTCCCCATGAGACCCTTGGGGGTAGACAGGCGCTCACATGAGGACCAGCTCTTTAAAAGGCTCCCAGCAGACTAAGCCCACAGTAGGAAACATGATCAAGATGTCTTGGGGGGACCAAGCCAGGCCTCAGAGCCCAATCTCCCCGGACCCAGGGAGCAAGCCTGTCCATCAAATGGCCCAGCAGAGTGCCTGGTACACAGCAAGTGCTTAATGTTTGTGGCAGCCGAAACTGTAGGTTTTCAGTCCAAGCTTGGTCCTCCTCTGGTAGGGAAGTAACTGTAGTAAAAAGCAGCCCTTCGCCCCTCCCCCAGCCTAGCCTCCCATGGGTGATCAGGCACACAGCTTCCACCCTTGTGGGAGCTGAGAGGTTCCGGGGCGCCAGGGAAGTGGAGTCAGGAGACCCAGGTCTGCCGTTTGAGCCAGCCCTTCTCCCTCTCTGGGCCTCAGTGTCCTCAGTGATAATGAGGGGGTCTGACAGGCTGCCTTTGGTTCCTTTCAAGTCGAAAGACTTCTCTCCACCTCCCCTTCCAGCCCTCTCCTCCCAGCAGCTGCCCTGACTTATTACCTCCAATTAACCCCTACTCCTGTCTCCATCCCCTCTCCACCCCTCCCAAGTGGCTGGAAAAGAAATTTGGGAGAAGCCAGAGCCATGCAGAGGGTGTGGCTACCACCTACCCTCCATGGCTAGGGACCCTGTGGCACAGGTGTGACTTCAGTCTGGTGAAGAGGGCCCCCTTAGAGACGAATAATAACAACACATAACAATAGCCAACACTTTCAGTTCTTACCACGCGCCTAGTGGCGTCCCCTGCATTATCTATGTAATGGGTTAACTCACTGAATACTCAAGACAACCCATTTTACAGATAGGAAGCACAGAGAGGTTAAGTAACTTGCCCAAGATCACGCAGTGATGGAGTTGGTGTTTGAACCACAGCAGTCACTGGCTCCAAAGAATTAGGGGGAGAGGGTGGGTCAGGGTCAGGGTGGGGCTTTCCACCAGCCCCAGAGTCCCTGGGCCCTTCCCATAATAACTCCCAGGGGCAAGAGCGTCTGGAGAGAGGCAGGTTTGGAAAACGCGGGAGTGGCGTGGAGGGAGCCTGGCCGGGCGGGGATCGGGGGCTGGGCCTGGCCGTCGCCCTCACGCGCGCCTCTCTCCGCAGACGCGTCCGAGTACAGCTGCCGCGAGCTGCACTTCACCCGCTACGTGACCGACGGGCCGTGCCGCAGCGCCAAGCCGGTCACCGAGCTGGTGTGCTCGGGCCAGTGCGGCCCGGCGCGCCTGCTGCCCAACGCCATCGGCCGCGGCAAGTGGTGGCGCCCGAGCGGGCCCGACTTCCGCTGCATCCCCGACCGCTACCGCGCGCAGCGGGTGCAGCTGCAGTGCCCAGGCGGCGCGGCGCCGCGCGCGCGCAAGGTGCGCCTGGTGGCCTCGTGCAAGTGCAAGCGCCTCACCCGCTTCCACAACCAGTCCGAGCTCAAGGACTTCGGGCCCGAGGCCGCGCGGCCGCAGAAGGGTCGGAAGCCGCGGCCCGGCGCGCGGGGCGCCAAAGCCAACCAGGCCGAGCTGGAGAACGCCTATTAGAGCCAGCCCGCCCGCCGCGCCTCCCCAGCCGGCGCCCCAGACCCAGGCGCCCCAGGTTCCTGCCCTCCGCGCGCGGTTTGATTGTTTGTATTTCCTTTTAAATGCCTGCAACCCAGGGCAGGGGGCCGAGACCTTCCTGGCTTCGGCAGGAGGTAGCTAGGCCCTGCGGATCCTGGGTGCCTGCAAAGCCCCCCTCTCCCCGCCCGCTTAAGGGGTCCCGCAGGCCGGGGAGGGAGCTGAGAGTCACAGACACTGAGCCACGCAGCCCCGCCCACCGGGGCCGCCTACCTTGGCTGGTCCCACTTCGAAGGAGGCAGAAAGGGAAGCATTTCACCGGGTTTTAAGGGAGTAGTGGGGAGTGAGAAAAGGCCGAGGACCGGTTAAGAAAGTTCCATAAGATTCCCCCTCTACTTCTCTGCCCGTCGTGAAGCCTTTAGTGCCGCGTTGTGCCAAGAACACAGGACTGGGGTCCGTAGACGGGGCTTCTAGTCCTAGCTCTGCCCCTAACTTGCCGGGTGGCTACCCTCTTCTCTTTCTGGACCTCGATTTCTTCTGTAAAATGGAGGTAGGGAATGGAATTAGGATCTCGAGGAATCTACTGGCGTCTGATCGCAAAGACTCGAGTGCCCTTTACATGGGCAGGGAGAGAGAGAGGTTGGATTGAATTCCAGAATTCTGAGTTGTAATCCTCTGATCTGGCAGCCAGAGATGAAAAACAAGCAAGAAAAAAGAAACGAATCTATTTAAAGCTGACAGACTCTCCAAGGATGCGGTGTTGTTTCCCAGCCTGGCCTCCCCAGATGTTTGGCTACCTCCACTGCTCCATCTGAAAGGATGCAGAAACAACACCATCAATTGGGATAGAGAAGGAGAAGGTCCCAAGGGTGGCAGGAGGGACAGAAATCACCCCTCTATTCCCAAAGAGCAGCCCGCCACCCCACCCCTGCCATGGCCATATTTTAAAGTCACCTTCTGTAGAGAAGCTCAGGGTCCCAGGACACTGGGTTTGCAGGCCCAAGGGAGCAGCCAGCAGATCCCTTCTGAGGTACCTCCTCCTGCCTTCCATCCACTGACACATTTCTGTCCAGAAAATAGCTTCTTCCTGCTGGTACATGTGATGGCATTTCTTACATTAAAATAATATTACTGGGGAAAAAATGACAAGTGCTGTACATATGCTGAGAAACTGCAAAACCTAATAGCTGCCATCCAAACATCTTTTTGAAAATCATTTCCAGGCACCTCTTACTTTCTGTGTAGTTTTTAATTGTTAAAAGTTTTTTTTTTGCTAAACAGAAGCACATGCCGTGTGAAAGCCTGCTGGGCTGGTCATTTTTGTAGTCCTTTCATGTGGGATTTGTCCGCAAGAATGAAAGTAGTAGTTTTTAAAAAGAGTTAAGTTACATATTTATTTTCTCACTTAAGTTATTTATGCAAAAGTTTTTCTTGTAGAGAATGACAATGTTAATATTGCTTTATGAAATACCAGTCTGTTCCTTCAGAATCCAGAGGCATTGTTAATAAAGACAATGGATCGTTATGGAGAGGATGTGGTCTCATTTTGTCAACCACACACAGTCATTTCTGTCAAAGTGAACATCCTTCTCTTGGTCACTAGGGCTACAACCTTGGACGTACTTTGTGCTATGGTGGCCCTTGTGGCAGTCTTTCCTTTGAAAAGTCATGTTTGTCCCTTCCTTTCCAAACCTGGACCTCATTCCTCATTGCCTGGCCATTGTAATCACCTCAGCCTGCTCTCCCTTGAGCAGCCTGCCCTTCATGCTGTCTTCTAAAATCGTTGTTCTCATCGTGCATACCCCTGCTCAAGATCCTTCAACAGCTCCTTCTTGCCCAGGATCAAGTTCGGGCTTCTCAGTCTGACATGTAAGACCTTCCCCTGCTTGACTCCCATCCCCCGCCCCCCCCACGAAGCTTCCGTACTGACTCCAAGTGGCCACAGGCTGTACTGCTGTACTGCTCCCTGCCTCCTTGGTTTGCTGTCCCCACTGACCACCCACAACAACTCCTGCTCTTTTTGGGGGGTTCATGTTTCTTGTCACCTCTTCCCTGAATCTTCCAGAAATGTTCCAATCCCGCTGATCCCTCTCTCCTTGGATGTGCAGCCCCTTTTATCCATGCCACTGCTTTGATCCCTGAGTCTCTGTCTTACGTTTGACGTTCATTCTTGGATCACTTTGTCTCACCTGGCCAAGTCCTGCTTAGTACCAGGATAGACACTGAGCCCAGTACAATTCAGGACCAGCTCACGGGGAGCTCAGTCAAGCTTTTTTCTCAACGTGAGTTTCATGCCTCCCTGGTGAAGGTGTAAGCTCGTCGCAAGCAGGGACAATGTCTGGCACTTCTCTCAAAGTCTTACCACCTAAGGTGCCACATAGTGCCGGACGCTAGCTGAGACTCAAGAACTACTCTTCTGTTGCCATAAGGAGGGATGATCAATAGCAAAGTTTTAAATCAAGTCCATCCCATCTTGGGGTAACCGCACCCCAAGAGCCCTCCTCACCCCCCAAAGTAAGCTGAAGTCCTCCCAGATGACTTTCCACTGTAATTCCCAATGAACCGTCATAAATTTATTACCATCATCAAGTCTTTGAGAGGTGTCAGTGGGTGTTGCTGCCTCCAGCTCCGAGGTGGCCTCAGTGAGACCCTGCAAGGAATCCGTGCATTGTGAGGAGTGTCCCAGAGCTTGGAACAGGAGAGTGGGTAGGAAATGGATACATTGTCCAGCCCCCGGAGGCAATGTGCTACAGTGGCTGGGACATGGGCCCTGGAGCCATGTTTGTGTTTGATCTGAGGCACCAAGGGGTTAAATGTTTTGTCCGCAGCCAGGGGTGGGCTCAGTTCCCAGCCCTGACACTCACTCGAGCTGCTCAGAGCCTGGTGGGCACGTAGGCAAATAGGTCACATTGTTCTGTACAAAGTGTTATGGGACTAAGGATGAGAATAATTCATTCTGTGGTGGGGATGAGGGATAAAGGTTAGCGAAGGTTTCACAGAGGCGGGTGCTGCTTAGAGGCTGGCCAGGTGGAGAAGGGGGCACAGGTATTCTAGGCAAAGGCACTGAGGCTGAAGGCGCATGGCTGTTCGTTGGGGGATAAGACTCGATCCAGCACCCTTCGTCAACGTGTACTGAGTCTTTGCCTGCGCCAGGCAGTGTTGGGGAACCAGGAATTCCAAGCAATGCCCCAACACCAGCTATACCTAGGGTCTGCTTTCCTTTTATTTGTGTGTGAGGAAGATCAGCCCTGAGCTAACATCCATGCCAATCCTCCTCTTTTCTCTGAGGAAGACTGGCCCTGAGCTAACATCTATTGCCAATCCTCCTTTTCTCCCCTTGTTCTCCCCAAAGCCCCAGTAGATAGCTGTATGTCATAGTTGCACATCCTTCTAGTTGCTGTACGTGGGACGCCGCCTCAGCATGGCCAGAGAAGTGGTGGGTCGGTGCGCGCCCAGGATCCCAACCCGGGCCGCCAGTAGTGGAGTGCGCCCACTTACCTGCTAAGCCACGGGGCCGGCCCCTAGGGTCTGCTTTCTGAGACCCAGAGATCCAGGAGGGCTCAGCCCAGGCTACAATCCCATTACCACGAGGGGAAAAAACCCAAAGGCTAAATTGTAGGTCAGGCTAAGGGTTATTTATGGAAAGTTATATTCTACCTACATGGGGTCTATGAGCCTGGCGCCAATCAGAAGCGGACCAGCCAGGAGGCTCAGCTGGGAGGGGCAGTGTGCTGCGGGAAGCACACATTCAGGGGTGCAGCCAGGACGGGCTTGTGTTAATAGTCTGAGAGTCAGACAGATAGAGGGGCAGAGGGAAATAGGTCTCTCTCTCTCTACCGCTCTCACACACACACACACACACACACACACACACACTCTCCATGAGTCTCTATCTACACTGCAAGTATGCATCAGGCCACTTTTGCAAGAGGAGGTAGAGCAAAAGAAACTCAAAGAAGCCACAGGAATCCAACCTTCCCTGCTGTCCTTGAAGTAGGCAGGACTCGGGCAGCTGCGGGGGGCGGGGGGTGGAGAGCCTGCAAAAGCTACCCGCGTCAGCCGAGCTCAGAGACGCAGCAGCTGAAAGCTGGTGCCGTGTCCCACACCCGCCCGCCTCCCACTTGTTCCCCGACACAGGCCTGCCCTGGTTTCTAAGTCCTGATCACTGATTCTAGCTCTGGGGACGGCGTAGTCCTGCCCACCCCTCCTCCACCCCCCCATCCTCCCACTTCCTGGACCATCCTCTGTCTTCTCCCTTGTCCAAAGGCAGGCAAAGGCTCAGGTCTCTGGCGGCTTTGACCAATAGCTGAAGTTCCTTTCATGGCTAGATGGGCAGGAGGCAGGGAGACTGTTGCTCTTAATTAATGCAACCATGTACCTCGTTTGCCAGGCATTGACACCTATTGACTCAGCGTAATTATTAACAGCTCCCACTTTTACTCTCAAAAGTGTCCCAGTTTGGGCAATACACTATATGGTTTCCCTGCTATTAACAGATGCGACTTTCTGTGGAATGACTGGGCCACTTCCAAATGCTGCTCCCTCTGTCTGGGGTGCTCCCTGCCTGCCTACTCAAGGCCTGTCACCCTTCAGGTCTCAGACAAGTGTCACTCCCCTGACAACCAGCCCAGTCCAAATCCCTTTGCTTTATCTTCTTAAGCAATGCTCCCTTCCTTCAGAAAGCTTATCTCAGCACAGTCAGGTGCCCGTAACGACATTTCAGTCAATGACAGACCACATATACGGTGGTCCCATAAGATGAGTACCATCTAGCCTAGGTGTGTAGTAGGCTACACCATCTAGGTTTGTGTAAGTACACTCTGTGATGTTCACACAATTACAAAATCGCCTAACGTCGCATTTCTCAGAACATATCCCTGTCATTAAGCGACACATGACTATAGTTATGTACTTATGGATTTATTCATATAAGTATTTGATTAATCTCTCCTCTTCCAGACTATAAGACTCAGGAAAGCAGTGACTCCTCTTTGTTGTTGCTACCAGGTCACCCCCAGTACCCAGCATACAGTAGGTGCCTCATATGCATGTGGTTGCATAGTTGTTGTTCAGTTTATTTAGGATTTCTTCTCTTGTGAGATTAGGTGGATGGAATGGACTGGGATATGTGGATGATGGCAGGAGGAGGGAGGGGAATATCTGACTTTTGTGAAAAGAGGCTGTTTGCCCGGATAGTTTTATATTGGGTCTCTGAGGATGAGACGCAGCTCCTACCCTCAAGCAGTTTCTAATCTTGCTGGAGAGTTGAGTGGAAATGAGGGCACGAGGTCCCGCTGTGGAGTATGTGCTCATTTGCCACCTGAGTGGTAGAGACCCAAGGGGATGGGGGCTTCAGGGGAGCAAGGCAGGGGTGGCGGTGGGGTCCAGCTGAGATTTGAAGGCTGTCAGGATGTGGAGGGGCAGAGAGGAGAGGCAGCGGAAGGAAACGGGGCACACACCAGGTGGGGTGGGGCGGTGGCAGCACGGGACCTGGCACGTAGTAGGCTCTCTCTATCCAAGTTTATTACACAAGGAAGCAGCAGAAGTCAAGAAGGAGAGCAGGGGGGGTGTGGGCAGAGTCGGATACTGTCAATCATGGCAGGAGACAGAAGGCACAACATGTGGAAAGGCAGGAGGGGCTGAGTCCCCATAACGGTGGCATCGACTCCCGTAGGACAGGCAAGAACCTGGGTGGTGGGTGCTGAAGGGTGCTCTGAATGATGCTCTGTTCTCCGAGAGCCTGGAAGGGCTGCTTTGGAGACTGAGCCCTGCCTTTCTTACAATCTCCCCCCTGTCCCCAATTCCCAACTTCCCTACAATCATCTGGGGAGCCTGAGCTTGGATCCTACCCACCAAGACGGCCAGAGCCGGTGGTGGGCAGCTGCAGGTGGGAGATAGGTACCCATGAGGGAGGGCGGGAAAGGGAGGTGGAAGGAGAGGAGCCCAGACCACAAACCTCACCTGCCCGACAACTTCCTGAGGGTTGATCCTGCCTGCAGTTTAAGGTGGAGGCAGGAGAGAGGGGGGAAGGAGAGGAAGTAGGAGAAAGGAGAAGGTGGACATGGAGAGAAAAAGAGGCATAACCTTCATTCCTTCCACTGATAGTGACTGAGTGCCAGCCATGTGCCAGGCTCCGCCCGAGGCTCCAGGCATGTGCTGTGATCATAGAGCCTCATGAAGCTCATGGTCTAGTCCTGGCAGGGAGACGAATGTTAGAGAGATGACAAAGAAATGCATAGCAGAATGCCTGGGAATGAAAAGTTCTGTAAGGAAAAATAAAGCTGGTGAGCAGAGAGAGAGCCGTGTGGGCTGCCAGGGCAGGCCTCTCTGAGGAGGTGGCATTTAAGCTGAGACCTAAATGCAGTGAGGGAGTGAGCCACACAAGGCCCTGGGGGGTGCATGTGCCAGGAGGGAGAACAGCAAGTGCAGAGGCCTTGGAGGTATGTAGGGGGTGGTGAAGGGACACCACTAATTGTCTTGGGTGCCTTTCAGGCGTCTCCATGCCAAGGCTGCTAACCTCTGATCTGGAAGCAGCATGATAATTATAATTAGAGTGGGGAGATGTGCGTGTGTGTGTGTGTGTGTGTGTGTGTGTGTGTGTAAAAGAGAGAGAGTGTCTCTTTGTATGATCTCCTGGCTCTGTATGTTAAAGACCAAGTGGCCCAGAGAGGAGAATAATTTGCATGTTATTAATTATGTAGCTTTGCACGCCTTTATTCTTAAAGTGCATGATCAGTCTGCTTAAGGGAGGCTGCGGGCATTGGGCAGAGGCATTTTATCTAGGACGCACATAAGTTATGAAATTCATATATAATTGCAGAAACGTCTACTGTTCTCCTTTGCTGGATGCCCACAAAGTCCAAGCTGGTATAGAAGCAAGGATTAGCTCGGCTTGGGGAAGTGTGAACATGAATGTGTTGGCTGTTCTGCCTGCCCTGGCTCGAAGCCCAGACACATAAGAATGTGTTGGTGTAGACATGTTTATTCAATTCAGTTGAGGCCGTAGGTCAGGGGATTGAGATCTGAAGGGTAAGAAGGAGTCTAGAAATGAATGCTTTCTGGAAAGGTTCGTTCTTACTTCTCTGAACTGTATAAGAACGTTCCCGTCTGTGAGCATGCTTAAGCCACAGCATCCACTGCAAACCTCCTTCCAGAAGACTTGTTTTCGCTCTGCTTTCTGGTTTTGCACATGTGGTCACAGCTGTGTGCATGCCTGCTTGTGCACACACACACCGTCTTTGCTCTGAGTATACAATGCCCAAGGTGCCCAGGTATGCTAAAAGCCTCCTGTTTCTGCCCTTGGTTAGCAGGTGTCTAAGAGCAGCACTGGCATCTGGGAACTGAGGATGATGCTGTGATCTAGAAGTCACGTCAGATTGGAAGGGTGGCCAGTTCTGGACAAGACAGAGCCCCATGTCTTCCAGGGACACCAGACAAGAGGCAAAGACTCTGCCTTTACCCAGAGGCCAAAAGCAGCCCAAGAAGGTGGGGTGTTTTCTGTACACGTTGCCCTTTGGGGCTCCCAAGACCTGCCTCCAGCTCTGCTCCATCCTGAAGGAACTGGGGTCCCTCCTCCCAGTCTCCTCCCTTCCATCCTCTCTACCACTACCAGATGGACTGTTCTCTGTTTTTTAAAAAACAATGTTCAGATTTTTTTAAATGCAGGAAATTTAATGTTTTAGCATTTTTGCTCAATTTTTTAAAATATAAAACAAATAGAACATTATAGATAAAATTCTTTGTATTTCTCCCCTTCCCCATGCTTTCCTTCCTGCTCCAGAAGCAATAATCCATGTTTCTATGCTTTTCTACATATATGTTATTTACAACCAATATAAAACATGTATGATTTTAAATTTTACATGCATTTTATCACGCTATACGTATTCTGAAACTTACGTTTTTTTACTCAACATTATGCTTTTAAGATCTAGCCACGGATTGTTCGATCATTTTTAGCTATTCAACCCTATTACATTTTATGACTATACCTTATCTGTTTATCCGTTTTTTTACGGGTGGACGTTAAGTTATTTCCAGTGTTAGCACTATCACAAGCGATGCTGTAAGGAAGTTGCCTGCGCTAGTCTCCTGGTGTGACATGTGGTAGAACTTCTTCAAGACAGAAAGGAATGAATGTTCTAATACAAAAATCTAATCATGTCGCTTCCTTGCTCAAAATTCCCCCATGGCTCCCTATCGCCTAAAGGATAAACTCTAAACTCTCTAGCTTACAAGGAGATGATCTGGTTTCTGCCTGCCTGTCCAGCCATACATTCAACCAGTGGCCTCCTTAGCAATTGATTCTCTGCAATATCGTATTTCTTTTAAGTTCCCAAAAGTAGTTTCTGGGTAGTTTCAAGCCTCTGTGCTCTTGCACATGCTGTTCAGTCTGCCTAGGACACCGTCCTCCCAATTCTCTGGTCTGAAAAGTCCTCTTCATCTTCAAGTCTCACCTCAAACACTGCCTCTTCCATGGGAGCAAACTACTGTGTCATGTACATACTGCATTACAGGGACAGCCACAGGGGCTGAACTTGACTTCCTCCTCTCCAGACTGTGAGTCTATTGAGGGCAGGGCCCCAGCTTTGCACATTTGTAGCCCCAGTACCTTTGCACAGGCTTGGCCAAAGTCAGTGCTCAATAAATATTTGTTGAATTGATGGATGTTTGGCCAGTGGGGCGTGATTTGAGCAGCAGAAATGAAAAGTGCGGCTTCCTTCCAGCTCAGTAGCAGGCAAGAGCTCTGGGATGACATTTTCAAAAGCATTTCTTTCATTCAAGTTCCTCTGTAGCTTTGCAATGTTTTGGGGGGAGAGGGGCCCCTCCCAAGAAACCAAGTCCATGGTTATTTACCCAGAACATAATCAAGCACCCAAATTACAGATACCTCTATCACTTGGCCAACAATTTGGTGTTGTGGTGTTAGGTTATTTCTATGTCTGAAGAAAACAGCTCAGCTCTGACTAAAGAAATAAATGATATCATTTTTCATTCAGGCAACCAGATTCCTTGGTACAAAGGGCTCCCTAGGGAGGACCGCCGGGACAGCGTGGCTCCTCTGAGGCTATTTACATCTGTCAGCTTCTCTAATCTCTGGCCTTCCTTCCTCTGCCTGTTTCCTTTTCTTCGCACGGAGGCCCGTGTGGAGCCCCATGCTTGCGAGGAGGCTGGTGGAGCCACCGTCCTCACGTATGCGCTGGGGGTGGTGGGGGTGAGGTTTTGGCCGAGTGGCATTTGGGTTTTTTTTTCTTTTTCCTTTTTCTTAGAAACCAGCCTTAATTTAAGATAATGACTCCCCTCATTTGCCAGTGATCGCTATTTGTAGGGACTTATTTTTCCCTGGTCAATTTGGCCAAGAGAAGTTGAATCTAAAAGGGGACGTTTTCTAAAAATGTTGCCGGACAGTTTGCAGGGCACCAAGGGGCGCCTTCTGGGTCACCTGTTCCATGAATGCCTGGGTGACCCTCTTAAAGGTCTTTTCTTAAAGAAAAGCTGGAGATGGAAACAGATTCCTGGGCCTTTGATGACGGACGGAGTCAGGATGGCTCTTTAAAATGTCACAGAAACCTGGGGTAACAAAGGCCCCGAGGAATTATTTGGTTCGGACTTTGCCGAAATATTCCAATTCCTGCATGATCAGCCTTCACCTCTGTCCAGCCTGGTCTCCTGTCGGTGTCCCCCACCTCCCGCCCCGGCCCTGGCTCCCCTCTCTGCCCACACTGCCTCACTTTCAGTTCCCCGAAAGCACAGGGCTCATAGCTTATGGCAATGCTGTTCCCTCCTTTGGGAATGCTCCTCCTGAAGTCTCTGCCTTCCAATCTCAGCTCAAATGCCACCTCCTCAGAGGCCTTCCCTGACCACCCCATCTGAAACAGGACCCTGCTATTCTCTTTCCCAACCTTTGTCACGACTTGTATTCGTGGCAGGTCATGTCTGCTTCTGCTGCCCAATCATAACCCCTATTAGGCAGGGACTGAGCTGGCATACTCCCCACCGTGTGCCCTGTGCTGACACCACGGAGCCTGGCACACAGCAGGTGCTCCATAAGTGTTTGCTGAATGTGACCCAGCAAGGGACAAGTGGGCCACCAGCACACTTGCTCTGGAGTGGCTTTAACACAACCACTGTAGGTGTCATCTAAAGACTGGATCTAAAACACTCACGAGCTTCAGACGGCCCACGTAGCCCTCCTCCTGAAGAGGGGGTAAGAGACCCCAGACCTGGAAAAATGTTTTGAGCTTTTCTATTTCTCCGTTTCTTTATGCACAAGACGCTTTCCTTCCCTCAATCACTTTCTTTCCCTTTTTTCACCCTCATTAGAGACTTCATTTCACTAACAATACTGTTCATAGAATCCATTTCATGTTTTCCTGGTCCTTTTGTGCTGTCTGGGGAGACGCAGGCACGCACTTTGAGGTCAGTGTGGGGCTCACTCACGCTGCAGCTTCTGCTCGGCTGACCATCTGGGTGCCTCCAAACCCTCAGGAGCCTCAGCTGGACACCTGGGCTCCCCCATGACTCCTCCTGCCCCTTCATCCCTGCAACCAACCCCTCGACCACCACCAGCATGGTTTCTACTCCTTCCGCCTGCCTAACGTCTCTTGAATCCATTCATTCTCTCTAATGCTGCCCCCTGGTTCAGCTGCCCTCTCCCTTGCCCCGGCCTCCCACGTCCTCGCTGCCTCTGGACTCACCTGCTCCACGCCAGTCTTCCTGCAGGAGCACATTCTGATCCTGCCCCTCCTCTGCTTCCTGTGGCCTCAGGATGGTGAGCCCTCACCTCCACCAGGCCCCAGGCCAGATCTGATCAGACCTCCCAGCTCGCCAGCTCCTTCTCTTCCTGCCCAGCAACCTCCCATGTGCCTCGCTGGGCACCTCTCAGTTCCCCCAAGTCCCACACCCTCTCACACCCCGGCCTCTATGCAGCTGGTCCCTCATCTAAAGCCTTTCCTGCATCACCTGCTCCTCTTGCCTTGGCTCACATCACTTCCTCCTGGAAGCCCCCTCTGAGCCGCCGGCCTGGGTTAGGGACCTCCCCTGTGTTCTCATGGCAAGTCTGTAGTGCCCCTCATATTGCCCTGGGCACAGTACCCTTTAATTGCCAATTTGCTGGCTATTTCCTCCATTAGACTGGGAACTTCCTGAGGACAGAGACTGGCTATCATGTTCAGGGCTCTAGAGAAGACTCTGATTTGAAAACCCTGTGACTTGGACATGCAGGAGTAGCCAGACTTGCAAGATATAAAGGGGACAAACTTCACCTTGGGATCCAGCCAAGAGGACCTGATCACAAGGGAGGGAAACCGAATTGAGCTTGAGGCCCCTGGGCAAGGAGGAGCCCCAGGCATCCTGTGGTCTGATCTTCTTGTCTTCAAGCAGGCATGACTGGGTTCCAGAAGTACAAACCATAGGACAGCCCTCCCAGACTTCTAGAGAGGATCTGAAGCTGAAGGAGCCCCTCCACTGAAGGCTGGGCCCACCTCTTCCTCGTCCTGGCAGATGGCCTGAAAGAGGGCACGGCTCTCCTAACATTTGGTTGTGCAAGGGACCTCTTCTTCTCCAGCTCTGGATATGAAGAGGTCTACCCCAGGTGAGCTGTGTGTGTGTGTGTGTGTGTGTGTGTGTGTGTGTGTGTGTTGGGAGAGATGCTTATGAAGAAAGTTTTCCCTGCTCTTGAAAAGGGACTCACAATGAGGACCATATTGATCAGGGTCCAGCAAGGGAAGCAGCGTCTATGGGAATAAGGGATTTATTACAGGCATTAGATCTTACCCAAATGTCGGAGGAGCTGGGGCAGTAATGTTCTGAAAGAGGATTTGGACGATCAGGGAAAGAGTCACCAACCAGAGAAATCAGAGAAGCCAAGTATGTCCAGCTGCCCAAGTGGGGTGGTGAAGGGAGCTTGTGGAGAAGTCAGTGGGGAGCCATTGTTCAGCAAGGCCAGCAGGCAGGACAGGGAGCAGAGGCGTAGAGGATGAGCTGGAATGCGCAGGACACCTCTGCCTCTGTCTGTCACAGTATCTGACAGCGGCAACTCTCTGAGAGTCATCGTGCTGCTTCACTTTGATTTTCCAAATCTGGAGCAAGTTCCTCTTTTGACCAACTCTAACCCAGATCCATACGGAGAAGGGGATTCTGGGAAATGTAATTCCCAGATTAACCAAGTTGACATAACAGAAGCCAGCATGAGCACCTGTCCCGCTCATCCCTCCAGCCTCCTCCATTCCACCTCCTACCCATGCCCTGGCCCCAAACTGTTTGTGCCCCTACCCATGCTGTGCCCTCGGTTTGGATACCCTGGCTCCCTGCTTTAGCTGGTCAACTCTACTTCAACCTCAGGATCTGGCCCCAGAGACCCATTCCCTGGGAAGTCTTTCCTCTCTCAGACTCCTGCTCTCCTCTGTGCTCCCCAAGAACTTGGTACAAACCCGTATTGCACCTCCCGTGGCCTGCTGTGTCTTCCTCACCCCCAGGTCACAGAGTGTCTTAGGAACAAGGAGTATGCCTGCTGGTCAGCACCCAAGGAGCTAGTGCTGGGGGTCTGGGGCTCCCTGGGAGGGGGCCAGGCTCCCCTGGCGTGGAAGCCACTCAACCACTGGTTTGCTGTGCTTCAGAATGACCTGGGGAGCTTGTTAAAAATTCAAGTTCCCGGGGCCGGATCGGTGGCGCAAGCGGTTAAGTGTGCGCGCTCCGCTGCGGCGGCCCAGGGTTCGCTGGTTCGGATCCCGGGCGCGCACCGACGCACTGCTTGGTAAGCCATGCTGTGGCGGCGTCCCATATAAAGTGGAGGAAGATAGGCACAGATGTTAGCCCAGGGCCATCTTTCTCAGCAAAAAAAAAAAAAAAAAAAAAAAGAGGAGGATTGGCGGATGTTAGCTCAAGGCTGATCTCCTCACAAAAAAAAAAAAAAAAAAAAAAAAAGAAAAAAAAATTCAAGTTCCCAGTCCCCACCTCCCTAAGGTTCTGATTTGGTATCTCTGGAGCAGGGCCCAGGAAGCTGCATTTTTAAGCAAATGTTGCAAGTGATTCTCCATCAACCCAGGTTGACTCTGACTGGCCTGAATCTTTGTTTTTTACAGTTTAAGTCTGATTCTTTTATAGGCGAAAGTTCTGCCTCTTCTAACAGAAAAATAAATGACTTTTACATAGTTTATTAATAATACTTGCTGTCAAAATGTTTATAAGTCCCTATAGGTCATACTCTGCTTTCATTGAAAACCTTGAATCCCAGACCATGGGATTTAAGAGTTGCCCCATTTCCTGAAGGGTTAAAGGGGGGATGCCAGGAAAAGACAGTGGGGAAAAGTGTAGAGTTTAGGCGTGAAGCCCTGCCAGGGGCCCGACCTGGACACAGAGGCCCAACAACGCCTCAGCCCCAAGAAAATCTCCTTGCCTTCCCAGGAACGCCAAGACACCCTGAGAAGGCACTGGCTGGGAAGGGCTGAGTGGCTGATAAGCGGGCTCACGCCCATTGGAGGGAGCTGAGCACACGTGCCAAGGCAGCCCATGCTCTCAGGACCTCCCATGCAGGTCTCCTGAGGAGCTGGTGCAGGAGGCAGATTCTTTCCCCAACACAGCAGCGAGGAAGATGCTGTTCTGGAGGCACCTTGGGCCCGATTAGCTGGGGAAGCGGGCATGTGTGCCTTGTTGCTTGGAGTACCTCCCCACCCAGCCCCAGCCCCTGGTCCTGCCCTGGGGCACCTCCTTGGCTGTGCAAGCAGGCATTGGTGACGGCTGATGGTCTCTAGTATTTTCACTATCATAAATATGGTGGATGGGGTTCTCTGGCCCTGTCAGCCCCTTTCCCCTCTCTATCCTCATCCCTCCTGGAGAGGGAGTCTTTGAACACTATAAATTATTAGAATGACATCTTGAGAATCCACCCTAACCAGAGAGGCTGATTATGTCAAGAGTCCTCCACTCAGAGGCTGGGGGGACGCAGGGCAGGTGGTTGTGCCCACCTTGGGCACAAGGCTCACCAGGAACAATCCAGATTTGTGGGTCCTGACCAAAGGAGATGAAGCTGGGTTTCTAAGAGAAGAAGGTTAGAAAGGGAAGGAGGAGGAGAGGGAGACCAAGACAAACAGAGATTGCTGGGCATCATGGAACTGCTATTTGGAAGGCAACCCAACGGAAAGGGGGGGAATCTGCTGCATCCTGAGCGAGTGCAACTGGATGCTTGCTGGTGGTGGATTGAGCCTGTACCCACTTTTGGACATTGGACATCTTTGCCCAGATAGATTTTTCTGTGTTTAGGATTATTTATTTTCCAAGAAGGGGGACATTTCTGTGGCTCCTGACATGTATTGCCTGATTGCTTTCCAGAAGTATCACTGTCCAATCTCATGACCCAAAGAGGCCGAGAGAGGGTCCCACTTCTGGTGCTTATTAACATGCAATAGAGAAATGTTTAATAGCAAGCAGAACGGAAAATCCCCTAGGCTGTGGGGCAGCGGCAGCGCTGTAGCTGGAGAGAGAACATCCAGATTTTTAACCCCTGGGGGCCACTTCAAATACATTTACACAGGATTTAAGGGTCATTACTAGATGTTGCCAAACGGAATCGATAAATGGATATGGCAAAGCTGTCTGCAGATCTCAGAGTAGGGACAGATGTGGTGCGATCCCCAGAAATCCCACAAGGCCTAGACATCGCCATGTGATGCTCATGGCAGGAATTAACTTGGGGCCCCACCATCAGAAGGCTTCTGCAGCCACTGCTCTCCCCCACTGATGGCAGGGGTGGGAGGTGCCACCACCCCACAATGACAGTCGCATCGGGACTGCATGGAACAGGAGAGAGGTGACTGCTCAAAGGAAAACTAGGACGGAGGCAAAAGCATCAGCTCGCCACTAGCCAAACTGCTAAATCGTCGGAGGTTACCATGTGCTAGGACAGGTTGCCGAAGTATGGCCACAAGCCAAATCCGCCCCTCTGCCTGTGAGTGAAGAATAGTTTTACAGATGAACATTTGCAATCAATTTGATGAATCCCAATTAAGTGATACGTTATCCAAAAAAAATTCCATTCTTCTCACTAGTAAACCTGCATTACAAAAATTGTTCCCAATTATTATAATTATATTTAAAATTGTGTCAATAAAAAATTTGTTGAAATTCGTTTACTCTCTTGCTACAAAAGTACTTACATAACATTCTTGATTTTGCTTTTTGGCTCACAAGCCCAAAATATTTACTATCTGACTCAATCAATTATCCATCTGATTCATTATAGGAAGAGTTTGCTGCCCCTTGCTCTAGGGCAGTGCTTCTCAGATTTTGGTGATCATAGAATCACCTGGAGAGTTTTAAAAACACAGATTCCTGGACCCCAGACTCAAAGATTCTGATTCAGTAGGTCAGAGGTGGGGCTAAAGATTTTCTAACAAACTCCTAGGTGAGGCTAATGCTGCTGGTCTGGAAACCACACTTTAAGAACAAGGCCCTAGCAGACACACCCTGGGAAGCAGACAAGACTGTAATCCTGAAAGGGAAGTTCTAGAAAGTACCACCATAGTTCTGGAACTTCACTGTCAGACCTGTTCTTGTGACTTATTTTGAACCAAAGACAACATATTCTTTGTGTATCCGAAAGATATACATAAAATTATTTTTAAAAGCTTCTACAAACCCATACCCGTATGGCCAATTGATTTTAAAAAAATTTTTAATTGTAGTAAAATACATATAATATAAAATTTACCATCTTAATCATTTTTAAATGTGCAGTTCAATGGCATTAAGTACATTCATATTGTTGTGCAGCCATGACCACCATCCATCTCCAGAACTCTTCATCTTGCAAAACTGAAACTCTATACCTATTAAACTGTAACTCCCCATTTCTCCATCCCCCAGCCTGTGGCAACCATCATTCTACTTTCTGTCTCTATGGATTTGACTACTCTAGGTACCTCATACAAGTGGAATCATACAGTATTTGTCATTTCATGACTGGCTCATCTCACTTAATGTCCTCAAGGTTCATTCATGTTGTAGCATGTGTCAGAATTTCCTTCCTTTTTAAGGCTGAATAATATGAAGGCGGAATAATATGAATAATATTCCGTCGTATACCATTCATCTGTCATTCATTTTGTTTACCCATTCTGTGGGTTGTCTTTTCCTCTGTGGATTGTGTCCTTTGATGCACATAAGTTTTTAATTTTGATGTAGTCCAATGTATTTATTTTTCTTTTGTTGCTTGTGCTTTTGGTGTCATATCCAAAAAAATCATTGCCAAATCCAATGTTATGAAGCTTTTTCTCTACTGTGATATTGTGATTTATAGGAAATGTATATATTTGGTCATTCATCTGAGAAAATGTATTTCTCAGATATATTTGGTCATTAGAACCTCCAGTTTGTAGCCAGTCGGTTGGAAGCACAGGTAACAACCTGGGCTGGCCTCTGAAGTGGAGGGTGGCCTCGTGGGACAGAGCCCTTTACCTGTGGATTCTGATGCCGTCTCCGGGTAGATAGTGTCAGAATGGATTTGAATTTTTGGACACACTGCTGGCGTCCAAGAGCATCTTGCTGGTGTGGGGGAGCCTACACACACACACACACACACACACACAAGTTGGAATTAGGTCCAGGAACCCTTTGCGCCTACGTTTTCTTCTAAGAGTTTTGGTTCTTATATTTAGGTCTTTGATCCATTTTGAGTTAATTTTGTTTATGGTGTAATGTAAGGGTCCAACTTGATTCTTTTGCATGTAGATATCCAATTTTCCCAACACCGTTTGTTGAAAAGACTGCCTTTTCCCCATTGAATAGTCTTGACTCCCTTGCCAAAAACCATTTGATCATATATATGAGAGTTTATTTCTGAGCTCTCTATTCTATTCCATTCGTCTATATATCTGTCTTTATGCCAGTACCACACAGTTTGATTACTGTAGCTTTGCAGTAAGTTTTGAAATCAGGAAGTGTGAGACCTTCAACTTTGTTCTTTCTCAAAATTGTTTTGGCTATTCAGGGTCCATTGTGATTCCATATGAATTTTAGGATAGATTTTTCTATTTCTGCAAAAAAGTCATTGCAGTGGCTCCATCATGCTCTCCCGAGAATGGACTTGGCCGGGTGCCTCCCTCTTGTCAGTGCTCTCCTCTGAATCACTCTTGTGTGGTGCATCTCACCAGTGGAGCTCAGATGCAGGGTTGACCCTTAGTTTCTAGGAACGCTGAGGAAGTGAGTTTAGGTTTCTACCAGGGGGAGACGGCACTCACATGGTGGGAAATTTATCAAACACAGGAAGCGTATTGAAAAGGTACTGAGTAGCCCCAAAGCGTGAAAAACACTCTCTACAACATCATAGCCTTCACTCCTGTAATTTTACTTCTAGTAATTGCTCCAGTGAAATAAGCAGAGATAGGGAGCAAAGTGGATTCAAGGACGTTCACTGAAGTGTTACTTATATGGAAAACAAGAGGAGAAGAGGTAAGCCAATTGCAGTTCATACACATGATGGAATATAATGCAATTAGAAATCATATTTTAGGAGAATTTTTAATGACATGTGCAAATGCTTGCATATAATGCAGAGTGCAAACAAAATGGGGTAAGCCAGTGCTCATCAACCTTTATACACACGTGAATTCCCTGGACTTTGTTAAAATGCAGATTCTGATTCAGTAGGTTTGGGGTGGGGCCTGAGGTTCTGCATTTCTAACAAGCTCCCAGGTGATGCTTCTGCTGCTGGCTGGGACCAAGGATGAAACCATATATAGATAATCCCAGTTATGTTCAAGCATGTGTGTGTGCATAGAAAAAAGACTGAGAGAAAACACACCAGAATATTAACTAGTTAATACTAGTTATCTCTAGGTCATGAAATTATGGGTACTTTGTTTTCTTCTTTATAATTCCATATTTTTCAAGTTTTCTCTGATGACCATTATTTAATAAAAATATTAAAGAGAAAAAACTGCTGCTTCTGTGAGTACAATTAAACTTTTTCACTAGTTATCTCTCTCAAATTTATTTCTCTGGGGCCGGCCCAGTGGTGTAGTGATTAAGTTGGTATACTCCACTTTAGTGGCCCAGGGTTCACGGGTTCAGATCCCAGGTGTGGACCTATGCACCACTCATCAAGCCATGCTGTGGTGGTGTCTCATATACAAAAAAGAGGAAGATTGGCACAGATGTTAGCTCAGGACAAATCTTCCTCAAGCAAAAAGAAGAAGATTGGCAATAGATGTTAGCTCAGGGCTAATCTTCTTCACCAAAAAAAAAGAGAAAACTAAAAATTTTTTCTCATCAAAGTCAATGAGAAAACAGAGTTTGTGAAAAGAAACAGCTGCGAAAGATTGAGACCTAACACAGTCAGTAAACCAAGGATGCCACAATGGGGCTCTTGGGATCAATGACAGACCTACACTGGCTATTTTGACTGGCTGACTTATCAAGAAATGAATGATGCCAGAGACAATCAAATACCGCATGGAAAAGAATTTATAGCACCTTTTGTGTTTGTGGTTAGAATGACCACGGATGTGGTAAAGTCAGAATGTGTATCGGCAGCCGCAAAATGGATTTAGGTTTTTTTCTTGCAAAATTCATCTGAACTTCGTGGCTCCACTCACTTGGCCCAAAGATTAAGTCATCATCCAGGTTTCAGTGAAGGCTAAATCAGATCGAGAGAGAGGGAGCACGCAGCGCAGTGCCTAGCTGGCGGGGGATGTTCGAGAAATGCCGAAATATAATTTCCCAGTATTTAGCTGTTGCCGGAAAGAAGCAGACTGGAGAGCACAGGAAGTTTAAGAAAAGGGGCTCGAGATTCCCCAAACACCCAAGGAGAAGTTGTACCCCAATTCTGCTGCATACCCCTTGTATTTTAAAGAGAAGGCTTGGGCTGGGTGTGCATCCAGGCCTCTTACGTGAGCAAAGGGTGAACCTGGCAGAGCCAATTGACCTTCTCCTCCCAGAAGTGAGCATTTTCTGCAGCTCCTTGGCTGGCCTACCTTGGCATGGCTCCAACTGTACCAATATATGTGGGTTGCTTTATAGCTGCTCTCTATTTTTTGAAAGGAAGCATCTTTGGTGACCAGCGTTACAAGTCAAAGTTGAGACTGCGTGACCAAGGGGGCCTGGGACTCAGGGAGAACTGTGGCCAGCCTCAGTCTCTGTTGGATTATTCTTCCAGAACCCCAGTTACTAATCCTGCCACTCATCTTCTCATAAACCTTCTATGACTCCCAGCCACCAACCAAATGAAGTCCAGCTCTTGGATCAGGTGTTCATGAATCTAGGGCTGCAATACTACAATGCAATACACAACCCAGAGTTAGTGCGGACTCCACAGGTGAAGGGCACTGTCCCCAATAGGACTGCCCTCCCTCAGACACCAGCCACAAGTTTGAGAGTCTGCCTGAACTTCTGACCAACTGGTTATATATTTGGGGTTTCCCACAACCCCCTCAGGTTTGGTAATTTGCTAGAATGACTCACAGAACTCAGGAAAGTGCTATACTTAAAACTACAGTTTTATTATGAAGGATACCAATCAAGACAAGACAAATGAAGGGACCCATAGGGCGAGGTCTGGGAGGGTCCTGAACACAGAGCCTGCATGTCCTCTCCCTGTAGAATAAGGACGTGCCACTCTCCCAGCACATGGATGTGTTCACCAACCAGGAAGCTCAACTGAGAGTTTTTTTCCCCCCCAGAGTTTTTACTGGGGTTTCATTACATAGGCATTAATGATTGAATCATTGGCCACGTGATTGAACTCAATCTCCAGCCCCCTTCCCCCACCCAGAGGCTGATATCACAGGGCTCAGAGCCCCAACCCTCTAATCACAAGGTCTTTCTGAAGGCCAGCCTCTAACACAAAACTATCTAGGGCCCACCAGGAGTCACCTTGTTAGTATAAACTCCGGGGACCCCCGGGAACAACATGAATAACAAAGACACTCCTATCATTAGGGAAATTTCAAGAGTTTAGACGCTCCCTCCAGGAACCAGGACAAAGACCAGACAATGCTTTATTATACAACAAGTGTCAACCTCCTTTCACCACTGTGTGCTCCACGACCCCTCTCCACATGCTCTTGGCTCAGAACAGCTTCTTGCTGTTCTCTACATATCCTCAGAGTTTTCCCACCACAGTTCCTGCTATGGACTGAGTTGTATTTCCCCCCAATTCTTATGTTGAAGCTCTAACCCCCAATGTAACTGTATTTGAAGGTGGCGCCTCTAAGGAAGTAATTAAGGTTAATGAGGTGGTAATGGTAAGACCCTCATCCCATAGTACTTGTGTCCTTATAAGAAGAGACACCACAGAGCTTGTACACTTGCTCTCTCCCTATCCCTCTACCACGTGAGGACACAGCGAGAAGGTGGCCATCTGCAAGCTGGGAAGAGGGACCTCACCAGACACCTACTCTGTTGGACCTTGATGTAAGACTTTCCAGCCTCCAGAACTGTGAGGAAATAAATGTCTGTTGTTGAAGCCATCCAGTCTATGGTACTTTGGTATGGCAGCCCAACCAGACTAAGATAGTTCCTTTGCTAACACTGATTCTTTTGTCTGGAATTTCCTCCACCATCCTACCCATCTTTCACGTAAATGTAATTGTCCTCGTTTTAGATAAGAAAGTTGAAAACTAGAGGATTAAGTAACTTTTCAAAGGCAACTGGTTCTCTATGGTAGAACCAGGACATAAATCCAGGCCTGTCTGCAGTCCAGGCAGTGACTCCGCCCTACCACCCGGTGTCCCCACGGGAAGTAGGATTGGATGCTATTATGGAAATCCCTGAAAGATCATTCTGTGATAACTCATGAAAAATGGCTTAGAGAGGACAAAGGTTGCCATCACTAACAACGCCATCTTGGGGAAGCTAAACTCCCAAACCGACAGATACCCTCAGCTGCAGGTAATAGAAAAACCCACCACAAGACCCTTAAACCAGGAGTTAGCAAACTTTTTCTGTAAAGGCCCAGAAAATAGATACTTTAGACTCTGCAGGCCACGAGGTCTCCATCACAACCCATCCCTGCTGTTGTAGTGCTAAGCAACATGTAGACAATATGTAAATGAATGGGCATGGCTGTAGGCCAATAAAACTTTATTTACAAAAGCAAGCAGTAGGCCAGGTTTCGCCCTTGGGCCATGGTTTGCCAACTCCTGTCCTAAACCAGGACGTTCATTCCTCACCTAACAATAAGTCTGGAAATAGTGTGGTTCCAGGTAGGCTAATGTGGCTGCTCAGCGGTACCTTCAGATCTCAGTTTCCTTCTTGTTCACGGTGCCAAGATAGCTGCCACACTACATGTCATTTGCAGGTGACAACATTCAGAAGCAAACTTCATGTATCCGTGGCCAGAATAGTTCACGTGCCAACCCCTGGCTGAAGGGAAAGCTATTACCCTGATTGCCTTAGACAAGTGGATCTCAACCCTGGCTGCACATTAGAATAACCTGGAAGCTTTTAAGAACTCCCTGAGCCCACTCCAGAGATCTGTGCTTGATGGCTCCGAGGTGGGGCCTTGGCCTTGGTATTCTTTTAAACCACTCCTAGTTGGGGATAAGAGGCACTAACTCAGACTAGCCAAACTTCACTGGACATGAAGGCCAGTCCTTGACCACCGTCAAAAGGTGTCTTAGCAAGGAGGGAGAAGGGTGAAGGCTGATGGGCAACCAACAGTGTCGTCTGCACCTCAATGCAATGCTTTTCGTTTACAAAATGGAAATCAAGGTCGGACCTACTTCAAAAGTCATTGCATGCCATGTCCCTGGTATGGTGCCTGGCAAGGGTAAGCACTCGACGCATGTTAGCAAATGATTGCTATTAATTGTTATGATAAAGTCTCCCTAGATATGTTGTGTACAATTTAGGGAATGTCCCAGGTGCATGATGTCAGCTTTTTAATGAGATTTGAACCCTAGGCTTTCATCAGATATTTGGAAGGCTAGGAGAAGCGAGTATTAAAAAAATACAAATGACTCCCCATAATCCTTCCATAATAAATATTCCATATGAAGACATAGCCCAGAGATGGATTTATGTCCACTCTCTCTTGAGAAGCATCACGATGCCAAGTCCTGAGAGCTGTTTGGAAGCCCCACTGTTTTTCAGTCTTGGAGGAGACTGTTTCTACCCATTTCCACTCTGGGCCATCTTCTCCCTGTTTTCTCATCTACTTTCAGCCACTGTTCAAAGCCAAGTGCAAAATCTCTAACAGTTCCTTTTATTAGTTTCCTATGGCTGCTATAACAAGTTATCACAAACTTAGTGGCTTAAAATGACACAAATATATTAGCTTACAGTCCTGGAGGCTAGAAGTCCAAACTGGGCCCACTGGGCTAAAATCAAGGTGCCAGCAGGGCTGTGTTCCTATCTGGAGGAGAGTGCGTTTTCTTGCCTCTTCCAGCTTCTAGAGGTGGCCTGCATTCCTTGGCTCGTGGTCCCTTCCATCTTCAAAGCCAGCAGCAGCTGGCTGAGTCTTTCTCACATAGTGTCTGCCTCCCTATTCCACATTTAAGGACACTTGTGATGACACTGGGCCCACCTGGATAACCCAGGGTAATCTCCACATCTCAAGATGCTTCCTCAATCTGCAAAGTCCCTTCTGCCATGTAAGGCAACACATTCACCAGTTCTAGAGATTAGGACGTGGACTTTTAGGGGCGGGGGGATGTTATTCTGTCACCACATCTCATGCTCTCTAAATGCTCCCGACTTCTTTCAGCCTCACGGTCCTCCTCTTCACCCACCAGGGCTCTTAACCTCCTACAGAGTCCAAGTGGCCATTCCTGAAATAGAGGGACTGACTCCTGAGCCCATTCTGGAGTGTGGGGAAGAACAGGGATTCTGGGGCCAGACTGCTGGGGTCCAGCCCCTGGGGTAGCTGTGGGCCCTTGTATACACTACTCAATCTCTCTGTGCCTGTTTCCTTATCTGTAAAATGAGCACATGAACAGCACCTCTCTCACGGGGCTGTGGTTCATAAGCGCTTAGAACACAAGCCTTAGAACAGTGGTGCCACATCGGTGTTAGCTGCTACTGCTGTTGACGCTCTCAGAGGCCCGCCCTCCTTAGGAATGGGTCTTCCACCTCACAATCAGCCTTCTTAAAGGACACCTACTTTTTTTTTCAACTTTGAACAGTTCAAAGACATCCAGCAACTTGGAACAGTTTCTAGCAACTTTATCAATAAGTGTTCCTCCAAGTGTCCACCCGAACCAGAATCTCCTCGGGTGCTTTTGGGAGCACAGTTGAATCTTCTGCACACTGGAGTTTGAGAGCCCTAGTGTGGAACTCCAGAATAGGAATTTATAAGTTGCAACAGGAACAGGAGAGAGAAGCTCAGCACGCTGCCCCATTCCAACCTCCACCGCTATGGACGCACTCCCTGCAGGCCAGGAGCAAAAGTCCTCCTGGGAGGATGCTCAGCCAGGCCGGGGCCTTCCTTGGGGACCTGCCACTCAGTGCCAGGGAAGGCCTTGTCCCAAGAACAGGGCTTGAGGGCAGGAAACGGGTGGGAGGGAGGTGGCCATTGACCGTTCGGCTGATGGTATTTATCCTTCTGGAGGCCCCTGGCCCCTCTGAGAACCTGATGAGAGTCAGAGGTCCCTGCTCACATACGGGGGCACAGGTACGGGCAGCTAGGCCTATGACCATCTCCAGGAAGAAGAGAGGAAGCTGAAGCCCCCAGCCAGACCCTGGTCCAGCATGTCCCTCTCATTGGCCTCACTACGAGCAAAGGATGGAAAAACCAGAAAGAAGCCCAACTGTCAAAGCTCCAGGCCTGGAGAAGCAGAGCTTGGTGTGAGTTTGGATCCCATGCTGGGATCCCTCAGCTGGTGTCAGGGAAGCTTCCAGGCCCTAGAACCCGCAAAGACCCCAGGCCCTGCTGTTTAATGAATGGGAAGATTCTCCTTCCCTCCCTTTGAGACATTCCAGGCCTTTCCAGAGCCCACCGGGAACTTAAATAAGCACCCCACAGGGATGGTGAGACTCCAGAACTAAAATAAACTTAAATAATATCCCAGAAAATTGTAAATTGTGTATTTAGGAATTGGAATGTGCGAGGCAGGGTTTTCTGTTCCTCTATTATAGCTTTCATGAAAGAGAAACAAATAATAAAGCTCCCCCAGGCTAAAGTTAGAGTCGACATATAGTTTACACCAGAAAATATACAGTTAGGTATCCATTTGGAATGCATGTACTTCCAGTGAGAAATCCTCTCAGTGACCACAAGCTCCTTAAAGCTGAAGCCAAGAGCAGGGGAGGCCTCCGTGTGGTCCGAATGCTCAGGAAGGGAGGGAAGTTGAATTTACTGAATGTTTACCATCTACCTGGCACGTAGCTCACGCCATCTTAAAATGTCCATACAACAACACTGTGAAATAGGTTTTATTAGCTTCATTTTACAACTGGGGAAACCAGGGTTTGGATTGGACAAGTAACCTGCCCAGCATCATGGATGGAGGGGAACCATTAGCCTGAAGCCAATTTATCTAGTGACTGATTTGCCTAATCACCTGTTTGCATCTTTTAGCATCCTCGTTTTCCCTCTTCTTTTGAGTATTCTAAGGACTTTATAAAAAGTTCATCTGAGGATATGTTTTTTAAATGATCTGCTGATTATTTATCAAAGCTGCTGGGTCCCCCTGCTCTTGAGTAGCAGAGCTGGGATTCATACGCAGCCGATCTGATTTCCCTGCCCATGATTTTGAGCCCCACCCCCTTCAATGAGATGAAGAAGAGAGGATTTGTCCTGGAATCCAAAAAGGCTGGAATTAGGGGTCAAAGGCAGAGGCTGAATGTCCACACTGGCCCCTCCCATCTGCCCTCTCAAGAGGAGGGAAGCCTTGAGCCTGTGCTGAGGGAGGTGAGAATGTTGCTCACTTCCCTTCTCTACCTTCAGTTTTCTCTTCTGTCTGCCAAGGGCACCAGAAACGACGCTCTAAGGTGGTGGTCCCCAAAGGCTGGGGCATGGGCGCTGGGCATCAGAATACCAGGAGGAACTTAAATATAGATGCCTGGGCTTCACTCTAGACTGACTGAATCCAAATCTCGCAGGTGGGAGCCAGGCATGTTGACCTGTTCCCCGGGTGCTTCTTGCACACCCCAAGGTCTGGATCCCAGCCCTGTATGGTATCTTGGGGGAGTCTGGGTGTCCCATCTCACCTCCTGATGCCCCTCCTCTGGCACTTGGCACTTGGGTGGTTATACCTCAGCCAGCCCTTCCTACCCTCACTTGGCAGGTGGTGAGTGTGGCTGTCCAGGGACTTGTAGGTGACTTAGGAGCCCCGTCAGCCCTTCCTGGTAGAGGACCATCTCCTCTTGGGAAGATGGGGGTGGCCTTGCTACATTAATAAGCAACCCTTGCTTCCCAGCTGTGTTCCAGCTGTTGTTCAGAGGTTGCCAGGCTGAGGACGCTGGCCCGACTGTCTCCCACTTAGCCAGCTGAGTTGGTCATTTGTGCCTGTGCTTTTCTCATTGCACTTGAGGGCCCTGCTCAGGCTTCTCTTCAGTCTGATGTGTCCTCTGTTGGGTGATCTTGGATAGGTCACTTAACCTCTCTGAGCCTCAGTATCCCCCTGCAAAATAGAATTGATAATACCCACCTCAGAAAGATGTTATGAGGATGAAGTAAGTCCCCAACCACTCTCAGGACACCTTGTGCTTTTCATTCAAGCTGTGCATTAAATAATTTTTTAATGTTCTTCTCTTGTTAGACTAGGAGAACCACGAGGCTCCAGATCCACGTCCACGTCCCAGAGCCTAACAGGACCCAGCCCTTAGGAGATGCTCAAAGACCCCTTGTGGAAGAAATGAAACGAAGATGGGCAGGGCCAGGAATGGGGTTTGTAGTGAGTCATCATTCTCTTCCTTTACTTCCCTGAGATACCGCCAGGGCCACTTCACTGGAACATAGATTCTTTTGTCACCAGCCGTGCACGGTAACAACCTCATTCACCCAAGTTCCCTAAACAAGGGTCACCACCACATATTCATTGGCCTTCTTGGTGGCCTTCTGGTGGGAGCAGACATGGCTTAATTGGTGGCAGAAGCATGGATATCCGAGCCTGGAGGACCCCAGCAGGCGAAGATGGCATACTGCCCTAGTGATCTATGGCTGTGTGAAAAGCCACCCCAAATCTGCTGGCATAAAACAACAGCTCACAAATTAGGCTCACAGATTCAGAGGGTTAGGAATCTGACTGGGGCCCAAAGGGGTGACTCGTCTTAGCTCTACAATATCTATGGCCTTAGTTGGGAAGACTCGAATGGCTGGAAGTGGCTCAAAATGCTGAGGGCTGAAATCATCTGGAAGCTTCTTCTCTCACATGTTTTTGCCTGGGCTGGGATGGCTCAGCAGGGACTGTCAACCAGAGTGCCTACACGTGGCCTCTCTGTGTGGTTTGGGTTTCCTCACAGCGTGGCGGCCTCAGGATAATTGAACTTCTTACACGGAGGCTTAGGGCTCCAAAGACAAGTATTCTAGCTAACAAGGCAGAAGCTGATGGCCTGTGATGACCCAGACTTGGAAGTCACATAGCGTCACTTCTCTATGCTCTGTTGATTGAAGCAGTCACAGGCCTGCTGATATTCAAGGAAAGGAGGCATAGACCCCACATCTCAAGAGAAAGAGTGTCAGAGAATGTGTGGCCGTGTTTTAAAACTCTCACACATGCCCTGTTGGTTGCAGCTTCACGGTTAGAACCTGGGACAGGGCCTGGTTCAGGAGGAGGGCTCAGGAGTGGTTTACGAGGTCCCAGGCTCTTAGCCTGATGCTGCCACTCACTCATGCTGTGTGGAATTGTGTGAGTCCTTTCCGCTTTCCTGACCTCCATTTCCCCGTGTGACATTCAGGGGATAAAAAGCTGCAAGGTAACCTAGTCCCTTCCCTGCATTTCCTCATTGCTGGTGATCCTCCCCTTCATGCGCATCCATAGCTCACAACAGAGACAATGGTCAACATGGGGCAGGGCACCAACAGAACCCTTCCAACCAGTTTGGGAAATATCAGAGCAGAGGGGACTGTGCCCCCACTGTCCATCGGGAACCCTGAGTGGGTGGTAACCCTGCTCTACCATGGCATCCAGCAGGGGCAATGAGGGCCTCCCTGAGCCCTGGGGTAATAAGGGGTCAGCTGATTTTCCCACGCTCCCAGAGAGGCCATGGAAGGTGGTGGGCAAGGGCGGGTGGCCCTAGGGGGTGAGGAGGATGCAGAGTGTGTGGACTGATGGTCACTAAAAAAAGGACGTGGATTTAGCAGACACCAGTGAGGTGGGACCACCATGCTCCAGACACTGGTGAAGACGGATAGCAATGACCATGGCTCAGTGTCCCCTGTCCTCAGCTCCCCCTCCTGTGCCACAGAAGCCCCTGCAACTAAGGAGCTGCCCTGGGGAGGGAGATGAGAAAATCCTGAATGAATAGAATTTAAATCTGAAATTTCTGAGTTCAGCTGAAATAGATTAAATTAAGTTTGCTGCTACTGGACAGAATGGGGGGGTCTCAAAGAAAGATATAGGAAAATTAAGTTGCATTTTTTAGAAACCCCCAAATTGTAGCTATTTCTGCTTTCTGTCCAGTCACGAGTTGGCTGAGATCTCAGGCCTTTCTAGCTGTGACATCTGCTGTGGGTCCAACGCCTGGTCTTTGTGACCTAGTCACTGCCTCTGCTGCTGCTGTAGCTCAAGGGCTTGCCTAAGTAGACACAGGTCATGTCCCAGTGGGCCTCTGCCTGGCCCAGCCCTGGAGTGTGGTTTGCCCTTGAGGCCTTCAGTCAGCAGACACTGCTAAGAAACCACCGTGTGCAGGCCTTGGCTGAGCATTGCGCCGGGTTCTGGGGACAGCTGGTTGACTAAGACACTGGCCTCATCCTCAACATGTTTACAATCTTGTGGCAACAAACAATTAGAAGCCACTGGTTCTAGGACCTTAATTATGTCTTAGAACCTAATTAAGAACCCAAGTACTCCTGATTGCCGCTTTTGTTAAGTATTGGCATCAGCACATCCATCTCTGGCTGATCAGCCAACAAATATTTATTGAACGCTTCCCATATACCAGCTCTGTTTAGGTGCTTCGGATACATCAGTAAACAATCAATAGAAATATAACTAAATGGGTCTTGAAGATCTGTTTTTCTCTCTCTGCCCCTCTTGGTCCTGGGGAAGCAGGCGTTGGTGCTTCAAGCTGAATGACCAAATGATAAATTTAATTAGAAGGCATTTCCCACCCCTTGAACGCCCATCCCCTTTTGATCTCCAGTCAAGGCCAATTTCCAAAATCCCTTGGTAATCAGCTGGGAGCTCTCAGGCCCCAGACAATCCTTCAGCGGCCTGTGGGAATGTCCCAGGAGGAACATCTTTTTGTCAAAAGAATGCCAGGAGTTTAATTACTGTGTGGTCCGTGTTGGTGATTCCCATTTGACAGAGTGGAGCCCAGACAGTTCCTAGTAAGGCCGTTGTGCAAGGCAGTGGCCGCTGGGGCCCAGCCGAGCCCGGGCAGGAGCGAGCAGGGGTCTGCACCCTGGGCGGGGCAGCAGAAATGCTTTGAATGCCTCCTCTGCATGTGGCCTTGGATTTCAGCCCTGGCTACGGGGCCAGTTTAATTAATAATGTCCACTGCTTGTCATTTATCATTAGCAAAACAGGAGGGGTTGGGGGTGGGGACAGCCCAGAGGGCAAGGGAGGCTCTCTCAAAAAAGGTGCATAGATAAATTCAAGTTTTCCCCACCAATCTCATGCGGTGGCTGCTGTCGGGAAGCGCCACTTTGTTTTCCTCTTGTTCAGAGGCCGATCTCGTCTTTCTGCCAGGGCTTTAGGCAGCTCATAGGGGGTTTCATCAATAATTGTGTCTTTCTCTGTCAAATCTCAGCGAAGGACCGTGTTGTGTGGTGTAAATGGGAAAGAGAGAGAGTGGAATGTATCCTGGGGATTGGTTCCCATTAGGGCTGCAAACTAGAACTCTAGGGTGGATCCAGTCTGAGGTAGGATATTGCTTGGGCTCAACAGTGTTTGACAAATTGGAAAATTTTACATAAAAATTTGGGTTTCTGGCTTTTCTTGAAAAAGCAAGATGTGGCAAAACTAAGCCCTCTTTTTCATCAGGGCAATATGCAGCCAATGGCCAGCTTAGGCAGGCATGTGAGGTTGCGAGAGTTGTGTACTGCATAAAGGCAAATAGGGCAAATGGAGCCTTAATGCAGACCAGTCTGTCTGCCAGCAGAGGCCCTGTAGGCAGGATGTGGGCCTTCCAGTTCACCACCTCCAGCAACCCCTGCTGCCTTACTTCCTCCTGCCTGTTCTTTTATATCACCCACCTGAGTTAGGGAGGCACGTGATGTTTTGACTCCTAGCATATTCAGGAGACCGTTGCATCTTCTCTACATGAGGAACTCCTCTTCACTCTCAAGGCTCAGCTCAACTCTTCCTGCAAGCATCTTCTTGGGTTTCCCATAAGAGCTGGTGGTTCCCTCCTCGGTGTTTTCTCAACAGCCCGTGCGCATGGCTATTACGGCACTCGGCACACCTCTGTGCTCTAATTTGTTATTAGGTCCCTGTTCCCCAGAGACTTTGAGCCCCTTGAAGACAGACCCTACTCATTTCTGCTTTCCTTCTTCCTGGCACGTAGCATGTAATTCGCGAGGGCTGAATGGAAGACTTTGTGGTCAAGTTTACATCAGGCAACAGAAGCCCCCAAGAGGCTGCCAAAATTCCCAAACCGTGAAGGTCAGGAAGAGGGAAAAGATTTTAGCTTTGGGGTTTTGAAATGACCTTGGACTTCTAGTTCCCTCTCTTGGGTGCTCTATAGAGCACTTTTGTTTTTTGAAAAATATATATCCAATCTTTTTTTTTTCCCCAGGACTATTGAGATATAATTGGCATATAACACTGGGTAAGTTTAAGGTGTACAATGTGATGATTTGAGGCATGGATATATTGTGAAATGGTTACCACAATAAAGTTAGTCACCACCTGCCTTACCTCACATAATTATATTTTTTTATGTGTGGTGAGAACATTTAAGATCTGCTCTATTAGCAACTTCCACGTATACAATATAGTATTGTTAACTATAGTCACCACACTGTACATTAGATCCCCAAGACTCATTCATCTTATAGCTGGGAGTTTGTACCCTCTGACCAACATCTCCCCATTTCCCCCACCCCCAGCCCCAGGCAACCACCATTCTACTCTCTGTTTCTACGAGTTTGGCTTCTTTAGATTCCACATGTAAAAGATCATACTGTATTTGTCTTTGTCTGACTTATTTCACTTACCATAATGCTCTCGACGTCCATCCAGATAGTTGCAAATGGCAGGATTTCTTTCTTTTTATTGCTGAATAATATTCCAATGTATATATATTGTATACCACATTTTCTTTCTTTATCAGTGATGGACACTTAGATTGTTTCCATGTCTTGGCTATTGTGAATAATTCTGCAATGAACATGGGGGTGCAAATATCCCTTTGAAATAATGATTTCATTTCCTTTGGATATATATCCAGAAGTGGGCTTGCTGGATCATATGGTAGTTCTATTTTCAATTTTTTGAGGAACCTCCTTACTATTTTCCATAGTGGCTGCACCAATTTACATTCCCACCAACAGTGCACAAGGGTTCCCTTCTCTCCACCTCCTCACCCACACTTGTTATCTCTGGTCTTTTCAAAGAGCACTTTAAATTTTGAGCCACACTGATTTTGGGGCTTCCTCTGACCAGAAAGCTCAGTGTCTGGCATTTTTCGCATTTGGCTTGTTCTGTTGTAAGGAGCTGGTAAGAGCCCAGCCTGGCTCTGCTGAGACCACGTTTCAAGGAGCAAGAGAGCTGGTGTGACCAACAGAGCCTGCAGGGGAGAGGGACGCCTGCCTCTTTCTGCAGAGCAATTTCAGGATCCTGTCACCTGAAAGACATCCCCTCCCCAGCCCAGCTGCAGCCTGAACTTTCTTTAAGAGCAAAAGATAAACCTTCCTTTTCATAATCAGAGAGAGGGCTGAACATGTAACTGTCCTGGGAGAGGAGACACACTGGTCTAAATTATTTCCCACTAGGGTGTAAATGACTGATAGAGGATTCTGTCCTAAACTCTGGTTTGGTGAGAGGATAAAAAGAGCCATAAGAGAGAACCAAATGCTGGAAAGGGGCCCCACGTAGAGGGAAGAGGCACAGAAAGGAAAGTCTAGAGTTTAGGAAAGACCAAAGTTAGCTCAGGACTTCACCTGCAGCCTGGGAAGGGGTGGGTTTATTGAGATAAAGGGGCATCGGGCCCATCTCCCTGGAGCTGACACTGAGCCCTCTGAGGTGCAATTTCAAGTAGGAGGAGCAGGCGACACCCACTAGTGGCGTCAGAGGCAGCCAAATTGGGTGTGTAGATACATGGTCTGTGGACTGGGCGAGGAAGAGGGCGGATGAAGAGGAGTGTATCCATCCCACACACACTTGCTGTGAACTCGCTCTGTGTGGGCAGCTGTGCCAAGTCCCGGTACATATACTTGTTACAGCGCTTCATCAGAGCCCCCCGAGAGGGCCAGAGTTCCAGAAGTCTGCCAACACCGTTTAAAGTGCAGAATCTTGGGCTCGAAGCTGCTTGCTGTGGGGTAATTAAAAGACATCATCTTTTTCTAGAGACTTCTAGGATCTGGGAATAAATCTCTCTCTGCCTTTTCCCTACAGGTGGCCTCAAAAAGGCTTGCAAGCTGGGGATACAGTCCGCTGTGTGAGGGAGAATACTGTGTGCCAGCTGGAGCTCCACCCGCCCGTCTCAGGGTGGCCTCCCTGGAACCCTTTACTTTATTTTTTATTATTATTTTTTTAATTTTTTGTTTATTGCCGTAACATTGGTTTATGACATTGTAAAAATTTCAGGTGTACATCATTGTACTTCTATTTCTGCATAGATTACATCATGTTCATCACCAAAATACTAATTACAACCCATCACCACACACATGTACCGAATTATCCCTTTCACCCTCCTCCCTCCCCCCTTCCCCTCTGGTAACCACCAATCCAATCTCTGTCCCTATGTATTTGTTTATTGTTGTTATTATCTACTACTTAATGAAGGAAATCATACGGTATTTGACCTTCTCCCTCTGACTTATTTCACTTTGCATTGTACCCTCAATGTCCATCCATGTTGTCACAAATGGCTGGATTTCATCGTTTCTTATGGCTGAGTAGTATTCCATTGTGTCTATATACCACAGCTTCTTTATCCATTCGTCCCTTGATGGGCACTTAGGTTGCTTCCAAGTCTTGGCTATTGTGAATAACGCTGCAATGAACACAGGGGTGCATGTACCTTTACAAATTGGTGTTTTCAAGTTCTTTGGATAAATACCCAACAGTGGAATACCTGGATCATATGGTAGTTCTATCCTTGATTTTTTGAGGAATCTCCATACTGTTTTCCATAGTGGCTGCATCAGTTTGCACTCCCACCAGCAGTGTATGAGAGTTCCCTTCTCTCCATATCCTCTCCAACACATGTTGTTTCCTGTCTTGTTAATTATAGCCATTCTGACGGGCGTGAGGTGATATCTCATTGTAGTTTTGATTTGCATTTCCCTGATAGTTAGTGATTTTGAACATCTTTTCATGTGTCTGTTGGCCATCTGTATATCTTCTTTGGAGAAATGTCTGTTCAGGTCTTTTGCCCATTTTTTAATTGGGTTGGTAGTTTTTTTGTTGTTGAGATGCATGAGTTCTTTATATATTTTGGAGATTAAGCCCTTATCAGAAGTATGGTTTGCAAATATCTTCTCCCAATTGTTAGGTTGTCTTTTCGTTTTGTTGATGGTTTCCTTTGCTGTGCAGAAGCTTTTTAGTTTGATGTAGTCCCATTTGTTTATTTTTTCTATTGTTTCTCTTGCCCGGTCAGACATGGTGTTTGAAAAGATGTTGCTAAGACCGATGTCGAAGAGCGTACTGCCTATGTTTTCTTCTAGAAGTTTCACAGTTTCAGGTCTTACATTCAAGTCTTTAATCCATTTGGAGTTAATTTTTGTGTATGGTGTAAGGTAAGGGTCTACTTTCATTTTTTTGCATGTGGCTATCCAGTTTTCCCAACACCATTTGTTGAAGAGACTTTCTTTTGCCCATTGTATATTCTTGGATCCTTTGTCAAAGATTAGCTGTCCATAGATGTGGGGGTTTATTTCTGGGCTTTCGATTCTATTCCATTGATCTGTGTGTCTGTTTTTGTGCCAGTACCATGCTGTTTTTGTTACTATAGCTTTGTAGTATATTTTGAAATCAGGGAGTGTGATACCTCCAGCTTTGTTCTTTTTTCTCAGGATTCCTTTAGCTATTCGGGGTCTTTTGTTGTTTCATATAAATTTTAGGATTCTTTGTTCTATTTCTGTGAAAAATGTTGTTGGAACTTTGATAGGGATTGCACTGAATCTATAGATGGCTTTAGGAAGTATGGACATCTTAACTATGTTAATTCTTCCAATCCAAGAGCACGGAATATCTTTCCATTTCTTTGTGTCTTCTTCAATTTCTTTCAGAAATGTTTTATAGTTTTCAGTGTACAGATCTTTCACTTCTTTGGTTAAGTTTATTCCTAGGTATTTGATTCTTTTTGTTGCAATTGTAAATGGGATGGTATTCTTAATTTCTCTTTCTGCTACTTCGTTGTTAGTATACAGAAATGCAACTGATTTTTGTATGTTGATTTTGTAGCCTGCAACTTTACCATATTCGTTTATTACTTCTAAAAGTTTTCTGGTGGATTCTTTAGGGTTTTCTATATATATAATCATGTCATCTGCAAATAGTGACAGAAGTTTCACTTCTTCCTTTCCAATTTGGATCCCTTTTATTTCTTTCTCTTACCTGATTGCTCTGGCTAGGACTTCCAGTACTATGTTAAATAGGAGTGGTGACAGTGGGCATTCTTGTCTGGTTCCTGTTCTTAGAGGGATGGCTTTCAGTTTTTCACCATTGAGGATGATGTTAGCTGTGGGTTTCTCATATATGGTCTTTATTATGTTGAGATACTTTCCTTCTATGCCGATTTTATTCAGAGTTTTTATCATAAATGGATGCTGTATCTTGTCAAATGCTTTCTCTGCATCTATTGAGATGATCATGTGATTTTTATTCTTCATTTTATTAATGTGGTGTATTACGTTGATTGATTTGCGAATGTTAAACCATCCCTGGAATAAATCCCACTTGATCATGGTGTATAATCTTTTTAACGTATTGTTGTATGCGATTTGCTAGTATTTTGTTGAGGATTTTTGCATCGATGTTCATCAGTGATATTGGCCTGTAATTTTCTTTTTTTGAGTTGTCCTTGTCCGGTTTTGGTATCAGGGTAATGTTGGCTTCGTAGAATGAGTTGGGAGCTTCCCCCCCTCCTCAATTTTTTGGAAGAGTTTGAGAAGGATAGGTATTAAGTCTTCTTTGAATGTTTGGTAGAATTCACCAGGGAAGCCATCTGGTCCTGGACTTTTATTTTTTGGGAGGTTTCTGATCACTGTTTCGATCTCCTTACTGGTGATTGGTCTATTCAAATTCTCTACTTCTTCTTGATCCAGTTTTGGAAGGTTATATGATTCTATGAATTTATCCATTTCTTCCAGATTGTCGAATTGGTTGGCATATAGCTTTTCATAGTATTCTCTTATAATCTTTTGTATTTCTGAGGTGTCTGTTGTAACCTCTCCTCTTTCATTTCTGATTTTACTTATTTGTGCCTTCTCTCTTTTTTTCTTGGTGAGTCTAGCTAAAGATTTGTCAATTTTGTTGATCTTTTCAAAGAACCAGCTCTTGGTTTTATTAATTTTTTCTATTGTTTTTTTAGTCTCTATTTCATTTATTTCTGCTCTGATTTTTATTATTTCTCTTCTTCTACTGATTTTGGACTTGGTTTGTTCTTCTTTTTCCAGTTCCTTTAGGTGCATTGTTAGATTGTTTGTTTGAGATTTTTCTTGTTTGTTGAGATAGGCCTGTATTGCTATAAACTTCCCTCTTAGAACCGCTTTTGATGTATCCCATAAATTCTGGCATGTCGTATTTTCATTTTCATTTGTCTCCAGGTATTTTTTGATTTCTTCTTTGATTTCTTCGTTAACCCAGTCGTTGTTCAGTAGCATTTTGTTTAATCTCCACGTATTTGTGGCTTTTCTGATTTTCTTCCTATAGTTGATTTCTAGTTTCATACCGTTGTGGTCAGAAAAGATGCTTGGTATTATTTCAATCTTCTTAAATTTATGGAGACTTGTTTTGTGGCCTAATATGTGATCAATCCTGGAGAATGTTCCATGTGCATTTGAAAAGAACGTGTATTCTTCGGTTTTTGGATGGAATGCTCTGTATATATCTACTAGGTCCATCTGTTCTAGTGTGTCGTTTAAGGCCGATGTTTCCTTATTGATCTTCTGTTTGGATGATCTATCCATTGGTGTATGTGGTGTATGTGGTATCCATATGGTGTAAGTGGAGTGTTAAAGTCCCCTACTATTATTGTGTTACTGTCTATTTCTGTTTTTATGTCTGTTAATAATTGCTTTATATATTTAGGTGCACCTACATTGGGTGCGTAGATATTTACAAGTGTTATAGCCTCTTGTTGGATGGTTCTGGAACCCTTTACTTTAAATTGCAACCCCCAGCACTCCTGATCCCCTGCCTGCCTTATTTTTCTCAGCACCACTTACCTCCTTCTGACATTTATTTTATTTATCTATGTGTTTATTGCCTATTTCTCTCAGTAGAATATTTCTCCATAAGAACAAGGATTTTTAAAAATCAACTTAAATTGAGGTCTCATTTACATATATAATAAACTGCATCCATTTCGAGTGTACCATCCTGAGTCTTGTTGGATGTATATACCCGTGAAACCACCACCACTACTAAGGTACCGAACATTTTCCATTACCCCCAAAAGTTGCAATCATCCCCGCTCCCACCCCAGGCAACCACTGATCTGCCTTTTATCACTATAGGTTAGTTTAATAGCAGAAATTTTATCTGTTTTGTTTATTTCTGTGTCCCTAGCACATAAGATAGTGCCTGACACACAGTAAGCACTTAATAAATCTCTGTTGACAATGAATGAATCAGAGATGATTGCAATCTCCCCTCTTGTCAAGCAGCTCATAGCCCTGCAGAAGAGACAGGTGTAAACCATGGTTATAACCCACCCATTGTTCTCCAGCCTCCACAGGTGCTCCTCAGGAAGTGCTGGTGGAGTGAGAACACACACCACTGAATGGCAGAAAGTTCCAGGTCTCTGGTGTCAGACGGATTTCAGCTCAAGAACCAGTCCCACCTCTCTCTACTTTAAGATCTCAGACAAGCCCCTAAACTGTTCTGAGCCCCCTTTCTCTTTTGCAAGTTCTTTAAGAGCAGTATCCACCGTACAGGGCTGTTGAAAGGATGAAATGGGGTAATGCCTGGCAAGGGCAGAGCAGAGTGCTGAGCACACAGTCCATGTTCAACCAACCTTAGCTATTAATACTATCAGCCACTCAAAGAACATGGGCTGAGGGCCCGCCCTTCGTATGAGTCAGATGAGATTGATTTTGTAACATAAAGCCTGGGAAGAGAGCAGAGGTTGTAAAAATCAAGATCGGCTGGTTTAGGCTGCAGTAACACGTGATTCCAGGGTCTCGGAGGCCTCCAGCACCACGGTCAAGTTCATTTCTCTCTCACAGTTCCCGTGTGTCATGAGTCGGCTCCTGCCCCACTCCACACTTTCTTCACTCCAATGCAGGCTGGCAGCTTGGTTTCTGGCTGGGACACTGCCATCCTTGTAGCAGAGAGGAGAGATAGCATGGTGAACCATACTCGGCTTTGGAAGCTTCTGAGCCGCACTGACTCATATGTCCCACTACACTGGCCAGCACAAGTCACATGGCCAAGCCTGAGTGAGGCCAGTGGGTCAGGGAAGTAGTATCCTTCTCCAGAGAGGAGGAGGGAATACTGTGACCAATGGGACAGTGTACCACAGGCACTCAGGCAAATAATGACAGGATGGGAGAAGTTCCATAGGCTTCTGCATAGTGCTGGGAAGGGAAAGGGGCTGTCTCCACCTGGAGGGCAGTGAAAGCTTCATGGAGGAGGTGACCTGAGTTGGGTCTTGAAGAATGTGTAAGAGTTCACCAGGCAGAGACAACAGGAAACATTTAGGGGGAATGAAAAGGCAAATGGCAATGCATGAAACTGTGGAAAAGCCCTGTGTGCTCCTAGTGGCTGGAAGAGTGGGGCAGGGTGTCTGGGCTAACCCCGGGCAGGTGGACTGGGCCAGGACACAGGTGCTTTGACCATCAGGCTAGGAATTCAGGACTTTTCTCTAAGAGTGATGGAAAGTCACTGAGGTTTCTGAACAAGGAGATATGATTTTGAACCCTGGGGTTGGAGAGATGTTTTCATCAGAAGTGCAGAAGAGCAAAGAGAAACCCCAAGGAGAGGCAAGGTTTTCTGCACTGGGACCCAGATGGGAACGATCTCCCTGGGGTCCCCTTCCTGCCTCAGGGAGCGGGCACAGCAGGGACGGCAGTCCTGGCCCCGCTGAGCCCGGCGGACCCGCCTGACCCCGCGCTGCCCGCCGCGCCGGGAGAGAGGCCCCTCCCCGGCCTCCGGAGGCCTGGCGTGGCGGATATTTGTGTGTGATACGATTGTAATTTGGGCCCCTTTTGGCCGCAGTAAATTGTCCTGTTTGCACAGCGCCAGGCTGAAATAGCCCGGCGCGCGCGCCCCAGGAAATGAGCTCACAGCCCGGCCGCCGCGGAGAGCGCGCTGCAGCCGCCCCGGCGCTCCCGGCGCCCCCGCCGGCCCGCGTGCGGGCGGAGCTGCTATTTTTTCATTTGACCGACTTAAACAGGTAATTTGAATTATGATCATGAAAAAGCGCCCAAGGCTCTGTCTGCCACTGAGAGCTCAGAGTAAAGTGGGAGACGCTGCAATGGGGATTTGGGAGGCTGCGGCATCTTCCTTTGGGGGGAGGTGGACCAAGGCTTGGCTGAGAGGTGCTTCTTCCGCCACCTCCCACGAGGCAATAAAGCAAGCCAAAACCTGCAGTGACAAATGACGATTTTACAAAAATGATTCCTCAATAGGACTCTACAGCCATGGAAGAGGACATGTGAGCACAGTTACACCCACCTTCCCATCCCTTACACGCAACCCAACAGCTATTTTAATTTCTCTATCTTCTGACCCGTCTTCACCCCTCACACATACACAGACTCGTCAGCGTTTTAATTATCACCGCATATACACAACTCGGTGCTCCTTTTTTTCACATGCTTTTAATTTATAAATACTGTTTCTTGTTGTTACACAAGTTTCCAATTTACTATTTTTACCAGTGGCATAGTATTTCATTGGATGGATGAGCCATCACGTACAGGACCATCCTCCTATGTTGGCTGGAGAAGTGTCTCCAGTTGTTCCCTATCATAAATAATATCGCAGTAAATGTCTTTGTAGATATAGAATTGTTCTCTCTTCCTGATGAATTATTTCCTTAGGATTAATTCCCAGGAGGAAGATTATTGGGCCAAAGTCTTTGAACATTTTTATGTCACTTGGTATTATTGCCAAATTGCTGTCCAAAAGGGTTGTGTCTGATAATTTACAGTTTCAAAAGAGGAGCTAACCAAATGTGTACACTGCACTTCCCTATCCACACACCACGGGCGTGACCTTGGGGATCAGAAGAGCAGGTCCCTGGGGGCAGCTCCAGGTGAGGGTGGGGCAGAAGTATAGGTGAAAAGAGATTGGGAGGGGTGGGTGCTGGGAGAGCCCTCACCCCGGTGTTGGTACCTTCTGGAAGAGCAGGCTTCCTGAATTTTGGGCTTCCTCTCCTGCCCTCTCTGTCCTGTCAGGTGTTCAGACTTGTCGCTCCTAAGCCCCCATCTTACTGTCCTCTCCTCAAAGTTCCTCTTGCCAGGACTGCCTGAGAACTGGCCTGGCCTAGGCCCTGAAATAGCGTGATCTGCTGAGTCAGCTTTATTATGAAATAGAAGCTATTTGCACCTTTGTCTTCTTGTCATCTTTGTTTTCTGTGATGAAGAACTAACCCCTAAGGAGGGGCAGCTGGGTTTGCTCTGGGAGCAGCTTCTACCTCAGCAGGTGGGTGGTCCACATCATCCAGTCCTTGCCAGGTTGGGATATGGCGGAATCTTCTGTATTTGCAAAGACCAAGACTGGGAGATGAAACTAAAGACAAAGCTCTGCTGTCCACACCCCAACTATCTGATTTGCTGATGCCGTTTCTCCCATAATTGTTTTGGCATCACCCCAGCTGACATCACGGACAGTTTTGTTACTTTCCTGGTGACGCTGTAGGAAGAAAGCCCTTGTATGGGACAGTTGGGCAAAGAGAAGACAGACTAGACTTTTCTGTAGTAACCATGTGTTATTGGGACAAGCTGCTAAGGGAACATGGGTCCCAACTTTGCTGACAAGATGACGTTCTGGATGGATCGGCTACATCAGTGCTGCCCCTAGGACATGAAAGCCCTTGGCAGAGTCTTATTTGTGCTCCCAAGTCTTCCTCCCATGGCTACAATATGCGGAAGTGGACAGAAGGCGGTCCTGGCAGGCGGGACCCAGGGGGTGGACAGTAAGGTGGGGGCTTGGGAGGGACAGGTCTGAACATCTGACAGGAGAAGGAGAGGGCAGGACGGGGAATCTGAATCCTCCTGGGATGAACTGTTACCTGCTGAGGAGCCCAAATACAGGTAACAGTGCTTTCCTCTGACCCCTCAGGTCCACAGTTCCTGTCTCCAGAGCCTGCTTCCCAAGGGGCTGCTCAGAAGTCACCACGCTGTCACTGGAGGGTGTCACACTTAGAATCACCCCCTACCCAAACCCCCAGCTACAGTCCCAAGATCCAGCTTGTGCCTGCGACTCTCCCTCCCCTCGGGTGAAGTTCGTACCCAGTGGCTACCCTGCCTGAGAGGACAGAGGGAAGCCACTATTGCTCTGGCTGCCTGGAGACCATGGGACTGGGCCTCGTGGCTCCTACCATGGCTCCTTCTCTGAGGATCCTCAGCCCCACGTGCAAACAGAAGCCCACATACAGGTAGCTACCTAGACAGGTAATGGTACACCTTAGTTCCCTGCTGGGTGAAAATGGTGTAAACTGGGGCATCTGACTGATCCTCTTCTGCCTTCGGCCGTGTTTTCTCACAAGCACTGCCTACTGGCAGGTGTTCCTTCCCCTCCACCCCACTCAGCCATTTTCAACTGCTTCAGCTCAAGTCCCTAATTGTCCCAGTGCCTCCAGTTCTCACGTGCTAATTCATTTTGTGCTTGGCGACAGCACCACCCGATGAGTGCTCAACATCGTCTTCTCCAAGTATCTGCGAGGCCCAGTTAAGCCCGGTTTCACTTCATTGTCCTGCTCGTGGTCTCACGCATAGTCTGTCTCCCCAGTACAGCAGGACCCCCTGGGGGCACTGCCCACGTCTTACACATCCTTTGGACACTGTGGTGCCCAGCCTAGGATCTGCCTCTCAGAGCATGCTCAGAAACGCATGTCAATCAATTTCACTTGTTTATCCAACTCTTTCTGCACCTGACCAGGCTCTTGGTTGCAAATGACAGAAACTAATCGTTGGCTAAGAAGTGACAAAGGAGTTGATTGAAGGGATATTAGTGAGCACAAGGAGTCCACAGGAAGGCTGGGCACCAGGAAAGAATGGGCAAGGGAGGCCAGGGGACTGGAAACCAGGTAGCATCACATCTTAGGAAGTTGGGTTAGGAGGCTGCCACCCCTGCTGGCCACTACTGCCACCACTATGGAGATCACTGCCAAGTGTGAATCCTGGGGCAAGATGGGGAGTATCCGATGGGCCAAGCCTGGGTCACATGTCCAACCCTGACAGAGGTGGGAGGATGTGGCTTCCCCAACTTCTGTGGTGAGATCCCTGACGTCCCCCAGCAGGCCTACTCCATGGGGAGATTCCACACCCCAATGTGGATGCTGAGCAGCCCCCGAAATGGCAAATGTCTAACAGTTACTGAGAGTGTGCCGGGGGTTACCCTGGGGCTGGAATGTGGAGATGAAGAAGCCAGGCCCCAGCCAGGCTGGGAAGCTGGTGGGAAAGCAATCCCGGCTCTATTTGCCATTTGTGGGGCACCCACTCTGTGCCAGGTACTGTCCACGGCTTTCTCAGACATCATCCCATTTCATCCTCACCATGGGCAGGGCTGAACCAAAGGGGCTGAGGGCCAAGGGAGCGGCAGGCCTGACTGCATCACAGAGAAGCTGCCATCTAGCTGGGTCTGAGAGGCAAGTAGAGGGACTCAAGGGGGTAGAAAAAAGGGAAAGGTGTTCCAGGTGGAAGGAATGGCACGTGTAAAGGCGTGGAGGCATGACAAAGTCAGACAGTGCTCAGGCCATCGTGGCTGCTTGGGGAGCTTGGAATGTAGGGAGCAAAGGTGGGCTGGAGGCTATTGCAGACGTCTATGCCCGAGATGAGGAGGCCTTGAACAATACAGTGAAAACAGCTAATATTTCTCGAACACAGTAAATGCCAAACTTTATATGGGGCCCATTACATTTATTATGTCCTTGATTCTTCACAGTATAAGGCAAGCACTCTTTTTATTTTGAGGAGGAAGAAACTGAGGATCAGAGAAGTTACGTGACTTGCTCAAGGTCAGACAGCTAGGAAATTGGTAGAGCCAGGACTTGAACCAAAGGCCACATGTCAACCACTGATGGTGCCAGAAGGAAGAGGAGCAATTCATGTCCTGTCCCAGATCCTGGTCTTCCCCAAGACTGCACCTTTTTTCAGATTTTCCTTTCTCCTCTTTCTCCTCTCCATGGAGGTCACCCTCCATAGTTCATGGGGTGTGGCTGGTCTAACTTGCTCTGTCAGGTCACTTCAGGGAGGCCTCGGCAGAACTCGCTCCTTTGCACCTTGATATTAAAAAGCTCGTTTCCTTTTCCCACTTCTCGGTTCTGTATTCAGGGGTGAGGAACTGCCCGCAGAATATTCTGTGGAGAGGGGGAATTCTAGAAATGAGAAAATACAGCCTCTTGCTCTGGCTGGGTCCTTTCAAGGCACTTCCCGACAGAGGGACGGATGCGAGGGCATCTGTCACGGTGGTTTCACGCTTGGCTCTGGTGCTAGGTTGCCGAGTTTGAATCCCCAGCCACCTCATTTAATGACCGTGTGACCGTGGGCAAGTTATTGAACCTCTCTGTGCCCAGTTTCCTCATTTATAAAACGGAGAATAACTCCTCACAGCTTGGGGTTGGAGATTTGGGGAAGATGGTTTATAAGGTATCTGGCATATAGTGAGTACTTTAAAGAAAGTGCAATTTGTTAGGGGAAAAAAGCAGTTTTGTTCCATTACACAAGCCCTAGAATTGTCCACTGGATCCAACACCGTGCTATAGGCTGGGCTGGGTGAGACCTCTCAGAGTCGCAGCCAGTGTGGCAGGGGGGACAACTAGCTCCCGGCCACGCAGAGCATGGCCAGAGCCATGAGGGCAAACCTTGTCAGGACCAGAGGAAGGAGAGGTCTGCCCTGGTTGAGGAATCCACTTTATTCTTTGATAAAGTGGAATTTGGGTCCAGCTTTCAAGAATGTGTAGGATTGTAAAACCTGGACGGAGAGACATCATTCTAGGTGGAAGAAACAGCAGAAGCCAAGGTATGGAGGTGAGAGAGGGGGAGCTCTTTCACACATCAAAACAGCCTCTGAACGTCTGACAACCTCTAAAACTCTTCAATGTCGTGACTACAAGCCTTTCCTTCCGACTCATCGTGACAGCCGTCTGTTTCCCACACAGAAGGATCAGAGAGAAGCTCCCCGCATTGATCGGCTGGTCCTGTGAGTTGGGCAAGCGTAGCTCCTCCTCAATCCTGAGGCTTGCCCACCCTAGCTGGGCACCCCAGAGCCAGACATCAGCATGGGACCCCACAGCACAGCCCTGGATGCTAATGTCTGGTCCTGCCCCAGAAAAGTCCAGATTGGGGGCTGAAGGAAGGAAGCTGTTTCCTAGGAGAGGTGTGGATTTAAGTCCCAACTCTGCTACTCACTGGTTGTGTGAACTTAGGCAAGTGGCTTAACGGCTCTGACTCCTGGTTTCCTGGTCTATAAAATGGGGATAGTAATAATCGTGCCCAGTATCCTCCCCTGGCCCCCTAATTTGCCCTCATCACTGTTTGTATTCTCTTGAGGAATAGGAAATCCAGGTGCCTGCCCTTTGGGAATTCCTCTTGCTGCCCCCTCTTGTGGAGCCAAGGGGGCTCTACAACTCAACTAGGGTCTTGAGGGGGGACCCAGAGATGGGCGAGGGGATCAGAGCTTGTTCATTCCATTGGGGGTACCTGGGAGGACGTGATGAGCAGTTCAGGCTCCTGAGGCCTGCTGGTGCTCACCGGGTCCTGTCTGCTCTGAGCCTCTTCTCCAGCCTTCCTCTCCATTCTGTGAGCTCCCCCTCCCCCTTCCAATAAATTCCCAGCTTGCTTAGGTTAGCTGGAATCAAGGCTTATGGCTTGCAATCAAACAATCCTCCCAATACAGCACCTCTCTCCAACTCATAGGTTTGTCGTAGAGATTAAAGATGACTGCATGCGACTGGCACATTGCAAGGGCGCCAGAGATGGTTGTTGCCACTATTATTAGTCTCAGTTGATGTTCACCATAACCCATGTGTGAGGTGGGTAGTACACCCATTCGATAGATGAGGAAACAGAGGCTCAAAAGAGATTAAGTGGCCCTCCCAGTTTCCTCGCTAAATAGCAGAGCAGGGACTCAATCCCAGATGTGTCCGATTGCAATGTCCCTGAACCACACATTGTCCCTCGCTGCCCCAGGGCTCCTTCTGTGCTGCTGCACCTCGCCCAAGTGTCACCCATCAGCCGAAACCACATTGCCTTCCAGAATGCCTACTGCAGCTCAGGTACTGGCCCAGCAAAGCAGGGCAGGATCCAAGAACATTGCTCGGGGTGGGGGGGGGGGTCCAAGGCCTCCGCGTGAGCATCCTGCAGCCCAGCGCTTGTCCCTGCTGTCTCAGATAAAACTTTGGAAACCTCAACCCCTAATTACTGCCTGGCACGGGGCACCCAGTGGTTTCCGGGTGGCTTGTATTGACTCGCGCAGTCTTCATAGGACATGGGTCTGGGCTAAATTTAAGCACTGTCACAGACAATTTAACAGTTTTCTGTGGGGGGGTAATTTAATGGTAAACCATAATTACCGATACAACTGATACCTTAATTCCCAAAACAATCTGTGGAGGTGTGTGGAATTCAAATCAGTCCAATTAGAATTCCATCTTCTCGTAGTAAAATACAGCACAATTGCTAATTGCCCCCCTGGCTCACAATATTTTAAGGCAGAAAGTTGGTTTTGTTTTTTAATATGGCTTTTATTTTAAAGGGTTTGTTTTCAATTTTGGACCATTGCCCGTGAGAGGGAAAGGACCCGGGTGTCTGTACTTGGGGATCCTGTGGGGGCTCAGTGCTTCTCCCCTTGGCAAGAGCAAGGGGCCCAGGAGAGGGCCAGCTGCGCACGGGGCTCCACTGATGCCAGAGGTGCAGCTCTTAGCAAGGCCAGGAGAAGCTCTGTTGACATAAGCCGTTTGAGTTTTAGGGCACTTTTGAGGTGACAAAGCAGTCTGATGAGCATTAGAGTCAGACATGTGGAGGTTCAAAGCCAGACCATAGGCAAGTTATTTAACTGAGTCTGTGTGACTCAGTTTCCTGATCTGTAAAATGGGTATAATAATTGCCCTTCCCCGTGGAGTTGCTGTGAAGATTGACACAGTGCCTGGCACATAGTGAACATTCCAGAAATGGTAGTTGTGTTTCTATAAATTCATTTATTCATTCACTCAACAATTACATACTGAGCACTGTATGGCCAGGCCTGGGTTTAGGTGCTGAGATGTAACGGTGAAAATACCAGATCAAGCCCTGCCTTTGTGAACTCCTATTCTAGTGGGGGAACATGATGGTAAACAAATGAAGATGGAAATAATCTGACCCCTGCGAGAGTGATGGGCTCTGGGTCCCATGGTGTGGTCTGGGAGGACCTCTCCGAGGAGGCGGCATCTGAGCTTACGGACCCTAGGAAGCTGAATTTACAGATAAGGAAACTGAGGCTCAGGAAACTGAGGCTCAAAGGGGAAACTTCAGGCAGCTTGTACATGCCATGCAAGTTTGGGAAAGATGAGGTGGGAGGAGCAATCTCAGTGGAAAGGTGTCAGGTGGTCAGGCAGCGAATGCCACGGAGAAGTCATGGAGCCTGAGGTGCTGAAATCTCAGCTCTCTACCTTCAGTCTGGAAGGCACCTCCGGGGTCTCCTGGAGGTCACAGCAGAGGAGAAAGTGCTCAGGCAGTGGAGTCGAAGAGACTTCGCTTCAGATCCTGGCCCTGGACCAACTTGCTGTGTGGCCTGAGACCACAGCTTCACCTCTCCCAGGCGGCATCTTCTCCCCTGTAGACTGAGAACAAAAAAAACTCATGTCACAGGGTCATTGACAAGGGTTGTGTGGGATCATGCGTGTCAAGTGCACGGTATATACTCGGTACTCAAGAAGTTCCAAGTCCAGCTCCCTAGTGGAACTCAGGTCCAGAGAGGGGAAATGACTTGCCCCAGACCACACAGCAAGTTGTGGCAGAGAGTAGGCAGAGTTTGACCCAGTGTCCTTCTCACCCTTCCTGACAGCCAAGAGGCAGCTTCTTCAGTCGCCAGGTAGAGGGTCTTTAGGGCAGTTGTTGATGGGCAACAGGCCAGAGAGGAAGTTTCAAAGGAGAGAGGATGAGGGTCAGGCAAAGAGGCACCCCAATTTGATGTGTACCTGAGTTAGTACAAAATAAGTCATCCTGATATCAAATTCAGGCATTTATTTACTTTCAACTGCTGAGCGTGCTGGAGACACCCCGGAGGAGCAGAGCCATCTTCTGGGGTTGGGGGAGGTTGGAGAGATGGGGGGACTGGTCTGGAACGGTGACATATTGCTCCAGGACGACCCCCTTCTGCTGAGAAGCCCTCTGGCATTCCCAGACAGGCCCTCCCCTCCCCATTTGACAAATCCCACTTCCCAGCTGAGATCCAAGGGGCCTCCAAGATTAAAAACCTGGTCACCCACTGGTTATGGGGCAAATGGCTCCTATTACAAGAGGGCTCCAGGGGCCTGGGAACCCAGCAAGGGGTGGGCAGGCGCCTGCTGACACTGTCTTATCTTGGGCCAGGGCCATTCACTGCCCACATGGAGGTGGGGGCATGGGGGGCCCACCTGAGCTCCCTGCACCTCGGCAGTAATTACCCCTCTTTGGCTGGCCGCTGCCCAGACCACTCCATGGATGGGAATCTGGGTCCAGGCTGGACAGGGCCTGGCTTGCTGCTCAGGGTCTCCCCTGCCCACGAATTAGGCCTGGGGGAGGGTGTTTGGGGGTGGATGTAGACTCCTAGCAGCCTATGGGAAAAGCAGCGAGATTCAAGGATGGGGTCCCTAGAAACAGGAGCTGACAGGCTGGGAAGGCTCTTGGGGTTTAATTCACACTTTTTAGCCAAGGGGCCTCCTCCCACGCCCTCAGAGGCCTTCTGAATATAATTTTAGACTCCTGGGTTCCTTAACTCATAACTTCTGTGATGGCAGGTGTATCTGGTACACTGAACAAGCACAGTTCCTAGTGTCATCAAAACGCAACTTTATTTTTGTTTCCCACCTTCCTTTAAATTTTCTTCAGTGAGAGTAATCTGTCCTGTTTCCGAATGAAAACTCATGGAGGCCCATGTCTTTCTTGCCCATTGTTAGGTAAAAGAGAGTCCTGAATTCACTTTGTCACAAACACCGTCTCAGTACAGAGAAATTTCTGCGTTCTGTGCAATATTACTGTAGCAAGAATGGTCCCTTAGACTAATGACAACTAAAATAAGACAGTATCTACATTTGTATTCTGACACCATTCTCATTTACTCACTCAGTCTGCACACTCTGATCCTGGGTCCACTTGTGGTTGACGCTGGGAAAACTCCAGAGGTATAGAAGACGGCATGTCTGGATGTTCGAAGACCTGCGCTCAGACACCCATCTCATGATGACCAGAAGCTCAATGACACCCCGGATGAGGAGAAACCCATTTCTATCTCTGTTTAGGCAACAATCAGGAAGCACGGTGCTTTATAGTCTAGAGCACACTTCTAAAGACCCCATTGCTCTTAACCTTCAACAGTACCCATTTTACTGGTGGGGAAACTGAGCCTCAGAGAGATAACTAATGTGCCTGCTAATGCTCAGTAAGTAAGTGGCAAAGTTTAGACTCTAGCCAAAGCCTTCTAGCCCCAACTTTGGAGCTTTCTGCTTCACCACCAGCCTCTCACGCATTTAGGGCCACGATGTGACTCTCTTTTGTTGCCTGTTTGGGAGAAGAGCGAGGCAGGGAATCTGCGCTCTGAGAACTAACCAGGGAGGAAGGGCAGGCAGGCTAAATCCTTCCCCGCGATCAGCGGAAAGTAGCCAGGGCTCAGACCATCACTGAGGCCAGGGAAGCTAGAAAATGAAGGCTTCTAATTCCAAAAATTTGAGAAAGCATATAAGCTCTCGAGTGCTTTGATATTATTGGGGAGAGGAAGAACGTAAGGAAAAAATAAGATTTGAAATTTTTAGAAAGAGTGAAAACGATTTGGAAGTTGAGGGGAACAGCACAATGGCTGCCCAGCTGCTGGCTCACATTCCTTCTCTCAGCCGCCCCAACATTAAGAGAGATTTTCTTTACCCAAGAGTTCAGAGAGAAGTCCCAGAACAGATCCTCATTGGCTCTGGTGGGTCATGTGTCCTTCCCTAAACCAATCACTAGAGCTGGGGGATTCAGTGACCTGACTGGCCAGGCCTGGGTCACATGATTGGTCCCAGGTGAGGCAAGCTGGGGTCAGCTTCCCCTGAACTGCATGTAATGCAGGTAGAGAAAGGGCTGTTATCAGAAGAAGGGGGGAGGGGAAATGGGAAATCAGATAGGAAAGAGGGCTTTGTACGACAGAGTAAGGATTTCTACTTTATAAATTGGCAGTAGGAGCTGATAGATGCTCTTACTCGGAGAAAAGATATTATCGACATGGGATTCAGGGAGGTGAATCAGACAGCAATTACATTGTTACTACTCATGACTTTTAATCATTAGGTGTTAACTATACATACATAGTATCTATTAATGTAAATTACTTAGCAATACAGCATAATGATTAAGAGAGCAAAACCTGGTTCTGTCACTTACCAATGACTTTGAGGAAGTTACTTCTCTATGCTTCATTTTCCTCATCTGCAAAATGTGTATAATAACAACAGCTGTTCCTAGCTTTGCTGTGCAGATTAAATTAATTTATACACATAGGCACTTAAAGCAGGGCTAGCTGGAGTGTTTGCTTCGGTTCCCAGGAGCCGGGAAACCTCAGGTGCTGGCTGCACAGACCTGACTAGGCTGGCCCAGCGGCAGCAGCAGCCTGAGCAGTGGCCAGCTTACCCGCTGCCCTCCGCAGCCTCCCTTGGCTGACAAACAGGAAGGGGGCAGGGCTGCCTGGGTGCCCCTGCCGCCCCCATGGCCCCGTGTCTGGCCCCAACCCTCGTCTCTACTCGAGGCTGCGGTGAACTTGGATGGTGCTATGCTCACCGCAAGCCACAGCCCGTCACAAATTGCCCTGTGGTGAGTAGCAAGCACATTTATAATTGATGAAATCAGGGGGTGAGAGCTCATTGCTGAGGTGTTTAGTAAACAAGACCCTGGGCCTTGGGGAGGAGGGTGGAGATGCTTGAGAGAAAACAAGGAATAGAATAAGGGGGGCCCCAGCTCCCCCTGAGGGTGCTTGAAAGGCCTCACCTGTCAGCTTTTGTTTTTATTATTCAACTGATTTTGAAAATTTTTAGTCTTATAGAAAAGTTGCAAGAATATTATAAACTCCCACACACCTATCACCTAAATTCACTCATTCTTAACATTTTGCCACATTTGCTTAAGTTCTTTCTTGCTATACATATGTATATCTAATATAATAATATAGACATTATTATTCTGTCTCTTATTTTGCTAACCCATTTGAGAGTACATTGCAGAGATCGTGAACTTTCCCCTAAATATTTCAAGGACATTCTCTTACATACCTACGGGAGAATGAGCAATATCAGGAAATTGAATATCAACACAATACTAGGATCGAATGTACAGTCCATTTTCGAATCCCACCGATTGTCCAATATCATCCTTTATAGCAACTTTTTTTTCAATCGAGCATGACAAACTCTTCAATAGTCAGGGTCCCAGGGCATTGGCCCCCTGGGCCCCCCATCCCACCTCTGGCCAGGACTCTGTAGTCAGGTAGGAGGGATAAAGCTGTGGTCCCTGGATAGGGGGCTGAGTCCCACTGGCCTCTCCCGACCGCCTCCCACTACAGGAAGGGGTTGGTCGGGATGCACAGTAATATGATGAAAGGGTGACCCCTGACATCCAAAAATTAGGGTTCAAGGTCAGAGTTTTACTTGGCAGGTCACTGACCTCAGGCAAGTCATCACCTCTCTGATCCTCAATTCCCTTATCTGTGAAATGGGAACACAAATCTACAAATGCAATGTGTGGTCCTGGATTGGAGCCTAGATCTGGGGAAATGCTCTAAAGGACATTATTGAGACAACTGGCCAAATTTTAATAGGAACAGTATATTAGATAATAGAATTGTATGCATGTTCAATTCCCAGAATTTGATAACTGCCCCGGGTTATATAAGAGAATGTCCTGTCCTTAGGAAACACATGCTGAGGGATTTAGGGTGAAGGGACAGGATGTCTGCAACTAGCTGTCACATGACTCAGGAAGAAAATGCGCATGTGTAGGAAAAGGGACGGATAAACAAATACGGCAAAGTGTTAACTGCTGAACCCGGGTGTTGAGTTTATGGGAGTTCTTTGTACAATTCTTACAACTTTTCAGTAAGTTTGAAATTACTTCAAAATGAAAAGTTAAAAAACTCTGCCTGTCTCAAAGGTCTTTGAAAAGATTGACCAAAAAAAGTGAAGGAACTTTGGAGACCGGTAAAAGGCTCCCTTACTGAATGGGGGTGGCGTAAACTTTGAATAGATATAGTTGAGATCACGATAATAATAAAATCGGTATTGACGTAGGGGTCCATGTCCCTTTCCTGCCAGGGCTCTGATGCCAGTGGCTGGGTGAAAGTTGGGGTGAGGGGCCCCAAGGTCTGGGTAAGTCAGCTCCTCCTCTGCCTGACAGAGACTGAGGGGAATTGCGGGTCCCACAGGCCCAGCTGCTCTCGGAGGGTTCCTGGGTCTCCTATCACTCTGCCTTTCTCTTCCTGACCCAGGAGCCCGAAGTGGGCTGTGCGTGGGGGGGCAGGGGGGAGGGTATTGAGGAGACAACCCTGCTACTCACCCACGTAGTGCCCTCTGAGGTACCCCTCACAGTCACAGGTCTCTGGGAACCAAACAGAGAGAGGGAGGCCAGTGAGCCACGCTGGACGCACCCTGGCCCAGGGGTACCCGGCCCGGGATGGCCAGGCAGAGCCCTCAGGGATGGTGTCTCAGGGGAGCTTGGAAGAAATGCCATGTCCTGGCCCCCCCAGGAAAACAAGTTCTTCTGTTTCACTCAGTTCTCTGTGCTTAGGCCCCAAACAGCCTTTCCAGGCCCTGCCCCAGCCCCTGTGAGTTGGGATCCGCGTGAATAAGGAGGGGAGATGCACTCCCCTGCCCCACCCTCCTGTCTCTTGCCTCCTACTCGGCCCACAGTCAGCCTGGCCCAGGTCCGGGGATGGCAGTGCCCAGCGTGCCAGGTCAGAAAACAAGGCCAAGCTTGGGATGACAAGTGGGGCCAGATGTAAGAGCTGGCTAAGTTTTAGGTGCCCTGGAAGTTTTTTCCAGAGGGTCCCAGGGGATGGGAGTTCTGGTGAGCAGAGGGAGGGGCACACAGGTTCTCGAAGCTACTAGGAGCCTGAGGGAGACAGGTGGCTCCCACACCTCCTGTTACAGCAGCAGATCCCTGGGACCAGGCAGTTGGGGGCAGGAGATCTGTGTTAGGGAGATGGGGAGATAACCAACTTTCAGGCACAGGAGCTGGGACAGGAGGGACAGCCTCGTCATCCACATGCTAAGTGGCTAGTTTGTCTAGTCACTTAACAAGTGTTTACTGCACCTTCGCAATGTATAAGAACTATTCCAGGCACCGGGGATAAAGCTGGGCTACAGCCCCAGCCCTAGCCACACGGCGTTTATGCTCTACTGGAGGATGTAATCATTTGGATTATTGTTACGAAAATAATCACTCCCCTACCGGCCCCACCCGCCCCCATGTACATTCACACACGTGTTATGGGGGAAGCATCCCCCCACTCCACTGATAGTAGACTTGGCCATGACGCTTCTTTGGCTCTAGAATGTCAGTGGCGTGTCATGAACACCATTATGTGTGCTGTGAGGTGCAGCCTGGCTTTTCAGTTCCTGCCATTCTCCGTGGGAAGCGCATGCCTCAGGAGCTGCTAGTCCAAGGAGAATGAAGAAATACTGGGAGCAGCCCTGCACCCAGGCCACAGCCTGGAGCTGTGCTGCCCTGGCTGACCCACAGACTCATAAATAAGAAAAATAAATGCTTGTTATTGAAAGCCCCTGAGTATGAGGGTGGCTTGTTACACAGCATTATTTCAGCAATTGCTGACTAAGATGGGCAGAGACAGAATCTAATCAAGCCAACCAATAAATGTCTGATGTCAGGTGCCGATGGGAACAGGAAGATGAGGGAAGCTGGAGGAGGGGAAGAGAGTGCGAGTGCCGTTGTAGATAGGGCGGCTGGGGAGTCTCTCCCACAAGGGAGCAGAGAGCTGAAGGAAGCCGAGAATGAGTCATGTGGTTATCTAGGGTAGGGAATTTCAGGCAAAGGAAACAGCAAGTGCAAAGGTCCCAAGGCAGGAACGAGCTTCGTGTAGGAGCAAGCCCGTGTGGCTGGAGCAGGAGCCAGCGGGGGACAGGGTGGGGGTGACAGACTGCTGAGAGAAGGGGCTGGGGCCAGATCCTTTGGGAAGGACGTAGAATTTGATTGGCATCATCTGGTATAACTTGTTCCTAGCTATCTGATAAAAGAGCCTGAGAAGATGTGAAAAGGCAGAGTAGGGGTGAGGGTCACTGGCTGAGCCCCCTGATTTAGGATCTGTAAGGACATGGCCAGGTCAGCTGCAGTCCCAGTGGGGCCCCAGGGCCTTTTCCCAGCCCTCATGCTCCTGCTTTTCCTTGAGGTTGTCCCCACCTTGTCTCCGTGACCCTTCCCTACCCTGACCCCCCTGCCACCTCCCCAACACCCCCACTGCCTTCTCTGCTCCTCATCCTAACTGGACCTTCCCCAACACTAGCCCTTGGCTTTCTGTTCCCCCCAGTGAGCCCCGTCTCGACTCTGGAGGTGGGGATGACTCCCAGCTCTCCAGCCCCATTCTGTATCTGGGACTCTGGGCATTCCGTCACTAGTGCCCTGCTTGGACATGTCCCCTGGGGTGGCCTGTGGTCCTCTCACAGTGGACTTGGCTTAAACTGAGCCCATCACTGGGGGAGGGGCTCTCAGAGGACTGTCTGAGAACTAGAACTTCATAGACCCCTCCTGGAGCCCACTCAAGTTCACAGTCAGCACTGGCTGTGCCACCCGGCTCCATTTTCCTAAAATGCTGATTTCAAACTGTCACTCCCCAGCCCTGCCTTGGGTGGCTGCTCTTCCTCATGGGATGAAGGAAGCTTCCTGGGCCCGGCACTGAAGGGCTTCTCTGGTTGGGTCTTGGCTCGCCTGTGCTCCCCGGGTAACCCTCGTCTCCAGCCTAGATAGACGCCTCCCCACCCCCACCCCGGCCTCAAGTACACTTTGCATCTAGGTCTTTGCTTTGCCCTCTGCTGAGGGCCTACTGTGTGTGAGGCACTGTCCGTGGTGCTGGAGTGCAGAGGGGCACCCGGCAGACCTGTCCTCATGGAGCCTACAGTCCCCAGAGCCCCCTAGGGAGCTTCCACTGCCCTTGCTGCACTTCTCCGTCCTGCCACTCCCTCAGGGCTGGGCCACTCGGGGCCTCAGCGACCAGTGCCTCTCTGCCCCTTGGCCTTTTGGCACTAAGCATATCTTGCCTTGTGTCTGATTACTCTTTTAGGTGAAGATTTCCTTTTTTTAATTCTAAAATAATACATACTCATTGCGGAAAGTAAGAAAAATACAGAAAAGAAAGAGGAAAAAAAATAACACAATCTGACTAAGAATATTTCAAGCTTCCCTTAAAAAAAAGTGTCTCCAGCTGCTCACCTTCCACACCCCTTCCTAGCAGAGGAGGGCGGCCTGACTTTCCCAGCGGCAGTCGGCAGTCGAGGCCGGCACTGGGGAGGCCACAGCCCATGCGGGAACTCCAAGAGAACAGGTCACAGGGGAGAGCAGAGCCCTGAAAAGGCACCGGGGCCCCGGCTCCTCCCCCTCCCTGACCGTGTGCTGGTCCTCCCTGAGAAGCCGCGTTTCCCCAGGCCAATGCGCATCGCCACTCTTGACCTCCCTCGTGGAGTCAGGGGGAGCAACAAAGGCTGCAAAAACCCTCTGTAAACTGTAGCATCAGGCACAAATGTGAGGGTGCTGCTCTCCTATGCAAGGCCCTGGTCTGTGTCCCGCATCCCGGTCTGGGTACTGAGCCTCTGGAGGACAGGACTGCCTTTATTCCTACTTCTCCTCTGCACTGGGCAGGGTGGGAACACACACACATTTATTATGCACCTGCTGTGTGTTAGACACCCTGCCGGGGGCTCACACATATGGCTAGGAGAACCCTGGAGCTCAGATCCACCCTCCACACAGATGGCGAAGATCAAGCCTCACAAAGGTGACTTGACACTCCCAGGCAGTGACACAGCCAGCACTCAGTCCCTGAGGAAGGAGGGAGGGAGGGAATGAATGAGGTGAAATGGGGCAGCAATCCACACAATCCAGAGCTGACCTATGGTGAGTCTTAACCTTGACTCTGCTCAGTGCCATAGCAGCACCGCTGTCCCTCACGGGCTCTCAGGAACCTCCGGGGAGCACGGAGTCAGCCCCTTGGTGTGCAGGGTGTCAAGGGCAGACCCCAGGGCCCAGGTGTGGGCATGTGCTGGTGGGCCTCGCCAAGGGCTGCCCTGCTTTGCCACCCTGCTCCAGGAGCTCCAGCCTCTCCCCAGGGCACAGGACACCACTCCCAGCCACTCTAGCCCAATTTCTTACAGGCTGCTCTGGGATGGCAGCGTCCCAGCACTGCTATAAATAGCCTTTCTCCTGGGCCCCAGACAGCTAGTTGGCAAACACTGTAATTTGCTGAAAAGTTTGGAATGTGTCTAAAAATGAAGAAGGCAAATGAGACCAGCCTTGAGGGGGTGCAACTGGTTTATCCATTTCAGAGAGGGGCTGAGCCTCTCTCCTGCTCCTTGCCAATGTCTTTACGAGGGCGCTGCAGGCAAGGCTTTGGACAGAGGGAACAAACGTGAGTCTAGGAAGTAAATATTATCATTTCCACCGACAGGGCCACCTCCTGTATTGGCCTCACCCCTGACCTTCCTGTCCGAAGGAGGAGAGGCCATTGCTTAACCCTTTCTGGGACTGTTAGCTAAATTGAAGAGGCCCTGATGAGCACATACGGATGATGACAGCCAGCAGGAAACCCCCCACATAATTTCATCCAACTCCCCCAGGCTGCAAATGAGAAAGTGATTTGACAATGTTGCAGCAGAACCAGATTTAGGCTGAGGGCCCTGGGCTCCCAGTTTGGTGCCAAGTCTTGGACTCATGGTCTCCTTCAAGGGGCCATCTCTCTTAGGGACCGAGGAAGGGTCCCATGGCTTTCTAATTACACTGAGCATTGACACCTGACAAATGGAGCTGCTTTTCTGATGTTCTGGTCTGCTCCTCACTTACACTCCCGGACACACAGCTGCTGATCTCCTCACGACCCCAGGACAGAGTCTCATCGTCACCCACAAGCCAGAGAAAGGCTGCCGTGGAACTCTCCACGCTGTCCCCAAGCCCGGATCGGGGCTTTCCCAACACCAAGCAGAACTCACTGCCTAAAAAGCCATCTTTTATTATTCTTTGTGCTGTGTTCTGGGGTTTTGATTTTTCCCTAAAGGAAGACTCAGAGCATTGAAAACAGTGGTAGACCAGGAATCAGAAATTCTGAGAGGGAGCCCCAGGTCCAGCACTATCTCACTCTGTGACCTTCGGCAAACCCCTTCCCTTCATGGAGCCTCAGTTTACCCATATGTGAAACTGTAATTGCAACAGAAGCTTCCATTTATGGAGGATATAACCACGTGCTTTACATGCGTTCATCTCTGTCATAACAACTATTTGCACAAGATATATTCTTGTCGAATTTTACAGATGAAGAAATTGAGGCAGAGAGAGTAAATAACTTGTCCAAGACCACGTCATATTTTTTAAAGTTTGAAGCCGACTGCACCAGAGGTTCTGAGGTCCCTTTCAGCCCTAATAATTCTGCTTGGTGATTCCAAACACAATAGGAACTAGTAATAGCTCAGTTGGTAGCTCCCTGCTCTTGCCTGCTGAGAGCCTTTGTGTGAGGCAGGGGCAAGCAGAGAGCACGGACAGTTCACATCCCTGGAGAGGCTCTACACCGGGAAGGAGCCAGGATGCCACCGCCTTGGCCCATCAACGAAGGCGGTCTCTCTCTCTCTGCCTCCCTCCAGATCCGCCCAGTGGGGAATTGTGGCTAAAAAGCGACATCTTGTGGCCAGTTTTAGAACCGCACCCCAGCGGAACTACTGGTTTACTTTCCAGGGCAGCTAGAGAAGACAATGGAGAATGTGGGGAAATATTATATTATAAATATTATAGACTTAGATGGTCATCTAAATTATTTGTAGAGTTTTTCCAACACACAGGCGCCAGGGCCTGACCCAAGATCTAGAGAACCAGAACCTCCAGGAGAGGGAGGTGGGAATCTGTGTTTTTTAGGCCGAAGTGATTCTGTTGCAGCCTAGCTGAGAACCCCAAGTATAGACGGCTTTTAAGGGGGTGCCAGGGTGCTGGTCAAAAGAACTCAGTTGCAGCGCCTCCAACTGGTGTTTCACTTCTGTCTGAGCTACCGGAAATTTCTAGGCAGCCAACAAAACTAAATCCATTAGGGATTATTTACAAAAGGATATCCAGCTGCATCTTAAATTTGATTTGTCCTTTATTAGGAAATAAAATGGGAGCTGGTAAAAGAAAATATTAACATAGAAATGGAATTGGTCATTTTAGATCAATGTCAGTGAAATTTAGTCCATGGGTAGAGGATACAGTAGTCTTTTTTTTTTTTCCCTTTAATGCAATGGTTCTCAACTGGGGCCATTTTGGCCCCCACGGGATGTTTGGCAACATCTGAAGGCACTTTTTGGTTGTCACAAGAGGGGCATGCTACTGGCATCTAGTGAGCAGAGGCCAGGGATGCTGTTGAACATCCTACAATGCACAGAACGGCCCCCCACAACAAAGAATGATCTGGTCCATAATGTCAATACTGATGAGCTCAGAGCCCTGCCTTAATGAGCACAAAGGGCTCCCATCTTCAGGTCCCCAGAGGGTAGGGACTCTGACTCCTTCATCCTCCCCACCAGGATGGGTAGGTTCTCAGTACACACTGAACAACAGGAGTGCAGGGAGAGGTGCTTTGAGGAAAAATATTTGATGTGGACACATTTGAAAACCTCCCCAACATACACACGGTTCTGGGTGCATTTCTACATGACACCAACTTCCTAAAGCTGAAAAATCTTGTTGTCCAGCTGGGCAATGCCCCACTGGACCAAATGCCACCTGCGAATGGGGTAGAGTGGAGTGATAAGGAGAGTTCAGGCCCAGCATAAAACAGGTTAAATCTCAGGTCCTCCAAGCTGTGTGACCTTGGGCAAGTCACACAACTTCTCTGGGCCTTAGTCTTTCTCTGTAAAGTGAGTCTAACACACCTCCTCACAGGTTGTTGTGAGGGTTAAATGGCATCGTATGCATAAAATGCTTAGCCTAGATCCTTGCCCTGTAAGTGCTCATTAAATGTTAGCTATTATTGGTGTTACTATTATTCACGTCTGGACTGGTTGTGTGTGGCTGCTGTGCTGCCAGAGACAAGCTATCGCCCACCTTGTTTTGAACATGCGGAATAGTGAAGCATAACTACTGAACACAGCGGACAGAGACAGAAGGCTCCTACACCCCCTGAGAATCTCTGAGGGAGGGGCCTGGGAACACACGTTTGTAATAAACTCCTGGGTGATTCTCACAGTCGGACAAATTTGGGCAATCTGGCTTTTGTAGAAAGACTTTGGAGTTAGGCGGCCTGCATTCAAATCGGGCTCTGCTGCTGACTGATTGGGTGATCTCAGGCAAGTTACTTAACCTCTCTGTGCCTCAGTTTCCCCATCTGTTAGGAGCCTGCCCGGCACTACTCTGGCATCCAGGACTCAGTAAATGGCAGCTCCTCTCCTGCCCCTTCTGAAGCTCTGATAGTGGGGATTTTCACCTTCATCTCCCATACAAGGCCTGCCTCGTAGTCCCAGCATTTCCCGAGGATTCATCCTTTCTCTCCGCCCCCACTGGTCCGAGGTGGGTATTTGTCACCCACTGGCCTCCTCACCAGCTTTCCCAACTCTCCTCCCCACCACCTCGGCGACTCCTTCAAACAGTAGCAATAGCAGAACCCTCACCGTGGTTTATAGTTTTCAAAGCCCTTTTCATGTACCTGATCTTGTCGATTCTTCCCCATCATCCCAAAGCATCATCAGATCTACCTTAAATGAATGAGCCTGAGTCTGAGGCTTGGGACAGTCATAACTGCCCCCAGCCACAAAGCAAGGAAACAGGAGGATCTGTGGGGTTTCCTCCTGCCGCCTGCTGCCTCTGGGTTCCTCCCTCACTCCCTGGTCAGATTCTTGCCGTGCCCTTCCCCTGCTCAGAAAGCCACTCTGGCTCCCCAGTGATCAAGTCCAGGTGCATAGGCCTGGTTTCAAGGCCCACACACTCTCCCTCTCTGCCTCTATTCCCTGGCGTTTCCCAAGCCCCAGCTGGGCTCCTCTTCATCTATCTCATCCTTCCTGTCACCCTGCTTGTATTTAGGCTGTTCCCCTGCAGGGCACCCCCTTGAGAGGAAAGATAACACTGGGAGGAATGGAGGTGGTCCTCTGCACAGGGCCCCGGGGAGTGGGGTCCCCTTCACAACACCCTCCAAACACCCATGCCTGGCCGCACTCCCTCAGCCCCTACCAGCCCCTCCTCCTCCAGGAAACCTCCCTGCCCTTATTTGAATATCCACAGCCCAGCAGGGCAATCACAGCCTCTCTTGGCCTCCTCTTCTGCCCACCCCCAACCCCTCACACAGACACCTGCCGTTTGCCCTTTCTGCGTCTCGTCTCCGTCTGCCACATGCAAGCTCTGTATCACTGAGCAAGTGGCCTCGAGACTTCGATGTGGGAGTGGAATAATTAGAGCCACTCTGGGGTCAGGAGGGCCCACTGGAAGTGGGAGTTGGGAGGGAAGGGGGCCGAGAGCCTGGAGCACTCACCACGTGCCACTCTCATGCCATCCTCTCACAGCACGGGGGCAAATATTTTTATCCACATCTGCAGGAGAGAAAACGGAGGCCTGAGAGGAATCCACAGGCAGCTCTCTCTGCCTTTGACGCCTGAGCTCGGCCCTTGGGCAGGTGGTTCTCAGCCCCTGTGGCACAAGAGAATCACGGGGGACCCCTTAAACACCCCAAGTCCCAGGCTGCACCCAGACCCTCTGGGGGTGGGACCCAGGCGACAGTATTTTTAAGGTCCCCAGGGGATTCTGGTGTGCAGCCAAGGGGGGAGAATGGACACTAAGGGCTGAGACAGCACTTTGCGATCCACCCCTTCGTGTCACAGCTCAGCTGCGTATCCACCTGAGCCTCCTTCCTCATCTGTGAAATGGGAGGGTCGCAGTTCCCTGAGCTGACGAGGTGAAATGCTTCCGTAATTAACATTGCAACCCGCCCTGCACTGCACCCCTGGCTCCACTCACCCAGCTCTTTCTGCCAAAGCCCTTCTCACCTGCGAACGTACTATATATTTTCCTTATTTATGATATTCATGCTTTCTTGGTGGACACTCCCCACCTCCGCTGGAGCATCATCCACATGAGGGCCAGGATCTTGGTCTCTGCTTCATTTTCTTCTTCGCTGCATCCCAAGCACCAAGCAACCCACACAGCACTTGGCACATAGTGAGTGCTCAATAAATATTTGTTGAATGAATGAATGATTGAATGAATGAATCCCTGTACCTGACACCTCAGCAGGCCTCTAAGAAATGTTATTGCTGCTGCTGCTGTGGTCGGGGTCTGCAGCCTTCCAGCCTGAACTGCTCACCTCCTGAGCTGCTCACTAACACAAGGCCACCCAAAGTCGAGCTGAACGTTCCTTTCTGGTGGAGACATGCCTCTGTGCCCGCGCCTCGGGGCCTCCCCCTCCTGCCAGCTCCCCTCAGCCACACGATGCCCGCGCACCAGCCAGGAGAAACGGCTAGGTTTCAAGATTTCATTTGTAATTCTTTGCAGATGAAATGTCAGAAATATTGGAAAGGCAGAGTCATAAATCTGATCCTAATATAGCATGGAGCTTATTAATGAAGAATAAATCACCAAGGGAAACCTCCCTAGAGCGCTCCACCGGGGTCTGCGAGGACGATGGCATATTTATGTGTGAGCATATCGGGTCTTCTACTTTCTCAGATATATGGCCAAGGCAGATTTGTCAGGGCAGTAGCCTTAACATCAACCAATTATATTTTTTTCTAGTAAAAATTAATCTATTCTATAGAAATATCCTAAGCATTTATTGGATTAGGACCACATCCAAATGTAGGAGATTAAACACACACAGACCACCCCCCCCATCCAGCTCACACCATGTGGGACTTTGGCAGGCCCTGAAACGAAACAACTATACACACTCCCCCGAGACTCTCCCCCACTGGAAAACTCAGGTTGAAGGAGCTAGAGGGGCCCACCTTCACTGCACAGGTGGGGAAACTGAGGCCCAGAGAGGGGACGTGCCTTCCTCACGGTCACCCAGATTGCTAAGGCTGATGTGAGACAGGAACCCCAGGTCCTTATTCCCACCCCCAAAAGATGTCCACATCCTAATGCCCTAACTTCCCTAATGTGAAATATGTTACCTCACACGGCAAAAGAGAGCCTCCAGGTGTGATTACATTAAGGATATTAAGATGAGGAGATTATCCTAAATCGGTCCAATATAATCCACAAGGTCCTTTTTTTTTTTTTTTTATAATTTTATTTATTTGTTTTTTCCCCCAAAGCCCCAGTAGATAGTTGTATGTCATAGCTGCACGTCCTTCTAGTTGCTGTATGTGGGACACGGCCTCAGCATGGGCGGAGAAGCGGTGCGTCGGTGCGCGCCCGGGATCCGAACCCGGGCCGCCAGCAGTGGAGCGCGTGCACTTAACCGCTAAGCCATGGGGCCGGCCCCACAAGGTCCTTTTAAAGGAAAGGGAGGCAGGAGAGTCAGAGAAGGAGCAGTGAGGACAGAACAGAGGCCAGATGATGCGGGGCCACGGGCCAAGGAATGCGGCAGCCTCTGGAAGCTGGAAAAAGCAAGGAAAGAAAATCTCCCTTAAAGCTTCTGGAAGGAATGCAGCCTGGCTGACACCTTGATTTTAGGACTGCTTACTCCAGAACTGTAAGATATTCAATTGGTGTTGTTTTAAGCCACTAAACTTGTGGTGATCTGTTACAGCAGCAGGAGGAAACTAACACAGTGTTAGAAGATTTGTCACAGGAAACCGCACCTGTCAGCGTCTGCAGACAGTGCTACAGAGGGACCCCCACCCCTGAGGGTCTCTCCAGATCATCCCTGGCGTCAGGTAGCTCCTCCTGTCCAGAGGCCACGGGGCCATTGCCTCCCGCCTGCTCTCCCCTCGTTCGTGACTCTCACCCTTTCGCGCTGGGCCGCAGTGGGGTCTGCTCTCATTTTCTTGGTTCTTGGTCCCTCCCCTCAGCTTTTCTGCAGCCTGACCCCCCTCAGTCTTGGGAGAGGAAGCCACTCTCCGCCAAAGTTTATTACTACACCCTCATGTCTCCCAACCCCTCCTCCCAAGGATTTTCTTAGCTCTGAGAAGCTAAGAAAACAGCAACCTTGTCCAGGGCATTTCCCCTGCTGCCTCTCCTGTTCTCGGCCGCCATTCCTGCCACCCCTCATGGCTTCGGGAACCAGAGAGCGGGGCCACCCCTTCTCAATGCTGCTTTGGGGGCCTGCTCCAGTCTGGCTATTCCTTTCTCCATCCCTGGGCCCTCCGGGACAGAGATGTGGCTCAGAGAGCTCCCAGGGGGCACAACAGGGGGACAGACCCAAACGGAGGTGAGGAGAGAAGATGGAGACTTGTGGAAAAGAGGCGGGCAGTGGCTGGTGTAAGTCATTCCCAAAGGCTGGCTGGTGGCTGCTAGCCTGGCTGGCAGCTTATTAAAGTCATATTCCTGAATACCCCTTTCACCCCATAAACGCCCCTTTGCCAGAACAGAGTCTCTGAGGGTGGTCCCGGAACCTGCAGTTAACATGCTCCCTGGATGTGTCTTCTACCTGGAAATTATGGAAAGGGCCGTGAAGTCAGCAGCCCTGGGCCAAACCCTCCTGATGTGAGAAAGTTATTTAACTTCAGCAAGCCCAGTGTCTCTTCCATAAAGTGGGGGCTCTGATAAGTACATGAGAGGAATTATGAGGATTAACATAAATACAGAAAGCACAGAGGCAGAGGCTGTGGGTGCCCTGCCCCTACCCTCCGGGGCCCCATCATCTTGGACATCAAAGGACCTAACTTCTGACTGCCTGAGGGCCCAGAAATGCCAGAGGATGAGTGCCCCCATCCCACTCAGCAGGCTCCCCCAATGGCAGAATGGGGTGGGTGTATAAATACCCCAGCTCCCTCATCCTTCAGGCAGGATCTCTCTGAGGTGGTGGCTCCCACGCTGGCTCCCCAGGTCACCCAGTGAGATTAAACTCCACCCACAGAGGTAACGCCTAGTAACACCCTTTGTGAGTTGTCTTCCCTTCTCTGCCTCACTTCCCCACTCTCCTACTGGAGTTGAGTGTCAGCATTTCTCAAATAAATGACTTGCCCTTGACTCCTTGTCTCAGGTCAGCTTCTGGGGGACCCCAGGCTGAGATGAGCCCTTGTGCAGGGCTGGCAGCCAGGAAGTGAGTGGTCTTTCCTCTCCTCCCCTTTGGCTGTCAGTGCAGACACCAGGTTAGCCCAGACCAAGTGAAGTCACCACAGGGCCTTGGGTCATGCTGTGGCCTGGAGGGGCGTGTGCAACCACAGCTGTCCAAGCATCAGCAAAGATGGGCCCCAACTGGTTGGAGGAAGGCCATCGTGGTCCCAGGGAGGCCAACCCACCCTTTTCTCTCCTAGATTCTCAATATCTGCTGGCTGGGGAGCAGAGCTATTTTCCCAAACCCAATAATCCTATCTCCCCTAATCCCAAATCCCTCATCTGTAATTGCCCCTAACCCCTCCCGTCTCTTACCCCATCTCCCTTTCCTCATTCCTCCAACAAAGCAAACCCTCCTCAGAGACACTGCCACGCCAAGCCCCAGCTGCTTGGCCCCCAGCCACATGAATTCTAGCCCCCAGGGGCATTGAAGTCACCTCCCAGAGAAATCCCTATGATTTCATCTTCTATTTAATCTTTATTTCACCTCATACTTTTTAAAACTTCAAATAATTTCTCATTTGTAGTAACTAGGAAGCCATAAATCGCCCCTTTATGTCTGAGGAAAATCAATTGTTATTTGACATTTTACCTTAATATTCCTGACTTCCTTCAACTGTAATAAAGCTTCCATCTGCCTTTTATTTTACAGGCAATTAGTAAGTCACCTTTTAAGAATTTCTCCACATTTGCTATCAAATGAATGCCAGGATCGAAAGAGGAGAGCTGTTTTATGGCATTGAACTTACCGAGTAGAAGGGGTTTATCTGTAGCCTTAGAGGTACCAACACTCATTAATGGGTTTTATTGATTCGGGGGCTTTTTAACCCTTAGCAATAATACAGGTGTCACCCGCCTTCGGCGCTTGGGAGGGGGCGGGGATGCTGGGAGGGGCCGGGAGAAGCCCACCCGGTTCTGAGCTCTGGGCCCAAGCTGGAAAAGTAGAGAAATGAGTTCCAACCCTTTGAAATGTGATCACTCCTGGCCCAACCACTCTCAGAGGTAAATCACAGCCCAGACACCTCCTTTTTTCCTAGAGAGAAAGTTTGGGTTTTTTTCTTAAATTACCCAGGGGAATGTGACACGGTTGCCCGCCCACCACGGGATCAAAAGAAAGAGGCCTGGTTTTGGGGTCCGAGGGCCTGGGCGTGGTTCCTGGATCTGCCTCTTTGAGCTCTGGGACCTCGGGCAGGTCAGTGAAGCCACCGCTGAGGCTCAGTTTCCCCAGCTGCGAAGTGGGGAGAAGAACCTCCTCCTTGTCCCCTCTCAGGGCTGCCGGGGTCTGTCCACCAGACCACGTTGGTGAGAAACACTTCGAAAACCGTGTGAGGCGGAGAAACTACGTAAGGAACTAATGGGGACTATGGTCACAAAGTGGAATCTCAGTCCACCAACTCCAGAATGGCCCCTTCCTTGCTTTTCTAGAACGCATCCTGGTCTGTTCTGCACCTCGTTCCACAGGGCTGGTGGGACTTGGGTCCCAGCCTTTCTCCAGCATGTTCTCCAGAACCTCCAGCAGCCTTCTCCCCTCATCCACAGGCCACCATCTGACCCCAGAGCCTGGGAGGCATTTCTGGGTCCAGACAGCAGGGCTGGAAGCTTTGGCGCTGTCAGCAAGAGACGAGAGTCCAGTCGCTGAGGACAGAGTCAAAGATGAGCACAGATAACGCAGCAAAAGCCTCACCATAGACATTCAATGAAGCAAGTACAGGAAATGTTCGTGGTGGAATCTAGGTGGTAGGTGTACGAGTGTCCACTCTGCAATTCTTTCAACATTGCTATATCCTTAAACTTTTTCATCAAAATGTTGGAAGAAAAAAGTCTCAGTCTGGGGCAAATCTCCCGGGTCGGGGGCCTGCCTGTGATGGGAGAAAAGAACTGGTGTGAGTGACGAGGAGGAAGACAAGGGGCTTCTGCGTCCAGAGGAATCTGCTTGTAGAAACTGCTACATTATTTGTGGGCCCAGTGCAAAACAAAAATGAAGGGTCCCTTCTTCATACATTATAAGAATATCAAGATGGTGACAGCAGAGCATTAAACCAAGCACAGGGCCCTTCTAAGGGTGGGGCCCTGTGTGCCTGCAGAGGTCACCCATCCGTGAAGCCAGCCCTCTCTGCTTGGATGAGAGGTCTATTTTGACCAACCCCTTCCCACTCATCTCTCCATTTCTGATCGTAAAACAGCAGTCCTCTAAACATCATCTGATGCAAGTGAACAACAAGTGGGTAGGTTGGGGCCTTTTCTAATAATAATAAGAGCTAATGCTTATGTGGCCCTCGCCGTGTGCCAGGCACTGAATCAGCCCTTGACATTGTAATTACTCATTTAATCCTCCCAACAACACTATGAGATAGGACTATTATTACTCCCATTTCACAGATGAGGAAATGAGGCACAGAGAGGATAAGTCTTGCCTAAGATCTCAGAGCTGATAAGTGGTGGAGACAGGCTGTGGTCCCTGGCAGTCTGGCCCCAGAGTTGTGCTCTTCATCACTCCGCTCTGCTGCCTCTCTGAAAAGATAACCAGGAAAAGCCCGACAGCGACGGCCCCCTGGCTGGAAGTTTTGCCCCTCTCAGGAGGGCAACCTTCTCAGCATTTCTGGCTCAGTGCTTCTCAACTACAACGTCACCATACACCATCTTGAAGTACGTCATAGGCATCATATTACTCCTTTTACAGTATCAAAGTCTGTGAATAATTGAACTTCTTAAAAAAAATTTAGAGCAGATTCAAGTATTGTCACTCCCACTCATTTGCATCGCGATTGGCTCTCCTGACTGCAGGAGAAAGGGCTGCAGAGACAGCCAGCACCAGAGCCCTGCACAGTCCCCAAGGTAGATCCTCGGGGGAGTGGGGTGCCAGGGAATATTATTACAAGGTGGCAGGGCAGGAGAAGCAAGAACTGCAGCTCTAACCTGGTTAATATGGGATTGGACAAGTGCTGAATTTTTTAAAAAGCAATGCTTTCTGTTTCACCAGCTCCCTCTCTCAATACAGCTGCCCCAGGGGCACCACTGACACCTGGTGGCCATCAGTGGAATAGCAGGCCTAGTGTCCTGGAAGGACCAGGTAGGGTCTTCCTTTTATCTGCTAGCCAGGCAGCAGAGCTATACCCCCAAATCCAATAATCCCACCTCCCCTAATCCCAAATACCTCCATCTGAAATCTCCCTAACCACTACCTTCTCTATCCCCCATCTTCCTTTCCCAGTTCCTCAAACACAAAACAAACCCAGCCATTTCCACCCTTCAGAGTCACCTTGCCTCTAAATCTTGAAGCCACCATGCCAAAGGGTCCTAAGTGCAGTCACAGCAGGAAGCAGGACATTAGCTGTGCTTGGGTGAGTCAAGAAGACCCTCTGGGGAGGAGGCCCTTGAGGATGGGCAGGAATTGGCCAGGAAGACAATAGGGGAAGGATACCCAGGAAGACAGGATAGAATTCGAGCCAGGCTTTGTAAGAAAAGGACGCAAGGCATGTTTTGTACCAGGATGCACTCTGTGCTTAGTATTTCATGTCACCCTCAGAAACAACCTTGCAAGGGAGCTGTTATTGCTGACATTTTAAGATGAGGAAATTAAGATTCAGGAAGGTAAACTCACCTGCCCAAAGTGGTCAGACATGTCTGTGGCAGAGCCAGCAGGTCTGACATGAGCTGTGGATTTGAGCTGGTACAGACCCAGAGGAATTCCAGATCATCCAGGAAAAACCAATAATGTGCAGGGTGGCTTTCAAGTGCACCCACAGTTCTTGGCACTGAAGCCTGCCGGGTCCCCAGAGGCACTGCCAGGACAGAAGAGGGCCCCACGAGGCAGCTGGCACTGGCTGGGCTGTGCTCCCACGCAGGATAGAGAGGGCCGAAGAGACTGAGATTTACGACGGCCATGGCCTTCACGACTTAATGGTCAGAAGTTGAGCTATTTCATCTCATCATACAGTTTTGCCTAGAAATAGCTGCAAACCTTCACTCCAGGATGGCTTTCGGTCATGAGAGGTGACCTGTGTATCTCCTAAATCATGTTAATACCCAGGGCAGCCTGTGCTTCCTTCCCTCTGCAGCATTTTCTGCCATCCGCCAGCCATTTTATTCTCGGAAGGGAAGTCTATCTGGGCCAGCAACGCCAAGGTACGCAGAGGAGGGGCAAGAAGGCCACTCTGGTGCGGCTCTAACTTGGGGCTGTCTGCCCACCACGACAGAGCTAGGTAAAGTGTCAAGGAGCAGCAAATTGGCTTGGCCTCCCCCCCCTTTAAGGATTAACATAAATACCGTCCCTTTCTCTTTCCCTCTCTCCCTTTTCCTGCCTCTCTTCTTCCCTCTCCCCCTCCCCACTCTCTCAGCCTCACCTGGCTGTTCCTCCTCACCCTCCAGGACCTCCCTGGGTGGGACTGCTTGCTAAGATGTTCAGATGAAGTCATGACCCCTTCCTCCCAGGAACTCAGTCCTTGAATAAGATGCTCCAAAGTCTTGTGTGTAAGGGGGTTCCCTGTGTTCCCCTGTGCCCTCCCCCCAGTGTCCAGAGGCTTGCTTTAGGGCTCTAGGAGTTCAGGTAATGGATGGAGACAGAGCAAACATTGCATCCTAGGTGCAGACTGGGTGATCCAACAGCAGGGTTCTGGGCACAGACTGTGAGACAGGCTCAGCCATGGGCATCGGCTGGTGATGACTCTGGCAAACCGTGTCCTTGCTAGTCTTTCCCACTGTCCACTCACAGTGCTTCCTGACTCAGGGAGGGGCCTTCTGAGCCATAGCCCCAGGTCTGCCCCTAAGTCCAGGACCCCACCAGCACCCCCTGGCTTACTCCTCATCCCCTCACTCTCCCCCGGGGTTCCACCCCACACCCTCTAGGCCCTCCACAGAAAAAACTCCCTCACTTTTCTGTCACCATATATCTTGATGGCGCATTAAAAGCCAAATGCAAATCATTAGGGACAGACAGTTGCCCTCCTCTGAAAGCAGAGAGTCTGGTCTTCAAACTCTTTCCAGGTGGTGAGGCATTTGTATCCTACCCTGTTGGAGTCATGCCCTCTCCTCACCCTCAACCCCTAGAATAAGCAGTAAATAAAAAGAGGAAAAGGAAAACAGGCCAGTGTCCATCATAAAACAGAGGATGGCTCCTGACAACCCCCAGAGGCCCCCACCTCAGGATGTAACACACCAGCCGCTTTGCACGAACGTTTGGTTATCATTTTATCTTTATCACTTTATCTTTATCTTTGGTTACCTTCTCAGACCTCATCTCTTTCACAGCCAACATGTGAGATGGGCATTATTAATAATAGTTACCATTAAAAACCACCTACTATGTGCTGGGCGCTTTCCATGTTCCATGTAATCCTCACACCACCCTGAAAGGTAAGCACTATTATTCCCACTTCACAGGTAGGGCTCTGAGACGTTAATTAGCTCGCCCAAAATCATGCAGCTAAAATGTAGCAAGGTGGAGTACGAGTCCAGGTGGGTCCTCACTCGCGTGGGACCCGTGGGCGCTTCTGGGCGTTTGCGCACAGACTATGGCCCTGCAGGGCTGTCGTTCTGGACTCGGCCGGCAGAGGGCGAGCGGAGGCCGTGGGCGGCCGGCGGGGCGGCCGTGGGCCTGGGGATCGGCGAACTCACTCTAAAGGCTGCTTTGCTTGAGCTCTCAGCGCCCCGAGCCCGGCCCCTCTCTCGGCGGCTGCTCTGGGGCCAAAATCTGTGGGCAGGTGGGGGCCAGACTCCGCCAGGGCGTTTCTCCTGCAGGCAGAAGCGTGCCCCGGACAGCGCCGCCCGCACCCTGGGCGTGCTCAGGTGGCTGCAGACACACGGGCGGGGCCTTTCCAGTGCCTGCCTCCTAGGTCCTGGTAACAGTCGGCGATGGAAAGGCTGAGGATTTCTCGGCGCCTGTTTCCCCATCTGTGAAAGCGCACCCCAGACCTCTGAACCCCCGAAGGCAGTGTGTGTGGAGGGGGTGGGGGTCGTCCTCCGCCATTTCAGAAAATCCAAGGGCAGGGGCACGTCTGCACTCTCGAAGTCTCCCCAGAGTAGCCGGGGTGCTTGGGGTTGACCAGCCTGCAGACGCTGGTGGTCTCTGTGATCCGAAACCAAGAAATGTCCCTGATGATCAATATGGGAGAATTTAAATGCAAGTACATGCAGCTTCTTAGGTGAATAAGATTATCAAATCACCGAGTCCATGGGAGTTGGGGGTGGGGCTGGTGGTCAGCAGAGGTGTGGTTCCCTTCTGGCTCCCCCAACTCTGCCAGTCTTTCACCCCTGGCTTCCTTCTCTCTTCCCTAAGGAGAAATTGTCATGAGTCTCTTAAGCCTGGAGGTTCTGTGTCCTCCCCACTGCCAAAGCCATCAAACCTAATTCCAGAATACAGGGCTTTGTTCTCAGAGGAACCAGATGGGCTGGAGGGTGAGGTCCCACAGGTCCTGCCTCCTCTGGAGGAAAATCGAGGTGCTTGGGACACAGTGGTGAGGGCCCCTGGGGCAGTGACTTTCACCAGCCTCCCCTGGTCAAGGGGAGATTCAAGGTGCAAACTCCTGCAATGCAGGGACAGACGACCCAGGCCTGAAAGAGGCCATTCGCGTGGACAGCAGAGTCCAGGGAGCAGTCACCACAGTGCCCTCCTTCGGCAGAGGAAAGATGCAAATCCCCCAGTCACCCCAAGCACCCCTCCCCAGACCCCAGGACAGCCTCCGCGTGGACTGCCCAGGCCTCAGCCTCCCTGGGAATCTTGCTCGCTCCAGGGAAGTAGCGGCAGCCTGACTTTTTGAACTTTCACCTTGACCTTTCACTGCAGCCTGACCCCTGGGAGGTGGGAGCGAGGGGGAGAAAAGGTTTTAAAACAAGGAAGTAAGGCGCTGAAGAGAATGTTAGCAGCCCCCTCTTGGTTGGCTTCATTATCTTCTCTGGCCCCAGCCCCAGTCGGCTGCGAGGCTTCCAGGAGTTAGGAGGCTCGGAGATGTCGCAGGGCTTGACCCTGGTCACACAGCCAGTGGGGGACAAAGCCAGGCCTTGACCTTCTTTTCTGATTTCCATGTCAAGAAAGAAAGAAGGAGGGAGGGAGACAGTGAAGAAAGGCAAGCAAGACGTGTCAGAGGCCAGAAGAGTCCCCATCACCGGGGTGGGGGAGGTGGGGGCCACCCTGCCCTCCGGCCCCTCCTTCTGCCTGGGATTTTATCGCTCTGCAAGTTCAGCGACTGTTCAGTGACAATACTCAGGGCAGGCTGGACTGCTCCATCCAAATACAGGTGCCCCCAACCCCTGAATTTATGAGACCCCCAGACCTAGGGGGCCTGCAGCAGTAATACAAGGAGCCTTCTGCCAGCCCAGGGGCATTCCAGCAGCAAATCCTAGAGACGTGTTGAACCCATCATTGCTTCCTGGGGGCAGGGGGTGGGGGTGGGAGGGACATTAAAGGACAGGGCTGCTCCAGGCCTCCTCAGAGTCCTCGAGCCTCTTGCCTCCCTGCTGCCTTCCTCTCCCCGGCCCGCCCACCTCGGGCACTTCTCTCCCGGATTCCCTAACTGCCTCCTTCCCTCCTTCCTGCCCACTCCGGGCCCTGCCTCCCCCAGCTCACCCTGGGGGCAGCTCAGGCCCCGGTGCAAACATCCCCCACCCCCCTCCCACAACTTCAGCGCCTTCTGCTGCCCTCTGGACTCTACCCGGCATGCTCCATTCTGCATTCTGGCTCTCAGCGACCCTTTGACATTCTCTCTCCTCGCTTTCTGTCAGAACCTTCCCTCCTGGTTTGTTCCTGTTCCCCATTGTCTTGAGAGAAGGATGCCCTTGCGCATTCTTGCTTTGTTCTTTCCCAGCTCTCCTGACACCCCACCACCCCCTGCTCACACACTCCTCCTCCTTTGGCCTCCGGAGTCCTTCCCCTCCTCCTCCTCCACATCCTTGTTCCAGCCGCCCCGCTCCCTGGACCTTCCCCGGGCCAGCCCTGCCTGGGGAGACGTCTCCTCTCTGAACAGCAATCCCCACACCCTTCTCCTCCACTCCCTGGGCTCATTCTCTAACTCAAAAGCTGGCTGGGCCCCTGAAGAAGCCCCTGCAGGAGCCCCGAGGCCAAGGGCCTCTTCTCTGATTTCCTAGGTGGGAGCTCAATGCCTGTTTGTGGGTTGACAGTGACTCTGACATTCAGTCATCTCTGCGTAACCAGCTCTGGCAGCAGCGCATGGAGAATGAGATTGGTTCTCAGAGAGTTCCAGTCGTGCATTTTGGAGGGACAAGCCTGCTTGGAAAGTTTATTGCAGGAGAGGCAGGCCAGCCGCTCCATCATGAGTGTGGGCTCCCCTCACACAGTCTCAGTGGCAAGTCGGAATCTCTATCTGGAGTTAATGGGTCTGCCGTCGTCTCTTCTCTGCACTGCGAATGGACCAGCACGCTGACCCATTCATCCCCCCGCCCCCACAGCACCCAGCACGTCACTGGGGGCCCACATGTGTATACCAGCTTCACTGGGGTGTTGTTACCGTACTGCCTTAAGGCTCAGAGGGGTTTGGGGACTCACCCAAGGTCACCCAGTCAGTAAGTGGCCCAATCAAGGAACAGTGCCTGGCTCAAGAAATACACCTTAAATAAATGATCAAGACAATTACTATCATTCCTGAAACACGGCACATTCATTCTCCAAGTGACACTTCCCACCCCCTGCCCTCTTTTGCCCAGACTGTCCTCTCCTGACTGGCCTCTCCCCTCTCCATGCAGCCGTGCCAGGCTCACACCTTCAAGTCCTCCAAGATGACTTCTGTGATCACTCCAGCCCCGAATGACCTTCCAGGCCTAGAATGCCTGTGAGCGCCACAATGTTTAGCATGGACATCTTATGCCATCTTGTACGCTTTGCTATTGTTGTATATGAATAAGTCTCATCCCTGAAGTGGGACTATATGACAGACAGAGAGAGGGCCCAGGGCTTATCGTTAGGTGTCACCAAGTGTTCAGGGTGGTGTTGAGTCTATAGGAGTTTCTCCATGGAGAATACACAGAGCTGCCTTAATTTCCATTTTGGAACAAGATGGAGTAACAATGTACAGTGGCCTGCCCTGTGTGCCCCTCCTCCCACCCAGCTCTCTCTCTGGTTACATTTCCGACCACTCTCCACTTCACTCACTCTGTTCCAGCCTCCTTGCCATTCCTTGAGCTCTCCAAGTGCTCCTCTGCCTCAGAGCATTTGCATGTCCTTTTCTTTTGGCCTGGACTGCTCTCCTGGATGTCAACACACTCACTCCCTCCCTCACTTCCATCAGGTCTATGCTCAAATGTCACCTTATCAGAGAAGCCATCCCTGCCCACCCTGTGTAATGCTCCATCCCCTTCCTCTGCTTTAGGTTTCATCTTGGCACTTACCCCCCTGACATAGTCTGGTTTATGTGTGCATTGCTCTTCTTCCCTCCCCTGGAAGGTAAGCTCCATGAGGGCAGGAACTTGGTCTGTTTTGTTCACTCTGGCACTTAGCACAGTGGAGACTCAATACATATCTGTTGGCTGTTGTTACCAGCAGAGGGTGGGAGCAGGGGTCCTGGCCTGGGCTCTGCTTACATCATAACTGGTCTTGTGAGCAATGATCATAAGGGCCTTGGGGAGATGTTGGCACCGGGCATGGCTTCAGGGTCCTGTGACCCCCAGGGTTGGGGGATGGCCCTGCTCAGGCCCCTTGAGGAACAGCAGTTGTGGGAGCCCTGAGAGCCTCCCCCTGGGCAGAGGCACATCCTTGGTGGCCCTGGCAGCAGCAGCAGAAGGGGGGGACCCCTCAAATGGCTTCCCGAGCAAAGACAGAGCAAGTCCATGAGGGGCATGATGATGCTGAGGCATCTGTATCTGACAGACCAGTGCAGGAGATGCCTCGTGGACTTCCAGGCACACTTGGGGTGACACTGCCTGGGCCTGTGTGGCCAGTGGGGACAATGCCTGGGAAATGTGGGGAGTAACTGTTAGCATGACCCCGTCTGTACCTGCCAGCTGATAAGGTCTGGGAAAACTCTAGTAACAAATAAATAAGCACATTTAAAAAGAAAAAAAAAAAACCTTCGTAACTGTATACAGTTAACCTACGTAATTATATACAATACATGCAGAGCACTTTCGCCCCCATTTTCTAACTTAGGTTTTAGCTGTTATCCCCCCTTAATAGACAGGAAAACTGACCTTGACTAGGCTGAACCACAAGCCCAAGGTCAGACTTGCCCAAGGCAAGCCAAGCAAGTGAAGGCAGGCCTGTCTGGCTCCCGGCCGGTGGCCTGCCCACACTGCCTGCACTTGCCTGGACACGTTGACCGTCTGACTGACTGGTTGGTTAGCTGCTTGGCCCTTTTGGACTCTGAGTTGAGATGGGTCCTGAGAATTCAACACCCTGACACACAGAACTCAGCACGTGTTGGCTCTCGGCAGCATGATGGTTACCATCACCTTGCTACCGTGGAAATGCTCTGGGCAATACCACCAAAGAGTGTTTTCCAATGTGGAGATCTGTTCATGCCACTCCTGGCCTTTCAGCCCTTCAGTAGCTCCCTATGGCCTGGGCCTTGCCTGGCCCTCCCCATCCCCACCTCCACGCCCCACACAGGCCACACCACTGCTCATTCAGGCCATGCCTGCAATGGAGAAGGCTCCCAGGAAGTGGCTGTGGAATGAGGGAATGAAGCATCAGAGAATCTCAGACTGTCAGCATTGACTGAGGGCTCCTTGGCCAAGCTGACCTGGTACCCAGTGGAGACCAGGACTTCCTCCAGTCCAGGAGTCTGCCCCTGCGCCCTCTCCAGGGGATCTGGTGGGAAGGTGTGGCTGCCCTCGATGGTCCACCTAAGGCAGAGATTACTCCAAGCTGCTTTAGCCACATTCAGCATTTTACAACAGAAAAAGGGCCTCAAAATACATCATCATGTTTAATTCTCAAACTGGTCCTTGATCTTAGTGGGATGGGAATTCTTTTTCCATATTAGAGAGGCCCACTTGTGGTAGATGCCTACTGTTCCAGGCACTTTCTTGGGCCTATGTTGGCACAAACAAGGCAGATGCAGGCCCTGATAGCATCTGCCTTCCAGCTCTGCCACTGGGTGTCACTAGAAGGGGACATCACAGGCCCCTTAGTAGGGATGGCTGTCCAGCCCACTGGCTTTCATATATCTTCCACTTAAAATCCAGAAAATAGAAGTTGGGGCAGACACAAGCCTGGAGCTGTATTGGAGGGGAGCGGTTCAGTAACCTGCAGGTAGCTCTCTTCCCACCCTTCATGTCCGTATGCAGCTGTGGGGCTGCAGGGGCCATAGAGTCTTGACACCCCATCTGTCCCACCATTCTAGGGTCAGCCACAGGTCCTCACACTCTGGAGAGGGAGAAGCTTGGGATTGGCCTCATTGCAGAACGTGCTTCTAACCACCAGATGGCGCCCCAGGGACCACTGTCCTGTTCTTAGTGCTAAAATGTTTCAGCCTTAAACCCTTGAATCAGTTTTTCTTACTCTTCACCTCCATGTAGGTGAAAGCTCCTCCAGAGACTATAAGGCAGGACACTTTGACCAGGGTGTGAGATGCTTTGAAGGTCCAAGAACTAGAACAGTAGCTGGGTGCAGAAAGTGGGAGTTGTGAGGTAGGTTAAGCTGACAGAGGAGATGAATGCTGTCGCTATTTGAAAATGTAACCACACATCAGCTCTCAAAACTAACCCAAGGCTGAGGACGAACATCATTGTGTGCACAAGCGTGAGTGCGACCAGAGAGCCCGTGTGCACCAGGGTCTCAGGGCTCATCCCTGTGTCCAGCTGTCTGAGCATCTGGACTGATAAAGCTGTGCCTCGCAGCGCCTGGTGAGGGCAAACATTTGCATGTGTAGAGGGAGAGGGATGTGGGGACCCTTTTGTCCTGATGTGCCTCCTAGAATGTCTAGTTGTGTATGCACGTGGGTGGGGGTACCAGGAAGGAGCATTTGTGGCCGTGCTGTGTGTGTGCCTGCCCCTGCTTCAATATTTCTGCCCAGACGACAGGGGCTCTGCCATGCAGGTGAGAGATACAGGCAGTAGCATCTCTGAGAGCATCTGTCGTGGACACATATGTGTGTCCTGGTGCGCTGAGCCTCTCTGTGTTTGATTTTGTGTGACATGTGGGCCGCATGTATGAGCTTTATGTAGGGACTCTCAGGGCCCAGGCAGGAGGTGTGCATATGTGTACACGTGCTTATTGTGACCTGCCTCTCCTGGGGCTCGGGCAAGACCGGCTTGCTCTCTATTTCCCGGATATTTTGCTTCTCCCTGACACAGAGTCCTTCCAGGCTGCCACTCTCCCGGGGGAACATAGCACCTGCTTTCTACTTGGCCAAGCGTGCCTTAAGGGAGATTGTTTATTTCTTCAATTAAAAGGAGAAAGGCCCTGGGAGGCTGCACACTCAAAATTACCACATTTTAAAATGCTCCGACATTCAGGAAACCATAAAGCTCACAGTAGTGTCTCAGCTACCCCCGGCCCAGGTTCCTCCCCACCCTGAACTAAGGGGTTCACCTCCTCCCCTGACTTGGGCACCCCTCTCCTGAGGCTGGGGAGATCTGACTTTTTCCTCTCTGTGGCCAGAGAGACCCCATGTGTCTCTGTTTGTGTGTGTGACCATGTGTTAATCTTTCAGTTTCCACAGGTCTTCTCTGCCTCAGTGTGGTATTCAGGAAAGTCTAGAAAGCAGAAAACCCAGATTCTAGTACCCCCTCCTTGGCTGTGTGACCTCAGACAAGGCCCCTAACCTCTCTGGGCCTCAGACTCCTCCGTGGTAAAATGAAGCCGGTGCCTGCTATGATCTGAAGCTCCTTCCTGCTCTGACGCTGTGAGATCGGAGGCCCTTTGTTAAGTAGAATCTTGTACAGTGAGTATAGAAGGAGTCAGTATTACCCCCATTTTACAGGAGAAGGTGAAGGTCGGCAAGATCCCTCCTGGGACACTGCTCATTCCCCAAGACCAGCTTGACACGGACAAAGAAAGAGAGAGCAGCACGGAACACAGACGCATGCTCACTGCCAGGTGCCGTGCTCACCGCCAGATGCCGTGACTTCTCCTGGAAGACCCCAACAGCCAGGAGGGGATTGATGAGAAGTTGTCTCAGAGCCCTACACAGTAATTATTGGTGTTCATAATGAGGCCCTATGGCATTACATTCCCCTGAAATGCTTTTGGAATCATCAAAGAAAGATTAGGCCATGCCTGGTATAATTGCTCTTTGAAATACCTTATGTTTTATTCTCTTGCTTGGAAAATTGATAACCTATGGATTTTCAATTAACTTTAAGTTACGGAGAATATTCAGTTTACCCAGTATCCCATCCATTTTCTTTTCCCTTGTAGGAGGAGTTTATTATCCGTCTCAGGCTGTATCCCCCAGGGATGACAGAGTTTGGGGGCGGAAAAATCATCGATCTGTAATTGGAGGCCCTGGTTCCAGCCCTTCCTAAGACAGACTCTGCAAGTCACCCAGCCTCTCCCAGCCTCAGTTTCCTCACCTGTAAAAATGGATTAATGCCAGCCCCACTCCCTCGGGTCATTTCCAGAATCAAGTGGGTTATGAGTGTGTTTGTAAATGTCATGTTTGCACAAATGAGAGATGCTTGGATGCTCTTGAGAACTGCTTGGTAAGACCCCAGGCTTGGCCAGCAAAACTCCCAGCTTGGGCAAGGAGCCCTGGACAGGCTTCCTGGACCCGTGGTTTTCCCAGGAGCAACCTGTGCGGCCTGGGTCAGCCACCAGGCCTCCCTGGACCTCAGCTTTGTCCTCAGTAAAAGGGGGAGCAGGCAGACTTGGAGGAGACCAGAGATTGCAAATTGGCTGTTCGAGAACCAATTTGAGCCCGCAGGCCTCTTTTAATTGACCAGCAGTGTTTTAAATTCATACCAACATTTAAAAATTGAGAGATCACCTATAAAAATCTAGAATCATGGCTCTTTAAGAAAAATAGATCTGGTAGAGCTAGGCCCATGTTCTTGCAAGGCAAAATGGGCCAGTGCCAAGTAGCTGCTGGGGTCCCTCTGTCTCTCCTTGCACCCCCATGTCTCCCTCCCAGCTGGCTTCCCTGGCTTGTGTTTACTTGCCTGGCCCCACGTGGGTTCATGACCCCTAGACTGAGTGATCTCTAAGGCTTTAGGCCTTGACCCATCCAGTAACCCCAGGGATGCTGGCCTTCGTCCTAGGGGAGAGAGAGCGACCTGGGACCTGCCCAGGGCCACCCTTCCCACCTGAGCCCCGGCTGGGGAGGGGCACACTCCATCAGCAACTTCCAAGCTGATCAGAGCAAAGCACTGTTGAGGAGACCACCCCCCCCCACACACACACACACACAGCCCTCACAGCCAGAGCCAGTAACTCTCAGCTGTGGTTACCCGCGCGCTGATTTCTGTTTTAAAAAATACTGCTGGATAAACAGTGAGGGAAACCCGAGCTGTTCCCACACCACATAAATCCCCAGTTTGCTGTCCTATCTCGTTAGCTGGTTTCCCCCCAAATAAAGGCGCTGCTGCCTTGCGAGCAGGGGCTGGAAAGTGCACCCCCGGAAGAGGCGGCCCGGAGTCTCCCAGGCTGGCGCCCTGCCCGGGCACTGGTGGCCTCCCTCCTTCTCTCTTTCAGCACTTCCTGCCCAGGGGCACTCACCTTTGTCCTCACTCTCCACCTGGACGCCTCTCCTCCCCCCTTCCTCCTCCCTTCTGCTTTGTCTCACTCCAAAGGTCTCCATGAGACTTCCTGGGGGACCCTGGGCTCCTCCTGCAACTAGAAAGCCCACAGCCAAAGGCAAACCTCCCCGACTACCATGCCTCCCCTGGAATGCCCCCTTTAGAGTTTCCTTCCAGAACCTTCTGTCAAAGTGCAAATATCTAGCTCAGAAGGTAAGGCCAGCACCTTTTCCATCTCAAAGATGAGTTTTGCCTTTGATTAGGGTTTCCAGATTTAGGGGAGAAAAAAAAGGGACACCCAATTAAATCTGAATTTCAGATAAACAACAAATCACTTTTTAGCTGAAGTCCAAATATTGCACGGAACGTAGTTGACGGGGCTCCCTGTATTTTATCTAGCTGCCCTAACTTAGAGCGTTTCCTTGACATCAGCCTGCCTCTGACTCCTTCAGGCACAGAAGCCCTGGAAGGGGCGTGTTTAAGGAGCACCTCCTGAGTGCCCGTCCATGGTCTCTACAGCAAGTCTCCACTTTTCAGCTGAGGAAACCGAGGTCATGTGACCTTCAAGAGCCAGGGTTCAGATGCAGGCCACTCTGTATGCTGTCGGGTTTTCCAGTCATCTGCCTACAATCTTGGTAGCAGACAAGCGATGGTCCTCACCAGAGGTTTAAAAAATATATACAGGAGAGAAAACAGTCATCTGAGGAAACTGTCTCTATCGGCTCAGTGTTTTCTGGGATTTAGGGAAAGACCCCATCGTTGGTTCTCTAGGGTGGAATGTCTTGGTCCCACCTCGCAGGCGTCGCAGGGGAGGCTGTGACAGTCGTGAGAATTGTATTCTGCGGTTTACTCCACTGTGTCCCGTCCATCCTATTACTTGAACCTCACAAAAGTCTTATAGGGCAGTAGTGACCCTGCCTCTAAGGCTTCTGAGAAGCAAAGGACATATACATTCTAATAAACCCCACGCCTGGTGGTAAACATCCTAGTCCAGAGCCATTTCCACCATATTCAAGCTTGTCTGTCTCCTGTCCTGTCCCTCAGGGTCTTGCTCGGGAAGAGGTGTCTCATCTGGTTCACATGTTGTACTATGAGAGTTAATACTAATGGCTCCATCTTGTCCCTCTTGGGTGGCATATAACTATTTCACAGGGCCTTCTGGAGTTGTCTTTAAGGCAAAAATCTCAGGTATTTTCATCACCATCATCATCATCATCCAGAAATTATCACTAAAAAGTATATACCGGGCTGTGGCAAGAGCTCTCCTAGATCGCCTCCTACACTTCTCTCAGCAACCTAATGGGGAAAGAAGAAAGAGTTGATCCCCATTTTACAGATGAGGAAACTGAGGCTCAAGTGATAAAGTGAGTTGCTCAAAGTCATTCTGCTTATTAGTGACGGAGCTTGGATTTGAACCCATGCTCTCCTAATTCCCAAGGCCATGATCTTGACCCTCTGTTATGTTGCCGTAGAAGAAGGTCCTGGAGGGCTAGGATGGGCCATCTTCATCCTCCATCGAGACGTGACCTGTCCAGTGGTCCAGCAGAGTAAGGAAAGAGAAGCCATAATCATTCCCCACGTGCCTAACCTTTTACAACTCTTTTCACAGACATCAGTCCATTTATCCTCAGAACAGCCATGTGAGGCTGGTACTGTCATCTCCATTTCACCAGTGAGAAAACTGAGGCTCAGAAAAGGGGTGTGACTTGCCTGAGACCACACAGCCGATGACAGGCTGTGTGGCCTTCACACCTTGAGCCCGAGTCTTCTGCCTCCAGTCCCCAGGTTCTCCCTGGGACACCCTGCCACTCCAGGCACAGGTGGGTGGGGTGGCCAGGCATGGAAGCAGGTCTGCGGCTTGGGACACGCCCGCTTGTGGCGCACAATGGGGGAAATTCCAAAAGCTCTTTGCGATGGCTCAGGTGTGGGCACGCGACAGTCCTCCTCTGGGACCCTCCCCCTGACGCACACTTTCCCTTTTCCTCCCCGTGCCACCCCTAACAACAACCAGAAACGGGGTCCCCTCCCTTCCTGAAAACCCTGCTCCCCTTGGCCGCACGGCCACAGGGCTTTTTTCCACAAACAGCCACTTCCATCCATCTCTGTCCCGCGGGCCGCGGGGCCTCGATGGGGAAACGCCGACTTTGAGGAGGTTAAAGGTGCTGGTGCCCGGCCTTCATCTAACAAATGGGTTGCCGTGACGGGAGGAACTCTTGTTGTTTTTTCCTGGCCTCCGAAGAGGGGCCTGTCAGGAAGATGTAGAGGCCAGCAGGCCCCCGGCCGCGCCCCCGCGGGGTGGCTGACAGACGCCGGCAGCTGCGGGGCGCAGGGGTGCCAGGGCCCCCCCACAGAGCCACAGCACCCCCGCCGCGCCCCCTCCCCGCTGCCCCTCCTGACCTCTCCGCCCACCCCACCATGACCCCGGGCCCACCCCTTCCAGGGGCAAAGGGCCAGGCGCTGGGCCTCCCTGGGATGGGGTCTCTGGGCCAGATGCAAGGCCAGAGCAGGAATCCGGTTACAGCCTGCGGGCCAGGCCCCTGGGGAAGGTTTTCCTAGGAAAGCTGACAGGCCAGATCTTCCTCCCAGCCTTCTATGGATTCCTTCCAGAGCCCCCACAGCCTGGGACCCCGCGAGGGACCTCACAAGGCTGTTTCTGTAGAATTTCCTCAGTGCTCCCCAGTCCCACAGTCCCCCTTCGGAATCATTGAGTTAAAGAGAATGAGATATGCTAGGAAGGGAGCCGCATTTATCTATCACCTGCTTTGCACTTCACATGAATGATTTGTTTAAAATTCTCCAATGTCTGTGGAGTGGGCATCCTGATGGAGTGGAGCCAGGCTGCCTGGGTTGGAATCCTGGATCCTCCACTCCCCAGCTGTGTGACCCTGTGCAGGTTACACAGTCTCTCTGTGCTTCAGAGTCCTCTTCTGAAAAACGGAGGTGATGAGAAAAGCACTTGTCCCAGAGGGCTTTTGTGAGGATCCCCTGGGGGAATATGTGTGAGGTGCTAAGATCAGCGGATGAATGTCAGCTCTGACTATCATCTCAGATGAGGAAACAGAAGCTCAGAGAGGTGGGGCGACTTGTCCCAGGGCACACAGCCAGGAAGTGGCAGACCCAGTATTTGAACTCACACCTGTCTAACCCCAAAGTCCATGCTCCTTCTTCTGCATCAAGCTGCTCCAGACTGGACAGCTGGACACTTGAGGGCAACTCCTGGTTCTGCCATATCTTAGCTGTGATTCTGAGCAGCCCACATCATCTGTCTGAGCCTCATTTTTCTCATTTGTAAAATGTAGAACATAATTCTGACTTTACCGACAATAAGAGAGTTGTGAGGTTGAGAGGAGAAACGTGTATGCAACAGCCAAGTCCTGGACAAAGCAGAGAGATGAGTCTGGTTTGTGGCTATGACTCCATCTCCTCTACTGGCCTACGACACTCTGGCCGCCCTTTCCAGAATGCAGGATGCCTATTTCATGAAGAGAGTGTGTGCCACCTCCAGGCTGCAGAGCTAAGACCCGTGGCCCCTCCTCAGGGAACCCTGGGCATCTTTGGAACCAGCCAGCAGAGACACTGCTATTACGGTCCATGCCTATTTCAGCCTGATCTTGCTGCTCCGGGCCACGGAAATATTCGGTAGGAGAGGAGCACTGGCTCCGTGTGCTTGGAATGTCGTCCTCCAAGAAATTACATTAACCCTCCAGAAAGACCAGCAGGGCATGAGGACTAAGGAGACTGATGGACCGGTCAAGATGGCAATTGGTCCTCCTGTGATAGGCACCAGCCAGGAAGACCATGTGACTGTTTGCCCAAGACAATTCCTTTGGGAATGAGAATCCCCCTGATTCCTATTTCCATGCCCCAGATTCCATGGAAGCTTTGGCCTCGGGGGGGGTGGGGCAGGGGAAGCAGGTGGGTGAAGGTTAGGGGGGCCAGGGAGCAGGTGGGGGAGGCCTGGAGAAACTTCAAGGACCTCATCTAAGAGCCTTTCCTTTACCATGGAGAAAAACGACTTGAAACCCCTCTAGAGAAGAGTGTGGCTAATTGGCATGTAAGTTGGGGGTTAAAGAGCGGAAGGAAGAATCTGAAAGTTTTTTTAAGTTGCTGAGAAAGTGAGACTGTCACTTTGGGCAGAAAGAAATCATTTTTTTCTGGAGTGTGTCTTTCTTTATACTACAGACCATAGTGGGCCGCTGAGACTTGCAAAAAAAGATTTCTTTTAATCCACCTCCCTTTTTGCAAGCGGCAGTAGAAGGGCCCTTAAATCAAATGCAATCAGCAAACTTGTCTCTTGCACTTATTCCCCTCTTCACTCCCTGGAATTTGGCACTTGATGGATTCTGGATCTGACTTAAGGCTTTTTCCAAATCCAAGACTTGGGGAATTTTGTTAACAGTGCAATAAAATAACTTCATAGTGTTACAGGAGGCACATTAAAGAAGTTGTGTGTGTGTGTGCTGCTCTCGCTCCTTAAAAAAAAAAAAATACAGACAATGTTTCTTTAAAAGTCTCCATCTGCAAATCCCATTAGATGTGCATATAAGGTTTCTGATGATTAATAGTTGCCTGCTCGGGTTTTGGTTGGAGGGGATCGTGCGTGTGCAGGTTAACCCCTCCCTCTCCTCTCTCACATTTCACTTCAGAAATTTGTCACTCTCTCCCCACCGCAGGATTTAAAAGTGTGTCTCAGCAGCCCTGGTCCAGCCCTCTGCAGGGCTCCAGGACGAGCACTCATCAGCTGGTGCATCTGGGCTGGGACAGTGAAAATGTTCAGTGTCATCGGTGATAAATACACGTACAGGGGACCCCGATAAGCAGGCTGGTGTGTCAGGGGGACAGGAAGCCAGGAGAGAAGTCCGACATAGGTGTGTGCACACGTACGTGTAGCCAGCCACGTGTGTGCATACTTTAAGGAAAGACTTTAGTTTTTGTTTTGGTTCCTGGGGTGAATTTTCTGTTGAACATTTTTCCCTCTTGTTTAACTTTTTTTTTCTGCATTTAAAAAATTTTTAATATAAAAAGTATAAGAATCAAACCGAAAAGACGGAGGCACGCAGCAGACGGCAGATGGATCCCGCGGCCAGCAGCTGCATGAGGAGCCCCCACCCCCCAGCCCCGGTCTGGGGCTGCCTTCGGAATCCCCACTCGGAAGGCAATGGGGCCTCGGGGCTACCCCACTACCCGCCAACCCCGTTCTCCTTCCACCAGAAACCAGACTTCCCGGCGACAGCAACAGCAGCGTACCCCGACTTCTCAGCCTCCTGCTTGGCGGCCACCCCACACAGCCTGCCCCGGGAGGAGCGTGTCTTCACTGAGCAGCACCCCGCTTTCCCACAGCCCCCCGACTGGCACTTCCCTGTCTCGGAAGCCAGGCGCAGGCTCAACCCGGGCCCAGCTGCGAGCTCCAGGGAGATGGGGGCCAGCAGCCCAGGCCTGGTGGACGCCACGGGAGGCCCAGGCGAGGACTACGAGGTCCTTGGGAGCACTGCCAACGAGACGGAGAAGAAGTCAGCCAGACGGAAAAAGGAGAGTTCAGGTAGGTGGCTGAGGAGCAGCTGACCGTTCCTTTACTGTGTGACCTTGGGGAGGTTGTTTGCCCTCTCTGAGCCTAGCTGCTCTGACCATGAATTGCGAACAATACTATCTAACCTACCCAAAGGCAGGAGTTAACTTCGGGGTTTCTTCTACTCAGAGTTCTAGGATTCTCTCCTGATGGGGACCCTGTCTATATCCCCTGTACTCCTGGGCTCCAGGAAGGATGTACCAGCAAGAGAATGAAATAGGATCCACAAAGATTTGGAGGATACGTGGGATGGAGTGTCTGGGTGCAGGCTGGCAAGGGCTGAAGAGGGGCTTTCCTGAATCTGGGCTACCTCTGCATCATGCTTCTCCCCACCATACCCTGGCCAGCTCCAAATGGTCCCAGAGCCACAAGGTTTGCTCACCAGGGGAGTGAGCTGAGACGGAGGCTCAGAAGGCTAGGACTGAGGCTGGGACCCTGGGTGGTCAAAGAGAGCCAGGACCCTGAGTGGTCAAGGAGAGCGGGACCCTCCAGGAGCCTAGAGGCAGAGAAGCAGCCCTAGGGCTGGGATGGTAGAGGCAAGGAATGAGAGGGAGATGAAGCACTGAGATTCAGGACAGATGGCCATGAGGTATCACCCTGCCCAGCTGGGCCATGCCCAGGCCAAGGGGGCAGATCAGCGTGCTAAGGCCTGGGTGACCCCCAGGGAAGGCCACCCCTCTGAGGAGCCCTCCTGAGGCATCACCAGCCTTGGGGAGAGTCAGGGAGGTGGGCAGCCAAGGGCAAGCTCTAGACCTCAGCTTGCAGGTAAAGCCCCGCTCGGCGCTGGAGCCCCAAAGGCCAGAGGACAGAGCTGGCCTGCCTGTTAAGAGCCCAGCTAAAGTCCATCTCCTCCCCACAGTGGGGACCCGTTGTTTCCGCATCTCCCCATGGGGCTCTCCCCAGCTCCTCTCACCACCCGGTTACCTTTTGCCTGGAACAAGGCAGTGCCTGCGCCTCCCTCCCCCCCTGCCCGCTATGCCCTTCTGACAGCCACTCTAGGGGCAACGTCTGTCTGTCTGAACCTATAGAGAACCTTCTCCTGGGGCTAACCAGGGGCAGGCAGAAAATGAGAGTGCCAACCAATCAACGAGGACACTGTGCTTTGCTTTACAAGGCACTTTCCATGTAGCACAGACTTCTCGAGCATCCTCGCTTTGCCAAGCACTGGCCCAGGCCCTGGGGATGCAGAGATGAATAAGGTGGTCTCGCCCCCAAGGAGCTCACATTGAGAGGGAGGAGAGGCCTGCAGAGGCCTGTCTGGCAGTGGATGTGCTATGATCGGGGAGGTTCGAGGTGCTGTGAGAAATGTATGTTAGCACTTTTGAGTCCCTCCAGTTTGCGAGGTAAGTATAGCAGGTCTTATCAGCATCTCGGTTCTATCCGTGTGGAAAAGGAGAGATGGAAAGTTTGAGGGGAACACTGCTAGAATGGAGTCTAAATAGAGTGACCCCTGCATCTCAATTTGCCCAGGACTTTTCTGGTTTTAGCACTGAAAGTCCCGTATCTCAGGAAACCCTCTTAGCCCCAGGCAAACTGGGACAGTTGGTCACCCTAGAAGCGAGCTCGAACCCCGGGCTTCAGACTCCAAATCCTACACCCTGCAGTAGATTTCAAGCACAATCCTCCTTTTGAAATATTCAGTCTCCATGCTTGAAGAAGCCCTCACCGTGTTCACAATGGATGATACTGACCACAGCCCTCCTGGCTGCTCAATCTGAGGGCCCTTTAAATCCCCAGCCAGTTAAATCCGGACCTATTCCTAGCCCTGGTTGGAGATTTGCTGAGAATGGGCACTTTCTGCTTCTCCTCTCCAAGGCGCTCTCAGTGACTTGGCTCTGCACCTGGCTGAAGAGCTCTCCCCTGTGTGGCGCCTGCCACCGTAGCTCCTCCCTCTCTGCCCACATCTCCCTCGGCTGCCTCCAGCCACTTTCCAGGGAACTGGGAGCCAAGGCCTTGGGAAGGCATGGGCAGAGCCAAGGGCTGGGCTTAGGCAGAATCATTCTGTGTTTCAGCAAGACCCAAATGCGCCGTCTTTCCCTTTGGCCAGGGGCCATGGCGCTGCATTAGGGAGTAAGCTCACGTGCCAGGCAGCTGACCACCCCAAGAGCACATGGACACCCTCTGCTTAATGCCCTGTACTCTTCACTGGTCGGGGGAGGTTCCCATCCAGGAGGGGCCCTGGGCTCTCCCTTGAGGTCCCCTCAGTCGCAGCAGCAATGGCAGCAGTCGCACAAGGCAGGGCACAGCAAGCTGACTTTCATTCATTCTCTGAGGTTCCAGGCCCACTCTCTGTTCAGCATGGAAATCTTATCACTCAGTTAGTTGCTTGAGTCTTCCTTTGGAATTTAACTGATGGGGAAGGAGGCGGGAAAGATTAGCTTTGTAAGAGCCTAAAGAGAGAGCAAAAGGATGAGCAAGGCTCACAACCAACTCCAGGAATCTGGGATTCAGCTTAGAAGAGACAAACCGCAGAGAACCCCCACCCCAGCCCACCAACCCTGAGTCACTGGTTGGATTCTCTCTCTATCTAGAATTTTGATATTCTATTCATTATGGATTTTTTGCATTAATTTTGATTTTTAAAAACATCACATTGGGGCCGGCCCTGTGGCGTAGCTGTTAAGTGCGTGCACTCCGCTGCTGGCGGCCCAGGTTTGGATCCCGGGTGCACACCGATGCACCGCTTGTCAGGCCATGTTGTGGTGGTGTCCCATATAAAGTGGACGAAGATGGGCACAGATGTTAGCCCAGGGCCAGTCTTCCTCAGCAAAAAAGACGAGGATTGGCATGGATGTTAGCTCAGGGCTGATCTTCCTCACAAAAAAAAAAAACAAAAAAACAAAAAAAATCGCATTAAAATATTATTTCTCTTGATTACTGAGGTTTTTGGTGCCCCTTCCGTTTTGTGCCCAACGTGAGTGCCTCAGATGCCCCACCCTGGGCCCTGCTAGGCCACCTCTCGAAGGTTAACCAGCATTGATCAGAAATGCGTTTTCCATCATGCTTCACAGTCAGGCAGGCAGGTTGCAGTGTCAGCACTACAACTTTTGGCTGCATGACTTTGGGAAAGTTCTCAACTTCTTGGAGCCTCTGTTTCCCCAGCTGTGAAATGGGACTATAACAATAGCATCTTCCATATAGAGTCGCTGTGAAGATTAAATGCAGTGATCCATGCCATTAACCCTGTGCCTAGCACATGAGTTCAATAAATAGCAGCTATGAATGATATTAGGCCCATATTTCCAGAACCAGCCTTCAGAACATACAGTCTGACAAATATTGCTATATTTAGGGGGTCAATGGAATTGAATATTTCAAATACACTGTCTCAGAAATTCCTGGGTCTTGGGTATAAGACATGGGAACTTCTTGCAATCATTGTTGGTCCTAAAATCCTGTTGTCATCAATTAGGAGCTCGGAGCTCAGAGATCTGCTGGAGAAGGTAGGGGTGAGTTGTGCCAGGCAAATGCGTCTCATCCTGGCTGGCTGGCTGGCTGGGGAGGCTCCGGCAACAGAAAGTTACTCAAAGTTTGTTTCAAGAGGAACATTCTCTGCTCTCCCTTATCCTTCCTCTGCCAGCCCCAGCTTCTCCCTCCTCATTCCCACTGGAAGTGGAGCTGATTCGCTCAAGTAAAAGATCGGGAAGGCAGGGGTTCCTGGCCCCCACCCTGAGACCTTCTGTTGGTTCTCAGCACAAAGCTGATTTAAACCAGTGTGATGTCGTCTCACTCCCAGCCCCGGGCAGGGAGTGTTAAAGACCCCTGCTGGCAGGGACAGCTGCGAGGCCACTGTTGTTTGCCCCCAATCTGTCCTTGCTACCGTGGTCGTCTTTAATTTATGGGAATGAGGGATTTCGCGGTGATTTCCTGACGAGTTCAAGGGAAGGTTGCGCGTGATCAGCCCGGCTACAGGTGAATCTGATCGCCCGCCTGGGAGAGCCGCTGAGCTCTGCTCGGCACTGCTCACTGGCGCGCTCAGGCGCTCACTCTGCCTTCATCCGACGCACTTTGTCCCGTCCTCCTTCAGCTCCAACACGCGCGCCTCCCGGGCTCCTCCTTACCCGAGAGCCTCCCAGCAAGATCTGATCTGCGCCTGCCCCTGCCAAACCCGTGAACTCGCAATTTCGCCTGAAGTTCAAAAACCCTCCACAAATCGCCTCTTTCCGCCTTCCCACCTGATCTCCCTCCAGGCCCCAGCCTCCCACCTCCACCTCCACTCACCTTGCCGCCAGCCACACCAGTTTACTTGTCCCGCAGATGCATGCTGCTTTTTCTCCCTCCACCCCCAATTTCCTCAGGCTTCCCCTCACCCAGAAAACCCTTCCCTTCCCCCACTCTTCTACCTGTTGAAGTCCTACTATTTTAACGTCTAGCTCAAAGGCCACCCCCTCCAAGAATCCTTTCTTTCTTTTTTTTATGACTCCACTTGTACATAGCGTCATTTCAGTGAAAGCCATAGTTAAGAACTCTCAAATGATAGTATCCGCTAGAACCTGTGCTGATTTTCTAAATACAGCTTATAACCTCATAAAGGAGCTCTCCTGAGATTTCTTACCACGGGACATCTTGTATTTTAAATCCCCTTTCTTTTTATTGTGGTCAAAAACACAGAACAAATTTTACCACGGTAACCATTTTGAAGTGTCAGTACAGTAATGTTAACTATACACACATTGTTGTGCAACAGATCTCTAGAACTTTTTTTACTTGTGAAACTAAAACTCTGTATCCGTTGAACAACTCCCCTTCTCCTCCCCCAGGCCTGGCAACCAGCATTCTACTTTCTGTTTCTAAGAGTTGACTACTTTAGATAACCACATATAAGTGGAATCAGGCAGTATTTGCCTTTTTGTGACTGGCTTATTTCACTTAGCATAATGTCCTCAAGGTTCATCTGTGTTGTAGCATATGACAAGATTTCCTTCTTTTTTAAGGCTGAATAATATTCCATCGCTTGTATATACCACATTTTCTTTATCCATTCATCTGTTGATGGACACTTGGGTTGCTTCCACCTCTTGGCTATTCTGAATAGTTATGCAATGAACACGGGTGTACAAATATCTCTTCTAGAGCTTGTCTGAATTCTTTTGAATATATACCCAGAAGTGGGATTGCTGGATCATATGGTAATTCTGTTTTTAGAAGTTTGAGGAACCTCCATACTTTTTTCCATAGTAGCTGTACCATCTGATAATCTCATCAACAGTGTACAAGTGTTTCAGTTTCTCCATATCCTCACTAACACTTGTTATTTTGTGTGTGTGTTGGCGAGGGGGGTGATTTTTTTGTTTGTTTTTGTTTTTGATGGTGGCCTTCCAAACGGATGGGAGGTGATATCTCATTGTGGTTTTGATTTGCATTTCCCTAATGATTGGTGATGTTGAGCATCTTTTCATAAACTTGTTAGCCATTTGTATATCTTCTTTGGAGAAATGTCTGTTCAAGTTCTTTGCCCATTTTTTAATTGGATTGTTGGGCTTTTATTGTTGACTTGTAGGAGTTTTTTATATATTCTGGATATTAACCCTTTATCAGATATATGGTTTGCAAATATTTTCTCCCATTCTGTAGGTTGCCTTTTCCTTCTGTTGATTGTTTCCTTTGCTGCATAGAAGTTTTTAAGTTTGATGTAGTCTCATTTGTCTATTTTTGCTTTTGTTCCCTGTGCTTTTGGTGTCATAAGCAAGAAATCATTGCCAAACCCAATGTCATGAATCTTTTCCCCAGTGTTTTCTTCTAGGAGTTTTATAGTTCTAGGTCTCACATTTATGTCTTTCATGCATTTTGAGTTAATTTTTACATATGGTGGAAGGTAAAGGTCTAACTTCATTCTTTTGCAAGTGGAGATCCAGTTTTCCCAACATTTGTTGAAGATTGTCCTTTCCCCATTGTGTAGCCTTGGAACTTTGTTGAAGATCATTTGACCATATACGTGAGGGTTTACTTCTGGGCTCTCTATTCTGTTCCATTGGTCTATATGTCTATCTTTATGCCAGCACCATACTGTTTTGATTACTGTAGGTTTGTAACATGTTTTGAAATCAGGAAGTGTGAGGCCTCCAACTTTGTTTTTCTTCCTCAAGATTGCTTTGGCTATTGAGGATTCTTTGAGATTCCATGTGAATTTTAAGATTTTTTTTTTTTTCCATTTTTGCAAAAAACGTCATTGGGGTCTTGATAGGGATTGTACTGAATCTATAGATCAATTTGGATAGTATGAACATTTTAACAATATTAAGTCTTCCAATCCATGAACATGCGGTGTCTTTCATTTGTGTCTTCTTTAATTTCTCTCAGCAATGTTTTGTAATTTTCAGTGTACAAGTCTTTCTCCTCAGTTAAGTTTATGCCTAAGTATTTTATTCTTCAGATTGTTCATTGTTAGTGTATATAAACATAACTGATTTTTGTGTGTTGATTGTGTATCCTGCAACTTTGCTGAATTCGTTTATTAGTTCTAAGTGTTTTCTTGTGGAATCTTCAGGTTTTCCACATACAAGATCAGGTCATCTACAAACAGAGGTCATTCTACTTCTTCTTTTCCGATTTGTATGTCTTTTATTTCTTTTTCTTGCTTGATTGCTTTGGCTGGAACGTGTAGTATCATGTTGGATAGCAGTATGAGAGTGGGCATCCTTGCCTAGTTCCTGATCTTAGAGAAAAAGCTTTCAGTTTTTCACCATTGAGTATGATGTTAGCTATGGGCTTTTCATGTATGGCCTTTATTATGTTGAGGTAATTTCCTCCTTATCCTAGTTTGTTGAGTGACCAAGAATACTTTCCACACACATGGAGCATGCCTTGTTTACATCTCCATTTTAGCATCAAAGCACAGTTGGCTTTGCATCCAGAGTTATAGATGCATATGGCTGACTTTCTCCCTAAAATTGAAGTGTCTTGAGGGCTGGAATGATATCTGATTTACCTGTGCAATCTCCCTAGCATCTATTGAAATTTTGCACACAGGAGGAGCTCATTCAATGTCTGGTCAATAGCCTCTATGGCAGCCTGGCATTCATTCATTCATTCATTTTCTCACTTTCTCTCTGAGAGTGGCTTCACCGTCTGGCATGAGGGTTTCCATGTGTGATGTGCTTCTGTAAAATGCATCCGAACTTTTACAGTCTCACTTGTGAAAAAGTGCAGAGAGCCTGACTTCAATCATAAAACCAGCCCACGGTCAGGGCAAGTGCTGGGGTCAGAAAGGCACGTGCAGGCCAGGCTGACTGCAGGAATCCTCCATGGGGTACTGGCATCAGCTCCCAAGTACCAGGGCTGCCATGGCTGGGAAACAAGTGTAGCTGTTCTGTCGGAGCAATAAGGTGGACCCACCATGGCGGGGCAGTTAGCGGGGCGGTCACAGCTGGGCATCTAGATGACCCAGCTGTCACATGAATGTGTGGCTGTGTGCTCCAATCTAGAGGAAAGGACAAATCTAGAGAGGTCCCCTATGGGCTAGCATCAGCCTTGCCAAGCACTCCTCATGGCCTCACTCCCTCTCTCCACTGGTGAGCGAGCACTGGCTATGGGGAGGTATCAATCTGCTTGGGCTGCCAGAACAAAAGACCATAGACTGGGGGCCGGCCTGGTGGCACAGACGGTTGGATGTGCGCACTCTGCTGCGGCGGCCTGGGGTTCACTGGTTTGGATCCCGGGCGCGCACCGACGCACCACTTGGCAAGCCATGCTGTGGTGGCGTCCCATATAAAGTGGAGGAAGATGGGCACGGATGTTAGCCCAGGGCCAGTCTTCCTCAGCAATAAAAAGGGGAGGATTGGCAGATGTTAGCTCAGGGCCGATCTTCCTCAAAAAAAAAAAAAAGACGATAGACTGGATAGCTTAAGACAGATATTTACTTTCTCACAGTTCTGGAAGCTAGAAGTTCAAGATCAAGATGTCGGCAGACTTGCTTTCTCCTGAGGCTTCTCTCCTTGAATTGCAAACAGCGGCCTTCTCACCACGTGCTCACATGGTTTTCCCCCATGCATGGGCATCCCTGCTGTCTATGTGTCCTAATGTCCTCTTCTTATAAAGACACTAGTCAGATTGGATTAGACCCCACCCTAATGGCTTCATTACAATTTAATCACCTCTTTAAAGGCCTTACCTCCAAATACAGTCACGTTCTGAGGTGCTGGGGGTTAGGACTTCAACATATTAATGGGAGGCACGATTCAGCTCATAAACAGGAGTATAGAGACAGAGACAAGGTTCTAACAGTGGCACAAATGCTCCAGTTAAACACCCCTTTCATGAAAGCAGTGTCTCAGAGACGTGCACCTCAGAGCTTTCCTAGCCTGGAGTCCTGTTGGCCACTGGAGCTTTTCCACTCAGATAAAGCATTGTTTCTAGGCACAAGCAGATCCCTGCGTTCTGATCTTACACCCACAAGGAGAGAGGGGAAAAGTGGAGACAGTTTTAGGACTGAATCTCTAAAGAAGCAGGCTGTTTGACAGAGGAAGAAGGAAAGGAGGTGATAACTAAATAAATGGTCAACCTTAGCAAGTGTCACCTGGGTCACTAGAGTGATGTTCAGTACCACACTGGGTGATCTCATATCCACGCCCACCCCCCTTGCTGGGCCACAGCCTAGTAATGGGGGGTGGGGGTGGGGTCAGGGATTAATGTTAAGTGTGCTAACCAGGCAGACCTAGTTCAAGTCCAGGATCCACAACTTCCTGGCTGTGTGAACTCAGATGAGTCCTAAACCAACTGAGTCCCAGTCTCCTCCTCTGAAAAGTGAGGATAAGAGTATCTATCTACCTCATGGGGTTGTTGTGGGACCAGATGAGATCACAGATGTAAAGAGCACAGCCAGCATTCGGTAACCCCTCAATCGACTTTTCCCAAACCTACCAATGAGCACCCTTCTCTCTTCAAAGTCTTGCCGGATCCTGGCTGCTCCCCAGGTTGCCTGTGCTTGAAGCCTGGCTAGGCCATGACTCAAGCTCAGAGGGAGCCTCTGTGGCCAGCCAGGCCTGCCTGTCTCTGGGCTCCCTGGCGCAGGATCACTGCAGTGCTGGGCAGGGTGCGGTTTCAGGGGTGCACACCTGCTGCAGCCCCTCCCATCCCAACTTCAACCTCAGAATCCTCAGTGAGGACGAAGCCATAGGGTCCAGAGTGGCCAGTGTGAGAGGAGAGACAGGAACTCCGTCCCTCTGGGTGTCCCCCGCGTCCTGGTTGGAGCTCCTGCCTCTCCTCCTCTGACAGGCAGAGATCGGGGCCCAAACCAGGACCCCAGACCTCGGCCATTGTCTGCACTCAGAGGCATCAGCACAAGCCCTGGACCTGGGCCTGCTCAGCCTCCCCCGGAGAGATACGGTCTGGAAGTTCTGGAGAAAGTCCATTTCCACAAAGGCAGTAGGATTCTGACCAGCTTCTGAGATGTAAGGGTCCAAAGAGCCCATGGGCAGTGAGAAGGTCTGCCCACCGCCAGGCCAGGCTAGGGGCTCAGCAGTCCACCCACTCATCCAGTTCTCTGGCTTGAATAAGGGCAATCAGGGCACCTGGGCCCAGGGAGGTGGGGATGATGCCAGGGGCAGAGCAGCCCTTTCTTTCTGAGGGGCAGGACCCGAGGCCCCTGCAGAGCCCCGGAGCCAGCCCCCTCCCCCAGCACCCTCTCTGCTCACTGATTCAGGCTTCGCTGGCCTCTGCCAGGATTCCTCCCCCACCCCCAACCCCAGCCTTTTATATTTCATGTTTTTCCCTGTTTTCCTTGAACACAGTGGTAGAAGAACAGTGTGAAGAGTGGGGCTTGGGTCCTGAAGCCCACACTTCCTTTGGTGACAGCTGAGGGCAACATTTGGAACTTATAAACACAAACAAAGTCCGGCGTGCCCATGCCTCCCCCCAGCCCATCTCAGAGGCCTGCTGCTGCTTCCTCCTCTCATTTACACCACCTCCCTTCCCCCTCCACTTCTGTGCTCCCCCCGCCCGACCCCTCCCCCATGGTCCCCACACCCCATCTCAAGGCCCAGTCTGTTCCACTCTCCCTCACCATTGCCCGACCCCACCTGAGACCCTCAGCAAAGACTACTTGAGCACCAGGCATTCCCATTCCAGAAGAATCTGCTTCTCTCCCAGAAAACATACCCTGAATTCCCCAGCCCCATTGCTGGGTTCCTCAAAGAGGCTGGGAGCCCTACCCACGTCTCGTTAGGCACCTACGGGAAAGAGGAAGGGCCCGGATATTGAGGTGAGTGGGGCCCAAGGAAAAGGCGAGCCAATCCCAGGAAGCCAGGGATGCGAATGCCCAACTCGTCTTGGGCTGGCTCCATCTAGATCCTGTCTATTTTGATGAGTTTTGACTCCTTCTGAGGTTGAAAGTATCAGAATTAACGAGAACAACAAAGCTCTGCACTGTGACAGCCCAGGAAGCCACAGACGCCATTTTCAGAGGGTTTGCCAAGGTCTCACCTACTGACATCATGCCTCAAATATCTCCTCCCGCTTCCCTCCCTGGGCAGTTCCAGGGAGACAGACCTGGGCCCACACACAGACGCCGTTCGTGGAATGGGCACAGCCTCTATGCTCACTGTCCCCCCAGGGCAGTGTGACATGGTGGCTATAGCCCTGGACTGGTCCCAGGGTCCTAATTTCTTCATCTGTTCAATGGCCTAATGTGTACCTTACCTACCTCACAGAATAACAAGAGGATACAATACAAAGCAGCCTACTAGTGTGGAAATAGCTTCCTATCAGGAAATCGGGGTTCTAGATCCAGCTCTGCCACTAACTTGCTGTGTGCCTTTTGGCAAGTCTCTGACCTTCTCTAGGTTCACCTGTAAAATGAAAAGGCGACATTAGATCATCTCTAGGTCCACGTCCGGCTCTACTAGTCTCCGGTTCTGTAGCATATATGAAAGCCCAGAAGTTTATCGCTAGGGGAAGGAAATCCATTGTCAACTGCAAAGTGCTATTTGAATATGGGGCACACGGCTCTCTATCGGTTTTGGATAGCAATTTCTGTAAAATGGCTAAGAGTTGGGGAGTAGGGGTACAGGGCTCTAAAAAGGCAGCTCCCCAGGGTCTGTCTGACTCTCCTTGTGGCTCCGATAAAGCTGTCTGCTAACTTTAGGAAGGCCTGCCAAACATGACAGCTATTTATGAAATAATTTACCTTGGATGGTGTAAAAGCTCATGGTAGAAACCGCAATCACACACACACATCCTGTTTGCATTTCTCTGGGCACTGTCGACTGTTCCATCACGGCCCTGCTCACTCGGAGGGTTGTGCAGGGGCTGGAGCAAGGCGGGGCAGCTCCTCCTTAACCACAGAGGCAGCCAGCTGAGCGCCAGCCTCCTCCCTCTACAGTCCTGGAAGAGGCACCCACTACCCCTGAGAGAGAAGCAGGACCATGAGGACCGATTTATGATTCTGATCGATGTTAGTTACTGTGCTTGGAAGGCTGAATCGTGGCCAGCCTCAGGGGCCAGAGACAGAGATCCAAGGGAAGACATAGAAAAATGGTGCAGAAGGGAAAATAGTTAAAAGGCCAGACATTTAAAAGGCATCCCTTTCACACAGCTCTGGAGACATGGTACCTGGAGGAGCATCTTTTCTGATCTCTGCCTGTGAATCATCTCGCCAACATCATCTCCAGTAGAACCTCTTCTGATGGTTCTTTCCAAGGGGTCTCAACAGGGTACAGGCACTATGCAGGGTGTTAACACACGTTACCCATCTCACTTTACCCTCTCAGGAGCCTTCTGATCACCGCGGGTATAGCTATTCTCGTTTTGCAAATGAGGAAACAGGCTCAGAGAACTTAAGAGACTTGCCAAGGTCAGAGAGCTCTTTCTTGGAGCCGGCTAAGGCCCAGGTTCACCAAAGGTCCTCGGAAACCTCTGCAAACACAGCTCCCCTCTACTCAGCTCGGGGTGGGGAGCTTTGCATATCGGAGGGAGAGAGAAGTTCCCTGCATGGCCCTGATCTTTGGGCTGAGGACATTGGGAACGCTGCAGAGGGCCTTGGGACAGAGCACACAGCAAGACCCCCAATCTGACTGAAGGGAGGAACTAGAGGCCAAGACAAGAATACGTGAAACCAGAAAGGGCCTCAGGTTTGAGGCCAGAGGTTCTCAAAAGAAGAGGGTGTAGTGAGAGGAGAAGAGGTTGTCGGGGCTGCATATTGGGAAAGAACTCTGACACCAGCTTCCCAGGGGAGAGTTCCAGCCCAATCCCATACTTCTATACGTGGGGAAACTGAGGCCAGGAGAAGGGAGGGAGGCTCCTCAACAAGAGTCTCCTCTCCTGGGATCAAACCATCTTGGGGGCAGTATGCACAGGAACTGTGCAGGTGAGCCGGCAGACTGCACACCCCCTGGCCAGAAATGGAACGAAGCGCTCCTAGTTTTTCTTTGTCTTTCTTGATGAAAAGGTTGCAGAACAAAGAGAACCATAACTTCCACTTCAGTTTTCATAACCCGCTAGCCGTATGTCTGGCCCTTTTGTCATTTCTAACAATAATGACAGTTCCTCCCCCTCTGGGAAGCGGATGAGGAACAAGGGTCCTTCCAAGGCCGGTGTCCCATCCCTAGTGCTGCCCCATGGTTCCCGCAGTGGCTGAGACACTCAGTTCCCAGCTCAGGCTTCTTCATCCTATTTCCTCTTCTTTCCCATCCTCAGGCCCCAGCGCCTAAATCAGGACAATAAGGGACAGGAGAGGAGAGTGAATAGGGAGGGGCTTGGCTTGGTTGACGGTGCTCAGCTGTCCACATAACCAGTCCAAGACCAGCTCCCAAGGGCTCCTCTCCCCATCTCCCCTCTTCTCTCTCAGGAGGGTTTTGTGCATGACTGTGTGTATATGTGGTGGTTGCGGGGGATTGTTTTCAGTGATTCCATAGGGTGCCTGGGCACACCTAAGCAAGCTTGGGATAAGGGGAGGGTGAGTGCGGCCATCAACCCAGGACAGGGCCCCCAGGAGCCCTGGAGGTGGAGACAAGCCGAGCTGCTTGGTCCAGGTCCAGCCCTGGGGGCAGCCAGATGCAAGATGGAGAACCTGATGCCAGGGTTGACTGCCCAGCTCCAGCCAGGTGGATCTGGGTTTGAATCTCAGTTCTGCTGCCTAAAAGCTGCCCAGCACACTGGGCAAGCTCCTGGGCCCCTCTGAGGCTGCTTCCTCCTCTGGATACTGAGAAGGATTTAGCGAGTAACTCCTATGTGCCAGGTACAGTAGCAAGTGAGAAAAAGCAGTTGTGTCCCTGGGGGTGGGGGGAGAGAGAGAGAAAACTATTAATCAAATTATCACACAAATTCACATGACAATGCTAAAGGGGAGGATCATAGTATCTGCTCCTGAGGGTGTTGTGTGGGGAGTTTTAAAGCAGTGACTGCATCTGAGCACAGAGACACCTTCTGTTACTGAAACACCAGCTCTTACTGTCCCAGCCCCTCACAAGGCACCTCGTGGGGTTGAAGAATTCGAAGAATATTTTATATTTATCCAGCGCTTTAAAGTTTTTAAAGCATTTTCCACACACATTAGCTCATCCAGTCTTCCCAATAACCCTTGGGAGGTAGGCGCTTTATTTTCTCCAATTTCTTGATGAGGCGACTGAAGACCAGAGACGTTAAGTGGCTTGTTGAAAGGCTCCAGCGAGGGGAGTCAAACTTTGGCACAAGTCCTCTGGGTTTTACATCCCTCAGCCGTTAAAGAGAAGGGGTGGGTACCGCTCTGAGCTCTGGGACAGGAAGGGGTGGGTATGAGCAGGGTTTCTCAGCCTGCGGGCGGGCTGTGCTCCGGCAAGGCCGTCCATCCGCTGCGTGACCGCCCCTCCCTCCCGGGCCCGTTCGGCCAAGGCCGGAGGACTCCTGGGGGACCCCGGCCCGGGGCTGCGCGTCCTTTCCTCCAGCCCACGCTCCCGCTTCCGGAGGGGTCTGGGCCGGCCTTCTCCGGCCAGGAGCCAGAGGCCGCCAGGCAGGCCGCCCAGGCCGGAGAACTGCCTCCGTCCGGCCCCCGGGCGCGCCCCGCAGGCGGCCCACCCGGCCCCGGCGCTGGCAGCCGGCCCCGGCGCCGCGACCCCCCGCCACTCGGGCATCGGGGAGCCCCGGAGGCCGCCCCTCCACCTTCTCGGGTTCCCGGGACGCGGCGGCGCCCACTCGCCTTCCCTCCCGGGCGCCAGGTGGCGGCGGCGCCCAAATCGCTTTACCGTGCGCTCCCCGCGCAGGAGCCGCCACGGCCTTCTCCCAGGCCCCCGGGCGGCGTGGCGCGGGGGCGGAGGACTTGGAAACTGACATACGAGGGGACCGAGTGGAAAGTAGAAGGAGGTGCTGCGAAGGGAACCGGAGGGCCAAAGTTCCCAACTGGAACGCGGGGTCGACGAGGGGTCTCTACATCCCCACCCCGCATTGCAATTTGGCTGCTTAGCGGGGAGTGTGGGCGGCTTCCCCGCCTTACCCCCGCACTCCGGTGTAAAACCCCCGTCAGTCTAGGCTCGGCCTCTGAGAGCAGAGAATCTCGCCCAGAACACACGCAACCAGGTGGGGATGGGGTCCTTGAGGGGGCAGGGGGCTGGGGCGCTGCTTTCACTAAAGCTCCTGACCCTGAGCCACGGCATCCATGTCTGTACAACACGGACAATGAAGGGAAAGACTTCCAACTGTGGAGCCTGCAGGAAGAGCTGTTCCTGTGGCCGTCCACCGGACACGTGGCGCGCATTGTTCACTAACGTGTAGGTGTGCTGGTCTCCTTCCCGTGGCCTCTCCACCCACCACCACCGCTAGAGTGAAAGTAGAGTGGCCTCTTACCCTGCTCAGGAGATAAAGATACAGTCCCTTTCGTCTGTACAGCCCTTCACAGTTTGTAACCCCTTCCTACGTACATTTCATATGAACAGTATGTGAGTCAAACTGTCTGGGTTTGATTCCCGCCTCAGCCACTCACCGGCTGGACGAAGTTGGTCACCTTGCTTAACTTCTCTGTGCTTAGTTTTCCGGTCTGTAAAATAGGGCTAACACTAGAACTTGCCTGGTTGAGTTATTGTGAGGATTAAGTGGCTAATCCGTGTAAGGGGCTTGGTCCCTGCACCCCCGTTAGCAATTATGATTGAGCCCCTGCTGTGTCTAACTCAGAGCCTCCTTCATAGATGAACTTTCCAGACCCCTCTTGGTGTCAAAGGGGGAAAGAAGCCTAAAGCAGCACCTCTCAATTTACATGAGCACATAGCTCCCCTAGCAATCTTGCCAAAATGCAGAGTCTGATTCAGTAAGTCTGGGGTGGGGCCTAAGATCCTGCAAGTGTGACCAGCCCCCTAGCTACGCTGCTGCCACCAGAGCACCATTTGAGTAGTGACATCTTAGAGCAGCAGACTCATCTAGGGGGGCTTGTTAACACAGACCGTGGGGTCCCACTCTCAGTTTCTGATTCAGTAGGTCTGGGGTGAGGCCTGAGCATGTGCGTTTCTAACAGTTCTCAGGTGATGCTTGATGTTGCTGAGGACAGAGAATCCCTCTTTTAGAGCATCTTGCCCCACAAGCTTACAGCCACTAACGTTGTCAAGCTGGGGAGTGGGCTGGGTGGTAGAGACCATTAAATAGCCAAAGGCAGCTTCTTGTGCTTTGGGAGTAAAAAAAAAGTTGGGAGGGGGCGCCTAAGTTTAGGAGCCAAAAAGACTTCCCAATTCTCCGGGAGTTAAGACACTAGAAGGAATGATCAAGGACGGTGTGGGTTCTTTCTCAGCATCCTTTAAATATCAGAGAGACAGGGACAGGCTGCCCTGCTGCTTGAGGACAAAAGAAAGGGAAGCGAGGCCCTGACGGCTCACGTCTTCCCCTTTGGGGCCCTCTCTCCCCAGACAACCAGGAGAACCGAGCGAAGGCGGAGGGCGGCAGCAAGGCCCGCAAGGAGAGGACGGCCTTCACCAAGGAGCAGCTGCGGGAGCTGGAGGCCGAATTCGCGCACCATAACTACCTGACCCGGCTCCGGAGATACGAGATCGCTGTGAACCTGGACCTCTCCGAGCGCCAGGTGCGGCCCAGGGGGTCCCCCATCTTCTGGCCATTCCTCCTTTCCTCTGCCCTCTCATCCCCTCCCTTCCCACCACTCCTCCCTGAATCTTCTTCTTTTTCTTCTCCCTCCACCCAGTGCAGTCGTTCTCAGCTGTGGCTGTACCCGAGAATCGCCCGCGGAGATTTTTAATAACACTGATGTCTGGGCTCCACCCCTAGAGACTGTTTCCATTGGTCCAGGATAGAGTCCAGGCATCAGAACTTTTCAAAGGTCCCCCAGGTGACTCTCATGTGCAGCCAGGGTTGGAACCTCTGATCTCGTTATTCCCAAACTTGAGTGTACATTGGAATCATCTAGGCTCTTGTTTAAAATGCAGATTCCAGGGCCGGCCCCGTGGCTTAGCGGTTAAGTGCGCGCGCTCCGGTACTGGCGGCCCGGGTTCGGATCCCGGGCGCGCACCGAGGCACCGCTTCTCCAGCCATGCTGAGGCCGCGTCCCACATACAGCAACTAGAAGGATGTGCAACTATGACATACATATCTACTGGGGCTTTGGGGAGAAAAAGGAGGAGGATTGGTGATGGATGTTAGCTCAGAGCCGGTCTTCCTCAGCAAAAAGAGGAGGATTAGCACAGATGTTAGCTCAGGGCTGATCTTCCTCACAAAAAAAAAAAAAAAGAAAATGCAGATTCCAGAGCTCCGGAGAGCGATTTTGCTGGAATAATGAGTGAGACTGGGATTCTGCATTTCTGATAAGTTCTCCAGGTGACCCGGATGTGCAGCTGGTTCCTGGGCACACAGGGAGAACTTCCTAGCCCTTTGTTTCGGACTTTCCCTCAGGGCGTTCCACCCACACCCATGCTCTGACATGGAGTAAAATATTTTCATGATAATAATAGTTGATAGCAGCTTTTAGTGGATGAAGCTCTCTGCCAGAGTGCTGGATTTAGAATCAGAAGACTTCGATTCAAATCCTGCCTCTACCACTTCCTAGCCCTGAGACCCCTGGGACGTGTCTCCTAGCCTCTCTGGGTCTCCATATGTAAAACAGGGTCATAACCCCACCCTGCAGGTGCTGCTGACGCTCGGATGAGAGAATGTGCAGACCAGAGCTGTCTGTGGTGAGAGGTGCTTTATAAATGTGCCTAAGGATCAGGCTGGTGATCCTCTGCTCCCAGACCCTTGGGTAGTAGAAGCCAGAGGGAGCGGGTGTTCGCACAGGAGGGGCGGGGCATATGAAGGGGGTGGGGCCAGTGCAGAGTGACTTATAGAACTTGTACCCGGGTCTGTCCCACTTTCTGTATCTGGAGACACGAGACAGGCTTCTGGGTAGATTGGTGTGTCCTCTCTTTGGCCTCAATTCCTGGAGCCTTTGGAGCAGTGGGGAGCGGCAAGCAGAGATTCGAACTGAGGTCCCTGGAGCCCCACCCTGGCTAGCTTGAGCATCACTATGGGGAGGTGGTCTCACCTGCCTTCAAGTGACTGGGCTCCTTTGCTTCCTCCGTCAGGTCAAAGTGTGGTTCCAGAACCGAAGAATGAAGTGGAAGCGCGTGAAGGGCGGTCAGCCCATCTCCCCCCACGGGCAGGACCCCGAGGATGGGGACTCTGCAGCCTCTCCAAGTTCAGAGTGAGATTCTCCGTGGAGAAAAAGACTGAGGACTAAGCCCCCTACCCAACTACCCTCACCCTAATCCTACCTTCACCTTCTCCCATCCACCCCAGGACAGCCTCTCACATCTTGCAGTGACTCTTGGATATGAAGCTGCGCGGTGTTCCTGGGAGCCTTGAAGTTTCCCAGAAAGTTCTGTCCAGCATTTCTCTCTCTTAGTGCCCCTTCCCCAGTCTTTGCTTCCCACAGTTCTCATGGAATCATGCAGTGGCCTGATCGGACCCAAATGAATCCGGGGAACAGCTCCAGGGACTCTCCTTCTCAGGGTCTCTTGGCTGCTGCCCACACCTCCTCCTACCACCTTCCTCCTGCACCAGCCAGGCCTCTTCCAGGTCTGGACACCACATGGCCTGCTGGGAGAGGAGCCGTGGGACCAGCTGGTGACTCATGAAAATGCTCCAGAAGAAAGGAAATGACTGAGACACACACACACCCTAGACCACCCTTCCTTTCTCGGCTCTATATCTGAGGCTTTGGGGACCCTCGGTTGTCCCAAAACCCCAGGGAAAATCAGTGTGAGGAAGGTTGAAGACAGAAACTCAGCTGCTGCAAATCAGAAACCAGTCCCTGTCTGGAAGTTTGCTGGCTCAGCAGGCAAGTTTATGAGCACTGACTGGAAGAAGACAGTCTGAAAAACAGCCTGGTGTTGGTCTCCGTGGTCCACACAGGCCCGTTCACACTGGCTTTCCTGGGTGGGGGAGAGTGGACCCAGGAAAGCACCTGCTTCTTCAGAATCAATTCAGGGACACTACTGGGAGTGTTGAGCAGCGCCCCAGAGCAAGAGAGCAGCTATTCCTTTTCTGGCTTAAAATTTCTGGATTGAAAACCTATCCAGATGCTCACATTATTGAGTTGAGGGCTGGAGAGTGTCCCCTCTGTTCTGAGAACGGAGAGATGATACTGGGGCTGTGGAACCCTGGAGAGAAAGGTTCTCCCGCTGCAGCGTCCTCTGCTTTCAAAGGACTCTGACTGCAAATGGGGACAAGCAAGCAGTCCCTCCTTCTCCACCAGATGCACCCAAGCTCCTCCTACGCGTTCCACAAATGCTGTTATTATGGGAGGAGCTGCTAAGTTTCTGTGTGTGGACGGCCCAGATCCTCTGGGGGGACACTCCAGGACTGATGGCCAAACAGCCTGAGGTGACTGAAGCCTCGACGAGAGAGCCCTGCCTGCCTCCATGCTCTGTCTCCCAATACCAGCCGGTGTTGCAGGGGAGGTCAGCAGAGGAGGTCAGCGAGAGTTTGGAGCTCTTGTATGTAGATTTCATCATTCACATGTAAAAAGAACCCCACCTCCCCATCCCAAAAGGGCAAACGCTGTGGAAAATGATTGCCAAATAAGATGGCTGGTTAGAGCATGTGTAATTTTTTCTAAAGCATACTTCATATATTTTCTTAAGATTACATCAAGTTAACTGTGCAAGGTCAACTTGCTTAGTAAGAAAACTCTTGGAGAAATAAAATCCATAAAAAAAGCAATGTTCCCAAGTCTTTTGCCTTGCAGAGCTAAGAACCACAGCTCTGTGTGCAGGCCTCTGATGTTCGTGTGATGATCAGCCAGACAATTTCTAGAAGCCACGAGAAAAGGGAGGAAATCATCTAGAATAAGGTATCCCCCTTTAGGTTATTCAAACTGTGGGGGTGCAAATATAATCACTGTCAAAAGGAAATCTTTCCTCCCATGCAACTGCATTGTCTTCATTTCCTGTTGCAAAATTTATCTTTCAGTTTCTCTAACCTATGGCTTCTCAAATAGTCCAAGTTCTATAAACAAAAGATGAACTCTTTTGTTAATAAAGGAATCTTGACCATAAACTAACCATCCCTAATTTTTAAATTCAAAGTTTGGAGGGTTTTGTTTTTCAGGATAAAACAATATACACCAATAGTAATAAAAATGACACAAGAAAAAATGTCCCCAATTCTGTGTCTTTTTAATTAAGAAAAAATTTGTCTCACCAAGATGTCAATAATGGACAAAATAGGACTGGCTAGAGAGAGGGGAAGTGGGGAGCCAGAAGAGGAGACCTGGCCAAGATGTGGCACCAAGGCAGTCCGGGCCTGGGTGGGCAGTGACCAGAAATGACGTTATCAGGAGCTGGCGGAGTAAAGCAGATCCACCAAAATCAAGGCGCCAAAGGGCAAGTTCAGGTTCAAAGCCAAGCAAAAATGACACCCTCAAGCACTCCAACACTCCCTCCTAACTCAGCTCCCATGGCTTCAAAGGACATCAACCTCTGCTGATTTTCCTTGTCTCCAGAATGTTCCTTCTCTGTCTCCCATGCAGGCCCCTTTCTCAATGCTTTTGCCCTCACTGCTGGTTCCCAAGTTTTCCTCTTTCTGCCCACTGCCTTCCCCGCTTCACGCTCTCCCCGGATGATCCCATGTACCTACATTTTTTTTATTGTGGTAAAATATACATAACCTAAAATTTTAACCATTTGTAAGTGTACAGTTCTGTGGCGTTAAGTACTTTCACATTGTGCAACCATCCCTCTCCAGAACTTTGTCATCTTCCCAAACTGAAACTCTGTCCCCGTTAAACACCAACTCCCTCTGCCCTCCTTCCCTCAATCTACCCACCTTTATATAGTGTTTGTGTTGGGCACTGTTCTAAGTGTTTTACATGTACGAACTAGGTTAATTCTCCTAACAATCCTAACAGGTAGTACTACTATTCCTGTCTTACAGACGAGGTAACCAAAGCAGAGAGAAGTTGAGTAAGCCGCCAAGGTTTTATAGCCGGTTAGTGGTTTTTGGTAGAGCGTACAATTGGGGCCAATTACTTTCTTCCCTCTCCACCGGGAAATATGCTCCCTGACCACTGCCGTATGCTGGACCTCCTGTGGTGTCCTTCCCACCTCATTGATGGCAGGCTTGTCCATGTGACCAGCTTTGGCCAATGGAATGTGAGCAGAAGTGCCAAGTGCCCTGTCCATGCACAAGTTTTAGAGTCATCATGTGGTTCTGCTGTGGTGCTTTTCCCTCTGCACGAGGCTGAGATGGGGGTTCCACCATTAGCCTGGCTTCCAGAATGAGAAAGACATGGAGCAAAGCCAAAGCTGACCCACCACCTTCACATATGTCAGTGAGGATATAAAAGTGTGTTGTAGGCCACTGGGATTTGGGGTCATTTGTCACTGTAGCTTGTGAAATATGACTACTCCAGTTATGACACTGAGATTTGGATCCTGGCATTCTGGCACTAGGCCAACACTCCCCTACTGGGCTCTGGGACCTTAAGTTTTCATATTCCTTTGCCTACTGCCCTTTGCCACCAAGATGACTACAGGCATCTCAAATTCAAAATATCTGAAGGGGAGTCTCCATTCCCCCGATTAGGCTGGCTCATCTGCCTGCATTCTGAATTGTCTATTTTAGTTGGTGACACCACAGCTTACCCATTCACTCATACTGGAAACCTGGGACACATCCTTGGTTCTAACCTCTTTGCTTTGCAGAACCAGTCACCTGGTCCTGCTTGTTTCACTTCCTATGTAGATATTGCTCATACCCACTGGACTCTTTGTTTTCCTACCAGCATTGCCTTTCTTCGGGCTGTCAACACCTTTCACTTGAATTGGAATCTCCGATAGCTCTCCCTCCTTCTGAGCTGAAGCACCTCGAAGTCCATCCCCTACAGCAACCACACACACACAAATCCAACCTTGTCACCCTCCATTTAAAACCTATCTAGGGGGGCTGGCCCAGTGGTGTAGTGGTTAAGTTCGCACACTCCAATTTGGCAGCCCGGGGTTCACCAGTTCGGATGCCACTCATCAAGCCACACTGTGGTGGCGTCCTACATACAAAATAGAGGAAGATTGGAACAGATGTTAGCTGAGGGACAATCTTTCTCAAGCAAAAAGAGGAAGACTGGCAAGAGATGTTAGCTCAGGGCCAATCATCCTCACCAAAAAAAAAAAAAAAACCCCACACACCTATCAAGGGCTTCCCATCACCTACAAAATGAAGTCCAAACCCTCCACAGGCCTCCAAGAACCCCAAGCTCTGGCCCCTGCTTACCTCTTCAACCTCCTACCACCACCTCCTGCCACAAAATCTGTGCTCCAGCAGTACCAAGCCATTCACCCTCCCATAGACACCCACCATGTGATTCCTCTCCTACATTCCCTTGCTCATTCCCTCTGTTTGGAATGCTCTCTCAGACCTGGACCCCCCAAGGACTTAGCCATTCCAGGAGCACTTACAGCAACAACTTGAGAGGAACACAGAGGAAGTTTTAACGTGTTTAAATATGGCCTAATTTTCAACAGTAGGCTGATGCCTGACATCACAGGGCAACATTAGCCAATTTCTAAAATCAATAGAAAAAAATCTCTTTCAATGTGAGAATTTTAATCTTCCCAATAAACACAGTTAATAAGTCCATTGAGGAGAGTCTGGTCATGAAATTAAAGGTGCACGCACACGTCACTCGAGTGTTTTCTGGTTTCTTTTGACCTCCTCCTTCCCTTCAGCATTGGCGTTTGATTGGCCAGTGCTGGGTGAACAGTAGCTGGGACGAGCTGCGCCTCAAATTGGTAAAAATCCTCTGCTTTCTCTCGGGTGCAAAGCTGTATGCGAGAAGCAAGCCCACCCACTGGCGACTCCCTGATGAACCAGTGGCTGTGACCAGAGATGGTGGCTTGGTAGGAATCCGGACAACCAAGAATTCCCAGACAATAACTTTTCAGTAATGGGTTCCTCCATCCTTGAGAGAACATCAAGGCGGAGCAAGTGTGTGGCTGCCCTTTGGAGAGAGGCAGAGAGATGCAAGAGAGACGAAGGGAGTAGAGAATCCATTTCCAAATGAAAGGGCCTGGGGGCACTCAGGGCTTTGGAAACCTGCCCACCTGCCTGGGCCAGGCTCTGGATGGAGGCATGTATTTCTGAAGCTTCTATTCAAAGAAGAGAGCTGATGTCAGGCCGAGGTCCTCTCTTTTCCGATTGGAGCCCCAAAGTGCCACAGTTCCAGGAGAACCCGTGGTAGGTAGCCTTCTTTCCTTGCATTGAGTGGAAATGCTTTCCATTAAGAGCTATGTATTTTCCAGGCAGGCTGAGCGGCCTGTACCAGCTAACCCCTTACAGTCACCAATGTGGAAATGGCCAGTGGTGTCCCCTCTTGGCCACCACAGCGCTGGGCCCTCACCATGTTCCTTCTCTTACTGGTTGCACCTTCTCAGTCCCATTTCCTGAAAATCCTGAATAGACACTCTCAAAATATCTCAAATCCACACCCTTCTCTAATGCCACCATCACCCCTGGCCACTGCTATCCTTCTATCCCTGTCTTCCCACCTTGTATGAGTTCCTTTACGGCCCTCACCACAATTTATCATTCTTTTATTTGTTGTTTGCTTATTCATTTGTGGTCTGCTTTCCAAGCTGGAGGGAAGAAAAGAGGATGTGCGTCTCTGGCCATTTTATTCCCAGCTACTAGCATGATGCCTACACATCATAAATGCTCAATAGATAGTTATTGCATGGATGGATGGACACATGGATGGATGGAGGGATAGATGGACAGACAGATGGATGGATAAATGGATGGACAGATGGACGGATGGATGGATGGATGGAAGGATGGATGGGTGGGTAGATGGGGGAATTGTTAAATTAGTGGTATCTCCTGGCTTCACAGCTCCCAAGTGCCCATTGCTGGCCACGTGGACCGTGTAGGGAAGCTCTGGCCCAGAAGCTACTTAGACTGGCTGGCTTGATGCAGTCCAGGCCTTTAGAGCCCAACAGCTCTGGCTGGCCATGCCCTTGCCCAGGAAAGGGGCACTGGACACTCACCCTGTTTCTGTAGCCCAGGGGAACTGTCTCTGATTCTGGCCACAGGACCACCTGCCTGGTGGGACCATGCTGTCTCAGGTTGTCCGCCTTTAATAATCTCTGCATTGCAGGAGGAGAAATCCCTTACTCCTTATCACCTTCCCTCCCCCAGCTCCCACCACACACACACACACACACACACACACACACACACACACACACACACTCTCTCTCTCTCTCTCTTTCAGCTCTGAGCCCTGTCTGAAGTCTGAATGAGCCTCTCCCCTTTGACCTGCAGTTGCGAAAAAACAGCATCCAGGTCCTGACCACTGACAACAGCAAGACTCAGAGGCGTGCCTGATAAGAAGCTTGTGAGCAGCTCTAGTGTGTCTCTGAGGGTGATGCTTAATAGCTTGAAGGTGACATCAGGGTCGGGACTAATATCCGATTGAACAGAAAGAGACATGACCTAACTCGTCTCTCACCATGGGCCTGGCTGCAAGAGCTTCTCTTTCTTTATTAATTTCCTAACTGGAGCTGCTGGCTCAGGACTCCAGCTTGTCCCAGAGCTGGGGCCCATGGCTGGGCTTAACTCCAGCGTTATTGGGAAGGGAGCAGGCTGGGCCTGTCTGAGAGCCACTGTGAAGGGCAGCTACCATAGTCTGTGCTCAGCTTGGCCAGAGCCCAATGGTCGGTTTTCTCTACCATCCAGCAGATTTACCACGCTTTGAGAAAAATCCAGAAAATTCAGAGTCTCTAAAGAATTCCTTGTGGTACAGAAGAAAACTTGCTGCAGCGTTGCCTCAAGCTGCACGCTTCCCCAGTGCCTGGAAAGGATGGTTTTGTCTGTGTTTTTAACAATGATTTAAAACCAGTTTTCCAGGAACACAAATCCTGTCTAAAGCACCCAGCACACCTGGCTAGAGAGCTGCAGGCCTGTGTCTGAGCTGGCTGCCTGCCTCGTGGGACCACACTCTCCTCAGGTTGTTCTGCTTTAATACTCTCTGCATTGCAGGAGGAGAAATCCCTTACTCCTTACCACCTTCCCTCCTGAAGCTCCCACCACACAGACACACACACACACACACACACACATGCACACACACATGCACACACACACGGGCTTTGGAGACTAACAGACTGAGGTTCCCACATAAGCCCTCCCAGAAATTGGCTGTGTGGCTTTCATCGTCACTTAACTTCTCTGAGCCTAGTTTTCTGATGCCAGTGGTCTGAAGAAGTTGTGGTGCTTGCAAACATCTGTTAAAATGCTTCTACACAGTAGAGGTCATATTTTACTCACAGGCTGATGGGAGGATTAGATTCATTCATTCATTCATTCATTCATTCCACAAAAATATTTCTTGAGTGCCAACTATGTGTTAAGTCCTGGGCGTGGTAAGTGGAGACGGAGCCAGCCTGTCTCTGGGACAATGGGGTCAGGTCTGCAGTGCACCTAGCACAGGGCCAAGCTCAGAGTGGGCCCTCAGTAGGGTGAGATTCTCTCTCTCTCTCTCCCACAGACACACACACCCACCCCATGTTCTAGACAGAGTTTTCTTCTCCTTCCACAGGGAAGCTGCAACCCAGTGACAATAAAAGCACGGAGCAAGGAGAAGGAGGCCTGGGTTTTACTATGTACTCTCTTATTCATTTGCTATGTGACTTTAGGCAAGCCACTTACCCTCTCTGGGCCAATCTCCTGACTCTGTAGAAACAGAGCATTCTAATACCATGCTCTGCCTCGAGTACAAAAGATAGACACTGTGGGCAAAATGTTTTCAGAGCACCAAGCTGTCCAGATAAGAAGCACTGCTGAGAAGCAGTAGGGGATAGAGAGAAGGTCAAGGGCTTGGAGGATGCTGAGTCCAGATTTGCTTCTGATGTGTTGGCCCAGAGCAGAAGCCCCATCCGTGTCCACACTGTGACCACACACAACAGCCCCAAGTGCACCTGTGATAGCGATTCAGCTTTTGAAGCATATCCCCCACCAAAACACACACACTCCATGGGAGGCATCGCTTGGATCTTGACCCAGCGGCCTGGCACTGGGGAGGAACAGCTTCTGTGGAGGTATCCCTGGGAGGGAATCAGAAAGTGGGGGCCCAGGGCACTGTTTGACTGCATTCTCCTAGGGAGTCTTGCAGCGGCTCTAGGGCCCATAGTCCTCTCTCGCCAGCCCACGCCCCCTACGTTCTCTGTTCCCTCAGCACTGCCCCCCAGGACTCCACTTTTCCTTGCCAGAATGTCCAACCAGTGAAAGACCTAGGGCAGGAAAAACCAGGCACAATGGCCTCTTTCCAGCAGCCTGCTCAGCCTGCAAGATCCCTCCAGGAGGGGAGACCAGGGGCTGAAGTCTTGTTTCCCCTGGGAGAGGGTAGTGAGGGCCAGTCCCCTTCAAATGCATTTTCATCCTCAGCCTCTCCCCCTTAAACGGTTTCCTCACCCACCTTTTCCCTGAAAAACCTGAGAAGCTATTCCAGAGCCTGGGGGTTCTGAGAAGACTGCTGGGAGGGTGAGGGGCGCTGGGGCGGCCGAGGCCTGCAAGGCTGGAGGACCCCTCAGCCAGGACCAGGCTCTTTCTGCTCAAGAATTTGTGGCCCTTCTGGGGGCTGCGGCGCAGGATGCAGTGCCTTCATCCCCCAAATCCCCTCCATGCGTCCCCCTACAGATCTCTGCGGAGCAGATGCCAGGGCTGGGGAGGAGGACACAATGCCCCTCTTTGTTGGGGGGATCTGGGCCGGCAGTCAGCGGAGGAAATTAGACAGCGCTCCTGACAGCAGGCTCTGTCTGGGGTGTCTGTGAAATATGGGCCAGAGGGCCTCCTTCCCGGGACCAGTTCATGGCTGCCGCCCACCCCCACCCCCGCCTTGGGCCAGAGGACACTGCCTGTTTGGAGAGAAATGATATACGACACCCAGCTTCCTTCCTTCCTCCCCTGAGGGGCTTAAGGGAGCTCTGAGGGCTGGAGGGAGCCATGATTGCTCCTGGGAGGTGAAGTCTATGCATGTGCGTACACACACATGCATGGGTGTGTGAATGGGTGCGCATATGTGTATGGGTGCATGCGTGTGTACATTGTGTGTATGTTTTCTGTGTGTGTGTCTATTCACTCCGTGGCCAGAGGAGCGAGTTCAAAATGCTGCCCCCCCACCAAAAAAAAAAACCCAAACAAACAAAATGCAGGTCAAGATGGCTCCGTCTTTTAGCCTGCCTGCCTTTGCCCAGACCGGGACGAGGGCCCTTAGGACCTCGGGCCTAAACACACTTATTTAGAGAGCCGTGCTGTGAGGGGAAGGGGGGGCAGCTGACCAAGCCCCTGCCCTCTGATTTCATCCTCCAAGGAGCCACCTCACACGGAGGAACTGTTTTCAAGATGAGCACAGCTCCCGCCTCCCGGAGGCTCCAGGGAGGGTCCTAATCCAGCCACAGCCTGCAGAGCTTCCAGTGGCCCCTGAGCCATTTGTCTTCGAGGGAGGAAATGGGAGGATATTCCCACCTACCCGCCTCCTTTGCGGCCAGCCAGGCCCCTACATCTGGGCCACAGCTGGCCACGGAGCTGCCCTCACAGGCCTGCTCTCTCCAAATGACAAGAAGACAGAGAGCTGTCAGCAAAAAGCATCCCCACTCTTCAGCCAGCAAGGAGCCATAACAGACAGGCCTCAGTTTCCTTATCTGTAAACTAAGGCCAGGAGCAAGGGCAGCCTTGCCTTCTGAAAGGTCTGCGGGGAGAATTAAAGAATAGAAAGTGTGGAAATATTCAGTCAACGTGACAGGGCTGTCCCAGGCTGGTGACTAGTATTCGTCCAACATATATCTGCCAGGCGTGTGCTACAGGTGACACGGCAGGGGCGCCATGAGAGAGGAAAAAAATGGTAATGACGGCTTAACCAGTGAGCCAGTGAAGCCTTCTCACTCTTGCTGCCTGTTGAGGTGCCCATTATGCAGATGAGAAAACAGAATTTGGAGGAAATTGCCCAAGGTCACACGCCTACTTTGTGTACGAAATCATGGCACCTTGCGTTGTGTCCTTTGGGCTGTCGTGTGGGACTCGTTATAGAGCCCTCAGGTGAGCCAGGCTGGTCAGCGAAACTGGGCCTGAGCTGCGATGGGGAAGGGAATCGGTGTGGTCACATGCAGTGGAGCCTCGGGCTCAAGTTCCTTATGGTCACGTCCCAACTAGTTTCTGAGACTTGCGCACTTCCCTTCCTCTTCCCCGTCCGCCGAGGAGTTAGGTCTTTGGAATGAGATTCTGTGCTTTCTCTGCTCTGCTATCCTGCCTCCCCTGTCCTCAAGGAGCCTGGAGCATCACCCGGGAAGAACCAGATGGCTAAGTGACACAGGAAGGTGTCATATGATTCAGTGGAAAGAATCTGGCCTTTAGAGTCAAACTGATCAGGTCTGAATCCTGGCTCCACCTCTTCCTGGAGTGGGCGCTTGGCCAAGCCAAGGTTTCTAAGCCTCAGTCTCCTCATCTGAAATGAGACTCCTCCATGGGTCTGAGCTACTATGAAGAGTAAATGAGTTAACACGTGTGAAAGATCCCAGACCAGCGCCTGGGCTCAGTCAGGGCTCAGGGAGAGTGGATTGCCTTTCTCTTCCCGAGGAAAGAAGTGACATATGGGATACAAGACTAGTGAGTCCAGGGGAGGATGAGGTGAGCCTCATTGGCTCTGGCAACCAAGCAGAGAAGGACGGAGAACAGGAGGGAAGCTTCAGTGAGCCAGGTCTAGAAAAGACGGCAGAGAAGAATTCTGATGAACGGGCTGTGAGTCACTGGGAGAAGCAGAAAATGCGTGTTTCCTCCCTATTAGAGGAATCCTATGAACAAACACCACCAAGGGCAGAGCTGACAGGATCTTGGAGACCATCTCATCCAGCTCCTTTGATCCTTGGGGAAACTGAGGCCCAGAGAGAGAAGGGACTAGTTCAAGGTCATAAGGCATTCACGACAGACTCCTGACTCTGTCCAGTGCTCAGTTCACTTCCCAGGAGGCCTGGGTGGGGCCCCAGGAGACCACCTGCTCCTGTCGGTTGGAGGTCAGGAGAGGGACGGGAGAGAGGGCTGGACCAGAGACAGCAGCCGAAGCCGGGGCTCCCGCCCTTCTGTCCAGGGCCTAATGTCCTCTCCACTGGTCAGACCTGCCAGCGGAAGCTGGCTGGCCAGCCCTGGAGGTCCCTATCTGTCTAGACTGCTTGCTGGCCCATCCCACAGAGAAACTCTACTCCAGGGGGGCTGGAGTGGGCAGGATGGCCTTGGAGGTCCTCGACAGCTCCGGAAGTCTGCACACAGAGTCTCTGGAAGACTGAGAGGTGTTGTCTCTGCAGAAAAGCCGTCGGACATTTCTGTGTGACGGTGATACAAACCATTCCTTCCTCCATAATCACCCTCGCTGCAGCGCTGGCTCAGGGCAGACAGCCTGCCGTGCACGGGCTTTATTTTCAAATCCCTCTTGCTTTTTTTTACATCCCTGTGAATGCCTGAACGCCCAGGCAGAGGAAAGCTCTCGAATCCGTCCTTGAGTGTGCTGCTGGTGATGTGATGGCCCAGACGGGACCCTCCGAGCTCTGCGGCAGGAACAAACCCCCTGCTGATGTAATTTAAAAGAATAACCTTCCAATTTTCTCATCTCCCTTTGCTGGATACACCTTATCAAATGACAAGAGAAGCCAATGTTTGGTTAAATGGTTCAGAGGTTAATACTCAACAGATGGGAGGGTTTTTTTCTTTTTTCTCCCCCCTTCCAGGAGATCTGGTCTGCTCCTCTTGCTGGATATATGAGGCTGGGGGACCCAGGGGCATTCTTCCCATCATGCCCTTCGAGGGAGCCCATTACCCCCCAGCTGTCATGGGCCCTCAGGGTCTCAAGCTATGTCCACAGCGCCCCCAGGATGTCACTGCGGGGCAGGGCTAGCCAGGGCTGGCTGCACCTGGGAAGGCAGAACTGTCTATCCTGTAAGGTACCAAGGTGGGCACAGGGCAGGAGACAAACCCATTTCCCTACATCATGGGGACGCTCTTCTCCTGGTTTAAAAAATAAATAAAAAATAAATCCAGGGTGGGTAGTAGCAAGGGGAGAACACTTACCTTCTGCACATGGTTCTGCCACAGGCCTGCTGGGGGACTGTCGGCAAATCTCAGGTCCTCTCTAAACCCCAGCATCGCTTCTACAAAATGGGAAGAAAAGCCCCTTTTCCTTCCCAGCTTCACTGAAGTGGTGGGAGGATGAAATGAGCACCTGTTTGGGGCCAGTTCTCCTGGAAGCAGACCCTGGAACAAGGCTTTGAGGGCAAGTGGTTCCTTTGGGAGGTGAGGCCAGGAAATACCAATAGGGAAGTGGGGACTGACGCAGGGAAGGGAAAGAAGTCAATGAAGGGCGTGTCACAGCATGTTGCCCACGGTGGGCAGTTGGGGACAATTGCACAGGGGACATTGGGAAACCGTACGGACTGAGCTGTCCGATGCGGCACCACTGCCCACGTGTGGCTATTGAGCACTTGAAATGTGGCTAGTCTGACTCGAGATGTTCCGTGTGAAATACACACCAATTCAAAGACTAAGTAAGAAAAAAGAATGCCTAATATCTCCTTAATTTTTCTTGTTTACACATTGAAATGATAATATTTTAGATATATTGGGTTCAATAAAATATATTATTAAAGTTAATTTCACCAGTTTAGTTTTACTTTTTTTTGTGTGTGTGTGAGGAAGATCGGCCCTAAGCTAACATCTGCCTATCTTCCTCTTTTTGCTGAGGAAGACTGGCCCTGGGCTAACATCCATGCCCATCTTCCTCCGCTTTATATGGGACGCCTGCCACAGCATGGCCTGACAAGTGGTGCATCAGTGCGCGCCCGGGATCTGAACCGGTGAACCCTGGGCCGCCGCAGCAGAGAACGAGCTCTTAACTGCTTGAGCCACCAGGCCGGCCCCTAGTTTTACTTTTTTTAATGTGGCTACTGAAAAATTTAGAGTTACCTGTGGCTCTACTTCTATTGGTCAGAGCTGGTATAGAACGTGAGTTATCCTGCATGAACTCCAATTCAGAGCTCTGTTTCTAAAAATAGTAAAATATCTAATAATAAGAATGTTAAAATGTCCAACATGATGACTACAGTTGACACTGCTGTATGGTATATTTGCTAAGAGAGTAGATCCTAAAAGTTCTCATCACAAGGAAAAAAACATTTTTTCTTTCTTTTTTTTTTGTATCTACGTGAGACGATGGATGTTAACCAAACTTACTGTGGTAATCATTTCACAATATATGTAAGTCAAGTCATTATGCTGTACATCTTAAACTTATACAGTGCTGTATGTCAATTACATCTCAACAAAACTGAAAGGAAAAAAAGAATGTTAACATTTCTTGAATGCGCCCTCCCACCCAGGTGCTGTGCGTCATTTCATTAAATCCTCACAATAACACCACGAAGGAGCTATAACTATCATCCCCATTTTACAGATGAGTATACTGAGGCACAGGGTGACTAGGCTTGGGAACGCAGCAAACAAGGGGCAGAGTTGGGCGTCAAAGCCAGGTCTGTGAGACCCCAGCTTCAGACAGCTGGACTCGTCTGCCTCCATGCACAGCATCCTTAGCTTACAGGGTGACGAGGCTGCTGAGGTTCTTCCTCTCCATCAGACAAGGTGCTGGGGGTACCTTTAAGAGCCCAGGATTCTGAAAGCATTACGATTGTGCTCTACCACCCCAGTGATTTTCCATGGAGACATGGCCACACCCATAGAAGCGGGATCTGAAGAAAAGAGGCAGGTGTTAATAGAAAGCAGGCTGTGGGCAACAAAATCACTCAGAGAAATGCCAAGTCCTTCCCTCCACCCGACTTCCCTTAGCTGAGGCTGCTGGGTGGTTTCCGGGGGTAGATGTGTGGTCACCAGTGGATACTTCAGTTGCCACCTCAGGGCTAATCTCTACTCCCACCGTATTCCAGGAATAGGGTCAAAGCCCTGTGGAACTGTGAGGTGCTGCTGATCTACCCCTGGCTGGGAGTCACGAGACTTTCTCTGGCTAGCCAACTTTGATCTGTGACCTTGGGCCAGTAACCTCACCTTTCTGGCTCTCTCTTACATCAACTATAAAATCAGGTCCCCTCTCCCTAGCTCCATGAGTCTGTAAGGATGACCTACACACAGTCCCTACTCATTCCCTCCCCTTCCTCCTCTTCCTCTTCTTCCACCTCAGCATAGCAGCCCCCAATCCAGGACTGCAAGGGATGTGAAGGGGAGGTCTGTTCCCAAGCCCCTCGCCCCATCTCCACGTTCCCCACAGCACATCCTCACAGCCCACCCCCAGACTCAGGAGGCAGAAAGCCCTTAGATACCACCTTCACAGGGAAGGAAATAAAGGCCCATACACAGCCAGGGCCTCACACAGCCCAGTGGCCAGGCAGAGACCAACCCGTCCTTCAATCCCTGGCTCTCAATTCAGTTGTTGCAATCCCCCTGTTGAACTGATCAGTGATCAAGGGGCCACCATCCTGCTTAAAGACCAAAAGTCATCAAGACCCCCCCAATTCCCTTTAAGCCAAATCAATACACTTCTATAAAACACCTACTATGTGCCAGACTTTGGCCTCTAAAGATGAACACAGTCCAGACCCTGCCCTCAGAAGCTTCCTTTCCGCTGGGGGAGGAGACACCGGGCAGATACCTACAACATGAGTGACAGCAGCTGCAGGAGAACAGCTGTGGTTTTGGAGTTGAAACACCTGGCTTCCAGCCCCAGGTCCACCGTTCACCTTTGTAGAAGGCGTAACTCTCCGACCACAAACTTCAGTGTGGGAGAAGGAAAGCTTTATTTTCTACAACTCAACTCAGTGTCTGCTTTCAGGCCTGATCCTGATAGGCTGCAGAGAACTTGAACCTCAGTGTTTCCGTTTTCTTCCCCATGTGCCCAGGTTTGTGCCACAGAGCCAGACTTTGACCCAGGGAGAGGGGGGCATGTGGACTCCAAGGGCTCTGTCCTCCCGGGTGCCTGCTGGAGTGCCCACTCTCTTGGTGCCTGCTGCGCCCGAGGTAGGCTGGGGCCCTGGAATCTCTCATCTGTGTGTCCATGGCCTGGCTAGTCCACCTGCAACAGCCAGCCTTCTGCCCAGGGCTCAGCCTCCTGCACCAGCTGCACTGTCAGGAAGTTGCTTAAAAAACAAACAAACGGGTATACAAGACACTTAAACAAACATGTATTTGAGACACTTGTTAGTTTATAATGGCTTATGATTTGGGGGCAGAAATTCTTATTTTTGGAAATGTATGTTCAAGCGTTTTAGAGTGAGTTGTCATGGTGTTGTAATTCTTTCAAATGGCTGAAATCATTCGGCAGTTTCCTATAAAGTTAGACATACACTTACCATGTGATCTGGCAATCACACTCTGCTTTCGACTCTAGGTTTCGACCCTAGAGAAATGAAATCTTACGTTCACAGGAAAACCGTACACAATGTTTATAGCAGCTCTGTTCGTGATTGTCAAAAACTGAAAACAACCCAAATATCCTGCAGGAGGTGAACGAATAACTGGTACGTCCATATGGTGGAATACTACTCAGCAATAAAAAGGAAAAAGCTGCTGATACACTCAACCACTTGGATAAAGCCCAAAGGTATTATGCTGAGTGCAAGGAGCCAGTTTCAAAAGGTTACGTACTGTACGGTTCCATGGATACAGCATTTTCAAAAAGACAAAACTGTAGGGATGGAGAACAGATCAGTGGTTGCCGGAGGTTATCAACGGGGGGAGGGATGTCTATAAAGGAGTGATATCAGGGGGGTTTTGAGGATTGATGGAACTGTTCTGTGTCCTGATTGTGGTGTGGTTACACGAATCAATACATGCATTAAAATCCATAGAACTGTACACCAAAAGAGCCAACTTTCATGTATGATTTAAAAAATCTATCTATCTAGAAAGAGAGAATGAAAGAGAGAAATGAAGTGAATGTGGACTGTTGTTAGGTCCAGGGGGTGGGATACGTATTGTACTAGTCTTTCTGTTTTTCTGTACATTTGACATTTTTCATAATATAGAGGAAAGGGGGAGGAGGACCCCCTCTGAAGGGCCGGCCTGGCTGAGTCTGGCCCTCAGACGCCCTAGTTCCCCTCCCCTGGGAGCACAGGGAAGCAGTCATGCTCCCAGAGGCCCGAGTAGGTGTGAGCTCTCACCCTCACATGCTTGGCCCTCAAGAACTGACAAAGTGCTTTCCAGGTCAGCCCCCCACCAGGTTGCTCAGCATTTGACCAGAATCTTCTGGTGCAGGAGAAACTGTACATATCTGGCTTCTTACTTGTTACATGCTCATTCCAGAGAGCACGTGGATCGCTTCAGGACCCCTGCTCGGTGGTGGTGCTCCCTCAGGACTCCCCACACACACATACTCAGTAGCCCTCTTCTGGGCTCCCCCTCCACTGCACACACGTGTCCCCATGGCGTTTCTCACACCTCAAGGTCACTGCCTCTGGAACAGGAAGAAAACAGCCTTGTTCCATGAGAGGGATTGCCGTCTGAGTGTCCGGCGGGGGACAGGACTTCCCAGTGTGCTCTGGGGCCCACCTCCCTCAGAATCACCCGGTGCTGATTGAAAGGCAGTTTCCTAGGCCCCACCCTGGACCCATCTAAACCAGACTCTCTGGGAATGAGATCCAGGAGTCAGCATTGTAACCAAGCTCTCTACATGGAAATCTAAGAACCACTGGCCCAGGAGAGCAGTACAATTCCTCTATAGGTGAGAAACGCTCCTCTAATGGGCCCATCAGGCTAGGAAAGAAAAACTTCCCCCACTCTCCTCCCTAATCCGCACCCAGGGCATAGCCCATATTAGAGGTCAGAAAACTTCTGTAAAGGGTCAGATAGTAAATACTCTAGGCTTGCAGGCCACAGGGCCCCTGGCACAGCTATTTGTCTCTGCGCTTCTAGCATGGAAAACAGCCCTGGGCAATATGTAAATGAATGGATGTGGCTGTATGCCAATAAAACTTTATTTATGGACAGTGAAATTTGAATTTCATATAATTTTCACAGATCACAAAATATTATTCTTCTTCTGATTTTTTAAAAATCACTTAAAAATGTAAAAACCATTCTTAATAGGGGCCAGCCCAGTGACGTAGTTGTTAAGTTTGCGCGCTCCGCTTCTGCGGCCTGGGGTTTGCAGGTTCGGATCCCGGGCGTGGACCTACTCACTGCTTATCAAGTCATGCTGTGGCAGGCACCCCACATATAAAGTAGAGGCAGATGGGCATGGGTGTTAGCCCAGGGCCAATCTTCCTCAGCAAAAAGAGGAGGATTGGCAGCGGATGTTAGCTCAGGGCTAATCTTTCTCACCAAAAACAAAACATTCTTAATAGATACAGACAGTAGATTAGTGATTGCTTAGGACTGGGGGATGGTGGAGAGGGGGCGTGACTGTGAAAGGGGGTGGGCTTTCTTTTTGGAGTGATGAAAATATTCTAAAATTGGTGATGGTTGCACATATTTGTGAATATACTAAAAACACTTAAAATGGGTCAATTACATGGTATGTGAATGATATCTCAATAAAGCTGTAAAAAAACAATTCTTGGGGTGGTCCAGTGGCATAGTGGTTAAGTTCAGCACACTCCGCTTCAGCGGCCCGGGGTTCGAGGGTTCGGATCTTGGTCACGGACCTATACCACTCATCAAGCCATGCTGTGGCGGCAAACCACATACAAAATAGAGGAAGATGGGCACAGATGTCAGCTCAGGGCCAATCTTCCTAACCAAAAAAATATATATACCTTCTCAGCTCACAGACTGTATACTAACAGACAGCAGGCTGGATTTGGCTCCTGGTGTAGTTGCTGACCCCTGGCCTAGATAGGAAACGTTTAGTCAAACAAGATTTTAACGCTCTGCGTAATAAAGAAACACTTTAAGGGGGAGGTGGAGAAGAGACGGGAGGAAAGATCTGGAGGAGACAACTTGAAGACAGACCAACGCCTGTGCTTGAGAGCTAGTTAGGGAGGCAGGGATTGGCTGATCAATATTTGGACCAGGGGTTGCAACCTACGGTCCACAGGCCAAAGCCAACCTACCAGCTGTTTTCGTAAGGCCTGTGAGCTAAAAATGGTTTTTACAGACGATCATTTGCAATCGATGTGATGACAGGGAACACTAATTTTAACACCAATTAAGCAGAATGTTGTACCCCCTAAAAATAATTCCAGTCTTCTCATTAGTAGACCTGTATTACAAAGAAATTTACTCAATTATTATTATGCTCTAATCTCATTAAGAAAAACTTCGTGGAAGTTTGCTTTCTCTGTTATATAAGTATATACATACTGTGCTTGATTTTCCCTCTTGGTCCATAAAGCCTAAAATATTACTATTTGGCCCTTTACCAAAAAAGTTTGCTGATCCCTGGTCTAGTATGGATGATTTTCAACTTCAAGTGGCTTCCTGTCTGGAACCCCCATAGTGCCTCAATCCTGGAGTGAATCTGTGAAACGCACACGCCTGCCCCGTGCTGGTGGAGCTCGGCAATGACCAGCAGTGGGTTGGAGGAGGCCCCAGACAGAACTGGGCAGGTGCAGGGAGACTGAGCCAGGGGAGAGCTGAGAGAGAAAGTGCACAGAGGACTAAATGACCCAGGAGCCCACAGAGACAGTGCACTCACCCTGAATATTCTAGAGGAAGGTGGTGCTGGAGAGAGGAAGGGAAAGGACTAGATCCTGGTTACCTGAATGGGGCCATATGGGAACAGATAGTTGATTACTTCCCACCAGGGGGTCAGCCCCGGAGGGTGAGAACAGTGTCTTATTCATCTTTGTTCCCACAACGAGCCCAGCCTGGCACGTATTGTTATTTGATAAACATCTGATGCATGAACGAATGAATGAATGAATGTAGTTGACCTGAGTGAAGAGGTTGCTCAAATGGTGACTGGGACTAACCTCTGATATGTGCTCCCAGCCCCTCTCCCAGCCACTGGCAAGTTTTGACAGCCTTGACCAAGCTATGTCCCTCAAGATGTTAAAAGGTGGAAAAAAAATGTTTCAAGGATAAATATGTTTATGAAATGCTGCCTAGGGGCTGGCCCCGTGGAGCAGTGGTTAAGTTTGTGAGCTCCGCTGCGGCGGCCTGGGGTTCGCAGGTTTGGATCCCGGGCGCGCACAGTCGCACCGCTTATCAAGCCACGCTGTGGCAGCATCCCCCATATAAAGTAGAGGAAGACAGGCATGAATGTCAGCCCAGGGCCAGTCTTCCTCAGCAAAAAAGAGGAGGATTGGCAACAGATGTTAGCTCAGGGCTAATCTTCCTCACCAAAAAAAATAATAATAATAATTAAAATAATTAAAAATAAATAAATAAAATAAAAATGCTGCCTCGTGAATCCCTTTCCTGGAGAGTCTCAATATTCACTGCACACTAACTTATTAAAGGCCCTGCACCACTAGCTGTTCCGAGTGCGGGAGGGATCTGGGACAGTTGCTCAGATTTCCAGCCACTCTGCCTCAGTTGAGCGCTCACCCATCTCCCCAGAGGTTCCAGGGGTCCCCAGTGGCACCCTTCCTGAAATTCAATATTCGGGCAGTGCAAATCAGACTGCCCCTCAGCTTTCCCCACGGCTGATGTGCGACTGAGCCTTCTTTTGTTGTATATTGTTTCCTCTCCTGGTCTCCTTGTTCCTATGGGTTTATGCCTTGAAAAAAAAAAAAAAAATCTTGTTTTAGTGCGATTTTGGTTTGGGAGGAATAAAAGTTGATGTGTGCACGTTCATCTGCCATCTTTAAACATAAGAAAAGCAGGGCTTTGCCGGAGATCGGGTCAGGCGGCAGAAAAGGCAGGGGAAGGCAGATGTGAGATGGGGCGGGGGGCTTGGGAGTATCTGTGCTAGTGCCTGGGAAAGCAAACCTGTAAAAATACAGAGAAGGTCTCTCCCTCAAGGGGGTCGGTGGGTGAGAGATAAGTGGATGATTTTTTTTTAAAGTGTTAAGTGTGCGTGATAGAGAGAAGCACAGTGGACTACAGGAGCCCCTGTGAGAAGTGGTCGGTCCAGCCAGAGAGTGTGGGTGCGTGTGTGTATGTGTGTGTGTGAAAGCTTCCTGGAGGAGGGAAAGCAGCAGGAGCAGCGTTTCGGAGGCAAGGATAGCACCACAAGGCGTGCGGAGAGGACAGCGTGACAACCGCAGCTGGAGAGGAGGCGAGGAGAGGACAGGAGGGCCGTGAGCACCGCATGGAGCTTGGGCTTATCCTGTGGGTGATGCAGAGCCACTGAGGGGTGACCTGGTGGCTCACTTGGGCAGCTGAGTGGCAGATGCGCCCAAGGCGGACAGCACTGGAGTCTGGGAGACCACTTAGGCAGCTGTTGCAAAATTCAGTGAGAAAGGATGAGGCTCGCACTCAGGCAGCAAGCAGATTCGTGATGGATCATTGGGGACGGAGTCAAGGAGGTGAAATCAGTGGCATGCGAGCTGGGGCGGAGGGAAGGGGAGGGTGGCCTCATGGAAGACTCCCAGGTTTCCAGCTCTTGTTGGCTGCTAGAGGAGAGAATGGATTATCCCTTCCAGCTCCCCTCCCTCCTGCCCAAAGCCTGGGATGACCCCCCCAGACCATGAAAAGAGTGTTGGCTCCCCTCCCTGCCCCACCTTCCCTCCTCCAACTGTTTGCCTGGAGTCCCCTGGGAAGAGAGAGAGAAGGAGATGAAATCATGGAACAAAGAGGATTAGAGCCACATTTCTTCCCTTCTCTACAATGGAAAACTCTAAGTTTGTTGGGAGAGGGGAGCATTTAGGGGAGCAGGGGGGAGCTTGATGAGGTTATGGTTTTGAAATGGGAGCCGTCGGGAACTGCCAATCTGACGGGTGACAAGGTTCTCATTTTTCTTTCTTCTAAGTAGGCGCTCTTCTTGGTTGACCCCAGTTTAGAGCCTCCTCTGCCGAGATGAGTCTGTCCTGTTATATCCCCAACCTACATGTGCCTCTTTCCACCTGGCTGCCCACTTGCCCGGGCACCCAGAGAGGAGCAAGTTACCACTTCCTAAAGGAGAAGGGGTTCCCCATGGCAAGAAGGGCGCCCAGCGAGTAGGAGGAGCCAGATGTGGGGTTGGAGGGTTTGATTTCATGTCCAAGTTCTGCCACTTCCCAGCTATGCAGACTCGGACAACTGCCTTGACCTCCCTGAGCCTCGAGTCTTCCTGTGTAAGTGAAAATGATCAGACCCAACTCGTAGGATTACTGTGACGACTAAACAAGATCGTGTCAGCGGGCGGATAAGAAGTGCTTTGGAAACCAGGCCCATCCCCAACAATTGCAGGGCCCAGAGCAAGAGTACAGATGGGGGCTCACCTGCACATGTCTAAATACCTAAGACCTAAAAATCAAGGTTAACAAACTCTGAAATGAAATGTTTTATCCTCCAACTTGACAAATATTCTCTCATAACAAACTGGAAGGCCAGGTCTGAATTCAGAGTTCCTGGACTGCTTGGACTTCACCGTGGAACACCACGGCATGGGGAAGCCGGCCTCTGGTCCTCGTGCCCACAGCCCATGCCCCGCTCTCTCCCCACCGCCAGCTCCATCTGCACAGCAAGGGCTTCATGCAGACGCGTGAGGATGGCCCAGCCCTAACGTCTAACCTGCAGACACACACATACACACACACACACACTGCAAACAGCTATGTACCTACAGGTACACACACTGGGGGCATCTGGGAAGGTTGGATTTGGAGGAGAAGCCCATGCAGATCCTGGAAGAAGACTCAGAAATTCCTGGGTTCCAGGTACGCCCACGTATTGTGGGGGGGGGCTGTTGGCTCTAGGCGGGCACATCCCCTTGGCCCCTCACGCTGTTCGCCCCGTGGAGAGGGGCATGGTGGGAGGAAGCTGAGTGCTCAGTTCAGGGGCCCCTTGTGCCTGATCTAAGGTGGTAGGAACTGCTCTAAACTCTAAAGTGATAATGAGTAGGAGCGATTATGATTCTCCCCCAAGGTTTTGGTATTTCTTTCTTAACTCTCTCTCTGATTCTCCACTCCTCTCTTTTCTATTTTCCTTCTGAAGAATTTGGGGATAATTTACACGCCAGCTGGTTAGAGAAGTGGGAGAGTAGCTGCCTTTGGGGACAGATGAACCAGGATGCCAGGAACTCTTGGGTAAAGTCCAAGGCCTCTTCAGGCCTCAGTGCTGCTAAGCATCTCTCTTCCCACATCTCTGGAAGACTTAGAGGCTTGTAATTTATTGTCTGAAAACAGAGAATCCTTAGAGCCTTAGACAAGAGCATGGCCAAAAACCTGGGGGGAAAAATGCTCTGAGCACTCACCAAGCACAATGAAAAATGTAGTGCTGGACAAGGACCTTTGGAGCAACATGATGATGCCCACCTGGACAGGAGATCCAGGCCCAAGGTTGGGCTCAAAGCCTTCCTGTCCCATGCCCCCAGGAGTGAGCTAGCACACCCAGGCCCTGGTAAGCCTGGAGTAGAGAGGAAGAGGCCACAGGGAGCAGTGCAGAGAGGATTGGATCTGGACCGAGAATCAAGAACCAGGTGCCTGGGCCTGGCTGGAGGGAGTGAGAATTCTGGGGAAGAAGAATATGGACTCTGAGACCCCAGACCTACAATCAGCTTTACTAATCCCAGCTACCAGCCGCTTGAGCTCAGGCTGTCCTTTCCCTCTGAGCCTCAATTTCCTCATCTGTAAAATGGGCATAATGGTGTCTTCCTCACAGAATGGTGATAAGGATTTAATTAGATAAAGCTGGAGATATGCTTAGCACTGTGCCTGGAATGGAGAAAAGGATCAATAAATGTTGACCATGCGATAGTTACTGTGATCACAGTGCCTGGAAAATGTCAGTCAGATGCTAGTTGAACTTGTATGACCTTCAGCAGATCATGTCCCATTTATGGGCCTCAGTTTCCTCATCTGAAGAATTTCTTTTATTCTCTAGAAACATTTTACTGTCAATGCCCAGAGTTTCCTGGACAGAAATAATAGCTAACACTTGCAGAGCACTTGCTGGGGGCCAGGCGCTGTCCAGAGCACTTCAGACCTATGACATCATTCCGTCCTCACAATCCCCTTTAAGGGGACTTCGATTCCCCATCTGGCAGATGAGGAAGCCGGGACACAGGAGGGTTAGGGAATTTGCCCCATGTCACCCAGCGAGACCCAGGAGGCTGACTTCAGAGTCCATCCTCCTGCTGTCTAATCTATGGTCCTTACCTGTCCAGATGGGCGCCATGCCTCTGCTGGAGCCACCAGGCGGTGCGTTTTGACTGATCCCGCTGGTCAATCCAGCCAGCTCACTGGTTTGGCTGATATTCCCCACACCAAACTAGTTATGGGGCCAAATTAGTCATTTCAGCCCTTGAGTCAAAGATCCTGCCTCAATGTGTTTACTTTCTGACAGTGGCACATCCCTTTGCCTCTGGGTTTGAAAGCATCAGTGGTAGGAAATGTTGAGTTCAAATTAAAATGGGAAAATGGGCATTCCTGCGATCATTTACATCTTAACCAAGCACATTGACCCACCTTGTCTCATGAGCACTCGCCATCACGAGGTGAGATACACAGGTCTGGGGATTGTTATCCCATTTCGCAGATGAGGAAACCCAGTCGAGGGCAGAGGGGTGCAGTCAGTTGCCTGGGATCTCACAGCCTGCTGGTGGAGGGCGCAGAGGCGAGATTTGAACCCAGGTCTGCCGGGGCACCATCCCGCATGTATGCTGCTGCCTGGACCATTCCGCCACTAACACTCTCTGAGGGGCTTGGAGCCCCAGCCACTCGGGGCATCACCTTGAAGGGTGGGAATGGCTGCAGACCATTTGGCTGGGCCTCTCCCATTTGCTCTGCCTTTTGGCAGTGATCTGCAAGGCTACATTAAGCGTTCTTTTCCGAGTTGTTTGTGGGCAAGAGAAGCCTGGAAATTGCAAGGAACGAAGGCACCTGGCTCCCCGCAGACGATTTCAGCGTCCGTCTCCTCACCTTGTTTATTTGTAAAATGGGAACACAGACACAACTGGTGTATGTTTTACATTAAACCAAATAGGAGCTTGCGGCATTTCTGTCTGCACCTGAGACATGTTTATACTGCTGGGTCCATTATGAATCTGTTTAATATCCTCCAAATTCTCTGAGTCCTTCCATCCCTGCAGCAAGGAAGTGGATAATGCCCACACAGGGAAGAAATTTCCAGGCGTTCAGACCTTAAGGTACATGAGTACTCTTTTTTTTTTTTTTTTTTTAGGGAGAAAACAGTCTGTGGCAGAAAAGTTAAATTCTTCCTGTTCAAAATGGTTTTTCCAATGATCCTTTCCTTGTAGGAAATTGGTTAGGTCCTAGAGAGATGCCAAGGAAGCCACCAGCTATGGGAGCCTGTGATCCACGCTTGTGGGAACAGTGTCCCTTTGCCCTGGGGAGCCTGGGATGGGGACATGGAGGTGAGTGACCCTCCAGGGCTGAGAAAGACTTCGGGGATCTGTATCCAGGAGCTTGAGGTCACCTGAGGGCTGCCTTGCCTGCTGGGGGCTCCTGGGAAGTCAGCATCAGACTAATCCGGCCGGATTGGGAACAGGCTTCCCACAAGCCTGCTGGCAGGAGCAGCTCCCTGCTTTCTGGCAGAACAGAGAGGTATTATTTTAGGGAGAAAAATGAGATTCTTGTTATTGCTTTATTCCTCCTGCAAAAATGTTGGTGTGTCCCAGCCAGGGCCAAGATGAGAGGTGAGTTGGTGCCAACAGAAGGGTGAGCTCATCGCATGTGGGGATATGAGGTGTTTCCAGCAAGGCACAGGGTGGAAAAAAAGCTCCATGCTCGGAATCCCAAATCCCTTGTCAAAGCAGAACTCTTTGACCCTCCCACCACCTCCCTCCTCTATCAGCTAGTCCCTCTGTCACCTTCCTTGTCCATCATCTTGCTCCTCCGTTATCTGAGCCCACTCCCATTTGATCCCTCTATCTTGTTGCATATCTGACCAAACACTCCCCCTCAGCGCCCTTGAGTGTCTGTGCACGTTCTCGTTTGGAGACTGCATGAAGGGAAGGGCCCAGGCTCTGGAGTCTAGGAGACCTCAATTCACATCCCATCCCCACCACTTACTGGCTGTGTGGTGTTGGACAACGGTCTTCACCTCTCTGAGCCTCTGGTGTTTCACCTGTTACCATATTATCTTGCAGCTAGATGGAAAGTAAATGGGAAAATATCTAGGGCATAGTAGATGCTCATTTAGTATTTCCTTCCTCCCTTCCTTCCCACAGAAGCAGAGGATATTGTATAATGAAGGAATTGTGAGACTGAGATTTATGAATGTCAAATTCCCACAGGACTCTGGGAAATATGTGGTCACAGGTTATCAGTTGTACTTGTCACCAGAGTCCTGGCATGGCCTAGGGTTGACACAGTCACTCTGAACCAAACCCAGAATTAAGAAGAGGGGTACCACGGAGCTAGGGGGAACTCCGCTGGTCTAAGCCGAGAAAGAAACAGTGTGGCCAGGAGCCCAGGCCAGAGAGGGCGGGAAACAAGATGATACTGGTTGGATAGAAGCAGCCTGAGAGTTGGGGAGCAAGAAACTCCATAAAGGGGCCACCAGGTTTCAGATTCAGCTTCAGTTTCAGCTGAAGTTGTACCAGCTGAAAATTCTGAAAGGTGAGAGTGCAAATGTGCAGGGCCCGTGGAATGAGTCGCCTGTGGAAGGACACAGAGCTCTAACTGGCACTTTGGCTGCCTCAGGCAAGGTCCCGAAACACACCCTCAAGCCAATTTCGATTTTCCATCTATGAATCACGAGAGGGGTATTATTAACAATGGGCCTCTGGAAACTTCCTATGAAAGAGCCAAATCCCTTTGTTTCTGTGTCGCCTGAAGGAGCACGTCTGCTATCAGTATGTAAATTTTGCAACATTTAAAATTTTATCACTTTCTGGAATTATCTTTTTAAATTTCACATCCTCTAAATATCCAGCCCCATGGGCAAAAACCCCAGTTGGCCTGCCCTGCTCATGGCTGTGGTAGGGGGAGGTGCCTCTGTGATAGAAACCGGATTGGTTTATGTCTAGCTTCCTGGATTTTATTTCTACTTTAACTTCTCTTTGTAGTTCATGAAACCTTTTTATTTTTTTTTCAAATCCATCCTGTCTCAGTTTTGCTAACGAAAATCAGAAAAGGGATTTGAATCCACACTTTGGTGAATGAGGGACAACGGGTAGACAAGAGGCCTTTAAGGGGCTGGAGTGGGGTGGCAATGGGACGAGTGAGTGACCTTGTATGGGTTGAGGTACAAGCTAAGATGCTGGAACAAACAAAAATAAGGCACAGGAGAGAATTTCATTTTTCTCTCATGCTATGGACCAGGGTTGGCAGGTAACCAGGGCAAACTCCAAGAGCTTGTCTGGACACCCAGATTCCTTCCATTGTGCTGCCCTGGTCTTCCTTAGGGTCTTGTCATCCAGGTGACCCCACATTCCAGCCCAAGGCAAAGAGGAGAGAGGAGGGGAGGGCAGGCAGCTTCCTCATACAGTTGTCATCGGAAGGTGACTGTAGCTTTTCTGCTTCATCTCATTGGCCACAGCTTAGTGATATAGCCACATCTAGTTGCAAAGAAGACTGGGAAATGTGGCACCCAGTGGGCCCCATTTGCCCACCTAAAACCTGGGGTGCTCTATTACTAAAAAGAAAAAAGCGGCAATGGATAACGGGGACAATTGTCACTGTCTGCCATAAACTCCAAGAGGAAAGTGATCAGGGTCACAAGTGGAACTCTGGGACCAACAGGCACTCTTGTAGAGATACTCACCGAGAGAATAAAGGAGGGTCTGGGCTTTGTTTTAAGGGAGGCTGTGGTAGAGCGAGGCAGGAGAGTGGGCAGAATATATTTCTCCACCCCAGTAACGTTGGGCTTGACCATATGACCAGTTTTGGCCAATGGGATGTGAGCAGAAGTGATAGTGCTCCAGTTCCAAGCCAAAGCCTGAAGGGGCACTGTGTATTTCTGTTCCTGCCATTCATCACGAAAGGGCACATCTCAAATAGTGGCTTGCCCAAGGAGATGAAGAAACTTGAGGAGCAAACCTGAGTCTAAGCCTGGAGCCAAGTACAAGTATGGTTGAGCCCCAGCAGAGCCAGCCGACCCACGGACTTCTGAGTAGGGAGACATATGAACGCTGGCTGTTTTGGGATGGCTCGTTAGAAAGAATTATTGCCGACAAACTGATTAGCACGGAGGATACGGCACCCTCTAATCCCTGATCCTGTCCCCTTCCTTCCTCCTACCCACACTTCTTCAGTTCGTTAACTCATTTAATCAACAGTCATTCACAATACCCCTGTCATGTGCCAGGCATGGCCCAGGTGCTGGGGCTACAGAAACCTTAGGGCACTTCCAGCCTAAGGAGAGGGAGAGATGTATAAATAAATGATGCTGCAACATAGCACGATATTGTGATTGATAATAAGAAATATATATTTGATCTTTGTCTCCTTCCTAGCACAGAGCTCCCAAAACCCTTGGAATTTTCTAAGTGATGAGAGTAGTAAATATGTCTTGTTATGTGAATGAAGTGACTTTTGGAAAGCCCCTGGGTCACCTAAGAATGGGGGTTGGTCACCAAAGGAACCGACTATGTTATTGGAGGGTTGGAACTTTCAGTCCCACCTCCCCTGACCTCTGGGGTGGGGGTGGGGGGGCTGGAGATTGAGTTCAGTCACCAATGGCCAATGATTTAATCAATTATGCCTATGTGGTGGAGCCTCTATAATAACCCAGAAGGACAGGGTTTGGAGAGATTCCAGGTTGGTGAACACGTGGAAGTGCTGGGAGAGTGGGGCATCTGGAGAGAGCACGAAAGCTCCTCTCTCCTTCCCATATACCTTGCTCTATGCGTCTCTCCGTCTGGCTGTTCCTGAGTTATAGCCTTTTATAATAAGCCAGTAATCTAGTAAGTAAAACGTTTCTCTGAGTTCTGTGAGCCACTCTCAAAAATTAATCAAACCCAAGGAGGGGTTCACTGGAACCTCCAATCTATAGCCAGTTGGTCAAAAGCACGGGTGACAACCCGGACCTGCAATTAGCATCTGGAGTTGGGGGGGTGGGGTGGCATTCTTGTGGGCCTGAGCCCTTAACCTATGGGATCTGATGCTGTCTCCAGGTAGATAGTGTCAGAATTGAGTTAAATTTGTGGGACACGTGGTCAGTGTCTACGGAGGATTGAGTTGTTTAGTGGTATGGAAAAACCCCATACATATTGTAAGGGTAAATACTGTAGTCAGGGCCTGTGCGAGCCGCTGGGTGAGGGGGAAGCTTGGCACAGGGCTATGCGGAACGGCAGAACCAGATCAGCTCTCCTTTGCTTCCTCTTGCTCCCAGACCCCACCCACAGCCCTCCTAGCCATCCAGAAACTTGAGGCCTCGACCAGAGTGTGTGCTAGACTCCAGGAAGTGCTACAGAAACAGCTGTGAATTGCAGACAGTTACTGCTCTTTCACAACAACAACCAATACTTTCTGGGCACTTACAGGAGCTACAGCGCCAGAGAGGAAAGGCACATGCCCTGTCGTCAAGTCGCTCGGTCTCCTGGGGATGACACTGAGCAGACAAGTGGTAATAACAACCAGACACAACCTAAAAGTGCGTCTGTGCCTCTGGGCAAATAATTTACCCACTCTGAACCTCAGTTTCCTCATCTTTACCGTAACATCCATCTCTCAGGGTTTGGGGAAGATTTGATGGGAGTGCACATGCAGCATGTCTGGTACAGAGCCGGGCACAGTGTAAGCCAGCAATCAATAGAAGGCATTCTTTGCTAACTAACTTGTGTGAGGCAAGTGGTAAAACTGTATGGAGAGAACACAGTCGTCGTGGAGTGGTTGAAAGAGTTCAGGCTTAAAGTCCAGCTCTGCCTCTTGCTCCTTGTGTAAACCCGGGCCAAGTGCCTACCCAGCGCACAAGGTCACTGTGAGGGAGAGTTGGACTAGTGTGACGTGCAGGGCAGATGGTTATTCTCATTACTAGACTTGTAGGATGTTGTTGATCAGCGTCACTACCATACCAAGGGACACCTTCTTGCCTATAGCGTTTTTTCTTCTTTTGAATTATTTCCTTGGGACAAATTCAAAATCCTTTCTCCAACCCTTTCTGCAGTTGTCAGATACAAAAAAAGCAGGGAGCAGTAAATCTCACAGCAGCTGGGGCCCAGAACCAAGTCATGGCAGCTCCCCTGCTAGGAGCTGCCTGCAGTGGGTGATCTGGAGCTGCTCATTCTAGCTGAGGCTCCTGTGCCAGAGATGACCTCATCAGGAAGGACAGTCCTCAGCATTGGGGACGGGAGGGGTAGGGGGTAGCAAGACGTTTTTAGCCTCTTGGGATTGCTACCTCATCCTAAGGGGAAGAAAAACTGGTACAAATGCAGAAGGCAGGCTTGCCCAGTAGTCCTTTGAGAACAGTCCAGAAAATTCCCACGGGAGTGTATGTATCACATCTCAGAGTGGAGTTAGAGGGAGGGCCAAGTGTTAGGGTTGGGGCCTCAGCCTTGGAATCTGCTGCATGAGAGGAAGTGCATGAATCAGTGTGGAGAAAGAAAGCAAAGGTCAGAGAAAGGGGCAGCGTCCAGGATGGGGGCTCTCCCCTGGATAGGCTTCAGGGGATCCTGGATCCCCAGAATTTTATGCAATATTTTGTGTGTGTGATCCAGATGTCAGCTAAGATCGATCCTTTGAGTTCCAATAAAGTCAGCGCCCACCCAATCCCACGTGCCCCCCTCCTAGCCCCTCCAGGGGTTCTGGGATCCGGCTAATGACTTTCCTGGTTTCACTGGCTCCACCGTCTCCCAAATTGGTTCAGTTTGTGGATCATCTCACCACCCTGCTTGTTTCACTCTGGAATGACCGGGACATGGAAATCAGCCCCTCTGCGTGACTATGACGCACACACAAAATCACTCATATACAAGTATGTTGCAGACTAAAGGTTCGAGGACAAGCAAGGTAGAGCAGACGTTCGTTTTGTTTCGATGTTGTTGTATTTGTATGTGTGTTGTGTGTTTATTTCTTATCTGCCCAATATCCCTTTCACCATCTGGTAAAAAATGGAGAACTGCTTTTCCCCAATTCCATGTTTTTGGAAGTGTCGCCATATACAGCATCCCAGCCCACCAACCGTGAGGGTGAGCACCTGACCCAGGCCTGGCCCAATCCAATTAAGGTGCCTCATCTCCCAGAGGCTGGGGTGGCTGAGCCGGCGTGAGGTGGGCCTGGGGCCATTTCCCAACTGTGTGCAAGAGGCCTCTCTACAGGAAAAAGAATGAAGCCAAGACCAAAAGAAGCCAAGCCAAGAGAGACCAGAGAAAAGGGAGGTGTCCTTTGAGTCCCTGAATTCACTTGAGCCAATGTGCGAGTCGCCCCATATGAACAGCGCTCCCTGGAGTTGTGCAAGTCAGGGGGACCATGGCTCCACTGTCAACTTCCCAGTTAGGGGAGTCAACATAGTCCATGTTTCCAGGTTTCTTTCTTAAGAAATTTGAGTTGAGGTTTAATCTCTTGCTACCAAAAGACTCAATACAGACAGGGTTTCCATCTACTCTCCCTTCCTGGTCCTCAAACCTCTAGCCAAGTTTGCAGCACGTTTTTCGGTATTTAAGTCTTGGGGAGGGGCTAATTTCCATGTCTGTCTGCCCATCCGTCAGTCCGAGTCAACCCAGAGCAGAAGGAAGGCAGTAACTGCCGGGTGTGAGATGATCCCAAACTGAACTGTTTTCTTGTGCAGAGCAAGTTAGTCACCCCTCTGTTCTGTCCCACCTTTCACAGCCTGCCCTGGGCCTAGAGCCCCATCAAGTCATTTTTCAAAAGAAGGCATTTTCTTTCCCAAAAGGAATCTGGATGCTAAAATAATTATATTTTCATAGTATGTGTGTATTTTTTTTCTATGTGTATTTTTCTGGAGAGAGGATTGGTAGTTTTCATTCAATTTTCAAAGAGCTCCATGACTCAGAAAACAAGATAGAAAAAAAAGGTGACAAGAGTGGGGAAGTAGAGAGGTCCCCATACTTTAGAGCAGGAGAGAGATGCACACTGCTGGATGGAAGCTGGAGTCAGACACTGCTGTTCTGAGGACAGAAGGGTCCTCAGAGGTTTTCAAACATCCTCATCCTTTTGTTCAAACAAAATCTTACAAGAAAACCCAATCTGTGAAACTGACAAACGGAGGCAGGGAAGGCAGTGAAGGGGAGGGGAAGCCTTGACTCTCAAAGACCCTAGAGAGGTCCTGAGGAAGGTTTTGTGAAATCTTTAAGACTCCTCGATGTACACTTTGTAAAATCCCTAATCTAGCCTAATTGACTCATTTTACAGATGGGGAAACTGAGGCCCACAAAGAATTGAGTTGCTCAAGTTGTCCAGCTAGTTGTGACATCACTGGGACTAGACTGCAAGACTCCCAGGCTCCAGTGGCCAGGACTCTGCTCTTCTCTCTGCCTGGGAAAATGTGAAAACCGCACTTTCTGCCCCAAAAGCTCAAGGTGGGCCCACAGTCCACAAGCAGGGGCCTGTCGCCAGTCCTGTCAAACGCCCCCCACTCCAGCCTTTCTGGGCAGGACACTGGGGTTCTCCTTCATCCAGGAGAGAGTTGTGGAGGAGGGGCCGGAAGACGCCTCCTCGCTCAGCTGGCAGCGCGTGTCCAGGCTGCGTGTCATCTATCAGGCCTGAGGAGGAGCCAGCGTGAACCTGGGGCCCCGGGGAGCAAGATGTGCTCGGGGCAGAGTCCCAAGACTTCTCACTTTACAAGGATGGAATTTCACGTCTTGTGTATTTTAATTAAATTTTTATTTTTATTGAATTTTAGCTAAAGTACCCCCACTCCTGCAGCTCACTCATTGTTATTAAAAACCATGACAAGATGAGGAAAAAAAAAACGCTGTCCGAGCGGCAAAAATGAGGCCACGTTTTAAAAAAGATCTGACCGCATTGTACACTTGAAACCCACTCCCAGCCTTCGAATGCTGATTCCGCCCCCGTGACTTCACAGATCGGATTTTAAGTCTGTGGCTTATTGCTTTCTGAGCCTCCTGGGGCTTATAGGATTATTCTGGATTTAATCCTTTAATAATTTTTCCTCCCTGCTGTCTGAGGCCTGGTTTTCCAGCTGAAATCAGCCTGGGTCAAACAGATTGCTTCCAGCCCTGATGGCCTCCCCTCTCAGACTGCTGTCCTCCATTACTGTAAGAAAGTTAAGGAGATCTGTGGAAAGATGACCACTTCTGGGACTTCCAAAGAGAAAGGTTAAGGTGCCCATTCTGAAGCTCCGGTGGAGAGGGGGAGGCAGGCATGCTAAGGCCTGTGCCTGAAGCCTCACACACGTTATCCTCTCTTCCTCACCACAGCCTTGGAGGTGAGTGTCATTATCCCCATTTTAGGACAAATAACATGCCTCAGTTGACACAGGTGGTAAGAAGCACAACTGGGCTTTGAACACTCGCCCGCTGATCTCGGGAGTTTCTGCTCTCTGAGCCACACCAGCTGCTGGGCACTAACCCTCTCCACCCCAACCGCTGTCCCTCTTAGCTGAGCATGTGGCTAGACGGGGACACCCCTGGAATGGGGAGTGGAGGAGCAGAGCCCTTGCTCAGCGAAAGCAGCCCTGGCAGCAACAGGGCGAGCGATGCCCCAAGCTGGTCCCCCTCACCCACATATTCTCCGGGACAAGCAGGTGCGACCCAGCTCTGAGTGCCCTGACTGAGCAGCCACTGTCAACCAGGCAGGAGAACAGACGTAGAGGAATGAACAAGACACCCGCCTGGGGCAGGAGCCTGACCCATTTGAACCAACATAACAGGCCGTGATGTTGCTGCCATGTGGGAGCCCAGGGCAGCCAACGAGCCTCTGACCTGCAGAGGTGGCCCCATTTGGACTCAGTCTTGAATGGATGAGTTGGATGTTGACCAGCAAAGAAGGAACAAGGGGACTGCTGAGCAGGGGCGACAGCTACAAGCAAAGGGGAGGAGGTATGAAAGAAATGGTGCATTGAAGAAACTATAGAAAACAGCTCTAAGTGTGGAAGAGGAAGGGGGAGCTACAGAGATGATTAAGGTATAGGATGAGTCCTCATAGTTTGGGGCAGGGGGTGAGATCTCGCCCGACTGTGTGGTTGGAGCATACGGTGGCAGGAAAGGCGACTGGTATTCAGACGTAGCTCAAAGGAAGGGACAGAGTCCCCGGTGTCCTCTCCTCATCTTGCATTCCCAGGTCTCAGAGGGAGAAAATCGAAATCCTGACTCCCCATTCCTCCTTCTGGCCTCTCTGCTGGCAGCTGAATCAGTGGCCCTCCTGTTTCTGGCTTTCTGGGAGGCCTGTAGGGAAAGGGTGGGGGGTGCACTCATTCACTTCGATTGAGGTGATCCCCACTCATGACCCGGAGAGCCCCAATAACCAGCCCTCCTGCCCAGCAGCCCCTCTTTGGAAGACAGCAGCCAGGTCCTTAAAGGGCAGGCTCTGTCTGCCACTCTCCTTCTTCAGCTGAGCTCTGCAGCCAGTAAGTCGGTTCTGTATTCACGGTTCATTCAATCAACAAACCTCCAGTGGGCAACTTCACTGTGCCATGCACGGTGCTAAGCGTTGCGACATAGAGATAAAAAAGACAGTCCCAGCCCTCCCTGCAGCAAAAGGAAAAGACAAATAAACAGGTCCTTGCAACCCAGCGGGATAAGTTCTGTCAATGGAGGTGCTCACAAGGGGCTTTAGCAGCACTAGAATTCCTGGGATCTCATTAGAAATGTAAATTTGCAGGTCCTGCTCCAGACCCATTGGTACAGAATCTGGGGGTGGGCCTAGCAATCCGTAGTTTAACAAACCCTCCAGGTGATTCTGATGTAGGCCAATGTTTGAGAATCAATGAGCTATAGGAATACAGAAGAGAGAGTGGTACTTAGCTCCGAATGGAGTGATGGGGAAGGCTTCCTGGAGGAAGAAATTCCTGCAGTGAATCTTTGAGAACAAGGAGCCATATGCAGGGATAAAAACATGTCCCAGATGGATGAAGCTGTGTGTGCGAGAGCCTGGGTGTTTTCAAAGAAATACAGGGTGGCAGCTTGGCAGCTGGGTGCCTAGAGATGAGGCTGGAGGGGCTGGGAAAAGAAAGAGACAGTAAGAATAAAAGATTTCAGAGTTTCTGAGAGAAGGAAGGGTGAGAAAGAGAGTTGGGGGTGAGCGGGTGGACCCCATGCAGTAAACAGCCCAGCCTGAGCCGTGCAGGACGGATACCCGCAGGGACCCGGAAGCCCCCCACCTCGCCCACAAAACTCCTCCGTTAACCAAAACGGCATGACCTCATGTGTTATGGCTGCGAAGGCGCGGGGGAGGCCAAATCCGGTGTTTGTATTGAAATTAATTGGGGGCTCCGTGGATGATGGAGGCTTTGAGGAATGCACGGGCCTCCGATGTGCTCCCGCGAACAATGGTGTCGCTTACGACCACCGCGGCCCCCGGTGGCTCACAGCTGCACGTCCACAGCCCTTCTCGATGAAATCATAATCATAGACAGAAACGAATATTTAAAACCCAAAGCAGATACCTACAGGGACGGGGGATGCGGAGGGCTCCCACAAGCACCCCAGAGCTATTTTTAGCCTAGGAAACGGAGCCCCCATTTTACCAGGGTAGCCGCTTGTCAATCAGGAAAATCCCACCGCTCACCCTCAGCCCTGATTTATGGTGATTCAGAGGGGAGATGCTGCCAGGAACAGGGCTGGGGCCAGGAAAATTTCATCTGTCTGGAATCCGACAGGAAAAAAGAGGCCTGGAAATTTCAGAGGAAGCTGGGATCTGTGCCGGTTACAGCGCCTCTGTTTGTGCTCGCTCAGCTGGCTCCTGTTAGCGAGTTAAGGGTCCGCTGAGGAAAAGCGTCAGGCCAGGTTTTTCCATCACTCCAGAACCTTGAGCTTGATCCCCAGGCAGCCGCTGCTCCTGCGACCTCCGACCCCAAACAACAGGAGCCTTCGCCAGGTTCCTCCCGGGGCCCCCAGCCCTGGGCCGCATCTTAAATCAACATCTTTGTTTTTTCTCTTTTCCCTTACCAAAAAAAAAAAAATGATAGCGAAGTCATTCTATCTTTTTTGTTGTTTGTTTAATCAGACTTTTAGCACACTCGAGAAGCCGGGTTCCATACGACCACTAATTAATTCAATTTAGTTTTCATTTCCTCCCCTGGAGTGGCCCAGCTCTCCCCAAGTGGCCTTCTCACTTGTCCTCCCCAGTGCTGGGGCACCAGAAGCCCCTAACTTCCAAATCTGATGCTATGAGCTCTAAAATGAAGCCAGGGATTCGGGCTCTGCTCAAAATCTTGCTGCGTAGCAAATCCTAAAGGGGCAGACAAGATTATGTCCTCTCCATTCGTGCATTCGCTCATTCACTGAGAGCCTATTTGTGCCAGGCCCTGTACTAGGGGTGTAGGGATGGGGTGGGGAGTGGGGGATACAAAATGGGCATGACCGGCCCACGAGGAGCCCAGTTTGGCGGAGGGCACAGCCCTGTAAATGAAGAACTACAATACAGAGGAACAAGTGGGATAAGCAGAGGAGACCCTTGGGCTGGTTCAGAAGGTAGAGGAAAGGGGACAAGGCCTCCAAGGGGAAGGAACTGTGTATGCAAAGATAGAAAAGCAGGAAAGAAAGAGGACCTGCATACACCTACGCCCTGAGGAGCCTGGTGCGCCTGGAGCAGAGATGGGATCCGAGGGCTGGGCTGGCTCAGGAATGGGCTTTGTTCAGGGCATTGGGACTTAAGCCAAGGACACTGGAGAGTTTAGCTGGGGTCAGATGTGCATTTGTCCAGGTGATTCCGGTGGCACTGTGGAAGCTGGGGTGCAAAGGGGGTGAGGCTGGAGGCAGGGGAACCAGTCAGAAGAAAGGCAGGGCAGTGGTGATGAAGGGGAGGGCAGGGTTTAGAAGACATTTAGAATCCCAATTCTGTTACCCTGGTGGCTGGCAGATGGGAGCTGTTCCACAATCAAACACCAGTGTGCGAGGGGAAGCCTAACTTCCTAAAGAACCCAAAACCTCATGCCACAACCTCCGAAGGGCAGCAAGTGTCCAGGCCCGCAGTTACTTCGTACAGGCTGCTTGGGCCTGTGGTCAGCCAGGGACGCAGAGGAAGTGAGCCCCCGGGGCCTGGCACTGACCTACAGCTGCCCATCTTGGGACCCAGGGTTTCGGGTACACTGGGGGAAAGCCCTGAGGGACTAGTGAGGCACTTGCCTGGGGCACAAAATTTAAGGGGACACCCCAAAACTCAGAAATCAAGAGAGAGAATATTTTAATGCAGCCTTTTTTAAAATCAAAATTAATGCAAAAATTCGTGATGAACAAAATAAGAAAATTTAAAATAAAGACAAGACCCAACCTTGCACTCAATCCCCTGCTCATCCACCTCACCCTAATATCAGCCCTGGTTCCAATAAAACTTGATTTTAAAAAGCAGGCAGCCAGCCCATGGGCTGTAGTTTACTGATTTTTTCCTAAATACTGTGTTAAATTTTAATTCTCTTGATTACCGAGGGCTTTGGTGCCCCCTTACCTTTTAGGCCCAGGAAATGCCTTACTCCCTCACCTTAGACCTGGGCCTGCCACAGAGGGTGCCTTCCTGGAATACAAACCACAGCGAAAAGACCTCTGGCCTGCAGAGAACGACGTGCCCACGTGCATTCAGCTTGAGATCACTCTGATCCCACGTGTGCTGAGGGCTCCATGCTGGGCAGCAACTCCAAAGCAAGGGGCCCCACAGATCCTGGCACCCTGTCACTTGGAAAATCTAACGTTCCTGGGCACCTGGGAAGAGTTGTGCAAGCTTTCTAAGTTCATCTGCAAAATGGAGAGACGAATGTTTATTTATTGCTTTTCATTTCAAAGAAATCGAAGTCGGCCCAAACCCAGGATCTTTTGTACATCCAGTCACCAACCCCATACCACGTGCCAGGCACTGCCCTGGGGAGATGGTGATAGGCAGCAAATGAGAAATGTATGTCCGACCCCCTACTCACCACTGCAGCTTATACCCATAGATTAGAAAGAGCTGGGTCCAAGCACAGACTGAATCATTCATTCATTTCTTCATTCATTCGTTCAATAACAGACATCCACTAAATACCTATATATGCCTGATGCTGCTGGGCATTGGTTGAATTGGAAGTGATCCTTGGTCTCAAGGTCCTTGTAACCTAGTAGAGTCAGACAGACAGAAAAATGCCTGCAATATGGAGTGATGTGTGCTCTTTAGAGACGAAAGAATGTGGGGATTTAGAGAGGACAACTCTTTAGCTGACAGCGGGGGAGCTTTTGCAGAGCAGGGCCTTGAATTCCATACAATTGTGCCAGACAGATGGACTAGCGCTTTTCACACAAGGACCTTGTCTTAGTTCGTTCGGACTGCTATAACAAAAATACCACAGACTGAGTGGCTTATAAACAACAGAAATTTATTTCTCAGTTCTGTAGGCTGGGAAGTCCAAGATCAGGTTGCCGGCAGATTTGGTGTCTGGTGAGGACCCACTTCCTCGTTCATAAATGTCTCTTCACCACGTCCTTACATGGCAGAAGGGGCAAGGGAGCTCTCCGGGGGCTCGTTTTATAAGGGTCCTCCTTCCAATCTCATCATGAGGGCTCTACCCTCATGACCTAATCACCTCCCAAAGGCCCCACCTCTACACACCATCAAATTGGGGATTAGAATTTCAACACGAATTTTGGGGGCACACAAACATTCAGTCTATGGCAAACCTGTACGTATGTGCTAAGGCAGAGCATGAAAGAAGGCAGCATGATTAGAGATGGGGAGAGGCATGGATGGCTGAGCAAAGCGTGCAGGAGGAACAGTGGTGGGAGAGGGAGGTGGTGACATATGCACAGCATAGACCATGAAAGGCCCTGTATGCTAAGATAAAAATTTGGATTTTATTCCATGGGCACTGGGGAGCCATTGGAAGCTTTTAGGTAGAAAATGACATTTTTGATCTGTTTTTAGAAAGAGAATGCTGGCAGCCGTGGAGAGGAGGGATTGAAGCTGGAAGTGTCTGGAGGTAGAAAAGTCAGTTGGGATATTTTGCAATAACCCAAGGGAGAAATGATGAAGGACTGAGCCAAGACAGTGGTGGTGGGGATGGAGAGAAGGTATGGAGTTAAGGAAATTTCTGATAAGAAGCTACACAACTTGGTGACTAAGTAGATATGGAGGGTGAGGAGAGGGAGGAGTCGAAGTTGATTTCTAAGTTTCTGATTTGGGCGATTGTACGTAGTGGCTACAGCAAACAAAACAGGGAAATACGGGAGGAGGAGCAAGTTGGGGAGCAGAGGACGTGCTCAATTTTGGACTTGTTGACACTGAGTGAATGGGAGACATTCAGCTGAGATGACCAGATGAGATATGATGGCCTCAGGGAAAAGTTCAGGCTGGAGATGCTGCTCTGTCAGCCAAGGGTATATGGGCTCAAGTGAGCTCAGCCAGGGAGGGTTTAGAGGGAGAAGAGAGCTGAAGACGAGAGGCCGGCAGAGGAAGGATGGAAAGAGATGAGGGAGACCAGGGCCAGCAAGCAGATCCGGGAGGAAGAAGAGCAGGAGAGAGTGATATCCAAGGGACGAGGAGAACTGATAAACTAAAGGAGGAGAAAGGCTTCCATGCAGCAGAGCGGTAAGGGCATGAAGACGAGAACCAAACCGTAGTTTAAAGACAAAGAGGTCATTGGTGACTTTAGTAAGAGCAACTTCAAAACCAACGAAAATCTGCATTTCCATTTAACCCATGGACTAACACACCCATTTCCATGGAATGGTGGGAAGAGGGTTGAGGAATCCATGAGAGGTGAGGAAGTGGACGGCTCCTTCAAGAAGTTCTAGGGATGGAGAGAGAAGGTAGTGCCGTGGGACAGGCCCAGTCTGGAGGTAGTGAGAAAGAGAGTAGGTCTTATAAAGCTAGAGCCTTAAGTAGAGTTTTAGGATCAAGCGGAAAGGCAGTGGAGAGAGCAGTGAGGTCCCAGCTGGGCTGCACAGGAGTGCATGCTCAGGCCCCAACCCCAGGGGTGCTTGTTAAACAGGTTGTTTCTAATTCAACACTCATTTTCTCACAGTCGGCTGAGTTTCCCCAACCAGAACCCCAAAACCTGTTTTACCCATAATCCACCAGAAGAATAGTGCAAATGATGCATGGAAAACACAGTCCTTGTTCCAGCTCAGAGCTCTAGAAAATATCTAAGGATGCTGGAAGGAGGAAACTGCATTCCCAGGAGTGGGCAAGATGGACCTATATTCTGATCTGTTTCATTTATCTGCAAAGAACAGAGACCCACTTAAGTCACCCCAAGGAAAGGAGAGTTTGTGGCAATGACACATGTAGTAGGGGTCCAGACCAGAATGCAAATGGGAAAGCCCCAGAGAAGGTGGCCACATTTGGCCCCTGTCTTGTGGTTGCTCTGTTTCTCTCCGGGCATTTGTTCTGTTGTCCTCTCTCTGCCAACCAGCTTCCTCCACTCCGTTGCTTCAGCTCCCGTCTAACTTTGGTTTGCGTGAGGCTTTGGCTTTTCATCCTCAACCTCACAGAATCCCCATCAGCTACTATCCCAGCTGCTATCAGGTCCAGCCTCTATTTCCCAGCCAAGAGTGAAGACAGGGGGCTGACTGGCCCAGCTCCTGGTTCGGGCAAGGCCTTGGGTCACTAGCCAGCCTATGGTTGCCTGTCTTTATGTGAGGGGCCCACCCCTGCTCCAGTCTTCGGGAACAGCAAGCAGGGACCCAGGGACCCAGGACGCCTCCACTCCACACTGGCACTTCCTAGAAGCTGGAATGAGGGCTGGGCAGGCAAGCACCCAAAACACATCTAGTACACTTAACCTCTGCTCCTGTCTAAACCAGCTGATACGGTCTGAATGGGGGGATGAGCGGGGATGAGAAATGATGAGGTTTCAAACCACCATTCAAGGGTTCTTAAGGCAGTGACCACTACTATGGACCTTTGAGATTATCACATCAAGACCAGCAAGTAGATTTGCAGCAGAGAATCACGAAGGAGATGGTAGTGAATGCTCCTTGCTCCCACGACTCACATCATGGCTCCCTCTACCCAGAGATGAAAAGAGTTGCCCCCTTAATGCGCTGGTGTCTGCGGGCTCAGGGTGCCCCTGTGCCCAGTGCTCTCCTGCCTGCTGACTTGGTGCTGGCCTCCTGCATGCCACTTCCTTCATAAGTGCAAGGCTTTGGGAGATGTGGAGTGGCTGCCTGAGGGTGTGCACTAGACCTCTGGCCTCAGGCCCACCCAGCAGAGTGTCCTGTCCCCAGCTGGGCGGGAATGTCACTTAGCCTTCTCTCCATCCTCAGCCTCCTCCTCCCTCTCCTCCCACCTCCGCCCAGCCCCTGACTGAAACAGACAGCCTGCCGAGGGCTCTACCAGAAATACTGGCAATCCTTTCAGAAGTCGGAAGCATTCCAAAACCAGACTCCAAATGCCTTACCTCCCACATCCTCCCACAGCCCCACCAGCCTGTCCACCTCTTGGAGCAAAGAGTTAGAAACCAGAAGTGCGGAAAATGACTTCAGCGGACATTGCTCAGAGACCTGCGCACCAGAAGGGGAGCCGGGCTGTGGAGGGGGCCAGAGAGCAGGGACCTTAACTGACCCCTCACCCTGCCTGCATTCCGGCTTCTTTCTCCCCCAGCCCTTTGGGCCTCCAAAGCCTTAGCTGCACAGGAAGATCCTGTCTTCCTTAGAGCAGGCGGAATGTTCGCCTCTGCTATTAAAAGAACATCCGGTAACATTTTAATTGAAAATTTAACTCTAATTATTCCAGCTGACCAGGAATGCAAGCAAAACCATCTGTGATGCTGCAAATAGATACACACGTGAAAAGATAGAAAAAAAAGACAGAGAGAGGCGAAGGCTGAGGACCAACGAACCAGGTAACCAGGACAATTCTCGTACTCACAGCTCAAACAGCATCTCTCTGCCTCTCAGGAGACCCGGGGCTACTACCCCGAGATCCCTCTTCCCCCTAAATCTCCCCTAAACACACTCGCATATGTCCTTCCCCCTTGCATGTCCCCAGCCCTGTACTGGCCCAAAGGTCCCTGTTTCTTGTTCAAATCAGACCTGCAGTCAGCAGATTTTAATGTTGTGAATCCAGAAGATGAGCTGAGACTGTCCTCTTCGAGTGGTGCTTCACTCCCCACAGGCACGCAGCAGGGTGCAAAACAGCCCGAGAAGCCACAAGAAACAAATGTGGTGACAATCATTTACTGGAATATTTGGCAGGGAGAACCTTTGTTTTCACATAAAATCAACCCAGAGAGATTATGAGGAAGAAAGCGACACTTGCACAAATTTTTAACCAAGACACCATCTTCAAAATCATGTGGTCTAAATACGATGTGGTATCCAGGGTTAGGTCTTGGAACAGAAAAGGACATAATGGAAAAGCTAGTGAAATACAAATAAAGACTGGAGTTTAATTACTAGTAAGACCGATGTTAATTTCTCCATTTTGATGAAAGTACCACGGTTATATAAGATGTTAACACGAGGGGAAAGTGGGTAGAGGGTATATGGAAACACTGTACGATCGTTGCAATTTTTCTATAAATCTAAATTACTCCAAAATAAAAAGTTTACTTAAAAAAAAAATCATGTGGCTGCTTCTGGCTCCCTGGCCCCTCACCGCTCCCCGGCAGCACAAGTTCACGATCACCTCCATCAGGGGTCCTGGAGTAGTAACTGCTGAGAGCCCCTCAAGGACGAGCTGGGACCAGAGGCAGGATGTGTGGTCATGGGCAGGACTGAGCCAGCTCCACCACAAGGGAATCGTCTGCAGAACCACAGACAGACCAAAGCCCTGGAATTCCAGATCATTCCAGATCTACAGGACATTTGTTCATTCAATAAGTGTTTATCATAGAATGTGCCAGGCATGGTGCTAGGCTGCTGTGAGAATGGGAATGTGGGGGAAGAGGGATGCAGGTACAAAGTTGAATGAGACCCGGAGAAACACACAGTCTCTGCCCTTAACGAAGCAGTGAGGGAAACAGATGTGCTCCCCACACAGTCACTATACTCAGCAGTGACTGGAGGGTGGGGATATGTGCAAAGCCTGTTGGGGTGATCAGGGAAGGCTTCACGGAGGAGGTGGTATGAGCTCCAGCAACTGTAGTCCAATTGCTCCCTGTGACCTAAAGACAGCCACACCTGATCCTCTGGCTCAGGCAGCTGGAAGGAGGAGTCGAGAAAAACGAGGGCCACGCTCTCTGCAAATATGAGTGTTGTAGGCATCATAAAATCATCACCATCATCACCATCAGACTCTGATGGCCCAGTGGGAGGCCAGGGCCCTGAAGGGAGCCCCTGGTGAGGGGAGAACAGGCCTGGAGGAGGCCATTGCCCAGGGCTGCCTGAGCCTGCTTCCCATACCGCAGCTAGCAGGGCCACTTGGGAGGCAGGCAGGGCGTGTTGACACAGCTGGGGAAGAAAGTCTTCCTCCGCCTCATTAATCACTTCTGCACAGGAGCTCTGAGAGAGGGGCACCCCAGGGGCATGGGCTAGCTCTCACCAGGGCTCCTGGGAGTGGAGGTGGGGCGGGGGGTGGCCTCAAGCCTGGAGCCAGGGGAAGGTCTGAAGAGGCCAGGATGGCATGGAGGAAGGCTGCCAGGCCCCAGGAACCCCCAGGCCAGGGGATTTCCCAGCCAGGATGTTTGTCCGAAGAGCAGCAGTCTTCCTGCCCAGAGGTTAAAAACCATTTCCAGCCACGGCTGGTAACCCCCTAACAGGCAGGTCCCAGGAGAGCCATAATTTTTTTTCTTTCTCATTTGGCCAAGCCAGAGTCAGCTGCTTGCCATGCGGTTCCTGACCCTCCCTAAACTCTGCCCAGGGTGTGTGTGTGTCTCAGAGGATAACATGAAGGCATCAAGTGTCACCAGCCTTTGCTCAGAACAGAGAGAGGACCCATCTGAACCGGAAAACTGTTTTGAACATGACAAGGGAGAGGATGGGGATCCAGTGGAATTGTTTCTTCACGCATTGTTTACTATTCATTCCACAAACACCTACTATGTGCCTGGCACTGTTCTGGGTGCCCAGAAGGCAGCAAAGAGCAGAGAGAAGGTCCTGCTTTTCTGCAGCTTCCCTTCTAGAGAGAGGGGCAGAGAATGGGAAAACAGCATGTTCACGGAGTGGTCAGGAAGGCCAACGCCATGAGCCCAGACCCAGTTTCCAGAACTGCCCTCCCTGGGCATTTTCTTCCTTTCTCCCTCACAGAGGTCTCTCCCCAGTCTGAACCTGGAGGCCTGAGGCTGGACTGGCAGCTGGAGGACATGAAAGCCTGTGTCGTCGGGACTCCCCTGGGGCCCTGCGTGCTAGAAGGGTGAAGGAAGGAAGGGCGGGCATCTCACCTCCAGTGTAATCTTAAACCCTCTGGACGAGCAAGTGGCCAAGTGGCCCAGGGTCTCTGCCCTCTCTCCACTGCCCTGGGGAGCCAAAGGGTGTGCCCTCTGCCTCTCTTTCTCTCCCTGCACTCCTCTCTCCTTCCCCCCTGCATTCTTTCTCTTTCTCCTCCTTTCTTTCTTCTCCTCTCCGCCACCCCCCCATCCCCTGTTCTCTCCCCCCTTTCCCTTCTTCCTGTCTCACATTTTCCTGCCCAGGAATCAGACCCCAGACAGTACCTAGGAAGTCTGCGGCCTTGCCTAATAGAACCGTAATAGTCCTCGGGGAGGCGCGATAATGACATCCTCCTTAAATAAAAGGACTTAATGGAGATTTCCCAAATTTGAAAACCACATTTCCACTAGCAACCTATTCAGCAAGTGACTGCTCTGGAAAGGAACTCGTGGGAAGCTGCAGCACGGAGGGGGCGCAGTGGGAGGAGGGAAGGAGTCTGTGCAAAGAACCTTCTGCTCGGGGACTTTCCATGGCAGGACCAAGCACTTGGCCTGAGGACACAAGTCATAAAAGTGGGCCATCTCAGTCCTCCCCCACCCTAGTGGGCCAACCCAGAAAGAGCAGAAGCTCAGAGTCTGGAAATCCTGTGTGACCCTGGGTGAGTTGCTTCACCTCTCTGAGCCTCTGAGCCTCAGCTTTCCCAGCTGTGAGTTGGGAATCATCACCATCTCCCAGCACCACCCAGTGAGGGTTGGGCCTTTAGCACTAACCCAGTTCCTAACATGTAGCAGAAGCCAAATCAAGTGCAGGCCAAGTCTTAACAAATCTAGCTAGCCTGGGGTCCTTCTAATCCCATGAAGGAGCAGGCACACCAGGGCCAGGCCACTCATTCACCCTGGATCTAAGAAAATTGGACCAGACTATTGCAGGGGGAGGAGGGGAAAATCATGGTTTTCTCATTGCCTCTGTCACTAGGAGACTAATTAACGGTAAGTGAGGTGCGGAATATATGATTAAGATCTTGGGGACTCTGGGATCCCACAACTTACTTTGGGTAATCGTGTAAAACTTTTTGGGCTCCCATTGGTGCCTCTGAAAACAGAGATGCTAAGAATGAACCGAGGGCTCTCAAACCCTTGTAATTCCCCCTCCCCAAGCAGAAAAAGGTGATGGAAAGAGCAGGACACAAAAGTGTTGAATGATGAAGCAAGTCTGGAGTCCTGGATCCGTGGAAACCCAGCTCTGCCACTGACTTGCTCTGTGATCTTGGGCAAAGTTCTCTTGGCCTCCATTTCCAGAGGTGTAGAATCATGAGATTAGGTGATCTCTAAAAGAGTTCTAAAAATAATTTAAATTGGAAGTAAAATTCTGCCTACATGGGCCTCTCTGCAGCCCATGGGATGTGGTATGTTTGCCAACACTGCCACCTTGTGGCAGAAACACACAACTCCCGGCTGAGGCCTCAGCTTGGGGCCCTTGTGGTCAAAGCCACCAAGGCCCTGCAGGTCCAGGCACCCCACGACCTCATCCCCATCGCACAAGGGAAATGCATTCCTATCAACAGTGGCTCTGTTTCTAAAAATTCCTCTCTTACAGTTTGTAACATAGGACACTTATTTTTGCAAATATGATCATGTCTTGGAAGAGGAAAGGAACTACCATTTGCCAGTGACACTGGTAAATATGTTAAACAGATGTTATCATGTTTGATCCTGAAAACAATGCTGTGAGGAAGATATAATTGGCCTTCATGTTACAGATGAGGAGACTGGGGCTCAGAGAGGTGAAGTGACTTGCCCAAATTCACACAGCTAGAAAGAGATTACCCTGAAACTCGGAGAAAGATCACCACACTCCAAAGTTCAGGCTGCCTCCCCAGGAATGAGTAGCTGATTTTTCTCAGGTATTTCGGACTCCATATTCACAGGCCTCTTAATGTGGGGAGTCATTGAGTTGAAGGGGATGAGGGAAAGAGGTCTCTAAGGAACATCCCCATCCTGCTCCTGGGATGGGAGTAAATGGATCCTCGCCCAAGGCTCTGGGCTCACCAGGCAGACCTGAGGCACATCAGAAGCTTTCAGAATGTCCCCTGAAATGCCAAAGAGAAACCTCCAGATCCTAAAGAAGGCACAAACTCATGACTCAGAGGAACCAGAAACTCAATTTGTGTGTCTGTGGCATGTTTGTCAATGTATTCTGTCACCGCTAGTGGAAACCTCCCCGCCACCTCTCAGAGGCCATGACCAACCTGAGGTGGCGAATGAAGACAGAGACCCGTCCGGTTCTCATGCTCTCAGGAAGTGGTTCTCTTCCTGGTGCATTCCTGCGCCTTGGCAACAGGACAAGCCCAGCTCCAAAAACGGCTCTGTCATAGAGTTGCTTATCGGTTACCTCCTCCAACACATTAGAACATCTTTCACAATCTCCACCAAATGTAACCACCCCCACCCCCATAACAGCTGACACCCATGAGGACTGTGGGTACCACCAGGAGAGATGGAAGGAGAGAGCTGCGTCCCAGTCTGGAGATATTTGTCTGTAATTGTCTTATCCAGTAATCTTATCTTATCCTTCTGGGCTTTGTGGCCTCTTGGGGCATAAACACACACCCACAGGCCCTGGAAGTGTCCCAAATAGACCAGGACACTGCCAATATCTCCCCTGGAGCCTGCTGACTCCAGGATGACATAAATACTGTGGCTCTATGACTCTACACCTTCCATAAGAAGACTGAAACGCTCAAAGATTAAACAACAGCAATAACAATAATAATAACATATAAAGGATGCATGTAGTCACTGGACACAGAGTCAACCAGCAAAAGGCTTTGTCTAAAGACAAAGGAGAGGAGGAAGAGCACAGCCAAGGTCTTGCTCCCTGCAGCCCTCTGCCCCCAGGCCATCCCTATCCGGCTCACCCCAGTTCCACATAAACATGCCCTCCTTTAAACTTACTCTAATGCTTTCCATTCACTCACGATACATCAGCACAGCCAAATGTCCTTTATTTAAGACATTGTCACTGTTGAGCATGATATGATAGTGACATTCCTTACCAGCAGCCCTCACTCCGTGAGACATGCCCAGCAGCTGCTCACAGACACAATATGTGCAGCCTGGCGCAGGTGGTGATGGTGGGTGTGGGACAAGGGCCCAGGGTGGGCTCTATAGCATTCCCGGAACCAGCACACACCATTCTGAGAGCTCCGTTCCTGCCCGTGTGCTCCCACATTTTTCTGAGTTCAACACAGCTTTACCCTGAAACCCACCAGCACACCACGATATCCGTCATCCCCCACCCTACTTGATCACAGGGAGCTTGAAGAGCCGCTGAAGCAGAGTGCAGGCCAGGACAGTTTCTTGGGGACAGCTTGCATTTCTTTGTAAACCCCAGAGGAGCAAAGCCCCAGCGATTGGCAGGGCGGTGTCAGCAGGCCTGGCCTTGGGTGAGGCATTGCCCTCTGGCTCCCCACACCCAGGTCAGAATAGCTGTTATAACTGAGGGAGCAGAGAGCCCCCCGCTCCTTTCCCTGTGGCCCAGAGAGGTGTCATCTCTAAGGGCAGCAGCCCTGACAGAGCCTCAGACCAGCCCCACCTGCTGACCATCTGGTAGGGAACACACGCACCCACAGGACCCGCTCCAACAGGCAAACTGCACAAAGAGCTCAGCACACCACGGGCTCCTCGGTACCGTCTGGGGAGACGTGGGGCCGAGCAAAGCTGCAGGAGCTGCAGGCTCCCGTGCTGAGTTGGGGCAGAGGCAAGTCCGGCCTCGAGAGGGTTAAAAACCCACTCTCAGTCCATGGCTCTGTTCCAAAGGGTCTCCGTTAACACCAGAGGTCTCCTGATATCTCACTCGCTTTAATAGATTTTTCCCATTGACGTCTCAGTTTATTGACTATCATTTCCTTTTCTGCAGGGGAGCTATTTTCTGGGTCACTGATCCAACCAACTTAAAAGGGGTTGCATTGATTAGGTTTTATTGGCGGTGACTTGCACAGAGATGAGCTGACTTGCTCCTACCTGCTAACGGCTCCTTTGTTCCCCCTCCCAGCCCCCACCAGTTCTGTTGACTTATGGGGGGGACACAGTTGGAGCACTTAGGTGCTGGGCTTTATGGAGTGATAGGGAACTTCTGGCCGCATTGCCCCAAGCTCTCTGCGGCATTAGGGTAAAGGCCATTAAACACACACACACAGAGGAATTCATGTTAGCAGAGCTTGAGTCAAGACAGAAGCAAATCCAGAAAGTCACCCATTCACTTAGTGAGCCTTTACTGAGCACCTAGTGAGTGGGATAATCATAAATAACGCCTTAGTAACATTCACAGGGTGTAAAACTCTTTTGGTTGTATTCTCTCACTTGATGCTCACAACTCTGAGCTATAAATAGAATGATTATTATCCCTACCTCAAGCATAAAGGACCAGAGGCTAAAAGAACCCGCCCTAAATCACACAATGAGCTAGAGCAACCTCAAAACTTTAAGCCTCCCATTGTCTGACTCCAGAGTCTCCATCCTCCTCTGCTGAGAGCCCAAGGGGATACCAAGAGGGATAAGGCAAAATTAATATTTAATGTAACATATGATCGTGTATGTACATGCAGTGCACATGCCACTAATAAACAAGGAAGGCAATGGGGCAGAGGCAGGACTAGAAAGGCTCCAGTGGGCATCTGGTTCAACTCCCCAACTACAGATGAGAAAAAATGAGTCCCCGATGTCAAATACGTGCCCAATTCATACAATGAATTCATTCATTCATTCATTCATTCATTTTCTGTGCATATACTCATGTGTTCTCACGAGAGCTTCCATGGCAAGCAAGTACTTGAGTGCAGGGGACTAGCTGGTTGCTTGTGGGAACACTCATCCGAGGAGAGATAGCATCTGTCCCCGCAGCCTTTGATCCTTCTCCATTCTGGGTCACTGATCTAACCGTCTTCCCCACAGGCCTTCCTACCCCAGCCTGTGACCACATGCAGAGCAGCCCATCTCCAGCCAGGACCCCAATGCACCAAGTCCCCCGACTTGGTCTTGGTCGCACACTGGAAGGCCCCTCCAGTCCCACCTTTCACCCTCATCTTGTGCTCTTGTAGACTCAAGTAGACCTTGTCTGAAAGGACAGCCACTGCTGCCCAGAGCCCTTCTGAAACAAAGTGCCAGGGTGTGTAGAACAAGAATCGATGAGAAAATTCAATTCAGCAGCCACGAGTTAGGGGTGCGTGTGTTTGCAGGGTGAATCTTTGTGTGAGGACTTTAGCAGGCGAGGGGTGGCATGGTGAGGGACCAAGTACGTGTCTGTGTGTCTGCGTTTGAGGCCCGTGGAGTTCGTCCTGTCTGTTTCCCTGCTTGTGTGCTCATTCATTCATTCAGGAAGCTTCTATTTGCCCGGCATCTCCTCTGTGGCAAGCATTGCACTGGGATCCGGTGATTCAGAGATGAACAAGACACAGTCTCTACCCAGGAGAAACTAGTGGCTGAATGTGGGAGAAAAACACATGTGCAAAGAATTACAGCTGCGTGTGGTGAGCACCACAGTTAAGATATTTGCAAGGGAGAGGAGACAGGAAAGTAGCTCATAAAACACATGTGAGCTGAGTTAAGGACAAATAGGATTCACCAACTAGGCCAAGAGTGAAGGAGGATGTTCCAGGCAGTAGAGAGAAACATGCAGGGGCATGGTGTGCTCTGGAACTAAACAGTCAAGTTCAAGGGAGGAGCCCGCAGAGGTAGTCAGGGGTGGATCTCCATGGGCAGGGTCTGCTGCTGAAGGCTGTGACTAAGGGAGCTCAGTCAGGAGGGGGTCCAAGAAGGTGACATTGGGTGGAAAGAGCGGAATGTTCTTTCTCAAATCTGGTTAACGAGATCAGCTCTTTTTCCCAGAAAGGCCCTGAAGACAGGCCCTTATCTTTTTGGTCCAAGTGTGAAACTCCTTCCAACGGAGAGAAGTTCTCTTCCAGCTCTAGCTGAAATCACCATTTTTCAACCTTCTTCACCTCTCTCTCTCCCCTTCAGGCCCCTGTAATGCAAAATCTGTGTTTTGTTCCCTGTGAATGAGAGAATTAAATCATCTGAATTAAATAAATTAAATAAATTTCTTCTCCTAGGCAGGAAGCTTGGCACATTTCAGAGAGAATTCCAGCAAACCCTCCAGAAACAAATAGAGGGCCTGAGATCCACCCAAATGAGCAACAACTAAAAGGGTCGGCCAGTTACCAGAACCCATTTTCTCTGCATAAATTTGCAGCAATCAAGGGACGTGCATTACAAAAACACATAAAGGCTGTTCTCCAGAGGAGCAGCGGCGGGTGTGTGCCAGGCACTCGTGCCAGAGAGCTGAGTCCCAGCATCTCCACGCGTGGCACACGCTACACACGTGGGTACACACAGGCCCCTGCTAGCCCCCATATCCAATCTCCAAAGGGAGAAGAAAGCTTCTGGGCCCTGTTTTAAGGTGATGCTCACACACACAAAACGTCTCACACATGGACAAACACAATCATACTCACACATATACACACATCTCACACATCACACATATAACATACACACTCCCAGTCACATCCATGCATAGGTACACACCCACACTGCATCTCTCACACACTTACAAACACAATCACATCCATGCAGAACACACACTTACATATAGACACACAACACATATACTCACACATACTCACTTATACACAATCACAACCACTTATACATACACACATCCCATGCCACACATACATTCAGTCACAAATACACTCACTCACACGTACACAAACATCTCACACACTCGCAGATACCTCCCACTCATACATTCACAAACACAGTCATAACCACTTGCACATGACACACCTCACACCACACAGATACTCATACACACACTCACAAGCACAATCATACTAAACTCACACACGTACACGTGGCCACACACACCCGCACATGTATACTCGCACACATTGTGCTCCAGGGAAGCAAGACTAGCACCTTCTCCGTGCAGGCAGAAGACGCGTATGGGCCGGCCTCAGCTGCACTGCATGTCCAGTGGTGTCTTTTGCTGCCCAGCAGAGCAATAGGGCTTGGGTGACGTCAGCATTGCCTTCCTCTTCCTGCAACTAGACTCACCAAAAGTTCACTGTTTTTCCCAAACTGCCTTTGGAGCTATTTTATGTACAGCTTATTGGAGTAGAACATCTGTGCCCAGGTCATAAGTACAGGTTCGATGCCTTTTCACAAAGATCATTCTCAGATCAAGAGGCAGAACATTTCCTGAACCCCAGAGGCCCCCACGTGCCTCCTTCCCGGGGTAACCACTCTCCTGGCTTCTAACAGCATAGATTAGATTTGCCTGGTTTTTAACTTATATAAATGCACTCAGAAGTTCACGTGGACGCCCATAATGACATCCACATCAATGACACCACAGGACAAAGAAAACTAGGACAGGAGTGTAGAGTAGCGTTTGTCACTCTGTTTAGACAAAGGATGAGGAAGGGCTTTGAAGAGTGAAAGTGCACTCTACAGATGCATGGAGTTCTCTGATCCATCACGCGAAACTGGCCGCCCAGAGTCAAGCCAGACTTCTAACTGCAAGACGTGGAAACGGGGACGCGAGGTACAAGGCTCTTCGCTCCTTGGGCATTTTTGAAAGTGTGTTGAAACCACAGACTCGGGTGATCTGGGTTGAAGTCAGCTTTGCCACTAACTCCCCGGGTAAGTCACTTTGCCTCTCCACACCTGTGCTTGCTCACCTGTACCACAAGGGGAGAGTGATAATAGCTGAACTTTCTTGAGCACTTGCCACGTAGTCCAACTCATTTAACCCTCTAGACTGGGGGTCAGCCAAACTCAGCCCCCCACCTGTTTGTGTACAGCCTGCAAGCTAAGAATCATCCTCACATTTTTAAATGGTTTGAAAAAGATCAAAAGGATGATATTTCATGACACATGAAAATGATATGATATTCAAATTTCAGTGTCCACAAATAAAGTTTTATTGGAACACAGCCATGCACATTCATTTATATCTATGACTGCTTCCGGAGTAGCTGTGACAAAGACCTTATGGGCCACAAACCTCACAATATTTACCATTGGCTCTTTATATTAAAAGTTTGCTGATCCTGCTCCAAACCACCCTCACCTTGGAAACTCTCTTTACCATCCCCATGTAACAGATAAGGCAGCTGAGACCCAGAGAGGTTAAGAAACCTGCCTGGGGGGCCCAGCTAGGAGTCAGAGGTCTGGGCTTAAGTGCAGGTGGGCTGGCTCCAGTCCACCCACTCCAGGGAGCTGCTCACCATATGTGAGGCCCTCCAAGGCAGTGGGCATGATGGTGTTGCCTGGTGAACTGCAGAGAAGGATAGAAACGTGAGATAGGGGTCTCCCTAACCTCCTGGCAGGCATCAGTGACTATTCTACACTCACCCCTCAGACCAAAATGCCCCAACGCTGCACACATAAAAACAGCCAGCCCAAAGACCCCCTGATTAATTAACTAGGAATTTTCTACAAACTTCTACCTCAGAGGCAGAGAGTTGAATTAACCATACTCTCCACTCATGGCCTGTTATCATAATTAGTCTTTGCAGGGCCCTCTTCTTGGTTTCATTCATTCATTCATTCATTCACTCTTATCCTCATAGCCTAGGTCCATATGATAGTCTCTCTCTCTCCATTTGCTGCGTTCTTTTTTTTTTCTCACTGAGGAAGATTCTCTCTGAGCTAACATCTGTTGCCAATCTTCGTCTTTTTTTTTTTTCTGGCTTGAGGAAGATTAGCCCTGAGCTAACATCTGTGCCAATCTTCCTCTATTTTGTACGTGGGTCACTGCCACAGCATGGCTGACGAGTGGTGTAGGTCCGCGCTCCCAGGATTTGAACCCGCGGACCGGGGCCAAAGCAGAGCGTGCTGAACTTAACCACTACACCGTGGGGCTGGCCCTGTTGGCTGAGTTCTTGCAGAGTGGATAGTGTTACTTCATACGCATGTGGTTTGTTATTTACATAAATGGTAATATGTCATATCTCCGTTTCCCACTTTTTTTCCCTTGGCAACATGTTTTGCTCTTTGCTCTCCTATTGAGGTATAACGTGCATACAGTAAAGTGTGTAACGTGCACAGGTCTTAAGAATGAAGCTCAATTTTTTATCTCTGTATACACCTGTGTAATCTTTCATGTCTTGCTTCTTTCACTCAACTTGGCTGGGAGATTCCTCCCTGTGGTGTGGGTTGCAGTAGTTTGCTCTTTTTTACTGCTGTGGAGCACTAAGTTTTTAAGATCTAGCCATGTGGCTCTGTGTACACCCAGTCTGGTGCTTCTCGCTGCTGCTCCGTGGCGCCTCCTCCCCATTTTACCTTTCCACTCTCCCAGGGATGGACAGGCAGGGTGCCTCGGGAATCATCCTCATCCATCTCCCCTTATGGAGCCGTGTGAACATTTCGCTGCGATGAATACCTAGGAGCAGAATTGCTGGGGCACGGGGTCCGGGCAGGCTAAAACTGACAAGTTCTACCAAAGCAGAAGGAGCTGGGAGAAGGAAGAGCTGGTGATCCTCCCCACCCCATTCCCCCTCACCCCACTCCCCCTCCAGGGAAAACTTTCAGCTCCTCCTAGATGTCCTCTTGCAGGACCCAGCTAAGCGCCTGGCTTCCTGAGTGTCACTGCCTCCATGGCAGCCCGCGCCATCCTGCTGCATTATAACAAGACGATAATCAATGAACTGCTAACTCTATTGCAATAAAGGAGTGAGCCCAACCTTATATAATTCTTTTTAATTGTTTTCTCACATTACAAGGGTTTTTTTTTTGCTAAACTTATTCCGCCATAAGTTATGTCGTTTAATTTCTCAGAGTGCTAATAATTTAATTGCTTCCTTCCTGCACACAAAGTGCCTGTACTGTCCTCCCTCCCCGGCGTGGAGATTATAAAACGGAGTTGGCAGGAATACCTAAGAGGGGAGTCTCTTCGGCGGCAGGATTTGATGGGAAGCAGCTTTCTCAGAAGTTAGTATGTGGGGCTGGGAACCTGGCTGAGGACTTCAAAGGGGCATGGGGCCCCGCCCCACCTGCCCCCCGCTAGGCTAGCTGGAGGGGGCTGGTGATAATCACAGGGGAGGAGAGCAGGAGAAGGAGCTGAGATTAGAGGGGCGGGATGAGGTAAGGCAGCACTGAACACAGACAGTGTCCCTGTACTGAAAGCTGGGATCCATCTGCAGCAGGAGGGATTTGATCAGACTCAGAGATGTTCTGGACAGTGAGGACTCTGAGGTGCTCACTGGACCCAGGGCAGAGTGGGGAGGTGACAGCTGATAACAAGAATTAGCATCTATTGAACACTTACTGAGAGCATGACACTGTGCTCCCCATATCGTCTCAGTTTATCTTCACACCCAACTCTGAGGTTATTTTACAGATGAGGAAACTGAGGCAAAGAGGGATTAGCTTGCTCAAGTCCCCATAGATTGTTGGTGGTGGAGTGCTTTCATCTACCACAAGGTAATGCCTCCGCCCTCTGTCTGTGTTGAATGATGGCGTCATGTCTTACGTGGTAAGAGAGGGAGGTATAGGCCTTGGGACAGGATCAGGGATGAGCTTCTCTTAAAGGTTCCAAGGCAGTGTCCTCCCTTCCTCCCTCTGCCCAAGGTCTAATCATCAAAGCTGCTTTCACACCCCTAACCCCACCTCCAAGACTCCTCCTTGACTGTAAGATACAATCCAAGCTCCAACACAAGGTCTCCAAAATGTTCACACTCCCCAGCCCTCAATACCCAAACTCGTCACCACCCTGGCACACATATTTCCTTTCGTGCTTCTGCACCTCTGCAAATGCTGCTTCTTCAACCTGGAAACTTTTACCCTCCCCTACAGATGAAATCTCACAAGGCCTAGCTCAAATACTTCCTCTCCACTCCCCTGGGTGGAGCCCCTCTCTCAAATCTCCCAGGACACTCCGAGCACATCTCTCTGGGAGGGAGACCTGGTCTGCTATATTGTTGGCATGAGCTTACTCAGCTGTCTCCCCTTGCTACTTACCAGCTCTGTGACTTTGGGAAAGTTACTTAACTTCTCTGAGCCCCAAATATGTGTGATGTGGAATAAGTGAGTGACACATGTAAAACGGTTAGCCTGGCACGTGGTGAGTGTTGAGCGAAAGTCACTGTTATTTTCAGCTGTCGTTGACTATGTATTCCCATCTCCTAGCACAGTGCCTGGTATGTAGCAGTTGCTCAATAAATGAATAAAATGGATAAAATAACTAATTAATTAATTAATTACCTGCCACCCCCTCCCAGCCCCAGAAATGCTGCTGTTGGTCCAAGCTTGGGGCCCCAGATGTAGCATCTATTTGCTGTTTCCATTAGCCTGGTAATTCCTCTGGAAGCCAGGGCCCCAAGGGTTCCACATAAATTAGCACCTTGTCCCCACCCAGAGAGTGGGCGGCAGAGGGCATCCTGAACAGCAGTCACCAGGCGTGGGCCCTGTCCAGGATGTCCTGCCTCCAGGTGTGGAGAACCCAGAGCTTCGCCACCCCAGATCACTTTCCTTACCACTTTCCATTCGCTGGCTTCAGTTACAATCTCTATTATCTGGAACCGGGAGTCCTCAGTTGGGACTCTGCCTCCTTGCCCTGCTCCTTGGGATGGCAGTGTCTGGGACAAGCCTCGTGTTGTCTGTTCTCAGTCTACTGAGTCCACTGATACAGTGAAAGAGCACTGGACAGAGAGTCAGAGGGGTTCAGACTCCAACTGCCATTCCTGGCTGTGTGACCTTGGGCAAGTCACTGAACCTCTCTGAATGCCCAGGTTGTGGTATAACGTAGAGATGGGTGAGACTCAGCAGTGTAAAGACAGAGATTATTCTGATGGTCCCCTTTCGCTGTGACAGCTGCCTGCCCTGGGAGACTGAATGGGGGGGTCAGAGGTAAATGCTTTGGGGTCTCTAGAGTTTGAAATCCTGAGGGGCCAGGAAAGAGGGGCGGAATACAGAGCCACCACCACTAGCCACAGAAAGGTGGGTGACTTGGAGGGCACGGGCAGACACCTCCTACCAGGGGTACCCATGGGACAAGGCACCGTGAGTGTGACCTGTGGCTGCCATGTTCCCCCTTCACATGAAGTTGCTGAAACTGGCTTTGAGCAAAAAGCACAACTCACTCCCCAGAACTGTCTGAGCAGAGAAAGTAAGCTTAACAACTCCTGGAGGAGGTCGGGGGTGGGAGGGGGTGAGGGCAAAGTCACCGAAGCCCCTCCCTCCATCCCAGGGAGGAAATACACATATCAGTGTGGTTCTGGATTCCTCATCCTCAGCAGAGAGCAGCAGAGACCAAACGAGGGCCTGACACCCCACCTGTGAGTGTGAGGGGCCCAGCACAGAAGGATCTCCAGGAAAAGCCACTGCTGAGCAGAGCGGGAGCTCAGAGCCTCTTCAGACTAGAATTGGGGAAGCCCCCTCTGGGAGAGGCTCCCCCACCGTTGTGTTGACACACACCTCACCCAGATTGCCTTTGGTGCCTCGAATTTGAGTTGTGAGAAGTGCTGTTATTATAGCATTACACTGCCACTCCTTACTCACCTCCCCACTAGACAGGAAACCTCTGGTGGGTAGAGACCTGTTTTACACCTCCGTGGACAAGCCCCTTCTCCCAGCACCCACTCACTCCTTCCTTCATTCACAAATATTTATTGAGCACTGATGTAGGCACCAGGGACCCAGGTTGGATGCCTGAGGTTCATTCTTTTGGGGTGTCAGCTGCTAAATCTCCAAAGTTTGGTCTCCCAGGTTCCCAAAGGTAAAATTTCACCACTTCATCTGAGAAGAGGGCAGTGGGTCCAGCCTGCTAAGGAGAAGCCACAAGCTGTATGCTTGCAGAGGAAACCAGTTCCCTCTGTCCTCCTTCCCACAGCACAGGGGTGTGATGGCCCCATGGAAAATTCACAAGCAGGATCTGGAATCTCAGCAGGGGAACAAGCCCAGGCTCCATTCAGGGGAATCCCTGCCACCCAGACTGAGCCTGAGCCCTGGGAAGGGTGTCCAAGGCCACTGGTGTGCACAGGCCTGGGCAAGGTCAGGGCCGACGGGAACCTCCCTTTCTCTCACACTGGCCTGGAATTTCTCACTCAGCTTTGTGGACAGCCAACGCAGACATCAGGTCTGGGGCCGCAGAGCCAAGATTCCAAAGAGAAAATTCCAAGGCAAATATCTCAGGGCTTTTTAGTCTCCCCACTTCCCACAACTCCCTTCCACGCCACCCTGGAATCTTCCCCTAATCTAGCCTTGTGCTTCCCACACTCCTGCCTTTGGTCCTGACATCCCCTAGGTCTGGAATACCCTCCCCTCCAGCCCCACACCTGAATCCTACCCACCTCAATGCCACCTCAATGTGTCTCCTTTGAACAGCCAAGTTCAGGCTGTGGTTAGGACTTTGGCTTCTGAAATCAGACAAGCCTGGATTCATAGGCTGGCTCTGCCCCTTCCCAGCTGGGTGAACTCAGACAAGTTCCCTCTTCTCTCTGAGCCTGTATGTTCCCATCTATAATAAGGGGATAATGACAATCCCCTCCTCCATAGCGTTTTTGAGAGGATTAAATGATTTTACACAGGCTTAGAATAGTGCCTGGCACCTAGTAAACCCTCAGTAAATGTTAGCTATTTCTATTTTACTTATCACATTCTCCCCATAGCAGAGAACGTCAATCTTCTCTACCCGAGGGAAGCTCAACCCACAGATGGAACTCCATGGCTATGTGTTGAATGAATGAATGAATGAACAAATGAGGAGGGATAGGGCCAGCACTGCAGGTGTGAGCTTTCAAAAGAGTTACCGTCAGTGCTGCTCAAGATGGTCTCCTGGGGTTGACTCCACCAGCGACCCTTCTCCCTTTGGTCCCGAGGAAGTGCCACCCAGGCACAGGGTCTTCTGCTCATCTCTCTGACTCTGGGCTATTCTTCAAGGCAGGTTCCCAAGTGCCTCTGGCTGCCTGGCCTCCGCCACGTGGGTGCAGGAAGGAAGGGGCAAGCACAAAGCATGCTGCTTGAACCCCTTCCTCGTAGGTGGCAGAGGGAGGGCAGGGGCCGACCCCAGTGGCATGGTGGCTGAGCCCTGCCCTGGGAGAAGCTGTCACTTCTCACCCTGTGGACTCGGGTCCAGAGCCCATGGTGATGGGCAGGGCTCTCCCCTGAGGATTCTCAAATCTGCTTCTCCATCTCGTTCTGAAAAAATCAGGCTTCAGGAAGGAAAGAGCATGGTGTATTAGGAGCCCCTTCTTTCCCTTGTGCGGGTCCCCCATTCCCACATCCCTGAGGGCTCTGGGAAGAAGCAGGGAACTGGAGCCAGGTGGATATGTCACATGGAAGCAAAGTCCCAAGCCCCTGCCTCTATGTCACCTAACTCGCCACCCTCCACCGCTGGCTCTCCTGACCTGGGAAGATGTATCTCCAACCGTCCTTCTCAGCCCCCTGGGCAGGGTCCTGCTGGTGAGAGGGATCATGCACTGCCTTTGCTCCTGACTCACCCAGAGATACTCGGCCACTCCTTAGGGCTGCCCTTCTTTCAATACGGACTCCCACTACCTGTGAATTAGGTCCTCCACCTACACTTTAGAGCAGTGCTCGGCGAACTTTTTCTGTAAAGGGCCAGAGAGTAAATATTGTAGGCTTTGCAGGCCACACCATCTCTCCTGCAACTGCTCAACTTGCTGTTGTAGCACAAAAGCAACCACAAACAAATAAGCACGACTGGGTCCAATAAAACTATTAACGGACGCTAAAATTTGAATTTCTTATATTTTTCATATGTCATAAAATATTTTTCTTTTGATTTTTTTCCAATCATTGAAAAAGGTAAGAACCTTCATAGCTTACAGGCCCTACAAAAATATACTGTTTTTAATAAACAGGCACTGGGCCCGACTTGGCCCACAGGCTGTAGTTTTCGAGCCTTGCTTTTGAGGCTCCCGTCCTTCTATGTCTCTCCAGAGAGCATCCACCCTCCACAAACTCAGTTCCAGGGGCTGCGCAAAGTAGCCATCTTTGATTCAGCCTTAACAGGCCATTTGCAAAACCCAGACTGTTCCAGGGGCTTGACTGGGTACCAGAGGGATGTACAGAAAAGGAGTAAGGCACTCAGCCCACCCTCAGGGAACTTCTAATCCAATGGGGGATCCGAGACAAGACAGAACAGGATTCTAATACAAGGTCGAGGAAGATGGACATCAGGAGACAGATCTCACCTTGTCTGGTGAATAAGTAAGTGCTCTGCAACTTGCATTGAGATAGTGAAAGAGAGTAACTGGCTCCCTAGGAGAACAAATGTACCAGGAAAGATTTCATGGAGGAAATGGCATTAGAGATGGACTTGAAGGAACAGGAACTCCAGGACTGCTGCTGTCACCCCTGGACCCTTCCTCCAGGGAAAGGGAGCCCTCTGGCTTTTGCATTAAAACATTGAGGTACAGTACAGTTAGAGTATAGTTACTCCCCACCAGGTAATGGGCTCCTCTGGGTAGGGGTAGGGGCCTGACTCAGTTCTGAGCCTCTGGACCCCAAGAACATGTTTTTGCACAAAGTACATTTTGGTAAATGCTTGCTGAGATTGAGTTGAGGTTGGGGTTAGGGGAAAGGATGACAAAGAAGATTTCTGATGGAAATTAGACCTAATAGATTGGGTTGTTGTGTCTATTTTATGCAGCTCCCCGGGCCCCTGGAAGACATTTCCCACGGAATGTGCCAGCTGTCCTGGGGACAACCTTAGGGTCTCTTAGAGGGGACTCCTCATGCTGAAGAAATTACTGCAGCCTTCTGACTTCTTGGAAATGAGAGTGAAGCAGTCACTATTACAACCTGTGTATATGCGTGCGCACGCACACACACACACACACACAAGGACCCACAATCCTCCCTCCCCCAACAGCCACCACCTGCCTCTTAACTGGACCCCCCACTTCTCTGCAGAAGAAGGTGAGGCCCCTTGTCCCTAGAAGCTTGGACAGCCCAACAGCCACTGCGGACTGGGCCCTGGGGGCCTCGAAGCCACCCCCCCTAGAATCTAAATTAGCCTGGCCACCAACACCCAGTAAATGAGAGAGGCCGCTGCCTCTAAGCTGGCATACCAGCACCGTGGTTAAGCAGTTGTCAATGCTTCCCCAAGACAGCAGCATGCAGAAGTGGGGTGGGAGGGACTAGTCAGGACAGGCTGAAAAGAGCCACCCCACCCTTACAACCTGTACCCCACTTGCTTTCTCCCTCTCACCCTGGCAGCCTTGCCTGACTGATCTCCCTGAGAGGAGTTCTCAGGATACTGGAACTCAGCCCCTCACCCCATGGGTGCCTTTGACTCCATAGCTAGCCCAGCACTGCCCACATGCCCTATGTCCCATCCAAACATCAGCCCATACGCTGGGAGCAGGAGAGGCCTAAAGTGGAGGAGGCAGTGAAGTGAGGGTGTGCAAGGGGAAAGGGGCAACCACAGAGACCTTGCACATTTGTGTGGGTGCACCCGCATACAGAGAGAAATTGAAAAGGGGGCTGGTTCCTGTTAACTCAGCATTTACGACACATTATCTCTAGTCCCCTAGCTCCTGCAAAGTAATTGAAATCACGAGCCAAGGTAGAAAGTATTATCCCCATTGTACAGATGAGGAAACTGAGGCTCAGAGACGTTGACTCACCCGGATCATGAAACCAGTCAGAAGCACAACCAGACTTTGTCCGTCTCAAATCCTGTGCCAGGTAATCAGACTAAGATTGTGTTTAGGGGTCCAGCAAAGCAGAGGCACCAAATTTTTTTTTCCACGGAAATACTTTGTTATTGGTAGTCAGGAGAAAAACAAATCTTGTCTGGACTTCCTCTAATTTATTCTATTTGTTTATATTGTTATTTTAAATTGTATGGGAGGCAGAGGAGTGAGCACGACTATCTTAACAGTACATAGAACAACCTCCAGAAGTTCTAGTCCAACTGCATGAATTGCTTCTTGAACTCCTTGCTCTCTGGTTATGCCAGGCTCCATCGGGACAGAATTTCTTTGGCTCTTGATCCGTTCATGCCATGGTGCTCACAGTTCTACACCCTTTTTATGAACAAAGGAGAGGGGATTAATGTATGTGTGTGAGGTCTGCAATTGTTATATGCATGGTCTGTGTCACCAAGAATGCGCAAGAAACTGAACATCTTGGCTGCCTCTAGGAAGAGAAAATAGTTTCCCAGGGGAGAGATTCTAAAATTTCACCAGAGGGGCCAGCCCTGTGGCGTAGTGGTTAAGTGCGCGGGCTCCGCTGCTGGCGGCCGGGGTTCAGATCCTGGGCACGCACTGACGCGCCGCTTCTCAGGCCATGCTGTGGTGGCGTCCCATATAAAGTAGAGAAAGGCGGGCACAGATGTTAGCTCAGGGCCAGTCTTCTTCAGCAAAAAGAGGAGGATTGGCATAGATGTTAGCTCAGGGCTGATCTTCCTCACACACACACACAAAAAATTTCACCAAAGAGCGTTATATGACTTTTAAATTTTGTACCATATGAATGTCTTACCTACTCAAATAAATAAATATAAGTTTTACAACATTTATAACATCGTTTTAAGCAAAAGAGACATAAAATAGCTTCTGTTTTCAACTCTGCAGATATAGCTGGGATAAGAAAAACAAAAGTCTGGTTACTACCTTGTAGTGAGGCAGAGACAAAAATACAGAGAACCAAATGCAATTTAAAATCTCACCAAATGAGATTCATGCAGAATAAGGATCCAGCCTGGGAAGCCAGGAAAGCGAGAGGGAGGGAACTGGGTAGAGAAGTGATGGTACCGACTGGGGAGGTGGGGGAAGGGGCTCCAGAGGCCAGGCCCCTCCCAGCATGAGTGTGCACTGGGAACTGGGGCGAAGGGAGACAGTTAAAGGGAGAGGAGCAGAGCTGAGCGATTCTTGCCCTTGAGATACGCCAGGAAGTTGAAGTAGGGACAGAAGGTGCAGCCGTGAAGAACCAGCCCCTCACACATTACTGGAGCTTCAGGGGTCCCTTCCCCAATGAGACTCAGTTTCTTTGTCTATAAAATGAAGGGTTTGGCCCAGAAAAATCTCCAGGTGCCTCATGGCTCTAATATTCTCTGATTTGATGGCTGCAGCCTTTCTGCAAACGTGCATAAAACAGATTAGTTCTAGCAGTAGTAAAAACAAAACTGAAAATCAGATTTATCATTTTAATTAAATATACTTTACATTCTCAATTTCTAGGGAGCAAAATGCTTCCCTCCCATCAGCTTTCCCTTTGTCGGAGACATTCATGTCTGATGCGCAATTTAAGAAAATGCCGAACCACCCCCTAAGAAGACACACAATTAACAAGACCCTAACAGGTATTTCTTAACAGGAAAGTGGGACTTGTAGGGGGAAAAAAGAACATAAAAAGGAAATGTCAGGGAGGGGAGGGTCAGGTGGGGTCAGGCTATCAGAGGACTGGGGATCAGGCTGGTAAGAACGACCTGCTTTTGTCTCTGCTCGGCTCCCAGAGGCAGCTGGGTGGAGTGTGGACAGGGAATCAGGAGGTGGGAGTATGGTCCCCTGGCCACGCTCTCACCCCCGGGTGACATAAGGCAAGTTGCTCTCTGAACTTTAGAGTGCTCAACTATAAAATGGAACTAACAATACCTACTTGGAGGAATGCTGGGAAAATGTAATAAGATAACATATCTGAACAGGCTTAGGAAAACAATAAAGTGTAAAGCATATGTCCGACACCATATTTTGGAAACTCAATTTGGGATCCAGACGTCTGGTCCCCATCTGCTTAGGTATTATGTCCTCTCAGCATGCGTCCCCCTCACATCCGTCCTTCCTTTCTGCCGTGCTCTTCCCGGCCCAGGCGCTGGGTCCCCACAGAGCAAGAAGAAAGCAGCGCCTTCTCCCAGGAGGAGCGTCATTTCCTGGGCTCTGGGCTCCACAGCCCAGGCTCGTAAATTAACAACTATGGCTGTAAATTACCAGATAAATCCGGGCTGGAGTCGCCAGCAGGATAGATGAGAATCAACAGGAGAAATAAATCTATGGCAGCAGCTCCCTGAGTCCCGGGACAGTGGGGGTGGAGGGAGTCAGGTGGGTGGCGACAGAAGGGCGAAAGAGTTTCTGTTGGGGGAAAAAAACACTCAGAAATAAAACCTGGAATCCCCATCCCTGCCACCACTTCCCCCCCAGAAAGAGTCCAGGATGAGTCAAGTCCCCAGGCTTCTGCCAGCTGTGGGGTTCCCTGCCGCTGCCTTAGCGAGCTGGGGCCTCCACTCAGCTGCCCATTATTCTTGATGACAAGAGCAAATACAGGCACTCTCGCAGAACTGAGGAGAGACGAAGGGGAATACGGCGTTTGATCTTTAAAGAGAGCAACTGCCTTCCCTTGGCAGAGCCCCGCCCAGTGGGAGCTGTGGCCCCTCATAATTCAAGTCTGCACTTAATTAAAAAGGGGAGCATCCTGGACTCTGCCCAACTGGCATCTATTCCACGCGAATCCTTCAGCCTGCTGACATTTGTCCGTTTGTCTCTCTTTGAGAGAAAGGGAAAAAATTCAAAAGGAAAAGCAAAATCTTATATCCTGCAGCTTTCAGAGACAGCCTGTTCCTGAGCTGGGGCGCTTCGTCTCCAAGCAGAGGGTTGAAATCTAAATGAACAGGGGAAGAGACGGAACAGGACAAGGAAGGCTTTGCATTTGGGGGGAGACCTGAGCGGCTGCAGGCAGCAAATATGACAAGCTGAAGTCACCAGCACCTTCTGAAAATAAAAATTACTTTCTTTGGGCCCCCCTTGGTCTCTCTTTGGCCTCCCAGACTCTTTTCCCAGCTTTAGGCTCAAGCTTTCCTCCTGGACAATGTTCCAGATGAAAGGAGGGCACATTTATTCAGCTTTGTTTAAAAATATTTAAATGCTCCTCACTGGGTTTCTGATAAGTTCCTATTACAGCTCCCCAAAGGTGACTCCCCGGCAGAAATCCTAAAATCAGCCCCTCGCAGGGATTGGCTTGGTCCCACAGAGGTCACTGCATTCACCCATCTACTCCTGAGAATTTCACAGCTGTCACACCCAGATGAGGGTCTCTGGGGAATCAGAACCTCCCACCTCAGATTCCTGACTGCGGGCCCTACCTGCAGTAGCAGACCCCTGGGGAGTGAAGCTGGGGTGATCCTCTCCTCCTTGTTCTCCCAAGGTTCTTGAGGACATCCCAGCCCCACAACACTCAAGGGAAAGACAGGTCTGGTCCCCACCCAAGGCCTCCTTTTTCGGACTTTTCTAGTGAGACAGCTCTCCTCTACCTCTGGAGTTGAGCAAGACATCAGCTTTAGCCGTGCCTTCCCTCTGTAGCCCGACATGCTCCCAGCCAGCTGGCTGGAGGGAGGGTCCCCTTTTCTGTGGGGTCTCGGGAGAGGTCTCAGGCTAAGTGGAAGGGGGAGAGGAACAAGAGAAGCAGTTGCTTCACCCTCCTCCAACCACATTCTCCAAAAGTGGTGCCTTTCCAACCATTTTTAAGGTAAGATCTATTGACAAGTTCTATGATCTTGTAAAGACATCTGTGATAAAAGACATTAGGACAGTGGTTCTTAACTCCGGGGTTGGGGGGTGGGGGTGTCACAGACCTGCTCTGTGATGACCCTGACAAAAGCTAAGGACCCTCTCCTCAGCAAAATGCACACACACACATACACACACACACCAGGTCAGGCAGTTGGTTTCAGGGGTTTGCACATCCATAGATGCCCGGTTCAGAACCCCTGCAGTTTAGAGGAAGCAATGTGAAAGTGGGCCTGTGAGACAAGACAAAAGGAAATCCAAGAGTGGCACTGTTTTTAGTGGTCTTGACCCACCAGCCCATGGGGAAGACCCATGCTCCCCGACCCCCACTGCCTGTCCCTGCTCCCTGGTAACAGCTCCAGTCTGGGAGACACTAAAGGGACATAAGACACCACTTAACCCTGTTGTTTCATCTATCTGGTCTTCTGAGCTGTCTCCCTGGGCTGCCCTCTGAGTCCCACCCCTCAAGCCTCTGGGACTCTCAGCTCCTCCAGAAGCGGAGGAAGCCAGGCCTTTGAAGATGTTTCTGTCCTCCCCTCACAGTCCGGCTGGACAGATCACGCAGCCCCCTGCCACTACACTCTCTGAAGGCCGCCGTGAAGAGCCTGCTTTTATGATGGCTCCTGGGTCTCTTGGTCTGCTCCAGATGCCTCGAAAGAATAGCTTCCTTTCCCTTCCCAGTGCTCCAAACTTCCAGCTCCCTGAGCAAGCCCCAGGCCGCCTTTGAATGAACATTTGCATATCTAAAACCCACATTTACATTTTATAACTTAGACTCCTGGAAACCAGGTCAGAGTCCAGCCCCAATATACTACAGGAAAGGAAGTGTTTACCTGTGCAACCCCCACCAAAGGTGTGTTGGGGGGTGCAGGGAGTATGTCGTGCGTGTCCTCCATGAAGCTGTGTGTCCAGCAGGGGACTGTGCGCATCCTTAATCCGGTGTGTCCATGTGTACTCTCCTCTATCCGGCATGTTGTATGTGCCCTCAAAGTGTACTGTTTGTGCCTATGAGTCTGTTTGGGGTGCCCTCAGTCTGTTCAGTGGACCCTTGGAGTAGACGTGTGTTTTTGAGGCCTCAGTTTCCTCATTTGTAAAGTGGGGATGCCGCCTCACGGGACTGCTGTGAAGGTTGTGTGAGTTAATGCAGGCCGAGCACTCGCAGAAGTGCATGGCTAGTGGATGCGCTCAGTAAATGACGGTTATTGTGATGTGATTTCCACAGAAACCTCCAGCCCCTCTTCCTTCCTCTCCCCAACTACCTGGAGCCCTGGAAGAGGCTCGAATGTTCTCCCTGGAGATGTTACTGCTCTGAGCCTGGGGGTTGATCAGAGGCCAGGTGACAGCAGTGGCGGCAGCAGCAGTATCTTCTCTCACTCAGCCTGTGTGCTGAGCCGAGCCGGAGCAGGAGGAGGAGGGCCCCTCAGCCACGACCCTGGATGGGGAATGGGGAGGAGCACTTACTCTGCAGGGAGCCAGGGGCCCTTCCAGAGAAACATAAGAACTCAGAACCAGCAGGGCACCCCGAGAGAGCCCCCAACTGGAGTGCCCAGTCCTGGACTCACCGGAATCTTCTTCATTGTCATGGAGACTACATCAGTGCTGCCTTCCCGGAAGAACTCTCTGTCCTCCTCCCTCACTTCTCTTGGCCCTGAGACACAAGCTCCTCCTTAAACTGGTTGCAACCAGCCCAAAGCTGGGATTTGCTTGGGCTTGCCTCTCCCTCCTTGGGCAGGGTTCCTGCTAAGCTCAATTAGTTTGGTCTTTATTGTGCCTATTCACTGAACAAGTATTTCATGGGGCCCTCATAAGCAGGAAGCAGGCTAGGGGAAGACTTACAGAAGCAAAAGAGACCTCCTCTGGGCCCTGGAGAGCTCTCAATACACAGGGATGATTATACCATGAGGCAGAATGAAAGACATATGCACCAGAGACAGAGGCAAGAATGTTGTGGGGTCCTTAAGGAACTGATTCAGGCAATCTGGAAGGCTTCCTGGAGGAGGGGCAATAGTCATGAGCCTGAAAGAATATTTCAGCAGAGAGGAAAGGGAAGTTTATTTTCATTTGCCCAAGATGATCTCATGGAATGAGCCCTAAACAGCTGTTCTAGTCCCAGTTCTGACCCTGACCAGCTGAAAGAGCTTACAGGTATCATTTCCTTCTCGGAACCTCCACTGCCTCATCTGTAAAGTGGGGTGTTAGATTAGATGAATTGAAAGCAGCCCCTACTGGCCTGGGCTTTGGCTAGTCTCTTGTGTTTATCACAAACAGACAGGAAGCAAAGTCAGGCTCTCCTCAAAGGAGTGAACAGACTGTAGACCCAGAGAACTGTCTCAGAGAAAAGGCCTGGGGGATTTTGTGTCCTGTGCGTCCCCATGGCTGCAGCCTAAGCAGCCCAGCTCCCGTCAAGTTCCTGTCTTGGTCACAGCTGCCTGCCTGGCACCCAGCACTGTGCCTGGCACAACAAATGTTTATTGAATGAAGTGGTGAATGAATGAGGTGACAGAGACTATGATCAGCTTTTTGGCTAGAAATGGAACCAGTGCTGCCCCCAAATCATCGGATCCCTGAGGCTTTTGCTCTCTCATACCATGTTTGCGCTCAGGATAAGAGGAAAGATGGCTGAGACGGGCTGTACTTTCAGAGGTCCATGCTGGGGCCTCTGGTTTCTGCTGCAATCAGGAGAAAGTAGGTCACAGAACAGCTCTGCAGAGCACAGACCCTTGAGGAAAAGCCTGGATTCTGTGCCAACTTACATTTATTGAGTGCCTACTGTGTATCAGTTGTCACACAGCTTTAATTCATTTAATTGTGGCCACAAAGGGCTGTACAGGAGATTGTGGGGGATTGGGGGCTGTAAACCTTACCGTGCTGACTGAGTGACCTCAGCCAAGTCACAGCCCCTCTCTGAGTTTCATTTTCAATCTCTGTAAAATGGAAACAATAGAGCCACTTCGCCAGGTTATGGGAAGGAAATGAGCAGGTGGAAGCGGAGCGCTTCATAAATGCTAGTTATGATTGTTCCTCTGGGCACACAAGTCCGCTCGCCCCAGGGCGCACACATAGACACGTTCACACTTTCACGTACACGCAGAAGCGGAGACGTGTGCAGACGTCAGCTGGAGGAGATCGCCGAGCCTCGGACCCGGGGCCACCGCTAAGCCCCGCGGAGAAGCCGTCAGGTCCTCGGCTTCCCTCCTTTTCTCTCAGCTCTGATGAATGAACTCCGGCCGCGAGGAGTTTATTTTTTTATGAATGGGAGCCCAAACCGTGAATGAAGCCGGGAGCCAACCCCTGCGTTCTGATTGGCCCCGACGTCTGGGAAACTCCGCCTCCCGGCTCGGCCGGGCGAGTTTCCGGATTGGCGGGCATGCCTGGCCCTGGGGTTTCATTCACAAAAGTCAATGAAACAAAGGGAAAGGGGTGGGGGGGCCAGAGAGAGCCGAGGCCGAGGCGAAGGAAATGCACCAATCAGCGGCTCCCCCGGGCTCACAACTGTCGGCGGCGGCGCCCGGAAAACAAGCCGGTGCGCGGGGGACCCGGGGCCGGGGCCGTCTCGCTCCCGCCTAGCCCTGCGGCCCTCGGTGCGGCCCCGGAGTATGCTCGGGACCCCCCGCGACTCCAGCACAGACGCCCCGGCCTCAGGTGAGGCTGCGGGAGGGGGAGGGAGGGAGAGTGTCTGTGAGTCCCCCCTTGCCTCCAACATACACCACACTTTCACCGCCGCCTCCGCAGATTCCAGAGTCGGGGTGGGAGGCGCTGGGATTCAGGGTTGGAAGGGGCGCGGGAGTTGTGGGCGTGCGAATGGTGCGCGCCTCGCCTGCTCCTCCGCGCGCGCGCGCGCGCGCGCGCGCGCACACACACACACACACACACACACACACACACACACACACACACACACGTCTTATGTAACCGAGCCTGGGCATAGCAGGGCTGCAGAAAGCAGCCGAAACGGCGAGTCCGGCTCCCAGGAGCAGGTGGGACCCCCTTTGGCGGCAGGGGAGTGGTGGCGGCGCTCAGCACCGCAGGCGGAAATCTCCCCATCGCCGAGTGAGTCGGAGAAGTTTTGCCGTCGGACCCAGAGCCTCGGGACTGCCCCCTCCCTGCCGCCCTCACCCACCCCCACCCGCTGCCTTCCCAAGACGGTGTGCGAACATAGCCGCCCCCTCCCCCCAGGTCTCTGCCCCCGCGCGGGGCCCGGGCCGTGCGGCCGAAGGGAGCGGCCGGATGGAGAGAAGGATGAAAGGCGGATACTTGGACCAGCAAGTGCCCTACACCTTCTGCAGCGTGAGCGGCGCGCCGGCCTCCACGCCCGCCCCTGCCCTGCACCCCGCCCCTCCCCACGCCACAGCCCCTTCCCCACCGCCCCGGCGGGGTCCAAGGCGGCCCGGCCCTTGAGTCACCCCGGGACCCCAGCCCCGCCCCCGAGACCAGGCGGTTTCAGGGTGACTCGGGGGCATTCTTCCCCTTCCTCGCAGAAATCGTCCGGAAATGGGAGCTTGCGCGAAGCGCTGACGGTCCCGCAGGGGAAGCTCATGGACCCGGGCTCCCTACCGCCCCCCGACTCCGAAGGTAAAGAGCCAGAGAGACAAACTGCGACCCTCTCCACCACGCACACCCCAAGGGCTGATCCTGGAGCCCTCGCCCTTTTCCCAAAATGACTTGTCCTCCAAGGGATTCCGATCATTCTCCGTCCCTACCCCCCAAGGCAGGGGTCACCAGGGTCGCTAGGGCTCCCTCTCTCTCACTATCACCCCCACCTCACCTTCTCCAATTCCATTATTCACCCCTCAGATCTCTTCCAGGATCTAAGTCACTTCCAGGAGACGTGGCTCACTGAAGGTGAGTAGTTTTGAGACTATATCTATTATTGGGGTGTGCATGCTCTCTGCCCCAGTATTCCAACCTAGCCCACTTCCTCTCTCCCTGGCCTCCAGGAGCTCTCCAAGGCCCCCTCCCCAAGTCCTCTGCCTCTCTGTTCTCCGTTCTCCCCAGCTCCCAGTGTGGACACTTATATTGATATTTATTTTCTCTGCCCTGAGCCAGGCTTGTGTAACTAGGCCTGGGGATGAATCAGACCATTGTGTGGGGTATTTGCTTATTTGAATGGAACTTGGCCCCAGGCCCATTTTCCTGGTTGAAATTTTCATTTGCAAAGTTTGTTTGGCAGCGGCCACAGAGGTGTGTGTTGGGGTGTTGGGGTCGGGGGGCAGTGGTGTGAGGGACAGGAGGATGAGAAGAAGGAGCAATTAATTTGTTACCTATCTTCAGGAGTTGCCAAAACATTGATTTTTTTACTCCCTTGGTTTCTCTTCTTCCCAACTCCCAGCGCCAACCAATTCACTGTCTGAGCCAAAAGAACAACAAAAGTTTAAATAATTCTTTTTTGCAACACTTTGGCAAAGAGGGCGCAGGGCTTCCCCCCCAAATAGCCTTGATTGTAATTCTGATGGCAACTGATCCCCCCACCTCCTTCCTTCCTGAATTCCTATGCCCCAGGCACATTCCTCCTCCTGTTTGCTGGGGGGTTAGCTTCAAGCTGGCCGCGGTGGGGTCGGTAGCTGGGCCTTGGCTGGGTGGGGAAGTGTGTTCTGGGGGTCTGCTGGTTGGATTCATTGGTGTGTTTTGGGGGGGCCTGAGGGTGTCGCTGGTGGGGCTGCAGGTGGGAGGCCAATGGTGTTTAGACGGTCTCTGAGAGGGAAGGGTTAACATCCCCATCTTACAGACTATTTATTTTAACACTCTGAAAACCAAAAATCCACAATACTAGGAACACCTTTTTAAGGACTTTTTCTCTTCCTTAGGATCTCCCCATCTCTCCACTTGGGTATCTTAGGTGATTTTTTAAGCTCAAACCCAGCTCTTCTGGAACCCTCTATAAAAGCTTGGGGTAGAAGGGAAAGACCCCTGACTAGATCTTTGGAGTGAGACTAGATCTGTCTTGACTACTGTGGTATCCCAAAAATATGTATGTTAACAGGACGACTATTTAGCATAGAGCGAGCACTTAAGACATCTTGTGGAATTCATGGCTGACTGGCTGTGTGGGTCCTGGAGAGATCTTGGGGATCTGGGGATATTGTGTACATCTTCCCCGACTCTAAGCCCTGCGTGCCCAGCTCCGAGTTACGGGCAGAGCTATGCCCAGTCTGCCCATCCTCCTCCTGAGGTTCCGGAGCTGGGCTGGAGCTGAAGAACGCAGAGGTGTCAGTTTCCAGGGTTTCTCAAAGACTTCCTTTCCCAACGCCTGATTTCTTTCTGGCTTGCCAGGCTCCTTGTCTGTCAGCTGAGGGTCCCTGTGCTCCCCACCACGGGCAGCTCCTAGGACTGTGATCTAGGGGTAGGCTCAAAGGCTGGCATTTTGGCAGCAGCTGGTCCATTTGTGCCTGGGTTTGGAATGGGAAGGGGAAGAAAACGTTCTCATCTCTCAACCTTGGAAGCCCCACCCCTTGGCAGTGGGGGTCTAGAGATTGTATGTGTGTCTATCTGCATGTGTCGGTGTGACAGCGAGTGTGCGTGTTTCACGCTGCTGCCCTGGAAGTCCCTGTACATTTAAATCTAGTGGGTGGGGAGGTGGGGGTGGGGATCGCAAGGCGGAGGGGTGGGGGCCTGGGATCTCCTTGGTTCCCTCTCCTTCCTTCTGAGGGAGCAGCTCAGGTTCCCAGCTGGCGATGGATGGCCAGGCCTGAGGGGGGGATGCTGAGGCCGCTCGCTCCTTCTCACTCTCTCTGCGGAGACAGATGCAGCTGCCGGGGCCCTGTCCCCCTGCACCATCCCAGCACCACCCCAGCCTCCTCGCCTGCCTCTTCCCACCAGGTCAGTGACCCCTGCAGCCTAGGGGGAACTTTGGGGTGGCAGGGAGGGACTAGCTCCTTTGGAAACTTGCCAGTGGTGGGGCGCGTCAGTCGGAATGGGGGCCGGAGCCCAACCTCCCTCCCTGAGCTTGATTTCTTCCTAAAACCCCAATTTAGAGAGAAGCAGCGGGTCCTTGCAGTGTGGGTGGGGCTGTGAAGAATTTGGGGGATGCCCAGGTTGTATTCGGGCGGATGTGGTTGTGGTTGTGGTTGTGGGTTCAGAGTCCGGTGCCTGGGCATCATTGGGGGTGAGTGTGAGTGGGGCTCTGTAGAGGCAACTCAGACATCTTTGGGGTTGGGGTTTTTCTAGACAGAGTGGGGGGGTGAAGTGATGCCGAGAGGGCATGTCTGATTTTGGGGTGCCTGGGATCTGTTGAGTTGCTGAAGGAAGGATCAGGCTGCTGAAGGGAAACCCAGGCTCAAGCAGGCTGAACCCACGCTGTGCCTATGGTAAAAGATGTGCTGCTTCTGAGTAAGGGTTCCTTTCCCTGCTTGCCAGGAGCCCTCAGGAACCCTCAGAGACGATGACTTTGGTCTATTTGGTAGGAAGGAACATTGACTGTGCGCCATGTATGTCCTTTGTGTGAGGCTGGGGTCCATAACCTGGAGTCTGTGGATAGTTTGCAGGGGTCCCTGAGTCCTCTGATATTGTCTGTAAAATTGTTGCGGGTGCACCATACACAAAGATGGATTTTTCTAGGCAGAGAATGATCCATACCTTTTATGAGATTCTCACAGGGGTGGGTCTGTGCTCCTCTTTTCCTAAGAATCCCAAATCCTGTTTGCTCCCAAATCCTCCACCAAGGTCTCCAGCCCCCTTGCCCTTTGATTTTCCCCCATCGTATTCGTAAGTCCAAAAAGGGACCCAGTGTGTGAAGGGTGTGCATGGAGGATGTGTTTCACTCGGGTGCTGCCGTGAAGTAAAAGGAACTAGGATGTGTATGAATTCATGTGTATGCACGCTGGTGTCTCAGCACGTCTGTGGGGAGAGGTGGGGTTAATTCCCGCCCCTAGTCTTAGCTACAATGCCTCCTTCTACATCTTTCTGTCTCTTCCCCTTCCAGAAGGCTCTTGGGGACAAATGTCCCCTCCATAGATAGAGAACTGGTTCCTTCCAGTACAGAGGCTGCCAGGGTGGGGGCGGGGTTAGGGTGAGAGCCGAGGCCAGTGGTGACACAATGGAGCAGAAGCTCGGGAGAATACCTCCCCTCTCTCCACTGGGAGTCCTTAAGAGGCCCCTTCACACTGGGATTGGATCCTAGGAAAGGGAGAAGGTGATGGGGCATATATGGTGTAGGTGGGTGGCTAACCTGGGGGTGGGCTTAGCTGCTTGGCTGTTTTAACCTCCCAGTTCTCCTGGAGCCCATCCTCTTCTACTGACCCCCCTGTCTGAGGGACATTCCTTAAAATTCTCTTTCTCTGGGCATTATGCTGGCTTGGCACTTTTCCCTTCCCCTCCTTAATCATCTGCCGTGTCCCCAGGCAGATAAACTCCACCTTAGTGCCAGGATGGAGTTGGGGGCAGACCCTGGCACACTGGCTTGGCAGCCAACACTCAGCCAAGTCAACAAATAAATAAAGAGTGGCGTACACTCAAGACCAAACATGGTAATTAGAAATTCTCCTGCTCTCCAGGAACGCAAGGCTCACTGTTACTGTTCCTATTTCTATTCTTGTTGACAGTCTCTGAGCGACTGAGGCCCTGTCCTGCCCTTTTGGGAGAAGCCAGTGTTCTGGCGAGGGACCAAGCAGGGACTCAGGTTCACTCCACCACCCATTTTTGCCTTTGCTGATTTCTTTTGGCCCTGGGAAGAGGGTGGCACCACCTCTTTTGGGGTGTGATCTGTGTGCTGGGGGTGGCCTCATCTGGAACTCCTGGGGAGGGAGGGTTCTGGTCAAACCTTCAGGCCTGAAGTGGGAGGAGAGGCAAGAGGACCCGTAGGGCTCTCCAGTGTCATGTGAACTGGCCCGTGACGCCAGCAGGAGATGCCCCCAGCCCATTACCTCAATGGAAACTGGCAGTTAATGAAGCCCCAGAGGGGGCCCAGAGTGAGTGAGCCTCCCCAACGTTCTGCACCCCCCTACCCCTCAGGACCCTCCTTGCCTAGGCAGCAGGGAGAGAAATGTTGCTCACCCTGCTCCCACCACCCCCATCCTGCCACCTTTGGGGGTGTCACCCATGGTTGGACCAGAGGGCACAGCAGCATGAGCTTGGGCCTTGGCCCCTGGGCAGCTGAGCAGGTTTTGCTTCCTTCTCTTCGTCCAGTGTTTCCCAGCCTGCCTATTCCTAAGGGCCACCAGGGGCGCTGGTCAAAAATACAGACACCTGGGCTCCACCCAGGGCCTATGGAATGGGACTCTCGGGGGTGGGGACTGGGTACTTTTCACAAGGCCCCGGGGGTTCTTGGGAATGGCTGCCTTTGTCCCTTGTGCTCCTGAAAAGATGTGCACTGCCTATGTGTGTGTGTTTTTTGCAGAGGGATTTCAGGTCCTACTGATTTATTTGATCACTCTAGAATTGTTTTATGCTGACTTTTCATAAGTTGTTCTTTAGCTGCTGGGGCTTCTGATTCTTAAACCCCTCAACCCAATCCTCTGTCAAGAAGTCACCTATCTGTAAATGTTTCTTTAAAAGCCCTTGGCACCTCTGATATTTAAAGTAAGTTGAAAGCAATTAATCACAGCCAAAAGTGTCCCTTGTGAGATGTGCTTTCCCCAGAGGCCCTGCCTCTGATGGTACCTGGTGAGAGGAGAGGGGCCCTCCGCATGAGGGAAGGGCTGCTCAGTGAGGATCTCTTCAGTTCTTGCCCCCAGACCCACAGTGCTGGCTCCCACCAGCCTGAGGACAGGGGTCTTTTTATGTTTATTCACCTAGTCAACAAATAATGCATTGAGTGTCTATTCTGAGCCAGACCCTGTTCTGGGTGCTGGGAAATCAGATGAACAAAACAGATAAAACCTCTGCCCTCAGGGAGCTCGACTTTCTGGTAAAGGAGCTGGACAAAAACATGTAAACAGAAATTAATAAGATAAGTTCAGGTGGGGCCGGCCCCGTGGCTTAGAGGTTAAGTGCGGGCACTCCGCTGCTGGCGGCCCGGGGTTCGGATCCCGGCGCGCATCAACACACTGCTTCTCCGGCCACGCTGAGGCCGCATCCCACATACAGCAACTAGAAGGATGTGCAACTATGACGTACAGCTATCTACTGGGGCTTTGGGGGGAAAAAATAAATAAATAAAATCTTAAAAAAAAAAAAAAAAAAAGATAAGTTCAGGTGGCCACATGTGCTAGGGAAAAAATAAAACAGGATGCAATAGAGAGCCAGCAGGGACTGCTTTGGTTTGGGTGGTCAGAGAAGGCCTCTGAGGAAGTGACAAAGGGAGCTAAGACTTCAATGGCCAGAAAAAAACAGGCAGGCAAGGATCTGGGGAAGAGTGATCAAGGTGATCAGATTTGAGGACTCGAAAGGAGACCAGAGCTCTGGAGAGTAAGGGGCAAGGAGAGGCAAGTCAGAGAGTTAAGTGTTTCCAGACCATGCAGGGCCTTGGAGGCTGAGGGAGAGTTTGGGGTTCATGCTGTAAGCAAGGGAGAGAAGTGATTCAATTTCTTCCAGCTGTGTGGAGAACCCCCGAGTGTAGGAGGTGACAGGGGAGTTCTGAGGCTGTGGCTGAAATCCAAGGAAGAAACCATGGAGCCTTGGCATGGGAGGGAAGCAGCAAAGATGGGGGTGTGTACTTGTACAGGCTAGGAGGAGCTGAGGTGTTCTCCAGCTGTCTCTTTGTATCCTTCCCCCTTACCAGCCGTTCTCAACTCTGGTCATTTTGTCCCTCAGTTTCCCCACTGTCCATTCTGAGAGCAGTCTCCAGGGAACAAGAGACCCATCTCCTGGGGTTCGGTTGCCTCACCTTTGAGCCACTCTCTTCCTGGACTATCAGGATGTTCTTGGTGTCTACCTTCCCCTTCCTGCTGTGATCTCTTTATTCTTGAGAGAGGGGCAAAGTGGGCAAAGACTCTGGGGTCAGGGGAGGTACTCAGTTGTACACCCACCTGAAGGAGTTGCTGAAATGAGGATAAGAACTAGGAATCAAAGCCCGGATATCCAGGTTGAAGGCCGTGGATGAGCCGCTGTTCTATTTTAGTTTTGCTGCCTAATCCCCAAACCCAACTCCACCCACGCTGGCACTCTGGGAGTGCTCCTCAGACTCCAAGCTTGGGAAGCCCTCCTTTCTCCTAGTGGCACATCAAAGGAATGAGGCACCCTTCCCTGCCAGTGTCCCCAGCCTCCTCCCCTCTCCCATTGCCATCCTCTTCTAACCTCTCTTGAACCACCCTCTTAACTCCATTCCACCTCCTTTCCCAGGCTCCAGATTTCTAGATTTCACCTGGGAGGTTGTATACAATGCAGATGCCTGGGCCCAGGCCAGATTCAGAATCGTCTCCTATGATTCTAAGTCCACAGGATCTCACTCCTTATAACGCCTGCCCATCTTGGATGTGACTGCTGTGCGCTTGGAGGGAGTTTTGTAAACTCTGAGGGGGCAAGACTGTCTTCACTTCAGGAAAATGGAGGGAATAAAGACAAAGCATCTTGGAAAAGATTCTGGAATCTGCTCAGACAGGTTCTGGGAACTTACAGCCTTCCCTCCAGGGTCTTAATGGAGCCCAAAGATGGAGGGCACTAGGACCTGGGGTGGAGTTGCCTTCAGTCCTTGGAAGGCTGTTTTCCCCTTGGGCTGGTGCTAATCTGCAAGGCTGCAATAATGGTGTCCCCCAGGGGCTGCCATCCCAGGGTTCCCAGCCCAGTCTCACCTCTGACCTCTCTCTCTCTCTGCAGCTCAGGTACCGGACAGTGATGAGCAGTTTGTTCCTGATTTCCATTCAGAAAACTGTGAGTAGAGGGCACTGGGTAGAGGGAATGGAGACTTGGGGAGGGCAGGAAATGAGTCATGGGGATGGAGAATCACAAGAACACAACTTGTTCTCTCCTAAAGAAAAGAGTGAAGGGCAGGGCTCCCCATTCTTGGTTTGGACTCAAAGACCAAAGCAGCAACTGGGAGATGAAGATCTTGGTTCAAATCGGGACTTGCTCCGTCCTGTATGACCTTGGAGCAGATACTTCATCTCTCTGTTCCTCCATTTCCTTATTTCTGAAATGTGAGACTTGGACCAGTTCAGCAGGATCCAATTCTCCCATTCTAAGTTAGTTTCATGCAACTGGGGTGATTTTCCTCCCCAGGAGACATGTGGCAATGTCTGTAGACATTTTTGATTGTCACAACTGAGGGTGGGGTGCTACCAGCATCTAGTGAGTAGAGGCCAGGGATGCTGCTAAATACCTTACAATGCTCAGGACAGCCCCACAACAAAAAATTATCTGGCCCAAATGTCAGTAGTGCTACTGTTGAGAAACTCAGCTTTAATGTCAGATACTTTGCTCTCAACTATCTTCACCAATGAAATGAAACAGGACACAAATAATCGAAAACAGCCAATAACAGAACAGTTGATTGCAGGCATTTGACTCAACTGCAGTCTGAGACAAAATTTCACACTCGCCCAGCTTAGAACCAGCTCTTTGCTGCTCAGCCTGGCAGCTGGAGTTTTGTGGACCCAGCAGGGGCCACAGGAAAGGCCAATGTTCTTCACAGATAATTAGGAGCATGTGTATAATGTTAGTCAGCTGAAATGCAATTGGGCTAATATCCAACCTTAACCAGAAAAAGAGATTCTTTATAGCCCCAAATAAGAAAATACTTCTCTTCCTTGGAATTTTCCAGAGCACTCAGGAAAACCACAGGCCCTAGGTTGGAGGTACTCACTCCTACAAAGGTGTTTTTGGGTTTGAGGTTGCGTTAAATGTTGAACTTTAGACAGTTTCTTTGGTTAAAATTGGACATTCGCCTGATGTATAAAACCAGACATAATGTAAATAGCCAAACTGCTCTTAAAAGTGTCTGACTACGATTCTCTGAAAACTGAGACCCAGAGAGGGGATGAGGCTGCACCGGTCACCCAGCTGGTCCTCCAAGAGCAGAAGGTGTCGGAAGCTCTTCTTGCCTCTTCTGAGACGCATTCTGGCCTTGCTCTGCCTCCCCCCACTCCCGCAGTAGCTTTCCACAGCCCTACCACCAGGATCAAGAAGGAGCCCCAGAGTCCCCGCACAGACCCGGCCCTGTCCTGCAGCAGGAAGCCGCCACTCCCCTACCCCCATGGCGAGCAGTGCCTTTTTTCCAGGTGAGCCTCGGCCCAGCCCCCGTGAAGGGTGGAATGAGGGTGTCGGGAGGAGGGAGGCACCATGAGCAGAGGTGGCAGTTGAGGTGCAAGTTAGACCACAGAAAGGATTACCGAGCTCCTATAAGGGAACAATACAGCTCAGGATTTCCTCTGAGTAGTCAGGACGAAAAACACAGCAGGGAGCTCAAGGGATGTGTGTTAAGGCTGGGGCAGAGTCTGTTTCCACTGGAGAAGCCACTGTCTAACCCAGCCCAGTTGCTCTGGGCTGGGGAGAGGTGTTCTCAAGATTACATCCAGTTTCAGGATTGATGAAAGGAGAAAAAGTTCTCTTGGGGCTGAGTCCGGCTCATGCATTCCTTTCCTGGCCCTCTACTCTTCCTTCTCCCATAATCTTTGTGACCTCACTTCCCTGGGGATGAAGGGTTCAGAGATGCTCGCCCAGCTTCTCTGCCCCCTCACCCCTGTCTCCTCCTCAACTCCAGTGCCTATGACCCCCCTAGACAAATCGCCATCAAGTCCCCCAACCCCGCTGCCCCCGGACAGTCGCCCCTGCAGCCCTTTCCTCGGGCAGAACAACGGAGTTTCCTGAGATCCTCTGGCACCTCCCAGCCCCACCCTGGCCATGGGTACCTTGGGGAGCAGAGGTAAGGTGACCCATAGAACCTGTGGGCCCAGGGCTCACCAGTTTTCCCTCAATCCGGAGTGTTCTCCACTTGCCCTTAAGAGACCTGGCTTGGGGGTGGTAGGGAGGAAGGGATGTTCACATACCTCCACACCAGAGCCCACTCTGCAAGCTCTGGGAGTGGCAGGCACGAGGAAGCCTTAATTTAATATTCTGTTCTCTTCCTTCTCCATCCAACCACATCCAGCTCCATCTTCCAGCAGCCCTTGGATATTTGCCACTCCTTCACATCCTCTCAGGGAGGGGGCCGGGAACCCCTCGCAGCCCCCTACCAACACCAGCTATCGGAGCCCTGTCCACCATACCCCCAGCAGAGCTTCAAGCAGGAATACCTTGACCCCCTGTACGAACGGGCGGGCCAGCCGGCAGTGGGCCAGGGTGGGGTCAATGGGCACAGGTACCCAGGGGCAGGGGTGGTGATCAAACAGGAGCAGATGGACTTCGCCTATGACTCAGGTAAGAGATGCTCCCGGAGGAGGGGTGGGGAGTTTGGGTGGGATTGCTGGGTGGGGTGGCATGTGATCAAACCCAGAATGTCTTCCCACAAGTTTTTTACCTTCCCATCCCTTTACCAGTTCATATATTCGAACCACCTATTCACTTTTTTTCACAGATTCAAAAGAATTGTCATTTTTCCATCAGCAAACTTATATTCAGAAAAAAAGGATAAGTTGGATGTAGGTCCTTGCCCTCAGGTAGCTTGTGACTTAATAAGAAAGTTAAGGCATTTCTTTCTATTTCTATTTAGCAAGTGTTTGGGGTTTTAATTACCTACCAAGACCAAAGTACTGTGCCAGGAACATAAGGATGTGTCATTGGTCCCTGTCCCCACAGAAGCTTAAAAATACAACGGGATTTGAATGAAGAGAAATATGAGCTTGAAACCAGCCAGGCTCATAGTTCCCAATTGGAACACAGGGTTAATATATTTCCACATCCTGTTCAGGCCTCCAGGTTGATGGATGACCCACCATCCCAGCCAGAGCTGGGTACCAGGAGTAGGGGCTTCTTTAAATTCTACTTCCACCTGGCTATTGACAGGGGTGAGATGCACTCAGCATATTGATAAATAGCTATAGTTCACAGCCCCAACCGCTGAGGGAGGGCCATTCTCATTTAGGAAGTGCCCAGAAAACCTTGGCTTCTGTTACATTGTTACCATCCCCAAATTTGAGTTTAACTGCAAACTTGCATGAGAAAAATAAATTCAGAGATTAGAGCAGGCTCAGAGCTTGGCTAGAGCTTTCGAATTTCCCTTTTCCTGGTGCCTAGTCTTTTAGGGGCAGGGGGGTGAACCTGTCTCAAACCCCCAGGCTGCCCGAGAGAGAACCAGAATGGTGCGCCTCTCCTCAAACCCGGGGCTTAAGCCTGAGCCATGCCTGGCAGTGAGATGGAGGAAGGAGGAGGGAGACGCTCTTGCCGCTGACCTTCAAAGGATGTAGACCGGAGGAGATCCTGTTACATGCCCTTGAACTCCTGCCCCTCCCCCTTCAGCTTCCTCCGAGTGGAGTCAGGAATTCCATTCACAAAATGGAGGCATGAATGAGCCCACCCTCCCGCCTCCTCCCGGAGGTGTCGGGTTTCACCATCTCATTCGTAGGTGGGAAGGGAGGCGGGAGGGCGGGAAGGGGCTGGAACTTCAGTGGGTGGCTTCACACAACCACCTCCAGGTGGAGCGGGGAGGTTTCAATCCTACGGAGTGGAGTGAAAGGGAGTGTGGAATGTGCTCTGCTGACAGACCTGAAAAAACAGGGCCCAGTGCCCACTGCCTCTTCCCCAGATAGAAATACATGCATTCTCTCTCTCTGTCCCTTCACCAACCCCTTTCCTCCCTCTCCCACTTCCCTCCCTCACATGCACTGGGCTGGGAACCTGACCTGCTGACCGGACATGCACCCATTCCAAGGGAGTCTTAGGCAGGGACACCGAACCCTTTCCCCGGAGGTTCATCCCTACCCACCCCCCTCCTAAACTCACAGGAAACAGCTGCTCCCTGGAATCTTGGGCCTTGTGGAAAGCTTTGCCCAGTCCCAGCTGCTGCCATCCATGCCCTCAAGCTGAGGGGTTCAAGCCTCGTGCTCCCTCAGGGCGAGCTTCCCCTGGGATTTGGCAGTAGGCAGGCAGCTGGGAAAAGAACCAGAAGGCAGGCTGTCAGGAAGACGTTCTTGAATGTGTGGGACTGCTGCCCCCACCCCGACCCCAGCCACCTATGACATCACACTTGCTTCTTTCTTCCCCCCCAGACGTCCCTGGGTGTGCATCAATGTACCTTCACACAGAGGGTTTCTCTGGGCCCTCTCCAGGTGACGGGACCATGGGTAAGGCGGCCCTCTTCTTCCTGCCAAGCCCTCCAAGTTGAAGGAGGGAGTCCTGCCATGGGGGAGGGTGTCCCAGCCGGGAGTCCCTCTGGACTCTCTGGGGTCTCATATCGGTGAACCCCCAGATCTGAGTGACTCCCAACTTCCTCCTCAAGGCTATGGCTATGAGAAACCTCTGCGACCGTTCCCAGACGATGTCTGCGTAGTCCCTGAGAAATTTGAAGGTTAGAGAAGTTACTGTTCATGAGAGGGTTGGGGTCTTATCCAGGCCCTCTGACTGTCCCCTCAGGAGTCACACTACATTTCATGAGAAAGGGCCTGGAGAGACACTTTGGGGGCGGGGAAGGGGTTGCTTGGGGGACCAGAAGGCACAAACCCTACACCTGTTTCCCGTGTTGCCCAGGAGACATCAAGCAGGAAGGGGTTGGAGCATTCCGGGAGGGACCGCCCTACCAGCGCCGGGGCGCCTTGCAGCTGTGGCAGTTTCTGGTGGCCCTGCTGGATGACCCAACAAATGCCCACTTCATCGCCTGGACCGGCCGGGGGATGGAGTTCAAACTAATTGAGCCTGAGGAGGTAGGCCTCTCAGATGTCCCTACCTCTCCCCTCAACAGCTCTGGGGCTGGAGATGACAACTTGGGAACTGGTGGCACGTGCCTTCACCAGCATCATTACCTAACCTGAATTCTTGCCAAACCTGGGTCTGTGGGCTGGTGCTTAGTTGCAGGACCTGCTTAGCATTTTGTGCCAAGAATCTCAAGTGTTCTTTCTGACCTGCCCCCCATTGTTCTTCTGCTGAGCTAGCATCACCATCCCAAAATTCTATCTCCTGTCCCCAGGTCGCCAGGCTCTGGGGCATCCAGAAGAACCGGCCGGCCATGAATTACGACAAACTGAGCCGCTCACTCCGATACTATTATGAGAAAGGCATCATGCAGAAGGTCAGGGGCTAAGGGTCCAGGGCAAGGCTAGAGGGGCAGTGGCTGTGGGAAGATGATGGGGGCAGAGGTCAGAGCATTTCTCAGCAAGTTTGCAGGAGCAGATAATCAACCAGAGTCAGAGGGGACAAGAAATTATGGACAGTCCCGAGATTTCCCTCTTCAGAAAGTGCAAAACAATAACTGAAAAGCCCAAAGTATGGAGAGATTGAGATCAGAGGGGAGCAAGAACTGTGAAGGGAGTTGGCTTCTTAGAGGAACCAGCATGAGAGAGACACGTGCCCCATGCATCTGCCTGGACCTGGGGAAGGGCTGCATTCCCCATCCCTACGCTGACCTGGAGGCAGAGCTAGGCTGACCCAGCCCCTCTTCCCACAGGTGGCTGGTGAGCGCTACGTGTACAAGTTTGTGTGCGAGCCTGAGGCCCTCTTCTCTCTGGCCTTCCCGGACAATCAGCGTCCAGCTCTCAAGGCTGAGTTTGACCGGCCAGTCAGTGAGGAGGACACAGTCCCTTTGTCCCACTTGGATGAGAGCCCCGCCTACCTCCCAGAGCTGGCTGGCCCTGCCCAGCCCTTTGGCCCCAAGGGTGGCTACTCTTACTAGCCCCCAGCAGCTGCTCCCCTGCCACGGTGGGTACTGCCCTGTGTACATATAGATGAATTTGGTGTTGGGGAAACTTGCACTCTGAAACCCACAGATGTCTTTGGGGCAGTCCCCACTGGCCCGTCAGTCGCCCTGGCCCAGACTCTGAGCTGCTCACCAGAGCGGATGGGAAGGAAAGGTGGAGACACGGAAATGCAAAGATGGAGTCCCGGAGACTCCTGCGGGGTGCATCTCCGGCCTCTTCTTAGGTCCTACTTAGAGGCCCAAGCTCTACTCCCTCTCCCCCATCACAGAGAACAAGTTTGCTCTGTTCCGGGGGACAGAGAAGGAGCTTCCCCACGTTATCCTGGCAGAGAGGGGTGCATTGAGCTCCCTAGGTCTCTCACCACGGGGAGACAAAAGCCTGGATCCTGCACTCCGCTCAAAGCTGTGGCCCTGGAGGGTCCTGCTTGTCAGTTCTTGGTGCTCTGTGTTCCCAGAGGCAGGGGGAGGCTGGAGGAAGGAACGTGGGTTGGGGGTGGAGGGTGCTGGGTGGAGGCAGGGAGGGCTGGGCTCCTGCTCCAAGGGCTGCTTGCCTCTCCTCTGCGGTTTCCTAGGCCCAGGCCTGGGATTTCACCTCCACCTCCACCTCCACCATGTCTACCAGACCCTAATAAAGGCCCCTGCTTCTCCTTTTAGTGCTCCCGTGTCCTCTTTGCCGCCATGGGAAAAGGACTTGGGGTTGGAAAGAGCTCTGGCCTTAGGGCTGATGACCAGAGTTTGGGGCCTGACTGACACTTAACTTCCCACATGGGTTTGGGAAAAGACAGTTCACCTCCGACTTTTTCCTCTGAAAAATGGGCTCAATGATGCCTACTCTCTCCCCATCCCAGGATTATTTTGTGAGGATCATGAAATAATGGAGGGTACTTTGTAATGTGGCCCGGTGCCCCTCGGCCTCCTGCAGCCATCTCCTGCCCGAGTGGGGCAGGTAAGGCTCTGAGCTTTGAGGCAGGCCCTCCTGGGACTTCCTCAGGCAGGGTTTGCCCTGTGGTTTCTGTAATCACAGTTGCTTCCATGACCATGTTACACACATGTACCCCAACTCTGTGTCCCACCTCCTGCCGTGGCTCCAGGTTGCTGTTGTTGCTAAAGTTGGGGACAAGAGTTTGTATGGAGAGGATCTGGAGAATGGGAAAAGACGAAAGGCACCCAGGAAGAGGGGTCAGAGGACACCTTCTAGTGTCTTCTGAGGCAGAAGGAGACTAGATCTTCGGGGGTGAGGGGATAGGGAAACAGTATAAGTTCTCTTTGCCCAAATTTGGGGGAGACCAGAACCCTGGGGCCAAGTTTCCTGGGGGTGGGTGGGAAAGGTATGGCCGAAAAAGCAGTGACACCTAGAGAAGAGAGTATGACAGTGGATGTGACAGGGATGGTTGTGGAGGTGGGAGGGACAGAATGAGCCGTTCTAGATCCAGCACCTGTGTAAAGAGCTTCCCAGGAGCCTGGTTCAGGTAAAAAGGCACTCTCCAGTTAAACTGGAACCACAGCCGGGCTGAGGCTGGGCCAGCACCACCCTCAGTAATGCCTGGACCGCTCAACCGGCCTGGTACTAACGCCAAGACTGCGGCAGCCCTCGCAGGCAGGGATGCCTCTCAACCCACAAGTAAAAAGCAATATTAATTTTTTTCCTAGAAACAAAACATCAATGTACTGACTTCTACAATTTAGAGCAAGGAATAGAAAATTTTAAAATACATGTTTTAAAAAACATATATGATTTAATTCCACATGAAATCCAGGATATCACGGTGGGAAGAAGGTATAAAAGTCGGGTGGAACCCTGAGGCCCTGAGTAGTACATACAAGAGAAAGCAGCATTCTGGAATATGTCTCCGCAGGCTGAGACTGTGACCTCTGCCCTCTGAAACGTTCATTAACAAGCCACTCCTCATAACTCTTGGTTCAAATCCTTAAATTGGAGGGGACTGCTCCGAGGACAGCTACAGCAACAACTGGAGGAAATTCTTTGGGCTGAAGGAGAGAACCAAAACCAAATCATGCTCCTGACTGGATGAAGGTGAACCTGGGACTAGGGAGCCTGATCCAGCAGTAGAGCCTACACATGCCCCATGGGGATGGTGCCCCTCCACACACACAAAGGAGCACAGACTAAGCACATGTGCAGGGGCAGGAAACTCCTGAGCTAGGCTCCTACAGGGATGGGGTAAACAGTATACTTTAAGCGCCGAGAAGATTCCAGCTTCCTGCACGAGACCCACATCCTCTCCTGGGCTGTCACTCAATCTTGGGAAATATTGGTTCAAGGAAGAGAAACAAGGGCCTCACTGTGTGGGAGCAGCAGGCCAGTCCTTCCGAATCTCGCTGGGAGCCCCCTTCTCCCTCTGAGCAGGCTCAGCAATGCTGCTTACATGCCATTTCCCGACGCAGAGTCAGAAGATCAGACCCCAGCCATGTTGTCAGAGCAGAGAAGTGACCTCAGCTCTTGGGAAAGATGTTCAAGGAACACCCACAGAGCTGGGGTCCTTCTTTCTGCTCACCTAATGCAGAAAGATGACCAGCCCTGCTGTCTCTCACCTTGGCCTATTAAATATCCTCTTCTCAACCGCAGCTTAAATCCCAAACCTCCCTCCCTGGAGGTAATGATCTCAGAGGTGCCAATGCCGTCAGTGCTGGTCACTCAGCTGGGACAGGCGGGCTGCCAAACCCAGAGTTTGTTCCTGAACTAGAGAGACCTGGACTGGAATACAGACTGGGGAGCTGGGTGCCCAGCCTGCTTCCTTTTGGGTTCTTGCAGGCCCCTGCACTCTCTCTCCCCAGAAGGCCTTAAAGGTTAAGATGCAAAGATCCGCTGACCTCAATTACTGGCCTGGGCTTCCTGAGGCGCACACTCAAACAGAACTGGAGGCACCCACTCAGCTCAACGACGGGGCAGGGACCTCAGTCAGCAGACTCCTGGCCTGTACTCCTCTCCACTGGATTCTCTCTGAATTGTGCCTTCAGGGTGGTTTCTTTGCTGCCCAATGACAGCCTACCTTCCTTCATATCCTAGAATGTCATATAGTCTCTTTTAGTGTCTGGCGTAAAATTTTATAGTAGTTCTAACATTTACATCGTTTCAGAACTTACTAGAATGGGGATGAGGAGGCAGTGTGGGCCATAACATAACGATGTGCCCAATCCCCCAGGGGCTTCTCCATAACCAGGCGAGGTTCCAGCCTGGCCTGGCAGCATCTGCCTGATGTTCCTCCAAGTCAGGAGCTTCCTCAGAACCTTTGAGAGGGGCACTAGGAGGTGGCCATTCCCCAACCGCTCTAGGAGAAAACCTAAGCATGAGGCCCAGAGCACAGATGCTGGGGAGCACAAATTGGCTCTGAGAGGTGTTAGGTTGGTCTTCTGTTTGGGGTGGGGGAGGGGAGGCTTTGACCATAAAAACCCTTTGTTAAAAGCCCATCGAGGACCTCAGGGGAAAAAAATAAAAACAAAATAAAACAAAAGCTGTGTCATTATTTGCATGTTTCAAAAGGAAATAGGACACACTGCACACTGTGAGCGTGGTGGACGGGAGAGGGAGCCAGGGAGAGCCTTCTGTCCTCAGTATGCGGCATCTGTAACCACTCAGGCGCCCAGACTGGAGCGCCTGTGCAGTGGATGTGGTTAATCACGGGGCGATCCGCGGCAGAGCCAGGCTAGCGCGGGTGCTGAGAGATAAAGCTGGAGGTCTGGGCTGTGCGTCACTTTCCAGCCCAAAGAGGCCCCTGGCTCTGGTTTCAGGGGACTCTCCACCATGTGCACCGAAGCCACAGATACTAAATCTCCCCACCCTGAGCCCAGGCCAATATCCTAACTTTTCAGCTAAAAGAAACAGCCACAGAAAACCATTTTTGTTTCCTTAAGAAAATAAATATTTCCAGGAGGTTAAGCGAAAGTACAAGGGCTGGACAGGGGCAGGAAGTGGGGTCAACACTTTCAATGAGCTTTGTGGCTCCCTCCTCCAGAGAGCACCAGCTAGGGCATCAGGGCCCTCATCGCATAGGTGTCAGATGCTCACACCTCCCCTTCCCATCCTAGGGCTGCACGAGTTGCCCCTTTCTTGGAGATGATGCAGCATACCTCGTGCTGGCTCTGAGGCCCAGCTGGCCCCAGTGACTTGGAGTGGGGGGTGCTGGAGGTTCTGGTCAAACCAGGCGTAAATCCCTGTTTCTATTTTACCACCAGGGAAGAAATGAGAGTCAAGTTTAGAAAACACCCAGTTAAAGTATTCAGCAGCTGGACAGCTGTATCCACAGGACCAGCTTCTCATCAATAAGAGTGAGTCCAAGTCCCAGGCCGCTGCTGCAGGAGAGGCAGATAAGTCTTGCTTTTCAGCGCCGCCGGAAGGCCCGGGATATTCTCCAGGCGTTAGGCTCCTCGTAACGGTTGTACAAGGGTTCAAGACGCTGCTGCTTCTTCTGCTTGCTTAGCTTGGTTGGGTCAGAAACCTTGAAAAAGGCAGGAGCAAACTCCACAAGCCACCTGGGGTCGATGGTGGTGACTTCACGCATGTACTCCTTCGTGGTCAGCACCAGCTCGTGGTACACCACCCTGCATGGGGACAGACACAGGGCTCAAGTCTCCGGTACAGGCCCCACTCCAGTCCCCCTGCGCCCTGGCGGGCCTCAGCTAAGCTTGCATTTTACCCTCTTCTCTTTCCTGCCTGACCCCTTAGGAGACTGCAGTCTGTTCATGACAGCCACACCCCACTGAAGAACCTGCACACCTCTAACTAACAGAAAGCTGTCAGGATAATGTGTTCTAGTTCTGGCTCTGGCTCTGACTAGTTGAGTGACATGGAGCCAATCACATCCCTTCTCTGGGCCTCAGTTTCCTGTTCTGTGAAATGGGAGGGTGGTTTTTCAGGCTCTCTCCACAGAACTCCAGGGCCCTGAAAAGGAGCCTCAGGGGTTGCCACAAGGGGATGGAGATGGCCAAGGCTCTACATCTCCAACCTTCTTCTACCATGATGGCATGGTGGTTTTACATCAGTTTTGTATCAGGGTGGGTAAGATTTCAATTTTTTTAAAATGCTACTTGAAAAAAAATTTTTTTTTTTTTATGGCTCCTGCCAGTGTCTCAGTCCAGGGGACCGTCCCAACCCGTTCCTGTGTCTCTGGCAGAAGCTTTTTTTTTTTTTTTTCTGAGGAAGGTCAGCCCTGAGCTAACATCCGTGCTAATCCTCCTCTTTTTGCTGAGGAAGACCGGCTCTGAGCTAACATCTATTGCCAATCCTCCTCCTTTTTTTTTTCCCGGAAGCCCCAGAGGATAGTTGTATGTCATAGTTGCACATCCTTCTAGTTGCTGCATGCAGGACGCGGCCTCAGCATGACCGGACAAGCGGTGCGTTGGTGCGCGCCTGGGATCTGAACCCAGGCCGCCAGTAGCGGATCACGCACACTTAACCACTAAGCCACAGGGCCGGCCCGAAAAAAAATTTTTTTGAACCACCTCATAGATGATCTCTAAGGTCCTTCCTAGCTCTCACCCCTATGATTTTATTTCTCTCAAAACAACCTGATATTGTGCCAAATTCAGGCTTCTGCTGCTCTAGAAATATAAGCAATGTTAGAATTAGAAGTGCTGGGGGTGGGTGAAGACACAAAGCGCCAGAAGTTTTACAGGTTCTCTCTGCCCAGAACAGCCCCCAGACCCAGACCCTGCCCACCTACCATTCCGGCTGTCTGTTGAAAAGAGCACTGGAAGGATGGATGTAGACCACCTGCTGGTCGATCAGTGTCCGGTAACCCTCCTGCGGGTCTTTCTTGGCAGCGTTTCGGAAGAATCCACTGCAGATGGCCTTCTGCACTCGGACTGTGGACTTCCCACAGGAGACCACATCCAGCTTGTGTCTATCAGGAGAATAAATCAAGAGAGGACAAAGATGTGAGACTACTCCGCTTTCAGAGGTTCTATCTTCCAGAATGACGACACACAACACCCTATCTAGAGTCCCCAGAGTAGGCACCAGGACCCTCCTTCCAGCGCTAAGTGTGCTACAGGGACAGCTCTACACACTGGGCAAGATGGACGCAGTAAGACCCAGAGATTTAATTCAACTCGACTAATAGTGTTCCAGATGCTTGCAAACAAAGAGCATTTTTCAACAACAAATAAATCCTCCTCCTCTTAGGAACTTTCTGGAGTGATTCTCAGCTGCACCCTTGCCTGGGAGGAGTATAACAAAGATGGAAAAGCTGGAGGAAAGGGGTTATGTGAGGAGTCTTTAGCTTCCCAGGTACATAAAGAGATGAAGAGACACGACATTCAAGGAGGTTCAATTCAAACATGGGGAAAAGTCACCAGCTGTTACCTGTCCATTATGCCTAACATCTGCTTACGAATGTCCTGGGCCCGGCGCAAAGAACGAGCCTGGATGAAGTTCTCATAGCACCACGGGTTGGAGAACTTGTTGTTCTTCCAGGAGTTGTACACGGCCAGCAGGGTGAGGTGGTCCCCTTCGGTCTGGTGGAATTTGGCCTTCTTCTGATCTGCGAGGGCTTGTTTATCCTGTCAAGCAGTGCGACAGAGGATCATTTTCTGCCCAACAGCTACTAACTGAACATCCAGCAATTCCAAGGAGTCCTACATGGCCCCATCAGGTGTCCACATTAAGCACTGCAGGGGCAACAGGCTGATTTCACCCTGCTTCACCGCACCCCTATCTGCACGTGGGTCTGAACTCCCTACCTTGGGCCTGTAGAAGACATTCTGCACAGACAGCATGGACACGATGGTCAGCATTTCCTCACTGCAGCCCAGATGCACAGACATGATCAGCATTTTGCACAGCATTGGCTCCAGAGGGAACTCTGCCATCTACAGGGAGAAGAAGAAATTACAACGGTTTCCCCATGGAAAACCCATCTGGACTCACCAGTGTGAGACACGGGTCAGAGTAGGGAACAGACCACAGGAGGTTTACCCAAGCAGGATGATGTGGGATGCCTGTCTCTATCAGAAGAATGTTGTTGTTGTTGTTTTTAATCTGTTTGTGTGTGTGTGAGGAAGATTAGCTCTGAGCTAACATCCGTTGCCAATCCTCCTCTTTTTGCTGAGGAAGATTGGCCCTGGGCTAACATCTATGCCCATCTTCCTCCACCTTATATGTGGGACGCCTGCCACAGCATGGCTTGATAAGCAGTGCGTGAGTCCATGCCCGGGATCTGAACCTGCGAACCCCGGGCCGCCAAAGTGGAGCGTGCAAACTTAACCACTACACCACAAGGCCAGCCCCAAGTTGGTTTTTTTAATTTCCCAAATAAATCTCAACAAAATGTATGTGACCAAGAACATAACTACTGTTGGTATAGGTGGGAATTTTGCAGACATCCTTTAAAATCAGGGCTAGATTCAATAATATATCCTGAAGTAAAACTGACAGTGGATAGAATTTTTTTCTATAAAAAAGAAACTGTTTTAAGTGATAGTGAAAAATCCAGGTTAAAAACAGGCATCTAGAATTCTACTTAAAGCCTATCCAGGGACTCAGAGCTTGATTTTGCACAGAACAGAGTCTGGAAGGCTGGCCGGGGCATCTTCCCAAAAGCACTGGAAGTTAGGTCTGTCCCCTACCCTGCGGCCCAGGCGAGTAAGCAGGCCCTCGTCGTCCAGGGCCCCCAGCGTGTACAGCTGCTCCATGGCTGTGATCAAGGTTTCCATTGGTGGGGCATCCATGAAGTCAAAGGACAGCAGGTCATTGATGCCCATGGCCTACAACAGAAAGGAAGAAAGTGTGTGATTGATAGGCAAGCCTCACCAGTGTTAAATAGGGGGAGGCTACTTGTCACTTTCTTTCTTTTTATTTTATTTTATTTTATTTATTTATTTACTTCCCCCCTCCCCCAAAGCCCCAGTAGATAGTTGTATGTCATAGCCGCACATCCTTCTAGTTGCTCTATGTGGGACGCGCCCTCAGCATGGCCGGAGAAGCGGTGCATCGGTGCACGCCCGGGATCCGAACCCAGGCCACCAGCAGCGGAGCTTGCGCACTTAACCGCTAAGCCACGGGGCCGGCCCAACTTGTCACTTTCTTTCCTTTTTTTTTGCTGGGAAAGATTCACCCTGCGCTAACATCTGTTGCCAATCTTCCTCTTATTTTCCCTCCACAAAGCCCCAGTACATAGTTGTATATTCTAGATGTAAGTCCTTTTGATTCTTCTATGTGAGCTGCCGCCACAGCATGGCTAATGACAGATAAGTAGTGTGGTTCTGCGCCTGGGAACCAAACCCGGGCCGCCGAAGTGGAGCGTGCCGAACTTTAACCACTAGTCCATCAGGACTGGCTCTACTTGTCACTTTCTTTCCTGTTTCCTCAATTGCAATTAGGAAGCCACCAGAAAGATTATCAGTAACCTCCAGGGCTGGGCCGCACAAAACTCAGGCTAGTAGAAAGCATACACTTTCTCAGGAAACTTTAAAAAGCAATCCCTCAAAATGACAGTACATACAACTCAACAAAAAGACAATTAAAAAATAGGCAAAGGACTTCAATACACATTTCTCCAAAAAAGATATAAAGATGGCCAAGAAGCACATGAAAAGATGCTCAATATAGTTATCCTAATAACTAGTAATTAGGGAAATGCAAATCAAAACCACAATGAGATACCACTTCATACCCACTAGAATGACTATAATAAATAAAAGAAAATAAGTGTTGGCAAGGATATGGAGAAAAAGGAATCCTCATACATTGCTGGTGGGAATGTGAAATGGTGCAGCCACTGTGGAAAACAATTTGGTGATTCCTCAACAAGTTAAACATAGAATCACCATACGATCCAACAGTTCCACTTCTAGATATATACCCAAAAGAATGGAAAGCAGGGACTCACCAATTGCACACTAATGTTCACAGCAGCGTTATTCACAATAGCCAATAGCTAGAACCACCCAAATGTCCACCGACAGATGAATGGATAAATAAAACAGGGTATATACATACAACGGAATACTATTCAGCCTTAAAAAGGAATGAAATTCTAAAACATGCTACAACATGATGAACCTTGAAACATTATGCTAAGTAAAATAAGCCAGAGACAAAAGGACAAATATTGTATGATTCCACTTACATGAAGTACCTGGAATAAGAAAATTCATAGAGATAGACAGTAGAATAATGGTTACCAGGGGCTGGAGGGAGGGGAGAAGGGATAGTTTAGTTTAATGGGTACGGTGTTTCTGTGTGGGATGATGAAAACGTTCTGGAAATGGATAGTGGTGATGGCTGCACAACACTGTGAAGGTACTTAATGCCACTGAATTGTACATTTTAAAAAGGTTACAATGGTAATGTGTTGTGTATTTTACCATAATGAAAAAAAAAGATAAGACACCAGCTTGTCCTGTCTCTTGCATACTTAATTTCTACCGTGCATCCAGGAAGTGCTTCATATCGTGTTAGGTGGTAGGGATATGAAGGTGACTAAGATATGGCCCCTGCTCTCAAAGAGTTCACAATGGTGAGACACATGGACACAAAACCATGGCAATTCAGTGTGTGCCTGGCCCAGAGTAGGCATTCAATACATTTGTTAGCTAATTTGATGAATTGAAGAAACGAATGATGCACTACCCAAGTGTGTATAAAGGATGATGTGGGAGAACCTAAGCTTTCTGTGTCTTTCCCATAAAGTCATCGTGACAATAAACACGGCAGGTGTTCAATAAATGCTTATGGTATGAATAATAACTATCAGGAATTATGTTAGCAATCAAGGAGCCCTGTGCCAAGTGCCTTTACCTGCATTATCTCATTTATCTTCACAACAGATACGATTAACAGGCCCCCCTTGAGAGGAGAATACAGAGCAGAGGGCCGAGCAGATACATTTGTCAAGGACACACAGCTCGGAGCAGAAGTGTGAGCCACACATGCCTCTCAGTTCTCACTCCAGAGACTGGAGCAGGTTTTTTTCTGAAGCTCTGTTTTAGCCTCTGTTACGGGGAATGAATAATAAACTACCACAGAGCACTCCGCACCAAAAGTGCCAGGGCTCCAGGGTAGCAACAGTGTCAGGGGCTGGGGATGTCATCATCTGGGAAATTACTCATGCGGCTCCCCTGCCAAAAGAGGATAAGGGTGCTCACTGGGGACTGAGAAAGGAAGAGACATGATTCAGAATGAAAACCAAGCCCCCAGAGGGCCAGTTGGAAACCTGTACTGATGGTTCCCTTGCAAAGTTTTTGGACTGGGAGTTTTGCTTCCGTTCTAAAAGAACAGAATTGGATCTGAAAGCTAAAGGGTTGAGGGAAGTGTGTTTGTCCACAGTTTGGCACTGATTAGATTTTTCTAACATCCTTTTAGAAAATGCTCTTAACTAAAATCTTTTATAACCAAATATCCTGCTGGTTATTATGGTAAGAAAAAAATGTGCATTCACAGCAGACATGCCAACTTAGCCCCAGACCTGCAGTGGGGAGGCCGTTATCACAGCCATTTGCATTTCACTCAAAGGGACTGGTTCCAGGTTACTAAAGTATTTAACAAGGTTCATAAAACTGAGATTCATTTGCTAAGGCCATAGGACTGGGATGTTCCACCAACCCATTCCAACAAGACAGTGATTGCTACCTTGAGCGACAGCACAGTGCTGGCTAAGTTGGTTCTCTGGATTTCCGGCACGTTGGTGGTCAGCATTTCATCTCTGTAGGCACGTTCCGTGTAGAGCCGGTAACACTTCCCTGGGCCTGTTCTCCCAGCTCTGCCAGCTCGTTGCTTTGCCTGAGCCTAGAGGGGTGGGCATATAAAAGTAACATATCTGTTAAACATTGCTTAACAGCTTTACCCAGGAAATCAGTTAAAAGGGATACACTAAGCAACTGGCAAATCCGAAATGGGGTTTATTTCACTTCCTTTAGGACCATTTCCAAGACTACCAATGCTCTTACCATCCTCTCTCCAACACTCAGCATTCAGGAAAGTTTGCTCAAGTGAGGCAAATACAAGCAAGGTGAATGGAAGAAATATTGTAAAGATCACAGAAATATACCTTCAAAATAGTGTGGCACAACATAAAAAAGAAAGCATAAAACAAGATGGCAAAACACCATCCCCACAGTTATGACCAAAAATGTAAGTGAACTAAATTAATGTCATGTTAATCATACCAGTGCTGACTCCAGCCATTTTAAAAATCAGGTTTGAAAGACTCAATGACAAAAGGAAATGTTCACTCACACAGGTGAAAAAGCAAGCTATAAAACAATACGATACTAATTTTGTAAAAACAATCTTTATGCATATATATAAACTACCAGAAGGAAAAAACTAGAGAAAAATACCCTAAAATGTTAACTCTGATGGTAGGCTTGCAGATGAAATCTATTTTCTTTCTTTTTTAATTTTTTTTTAGGTGAGGAAGATTGGCCCCAAGCTAACATCTGTTGCCAATCTTCCTCGTTTTTGGCTGGAGGGAGATTAGCCCTGAGCTAACATCTGTGCTAATCTTCCTCCATTTTATATGTGGGATGCCGCCACAGCATGGCTTGACTAGTGGTGTGTAGATCCGCACACAGGATTCGAACCTGCGAATCCCAGGCCGCTGAAGCAGAGCAGACAAACTTAACCACTATGCCACCAGGCTGGCCCCTCAAATTTTATTTTCTTTACTTGATCAAATATCCAATATTGAACATATATTATGTTAATAATTAGGAAAATTAAATATTTAAACAAAAAATATACGAAACTGCATACTTACTAGTATTGCAACCATGAAAGAAACAAATGTGAAAAAAGATGGGCAAGAAAAACATCAAAATGATGACAGTGGTGGTAGCAGGATTACGGGTAATTTAAATTTTTTCTCCTATTTCCCCAAAATAATGTAATATTACTTCTGTTATTAGGACAGAAGGGTGCTGATTTTTGAAATTAAAAAAATATATAGTTTAGGGCTGACTCCGTGGCCGAGTGGTTCAAGTTCCGCGTGCTCTGCTTCAGTAGCCTGGGTTCACAGGTTTGGATCCCATGCACGGACCTACTCCACTCATCGGCCACGCTGTGGTGAAGACCCACATACAAAATAGAAGAAGATTGGCACAGATGTTAGCTCAGGGCTAATCTCCCTCAAGCAAAAAAAGAGGAAGATTGCCAACAGATGTTAGCTCAGGGAGAATCTTCCTCACAAAAAAAAAATATACACATATATATATATAGAGAGAGATTAGATATAGATATAGATGGTTTAGCCATAGGTTGCTAGGAAGCAGTGAATAGCAATCTGAAGAGGGCAATTTTCTGACAAAACCACCTAGCATCAGGATTCATAAATTTCTAAGTCAGCTTCAAACCAAAGGATGACTCGAGTACGAAAGGTCACTAACCACACGAAGGCAGGCAGCAAGGACACATGGTAGCAGACTCCACAGCAATCTAGAAGTTTCTGTCCAAATCAGGGAGGGAAAGCACAACTCATTTCTTAATCACTGTGAGTTGCACACATCACCCCAAGAAGTGGTACAGAGCACACACGCTGGAGCCAGACTGCCAAGGTTCAAATCCGGGCTCCACCAGCTGTGTAACCTTAGGCAAGTAGCTTAAACCCTCTGGGCCTCAGTCTCATCTGTGAAATGAGGCTAAGAATAGTATCTACCACAAAGGATCGATGCAAGAATGTAATGAGTTCGTGCATGTGAAAGTACCTAGGACAGTGCCTGGCACTTAGTAGGCACCCTGCCAGTGTTAGCTATTATTACTTAAGTTTCAAAATGAAAATAGCCTTATGGTTTTTAAAGATTACGAAATAATACATGCCTCTTGTAAGATACTAAGACAATAAATGAAAGTATAAAGAAAAAGTGCACTTCATCCATCAGCACAGTAACCAACAGCACCACCAAGAAATCACCTCAGCCGACATTTCGACTACATGCTTTCAGTCTCAGACACACACACTGCACAAGTGCACAGCATCTATTTTTAAACAAAAATTGGATTATATTATTCATGCTATTTTGCAGTTCACTTTTTTCAAGTAATATATCACAGGTATATGCTTATGTCATTAAATATAGATATACACCACCATGTTAATGCCACATAACATTCTGTGGCATGGATATACTATATTTTATTAAACTATTTCCCTTTTGGAGCTTATTTAGAATTTTTATAGGTTTCCTCTAATATAAACAATGCTTCAATGAACATCCTTTTCCATTACCTTTGGATACATGTCCACTCATTTCTAACTTTCACATATATTTCTAGAAGTGGAACTGTTAGGTTAAAGAAATGAACTGTTAAATTTTGGATACATTGTGGCCAAACTCCTCAAAAAGGATGATCAGGTTATTCACTTTTTAATATAATTTAGGCAGGAAATTATTCCACAATTATCTTATAAATTATTACTAGATATCTGTGGCCAAATACAGTATTTTAAAAAATAGTTCTTACCACTTGAATTAGATAATCCAGGGTGCTAAAATTCAAACTTTTTTTTAAATTTTAAGTTTTATGAGGCTTTTTAATGTGAAACACTAAAGATTAAGAACAAACAACACAAAATCTCCCTTATCTCATGAAAGCACCAAGTATCTTGAAACTCCACCTTTGAAAACAATAAAGTTCAAAATACAAAACCACAGAAAACTTCAGAAAGCCCTAACCAGGATTTTCAGCAAAGCTGTTGGTAGAAGCCGCCACACCTGAGAAATTGGAGTCACCACGAGCTGGTCGATCCCTGTCTTGGAATTGTAAACTTTCTGTTTCACGAATCCAGGGTCCACCACATAGTAAATGCCATCAATAGTCAGCGACGTCTCGGCAATGTTGGTGGCAATCACGACCTGCAGGGGAGAAGGACACAGCTGGATAATAATACTATCCCGCCCGGGGTACACAGGCTCAGCCCTAAGGTGTGAAATGGGACTTCTGAACTCAGACAACTTCCCAAAGGAGTGTGCCGTTCTCTCCCTCTCTAGGGAGTTAGATAGCATTAATCTCAGCCTCAAATGGGGAGAAGGGGAAGCACCTTCATCTTAAAGGTTAGGTTGGGGAGGGGGTGGTACCTGAAAGGAGAAGTGGAATAAGAAAAAGCTAAGGCCAAGCAAAGCCAATTTCATTTGGTGCAAATAGCTACACATCTCATTCTCTAGATCCAATGTTGATTACCACAATTTTAATTTTCTAGCACGCTGGGAAAGCAGAGATTTCCTGGCATCACATGTGCCAGCGCAAAATGAGATTTTTCTTCCCTCACGGGGACATCTGGACTACAAAATGGGCTGTTTGTGTATGTGGAACAAGAGGGAGATTTTTTTTTTCTGATCATATAATGAACCACGAGGCGGCAGAGGAATTTTCATGGTTTGTGTGTACACAGTAGTATATGTGATCTAGAATATTATTGGTCTCAGCTTGGCACTGCCACTGTTCTTCCACCCAGAGGTTCAGCTATTAAACACAACTGCTTGGAAAAATCATTGCTAGGAGGCACCAGAACATCTCACATCATGCCAGCACCTTACTGGCCCTGAAAGGCTTCTACCTGCCACAGAGCTGCAGAAGCCCTGCTTAGACAGAAGTCCAACCATCAGGAACAGAACAGAAGAGGAATCACCATCTTTTCCCCAACACCTGCTTCTCCTCCATGTTTCCCTCCTCAGCACCATCTTCTACCCAACTGCCCAAGCCAGGAACCTGGGAGTCATTCCTGACTTCTCCCCTCCACCTCCTGACACCCGCTATGTCCTGTTCATTCTAACTCTTTAATGTTATTCAAATTCATCTGTCTTCCATCCTAAGTATACACTCTAGAGAAATAAAAACATACGTCCACACAAAAACTTGTAAATAAGCATCCATAGCAGCATTATTCATAACAGCTAAAATGTGGAAACAACTCAAACGTCCATCAATAAACATCCTTTGGATAAACAATGTGGTACATCCACATTTTGGATACAGAATGATATTCTACAACAGAATATTATTCAGCAATAAAAAGAAATGACGTATTTGGGGGCCGGCCCGGTGGCGCAAGCGGTTAAGTGCGCGCGCTCCGCTGCGGCGGCCCGGGGTTCGCTGGTTCGGATCCCGGGCGCGCACTGACGCACTGCTTGGTAAGCCATGCTGTGGTGGCGTCCCATATAAAGTGGAGGAAGATAGGCACCGACGTTAGCCCAGGGCCGTCTTCCTCAGCGAAAAAAAGAGGAGGATTGGCGGATGTTAGCTCAGGGCTGATCTCCTCACAAAAAAAAAAAAAAAAAAAAAAAAAAAAAAGAAATGACGTATTTATACATGCTACAACATAGATGAACCTTAAAAACATGCTAAGTGAAAGAAGCTAGTCACCAAAGACCACATATTATATGATTCCATTTATGTGAAATGTCCACATTAGGCAAATCCATAGAGACAGAAAGTAGATTAGTGGTTTCCAGGGGCTGAGTAGAGGGGTGAATGGGGGGGGGGAGGTAGTGACTGCTAAATGGTACAGTTTTTGAGGGGCTGATGAAATTGTTCTAAAATTAATTGTGGTGATTAATGGATTAATCACCATTAACAATGATAATTAATGGCCACACAATTCTGTGAATATACTAAAAACCACTGAATTATATGCTTTAAAAGGGTGAATTGTATGGTACATGAATTTTATCTCAATAAAGCTGTTATTTTGAAAAATTCACCTGTCTCCTTTTCCACTGTCTCATACACACACTCACACACTCAGTTCTAGCTACTGGAACTGCAAGGCTCCCTGAACTGGCCACACTCTCCCGCCTCCAGGAGGGAGATGGCAAAAAGGAGAGGTTTGTGTCTAAGATTTTCAGCTTCTATTCTGCTTTAGGTGGGCTACACCATTCGATTTGAGGACTGCACCAGCAGTGCAGTTGTGTACCCCGCCTGTGTACCCCGGGCGGGATAGTATCTCCATCTTAAGCAAACCCCATGAGAGCCAGCTGCAGTCACCACGTGGTTTCAGAGCACAGGGGAGTTTCATTTCTGCCCAGTGTTACCTTTCTGCTGCCAGGTGGAGCTGGGTCAAAGATTCGGGTCTGCATCTCACTGGGAAGAGCAGAGTACACTGGGAGGATAATCAACTCTGGAACATCAGGTCCCAGGGATTTCATTCTTTCATACAGGATCTCACAGGCAGTATCGATCTCTTCCTGACCAGTCAGGAAGACCAGGATATCACCTGAGAAGAGAACAGGAGCATTAACTTGCTTTCTGTGTGTGTATTCTATACAAAGGTCACGGTGACATTACAGAACTCCAAATGATGGAACACACACTCAAATTTCGATCTCTAATAAATCAAGAGGCTTTCATCTATGCATGTTTATTCTGTTGTTTTTTTTTAATTTTTTTGTTTTATTTATTTTTAATTTGTGTCTATGCTTAAAAGAGGCATTTAAACCCTCCACATCATTATTTATATTTTCACCACCATTTCAAACATGCAAACTTGAGACTTAGAGAGACCAATATTTAAATAGCATTTTTAAAAGATGAGGGACCAGCCCGGTGGCATAGTGGTTAAGTTCGCGTGCTCCGCTTCCGAGGCCCGGGGTTCACAGGTTCGAATCCCGGGCACAGACCTACACACCACTTGTCAAGCCATGCTGTGGCAGGTGTCCCACATATAAAGTAGAGGAAGATGGGCAGAGATATTAGCCCAGGGCCAATCTCCCTCAGCAAAAACAGGAGGATTGGCAACAGATGTTAGCTCAGGGTTAATCTTCCTCACCAAAAAATAAAAAATAAAAATATGAGCAAAAAAGAACTCACATTAGGACTTCTGGCCTAAGAGGAAAAAATACTCTTTTCCCCCACCTGGTGGTTCTGTTAAATGGATCTGCATGACAGTGATCAAGCTGGCATCCAGATAGTCTGTCTCAGGCTCCTTTGTGTACAATATTTCCACTGGGTATGTTCGACCTGGGATGGTGAAGATGGGAGCTTCATAGAAGTATTGAGAAAACTTCACTGCATCCAAGGTGGCTGAGGTGACAATCAGCTTCATGTCCTGCCGTTTCTGAACCGTCTAAAGGGAAAGGTGATGGGCTTACTAAAAAGGACTACCCACAAAGGCACAGGTACTCAAAGCCAATTCCCAGAATTCAGTTACCAACAGGTAAAATAGTCACCAAAGAGCACCTAGTTACCTTTTTCAACAATCCAAAGAGCACGTCAGTGTGAATTGTTCTCTCGTGTGCCTCATCCAACATGATGATCGCATACTGAGTGAGGTCGGGGTCAATCAGGCACTCTCGGAGCAACATACCATCTGTCATGTACTTGATGACTGTTTCGGGGCTGGTGCAGTCCTCAAATCGAATGGTGTAGCCCACCTAAAGCAGAATAGAAGCTGAAAATCTTAGACACAAACCTCTCCTTTTTGCCATCACCAGGCAAGATTTCTGCCCAGTGAGACTGCTACTCATAACCCTTTTTTTTTTTCCTCCCTTTTTCTCCCCAAAGCCCCAGTAGATAGTTGTATGTCATAGTTGCACATCCTTCTAGTTGCTGTATGTGGGATGCGGCCTCAGCATGGCCCAACAAGCGGTGCGTCGGTGCACGCCCGGGATCCGAACCTGGGCCGCCAGTAGTGGAGAGCGCACACTTAACCGCTAAGCCACGGGGCCGGCCCCTCATCATCTTAATACATAAGAATTGGACCAAAATGTACAGTAATTTCTTCACAGTAAAATCTGCCTTGGACTTGATCCTGAACAGATCAATGATGACAATGAGAACTCTCTCTCCCTCAAGAGAAACCTGAAAAAAGGTAGTATTATTCCTATTTTATAGATAGAGATCTGGGCCTTTACACTTTCTTCAGGCATTTCCAGAACAGCTTCACTACCCACTTACCTCCTGGCCTAAGCAACAACCAAATTCCTCTGACACTCTTTTGGCCACCGACATGGCTGCCACTCTTCTGGGCTGGGTACATCCAATCTTGCCCCTGGAAGTGTAGCCCGCCTCCGCCAGGTACTGAGTGATCTGCGTTGTCTTCCCAGATCCTGTCTCTCCAATAACAATCAGGATTTGATTGTCATGAACAGCCTGAAAGCAACAGAATATAAATACGGTCATTAAAGTTTACTGCATATCACTCTAGAGTAAGATAATTAATGTTTACGTTCTAACACTAAAGGAGAAAAAGGGGACAGAACAGTATATATATGTTAAGATTACAAATCAGCGTTTAAATTATTTTTAATCATGCATAGAAAAAAATATTAATGGTGATTTTCTATGGGTGATGCTCTTTCTTTTTTTTTTTTTTTTTTTTTTGTGAGGAGATCAGCCCTGAGCTAACATCAGCCAATCCTCCTCTTTTTTTTGCTGAGGAAGACGGCCCTGGGCTAACATCTGTGCCTATCTTCCTCCACTTTATATGGGACGCCGCCACAGCATGGCTTACCAAGCAGTGCGTCGGTGCGCGCCCGGGATCCGAACCAGCGAACCCCGGGCCGCCGCAGCGGAGCGCGCGCACTTAACCGCTTGCGCCACCGGGCCGGCCCCTGCTCTTTCTTATTTTAACTGCATGTATAACTTAAAAACTTCAAATTTTATGGGTATTCTTTTTTTAACTGACTCATTTCTTTTCTTTTGTGAGGAAGATGAGCCCTGAGCTAACATCCGATGCCAATCCTCCTCGTTTTTGCTGAGGAAGATTGGCCCTGGGCTAACATCCATGCCCATCTTCCTCTACTTTATATGGGACGCCGCCACAGCATGGTTTGACGAGCGGTGCATCGGTGTGCACCCAGGATCCGAACCTGCAAACCCCAGGCTGCCGAAGCGGAGCATGCGCACTTAACCATTATGCCACTCGGCCGGCCCCCGGACTCATCTATTTTTTTTATTGGTTTTGTTAAATTCCTAAAAACATAAAGATGATGCTAAAAGCATAAACTATCACCCAGGTATCCCTGACTTTATATATACATATATATATATTTTTTAAGTATTACATGCACGTAATACTTAAGAATTCAACAGTAAATAAAAAAGGCACATAAAATGTTCTTTTCTACTGCCACTCTCAAATCTCCAGTACCTTATCCCCAAAAGCCATCTTATTTATACACTGTTTATAACACCAAAGGATTAGAATCAACCTACATGTCTATTAGTACAGGACTAGTTAGATAAGCCAGAGCACATCCACATAACAAAGCACTAAAAAAAACTAAGGAACAATTTCTGAGCTTTATCACTAAGGGGAAAAAGCAAGATGCAGAACAGTGTATATAATATGCCGCCATCTAGAAACACATACAGTACATATAAAACATATAATATGTCTGTGTGTATACATATAAATTTGTACTTGCTTGTATACATATAAGATATTACTGAAAAGAATTGCTGGAAACTAGTAAACTCGGTTCCCTAGGGAAGGTTTGGTGATCTTAAAATCAGATCTCCAGAAAAGGGAAATAAGTACCTGAAGCAAAGTCTTGCTTATAGGGGATCACTGGCCAAGCATCCCTATTTTTCTTATTGACCGGAGCTGCTGGTCCATGCAACACCATACTCTGCCCGCTTGGAACTGCTCTAGAGTCCCCCAGTTCAAACAGATTTATTTCCGCATAGGAAAAAAAAAATGTGTAAACTAATATATATATATTAGAAGCGGAGTATGTGCACTTAACCGCTTGCGCCACCGGGCTGGCCCCTATATTTTTAAAAAGTACTTGGAAATGTTCTGTTTTTTTTCCTATCCCCTTGGAAAAGCCATTTCAACTGTGCACATACCTGTCCAGCTAATTTCAATTAAAACATGTCATCTTTCTTTTAGAAAACATCCCCACTCCCTCACCAATACATCATAAAGGGGCTTCTGACCTGGACCAGCTGCTCCTTCAGTTTGTAGATGGGCAGACTCTCTCTCTGCTCAATGATTGACATCTGTGTCTTTTTTCCATAAGAAGCTTTATTGCCCCCAAAGGCATGTTTCTTCCACTCAGGAATGTCATTGGGCATCATCCCAATACCCCTCATATTGGCAGCAATCTGCCTGCCTTCCGCTGCAAAGGAAAACAGGTGACTTAGTATTATCCTCAAGCTACCTCACTGCCCCCTCCCCCACATTCAACAAATCACATTTCTCCAGTACATTTCTCCTCTCCACTACCTCCCTGTTCAAGCCACCATCCTCTCTCCTCTGAACTACTATAAAAGCCTCCTAATTCATCTCATGTGTCTACTCTTGCCCCATCCAATCCACTCTGCAGGGCACCCTCAATAATCCTTTGGAAATGCAACTCTGATCATGCCACTCCCCTGCTTAGAATTTTGCAACATTTCCCAGTGAACTTCAGAATTGAGCCCCAATTCCTAATGTGATCTAGAAAGTAAAGTCTTGGCCTGCCACTCCTCATCCCCCACCACTCGCCCATCACTCTCTGTATTCCAGCCACACAGCTCTTCTTTCCCACCTCATAGCCCCAGCACAGGCTATTCCTCAGCCTGGGACACACTCCCCTACCCCCACCATCCCCTTTGATAGACTAAGCCTTATTTATCCTTGGGGTCTCAATTTTCCCAGGGAAGTAACCCACCATAGCCCACTACATGACCTGTACCTCTTCATAAGGCACTGGTCATGATTTAACTAATTAGTTATTTAGTACTTATTTGATTAATGTCATCTTCCCCACTATACTGGAAGCCTCACAAGAGCAGGGATCATGTCTATTTTCCTCACAGCTGTATCCCGTTGCCTAATACATATTAATAAGTATTTGTTTCAACTGTATCCAGTAGTTAGTTAATATTTACTGCATAAAGAAGTATATGAAAAGGGAAGTTTCAAAGCTGTATTATCTTTAGAATAAAAATTTTTAAGTTATTCAGAAGAAAAAGTCAGCCAGTCTAATGATTTGACCAGGGTTACTAAAACATTTTTGGTTTTAAACATTTGTTTCAAAACAAAAGAAACAAAAAACATGCTTTAACTGCAGGGAAAAACCAAATCACCAAAGCCTAGACTGAAGGCTGTATGTTTTAGCCAAGGCTAAATGTATGTGCTGGCAGTGTCCCCTCCCTTTGTACTCAAAGGCTCAGAATTTTTTTGAAAAGTCCACACCCCCCTCCCAGTGTCCTACCATCAGGCAGAGGATCAACCCAGTGTTTGTTGAGTCCCATGGGAATAGAATCCATCTCGGCTTCCCGCTGGGCCTGCTTGAGTTCCCGTCTTTCTTTGGCCAAAGCACTCTGCATCATTGCTGCTTGGGAGAGGGAGCCATCAGGGTTCTAGGGCAACAAAGTACAAAGCAACATCAGAATGGGATCTCAGCAAGCACTAAATGTCCGGGAAATAAAATGTAGATGTTAAGCCACAAATCTAAAAAATGAGACCCACCTGGAAAAAAGTTGTTATGAACGTACAGATTACATGAAAAAAGTGGATAAATTGTAGCATATTCAAGAATGTGAATGAGGACAATGACAAACCACTGAAGGAACTGGGGATGTCTGGTTTGAAGATGAGAACCCCAAGAGAGATATGCCATATAAGAAAGGGATGAGAATTCTTCTGTATGGTCCCAAGAACTAAAATTGAGACCAATGTGGACATCTCAGTAAGACAGATTTTAACTCTGCCTAAAGAACTAAAGATCAGATCCATCTGAAGAGGGAACGGGTCTCCTTAAGGGCTGGTGAATTCCCTGCCACCAATAATGCCAAGCAGACGTGAGAACACCACATGGGAGGAACACTGCAGAAGGATACATGGGTGTATTACAAGCATTGTATGGGTGGCTGAGCTGGGAGACCTTTAAGATATACTTTTCCAAATCTAAAATTTTATCTTAACAGTTCTATGAATTCTCCTCCTCACAGCTCTGCCTTCCACAACACCCAGTGCTATAGTTTCCTACTGGGGGCCAGCCCAAGATCAAGTGAACCTCTCAAAACTGCCTTTGAGGGCCTGCCTGGTGGCACAAGTGGTTAAGTGCACGCGCTTCAGCAGCCCGGGGTTCGCAGGTTCAAATCCCTGGTGTGCACTGACGCACCTCACGTCATGTCATGCTGTGGTAACATCCCATATAAAGTAGAGGAAGATGGGCACGCATGTTAGCTCAGGGCCAGTCTTCCTCGGCAAAAAAAAAAAAAAAAAGGAGGATAGGCATCGGATGTTAGCTCAGGGCTGATCCTCCTCAAAAAAAAAAAAAAATTACAAAAAAAAATTGCCTTTGAATTTGGAAGGTAATGATTCAAGCCCTAAGGCCGAGGCAAAGGCAGTGATGGTAGATCCAGCCCTCATATTTATCTCTGTTTCCTCCCAAAACACACTAAAATGAGAGCCAAAGAATTAAAAAGGCAAAAGCAACAAAGCCAAGTCAACCTCCCATTAAAACAAAAATATTCTAGACCCTGACCAACAGTCAACACTACCTCCGTGGCCTGAGGTACTTACACGGCTCTAACAACGTGCTCTGAAAATGGAATTGTTACTTTTTAAAAGTTCCCTGTCACGTGCAGGTTAGAGTCCCAGCATTTCTCACCTTAACGATTTTAATAGGGCTCATGTCCATGCTTTGCTTGGTGTGTCCTCTCAGGAATGGAGGCTCTTCCTCAACCAGTTCGATCTCAAGGTCCTCATCTACAAGTGCCCCCCAAAAGAAGAATTTAGCCAAAAACAAAAGAGAAAAATGACCAATCATTTTCACCAAAACTATTAATTTCCACAGGCACCAGCAATCTTTATCAAAGAGAGCTCCCGAGGTGAAAAGCACACAACGCAAGTGAAATTCTACAGCAGGTGACTGCTTCCCCCGCACCCCCCGCCATTCCTAGGGCATCTGTGCTCCAGCCCAAGAACTGATCGGTGCTACCTTCAAAAGAAGTTAAGCCTGTGGAAAAAGTGCTGTCTGACATTCTAAATGGTACTAAGGCATTCGCCAACTAATTTCATTATGGAATAACTCTTAACCCACAATAGATTGGCAAAAAAAAATTAAGGTGGCAAAGACGTGGAGCAATAGGAACTCACACTTATGGTAGAAGCGTACAAAAGTCGCACAAAAACTTTAGAAAACAATTTGGACTGTGTGGTAAAGTTGAATATGCACATTTCCAACTACCCAGTAATTCTCCAACATATTTAGGAAAAAGAAAAGATCTTGCACATGTGTATTAAGAGACAAATATAAGAATTTCATAACAGTATTATTCATAAAGGTAAACAAAAAACTAGAAATAGCCCATATGCCCATAAAAAGTAAAATGGATAATTTATGGTAAACTTATATACAGAAATACTCTACAGCAATGAAAATGAATGAAATACAACTATAAAACCCAACATAGGGCCGGCCCCGTGGTTTAGCGGTTAAGCGCACGCGCTCCGCTGCTGGCGGCCCAGGTTTGGATCCCGGGCGCGCACCGACGCACCGCTTCTCTGGCCACACTGAGGCCGCATCCCACGTACAGCAACTAGAAGGATGTGCAACTATGACATACAACTATCTACTGGGGCTTTGGGGGGGAAAAAAAAAGGAGGAGGATTGGCAATAGATGTTAGCTCAGAGCCAGTCTTCCTCAGCAAAAAGAGGAGGATTAGCACGGATGTTAGCTCAGGGCTGATCTTCCTCACACACAAAAAAAAACCCAACATAGATAACTATCAAAAGAATGATGGTGAATAAAAAACAAAAAGAATTAAGTTCAAAAACAGACTAAACAACATGATGTTTTGGGATAGATATATAGATGGTAAAACGCTACAGAAAAGCAAGGAAATGATTAACACAAAATTTAGGACGGTGGTTATCCAGGGGAGGAAGGAGGAAGAGCTCTTCAGAGGGGGCATGTAAGGGCTTCAAAGGCGCTGGTAAACTTCTACTTAAGCTAGGAAATAGGTAGGTATGTTAATGTAGGTGTTCATTTATTATTGTTATATAAATTATATATGTTCCAGTATAGGATTTATTTTATAATTTTTAAAAATTGTTGGGTGCAGTTAAAAGTTGTTTCCAGGGCAACTCAGAGGTAATCTAGGTGGATCCAGGGTTTTCAGAACACTTACTAAGAACATGGGATCAAATTTACTCCCCGAAATACAATGATAACTTTCTATATCCTGAAAACGTATTATAAACAACACGTATAACAACATATAAATGTTTGTCAGAAAAATGAATGTTTTTGCTTTCATCATGGAGGGAGCCCCGTTCTTTGAGATGAGTGGTGAGACCCAGGGAACAAATGAGCTAAACCACCGGGTTAAACTATAAATCAACACCCCTATCCGATGGCTCTCAACATGCCAACTGTCTTCCCAATCCATTATCCTGCTCAATCCAAGTGGCTAGTTACCTTCTTCATCATCTACTTTAGGGAGAATGCCGGTCTCTTCATCAAAGTCTGGAAACTCTTCTTTGGAAAGGACATTGGCAGCAATCATCTAGCCAAAGGACAAAAGGCAGCATTTGTAACCAGCTAGGATTAAAACTGTCCTTTTGTAGGAGAGTTAGTAGAGAGGTTTCATATAGGAAACCAAGGTTTTTTCCTCCTCTGACCCAGGATTGCAGGCCTCAAACATCATATATCCCATGCCTAGGAGGCACAACAACATGTGCCAACAACATGGCCCAAGGGTCTCATTCCCAGGAAGATTTATCTGCTCCTTCCCTTGTTTCCATAGCATTCCGTACATTCCTTATCATGTAATATGTAAATCTTCACAACTATTTGTTTCAATCTATCTCCTCCACTGGACTTTGAGTTCCTCAAGGGTAGGAATTCTGTAGCCCTAGCATCTACACAGTGCCTGACACATCATGGTTGTTTACCTTGAATGATGAAAAGAACAAACATTTACACAGCACTTACCTCATGCAGGGACCAATCTAAGAGCCTCACTTCTATTAACTCATTTAACCCCCACGATGCTGCCACTGGCCCTGCTTTACAGATGAGGGCACTGAGGCACAAAGAGCTAGAGTAACTTGGCTCAAGATCACACAGCTGGTAAGCGGCCAGAAGTCACCCCAGGCTGTCATGCTCCAGAGCCCGCACTTCTAAGGACTATGCTACATGTTGAATGACTATGTGGCCACAAAAGCAAATGGCCCCAACCTGTTTGATCTCCCACTTCTCTGGGTCAGAGATGCGGGTGAGGCGCTTGCGCTCCAGTGAGTCATCCTCTACTTCGGGGGCACTGACGAGGGAGAGGTGAGTGGGTCTGTCAGGATTCCTCATTGAGGTCTCCTCATTGGTCTCCCCAACAAGATTTCGTCGTCGATTTGGGTTTAGATCTTCTCCGGTCTCTTGATCCACATCCTAAGGCACAAAAACAAGGGAGCCAGCTCACGTGCCATCCTCTTATGTTTCCTTGGCCATCAGATGTGGAAACACGCTGGATATCTCACCTACCTTCATGCTCAGGCTGGTCTTGGTCCCAGTGAAAGACAGCACCTTGACCTTGACCCTCTGGCCTTTGCTCACCACATCAGCCACATTGGCCACGCGGCCTTCCCGCCGGAGCTCAGAGATGTGCACCAGCCCTTCCCACCGCTTCCTGAGGGAGAGGCAGACACATCTGCAGCATGCCTAAAATACTTTATCCCCAACAGATTTCTACCCTTGTTGGAACTGAACAAAAGGAAATGATCTTACACAAAAGAAGAAAGTACCAAAAGGCAGTACCAAACAATAAAACAGTGTCACCACCCTCCCAAAGAAAATGGATGGGGGAGGGAGGACATGACACATTCTCATCTGTTTCAACCAGCAAAAGGCAACCAGCAAAAGGTTGAGATCTCCTGAAGGCAAAGGAAGGAATAAATGGCTTTATGACATTTCAAATAAAAAGTCAATTTATAGCAACCTGACATGACTGATTTGATTAAAGTGTCGTTAACCATTAACTTTTTAGAATGTGAAAATCCCCAGTGATAAAAGAAATTCTGCGCATCACTGGTGTGAAAGAAGAGCACCAGCCATTACCTCAGTCCCTCCAGCTGCACAAAGCACCCAAACTGCATGATGCTGGTAACTTTGCCGTTGTAAATGTCCCCGATGGCAGGCTCTTCTGGGGGAGGGCGGTCCACGTGCTTGTCTCGCCATCTGTCCACATTCCTCTCCCCATACTTGTCTCGGTCCTTCCGGTCTTTGAGGGGACTCTGACTTCTGCTCCTGGACCGATACCTAGACTTCCCTTTATTCCTCTCCCGGGTCCTGGAATGTGATCGAGAGCGGGACCGGTGTCTCCGCTTGTGGTCTCTACTGCGGTCACGGTCTCGCTCTCGCTCTCGATCGCGGTCTCGCTCTCGGTCTCGGCTCCGGCTCCGCTTCTTTTTCTTTGTCTTGTCCCTAACAAATCAACAAACACCTGTCTGAAAAAAAAAACCAGCCCAATTTCACCTTTGCACCCCCAAGCACCCAGCACATGGCAGGTGCCTACCGAGTGTTGAACTAAATTAGAGTTTCAACAACTATGACATCCATGCAGCCCAATAAACGATGAGGCCACCAACATATTCAGCCTCTTTCAACCCAGATTTCTATCTTCTGAACATCTCAGCATTTGCTGCATAAAAACTCTCCGCAGGGAGCAATGAAAATGGATCCAACAATATACTACATGGCCAGTCTAGATTCCGTCAACTTGCCCAAAATTTTGCTTGGCTGGTCCACAAAATTCAACTATCATGGTATCCTAAGCTTACGAAGGATAGGACACTAAGGACTAACCGGTGCTCAACGTCTCGTTGCTTCTCCTGGCCCGCTGCACTGGGCATCAAGGCCTCCAGCTCTTTGAGGACATCCACAGCGACCTTCACGTCATCCTCATCCAGCATGGTCTGCAGGGGCAGAGCCCAGCAAAGTTAAGAGGAGAGGGGAAAACAAATCAAAAAATCTGTACTTCAGGTGCATCTACAAATCTGACAGCCCCTCATCACTGACCACTTACGTGAAGGAAGCAGAGGGGGTGGAGATTTCCAACACAATTTGAGATAGAGAAGGAATGAGTGAAGGAATGAGTAAAAGCACGCAATGATTATACACAGAAAATAGATGTTAAAATTTTTAAAACGCAACTCTCCCTCTGCACTCCCTTCCCCCTTCACCTGCTTTATTTTTTTCTGTAGTTCTGATTGCTATCAGCTACATTATACACTTACTTATTTGTTTACTGCCTGTCTCCTCCCTACTAGAGGGGTTTCCATGTTTATTTCCTGCCCCCACCCCAATACTAGGATATAATCTCCAAGAGGGCAGACACTCCAGTCGGTTTTGCTCACTGCGGTATCCCTGGTACTTACAGCAGTGCTGGGCACATAGTAGGTACTCTATAAATACTTAACTAAAATAAAATTAAAAAATCAAAACACTTCCAAAATTAGACCTTCTAACATGTAACGGAGCAAAAAATCTAATTTCACACATTAGGCATCTGTTCCAGAACCTTAAGTTATTTCATACCTATTTCATATCCCTAATCACTGCTTCCCATAATTCTGAATCTCAATTCCCTTTAACATTGAACATCGTTCTCTGAACCTCTTAACACTATTCCATACACAGTATACACTCAGAGAGTGATCAAACACTTTCACTTTGAAAAATATGTTACAACGAAGGCGAACTTAAAATTAACAACTGAGACAAACACGCAGGGGTGTGGGAACATGCAGTTATAGCAGACATTCTCAAAATGGCATCAGTACCCGAACAGAAGGGTTGTCTGGTTGGCAAAGGACGGGGAAGAGCTCCTTCAGCTTTTCTTTTTCAGTTTTGGGTTTAACAACTGGATCTTGTTTCATTAAAGAGCATGAAGGGGTAAAAAAAAAAAAAGACACATTTAATATTCTTAATGGTTAACAAAAGAACGTCAATATTAGATTTGCATCAAAACCCTCAACAAACTATCTGGGTATGTGGCAGAGGGGTGCATCAATATTCATTTGGTTGGTTACATCTTATAATTTTAACTTCGTTTGAAGTCAAAATTTTACTAGAACATTTACTTGTTCAGCAGCTGTGGTAAGGGAGATAAACGCAATTTACAGGATGCTCACAATCTAAACCATTCTGGAGGCTGAGCTCATCTAAGCCATCTGCTCACCTTTGCTAGTAGAAGGCTTTGCTGGAGGCCGCATGGTTTGTATGAGACGCAGCAAGTTACTAATAAGAGAATCCTTTGAAAAGAAACAGAACAAAAATTGTCAGTCCCTGGATCAGTGCTTAAAAACACTAAGAAAAGGGATGTCCCTTAGAGAAGGGTGGTCATGCACCTGAACTTAGCTAACTGGAACAAATGAAGCACAGAATGTCAACCTGCCATGGCATAAACCTAGTAAAGTGGCTTCAGAGAAAGCTGATATTTAGGACTCTTTGGGGGAAAAAGTAATTTAGTTCCTTTCAACCATTTTATTTTCATAGTTTAGAACTACCTCCAAAACCTAGACTCTTGTTTTTGACTTTCTGATTCACAGAACAAGAATGTAAACACCCATAAAGACTGAATGATGGAAATCCTGTCCCATTTTCATAGAGAGGTGTCACAGGAAATCCGGCTACATCACCACTGCTTAGTGGCATGAAAATATTACTCACTTAATGGTTTATTTGATTGGTATATACACATTATCTCCTTTCTCTAGCAAAATCCTATATTAAATCTTTTCAAAATTTAAATTCGATAGTAACATTAAAATAAAACAGGGGTCTCCAGATATACACACCGTGAATTCTGCACCATTTTTGACCAGAGAAGCCTTAAAAGTATCAAAGCTGGTATTTTTCTCAGCAAGACTGATCACAAATTCAGCTGCAAATGAGAAAAGAGATTAAAACAAGAAGAATGAAGACATGAGCAAGAAATCAGTTTCAAGTATGTTAAAAACAAACCAATTAGGCTATCCAACAGTCATAAAAACCAAAGACCACCATCCAGGAAGGGTAAAGAAAGAGAATTTAGACTACTGAGATTATCCATGTGTGTTATAGTTAATTTTTATAAATGAAAAGAAGATATTACTACAAAATGGCTCACCAGGCCCTTGAGCGCATTTAAGGGAGGAAGACCTCCATATCCTAGATCATTGTATTCTCTTCTCGTGAAACTACTTGCTGTCACACTGCTATATAGATTCTAGAAGGAACAATGTCCAAAATCATGAGCATACACACACACTCTCACACACACACACACACAGACGTGCACAGTAGATGCTCTCTACAGTTTCTGGAAGGATAGACCCAATCTATATATGAGGACCAGGCAGCTGCTGGATGGTACAATCTCCAAGTTGATGAAAGACTCACTTGCCTCCCAAATTTTTCTCTACAAATCTGCCTAGTTCTTGAAATTTCTAATAGTAGAGCTATTTATTAATTAAGAGACTTTCAGGAAAGAAGTGCATTTTATGATAGGCTGAGATAATAAGCCTCACACTATGAGTCCCACAAGAATATATATTTTTTTCCAGTCTTTTTTGTGTGTGTGTGTGAGGGAGACCAGCCCTGAGCTAACATCTATTGCCAAACCTCCTCCTTTTTTTTTTTCCCTTTTTCTCCCCAAAGTCCCAGTAGATAGCTGTATGTCATAGATGCACTTCCTTCTAGTTGCTGTATGTGGGATGCCGCCTCAGCATGGCCGGAGAAGCAGTGCATCGGTGCGCGCCCAGGATCCAAACCCCGGCCGCCAGCAGTGGAGCGCGCGCACTTAACCGCTAAGTCACGGGGCCGGGCCCCCACAAGAATATTTTAATCCTAAAAAATGATAATAACACGGAAGAGCTGGATAACTAACTTACGAACTAGTACTCCATACCATTTCCATGCTGGAATTTGCCTTTACCTTTTTGATGACATTAAATGAAAGCCAAATGCCATCAGATGACGTGGACACAGCTTATGCATAACAAGTTAACAACAACAATGCCAAGGGTTAAGACTTGTTAACCATCTACTACATGCCAGGCACTATGCTCAGTGCTTCACATGGGTTATCCCCATGATCCTCAAAACAACCCTCATAGGTAGGTACCATTATTATCCCTGTTTTACAGATGAGGAGGCAGAGAGTTTGAGATGCTGACCTACCCAATAATAACTGGTGGAGCCAGGACAATCTGACTTCAGAGCCCACACTCTTTAGGGAAATGTGGAGGGAGAACTAAGTCACATGGTATTGGGCATGCAATGCCCAAAGCACTCAGTAGCACATTCACACTGCAGCCATCACTAATCAGGAATTTTTTTTTAATTTTCGAAATTATATGGGGGCATCATTACATTAATTGAACTGTCAAAAATAGATAAGTAGTTAAAAACAAGTTCATTGTTGAAAATAGGAAAAATAATGACACTGACTTAAATAATAGTACTTCAAGGTCAAAATCAAAAGAATCAAGTTAACAAATAAAACATAAAAGAAGCAAATATATACCTTTTGTAAATATTTATTTATTTATTATTTATTGTGCGTGTGTACATGAGGAAGATCAGCCCTGAGCTAACATCCGTGCCCATCTTCTTCCACTTATGTGGGACACCGCCACAGCACGGCCTGACAAGCCGTGTGTTACAGGTCTGCGCCTGGGATCCAAACCCGAGGCTACCAGCAGCGGAGCGCGCGAACTTAACCACTACACCACGGGGCCAGCCCCCTATACCTTTTGTTATTAAACCCAATTCTGACAACTTAATTTCAAGAAAATACTATCACATTTTTCCAATGTTAGTATTTCTAATGTTACTGGTTACGTAATTCTGTGCTTAACAGTGTGATACTGTGATTTATAAGAAATATACATTGGTCTTCATCCCCATTCCTGGCAGAGCTCCTAAAACTCTTGGAATTTCCTAAGTGCAGAGGATGAAGAAAGCATCTTTTGTTATGTTAATGAGACAACTTTAGGAAAACCCTAGGTAACTCTAGGATGGGGACTGGTTGCCAGGGGAGCCAACCAGGTGATTAGAGGGTTGGAGGTTTTAGCCCCACCCCTGACCTCTAGGGAGCGGAGACGGGCTGGAGATTGAGTTCAGTCACCAACAGCCAATGATTTAATCAACTGTGCCTACATAATGAAGCCTTCATAAACACCCTAAAGTACGGGTTTGGAGAGTTTCGGGTTGGTGAACATGTGAGATTTGGGGACAGTGGGGAACTCAGAGCGGATGGAAGCACCTCTATCCTTCACATATACCTTGCTCTATGCATCTCTTTCATCTGGCTGTTCCTGAGTTATATCTTTTTATAATAAACCAGTAATCTAGTAAGTAGATCTCCGATCTATGCTGGTGGGTCAGAAGCACAGGTGACAACTTGGACTTGTGATTGGCACCTGAAGTTGGGGGCGGGGCAGTCTTGTGGGCCTGAGCCCTTAACCTGTGGGATCTGATGCTCTTTCCAAGTAGATAGTGTCAGAATTGAGTTCAAGTGTAGGACACCCAGCTGGTGTCCAGAATTGCTTGGTAGTATTGGAAAAAACACACATTGTAACTGGTGTCAGAACTGGAAACAGAAAAAGCATATTTGTGGTTTATTTGCAAATTAAATGGGGTGTTTAGTGATATACAAGCCAGAAAATTATGAAGCTTATACCTCACTTTATTTTTGTATGTAATAAGGCTAACATCAAAACAATTTAACACTGAAAGGTCTCAATAATTTTTTTCTTTTTTTTTCTTTCTTTTTTTTTGTTTTTGTGAGGAAGATCAGCCCTGAGCTAACATCCGTGCTAATCCTCCTCTTTTTGCTGAGGAAGACCGCTACTGAGCTACCATCTATTGCCAATTTTCCTCCTTTTTTTTTTCCCCAAAGCCCCAGTAGATAGCTGTATGTCATAGTCGCACATCCTTCTAGTTGCTGTATGTGGGACACCGCCTCAGCATGGCCAGAGAAGCGGCGCGTGGGTGCGCGCCCGGGATCCGAACCCGGGCCGCCAGTAGCGGAGCACACGCACTTAACTGCTAAGCCATGGGGCCGCCCTCAATAATTTTTTTTTTCCTCTAAAAGGGGCCAAGGCATTAGTAGTTAAAACAAAAAGAGAAAGAAATGTAAGTTCCCTGACAGCAGGAATCTATCATGTTCTCTACCATATTCCTAATCCCCTGGTTCGATAAATATTTGCTGAATGAAGGAACATATTACCCAGACAAAGAGCAAACTGACAAGAGTGTCACCTCATTATCATCTACAAGAGGAGACTGAGGAAAGATGATACAGACAGGTACATCTTGACCAGGAGGCAAGAGAAAAAAGAACTAAAATATACTGGCTGCAGGGTGTTTTCCTAGGTGCTACACTGTCACCCCGTGAAGAGTCATTATCATCCCCAATGTACAGAGCAGAAAAACAGCTGCAGAGAAACTAAGCATCTTACCCAAGGTCACACACCTAACATCCCTGACCCCTCTTGTCACATGCCCCTTCCCTTCCATCTCTTCAATTGATGACTTCACTTCTTCATTTGGAAAACAGAACAGTCAAATGGAACTCTCTCTCATCTTCCTACCACCAATCCCTAAACTCATTTGCATCTACAACCACATTCTCTGTCCTCCTTTCTGTTAAAATGGATGAAGCATCCCTGTACCTATCAAAAGCAATCCCTCCACTCACACCCTTGATCCCATCCATCTCTTCACCTACATAAGGACTCTTGCCTGCCTGTGGCCTTAGCTCTAGGACTCTAGCCTTTTCCAATTCCTCAGTTTGGATTCTCCACGTGTACAGTTTGTCCCAAAATGTCTAATAACTAGTGTTTGAGAGACAGTATAGCATGAACGGTTATGAACACAGCTAAAGATACAGACTTCAAAAGACTTGGATTCCGGACCAGGTTCAAATTTGATATGTGATCTTGAGGGGGGTTACTTAATTATTCAGAGCCTTGTTTTCTTAATCTAGAAACAAATAATACTATCTTACATGGCGCTGTGAAGACCAAATGAGATAATGAACGTAAAGCACTGAGCATATCTGGCATGCAATGAGAAGCCAATAAATGCCTGCCATTATTATCACATCACCCTGTGGCTGCTGCTGTCGTTGTTAACGCTGTTTAAGCATCTGGCACGGAAAATAAAAAGCAAGCAGCGATGGCCGCTCCGGGATTCACTGACAGCTCTGAGAAATGGTTTCTAACAGCTCGGCCGGGTGGGCTCTCAAGCAGAGGTCACGGCCGCAGGTTCCCTGGGCCCAAGTCTCTGACAAAAAGAGAAAGAGACTCACACGGGGACACACACTCAGCCCATCAACCCCATTTCTCCTTCCGCTTCTCTCGCCCCAAACCCAGAGGCCGCAGGCACCTCCCCGGGCTCACCCAGATCCTTGTCGTTGATCCCCAAGTGATTGTCCAGCTCTGTGCACACCTTCGACACTAAAGACAGATACTCGAGTTTGGCGAGCTCTTCCGCGGGGCCTAGCTCCGTCCCGTTTACAGCTCCGACCCCAGCCACAGCCACCGCCATGGCTACGGCTTCCCTCCGCCTCCCCACTGCCGGCCTTAAGAGCTACTCCGGCCTAGCTCCAGCTTTCACTTCCGGGTCGGCGCGCATCCTTTTTGTTTACGGTAAATTGAAACCTCCAGGAACGACTCATGACGTAACCGGATGAGCATAGCGATCGGACAGGAAGTGCTTAGGGAAGGGACGGCCCAGTAGGTTACTCCGCTCTACGCAGGCGCCCTCTACAGGCCAGCGAGCCTCTTGGACCGCTCTCAGGCCCGGAAATGTTCGCTCTCCGCGCGCTCCCACCGTACGTCGGCAGAGGGCGACCGTGGCCTGCGCAAGGATCCGACCGTGGCCTGCGCAAGGATCCACCCGCGCCCGCGCTTTAGCAGCCTTGAGAAAGACAGAATTCAGATCTAAAAAAAGGCAAAACTCGCTTTACAGCGGATCCCTATATATCTGGGGCTTTGCCTCTTCGTGGCTCATGACGATCTCAAGCGACTCGGTAACAAACCAGCAAGCGATGGAGTCTAGTTGTGTTATTAACTCATTTTACAGATGAGGAAACTGACAGGTCCACTATCTAGCTGAGTAACCTTGAGCAAATTAATCTCTGGGGCCTTAGTTTTCTCATCTGTAAACTGGGATAAAGTTGTTCTAACTGAGTTTAGGTGATGAATAAATGAGATAACCGTGCAAGGGGCTTGACACATAGTAAACGCACTACAAATGGCAGTTAACTGTAATCCCACAGCAGAAACAATAGCCACTGTAAAGTCCGTCTGTCAAGCACAGATCGCTTCAGTCCGAGGCCCCTGAGAGCCACGTGGTTCCTCTCTTGTGAAAACTATTTTTCAACCCCGATTTTCTCTATGACAATACCCTAAGTCCTCCCAGAACTTGTTTCCCCAAATATCAGCTGTGCTATGAACCCAAGGTCATAAGCTCAAGTCTCCCAACTTTTACTCCAGATCCCCTTTTTCTTTGTGGCAACCCTATGGTGAGGTGAGGATACACACCACACTGCTCTGTGTGATGAATAAGGAAACCGAGGCACCCCACAATGAGTGGCCCTCTAATTAATCAAAAGGGAGGAAATCAGACTCTTTGCTTTTAGCTTCAGGCTACATTACACTGCTGCACCTTTGGACTCTGTTCCTCCAACATCTCACTATGGACCAAAGAATGGCAGACGGAGAAAACCCCAGAGCAATAGTTCTCACTGCCTCCAAGAGCTCCATGTTTCCAGGTTCCTAAGGAATCAGTACTGTACCCTCTGAGTTCTTCTCACTTTTCCCCATGAATGGACTGAAAAATCCTCTACTTGATTCAGTGTGCTCAGCTTGCCAGCTTGGAATTAGGATAGCAGGGATTTATTCCGTTTGATTTCCTTTCTTTGTGCTTCTTTGCCTTTAAAAAATGTATATTTATATTCTGCTATTCTCCAATACGTAACTGGAAGCGGGAAAAAACATGGAGTCTGTTTTGTTTTAAAAGCTCTACGGGAAAAAGGGCTATAGAACCATAATGTGTAGTAGTACCAGCAGTAAACACTGTAAGAATGTTTTTAATTATTTGAGAATTATTGAACATACATCTCAATAGTAAATATTAACAGCAAAACAATAATTTTTATTTATATGTGCCATTAACTGCATGTTTTCAGAAGCGAAAGTTTTTTATGTGATACACATATTTCCTGTAACACCAAGGAATTTTTTTGAAGCCAAAGGAAAACAAATAAATACATAGATACTGATAACTTGACAGCCCAAACACAGATGCACATGGAGTCCTCCTATTGTCTCTCTTCATAAGAGACACTGAGCCAAATGCAGTTCAAAAGTGAATGCATTCGAATTGTCTTTTGGATATAGTATACATATATATACTTTTGATATTATATCAGATATAATTAATTGCCCATTATTATTGTATTGCTTTCCTTGGACAGCCTCCATGGCCCTTTTAACATAGGCATTGATAGTTCCCAGTAAATAATTTACCTTCACAAAAATGTATTGAAACAAATAGCCTATGCTTAGTCACTACCCACAGCACCACCCATGATGGATAAGAAATGATTTCCCATCACCCTCCATGTAGTAACAAGGGCTTTGCTGTTATGCCTATTCCTAGACTGATATACATGTTGGTCACTAACTGCAATTCCACATTATTTCTCCTCTGTCCCAGAGACTGGTCCCAGCTGGCATCTGGGTAAGAACTTGGGGATTGGTGGAAGATAGGAAGCAGAGAAGAAAGTACTGAAACTCTTAGCAACCCTAGATTAGATGGGGGAGGGCAGAAATCATCTAAGTGTGTATAACTGAAAGGTGACGTCTTCAGAGAAGTTGGTGAGAAAAATCACAGTACTTCCTGTCACCAAAACAAAATGGTGTTGCTGCAACCAAGACAGCCCTGGCTTTTTCTGCTGGTGTAAAACTGGGATCTTAGGGAAACGCCTCTGCTCTGGAAGGCAAAATCAGAACGATTTGCTTCTAAGAATGTAACTGCCACTCAACTGTTACTGCGATTAAAGCAGGGAGACTTCAGAAAAAATGGTTCCTTCCTCACTGCTCTACTGGGGCCCTGACCCAACCCGAGAGTGTGGGAACCAACCTACAGACATTGATGAGGGGCCAGCCTGGTGCCATAGTGGTTAAGTTCACGTGCTCCGCTTTGGCACCCTGGGGTTTGCAGGTTCAGATCCCAGGCGTGGACCTACGCACAGCTAATCGAGCCGTGCTGTGGTGGCATCTCACATACAAAAAATAGAGGAAGATGGGCATGGATGTTAGCTCAGGAACAATCTTCCTCAAGCAAAAAGAGGAAGCTTGGCAACAGATGTTAGTTCAGGGCCAATCTTCCTCACCAAAAAAAAAAAAAAGGACATTGTATGAGAATGGTCTGAGCCCTTTCATCTGAGGCCTTCTCTGATAGGGACAGGACCCCAGAGAAAGTGAAGTGAGAAACACCCCTCATTTTTCACTCTTCGACTTTTCCCACAATTCCTCTCCAAATTTGAATCAATTCATCAAACATGTGTTGAACATCTACTTTGTGCCAGGCACTGTGGATGGTTCTAGAAAAGATCATTAGAAGTCTGAAAGGTAGTAGAAAAGCATCAGGGAAGAACTAGAATACTCTAAATGCTGCACTCGTGGCTGGTGGTAGAGCTGTGTTTATAACTCTGGTCTCTCTGCTGCCTAAACATGAGGGCAGGTGATTGGAAGACAAAAAACAAAGCAGGTCTGCTGCCTGTCATCTGAGGACAGCTGGGGGAGGCGAGGGGGCAGACTGGGGCCAGGGCCACCTCACAGGGCCAGTCCTGTTGCAATCCACTGTTTGTCTGCCTTATCTTCTAATGCCCAAGCACAGCCTCAATTTTTCCCAAAATGTTCCTGACCTAAAATTCTCTCTCTTCTTAGGCCAACCTGCCATCAATAATAAGGGATGCTTTGGGCTCTAAATTCTCCAAAGCTTTCTAGAATTAGGCAAAAAAGTTTCCTCCTCAACAGGCCTTTTCTTTTTTGTCACAAATTTCCTCCTTTCTCTCTCTCTTTAAGGGCTGTCTTAAAAATGTCAGGAAAAAAGGAAAAATCAGATACCCAGACACCCTTATGATATGAAGTTGTTAAGAAAATTTATTCTCCCATCTCCACCTCCTCACCTTCTGTAGGAATGGTAAGGAATTTTCACATATTTATTTACGAGTTAATCATCCCTTAAGGGACCCTGCTTCAGGATCTAGTTGGTATTTCTTAGACTTAGTTTAGGTTGGTTTTCTTTAAAAAGAAATTTGTTTAAATCAATATTATAAGTATAGGTGACAAAGTAACAAGTTACATTGGGCTTCTTTTTTCTCTAGTGATATTTAGCCCCCACCTCTGGGGTGGAGTACTTTTGTAGCTTAGCTTCTGGTTTCTGTTTGAAGTAATTCTTTAGGAATTTTTAAGTCTTTCCTCAGGACAGACACAAAAAAGAAGCCAAACCAAGAAGTGTGTTGATGGGAAGACACCAGAGAAAAGAGGGCCTGACGTTCTTTTTTGCAAGTCAAGCATGTAAACAAGTTCCCCGGGGCCGAAGGTCTCTGTTAATCTGCACACTCTTGCCACTAACTCCAAAGAAACTGCTCCCTGGAAAACTCCATTTCTTCCCCCATGTGAAGGAGGATGAGTTTCCAGCATGCCCTCCGTCTCGAATCTGGAGTGCCAGGGGGAGCAAGCCTTGTGTGCCCTGAGCCCCAGGTGGAATTGCTTTGGTGGCAGTGATAGCTGCTGCCCTGGTGCCAGAAGAGCTGCCTCTCTGTTTTGGGATTACAGTAATTATGGTGATTTATGCCTCCAGAGTGAAAATTAGCAATCTGGTGAGGTAACTAAAAATGAATGCATCTCTTCCTAGAGTTCACTCCACCCAGCTGAGCCACCAAATAAAGCCAGCATATGGGGCAATTAGGAAGCCAAGAGCCTGCTTTCAGAGCCCAGCAGCAACAGACAGAGTTCAGGGGCCTGGGGTCCCCTGCCTGGTTCAGTAATGATCACAAGTCTTAACGAGCATCCCCTTTGCCTCTCAACAGTGCCCCTGGCCCTCCCGTAAACACCAGTTCGTGGTTTCACCTTCAAACAAACTCTTTTGTTCCAGGACATCGCCATTTTGTCCCCTTTTGTTGCAAAATTGGCTGAGGGAGGGAAAGGGGAAGTGAGAATAAGCCTCCATCACGTGGGTATGTGTGAGGCAAAGATATTTTTCTTCATAGTCATATATTTGCTTTTACATGACCCAGAAAGGTTCTGATCTTCCCTAACTCCCACAGCCCACTCTCAAATATTGGTGTGAGTAGAATTTATACAAAAATTTTTGAAAGCCGTGGAGATCCAGTATTGATTGTTGGTCCTTACCACTGAGGCACAGGCAGAAATCTCCATTCTGTTTTATCACCACGGACTTGGACCTAACGGGACTTCACGTATAACAGGATCGATTGGGGTCATGCCGTCAGCTACTTGGAAATCTGGATTTAAATGCAGTATTCAATCACTTGTGTTTCTCATAAAGTTTTAGAGTTGGAAGGAATTTAAGAGGTAATGTAATGAAATTCACTCTGAGATGTTCTGAGTTAATTGGGGTGGGTGTGACCGGGGCATCAAGGGTTTTAAAAGCTTCACAGGTGATTCTACGTGCGTGTGGCAAAGTTTGGGAAGCACCGCCCTGGTCCCCTAAGGCAAGGTTTCTCAACCTCAGCACCCCTGACATTTTGGGAAAGGATTGTTCTTTGTTGTTGGGCGGTTTTCTTGTGCTTCGTAGGGTGTTGAGCAGCTTCCCTGGCCACTACCTACTGGGATGCCAATAGCATCCCCTCCCCCTAGTTGTCACAAATGTCAAAAATGTCTCCAGAGATTGCCAAATGTTCCCGGGGGAACAAAATCGTTCTGGTTGAGGGCCACTGCCCTAAGTTTTCAGTTCTCGTCCACCTTGACCTGTCGGTAGCATTGTGAAACCTCTTCTTCAGAAGACTCTCCTTAATTTGGCTTTCACAACCCTGCCCTCTCTGACTCAGTAAGCAAGGACATGTTGATATTCAACACATGTTTATAGCGCGGACCTAGAAGTTGCTCAGTCTCTTCTACTCACCTCCCATTGGCCACTTATCTGCAAGGGAGATGAGAAATGTAACCTTTATCATGGGCAGCCATGTGTCTAGCTGAAGACTGGGGTTCTGGTCCTATAGTACTTTCAGGTCATGTCTTTTTCCCATTTTCCCCCCTTCCCACTGGCTGGAAGTGCAGGCGTGGTAGTGTGGAGTCATGCTGGACCATATGAACAAGGTCATGACCCTGGAGTTTGTGGAGCAAAAAGATAGAAGGAGCCAAAGTCTCTCATCTCCCGGAGATCAGAGTAGAGAGCTGGTAAGTGCTAGACTGCTTACTCCTGAATTATTACGTGAGAGAGAAAGAAATACACTTCTGTCTGGTTTAAGCTACCATTATTTGGGTGTCACTATTATATCGGCTGAACCTACATCCTAATCAATACAGATCCAATCAAGTTTCAACTATCACTTCCGGCTACTCTCAGATCTATATCTCCAGCCCCCGCAACTCTCCCAAGCTCTAATCCCACACTTCAGTTACCTTTTGGAAGCTCCAGCTGGATGTCCAACTAGGATCTTAAACTTAGCATATTTAAAACCAAAACCATCGTTCTTTTTCCCACACTAACTCTTCCTGCTATTTTCCCTAATGCTACTTAAGAGGCATCCCCTTCTCCCAGTCACCCAGGCTCCAAATCTGAGATGCCTGCCTCCCTGATGACCTCTATATCCAATGACTAGCTCCCCAACAACCTTAGCTACCCCCACTTCTCTACATGTCCCATGCACGTCAACCAAACCAAACCATTTGCTAGTCCCCCCTCCTAAATATGCCCTGTGCTTCCAGAACTATTGCAGATTCTGTGCTTACCTCTACCCAGCATGCCCTTCTCCTTAAAGGCATGTCTGAGTCATCCCACAGAAGTCCATCCCAAAGCCTCGCACATGGTAGGCATGAAAATGTTTTTCAAATTGAAGAGATCAAATGGCTTGTCCAAAGCCACATGGCTAGCTAGAAATGTTCTGCTATATGATGGAGACTGCACATTCAGATGATAAATTATATTTCCTGCTTTTTTTTATTGGGCTGACAAGGTCATGAGGATATGGACTTCTTAGGAAAAGGTAGTGATTTGAGAAAATCTAAACTACAATTTAAATAAGTGTTCCACTATTTTGAGCCTTCAGCATACCATGCACTGTAATTATATTCGTGTGTCTGTGTAATACGAGCTAACGTTGAAGCGTTTTCTATATTTGCATGAACTAGATGTGAATCTTAGTCCAAACATGCTTCAGCTTGCCTGATTCCTTATGGGCCAGGCAGCATTTAGAATATGGAGATATTTTTCAGATTAAGAATCACTGTGGGATCCTCTGGACCAATTTTAAACAAATCAGAGGGTACCATGGTCAATATTTGAGCCATGTGGCCTGCTCTTACAATTGAATGTCTTTAGTCAACCTTGTTTATATGGCCATGTTTTTTTTACAGATTTTTGAGCCATAGGAAAAAGAAAGAGAATTAGTAATTATTGGGCACCTGCTTAGGCACAGGGCTGGATGCTTGAGTCATTATCATCACAACCCCAGGAGGTAGGGAGAAACAGCAAAATACAAGGAAGTGAGGAGACAGGCAGCAGAGCCATTTGGCCAGGTTCAAATGGTGGGGCCTCCAATTTTGATTGCTTTTCAGGAGCAAGTTTGAGCAGGGTTAGTTTAAGCCTCCAACTCTTTCTAAGTGCCACATTGCTCCCAATTGCCTTGGCCTGGCTTAGTCATTCACAGCTACCTGTAAATTCCAGCTGGGTCTGTGATCAAGAAACTGTCCCCTTGGCCACTTAGGAGAAGGTGCTCAAGTTGCTATCCCTCCTGCTCACAAGGAAACCTTTATTCCTCCAGAGGACAAGGAAACATGCTGTTTGGGTGGCATCCAGTTACTTCTATAAGTATAAAAGAAAGACTGATTAATTGCACATACTCTTGTATATTATACATTGCATATAAAATGACATATATTATTAATGTATTTTTATTATAGTTTTAAATTCCTGATTTATTAAAAAAAAAACTATTCCTTACAATTTTCTAAATTTTACCTTTCTGTCTATTAGTTTTAAATCTGGTTTACATAAAACAGAAAGATTTCACATTCAATTATGTTCTTTTATGCCTACACTAGTGTTTTTTGTCTTTTTGTCAGTTCTGTAGTAACAGTCTTCAGAACAGTTTGTATTTTTTAATGTTCACACAGTTTCATTTAACATTTTTAAAGGTATTGTTCAATTAGACACTGAATTCCAGAATTTAAGTTTTGCCTAGGAAATAATTTAGGTTTAAGAGTAACTGCTTTACACACTTTTGGTATCTCAAAGTAGATATTGCATGTCACCAAATTTCTCTGCATTAAGACATTAAAGTTTTTCTGGTTTGTCCCATTATTTTTCAGCCCCCAGTACTAGCTAAATCTAAGGGCTAGATGAAGGTGTCAAAATGTGAGAGCTGTATACCTTGTTGTGGCGTTGGACAGTATTATTAGTCCCATTTTTCATGTGAGAAAACTGAGGCTCAGGGAGGTGAAGTAACTGCATAAGTGGGTTAGCTGCCTGACTCACAGTGAATTTCCCAATCTCTGGGAATGGTTTTGTCTCTGCTACATGACACACCCCCACCCCGCCCCTTACCACAGTTGATTGGTCTATGAACAGACACTTGACTGAAGCCAGACCAATCAGACTTCTTCTCCAGGATTCCTGAAATTGTAACTGAGGGAAGAGACCAGGCCCTCTCTAATGGTAAAGTTATGATCCATGAGACACAAGAGCTACCAGAAGCCATGAGCACCTCTCTGGGGAGAAAGCTGGACAGAAAGAATAAAGCAGTGGGGAGAAAAAAAAATCCCAGAGAGGAAAGAGTGCCCTGGGGACATTGAAATCCCTGACTTCAGTTATCCCTGATTCTCCATGCCCTAGGATCCTTCCACTAGATCCCCGTTTTTGCTTAAACTGGGTCTAGCCGTCTTCATACAACGAGTAACTGGCAGAGCAGAGAGGCCTGGATCTGAGGGTCTGACTCCAGAGCCCACGCTCTTTTTGCTGCAGGAGATCAAGATCACCTGATCACTCAGATCTTGTCTCTGACAACGTGGGAGTGAACAGCACGAAGGCACAGAAGCCAGCCCTTGAAGTTCACGTGATTCACACACATATTCAGCCTCAATCTCCCACAGCGCGTGGGAAGCTGGTGTTTACACTGATGTTGTACGTTTCAAATGACACGTGCACCTAAGGGCATGGGTTCGGAAGGAAATGCAACACCCCCAGCTATGTGTCTACATTGGTCTTGGGTGGCATGGTGAATAATCAGCCCCATGAAGCCACACCCAGGCGAACTCCAACAGACTTGGAAGGATGGGAACGGAAAACAGAGGAAGTGGAAAATCAGAATTAAAGGCAAAGGTAACAGGCCTCCATATGGTTATATGCTTTGCTTCTTCCAAAGTATTTTCCCACACCTCTTGTTTTGGGTCCCGTGGCAGCCCTGGAGGGATAGACAGTTACAGTACTAACTACACTTTATAGAGAAGAAAACTGTGAAAAGACACCTTACCACAGTGTCAGGAGCATAGCAGGTGTTCACTAAATTCATTCATTTATTCATCCATTCATTCATTCCATGTGCTACCAATGTCCAGTGACCATTTGATGAATGAACAAATGTGGCTCAGGGGCATGAAGTGACTCGTCCAACATGGCACAGTTAATAAGGGGCAGAGGTGGCACTTAAACTTGTGTTGTCTCACTCTACACTTCACTACACGACGTTACGTCAGAAACTGAGCATTTCTAACCCCTTCATGAATTCATATATCGCAAGTTCAGAGACCTTAATTCCTCACTGCATGAGAGAGGCACTTCTCATGCCTGCCAGCCCTGCAGAAAGTTCTTCAAATAAATGCTTCCTGGCCCTAGAAATTATTAGTTCTTCTAGTATTGAAAGGTCCTGCTTCGGGCAGCGTGGTGGCACAGCAGTTAAGTGTGCGTGCTCCGCCACGGCAGCCCCCGGGATTCGCAGGTTCGGATCCCGGGTGCACAGCAACGCACTGCTTGGCAAGCCATGCTGTGGCGGCGTCCCATATAAGTAAAGGAAGATGGGCACGGATGTTAGCCCAGGGCCAGTCTTCCTCAGCAAAAAAGAGGAGGATTGGCAGATGTTAGCACAGGGCTGAGCTCCTTACAAAAAAAAAAAAAAAAAGAAAGAAAAGAAAGGTCTTGCTTCTCCAGCAAGCTGTTTCAGAAACCTATGACTCAAGCACAAAAATGCTCGAGACAAAAAGAATGATTCCGGCGAATGATTTATGGATCAGACATGCAGTCTCAATGCCCTTTTTGCTACTCTCAATGGCATATGAAGCTAATTCGAGGAGGCAGGAGGACATTCCATTGCCTAAGTCCCGTGGAAGTGAACACTGCCCTTCTATGGTAGGCAATCCAAGCGGTAGAAAACGTGATTTCTCCTGCTCAGCACATGAAGATGATTGAGACCTGACACTGCTTTATTCCCTTGTGACCAGAAAAATATCAGTTCAGAAATCACATGCATAAATTAGATCAAAACTGAAACAGGGCAGAGGCGTTGCTGTCACTCAGGGAATCTCCCCCAGCTGAGGTTGCAGAAGCTCTTCCTGTGCCCGCTGGGAGGCATCTGTCACCAACTCCCCCGGTACTTGACAGATGCTTCTCTTCCCTTGGCAGCCAGAATCAGCTGGGTGTGAATCGCTAACTCAAATATGTCTTGGACATTCGGAGTTCCTGGCTAGATTCCACCCAGACCCAATCCTGGGGAAATAAATAGAATAATCCCCATGAGAAGATGATTTGCTCTTCAGGGCAGACTCTTCGGGGTCAGCCATGCTCAACCTGGGATCCCCCTGGGCTTTGGAGAAAATGAGAACTCAGTCTTGTCCCAGGTCTCAGGGTGGCTCTGGGCAATTGGTGATTCAAGCCAGCAATCCAGCAGAGCACCTGAGCAGGGCAGGCTAAATGCTCTAGCAGTGTGGCTACCCTTTGATTGATCACCTTAAACCTCAAGAAAAGAAACTGGGTTGTAAATTGCATCAGTCCCCGCAGGTTGGTGAGTGGTCTCCAGAGAAATTATTGACACTCGCCAAAGTCATCAAGAGACTGACTTAGAAATCAGAAGGCCAAATTGACTGCTTATAATGAGGAGGAAGCTTCCCAGTGCTGGTACTCCAGCTTGAAATTATGCAGGCGCCAGGACCACATGGCCTTTTCCTCAGCTGGATTGTCCTAACCGACTTACTGGATGGGGGTCTCTTCAGTTTATAGAGTCACAAGGCCCTGAGCAAGCTTCTCAAGAGGTCAGCAGCAATCTTAAAATTTTATCCTTCAGTATTTAGCAATATCATTCAGTTTTTTTTTTATAATTTTATTTATTTATTTATTTTTTCCCCCAAAGCCCCAGTAGACAGTTGTATGTCATAGCTGCACATCCTTCTAGTTGCTGTATGTGGGACGCAGCCTCAGCATGGCGGGAGAAGCAGTGCTTCGGTGCGCACCCGGGATCCCAACCCGGGCCGGGAGCAGCCGAGCGCGTGCACTTAACCGCTAAGCCATGGGGCGGGCCCATATCATTCAATTTTTAAATCTCGTGTCTAGGAGTTTATCCTATAGGCACGTGCACATAAGCATGAAAAACTACAAGCCCAAATGCACGAAAATGTTCATTGCCACACTGCTTGTAATAGTCAAAAACTACAAACAACCCATCCCGGGGGAGATGGTTAAATGAATCATGGTACGTCCATACAGTGAACATAGGCAGCCGTGAATCGGCAGAGTGGTATAAACAGTAAGATTCCATTATTGTTTCTTTTTTTAAAGACTAGATGATACAGATATATAAACATACTTGGAAACACATGCTTTTATACATATTTAATCTGGAAAGAAGCACAAGAAACGAGATAGAATTAAAGAGGGACAATTAATTTTCTCTTTATATCCTTTTATATAGTTTAAAATTTTTATAATGGAGCATCTACTATCTTTAAAACTTTTTACACTATTTTTTAAAAATTCTATCCCTCAATCTTTCTTCAGAATGATGTCAACCCAGCATCTCAATAGGCCTCAGCAAATTGTGACTGCAAGGCCCCTTCCCTTCCCACAGTTGTACAGGGGGACGATTCAATCACTTGACCCCGTTATAGGCCAGTGATTCATGTGGTTGTATAATCATTTCTTCCTACAAACAGTGATGAGCAGAGACCTGGGTCAGTTAAGGGGGGACAAAACCACATTGTTAATGCTCCTTCTGATCATCTTAGAACATACTGTCAAAAGAAAGGATAGAGAGTTATCGCTTAATGAGTTCAGAGTTTCAGTTTTGCAAGATGAAAAGAGTTCCTCGGGGCCAGCCCTGGTGGTCTAGGGGTTAAGGTTGGCACACTCCGCTTTGGCAGCCCAGTTTTGGTTCCCAGGCAAGGATCTACAACCTATGCCACTCGTCTGTCAGTGGCCATGCTGTGGCAGCAGCTCATATACAAAAAAAAAAGAGGAAGATTAGCAACAGGTATTAGCTCAGGGCGAATCTTCCCCAGCAAAAAAAAAAAAAAAAAAGAGTTCTGCAGACAGATGGGTGGTGATGCTTGCACAACAACAAATGTTCTTAATTTCACTGAATTCTACACTTAAAAATGGTTAAGATGGTAAGTTTTACATTATGCGCATTTTACCAGAATTTTTTAAAAATGCATGTAGATAGCTACTCTTCCATTCAATTTCGTTTACTACATCATACTTCACACATCCATTAAATCAGGGTTTATTTTTTTTTAAATGATAACAAGAAAATAAAACAAAAACAAATGCCCTACCCCCTTTTTAATGCATTCTATCTAAAAGCAGAATCAAGGACAGCCACTGGGATTTTGGCAAATTAGGCCCACTCCCTCCTCAAAACAAAACAAGAAGTCCTTCTTATGACTCAGCTCTAAAGAGATCTTTTCTCCCTATTACAGGGTATTATTACTTTTTGGGTGTGTGTGTGAGGAAGATCAGCCCTGAGCTAACATCCATTGCCAATCCTCCTCTTTTTGCTGAGGAAGACTGGCCCTGGGCTAACATCCGTGCCCATCTTCCTGTACTTTAAATGGGACGCCGCCACAGCATGGCTTGACAAGCAGTGCATCGATGCGCGCCAGGATCCGAACCCTTGAACCCCGGGCCGCCGAAGCAGAGTGCGCGCACTTAACCGCTATGTCACCGGGCCGGCCCCTACAGGGTATTATTTTTAAAGGAAAGATTTTTGTAGGACACCAAGAAGGAAGCCATTTGTAACTCGCTTGTAAAAGACCAGGACAAATGAAAATTAATTGTAAGCCCTTGAGAGTGACAGACGAATAATGCACCAAAGTGCATAAAATGAAACAGTGCCCTTCCAGAGGGGCCTGAGCACCGATATCGCAGCAGCTTCTCCTGCAGGTAATTGTTTCCATGTTTTCTTGTCAGTCACCCGTTAACATCCAATTGTCTGGCCAAGTCACAGAGGAGATGCCTGACTCTTGCCAAGTCAGAAAAACCGGGGGAGGACGTGTGGCAAGTTCTGCACATAAAAGAAGTTTACTGACTGCAGGATAGTAATCTGTTTGGTGAGTGAAAGGGACAGGCTGGCCCTCGGTCCTTATCCTGATTTCCAGTTTAAATCTGAGCAGACTACAGATCTGGAAAAAATGCTTCTGTCCTCAGACATTCTGGAAAAATTGTAAGTAGGAAACATTTTGAAAAATCTTTTGAGCCAAGAAAAGGCGCAGGTCCACATCCCCTTTCCCACCCAGAGGCCGGCTGCTTCCTTTGCTGCTGCAAGGATTCTCCTAACTTAACTTCTCTCAGCCTCAGTTTTGTCATCCATAAAGCGGGATGATAGCAGTGCCTACCTCACATGGTTGTGGCCAGGATTGAATGAGTTAACACCGGCACAGTGATTAGCACAGAACCTGGCACTTGGCGCACAAGCAGTGCTAGAGATAACACCACTGTCACCATCCCCACCTTCATTACTTCAGGTGTTTCCACCTGTGCCAGCTCTTTGCCAACGCCATTCTCTCTCAGTCATAATTTATTGTTGATTTGGAAATATTTCCCTTGGCCCTGTTTTTGTCCTTGTCATGGATTTTCTCCATATGTTACCCAGTTTACTTTACCAGCAAGATCCTGACAAGGTCATTTTCACGATCCCCCTGTCTCGTTAGTGATCAGCGAACTGGATGCCACACAGCCTAGAGGTAATTATGGCTTTACTTACAAAATAGCTGACCTTGAAAAGCTGTATCTGAGAGGCAGAAGTAAGGTGACCAATCATCCTAGGTTGCCTGGGACTGAGAGGGTTCCCAGAATACGGGACTTTGGGTGCCAAATCTGGAAAGTCCTAGGCAAACCAGGACAATTGGTCACCATGAGCAGAAGAGCACAATATAAGCTCTGGAGCCTGGATTCAAATTCTGATCCTACCACTTCGTAGCTATGTAACCTTGGACAGGGCACTTAACCTCTCTGAGCCTCAGTTTTCTCATCTGTGGAATGGAGATAGTAAAAGTACCTACATGGAATTGTTGTGAGGATTAAATGAGCTAATAATGTAAACAGCTCAACATAGTGCCTGGCACGTCAGTACTTGCATGATATATGTCACCTACTATTAGTGACCAGACACAATCTCACTTGGATCTTTAACTGAATTTTGTTTGTTTCAGTACTTCACTTTTAGCTGAAAGCCACAAAAGCAGAACAAACCAGTATCTTCTTCCCCGCAAATGTACAGCCCAGGCTCAGTCTTTGGTGTCACGTTGGTTTTAGCCCAAATCCCCTACATATCTTGGGTGTACATATCTACCATTGCCAGCCAGGAGCCATCATTGCTAACGTTGATCACAACCACTCCCAAGCAAGCCCCCTGGTCCTGAATCAAGAAACATCCAATCATCTTTATACACTATTCTAGAATCACAGACCAGGACAATATAGCCCTTCCCTAACCAGAAAACTCCATTATTCAGAACCTCCTCTCCTCCCAAACATTCTAGTGTATCAAGGTATTCCTGTACTAAGGAAGCCAGTCCTCGTGATGTATTTACATCACAAAGGTAAAAGACAGTTGTTATAGGTTGAAATGTGTCCCTCCAAAAGATATTATTGTTAGGATTCTGCACCCAATTACAATGTGTGGGTATTTTCCCGATACCACCAAGCGATTCTCTGATTCCAGCTGGGTATCCTACAATTTAACTCAGTTCTGGCACCATCTACCTGGAGATAGCATCAGATGAGTTCACACTTCAGACACCACTTCAGACACCAATCGCGAGTCCAGGTTGTCACCTGTGCTTCTGACCCATCAGCTGTAGATTGACCAGCTATAGATCAGAGGTTCCAACAACCCCTCCTTAGAGTGGATTAATTTGCTAGAGTGGCTCACAGAACTAGAGAGACGTTTTACTTACTAGATTACCGGTTTATTTTAAAAGGATATAACTCAGGAACAGCCAGATGGAAGAGATGCATTGGGCAAAGTATGTGGGAAGGATCGAGGAGCTCCCATGCTCTCTGAGCACACCACTCTCCCTGAATCTATAAGTGTTCACCAACTCGGAAACTCTCTGAACCCCATCCTTTTGAGTTTTAATGGAGGCTTCATTACATAGGCATGACTGACTAAATCATTGACCAATGGCAATTGAACTCAATCTCCAGCCCCTCTCCCCTCCCTGGAGGTGGGGTAGGATTGAAAGTTACAACCCTCTAATCACATGGTTGGCTCTTCTGGCAACTGATCCTTAGGTGCGATCCAAAAGTCACCTCATTAAGGTAACAAAAGACATCCTTGTCACTCTCATCACTTAGGAAATTCCAAGGGTTTTAGGAGCTCTGTACCAGAAACGGGAATGAAGGCCAAATACTGTGTATATTTCTTATTAAAAAATCACAATATAGGGCCGGCCCCGTGGCTTAGCGGTTAAGTGTGCGCACTCCGCTGCAGCCCGGGTTCGGATCCCGGGCGCGCGCCGACGCACTGCTTCTCCGGCCATGCTGAGGCCGCGCCCCACATACAGCAACTAGAAGGATGTGCAGCTATGACATACAACTATCTACTGGGGCTTTGGGGGGAAAAAATAAATAAATAAAATTATAAAAATCACAATATCACAGTAGTCTTAACCCCCAGTCCCGTGAACATGACCTGATTTGGAAATAGGGTCTTTGGGGACGATCAAGTTAAGATAAGGCCATTAGCATGGACCTTAGTCCAATATGACTGGTGTCCTTACAAAAAGGGAAATTTGGACACAAAAGCAGACACACACACGGAGAACTCCATGTGGAGATGAAAACAGGGATTAAGGCAGTGCCTTTACAAGCCAAGGAATGCCAAAGATCATTAGCAAATCACCAGAAGCTGGGGAGAGGCATGGAACAGATGCTCAGTCATTGCCCTCAGAAGAAATCAACCCTGCTGACACCTTGATCTTGGACTTCTAGCCTCAAGAACTATGAGACAATAAATTTCTGTTATTTAAGCCACTCAGTCTGTGGTACTTTGTTGTGGCAATGCCAGCAAACTAATACAAAAGTGAACAAAATCTTTTAGTACCTACCACGTGCTAAGCCCTTTATCTTCATAACATCTCCTACTATGTGCAGAGCTCCATGTTGGGCACCATGAGGAGAGAAAAGATAAGGCATGGATACCAAGGAGGTATCAGGGAAGGCTCCCTGGAGGAGATGGACCTTGAATGATAAGTAAGAAGACATAGACCAGTGGAGATGAGGAAAGGAATAATCCAGGGGCAGGAATAGAACAGACAAGTACATGAGACAGGATAGAAAGAGCAGGAATTGTCAGCATTTTGAATTTGGTGGGTCACAGCCTCTGTGAAGGGAAGTCGTGGGACAGATGGTTGGAAAGGTAGATTGGGAGGCAATCCTCCAGGGCACTGAATGCTGAGCAAACAATAAAGAGCCAATAAACCAGAACCCTACTACCTGGAGCCCTTGATAAATTGGATGTTTATTTTGTTGCCATGTTGTTTTTGTTTTTTAAAAAAAAAAGATGCAAAGTTTTAAGTGATATTAAGTTATTGGATAGAATGCCTCTATTGAGACACAACATATGTGAAAGCTCCAAGCACAGTGCCCGGCACAAAGTAGGTGATCAATAGATACATAAGCTAAATTTTTTTAGTGTTAGTGAAAGAAACCCTACAATCCATGCTTCAGGACAGGAAATGATTCTGGATTAATGGAAATAGTCCTATCACAACCCCAGCTATCCGTGCATCAGACTTCTCATTTTTTCCAAAAAAGTTGTTCTCTTTAAGCCGGACACATCTGTCTGTGAGAAACATGATCCCCAGTTCATTCATTAACCAAATGCTTATCGAGAATCTTTAAGTGTCAGGCGCTCTTGCAAGCACTGATGGTAGACACTGGAAAACAAGGCAGAAATATCTCTGCCCTCATGGAGGTTCTAATGTAGCCAGAGAGACAGACAACAAATAAGCGAACAGATAAATAAATAAGCAGGATGATGTGTGACAGCAATAAGCGCTACGGGAAATATCAAGTGGGGTGATTCATTCATTCAGTGTTCATTCAAACAAGATGTATGAGCATCTGCGATGGGCCAGGCACTGTGCTAGGTGTCAATGAGCAAAACCTGAAGAGATCCCTGCCCACTGGACCTTATGTTCCGGCACCTAGATGTGATAGAGAGTGTGGGGGTAGAGAGAGGGATTCTATTTTAGAAGCAGTTGTCAGGGGAAGCCTCTTTGAGGAAGAGACTTTTGAACTGAAGGGGAAGTCTCTCCAAGAATCTGGGAAGAGAACAGCAGATGCAAAGGCCCTGAGGCAGGAAGGTGGTTTCCATGAACAGAAAGGAGGCCAGTGGAGCTGAAGCAAAGCAGGAGGGAACTGATACTTTCTGGAAAAATCCACAGGTTCGCACACTTCTGAACTGCAGTTGGGCAGAGGAGTCCTGGGACACTGGATGTGGGAGTGGGGGTGGAGATGGGATGGTTTTTTCTTCCTTCTTCCACTCGCCCGTTTTTCCCATGCCTGGAACAGAACCCTGAAAGGGACTCATCCAGCTTCCTAATCCAAAACTCCCAGGGAAGTGAGAGGGCAGGTGAGGAGGCACTGGAGTGCCACACCCACCAAGCCAGGAGCCAGTCTTCCTTCTCCAAACTCTGGAGGCTTCCTCTGCCAGATGCATTCTCCCTCCCTTGCTGGGGGAGTGGTGGCACCTAGGGCAACGTGCTGTAATGGTTATACTAGATTTTTCCAGCCTCCAAGCTCCAACGACCTCTCACTTCTTTGCTTTGTTAGAGCTCAGAATTTACATGTGCCCCCAGGTGCAGAACAATGTGAGATAAACTGCGTTTTGATCTGCTTTGGTTGGGTCTGTTTGTTTTCTCCACCTAGAGAATTCCCTCCACCCCCAAACAGCCCAGACAAACCCACTTTCATTCTTGTGTATTTCCCACCTCTGGGTGTGAGGCTATCAGCCCAACAACTCGCAGAGAAAGGCGTCTGTACAAGAGCAGCCTCGCTGCAAAGGTGTAACAGGATGCTTTTGGGGGTAATTTACACTGGAAGTAGATGTCAGAAGGTATTCTTAATTTGCAGCTCACCGGCATTTCACACAATGACAAAACTCAGTGGTCCTCACGGTAAGGGGCCAGGTCAGTAATGCCTTTTGCATCTCTGTCTCTATCTTTCTCACACACACACACACACACACACACACACACACAGTGATTTGCCACCTTTCCTTTTACTTGAAAGGAAGAAAAGGAGTTCAGAGCCACAAACCCAGAGCTGGCAGGCAGGGACAGGGTGGGTCAGGACCTTCACTTCCACAGTCCTGACACTCACTGTGGTGTAAGAATGAACCATCCTCCCTCGCCCCGGGGCTCAGCACTTCCTCTGCTCCCCAGCCACTTCTGGGAAGGCTCTCCTACCCTGGGTGCTGAGCAATTGGCTTCTTTCTTGAATTGCAAGAGCTCCTGCTGGGGATAGGGCCTCCCTAGGTGAGAACTTGGAAGAAGCCCAATCTTAATTTAGGTTGGACAGATGCCTCTTTGGAAATGCAAGTTTCTAGAAGCTGGTGGAGTTAATATTGTCTGTCCTGATGAGCATCAGGATTCCCAGCTCAAAAGGCTTAATATCTCGTCGCCTCTGCTCCAAGTAACCTCAGATCCACCCGGATCTTGGTGGTTGGCAAACGGAGACCACACGTGCTTAGGTTGGCCAGGGAAGACGGAGAACCAGCTTTCCCACCGGAGGTGGCAAAGCCGTGCTCTCAGTGACAGCCTCGTTACAATGATTAAGTCGTCCTGTGTCTGTGACAGATTGGAAGATTGGGAGGCAGGTGGACTATGAACCTGAGAGTGCCTCTGGGACAGCCCAACCACTGTAAGCCATCCATCACGGGGAGCTGGCAGCGACCTCCATTGCCTCTAGGGACAAGACAGCCGGGGTGGGGGGCGGGGGGGGGGTGCCTTGATGAGCTAGACATTATCTACCGCCATTTGCATCTAAAATTCCTCATTTCTTGGCATGAATTGATGGAGGAGGCACAAAGGGGTGGTATAATGGGGTTGGCACTTTCAATTCCTTTCTGACCCCCATTTAGGGCAGCCTCAGGGGGGCAGTTGCCCAAAGGTTAAATGACTTTAGGTGCTGAGGAGGAATACAATTAGACGACTTGGCCAGAAGTGTCAGAGGCCTGTGGAGGGCAGTTTGGCAGAATCTATCAGACTTTTAAACGAATGAATTTATCCTACAAATATATTCTCTCATGAGTCAAATGAAGCATTCACAAAGGCATCCATGGTAGCATTCGTTCCCATATTGAACAAAGAGCTATGAAGCACTGCAGGTAGAAGGAAACCTGCCGACGTAGCTGCCCTCATGAGCTTTCATTCTAGAGAGGAAACATTTATTCACTCATTCAATAAATCTCTACTGAACCCCCACTATGTGCCAGGCATTGTTCCAGGAGGGTTGCCAAAAAAATACAGGCTGCCCAGTTAAATGTGAATTTCAGATAAGCACAATATTTTTTTAGTATAACTACATCTCAAATGACTTGCCCTCTTCGGATATAAATATGGGACATACATATACTAAAAAATTATTCATTGTTTGTCTGAAATTCACATTTAACTGGGAAGACTATTTTAATTTGCTAACTCTGGCAACCCTATTCTAAGAACATTGTTCGTAGGAGCAAAAGTTCAGAAACAATCTAAGTGTCCACCAATAGGGGACTTGTTCAGTAAATTACAGTAAATCCAAACAATGAGAAATTGTTACCAAAAAAATAATAAGGTAGATCTACGTATCGATTTGGAATTATTTCCAAGATGCTTAATTAAGCGAAAAGAGGAAGGTTCAAAATAGTATAGAAGTTATTCCACCATCTGGTAAAGGAAAAGAAATATGGAGATATGTACGTGTATGTTCATCACAGCATAGACTCTCTGGGGAAGGTGCCGAGATGGGTAACAGCGCTTGCTTCTGCAGAAGGGGAACAAGAAAACTAGGGGATGACAAGCGTGCCACAATGTACACCGTTCTGTACCTTTTGAATTTTGAAATATATCCATATATTACTTATTTTTAAACAAATTCTTTATCTGTGTGTCTTTTAAGACATCTTGGCTGGTAGGGCTGTAAGATTCTTGGACAGAATCACCTTAGCCTCCCTGAGGGTCTTCACCAGTCAGGATTTCAGGATGGTCCCAGGAGCAGGAGAAAGGACAGAACGACCTTGGAGGGTCACTCAAGGTTAACATCAAGAACCACGGCACTCGCAGGACTGGATACATAATTTTCAGGGCCCAGGACAGAATGTTGACCCCTTGTTCATAAATTATTAAGAATTTCAAAACAGTAACAGCAGAGCATTAAATCAAGCGTGGGGCCTTCTAAACATGGGGCCCTGCTCGACTGCACAGGTCACATGGCCGTGGAGCTGGCCCTGCACACACATGGTGGCCAGTCAGGCAGAAAAGGGCAGTTTTGCTGCAAGACATCCCAGCGCTGCAAAGCAGAGAAAACCCACGGCAGCTGGTAAGTTTCCCCGAATCGGGACACCCGGGAACATAATTCCTCACAGAGCCATTTTCCACGCTCGCCACTGCTCTGGTCATGATCTCAGAAGAGAAACCACAGCAATAAAATAAACATAAATCAAAGCCAACCATGTTAATAAAATGGATCCGAAGGGTCAGCGTGGCAGGCAGGACATTAGAATTCAGACAGCTTTACTATCTTCCTGGACAAATGACTGAAATTGCTGTCAGAGGTATCCCAAAGTTCACACAAAATATGCCTCCTGGCTCATCGAACTCCCATTTCTCCAGCAGTAAATTATTAACTGAACAAGCTCGAGCTGGTACAGCTGTTGTCCCAACATGGGCCTGACGTCCACACAGAAACCACTCAATAATTTGTACTAGAAGTGACCCAGTGCTAAATCCATCTCTCCCTGAGCAGCCCCCGGCTGCAGGGCAAGAATCCTCCATACAGCATCCTATTTCCTTTTGGAGCAGAGAGCAGAGTCCCCATGAAGGGGCCGTAGGCAGCCCTGCAGCCTCAGAGCAGCGGTCCATGACCCAGTAGTTAGCAACCTCACAGGGCCAAGGGCACCAGAGGGGCCCACAGCGGCCTCCGTGGGGGAGAGGTAGGGAAAGGAAGACTCTGTGTGAGAAGAGAGCACAGGCTGGAGAGGGAAGAGAGTGGAACGAGGAGGAGAGAAGCAATACAAGCTTTGGGGCAAAGCATATGGCCCCAAAGAGCAGCTCCTACCTCTTCATCATCCCCATCTCGGCTTCTGGAAGTCCTTCCAGTCCTTGAGGCTCAGCTCAAAGGACAAAGCTCCCCTCCAGGGAGCTTTCACAGATTGCCACAGAACAATATTGCTACAAAAAGAAAAAATAGTAGCTAACATTGGTGGAGAGTTTACCACGTGCCACCTGTATCATCTCATTAGTCCCCCCAATCCTTTGAGGTGGGCGTTGTTACTGCCCCAGTTTTGCAAACAAAGAAACCAAGGTACAGAGTGGTTTAGTAATCTGCCCAAGGTCACACAGATGGCAAGTGTCCAGCTGGGACCAGACAGTCTGACTGAAGAGCCCTCACTTTTAGCCTTTCAATGCTACCATTTCCCTCTTCTGCCTCACTGTGTGCCCTCAGGTGGCACAGACTTTTCTGCTTGTGGTATGGACGTCGGTGTTCAAGCTTCACGGCTCCACTCCCACCCCTGGGAAAGCCGCCTTGAGCACAGGGACTCTGTCTGACTCCTGCTATTCCTCCAGCAACCCAAAACAATGTACACATAGTAGGTACTCAAAAAATAGTAATTCCGGGTCGGCCCCGTGTCTTAGCGGTTAAGTGCACGAGCTCCACTACTGGCTGCCCCGGTTGGAATCCCAGGCGCGCACCGCCGCACCGCTTCTCCGACCATGCTGAGGCCTGGTCCCACATACAACAACTAGAAGGATGTACGACTATGACATACAACTATCTACTGGGGCTTTGGGGAAAAAAAAAGAAAAGGAGGAGGATTGGCAATAGATGTTAGCTCAGAGCCGGTCTTCCTCAGCAAAAAGAGGAGAATTAGCATGGATGTTAGCTCAGGGCTGATCTTCCTCACAAAGAAAAAAAAATAGTAATTCTGTTCCTTTCTCTCATCGGACACATGTACAAAAAGTATTGTGTCTCAGCTACAGACTGAGAGAGAATATTTGCAAATCACATCTGGATTTGTATCCAGAATATATAATGAACTCTCATAACTGAACAAATAAGAAAACAGGCAACTTGATTTAAAAATGAGCAAAAGAGGGCCGGCCCTGTGGCTTGGTGGTTAAGTGCGCGCGCTGCGATGCTGGTGGCCCGGGTTCGGATCCCGGGTGCGCATCAAGGCACCACTTCTTCGTTCATCCTGAGGCCGAGTCCCACATACAGCAACTAGAGGGATGTGCAGCTGCGACATACAACTATCCACTGGGGCTTTGGCGGGAAAAAATAAATAAAATCTTTAAAAAAAAAAAAAATGAGCAAAAGACATGAGCAAATACTTTACCAAAGAGGATATAAGGATGGCAAATAGCACATGAAAATATTTTCAATATCATTAGTCGTCAAGGAAATGCAAATGAAAACCACAATGAAATATCACAACACAACTATTAGAATGACTAAAATAAAAACTACTGACAATGCCAAATTCTGGCAACGATTAGAGCAACAATTATCAGCGCTCTGGAAGACAATTTGGCAGTTTCTTATCAAGTTAAATATGCACAGGGGCCAGCCCTGTGGCATAGTGGTTAAGTTCACGTGCTCCGCTTCGGCTTCCCAGGGTTCACAGGTTCAGATCCCAGGCGCACACCAATGCACCGCTTGTCAAGCCATGCTGTGGCGACGTCCCATATAAAGTAGAGGAAGATGGGCACAGATGTTAGCCCAGGGCCAGTCTTCCTCAGCAAAAAGAGGAGGATTGGTAATGGATGTTAGCTCAGGGCTGATCTTCCTCACATACAAAAAAACGTTAAACATGCATACATTTACCCTATGAGCCAGTAGTCCCACTCCTGGGCATTTACTTTTTATTTATTTATATATTTATTTTTATTTATTTGTTTTTGTGAGGAAGATCAGCCCTGAGCTAACATCCATGCCAATCCTCCTCTTTTTGCTGAGGAAGACCGGCCCTGGGCTAACATCTATTGCCAATCCTCCTCCTTTTTCTCCCCAAAGCCCCAGTAGATAGTTGTATGTCACAGTTGCACATCCTTCTAGTTGCGGTATGTGGGACGCCACCTCAGCATGGCCAGAGAAGCGGTGCATCGGTGCGCGCCCGGGATCTGAACCAGGGCTGCCGGTAGCGGAGCACGCGCACTTAACCGCTAAGCCACGGGGCTGGCCCCTGGGCATTTACTTTGGAGAAATGAATATTTATGTCCACATGAAAATCTGTTCATGTATATTTATAGCATCGCTCTAGTCATAATTGCCAAAACCTGGAAATAGCTCAAATGTCTTTTAACAGGTGAAATGGATAAACTGAGGTACATCCATGCAATGGAATACTACTCAGCAGTAAAGGTATAGCACAAGGGAGTTTTTTGGAATGATGGAACAACCCCCTATCCTGATGATGGTGGTGGTTATATAAATCTATATATGTGTCAAAATTCATAGAGCTACCCACAAACATGGCTATAATCAAAAAGACGTTGATGTTGACGAGGCTGTGGTGAAATTAGAACTCTTGTACACTGCTGGTGGGAATGTAAAATGGTGCAGTCACTTTGGAAAACAGTCTGGCAGTCCCTCAAAAATTAAGCATAGAGTTACCATATGATCCAGTAATTCCACTCCTAGATATATGTCCAAAAGAATGAAAACATACATCCCCACAAAAACTTGTACACAAATCTTCATGGCAGCATTATTCACAGTAGCCAAAAAGTGGAAACAACCCAACTGTCCATCTAACTGACGAATGGGTGAACAAAATGTAGTACATCCATACAATGAAATATTATTTGGCGGTAAAAAAGGAGTGAAGTACTGACACATGCTACAACGTGGATGAATCCTGAAAACATTATGCTAAGTGAAATAAGCCCCCCACAAAAGGCCACATATTGTGTAATTCCGTTTATCCGAAATGCCAAGAATAGGCAAATCCATGGAGACAGAGAGTAGATTTACGTTTGCCAGGGGTTTTGGGGAGGAATAAATGGAGAGTAACTACTAATGGGTATAGGGTTTCTTTTTGGGAATGATGAAAATGTTCTGGAATTAGATAGTGGTGATGGTTGCACAACTTTGTGAATATACTAAAAGCCAATGAATTGTGCACTTTATTATTATTTTTTTTATTTATTTATTTTTTCCCTCCAAAGCCCCAGTAGATTGTTGTATGTCATAGCTGCACATCCTTCCAGTTGCTGCACGTGGGACGCAGCCCCAGCATGGCCGGAGAAGCGGTGCATCTGTGCGCGCCCGGGATCCGAACCCGGGCCGCCAGCAGCGGAGCGCGCGCACCCGACTGCTAAGCCACGGGGTCTGCCCGAATTGTGCACTTCAAAAGGGTGAATTTTATGGCAACAAAAAAAGTTCATAGAACTGTACAGGAACAGAAAAAAGTAAATTAAAAAAATTAAATTTAAGTATTGTGTATTAAGTATTGTGTCTAGAGGACAGGAACCAGGTTCTCACCTGGTTTGTGTCACCTAAGGTGCCTCACGCACTAAATGTTTAGGACAGTGGTTCAAAGCGTGGCTACACATTGGAACCACCTGGGGGTCTTGGAAAACTTCTGATGCCTTGGGCCGGCCTGGTGGCGCAAGCGGTTAAGTGCGTGCGCGCTCCGCTGGGGCAGCCCGGGGTGCACGGGTTCGGATCCCAGGCGCGCACCAACGCACTGCTTGGCAAGCCATGCTGTGGCGGCGTCCCATATAAAGCGGAGGAAGATGGGCACGGATGTTAGCCCAGGGCCACTATTCCTCAGCAAAAAAAGAGGAGGATTGGCAGATGTTAGCACAGGGCTGATCTCCTCACAGGAAAAAAAAAAAGAAAAACTTCTGATGCCTGACAACCACCCCCAGATATTCTGACTTAATTGGTGTGGGGCGTGACCTGGGTACCGAGATTTTTTTAAGCTTCCAAGGTGATTCTAACATGCGGCAAAATTTGAGAACCTCTGGCTCAGCATATGGTTGATGAACCACCATTGCAGAGGGCCAAAAGCTAGCCCCCCTTCCCCTCCCTTTACCTCAGAGCAATTAGATTAGATTTGTCCTTGGCAAAGAAAACAGCTACAATCATTCTCGCTGTTCACCACGTAGGCCAGAAACAAATCAGAACATTCTTTCCAGTTCCTTAAGAGCCACTGCTCTCTCGGTAAACGTGTGGTCGATGCGACCATCAGCAATCCTGAAGGATGATCTGTTCTGCAAGGCTCTGCCTCCTCCATCCTCCTCAGGCCCTCTCTGGCTGCCCCCATTTGAAGCTGGGGATGCAGAAGTGGAGGAGGAGGGAGGAAGCCACTCAATAAGCACACTCTCGGGCCGGCCCGTGGCGTAGCGGTTGTGTGCGCGCTCCTCTGCTGGTGGCCCGGGTTCGGATCCCGGGCACGCACAGATACACTGCTGGTCAGGCCATGCTGTGGTGACATCCCACATAAAGTGGAGGAAGATGGGCACGGATGTTAACCCAGGGCCAGTCTTCCTCAGCAAAAAAAAGAGGAGAATTGGCATGGAAGTTAGCTCAGGGCTGATCTTCCTCACCAAAAAAATAAATAAATAAATAAGCACCCTCTCAGTCGGGTGTGGTGGGCTTTCTGTGTTACCTTCCCAGGGACATTCATGCTTTCAAAGAAGAGCCACTGCTAACCAAAGTCCTGATGGCTCATGATAGAATTTCAGATGCTAGCAGGGGTGATTTTGAGGGAGAGGGTCTCTTCCCTTGCCTTCTCAGGCACACGTCTAGACTGGTCCCGATTGTCTGCTTGTCTGTTTTCTTACAACAGAGAATGAGATCCTAGCTAGCAGCATTCCATTCACTTAATGACTTGTGGGGTTTGAATTGAAATTTCCTCCTGTTATGATTAGGCACCGTATTGTCTGTGGTGTTTATGGTTTTTGTAGGCCAAGCAATCTCACGCTTAATTGAAAGCCCTTTTGTATTAGCCACTGTTGTTTCGTGCAAGTGGGTCTTTTCTCCTTGGCTTAGTTATTAAGGCTTTTGGTTGCAGATTACAAAAACCAACTCAAGCAAGCTTAAATAACAAGAAGAGTTTACAATAAGATTACAGGTGGGACTAGGAGAAGTTAAGCCTCAGGGAGAGCAGGAATCTGGGCGTATATGTCAAGATCAGGCAGGAGAAACTGGGGCCCCACCCCAGCAGATGAGGAAGTAAGATCTCAGAGAACAATAATCATCTAACACTATTGAGCATTTACCACGTGCCAGGCACTTTTCTAAATTCTACATATATTAACTCATTTAATCCTAAGAATAACCCTATGAAGTTATTCTTACATTATTATTATTATGAAATGTTACTATTACTCTTCCTGTTTTACAAATGAGGAAACTGAGGTACACAGAAGATAAGCAACATGTCCAAGGTCTTCCAAATGGCATTTGAGCTCAAGAGGTCTGGTTTCAGAATCCACATATTTAACCACAATGTGAATGGTGCACTGCAGAGTTGTACAGCAGGCAAGCTGTACATCCATACATGGCAGCCCCAACTATAGGGTGTCAACTAGATCAGTGTTTCTCAACAGGGGCTCTGTGGGCATTGTGGATCAGATAATTTGTAGTGCAGGACTATCTCAACCCCATTTACTAAATGCCAGTAGTAGTAAACCCCCTAACTGTGACAATCAAAATGCGCTCTGGGGGAGAATATCAGCCTCAGTTGAGAACCACTGGGATAAATGAACACCCCCAAAAGGTGTCTACCTCTCTATTTTGGGAGCCCCTTGAGACCTAATACCTAAGTGCCTTCTTTTCCTCCTCTCCCAGCAGCTGGCCCCGGGGAACTGTGCATGTACTCACTTCACAAGTGCAGAATGTGCACTGTCCCTACAACCTGGAGGTGCCCAGAGTCCTCAGCTGGTGCTCCCTCCCCAGGATTTAGCTGGGCATTGAATGAAGGGGGGTGTCCAGTCTCATCCACCTGGGATGATAGGGATGAAAATCTGAGTCATACACAGTAGATTCACTTCCAATAAGCCTTCATGAGCAGAAAGTACAACAGTTTTCACAGTTTAGGAATTTGCAATTTTTGCTATGAAAAAGATGCAACAGTAAAATTTTTCTTTAATTCTGGAAAAGAGGAAAGTACCTATAATCCTATCCCCTGCGTAACTACTCTCAGTTTTGCATGTTACCTCCATTTCTTATCTACACTCATTCTCACAGTGTACACAATTATGGTCAAAGAGTGAACTCTCTGGGGTTCTGCTTGTTTCACGTCACACATAAATGTTTTCCATGTTGCTATACGGTCTTCATAATGAATGATCTTTCTTCCTTTCTTCCTTTCTTCCTTTCTTCTTTTCTTCCTTTCTTCCTTTCTTCCTTTCTTTCTTCTTTCTTTCTTTTTTGTAAGGAAGATTAGCCCAGAGCTAACAACTGTCACCAATCCTCCTCTTTTTGCTGAGGAAGATTGGCCCTGGGCTAACATCTGTGCCCATCTCCCTCCAATCCTCCTCTTTTTGCTGAGGAAGATTGGCCCTGGGCTAACATCTGTGCCCATCTCCCTCCACTTTATATGGGAGGTCGCCACAGCACAGCTTGACAAGCAGTGCGTGTGTGCACGCCAGGGATCCCAACCCCGGGCCACTGCAGCGGAGCGTGCGCACTTAACCACTATGCCACCGGGCTGGCCCCTGAATGATCTTTTTAATGTCTGCATAATGTTCCATTGCATAGATCTACTTTAATTTTAAACAATCTCCCAAGTGTTAAATATTTAGCTAATTTCCAGGTTTATTGTTTTTTGGTTTTTTGCTTTATCAGTAATGCTGCAATACACATTTTTTATTTTTTTAATTTTATTGAGGTCATATTGGTTTATAACATTGTGTAATTTCAGGTGTACATTATTATATATCAGTTTCTGTATCAACGGCATCATGCTCACGACCAATAGTCTAGTTTTTATCTGTCACCATATGCATGTGCCCGTTTACTCCTTTCACCCCCACCCCCCAACCTCTTCCCCTCTGGTAACCTACTAATCTGTTCTCTTTATCCATGTGTTTGTTTATCTTCCATATACGAGTGAAATCATACTGTGTTTGTCTTTCTCTGACTGGCTTATCTCACTTAACATAATACCCTCAAGGTCCATCCATGTTGTTGCAATTGGGACAACCTAGTCTTTTTTTATGATGCTGAGTAGTATTTCATTGTGTATATATACCACATCTTCTTTATCCATTCATCAGTTAATGGGCACTTGGGTTGCTTCCACATCTTGGCTATTGTGAATAATGATGCAATGAACATACAGGTGCATAGATCTCTTTGTATTGTTGATTTCAGGTTCTTTGGATAAATACCCAGTAGTGGGATAGCTGGATCGTATGGTATTTCTATTTTCAATGTTTTGAGAAATCTCCATACTGTTTTCCATAGTGGCTGCACCAGTTTGCATTCCCAGTTTGTATCAGGGTCCCCTTTTCTCCACATCCTCTCTAATACTTTTTATTTCTTGTCTTGTTAATTATAGCGATTTTGATGTGTATGAGATGATATCTCATTGTAGCTTTGATTTTCATTTCCCTAATAATTAGTGATGTTGAACATATTTTCGTGTGCCTGTTTGCCATCTGAATATCTTCGTTGGAAAAATGTCTGTTCATATCCTCTGCCCATTTTTTGATTGGGTTGTTTGTCTCTTTGTTGTTGAGTTATATGGGTTCTTTATATGTTTTGGAAATTAACCCTTTGTCAGATATATGATTTGCAAATATTTTCTCCCAGTTGGTAGGTTGTCTTTTCATTTTTTTCATGGTTTCCTTTGCCTTGCAGAAGCTTTTTACTCTGATGTAGTCCCATTTGTTTATTTTTTCTCTTGTTTCCCTTGCCTGAGTAGACATGGTATTCGAAAAGATGCTGCTAAGACCCATGGCAAAGAGTGTACTGCCTATATTTTCTTCTAGGAGTTTTATGGTTTCGGGTTTTACATTCAAGTCTTGATTCCATTTTGAGTTAATTTTTGTGTATGGTGTAAGATAATGGTCTACTTTCATTCTTTTGCATGTGGCTGTCCAGTTTTCCCAACACCATTTATTGAACAGACTTTCCTCCCTCCACTGTATGCTCTTGGCTCCGTTGTCGAAGATTAGCTGTCTGTAGATGTGTAGTTTTATTTCTGGGCTTTCAATTTCAATACACATTTTTATGCATATAAGTCTGCTTCTGTTTTAATTATCCAGATAATTCCCAGAAATGAGATTATTGAGTCAATGGGTGTGGACATCTTTATGACCCTTGACGCACAGTTCCATATCACTTTCCAAGAGGTATGTACCAGTTTACAGTGTTTCCAGCAGTCTCTGAGGGCACCAATTTCACTACAACTTCACCAGCATTAGGGATCTCATTTTTAAAAATAATCTATCCACATATGTGAAATGGTGGTATTTCAAGTTGACTTAAATTTGCACTTCTGTGATTTCATGCATTTTCCTGGTGCCGTTTATTATTTGTCCTCCTCCTTACGTTAATAAATTGTACATAGTGTCTAAAATGGGAAATTACTATCTTCATTTTACACATCAAAACCCCGCTCAGAGAGGTTAGGCAGAGTTGCCCAAGTACACGGAGCTGGTCGAACTTGAAAATTTTTCGAACTGCTTAGTCCAGTGCTCTTTCCGCCCCACCCCGTGGCTTCTCCCAGCTCAGATGCTCTCAGTGCTGAAATTGGCTTGTAGGACCCAGTTCCCACGCAGGAGCAAATGAAGGCTGCTTCAAAGGGCCTCTGACCTCCAGGTAATCCACCCAGGTCTAAAGAGGTACCCGAAGGCAGACCCCTGGGAGGGATCCACACACCTCGGCCTCTTTCCCTGCTCTTACTCTCCAGGTCCTGGAGAACAAATAGGGGATCTCCCAGTATTTCACCTCTGGTAAGTTCCTTAGGTAGTGATTCCCAAAATCCCTTGGGAGAACCCTTCCCACTTCCCACACACAGATTCCTGGCCTACGGAATCAGAACCTCCCGGGGCTGGGGCCTGAGGATCTATAGTTTTTCGCCCACTCCAGATGATTATTAGGCTCCCCTAGGTTTAGTACCCATTTCCTAAGGCTTCATAATATCACCCAGGGGTGCCTGTTAAAAACACAGATTCTCAGCCTACCTTGGGTCTGGTGCAGGGCCAGGGAATTTGCATTCCAACAAGTGTGACATCCACAGAGCATACAAAAAGGGGACCTTTGGGGACTATGAAAGGGCCCCTGCAGCCACCGCTTTTCCAGTTTAATCAAAACATAGACAAGCCTCAACTGGAAATGGCTCTTGCTTCTACCCAGAGGAACCAGCTAGACTTCCTGTAAATCCAGTTTTCTCGTCTAGCTCAAAGCATTAGCATAAAAGCATTGGAGAGCGAAGGAAAAGGAGAACAGCTTTTCTGCCCAGGAGAAAACTCTCCCCACAAGCAGAAGGGGGGCTGCGGTGGACAGCGTGGCAGGTGGTGTTTATCTGCAATCATGGGCTATTCACCAAACTCCCAAACCGCCTCTTAGATGCAAATTGTTCATCAGCATCATCACTTAGCCATTCATCCTGGGAATCGATGGCAGCGACTTAAGTCGCCTTTTTTTTACCCCCTTTCCCAAATCAAACTCCTAAAGAGCCAGCAGAGCCTGGAAGCCACACAAAGGCACCACTTCCTGTGTGACGGGACAGGACATCACCCCGGCGGTGGACCACCAGCCCCTGGACTTAAAACAAAGAGTCAGATTTGTTTGCTTAGGCAAAATCACTAAGATGTTTTTACATAAGTTCCAAAATTTCTCCCTTTATTGGAGGGGAAGAGGGAGGACATTTAACTTCAGGCTTCTAGCAATCTTCCTGCTTTACTCTCCACCAAATCCCTGATCAGGAATCCGGGGTTTCAGCCCAGACTGAGTCATTTGTTTATCTAACTGTCCTTATTGCGGGTTCACAGCGCGTCAAAAGCCAACAGCCTTGGAGACAAAGGCCTGGTGAAACCACAATGTATCTCTATATCATGACATGCAAACATTGGTTTTGAGGTGGCAAAAGCCATTAAATGTAGACACCATGGGATTACAGTCATGGTAAAAAATCTTTCTAAAAATCTATCACGGGACCGACCCAGTGGCGCAAGCGGTTAAGTGCGCGCGCTCCACTTTGGCGGCCCCAGGGTCTCAGGTTTGGATCCCAGGCGCACACCGACACACTGCTTGTCAGGCCATGCTGTGGCGGCGGCCCACATAAAGTGGAGGAAGATGGGCATGGGATGTTAGCCCAGGGCCAATCTTCCTCAGCAAAAAGAAGAAGATTGGCAATGGATGTTAGCTCAGGCTGATCTTCCTCACAAAAAGTAAAAAATAAAAATCTATCAAACTGACAAAGACTGAAAGAAATTTTAATACCTGGTGTTGACAAGGATGCAAGAAGTGGGCAGCCCTCTCTTCTGTACTTCCTGGAGGGCAACTGGGCAATCTGTGTCACAAGCCCTAAAAATTAGACAAATCCTATACCCGAGCAAGCACACTTCTAGGAATTTATTCCAAGAAAAAAAAAGCAAAGGTGCATAGATGTTATTTGCAGGAAATTTGTAATATTTAAAAATGGAAATGACTTAATGTTCAAGAGTAAGGGAATAGGGCCTGCCCCGTGGCGTAGTGGTTAAGTGTGCGCACTCCACTGCTGGCGGCCTGGGTTCGGATCCCGGGCGCGCACCGATGCACCACTTGTCAGGCCACGCTGTGGCGGCGTCCCATATAAAGTGGAAGATAGGTACAGATGTTAGCCCAGGGCCAATCTTCCTCAGCAAAAAGAGGAGGATTGGCATGGATGTTAGCTCAGGGCTGATCTTCCTCACAAAAAAAAAAAAAAAAAGAGTAAGGGAATAAAAATTGTAGAGTAGACATACAATGGGATCCCAGGAAGCTTGTGAAAAATAATACTATAGACTAGGAGTCAGCAAACCACACCCGCAGGCCAAATGGACCTGCCTCTGGCTTTTTTAAATAAAGTTTTATTGGAATACAGCCTTGCTCATTTGTCTAGGTGCTGTCGTGACGGCTTTCATGCTACATGACAACAGTAATTGCAACAGACTTTATGTCCTGCAAAGCCTAAAATATTTACTATCCAGACTTTTACAGAAAAAGTTTGCCAACCTCTGCTATAGAAGAACATCTAAAAATGTTTATGATATATTGCTAAGTGAACATGAAAAATTGGGTCACTGCGTAATACCAGTTTTGTTATACATTGAAACAAATTCAAATAACAATGGTTCTCTCTGGGTGGTGGGATTATGGGTGGTCAGATGCATCTGGATATTTTTGACAGGCTTTTTGTTTTTCACATTGTCCACACTGAACACGTATTGCTTCTCTAATTGGCAAGAGGGAAGAGGAAACGATAAGAGTAACTGGGAATTGCATCATCCGTGGGTCTGGCTTCAGTGCCACATTCCACTCTCCCCTCCTGACCCTCATCCCAACCTCCACCCCCATCCCAATCCCCCTCCAAATTACCTCCCCGCCCTCACCCCCCATCCCAATCTTGCCTTGCCTTGCAAAATCCCTGCTGGAAAGAAAAAGGAGGGGATTCCTTTTATTCTAGGCAGGGGCCACATCAACATTTGCATTTGGGGATATGGGGTGGGAGGGGGGGTGGGGCCTGTGGTTTTTTTACTGGTTTTTGTCTCTGACCTAAAAAGCCTTAATAACAGGTATTAAAGGCCCTAGCCCATTCTCCAAACCAAGAATTCTTCAGTGTTGCCACAGTCTAGGACACTGGTAAACCATTGTACCAAGGTTGCAAACCTCAGTACTGTGTGGCATTGATACCAAACCAAGTGGGCTCACCTCCTGGTGAGTTAAATGAGACTACACCAGTGGAAGTTGTCTCACAAAGTAAAGTGTATTTGCAGCAAATAGGAGGCCATAAGGAATCGTTTCCAAAGTCATGGCATCCCTGAACAAAGGGAAGCAGGAACTTTTATTTCAGTTGGGGAATGAATATTCAAAAGGGAGAGGCAGGTACCCTGCAGATGATGGTAATGAGGCTTAATCTCCTCCTGAAGAGATCTTCGCATTAAAAATAAGGCAAGGTCAGGGGCGTAGCTCTTGTAGAGAGGCTTGGTTAGCTTCAGGGTGGTTGTGGGTTGTGTCTCCTTAACATAAAAAAACAAGTCGGAAAAACAGTTAAATGTTTCCAAACCTACCCTTGAGTTCCTCAGGGCACTACCCGGTGACAGCATTACAATATTGTAAGGGACCTCCTCCATGTACTCATTCAACAGACTGTTCCCGAGCCCTCACTTGTTCTGAATATAGTTCCTACCTCCAAAACAGCAAAGACAAGCTCGGAACTTGAAAACAGTAATAATAAACTCTTAATAATAAACCTCTTAATAATAAACTCTTATACTGGCACAGCACATTACAATTGTCAAATCTCTTTTACACACTTATGTCATTCTACTTCTCCTTAGTCAGTGTATAAACCAGTAGACATTATTAAGCACCTCCTCTGCATGTGGCCCCATGGGAAGTGTAAAAAAATATAAGCATAGCACAGCAGCCATCAATCAGGTTGCACACCAGAATCACAAAGGGAGCTTTAAAAAAAACACAGATGTGGGGCTGGCCTGGTGGCTCAGCAGTTAAGTGCGTGTGCTCTGCTTTGGCGACCTGGGCTTCGCCGGTTCGGATCCCGGGCACACACCGACGCACTGCTTGTTAAGCCATGCTGTGGCGGCGTCCCACATAAAGTAGAGGAAGATGGGCACGGATGTTAGCCCAGGGCCAGTCTTCCTCAGTGAAAAGAGGAGGATTGGCATTGGATGTTAGCTCAGGGCTCATCTTCCTCACAAAAAATAAAAACAAAAAAACACAGACGTCAGAACTTCCAGGGATGCAGCCCCGGAATCTGATCTTTATAGCTCCCCCAGTGAGCTCTCCCATATGCAAGGTAGTAAGTCCAAATGATTTCAATAGGTGGTTCTGGAACTTGGCTGCACGTTAGAATTACCTGGAGAGTCTGAAAATCCCAGAGCCCAGTCTGGCACCCAAACCAATTAAATCAGAAGCCTTTGGGTGGACACAGGCACTGGTATTTTCTAAAGCTCCCCGGCTGGCCCCAGTGTGCAGCCAAGGTTGAGAGAACCACTGAACTGAAGGAATTCAGAGGTGATAAGGGGGTAGCCTAGAGCAGCCAAGGAATGTTTCTGCAGGAGATGGGATCTGAGCCATGGCTTCAATAATGAGCAGAAAAGAAGAAGAAAGGAATTTGAGGGTGGAGAACAGCATAACAAAACATTTGGCTTAGGCAAAAGATTCATAATGAGAAATAAGGCCGGGAGCACAGGGCGGGGCCAGATCCTGAGGGGCCAGAATGCCAAGTAAGGGGTTTAACTTATACCTAAGAGGGAGTCATAGAGGATTTTGAGCAAGGAGTGACTGAGTTAAGATTTGGGGGAAGATAAATCTGGGAGTAGATAGCAAGCACACAGAGATAGGTTGGAGCCGGGGGGACCAAAGAAGAGATTATTAAAGATATTCTAGAGTAATAATACTGAGTCATGGAGAGGGTACAGAAGGAAGCACATTCTCACATACTGCTGGTGTGTGTATAAATTGGTACAGCCTTTCCAGAAGGTAGGGCAGCTCCAGCCCGTAGGGTGCCTTAGTGAGAATGGAACAAGATGCCACTACCTCTAAGTAGATACAATGCCACGCCACAGTGCACGGCTTGGCAAGCAGAGTCGAAGCTGGATTTTCAGCCCCGTCTTCCTCCCCTTGACATTGGCCTCCATGTGCAACAAACAACCCTCACAATCATCTGTAGCAGCCCTGCTGGAGGGCAAGTTCACAAAGTTATAGGACTACACATACTCAGCCTCAGCTATGGATCATTAAACATGAAGCATTTAGGGATTGTTTCTGCACTGGGGAACAGAGCTACATGCATCTTGGAAGTGCCCAAGAAAGAGGGTTCTGGAAGCACTTGGACCAGGGCAGAGTACATCAGTGACAAGCCTCGTTGATCACCTATCCAGTAGACACTCCCTGATCTGCCTTAATTCAGAACCCTGCTTTTGTCACACAGCAGTGCGCCCAGCACCCAGCACGACTCAGGATTGGTCTAAGCCATTCCTGGTCATTGCTGTTCTGTTTGCCAGCGATTGATAGTTAACAGTTCTAACTACCAATGGGGTGAGGATTTGCCTCCCTCAAAAGAGAAAAGTATGTGAAGTGGAAGCCCGTTTGCTGCCACCATGACCCCCCATCCTTGTTTCCTATTTGGAAGGCTGTTGTGTGAGGATGTGATGTTGGAGCTGTGGCAGCTACCTCACAACCATGAAGAATCTCAGAGATTCTCAGAGATCTTGAGCCAAGAACATCTCAGAGATTCTGACTCAGTATCTTGGCCTTGCTAAGCTACTTAACTAGTCCTGGAACCACCTACCTCCAGACTTCATGTTTTGTGAGATAATTAAACACCTTTACACTTTAAGTTAACTGTTCTTTAGGTATTGTATCACTTGCAGCTGAACACATCTGAACATTCACAAATTAATTTGCCCAACAAGAACCTAATGAGCTCCTACTTGATACTAGGGATTTAAAGATGAATAAAGATGAGGCCGGCCCAGTGGCATAGCGGTTAAGTTCATGCGCTCCGCTTCAGCAGCCCGGGGTTCGCGGGTTCGGATCCCGGGTGCGGACTGACGCACTGCTTGTCAAGACATGCTGTGGTGGCGTCCCGTATAAAGTGGAGGAAGATGGGCACAGATGTTAGCCCAGGGCCAATCTTCCTCAGCAAAAAGAGGACTGGCAACGGATGTTAGCTCAGGGCTAATCTTCCAAACAAAAAAAATAAAGATGAATAAAGATAAGTTTCCAGCCCTCTGGGAGTTTCAATTCTAGAAAGGAAGACAGTTAAAACCAACAAACCCATGGAATCAAGTGCTCTAGCAGAGGTTTGAATAAAGTAATGCAGGATGACAGAAAGCAAACTGGCTTTGTCTGAGAATAAGAGGATATGCAGACGGGGTTTTGTTTTAGACATCAGGTTTGAGGGATATCCAGGTGAGGATGTCTGTGATGCTATGGGCAAGAGGTCTGAATTAAACATGGGAGCCGGCCCCATGGCTTAGCAGTTAAGTGCGTGCGCTCCGCTGCTGGTGGCCCGGGTTCAGATCCCGGGCGCGCACGGACGCACCGCTTCTCCAGCCATGCTGAGGCCGCGTCCCACATACAGCAACTAGAAGGCTGTGCAACTATGACATACAACTATCTACTGGGGCTTTGGGGGAAAAAGATAAATAAATAAAAAATTTTAAACATGGGGGACATCAGTGGAGAGCAGGTAGTTGAAGTCTTGGAGGATGTTATCATCTCCCATACATCGGTCAGGGATGCTTTCAGCAGCTTAGACATGAGAACAGCAGGGCCAGGCCAGGACTGATGCATTCATTGGCTTAACAAGGTCAAAGCTCCGGGGCAGCATCGCTGTGTTGATCCCGTTGGTCTTCTCCCTGGTCTCACACGGCAGATGCTGCAGCTTCAGGCACCATATCCCCACATCTTGTCAAAGGCATGAAGGGCTGCTTCTCCTCACACATTTGTTCCCTGAAATCCCTCCCACTCAGACTTCTACTCCTGCCACATTGGCCAGGACTATATCCACCCTTAAACAAATCACAGGCAAAGAAAAGCTATTTACCATGATTTCTTAGACCAGTTATGATTCATTCCCTGGCAAAGGGAAGGGGTCACCTTCCCTGAACAAGAAGGAAAAAAGAATGATAGTTGAATGGGCGGCCAACAGTATCTACCACTCCCTGTGGGAGCCAAGAGAATAGAAAAAGAACCAAGACAGAGGACTGGAAACTCGTCAACATTTGCAGGATCGGGGCGGAAGATGGAGATGGAGAAGAAATGATCTGAAAGCAGGAGGAGGGAGTCCCAGAAGACAAGGAAAGAGTTTCCAGAAGGAAGAAGTGGCCAACAGCTTCAATCATTATAGGGAGGTCAAATAGATGAGGACAATCCTGGTCGCCATTAGTCTTGGTGAGTAGGAGGCCACTCTTGCCCTTGGTGGGAGTGTTGCCAAGAACATAAAAACATATTGAAAAGAGCGAGTGGGAGGCGAGGAAGTGCAGTGTGTGGGAAAGGGGGGGAGCAAAATATATGGCCAGAGGGAGAGGACTTGGGGGGAAAAGCTGCATTGAGCCCAGCCTGCCAGAATCCAAAGGTGTAGCTGGACCTGATGGGAACTAAGCAGGGAGACTGACCAGCTCCCTCTCCTGCATATTCATCAGGCATCTTCTTGCCAGCTTGAGAAAGAGGATGAGACAGAAGAGCCCCTCCCACCCTGGCCCCATGATTAATTCCCGTCTCTCTTGGGGCCTGGCATAAGGAAGGATTAATTGTGCTCTCTCACCATCTGGGCAATTATGGTCTCCCATCAGCTGGTACAAAATGAGAGGTTTGTAACACTTAGTGGCAACCCTGTCCCCATCACATCTGGGCCTTAATCTCTTGAATTAGTCAAATCAAGGGAAGTTCAGAGATGTGTTGTGATCCAGGTGATGGAATAAATAACCCCTTGGCCAGGCTGCACTCCAAGTCTCCCCGCTGTCGTGATGCTTAATGGGACAAAGCTAAAACGGCCGACTGGCTCTGCAGACGCCTTACAGGGAGACACAGGAGTCTGGGCAGCAGGATTACAGCAGGAATGTGCCCAGCCTGGGTTCTTCCCCCTCTGCTCCACCCTGAACCCATGAGCTAGAGCAAAGGGATATCTCTGGTTGGGCTGGGGGAGTCCATGCTGGGCAGACCCCCCCATACTCAGGAAGGACCCATATTGGGATTCTGTGATCTAGAGCCCCCACGTGTCCCTCTATCCTGGCACCAATCACACAGCATTGGAATCCTCCAGGACTCTCTCTGTCCCATAGACTGTTTGCTGCTTGTGGACAAGGACCAGTTCTGCCTTCTTCACACCACTCTGTGCCCCGTGCCCAGAATAGGGACTGGCATAGGGCAGTACTCAAGGGGTGCTGGCCGCATGAACGAACAAATGAAGGAAAGAAAGAGAGAAAGTTCGGTGCAGAGAATATACTCTGACCATAAAACACTCCTCAAAGGGCGTTTCTTCAGGAACCACCACGTGTTTATGGGGGGACACCTGTCACTGGGCTCATGCCTTCTGACAGGAAGGTAACAGTTTGGGCCCCTCTCCTGATCCCCTTTGGAAGCACCTTCACATCTGGTAACTCATGCGATATTCCCAGTAACCCTGATAGGCTGGGAAAGAAGCGGAAATAAGGCAAGTGAAATCCTAAAAACAGATTCAGTAGGGCCTCTCTTGTCTCTGTCAGGGATGCTATTAGGGCAGAATCCCCTACCCACTTGGGATTAATTAATCCCGCAACAGAGCTAATATTTCCCATTTTACAGATTAAAAAGAAAAAAAAACTGAAAGCCATCCCCGATGGTTAAAGTTCTGCACGCTCTGCTTCAGCGGCCCGGGTTCGGTTCCGGCGCAGAATCACACCACTCACACCACTCGTCTGTCAGGAGCCATGCTGTGGCAGCAGCTCACACAGAAGAACCAGAAGAATTTACAACTATACATAACTACGTACTGAGGCTTTGGGGGGTGGGGGAGAAGGAAGAAAAAAAGGAGGAAGATTGACAACAGATGTTAGCTTAGGGCAAATCTTCCCATGCAAAAAAAAAACAAAAAACAAAAAAAAACCAGCTCAAAGAAACAAAGTACCTACTTGTGTTCTCACAGCAGGTCAATAGAAAAGCCAGAACTGGAACCCAAGCCAAGCCCAACGCTTTCGCTGCTACCTTGCCGCTCTGCCTGCCCCTCACTCACTCACACAGGGGGTTAAACAATTAGTGAGGGCATCTTCCCCTCTGAATGGGTAGCACAGCCCGAGGAGGTGCAGAACTGCTGAGCAGAGAGTTTGAGCCCATCCCCAGGCCAACCAAATGCCCTGCCTGGGTTCCCTTATTCCCAGCCCAACCTGCCAGGCATTCAGAATAGAGTCTGTATCTGGCCTCAGGCTTCCAGATGTCATGTTTGCCCGTCCTCCCAGGAAACACTCCATTTGGGGGCAGTGGAGTCAATTCAAACACCACCGAAGAGCAAGGGCAATGGGCTCTTAGGGCCCAAGCCTCTTAGGGCAGATACAGCTGGAGGAACAGCAGGTCCCATGGAGAGGCCTTGGCACTTGCCACTGTGTTCCATTTTTCTTTTCAACTTTATCTACCTACTTTAAATTTTTTTCTTATAAAAATAAACCTTAACCATCAGGGAACATTTGGAAAAATACAGGAACGCATTAAAAAAAAAAAAAAGCAGCCATCACCCATAACCTACTCCCCAGAGAAAACCACTATGAACATTTTAGCATATTTCCTTCCAGTCTTTTTCCTTTGCATTTGTTACATGGTTGACAGTGTGTTGCATGTACAATTTTGCTGAAGTGGATCAGCTTTGATTTTTATTATAATAAAAGCAGTTCATCCTAGGCCTATGTATACCTAGAAAAACCTAGGAAGTTCAGACAATGCAGAAACTAACAGATATTTATGTGTGCCTACTGTATTTTAGATGCTTGGGGTGCAAAGTTGAGCCAAGCGTTTCCTTCCAGGCAGGGGAGAAAGACAACAAATAGGTATACAAATAAATGAACAGGAAAATTTCAGATTGTGGTAAGGGCTTTCAAGAACAGGGTAATATATCAGAGACTAATGGGGGTGGGGGACACGTAGATAGGAGGATCAAGGAAGGCCTCATGAAGCAGGTGACATTTGAGCTGAAACAGACTCAAATGTTACTCCCACAGCCAAAGAAGACCTGCTGGATGCTGTTTCCACAGAGAGCCTGGCACCATCCCACAAAGTCCCAGGGCTCAGGCTCAAGACAAGCGCTCGTCCAACCTTCAGCGAGTATTTATTGAACTTCTGCTATGTGCTGGGCACTGGAGATACAGTGAAGCACAAAAGAGAAGTGGTTCCTTTCCTCATGGCACTTATTGCCTGGTAGGGAGTCAGATATTAAACAAATAAGCCCACCATTATATAAACACACATTTGTTAAGGGCCGTAAGGGACGGGCTGGGGAGAGGAGGGACCGATATTAAATTGGGTGATCGGAAAAGGCCTCTCTAAGGGAGTGACATTTAATAAAGAATTAAAAGGTGAAAAGGAGCCAGCAAGGAGAAGAGTAGCAGTGGGGAGCATTCAGATAGAGAGAGCATGTGCAAAATCTCAGAGCAGGAAAGCCCTGGAAGTGTTTTGTTTTTTTTTTAAGGTATTTATTTATTTATTTTTTGGTAAGATCAGCCCTGAGATAACATCCATGCTGATCCCTCCTCTTTTTGCTGAGGAAGACTGTCCCTGGGCTAACATCCGTGCCCATCTTCCTTTACTTTATACGGGCCGCCACCACAGCTTGGCGTGACAAGCAGTGCCTCGGTGCGCGCCCGGGATCTGAACCAGGTCCGCCAGCAGCAGAGCACAGGCACTTAACCACTACGCCACAGGCCGGCTCCCTGGAAGTGTTCAGGGAACAGAAATGAGTCCCATTTGGCTAGCCGCCTGCGATTCAGAGGGAGGGTGGTCCTAAATAAGGTTGACAAGGTAGGCAGGAGCTAGGAGAGCCCAACAGGCTAGAGTAGGAGGGCAGAAGTTGTTATTCAAAGTGATGGGAAGCCAATGGAGAGTTTTCGGCAGGGGAATAACAGGATCTGGTTTATACATACTTGATCGCTTTGGCTGCTGTGTGAAAAGTGGATCATAGGTGGTATGAGGGAAAGCTGTAAGAAACAACCGCGGCTTGGGTCAGGGAGAGAGGTGGATGCAGCATAAAGAAAGTTAAGACATGGAATTGACAGGATTTGGTGTCAAATTAGAGGTTTCTGGCTTGGGCACCTAAGGAGACGAAAGCGACACTTACAGGTGCAGACCCTGAGATCCCTCATTTCCTGGGATTGGGGATGGGAGGAGGGGTGTACTAAGAAGACTGAACCTCTCCAGGACCCTAAATAGCACAATGTCACCTTGATAGCTAATAATAGCTGCTAGAAATGCCTCAAAGTTCAGCTTTGATCTCAATATACGACCAAAATTTGCTCTTCCACTTTGGCTTCATCCTTGGCCTTTGGAGGACCAAATTGTGAAATGTCTCCTTCAACAGCATTTCTGAACTTGTACGTGGTCGGTGATCATGTGGCCACATATTCTGCCATCATGTCTTGCCAGCATAACATCAGTAATACAAACAGGGCGTGTCATTCCAGTTTATCGGTCTATGTGAATAGTCCATTTCTATGTAGGTAAGCATTCCCCATGTAACTTGGAGTGAAAATCTCCTTGAGTGCTCTATATGTCGAAATTATTGTCTCAAGGTTAAAATGCCCTAGTAATTAATGAAGAATGTGAAAGCTGGCAGTTCTATGTAAAACAGTGTTGAACTTTCAAATGATGATATAACAAAATAGATGGACAACTATGTAAATGTCAGAAGAGTACGTTGGCTAGACCAGTGCTTCTCAAACTCGGGGACTATCAGAATCTTCTGGAGAGCTGATTAAAACACAGATTCTAAGGGGTTCATTCTCCAGACATTCTAATTTAATAGGTCTCTGGACTGGCCCAATAATTTGCCTTTCTAACAAGCTCCAAGATGATAAAGACGCTGGTGGTCTGAGGACCCACATTGAGTAACACTGAGCTAGAAAACTTTACGGAAAACATTACGGCCTTTTTGGGCCATGAAACATTTATGAAAATTTAAATGATAATATAAGGTAAAATGATAGTTATTATGTCATAAATCTAGTCTTGTAGAGTTACTTGGTGAACTAGCATTTGTAACCTTAAACAAAATAAACTTTGAGAACTGTAATTCTTATTTAATGCCATTTAGTCCAAGAGTCTTTCAAGAAAAGACTCTAAGAATTTTCTTATTTTGTGAGGACACTTTAAAAGCAGAATGTCAACTTTGCTGCCTCAAAATTTCAGGAAGAGGAAACATACGACATCTGTGATATGTTACATTCAATCCACTCATAATAAAGAAAATAAAGAAATGAAGAAAATGTTAGAGAAAAATGAGGTTGCCCCTCCACCAATCCCAGATGAAAGTGAGCTACTCTTTCACATCCTAGACGTGCCGTGTGGTGACTGCAGGAGCGATGCAGCTGCTGAACATACCGAGAAAGTATTATTTCTGCATTATGACAAACATTAGAAATTTGGCTACTCAATTTTTAAAATAACAAAATTGCAACAGTAGCTAAATCTTTAAAAATTGTAATATTTATTCTTGTTCCTGAAAATTCCATGGTAATATTTGTCTTCAGCCTCAGCCAAATATTGATTTAACATTTGTCCAAAAATGTCCATTCGATGTGCCTCCAATCGACTGATTATTGGGCACAGATTGCGTGCCAGCCCCTGTGCTGGGTGTCAGCTCAGTTAACCCTCACAAGCCTGCGAGGTTAAGTATTCCTATTCCCAATTTGTAAATGAGGAAACTATGGCTCACAGCGATTAGTCCAAGCTCCCCAGCAAAGGAAGTGGTGGAGTGAGAATTCAAGCCTAGGTCCTGCTGGTACCTCAATCTACATTCTTAGCCTCTCAGCAGCATCCTTGCCACACTTTCTTCAAGAGGTCTGCTTCCCAGCTGCCCCCAGAGCCACCAGGGTTGCAGCCAAGGCTGTGGCAGCAATGAGAAGAGCCTGCCTAGGACCAGCAGAGGCTTCCTGTCACCTGAAGGGAAAATGAAAAGAATTGTGCATGACTGCTGAACCCGAAACTGAAGTGAGAATTCTCCTTGATTATGAGGCAGCCCGAGATGACGAAAGGTTTCTGAATTCAGGTAAGGAGGCCTCTACTGAGTCCTGGCACTGGTGTGTGAGCCCTGGGAATCACTGCACCTCACAGGGCTTCATCCTGGTCTGTAGAATGGGGGTGGTTAAAAGCAGGCTGCCTGTGTCAGGGGTCATGGTGAGGATCACAATGAGAAAAAGAGAGATTCTGAAGTTCTCTGCAAACTCACGCTGGGGCAGGGTTGGGGGCGCAGGAGGGAGAAGTGAGGTACAGCATTTTTACTTCTTCCTAAACTGGAGTTATGTTTGACCATCCTGGAGACAAAAAGACAGTTGATATCCCCAGGGGAAAGCACTCAAGAGTTTTGGACCCAAACAGATCTGGGTTTGAATCCTGGCTGTGCTGCTTACTTGCTCTGAGAACTAGGGTCTCAAAGCCTCAGTTTACCTAACGGTAAAATGGTCATAACACTCATGTCCAATGGTATGCTGTTAAATGTTTAACAACTGGCTCTCTGGAAGTAAAGAAAAGCCCTGCCTTGTACTGTTTGCTAGTTTCCATGGTGTAAATATTCCCACCGTAGGAATTGTAGATTTCAAGTTATTAACATGATGTCAACCAGCTCGCAAGATTCCTGAAAGTTGGCTCTCACCAGCCAAGATGGTATGAGCTGGCTCCAGCACACCACTGCTTCTGCTTAGGGTGGATGCAAGACTTAGATGAGAACAAGCATGTAAGTGTCTAGAATGGGAGGCTGTGGAAGGTGATTGAAGAATGTCAGATTCGAGCAGCTCTGTTCCATGGACATCCTGCTCCTCCACATGACTGTGGACTAGACTCAGCCTGCTGTGAATGCCAGGCCCCTGGGACGCCCATCACCTCTCCTAAATGACTATCAACCTCCTCAAGCCCTGAAACTATCATTTCCAAGAGCCACAAGCTATGAATAAAGACCTCGCTTTATCTCCTTTCACATCAACTGGACCTGAGGTCAGCTTGTTCATCACCTTTCTACCAGTCAGTGAAGAAACCGCCTTTAAACCACAAACTCTGGGGGCCAGCCTGGTGGCGTAGCGGTTAAGTTCGCATCCTCTGCTTTGGCGGCCCAGGGTTCGCGGGTTTGGATCCTGGACCTACATACCGCTCATCAAGCATGCTGTGGATGCATCCCATATACAAAATAGAAGAAGAGCTAACAGATGTTAGCTCATGCCTATCTTCCTCGCCAAAACAAAACAAAACAAAACAAAAACAAAAAACCACTAACCCTGATCCTTTTGTGGAAAAAATCCCCTACCACCAGGTAGGAGAAAGCTTGGTACTAAAATCCAAGAGCCAGGCTTTGTGCTGGGTGCCATCCACACAGTATTACCTCACTTCATTTCCACATTATCCCCATTATCCCCATTTTACCGATAAAACCGAGAGGTGGAGAGGTAAAATAAATGTTCTAATGTCACACAATAGCTAAGTAGCAGATCTGGAATTGACCCCAAGGCCCTGCTCTCTCCTCCATACCCACACCTTAAAGGGCTACTGGAAAAAAAGAGAGGGAGGAAAAAATGATTTTACAATAGGTATTGTCCCGACTTTTGAATATCTCTTTTGGGAGTGCTTCTGGATAGGATGGAATAGGTCACAGCAAGTCAACACTTCCTCTGGGAACGACTAGAAAAGCCAGGTAAATTGCAGAACTAATATTTATGGAAGCATCAGAGAGGTACAGAAGTTGTCAAGAGAGACTAACATTCTGGGGGGTGAGGAGGACTGTTTAGAGATGATTGGAGATCTACAGCCCCTTTTCCCCTATGAGTATTTTCTAATTCTGGCCAGGGCTAGACACTGATAATCTGGGCTTATCTCAAACAGAGGGCATTGCTGCAGGGCAGAGAAACCAGTAGAGCTACTGACAGTCACATGGGGACTGGAAAAACAAAACAGGAGACTTGAGGGACCTCAAATACGCAGCCAGTTTCCCCTCCAAACAACTGTTGAATCTGAAGCTATGCAGGGAGGAAAGCTAGAGAGAAAAGCTGACAAACTTCTGAAATGCAGAGGGAAATTCTTACATTTCTCCTGGTGTTGAGGACACAATCTGCCAGGCCTTCAGCTGGACGCGGAGGAGGGTCACATCCCAAGAACAGGTGCAAACCCGAGGTGCACCGAATCTCGCCAAGTCTGAAATACAGCCTCCAGCCAGCTGAGATCCTGACTGGAGTAAAGGGATCAGCCACACTTTCTGTCTTGCAGAAGACAGCATGAACTGTCTCTGGTGGAACATAACCATCTTGTGGAGGCTCTACAGTGCTTTTATACATAATTTCCAACATTCAATCAAAAATTACTAAGTATGTGAAGAGACAGGAATATATGATTGATAATCAAGTGAAAAAATACGTAATAGAAGTAGATCCACAGGTGACATAGACATTGGAGTTAGAAGACAAAGATTTTTAAATAATTATTATTAATATGTTCCTAAAATAGAGGAAAAGATGTACAAAATAGATGAAAAATGGAGAATTTCAACAGAGAATAGGCATTTAAAAAATCAAATACTTATTTGATAACAACAACAAAAAAAATCAGATGGACACTCAAAATAAGAAATCAGTAGATCGGTTTAACAGACTGGCTATAGCAAAGACAGGACAAAAGACAGGTGCTGAAATACAAGTCAATATTTATTTTGAGAGGAACAAGGTAATTGGAGAAGAATATTCCTAAATATCTCTCCACCTCTCCTCCCAACCCCCACATACTCTCATCCTCTCCCTGCCTTATAACTTAGGTGAATTTTCTTTTTTTTTCAGGGAAAGATTTGCCCTGAGCTAACATCTGTTGCCAATCTTCCTCTTTTCTTTTTTTTTTTTTTTCCTTCCCAAAGCCCCAGTACATGGTTGTATACTCTAGTTGTAAGTCATTCTAGTTCTTCTATGTGAGCCACCACCACAGCATAGCTACTGACAGATGGGTGGTCTTGTTCCGAGACTGGGAAACGAACCCAGGCCGCCAAAGCAGTAAGCGCTGAACTTTAACCACTAGGCCATCAGGGCTGGTTCTGGATGATTATTTTTCAGGGATAGTTGCAGCAGCTATTGTTGTTGTTATTTTTATTTTGAAACAATTTTAGACTTACAAAAGAGTTGTAAAGATAGTAGAGAGAATCCCTGTAAAGCTTCACCCAGTTTCCTCCAGGTGATTTTTTTTTCTTAATTTTTTTGCTGAGGAAGACTAGCCGTGAGCTAACATCTGTGCCCATTTTCCTCTATTTTGTATGTGGGATGCTGCCACAGCATGGCTGGATGAGCAGTGGTAGGTCCATACCCAGGATCCGAACCTGCAAACCCCCGGCTGCCAAAGCGGAGCACGTGGACTTAACCACTATACCACCAGGCCAGCCCCCAGGTGATATTTTTTTTTTCAAGTATTGTATCCTTGGGCAAGTCAAATGATTCTGGGTTTTTATTTGCTCATATATAAAATAAAAAGAGTGGACCATATTCTCTAAGATCCCTTCCAACACTAACATTCTATGACTCTAAATCTAAGATATGTTTTAAATCTTGGCTAGTGGCCCTCAAGAGATCCTGAAGATGATGATTAAGAGTTTCTATGTATGAGCTATTACTATGTGTCTATCAGTTTCCATACATTATCTGTCATTTAATCCTCACAAGGCTGAACCTATGAAGGTTCTACTATGATGTCCATTTGAGAGATGTAGAAACTATTTGCACAGAAGTTGAGTGGCTTGCTGAAAGTCCTCCAGCTCTCTATGCTGCAGAAAAAGAACTGGATTAACTCAAACAACCCAACTTTAATGAGTATTTACCTGGAGAGGTAGAGGAGAGAGATCAAAGAGAGGAAATGGGAGGAGGAATTAGAGCAGTAATGGTGTAGAAAATGGCCCTTAATTTAGAGTAAGCAGTCCCATTTTAAGGTCCAGCTCTGGGGCAGGCCCCGTGGCCTAGCGGTTAAAGTTCCTCACGCTCTGCTTCAGCGGCCTGGATTCAGTTCCCAGGCAAAGATCTTACTCCACTCATCGGCAGCCATGCTGTGGCGGTGACCCACATACAAAATAGAGGAAGATTGGCACAGTTAGCTCAGGGTGAATCTTTCAGGCAATTCACTTAAATGCTCTAAACTTCAGTTTCTTCATCCCCAAAATAGGGAAAATCCTGTATTAATAGCTGCTACAGACTGAATGTTTGTGTCTCCCCCCAAATTCATATGTTGAAACCTTAATCCCCAGCATGATGGTATTGGGAGGTGGGACCTTCAGGAGGTAATTAGGGTTAGATTAGGTCATGAGGGTAGAGCCCTCATGATGGGATTAATGCCCTTATGAAAAGGAAGAGACACAAGATCTGTCTTTCACTGTGTAAGGATACAAGGAAGAGGGATCTCGCCAGGAATTGAATCAGCCAGCATCTTGATCTTGGACTTGCCAGCCTTCCAAACTATGAAGAATAAATTTCTGTGTCTAAGCCACCCAGTCTATGGTATTTTTGTTACAGCAGCCTGAACTGACTATAACAATAGCTAATGCGTATAGTACATACTATGTGCCTGGTTTGTTCCAAGCTGCTTCATTCATTGCACAAACATTTGTTGCAAACCTCTCTGTGTCAGGCACTGTCCTAAACACTCCAAACACCCAGCAAACAAAACAAAGATCCTTCCTTTCTATAGTTTATTGTCTAATTTGGAGAGACAGATAACAAACAAGTAAACTATTAGTCCTTACAAAAAGTGTAAAGAGAAGGTACTATTATTATCCCCACTTTTTAAATGAGGAAACTGAGGCACAGAGAGATTAAGGGATTTGTGCAGTTCCACAGCCGGGAAGCAACAGAGACAGATTCAAATGCAGGCTGTTTGGGGCCGGCCCGTGGCTTAGCGGTTAAGTGTGCGCGCTCTGCTACCGGCGGCCGGGGTTCAGATCCCAGGCGCCCACCGATGCACCTCTTCTCCAGCCATGCTGAGGCCGCATCCCACATACAGCAACTAGAAGGATGTGCAACTATGACATACAACTATCTACTGGGGCTTTGGGGAAAAAAAGGAGGAGGATTGGCAATAGATGTTAGCTCAGAGCCGGTCTTCCTCAGCAAAAAGAGGAGGATTAGCATGGATGTTAGCTCAGGGCTGATCTTCCTCACAAAAAAAAAAAACAAATGCAGGCTGTTTGGCTCCAGAGGCCACACAGTCCACCTCCTTGCTATTCTGACTCTCCAGTAATGGCCTCACAAGGTTCTTGTGAGAATCAAATGAGAGAAAGTGTGTGAAAGCACTTTATAAACTGTAAAGCACTCTACACACATTGGAGCTGATGATGTGGCTGGCCAGGATCTGCTGAGACAGGGGCTGTGGTGGTCTCACCACAGTGACCGCTAGTCTCCCACTCACCACTAGGCCAGGGCCTCTTTCTCTGCCACCCTTCAGCTCTGGGGTTCTCCAGGACACTTCTGATGGGAGTGGTGGGGACTGGGGGACATGCAAAATAGTGAATTTGGCTCCCTTTCTGGTTGCTCAGATGCCCCACAGAGACACAGCCTGGAACACTACTACCTCGCTCTTCAGCTGTGTTTTTATTTTGGGTCATCATCTTGTAGGAAGAGAAGTCCTGTAGGCAGAGTGACTAAGGCTGGTGAGTCACGCACCCTGCAGGCCTCCTCCGTGCACCAGCACCCATCCGCTGAGGGAGAGACAGGAGAGCGTGTCCCTGCCCACCTGCGCCCCAGAGCGACGGCCGAGGGCTGGGGAAGCTAGGACTTCCCTTCAGACAGAGCAGATGGTTGCTGCTTGATGAAGGCGTGCTGCAGTCACTCACAGACCCTCACACACACACACACACACACACACTCACACCCGTGTGCACGAATCAGGCTCTTGCCTTGAAGAGGGGCTTGCCAGACCTTAGAAGAGGGCACTCAACAGTTACTGGCTGGGCCGGCCAGTGGCGCAAGCAGTTAAGTGCACTCGCTCGGCTGTGGCGGCTCGGGGTTCACCGGTTCGGATCCCAGGTGCGCACCAACGCACTGCTTGGCTAAGCCATGCTGTGGTGGTGTCCCATATAAAGTGGAGGAAGATGGGCACAGATGTTAGCCCAGGGCCAGTCTTCTTCAGCAAAAAAAGAGGAGGATTGGCAGATCTTAGCACAGGGCTGATCTCCTCAAAAAAAAAAAAAAAAAAACAGTTACTGGCTGACCAAATGAATGCATAAGCAAAAGGATAAATAACAGATCACATTTGCAAAGCACTTTACAGCTTACAAACCATTGTCATGTACATCAGTTCATGTAATCCTTCCGGAACAATGATGAGGTGGGTGTCACCAGTATCCCAATTATATAAATGAGAAAACTGAAGCTCGGAGAATTAACGTCAATTTTTCAAGGTCTCACAGCTGATCAAGAGCGTTTACTGAATGAAAGAATGAATGAATGAATGAGTTGCTGAGCCAGGATCTGAGAACATGTTGTCTTCTGTGAACTCAGTGCTCCTCCTACCATGAATGATACTGCTCTCCTCATGAAGAGTTACACAGAGTCTCCTCTGAGGAACTGAAGCTGGAGGCAGTTGTGAGAACAAAACTGTGCAGAAATGTCTCCCAGAGGGCCAGCGTCACCCTCTTACCTGAAGCCTTTCCACGGGCAGAGCAACCTGCCCTCCGAGGCCAGCAAGCCCTTGCTCTCGCAGCCGTCTCAGACCACACCAGGCTGCTGGGTTGTAACATATCTACTTACAGGCCTCAGCTCCCCTTAGACTGTGAGCTCCAGGAGCACTGAGCCTTATTCCCCTCTATGCCCCCAGCCTCTGGCATCACCGAGGCATGAATGAATGAGATATATGGCAGATTTTCTTCTCTTATGTTCTCCAAAATGAGAAAATAGCAGTTGCCTGACCCCCAAGATTCTGTCCAGTGGTTTGGTAATAAGGGAACGTACAGGGCCAGTTCTGAAAATCCATCATCTCTATATATATCTGTCTCTCCCTCTGCCTCTGCCTCTCCCTCTCTCTCACTTAGAAAGCCGACCAATATTTAGGAGGCTTAGTATCAACAGGGCAATCTCAGCTCCCAGAGAATGAAATGGGACAAGCACATCCCAGCCGCTCCACCCCAGGCAGCCCCAAGAGCTAAATTTTCTTTCTCCCTCAAAAGGGCCCACATGGCAATGCTTCCACCCACTTCTTGGCTCTCCCACACCCCCCTTTTCCACCTCCCTGCAGACAGCCCGATGCTGCCACCCTCCCACCCAGCCCTCTGCTATCAGAGCTGTGAACACCCAAAAAGGAAAATGATTTGTGCTGAGCGAAGACAGAGCCAGGGAGGAAGGGAAGGGCTGTTTGCTGCCAGCTGACGTTCTGCAGACTGAGCTGCTTGTGTCTGTGCCAAGGGTGTGGCCACCGGCAAAATCTGAGAGAGATAGGCGAGGAGAGAGAGAGAAATGTACTGATTTCTACAGCACATCCTGAGTCCTATCTTAAACTGCACTGAATTGGCCTCCCCAAGAGGGAGGGTGAGAACGAAGGCCCATACATGATAGAGAACTACAGGAGGTCATACATTCATTCCACAAACATTTATTGGGCACACTACGTGCCAAGCAACACAAGGAATACACATGTGAAAGACAGCATACCTGTCCTGGAAAATCTCACACTGGAGCGCGAGATAGACAAGTAAACAGGCAGCCATACCACAGCGCAATCACAGGCAAGGAAGAGACAGGCACTCCACACAATAAGATGTCAGAGGAGGAGCACCTCACCCAGACTCAGGAGCGAAGAGGTAGTCAGTCTGCCTGGAGGAGGTGATACCCAACACGCTGAGTCGTGGAGACCGAGGAAGAACTAGATCAGCGAAAATGCGAGAAGAGGCATTCTGAGGCAGCAGCAACAGCCTGTGCAAAGGCCTGGGGCTGACAGAGAGCGCTCAGCCAGCAAGGGCCGTGATTAGGTGCAGCCAAGCGAGGGGCGAAGCAGAGGAATAGTCAGAGTATGATAGCCCTTGTCGCAGATGATAAGGAGTTTGGATGCTATTTTAAAGACATTTGGGCTTTCATCAAAAGGCTTTAAGAGGAAGAAGTGACTGATCAGATTTGCATTTTGCAAAAAAGAGTCTGGCAACAAAGTGGGGAATAGATTCCCAGAGCGCAAGACAGGAGAGTGGGAGACCACTAAGGAAGCTAGGGTAGTAACCCAGTGAGAAACGGTGAGGACCTGAATTTAGGGCAGTTCCTCTGGGGAGGAGGAGAAAGACATGGATCTGTGAGGTATTTAGGAACTAGAGTTACTGGATGTGGTGACCAGCATGGGAGGTGGAGGAGACAGGGAGAAGAGGATGATGCCCGGGTTCTGACTTGGGTGTTGAGTGGGTCAGATGAGGGTGCCATGAATACAGATGGAGAATCTGGGCAGAGAAACAAGTTTAGAGGGGAAACAGATGAGTTCAGAGTGGGATCTCTTGAGTTTAAGACACCTGCAGACAAGCAGGGAGAGGTGTTCAGCAGTGGGGTGGAGGTAGGTGTGGAACTCAAGAAGATGTCTGGACTAGAGAGGAACACTTGGGAATCAGTGTAGCTACTGTGGTTAAAACCATGGGTGTGGATGAGATCGTCCAAGAAGGATGTGCACTTCTGAGAGCGTGCAGACTCTGTCTTCCTGCCCCAGGCATGATGGGCTGAGACAATGTAAGTGAAAGTGCTTGGCCTGATCCGTGGGTCAGAAAGGATGCTCAATAGATGGTAGCTGAGTGAATAGTTAGTCAAGAAAGAAGCATGAATAATCATTTAGTCTAATGTTCTGCTTCCAAACAGGATCAACATCCTTCCCCTCTTTCTTTCCAAACTGTCTATCCTATTGTCTCTTGGTCCTGATAATTGAGAAGTCCTTCTCATGTGCACCTCACATTCCTCCTATGAGGATTCCAGCCTTTCCAGTCCTCCAGTCCTGATCATCTTGCTTGCTATATTCACCAACTGCTCACCCTCTCTCCCTGCCACCTACACTCTCCCTTTTCTGATATTTTTAAACAGTTTTATTTTCAGACAGTATTCGTCACTGCCATCAACTGCCTACTTGAGGTATTTTCATCAAATATTGTATTTGTGTAGTTAAACCATAACTTTCTGTAGAGGAAAGCAGTGACACAACTGATCCAAAAATAGTCCATTTAAATGACCTCTAATTGGGTTGAGAAGCTGCTTTGGCCTTGCATCTGAGTGTAGGTGTGCTAGATATTCCAAAAATCAAACTCAAGCAAAATGACCATATTAGGAGAATTGATACAAGAGGAAACTTGCCCAGAATCTGCCCAATTGTTCCATCCCAAAGCCTTCAACATGGCACCCAGCCTTCTATTCAGCCATCTTTCTATCCATCTATCCATTCCATCTACCCATTTCCCAATGTATCCATTCATATATCCATCCATCCATCCGTCCATCCATCCATCCATCTATCCTCCAAATCCACCCAATCCACCATCCGTCTATCTAAAAACACTTTTTGAATGCCTGCTCTATGCCAGACACTGCACTAGGTGCTGAGGGATACGAAAATACATGAGACGTGGAACCAAGAATCTTCCAGTCCAAATGGGGAGAAAGACCCAAGATAAAAGACGATTCTACCATATAAGTGCTCTAACATAAGAATTAAAAGAGAGGACATGACTCTTTCTGGGGGACTCAGGCGAGGCTTCTTAAAAGAGAGTCTTGAAGAGGAGAGAAATTTGGAAGTGGACAGTGTTACCTCTCACAGGGACACAGAGCAGAAGGGCAAGATTTACCCCCCAATATATAGGCAACTCCTGGGCATGGGGAATCTATCTATGAGACTTCAAACCACTTCACCTCTCTTGGGCTCAGTATCTTCATCAATAAATCAAAGGGGTTGTATCAATGGTTTTCTAACTATGCTCCATTGAATGTAGGGCAAACAACTGTCCCGGATTCAAGCGATTTCTTGGGATGCAGGACTTTCAGTGCTAAAACTGGGCAAACCATGATGAGTTGGTCACCCTAACTGAACCTTACATATGTCGTAGGGAGGCCATGGAGGCAGGAGGTAGGAGGCAGGATTCAGCGAGGACAGTCCAGGGGGCTCAGAGCCCCCACTTCCACTTTAACTGGACCAGTCGTGACTTGTTTTACACATTGAACTTCTATGTTAGATTTCATTTGAAGAAACATTCCCATTGCTTTTTTAAATAGAGTTTGAAAAGCATTGAACTAAATGATCCCTGGTGTCCCTACAGTCTTTTGAAATTAAAATTAGGTATCCATGCAAAGCTAATTTTTCTCTCTCTCTCCTTTCCATCATTCTGCCTCATATTTTTTTCTTTACCTGGTGAGATGGAGAGGAGATATAAGATAGAAATAAGTATTTTGGCTTAAAAGTCTTCCTTCCTATAGGACTTTTAGAAGCTCTAAAATAAATGAAAAAATGCTAAACTAAATTAAACACGGTTGAGTTTTAAAATCCATAGCCAGACCAGCCTGCAGGAAGCCATTTTTCATTTTATGCCCTTCTCCCTCTCCACTCCAGTACCACTTGTTCTGAAATTATATCTCTAGGGGCAAGTTCAGGGTGGGGGACACAATTATTTGGCCTAAAGAACCTCCTCTTGTTTCGGGGTGGGGCAGAGAGCTGAGAGGGAACCAGGAAAAGCAGTTGGAAACAACATCCCAGCTCCCCCTCCCACCCCAGATCCCTCTGGCAGCTCTAATTGAGGCCTGTCAGAGGGGGAGAAGCCAGCTGCAAATTGCATTCATCAACGAATTACAGCAAATACAGCCCCAGCCCCAGCCTAATGGGGGTGACACGTCTAGTCAGGCAGTCCCTTCTTCTGATTCAGAGATGCCAAATGCTTTGGGCTGCCAGGGTCACTTTCCCCAGTCCAGATCCTAAACTTTATCCTGACCACACGTACCCTGCCTTCAGCCAATACCTCAGGGAGGATGGTTGCTCCCGACCTTCTCCAGGGCGCTTCATTCAACCATCACTGAAGTTTACCCAGCCATCTAGGCCCAATTCCCGCTGCTGTTCATTAAGCTGAGTTTCCTCCAGGTTTGGTTCTTGGGAGAATTGATTTGCTGACAGTTCAAGAGCCTGTTAAGAATGCTTTCCTTGTCGGTATTGGGCCAGCTCAACTCCTCCATCCCTCCTGCCCAGCCTGACAACACAGGGTCAAGGCTAGGGTGAGGTCCCAATGAAACCTGTGGAGGTGTAATGGAAGTGTCACCTCCCAGAAGGGGAGGCATGTGGCCACCCACACCTGTCCACAGCCGCTTCCTCACTCCCCTCCCTGGAGCAGCTCTGGTTTCAACAATGTCAGGGTGTGTTTGTGTATGTGCCTGTGACATGCCACGGGAAATCCATATGCTAGGGACAGGAAGATGTGGAGGGCATGACACTGGACCCTCTCTGTGTGATTTGGGGTGTAAAAGAGCAGCCCGATGCCCTCAGAAAATGTTCTTTTTCTCTCTTGCTTTTTGCCTCAGGACTCTGGCACCTCTACAAGCAGGGCTGTGCCAGAGACAAGGGAGGTTCAGAGGTCAGTCCATCCAGCCCCAGCTTTCGAGCGGAAACAATCATCTCTTCCTCTCTCCCAGTCCCTGTTTGAGTTTGGGAGGGGGCAGGGAAAGGAGGTATCTTTTCTGTTAGGAAGTTTCTAGGGAAGCCAGCCCGGATCCCACCCTTCCCTTCCAGAGAATGTATCCTGTGATGTTTATGTAGAGGTCAAGCCTTGAGAACAAATTTCTCCTGAACCGTCCTTTCTCTGAAAGAGGAAGTGGGGACAGATACACACGGCAAAGGGAGGACACAAGAGAAGGGGTTTGGGTCAAATGTCCCCTGGACACCAACGCTTTCTGCCTTGGGGAGCAGTGGGGCCCAACGGACCCATTGGCAAGGGAAGAGGTCAACAGGGATGACTCTGTAGCCCCAGCATCCTGGAGGCTCTTGAAGCAACTCAGCGTTTCATCCTGAGTTTCAGATAAACCTCCAGAGGAGAGCAGGCAAGAACAGAGGCAGGAACCAAGGAAGGGTGGGGGAGGAGGGGGACAAAGAAACAGATGGAGGGAGAAGCAAGGCGGGACCAGGGCAGATAAGGGCTGAGGCTGAGGCTGAGGCCGAAAGCAAGGGTACAAAGCCACTGGATTGCCAAACAAGAGCAGCTCGCCCAGGCCAGCTTGCTCTTCTCTTCTTGCACCACACCCTGAGTGCATGCCCTTCACGCCCCACCCAGATCCCCTCTACTGCCTGTGAGCATCGCCTCCGAGGGCTCCTGGCTGCCCCTTCTCTGGAGACTTGGGCAATCAGCTCCCTGTTTGGGGAGGTCTGGTGGGGAGATCCTTTCTGTGGTTCATTCCTCGCCCAGAGCTTCCCCAAAGAATCACACCACAATCAGACTCCAGCTGTGAGAGTATGTCCTTGCTTAGCCCCTCCTCTGCCCCATCCTGCTTCCCTCCCTCCCCTTCTCCTGAGAGTTTGCCCTCAATAAACCATGTGCCCCCTGAATCTCTGTCTCAGGCTCTGCACCGAGGAAATCACATCTAGGACACCTTTGAGTACAGATTGCACCTTAGCTCCAGGGCTAAGGTGTGTCAGTGCACAGTAATGCTAAATATTATGATCTTATATGTGGTTGATTGAAAGAAGGAGCGAGCGATTGAATTAATGCTCTGGATGAGGGATAAGTGGGTGCGGAGTTTTATTGTAGGACTGCCCTCCCCCACTCACACACACAGTGTTAACCTGATCCCCATGGCTCATCCCGGTACATCCTGTCTGCATATAGGCCACCTGCTTATGTGTTTGCAAACTCAGGGGCAGATAATCCAGTTTGTGGATTATCCAGACCCCCAGCTGGCATCTTCCCCCTCAGTACCGCCTGCCTGAGTCCTCTCTCTGCTCCAGCACCTTTGGCAGGGAGAGCTGGGCAGAGGAAGTTAGCCAGGGAGGGCAAGATGATGAAACCTCAGTCCGTCAACACTGTTGCTACGATCACAGCAGTCTGATGAAAGATCAGAAACTATTGGGTAAAATCATGTTCGGAATTTTCTGTGGATTCCAGGTATCTAGGCTCATCATCAGATAGACAGTTTAGAGAGTGAAAAAGCCCTGAATGAAGCTAGGAAAATCGCCTGCAAGTAATCAGGTTTAGATCATTGAGAATCATAGTTCGATAAGCTGTTTTAAGATAATTCAAGGTGTGCACAGGGCCGGCCCCATGGTGTAACAGTTAAGTGCAGGCGCTCCGCTGCTGGCGGCCAGAGTTGGGATCCCAGGTGCGCACCTATGTACCCCTTGTCAGGCCAACATCTCAGGGCCACTCTTCCTCGGCAAAAAAAAAGAGGAGGATTGGCACGGATGTTAACTCAGAGCTGATCTTCCTCACCAAAGAAAAAGATGTGCACAGTCTTCACCTCTCCTGAAAGCTTTCTAGGAAGCAGAGTATGCAGATCTTTCGGGGTTTTAGTCCTCCCTGGCAAGAAGGCCTTCCTGTAATCTACCCTCCTTCCAGACTGCCGCAGTTTGGTCTATTTCTCTTCTGATTTCAGAAGAAAGAATGAACAAGGGATCTCCCATTCTTTTATCCAAAATGCTCCATTCCCCCAAATACCTGGACCTGCGTGTGAACCACATATGTAACTTTAGAATTTCTGGTAGCCACATTTTGTAAAGATAAAAAGAAGCAGATGAAACTAATTTTAAAGAAGCATTTTATTTAACTCAATATATCAAAAATTATCATTTCAACCTATCTATACAAAAAAGTGTTAGTGAGATATTTTACATTCTTTTTTCGTACTGTCTTCAAAGTCTACGTATTTCGCACATACAACATGTCTCAGCCACAATTCCCCTGCTCAGTCGCCACACGTGGCTGGTGGCTGCCATACTGGACAGCACAGGTCTACACCTTGGGAGTCCCTTGCTCAACACCTGCCCCACACCTCGGCTCCTCTGGGGTGGGAGGTGGAGAATGGGAATCTAGATACAGCTCGACTATTCTGGGGTGACATTGGGAGGAGCCGGAGGAGGGCAGTGGCGAACAGACTCTAGGGAGCACCCTGGGCCAGGTAATTAATTACTGGGAAGGGAGGAACGAAACTCTGCCTATCAAACCTCAGACTCAGGTCTTTCCTCCTAAGCAGTATGTAGAGCCAAGAAAGTACTCCCAAGCTCACGGTTCTCCAAGTCCCTCATTAATCAGAATACTTAATTCTAGTTCCAAATCTGCTTCTTTTCTTCACCTCTTCCAGGAAGCCTTCCCAGATAAACTCTCTAACTTTACTTGATAGCTTCTTTCCTGAGTGCTGTCACCATTTATAGACTAAAACCACTTCTTCACTGAGGTGACACCCCAACCCTCCAACCCTTGAGTGGACACCCCACCTTCCACAGATATGAGGTGAGCACCCACTGTGTGCCTGCCATTGACCTGGGGGTATGACGGTGAGCAAAATGGACGAGGGCCGTCGTCCTAGAATGATTAGCCTGGAGATGAAGGCAGACAATAAACAAACTTGAAAACAAAACAAACCAGGGAATTTCAGAGAGTGATAGATGAAGGGAGAAAGATCCTTAAGGAGTTCCCCATGCCCACCTTGTGCTGAGAACCCTAGAAAGTGAACCAGAAAAGATCTGATATTATCCACTCAACCCCCTCACTTTGCAGATGGGTAAACTGAGGCCAGGAGACTAGGAATGGCGTGGTCAAGGTCACAGAAGTTGGTGACTTGCTTTGTGGGTTACTTTCTGGTCAGACGGGTGGCTCTGTTCCTCCCCCATCAGACTGGGAGAGTTCCAGAGACTGAGTAAGCAGTTCTGCCTGCTCTTTCTCTAAGGATAAGAGTCAGCAACTGCAATGAAAAGCAACGGATAATCTCAGAAAAACAAACACAATCAAAAGCACAAAACCTCGCTTTCCGCCATCCTTAAAACCCAGCTGTCATCCCTACCCTCCTCCACCAAACTCTTCATCAGATTTATTGGGGGGGGTGCTAAAGAGATAAGCCCTCCTGCCTCCCCTCCTCCCCATCTCTCCACCTCCCCGCCTCAAACAGCCCAGAGTGGCCGAAGTATCTGATACTTCAGGCTTCTGCTACCTGTCCCAGGAGTCCACGAGCAGTAGCAGCTGGTGGGGCTCCCCACTAGAGGAGTGGGGGAGGTCCAGGGCCTTGGTTGCCCTCCTTGGGGCTCAAGGTCTGTTCTCCACGTTCCCCTCGGAGCACACACTCCTAGTCTCAGCCTCACTCCCTCCCTGAGCCAAGTCGTGGGGATTTATTTCACGAGTTGTCTCGCCCACTCTGCCTGACATCTGTGAGAAGCTGGGTGCTTAGCTAAGGAGTCCTCGCCATCTGCCCACCTCCGCCATCAGCCGGGCAGCCCCGGTGGGCTCAATCCCCAGGCCTGGAAAGTCAGCCCAAGCTCACCCACCATGCCTGCAAATCCTTTGCCAAGTTGCTGGTGATTTTCTTTGTTTTTTTTTTTTCCCCTCCCTAAAGCCCCAGTACATAGTTATATATTTTAGTTGCAAGTCCTTCTAGTTCTATGTGAGCCGCCATCAGAGCACGGCCACTGACAAAGTAGTGTGGTTCCGCGCCTGAGAACCGAACCTAGTGGCAAGCGCCAAACCCCCAACCGCCAGGCCATCAGGGCTGGCTCTGATTTTATTTCTTACCTCCTAAAAAGCAAGGGCACTATAATGTCTACGCCACACACACACACCTCAGTTTGAAGAGGACTTGAAATCTGACAATGGAGGATGAGGAGGCTGGATTAAATTTCCCTCCCCACCTCTCTAGGGTGCACCCTTTGGCACTACCTATGAAAACTTGAAACACATACACCCTTTGACACAACAATTACACTTCCTGGAATTTATCTTACAGGAATCTTTCCCAAGTGTACAAAGAAATATATGCAAGGAAGTTCATTGCTGTGGACACTCTGTAGATTTAATTAACAAATGATGGTCCATTCATACAACAGAATCTCGTGTAGTCATCAAGAAGAAAGAGAAAAATCCATATGTCCTGACATTGAATAATGCCCAAGATATAAATGAGAAAAGCAAAACTGTAAAAGAATATGCTATATATATAATATATGTGTGTTATAGATACATACCTTTTTTGTACATGCATGGAAAATAATATCTGGAAGATTATATATAAAATCCCGTTCACAATGTTTAGCTCTGAAGTTTAGATTGTGGAGTTCTCCATTTTCTAAGTTTCTTTCACAACAAAGATCTATTACTTTTGTAATCAGGTAAAGGAGAGAGGAAACAGCAAAAAGAATTTTTTTAAAAACGAAGGAAGGAAGAACAAATACCATCCTCTGGCTTAGCTGGAGGAGGAGGTCCCACGACACCCACCCACAAACTCCCCAGCCGTGGTCCTGCCGGTGCCTGGGAAACGATGTGTGGTGCAGACTGCCCGCCCCTCACAGCCCAGCGCTGGCCTGGGCCTCCCTTACTGCCTCCACTCCCCCGCACTGGCCTCCATTCAGAAAAATCCTGCGTTGGAGCACAGGCTGTCCTGTGCACTCTTAGTGCTTCAGTGGAATTCAGTGTTTCCCAGGGCCCAGTGGAGGTGGCCATCTCAAGAAAGACTTGGGGGCTGGCCCAGTGGCATAGTGTTTAAGTTGGCGCATTCCGCTTCAGAGGCCCGGCCTGGGGTTCGCAGGTTCAGATCCCGGCTTGGACCTACGCACCGTGCTGGGGCAGGGGTCCCACATAAGGTAGAGGAAGATGGGCACGGGTGTTAGCTCAGGGCCAATCTTCCTCAGGAAAAAGAGGAGGATTGGCAACAGATGTTAGCTCAGGGCCAACCTTCCTCGCACACACACACACACAAAAATGGTTTAACAAATATATAAATAAAAAATAAAAAGAAAAGAAAAGAAAGATTTGGAATGACACATGGTCGGTGTGAAAGGAGGGTGGGGACTTCTGGCCAGATTTGAGGCCAGAACTCTGCTGAGCTTTGGAGATAAAGCTCCTACTCTTCAGGAAGGAGAGTCAGGGAGCGGAAAGCTGGCCCTTAATCTAATCTAGGCGGGGAGGGAGGAAGGGAGAGGGATGTCAGAGCTCTGAGATGCTGGACTTGCTGCCTATCTCCTCTCTCCTTTGCCTGTCCTAGGAATCCAAAGACCAGCTTGGGAGGAAGAATCCGGATGCACCGCTGAGTAGCTGTGTGTCCTCGGGCAAGTTGCTGCCCACTCTGGGCCTTAGGGACTTCTTTCCTTCCTCTCTGCTTTTTGTCTTCCTTGAGCACATGCAGCATAGGAGGACTGGAGAGGGCATGAAAGGTGAGGGACCACTGCCATCTTTGCCCTCATGAGGCGGGGCTTGCAGAAGGGCAGTGCACCCAGGGAAAGTGCCCTTCATCTGGATTTTACCACCCAACCTGTGCAAGGAGAGGAGGTGGCTGGTGGAGGAACAGAAGCTCAGAAGAGAGCCCCACCTCTGGGCCCAGCTGACAGGTATCCAGCCCCTGCCCACTACTCCTGGGCCCCAGAGACCCTCTGCTCTCAGGGAGCCTCTCCCTCAGCCCCCATCTCAGCATCTCAAAGCAATTCTACTTAATAAAGAAGCTGAAACAAGAAAACTACAACCTACCCCCAACCCTGACCCCATCCCCATTCCAAGCCAGTGGCCCAGAGCTCCACAGGCAGGATCCCTGGGCAGGACCGGAAAGTGAGGAGATCCTCTCTCTCCTGTCCAAACCAGCCCCCATTCCACCAGCAGACAGGAAGGTGACGCCCTCCCTTTCAGCTCTGCATCCCTTTGATGGACCAAGCCAGGAGGATTATTTCAAAGCTCCCGACCCCCTCCCAGCCAGAATGCAGCTTTCTAATCAGGATTCCCTGTGGCTCCGCACTTGAGGGATGTCGGGAAGAGTCTGAGGTGGACCATGGTCCCTGTCCAGGGCTGGGTCCAGGGGGAGCAGAAGACAGTTCTAACCAGATAGGGAGGGAGAGTGGTTGGCAGAGCTAGAAGCAAGACTTGGCACCTTAGAGGCCTCTCTGCTAGGGAGGGGGGAGCACCTCTGTTTTCCCCCAAATTCAAAGGCCTCAGTGCCCCAGGTGACCAGAAAACTTGTCCTTGGAGATTTTAATAAAGAGCAGAATTGGGTGGAATGAAGAGGCAAGATCTCCCAGCAGGGCAGAGGGTCCTCCTGGCCAGGCACTCCCCAGCTTGTTCCTGGGCTGCAGAAGAGGACTGTGTCCTCAGGACTGGGAGAGATGAGTCACAGGTGTGTGGAGAGGAGGGCCAGGTAGCACGTGTCCCCAGCAGAACCAGCCCAGCAGCTCTGTCAAGCAGGCCGCAGCTCTGACGCACATTTGGGCACCCTTCCGGATGGATGCACACCCACCCCCGTCCTGCCAGCCACACAGGGGAGGGGGCTGTCTGAACTGGCCCAGACTCAGTAGCAAGATTTGGCTTCTGTGCCCACTGCCCCCATAGGTAGGAAGAAGTGAGGTCCTTAGAAAGGCTCCCCCAGGTCAGTGTTGCCAGCACCTTCTCTCCCTCCCCAGGTCCTTTTATCTGATTCTGCAGCGGGGACTCTGAACCTGCTCTGGGGAGCCCATGTTTGCACAAAGGGTGGGGGTGGGACTTGGGGGCTGGAAAGAATTGTGCTTGGCTTTTACTCTCTACTCTCACCCGGATTAGGAGGATCTGATTGTTCTGCGTTATCACAGACGCAGGTGGCCCTGGTGCTGGTGAGGAGGGGCACTCCTGAGAGCCTGGGCAGGGGCACTCAGGCCCTCACATTAGCATTTTATTCTTCTTATCACTGCTGGCATTGGTGGCCAACACATTCCCCCTCCTCTCCCAGAGGGTGGGGGTGGACGTCCAGCATCCACACTCCCACCAGACACGAACGGCTCCTACTACTGCTCCTCTCATGGGAACAGCGACCATTCCCAGAGCTGGACAACTCACAGCTTAGTCACTGGGGCCAGGCTGGCTCAATCCAGCCCCGGCCTCCCAGGCTCCCCCCGCTGCCACTGCTGCCAGTGAGCTGCAGTCAGCAGGATTGAGCACACAGAGGTGGCTGAAAGCCAGGAAGGAATTACTTTCCATTCTAACCAGATCCCCCAAGGCGGAAAAAAAAAAGCAGACCAACTTGAGTACTGGGGAGAGGGGGAGGATGGGGACAGAAAAGGCTCTTTGAAGACTTACGTATAGACTTAGGGGGTGACCCTAAGGGCAAGGACCTAGCTGCAGCTCACACTAGCAAAATTTGAAATTAAATCTGCAAGGATCAACTGGTATCAGGGGTAAGTAAGAGCCAGAGGATGAGGGGAGCGGAGGAAAGTAGGAAAAAGGAGAAGGGACCCGCCAAAAAACTGCAGAGATCAGGCAATAGCTTCGGGGGCAGGGGGGTGGTTTCAACTCCCTCTATAATTTCCAAAGGCCATCCCACAAACACACAATTTAATTTTTGCAAATTCAGCTTCAAGATAAGTCCCCCTCCCCACTCCCGCCCACCCATATAGAAATCTTGGACCATCCCTGGGGCAAAGTAAAGAGAGGAAAATGCCAGACAGAGGTTAGAGCTACAGTATCATCAGTCTTTAATAACTTATAGGCAAACGCTAAAAAATAGGTAATAATAATACAGAGGACACACACATGGCTTATAAAAACGGTTGTGGATCTACAAACGGGGGGAGGGGTTCTTGGCACCTTCACTCAGACACAAAAATAAAGACTATTGTGACTGGCACCCCTAGAAAAGCAGCCTGGGGAGACTCCCCAGTTGGAGGAGGGGGTGGGGCAGAGATAATTCTCATTCATTCCAAATGCATTCTCCAAGCAACTTTTCTTTGCCCCAAAACACATCTAATCGAAAAGCCAGAGAAGAAAAATAAGAAACAGGGTCGAGGTAGAGTCAGTTTACATTTAAGCCTCCACAGTCCTGCAGGCCCCGCTCCTCCAGAGGTGAGGATGACGGAGAGATGTGAGAAGACACCCCATCTCCCATCCCCCATCCCCCTCCCCAATGCTGCACCAAAGCAGGACCCCCAGTGTGCCCCTCAGTCCTTCTTGGAGGTGGACAGGTCCTGCACCCCGGGGGCTGAATGAGGGGCCACAGGCTCTGCCTGGCTGTCCAAGTGTGCAGACCCCTACTGGCGAGGAGGGCCGCCTCCGGTCACCGTCTCTTCTTGCCTACCCGGGCCGCCTTCTTCCTCTTGAGGATCATCTCATACAGGCGCTCAAGGCCGGGCTGCAGGCCCAGCCCGTCCACAGCACTGCAGCCCTGCACATGGGTAAGCGTGGCAGCAGCCAGCTCGCGGACTGCCAGCCTCTTCTCCACCTCGGCCGCACTCAGTGCCCCAGGCTGATCCTGCTTGTTGGCCAGCACCAGCACAGGCACACCCTGGTTGTCCGAGGCCCGGCTGATCCGGTGCAGCTCCACCTTGGCCTCCTCCAGGCGCTCAGCCTCGGCAGCATCCACCACAAACACCAGCCCATCTGTCCGGCGTGTGTAGGAGCGCCACAGAGGTCGAAGCTTCTCCTGCCCCCCGACGTCCCACACTTGGAAGGTGATGCCACGGGACCCCCCCAGGGGCACCCGGATCTTCTCTGTGTTGAAGCCTTTGGTGGGGACACTCTGGACAAACTCCTTGAACTTGAGGCGGTAAAGGAGGGAGGTCTTTCCAGCCGAGTCCAGCCCGATGACCACGACGTGCAGGGCCTGGAAGTGGGGCAAGAAGGAGGAGGCGGTGGGCGCCATCTCCGTCAAGTGGTTCCCCATGGTGAGCTCCGGCTGAAGTGCAGGTCTTGGGGCTCACAGTAGAGGCTGGGTTACCTGAAAAGGGAAAGGTCACGGGAGAAAAAAGACGACGTTTAATAATAAACATGAAATGTGCAACTTCTTGATCCTTTCCTAAATCAGCCACCCATGCTTCCTTTTTTAAAATTCCTTTTCTTTTTTTAAAGCAGCTGCAGGTGTAACAGAGGCGCTCCCCGCTCCCTGGGGGCCGTGACAGGGGCGATGAGACCTAGAGAAACCCCCTGGTCCCGGGACACTGAGGTGGGGGGGTGAGGCCTCGATCGGGCGGATGGTCGGCTTCCAGCGCCTCTTCTCCGAGCTTGTGGCGCGGGAGCAGACTCCGCGACCCCTATTCCCCAGGCGAGAATCCTCGCAGGAAGAGACAGGTCGGGCAGCGTCCCCAAATTAAGAGAGTGCAGGCGCTGAGAACGGAGAGTGAGGCCCGCTCCCACCCGCCCTCCACACCCCCAGGCGGTTGACAAGCCCCTCCTTACACCGCGACCACCTCCCCACCGCGACACTCTCTGCCCGCCTTCCTCCGATCGCCAACTGCAGCTCCCCAGGCCCTGCACCGGGGCCGCCTCTTTACCTCCCGTCAGCCGCGCTCTCCCCGCGCCGCTCCCCAGCCACCCGACCAGCCGCACGAGGCTCACAACCCGCCTCTAGCGCGCCGGCACTGCGGTGCGCTTCCACGGACTCAGCCTTAAATCTCCCGCGTGACGTCACGCAACGCGGGCCAATCAGCGGCCCCCAGGCAGCGGGGCGGGACCGGTCGTGGAGATACTCGCGCTGCAACCCCGGCTGCCCTGTGATGGACGTCTGCTCAATCGGTGGCCGTTTTATTTGATCTTTTCTACCATATTCTAATATTTGGAATTAAAGTCGGCATTAATGGTAGGAGGGGCAAAAGGAATACGTGTGGCAGCATGTGACTCAGGAGGAGAGATGAAGAGCTTAATACCCCCAATACCACCGCATCCCCTCCCCCAGGCAGAGATATCCACCCTACGTGCACACTCCCTCCACCAGGGTCTACTCCAGAGATGCTGACAAGTCTTACTCCTTTATCTTTCCTAATTCAGTGTTCAAACCTGTGTGAACCTGGAACCCCATAAAACAGCCTAAACCCATTACCCCTGTTGATCTTCACAGTAGCCATGCGCTACGGCCTGGTGGTGTCTGCATTTTATAGGTGAAGAAAGCTCCAAAGAGTTCAATGACTTGTCTAAGGTCACACATAGCCAGTAAGTGGCTGAGCAAGAATTTGTCTGAATCCAGAGGCTGGGCCCCTCACCACTTAGCTATCTATCCTCTCTCATCAGGGAGGCATCCTCAGCAGATATCCCTCAATGCTGGTCAGAGTGTCAGCCAGCAGCACACCTCCCCCGGCCTCCACCAGGGCCTCCCTTGGTCTAATAGATAAAGACAGAATGCTTCTTCACTGCATAGAGTGTTTGTTGACCTCATTTATACTGTGTGCTCTACATGAGCCAGAGAGACTATGGGGATATAGAGGATGTGCAGGCCTCAGAGGGCTTACACTCTAGTGAGAGAGTATTGACTGGCCACTGACTGGAAACATTGGGCCCTGGTAAATCGTAAGATAACCACTTGTAGGACTTCAGAGGAGGGAGAGAAAGTGCCAACCAGAAGCTTCTGGAAAGGCTTCTAGAAGTTAATTAGTCCTATGTAGGATTGGTGAAGAGGGGGACAGGACTGAGTGGCATCTCCCCAGTCATTGCAGCCTGATACAGTCTGGGCAGCCCTGAAGAGGAGATGTCACAAGGGGCAGTGTGACCAAAAGGATAACAGTGATTACCCGCAGGGAGGTAGGTAAAATTGAAGGAGGGGGCCAGCCCGGTGGCGCAGGCGGTTAAGTGTGCACGCTCCGCTGCGGCGGCCCGGGGTTCGCCGGTTCGGATCCCGGGCGTGCACACACACACCGCTTATCAAGCCATGCTGTGGCGGCATCCCATATAAAGTGGAGGAAGATGGGCATGGATGTTAGCCCAGGGCCAGTCTTCTTGAGCAAAAAGAGGAGGATTGGCAGATGTTAGCTCAGGGCCGATCTTCCTCACAAAAAAAAAAAAAATTGAAGGAGGGAAGGGGGATCAAAGGAGAATGAAATTGTAACTTTAATATTGCCATTTTTTACAAGGAAGCTGGATTCTTGCATTTCTTATGTAATTAAAGTTTTTAAAGGCTATATATGAGGGGGATTGGAAAAAGGGGAGGGGAAGTCATTGCCAGGCAGGAGGGCCTAGCTCCTGCCCACCAGCTTCCCATCCGTTTAGCACCAGCCTGCCTTGCCACCTCCTTCCTCCCCTCCCTGCTACAAAACCAGCCACCTGGTTTCCCCAGCGATGCAGGGAGCCTCCCTGAATCCCTGAAGAGATCAGGACCTTAGGAAATTCATTTGTTACACCACCATGTTGGAGGTGACAGATTGCAGCAGGAGCTAGGGCACAGAGGCAGAGCTGAGCCCGGTGAGTTAGGAGAGGGCAAGACAGAGCAGGCCAAGAGGTTGGGAACCACTACCCTGCCGAGTGGCCACTGCATGCCAGGCTCTGGTCTAGGAACTTTGAATACTTTTCCTTTTTTAATACACAGCTCAACCCAGGAAGTAAGTACGGTTATTCTAAAGAGAAGAAACCGAAGCACAGAAAGGTTAGGTAATTTGTCCAAGGTCACCCAGCTAGAAATTCGCCAAACTTGGCTTTGAACAAATGTTACAATGGCTGTGAAACCAAAAACACACAGAAACTGAAAACACCCAGATTGTCTCCTGTTTCTTCCACAATCTTTCAAACCTCTTTAACATTTCTCCTATATTTCCTGGGCCTCACACCCAAGACAGAAATTGTCACTTGATTATCTGATAAAGGAGATGACACTGGCAATCCCACCCCACCCTGCATCTTTTATGTTTTCCAGGGAAGGTGTTGATGAACAAATGGGGAGGAGGAGGTGGGGCAGGGAGCGGGCAAGGAGGAGCTGGGGAGGGAAGGAGTGCAGCACGAGGCTGTGGGCCTACCCCAGTGCGTCTCCTTTAAACGGGAACTCCAGTCCCCACCCCCACCCGACCCCAGCCCTGGTCCCAGAGAGCCTTCCTCTATTAATGACCATTTTCTTTCCTGGCAGCCTCACCTCTGCAGCCCTTTCTCTCCACAAGATCGCAGCCCAGCACCTAGCGCACTGGGGCATTTGCTGCTGAGGAGAACATTCGAACATTCATACACTGAACCATCACATACGGAGTGCCTGCTAGGTGCGAGGCTCCGCTCTAAGTTCTGAACATACAGCCCCGAGTGAGATGGATAAGGACCTGCCCTCACGGAGTGTACCTTATAGTGGGGGGTGGGGAGAGACAGGCAGCGAATAAAGACGATGATTTCAGACGGTGATGCATGCCATCAAGGAAATAAAGCAGGGAGGTGTGCTGGAGAGTGACGGGGGGGGGGGGGGGAAGGGAATTACTTCATATTGGAGGGGAGGTGCTCAGGAAGCCCTCTCCAGTTGGTGACATTAGAGCCAAGGTTTAAGTGACAAGGAGTCAGGTAAGCATTCCAGACAGAAGGACAGACTAGCTGGGACCTACCTGCTTTCTCCTGTTGGCTCCCCACCTGGATGGATGCTGTGTCTTTGCTCCCCCTCAGAGCTGTCTCCCCCTCCAGACTGAGCCCTGAGCCCAGGAGCTGGTTCTTCCCATCTACAACTCAGCAGTGCCCAGCCCCGGGCCGGGACACAGCAGGCAGTCAGGAGACCTTTCATGAGTTCATGAGTGCACCGTGCAATGATTAAATGTACTGGGGGGGGGGTTCCCTGAGTGTGGGAACCAAACATCCACCATAGTCTAGGAGTTTCCTGGTCTGCAGTCCCTGCGCCCTTGGGGGTTCTGTTGATACTGGGTTGGCCAGGAATGTCTATAAAATGTTGCATTTCTAGGCAAGGTCTCGGTAGTATTGCACCCTCGGGGGAAGGAGGGACTTCTTGGAGGAGAAAAACAGAGGCCAGTGGTGGGGATGACACTGGAGAGAGAGGCTCCCTCAAGGGCCTGGCAGGCTCAGCCCTGGGCTGAGAGTCAGCATGAGTCCTGTCCCTCACTGGTAGAATGGCTTGGAAAAGTCACTTCCCCCCGGGGAGCCTCGTGTCCTCAGTTTGTGAGAAGAGGCTTTGATGTTTCCAGGTCCTGTCCGCCTCGACAGTCCATGCTGTGGAGTAGCGGGGGGGGCGGGGGTGGATGGAGCTCACCTAGGAAGTGGCTGAGGACATCCTTGTCTCCACAGCGTCCTAGCCAAGTACCTGTCTGGGCGCACAAGTGAAGGGAGGAGAGGAGTCTGCAGGAGTGGGGGTGGGCAGGGGGAGGGGATGCCAAGGAGCAGCTTCAGCTTAAGAATTGCAAAGACTCATTTTTCAAATCTCAGCTTTGTCTCCTCAAGAATAAAATGGAGAAAACACAACCTACTTCTTAGAATGAGTGTGGAAAAAAATGTGTGTGAAAGGGTCCCCTAAGTACCCTTCCCCTCTACTAGTGGCCCTTTCAGAGGCAACCCTCCCAAAACGAAGTCCCAGGGCCCAACTAAGGGCTGGAAAGCAGCAGATGCTGCCCCCTGGTGGATGTGCTTGTCACTGCCTGATTCCTGAAGAAAAGTGGAGTGGGAGGTGGGGGTTGAGTTATACAGGTTCCTTGGCCTCCTTCTGGAGTCTTCCTTTCAGACAGGGCCTTTCGTACAGTTTGGGGTTGCGAATGGAAAATCTACCCTCTTCAAGTGTTTTGTGGAGCCGAGATCAGATTTAAACGTTATTTGAGCAGAAAATCTAAATTCAATCACATTTCCCATACTTTCACTGAGGGCCTTTCATAATCGGTGCAGGGAAGGCCGAGGCAGGAGGACGCTGCACGGCCGGGACGGTTATGAAGAGCTCAGGTGCAGCCACGTTGTGGTGTCTGCGGGGACAGATCCACGTGGGGACGGATGTCCAGCGTCCATTTGCACAGGAGCCTGGCGCTCGGCGGAGGCCCTGGCTGGAGGAGGGGACTCGGGTGGTCATCGAGAAACAGCAACAGGAGCCCCGGGAGGGTGACAGTGCCCGGGGAGCAATGGCGAGGGAGGAGGGACAACCAAACGAGAGAGAGGCAGAGAGGCGGAGCAAGGGGAGAGCCAGCCCAGCTCCTCAGGGAACAGGATGAGCGCCCGGTATCCAAGCTGCTGGGCTCCCCGGAGCGTTCACACCGGGCGCCAATCCCCAGTGGCCATGTATACTCTGTTCAGTCTTTTTTATTTGATAGGAGATTTCTCTGCCGAGTCACCCGTGTTGTCTCGCATACATTGAGAGGGAATATAGCTTCCAATAGTGGTTCTCAAACTTGAGAGTACATCAGAATCATCTGGAGGACTTGCTAAAACACAGATTTCTGGGCCCCACTTCCAGAATTTCTAATTTGGTCAGTCTTGGACTCATGGGCCCAAGAATGTGCTTTTCTAACAAGTTCTCAGGTGATACCGATGCTGCTGGTCTGGGGACCACACTGAGGGCCACTGGCTCTGAAGATGACTTCCAGTCCTGGCTTTAACATTTCCCAGTGAGGCTTTGGGCAAATTACTTCTCTCTCCCAGCCTCAACCTCTACATCTGTAAAATGGGATGATCATACTTATCTCATAGGGTTGTCATGAGAATTAAATAAGGTAAAATGCGTGCAGTACTCAGCAAAGGGCTTGGCATATCCAAAGTCCTCTATACAGGGTAGCTGTTATTATAACGATGTTAAATGAGTTTATCTCAACCAATAACAAAAAACATCGGCCCAGGAAACCAGTGTAATGTGGAATCTCTTCCTCACATAACGTACAAAGTGACATGTACAAATTGACCCCCGACTGCCATTTCTTTTCCAACGTATGTGACTTAAAGCCTTGCTTCTCAATCTTTGATATACACACGAATCCCTTGCGGACCTTATTAAAATGCAGATTCAGGTTGAGTGGGTGTTATGAACTGTGTGGTGACTGAACTGTGACTGAACTGTGTTCCCCCTGAAGTTCATATATTGAAGCCCTACCCCACAACGTGATGGTATTTGGAGGTAAGGGCTTTGGGAGGTAATTAGGTTTAGATGAGGTCTTGAGGGTGGGGCGCTCATGGTGGGATTAGTCCCCTTAGAAGAAGAGGCCCCAGAGAACTTGCTCTCTCTCCACCACATGGGGACACAGTGAGAAGGCAGCCATCCACAAGCCGAGAAGAGGGACCTCACCAGAACCCTACCACGCTGGCACCCTGATCTGGGACTTCCAGCCTCCAGAACTCTAAGAAAATACATTTATGTTGTTGAAGGCCCCAGTCCATAGTACTTTCTTATGGCGGCCCTAGCAAACTAAGACAGTAGGTCTGGCCTCGTGCCCGCCACTCTGCATTTCTAACCAGCTCCCAGGCGACATAAAACGTAGATGCTGCTGGTCTGGCCCTGTGGCGTAGCGGCTAAGTGCGCGCGATCCGCTGCTGGCAGCCCAGGGTTGTGATCCCTAGCGCGCACCAATGCACCGCTTGTCAGGCCATGCTGTGGCGGCGTCCCACATAAAATGGAGGAAGATGGGCACGGATGTTAGCTCACGGCCAGTCTTCCTCCGCAAAAAAGAGGAGGATTGGCATGGATGTTAGCTCAGGGCTGATCTTCCTCACACACACACAAAAATGTAGATACTGCTGTTCACAGACCACACTTTGAGCCTCTAGGGTTGAGAGCAGATTACTAGAAAGTTACTCTAAAGGTGTACATTTTCCCTGACGATGAGTACTTTATTATTTGTGTGTGTGTGTGTGTGTGTGTGTGTGTGTGTGTGTGTGTGTGTGAGGAAGATTAGCCCTGAGCTGACATCCGATGCCAATCCTCCTCTTTTTGCTGAGGAAGATCGGCCCTGGACTAACATCCGTGCCCATCTTCCTCTACTTTATATGGGACGCCGCCACAGCATGGCTTGACAAGCGGTGCATCGGTGCGCGCCCGGGGTTCCGGGCCTGCAACCCCCGGGGCCGCGGGAAGCGGAGCGCACGCACTTAACCGCTACGCCACCGGGCCGGCCCTGACGATGAGTACTTTAAACATTCTCCTGCAAATCGACAAGAGAGAGCTGTTATCATCATCCCAAGCCCCTAACAGGTCAGCAAATCACTCTTAGATAAGGAAAGGAATGAGCCGAGGGTTTGGGGAGACCTTTGGAAGCATCCTGGGAGATGAGGCAGCCTCTCCGAGCTGGATTTCCCCTCTGAGGAATGGGCATGCAAACACTTCCCAAGCGCGTTGTAAAGATTAAATGAGACCGTGACCACCAATGTGCCACAGAGTACCCGGCTCACACACAGAGACACAAAACAACTGTCAGAGAGCAGATCTGAGCCCCATGAACAGTCTCTTGGCCTCTGAGTGGGAACTCCTTGGTTCAAGTCTCATGTCGGCCTCCTGCACCCAGAGGCCGGGCAGACTTCCCCGGTCAGGGAGCCAGGGGCCTGCACCAAGCCCAGCTGGGAGGATAAGAATGAGCGTGGGGCACGAGGGATGGGACAAACTCTATCTTGGTGTAGTTTTCATTTAATTTTGTATGTCTGCTTAAGAACCACTTTTTATTTTCATGAACTGTCTGTGCCTGGCCTGTCCCCATGTTTTCCCTACTGGATGGTTGGTCTTTTATAATTGTTTCCAGGAACTCTTTATATGTTAGAAAGAAAAGTACTTTTTCTGTGGTTTGGGTTGCAAATATTCTTAATTTATTTGTCTCGTCATTAACCACCTGTAACGTGATGTGACACACCTGGGCAGGTGCTGGGAACAGAAATGAGCCAGATGCCGTCCTTGCCTTCAGGGAGTGTCCAACCCAGGATGGGGACTAAGACACCTGCCCAAATGGCCAGAAGGCCAGGCAGGACAAGGAGGAGGCCGGTGAGAGATGAACAGACGGTTGGGGTGTTCAGACCATAGTGACCCCCTTCTCAGGGACACCAAATCATGAGCAGAAGATGGTCTGCGACACACAGACGTGAGCAGAGATCACGGGATGGGGAGGCCTGAAGAGTCATGTCAGGGGCAGGCTAAGCACATTATATATTGTCTCATTTGACCCTCGTTCACTCATTCAACAAATATTTATCAAGTGCCATGTATGTGCCGAGCACTGTCCTAGGTGCCGGGACAGAGGGGCAAACAGAATCTCTACCGTCGAGGTGAGAAGCAAACAGACCAACAATGTAGGCATATTTGTGACTGTAACCATATAGCTACGTGCCTGTATGTCTGTGTCTATGCCTGTATCTACGCCACGTGATGATCATGGGCATCCGCAATGACGAGGCAGCTGGCAGGAACAGAAAGCCAGGTAAAGTGGGCTGTGCAGCAGGAATGCCCCGGGTGGGCGGGGGAAGACTGTTCACAACACTGTAAAGTGGATATTATCTCTAGTCTACAGATGAGAAGTGACTTTTCCTCGAGTGCACTTGTTAAGAGATTCCTACATGCCTGTCATTTCCACAGGTAGCTTCACAAATACCCTAATCAGAGAGGCGTTATCATTACGCCCATTCCATAGTTTTAAAAAACTGAGGCCTCACGAGGTGAACAGGCTGCTTGAGTTCCAATCCTGACCTTGCTTCATATTAGCGGTGTGACCTTAGGCAAGTTGCTCAGCCTCTGAGCTTCAGTCTATGACAGTGCTTTCCACTAGAAATATGTGAGTCACGTATGTAACTGTTAATTTTCTAGTAGCCACATAAAAAAATAAAATAAAGAGAAACAGCTGAAATTAAGTTGCATATTTTAAGTCACTATATCCAAATATCACTTCTGTGTGTAACCAATATTTTAAAAAATTGAGATATTTTACAATTTGTATACTAAGTCTTCAAAATCTCATGCGTATTTTCACTTACAGCACATCTCAATCAATCACATTCATAGGACTGACCACTTTTTTTTTTTTTTTTTTTTTTTGGTGAGGCAGACTGGCCCTGAGCTAACATCCGTTGCCAATCTTCCTCTATTTTGTATAGGGGATGCCACCACAGCATGGCTTGATGAGCGGCATGCAGGTTCGAGCCCAGGATCCCAACTGGGAACCCCGAGCCACCAAAGTGGAGTGCATAAACTTAACGACTATGCCACCGGGCCGGCCTCGGACTGACCATGTTTCCAGCGCTCCAGAGGTGCATGTGGCCAGTGGCTGTGACAGCTCAGGTCAATAGGAGGGGGTTGATGATAACAGGTGGGGATCAGAGTGGAGTAATGTGAGTGAGGCACTTGCCTTGGCAACAAAATTTAAGGGAACACCAAAAAAACCCGGTAATCAAGATAAATATCTTATAATCAAGAGAAGATAGGGGCCGGCCCGGTGTCTTAGCGGTTAAGTGCGCTCGCTCCGCTGCTGGCGGCCCATGGTTCGGATCCCAGCGCGCACCGACGCACCGCTTCTCCGGCCATGCTGAGGCCGAGTCCCAAACACAGCAACCAGAAGGATGTGCAACTATGACATACCACTATCTACTGCGGCTTTGGGGAAGGAAAAAAAAAAGGAGGAGGATTGGCAATAGATGTTAGCTCAGAGCCGGTCTTCCTCAGCAAAAAGAGGATTAGCACGGATGTTAGCTCAGGGCTGATCTTCCTCACACACACACACACACACACACACACACACACACACACACACACAAGGTTCAAGAGAAGATAAATTGTGGGGCTGGCCTGGTGGCGTACCGGTTAAGTTCGCGCACTCTGCTTTGGCCGCCTGGGGTTCACAGGCTCAAATCCGGGTGCGCACCGACGCACCACCCGTCCAGTCATGCTGTGGAAGCGTCCCACATACAAAATAGAGGTAGATGGGCACAGATGTTAGCTCAGAGCCAGTCTTGCTGAGCAAAACAAAAAGAGGAAGATTGGCAACAGACCTTAGCTCAGGGCCAAACTTTCTCACCAAAAAGAAAAGAGAGAGACAGAAGATAAATTGTATGAAAATATTATTTATCTTGGTTACTGAAGAGTTTTCGGGGGGGCACTCCCTTAAATTTCCCCTCCAGGGCGAGTGTCTCACCGGCCTCCACCTAGTCCCGGCCCTGGATAATAATAAAAACAATACCCATCTCTCAGGGCCCTTGAGCGAAACAAATGAGATAATACAGGAGAGGGCGCTCTGCCCAGGGGCCGGCATGGGGAGGGCTCAGGCAGCACCCGCCGCCAGGCTCCCCAAGCTGCAGGGTGAAATGACCGATGGGGTTCCAGTCCTACATCCACGATACCGTCTAGCTTTTCTGAGATCAAATGAAAGAAATATCAACTCCCCAACTAAACTGAAGTTGTCTTAGGAAGGAGGATGGGAAAGGCTGACTGGGCAGCCGGCAGTCTTTGCCACGGGGGGAAACTTGATCCCAACTTTGCCAGAGGCCTTAACGCATTGATGGGCCTTGATGCCCAGAGCCTCCCTGGCAGTCACCTCTCCTCTCTGGTGTCCTGCCACCCCTGGCCGGATCTTCCCTTCTTCACCTCCGCATCGGGCTCTTCTGACTCAGTCCGTTTTGCGCATCTTTTATTCACTCAGCAAACATTTGCTGAGCATCTCCTACACGCCGGCTACGGGACTAGTGCTGGGATACAGAGATAACTACCGACGAGGGTCGCCGCACTCGATGATCTCAGATTTCAGTGGGGGAGATTTTCAGTGCCCGAAAGGGCGGTGAGGGGCGTACCTGAAATGAATTACCGGGTGGGAGGAAATACATAGGAGGGCCGCCAAGGAGACTGGGGGTGGGGTGCGGAAGGGCGCTCAAGGAAGGCTTTCTGGAGGAAGCGACACCCAAGCCGAGTCCAGAGCCTCTGCGTCAGAAGTAGCCAGGTGAGGAAGAGGTGTAGGGAAACGACGTCCCCGGCAGAGGGCGCTTTGTGCACGAAGACCGGGATACGATCCCTCCGCAGACGCACCGACAGACGCAGGCGCCGGAGTCGGGGAGAATGCATCGGGCTGCCCCGCCCGGCCTCCCCGGCCCCTGACACGCCTCCTCCCTGCTCCCCACTGTCCGCCCCCTGCCTTCCGCCTGGCAGGCAGGCTGCCCTCCCCGCTCCGGGAAGCCCCCTCCAGACCTTCGGCTCCCTGAGTCAGAAAGAGCCCCTCATGCGACACCTACCAAGCTCGTCTTTCCGCCCGCGGACACCCCATTTAACGCGATACAGCCTGGGCCTTTCCAGTGAACACGTCTTGCGACCCTGTCTTTCTTCGGGAAGCTCTCCGCCGACAGCTCCTTCTCAGAGGCCCTCTTGCCGCCCACGCCTCCTCCCTTGGTTCTGTCCTGTCGCCCCAGGAGCACAAGAGAGGAGCCGGGCCCCGCCCAGCTTCACCTGGGGCCGCGCAGAGGCGGCCCGGAAGGCACGATCGGCCCGCAGTAGCCACGCCTCCTCGGGCGGGAAGGGGCGGGGCATGCAGATTCGAAATGGCGCGTCAGTCCTAGGGCGACAGGCAACAACAGGTATATAAGTTTTCTTTAAAAAGATGGGGAATAAAAGGTCTGCACCAGAGCCGACTGTCTGGCGATTGCCATCGTCCAGTCAAAGGAGCAAAGGAAGTGAGACCCGGACTGAGCGGGACGCGGCTCACCGTGAGCTGAATATGGGTGACAGGCGGCCGGCGACAGCGAGGCCAGGGTGACAGGCATCGCTTCTCGGCCTTTTGGCTAAGATCAAGTGTAGTATCTGTTCTTATCAGTTTAATATCTGATACGTCCTCTATCCGAGGACAATATATTAAATGGATTTTTGGAGCAGGGAGATGGAATAGGAGCTTGCTCCGTCCACTCCACGCATCGACCTGGTATTGCAGTACTTCCAGGAACGGTGCACCCCCCTCGGGGGAATACATGAGGTTCAAATGGTAGATCTGAAGTGGTTTTACTGCTGATTTTTGCTGGTCTGTTTCTGTCGTGTTCTCTACTTCTCACGATTCTGCCGAAACGTCTTTAATGGCTATGCTTTTGTGCTGGTGAGACGAAGAATTGCGTGTGAGAACTGATGTCGAGCTACTGTACAGCTGCTACTGAGGTATACCTTGTTTCGTTTCGCTTGAGACAGTAGTCCTGACAGCGTTTACGGTTATGAACAGGAAACAGGCATCGTGTCACGGCTCTCCGTCAGAACTTGATTCTTCTTCACTCCTCGGAACTGACGCTGAGAGGACCGCTTTCATTACACTATTTTCTCCAGTCGCCACAAAAATTAAGGCTTGCATCTCTCTACGCCTTAGCTCCTCACCTTTTCTGATCTTTTCTTTTACTTCTCCCCGACTTCTGAAATACTGCCCCTTTCCCCCAAATTTCGGCGCTTGCTGAATCCTGGCTCTCTCCGGAGAACATGGTTTCCCTACAGCCTTTACAGGGGGAACCAAGGAGAGGTCAGTACCATTGAAGGAAGTCTTATCACTTATAGTTGCCAACACAAGGGGGCGCGCCACGCCACGTAGAGCCACATAGGGAAGCATCCCGGAGGCAGCAGAGGAGAAAGCATGGCCTTTACTGTCCTTTGGAGGAGGAGGGCAGGGGAGGAATGGGCGGGGCAGGGGAGGAATGGGCGGGGCAGGGGAGGAATGGGCGGGGCAGGGGAGGCAAGTCTGAACGAGTTTAGGACTAGATAGCTGGAATATAGTTCAGGGGGCTCTGGGCTATAGGGGTGGTCTCCAGTTGTCAGGGACCTGGCCCTGGGGTGATAGAGGGCAGGGGAAATACGGGCTAGACAAGTGAGAGTAAATAAAGGCCGGGGTTGCGGACACGGGCTTTGCATTGGTTGGTTTGCACATGAAAGGCGGGCTCCCAGGCAAGGATGTTGCCATCTCTAGGAATTAGCTAGCCCTGGAGGGGCAGTCTCTTCCAGGCTGGCAGGCCCTCAAGATGTCAAAGCATCATAAAATATAGAAAATTTAAAACCATGATGAATACAGTTGATAATAATTGTATTTGACCTTTCTAATCCAGGGGTAGAGGGCGGAAAGGCACAGAGGATACGGGTAGAAGCTTTCGACTGGAGAAGAGAGTGGGAGATGCATGTCCACCACCAAGGCATCCCCCAACGTGGTCAGATTCCTGAATGAAGGGTATCAATATAGGGTGCATCCACTCAGGGAATATTTATTGAGTGATGGCCGTGTGCTGAGACGTGGTGACAGGGGCATAGGCATGACAAAGACAGGCCCCTGCTCTGAGAAAGTTTATAGTCTCTGAGGGAGAGAACAGAGCTGTCAATCATTATGGATCCACGATAATTTCCTAATCTGAAATTCCTGAAAACCATTTCTTTTCATGAGTTGCCCACACTCGTTTGTCAGCAAAAGATACCCTCGACTGACGCAAGGCATTAGTTTCTATTTATCCTGCCCAATGATATAAAGAGATCCCAGAAATTGACAAGAAACAGCTGAACACCCAAGAGAAAACGGGCAAAAGACAGATACGTAATAGATAACTGTATAAGTTTTGGAGTTGGGGAAGGCCTTCTGTGACTCAAAATCCAGAAGCCCAAGTTTTAGAAAAGATTGATATACTTGAGTTACACAAGATCTAAATTCTCTGCAGAACACAAAACATCATATGCGAAGCAAAAGACGAATGAAAAACTGAGAAAAACATTGCAAATATACCACAGAAAAGCATAATCACCAATGATATGACGAGCTCCTAGAAATTGACAAGAAACAGCCAAACACCCAATGGGAAACGAGCAAGGGATGAAGAGTTCACAGGGGAAAAGAAACACAAAGGTATACGCTGACGTCTTCCCCCCAAGGCGACCTTACCTCTCTGCGCCTCTCTCTGTCCTCTCCGGTCTCTGGACCAAGGGGCCTAGGCCCCCCGAGGCTCCCACAGACTCTCGAGTCGATCCACTCCCTCTGGGGCATCCCACGGAGGGGGCCAGATTTGTAACAGCTAGGTCTTAAGGTAGCATGAGGGAAGCCATCTTAGGGAAAGGAAGCAATATTGTAACTGTGATCCTGACTCACTAGTCTCTGAGAATACATTCTAGCCTGCACGTAGCCTCGATGATTAAGCACCTCTCGCTTTTGCAAAATACGTGATCTGCTAGTTCTATGGCTTTTGCTTACGTATATCTCCCAGCTGTGATAAGACAATGACTTTGTTCTCTGAGTCCCCCGGGAACACGACGACCTCCAGAAGGAAAAACTCTGTGTTGGTACCCATCACAGATGACAGAAGAAAGAGAGAATGTGGCACCTTGAAGTTCGTCACACCAGATTGGTCAATATCCCTAAACCCCCTCCTTCCCTGCCCATTTCCCCTATATAACCGCCTCAAGACTCTGTATGATTTTAAGATGGTTCTTTAGGACACTAGTCCACCATCTTCCGATTATGCCAGCGAATCGTATGAACTTTCCTTTCTCAACCACCGACTCGTTTGCAATTGATCGGCACTGGATTGCAGCGCGCAGAATGAGCCCCTTTGGCTCGGTTGCAGATGAGCTGGGGGGCCTGGCACACCAGATGGCTCCATGAGACACACACACTCCTGTGCCCCCCCAGTCAGAGAGGGAAGTAAACGCTCCAGTGAAACAGGGCAGCACGGTGTTCAGGGGCTCCTGCTGTCCAGGGCGGGCTGGGATGTCCCCTCCAAAGCAGAGGCAAGTTGCTTCCCCTTTGTGCCCCCGACCACTGCGAAGGAAGCCCAGGGCCCCGTGAGCCTCTTCAGGTTCTGGAAGCAACGCATTCCACACCTGGAAGTACTGCTTGGGCTCATACACCAGGTGTTTGAGCAAAAGACCTTCAGTTTGGAGTTGAGCCCAGAGCACAGAAGGGCTGTGAAGCCCTGCAAGTGCAGTGGGGCAGCCCTGCTGCTTGGGCCACAGGACCCAGCGGCCCCTATCATGTTGGGGACAGGGTGCATGTCAGCCAGGGAAGAGATGCTGTGTGGAGTTTATGGCCAGCCACAGTAGAGGATCACAACTGGGGCCCTCGGGGTTCCAGAACCAGGCCACACCACCTACCGAAGAGACTTCTCCACCTTCTGAAAAGCGAGCCAGGGCTCGCTAGGAGAGACGGGCCTTGGTAGAGATGGACGTTGACCGCGGGACAGTCAGAGACCACGGGCCCCGGACTGTCCATCAGGCCTCCAGGTTGTGACGTCGGGGGTGGGCGGGGCCAGCAGCTGCGGCAGGCCTTCCTAAGGTGCACGTGGCAGATCAGGATAGAGCCTGAGCAGGAGGAGAGGCCTGAGAAAGAGGCACTGGACAACCGACAGACGGAATGACCCTGCCAGCCTTTGTCGCTGGTCACCCCAGGCCTGGCACGATGGGCATGTGAACGGTGGGGCCACGATGGTGGCCACGGAGGCCACACGGGGGCCCCACACTCCTTCCTGGGGACCTCAATCCCGAGCACGAGCACGAGCACGAGCGCGGTGGGGGTGGGGGTGGGAGGGCCCGGCCGTTTTCTCCCTGGCGTCCGGATGCGGGGCTCCTCCGGGGGCCTTCTGTGTTTCTGAACCTCCCTTGACCGGCCTAGCCTTGGTCAGACTGCAGGGGTTCTGAGGCTCTCCCTGCCCACCCCTGCTTCCCCCCTTCTCTATCTTTCAAAGCATTAAGCCCCCCACCCCAGTCAACCGTTTATACTCCTCACTCTGTCTCAGTGACTTCTTCCCAGAGGACCCAACCCTTCCTCACCCTGTGACTCCGACTCCAAAAGTCAACTTTTTCTTTGTTTTTTGTTTTTGAGGAAGATTGGCCCTGTGGTAACATCTGTTGCCAATCTCCCTCTTTTTTGCTTCTTTTTTCTCCCCAAAGCCGCAGTACGTAGTTGTGTATCCTAGTTGTCGAGTTGTGGCTCTTCTATGTGGGACACCGCCTCAGCATGGCTTGATGAGCGGTGAGTAGGTCCGCGCCCAGGAAGGATCCGAATCCGAGAAGCCCGGGCTGCCAAAGCGGAAAGCATGCACTTAACTGCTACACCACCAGGCCGGGCCCCCGAAGTCAACTTTTGACCAAAATCGAACCACCCAATAAAATATGGGCAAAGATCACACAGCTCACAGGAAAGGTAATAAACGTGGTTTTTCACGTACGAAAAGATGTACCACCTAACTATAAAGAGAGAAATGCATACTAAAATGGCACTGAGATATAATTTATAACCTGTGAGTTTGGCAAAACCCCAAGAGCCTGATAATGTTACCGGATACATACCTAGGTTCTTTACCCGCCACACAAGAGGGGCCAGATAAAACTGGAACACCGGGCTTACGGCAAGGAAAGAGTTTTTATTTCGGGTGACGTCAGCCGGGAGACGAGAGCTCTCAGATTTTTCCCATCTCCCCGAAAGATGGGAGGCAACGGGGTTTTAAAGGTTGTGACTGCTTGTAGGGAGGGGGAGCCTGTGGCCTTGCTGGTCTGCGCTTTCCCATCAGCCTGCGTTTGGCCTTGTGAGGCTGCTGGCAGGGAGGAGGACGCCGAGATAAGGGAATCACAGGTGGGTGTCCTTCAACTGTCTCCGCGGTGGATGGTGGATTCTGGTGCCGGGGAGTCAAGGAGTTGGGGTCTGAGAAGCTCTAGCTTCTTGATATTTTCTGGATATCAGTTTTCCTGTAACAAACCTCAAGAACTGGTAATTAGCCCAAACTTCAGTGTGAGCCCAGCTTGAGGCCACCTGGGCTTTTAACAATGTGTAACTTCTATCTGCCTTGTGAAGTTGAGGGATACGAAGGTCTGAAAAACTGGTATTTACAGATGAATGTAACTTAGAGAAGCAGGGAAAGAGGATGGGTGCTTTTGGTTTGAACCTCAGATATGCTGGGTTTAATGTAGGGCAACTGATATCAGGGCCGGCATCAATAACATACTGGGTTGGCCAGGCTGCAGAAACAGGAACCGCTTGAGAACTCTCGGGGTGCTCCCAGAGTCCCTATCCCTGAGCTGTGGCTCCCGAGTCCTCTGGGGCGGCGGTACCAGGGACCGTGAGGGTGCAATACCTTAGCGAAGGCACGAGGCGCCTGGACGAGGCCTGGTGCCGACCGAAGCTTTGCGGGCACAACTGTCTGTGCGAGTTGATCTGAGCAGGCCTGGTGGGGAGGGGGACTGACTGGAGTGAACCAGACTCACGGGAGGCCCATGCGCACGCTAGAAGGCGAACTGAGACCAACGGGAGACGCTCCTTTGCAGGGAACGTAATTGTCTGAGGGTCCAGATACCTGGGAAACCACAAAGTGACCACCGAAGAGCATGGAGCCAAGCAGAGAGGTCTTGGATTGCAGAGGCCCAAAGAGCCACCATCATAAGCACATGCCTGGCGCTGGGTAAGCAAGGTTGACAGATTATCTCATTTAATCCCGATCCATTCACTCATCCATTCCACAAATATTTAGGTGCTGGGTGCTGGTCTGAGTACGGGCGACAGAGCAGTGGAAAAAGCAGTCCGAGTGGGATCTTCTGGTGGCTGGGGGGAGGCAGGGTTACAGACACGGCACATGTATACCATGTCCGGAGGGGGTCGAGAGGTCTGAACCTCCAGCTATAAAATGGGTAAGTTGTGGGGATTTAATGTAATGGCACGGCGACCATAGTCAATCCTATTGTGTTGCATATTAGAAAGTTGCTAAGAGAGTACACTTAAACGTTCTCTTCACGAGGAATCAAAATTTGTAGCTTTGCATGGTGACAGATGGTAACTAGACTCACGGCGGAGATCATTTCGCAGTGGATACTGACATGGAATTGTTATGTTGTACACCTGAAACTAATACGATGTTATATGTCAATGATACCCCCATTAAAAACACCCACAACACCCGCATTTCGATTGCCCAGATAATCTCCTTCTACTCAATTCGATTCACTAAACGTCCTCCATTGGCAAGAAACAAACAAACAAACAAACAGACAGACAGACACGTCAGGGGCTGGCACGCGCTACCGGGCAACTCAAAACCAGGTTGAGGCCCGAGGGGCGCCCCGGGGCCGGGGTCAGGAGGGCGGTTGCTCAAAACAGTCCCCAGGTTGGGTTTTACTGGGACCTGGTTCCAGCGAGGAGATGGAGGTTCAGAGAAGCGACCGGCAGAGACGCTGCTTCTGCCTCGTGGCTGGCATCTCCACCCTCAGAGCTGATCTGTCGGGAAGGTGACTGACTTCCTCAGGCTCCCGCTAACCCTGGCGCGGCGCTGAGAACCAGTGAGAGAGAGATCACGCCTGCCCACGGGAGAGGGGGAAAGCCCCGGCCCGCAGAGTCACAGAGCCTAGAGCCGGGGCACCGTCGGGCAGGGACGTGACGGCGGATGTCACCCGCCCTTAGCAAAACCACCCTGTTGCGGGCCTCGCGCCAGCCGACCCATGTGTGTCCGACCAGCAACCCTTCTCCGCTCCACGGTCGGCTCCCTGCTCTTATGGCTTCCCTCTTGTAGACCCCATCCGTTAGCGGGGCCTGGGCTCCAGGCGCGAGCGGTGTCCTGGGACCGGGTGAGGCCCGCAGGTCGGCTGCCTGCTAGCTGTGTGACACCGGACAGGTTTTCTCAACCTCTCTGGCCTCGGTGGCCACATCTGCGAAAAGAGCTGATAACAGCTTCAACCCGCTCTAGGGTCTCGAGGATGCAAACGGGTTAAAACATACCAGAGGATGCAGCGCAGTGCCCGACGCGCGGCCCCGGTGTGGCCGCGGTGCCTTCCCCGCAGGGCTGACAGAACTGATGAGTCAGTGGGTCTGGGGCCGACCGCCCCAGCCTCACAGACCCTACAGCTCACTACAGGCTTTGCGGAGAACCGAGGGAAGAAACAGACGCCCGCCCGGCGAAGCTGGGGGTCTCAGTCACGGAGGCTGGGGAGGAAGACGGGGCGGAGACCGGCGCACAGTCACGGCGGCCCTTGCCTCCGCGGTAGTTCGCTCCCCGCCCAAGGTCGGGGTCCTGCCTAGAGGCCCCGGGCCGACGCGCCTCTCCCGGATGCACCGCGATGACCCCGCGGCCTTTCTTCCGGAGCGCGCGGACCGCTCTGGTCCCACAGCTCCCTTCCACAGACGCCCTCCCGCCGCCCAGCCCCAGTGCCCCTGCTGCCGTCCGGGAGCCGGGACGTGGGCGGCGGGCTGCGGCGGAGCTCCGAGCGCCGAGGCGCGGAGGCCGGGAGGCCCGGGGCGAAGCGCGACCGCGGTGGCCACGCCCCCGGGCGGCGAAGGGCGGGGCATGCAAAGAGCGCCTCGTCCTCCCGGGAAGGACGGCAGGGAGCCGAGGGGGAGGTGAAAATGGACGGAATGTGGAGGATAAGTGCGGCGGCACCGCGTCTGGAGTCAACCACAGGCTAGGGAGCCAAGGCTGCGGACTGAGCGGGACGCGGCTCACCGTGAGCTGAATATGGGTGACAGGCGGCCGGCGACGGCGAGGCCAGGGTGACAGGCATCGCTTCTCGGCCTTTTGGCTAAGATCAAGTGTAGTATCTGTTCTTATCAGTTTAATATCTGATACGTCCTCTATCCGAGGACAATATATTAAATGGATTTTTGGAGCAGGGAGATGGAATAGGAGCTTGCTCCGTCCACTCCACGCATCGACCTGGTATTGCAGTACCTCCAGGAACGGTGCACCCCCTCGGGGGCAAAAAGCGGTAACACAAATGACAGACTGACTGGTTTGAGATGTTTATCTTCTTTGCAGCTTCCACTTTTTTCCCGCTTGTTCTAGTCGTAGTTGCTCGCTTTCTGTAGAGGACCACACGGAACGTTGTTTCTGTGGGCGAGTCCTTTTCCCACTTAGTTTCGCCTTTTTGTAACGGAGATCTTTTCTCTTTCTTAAGTTCTCGCTCAGGTTATCGGAAGGAGGGAAGCTTTAAGAATACCGGCTGCTGTATATTGCGGGTGGGGTTGGCAACAGGACCTCATCTGTAGGTTAAGTTTATTTTTATTTTTTATTTTATTTTTTTTGTGAGATCAACCCTGAGCTAACATCCACTGCCAATCCTCCTCCTTTTTTTCCCCAAAGCCCCAGTAGATAGGTGTATGTCACAGTTGCACTATCCTTCTAGTTGCTGTATGTGGGTCGTGGCCTCAGCATGGCCAGAGAAGCGGTGCGTCGGGGCGCGCCCGGGATCCGGGCCTGGGCCGCCAGTAGCGGAGCGCGTGCACTTAACCGCTAAGCCGCGGGGCCGGCCCTGTAGGCTAAGTTTAAAGCTAAATTTCTTTCTACTCTTCAAATGCTGAGAGAGAGAGAGAGAGCTTGTGTCTGGCTCCCTTGGTAGTGACGTCTGCGTACCAGGCTCCATCTTTCCCCTACCCTGTCCTGAAATCGCTGATCTAAGCACCTGACACACCCGGGCTGCCATCCCACACAGCCATGCACAGGAGGGAGAGCGTTTTGCGCTTTGTCCCACGCAGCCGCAAGGCTGGAAGCCCCGTAGGCAGGCTCTCGAGTCCCTGAGGGGAGCATCTAAGACATCCCTTCCACACGGGGCTGTACCTGTTCGCCGTCAGGTGTCCGCTGACCTGTGTGCAGCCACCAGGACCAGTCCCATCATTCTCTATCCCAGGAGATGAAAGCCCAGGTCTCCCCGTTCATCTCGCACGCCCTTTTCTCTTATCTGCGCGCCCCCCCACCCCCGCATGTAGTATCTGTTCTTATCGGTTTAATATCTGATATGTCCCCCCCTCCCCCGAACGCGCGCGCGCGCGCACACACACACAATCTCCTGAAAACTCTCTCAGTCGTCTGTCAAATCTCCCATATATCTTTGGCCTCTTCTCTTGAGTGTTTTCTTCATATGCCTGCTTTCCCTCGCCCTCCGCCCCTGAGGTTGGCCCAGGCCGACAGCTTGGTGACAGTTTCTGATAGAAACACATAAAGCGACGCGCTTGTGGATAGGTGAGCACCACCTCCAGTTTAGGTGATTTGAATCCAGTTCCTTCCGGCAGCCCTAAAATCGCTCTGCCAGATCCCTACCGCCCAGAACAGATTACAGGCAGATGAGGTCATATCTACAAAGGTCTTCCCTGAGGGGGAAGGAAAATTCGTTCTTCTAGACCTATGGCAGTCTTGATCCACTTTGGCAGCACGTCGGGATCTCCTGGGGGCTCGTTTAAATCATGCTGATGTCCCAGCACCACCGCAAGGCAATGGGATTCGAATCTCTGGGGTGGTGCCCGAAGGCCGGTGGACTTCAAAGCTCGCTCTGTGTTTCGGGTGTCGGGTGCACAGTGTGCCTCCAGAAGCACTCCTTAGAGCGTCCGGGGAAGACGCTGCTGCTGGTCAATTTATTCTGAAACAACGAATTCTCCGTGACAGTGAAAGTGTTCGATGCGCTCCTGCAAATCCAGTCATGAATCGGTTTATGACAATGCCAGACTGGCTTCGTGTTCAACACACCGAAGGCCCTGGGCAAACAGCGTAGGAATGAGGACATGACGAATTCCCTGGTTCTGTCTCGGCGCAACCTAGCGGGGAGGCCTTTGGACTGGTCTCGGAATACGCTGAGAGCAAGTCCTGTAGCTTCTGTGTTGTGCTGCACCCTGCGGAACCAGATGGAGCCCTCCCCACCCCACCCCCCATCCCAAATTTGTTTTGGAGGCTGAGACCGATGTCACCACGTGCGGAGGGTACCAAAGGGTTTATAACTCACACGATGAGGCTTTCGGGGGAGAGCAGGGTGGCTCCCAGGCGCATTCGAAAACCAAGGGAAGGAGACTGGGTTTGTGTTTTGTGTTTTTTCTTTGTTAATTTTTTTTTTTTTGTGAGGAAGATTGGCCCTGAGCTAACATCTATTGCCAGTCTTCCTCTTTTTTGCTTGAGGAAGATTGGCTCCAAGCTAACACTGTAAGTGAGCATAAGTGAGGCCATCTTGTTACACTAAATGGCTCCAGCCCCTCCTCTGTGTGACTACTCGCTGCTCTGCCCGTACTCCAAAAAATTCACATGCTCTCTTGATTTGTGGCCTCCGCTTACGTATGTACTCCCCAGTAGCTTGATAAATTAAAAACTTTGTTCTATGCGTTTCTCTCCAGGAACAGGCTAACCACAGGAGGGAAACACACCTACAAGGTATCCATCACAGCTGACAGAAGAATGGAACAATGCGATGCCTGGCGCCCATCTGTTATGAGAGGTTCGGGGATTCGATCGGAGACGTAAAAGAAACTTCCCACTCCAAACAAATGGACCGAAGGTATATTTTATTATATAGAGGAGAATAAGGGCGATAGTCCGCAAACAGATCCGAATAGACCAAATGATAAGAGGGAAAAACACCAGCTCGATCGGAAACGGAAACACCAGATCGGCTGAGATAGCGGCAGATTCGAATAGGTCATATAGTAAGAGGGAAAAACATCAGATCGATCGGAAAGGGAAACACCAGATCGACTGAAGGGAAATGACACAAATCAACCGGAAAGAGAAACACCAGGTTGACCGAAAAGAGAACACATCAGATCGGTTACTCACAACATCCATGCCCCACTGCCGGGAGAGTCCCGTCAGTTGACACGGCTGGGCAGGAATCACACGTCCTGGGCAAGGCGTCCCTTCCACAGGTGAGACTCTCATCAGGCCTCGGTTTCCAGCAGTTCATATAAGCAGTTACAGAGTTTACAGAGCAAGCATTCAATGTTCCCATGCGCAAATGGTTATCAGTGGCGTACGTGCACTGAGCCTCCTGGCTAGCGTCCCAGCCCAGCAGTTGTGTACCTGCCTTGTTTTCCCTGGTTATCATCCCAGCCCGGCACAGATGGCCAGTCTGCCCCAGGCCATGACGCCCAAAGGACCTTGAAATTCTTACAAATTGCAACTATCTCCGTGGGAGAAAGGCCAGTTCCCACCACACAGACAGCAGCTTTCTATTTCTTTGTGTGCTGCTGGCTGTAGGTTAATGGAACGGCCCAACGTGGCTGCACTCGTGTCAAGACACCATCACGCCTGAAGACCAACACCGCTGGACCCCCTCCTCACTGCCCGTTTTCCCTATATAACTGCCTCAAGATTCTGTAACCTTTGAAGATGGGTCTTTGAGACATTAGTCACCTGTCTTCCAATGTGCCGGCTAATCTAATTAAACTTCGTTTCTCGATCTCTAACTCATTGTGATTAATTGGCTCAAATCGGGGCGAGCAGAGCGATCCCGTTGCTCGGTATCAACATCTGTGCCCATCGTCCTCCGTTTTGTACGTGGGACACCGAGAAAGCATGGCTTGGTTAATGGTGCGCCAGTCCGTGCCCGGGATTCGAACCTACGAGCCGGGCCGCCAAAGCAGAGCTTGCAAACTTAACCGCTACGCCACCGGGCCGGCCCTGGGTTGATGTTTTTATGGTGGTGAGCGGAGGGCCTGGGGTAAGGCTTTCATATCTGCTTGCCCAGCCACAGGGCAGGAGAGGAAGAGGAAGTGGAGCAGTGAGGCTCGAAAGCTGACAGCCATCACACATCAAAATGAAGTCAGACTATTATACGCTGCTTTCTCCTCTATGAAACGGGGGCGGAAAGCCACCTTCCATGGGCAGCGTACAGATGAAAGGGGACCTTCCGTGACCCTGCCCTACACGGCGGGCAGTCAACAAACATCCACGGGATTCGAGTCTGATGGCCAACCGGCAGCCTCTTGGCTTCTGCAGACAATGGTTCACCAACTGAACTGCCTCGATCTGATCTAAGGAGGGCTCCAGCTGGGGCCAGGCTGGGGCAAGGCAGGGGTGCCGGCTCCCTTGAGAAGCTGAACCAGCTGGCCGAGTCTGGGATGTGAATGAGTCTGTGCGGGGACCGGCCCGGGGGTGGGGATTGATCACGGTAGGAAAGAGCCCACGAGAAGCAAGCGTCCCCGGGGGCAGTTCCGAGGCCCAGATCATAACGTGAAGGTGGCTTGGGCTGGTCAGCGGACTGCAAACCGGTCCCCTCATTTGCCCACGCTCTTGCCTCAGGCTCCAATGCCCAGGTTCCCCCCTCATGTCAACATGCCCCCTCGGCCCCCCCATCGAAATTCTGACTTGTCCTGTAAGCCCTCCCGGATGTCGGGAAGGCCTTCCTGATTCAGCTGGCTTCCTGATCCGCCCCACTTTCTCATTCATCGGGTGTGTGTCGCATGCTCCCGCCGGTAGGGTCACAGAGCCAAATGGGAGAAGCCTTGGGCCTCAAGGGGGTCACGGCTAGGTGGGAGCCACAACCATTTGTTCATCTCCCGAGGTCCGCTCGTCCTCATCAAACTCGTGTTCTGGCCATTTGGGCAGGTGTCGTGGTCCCGGTCCTGGGCTGGACGCTCCCCAGAGTCAGGAGCAGTGTCTGGCCCATCTCTACTCCCAGGAGCAAGCGCAGGCCCTGGCAGGTCAAGTCACAGGTGATTGTTGACCATTCGTTAAGTTGGAACTGGTGGTGATGGCAGGAGGCCCAGAGTCCTGTGGGGTCAGACCCCGGACCCGAGCTCAGACACTCGCAGCTGTGTCTTCCAGGGCAAATCCATTTCCCCAGGGTAAAGACAGGAGCTTTATCAGTCGGCCTCCCGTTCGGTGCGAGGGTCCGTCCACTCGGTAGTGCCTGTCACCTCCGGAACCGGCATCCCTTCTCCTGAGGGAAGGATCATCCATAGACATGCCCCCCCCCCCCCCACTTGACCGTGAACGCCTAGGGGACAGGAATCGGATCACAGCCGCCTCTCAGTGTCGGGCTCTGTCTGATGGGGGCACAGCCGTCATCCGCATGGAAGGGACGGGTCAGTCCGTGGGTGGACTCACAGAATCAGAGGTGGTTAGGTCAGCGTGTTCTGGTACTTTTTAAAGAAATATGCAGGAATATCACAAAAATGTGCGTGTGACACAGTTTAGAATTAAAGGTGGCACCTCAGATGTGTGCAGGAGAAATTGACTCATTTACACTGTACTCCAGAGGAAATACCAAATGGCTCAAAGACTTAGATGTTGAGAAAGAGGAAGAAAAAGACCTACAGGAAGATTTAGGAAATTATTTTATGACGTCTCGGTGAAGTTCTTTCTAACTTTGACTCAAAATCTGAAAGCGATTTTTAACAAATTGATAAATATGATGATATAAAAATAACTTTGGATGGAACCTTAAGCAAATGGAATCATCATCTTAAGCAAAGCCAAAAGACAGATATCGAACAAGAGAAAATATTCACCGCTTCTTACATTACGTACAAAGGGCCAGCCCCCTTAATACGCAAATTGCAGACCCAAGCCCTTATGATGGAGCCCAACGGACAGCCCAGCAAGAGAAGGGCGAAGTCCCCGAACAGGGAGTCCACAGAGAGAAAACAAGCGTGGCTCTCCGGCACGGCACGGGAGAGGACGCTCAGCCTCACCGGTGATTGGGGAACTGCCAATCAAAACTACGCCGAGGCACCATTTCACCTATAAGATCGACCCCTTCCGCTGCCCCCCACCCATGCCAGTGAAAGTAATCCAGGACATCCCTTTCTCAGGACGAAACCACCCGGGGACCCGGACTAGTATTGGGCGGATGACGGCCCGAAGAACCCGGACGCGAGCAGAGAGGTCCTGAGGAGGGAGGGGCGGGGCCGGGGGTGGCTGAAGAGCGGTCATCGTCGCGGCGTGTCGGGCACTGGCTGAGCGAGTCGCGGGCACGATCTCATTCATTGAACGGTTGCTGGGTGTGCAGTTCGTGCGGGGGAAAGAGCAGTGGACGGAAGCAAGTTCCTGCTTTCGGGGGCTCCCGGAAGGCCCGGGAGCTGCCACCGTGCCAGCTCCTCCTTCCCGGTCCCCGGCAGCCGCCCCTCCTCCCCGGTCTCTGCGCCCCTCGTACCGGCCAGGAGGCGGCCCCCAGTTGGGCGAGGGCTCCCCGCGCGCAGAGGCGGCCCGGAGGGTGGAGTCGGCCCGCGGGAGCCGCGTCTCCTCTGGGGACACAAGGCGGGGCATGCAGATCAGAAGTGACTGTTTAGCGCGCGAACGACGGAACCACCAGGGATTTAGAATTTCTCCTTAAAAATGTAGAGAATGAAAAATCCACACCAGAGCCGACTGTCCGGCGACTCCCACCGTACTGTCAAAGCAGCCAAAGAAGCGAGGCCGGGACTGAGCGGGACGCGGCTCACCGTGAGCTGAATATGGGTGACAGGCGGCCGGCGACGGCGAGGCTAGAGTGGCAAGTATCGCTTCTCGGCCTTTTGGCTAAGATCAAGTGTAGTATCTGTTCTTATCAGTTTAATATCTGCTACGTCCTCTATCCGAGGACAATATATTAAATGGGTTTTTGGAGCAGGGAGATGGAATAGGAGCTTGCTCCGTCCACTCCACGCATCGGCCTGGTATTGCAGTACCTCCAGGAACGGTGCACTCCTCCCGTAACAACGGTCGCAAAAAGCAGACTATGGTGTTTCGTTCTTCGTTTTCCTTTCACTCTCCATGTTAGCGTGCTGGCTTCTGTTTCTCGTCTTCTCGTGCTTTCCTGCAAGCTGCTTATCGTTCTCAGCTTTTCCAGCGTGTTTTCTTCTCTTCTGACGAGGCTTCGCGTGCCTCTACGGCTCGCGGCTGCTCTCCCTGGCTCCGTCCTGGATTGTCCCTTTAGGTTGGGCCTCGCCTGGCGTTGACCTTGGTCTTCGTTAATCGCTTGACGGGCAAGGGTCTCCATTAGCACCTTACGCTGGGTGCTGGTGACTGCCGAGAGGTTTTCACTGCGTGAGCTCCTGTAATCGCATCAGCCCCAGATCCAGAAAGCGCTATCATCCGGTTTCACCGAGGCGGCGTCACCGGGTAACACACTGAAGTCAGTGGCAGGGCCGAGGCTGTAGCTGGCGCCCAGGCTCCACGCCCTTACAGTACCATTCAAGCCCCGCCCCTCACGAGCTGTGTACCCCTTTAATGGTCGCCGCTGCAGTCCTGCTCTCTGGGGTAACCCTATGCCCGTCTGTCACGAGAAGCCTGGGCCTCCCAGCTCTTCCCCTTTCCCAGTCTCTTACCCCATAAGGCTCTCGGCATCCTCTCCGACCTCTTCTCCAACCCCCTCCGATTCCTGAAACCTTGTTCTTCCGACCATGACCCCTATTCTCAGTCTCCCTTCACTTCTCGCTCTAACCTTCCCCTGAGGATGTGCATTCCTGGAGCCTACTCGCAGGGTGGCTCTTTCCTCTCTCCACCCCTCATTCCCCAGGGCCTTGCTTCACGTTGTCCCTTAGAGACCACCCTCCCTCTTCCCTAACTGCACCCCCCCCCCAGCTTTGAATCGCACACCACCGGACTATACCACCCACTACCTCTCCTTGTTCCTGTCTTCTGTCCAGCCGAGGGTCACTCCCTTGAAGATTTTAGCTCCTGGTTCCCTGTCTCTCTCCAACACACTCCTGCCATCATTCTCCGTGTTCTCCACAGCCACACAGATGATCCTGCCAAACCCCTGGCCTCTCACTTCGTTGACCTCAGCTCTACCTGGAGCCACTCATTCTCCCCGCCCACCTGAGATCTTCTCATTACCAATGGCTATAACTCTGTCCACCTCCAGCATCGCACTCTCCAATCACCTTCCCTCCCTCTGCTACCCTTTGGTACCTGCCACCTTTCGCTATCCCGTCTCCCTCATCCCCATCCCCCAATGTCGCTGCATCCCCGTTGACCTAGATGAATTTCCTTTCAGGTACCGTCAGCTCCCTTGCCTCGATCCTGCTCTGTCATGCTCGAGTTGCCAACCTCCACCTCTCTAATTGTGCTGGGCCGCACCTGTGCCGCTGAATGTAGCTGGCCCGAAAACATACAACCAGGCCGATCGGGCTCACCTTAACTCCCAGTGTGCCGGGGGAAAACAGACAACATTTGCTATCTGGGTTCCAACGGGCCCTTACGCGAGAAGGGCCCATTGTTTTCTAAGTCTCTTTGTGAATAACTTCTAGAAGTGAAAATAAAGGATAGTGGGAGACGACTTTATTACAAATTGACATAAGCATTGAAACATAGCAAACCCACATTTTCCCCTCATATTTTCCAGGTTTTGAAGGTCTACATACCGGAATCCGGCAACACCCTCCAAGTGCCGCGTACTTACTGCTCACTGACGGTCAGGCCCAGCCTGTGAAATACTGCTTCCTGATTTCAAATGCATCTCTAATAGGTTCTGGCTCACCCCTCCTGCTGCTGCTTCTTGCGCTTGCATCGTCAAAACACAACAGTTGGAGAAGTTTTTTTATAACCCTTGATAGCCCGTAGTTTTCTTGAATTGCAAATTCTGGGGTTTGAGCAACTTCATCTAGGATACTGCCATTTGAAGACATGCAGTCTGAGATTTCACTTATATATAATCCTTTTCCCCACCCTCATTAGAGTCCAGTCCTTTGCTTTCATCTTCTGATTCGTCTAATAGTCTAATAACTCGTCTGACAGAAACGTGCTCCTCTGTTAATTTTCTTTCCTTTGCCGTTATGGCCGGGGTGGGGGGCGGGGGAGTAGGGGGGAGGATTTCCGAATTCTCCACTGTGTTCAACGAAAGCAAAAATCAGACTTCAGAGATGGTGTCTCCCGTCTGCTTGTTTACCTTCTTGAAAGATGATTTGATCGATACTTTTTTATAGCAACACAAGACGAAACCTGAAGGCTCGTGCCATAGTGACGCCTTATTTCACTGTCGCATCAGCCCTGTAAGGGACTCCTTCATTCCTCCACTTATTTCCTTATCCTTGTAGACTTTTTCATCATAGTTGGGGATCGATGAATAAGTGCAGAAAAAAAACATTCCTAGGATGATGAGACAGCAAATTTTTTCAAGATACGGGGAAAATAAGATCGCTAAGATCCCGTGATGCGTCTTAGATTTTTCGAGAGACAGAAGCTGGCCTGCCACCCACAGCGAGGCGTGGCGGTCTCGTGTTGAACGTACACGATTTCACCGAGGGTCACCATCAGACAGGGCCACTCTGTGACCGTGATGGATCAAGACAGAAACAAGACCGCTTCGAAGTCACGTCCAAACTCGGACAAAAAAGGAGACTGTATTGTCCAAACAACAAAAGTCACCAGACAGCCCCTATTCTTGATAGGCTAAGATGAGTAACTGCTGCTACTTCACCAGTTACAGCTTTGGCCTCGGCTCTGTTCTTCCCTCCTTCTGGATGAGATTTATTCAGCTACCCAATCACAGAATTACCCCGACTTCCTGAGAACATCGGTAGGGGAGGAAAGAAATCTTTTTCCTTCTACCCTTCTGGGTTCTCCATGGCTGGGGCTTTGTAACCAAAGACAGATTAACAAGAGAAAAATAAACAGACGTTTATCAGCATGTATGTCTTGTACGTACGTACACGGGAGAAACTCTGGGATGAGTAACTCAAAGGGGTGGCTAGAACTTGGGCTTATATAGCTGATAAAAGAAAGGGATAAGAATGAGGGTGCCGCTTACCATGACCACCTCAAGGCTGAACTATGGGCAGAAATAAAAAATTACATTTTAACCTTCACTGTCACCAGATGGCCGGTGAACAATGCAGTAGATTTCCCCTGCAGTTAGAACATTTAGAAGGCCCCGGGCACAAGATAAACTGTAGCTGGAAAGGGCGACCGGTCAGAACCGGACTCAGCCTTAAGCTTGCGTTCTCTGCACTTTTTGCCTTTAAAACCAGGCCAGCCCAAGACCGAGGGGGCCACTCACCTGTCAACTTGCAGGTTGAGGTGTACTTCCGTGGTTTGCAAACCTTTAATAAAGCCTCTCTTGTCTTTAAAACTTATCTTTGCCTCGTCAAGCTGCTCATTTCAGTTAACATAGCCTCTTGAAACAAAACAAAGAAACAAACAAAAAAAAAACCAGCTGATTTCCAGAGAAGTGATAAGACGAAGGGAAAGGCCTTTGAGTTTCTGGGGTGGCAAACTGTGGAAAGGTAAATCTGTGGGGGAATAATGGAAGATAAGGGCTAGTCAGCAAAGTTTGTTGTGCAGAGCCCTCCGGTGCCAGTCTCTGGGCTGATAAGGCTCAGGGTCGTCGGTGATTAACTTCTGTACAAATTGATGTCCTGCTTTTAGGCAAATAGGGGGAGGGCAGAGAGCTTTTCTCCTGTCTGCTTCAGCTCAAAATAATCCTTATGCCAAAGTGGCATGTTTCGGGGGGTGGCAAATCCTGCTACCCTTCACATCCCGTCCAGAGGAAGGGCTCACTTCCTTAAACTCTCCCCAAACCCCCTAACACAGGCCCACGTCCTATATCTAATAAGCCATTCCCGACACCCTCTTACTGAGACGGCCCACGGTTCCCCACGGTGTGCGTCCTCTCTCGTTTTGCAACAAGAAATAAACCCAACTCGTCTCACCATGGGTGTGTTCCTGGTGGCCTCTGGCTGGATGGTGTAGACATGCTACTAGGAGGGCCCGCCAATGGACCCATAAGGTTATTTCAAGATGGAATGAGTTTTATTCTGTTTAAAAAGCAAAGCAAAGCAAAGTTTTCTCCTTTTTTGTTGGAAGACCTATAAAAGAGGATAGAAGTCATGCAATATCAATATTTACAAACAGAACCACTCAGAAAAGAAACTTAACAAAAGAGAGAGCGAGAGAGAGAAAAGGTTGTTGATCTCATCTCTTAAAAACGCTCCTGGGCTGGCCAGCTGGCGTAACGGTAAAGTTCCCGCGTTCTGCTTCAGCAGCCCGGGAACCTACCCGCCGCTCATCAAGCCATGCTGAGGCGGCGTCCCACGTAGAAGAGCGACAACTCTACAACTGTGATACACAACTATGTACTGGGGCTTTGGGGAGGAAAAAGAAAAAAGAGGAGGATTGGCAAGAGATGTTAGCGCAGGGCCAATCTTCCTCAAAAACAAAAACAAAAACAAAACTGAAGAGGAATTAAAAAGAGAAAAAAGAAACCTCCTAGGGTAAGACAGGTGGGTAAAAGCACAGAGGGACAGATATATACGTATCTGCATCTGTATATGCGCACGTGTATGTAACACACAACAGTAAGATGATGTTAGGTGGTGGGTGTTCACTGTAAAATTGTTTCGACGTAGCTGTGTTGATACCGAGCAAGGGCCTGGCCTGCTCACCACAAGATAAAAGGCCAAGCGGGCAGTGGTAGAGAAAGAACTTTAATAAGCTAGAAGCTAGCATATCGGAAGATGGTGGACTATGTCCTCAAAAACTCATCTTCAAGGGAAACTGATCTGGAATTGACTCACACAGGCAAACGGGGTTGGGGCGGGGGCTCAGAAACGTCGGGTGATGGGTGACTGCAGAGCGTCGGGCGCTTCCCCACAGCAGATCTGCTGAACGCAACATTCCTGAGGACTCTGAGAAAACCTCAGTTACTTCTTTGTCTGGGACAGAAGGAACACTTTGGGCAGAGGACATAAATTTTCTGCTAACAAGTTAGTCTTTCTACCGGTCACAGATTAGTTTGCCTCCATGCAGTTCTAAGCGTTTTTCCAAAGCACGTTGTGAGAATAAGATGGGGAGGGGAGCATACGGCCTTGGGGGCTGAAGTTCTAAGAGTCCTTTGCTCAGGGGTTGATACAGGCTCAAGACAAGGTTGACATGAGGGAAGCCATTGTAGAAAAGAAACTCAATTGTAACTTTGAATGGCCTCTGACAAACTAACCCTTCTGGATCTGCACCCTCCAGGAGATGTAACTGCTCTGTAGATTTCACCACCCCTGCTTGTGCATGTACCTCCCAGCTGCGATAAGACCATAACTTTGTTCTTTTGAGTTCCTTAGGAATGTGATGACCCCCCCCAACAGAGAATCTGTGCTAATAGCCATCATCAATGAAAACGGAAAGATCTGGTGTGGCGACTCCCAGTCTGTAACACCAGAAGGTCAACGTTCCTAACCCCCTCCCCAACAACCCACCAGCCTATTATAACTGCTGTAAGACTTGGTGCCCTTTAAGATGGTTTTTTTCAGACATTAGTCGGCCATCTTCCCTCTTGCTAGCAAGCTGTAATAAAAAAAGTCCTTTTTCTCCTACCACCTTGCCTCTTGACTATTGGCATGTCTCGTGGCGAGCAGAAGGCCCCACGTTGGGCGAGAACAATTTGGCGACCCAGATGGGACGATCAGTCCTGCTCGTGCCGCGCCGACCTCAGACGGGCAACCTGTTGGGTAAGTCCCTAGCGGGCGCCGAGGCTCTCTTTGTCTCGGGGAACTGCCCTACCTGCTTTCCTGTACCGACACCGGCTGCCTCCTAACGCTGATTGTGGTAGGAAGAGAAACGGCTAAATCTGGTGAGTCGACGGGACCAATCTGGAATAGAGTAAGTCACCTGAGGACGCTCATGAACTCTCTTCCCCTCCATCTGGGCTCCTTCCGTTTTCGGGAGGGCCGTCTGGGGTCCTTCCACTTACGGCAGGGCCATCTGGGTTCCAATGGGACCATCTAGGCGTGCACTCGGAGTGGGAACAGTTGCAGGACTTTGTACCCTGAATCTGGGAACTACTGCGCTGGAGTCTGGTTTTTCTGTGTCTGTGTCCACGTCTGTGTTGGTAAATAGTTGAAAATTGGCTGTTTGGGGACTGAGTTTATTGGTGATCATAACAAACTCTCTTTAGAAATTACCCTGTTTGTTATGGCCACGTTGGGAAAAGCCCCTAAAATGGAGATAACCGTAAACAGCTGGCAAGGGTAACCCTGGATAATTTAAAGTTACAGTGGCCACTTTGGGCTCCTTTTGAGCTTTCGAATGGAGAAAGAAATCTTTAAAGAGTCGAAGGCTCCACCCCTGGGAGCTCTCCTCTGGTTTCCCGGCCTGATCACCCCGGAGACCCCAAGAGAGGTGCCCTCTCTTGACGGTTCTGGTTTCTGTTCATCTGTTTGGGCACCTGGAGTGATTCCAGGTTGGCCCGTGGGTCAGTCCTTTTGACGGAAAAGGTTGCAGTTTCTGGTTTCGGAGTGTCCGCGCTCCACCCCTGGGAGCTCTCCTCTGGCTTTTGGGGACCTGGAGTGAGTCCAGGTTGGCTCTGGTCATTTGACTGAAATCTGGAAGCCTGTTTTGTCTCCTGTCAAGAACGCGTTGAGTATTTTAGGTGCCTACTGAGTCAGTTATGGGGACAGGATATCTGTAATTTATTCTGTAAACTGTCCTGCCAGGGTTATGTGCCCCAGCACAGGAACTGTTGTTTGCGTGACCCTTATCTTGACAGCTCTTGGGAAGAAGCCGTTAGGGCGAGGCCTGATCACCTCTTTCCCTTCTTTGTCTGTTTCGTTTGTCACCTCCTCTGTTGTCACCAAGTCGAGATTAAGTTCAGGCTGGACCTGAGCAGAACCTGGACCTTCTGGAAAATTGAAAACTTGAAAAACTTTCTGCCAGGGATTTAACTCTCAACCCTGGCATTGGGATCCCCGGCCCCCAGCCCGCTCCAGGCTTTTGCCTCTTGCTTTCCTGGCTTGCTTTGTGCCGGCTCAGGGACCAAGTGCCCGGGCTGAATGGGACTTGACTAAATCTTATAGCTATATTGATGCCCGCAGTTGGGTTCTGCACCCTTCTCCGGGCCCCTGTCAGTGGGATACCGGCTTTACCGCCATGGGGAGTGCCTTAAGCATCCCTGGAGACTCACCCCTCGGGTGCATTTTAACTGATTGGAAACCATTTCTATTGGATGGGTTATGCCCCAGAAACTTCATCTTGGGGAAAACTTGAGTGGTGTCTCTTCGCCTTTGTGATGAAGTTGGACAGGCAGATCAACCTATAATGTCATTTCAGTTACAACCCAATTTCTGAGAAATTAAGAGCAATCGTCCTTAAAAAAAATCCTTGTAAGACTGGAAAAGCAGCTCTAGAGGCAGTCCAGATTCCACCCGGTTCCTTTATCGGGGAAAGGATTATCGCCTCGCCTCCCTGGGAGGTGTCATCTAGTTATCACCAATTCCTAAGACTGAAGGAAAAAAAAGAGTAAAAAGGCCAAAAACGGGCACAGGGGCGCGCCTGGCCAAAAATCTAGCATCTCGAGGGTCTTCTCCACAAATACTAGTAAAAAGGCTTAAAACGAAATTTGGATTCGTAACTAGGGAGCTTTGTATCACTGTACCTGAATCATGGCAGTAATTTTAAAACCATAGCTGGGGAAACTCTGTGTATCTGTGTCTATATGTATGTTACATATGTGTGATATTTTACCTCCGGACGGAATGGTTAAAATTAAGAGCTCTGTTCAATTGGCTTAAAGTAAGTGCTCACATAAATTCTAAATGTAATAGAAATTAACTCAAATGTCTTTCAAGTTAACATGATATAAATTAATCTTTGGTAAATAAAAGCTGGTTTAAGTCTGTTGGTTTGATTGACAATTGTTGATAGATGAAAATAAGTGAGAGTTTTTGGGTACAATAATTATGTTTTATGGTCTGTATACTTGGAAAAAACAGCTTCCAAATTCTTTTTGGTAACTTGAAACTTTAGAGCTTTTGCTAAATTAATGATAAAAGTTCCTTGAGTATCTGGGTCATTTTCAAATAAGATAAAATACTGAAACATTACTGGTAAACATACCTAAGTTTATCTACTTTTGGCTTATTACAGAAAAACTAAAAGGTATTTTGGGTCTATTAGTAAACACGTCTTGTGTTTTATTGAAAGATTGTACTATAAAGTGACATGTTTCCAGAAATTATGAAAAGTATTTGCCAATAATTTGCCAAGAAATAAACTTGCCAAGCCATAGAATGTTAATATAAAAGAAAGTTTATAACTGCTTCCTTAGTTTTTACTTAGAAGTCAAAGTCTATAAGGGTTAAAAAAAATTCTAACTAATATATGTGATTAATTTTTTTTTTCCCCCCAAAGCCCCAGCAGATAGTCGTATGTCATAGTTGCACATCCTTCTAGTTGCTGTATGTGGGACGTGGCCTCAGCATGGCCGGAGAAGCGGTGCGTCGGTGCGCGCCCGGGATCGAACCCGGGCCGCCAGCAGCGGAGCGCGCACACTTAGCCGCTAAGCCACGGGGCCGGCCCAATATATGTGATTAAAGTTACTAAAAATTAATAAGGAGAACAGCTCTGTATACAAGGAAAGTGAGATGTATATTTTCCAGAAAAAAAGGTACAAAGAATGGAATGGTTGGTTAAGAAAGATAAATTTGTCCCAAAGTACTAGAAGGGAAGAAAGAAAGGCATGGGACAAATTCTGAATGTAAAAAGCAAGTTATAGAAGGTTTGTGGAAGAGGAATTCTGGAAAAAGTTTTATGCATGGTCAAGTTGGCTGGGATTAAAGTAAATCCAATTAAGTAAATGAGTTTTAATGTCAAAAGTAAGCTGGTAGAAAATTGAAATTTGGTCTTCTTTCTCTTAAAAGGATAATTTTCTTGAACTTGATAAAGAGGTTATAAAAGGATTTTTCTTTACCTTTGAGTAAGTCTACCTAAAAGACAGAAAAAACTGTTAAAATAATCTCCTATGTTCAAAAGACTGAGGTCTCTCCGTTAAGGTTTTTTGGACTGTTAATGCTCTGTTTGCCCTTGACTGTTTATATTGTTGACAAGCTCCCCAAAATTCATATCTTAAATAGTCTTTTTTTGACTTTTTTTCTTTGAGAATTGTCAAAGGGCCCTGGGACTTCTCAAAGAAGTTTGCTCTCTTCCTATAAGGAGGAAGATACTAAACTTATTAGGCTTATTTGATATGTTAAATTACATGGGAAGCATTGTCAAATAAGTGCTTAGGTGGTATTATGTGGGTGAATGATATCGATGTAGGTGTTTTGAAACTGTATAAGGTTGCTGAAATTCTGATCTGTCCTGGTTATCAGTCTGGTTCTGGTTACTATTTTAAAGTATTGTAGGTCACAAAATTGACCAAATTTCTCTGTCAGTTGCCATTTTAGGGTCTTGCTGTTTACAGACAGTTATTGTTGCTTTGCTCTGATGCTTTTGAAAAATATATTTCATCTTCAGAGAAATTCGTGGAAGGGACTCTGACATTTACTCCGGAGTACAGGCTTCTGATAAACTTGCAGATCATAAACCTGAACTGGGTAAGAAATAACAGAACTGGGCCGGCCCCGTGGCTTAGCGGTTCAGTGCTCGCGCTCTGCTATTGGCGGCCCGGGTTCAGATCCCGGGCGCGCACTGACGCACCACTTGTCCGGCCATGCTGAGGCCGCGTCCCACATACAGCAACTAGAAGGATGTGCAACTATGACATACAACTATCTACTGGGGCTTTGGGGAAAGGAAAAAAAAAAAAAGGAGGAGGAGGATTGGCAATAGACGTTAGCTCAGAGCTGGTCTTCCTCAGCAAAGAAAAGAGGAGGATTAGCGTGGATGTTAGCTCACGGCTGATCTTCCTCACACACACACAAAAGAAATAACAGAACTATAACAGGGAAACTGCTGACTTCATGAAATTGCTAACAGAAGATTAAGATCAAGAATCAAGTACACTGGACTGAGTGAACTGATAGGGATGATTATAATTTTTATGACTTTTGTTTGAAATATTGCTGATTTTTTTTAATGTTCTGTTTTTTCAGATTTAAGGAAACTTTTTGTCTTTTCTCCTGAGCTAGCTATGACTTATAGCAATTTGGTAAATTATAGCTTTGTAAGCAGAATTGAAACACTTATCTTTTTCTTCCTACCTGATCCCTCCAGGATTTGGAAACTCTTAGTGAGTGAATATTGTTTTCATGGTAATATAGTTATTTGCATAGGTTCAATAGGACTCTGTTCTCCTTATAGCAGGACACAATTGGAAACATTGGTTATATTAAGAAAGCTTTGACTGGAATGTTACAAGACAGCTTTTGAGAGACAAAAGATCGGACAAAAGATGGAATAAAGCCACTTGGAAACATTGGCCTGGTACCTTGCTTACAATCTGGTACAGCGTTCACAGCAACCTTACGGATAGGTAAAGAAGGTGACTTATCTGGCAGGTGCCTGGAACCTTGAAATATTTGGGGAACCTCAAAAAGAGAGGAATTCACCCAAATCTGTAGGTATTGCAGGCGAAGTCTGATGACAAAATCCTTGGCTTGGCTTTCCTGGCCTTGAGAGGCCTTTGAAGTTCAATCTGAGATTCCTTATAAAGCAGATTTAAAAGGGCCTATATGATCAATGGCTATTCTCGCTGTACTTATGTAAATAATTGGGCCAAGTTTATTGAAACTAAACCTATTTTGCAAACTAGTTAGCTTTAATTTGGCTATCTTTTACAAAGAACGAGGGTGATTTTAGAGGGGAAAATATATGTTTCAATAGAAACTATAGTACATATTCATGGATATTAGGTTCTAGTTCTGATAATTGTCTTTGAGGTTTCTGTTTTATATCTGTTAACTGGACTGGATCCTGAATTCTTCTAGTCTCCTGAAATATCTGGCTACAAATCTCCAAACTAACGTTTTTGATTTTTTCCATCATTTTCATTTGAAACCACTGAGAACTGAACCTGCCCTTTTACCTGAAGCCTTGCAAACTGAAGCTGGTGGACTGGATCTAAACTTAAGAGAGACTCATGTCTGTCACTGTGTAAGCCACTCAGAGAGGGACCTGAACACCCAATGACATCATCAGAGACATTTCAAACTGCAAAAGATGCTTTGACTCTGACATCTAGAAATCTTTTTGACTGGCTGCCCCCTGGACTCAGAAACTGGTTTATAATTTGCTCCCACTATTAACTTTGTTTTTCTTCTTGTCTTATTAATTACCTGGTTACTTGCTTCCACAATATAGGCCTAACTTTGGGAGCCCACCTGCATCACCGCCTTACTAAGAGGCTGGTTCAATAAGATGGAACAACAGGATATCCGGCAAGATTGAGGGGTTAAACAGCAAAGGGGGAATTGATACAGGCTCAAGACAAGGTTGACATGAGGGAAGCCATTGTAGAAAAGAAACTCAATTGTAACTTTGAATGGCCTCTGACAAACTAACCCTTCTGGATCTGCACCCTCCAGGAGATATAACTGCTCTGTAGACTTTACCACCCCTGCTTGTGCATGTACCTCCCAGCTGCGATAAGACCATAACTTTGTTCTTTTGAGTTCCTTAGGAATGTGATGACCCCCCCAACAGAGAATCTGTTCTAATAGCCATCATCAATGAAAACGGAAAGATCTGGTGTGGCGGCTCCCAGTCTGTAACACCAGAAGGTCAACGTTCCTAACCCCCTCCCCAACAACCCACCAGCCTATATAACTGCTGTAAGACTTGGTGCCCTTTAAGATGGTTTTTTTCAGACATTAGTCGGCCATCTTCCCTCTTGCTAGCAAGCTGTAATAAAAAAAAGTCCTTTTTCTCCTACCACCTTGCCTCTTGACTATTGGCATGTCTTGCGGCGAGCAGAAGGCCCCACGTGGGGCGATAACTGGGTGACTGTGGTTCATATTTCTTATGACGTGTGAAGCATACAATCGGTCATCTTAGCTTCTCAACGCTCCGGCATGATGCTTAGTCAGGCGGAGGGCTGTCAGCAAGTTACTCTCTTATCAGCGGTCCTCCTGCTGTTCTGCAAGGCAAGCTCAGAAACTTTGGTTCCTTTGTTTCCCACGTTAACCTTGTGGGTACAGGCGCAGTTTCAGCCTAATCCAGGGAAACTTGAACTCCCTCGTCCTCAGTTTCAGTGTGTTTGAAGAAAAATTTTTAAAAAAAGAAAGAAAAGTGGGAAAGAAAAAAGCCTCACAGAGCTGTTTGCATCTTTCTCGTTCTGGGCTTTTCCAGGGAAAGGAAGCTGAAGAGGCTTTCTGGCAGCTCCCGTGTTTCTGTTCCCAGGCGAGAGGGCCCCGGCGGAAGACAGGAAACGGCGCGTGTGTGGGCGGGGCATGCAAATTTAAAATGGCTGTTTCGCCCGGGAGCTAGGGGAGCAAGGAACTAGACATCGTAAAAGCCCCAAATAAGTTAAACAATCTGACAAACTATGTAGGTCTGACAAGTTGTGACGATGACACACTGTCAAGTCTAGGGAAGAAGGTGGGCCTTCGTTTGAGGGTGACTTTTCTCACCGTGACCAGAAAGAGGTGTAGGAGGAAGGGTGTGGCGGTGAAAGGGTAGAGGCACTTATCGCTTCTCGGCCTTTTGGCTAAGATCAAGTGTAGTATCTGTTCTTATCAGTTTAATATCTGATACGTCCTCTATCCGAGGACAATATATTAAATGGATTTTTGGAGCAGGGAGATGGAATAGGAGCTTGCTCCGTCCACTCCACGCATCGACCTGGTATTGCAGTATCTCCAGGAACGGTGCACCCCCCTCGGGGGATAGATATTTGTTGTTTAATGTCAGTTCTCACTCACTGACTCTGTCTGTGCTCGTACACGGTGGTAGTTCTGGTAACAGCTTCACCGGTCCCCGACGCTTTAAAGCGATGTTCTAGAATGAAGGGGCAACGCGTGTGGTTTACAACGTGGAGCCGTGTGCTGTCTGGATAATAGCCACCGGAGTACCTACAGGGCGTCTTGTTCCTGTTGACAGCACAGGTGCAACTAAAATTCGCGAGAACGAGCAAGAGGGAAAGTGCGGCAACATCGTCGAAAGTCTTATACTCCCCGAGAAAGTGGTGTGATACTGCCTCCTGGTGGACTGCTGAACGTGTGTGCTGTAAACCCTGCACTCCAGCAATAAAGTGTAAGGTAAGAAGTATATTGGGGGCAGGGCGAAAGGGGTAGAGGGCCATGTATGTGTGGTGACAGAAAACCTAGATTGTTGGTGGTGAGCACGCTGCAGCCTATACAGAAACTGTATAGGTCACTTCCTGGCAGGTGCAAGAACCTCAGGACATTTTGGGGAACCTCAAAGAGAGAAACTCACACAAATCTATAGGTATTGCAGGTGGAGTCTGATGACAAGTCCTTGGCTTGGCTTTCCTGGCCTCCAGAGGCCTTTAAAATTCAATCTGAGATTCCTCATGAAAAATTCCAGCAAAGATTTAAAAGTGCCTATATGATCAATTGCTATTCTTTCTGTAGTTATGTAAATAATTGGGCTAAGTTTATTGAAACTATACTTATTTTGCAAATCAATTAGTCTTAATTTGGCTATCTTTGGTAAAAATAAGGGTGATTTTGAGAAAAATTATGTTTCAGTAGAAACTATAATACACATTTGTGGATTTTAGATTCTAGTTCTGTTCCTGAGATCTTGAATTCTTCTAGTTCATAATTCTAGTCATTATCTTAACAGCACTACAGGAGGAAAACAACCACTACTGTGTTTTATTATGTAATTTGGTATACAGATGGGTCCTATCAGAAAAATGAGCAGGGACATTACCAGGCTGGATATCCTATCCAGCCTCAAGAATGCCCAATGCTCTCTGTAAAGATTTCCTTCTACAGGCTCAAGGAATCACCATGAAAGAAGAGAAACAAATATGGCAACAAAAAGGGGAATTTTTTTCCCATTTTTTTAATTGATGTCTTAATAGTTTATAACATTGTGAAATTTTGGTTGTACATTTTTGTTTGTCAGTCACCATATACATGCTTCCCTTCACTACTTGGTGCCCACTCCCACCCTCCTTCCTCCTGGTAACCACCATACAGTTCTCTCTGTCCATGTGTTAGTTTATCTTCCACATGAGTGAAATCATGTGGTGTTTGTCTTTCTTTGGCCCATTTCACTTAACATAATACCCTCCAGGTCCATCCACGTTGTTGCAAATGGGACGATTTTGTCTTTTTTTTATGGCTGAGTAGTATTCCATGGTATATATATACCACATCTTCTTTATCTAATCATCAGTCGAGGCACACTTGAGTTGCTTCCATGTCTCGGCTATAGTGAATAATGCTGCAATAAACATAGGGGTGCATAAGCCTCTTTTTTTGTGTGTGTGAGGAAGATCAGCCCTGAGCTAACATCCATGCTAATCCTCCTCTTTTTGCTGAGGAAGACTGGCTCTGCGCTAACATCTATTGCCAATCCTCCTCCTTCTTTCCCCCAGAGCCCCAGTAGATAGTTGTATGTCATAGTTGCACATCCTTCTAGTTGCTGTATGTGGGACTCAGCCTCAGCATGGCCAGAGAAGCGGTGCCTCAGTGCACGCCCAGGATCTGAACCCGGGCGGCCAGTAGCGGAGCACACGTACTTAACCGCTAAGCCACGGGGCCGGCCCCAAGCCTCTTTGGATTGTTAATTTCAGGTTCATTAGATATATTCACAGTAGTGGGATAGCTGGACCATATGGTATTTCTATTTTTAATTTTTTGAGGAATATCTATACTGTTTTTCATAGAGGCTGCACCAGTTTGCATTCCCACCAGCAGTGAATGAGGGTTCCCATTTCTCCACATCCTCTCCGACATTTGTTGTTTTTTATCTTGGTGTTTATAGTCATGCTAACGGGTGTGAGGTGATATTTTAGTGTTGTTTTGAGTTGCATTTCCCTGATGATTATTGATGTTGAACATCTTTTAATATGCCTATTAGCCATCTGTATATCTTCTTTGGAGAAGTGTCTGTTCATTTCCTTTGCCCATTTTTTGATCAGGTTGTTTGTTTCTTTTGTTATTCAGTTGTGTAAGTTCTTTATATATTATGGAGATTAATCCCTTGTCAGGTATATGTTTTACAAAGATTTTCAGGTCCAGGTAATAGCTCCCCAAGAGGTCACAAGTTTTTGAGATAAACAAGGGAGTTTAGTTACTCATCAAAGGACTGACACGCCCATCCAATTACATCATCCTTAATTTGCTTCTTTGCCTCTGTGCACATAGTTTTATCTTAATTTAGGTAAGAAGGGCTAAAACAAAGAAACAAAAAAAAATCCTACCAGGCTTTGAATATCAGCTTCCAATTTGGCCAAATTTCTGATCATAAGTTGCTAAATCCTTTCAAATATCTTGTCAGGTTTCAACGGGGACAAACAGTAACTATACCTGGCAGCATTAAACAACTGCATTCATTTTTATTTTTAGTTTCCCCTTGACTGTTTAAAGGTAGCAGTTTCCCAGAAAAATCTCTGAGTCTCGTTAACTCTGGGAAGGGCTCATATTGGGCCCTCCTTCAAAGGTAGATTGTGGGGGTGTCTGTAAATCCATGACTTAATGGACTTTTCTTTTAGGTACCTCTTGTAACTTAATTTTTCATTAGCTTTTTGCAACAAAATTTTCAATAAGGCTATTTTGGAATTTTGAAGCCTTTGCTTTTATAGGTGCACTTCATAAATGATCTTGTCTAACTGGAACGTTCCTTCCACAGGCCAGTGTAATTCCTCTGAGGCTGGCGGCAGTTTGGTAGGACCTGGCCGCAAATGGAGTGCAACCCACATTTCTGTGTGACCATCTATGACCGCAAATGGGGCGCATCCACAATTTTGTCCGACCATATTTTGGGGCCCCCAACCTGGCGAATATCAAGCCAAGCTCTCAGGACACGAAACAAGCTCAGTAAGATTTTGCTGTTCTTTGTAAATATTTACAGTTTCTGGGACCTTTAGTTTTTGAGCAATCGTGCCCGAAGGTGGCACGCTTGATTCTTTAGAGATTAAAGATTGCATTTAATCTCTGTCCTGTGGCTCTTAAATCTAGTGTGCAAAAAGACAAGTTTTGGAAGCTCAAAGGAGCCCCAAGGTGGCCGCTGTAATTTTAAATTATCCCGGGTTATCTTGATCCAAAGGTCCAGTCATTTACAGTTATGCCCATTTTGGTAAGCACCGGCAAGTATCAGCGCCATACGTATCGTACATGAAGCCAGCCGGGGTTCCAGGGGCAGGCTGCCCATTCGGGAACTGGTCAGCTTTAGAAGCGCAATTTCCAGTTTTCTTTTAGTTTCGTCTTGCTATAAAGTGTGAACAATTTCTAAGGACAGTGTAGTGGGTCAGGAGTGTCCAAAAGGCCGTGAACGCTCTGTCACGTGTCTCGGTTTCTCCCGCCAGCAGTCTAAAGCTACCGTGGGGGCTTGGAGCGCTGGACCACCAACTCTTATGTGTGTGTCCCCAGACGAGGTGTCAACTACTTAAAGTGAACGACCACGTTGGAATTCCCTATGGGACTGCTGCACATCAGGAGGCTCAACCTCAGATGCTCCCACTAGGTTCTCAGTTGCCTGAGAATGAGTTCAGTTTCTCATTTTGCTGTTAAACAATTTTTTCAGACTTTATAGACACAATTCTTTCCAATGTAAAGCCAAATTAAAAAGATCAGCCTGCCCCGTTCACTCCAAAGTTCCCCCTAGGCTCCCCTGGCCTAGGAAATTACCCCTAGGTTCCTCTTACTTAGGATATGCACCGGTACCCCTTTAAGACACCTAGTCTTAAGACTTGAAACAGCTCAGGTACAAGTTAGGACCTATGACTTAAATAAGGAGGTCTGGGTTGCAGGAGAAGCCACTGGGGCACCTGAAGAGTGCAGTGAAGCCTGGGGGGTGGGGGAGTTGGCGGTGGAGGGGGACAACGACTCAATGGGCCCGTGTGGTACCAAGTGCCGGTTCAAAGTAGATTCCAGGCGGTCTCCGGTGGGTTTCTCTGAAATCCTGCTGCACTACGCCAAGAAATGTCGACGCAAAATAACCAATAACCATTCTATAGATAAGAGAGATAAGGTGAGTTTTACTTGAGCCAAGCTGGGGATTATAACCCAGGAAGGCAGTTTCCACAAAGGAAGAAAGTGTTCTGGACAGTGCCTGCTTATTTTAGAGCAGCAAGCTCCGTTCCCTGTCAGCAAATAGAATTACTCCAACAAGACAAGCACATCCTCCTGTGGGAACCAGGGTTACCACCCCACCCTCTTGTTACTACAAAGCCTGCTGCCCACAGCTCCTGCTTACACATCGTTCCAGAGAGCAACCCGTGTTGTGGGCCTGCCTGGGGAACCATGTCCTCTGTACCCAGACTGTGACTATACATGGCTAACAAACTGCTGCTGATCTCATCTCTCCAGTGTAGGGTGCTGTGTGTTCAGTCGTTCCCATAACCCTCGATCAGGAATCACTAAGAGAGTGGAGAAGTGATCAAATAACCTTCTTGCTAAGAAACTCGAGAAATTAGAAAAAAATAAGTACAAGAAAATCAAACTTGAGAGGAAATCGCTAAAATAAAAAAAATAGAGAAAAGGAAAAGAGAAAAACCATTTCCAGTATCAGCTTATACTTTCTTGTTTAAAAGATTACTGACGTCACATTGGTTTATAACTGTAAATTTCAGGTGTATAATTATATGTCAGTTTCTGTATAGGCTGCAGCGTGCTCACCACCAACAATCTAGGTTTTCTGTCACCACACATACATGGCCCTCTACCCCTTTCGCCCTGCCCCCAATATACTTCTTACCTTACACTTTATTGCTGGAGTGCAGGGTTTACAGCACACACGTTCAGCAGTCCACCAGGAGGCAGTATCACACCACTTTCTCGGGGAGTATAAGACTTTCGACGATGTTGCCGCACTTTCCCTCTTGCTCGTTCTCGCGAATTTTAGTTGCACCTGTGCTGTCAACAGGAACAAGACGCCCTGTAGGTACTCCGGTGGCTATTATCCAGACAGCACACGGCTCCACGTTGTAAACCACACGCGTTGCCCCTTCATTCTAGAACATCGCTTTAAAGCGTCGGGGACCGGTGAAGCTGTTACCAGAACTACCACCGTGTACGAGCACAGACAGAGTCAGTGAGTGAGAACTGACATTAAACAACAAATATCTATCCCCCGAGGGGGGTGCACCGTTCCTGGAGATACTGCAATACCAGGTCGATGCGTGGAGTGGACGGAGCAAGCTCCTATTCCATCTCCCTGCTCCAAAAATCCACTTAATATATTGTCCTCGGATAGAGGACGTATCAGATATTAAACTGATAAGAACAGATACTACACTTGATCTTAGCCAAAAGGCCGAGAAGCGATAAGTGCCTCTACCCTTTCACCGCCACACCCTTCCTCCTACACCTCTTTCTGGTCACGGTGAGAAAAGTCACCCTCAAACGAAGGCCCACCTTCTTCCCTAGACTTGACAGTGTGTCATCGTCACAACTTGTCAGACCTACATAGTTTGTCAGATTGTTTAACTTATTTGGGGCTTTTACGATGTCTAGTTCCTTGCTCCCCTAGCTCCCGGGCGAAACAGCCATTTTAAATTTGCATGCCCCGCCCACACACGCGCCGTTTCCTGTCTTCCGCCGGGGCCCTCTCGCCTGGGAACAGAAACACGGGAGCTGCCAGAAAGCCTCTTCAGCTTCCTTTCCCTGGAAAAGCCCAGAACGAGAAAGATGCAAACAGCTCTGTGAGGCTTTTTTCTTTCCCACTTTTCTTTCTTTTTTTAAAAATTTTTCTTCAAACACACTGAAACTGAGGACGAGGGAGTTCAAGTTTCCCTGGATTAGGCTGAAACTGCGCCTGTACCCACAAGGTTAACGTGGGAAACAAAGGAACCAAAGTTTCTGAGCTTGCCTTGCAGAACAGCAGGAGGACCGCTGATAAGAGAGTAACTTGCTGACAGCCCTCCGCCTGACTAAGCATCATGCCGGAGCGTTGAGAAGCTAAGATGACCGATTGTATGCTTCACACGTCATAAGAAATATGAACCACAGTCACCCAGTTATCGCCCCACGTGGGGCCTTCTGCTCGCCGCAAGACATGCCAATAGTCAAGAGGCAAGGTGGTAGGAGAAAAAGGACTTTTTTTTATTACAGCTTGCTAGCAAGAGGGAAGATGGCCGACTAATGTCTGAAAAAAACCATCTTAAAGGGCACCAAGTCTTACAGCAGTTATATAGGCTGGTGGGTTGTTGGGGAGGGGGTTAGGAACGTTGACCTTCTGGTGTTACAGACTGGGAGCCGCCACACCAGATCTTTCCGTTTTCATTGATGATGGCTATTAGAACAGATTCTCTGTTGGGGGGGTCATCACATTCCTAAGGAACTCAAAAGAACAAAGTTATGGTCTTATCGCAGCTGGGAGGTACATGCACAAGCAGGGGTGGTAAAGTCTACAGAGCAGTTATATCTCCTGGAGGGTGCAGATCCAGAAGGGTTAGTTTGTCAGAGGCCATTCAAAGTTACAATTGAGTTTCTTTTCTACAATGGCTTCCCTCATGTCAACCTTGTCTTGAGCCTGTATCAATTCCCCCTTTGCTGTTTAACCCCTCAATCTTGCCGGATATCCTGTTGTTCCATCTTATTGAACCAGCCTCTTAGTAAGGCGGTGATGCAGGTGGGCTCCCAAAGTTAGGCCTATATTGTGGAAGCAAGTAACCAGGTAATTAATAAGACAAGAAGAAAAACAAAGTTAATAGTGGGAGCAAATTATAAACCAGTTTCTGAGTCCAGGGGGCAGCCAGTCAAAAAGATTTCTAGATGTCAGAGTCAAAGCATCTTTTGCAGTTTGAAATGTCTCTGATGATGTCATTGGGTGTTCAGGTCCCTCTCTGAGTGGCTTACACAGTGACAGACATGAGTCTCTCTTAAGTTTAGATCCAGTCCACCAGCTTCAGTTTGCAAGGCTTCAGGTAAAAGGGCAGGTTCAGTTCTCAGTGGTTTCAAATGAAAATGATGGAAAAAATCAAAAACGTTAGTTTGGAGATTTGTAGCCAGATATTTCAGGAGACTAGAAGAATTCAGGATCCAGTCCAGTTAACAGATATAAAACAGAAACCTCAAAGACAATTATCAGAACTAGAACCTAATATCCATGAATATGTACTATAGTTTCTATTGAAACATATATTTTCCCCTCTAAAATCACCCTCGTTCTTTGTAAAAGATAGCCAAATTAAAGCTAACTAGTTTGCAAAATAGGTTTAGTTTCAATAAACTTGGCCCAATTATTTACATAAGTACAGCGAGAATAGCCATTGATCATATAGGCCCTTTTAAATCTGCTTTATAAGGAATCTCAGATTGAACTTCAAAGGCCTCTCAAGGCCAGGAAAGCCAAGCCAAGGATTTTGTCATCAGACTTCGCCTGCAATACCTACAGATTTGGGTGAATTCCTCTCTTTTTGAGGTTCCCCAAATATTTCAAGGTTCCAGGCACCTGCCAGATAAGTCACCTTCTTTACCTATCCGTAAGGTTGCTGTGAACGCTGTACCAGATTGTAAGCAAGGTACCAGGCCAATGTTTCCAAGTGGCTTTATTCCATCTTTTGTCCGATCTTTTGTCTCTCAAAAGCTGTCTTGTAACATTCCAGTCAAAGCTTTCTTAATATAACCAATGTTTCCAATTGTGTCCTGCTATAAGGAGAACAGAGTCCTATTGAACCTATGCAAATAACTATATTACCATGAAAACAATATTCACTCACTAAGAGTTTCCAAATCCTGGAGGGATCAGGTAGGAAGAAAAAGATAAGTGTTTCAATTCTGCTTACAAAGCTATAATTTACCAAATTGCTATAAGTCATAGCTAGCTCAGGAGAAAAGACAAAAAGTTTCCTTAAATCTGAAAAAACAGAACATTAAAAAAAATCAGCAATATTTCAAACAAAAGTCATAAAAATTATAATCATCCCTATCAGTTCACTCAGTCCAGTGTACTTGATTCTTGATCTTAATCTTCTGTTAGCAATTTCATGAAGTCAGCAGTTTCCCCTGTTATAGTTCTGTTATTTCTTTTGTGTGTGTGTGAGGAAGATCAGCCGTGAGCTAACATCCACGCTAATCCTCCTCTTTTCTTTGCTGAGGAAGACCAGCTCTGAGCTAACGTCTATTGCCAATCCTCCTCCTCCTTTTTTTTTTTTTCCTTTCCCCAAAGCCCCAGTAGATAGTTGTATGTCATAGTTGCACATCCTTCTAGTTGCTGTATGTGGGACGCGGCCTCAGCATGGCCGGACAAGTGGTGCGTCAGTGCGCGCCCGGGATCTGAACCCGGGCCGCCAATAGCAGAGCGCGAGCACTGAACCGCTAAGCCACGGGGCCGGCCCAGTTCTGTTATTTCTTACCCAGTTCAGGTTTATGATCTGCAAGTTTATCAGAAGCCTGTACTCCGGAGTAAATGTCAGAGTCCCTTCCACGAATTTCTCTGAAGATGAAATATATTTTTCAAAAGCATCAGAGCAAAGCAACAATAACTGTCTGTAAACAGCAAGACCCTAAAATGGCAACTGACAGAGAAATTTGGTCAATTTTGTGACCTACAATACTTTAAAATAGTAACCAGAACCAGACTGATAACCAGGACAGATCAGAATTTCAGCAACCTTATACAGTTTCAAAACACCTACATCGATATCATTCACCCACATAATACCACCTAAGCACTTATTTGACAATGCTTCCCATGTAATTTAACATATCAAATAAGCCTAATAAGTTTAGTATCTTCCTCCTTATAGGAAGAGAGCAAACTTCTTTGAGAAGTCCCAGGGCCCTTTGACAATTCTCAAAGAAAAAAAGTCAAAAAAAGACTATTTAAGATATGAATTTTGGGGAGCTTGTCAACAATATAAACAGTCAAGGGCAAACAGAGCATTAACAGTCCAAAAAACCTTAACGGAGAGACCTCAGTCTTTTGAACATAGGAGATTATTTTAACAGTTTTTTCTGTCTTTTAGGTAGACTTACTCAAAGGTAAAGAAAAATCCTTTTATAACCTCTTTATCAAGTTCAAGAAAATTATCCTTTTAAGAGAAAGAAGACCAAATTTCAATTTTCTACCAGCTTACTTTTGACATTAAAACTCATTTACTTAATTGGATTTACTTTAATCCCAGCCAACTTGACCATGCATAAAACTTTTTCCAGAATTCCTCTTCCACAAACCTTCTATAACTTGCTTTTTACATTCAGAATTTGTCCCATGCCTTTCTTTCTTCCCTTCTAGTACTTTGGGACAAATTTATCTTTCTTAACCAACCATTCCATTCTTTGTACCTTTTTTTCTGGAAAATATACATCTCACTTTCCTTGTATACAGAGCTGTTCTCCTTATTAATTTTTAGTAACTTTAATCACATATATTGGGCCGGCCCCGTGGCTTAGCGGCTAAGTGTGCGCGCTCCGCTGCTGGCGGCCCGGGTTCGATCCCGGGCGCGCACCGACGCACCGCTTCTCCGGCCATGCTGAGGCCACGTCCCACATACAGCAACTAGAAGGATGTGCAACTATGACATACGACTATCTGCTGGGGCTTTGGGGGGAAAAAAAAAATTAATCACATATATTAGTTAGAATTTTTTTTAACCCTTATAGACTTTGACTTCTAAGTAAAAACTAAGGAAGCAGTTATAAACTTTCTTTTATATTAACATTCTATGGCTTGGCAAGTTTATTTCTTGGCAAATTATTGGCAAATACTTTTCATAATTTCTGGAAACATGTCACTTTATAGTACAATCTTTCAATAAAACACAAGACGTGTTTACTAATAGACCCAAAATACCTTTTAGTTTTTCTGTAATAAGCCAAAAGTAGATAAACTTAGGTATGTTTACCAGTAATGTTTCAGTATTTTATCTTATTTGAAAATGACCCAGATACTCAAGGAACTTTTATCATTAATTTAGCAAAAGCTCTAAAGTTTCAAGTTACCAAAAAGAATTTGGAAGCTGTTTTTTCCAAGTATACAGACCATAAAACATAATTATTGTACCCAAAAACTCTCACTTATTTTCATCTATCAACAATTGTCAATCAAACCAACAGACTTAAACCAGCTTTTATTTACCAAAGATTAATTTATATCATGTTAACTTGAAAGACATTTGAGTTAATTTCTATTACATTTAGAATTTATGTGAGCACTTACTTTAAGCCAATTGAACAGAGCTCTTAATTTTAACCATTCCGTCCGGAGGTAAAATATCACACATATGTAACATACATATAGACACAGATACACAGAGTTTCCCCAGCTATGGTTTTAAAATTACTGCCATGATTCAGGTACAGTGATACAAAGCTCCCTAGTTACGAATCCAAATTTCGTTTTAAGCCTTTTTACTAGTATTTGTGGAGAAGACCCTCGAGATGCTAGATTTTTGGCCAGGCGCGCCCCTGTGCCCGTTTTTGGCCTTTTTACTCTTTTTTTTCCTTCAGTCTTAGGAATTGGTGATAACTAGATGACACCTCCCAGGGAGGCGAGGCGATAATCCTTTCCCCGATAAAGGAACCGGGTGGAATCTGGACTGCCTCTAGAGCTGCTTTTCCAGTCTTACAAGGATTTTTTTTAAGGACGATTGCTCTTAATTTCTCAGAAATTGGGTTGTAACTGAAATGACATTATAGGTTGATCTGCCTGTCCAACTTCATCACAAAGGCGAAGAGACACCACTCAAGTTTTCCCCAAGATGAAGTTTCTGGGGCATAACCCATCCAATAGAAATGGTTTCCAATCAGTTAAAATGCACCCGAGGGGTGAGTCTCCAGGGATGCTTAAGGCACTCCCCATGGCGGTAAAGCCGGTATCCCACTGACAGGGGCCCGGAGAAGGGTGCAGAACCCAACTGCGGGCATCAATATAGCTATAAGATTTAGTCAAGTCCCATTCAGCCCGGGCACTTGGTCCCTGAGCCGGCACAAAGCAAGCCAGGAAAGCAAGAGGCAAAAGCCTGGAGCGGGCTGGGGGCCGGGGATCCCAATGCCAGGGTTGAGAGTTAAATCCCTGGCAGAAAGTTTTTCAAGTTTTCAATTTTCCAGAAGGTCCAGGTTCTGCTCAGGTCCAGCCTGAACTTAATCTCGACTTGGTGACAACAGAGGAGGTGACAAACGAAACAGACAAAGAAGGGAAAGAGGTGATCAGGCCTCGCCCTAACGGCTTCTTCCCAAGAGCTGTCAAGATAAGGGTCACGCAAACAACAGTTCCTGTGCTGGGGCACATAACCCTGGCAGGACAGTTTACAGAATAAATTACAGATATCCTGTCCCCATAACTGACTCAGTAGGCACCTAAAATACTCAACGCGTTCTTGACAGGAGACAAAACAGGCTTCCAGATTTCAGTCAAATGACCAGAGCCAACCTGGACTCACTCCAGGTCCCCAAAAGCCAGAGGAGAGCTCCCAGGGGTGGAGCGCGGACACTCCGAAACCAGAAACTGCAACCTTTTCCGTCAAAAGGACTGACCCACGGGCCAACCTGGAATCACTCCAGGTGCCCAAACAGATGAACAGAAACCAGAACCGTCAAGAGAGGGCACCTCTCTTGGGGTCTCCGGGGTGATCAGGCCGGGAAACCAGAGGAGAGCTCCCAGGGGTGGAGCCTTCGACTCTTTAAAGATTTCTTTCTCCATTCGAAAGCTCAAAAGGAGCCCAAAGTGGCCACTGTAACTTTAAATTATCCAGGGTTACCCTTGCCAGCTGTTTACGGTTATCTCCATTTTAGGGGCTTTTCCCAACGTGGCCATAACAAACAGGGTAATTTCTAAAGAGAGTTTGTTATGATCACCAATAAACTCAGTCCCCAAACAGCCAATTTTCAACTATTTACCAACACAGACGTGGACACAGACACAGAAAAACCAGACTCCAGCGCAGTAGTTCCCAGATTCAGGGTACAAAGTCCTGCAACTGTTCCCACTCCGAGTGCACGCCTAGATGGTCCCATTGGAACCCAGATGGCCCTGCCGTAAGTGGAAGGACCCCAGACGGCCCTCCCGAAAACGGAAGGAGCCCAGATGGAGGGGAAGAGAGTTCATGAGCGTCCTCAGGTGACTTACTCTATTCCAGATTGGTCCCGTCGACTCACCAGATTTAGCCGTTTCTCTTCCTACCACAATCAGCGTTAGGAGGCAGCCGGTGTCGGTACAGGAAAGCAGGTAGGGCAGTTCCCCGAGACAAAGAGAGCCTCGGCGCCCGCTAGGGACTTACCCAACAGGTTGCCCGTCTGAGGTCGGCGCGGCACGAGCAGGACTGATCGTCCCATCTGGGTCGCCAAATTGTTCTCGCCCAACGTGGGGCCTTCTGCTCGCCACGAGACATGCCAATAGTCAAGAGGCAAGGTGGTAGGAGAAAAAGGACTTTTTTTATTACAGCTTGCTAGCAAGAGGGAAGATGGCCGACTAATGTCTGAAAAAAACCATCTTAAAGGGCACCAAGTCTTACAGCAGTTATAATAGGCTGGTGGGTTGTTGGGGAGGGGGTTAGGAACGTTGACCTTCTGGTGTTACAGACTGGGAGTCGCCACACCAGATCTTTCCGTTTTCATTGATGATGGCTATTAGCACAGATTCTCTGTTGGGGGGGGTCATCACATTCCTAAGGAACTCAAAAGAACAAAGTTATGGTCTTATCGCAGCTGGGAGGTACATGCACAAGCAGGGGTGGTGAAATCTACAGAGCAGTTACATCTCCTGGAGGGTGCAGATCCAGAAGGGTTAGTTTGTCAGAGGCCATTCAAAGTTACAATTGAGTTTCTTTTCTACAATGGCTTCCCTCATGTCAACCTTGTCTTGAGCCTGTATCAACCCCTGAGCAAAGGACTCTTAGAACTTCAGCCCCCAAGGCCGTATGCTCCCCTCCCCATCTTATTCTCACAACGTGCTTTGGAAAAACGCTTAGAACTGCATGGAGGCAAACTAATCTGTGACCGGTAGAAAGACTAACTTGTTAGCAGAAAATTTATGTCCTCTGCCCAAAGTGTTCCTTCTGTCCCAGACAAAGAAGTAACTGAGGTTTTCTCAGAGTCCTCAGGAATGTTGCGTTCAGCAGATCTGCTGTGGGGAAGCGCCCGACGCTCTGCAGTCACCCATCACCCGACGTTTCTGAGCCCCCGCCCCAACCCCGTTTGCCTGTGTGAGTCAATTCCAGATCAGTTTCCCTTGAAGATGAGTTTTTGAGGACATAGTCCACCATCTTCCGATATGCTAGCTTCTAGCTTATTAAAGTTCTTTCTCTACCACTGCCCGCTTGGCCTTTTATCTTGTGGTGAGCAGGCCAGGCCCTTGCTCGGTATCAACACAGCTACGTCGAAACAATTTTACAGTGAACACCCACCACCTAACATCATCTTACTGTTGTGTGTTACATACACGTGCGCATATACAGATGCAGATACGTATATATCTGTCCCTCTGTGCTTTTACCCACCTGTCTTACCCTAGGAGGTTTCTTTTTTCTCTTTTTAATTCCTCTTCAGTTTTGTTTTTGTTTTTGTTTTTGAGGAAGATTGGCCCTGCGCTAACATCTCTTGCCAATCCTCCTCTTTTTTCTTTTTCCTCCCCAAAGCCCCAGTACATAGTTGTGTATCACAGTTGTAGAGTTGTCGCTCTTCTACGTGGGACGCCGCCTCAGCATGGCTTGATGAGCGGCGGGTAGGTTCCCGGGCTGCTGAAGCAGAACGCGGGAACTTTACCGTTACGCCAGCTGGCCAGCCCAGGAGCGTTTTTAAGAGATGAGATCAACAACCTTTTCTCTCTCTCGCTCTCTCTTTTGTTAAGTTTCTTTTCTGAGTGGTTCTGTTTGTAAATATTGATATTGCATGACTTCTATCCTCTTTTATAGGTCTTCCAACAAAAAAGGAGAAAACTTTGCTTTGCTTTGCTTTTTAAACAGAATAAAACTCATTCCATCTTGAAATAACCTTATGGGTCCATTGGCGGGCCCTCCTAGTAGCATGTCTACACCATCCAGCCAGAGGCCACCAGGAACACACCCATGGTGAGACGAGTTGGGTTTATTTCTTGTTGCAAAACGAGAGAGGACGCACACCGTGGGGAACCGTGGGCCGTCTCAGTAAGAGGGTGTCGGGAATGGCTTATTAGATATAGGACGTGGGCCTGTGTTAGGGGGTTTGGGGAGAGTTTAAGGAAGTGAGCCCTTCCTCTGGACGGGATGTGAAGGGTAGCAGGATTTGCCACCCCCCGAAACATGCCACTTTGGCATAAGGATTATTTTGAGCTGAAGCAGACAGGAGAAAAGCTCTCTGCCCTCCCCCTATTTGCCTAAAAGCAGGACATCAATTTGTACAGAAGTTAATCACCGACGACCCTGAGCCTTATCAGCCCAGAGACTGGCACCGGAGGGCTCTGCACAACAAACTTTGCTGACTAGCCCTTATCTTCCATTATTCCCCCACAGATTTACCTTTCCACAGTTTGCCACCCCAGAAACTCAAAGGCCTTTCCCTTCGTCTTATCACTTCTCTGGAAATCAGCTGGTTTTTTTTTTGTTTGTTTCTTTGTTTTGTTTCAAGAGGCTATGTTAACTGAAATGAGCAGCTTGACGAGGCAAAGATAAGTTTTAAAGACAAGAGAGGCTTTATTAAAGGTTTGCAAACCACGGAAGTACACCTCAACCTGCAAGTTGACAGGTGAGTGGCCCCCTCGGTCTTGGGCTGGCCTGGTTTTAAAGGCAAAAAGTGCAGAGAACGCAAGCTTAAGGCTGAGTCCGGTTCTGACCGGTCGCCCTTTCCAGCTACAGTTTATCTTGTGCCCGGGGCCTTCTAAATGTTCTAACTGCAGGGGAAATCTACTGCATTGTTCACCGGCCATCTGGTGACAGTGAAGGTTAAAATGTAATTTTTTATTTCTGCCCATAGTTCAGCCTTGAGGTGGTCATGGTAAGCGGCACCCTCATTCTTATCCCTTTCTTTTATCAGCTATATAAGCCCAAGTTCTAGCCACCCCTTTGAGTTACTCATCCCAGAGTTTCTCCCGTGTACGTACGTACAAGACATACATGCTGATAAACGTCTGTTTATTTTTCTCTTGTTAATCTGTCTTTGGTTACAAAGCCCCAGCCATGGAGAACCCAGAAGGGTAGAAGGAAAAAGATTTCTTTCCTCCCCTACCGATGTTCTCAGGAAGTCGGGGTAATTCTGTGATTGGGTAGCTGAATAAATCTCATCCAGAAGGAGGGAAGAACAGAGCCGAGGCCAAAGCTGTAACTGGTGAAGTAGCAGCAGTTACTCATCTTAGCCTATCAAGAATAGGGGCTGTCTGGTGACTTTTGTTGTTTGGACAATACAGTCTCCTTTTTTGTCCGAGTTTGGACGTGACTTCGAAGCGGTCTTGTTTCTGTCTTGATCCATCACGGTCACAGAGTGGCCCTGTCTGATGGTGACCCTCGGTGAAATCGTGTACGTTCAACACGAGACCGCCACGCCTCGCTGTGGGTGGCAGGCCAGCTTCTGTCTCTCGAAAAATCTAAGACGCATCACGGGATCTTAGCGATCTTATTTTCCCCGTATCTTGAAAAAATTTGCTGTCTCATCATCCTAGGAATGTTTTTTTTCTGCACTTATTCATCGATCCCCAACTATGATGAAAAAGTCTACAAGGATAAGGAAATAAGTGGAGGAATGAAGGAGTCCCTTACAGGGCTGATGCGACAGTGAAATAAGGCGTCACTATGGCACGAGCCTTCAGGTTTCGTCTTGTGTTGCTATAAAAAAGTATCGATCAAATCATCTTTCAAGAAGGTAAACAAGCAGACGGGAGACACCATCTCTGAAGTCTGATTTTTGCTTTCGTTGAACACAGTGGAGAATTCGGAAATCCTCCCCCCTACTCCCCCGCCCCCCACCCCGGCCATAACGGCAAAGGAAAGAAAATTAACAGAGGAGCACGTTTCTGTCAGACGAGTTATTAGACTATTAGACGAATCAGAAGATGAAAGCAAAGGACTGGACTCTAATGAGGGTGGGGAAAAGGATTATATATAAGTGAAATCTCAGACTGCATGTCTTCAAATGGCAGTATCCTAGATGAAGTTGCTCAAACCCCAGAATTTGCAATTCAAGAAAACTACGGGCTATCAAGGGTTATAAAAAAACTTCTCCAACTGTTGTGTTTTGACGATGCAAGCGCAAGAAGCAGCAGCAGGAGGGGTGAGCCAGAACCTATTAGAGATGCATTTGAAATCAGGAAGCAGTATTTCACAGGCTGGGCCTGACCGTCAGTGAGCAGTAAGTACGCGGCACTTGGAGGGTGTTGCCGGATTCCGGTATGTAGACCTTCAAAACCTGGAAAATATGAGGGGAAAATGTGGGTTTGCTATGTTTCAATGCTTATGTCAATTTGTAATAAAGTCGTCTCCCACTATCCTTTATTTTCACTTCTAGAAGTTATTCACAAAGAGACTTAGAAAACAATGGGCCCTTCTCGCGTAAGGGCCCGTTGGAACCCAGATAGCAAATGTTGTCTGTTTTCCCCCGGCACACTGGGAGTTAAGGTGAGCCCGATCGGCCTGGTTGTATGTTTTCGGGCCAGCTACATTCAGCGGCACAGGTGCGGCCCAGCACAATTAGAGAGGTGGAGGTTGGCAACTCGAGCATGACAGAGCAGGATCGAGGCAAGGGAGCTGACGGTACCTGAAAGGAAATTCATCTAGGTCAACGGGGATGCAGCGACATTGGGGGATGGGGATGAGGGAGACGGGATAGCGAAAGGTGGCAGGTACCAAAGGGTAGCAGAGGGAGGGAAGGTGATTGGAGAGTGCGATGCTGGAGGTGGACAGAGTTATAGCCATTGGTAATGAGAAGATCTCAGGTGGGCGGGGAGAATGAGTGGCTCCAGGTAGAGCTGAGGTCAACGAAGTGAGAGGCCAGGGGTTTGGCAGGATCATCTGTGTGGCTGTGGAGAACACGGAGAATGATGGCAGGAGTGTGTTGGAGAGAGACAGGGAACCAGGAGCTAAAATCTTCAAGGGAGTGACCCTCGGCTGGACAGAAGACAGGAACAAGGAGAGGTAGTGGGTGGTATAGTCCGGTGGTGTGCGATTCAAAGCTGGGGGGGGGGTGCAGTTAGGGAAGAGGGAGGGTGGTCTCTAAGGGACAACGTGAAGCAAGGCCCTGGGGAATGAGGGGTGGAGAGAGGAAAGAGCCACCCTGCGAGTAGGCTCCAGGAATGCACATCCTCAGGGGAAGGTTAGAGCGAGAAGTGAAGGGAGACTGAGAATAGGGGTCATGGTCGGAAGAACAAGGTTTCAGGAATCGGAGGGGGTTGGAGAAGAGGTCGGAGAGGATGCCGAGAGCCTTATGGGGTAAGAGACTGGGAAAGGGGAAGAGCTGGGAGGCCCAGGCTTCTCGTGACAGACGGGCATAGGGTTACCCCAGAGAGCAGGACTGCAGCGGCGACCATTAAAGGGGTACACAGCTCGTGAGGGGCGGGGCTTGAATGGTACTGTAAGGGCGTGGAGCCTGGGCGCCAGCTACAGCCTCGGCCCTGCCACTGACTTCAGTGTGTTACCCGGTGACGCCGCCTCGGTGAAACCGGATGATAGCGCTTTCTGGATCTGGGGCTGATGCGATTACAGGAGCTCACGCAGTGAAAACCTCTCGGCAGTCACCAGCACCCAGCGTAAGGTGCTAATGGAGACCCTTGCCCGTCAAGCGATTAACGAAGACCAAGGTCAACGCCAGGCGAGGCCCAACCTAAAGGGACAATCCAGGACGGAGCCAGGGAGAGCAGCCGCGAGCCGTAGAGGCACGCGAAGCCTCGTCAGAAGAGAAGAAAACACGCTGGAAAAGCTGAGAACGATAAGCAGCTTGCAGGAAAGCACGAGAAGACGAGAAACAGAAGCCAGCACGCTAACATGGAGAGTGAAAGGAAAACGAAGAACGAAACACCATAGTCTGCTTTTTGCGACCGTTGTTACGGGAGGAGTGCACCGTTCCTGGAGGTACTGCAATACCAGGCCGATGCGTGGAGTGGACGGAGCAAGCTCCTATTCCATCTCCCTGCTCCAAAAACCCATTTAATATATTGTCCTCGGATAGAGGACGTAGCAGATATTAAACTGATAAGAACAGATACTACACTTGATCTTAGCCAAAAGGCCGAGAAGCGATACTTGCCACTCTAGCCTCGCCGTCGCCGGCCGCCTGTCACCCATATTCAGCTCACGGTGAGCCGCGTCCCGCTCAGTCCCGGCCTCGCTTCTTTGGCTGCTTTGACAGTACGGTGGGAGTCGCCGGACAGTCGGCTCTGGTGTGGATTTTTCATTCTCTACATTTTTAAGGAGAAATTCTAAATCCCTGGTGGTTCCGTCGTTCGCGCGCTAAACAGTCACTTCTGATCTGCATGCCCCGCCTTGTGTCCCCAGAGGAGACGCGGCTCCCGCGGGCCGACTCCACCCTCCGGGCCGCCTCTGCGCGCGGGGAGCCCTCGCCCAACTGGGGGCCGCCTCCTGGCCGGTACGAGGGGCGCAGAGACCGGGGAGGAGGGGCGGCTGCCGGGGACCGGGAAGGAGGAGCTGGCACGGTGGCAGCTCCCGGGCCTTCCGGGAGCCCCCGAAAGCAGGAACTTGCTTCCGTCCACTGCTCTTTCCCCCGCACGAACTGCACACCCAGCAACCGTTCAATGAATGAGATCGTGCCCGCGACTCGCTCAGCCAGTGCCCGACACGCCGCGACGATGACCGCTCTTCAGCCACCCCCGGCCCCGCCCCTCCCTCCTCAGGACCTCTCTGCTCGCGTCCGGGTTCTTCGGGCCGTCATCCGCCCAATACTAGTCCGGGTCCCCGGGTGGTTTCGTCCTGAGAAAGGGATGTCCTGGATTACTTTCACTGGCATGGGTGGGGGGCAGCGGAAGGGGTCGATCTTATAGGTGAAATGGTGCCTCGGCGTAGTTTTGATTGGCAGTTCCCCAATCACCGGTGAGGCTGAGCGTCCTCTCCCGTGCCGTGCCGGAGAGCCACGCTTGTTTTCTCTCTGTGGACTCCCTGTTCGGGGACTTCGCCCTTCTCTTGCTGGGCTGTCCGTTGGGCTCCATCATAAGGGCTTGGGTCTGCAATTTGCGTATTAAGGGGGCTGGCCCTTTGTACGTAATGTAAGAAGCGGTGAATATTTTCTCTTGTTCGATATCTGTCTTTTGGCTTTGCTTAAGATGATGATTCCATTTGCTTAAGGTTCCATCCAAAGTTATTTTTATATCATCATATTTATCAATTTGTTAAAAATCGCTTTCAGATTTTGAGTCAAAGTTAGAAAGAACTTCACCGAGACGTCATAAAATAATTTCCTAAATCTTCCTGTAGGTCTTTTTCTTCCTCTTTCTCAACATCTAAGTCTTTGAGCCATTTGGTATTTCCTCTGGAGTACAGTGTAAATGAGTCAATTTCTCCTGCACACATCTGAGGTGCCACCTTTAATTCTAAACTGTGTCACACGCACATTTTTGTGATATTCCTGCATATTTCTTTAAAAAGTACCAGAACACGCTGACCTAACCACCTCTGATTCTGTGAGTCCACCCACGGACTGACCCGTCCCTTCCATGCGGATGACGGCTGTGCCCCCATCAGACAGAGCCCGACACTGAGAGGCGGCTGTGATCCGATTCCTGTCCCCTAGGCGTTCACGGTCAAGTGGGGGGGGGGGGGGCATGTCTATGGATGATCCTTCCCTCAGGAGAAGGGATGCCGGTTCCGGAGGTGACAGGCACTACCGAGTGGACGGACCCTCGCACCGAACGGGAGGCCGACTGATAAAGCTCCTGTCTTTACCCTGGGGAAATGGATTTGCCCTGGAAGACACAGCTGCGAGTGTCTGAGCTCGGGTCCGGGGTCTGACCCCACAGGACTCTGGGCCTCCTGCCATCACCACCAGTTCCAACTTAACGAATGGTCAACAATCACCTGTGACTTGACCTGCCAGGGCCTGCGCTTGCTCCTGGGAGTAGAGATGGGCCAGACACTGCTCCTGACTCTGGGGAGCGTCCAGCCCAGGACCGGGACCACGACACCTGCCCAAATGGCCAGAACACGAGTTTGATGAGGACGAGCGGACCTCGGGAGATGAACAAATGGTTGTGGCTCCCACCTAGCCGTGACCCCCTTGAGGCCCAAGGCTTCTCCCATTTGGCTCTGTGACCCTACCGGCGGGAGCATGCGACACACACCCGATGAATGAGAAAGTGGGGCGGATCAGGAAGCCAGCTGAATCAGGAAGGCCTTCCCGACATCCGGGAGGGCTTACAGGACAAGTCAGAATTTCGATGGGGGGGCCGAGGGGGCATGTTGACATGAGGGGGGAACCTGGGCATTGGAGCCTGAGGCAAGAGCGTGGGCAAATGAGGGGACCGGTTTGCAGTCCGCTGACCAGCCCAAGCCACCTTCACGTTATGATCTGGGCCTCGGAACTGCCCCCGGGGACGCTTGCTTCTCGTGGGCTCTTTCCTACCGTGATCAATCCCCACCCCCGGGCCGGTCCCCGCACAGACTCATTCACATCCCAGACTCGGCCAGCTGGTTCAGCTTCTCAAGGGAGCCGGCACCCCTGCCTTGCCCCAGCCTGGCCCCAGCTGGAGCCCTCCTTAGATCAGATCGAGGCAGTTCAGTTGGTGAACCATTGTCTGCAGAAGCCAAGAGGCTGCCGGTTGGCCATCAGACTCGAATCCCGTGGATGTTTGTTGACTGCCCGCCGTGTAGGGCAGGGTCACGGAAGGTCCCCTTTCATCTGTACGCTGCCCATGGAAGGTGGCTTTCCGCCCCCGTTTCATAGAGGAGAAAGCAGCGTATAATAGTCTGACTTCATTTTGATGTGTGATGGCTGTCAGCTTTCGAGCCTCACTGCTCCACTTCCTCTTCCTCTCCTGCCCTGTGGCTGGGCAAGCAGATATGAAAGCCTTACCCCAGGCCCTCCGCTCACCACCATAAAAACATCAACCCAGGGCCGGCCCGGTGGCGTAGCGGTTAAGTTTGCAAGCTCTGCTTTGGCGGCCCGGCTCGTAGGTTCGAATCCCGGGCACGGACTGGCGCACCATTAACCAAGCCATGCTTTCTCGGTGTCCCACGTACAAAACGGAGGACGATGGGCACAGATGTTGATACCGAGCAACGGGATCGCTCTGCTCGCCCCGATTTGAGCCAATTAATCACAATGAGTTAGAGATCGAGAAACGAAGTTTAATTAGATTAGCCGGCACATTGGAAGACAGGTGACTAATGTCTCAAAGACCCATCTTCAAAGGTTACAGAATCTTGAGGCAGTTATATAGGGAAAACGGGCAGTGAGGAGGGGGTCCAGCGGTGTTGGTCTTCAGGCGTGATGGTGTCTTGACACGAGTGCAGCCACGTTGGGCCGTTCCATTAACCTACAGCCAGCAGCACACAAAGAAATAGAAAGCTGCTGTCTGTGTGGTGGGAACTGGCCTTTCTCCCACGGAGATAGTTGCAATTTGTAAGAATTTCAAGGTCCTTTGGGCGTCATGGCCTGGGGCAGACTGGCCATCTGTGCCGGGCTGGGATGATAACCAGGGAAAACAAGGCAGGTACACAACTGCTGGGCTGGGACGCTAGCCAGGAGGCTCAGTGCACGTACGCCACTGATAACCATTTGCGCATGGGAACATTGAATGCTTGCTCTGTAAACTCTGTAACTGCTTATATGAACTGCTGGAAACCGAGGCCTGATGAGAGTCTCACCTGTGGAAGGGACGCCTTGCCCAGGACGTGTGATTCCTGCCCAGCCGTGTCAACTGACGGGACTCTCCCGGCAGTGGGGCATGGATGTTGTGAGTAACCGATCTGATGTGTTCTCTTTTCGGTCAACCTGGTGTTTCTCTTTCCGGTTGATTTGTGTCATTTCCCTTCAGTCGATCTGGTGTTTCCCTTTCCGATCGATCTGATGTTTTTCCCTCTTACTATATGACCTATTCGAATCTGCCGCTATCTCAGCCGATCTGGTGTTTCCGTTTCCGATCGAGCTGGTGTTTTTCCCTCTTATCATTTGGTCTATTCGGATCTGTTTGCGGACTATCGCCCTTATTCTCCTCTATATAATAAAATATACCTTCGGTCCATTTGTTTGGAGTGGGAAGTTTCTTTTACGTCTCCGATCGAATCCCCGAACCTCTCATAACAGATGGGCGCCAGGCATCGCATTGTTCCATTCTTCTGTCAGCTGTGATGGATACCTTGTAGGTGTGTTTCCCTCCTGTGGTTAGCCTGTTCCTGGAGAGAAACGCATAGAACAAAGTTTTTAATTTATCAAGCTACTGGGGAGTACATACGTAAGCGGAGGCCACAAATCAAGAGAGCATGTGAATTTTTTGGAGTACGGGCAGAGCAGCGAGTAGTCACACAGAGGAGGGGCTGGAGCCATTTAGTGTAACAAGATGGCCTCACTTATGCTCACTTACAGTGTTAGCTTGGAGCCAATCTTCCTCAAGCAAAAAAGAGGAAGACTGGCAATAGATGTTAGCTCAGGGCCAATCTTCCTCACAAAAAAAAAAAAAATTAACAAAGAAAAAACACAAAACACAAACCCAGTCTCCTTCCCTTGGTTTTCGAATGCGCCTGGGAGCCACCCTGCTCTCCCCCGAAAGCCTCATCGTGTGAGTTATAAACCCTTTGGTACCCTCCGCACGTGGTGACATCGGTCTCAGCCTCCAAAACAAATTTGGGATGGGGGGTGGGGTGGGGAGGGCTCCATCTGGTTCCGCAGGGTGCAGCACAACACAGAAGCTACAGGACTTGCTCTCAGCGTATTCCGAGACCAGTCCAAAGGCCTCCCCGCTAGGTTGCGCCGAGACAGAACCAGGGAATTCGTCATGTCCTCATTCCTACGCTGTTTGCCCAGGGCCTTCGGTGTGTTGAACACGAAGCCAGTCTGGCATTGTCATAAACCGATTCATGACTGGATTTGCAGGAGCGCATCGAACACTTTCACTGTCACGGAGAATTCGTTGTTTCAGAATAAATTGACCAGCAGCAGCGTCTTCCCCGGACGCTCTAAGGAGTGCTTCTGGAGGCACACTGTGCACCCGACACCCGAAACACAGAGCGAGCTTTGAAGTCCACCGGCCTTCGGGCACCACCCCAGAGATTCGAATCCCATTGCCTTGCGGTGGTGCTGGGACATCAGCATGATTTAAACGAGCCCCCAGGAGATCCCGACGTGCTGCCAAAGTGGATCAAGACTGCCATAGGTCTAGAAGAACGAATTTTCCTTCCCCCTCAGGGAAGACCTTTGTAGATATGACCTCATCTGCCTGTAATCTGTTCTGGGCGGTAGGGATCTGGCAGAGCGATTTTAGGGCTGCCGGAAGGAACTGGATTCAAATCACCTAAACTGGAGGTGGTGCTCACCTATCCACAAGCGCGTCGCTTTATGTGTTTCTATCAGAAACTGTCACCAAGCTGTCGGCCTGGGCCAACCTCAGGGGCGGAGGGCGAGGGAAAGCAGGCATATGAAGAAAACACTCAAGAGAAGAGGCCAAAGATATATGGGAGATTTGACAGACGACTGAGAGAGTTTTCAGGAGATTGTGTGTGTGTGCGCGCGCGCGCGCGTTCGGGGGAGGGGGGGACATATCAGATATTAAACCGATAAGAACAGATACTACATGCGGGGGTGGGGGGGCGCGCAGATAAGAGAAAAGGGCGTGCGAGATGAACGGGGAGACCTGGGCTTTCATCTCCTGGGATAGAGAATGATGGGACTGGTCCTGGTGGCTGCACACAGGTCAGCGGACACCTGACGGCGAACAGGTACAGCCCCGTGTGGAAGGGATGTCTTAGATGCTCCCCTCAGGGACTCGAGAGCCTGCCTACGGGGCTTCCAGCCTTGCGGCTGCGTGGGACAAAGCGCAAAACGCTCTCCCTCCTGTGCATGGCTGTGTGGGATGGCAGCCCGGGTGTGTCAGGTGCTTAGATCAGCGATTTCAGGACAGGGTAGGGGAAAGATGGAGCCTGGTACGCAGACGTCACTACCAAGGGAGCCAGACACAAGCTCTCTCTCTCTCTCTCAGCATTTGAAGAGTAGAAAGAAATTTAGCTTTAAACTTAGCCTACAGGGCCGGCCCCGCGGCTTAGCGGTTAAGTGCACGCGCTCCGCTACTGGCGGCCCAGGCCCGGATCCCGGGCGCGCCCCGACGCACCGCTTCTCTGGCCATGCTGAGGCCACGACCCACATACAGCAACTAGAAGGATAGTGCAACTGTGACATACACCTATCTACTGGGGCTTTGGGGAAAAAAAGGAGGAGGATTGGCAGTGGATGTTAGCTCAGGGTTGATCTCACAAAAAAAATAAAATAAAAAATAAAAATAAACTTAACCTACAGATGAGGTCCTGTTGCCAACCCCACCCGCAATATACAGCAGCCGGTATTCTTAAAGCTTCCCTCCTTCCGATAACCTGAGCGAGAACTTAAGAAAGAGAAAAGATCTCCGTTACAAAAAGGCGAAACTAAGTGGGAAAAGGACTCGCCCACAGAAACAACGTTCCGTGTGGTCCTCTACAGAAAGCGAGCAACTACGACTAGAACAAGCGGGAAAAAAGTGGAAGCTGCAAAGAAGATAAACATCTCAAACCAGTCAGTCTGTCATTTGTGTTACCGCTTTTTGCCCCCGAGGGGGTGCACCGTTCCTGGAGGTACTGCAATACCAGGTCGATGCGTGGAGTGGACGGAGCAAGCTCCTATTCCATCTCCCTGCTCCAAAAATCCATTTAATATATTGTCCTCGGATAGAGGACGTATCAGATATTAAACTGATAAGAACAGATACTACACTTGATCTTAGCCAAAAGGCCGAGAAGCGATGCCTGTCACCCTGGCCTCGCCGTCGCCGGCCGCCTGTCACCCATATTCAGCTCACGGTGAGCCGCGTCCCGCTCAGTCCGCAGCCTTGGCTCCCTAGCCTGTGGTTGACTCCAGACGCGGTGCCGCCGCACTTATCCTCCACATTCCGTCCATTTTCACCTCCCCCTCGGCTCCCTGCCGTCCTTCCCGGGAGGACGAGGCGCTCTTTGCATGCCCCGCCCTTCGCCGCCCGGGGGCGTGGCCACCGCGGTCGCGCTTCGCCCCGGGCCTCCCGGCCTCCGCGCCTCGGCGCTCGGAGCTCCGCCGCAGCCCGCCGCCCACGTCCCGGCTCCCGGACGGCAGCAGGGGCACTGGGGCTGGGCGGCGGGAGGGCGTCTGTGGAAGGGAGCTGTGGGACCAGAGCGGTCCGCGCGCTCCGGAAGAAAGGCCGCGGGGTCATCGCGGTGCATCCGGGAGAGGCGCGTCGGCCCGGGGCCTCTAGGCAGGACCCCGACCTTGGGCGGGGAGCGAACTACCGCGGAGGCAAGGGCCGCCGTGACTGTGCGCCGGTCTCCGCCCCGTCTTCCTCCCCAGCCTCCGTGACTGAGACCCCCAGCTTCGCCGGGCGGGCGTCTGTTTCTTCCCTCGGTTCTCCGCAAAGCCTGTAGTGAGCTGTAGGGTCTGTGAGGCTGGGGCGGTCGGCCCCAGACCCACTGACTCATCAGTTCTGTCAGCCCTGCGGGGAAGGCACCGCGGCCACACCGGGGCCGCGCGTCGGGCACTGCGCTGCATCCTCTGGTATGTTTTAACCCGTTTGCATCCTCGAGACCCTAGAGCGGGTTGAAGCTGTTATCAGCTCTTTTCGCAGATGTGGCCACCGAGGCCAGAGAGGTTGAGAAAACCTGTCCGGTGTCACACAGCTAGCAGGCAGCCGACCTGCGGGCCTCACCCGGTCCCAGGACACCGCTCGCGCCTGGAGCCCAGGCCCCGCTAACGGATGGGGTCTACAAGAGGGAAGCCATAAGAGCAGGGAGCCGACCGTGGAGCGGAGAAGGGTTGCTGGTCGGACACACATGGGTCGGCTGGCGCGAGGCCCGCAACAGGGTGGTTTTGCTAAGGGCGGGTGACATCCGCCGTCACGTCCCTGCCCGACGGTGCCCCGGCTCTAGGCTCTGTGACTCTGCGGGCCGGGGCTTTCCCCCTCTCCCGTGGGCAGGCGTGATCTCTCTCTCACTGGTTCTCAGCGCCGCGCCAGGGTTAGCGGGAGCCTGAGGAAGTCAGTCACCTTCCCGACAGATCAGCTCTGAGGGTGGAGATGCCAGCCACGAGGCAGAAGCAGCGTCTCTGCCGGTCGCTTCTCTGAACCTCCATCTCCTCGCTGGAACCAGGTCCCAGTAAAACCCAACCTGGGGACTGTTTTGAGCAACCGCCCTCCTGACCCCGGCCCCGGGGCGCCCCTCGGGCCTCAACCTGGTTTTGAGTTGCCCGGTAGCGCGTGCCAGCCCCTGACGTGTCTGTCTGTCTGTTTGTTTGTTTGTTTGTTTCTTGCCAATGGAGGACGTTTAGTGAATCGAATTGAGTAGAAGGAGATTATCTGGGCAATCGAAATGCGGGTGTTGTGGGTGTTTTTAATGGGGGTATCATTGACATATAACATCGTATTAGTTTCAGGTGTACAACATAACAATTCCATGTCAGTATCCACTGCGAAATGATCTCCGCCGTGAGTCTAGTTACCATCTGTCACCATGCAAAGCTACAAATTTTGATTCCTCGTGAAGAGAACGTTTAAGTGTACTCTCTTAGCAACTTTCTAATATGCAACACAATAGGATTGACTATGGTCGCCGTGCCATTACATTAAATCCCCACAACTTACCCATTTTATAGCTGGAGGTTCAGACCTCTCGACCCCCTCCGGACATGGTATACATGTGCCGTGTCTGTAACCCTGCCTCCCCCCAGCCACCAGAAGATCCCACTCGGACTGCTTTTTCCACTGCTCTGTCGCCCGTACTCAGACCAGCACCCAGCACCTAAATATTTGTGGAATGGATGAGTGAATGGATCGGGATTAAATGAGATAATCTGTCAACCTTGCTTACCCAGCGCCAGGCATGTGCTTATGATGGTGGCTCTTTGGGCCTCTGCAATCCAAGACCTCTCTGCTTGGCTCCATGCTCTTCGGTGGTCACTTTGTGGTTTCCCAGGTATCTGGACCCTCAGACAATTACGTTCCCTGCAAAGGAGCGTCTCCCGTTGGTCTCAGTTCGCCTTCTAGCGTGCGCATGGGCCTCCCGTGAGTCTGGTTCACTCCAGTCAGTCCCCCTCCCCACCAGGCCTGCTCAGATCAACTCGCACAGACAGTTGTGCCCGCAAAGCTTCGGTCGGCACCAGGCCTCGTCCAGGCGCCTCGTGCCTTCGCTAAGGTATTGCACCCTCACGGTCCCTGGTACCGCCGCCCCAGAGGACTCGGGAGCCACAGCTCAGGGATAGGGACTCTGGGAGCACCCCGAGAGTTCTCAAGCGGTTCCTGTTTCTGCAGCCTGGCCAACCCAGTATGTTATTGATGCCGGCCCTGATATCAGTTGCCCTACATTAAACCCAGCATATCTGAGGTTCAAACCAAAAGCACCCATCCTCTTTCCCTGCTTCTCTAAGTTACATTCATCTGTAAATACCAGTTTTTCAGACCTTCGTATCCCTCAACTTCACAAGGCAGATAGAAGTTACACATTGTTAAAAGCCCAGGTGGCCTCAAGCTGGGCTCACACTGAAGTTTGGGCTAATTACCAGTTCTTGAGGTTTGTTACAGGAAAACTGATATCCAGAAAATATCAAGAAGCTAGAGCTTCTCAGACCCCAACTCCTTGACTCCCCGGCACCAGAATCCACCATCCACCGCGGAGACAGTTGAAGGACACCCACCTGTGATTCCCTTATCTCGGCGTCCTCCTCCCTGCCAGCAGCCTCACAAGGCCAAACGCAGGCTGATGGGAAAGCGCAGACCAGCAAGGCCACAGGCTCCCCCTCCCTACAAGCAGTCACAACCTTTAAAACCCCGTTGCCTCCCATCTTTCGGGGAGATGGGAAAAATCTGAGAGCTCTCGTCTCCCGGCTGACGTCACCCGAAATAAAAACTCTTTCCTTGCCGTAAGCCCGGTGTTCCAGTTTTATCTGGCCCCTCTTGTGTGGCGGGTAAAGAACCTAGGTATGTATCCGGTAACATTATCAGGCTCTTGGGGTTTTGCCAAACTCACAGGTTATAAATTATATCTCAGTGCCATTTTAGTATGCATTTCTCTCTTTATAGTTAGGTGGTACATCTTTTCGTACGTGAAAAACCACGTTTATTACCTTTCCTGTGAGCTGTGTGATCTTTGCCCATATTTTATTGGGTGGTTCGATTTTGGTCAAAAGTTGACTTCGGGGGCCCGGCCTGGTGGTGTAGCAGTTAAGTGCATGCTTTCCGCTTTGGCAGCCCGGGCTTCTCGGATTCGGATCCTTCCTGGGCGCGGACCTACTCACCGCTCATCAAGCCATGCTGAGGCGGTGTCCCACATAGAAGAGCCACAACTCGACAACTAGGATACACAACTACGTACTGCGGCTTTGGGGAGAAAAAAGAAGCAAAAAAGAGGGAGATTGGCAACAGATGTTACCACAGGGCCAATCTTCCTCAAAAACAAAAAACAAAGAAAAAGTTGACTTTTGGAGTCGGAGTCACAGGGTGAGGAAGGGTTGGGTCCTCTGGGAAGAAGTCACTGAGACAGAGTGAGGAGTATAAACGGTTGACTGGGGTGGGGGGCTTAATGCTTTGAAAGATAGAGAAGGGGGGAAGCAGGGGTGGGCAGGGAGAGCCTCAGAACCCCTGCAGTCTGACCAAGGCTAGGCCGGTCAAGGGAGGTTCAGAAACACAGAAGGCCCCCGGAGGAGCCCCGCATCCGGACGCCAGGGAGAAAACGGCCGGGCCCTCCCACCCCCACCCCCACCGCGCTCGTGCTCGTGCTCGTGCTCGGGATTGAGGTCCCCAGGAAGGAGTGTGGGGCCCCCGTGTGGCCTCCGTGGCCACCATCGTGGCCCCACCGTTCACATGCCCATCGTGCCAGGCCTGGGGTGACCAGCGACAAAGGCTGGCAGGGTCATTCCGTCTGTCGGTTGTCCAGTGCCTCTTTCTCAGGCCTCTCCTCCTGCTCAGGCTCTATCCTGATCTGCCACGTGCACCTTAGGAAGGCCTGCCGCAGCTGCTGGCCCCGCCCACCCCCGACGTCACAACCTGGAGGCCTGATGGACAGTCCGGGGCCCGTGGTCTCTGACTGTCCCGCGGTCAACGTCCATCTCTACCAAGGCCCGTCTCTCCTAGCGAGCCCTGGCTCGCTTTTCAGAAGGTGGAGAAGTCTCTTCGGTAGGTGGTGTGGCCTGGTTCTGGAACCCCGAGGGCCCCAGTTGTGATCCTCCACTGTGGCTGGCCATAAACTCCACACAGCATCTCTTCCCTGGCTGACATGCACCCTGTCCCCAACATGATAGGGGCCGCTGGGTCCTGTGGCCCAAGCAGCAGGGCTGCCCCACTGCACTTGCAGGGCTTCACAGCCCTTCTGTGCTCTGGGCTCAACTCCAAACTGAAGGTCTTTTGCTCAAACACCTGGTGTATGAGCCCAAGCAGTACTTCCAGGTGTGGAATGCGTTGCTTCCAGAACCTGAAGAGGCTCACGGGGCCCTGGGCTTCCTTCGCAGTGGTCGGGGGCACAAAGGGGAAGCAACTTGCCTCTGCTTTGGAGGGGACATCCCAGCCCGCCCTGGACAGCAGGAGCCCCTGAACACCGTGCTGCCCTGTTTCACTGGAGCGTTTACTTCCCTCTCTGACTGGGGGGCACAGGAGTGTGTGTGTCTCATGGAGCCATCTGGTGTGCCAGGCCCCCCAGCTCATCTGCAACCGAGCCAAAGGGGCTCATTCTGCGCGCTGCAATCCAGTGCCGATCAATTGCAAACGAGTCGGTGGTTGAGAAAGGAAAGTTCATACGATTCGCTGGCATAATCGGAAGATGGTGGACTAGTGTCCTAAAGAACCATCTTAAAATCATACAGAGTCTTGAGGCGGTTATATAGGGGAAATGGGCAGGGAAGGAGGGGGTTTAGGGATATTGACCAATCTGGTGTGACGAACTTCAAGGTGCCACATTCTCTCTTTCTTCTGTCATCTGTGATGGGTACCAACACAGAGTTTTTCCTTCTGGAGGTCGTCGTGTTCCCGGGGGACTCAGAGAACAAAGTCATTGTCTTATCACAGCTGGGAGATATACGTAAGCAAAAGCCATAGAACTAGCAGATCACGTATTTTGCAAAAGCGAGAGGTGCTTAATCATCGAGGCTACGTGCAGGCTAGAATGTATTCTCAGAGACTAGTGAGTCAGGATCACAGTTACAATATTGCTTCCTTTCCCTAAGATGGCTTCCCTCATGCTACCTTAAGACCTAGCTGTTACAAATCTGGCCCCCTCCGTGGGATGCCCCAGAGGGAGTGGATCGACTCGAGAGTCTGTGGGAGCCTCGGGGGGCCTAGGCCCCTTGGTCCAGAGACCGGAGAGGACAGAGAGAGGCGCAGAGAGGTAAGGTCGCCTTGGGGGGAAGACGTCAGCGTATACCTTTGTGTTTCTTTTCCCCTGTGAACTCTTCATCCCTTGCTCGTTTCCCATTGGGTGTTTGGCTGTTTCTTGTCAATTTCTAGGAGCTCGTCATATCATTGGTGATTATGCTTTTCTGTGGTATATTTGCAATGTTTTTCTCAGTTTTTCATTCGTCTTTTGCTTCGCATATGATGTTTTGTGTTCTGCAGAGAATTTAGATCTTGTGTAACTCAAGTATATCAATCTTTTCTAAAACTTGGGCTTCTGGATTTTGAGTCACAGAAGGCCTTCCCCAACTCCAAAACTTATACAGTTATCTATTACGTATCTGTCTTTTGCCCGTTTTCTCTTGGGTGTTCAGCTGTTTCTTGTCAATTTCTGGGATCTCTTTATATCATTGGGCAGGATAAATAGAAACTAATGCCTTGCGTCAGTCGAGGGTATCTTTTGCTGACAAACGAGTGTGGGCAACTCATGAAAAGAAATGGTTTTCAGGAATTTCAGATTAGGAAATTATCGTGGATCCATAATGATTGACAGCTCTGTTCTCTCCCTCAGAGACTATAAACTTTCTCAGAGCAGGGGCCTGTCTTTGTCATGCCTATGCCCCTGTCACCACGTCTCAGCACACGGCCATCACTCAATAAATATTCCCTGAGTGGATGCACCCTATATTGATACCCTTCATTCAGGAATCTGACCACGTTGGGGGATGCCTTGGTGGTGGACATGCATCTCCCACTCTCTTCTCCAGTCGAAAGCTTCTACCCGTATCCTCTGTGCCTTTCCGCCCTCTACCCCTGGATTAGAAAGGTCAAATACAATTATTATCAACTGTATTCATCATGGTTTTAAATTTTCTATATTTTATGATGCTTTGACATCTTGAGGGCCTGCCAGCCTGGAAGAGACTGCCCCTCCAGGGCTAGCTAATTCCTAGAGATGGCAACATCCTTGCCTGGGAGCCCGCCTTTCATGTGCAAACCAACCAATGCAAAGCCCGTGTCCGCAACCCCGGCCTTTATTTACTCTCACTTGTCTAGCCCGTATTTCCCCTGCCCTCTATCACCCCAGGGCCAGGTCCCTGACAACTGGAGACCACCCCTATAGCCCAGAGCCCCCTGAACTATATTCCAGCTATCTAGTCCTAAACTCGTTCAGACTTGCCTCCCCTGCCCCGCCCATTCCTCCCCTGCCCCGCCCATTCCTCCCCTGCCCCGCCCATTCCTCCCCTGCCCTCCTCCTCCAAAGGACAGTAAAGGCCATGCTTTCTCCTCTGCTGCCTCCGGGATGCTTCCCTATGTGGCTCTACGTGGCGTGGCGCGCCCCCTTGTGTTGGCAACTATAAGTGATAAGACTTCCTTCAATGGTACTGACCTCTCCTTGGTTCCCCCTGTAAAGGCTGTAGGGAAACCATGTTCTCCGGAGAGAGCCAGGATTCAGCAAGCGCCGAAATTTGGGGGAAAGGGGCAGTATTTCAGAAGTCGGGGAGAAGTAAAAGAAAAGATCAGAAAAGGTGAGGAGCTAAGGCGTAGAGAGATGCAAGCCTTAATTTTTGTGGCGACTGGAGAAAATAGTGTAATGAAAGCGGTCCTCTCAGCGTCAGTTCCGAGGAGTGAAGAAGAATCAAGTTCTGACGGAGAGCCGTGACACGATGCCTGTTTCCTGTTCATAACCGTAAACGCTGTCAGGACTACTGTCTCAAGCGAAACGAAACAAGGTATACCTCAGTAGCAGCTGTACAGTAGCTCGACATCAGTTCTCACACGCAATTCTTCGTCTCACCAGCACAAAAGCATAGCCATTAAAGACGTTTCGGCAGAATCGTGAGAAGTAGAGAACACGACAGAAACAGACCAGCAAAAATCAGCAGTAAAACCACTTCAGATCTACCATTTGAACCTCATGTATTCCCCCGAGGGGGGTGCACCGTTCCTGGAAGTACTGCAATACCAGGTCGATGCGTGGAGTGGACGGAGCAAGCTCCTATTCCATCTCCCTGCTCCAAAAATCCATTTAATATATTGTCCTCGGATAGAGGACGTATCAGATATTAAACTGATAAGAACAGATACTACACTTGATCTTAGCCAAAAGGCCGAGAAGCGATGCCTGTCACCCTGGCCTCGCTGTCGCCGGCCGCCTGTCACCCATATTCAGCTCACGGTGAGCCGCGTCCCGCTCAGTCCGGGTCTCACTTCCTTTGCTCCTTTGACTGGACGATGGCAATCGCCAGACAGTCGGCTCTGGTGCAGACCTTTTATTCCCCATCTTTTTAAAGAAAACTTATATACCTGTTGTTGCCTGTCGCCCTAGGACTGACGCGCCATTTCGAATCTGCATGCCCCGCCCCTTCCCGCCCGAGGAGGCGTGGCTACTGCGGGCCGATCGTGCCTTCCGGGCCGCCTCTGCGCGGCCCCAGGTGAAGCTGGGCGGGGCCCGGCTCCTCTCTTGTGCTCCTGGGGCGACAGGACAGAACCAAGGGAGGAGGCGTGGGCGGCAAGAGGGCCTCTGAGAAGGAGCTGTCGGCGGAGAGCTTCCCGAAGAAAGACAGGGTCGCAAGACGTGTTCACTGGAAAGGCCCAGGCTGTATCGCGTTAAATGGGGTGTCCGCGGGCGGAAAGACGAGCTTGGTAGGTGTCGCATGAGGGGCTCTTTCTGACTCAGGGAGCCGAAGGTCTGGAGGGGGCTTCCCGGAGCGGGGAGGGCAGCCTGCCTGCCAGGCGGAAGGCAGGGGGCGGACAGTGGGGAGCAGGGAGGAGGCGTGTCAGGGGCCGGGGAGGCCGGGCGGGGCAGCCCGATGCATTCTCCCCGACTCCGGCGCCTGCGTCTGTCGGTGCGTCTGCGGAGGGATCGTATCCCGGTCTTCGTGCACAAAGCGCCCTCTGCCGGGGACGTCGTTTCCCTACACCTCTTCCTCACCTGGCTACTTCTGACGCAGAGGCTCTGGACTCGGCTTGGGTGTCGCTTCCTCCAGAAAGCCTTCCTTGAGCGCCCTTCCGCACCCCACCCCCAGTCTCCTTGGCGGCCCTCCTATGTATTTCCTCCCACCCGGTAATTCATTTCAGGTACGCCCCTCACCGCCCTTTCGGGCACTGAAAATCTCCCCCACTGAAATCTGAGATCATCGAGTGCGGCGACCCTCGTCGGTAGTTATCTCTGTATCCCAGCACTAGTCCCGTAGCCGGCGTGTAGGAGATGCTCAGCAAATGTTTGCTGAGTGAATAAAAGATGCGCAAAACGGACTGAGTCAGAAGAGCCCGATGCGGAGGTGAAGAAGGGAAGATCCGGCCAGGGGTGGCAGGACACCAGAGAGGAGAGGTGACTGCCAGGGAGGCTCTGGGCATCAAGGCCCATCAATGCGTTAAGGCCTCTGGCAAAGTTGGGATCAAGTTTCCCCCCGTGGCAAAGACTGCCGGCTGCCCAGTCAGCCTTTCCCATCCTCCTTCCTAAGACAACTTCAGTTTAGTTGGGGAGTTGATATTTCTTTCATTTGATCTCAGAAAAGCTAGACGGTATCGTGGATGTAGGACTGGAACCCCATCGGTCATTTCACCCTGCAGCTTGGGGAGCCTGGCGGCGGGTGCTGCCTGAGCCCTCCCCATGCCGGCCCCTGGGCAGAGCGCCCTCTCCTGTATTATCTCATTTGTTTCGCTCAAGGGCCCTGAGAGATGGGTATTGTTTTTATTATTATCCAGGGCCGGGACTAGGTGGAGGCCGGTGAGACACTCGCCCTGGAGGGGAAATTTAAGGGAGTGCCCCCCCGAAAACTCTTCAGTAACCAAGATAAATAATATTTTCATACAATTTATCTTCTGTCTCTCTCTTTTCTTTTTGGTGAGAAAGTTTGGCCCTGAGCTAAGGTCTGTTGCCAATCTTCCTCTTTTTGTTTTGCTCAGCAAGACTGGCTCTGAGCTAACATCTGTGCCCATCTACCTCTATTTTGTATGTGGGACGCTTCCACAGCATGACTGGACGGGTGGTGCGTCGGTGCGCACCCGGATTTGAGCCTGTGAACCCCAGGCGGCCAAAGCAGAGTGCGCGAACTTAACCGGTACGCCACCAGGCCAGCCCCACAATTTATCTTCTCTTGAACCTTGTGTGTGTGTGTGTGTGTGTGTGTGTGTGTGTGTGTGTGTGTGTGAGGAAGATCAGCCCTGAGCTAACATCCGTGCTAATCCTCTTTTTGCTGAGGAAGACCGGCTCTGAGCTAACATCTATTGCCAATCCTCCTCCTTTTTTTTTTCCTTCCCCAAAGCCGCAGTAGATAGTGGTATGTCATAGTTGCACATCCTTCTGGTTGCTGTGTTTGGGACTCGGCCTCAGCATGGCCGGAGAAGCGGTGCGTCGGTGCGCGCTGGGATCCGAACCATGGGCCGCCAGCAGCGGAGCGAGCGCACTTAACCGCTAAGACACCGGGCCGGCCCCTATCTTCTCTTGATTATAAGATATTTATCTTGATTACCGGGTTTTTTTGGTGTTCCCTTAAATTTTGTTGCCAAGGCAAGTGCCTCACTCACATTACTCCACTCTGATCCCCACCTGTTATCATCAACCCCCTCCTATTGACCTGAGCTGTCACAGCCACTGGCCACATGCACCTCTGGAGCGCTGGAAACATGGTCAGTCCGAGGCCGGCCCGGTGGCATAGTCGTTAAGTTTATGCACTCCACTTTGGTGGCTCGGGGTTCCCAGTTGGGATCCTGGGCTCGAACCTGCATGCCGCTCATCAAGCCATGCTGTGGTGGCATCCCCTATACAAAATAGAGGAAGATTGGCAACGGATGTTAGCTCAGGGCCAGTCTGCCTCACCAAAAAAAAAAAAAAAAAAAAAAAGTGGTCAGTCCTATGAATGTGATTGATTGAGATGTGCTGTAAGTGAAAATACGCATGAGATTTTGAAGACTTAGTATACAAATTGTAAAATATCTCAATTTTTTAAAATATTGGTTACACACAGAAGTGATATTTGGATATAGTGACTTAAAATATGCAACTTAATTTCAGCTGTTTCTCTTTATTTTATTTTTTTATGTGGCTACTAGAAAATTAACAGTTACATACGTGACTCACATATTTCTAGTGGAAAGCACTGTCATAGACTGAAGCTCAGAGGCTGAGCAACTTGCCTAAGGTCACACCGCTAATATGAAGCAAGGTCAGGATTGGAACTCAAGCAGCCTGTTCACCTCGTGAGGCCTCAGTTTTTTAAAACTATGGAATGGGCGTAATGATAACGCCTCTCTGATTAGGGTATTTGTGAAGCTACCTGTGGAAATGACAGGCATGTAGGAATCTCTTAACAAGTGCACTCGAGGAAAAGTCACTTCTCATCTGTAGACTAGAGATAATATCCACTTTACAGTGTTGTGAACAGTCTTCCCCCGCCCACCCGGGGCATTCCTGCTGCACAGCCCACTTTACCTGGCTTTCTGTTCCTGCCAGCTGCCTCGTCATTGCGGATGCCCATGATCATCACGTGGCGTAGATACAGGCATAGACACAGACATACAGGCACGTAGCTATATGGTTACAGTCACAAATATGCCTACATTGTTGGTCTGTTTGCTTCTCACCTCGACGGTAGAGATTCTGTTTGCCCCTCTGTCCCGGCACCTAGGACAGTGCTCGGCACATACATGGCACTTGATAAATATTTGTTGAATGAGTGAACGAGGGTCAAATGAGACAATATATAATGTGCTTAGCCTGCCCCTGACATGACTCTTCAGGCCTCCCCATCCCGTGATCTCTGCTCACGTCTGTGTGTCGCAGACCATCTTCTGCTCATGATTTGGTGTCCCTGAGAAGGGGGTCACTATGGTCTGAACACCCCAACCGTCTGTTCATCTCTCACCGGCCTCCTCCTTGTCCTGCCTGGCCTTCTGGCCATTTGGGCAGGTGTCTTAGTCCCCATCCTGGGTTGGACACTCCCTGAAGGCAAGGACGGCATCTGGCTCATTTCTGTTCCCAGCACCTGCCCAGGTGTGTCACATCACGTTACAGGTGGTTAATGACGAGACAAATAAATTAAGAATATTTGCAACCCAAACCACAGAAAAAGTACTTTTCTTTCTAACATATAAAGAGTTCCTGGAAACAATTATAAAAGACCAACCATCCAGTAGGGAAAACATGGGGACAGGCCAGGCACAGACAGTTCATGAAAATAAAAAGTGGTTCTTAAGCAGACATACAAAATTAAATGAAAACTACACCAAGATAGAGTTTGTCCCATCCCTCGTGCCCCACGCTCATTCTTATCCTCCCAGCTGGGCTTGGTGCAGGCCCCTGGCTCCCTGACCGGGGAAGTCTGCCCGGCCTCTGGGTGCAGGAGGCCGACATGAGACTTGAACCAAGGAGTTCCCACTCAGAGGCCAAGAGACTGTTCATGGGGCTCAGATCTGCTCTCTGACAGTTGTTTTGTGTCTCTGTGTGTGAGCCGGGTACTCTGTGGCACATTGGTGGTCACGGTCTCATTTAATCTTTACAACGCGCTTGGGAAGTGTTTGCATGCCCATTCCTCAGAGGGGAAATCCAGCTCGGAGAGGCTGCCTCATCTCCCAGGATGCTTCCAAAGGTCTCCCCAAACCCTCGGCTCATTCCTTTCCTTATCTAAGAGTGATTTGCTGACCTGTTAGGGGCTTGGGATGATGATAACAGCTCTCTCTTGTCGATTTGCAGGAGAATGTTTAAAGTACTCATCGTCAGGGCCGGCCCGGTGGCGTAGCGGTTAAGTGCGTGCGCTCCGCTTCCCGCGGCCCCGGGGGTTGCAGGCCCGGAACCCCGGGCGCGCACCGATGCACCGCTTGTCAAGCCATGCTGTGGCGGCGTCCCATATAAAGTAGAGGAAGATGGGCACGGATGTTAGTCCAGGGCCGATCTTCCTCAGCAAAAAGAGGAGGATTGGCATCGGATGTCAGCTCAGGGCTAATCTTCCTCACACACACACACACACACACACACACACACACACACACACACACACAAATAATAAAGTACTCATCGTCAGGGAAAATGTACACCTTTAGAGTAACTTTCTAGTAATCTGCTCTCAACCCTAGAGGCTCAAAGTGTGGTCTGTGAACAGCAGTATCTACATTTTTGTGTGTGTGTGAGGAAGATCAGCCCTGAGCTAACATCCATGCCAATCCTCCTCTTTTTTGCGGAGGAAGACTGGCCGTGAGCTAACATCCGTGCCCATCTTCCTCCATTTTATGTGGGACGCCGCCACAGCATGGCCTGACAAGCGGTGCATTGGTGCGCGCTAGGGATCACAACCCTGGGCTGCCAGCAGCGGATCGCGCGCACTTAGCCGCTACGCCACAGGGCCAGACCAGCAGCATCTACGTTTTATGTCGCCTGGGAGCTGGTTAGAAATGCAGAGTGGCGGGCACGAGGCCAGACCTACTGTCTTAGTTTGCTAGGGCCGCCATAAGAAAGTACTATGGACTGGGGCCTTCAACAACATAAATGTATTTTCTTAGAGTTCTGGAGGCTGGAAGTCCCAGATCAGGGTGCCAGCGTGGTAGGGTTCTGGTGAGGTCCCTCTTCTCGGCTTGTGGATGGCTGCCTTCTCACTGTGTCCCCATGTGGTGGAGAGAGAGCAAGTTCTCTGGGGCCTCTTCTTCTAAGGGGACTAATCCCACCATGAGCGCCCCACCCTCAAGACCTCATCTAAACCTAATTACCTCCCAAAGCCCTTACCTCCAAATACCATCACGTTGTGGGGTAGGGCTTCAATATATGAACTTCAGGGGGAACACAGTTCAGTCACAGTTCAGTCACCACACAGTTCATAACACCCACTCAACCTGAATCTGCATTTTAATAAGGTCCGCAAGGGATTCGTGTGTATATCAAAGATTGAGAAGCAAGGCTTTAAGTCACATACGTTGGAAAAGAAATGGCAGTCGGGGGTCAATTTGTACATGTCACTTTGTACGTTATGTGAGGAAGAGATTCCACATTACACTGGTTTCCTGGGCCGATGTTTTTTGTTATTGGTTGAGATAAACTCATTTAACATCGTTATAATAACAGCTACCCTGTATAGAGGACTTTGGATATGCCAAGCCCTTTGCTGAGTACTGCACGCATTTTACCTTATTTAATTCTCATGACAACCCTATGAGATAAGTATGATCATCCCATTTTACAGATGTAGAGGTTGAGGCTGGGAGAGAGAAGTAATTTGCCCAAAGCCTCACTGGGAAATGTTAAAGCCAGGACTGGAAGTCATCTTCAGAGCCAGTGGCCCTCAGTGTGGTCCCCAGACCAGCAGCATCGGTATCACCTGAGAACTTGTTAGAAAAGCACATTCTTGGGCCCATGAGTCCAAGACTGACCAAATTAGAAATTCTGGAAGTGGGGCCCAGAAATCTGTGTTTTAGCAAGTCCTCCAGATGATTCTGATGTACTCTCAAGTTTGAGAACCACTATTGGAAGCTATATTCCCTCTCAATGTATGCGAGACAACACGGGTGACTCGGCAGAGAAATCTCCTATCAAATAAAAAAGACTGAACAGAGTATACATGGCCACTGGGGATTGGCGCCCGGTGTGAACGCTCCGGGGAGCCCAGCAGCTTGGATACCGGGCGCTCATCCTGTTCCCTGAGGAGCTGGGCTGGCTCTCCCCTTGCTCCGCCTCTCTGCCTCTCTCTCGTTTGGTTGTCCCTCCTCCCTCGCCATTGCTCCCCGGGCACTGTCACCCTCCCGGGGCTCCTGTTGCTGTTTCTCGATGACCACCCGAGTCCCCTCCTCCAGCCAGGGCCTCCGCCGAGCGCCAGGCTCCTGTGCAAATGGACGCTGGACATCCGTCCCCACGTGGATCTGTCCCCGCAGACACCACAACGTGGCTGCACCTGAGCTCTTCATAACCGTCCCGGCCGTGCAGCGTCCTCCTGCCTCGGCCTTCCCTGCACCGATTATGAAAGGCCCTCAGTGAAAGTATGGGAAATGTGATTGAATTTAGATTTTCTGCTCAAATAACGTTTAAATCTGATCTCGGCTCCACAAAACACTTGAAGAGGGTAGATTTTCCATTCGCAACCCCAAACTGTACGAAAGGCCCTGTCTGAAAGGAAGACTCCAGAAGGAGGCCAAGGAACCTGTATAACTCAACCCCCACCTCCCACTCCACTTTTCTTCAGGAATCAGGCAGTGACAAGCACATCCACCAGGGGGCAGCATCTGCTGCTTTCCAGCCCTTAGTTGGGCCCTGGGACTTCGTTTTGGGAGGGTTGCCTCTGAAAGGGCCACTAGTAGAGGGGAAGGGTACTTAGGGGACCCTTTCACACACATTTTTTTCCACACTCATTCTAAGAAGTAGGTTGTGTTTTCTCCATTTTATTCTTGAGGAGACAAAGCTGAGATTTGAAAAATGAGTCTTTGCAATTCTTAAGCTGAAGCTGCTCCTTGGCATCCCCTCCCCCTGCCCACCCCCACTCCTGCAGACTCCTCTCCTCCCTTCACTTGTGCGCCCAGACAGGTACTTGGCTAGGACGCTGTGGAGACAAGGATGTCCTCAGCCACTTCCTAGGTGAGCTCCATCCACCCCCGCCCCCCCCGCTACTCCACAGCATGGACTGTCGAGGCGGACAGGACCTGGAAACATCAAAGCCTCTTCTCACAAACTGAGGACACGAGGCTCCCCGGGGGGAAGTGACTTTTCCAAGCCATTCTACCAGTGAGGGACAGGACTCATGCTGACTCTCAGCCCAGGGCTGAGCCTGCCAGGCCCTTGAGGGAGCCTCTCTCTCCAGTGTCATCCCCACCACTGGCCTCTGTTTTTCTCCTCCAAGAAGTCCCTCCTTCCCCCGAGGGTGCAATACTACCGAGACCTTGCCTAGAAATGCAACATTTTATAGACATTCCTGGCCAACCCAGTATCAACAGAACCCCCAAGGGCGCAGGGACTGCAGACCAGGAAACTCCTAGACTATGGTGGATGTTTGGTTCCCACACTCAGGGAACCCCCCCCCCCCCAGTACATTTAATCATTGCACCGTGCACTCATGAACTCATGAAAGGTCTCCTGACTGCCTGCTGTGTCCCGGCCTGGGGCTGGGCACTGCTGAGTTGTAGATGGGAAGAACCAGCTCCTGGGCTCAGGGCTCAGTCTGGAGGGGGAGACAGCTCTGAGGGGGAGCAAAGACACAGCATCCATCCAGGTGGGGAGCCAACAGGAGAAAGCAGGTAGGTCCCAGCTAGTCTGTCCTTCTGTCTGGAATGCTTACCTGACTCCTTGTCACTTAAACCTTGGCTCTAATGTCACCAACTGGAGAGGGCTTCCTGAGCACCTCCCCTCCAATATGAAGTAATTCCCTTCCCCCGCGTCACTCTCCAGCACACCTCCCTGCTTTATTTTCCTTGATGGCATGCATCACCGTCTGAAATCATCGTCTTTATTCGCTGCCTGTCTCTCCCCACCCCCGACTATAAGGTACACTCCGTGAGGGCAGGTCCTTATCCATCTCACTCGGGGCTGTACGTTCAGAACTTAGAGCGGAGCCTCGCACCTAGCAGGCACTCCGTATGTGATGGTTCAGTGTATGAATGTTCGAATGTTCTCCTCAGCAGCAAATGCCCCAGTGCGCTAGGTGCTGGACTGCGATCTTGTGGAGAGAAAGGGCTGCAGAGGTGAGGCTGCCAGGAAAGAAAATGGTCATTAATAGAGGAAGGCTCTCTGGGACCAGGGCTGGGGTCGGGTGGGGGTGGGGACTGGAGTTCCCGTTTAAAGGAGACGCACTGGGGTAGGCCCACAGCCTGGTGCTGCACTCCTTCCCTCCCCACCTCCTCCTTCCCCGCTCCCTGCCCCACTTCCTCCTCCCCATTTGTTCATCAACACCTTCCCTGGAAAACATAAAAGATGCAGGGTGGGGTGGGATTGCCAGTGTCATCTCCTTTATCAGATAATCAAGTGACAATTTCTGTCTTGGGTGTGAGGCCCAGGAAATATAGGAGAAATGTTAAAGAGGTTTGAAAGGGGCCGGCCCTGTGGCTTGGCGGTTAAGTGCGCGTGCTCCGCTGCTGGCGGCCTGGGTTCGGTTCTCCGGCCATGCTGAGGCCGTGTCCCACATACAGCAACTAGAAGTATGTGCATCTACGACATACAACTATCTACTGGGGCTTTGGGGAAAAAGAAAGAAATAAATAAAATTAAAGAGGTTTGAAAGATTGTGGAAGAAACGGGAGACAATCTGGGTGTTTTCAGTTTCTGTGTGTTTTTGGTTTCACAGCCATTTTAACTTTGTTCAAAGCCAAGTTTGGCCAATTTCTAGCTGGGTGACCTTGGACAAATTACCTAACCTTTCTGTGCTTCGGTTTCTTCTCTTTAGAATAACCGTACTTACTTCCTGGGTTGAGCTGTGTATTAAAAAAGGAAAAGTATTCAAAGTTCCTAGACCAGAGCCTGGCATGCAGTGGCCACTTGGCAGGGTAGTGGTTCCCAACCTCTTGGCCTGCTCTGTCTTGCCCTCTCCTAACTCACCGGGCTCAGCTCTGCCTCTGTGCCTTAGCTCCTGCTGCAATCTGCCACCTCCAACACGGTGGTGTAACAAACGAATTTCCTAAGGTCCTGATCTCTTCAGGGATTTGGGGAGGCTCCCTGCATCGCTGGGGAAACCAGGTGGCTGGTTTTGTAGCAGGGAGGGGAGGAAGGAGGTGGCAAGGCAGGCTGCTGCTAAACGGATGGGAAGCTGGTGGGCAGGAGCTAGGCCCTCCTGCCTGGCAATGACTTCTCCTCCCCTTTTTCCAATCCTCCTCATATATAGCCTTTAAAAACTTTAATTACATAAGAAATGCAAGAATCCAGCCTCCTTGTAAAAAATGGCAATATTAAAATTACAATTTCATTCTCCTTTGATCCCCCTTCCTTCCTTCAATTTTACCTACCTCCCTGCAGGTGATCACTGTTATCCTTTTGGTCACCCTGCCCCTTTGTGACATCTCCTCCTCTTCAGGGCTGCCCAGACTGTATCAGGCTGCAATGACTGGGAAGATGCCACCCAGTCCTGTCCCCCTCTTCACCAATCCTACATAGGACTAATTAACTTCTAGAAACCTTTCCAGAAGCTTCTGGTTGGCACTATTTCTCCCTCCTCTGAAGTCCTACAAGTGGTTGTCTTATGATTTACCAGGGCCCAATGTTCTGGGTCAGTGGCCAGTCTTGTTTCTCTCACTAGAGAATAAGCCCTCTGAGGCCAGGCCCTGAGGCCTGCACATCCTCTATATCCCTGTAGTCTCTCTGGCTCATGCAGAGCACACAGTATGAATGTCAATAAACATCCAATGGAGTGAAGAAGAATTCCGTCTTTATCTATTTGACCAAGGGTGGCCCTTGGGGCTGGTGGGTGTAGAGTGTGTGTGTGGGGAGGGTGGCATGTGCTGCTGGCTGGTACCCTGACCAGCAATTCTGGAATAACTGCTACGGATGTCTCCCTGATGAAAGAGGATAGATAGCTAAGTGGTGAGGGGCCCAGGCACTGGATTCAGACAGATCTTTGCTCAGCCTCTTACTGGCTATGTGTGACCTTAGACAAGTCATTGAACCCTTTGGAGCTTTCTTCACCTATAAAATGCAGACAACACCAGTCTCTCGTGCACGGCTACTGTGAAGATCAACAGGGGTAATGGGTTTAGGTTGTTTTATGGGATTCCAGGTTCACACAGGTTTGAACACTGAATTAGGAAAGATAAATGAGGAAGACTTGTCAGCATCTCTCGAGTAGACCCTGGTAGAGGGAGTGTGCACGTGGGGTGGATATCTCTGCCTGGGGGAGGGGATGCGGTGGTACTGCGAGTATTAAGCACTTCATCTCTGCTCCTGAGCTCCTGAGTCAAGCAGAAGAGAGAGGGAATTCTTGGAGGACAGGCAGGATTTCAGCAGCTGGGAAGAAGTGAAAGAAAAGATAAGAAACAGTGATGGTGACAAGGCACGGGCAACTGACACTGTAGAATTGGTGTTGACTGGAGAAAACCATAACACAGTACGAGGTTGATCATGTCAGCTTCTGGTGCTGAGCGCGGATCAAGTCCTAATGTTTTGTGTTGATGAACTCACAACGCTTCTCAGAACGCCTTTAGAGTAATTGAACTACATCCTCAGACCGAGAGACAAAAAAACAGCCGGTAGCATCAGACTGGAGTTACACACTTACCGTATAGCAGACCATTACTGTTCATGATGTAAACTAGAACGTTGACTGGCCTTAAAAGTTACTTTAGGGGCCGGCCCGGTGGCGCAAGCAGTTAAGTGCGTGCGCTCTGCTGTGGCAGCCCGGGGTTCGCCGGTTCGGATCCTGGGCGCGCACCAACGCACTGCTTGGCAAGCCATGCTGTGGCGGCGTCCCGTATAAAGTGGAGGACGATGGGCACGGATGTTAGCCCAGGGCCAGTCTTCCTCAGCAAAAAAAGAGGAGGATTGGCAGATGTTAGCACAGGGCTGATCTCCTCACACACACACAAAAAAAGTCACTTTAGCAAAACACTAACAGTAACCGTGAAACACGTCCACACTAGCATTCCTATCTAAACATAGAAGTCAACGTCTGTTTTTCAAACTTTGATTATTTCCCCTAGGGGGTGCACCCTTCTTGGAGATACTGCAATACCAGGTGGATGCATGAAGTGGACAGAGCAAGCTCTTATTCCCTCTCCTTACCCCAAAACCCATCTAATATGTTGTTCTCGGATAGAGGCCGTATACAGATATTAAACCGATAAGAACAGATACTACACTCGATCTGAGCCAAAGGCCAAAAATCGATACCTCTCACCCTGCCCTTGCCGTCACCTGCCGCCTGTCACCTAATTTAACTCAAGGTGAGCCGTGTCCAGCTCAGTCCAGATCTCATTGCTTAGTATCTTGCCACTCATGCATTAGACTCTTGTGCCGAATTTTAAGTTCTCTACCTTTTTTGTGTGTGTGTGTGAGGAAGATCAGCCCTGAGCTAACATCCGTGCTAATCCTCCTGTTTTTGCTGAGGAAGACCGGCTCTGAGCTAACATCTATTGCCAATCCTCCTCCTTTTTTCCCCTTTTTCTCCCCAAAGCCCCAGTAGATAGCTGTATGTCATAGTTGCACATCCTTCTAGTTGCTGTATGTGGGACGCCGCCTCAGCATGGCTGGACAAGGGGTGCGACGGTGTGCGCCCAGGATCCGAACCCGGGCCCCCAGTAGCGGAGCCTGCGCACTTAACCGCTAAGCCACAGGCCAGCCCTAGTTCTCTATCTTTTTTTTTTTCCCCCCCAAAGCCCCAGTAGATAATTGTATGTCATAGTTGCTCATCCTTCTAGTTGCTGTATGTGGGACGCAGCCTCAGCATGGCGGGACAAGCGGTGCCTCGGTGCGCACCCGGGATCCTCGGTGCGCACCCGGGATCCGAACCGGGGCCGCCAGCAGCGGAGCACACGCACTTAACTGCTAAGCCAGGGGGCCGGCCCAATTCTCTACCTTTTTAAGTGAAAAAATTTTAAGTGAATTTTCATATCCGATTTTGCGCCTTGCCCATTTCTAATTTGCATGCCCCGCCCTTCCCTCGCAGGTAGGCGTGGCTGCACGGGTCATTCTCCGCCTCCTCAGGAGGACCTCTGGGCTTGTGAGCGGAAGCTAGTCTGGGATGAGCTCTTCATGGGTATAAGCTCTCGGGGAAAGACAGAACCAAAGGGAATTGCGGGTGGGTGCACAGAGGGATCAGTGGAGTGATAGGGAGTTGGAGCAGACCTCTCGGTCAGAGTTCTGAAGAAAGCCCTGTGGTCATCACTCTGAGGACAGTAGGGTCCCACGAGCTGGCTCGGTCCAGGCTGAAGACCCAGCCAAGGGCTGAGAGCCTAGAAGCGCCGGTCTGGAGTCGCCTGTCAGGGGCCACAGAGAGCAGTTGGAACCTAAGGTCGAGCCCTGCGAGGACTGCCTCCCTGGTCGTCAGCACCCCGGTCTTACCCTGTTGACAGGGCCCTTGGGCAAACTCCTTAATCTCCCGAGCCTCAGTTTCCCCAGTTGAAAAGTGGAAACTTTAATGCCTACCTTCTGGGGTTGAGGGATCATAAAGGGAACTAATGAGGCGACCTCAGTTTAGTAGTCTAGAATGTGGGTTCTGGTGTCTGACAAGGTTCCCGTGAAGGGGTCGTGGCTGTGACACTGAAGCAACTGAACAACTGTATTGCCTGTAGACAATACAATAGGAAACATTTATTGTTTGGGCCAGGCTTTGTGCTAAGTGCTCTCCTCTTGTCAAACTTGCAGAGTTTACCTACAGATGGAGCAGCTGAGACAGAGAGGTTAACCAACTTGCCCAAGACCACACAGCTAGTTAGTGGAAGAGGCTGGATCTGCCTGTGAAGGCGAGAGCATGGGGCCTAGAAAAGGGCACTAAAAGAAAAGCTGTTCTTGTGTCGAGCCCATTGTGAGACCAAGTGTTGCTGAGCCTGACACACAGGTCTTTTGTCTGCAGAGAGGCAGGAACGCAGCCTTCTGGTGCAGGTGGACTTGGAAGACCTGGACTAACCCATGTTGACCTCTTAATTACTGTGTGACCCAGCGCATGGCGTGGCCTCCTTGCGTAACCCTTCTGCCTTTGACATATTATCTGTAAATTGGAGATAATGAGATGAGAAATTATTAGACATAATTATTAGGAATGAGATATGTTTGGCATATAGTATACCTTAAGAACCAAACACTTGCCTGAAAAATATCTCAGGCAAGTCACTTCTCTGTAGCTTAGCCTCTTCATCTAGAAAATGAAAATATTAACAGCTGGCGTATAGTCCTGTGCTTAATCTTCCCTCATCCACCTGCTCCCGTTCTCCCTTACCTGGCTTTATTTTACTCCATAGCACATATCACCTGACATTTTGTACATTTATTTGTTTATTGCCTTTCACCTAACAGAGTGTAAACTCTAGAGCAAGAATCTTTGTCTGTTTTGTCCACGTTTATATCTCTAGCGCTAAGAACAGTGCCCGGCATATACTAGACATTTAGTATATTTTGGCTGAATAAATGAATGAATATTAAATAATGTGATTTGTACAAATAGAAAGTGATTAGCAAACCTCCTGGCTTGTGGTAATTATTATGACCCTCACTGTATTTCACTACCTTCCTGCTCAATTCTACATGTATTGGGCCATCTTGTGCTCACTAATTTAGTTTCCTAGGTATTTTATCTTTAGAACGAGGTAACTTGGATTGCAGATATGCATGTTCTGTCATCGCAAAGGAGTAACTCCCATTGTAAACTACTGATTTAGCATCCCTGTTCATGCACCAACTTCTTGTGAGTTTGGTTAATGTGAGTCAGTCCCCCTCAGCTGGCTCACATCAATGTGCACAGACGAAAGTGCTTGCAAAAGTTAGGGCAACCCCAGGGTGGGGCTGTCTGGTGAGCTACAATCCGGGTGTCCTACAATCTCACTATGGACCCAGTTACCATCACTGCGAGGGTGTTGGGAGTGATAGGCCAGGGACAGAGACTTGAAGAGCATAGCTAGCCTTCTCAGCCATGCCTGTTTCCCACAGCCTTGCCCAACCATCATGTTGTCAAACTTTGGCCTAATATCCAGTGGTATCTCATACTATGAGCAAAGTTGTGTATCTTTTCATGTGCTAAAGATCCACTATTATTTTCTTCTCTGTGAACTGAGGAAATTCTGTGAATTTCCTATCCTTTGCCCATTATTCTCTGAATTATTGATCTTTTTGCATTTCTATCTCTAACCCACTTCGTATTTATCCTAGAATATGAATTCAGGTATAGATCTGACTTTATTTTTTCTGGATGGCTTCTCAGTTGTCCCCATATTATCATATATGGAATAGCCCATCTAATCATCAATTTCAGATGCCACCTTTAGCACATAAAAAAGTCCTCACATATATATTTTTGTCTATTTCTGGACTTAAAAAAATCTTCTGATATCTTGACTTTTTAAAATTTTTGATTCAACTGATTCTTCGGCATCACACCTACTCTGTGCCTGTCACTGTGTGGGTCCTAGGATCACACAGGTGAACATGCCTTTGTCCCTGTGGTCGGCAAGGGGCATCTGTCACGTTCTTCCATTCCTCCTCTGGCCGCCACTCAACCATATCCACTGCTCACAAAGCTGCCAGGGGAGCCTGTGCACAACCAGAGAATGTCTGCCCATGCCAAGGCTGCCAACTCCAGGTGCTCCTAAATGTTCTGTCCCCGGGCATCAGAGGGCTGCTAGGTCCCCCGCCAGCTGGGAAGGACAGCCTCATCAAGCCCAGGCCCTACTGTGTCTGTTTTTCCTGGCCCTGCAGCAGCCCTGCGTTCATCTCACTTTTTACCCTGTCCTCTTGGACAGCTCCATTAGGTTCTTTTCATCACATCAGCTCCCACAACTAGTTGAAGAGACCTGGTTGGAGAGACATACTATTTTGTTTTCTCTGACCTCCTCTCCCTTCTCTCTGACCCCTCCCTCTCCCTCTCAATTCTTCTCTCTCCTTCCTTCTCCTTTTCCCCAGTTACAAAACAAAAGCTTTCATCCTGTGACTAGCAACAGAACTAGGTCAGTCTGTCTGACTTTGCAATGGGGAGAGGAGATTGTTTTCTCTAGCAACAGCCAGCAAAGTCAGGGTTACATATGCCTTCTTTTTAAAAGGATTCAAGGTGGAACATTTTGCCACAGCCTTGCTGCTCAAAGTGTGGTCCCCACACCAGCAGCATTGGCATCAACTGGGAACATGTTAGAAACGCAGAACCACAGGCTTCAGACCTACTGAATCAGAAGCTACTGGAATGCATGTGCACGTTCAAGTTTGAGAAGCGTTCTCCTACAGGACTGGATGACTGAAAGAGAGAGACTGGGGCAGAGAGAAGCAGCAAATATTCTATTTTTCAGGATCTCAACTCTCACTACCAATACCTGAAACCCAATTTCTCACCACTCTTCTTTCACCCTTACCTTCTAAGTCCCTGAGGAGAGTCTGCAAAGCAGTTTCTAGAATCTTCTGGTGGTGAAAGACAGAGAAATGGAAGGTGCCCATAACCCATGAGCTAAATTTTTCTTTTCTGTTGCTGAGGAAGATTAGCCCTGAGCTAACATCTGTTGCCAATCCTCCTCTTTTTGCTGGGGAAGATTGGCCCTGGGCTAACATCCATGCCCATCTTCCTCTACTTTACATGGGACACCGCCACAGCATGACTTGACAAGCAGTGTGCTGGTCTGCACCCAGGATCCAGGCCTGGGAACCCTGGGCCACTGAAGCGGAGCATGCGCACTTAACCACTGCGCCACCAGGCTGGCTCCTATCGGTGGATCCTTATTCCATCTACTTTGTGAGGAAAGTGGGTCAGGGTTTATGATCCCCATTTAACAAATGAGAAAACTGAGTTTCAAAAAGGACATTTGAGTTAACCAAACCTTTCCAAGACAGACTCAAGTGTGTTGGAGATCTGATCCGAGAAGCTGGAAACCTGGCTAATGGGGCGCAATGTGGGGAGCCTGGCGGGGTGTTTAAGCTATGAACCCGGTTGGGGGCCACCCCGCTGCTTCACCTTCACTTCACCACCCCTAGGGGCGCTGTGTCATCATCTCAGCTAAGACCCGATTTTTTCTTTGCGGCATCAGGGCCAGCAGGGGGCAGCAAAGGCAGCCCACCTCTCAGTGTGTCAGGGCTTCTCAGCAGCCCGGAAGTCATTCATCCTGCGCTTACCTGGCTGACAGGGAAATCAAGATTCCGAAAGGAAATGTTCGGGGTCATCCAGGTGTCGCACAGACCGAGGCTTAGAGCCCAAGCTCCCTGTTGAGAGCCTCTCAAGTAGTCACACTCCATGATGGTGCCTGATTTCACCCATTCCAAGACACACATTTTTTTCATATCTTTACATCTCAAAAACCAGGATTCATTTCACATTGGGTGCCAGGAGAAATCACTGTCGCTGTTTACGCGGCAGCGTGTCTTCCTTCCTTTCTTTCTTTTTTTTTTTTTTGTGAGGAGGATTAGTCCTGAGCTAACACCCCTTGCCAATCCCCCTCTTTTTTGCTGAGGAAGCTTGGCCCTGGGCTAACATCCATGCCCATCTTCCTCTACTTTATGTGTGGGACACCTGCCACAGCATGGCTTGATAAGCGGTGCGTTGGTTCGCGCCTGGGATGGAACCCGCGATTCCCGGGCTGCCAAAGCAGAGCGCGTGAACTTAACCGTTATGCCACCAGGCTGGCTCCTTCCTTTCTTTCTTAGGGGTACATAAAATAATGTTGCCTCTCACAATCGATGACATCTTAAATTCGTGAAACACTATAATAGTAAAAGCCTCGGGGCCGGCCCGGTGGCTTAGTGGTTAAGTGCCTGCGCTCCACTACTGGCGGCCCCGGCTAGGCCTGGGGGCGCACAGCTACCACCGCTTCTCCGGCCACGCTGAGGCCGCGTCCCACATACAGCAACTAGACGGATGTGCAGCTATGCCATACAACTATCTACTGGGGCGTTGGGGAAAAAAAAAGGAGGAGGATTGGCAATAGATGTTAGCTCAGGGCCGGTCTTCCTCAGCAAAAAGAGGAGGATTGGCATGGATGTTAGCTCAGGGCTGATCTTCCTCACAAAAAAAAAAAAAAGCCTCCATTTATTGAACCCTCTGTGTCATGGATTATTTCCTTTAATCATCACAACACGTCTAGGATGGAGATATTATTACCCTTACTTGGCAGGTGAGGAAACTGATCAGAGAGAGAGAGAGCAACTAGACCACATTTGCACACCTAATAAATAATGCAAGCTGGTGTTCAGAGGACTTACCTGGCCCTGCTTCTAACTATACTTTGTTCCTTCCACAACGAAAGATTCTGGGTCTTGAATGATAACAAGCTTTATTTAAAAATGCAAATGTGTGGGCCGGCCCCGTGGCTTAGTGGTTAAGTGCGCACGCTCTGCTGCTGGCAGCCCGGTTCGGATCCCGGGCTTCTCCGGCCATGCTGAGGCCGCGTCCCACATACAGCAACTGGAAGGATGTGCAGCTATGACATACAACTATCTACTGGGGCTTTGGGGGGAAAAATAAATAAATAAATAAAATTATAAAAATGCAAATGTGCAAGTGGCTATAATCAGGTGACAGCATGGGAAGTTCCCTGAGGGCCAATATGAGTTAAAATCCAGACTGGAAGGGGTGGAGTGGGATGTGGAATAGAATCCTAGAGCTGGAGGGAAGTCTGAGGTCAGAGGTGGGTTGGGAGAGGCAGTGTGCACAGGGGAGGCAGAAGCGGGCCTCAGAAAGGGAGATGAGAAGGAAGAGGGCACAATCTTGGCAGATTCACCCTGAAAATCCCTCCTCTGGCTTGAGGACTGGCTCAGAGGGTTGGAAACATTTCCCCCAATTCAGCCCAGCCCCCCTCCTCCACCCCAAGCACCTCCCCACCTGATCCCTGTTCTTTCTAGGGTAGGAGGGGAGTAAGAGGGAAATGAGAGAGGAACAGATGCAAACAAGAACTCACTTCCTCCTTCGAGCATTTAATTATTGAGACAGTCAAGTGCCTTTCTCTTCCTCTTATTATTGTTGGTTTTCATCTAAATACTTTTAGAATTAGTTTATATGACAATAAATGTGCTGTGAAGATGAAACCAGGGGCCAACCTGCTTTAACTACACTCAGTTGTCTGTTTGCAAAAGTAGTTAAGAATGCATTACCATGGGGCTGGCCCCGTGGCTTAGCGGTTAAGTGTGTGCCCTCTGCTGCTGGCAGCCCGGGTTTGGATCCCGGGAGCGCACCGACGCACCGCTTCTCCGGCCATGCTGAGGCTGCGTCCCACATACAGCAACTAGAAAGATGTGCAACTATGACATACAACTATCTACTGGGGCTTTGGGGAGAAAAAGGAGGAGGATTAGCAGTAGATGTTAGCTCAGGGCTGGTCTTCCTCACCAAAAAAAAAAAAAAAAAAAGAATGCATCAGGGGGCCAGCCTGGTGGCACAAGTGGTTAAGTGTGCGTGCTCCACTGCGGTGGCCCGGGGTTCGCCGGTTCGGATCCCGGGCGTGCACCGACGCACCGCTTGTCAAGCCATCCTGTGGCGGCATCCCATATAAAGTGGAGGAAGATGGGCACGTATGTTAGCCTAGGGCCAGTCTTCCTCAGCAAAAAAAAAGAGAGGATTGGCAGATGTTAGCACAGGGCTGATCTTCCTCACAAACAAACAAAAAAAAAGAATGCATTAGTAAAGCCCACCCTATAGATAACCTCTCTGATGCCTGGGTCACCATGGTAACGGGCACTTAAGTTTTTTGGGAACTGAGATTTGACTCTTTGTCCAGTTTGGGTCAGTTAAGACCACTGACTCATCAACTGGGCCTGTGTGAATGCCCAATAGGTGACCCCTTGACATCAGGGGGCCGAAAACTCCACCCTCAGATCATAACACCACCATTTTGTGAACATGAGTCCTATGAAGAGCTATGAAGCCTGACTACCCTTGTGCAGATCATCAATTACCTCACTTCTCCTCACCTCCAATCATCTATTCCCACACTTCAGACCACCCTGCCCCTCTATCCCATAAATATCCCTAATCCCCATTTTCAGAGAGGCAGATTTGAGACTTATTTTCTCATCTCCTTGCTTGGCTGCCTTGTGAATAAACCCTCTCTCTGCTGCAAACTCATCATCTTGGTGATGGGCATACCATGTGGCAGGCAAAATGAGCCTGGTTTGGTAACAATTATAAATGTCCAGTGACAAGACTCAATTTCATCCTTTTTTTTTTTTTTGTGAGGAAGATTAGCCCTGAGCTAATATCTGTTGCCAGTCCTCCTCTTTTTGTTGAGGAAGATTGGCCCGGGGCTAACATCTGTGCCCATCTTCCTCTAGTTTATGTGGGATGCCCCCACAGCATGGCTCAACAAGCGGTGCGTAGGTCCATGCCTGGGATCCAACCTGTGAACCCCGGGCTGCCAAAGCAGAGTGTACGAACTTAACCACTATGCCACTGGGCCGGCCCCTCAATTTCATCTTTTGCATCTGGAAACCCTTGTTTATCTGCTGTTGCAGATGACACCCTGGGGTGCTAGGAGGAGAAGGAACTAGCACCCCTTTTTACAAAGGAGGAAAGAAATCCAGCAAGGCTCAGTGCTACACCATGCCCTCAGCAGAGCTGGGGCATCCCTACCAGCCATAGCGAGTGCCCACTGTGAGGGCTGGCACCTTCCAAGCATTCATGAGGTTTTCCAACAACCCTCCTAGGAAAGGCTCAGAGACACCGAGTGACCTGCCTAAGTCCCCCCAGCTAGTAGGTGACACAGGCAGGACTGAACCTGAGTCTATTTGACTCCAAAGCCCAAGCTGACTCTACTACCTGGGTTGCCTGAATCGACAGGCTCTCCAGGAATCTGTTCCCTGGTTCAAGGGCGGCTCCCTGCACCTGCCACCCCCCCCCCCCCACCGTCCACCACCACAGTGTTTGAGGCTGGGGCTGGGTTTGAAGTACCTTTTTCACCTATACCGTTCCTCTGCCCCCAGCCCTGAAGCTGGACACAGGCTCTGCTGTTTCCAGAAAGATTTGTATCTGTGGGCAAAGGTGTGTATGTGTAGGAGGTAGGTCAATAGCCTACCCAGTCCCTGCTGTCAGAAGCCTTCTTGGGCTTCAGGAAATGATCCCCTCCCCTGGCCACTCCACCTACTGGGGATGCAAGTCAGGTAGGACAATAAATAATACCAACCTGTAGCTAAACAATTTTATATTTTATCATACATTTCTCATCCCTTAATCTATTTGGTCCTGATACCAGCCCTGTGAAGAAGGTAAAAAGTAATACCCTTCTCATTCTAAAGGCAAGGAAACTGAGGCCCAGAGAGGTTAGGTAGCATCTCCAGGGTCGGAGGAAGAGGTAGACACTAGGCTTGAGCCCAGCATTAGAAATCCCCAGGACTAGGGCACTCTCTAATAGGCACTCCACCTGCCTTCATGAGGCTCAGACCACAGTGAGGGCTAATTGGGTTTTGTACTTTCTTTCCTCTTGACTCAGCACAGGGGCAGGAGATGGAGGATGGAGGGAAAGGTAACTCCAGAGACCTTTGAGGGGAAGGGGGTCAGCAGAGGGCCAGATGAGGATGCTGGAATCCTGGGAAGGGTAGGAGAAAGAAACCAGAGAGAAAAGTGAGCTGATTTCGGAATTGTCCCTAGGGCCCATTGAGACTCAAAATTAAGGTGGGAAGGTGTCTTCTACTTACCTGGAGAGAAAGGTACTTACAGACATTCCCTAGGAGGCTTGGGAAGAACACCTCCACGCTCTCCAAGGTGGAGTGTGGGGGGGTGGGTAGGGGCAAGGGGGGTGCCCAGTTGCCCTGGTAGTGGCCACATTGTGAGGTGGTTCTGGTTACAGGCTGTGGGGTGTGGGGTTGCGGTGAGAGGAGACAGGGGTGGTGGGGGCAGTGGCAGTGTCCTGGGCTCTGCCTGCCCCCACCCCCTGCCTGGGGGTTTCTGCCACCACCACCATCATGGGCAGCGCTTACCACTGGGAGGCCCGTCGAAGGCAGATGGCTTTGGACCGGAGGAGGTGGCTGATGGCCGAGCAGCAGCAGCAGCAACAGCAGCAAGAGCAGGTGCATGCGAGGGGCCTGGTTTATCAGGGTCCTTCCAGGGGCAGGAAGGGAATGGGGAGGCAAGACAGACCCCTAGGAAGCCTGTCTCCTATCTGGTGGATGTTGTTTTGCTGGGGGTAGGAGGAAAGCAAGGTCCTTTGATGTTCTCTTGGATGGACTGTGTGTGTGTGTGTGTGTACTGGGGAGACTCAGCTTTGCTGTTCTACTAGGCTGAGGCTTTGTGGAGGATTGAGGGAGTCAGGCCTGGGAGGTTTTGAAGCTGCGCTGTCCAAGAGGGTGGCCACCAGCCTGTGTGCTACTGAGCCCTTGAAATTTGGCTAGTGAGACCGAGGAACTGAATTTCGACTTTTATATACATTTAATTCATTTAAATATGAATTTAAAACAAATACTCAATTTACAGCTTGGAAAACTTTTAAGTATGTTTGGAACAACTTGGGTATGTTAATCTACTTTTTCAACTGTAAATTGTATGAAATCTCAATACAGCTCAAATATTTTTGATGAAAGTGTAGTGTCCAAATTAAGATGTGCTGTTAAGTGTAAAACACGTGCTGGGTTTTGAAGACAGTACAAAAACAAAGAATATAAATTATCTCAATAAGATTTTCATATTGCGGGCCGGGCTGGTGGCGCAAGTGGTTAAGTGCGCGTGCTCCGCTGCGGCGGCCCAGGGTTTGCCGGTTCGGATCCCAGGCGCGCACTGACACACCGCTTGTCAAGCCATGCTGTGGCGGCGTCCAATATAAAGTGGAGGAAGATGGGTATGGATGTTAGCCCAGGGCCGGTCTTCCTCAGCAAAAAGAGGAGGATTGGCAGATGTTAGCTCAGGGCCAATCCTCCTCACACACACACACACAAAAAGATTTTCATATTAATTACATGTTGTGGATGTATTGGGTTAAATAAAATATATTATTAGAATTAGTTTCGCCTGTTTCTTCTTACTCTTTTTATGTGGCTACTAGAAAATTTAAAGTTACACATGGCATGCATTATATTTCTATTGGACAGTGCTGTTTCAAAGCATTTGCAAGAAATTATTCTTTATCCTCTGGCACTGCAAACTATTTTCAGTGCACGTCTCCCAAGCTAGGAGGTAGGTGCTCAGAGATTGCTGTTTCCTAGGCAGGGGCAGTGCCAGGAGGAACTGTCACCATAGAACAATTCTTGGGTGTTGTGGTGGGTGAAGGGAGACAGCCCAGGCTCCAGCCACAGCCTCCAACTCCAGGGAACCGAGACTCTGGCCACCTCTGCCTCTTCATTCGCTTGCCTTGCTCCCCGCAGTGTCTCTGGCAAATGGGTGACTGGGTGGGGAGGGAGGAGGATGCCACTTGCTGAGGGCTTCTTGCCAGGAACTGAAGAAACTCCAAGAGGAGGAACGCCAATCTGAGAAAAAAACTCAGCCACCTCAGAAGTCGCGGCAGCCACCTCAGCCGCAGCTACCAGAGGAGCAGCCGCCACCCTCGCCGCCACCGCAGCTGCAGCCAACAGCCCCGCCACGGAAGCCGCAGGCGCAGCCACAGCCCCCGTCCTTGCCATAGCCACCAACTCAGCCAAGGCAACAAAATGTCCAAGACCCTCTTACTCAGTGCACCTCCAAGGACATTCTTCAGGCTTCCCAAAGGCCAGGTCCTCAGCTTGGCTTAGTGGGGACCGATCAAGCTGGAGGGCAATCCACCTACTTTTACAAAAACAGATTCCAAGGAGAGAGGAAAATCCCTCAGGTCCCTGGTAAGTGAGATGCCTGGGAGCAGGGAGGTGGTTAGGAGAGTCCCTTGCCCCCATTCCAGCCCTGTAGTCCAGATTCCACATTTGTCATCCCACCCTCTCTGACTCTCCCCAGTACCCTTGGCCTTTACTTGAGGGCTACTCCCTCTGGGTGTGTTTGTGCCAACCTAGGGCTGCAAAGAAGGCTGCCAACTTCTGCAGAGGGTGGCTGAGTTGTCAGCGCCTCCTCCAGGGTGAGGGTGACAGAGGGGGTGAGGATGGTCAGAGGGTGGGATATGAGTTGTAAGCTTAACAACAGATCTACTGAGTCCCGCGAGATCTGGAACAGGGAAGCACAGCATGGCTCCCTATTTGCCAATTTTCAGGGTAGGCTCAGTCTGTACCTGGCCCCAGGTAGGGGCTGCTTCCTGCCTGCCCGACACATAGTCGAGTCCAGCTCTGCCATGTTCCATCCTCAGAAACCGCCAGATGAGTAACGTGTGCTTTGTTTCATCATCAGGTTTCCGGAAATCCTACAAATCCAGCGCAGACAAATACCCCGCAGACTCACGATTCACGGTGAGGCACAGTGTGAAAGGCAGACTCTGGCTGTGTGTCTGCAAGAGTGCTTGTGTCTAAGTGCATGTGGAGTCTAGAGGCTTCCTTGGCAGGGATGGGGGAGGGGCTGCAATTCGAGTCACTTCTGGATGGCCTGTTCCCCCATAAACATGTCTAGGCAGCGCCTGTTGGTCAGCACTAAGTGGAGGGGTTGACAGTCTATTTGGAAAGATAGGACAGGTCCCAGAGAAGCAAAATAAAGGGGCTGTTCTAAGTGCTGATTGGGGCAGAGTCAGCTGGAGCTGGAAGAAGGCAAGACCTGAAGTCAGAGGTTGTGAGTCTTGGTCAGGATCACCACTCCCTGGTAGCGTGAATTAATCTTTGAGCCTCAGCTACTCCGTCCATAAAATGAGAATGATAATACCACCTCCTTAGTGGAGGTGTCATAAGGACCGAATGGGGCAATTAAAAGAGAAGGCATCAAAAGCACTTAGCTTAGAGCCTGGATCATTGCAGGCCATCCAACCGAGGATGGTAACTCTTGATGAGAATTACATAAAATGGTACAAGATTAGGCCTCAAAGGGCTTAATACAATGTTCTGAAACCAGTAGGCCCAGAAACTGCTAACTAACCTGTTTGCCTCCTGTCTCTCCCTCTTCTCAGTCAACGAATTACATACAGCAGTGGTGATCCAGAGATAGACCCCAAGATCCCACAGGCCATCAGCAAAAAACAAACGAGCACCCCACCTTCTCACCACCCAGCAACATCTCCACTCCAAAACCACTCCCTCCTGATTCACTCTAGAAGAGGAGGCTAGCTGAGAATAAAATGTGATTTCTTCCTGGACAGAATCAAGAGACTGGTCAGGGGCCGGCCCTGTGGTTTAGTGGTTAAGTGCGCACACTCCGCTACTGGTGGCCCGGGTTCGGATCCCGGGTGCGCACCGACGCACCGCTTCTCCAGCCATGCTGAGGCCGTGTCCCACGTACAGCAACTAGACGGATGTGCAACTATGACATACAACTATCTACTGGGGCTTTGGGGAAGAAAAAAAGGAGGAGGATTGGCAATAGATGTTAGCTCAGAGCCGGTCTTCCTCAGCAACAAGAGGAGGATTAGCATGAATGTTAGCTCAGGGCTGATCTTCCTCACAAAAAAAAAAAAAGAGAGAGAGACTGGTCAGCTCTCTGAGACTAGGATGAGGGGAAGGGGATGGAGAGGGTGGGAGAAGAAAATGGAAGGCAATTCCGTGCTTCTCTAGGCAAGGCCAATGGGAGAACTTGGCCTTGGGTCCCCCAAGTCTACAACTTCACTACTGGCCCTTAGTTACCAATGTTAGTCTGTCAGGGACTTCACGTTTATGACTCGCATTGGAGCCATCACCCCTTCCCCATAGTCGATGCTTACTGAGATTCAGCTGGGGAAGCAGGGGTTGCAGTACACCAGAGCAGGCCAGGGGCAGCGGTAGGAAGAGGCGGCAGGCAGGGACCCTCCGAATCCAGTGTAATGCCTGGCCCACAGTGGGCACTCAGCTGTTGAATGGATGACGGGGGACAGGGATGGAGAGAAAGAGCTCAGAGGGAAAGGAGGCTGTAACCTAAGGCACAAGACACCTGACCCTGGGAAAGGGAGGGTGACTTGCCCACAAAAACCCACAGGCCTCTTCCTTCCTGGGTCTCAGCCTTTCTATGTAGCAGAGACAGCCATGAGGCTCCAAAGGCCCCAGGCATCCCCCTCTCTACTTCCTGAAGCTGGCACCTGCGGTCCCCCAGCCCTGCCCTTTATTCTACCTTGGACTGGTGACAGGGACACCTAGGGCCTTTCATTGTAGCCCACACAGCATCACCTTTGGGTTGGACTGAAGGAGCTCCTCAGTGCTGTTTCCTGAGGGGAGCAGCTGGGGGAGGGGTGGGGGGGCGGGCACAGAGCAGGAATACTAAAGTTTGAAGAGACCTTCCAGATACACAATGAGAGAAAGGGAGAGAGCAAGCTCCTGGGAGCAATCTCTCAGGAGCCAGAAAAGCAGGACATGTTATTGAAGGGCTCAGGGCCTGGTGAAGAGACCCTGACATCCACTCGGACGTTGAGCAACAGGCTGTGAGATGGGGAGTGTCCGCCAGCTCCCTTCCCGCTCACAGGAGACTTTTTATTGTTTTAACATTAAGTATAGTTTATTGACCACAATATAAATCCTTTACAGTTGGTGAGCTACACACAGCAGAAGCTCCAGCCTGGCCTTTCTGGACTTCTGTGCTCTTGCCAGCACCACCCTGACCCCAGTTACCAGGCATGAAAGCACGGAGACAGCATGAACTCCTTCCTTCCCCTAGCCAGCTAGTCACCAGGTTCTTCCCCCTTTCCATCCATCCTACTTCAAATTCAGCTTTCTCCCCACCTAAGCTCATCTCTCTGAGTGATAAAAACCATACCCACCTTTAGTGAGCAAACACCTTTCCTGCTCAGCTACAGAACAGAAACTGCCTCCACACGGAGCCCACTGGGACCGTGGGGGTTATCTGGGGCTTAGCTTCATCTGAGTGACAGCAGAGAGGAGAGGGTCTAGACCAGCCCCTACTGATGTGCAGCTCCACAGTGTCAATGCCCGAAGGGAAGCAGAAGCCTCTGGAGTAGAGGGTGGGCTCTGGTGCTAAGCTGGGGGTGCAGCAGAGCCCAGCAATTTGGCTGGATACTGACAGCTTCACCTCTGCAGGCCTGCAGGGGAAGAGCAGCTGGGCCTACCGTTTGACAGGTCTGTGTCCACTCACATGGCTCAGGGGTACGGGTTCACCACCAGCCAGAAGCCCTCCTTTGATAAATACCTTTTAAAAGGACTCTGGCTTTGTCTGTTTTTCCTGTGTAGGCCCAGGGGGTACCAGGTGCCTCCCTCCCCTCTCTACTACTTTGGCTCCTGCTGTGAAGAGAATAATACAACTGTTTTATGGAGAGGAGATGTTTTAGCTAGAGAATAGCTCTGTCTTCCTAGGAACTGGACAGTCTTTAACCAGGAAGGACGTGGAGCCAAAGGGCCTTGGCCAATCTTGCTATCAGACTGGCAGGGGACATGTTACCAGGAGAGCAGACCATCACTTCGTCACACGACCAAAGCAGGGAGGCAGAGGCGAGCATCCGTGGACCTCTAAAACACCCTGGAGACAGCACTGGATGTCCCCCAAGTCACTTGCCCATCACTGGGTGGAGAACTTGAAAAGAATTCATGTTTTAAAAGCCAGATAAAATTAAAGCTTTCTCTACATTCAGGCAGGAGAAAGGCCAGCCCCAGAGGAGCTGTGCAAGGTGCTCAGCACAGAAAGGGCAGGTGCCACTCCAGGGACTCTCAGGCAGCTCTGAGGGAACGTCAGGTCAGACTTTCCTCAAGACAGCCCAAGGGGGAATCTGGTGCCAGCACCTAGAAGAACCAGGCTTCTGTTCCTGTGGAAATCAGAGAATGGGAGGGGGAGGGGGGGAGGGGGGGAGGGGGGAGAGAGAGAGCGTGCACGAGTACGAGTGTGTTTGTGCGAGTGTGAGAGAGAGAGTGTGTGTGTGTGTGTGTGTGTGTGAGAAGTTAACTTCCACACAAAGCTTCCTGTGCTGAGGGTGTGGGGAGGGTATGATACAGCTGGGCTTTCCTCTGGCAAAGTCACTAGAGTCCTTTCTTGGGCACCATGGAGTCGTGGAAGATACAGACCAGGCTGGCAGGTGCCTGCAGTTCAGCGGCAGCAGACAGGTCACGGTGGGTGAGGGACCAGCAAGTGGGGCACCGACTTGTTTCCCCGACAGTCCACATATTCATAGCTCTGAAAGACCAGCTGCTCTGAATGGCTCAGGTAGGAACAGGTCAGGGTGCCCCTGGAAAGGAAGCAGGCTTTGTTGTTGTGTCTGGGAGAAAGAGAAAGCTCTGGCCCTGCTCTGCTGTCTGGGGAAGGTTGGCTCCATCAGACACCCCTCCCTGCCCTCTGCTCCCAAATCTGCCAAGGCACCGGGGACGGCTGCCTCGCCTGTGTTCCAGATAGCTCTGTGGCTGTCACACCAATAGCTTACAAGCAAGGTGGGGCCTAGAGAAGGGGCTGGGCCTGCTATTCCCAAGAGCCAACAAAGATTCATGGGGTCAGCTTGGATGACTCTCCTCCCACGAGGTGAGGCTGAAGTGAGACTGGAGTCAGAAGTGGGAGAGGGGATACAGGGCTCCTACTTACTGGATGTGCAAAAGCACATGGTGGACTTTGATTTTCAGCCAGGTACAGATTTTGCTGAGAGACAGAGAGAGAGAACATGGGACCACGTCTCACACTGAGCAGCCTGTCAGAAAGCTCGGAGGAGACCTGCAGGTCCCACCCTCCTCGCCTCCTTTCCATCAGGGGCCCCAAATGCCACACCCACCCCTTCCTTCTCCCTCTGCCTAAGGTGAGCACGTCACCTTTGCTGCAATATCATCTCCCAATGCCCACCAGCTTGGCCCAGGCACGTGCTGGCCCCGCCCCTGGAAGAAAACAAGATATTCATCTTCTCTAGCCATTCCGGCTGAAGAGCCCAAGGTCACACATTGTAAGGATTAACCAAATTCTAGCCTGTTTTTCATGCTAATCTAGGTTCAAACATGCAGAGGCTGGGGACCCTGAACCCTTGCACATTGCTGTCTTGGCCACAAGAGTACAGGCCAAATGCTGGCTGCAGGGTTTGCTAACTAATCAAGAAATCTGGTGGGCATTAAAGCTGGGTTTCCAACCAGGAAAGAGGCTAAGGGAGAAGAGATCAAGGGATACTCACTATGTGTTGTCATCCCATATCCGGTTGGCTACTGCATAAAACATCTGTCAATCAAGTGGGCATAGGGTTAGCCCACCTCCAGCTGCCCCCTTCCCACCACCACAGGCCTGCAGGCAGGGCTGGCCAGGGAGGAGTCACCTGTTCACTGGCCAAAGGGCCGATGTGTAGGAGGAGGCTCTCGGAGACCTGCCCCACCACAAGGGACAGGTGCAGCACTTCGATGGTCAGCTGGGTCACCGTGATAGGGTAGTAGTTGCTATTGGAGATGTTCAAGACGTTCTGGGGATGAAGACAAGGAAAGGGAGGGGTGAGGGTGGCCACCCTTGGAAAGGAGAAGACAATTGGTTACAAAAACCCACGCCTGACCAAGCCCCACCTCCAATATGGGCCTCAGCTGCTGAGGACCAGTGCCAGGAGCCCCTCGGAGGGGCTCGTAATGGTGAGGGGTCACCTTTGACTAAGATATTAAGCTGGCCCAGGATCCAGTCTCACCCTGCAAAGCTTCCCTCCGTTCAGTCCTGCCCCACCAGGGAGCCTCAGGCACGCCACCCACACCGCACCCTGTGATTTAGTCCTCTGGCTCCGATACTGACCCCTCAGCGTGTAGACTCCCAATCCTACACGATCTGTTAGGGGCTCATAGTTGCCCCTGCCTCTCCCCAGGCTTCTGACACCCTCTGGGTGCCATAAGATCCCTGGCTACTCATGCCAAGGGTCGCAACACCGGACAACAGCTACAGAGAAGTGTTGCTGGGAAGGTGGGGTCAGAGCCCAGGGGCACAGGCACCCACCCACCGTTATGTTGAGGTGGATATCAGCTTCATCAAAGGCCACCGTGGACGAGTTGAGGCCCGCAGGCTGCACGGCGATGGACCGGGGAAACAGGAAAAAGACGATGAGGGAGGAGGTCACCAGGCAGGTGAGCACTGCCAGGAACACGGAGAGCTTCCTGTGGGAAAGCAGACCGGGGCAGAGCAGCAGAGATGTCTGAACACCAAGGAAACTTGGGCAGAGGGCACCCAGATACCCCTCTCCATAGACAAGGCTCTCCTCTGCACCCCACTCACATCTGTACATTTAGCTCCCCAGATGTGGAGGACCAGCCTAGGCTCAGAAGAGACAAGCAGCCTGGCTTCCATTCCCAGCTCTCTGTACCCACTGGCCCAGTAACCCTGAGTAATGCACTTAAGCTTCCTAAGCCTCAGTTACTTTGTCTGTAAAATGGAGATAACTGTACCTACCTCATAGAATTTGTTATGGGCCAATGTAGGAGAAAGCACTAATTCTAGGTCCTGGCACTCAACAAATGCTATTATCATGGGAAGAAGTCAGTCCACATGTATTTTGAAAGTTCTGAATTTTAATATTAATATTCAGAACAGGACATCATCTATCCATCTAATTCAAAATTGAGATATGCATTAAAGAGACAGCGCCTTGTCAGTATCTTATGAGGGGCACCGCCAGATCCAGATTCTGGTGTAGTGCTGGGGGAGGGCAGGGGGTGGCTCCCAGACTGAAGCTGAGGACCTTGGGAGGAGGTTGTAGGGATCCATGTCTAATGGACCCAGATGACAAACAGGGTCACCGCCCCCCAGTAAAACTCAGGGCTGCCTCTGAGGTTCTGAAGTGCCTCAGAACAGGGAGCAGCTGGTTTTCCATCTCTTCTGGGAAGAGAATAAGCAGGTCTGAACTGAGACAGCTCTTAGGAAAAATAATTTCCCCCAACCAATTGTAGCCAGGCCACTCCCTCCTTCCTGGAAGGACCTGTAGAGTCAAGAGTCCTCTCTGTCTTTGAAAGGGAGCCACGCCTCTTGGAAGCAGTGATGCCAGGGAGAAGGACACCAAGAGGCCACAAGTGGCATCTGTTGGGCCCCAGCCTTAAACTAGGAAAATCCTTGGAAACAAGGAGCTGGTATATATGAGCCCAGTGAGCCTCAGGCTTTCTGGGGGAGAACCAATGGAGAAAAACTGGAGGGGAGGCAGAATGGGGGGGCAAAGGGGAACAGCCCCCAGGGGTGACAGCCTGTGGAGCTGGGGTAGGAAGAGGGGCTTACGTGTGTCTGGGTTTCAGCCTCCGGTCCCCATAGGGGATGAGGGCCACCAGCTGCTTCTCTTGTACTGTGGAGAGAAAGAAGGTGAGAGGGAGGGCCACGAAGTGTCTGTGACAAATGTTTCCTATGCCAGCCTCTCAGAAGCACCCCTCCACCCCACAGAGCAATGTCAGAAGCATGCCGCCTCTGCCCCAGAGCAGGACTGGGAGGCCTGGGCTGTGCTGCTGAAGTTGGCAGCTCAGCTTTGCCCTCTCTAAAATGGAAGTGAGATTTTCATTAACAGCTGTGAAGAATCTCTGCAAGTCACCAGCAAATCAGAGAAGCCTAGCTTCCTTGGAGAGGTCAATTACAACTTTCTGAATCCTAAGGCACAGTGTTGTGAAGGGAAGAAAGAGGCTGGAAACCCCCTAAGGCAGAAGGGACTCTCTGCAGCGAGCCGAAAGAGAGCTAGTATCTCCCTGGCCAGCCTGAAACTAGGGGACCAAAAGCTGAGAGACCAAACTCTATTCCAGGAGACTCAGAGGGGCCTGGCCCTGGGCCAGCTGCCTGCTAAGATCTTTTCCTGGATTCCAGGCTATTTCCAGAGCCTTGGGCCACTCACCTCGAGGGATCTCCCCACTGCCCTGGCAGGTGGGACAAGTCACAAAGCTGGCACCAGCAGGCCCTTCACAAGGCACACAGGAACAAAAAGGCTTGCTGCTACCGGTGCTGGAGTAGCTGGCAGCCTTGCTGTTGATGGCTGGGTGGGGGGGCAGGATTGACTTGTTCTCATCCTCCTGAGAGCCCGGCCGGGAGAATGTCTTACCCATCGTTCAGGCGGATTTTTCACTGAGAAAAGAAGAAAGTTCAGTGCTAAGCTTGTTAGCACTGACACGGAATGTCACTCTGGTTTTAGGTTCTCAAGATAGGCAAGAAGCCCCACCACAATTTCAGCAAGTTCATGCCTAAGGAAGCTAGGGGGTGGAAAATCCAGCAGTTACATAGACTCTCATCAGAAATCTCAATGCATTTCAACTCCTTTCATTATTGTAGGAGAGCTCAATCTGCCTACAAGAGGGAAAAGAAAAAAGCTATTTCACTCGAAGGGACTTCCATAAGTGAATGGCAGAGCCCTTACTTTTTTTTTGAAAAAGTTGCTGAGCTGTCATTCAGTTCAAGGGAAGGAAGTTGGACAGGGCAGCTGTGGGGGCAGCAATCCGGAGAGTCCCTTCATTCTCTGCAGCAAAATGGCTCTGAAGAGGTCTCTAGAACATTGGGGCAGAAATACCTGAGGTCTCCCAACATGGCTGTGGAAGGAAAGCTTCCATTCCTGAGCCCAGGCAGGTGCTGGCTTAATAGGAAGGCAAGGATTCTTTGAAACAAGGAAGAGAATGGAGGCTCAACTAGTCACAGGTGTGGCTAAGAACGTTAAAATAGTTCTGAAAGGGAGTATAAGTCTCCTCCTCACTGCTTTCTGAGGTAGGGTAGGAAAGAATGGCTGGGGGAGGGTGGCAGAAATGTCAAGGTCCTTCACTAGGAAAGGTGAAGGCTAAATCCAGATTTTTCCCAAAAGGCTCAAGAGTGGTGGCGTAATGAGTGGGCAAGGTGAGCAGCACTCAGACCTTCCTGGGCTAATACAAAGGGAGCCTCACCTGGGTCAGGTCTGGGATTCCCCGGCTCCTCTCAGCTGCAAGAGGGCGAGATTTCCGTAGTGCGTCTTTGGGGAGAAGGGCCTGTAGGGCAAGGTGGCCCGAGGGGCCACGAGCTGCGGCCGGCTGGGCAACCGGCCCCTTCAGCAGAGTCCTGGGGGAGCGAACGCGCCGCGTTGGAGGGAGTGGGGAGCAGCGACCTTGGCCTCCCGGAGGTCCAAGCTGCTTCCCGCCCTACTCCCGGGTTCGGCCATGGGCCAGCGGGTGGAAGCGAACGGAATGGCTGGGACATCACTGCGGGAGGATTTCAAGTCCCACCAAACACCCCGAGATGCCGTTGGTCGAGCTTGGTACCCGCGTGCCTGTGTGTTGGGTTAGGAAGGGACACAGAAGGTGCCTTGGTCCTTCCCTCCCAAAGACAAATAAGGGAAGGAGGGTCCAGGGAGCGCCTTACCCCCGGGCGACGGAAGGACATAAAACGTCCGCCAGCGGAACCGAAAGTGCAGGAGCCTGAGGCTCGCCCCAAGCTTTGACTCAGTGCCTCCGGAAGCTCCGCCCCAGGTCCTCCGGGCCCGCCCCCACCCTTCCCTCCCTTGCAGGGACCCGCCCCTTTCCTCCCCTCCCCTCTCTCCCTGCCGGGGGCCGCCCCCTTCCCTCCCTCCCAGGAGCCAGAGAAGTTGTTGGCTCTTCAAAGGTCACCCGAGGTCCCGGACGCTGATTCCTCAAGGACCAGGCATTACAGGCACGAGTTTCAAAGAACCTTTATTTCACCATTCTTTAAGCGGTTATGTACAAGTACAATAGGACCGACGACCGGACCCCAGGGCCCTCCTGGACCCCTGCAATGCGACCTAGATGGTCGAGACACGTCCTGCACGAAATCAACCCAATTAATTACACATACTCGCCGCTCAGCCTCTACCCAGAAGCCCCGATAAAAACGTTTTAAATAATGAACAGCCTGGCTGGCTTACAGTGTGAATCCTGGCTTATTCATTTAATAACATTCAAGAGTTATACTGTAAATAAACATCATTATGGCAAATGATTAATTAAAAACCATTCATCATAAATACCAACCAGGTTAAATAATACTATTTTACTATCCTTCCCCCTTCTGGCTGGGGGTCACATTCTTCTTTTTCTGTAAGTCATTTTCATGAATAATATCTTTTAGTGTTTTTTGTTACCTCTTCCTTCACCAATTGTACCCAAGGGAGTCATCCTGGGGTTAAACCCAAAGTTTGTCAGAGTTTGCCCCCAACCAAGTTTTGCAAAACACCAGCCTCTTCTTCCTGTTCTATGCTCTCCAGGGCTAGATGCCTTTGAACAGATTTCAAACATTCAAGAAGCCATCAGGATTTCCTAGGCCTCTCACACACTCATTTTCCCGCCCTGACCTTTATTGCGATTAACACAGGAGCCTGCCTTTCACTTCCCATGTTTCTATTTCCCCCACTCTACTGTAAATAAGATTTGCCCCGACATTAAGAAAAAAAAGTAACTGTTCAATTTACTTTTCCCTTTAACAGAAGAGTTTTTTTTTCTTCTCTATAGAATTAGCAAAATATTCCATAATACCTACTGAAAAATTTTCCCTTAAATAAAAGAAAAATGTATGCAAAATTACTACACTAGACACTGCTCAATAGGTGCTGGTGGGTTAATTAGCACACTCCGCCCTCCTTTCACTGAAGTGCAGAGACCCAGAAGATGGATGTTCTTCAATGCATTAATGGTGTCTCTAAAAAATACCAGTGCCATTACTAAGTCTTGCAGGGAAATGACTTTCTCCTTGAGACGAGAAGAGGAACAAGGTTCCTATCACGCTCTGGGTGTCATTTCAGTACCACATAGCTATGAGGCTTGGGGTAAGTTAGAGAAGTTATGAGAATAATTCCTGAAAACAACTGCCAAGGTTCATTTCTTTTAAAAACTGACAATTAACAGATATCCTCATAAAAACATCCACATTAACCAAAGAAAAAGACTTAACTTCAATACAAGCAGAAAGAAAAATGGTTCTACAAGAGGTTTAAGTTATACTCTTCAATGCACTCACTAAAAAGGAGAAAAGAGTTTCATCCAAATCAATTGAAAAACTGTCTTCCTAATATTCATTCAATACCTAAAGTGAAAGTTTAAGTTCTGGTCTTTGATTTGCTCCAAAAAATACAGTAATGCAGGTATTGTCTTGATAATTCAATGATGGGCTCTATATAGATTCATCAGATTAAAAAATAAGCAAGGCTTCTACCCTACACCCCAACAACAGAATAAATGTCATCTCTGGGCAGCAGGCAAAGTTATTTAATATAAGGTCACTCCTCAATAGCGGTGGCTGTACCAGTCGTTGTTGCTGACCTGAAGGAGCTCTGTCACCACCTGCAGGATGTTGTAATTGTGTTTCTTCAGCAGCCTTAGGTTCAGCTGCCTGTCACAGAATCCCATTTCAAAGAGATGGGCCATCAGGGCTGCTGTCTGATCTTCAGAAACTATTGGCTGTGTAGAGTAAGAAAAGCAGAAAATTTTCTGTATAATTTGTTTATCTTATAAATTTTTATCTTGTAAGTCATACTAATCTTTCCAGGTTATTCAAAATACTAGGTAATGAGATCCAAGGGTATTGATACTAATGGGTCTTCCGAGGGGGTAAAAGGACTGGGAAGGCTCCGCTTTGGATTAGGTGTGTTCGTACCCAAAACCGCCAACTAATGAACTGTCCTTAGAACTAGGAGGAGAATGCTTCAGAGGGCACTTTCAGAAGGAAGCATTTTTGGCCAGACGAAGGAAAAGAAGCAAATATACTCTGGAAACCTTTGAAGATAAAGGTAATTGTGATGGGACAAGCATAAGCAAGAGAAGAGACTGTTACGGGAAGATAGTATGGGAAATTTAGTCAGATGTGCAAAGGAACTGGAAAGAAACTGCTCGGGAAATTACATCCTGTGCGACCTCCTTGGCATTTTTTTTTTTTAAAGAATAGAAGTGATACAGGGAAAAAGGAGCTAACGTTGATTTACGTCCCTCTTTGTGCCAAGCCCTGGGATAACACATAACCTTCCTAAATCCTCGGAATATCCTAACTCTTAAGTTTACTTACCAATTGTGTTGAGTATCAATTCCCTTATTTATGAAAATGGAGATACAGAATACCTCCTATTTTGCAGGGTTGTTGAGGAGATTAAGATGAGAAAGTATGTAAATGTGTTGAGCAATCTCTAGTATTTCCCTCTATACCTAATTCCACTGTTCCCTTCTTCCCTTTTATTTCAGAATAAATATCTATCTTCCTTTCTAGGTGAATCCTTCCACATGTACTTTGCTTCGTATCTCATTACCTCTTACCACCTCAGAAATGTTTTTCGATGAATTATCCTCTCTCATCTTGATTGTTAACCTCCTTCGCTACTGGCTCACCCACCTTTACAGATGTCTCCCTCTGCCTTACGTATCCTATTTTCTCTGTAGTCCGGCTGCTTCAAAGTGAGGCATACTTGCACTCTCAAAGTCCTCTCGACCCGTTCACACTTCTCTGCCACATCTGACACTTGGCCATGCCCTCCTCATTAAAAGTCCCTTCCTTAAGCTCCAGCACAGAACTCTCCCCTCATTCCACCTAGTTCTCAGTCTTTTTGGCAAAGCTCTCCTTCTTTCCATGATCTTTCAAGGCTGCTTCTTGCTTTACCCATTCCTTTCTGGAAAATCTCATCCAATCACATGGCTCTTGCTCTAACCTGTATAGAAGTGACTTTATCTCCAGGCCACATCTCTCCCGTGTGAGCCACATGTACATATCCAACTGCACTCTGGATAACTTTACCTGGATGAGCCTCAAATTCAACACTATCCCAAACTGACCTCCTGCCCAAATATATCCTCCTTCCTGTAGCCTCTCTTAATGAATGGTACTATCAATTGCCTGAGCAAGAAACCTGGGATTTATCCTTGACTTGTTTCTAGCCACTTAACCATGGTCCCCAAGGTCTACTATTTCTCTCTCTTTATTTCTCTTCTAACTTTCTTTCCTATCTATATATGGATTCTCAAAAGGATTTCTTTACTGGCTCTATCAGCCTCCACACTATAGTGGAGTTATTTTACTAAGAACAAATCTGATCATGTTAATTACTTCCCTAGAACTCTTCAATGGCTCCTCCCACGAGCCATAAAATAAAATCCAAACCACTTAACACACCACCCCACCTACACAGTTGGTCTTTTCTCTTCTTATTCTTCTCAGCCCAAATTCACCTTCCAGGCTTGCATTTCCAAGTCTTTTTAATGGCTACTCTCTGTCTACAATGCTTCCTATCCCTTCTTCCTGGTGGACACTTGTTTTGTCCGTTAGGACTCAGTTCAGGCATCATCTACAAGGAATCCTTCCCTGGTCCCACCCACAGCCAACACCCAGGCTGAGGGGTTCCACCTGTCTGAGAACACCGGCACAGTTTCTTACACTGCACTGTAAACGTCTGTTTACCTTGCTTGTTTCCCACGTCTTTGAGCAGGAACTGGTGTCTTATTCATCTTGTAGCGCCGGCACCTGGAAGGGCTCCCCACACACAGTAGGTCCTCAACAAACATTAGGTCTTTCCCTTTCCTCCCTTAAGGAATTTGGCCAAAGTCATACAGCTAGAGAGTGGCAGAGCTGTGTGTTAACCAAAGACTAAACCTAGAGCTCATGCTTTCTACAATGCCATGCTACTCTCCAACCTAGACAGATGCCATAGTTTTCATCGGTGACTTGGATTTGGTTCAGGAAAATAAGACATACACTGACCTGTGCGGTGACTGGTGGCCCGGCAAACAAGGCCTTGTATGCAGAGGCAGCAACAGACAAAGCCCCCTTCACCAGTCCTCCGGCAATGCTGTTCCCATGGTGGTGGTACCTGTGGAGGAAAACCTAATTATCTCCCTAAAGAAACATAAACCATTATTTTCCTACAAGATAATCTAATCTGTGAAAGAAAATGAGATTTCCTTGAGAAAAAAATCAGATATAAAAAGAGAATGTTGGGCTGGCCCCGTGGCTTAGCGGTTAAGTGCATGTGCTCCGCTGCTGGCGGCCCGGGTTCGGATCCTGGGCGCGCACCGACGCATCGCTTCTCCGACCATGCTGAGGCCGTGTCCCACATACAGCAACTAGAAGGATGTGCAGCTATGACATACAACTATCTACTGGGGCTTTGGGGGAAAGTAAATAAATAAATAAATAAAATTATATATATATAAAAAAAAGAGAATGCGATTGTTTTCATATCAGTTTTATAGTTATAAATCTTGGTTTGATGTAAGGCCCAGCTCTACTGCCACAACATATAGGCACTGCAGATAACACTCCACTCTGGTTAGCATGCCAACTTTCAGTCCCAGCTGAAAATTAATGTGGTCAAAGGCACAGTGGGGTATTGGCAGTCTATCTGCTCCATAATCATCTCAGAGGAAAACACCTCCCAAAGGAAATGTGCTTTTCTGGACACTGTAGGAGGAAGCCCACCTTGACACTGCTCTGAGATGAGTGGGAGCAGAGAGGCAGATGTGTTTAAGAAAAAGTTACCAAGATGCACTTGGTGGGCTTGACCTTCCTGCCTTCTCCCCTGGTACAAAGGGTGAGCTGAATTTGAGGGCACTTCTTTCTGGTCTATGGAATGTGAACACTCTTCAACATCAACTTTAGCCCTCAGTGTTGCTCACAAGCTTTAGGAGAAATAAGAACAAGAAGGAATGATGGCTCTCTGCTGCTCTCTGAAGTGGCACACGCTCTGAGAGGCTCATTTAAGCAGAAGCAATACTAGGATATCCATCTGCTTCTGAAGAGGCTAGACAAGGTCCAGTTACCTTGAGTGGTCACAGCTCTTCTGCCTGCTGTTTACAAGTCCTGACGAGCCTCTGGGCTCTAAAAGCAAAAGAGCTATAGGTTAGATGCAGCATCCGTAAGCACCTAGAGTTTCCTAACTCTCACAGCAAGGCTATTTTTGAGGCAAGTGGCAATCTGATCACATTGTTTAAAGTCTTTTTTTTTTTTTTAATATTTGGGAAATTTTGCAGGTTGCTTAAGTAAGTGACAAGGAAAAACTGTCCAGAATGCAATGCAAGGTGACTGTTTATTGAATCACAAAAATTAATTCTATAATCCCATCACACTGATTAGTTCTTAAGTACTTTTAGGTTTTGTTTTTTGAGGAAGAGTGGGAAGTGACTTTGATGGTTTACTCACAAATTCAAGGTGCTATTCTCCTTGTTTTGCAGATAAGGAAACAGAGCTACAGGTGTTAGAAACCTGCTGAACCAGTGCAAGCTCACACAGTGAGGAAAGGTGGAGCTGGAGCTGGAACCCAGACTGGGCTGGCTCCAAAGCCAGTGTTCTACCCACTACAGCACAATGCCAACCTCTATGAGGTCTCATTTAATAAATACTAAGCTAGAGAATAGCAAAAAGAGCATGAGAGTGGAGCACAGACAGAGTGAAAGGGCAAGTTTATAAAAACTGCCAAGAATCACAAAGATAGAGTGCCTATTTATACCTGGTTTCCATTAGAAAGGAGCATAGAAAAAGAGATGAAGCTCAGGCTGGTTGTTACCTCTGATCTGATCAGGGACTGAAGAAACTTCTGGTATGGTAACCGGCAAATCCACTCCTGGGGAACCATGATGCTGTCCATAAGGAGGGCTCCTTTCAGAAAGACACAACGTTGAAAGTAAGTCTCAAAGGAACCTATGGTAACAGTAGAGAAACAGTAAACACAGCAAGGCAATGTCAATTTCTCTACAGTCTTCACATTTCTGATCCAGATCACATGTCTGAATTTAGGGATCAGGTGAGAAGGGCTCATTCTACTTCTGGTTTTCCTTTTCAGCCACAGTCAAGCTGGAAAGACTGGCTTCAGTCTGGTCACTTGCCCCCATGTCAGGTGGTGCTGATGAAGGGAAATGTCTCGCTCCCTGGGAGAACAGCTTAAAGTATAGTCAAGGCTCCACTATTTCCCATACTATGAGAGAGCGATGACACAGACAGATCCAGTAGAAAAGCAAAAATAATTTCCATCTGGTTTTATAGTATATTTTTTCCCATAATGGATTAAACTTCCTAATTCTACTTTGGGTTAATAAGAGAATGAGTTTTTGCTGACTTTGCCCATGAATCAACAAAACAGGGAGGGAGGGTCCAGGGATGTTTGTGTTTAAAAACTGGCTCTCAACGATAAAAACTTAGGTAGACATATTATACTCAGATAATTAAGGTTAACTAAAACAAGTATTTCTTTAAATCCAGAATCCATAAATACCGGGAAGTTCAACTTTTATTCATCTAAATTCAGACTTTACCATGGGAAATAGTCTCTTCCTCTGCTGACAAGAAAATAGGTTTTGAGATCAAGTTGATTCTTCTCTTTATTCTACTTCTGAAAAACAGCCCAGCTAAGGGGAATGTGGATGGTACCTGGGCAGCTGTGGTGGAGGCCCCACCACCTCTGGGGTCAGGGGCACTGTGTCCAGAGTCTGTGAGGTCACGAGGATGGCACTGATGCTCTGCCCCGGCAGCTGGTTCTCCCCTCCAGGGGGTCTCTCCCCAACCTGGCGTGGTTCCTGCCTAGCCTCAACCCCAGGCTCGCCTTCAGCCCCTCGCTCCACGCCTGGCTGTGAAAGCGCAGAGCTGTACATGGAGTCCCCCAGCGGGCGGCTGGTGTCAAAGCACTCAGGCAGGATGATGATGTAATCCTCTGAAGAAGCAGACGACTGACTCTGAACTTCATCTTTGAGCTCATCCTCCTCTTCCTCCACGACAGCTTCTTCCTCAGCGATATGGACAATCTCCTCCCTCTCATCTCCAAGTGGTCCCTCTTCAGGTGAGGCAAATTTCACTAAAGGATGAAGCAACCAATTTTAAGGTATAAGCTAAAAGCAGCCCCTGGTACTACCCTTACTTGGTAAAGCCTTATGAGTCATGAGCTACAATTATGAAAGCCAGAGGAGAGGGACAAACCACAGGGAAGGGCTGCCGCTGGACCCACAGTCATGGCCATATTCTAAGTCTCTTGAAGCCCATGCAAAGCTGGATAGAACCTAAGCGCACACAAACAAGTAGGCAGAAACATCCAGGCTCCTGAGCAGCACGATAATCTTAAAACAAGGAGGCCCTGTCCCTTTTCCTCTTCACATGATGGTTAATATCCTGAGATAGGGTTCAAATCAAAACTGACATACTAGCTAACAGAGCTGCAAAAAGAGAAAATGTTAGGTGGTGAGTACTGCAGGACTGCATGCTACTTTCTTCCTCTTCTTTGCAAAGTAACGTGTAGTCATGGCAGAAAATTGGCAAAACATGGATGGGGGGGTGGAAATATAAACCTATCAGACATAACTACTGTGAACATTTTGGTGTAAGTCCTTCCAGACTTTGTTATGCATTTGTGCACAAATGTGAAAAATATATATGTGTATATTTGAAACAAAAGTGAGACAAATCATATTTAAATAGGTCAAATTTCATTATAATAAATACAAGAGCTTTTCCTATATTATTTTGATGCACTAGAAATTAAATTTTTGGACAGTTCTTGAAATACATGGTATTAGTTCTACCTATCTAATACCCAGAAATTTCCGTTATAAAGGAATTCATCACAGCATAATTCAACCTTATGAAACTTAGTCTGGAACTCCTGCTTCTGCCCACCATTTCCTGGACTGCTGCCCTTGGAGAAAGGAGACAACTCAGCTGCCAATGGGGGTCTCTACTGAGGACCTCTGTTAACTTACATGAAGACTCCTTACTGCAGAATCCAGGCAGCACCACTGGCTGCTGTTCCTCTGTGGCGTGCAGCTGTAATTCCGCCCCTGAGAAAATGCAGAAATGAGTTACGGTGGCTGCTCTGCTCCTGATGCTATAATTAAAACGGTCAGGTAGAATACGCAGAGTCTAAAGAAACAAGCACGATCCGAAGTCTAACAAAGGTCACCCACCCTCCACTCTGAGGGAAGACGAGCACTTCCACGTATTCAGACCTGGCCATCACAATTCAGGCGCACCCTGCTGGGTAGGGGAATGCAGGGACACTCACTGTGCAGGGACTTCTGTCTGCAAGGTGGGTTGTGATCCGGGGCAGCATCCAAGGTAAGCGATCGGATTACAGTCTCACACACGAACTGGGTCCCACTCAGGTCATCTTCTGCTTCCTCCACTGAAGCAATGTTCTCAGCCCTCCTCTTCACTGATGCTGTGGAATCTGAAAGACACCAACCTTGTCTGCACTTAGTGTTTAAAGTGCTGAGGAGCTTTCTCCAGTTGTGTACCATGCTGATACTATGCCAAGAATAGCTGCTATCTGTACCCTGTGAAGGTGAGGAAACTTCAAAAAACGAGATGGTACAGAAAACCCATTGACGCGCTAAGGTAAGGTTAGTAGAGGGTATGCGTAAAACCAGGGTGTGGTATGGAAGGGGAGGACGCAAATACTTCACAAATATTTAACCCCTTACCAGGAAGTGCTTTAAATCTCGGCCCTTCACTCTCTTCCTGTATCTGCCCCAAGCCTGGCTTCTCTATTAAAGGACTGTCATGTGGCAGAGGAGACATGCAGGGAGTCATATCTGGAGAATGAAGACAGAAGAACAATCAACCAAGAAAAAGCACCCCATCATCAATAGTCAGTGTCCAGAAGCAACAGCTCACAGGCTTCTTGCCTCCTAGAGGGCTAAAACAAACCCAGGTGTGTTTCAAGGCCTGTTGTAAAGAAGTTTTCCAGACCATCAGGTGCACAAGTATCTTGGACAGATCAATCAACAGAGGAAGGATCATAAACAGTTGTTTGGCCTGGAAGGCCATGGCAGACACAGAACCATGAATGTAAAGGAACAAAGGGACAGACACGTCTAGAGAAAAATGAAGAAGAGGGTCCTTTTACGGTGAGGAAGCCTTGCACGAACTTGTATTGTTGCCTCTGACAGACAACAGGGAGAAGAGGGAAAATGGACCCATGGGTGCAGTTTTACTATCACATTGTGGGAGAAATCCTTGCCATCCATCTCCTCAGAATAAAATCCTAACTACCCGAGTCTAGGCCGCAGTACTTTTGTGCCTGTTAATAAAATAAACAAGGTGGACTGAGTGACATTCTTACCCACAGGAGTGTTGTGGGGCACTCTCTCCAACTCTTGGACAATGTTTATATCCAACAGCTCAAAGGACAGCAGGTCCTGGAAAAAAAAAAAAAAAGGCAATGTTAGGCTACTTACAGTGCACGCTGGAGCCATGTTTTATGTTGCTGGGACTTGCAGGCCATTAAGTTCCACATCACCCTAGATTCAACTCTGTTCAAATTCAGGGCTCACCCCAGTCAAATGAAGACAAGAAGAGTTAAATGGGAACTAGACATTCAAATAAGCAAATGTCAGGAAAAAGAGAAAACGCAGTGGGGGTGACGGTGAACCAGATAGCAGAAATGAAGAGGCAACTATAGGGAAGTTGTGGGGAAGCACGAGATTGAGTTCCCAATTCAATGAGGAAACATTTAGTTTAGAAACTTGCTTCCACAGATGATCTCCTGGCCATTCAACGCATCTAACCAGTTCAAAGCGGGCATTTCTCTAACTTTCTGGGCACCACTGATGGCTATACCACCTTCTCTTCAATAAGGTAAGACTCTTTTCCCAATGTTCTCTGTCCCCTGCCTCACAAACTACTCAATTTTCCACCTGGGCAGTCAGAAGGTCCACAGATGGGATGTAGAGCTCCCTCTCACTGGCAACATTTTTTGTCTTCTGTGGGATACACGTTTCTGTCCCTTCCATCTGCTCAGCTGCTTCACCAAGTTGAATTTCTTCTTTAGCCAGAAGCAAAGCTTCCTATAGAGACAAACCATCGCAACAAATTTTAGGCCCTCAACAGAACTCAAAAGGCAAGCTGACAACTGCCTGCCATAAAACAAAAACACTGCTGCACCTCTACATATTTTAAAACTTTTGATTTTGATATAATTTTAGACTTATAGAAAAATTGCAAAAATAGTACATAGAGTTCCCATTACCCCCTTCACCTAGCTTCCTCTAATGACAACAACTTAGATCAATTATAGTAATAACAGTTAAAGCCAGGACATTAACATTGGGTAAGGAGATTTAAGCAGTAAACACTCTAAAAAAGTATCTAATACAGGGAAGTTGCCCAAAGAAACCGTGCACCAAGTAACAACCAGGGCAAGACTTCATTAGTATTTAGGGAACACACAAGGGATATTCCAGAGACGTGAATGTTAAGGAGCAAAGCCATCAGTCCAGCAGTTCCACAGGCCAGGCTAGGCCGCCCTGCTTTCTCTCGTGCAGCAAAGAGGCTAGCCAGGCATCATCACAGAGAGATACAAAAGCATTTAGAGACGCCTACACCAAGATGCTAAGGACACACAAACCAGCCTGAGGACTAGGCCCAATATCAGCATATCAGTGTGTTGGGGGGAGAGGAAGAAGTAAGCCTCTCCAGATTTCTGGAAGAATGACCAGCTGTGAGTGGGCTTAGTTTCAGTCACCCCTTCCAATGCTTACCTCTTGCTGGCAGGTGAGGTCATCAGCTTTGCTTGAGCTGATCGTACCCTTTTCAATGTTATCAGGGCTCTCTGCGGAGGGGAAAGGATCCACTATGATGCTGCACCAGACCCGCGGGCCAAACTGCTGGCCTTTGTGAGAAAGACGCCAGTGGGAAGTGTATGTTCCCTCCAAGGCTGGGGCAATGAACTCCACAGACACAACTCCCACATGGCCGGCCTTTAGGCAGGGAACCAAAACATCCTTCTTTTCTGTAGAAGCCAAAGTCAGGTTTCCCCACATGAACTTGAGCTGAAAAGAACAGTGACAAGAGAAAGAAAGCTTGTCAGCTGAGCACCCTGCCACTTCAAATCACTTCATCTTCACATTCTGTGGGAAACAATACCTTTGTGTCTGCACTCCACTTTACATTTCCTGTATTTTTCATCCTCCAGTGTTTGATAAACTTGGTTCCTGGCTGAAGGTGAGTCCCATCAGGCAAATTCTCATCCACAAATGCTGCACTGAAGGTTGGCATAACTGGGGCACAGGGCTGCAAAGGGAGCCTGAACAGAAATTCAGATACTTAGTCACTTGCTGTTGGGTGTGATGGCTTCTGAATATCCAACACTGTGGTTCGAGTGGCTGACCAGGACTCTTGAGAATGTACTAATGCATCTGCCTTAAAAATAACACTAATAAACATTCTCAAAAAACAGAGGACAGAGAACTCCCGAGCGAAAAAGCCACTAGGGAGGATAACTAAAAGGGTCCATAAATAAAACAACTTGAAAGTTAGGCTCTTAAAACATTGGCTTCTTTTGCTTCAAATCCAGACTGCCTGCAGTGAAAAGAGCTCACACCACCCAGTTCTGAACTTGACCGGTTTCTATCTTTCTGAAGAAGGCAACAAAGCAAGTGTCAAGAATAACTACCAAAACCCCTTTAAGAACACTAGGATCAGAGAAGGGGAAGTTTTAAGGGTTTGGGTGTTATTTGTTGGCTGTCAAAAATAAGACAGAAGTTGGCTGAAGTTCCAGTTTTAGAGGGCTTGGATCCCACCCTGGCTCTGGGCTTACATCAGAGTGTTAGACTGCAGCAGGCTCTCGGGTCGACCCAAAGGAGACTTGGGGCTCTGGAGTCCATGGATCGAATTCCACAGATGAATCTTCCTATGGAGTTTAAGCTGCTTTTTAAGTTCCTTGACCTCTGCTTTACGTTGTTTCTTCTCAGCTCGCAACCTTTGCTTTTCTGCTTTAAGAAAGTTCTTGTCAACCTGTTTCTGGAGCCTGTAAGATAACAAAGTCTTAAAAAACAAGCCTCACAAACAAATCTTGAAGCTATTTTGAGTTACTTGTTGTCTCCATCAGTGTCAGCTTCTAGTTTAGTTTCTTAACTTCTTTCTATAGTTCTCATTTCCATTTCATTAGCTTTGTGTTACTGTCCCCATCATTGCACATCAACTTGGAAAGGAGCAGAACTAAGGAGACTATTTGTAGTTTTGCGATTCATACCCTGTCACCAGAACCAAGAAGCCAACCAGAGAACAAGCATCCCATTAACATGTGGTTTTACCTGGCTTGTTCTAGAGCAGCAGGAAGACGAGGAGTAGAGAACCTTGAGTGACAGAACGGTTCAGAGGAACCCACAACAGGTCTCCGCAACTTCAGCAGGACATGGTTGGAGTCATGGGCATATGGCCCCGATTCACAATCTTCACAGATATTGTAGGATGGGCATACGCTGTGGGGAAAAGAATGGCACAGTGAGGAATACCTGAGGTAGGGAGATATGAAACCAGGCTTCCATATTTGCTCTACTACCAGCTAGGTGGTAACCTGGGCACGTCACCTGACCATGCCATGTCTAATTACTAAAATGAGGATAATAACACTTAACCTATACCTACTTCAAAGGACAACAGGGGAGAAAGCAAGATATGAAAGCATTTGGAACAAAAGGGAGACAATCCTTGGTGATCTATAATTTTATTTTAGGAAACATAATTTTGTCTGGCTCTGTTAATTTAAATGTATATATGAACACAACAATCTGAATCGTTATCCTTCAAACAGTTATTTTTTCTTGTGGTTATAGAGCTGCTAAGTCTGATGCTCAGAGACAGAGTACCCCCAATTTGCCTTTACCTACCCAGAATGCCAAGAAGGTCTGCTCCCAGGTCTACTAACAGCTATTTATTCCCAAGTTACTGCTTACCTGCACTGGTAGCGCACACCAACGAGCCTCCTTTGGCAGTTGCTACAAGCAATATGCCAGTTGAACTGGCTTTCTGGCAAAAACACTGTTTCCTCTGAAGTAGGCATCGAGACTTCTGAGGGACAGGAACTCAAGGATGGGTTCTGGAGGACAAGCTTCTCATGTAATTTCTGTTCAAGCTTTTCAACTGTTTCTTTAACCACTTGCTCTCTGAACTAGAATACAGAGGAGAAGATGGGAAAAACAAACCTCAGCTCCACTACTGGAAAAAGCATGAAGATATCAAATAGAGCTGAAACCTCACTGTTTCTTGTATAACACAAGAACATAATAAACAGCTAACAGCTACTGAACAAATGGACAGAAACATAGCAAAAGAAGCTCTATTCCTTCCACAGCTAAACTGGTTCAAAGAAAATACCAAGAAATCCTTTTGATGAGTAAATTTCTAACTTCTTCCTTCTCAAGCATAGAGATTTGTCCCTTTCCCTTACATCCTTAGAATTAAACTCCCTCTTTTTCTGGTACATCATTGCAAAAGTTAGGAGCTTTTTTGACTGGAACTGCTCTAATTTGGAAATTATTAGCTACCCCCTTCATTCACCCGCACCAGAGACAGCGGCATCTGTGTTCAGCTTTCTGTTTCTTCCACGTTCCACCTGTGCCAATACTGCTGCTACAACCAAGCCAGAGAGAATACTCACTGTCTCCAGGTAGCTGGTGAACCAGTCTGGGGGCTTGTCTTGAGGCGGGTCTGCATCACATGGAGCAAGTGGAAACTGCTGCAAGAAAATACAACCAAGATCTTGGAGGTTACCTTTTTTTTTTCTATTTAAAATAATTTTCCTGGGCTGGCCCCGTGGCTTAGTGGTTAAGTGCACGTGCTCCGCTACTGGCGGCCCAGGTTCGGATCCTGGCCGCGCACCAACGCACCACTTCTCCAGCCATGCTGAGGCCGCGTCCCACATACGGCAACTAGAAGGATGTCCAACTATGACATACAACTATCTACTGGGGCTTTGGGGAGAAAAAAAAAAAGGAGGAGGATTGGCAATAGACGTCAGCTCAGAGCTGGTCTTCCTCAGCAAAAAGAGGAGGATTAGCACGGATGTTAGCTCAGGGTTGATCTTCCTCACAAAAAAAAAAATAAATAAAATAAAATAATTTTCCTGAAATGTATTATTTTGAGGTTTCTTTTGTCAAATAATATATGCTAAAAAAAAAAAGAGTACGAGGAGTATAAAAGGAAAACAAAGTCTCTACGTCACCCTATTTGCCCCCTCTCCAGAAGTAACCACAGTTACCAGTTTCAAAAAGCCAGACGATAGCTCCCAAATCTTTGATGAATACTCATATCTTAGACCAGAGACGATGAGACATAAGGTTAGAAAAACTGTGGAGACAGGTCCATTCCCTTCATACCTGTGCTGCAGGCTCCTCCGGGGTCTTCATGTCTGATCCCAAGACTCGTACCAGTGAAGAATAATGTGCAAGTGGCTTCTTCCCTGCCCTCACACCTGGTCGTTGTTTTGCCACAACTCGGGGGGAGGCTTCATCACCAACACCACAGGCTTCATGGACTTGCATCTGCAGTTGGTTCCCCTGCTTAACTGCCATCTGAGAGCACACGTTATGAAATAAAAACATACTGTGTGATTCTCCTTTCCCAAATGAAATTTCAAAGACACCTAAACAGAAGAGGTATGGTGAATTACGCTGGAAAATATCAGAATTTATGTTTTATTAAATCAAATGACATATACTACGTTAATACTCAACCTGCTGTTTCTTTGCCAAGAACATTAACCTAGGACTGGTTTCATTAAAAACACCAAAGTAGGTTTTTAGTGTAGCACTCTATTAGGTGAGATGTTTTCATTAACTGGATTACCACTTTTCTGTTTAACTACTTTTTATGTAGGACTCCACTTATGTATTCTAATTTCAACTTTTCAAAAAAGTCAATCCTGGGGTCGGCCCCGTGGCTTAGAGGTTAAGTGCGCGAGCTCCGCTACTGGTGGCCCGGGTTCGGATCCCAGGCGCACACTGACACACCGTTTCTCCGGCCATGCTGAGGCCGTGTCCCACATACAGCAACTAGAAGGATGTGCAACTGAGACATACAACTATCTACTGGGGCTTTGGGGAGAAAAAGGAGGAGGACTGGCAATAGATGTTAGCTCAGAGCCAATCTTCCTCAGCAAAAAGAGGAGGATTAGCATGGATGTTAGCTCAGGGCTGATCTTCCTCACCAAAAAAAAAAAAAAAAAAAGTCAATCCTGGACTACTATAACTGGAGAAACATAAAGCTATGTCCTATACTTAAGCGTTTACTTTCCTACTAAGAATGGTATTTTGGAAAGCATGCCTCCTAAGTAGTCACTTCTTTTTGAAGAGCATCTTCTTAAAAATTTTATTTTGGAAACTCTACTTCAAGGGGCGTTTGAGGTTCTATGAAGGTACTCCAGTGTCCAAGCAGAGATGAAGGATCAAGTCATGGGATTCTAGCTCCCCCAACTTGTCACCCAGTGATGAGAACTGTTCTTTCATCTATTTTTACACATTAGACTTCTTAAAATTCCATTTAAAAATAGCATTCTATGGCCAAAAAGTCTGAAAGCTATTATTTTAGATTAAGGATCAGCAAACTTTATTTTTTTCCTGGGAAAGATTTGCCCTGAGCTAACATCTGTCGCCAATCCTCCTCTTCTTTTGCTTGAGGAAGATCAGCCCTGAGCTAACATCTATCTGTACCAATCTTCCTCTATTTTGGATGTGGGTCACCACCACGGCACGGCTGACGAGTGGTGTACATCTACGCCTGGGGTTCCAAACCCAGGCCGCCAAAACGGAGCTGGCTGAACTTAGCTACTATGCCACGGGGCCGGCCTCCAGCAAACTTTCCTAAAGGGTCACATAATAAATATTTTAGGCTTGCAGACCATACAGTTTCTGTCCTAACTACTCAACTCTGCTGTTGTAGCACAAAAACAGCCACAGACAATACGTGATGAATGGGTGTGGCTGTGTTCCAATAAAACTTTATTTATAAAAATATATGGCCAGTCCACTGGCTATAGTTTGCCAATCCCTATTGCCAATTCTAGACCACAAACCAAAAAGCTTTTCATAAAATGTTTAGTAGAGTCTGTGGAAAACATTGCTCATGAAATGACTACAGTAAAATGTGTTGAAATGTATAAACATGGAATCTTAAGTATTATATAGTACTATATAAAAAAAATGTACAAAAAGCCTTGCTTCCTAGGGAAAGACAGGCTTATAGAAACTCTAGACTCCTGAGGTCCGAGATTTCTGACTGAATAGGTAAACTAATAGAGGCTGTGGGAAAGGTAGACGAGTTTTGAAGATCTAACTTAGAAGACTGTTTTGGTGAAATTACTGTAGCTTCTGAGAATAGGGAAAGAGAAAAGCCAGGAAGAGTTGGACAAGAGTGAAGGGGTGTGGGGAACAACACGTTAGAACAGCATAAAAGCAAAGAGGAAACAGGAAGACCACGTGAAAATTGGAGTAGAGGGAAATCATGAAGCATGAGGAATTATTTACAGAGAAGGGCATCTCAACTAAGAGAAACCAGGAAAGGGCCTGAATGTCCAAAACAAGAGACTAGCTAGTAAATAAGGATTTCTGAGCAAAAACCAAGATGACATTGGCTAACCTGTTGAAACAAGTGGCACCCCAAATAGCAGTTTTGATCAGAAACCAAAAATGGTAAATCCAGCTCCTGATTTAAAAAAATCTTGCCTTTCCTTCCCTAGACCAAAAATTGATTATGGAAAATAGCTTAGTCTGGGATTAGTTCATAAAGGATAGTCAAACTTTAAAGAAAAGCCTTAATTACAAAGGTGGTAACGAAAGGACAGCTTGGCACACCTTAAGGAAGTGACTTCAAGGATGCTCTAATTCATCACCAACAAACGAAAGATGGTTTGTAACTGGATGGTTTATACTTAAAATTCTCCCACATTACACTGTAACATTCCATAAGGGAATAAGGTGAAGGAAGGAGATGAAAAATTGAACCAGAAAGCATCATTCCAGAAAGTTCTATTTTTAAATGCTAGGATGGTGGCACCAAGACCAGCAATGAGATGGGACAATAACTGGAAAGAACCTTTATATTAGGAGCTGCCTTGGGCCCGGCCCCGTGGCTAAGCGGTTAAAGTTCCGCGTGCTCCACTGCGGCGTCCCAGGTTCGTGGGTTCAGATCCTGGGTGCAGACATACTCCACTCACCAGCCATGCTGTGGCAGTGGCACCCCATATATAGGAGAGGAAGACTGGCACAGATGTTAGCTCAGGGCAAATCTTCCTCAGCGAGAAAAAAAAAAAAAAGGAGTTGCCTTTTACTGAGTGGTATGTATGCCCAACTTGTCATAAGTCTCCCTAAAAATAGGTTTTTCTGTGTTTCTATTCATTAGTTTTTCCCCATGGCTAATGGAATTCAGGTTCAAGTTTTAGGAAATAAATTTTTATTTTATTTATTTATTTATTTATTTTTCCCCCAAAGCCCCAGTAGAGAGTTGTATGTCATAGTTGCACATCCTTCTAGTTGCTGTATGTGGGACGCGGCCTCAGCATGACCAGAGAAGCGGTGCGTCGGTGTGCACCCAGGATCCGAACCTGGGCCCCCAGCAGCGGAGCGTGCACACTTAACCGCTAAGCCACGGGGCTGGCCCAATTTTTTTTTATAGATTATACTTTTTATTTATTCAACTCTTTGTGTTCTTCAGTAGCATTTTAAACGTGTCTGTGTGTGTGTGTGTGGAAGATTAGCCCTGAGCTAACATCTGTAGCCAATCCTCCTCTTTTGGCTGAGGAAGACCGGCCCTGGGCTAACATCTGTGCCCATCTTCCTCCACTTTATATGGGACGCTGCCACAGCATGGCTTGACAAGCGGTGCATTGGTGCGTGCCCAGGATCCGAACCCGTGAACCCCAGGCCCCCAAAGTGGGGTGTGCGACTGGGCCAGTCCCAGGAAATAAATATTTTAAAAATTATTTAAAAATAAGATGAAATAACTGTTACCTTAAGTGCTTCTTCATACTCTCCTAAAAGGACAAAAAATACACACTGTCATATTTCTTCACCAGCCCAAAAGATTCTATTAAGTACAGCCAATCCTTACTTTTAAGAATTCTTAGCTCACAATCCTTATACATGAACAGCTACTGCCTTTTTGCTGACAAAATCCCTTCTCTTCCCACTGCAAATAGAAGCTACTTGCAGATTAATTCTCCTGCTTAAATCCCTCTCTCTCTGCTATTGGAGACTTCTAGTTACAAAACCTCAACCCAGCTCCCTCACAGTAGGCTTAGTGAAGCTCAGGACTCAAGGGAGGTTCACGAAGAGTCTTAATACCATCATTTCGGCTGGTTAAAATAAGCTTTTGGGGGCTAGCTTGGGAACCTAACCTTCAAATATAACATTGTTCCTGTGTGAAAATGCACTCTGAGCTCTGAACAACCACCCATCTTATAAATAAGCTCCTGGAATACCACTTGTTTGTAAGTTGACATTAACATACATAACAGGTCAGCGACAAATGCAAGCACCAGGAGAACAAGTTATGTGTTGAACGGGGAGGCATATTTTCAGAAGATTCGCATCTTAAACATAAGAGAACCTCCCACTAAAGTTGTCCTTAAGGTCCAACAAAAGGCACTAACCTACATACAAAAAACTGCTATAAAATAAAAATCTGCTCTGTAACTAATGTCCATGGATGAGTGAGTGCAACGTCAATTTATTTGTATACCAAATTCCATTCTAAAATGAATATCGCAACAACAGTTGAGTGTAAATGGAAATGCATAGGCCCATGAACAGATTAAGACTTTTAAATAAAGCTGACTAGGTTCTCTCAGGACTCACCTTGACTGTTGATGGATACCTGTAAAAGGAAAAAAGCAACAGTGAATTATAAACGTCTCATCAATTGAGCATTTACTATGACCAGCCTCACAGGATAGATAGATGCAAGGGCTCTGGAGCCAGAGGGTATGGACTGAACCCCTACACTACTACTACTAAGCTTTTGTGCCTTTGGGCAAGTTACTTAACCTCTCTGTGCCTTGGTTTCTTCATGGGTAAAAGAGAGATGATAATGTACATAATACATAGCATTGTTGTTAGTCTGACACATTGTAACCACCCAATAAAGGTTTGTGATTATTATTTTTATTATTATAAATAAATGGCAGCTTGTGATATATTTGAACTAACGATCACTATATAGTTTTAAACGTTATCTCTCAGGGCCGGCCTGTGGCTTAGCAGTTAAGTGCGCGCGCTCTGCTGCTGGCGACCCCGGTTCAGATCCCGGGCGCGCACTGACGCACCGCTTCTCCGGCCATGCTGAGGCCGCGTCCCACATAGAGCAACTAGAAGGATGTGCAGCTATGACATACAACTATCTACTGGGCAAAAGATAGTTGGGGGAAAAAAATAAATAAATAAAATTATTAAAAAAATAAAAAATAAAAATAAAAGTTCTCTCTCAGATTTTCTTCTTCAATGTTACTTCTGTATTTCTCAACTCCATCTCAGATGCCACAAGTTGGCTTAGAACATGTAATTATCAAATACATTTAAACCACTACACAAATGAGATAAACACTTCTGAATTTTTGGAGCCCCACATCACTCTTGAGAAATAAGATATCTGGCCATGGGTACCATAACATACTTTACCTCTTCATTTTCCTCATCCAGGTATTTTATTTGAATAGTGTTCAGATCAAATAAAACTTTTACCTGCAAATGAAATGTACATATTATATGATCAAGATATCAAAAAGGCAGCTTGTAAAAGAAACCCAGAAGTCATAAAAGAAAGGATGGGCATATTTCATTACATAAAAATCAATCATTTTATATGGTAAAAAAAGTCCCACCATAAACAAAGTCAAAAGACAAACAATAGACTGGGAAAAATATTTGCAACTCATAACAGGTGAAGGGTTAATATCTGCAATACAAAAAGAGCATCTGTAAAACTGCTAATCATAAGGTTAACAACCCAGGTAAAAGTGGGCAAAAATGTACAGAAATTTCATAGATGAAGAATCAGATATGTCCAACAAATATATGAAACGATGTTTAACCTTAATGGTAGGCAGAACAATGCAAATTAAAACAATGAGATGTCATCTGAACAGAATGGCAAAAAATTTTAAACCCATAACATCCAATGTTGTAAAAATTCAGGGCACTGTCATATATTTCTGTGAGGTGCTACCACTGTTCTGCAAAGCACCTGGCAGTATCCACTAAAATTTAAAATTACATGCCTTGTGACTCATTAATCTCTCTTTGAGAAACTTTATCTATAGAACACTGCATCATAAGTTATATATACAAAGAGATATCTCTTGTAGTTTTACAGTGGTAAAAAAACCTTTTTGACCTTGAGGGCAATATGTTAAGTGAAATGTAGTAAGTCAGACAGAGAAAGACAAATACTGTACGATCTGACTTACAGGTCGAATCTTAAAAACAAACAAACAATGAACTCAGGATACAGAGAACACATTGATGGTTGCCAGAGGCAGGGGTAGAAGGTGGGTGAAATGGGTGAAGGTGGTCAAAAGGTACAAACTTCCAGTTATAAATAAGTAAGTCCTAGGTATGTAATGTACAGCATGGTAACTATAGTTAATAATACTGTACTGTATATTTGAAAGTTGCTAAGAGAGTAGATCTTACAAGTTTTCACCACGAGAAAAAAAAATTTGTAACTACGTAGTGATGGATGTTAACTAGACTTATTGTGGTGACCATTTCGCAACATATACAAATATAGAATCATTATGTTGTACACCTGAAACTAATATAATGTCCTGTCAATTATATCTCAATTAAAAAAAACCCAGAAACAATCTTTTAATAGCAGATGGTTAAATTACAGTACATCAATACCAATAATACTGTAGACAATCTATAGCTTTAAAAGGAATGAGCTTGAGGGCCGGCCCTGTGGCTTAGCAGTTAAGTGTGCGTGCTCCGCTGCTGGCGGCCCAGGTTCGGATCCCTGGCACGCACCGACACACTGCCTCCCCGGCCATGCTGAGGCCGCGTCCCACATACAGCAACTAGACGGATGTGCAACTATGACATACAACTATCTACTGGGGCTTTGGGGGGGGAAAAAAAAAGGAGGAGGATTGGCAATAGATGTTTGCTCAGAGCCGGTCTTCCTCAGCAAAAAGAGGAGGATTAGCACGGATCTTAGCTCAGGGCTGATCTTCCTCACAAAAAATAAATAAATAAAATAAATAAATATTAAAAAAAAAAAAGAATGAGCTTGGATCCTTACCTATTCATTGAGAATTACATCTATAATATACTGTTGGGTAAAAAAAGCAAGCTGCAGAATAATGTTTATAGTATGACGCTAGTATGATATCCGTATGAACAGGAAAAATGTGGGTAAGTACATACGGGGCTGTTAACATTGGTTACCCCAAAGAGGTGGGAATAGTGGATGGAGGGAGGGGGGAGTAGAGGGATATTAACATTTTCTTTATATACTTTTGGATTGTTTCACTTCTTATAACGGGCATGTATTACACTTCTTATAACGGGCATGTATTACACTTTTAAAATTAAAAATTTACAATAAAGAAAAAAGGCAAGCTGTCAGCTTATTTAACCACTAGGAAAAGAAAGATAACTGTGTTTGATTTTTCAGATCATTCGACAAACAAGATCCAACTTGCTGGATAACCATCTGTCTAGGACAGTATGAAGAAATATTTGCTGGAAGACAGAGGACAAGATCAGATCATCTTTCGAGGTCTCTTGCCATTTCTTTTCCTGTTTAGTTACCATAACACATGATCAGATGGAAGTAGGTTTTTATCAACCAGGTAAAAGTAGGTTTCTACCAAAGGGTTTCATTAGATAAACAGTTACAGAGGAAGTAAAACATTCACTACTGCAAACCAAACAAAACCAGAAGAGTACAAAGGGCAAACCAGAGAAGGAAAAGCATTAACAACAAAAAAAGGAATAGGTGAGCTGTTGTCTAAGCACCTGTGGGAGTTTTTATCCAACTCTGAGATACTCAACCTCTGACCTAGCAATAAAAGCAATCAGTCAGCTCTTGCAAAACACAAGTTATATGCCTAGTGGTTCACAAACCACAGTAACATACCTGCTCTCAGGCAAAAGGACATTCCTCTGGGGCCTGGTTAGGGTGGGGCCCACACCAAATCATTCCTCAGACTGTTTCTAAAATTAACAGGTTTTCTAAGTCCTATCTCACTTAAAAAAATAACTCCACTTTTCTTTTCTAAACTCTTAAAAAGGAATTTGTTTGTTCCCTTTACCAGAGCACATCTCCTATATGAATATTGAACCCCCTCTCAAAAATAATTTTCCAGAAGGCCCAGAAATGGTAAATATGACAGACTTTACTGCTAGGAAACAACATCATTGAAAAATAATTACCGTTGGAAAAAACATCTAGGCTTAAAGGATGGAGAAACAAAAAGTAACACTCACCATAGCTTCGACATCAGCCCAAGTTGTATTTTCTGGATCAGAAACCAGAAAGCTTTGAGGCTCATTTTTAAAAGTCACATTTAGAGTAACCTGTGGTTCCATGCTGTGGGGCTAGAGTTGAGAGGATGAATGAAGAGAGAGAAAACACATTAGAAGGGCTTCTATAAATTGCATAAACATTCATTCAACAAATACTTGTGAGGACCTAATAAGGGTTAGGCTAGGAGGACACAGCAATGAATGAGAAGACAATGTCCCTGCTCTTCTGCTATTTATAATCTAGTGGGTACTTTAAAACAAATCTCACTGTTAATGTTTGCTGAGAGAATGTAAATTTTGGCCACACTCACAGAAATCTTCTAACATTTGTAAAATCCTTTAGGATTTTATGGAACTTTATAATGATTAGTTAATCAGATACTTACTGAATATCTGCTAGTAGCAGGACACCAAGATGAACAAGACAGATTAGGCCTTCAGGGACAGTCTACATTTTTCTGAGAAAAGCAGCCTTTTCCTAAATTGAGCAACCCAGGTTCTCTATTAGATCAATTCTAACAATTTACAGGTGGAAACACTAGCCAAGAAACTACACAGAGGTAGCATTCAACACCCTTCATCCAAATTTATGTGGGTTTTTTTGTAGTCTTTTTCTTTTATGGAGAATTTCTCCAAAAAAAGTGGAGAGTAATGAACATCTAACTAGAACAATCAACTCAAGGGTACCCTCATTTCATCTATACCCCTGTATCCCCTCAATCCCCCCCAATATGGATTGACTGTAGTCAACTCATGTTTTAGTTAAACCATGGTAATCTAATTAAAAAAAATTATTATGGGAAAATTTAAACCTATACAAAAGAAGAGACATTAAGAAAGATTAATATATAATGAACTCCTATGGACGGACCCATCAGCTATCTTCCATAATTAACATCAACTCAGGACTAATCCTGCTACAGCAATACTCTTTCCCTACTGGATTATTTTGACAGACGGCCATCACTGCATCCATAAAATTGAGCGTGTACCTTTAAAAGATATGAATTTTTTTTTTAACTACTTTTTTTGTGTGTGTGTGTGAGGAAGATCAGCCCTGAGCTAACATCCATGCCAATCCTCTTTTTGCTGAGGAAGACCGGCCCTGAGCTAAGATCTATCGCCAATCCTCCTCCTTTTTTTCCCTTTTTCTCCCCAAAGCCCCCAGTAGATAGTTGTATGTCACAGTTGCACATCCTTCTAGTTGCTGTATGTGGGACGCGGTCTCAGCATGGCTGGAGAAGCGGTGCGTCGGTGCGCGCCCAGGATCCCAACCCGGCCACCAGTAGCGGAGCACACGCACTTAACCGCTAAGCCATGGGGCCGGCCCCAAAAGATATGAATTTTTAAAAACATAACCATGATACCATTATCATGCCTGAGAAGTTAACAATTCCTTAACTGAATGTCTACTCTGGTTAGTTGGGTTGTTGTTTTTTGTTTTTTGTTTTTTTATTTTTTGTGAGGAAGATTCGCCCTGAGCTAACATCTGTACCAATCTTCCTCTGTTTTGCATGCAGGATGCCTCCACAGCATGGCTCACGAGTGGAGTAGGTCCAAGCTTGGGATCTGAGCCCACAAACCCAGGTCACTGAGCACAGCGCACGGAACTTTAACCATTCGGCCACCAGGCCAGCCCCCAGTTAAGTTGTTTTTAATTAAAGATTTTGTTTACCAATGGGTTAAGTTGGTTTCTTTTTCAGACTTTATGAAAAAATAGTTTGTTTAAATCTAAATATAAGTTGTAATGAAAAACGTCAGCTTTTAAATATATTCATCAACAAATCTTTAGTAAGCATCTACAAAGAGCCAGATTCTGCTCTGCTCTCAGGCACAGGAGACAGGAGGTGAATAAAATTAAATCCCAGGAGTTTACAGTGTAATGGGGGGAAGGAGCACAAGGGCTGAGAAGAGTTGGGTTCCAGACACAGCTCTGGCACACTACTAGCATCTAACTGTGAGCAAGTCATGTAACCTCTGAGCTTCCGTTTCTTAATCTGTAAGACAGGTCTAATATCTCTGCCTTGCCTACATCACAATGCTATCATAAGGATCAAATAAGAATGTGTGCAAGTTCTTTAAAAACATTACTCATATATAAAAATTATTACAATAAATCAGTTTTTAGAACCTAAAGCAGTCCTGTTTTCCTCAGTATAATGCACTGCCCTGTGAAACACTGTAACTGAGATTGTCATTAAAAAGGACCTTGAACTCTCTGAGGATCAGAGACTTTTTTAAATCCAAAGACAATTATCTTCTCATTTTTTCCACCTAGAGCCAAGTTCACCACCAAAGAATACCAGTTTCTAGCACCAATCCTGCTGACATCAAGTATTCATTCACTTGGAATGCAATTCTTGGGGTCTTGAAAATTTGGACAGAATTACTTACTGTCCACTTCCCAGAATCTTGGGTAAAAAATCAGGGAAATGAAGTGACTGAGTCAGTTTGCCATAAGTGGATATTCTGAAACACATTCTCACTTTTCAACTTCTGAGAAAGACACTTCCACACTTTTGAGAGTCCAGAAGAAAACTAATCTTCTTTTCTCAAATTACACAATTGGAAATTAGTTCAAATATTCTAGCTCATCCAGCTGGTCTGCTGATGAGGAGAAAACAGGAAGTGGGGGATTCTAGTTTAGCTGGACCATATCCAGGTCTCCATAAAGAACTGCCTATTTGTTTGGTTTATATGTGAAAATTCTTTCAGCAAGAGCATTAATCTTGAACTTGCGGAAATGCCAAAGTTATGGTTAGCGCCAACTGTCCCTGTGGGTTTCAAGCCAGTAAAGTCAAGCAACTGGAGCCTAGGCCTTCAGCTTTCATAACTGGAACTATTCTAAGTACATGCTATTACTCATCTTTGCTTAACACAAGTCAGCTTTTCCTCTATGTCGACTTTTTCAGGATATCAACAGTCCCTTTAATAAAGCTGGTCCGGGAACCTGAGCTTTGATTACTGTCTCCACCAGAGGCCTGTACAGGCTATCCAGACGTTACAACGTGAATGTGAAAGCTAGTTGTCGGACAAAAAAGTAAAAACGGTGCCTTTCCAATACCAGAGGTCCCGACCAAGACGACTTCCCTAAGAGGTTCTCAAAAAGCGGAGGGGGATGGCGTGAGGAGGCTGTGTAGGTAGTGTCATCTTTTTTTTCTCTAGCAGACTTCATCCTAGTCTTCCAGTTATCGTTTCCTAACACTCCATGTCCCCAGGACAGTGTCACCATCCCCGGAGGACTCGCTTTCCTTTTCTTTGCCTAGGCCCTCTTTGCGCTGGGGAGTTTCGGCCTTCCATTAGCAGAAGCCAGGCGTTCTGAGCCACGGACCCTCCATCCCTCCCGCGGTATCCGCCCCCTCGGCCCCTCAGAACACGAACGGCTCTCTCATCCGGTCACTGAAAAGATCGGCTGCCACCATACACGGAAAAATCTCCCCTCTTCTTTGCAGGATCCCTCCCTTGAACTTCCCCAAGCCCTCTCAGCGCGACGTGACCCCACCCCCAGGTAAGCGCAGCTGCTTCCTTACCAGCTTCCCGCCCCCGGGGGGCGCCGCCGGAGGCCAGCGCAAGGACCGTTCGCCGCCAGCTCTACTGCTATCCCCGCGGGGTGAATCTAACATGGCGGATAGAGTCAGGGCCTAGTCCCCTGTTTCTGAGTTTTCGACAAGATGACTGGCTCTTACCACTTGTCCCTCAAAACCACCACCCATTGATTGGTCGAGCCTGCCTTGGAAGGGGCGGGACAAGAGCTGCCTGAACCGCACAACAATAACAAACACTAGGGCAGAGGGGCGGAACCACGAGTGCGCAGCCGTGGGCCGCCCGCCTTCCCCTTCCTAGGTAAATTCAGTGGCCACTGCGTTCCCTCAGGTCGCTGACCTTAGAGGACTACTTGCCCGAGACTCGCGGGGCTGGATGGGAATTGTAGTCTTTCTAGGACTTGTAAGTTCTTTAGCCTATTCTCCGCTCTCAAGATGCGAAAACATTACACTCCAATCCATATCTGTCGATGTGCATAAGCGCGCGGAGTTCCTCAGTCTATCAACTGGGTTGCCGTGAGAATCGTGCCCGCTTCCGGTGTCGGGAGCTCCTCTCCATAAGACTACAGTTTCCAAGGAACACTATGGCGAAGGCCTTTCGATCCGCAATGCATGCTGGAAATCGTAGTTTTTTTCTCACAATCCTTTTATTTACCTAAACTAGAGACTTCCATTGCGGCGGAAAAGGTGAGGGAACGGGCCTCTTCTTGCGGCTGTTTTAGGCACTATCTTGCGCTCATATCCTGGCCTCTGGTACCGATTCCGACCCTAGTCCAGCATTCACTGTGACGTAATAAGTCGTAACTGGAAACGTAGAGGTGAAGCGGGCGGGCGCCTAATAGAAAACTCGGGGAGAATTCTTTCTCTTCCGTCTCTTTCTAATTACGTAACGCAGGGAAAGAATGGATGACCAATCAGGAGCCCCGAGAGACTCTCGGCTCTTTCTGCCCCGCCCTTCCGTAACGTGTTTTGATGCAGCATTCTGAGAGGCTCTGGTTCAGTGGTGGCGGCCGGTTTCCGTGGCAACAGAAAAGCGCGGGAATTACGGATAAATTGAAACTGCGACTGCGCGGCGTGAGGGCGCTGAGGCTTTCTGGATCGAGGACGGTCTGGTGGGCTTTTCTGAAAACTGGGCCCCTGAGGCCGGGAAGCTTGGACGCTTTGCTCTGGGCAAAGGTGAGAGAGCCGTGGGGAAGGGAGGGGGGCCCAAGGGGTGCTCCGGGGAACAGGCGGGAAATAGGTGTTGAGAGAGATGGGGAGAGGGGACTCCTGAAGGAGAGCCAAGACGGGTGTTATCTGGCAGGGGCGGGCGGAGGATGGAACCTGAGAAGTCTAAGACGTTGAGTCTGGGGAAATCATGGGGAGGGGGGCACGCTGTGGGTCGCGAGGGGGGAGGCACTGAGGATAAGGGAGGGGCAGAGTGTGTCGGAGGGGGAATCTTGATGATAAGAACTGGAATGTGTCTTGAGGGGGACACCATAGTATAAAAGACAGGCTAGTATATGTGAGAAGGGGACGCTAAGGAAGAAAAGGGAGCGGGAATGTGTCTGGGAAGAGGAGGAGACAGGATTTTGTGAGAGAGAGTCATTAAGAACTGGATTTATTTGGGCTTCTGAGAAAGGATAAGAGGGAAATAGAGGGGCGTCAGTAGTCACAGATGCTGTTGGCATGGATGTGCCTGAGGAGGATCCCGAGACGAGTGCAGACCAGTGGGAAACACTTGGGAAGGGCGGGGAGTTGGGGGGCGGGGAGCGTTGGTTGGTATTGGTTTTGTTTTTGTCTATTTTGATTTTAAGCAAGGAAAAGAAAACAGCCGGAATGATTGGAGAAATCTGAGGCTGCCATCACTCACCAAGTCGAGTCACCCCACTGTGGCTTTCCCTTTCTTGGAGAAAGGAAGAGACCAAAAGGAGGTGCTTGGAGGCTATATGTGAAAAAATAGAGAATTTATATGGTCTTAATTACAGAAAACGACTTTTAAAATTTTTAAAAATAAGGCTTGTGTCATTAGTTCTATGGTTGGTATAATTCTAAAGCGCTCCAATCTTAAATTTCTCTTATTTAAAAATGACAATGGAACTAAGCTGTTGTTTTCATAAACCTTTTGAAGTGAATTATTTATGTATATATTTATGTGTTAAAGTTTATTGGAACAGGAAGAAATGGATGTATCTGCGGATCGCGTTGAAGAAGTACAACATGTTCTTAATGCTATGCAGAAAATCTTAGAATGTCCAATCTGGTAAGTCAACAGAAGAGTTTATTAATTTGAGATTTATTTTGTGAGGAAGATCAGCCCTGAGCTGACCTGTTGCCAATCCTCTCTCTCTTTTTTTTTTTTTGCCAAGGAAGATTGGCCCTGGGCTAGCATCCCTGCCCATCCATCTTCCTCTACTTTATGTGGGACGCCTCCACAGCATGGCTTGACAAGCGGTGCATCGGTCTGAGCCCGGGATCCGAACTTGCGAACCCCGGGCCACCGAAGTGTAGCGTGCGCACTTAACTGCTACGCCACTGGGCTGGCCCCTGAGATTCTTTTTTGTATGATTATATTCCTATGCAAATGAATAGAATTGACCTCACACAGTAAGGAGAAAATTAAGATTAGGCTATTAAAATTGCTGCTTTTCTTAACTGAAGAGCTTTAGGAATATGGGAAATTACTCCTTTTTCTCCACTCTGCCTCTCCCCTTCCTTCTCTACTGCCTTAACACACACAGCCCCCTATCTTTCCTAGTCCACAAACTGTCTCGATTGGTTCCACATTGCAGCAGGGATCTGGTTTGAATTAAATGCACCTGGTCTTTTCATCTACCTCTAAAGCCGGCTTGATCACTTGGAATGGACATAGTTAATAATGGCAAAATAAAAGCACGAATGATTGGTATCTGTGATTGGGTAGGTTTTTGGGAGAACCTTTGGTTGCAACTAACCCCATATATTTAAATAACAATACTGCAAGTCATCAAAGCATTTAGCAAGTCTCTCTGATTTTTTGAGTGAGCTTTTGTTTTTCTTCTTCTGTAAAATAAAGAGGGGACTAGAATATTCAAGGTTTTCTTAAATTGAGGTATAATTTCCATACAGTGAAATGCAGAGATCTTAAGGGGCAAGTCAGTGAGTTTTGACAAGTGTATATGTCTCTGTAACCCAGTCAAGATATAGAACATTTCCATCACCCCAGAAAGTTCTCTTGTATGTATTCAGGAGCTCTTAACTTGCTGACCCTCCTAACCCTTGGATGCCTGTAGATAGAACTGTATTTCAGTATAATTAGTTTCTTGTATAATTTTATATATTTTTTTTATGCGTTTAAAATCATTACCTTGAGAAAGGCGTTCATGAGCTTCACTAGCTGCCAAAGGGAGTTCACGGCACAACAAAGGTTATGAACCCTAAGCAGTCACGTGATAATCTCTGTGGTATCTCTTACATCTAGAAAATAAATTAAAAACCACCTCAGAATCTCTTGGTGAAAAGCTGGAAAGGAAATTTAGAAAAATTATTGCTTACTCTCTCTCCTCTTATTCTCTTTACTCTGGTCATTCTGGTCTCTTCACTGTTCTTCAGACAGGCAACATATTCTCCTGCCTCTGAAATTTTATGCTTGCTCTTTCCTCTGCCTGGAATGTTCTTCCCCTGACAAATCTTGATTGAAATACTACCTTTTCAAAGAGGCATTTCCATGGGCCGGCCCCGTGGCTTAGCGGTTAAGTGCGCGTGCTCCGCTGCTGGCGGCCCGGGTTCGATCCCGGGCGTGCACCGCTTCTCCGGCCATGCTGAGGCCGCGTCCCACATACAGCAACTAGAAGGGTGTGCAGCTGTGACATACAACTATCTACTGGGGCTTTGGGGGGAAAAAATAAATAAAATAAAAATCTTTAAAAAAAAAAAGAAAAAACAGAGGCATTTCCAGACAGCCCTATTTAAAATTGTAACACCTCCACCCCCAACACGCTTTTTATCCCCCTTTCCTATTTTATGTTTCTCCATAACTCTTACTGCTATCTGACTGACATTCTATATAATTTATTTGTCCTTTTCTCTACCCCCACAGAATATAAACTCTATGAGGGAAGAAGTTTTTATTTGTTTTGTTTAATTCCGTATCCTCAGTAGTTAGAACAGTACCTGGAATATAGTAGCCACTCAGTAAACATTTGTTGAAGGTATTAAATAATAAACTAAATTGCTTCTTTGATAATTTAGTGGTTTTTAATATGGTGATGGTTAGTGGTGGGTAACATTCAAGAAATAAATTGGAAGGCTGCCCCTACTGCCCCTTACCTTCAATAAAGAAGAGTAAATTTTCCTTTGTGTTTCATGAAAGTTGTTTTTCATATTTGGAATCAAGTAAATAAAATCAAAGAAAATGCAAGTTGTGTTTTCAGAGAGATAAAAGATTTATAAGTAACACTTCTCTCCCTTGCCCCTCAGTATTTCAGCTAAACAAAAATAAGAGCTAAATGTGATTTACAGCCTAATTTATAAAACATTAGAGCCAGAGAAGCAGGAAATGACAATATGGAAAAAATGCTTTTGAAAAAGCATGAAACTTACTCATGATAATTACAAAGAGTGATCAAAAAGTCCTCACTAGTGTGGCATTTGGGTCCATTTATTTTGCACTTCCATGGGACTGAGTCATAAAAATGTAATGTTCTTTTTTGTTCTGGCAAATTAAACCATCAACTAAAAAACTCAGATACATAAAGATGCAAAAATGAAAGTTAATGCTAACTTTTCATTTTCAGTCAACTATTATGTATTTTCCAGCTTTTGTCTTTTTTATCAGTTTTCTGTTTTAAAAACTTAGGTTTTTAAACTAAAACTATTCATCCTAGTCATTATTAAACCTTAAACTCATTTTTTTTTTTTTTTTCTGGTGAGGAAGATCAGCCCTGAGCTAACATCCATGCTAATCCTCCTCTTTTTGCTGAGGAAGACCGGCTCTGAGCTAACATCTATTGCCAATCCTCCTCCTTTTTTTTTTTCCCCAAGGCCCCGGTAGATAGTTGTATGTCATAGTTGCACATCCTTCTAGTTGCTGTATGTGGGACGGGGTCTCAGCATGGCGGGAGAAGCGGTGCATCAGTGGGCGCCCAGGATCCGAACCTGGGCCGCCAGTAGCGGAGCGTGCGCACTTAACCGCTAAGCCATGGGGCCGGCCCAACCTTAAACTCATTTAAATGAGAACTTCTTGGGTGAGAATCGTACCTACGTCACTTTTTTTTTTTTACAATGCTCAGAACAGTACAATTTGCAGTTATGTCTTAATAAATGATAACTGATTGTGACTGGAAACAGTATTACTTATGGTAGCTATAGGGTAGGTTTCCAGCTTTCTTTGAGGTCTCTCAAGCTAAAATTCCTTCTGCTGGCATCTAAGTCACTATTGGCATTTTTTTCTTTTCTTTTTTTTTTTTTTTTTTGTGAGGAAGATTAGCCCTGAGCTAACATCCATGCTAATCCTCCTCTTTTTGCTGAGGAAGACCGGCTCTGAGCTAACATCTATTGCCAATCCTCCTCCTTTTTTTTCCCCAAGGCCCCAGTAGATAGTTGTATGTCATAGTTGCACATCCTTCTAGTTGCTGTATGTGGGACGCGGCCTCAGCATGGCAGGAGAAGCGGTGCATCGGTGCGCACCTGGGATCCAAACCCGGGCTGCCAGTAGCAGAGCGCGTGCACTTAACCACTAAGCCACTGGGCCGGCCCAATTGGCATTTATTTCTGATAATTGGTAGCTTTTTCTAACTTTTTACATGACTATATAAAATTTTTTAGTCTCACAAGAATTTGCTGCAATTGGTATCCTGGTGGGGAGGGTGTGGTTTTTCGAACCTAACCTAGTGTCTTTTTCCAGTCAGTTATCCATGTTAGAAGCTCAAAATGCACATATGCAGTAGGCCTAAGATATTGCCTGGTTTGGAAAGAGTTTAAACTATTTGAATCACCTTTATAGTAAACATTTACTCTCATCAGGACCTAGAAGAGGAGCATTTTAATCTTTTCTCTTCATTCCCATTTCCTCTTCAAGCTTTTCCTTCAATAGTCATTACCTTTTTACATTTTGGAGTTTTCATCTGTTTGAAGTTTGTGTTTGCAGTATGTTTATATAGCTTGGCTTATAGTTACCATACTGAAATATAATTATTTCAGAATTGAGTCAGTGGTGAGAATGAAAGCCATCTGGTGTCCTAGCTAAATCCAATTTCTCTTTTACTGAGAATTTCTTTGGTATCAGCTTATCTCAGAAATAGTGATTTAGTAACAAACCAGAGTTCTCTTTGTTCGGTTGTTTATCTTTTTAAAACTACATTCGGTCCCAATAACAATACTAACATTGGTACAAGTCATCTCACATTGTGAACAGTTTCCCAAGTAGCATTTAATTTTCTCACAATAGCCTGAAGAGACCGGAAGAGTGGGGGACAGAGAAGGAAACTGAAGTTCAGGTTTGGCCTGAGGTCACTCTGCTAATAAAAAAGGAGAACGGGTAGTAGAAACCCAGCCTTCTAACTTAACTCTGGTATTTTTCTTTTCGTTGCCCTGTGCTGCGTCAGAAACCCCATGATCACAAGAGTTATATTACCAACCCCTTCACAACGAGGCTATTGCCACCCAGCTTTTCTTGTGATCCTTTTCTAAAAAGTTAAACATTTAATGAAAAGAACCACATTCCTGTCACACACAGGTTGCCTGTTCTTTGATGTCCTGCCTGAACTTTACCAAATGTCAGTTTCTAAAGCTCTCATTCAGAATAAAAGCTAAAGACTTTAAAACAGCCTGTAGGTTCCTACCCGCTCAGGCTTCCCGCTACCTCTGACCTCTTCTACCACTGCTTCCTGCCTTGATCACTCCATCCTGGCCCCTGGCCTGCTTGCTAACCTTCAAAAACACCAGGCATGGTCCCGCCCAAAGTCTATCTTGCATGGCTTGTTTCCTCACATTATTCAGCTATCTACCTATGTCACCTTCTCAGTAAGGCCTTTCTGGCCACCCCATGTACACCCCCCACACACTGCACTACCTATCCCCCTTAGCCTGCTTTATTCTTTTAGCACTCATTCCCTTGTGTTCTTGTTTATTTATCAATCAACTGTCTCCCACCACTAGAATGTAAGTTCTATGAGGGCAGGCTTTATTTTGTTCACTGCTGTATTTCCATCTCCAGGAACCGTGCTTGCATATAGTAGATGCTCAATAAATACTTTATTATGTTATGTTAGTAAATGAATGAATTTCAGGAAGGCCTTAAGATTTTTCTGGATAGACGGGTAGGGATGGGAATTTGGGTGATATGTTTTCTCCAAATTTTTATGTTTTTTTAAGTTTATTATTTTCTAAATTTTCTTCAGTGAGTATTTATTACATTGTTTTTTACGAAGTAATCACAAACCAAGCCGTATATTTTCTGAAGTGATGTAATAAAAGTACACAGTACTACCAGTAAAGTGTTCTTGCCAAAAAATTGAACTTGAATTTAATTGAGCCTGTAGGTCTAGTTTACAGGAAATAAAGGCTAGAGGAACATGTTAAACCACATCATAGGCTTACAGTCAACAAAATTCAGAATGTGGGAAATTCTGTGTTTTTTAAGTAAATGACAAGGGAGGAAAAAGAAGGGGAATCTATAGATTAAAAGAGACTTGAGACATATCAAAACAAATGCAACGTGTGGATCTTGTTTGGATGCTGATTTAAATAGATTTAATTATTAAATTTTTATGAGACAGTGAGGGAAATTGGAACATTAATTGTATATTAAATGATATTAAGGAAATTACTTTTTAGGAGTAATAATGGTTTCATGGTTATGCTAAAAAAGTCTTTATCTTTTAAAGATATGTTCTGAAATATTTATAGGTGAAATATGATGGCTGGGATTTATTTTAAAATAATCTGGACTTTGGGTGGGTGTCGGTATGGATGAAATAAAATTGGCTGTGAGTTGGTAATTGGTGAAACTGAGTGATGGTACATGGAGTTCATTTTACTATTTGTGTAAATCCTTGAAATTTTTCATATTAAGAAATTAAGGGGGGGCCGGCCCGTGGCGTAGCGGTTGAGTGTACGCGCTCCGCTACTGGCAGCCCGGGTTCGGATCCTAGGCGCGCACCAACGCACCGCTTGTCAGGCCATGCTGTGGCGGTGTCCCACATAAAGTGGAGGAAGATCGGCTTGGATGTTAGCTCAGGGCCAGTCTTCCTCAGCAAAAAGGGGAGGATTGGCATGGATGTTAGCTCAGTGCTGATCTTCCTCACAAAAAAAAAAGAAAAAAAAAAAATTAAGGGCCGGCCCGGTGGCACAGCGGTTAAGTTCTTGAGTTCCCCTTCAGTGGCCCAGGGTTCGCCAGTTCAGATCCTGGGTGCGGACCTACTCACCGCTCATCAAGCCATGCTGAGGCGGCATCCCATATAGAAGAGCTACAACTCTACAACTACAATGCACAACTATGTACTGGGGCTTCGGGAAGAAAAAAGGAAAAAAATAGAAATTAAAAATAAGACAATCACATACAAAAAAAAAGTGCTGTGAGGGAATCCAAAAGAAATACATGAAGTTTTTGTCATTGTGGAGCTTAAAGTTGAGTTAAGATATAGGATGTGCACCCACAAGAGTATTGAAGAGATTAATATATTCTGTTTTGATGTCTGAAAGCTCATTGAGGGTAAGGATCATATTCTCTGCTGTATTTTTGGCTCCTAGCACAGCAGACATTTAATAAATACTTACTGAGTGAACATAAAGCCTTGTCTTGACTCAGTAATAGCTGCTTAAAGTTGAACTTATTTGCTAAGAATATATTTATTTTTAAATGAATTATTGAGCCTCATTTATTTTCTTTTCCTACCCTTCTAGTTTGGAGTTGATCAAAGAGCCTGTTTCCACAAAGTGTGACCACATATTTTGCAAGTAAGTTTGAATGTTTGATGTGGCTCCATTATTAGCTTTTGTGCTTCTCCTTCATAACAGAGGAAACAACTAACTTTGTAGAAGCTTTAGCTTCTTCAATTAAGTGAAAAAAAATCTGTTTCATTCTGCCTCATGGAATGCTTAGAAAGTCATCATAAGTTGGTTGTAGCCATAGTTCCTGGTAAAATATTGGCATATTTATCTAGTGGGATGTGACATCACTTTGAACAGCTGTTTGTTTTTTGTGTCCATGTGTGAAAGCAGATTGCAAGCAATTGTGAAAGAAGCAAATTGTATTTTAACCTTCCCAGTTTCTCCTTTCTGTTCATTTCTGCACGTCCTTTTGCTTTTCTCCTTCTAAGGGTCAGTGTTTGCCGGCTTCATAATCCTCATGAAGATAGGAAAGAATCTGATATCAGTTTATATTTAAGCTGAAATTCATTCATACCAATGATTCAAGTTATATTTACATTTTTAAGGATCTTGCCGTTTAAAATGAAAATGTTTCTTTTTTTTTAATTGAGGTAACATTGGTTTATAACATCATTTAAGTTTCGGGTGTACAATATTATAATTTGACTTCTGTATAGAAAATGTTTGATGATAGAAGAATTTCAGAAAAAGTTTGGTAGGTGATTGGGTGGAATGAGGGCTTTTCTCCTTTCCTGGTGTTAAGCTATGATTGAGACTTGCCCTGAATGCCAACTAGTTTGTTTTTAAGTATTTTTTTCTTTTTTAATTGAAAAAGCAAGCAATGTCCATGGTAATGAGTTTACTAGCACAGAAGGTTATATGATGCTAAGTACATTTCCCTCCTACCCCAAAACCCTTGCCTCTCCCTTCCCTCCCCCAAAACAACTACAATTATCAATCTCTTATCTAACCTCCTAGAAATTTTTGAATTTAAGAGTTCTTAACTTGGGATTCATGAATGGTTTTCATAAATTTCCTAAAATTATATTCAATTTTAAATTCAGTTGTATTAAAAACTATAGGCATGTGCAGTTTTCTAGGAAGACAATCCATCATTTTCATCAGATTCTTAGAATGTTTCTGTAATCTGAAAAATGTGAAGAGCTTCTGTGTTAAAGATAATGAGGGCTGGGGGCCGGCCCCGTGGCGCAAGTGGTTAAGTGCGTGTGCTCTGCTGCGGCAGCCCAGGCTTCGCCAGTTCAGATCCCAGGCGCGCACCAACGCACAGCTTGGCAAGCCACGCTGTGGCGGCATCCCATATAAAGTGGAGGAAGATGGGCACAGATGTTAGCCCAGGGCCAGTCTTCCTCAGCAAAAAAAGAGGAGGATTGGCAGATGTTAGCACAGGGCTGATCTCCTCACAAAAAAGAAAAAAAATAAAGAGAATGAGGGCTGGCTGAAGGTGGAGGAAACCTGTTCCCTTGGGAGGGATATCCTCTGAGAACAAGTCTGCCAACTGGCTGACTCCTTCTTTCCTCTGAATTCTACCTTATTCTTCCCATTCATCTGTTCCCAACAGTTTCTTTCTGATTCCTCAGGCCTTTCTCCCTGGTCAGGTGCCAGGGTAGCACAGCTTTATCTCTCTGCTCTGAGAATTTTTAGTTTTGGGGCCTTTAGAGGAAAGCTTCTCAAACTATCTATGGTGTAGGACCAATTTCTTCGTAGATCAATACTTTTGTAAAACAAAATTTAAAAAGTTATAGAGAGCTGAAGGTTAACCTTTTAAATGCTGGGACTCTCACTGTTTCTTGATGAGAATCTTTCTGAAATGTACTGTATGCATTCCTGTCACCTTGAGTAATGAATACGCAGTATTATAGTGAGTACAGAGTAGATTAAATTATGAACATTCTGAGAGCTTGTAGAAGAAGGAAATTGCAAGCAGAGGAAATAATATGAGCAAAGGTACAAAGAGAAGAAAGTAGAATATGTCCAGGAAAAAGAAACTAACTTTGCATACGTGTATAGGAGTTGTGTTAGAAGAGGAAGGAGCCCTCAGAGAGAAGATGACATTTGCAAGAGAGAGAAGGTTCAGGAGGAGGTAGAAGGGATTAGAAACAGAAAATGGGTGCAGGAAAGAGAAATAGTTGTTATTCATAAACAGTAATGAAGGAAAAGGAGAGTAATTCTATAGAAAGATTTTGAGGTAGGGCAGGGAGTAGTTGAGGTAGTTTGAGCTCAGTGAAGTTGGAGGTGAAGACATCTGTTAAGATTGAGAGGGTTAAGGTTAATAACTGGGGGAAAGTAAGAAAGGCTTGCAGCTCCTAATGCAGAGAATATGATAAGCAGAAGAACCAGCTGTATCTTAAATGATATAATAGAATTAAAAGTTTAGTATAATACCCATGTGATCAACTTTTTCATGAAATCTCTTCTGTAAAACCTTTATAATCTGAATAACACCTTGATCTATATGATGAGAAAGCTGGAAAACCACCCCCCAGCATTAATTTTATTCTATTTTCTCAAGATGAATTCTAATTGCTAACAATAGAATAGTTTTATTGACCAAGGTAAGCCCATGGTTCTGAAATCTTTCATGCGATATACAAAAAAGATAATAGTACTAGTCTAGAGAAGAATTACTTAGGCTATCCATGCATTAGCTTGCAGTTTCCAAACAACAAATGAAATGTGTAATACTTTTTGGAAGATCTAGAACCACATTGTCCAAAGAGATATAATATGAGCCGTAAATGTAACTTAAATTTTCTAATAGCCATATTACTTTAAAAAAAGGTTAAATTACCTATAGTTATATATTTATATATTTTTAACTCAATTATGACCAAAATTTTATCACTTCAAAATATAATCAATATAAAAAATATTAATGAGATATTTGACGTTCCTTTTTGTAGTAAGCCTCTTAAAGCCTGTGCTTTTCCATACTTACAGTACATCTTCCTTCACACTAGCCACATTTCAAGTGCTCAAGAGCCGCCTGTGGCTAGTGGCTGCTGTATTGGACAAGGCAGCTCTAGGAACTTACTACTCAGAGTGGGACTCGTGGGCCTGAAGCAACCACATCACATGGGAACTTGCTAGAATCCCAGCCCTACCCCAAACCTACTGAATCAGAATCTGCATTTTAACAAGATCCCCAGGAGATTCTAATGCACATTAAAGTTTGAGAAGCAGTGCTCTGGAATGGTGACTTTCCTATACACTTACCTGAAGGATAGTAAGAGGGACCAGACCAGAGATGGCTGAGGTCTAAAGACTAGATAGACCAAATAAGGCAAGTCTTGGGGTCAGCTAACTGAAGAGATCCAGATAAGTTGGTGAGTCAGTGTCAGGGAGTTTTTAGGGCCGGATGCATTAGATCATGATATCTGGGAGTTCTGGACTCTTGCCATGGGTTGGTATGTCAGAGAACCAGAAATAGGCAAGAGATGGATAATCTAGCAAGTAGATTGAATATAGTCAGTCTCTCAGGAGTCTAGCTGCAGAAATGAGCAGAAGTTCAGGGTGGTAGTTATAAGGGACGAAAAGTAACAGGGATCCAGCCATAGGAGGCTAAGGGTTAGGGATAAGATTCTTGTCCCTAGGAGACAAGAGCCTTGGCCCATGGGACTGGGATACTGGGCAAGGAACCGAGGCAGAATCTCCCAGTTGAAGAGCTCAAGATAGATTCTCAATTGTTGGATCTAAAGTAAGATAAGAGGTACCGGCCCCCTGGCTTAGCGGTTAAGTGCGCGCCCTCCACTACTGGCGGCCAGGGTTCGAATCCCGGGCGCGCACCGACACACTGCTTCTCCGGCCATGCTGAGGCCGCATCCTACATACAGCAACTAGAAGGATGTGCAGCTATGACATACAACTATCTACTGGGGCTTTGGGGAGAAAAGTGGGGGGGGGGGAATAAAGTAAGACAAGAGGTTTGATCAAGAAAACAGCCTTTTCGAAACTGACAAGGTTTGGTGGGACCAATAACATTGCGTGAATGTTGAGATGCTAAGCTGTGGAGCTCTTAGGGTCTTTATTTCCTTTAACTAGGGACCATATATTGGTCCATAATCTTAGCTCTGTTGACAGAAATCCAGGGCACCCAATATAATTGAAGATAGCCAAAAAGTCAGCTTGCCTTTATTTTGCCTAGACTTAGAACTATTAATTTATTGCTTCCTGCCGGGATGTACTTGGACAAGCAACTCAAAACTAGATGAGTTTCCATAACGTTGTTAAACCGCTCAGGGTATAAATGTGTCAAAATGAGTACTCTGAAAAGTCCTCCAAATTAGTTTGTGATGCTGTGATTTTACTGTTTTCCATCAGCTTTTTCTTAAAAAGTTGAAGCCACCCTTCAGAAAACATACTACATTTGCTTAAAAAATGTATTGCCGTTCCTTAGGCACTGGGCTTTAGAAATCCAGGAAGCCCAAAATTTGTCTCAGACTTTTTCATTGAGAACCTCATATAGAACTTATAATGTGTTCTCATTTAATTGGTGCGTCACATGGATTCCCCAGAGCTCTAAAACAGAATTTAATAAATTCTTCTTCTGAGTCCTGAAAGATATGCCAATGTTCTCTTGATCTGTCAATATTTTCCTTAGCTCAGTCTTTTCAAGTCATGTACAAGTTCATTTTCTCTTTTGAATTTAGTTAACAACCTTTATGCATCTGTTCTTCTTCTAGCATAAAGAAAGATTGGAACCCATATCTTGGTTGATTTCTACATACCTAGTTCCCCTGCGTTATTTATGTAATTATTGTACAGGCAATAACACTGTGTAGCTTAGCTTGTCACTATAGTTTAGGTACCGTAGTCTGCAGTACTGTGTTCAGGGAATTCCCTCCCTACACCTACCTTGAACTGTTGAATTGTACCATTTGCCAGTGTAATACATTGATGCCTCCTAGAGCTATTATGATAGAGTACGGGTAGTATTTGCATCTTCTTAAGGAGTGGTAGCCTCTTTTCTGTGACTCTTTAAAGGGAATTTATATACAATGCAGGTAGCTTTTTGACACCCTATTCCCTAAACTATAGAGTTGTTGTTGAGTGCAAGGTGGTAGTTAAAGCATCCATATAGGTGAAGAAGGACCCCTGCGTCTCCTTGACCATACCTACGTACATTCACTTTCTCTAGTAGAAAGACCATGGACTTTGCTGCAATTCAATCCAGATCCAATAGCACCTTCACCGCTTGACTACTGTGTGATCTGGGACAAGTCTCTACAGTAAAATGAAGATAATACTTCAGGGTTGTTGTGTGGATTAAGGGAGGGCAATGCATGTTAAAGGACCTGGCCAGTAAAAAGCATTCTCTTAGTGTCTGTTGGCTCACCATTTCCACTGTCTTTTCAGCTCCCTTAATCTTTTTTTTCCTGGCTCTCTTCAAGGTCAGTATCTGCTCTCTACTACCCTCCCCAGTCACCTCCCTCACCAGAATACTATGTCCTGTGTAATGGCAGGGATTTATTTTGCTTTTCCACTGCATCCCCTGCATCTAGAACAGTACCGGACATGTAGTAAATATTGGTCGTATGAGTGAATCGCCCCTTTTAATTATCATCATCACAGTGCTCTCTACTGCTCTCTTCCCTTTTTTCCTTTCTCCCTCTCTTTTCTCTTGAGTCTTCTTTTGCCTTCTTCCTAAGGGAACGTGGATCTTTATAGACATCACCAGCCAATGGGAGCAGTATTTTCCTTTGTTAAGGAAACTGACTCATTAGAATATGTTGCATATGTTCTTCAAGTGTTCTTAACTGTATTCATTGTCTGAGACAACCAACAAAATTGTTCTACATCCAGAGCCATTCTAAAAGCCTGAGTATCTTGGAAGGCTGGTGCCTTCTTCATTCCTTAGACTTTTAGTGAGCAACTTGGTTATGCCAGACACTATGTCAGGCATTGTGAATATAAAAATGAACATGTTTTCTCCCTGCCTTGAGGTTTTTTTTTGTTTTTTGTTTTTTTTACTGAGGACGATTCGCCCTGAGCTAACATCTGTGCCAATCTTCCTATATATTGTGTGTGGGTCGCTGCCATAGCATGGCCGCTGACAAGTGATATAGGTCTGCACCCAGGAACCAAACCTGGGCTGCTGAAGTGGAGTGCTCCGAACTTAATCACTAGGCCAAGGGGCCAGCCCCGGGGTTTTTTGTTTTTTACGTTTTTATTGAGATATAATTTGCATGCTATAAAATTCACACATTTAAAGGGCACAATTCATGTGTGCCCGGCTATCTCAGTCAGTAGAACATGAGACTCTTAAAGTTTGCAATTTAGTTTTTTTAGTATATTCACAGAGTTTGCAACCATCGCTACAATCTAAGTTTAGAACATTTTCATCACCCCCAAAAGAAACCCTGTACCCATTAGCAGCTACTCCCCATTCCCACCTCCTCTTAGGCAACCACAATTCTGCTTCCTGTCTCTATAGATTTGCCTATTCTGGGCGTTTCATATAAATAGAATCGTACAATAAGTGGCCTTTTGTGTCTGGTCTCTTTCTCTTAGCATAATGCTTTCAAGGTTCATCTGTATTGTGGCTTATATCAGTACTTCATTCTTTTTTATGGATGAATAATACTCTGTTTTGTGGATATACCACATTTTGTCTATCCATTCATCAATTGATGGCCATTTGAGTTGTTTCTGCTTTTTGGCCATTGGCTATTATGAATAATGCTGCTGTGAACATTTGTGTACAGGTTTTGCATGGACTTAAGTTTTCATTTCTCCTGGCAAGGAACCTGGCAGAGTTGTTTGGTAACTCTGTTTAACATTTTGAGGAACTGCCAAACTATTTTTCTAGTGGCTGCGTCATTTTGTATTTCCACCAGCAGTGAATGAGGATTTCACTTTCTTCACATCATCTCCAATACTTGTCTGTCTTTTTGTATAGCCATCCTAGTGGGTGTAAAGTGGAATCTCATTGTGGCTTTGATTTGCATTTTTCTAATGATTAATGATCTTGAGCATCTTTTTATGTACTTATTGACCATTTGGTGTTCGTTTGTTTTGCTGAGGAAGATTCACCCTGAGCTAACATCTGTTGCTAATCTTCCTCTTTTTGCTTGAGGAAGATTTGCCCTGAGCTAACATCTGTGCCAGTCTTCCTCTATTTTGTATGTGGGTCACCGCCACAGCATGGCCGCGGATGAGTGGTGTAGGTCCGCACCTGGGAACCAAACCTGGGCCACCCAAGTGGAGTGCACCAAACCTAACCACTAGGCCATGGGGCTGGCCCTTTATTGACCATTTGTATATCACCTTTGGAGAAAATGTTTATTCAAATCCTTTGCCCATTTTTTAATTGAGTTATTTCTCTGTTTATTATTGAGTTTTAAGAGTTCTTTATATATTCTGGATACAAGTTCTTTATCAGATATATGATTTGCAAATATTTTTTCCTATTCTGTGGATTGTCCTTCTACTTTCTTCATAGTATTACTTGTAGCACAAAAGTTAAGTTTGATATAGTTCATCGTATCTATTTTTTTCTTTGGTTGCTTGTGCTTTTGGTGTTTATTTAAGAAATCATTGCTTAGCCCAAGGTCACAAAGATTTATAGTTTTAGTTCTTACATTTAGTTCTGTGATCCATTTTGAGTTAGTTTTTCTGTATTGTGTGAGGTAGGAATCTAGCTTCATTTTTTTACATGTGGATATCTAGTTGTCCCAGCACTATTTGTTGATAAGACTGTTCTTTTTCCATTTAATTGGCTTGGTGCCATTGTTGAAAATCAATTGACCATAGATGTATGAGTTTATTTCTATACTCTCAATTCTATTCCATTGATGTATATGTCTATCCTTATTACAGTACCACACTGCCTTGATTACCATAGCTTTGAAGTGAGGTGCTGAGTTTTTAAAGTAATTGTAATCATTTTACTTGAACTACTTTCCATTTATGTCTGATTGTGCAGCATGAAATAATTATGAATATATCATTAACTATGCCATATTAACTTTTTAATAAGTTTTATTTTGTCATGACAATAAGCCATATGCATGTAAGTTCAGTTTTCATAGATCATTGCTTATGTAGTTTGGTTTTCTGCTTATGCAGCATCTAAAAACAATCGAATGGCAGCCATTTACCTGCCATTACTTTTAAAATGGCTCTTAAGGGCAGTTGTGAGTTTATCTTTTTATGGCTGTTTGCCTTTTGAATATTCTGTCTACGAAAAAAGGTAACTTGAGTTGTTCTTTTCATTCTTTGTGATTTATAGATTTTGTATGCTGAAACTTCTCAACCAGAAGAAAGGGCCTTCACAGTGTCCTTTGTGTAAGAATGATATAACCAAAAGGTATATAATTTGGGTAATGATGGGAGGTTGGAAGCAACAACAGCAGGAAAAAGTAGAAATTCCTTAATAACATAGCTGGAGTTCCTATCAAACCATTCATCAGTAGAAAAATGTATAAAAGGGTGTTTAGCTGACAGGGTAAATTATTTCTAAAGTCATTTTCCTGAAAGTTTTATGGTACATCTGCCTTATGTAACAAGTATTAGCAATTCATTGCCTTTTCCTGAAAGTCTTATCTAAAGTAAGACTGTACAACCCTGCCCACATTGTCTCCAGATCCTGCTTTTATTTTTCTTTTTTGCATTTATTTCTACTTAATTGTTTACACATGTACAGTGTATTTACATTGTGTGACCCTCTGGCCAGGATGTAAGTTCTCTTAGGGCACTGGCTTTGTGTATCTCAGTCAACACTGTTTTTCCAATGTTTGGTACATAGTAGTTGCTCAGATATTTAAAGGAATAAATGAATTATATTGTTCTACAACTTTCCTAAACCAAATCTCTCTTTGGACATGGTTATCTATCTGTGTTTTTTAAATAATGTAATCATCATTTGAAAGAAATCTCTGAGAACTAGAAGTGGGAGGTTGGGTGCATGGGATTTAGATGTTAAGAACTGTAAGTTCTCAGAGCCGTCCCGGCGGCAAAGCAGTTAAGTGTGTGCACTCCGCTGCAGCGGCCCTGGGTTCGCAGGTTCGGATCCTGGACGTGGACTGGCGCACCGCTTGTCAAGCCGTGCTGTGGCGGCGTCCCATATAAAAGTAGAGGAAGATGAGCACGAATGTTAGCCCAGGGCCAATCTTCCTTAGCAAAAAGAGAAGGATTGGCAACAGATGTTAGTTCAGGGCTAATCTTCCTCACACACACAAAAAATAAGTAAGAAAAGAACTGTAAGTTCTCTATGCAGTGGATTTATATCTACCATGGATTCAGAGTACTATTATATTTTAGATAGTTACGGGCTTTTGGTAGACTTGAATGGCACAAAAAATTATAAAAACAATCATTACTGCCACACAATTCATCCTGATGTCAATGATGTTTTGATGATAGTGTAATGTCACTAATATCTCTGTTCGTTGAATACAGTTTTTCTGTTGTTGCTGCATCTTTTTAAAAAATTTATTTACATGCCTTTCCTTATTTTAGTGTCCTTAAAAAGTTGATAATCACTTGCTAAGTATGTCTCTCAAACAATTTAATTTCAGAAGCCTACAAGAAAGTACAAGATTTAGTCAACTTGTTGAAGAGCTGTTGAAAATCATTCATGCTTTTGAGCTTGACACAGGATTGCAGCGTAAGTGTTGCATAGCCCCAGGAGCCAACGTTCAAGTGGCTGTCCATTAAAACTCAGGAAGTTTGCACAATTATTTTCTATGAATAGGTGATAAGACCTTTTGGTCTAGGTTAATTTTAGTTCTTTATCTATAACCTATTTTTTAAATCATTCCCAGTGGTCTCATACCTTATTTTATCGATCATAAGATGCACATTTTTCACATATTTACACCTCCAAAATTGGGAGTAATTTACCATCAATGGCATGTCATTGTTTAATTTGGTGTCTTTTCTTTCTTAGTAGTACAGAAAATAATGGTGCATCTGACATCATTGGTATCTTAGATTCGGTGAAATATGGTATTAATAGGCGAATGTGTTGATACTGAGGTGGAAAAAAGGGAGTAGAAATAACTTTGATGGTCTGTGTGTTTGTTTCCCAGAAGTAGAATTTCCAAAGTTGATTTTAAAAAAATTATGGGTAACCTTTAATGCTTTGTCTTAATACAACAAAGAGCATACACAGGATTTCTCTTGGTTCTTTGATTACAATTAATACATTTTTTTCTAACTACAAAAATAACTTTTTCCCTTGTAATTCTCAGTTGCAAACAGTTACAACTTTTCAAAAAAGGAAAATAACTCTCCTGAGCATCTAAAGGAGGAAGTTTCTATCATTCAAAGTATGGGCTACCGAAACCGTGCCAAAAGACTTCGCCAGGGTGAACCTGAAAATCCTACCTTGGTAAAGCCATTTTCATTTATTCTCTAACATCTCTGTTGAGCATTGTGAATTAGTGAATGTGCTAGATGCTCGTGGATTTATATAAAAAGTCGGTAAGCAAGGTAAGATGGTAAATAAAGTGGTTGGACAAGTGTTCTAATGAACAAGAGTTAGAGGAGTTGAGAGATGGTCCCTGTGCCTAGGGTGGGCAAGAGAGACCGTACAGGTCCTTCCTCTGCTTTAGTGCTTTATCCGTTCTGATGCTTGTCTAAAACAGCCACAAGGTCACTGATGGTTTTAAGCTTGCTAGTTTTTAAAATAACAATCTTCTAGCAATTCTCCAGGCATAAGGAAGTATCTTCTATCTTATTTCCTCTGAAAAGTTGGGAGAAGAAAAATAAGTTTTTAACATTTGAGAATTGCTTAAACTTAAAAGGTGTAATTGTCGAAGAAAATGCAGTGATTTGCTCTGTTGTTACTCATATGCGAATGGATAATGGACATCTTAAAAATAATAGTTTTCATGGTACCAGCATTCATTTTTCAGTAGATGTTGAAGGGTTAAAAAAGAAGGAAAGCTTCATTTGAGTAATGGTGGGTTTTTAAATATTCTTTCCTGTACTGAATGTTCTCAGGATTGCTGGGTTTTTATTGTTTTCATTTTTCCTTTTTTAAAATTTATTGTATCCTATTTACCAACCCTGTTATCATGTGATTGGAAATGTGTACTAAATGAACCTCATTCCCTTTTTATACTATGATGTCAAGTATTAGCTTCAAAATATGCTTTTTTTATACTTCAAAAAATTACAGGTAATACATATTTAGTTTAGAAAAATTTGAAACAACAGAAAGAGGAAAAAATATTCAAACCACACATAACTCATACATTTTGGTGTGTGGTTTTCCTAGTGTTTTTTCCACATATCATAAATTTTAGCTAATTGATTATGGCCTGTTTGTTTTATCCATGGCCTCAAGTTTCCCTTCAGGAAAAAAAAGCACAGAACTGGCTAACATTTACTTGATCATTCTTTACTGCTTAGCAGGAAACCAGTCTTAGTGTCCACCTCTCTAATCTTGGAATTGTGAGATCTTTGAGGACAAAGCAGCAGATACAACCTCAGAATAAGTCTGTCTACATTGAATTGGGTAAGAGTCTCAGATTTTGTACGTTTAGAATAATAGTTGCTGAATTCTTTGTCTTACAGTTTTACCAAAAACCTTGGTCATAATTTGTACAATGGCAGGGAGATTCGGGAAGTGAAAATAAAATAATTTTACTAGCCTTATGGTGTGTTATAAATAATGTAAAACATGCAGCTATCACCTTGAAGAACCCTACTTCATAAAGAAAGCAAAAGAAAGGATGTCTGGTTATAAGTGTGTGTAAATATATTTTGGAAAGATGGAGAGTAGGGATAAGAAAGAACATGATAACTTGGCTACAGCATTTGGAGGGATCCAAGATAAATTGTACTAGACCAGAAAGACTTTTAAGAAGAACTGAGCTCAGTTCAAACAGGTCTTTCTAATTGTTTTATCTTTTACAATATATTTATAATTGGAAAGAGCGGCCCTCCTTTGGGCTCCCAAGTACCACTGTATGTTTTCCATAGCACTTACTAGATTATTTTGAAGTTACCTGTATGTCTTTTCTCATCTTAAGATCGTAAGTTCCATTGTGCTGCCATAGAGTGCCATTAAGTGCACGCGCTCCGCTACTGGCGGCCCGGGTTCGGATCCCGGGCGCGCACCGACGCACCGCTTCTCTGGCCATGCTGAGGCCGCATCCCACATACAACAACTAGAAGGATGTGCAGCTATGACATACAACTATCTACTGGGGCTTTGGGGAGGAAAAAAAAAGAGGGAGGAGGATTGGCAATAGATGTTAGCTCAGAGCCAGTCTTCCTCAGCAAAAGGAGGAGGATTAGCATGGATGTTAGCTCAGGGCTGATCTTCCTCACACACACACAAAAAAAGATCGTAAGTTCCTAGACAACAAGTGTTGTGTCATAAAAATAATCAAAATAATTATACTGGTGGATATTTAGGAGCACTTAACTGTAATCCAGGGACTGTTGTGCTTTACTTATGTAACTCATTTAAGGTGCATGACAAACCTCTGAGGTTGTTACCATGATACTTATTCTACACATGAGGAAATTAAGGCACAGATAGGTTAAGAAACTTTGCCAAGGTAGTGAAGCTAGTAAGGGGCAGAGCGATGATTCAAATCTAGGAATTCTGGCTTCAGAGCTTGTCCTTGTAACCACTTCTCTGTATTGCCTGACATCTGTATCATTGTGCTGCCATAGAGTGGGTGCTCAGTAAATATTTCTTGAATGAATATCTGTTTTGCAAAAAGTACATTTTTTGAGTTTAGCTCTTTCAATAAAAATCCTTTTATTGATTTGTTGTTTGGGGGTATTTGGGGAATTTTTTTAGGATCTGATTCTTCTGAAGATACAGTTAATAAGACAAGTTATTGCAGGTGAGTCAAAAAGGGCCTTTGTCTATGAAGCTGGCATTTTTGTATTTAGTTAATATTAAGGATTGTTATTTCGTTAGGTTAGAATCATGGCATTGGAATAGACCTTAAGGATCATCTACTTTAATTTCCTCATTTTATAGCTGAGAAAATATCCTTTTTGTTTGTGTGATTTCTTAAAGAGTCCAAAAGAGTTTAAAATAACAGAAGAACTCTGCACAGACTTGCTTCTAGTAGATGATTGTGCTCTAGCTTAGTTCCTCATATACAGTAGTATTGACACAGTGGTAATTGTGGCTGATGAAGACATTAGAGGACTCTATTTTCAGTTCTTTCCTTCTTCTGCTCCTTAATTCCATCTATCCCTCAAACTTTGTCTATATAAATTATACAGTAATCTACAAGCAACCCTCAACTGGATTACCCGTCAAATTGCTTTCCTTAGAAATTATTGCTTGACCCTGAGATCTGTAATGGCTGGTCTGAACTATGATGGTGTCATTGCCAATCAGATTTTATTTGCAGATGACTTTTTCCTAATCTCAATTAGAAGGAAATGGTTTTTAGCCTGAAAAGAGGCACAGAAGGCAATGTTGGAAAGTGGTGCATTCTTTGCATTCCATTGGAATGTCTGCTCCATCCCAGCACTCCCTTTGTTGAGATATCTTTGCTCTTACATTCTCATTAAGATATAAGTTTTGTTAGTTTTTTCTTTACTGTCTTTTGGCTAGCATTTAAATTTTGTTTCTCATTTACCTGTCCACATAGCAGTGTTCTACACTACTGCTGATTTTTGTGACTGTGTGTCCTCAGTCTTTGACCATTCCATTTTGACTAGAAATTACTAAAGGAGAAGATAGACTTCAAAAGGTGAATCAAATTGGTCAGCTTACTGCAACCCTACCTAGAGGAGCTAAAATACTTGATCTTGCTCATTTGACAGCTCTGTGCGCGTATAACTAGTGTTTCTCATTAAGGCTTCTGTCTTTTCCCTATAGTTTGGGAGACCACGAATTATTACAAGTCGCCCCTCCAGGAGCCAGGGCTGAAGCCAGTTTGAATCCTGCAAAAAAGGGTAATGGCAAATCTTCCCAACTTAACAGGCACTGAAGAGAGAATAGGTAGTTAGAGTACTGTAATTAGATTATTCTGAAGACCATTTAGGACATTTATAATTCACAACATCTCTTGGCAGAGTTAGAATATCGTTTTTCTCAGATGTCATGGTACAGCCTGATCTATTTCAGTGGCACTAGAGTGATGTGATTATAATAATAACCCACGTAACTGCTTGTTACCTTTTACTTTTAATTGATGTGTTTGTATTTCATCTTTTGCATACTGGTATTTAAATATAGGGAATATGAATTGAAGATAAAACAGAGCACTGTATGTCTGATGCCCAAACAGTCTGCTTTTAATTCACTGTTAGAGGTTAGGGAAATAGGAGGTGTGGTTTATGAGTAGGGAGAATTCTGAAATTAAAATTTTAATTATCTGGAGTGGAAATAATGAGAATCTAGATAAATAGGAGTTAAGGGAAAGAGTATGAGCTACATCTTCAGTATACATGGTAGTTTATGAAGTTAGTTTCTCTAAAAATAGCCAGTTGCTTCATTTCCACCCCTAAGTTGTATTAAATACATATTTTTTCATGGTAATTCACTTTTTAAGCACCATGTTGTTTTTGTATACTTTCAGCTGCTTGTGAGTTTTCTGAGAAGGACATAACAAATATTGAACATCATCAATCCAGTAATAAAGATTTAGCCACCACTGAGAAGCATGCAGCTGAGAAGCATCCAGAAAAGTATCAGGGTATTTCTGTTTCAAACTTGCATGTGGAGCCATGTGGCACGAATACTCATGCCAGCTCATTGCAGCATGAGAACAGCAGTGTATTACTCACTAAAGACAGAATGAATGTAGAAAAGGCTGAATTCTGTAATAAAAGTGAACAGCCTGGTTTAGCCAAGAGCCAACAGAGCAGATGGGCTGAAAGTAAGGAAACATGTAATGATAGGCAGACTCCCAACTCAGAGAAAAAGCTAGTTCTGAACGCTGATCCCCTGTATGGGAGAAAAGAACTGAATAAGCAGAAACCTCCATGTTCTGACAGTCCTAGAGATTCCCAAGATATTCCTTGGATAACACGGAATAGTAGCATACAGAAAGTTAATGAGTGGTTTTCCAGAAGTGATGAAATATTAACTTCTGATGACTCACATGATGGGGGGCCTGAATCAAATACTGAAGTAGCTGGTGCAGTAGTTCAAAATGAAGTAGATGGATATTCTCGTTCTTCAGAGAAAATAGGCTTAATGGCCAGTGATCCTCCTGGTGCTTTAATATGTGAAAGTGAAAGAGTCCACTCCAAACCAGTAGAGAATAATATTGAAGATAAAATATTTGGGAAAACCTATCGGAGGAAGGCAAGCCTCCTTAACTTGAGCCACATAACTGAAGATCTAATTATGGGAGCATCTGCTATAGAATCTCAGATTACACAGGAGCGTCCCCTCACAAATAAACTGAAGCATAAAAGGAGAACTACATCAGGCCTTCATCCTGAGGATTTTATCAAGAAAGTAGATTTGGCAGTTGTCCAAAAGACTCCTGAAAAGATAATTGAGGGAACTGACCAAATAGAGCAGAACGGTCGTGTGATGAGTATTGCTAATAATGGTCATGAGAATGAAACAAAAGGTGATTATGTTCAGAAAGAGAAAAATGCTAACCCAACAGAATCATTGGAGAAAGAATCTGCTTTCAGAACGAAAGCTGAACCTATAAGCAGCAGCATAAGCAATCTGGAACTGGAATTAAATATCCACAGTTCAAAAGCACCTAAGAAGAATAGGCTGAGGAGGAAATCCTCTACCAGGCATATTCATGCACTTGAACTAGTAGTCAGTAGAAATCTAAGCCCACCTAATCATACTGAACTACAGGTTGATAGTTGTTCTAGCAGTGAAGAGATGAAGAAGAAAAGTCCCAGCCAGGTGCCAGTCAGACATAGCAGAAAGCTTCAACTCACAGAAGATAAAGAACCCGCAGCTGGAGCCAAGAAAAGTAACAAGCCAAATGAACAGATAAATAAAAGACTTGCCAGTGATGCTTTTCCAGAACTAAAATTAACAAACGTACCTGGTTTTTTTGCTAACTGTTCAAGTTCTAATAAACTTCAAGAGTTTGTCAATCCTAGCCTTCAAAGAGAAGACATAGAACGGAACCTAGGAGCAATTCAAGTGTCTAATAGTACCAAAGACCCCGAAGATCTGATATTAAGTGGAGGAAGAGGTTTGCAAGCTGAAAGATCTGTAGAGAGCACCAGTATTTCATTGGTACCTGATACTGATTATGGCACTCAGGGTAGTATCTCATTACTGGAAGCTGACACCCTAGGGAAGGCAAAAACAGCACCAGATCAACGTGCAAGTCTATGTGCAGCAATTGAAAACCCCAAGGAACTTATCCATGATTGTTCTAAAGATACTAGAAATGACACAGAGGGCCTTAAGGATCCATTGAGATGTGAAGTTAACCACACTCAGGAGACAAGCATAGAAATGGAAGAGAGTGAACTTGATACACAGTATCTACAGAATACGTTCAAGGTTTCAAAGCGTCAGTCATTTGCTCTGTTTTCAAATTCAGGAAATCCAGAAAAGGATTGTGCAGCAGTCTCTGCCCACACCAGGTCTTTAAGGAAACCAAGTCCGAAAGTCACTCTTGAATGTGGACAAAAAGAAGAAAATCAGGGAAAGAAAGAGTCTAAAGTCAAGCATGTGCAGTCAGTTCATACAACTGTAGACTTTCCTGTGGTTTGTCAGAAAGATAAGAAACCAGGTGATCATGTCAAATATAGCATAAAAGAACTCTCTAGGCTTTGTCAGTCATCTCAGTTCAGAGGCAATGAAACTGAACTCATTACTGCAAATAAACGTGAACTTTCACAAAACCTGTGTTATATACCATCACTTTCTCCCATCAGGTCATCTGTTAAAACTATATGTAAGAAAAATGTGTCAGAGGAAAAGCTTGAGGAACATTCAGTGTCCCCTGAAAGAGCACTGGGAAACAAGAGCGTCATTCAAAGTACAGTGAGCACAATTAGCCAAAATAACATTAGAGAAAGCACTTTTAAAGAAGTCGGCTCAAGCAGTATTAATGAAGTAGATTCCAGTACTAATGAAGTAGGCTCTAGTATTAATGAAGTAGGTTCCAGTGGTGAAAACATTGAAGCAGAGCTAGGCAGAAACAGAGGACCTAAATTAAATGCTATTCTCAGATTAGGTCTTATGCAACCTGAAGTCTATAAGCAAAGTCTTCCAATAAGTAATTGTAAACATCCGGAAATAAAAAGGCGAGGAGAAAATGAAGAAGTAGTTCAGCCTGTTAATGCAGATTTCTCTCCGTGTCCAATTTCAGATAACCTAGAACAACCTGTGGGAATTAGTTGTGCTTCTCAGGTTTGTTCTGAGACACCTGATGACCTATTAAATGACAACGAAATAAAGGAAAATATCAGCTTTACTGAAAGTGGCATTAAGGAAAGATCTGCTATTTTTAGCAAAAGCGTCCAGAAAGGAGAATTCAGAAGGAGCCCTAGCCCTTTAGCCCGTACATGTTTGGCTCAAAGAGGGGCCAGGAAATTAGAGTCCTCAGAAGAGAACATGTCTAGTGAGGATGAAGAGCTTCCCTGCTTCCAACACTTACTATTTGGTAAAGTAACCAATAAGCTTTCTCAACCTACTAGACATGCTGTTGCCACAGAAGGTCTATCTAAGAAAACAGAGGAGAACCTAGTATTGAAGAATAGCTTAGATGACTGCAGTGACCAGGTAACTTCAGCAAAGGCATCCCAGGAACATCACGTTAATGAGGAAGCAAGATGTTCTGGTAGCTTATTTTCTTCACAGTGCAGTGCATTGGAAGACTTGCCTGCTAATACAAACACCCAGGATCCTTGCTTGATGTTTGATTCTCCTTCCAAACAAATGAAGCATCAGTCTGAAAACCAGGAATTTCTGAGTGACAAGGAATTTGTTTCAGATGATGATGAAAGTGAACCTGTGCTGGAAGAGGATAATCACCAAGAAGAGCAGAGTGTGGATTCAAACTTAGGTATTGGAACCAGGTTTTTGTGTTTGCCCCCATCTGTTTTTATAGAAATAAGCTAAATGTTTGTGCCTTTTGGGGAGCACATTTTACGAGTTTCCAAGTACAATTAAAGTAACTGCTTCTTAAACTTTAAACATGTCGCTCATAAGGTACTTTTCTTCAAAAGTCCTTCATCCAGCTAGAATATCTCTATTTGAATGAGATTTAATGCCCTAATTTTTAGTGGACTTGCCTCTGGTTTTCATTGTTATGATTTGTAAGAAATCCAGGTATCTCAAAACAAGGAGTGTAATCATTTTGTGTGACATGAAAGTGAAATTTGTCGTGCCTATGAGAAGAAACAGATATAGTAAGTTGCAGTATTTGCTGTCTGTTTTTACATTGGAATCTATCTTTATTATCATTTCAGGTGAAGTAGCATCCGGGTATGAGAGTGAAACAAATCTCTCGGAAGACTGTTCAGGGCTGTCCTCTCAGAGTGATATTTTAACCACTCAGGTAAAAAGCATGTGTGGATGTGTGTGTGTGTGTGGTGTCCTCTGCATTCAGTAGGATGCTTCCTGCATTCTTAGATTTGCTTATATCATCCTTTAGAATTAATGGTGTGACAGTTGTCTGTGGTACTTTGTCTCTTCAAATTAGATTGTACGCATCTGGTTGGAACTTATGCTACCTTTTATTTTACACACACACACACACACCAGCTAGCTCACTGCAGAATATGAAATACTGAAATTAATGAATAAGCTAAATCTTCAAAACTCATTTGCCCTATAGCAAAGACATATATAAAAGCACTACTGTATCAAAGAGAGAGGTGCGTTTATTCTCAGTACCAAATTGGAGCCTGCAGAATTCTCTTCCTGTTAGAGACTATCTAGCCTTTCACTGTTTCGTGGATATTTCTTTTCATTTTTTCTTTTTTAGTCTGCTAGTTGTTTGTTCTTTAGTGCCTATAAGTCATCTTTTTTCTTTAAAAAAGAAAGTACAGGGGCCTGGCCCAGTGGCGTAGTGGTTAAGTTTGCATGCTCCACTTCGGCGGCCTGCATTCGGTTCCCAGGCGTGGACCTGCACCACTCATCAGCACCGGTGCTGTGGTGGTGTCCCACATACAAGATAGAGAAAGAGGGCCGGCCCCGTGGCCTAGCGGTTAAGTGCGCACGCTCCGCTGCTGGCGGCCTGGGTTCGGATCCCAGGCGCGCACCGACGCACCACTTCTCCGGCCATGCTGAGGCCGTGTCCCACATGCAGCAACTAGAAGGATATGCAGCTATGACGTACAACAATCTACTGGGGCTTTGGAGGGAAAAAAATAAAATCTTTAAAAAAAAAAAAGATAGAGAAAGACTGGCAACAGATGTTAGCTGAGGACGAATCTTCCTCAAGCAAAAAGAGGAAGATTGGCAGCAGATGTTAGCTCAGGGTGAATCTTCCTCAGAAAAAAAAAGAAGAAAGTACACAATTTTACTTCCTGTACCTAGTAGTCAAGACCAATATTTTGGTTACTTTTGAAGGGGATAGCAGCTTTGTCATATCTACAACAGTTAATAAGATCAATGTTTCAGTACTCTAGGCAGAATGGTCTCCTAGAAAAAGCATTCTCTATCACAACATTTAAAAATTAACATCATCTTCCTCACAAAATCTGGCTCTGTCTCCTAATTTTTATATTGTAGAAGTGACACCAAAATTTTCCAAGTTCTCATATTCAAAAATTCAGGCTCATCTCAGCTTATTTTTTCAGAGTGTATACACAGTGATTGCTGGTGGTCATATTGGTGAGAGTTCTGTACGTGGCTGTGTTACTCTAGGCAATTTACTGATCTTTTCTGAGCTGTAATATGCACATTTCTTAAAGTGAAGAAACCTGGACCACCTTGAATCATTGTGCCACGACTTCTCTTTCTCATCTAAATCTTAAATACACCTTCAGCTGCCAGCAAGTGAATGACATTTTTCTGAACTTCCTGAAGTGCCAGGATAGATAAAACTGATAAAACCCTGATAGTCTTATAGAGTTATACATGTGCATCATAGAAAACTTAGAAAATACAGATAAATAAAAATTATCCACAGATGAACCTTGAAAACATTAAGTGAAATAAGCCAGACATTAAAGGACAAATAATGTGTGATGCCACTTATAAGACATACCTAGAATAGTCAAATCCATAGAGATAGAAAATATAATAGTAATCAGGGGCTGGGAGGGGGGGAATGGGGAATTATTGTTTAATTGGGACGGAGTTCCAGTTTGGGATGATGAAAAATTTCTGGAGATAGTGATAATGGTTGCACAAAAATGTGAAAATATTTAATGCCACTGAATTGTATACTTAAAAAGTAAATTTTGTGTTATGTATATTTTATCACAATTTAAAAAATCATCCAAAGGGGATGGTTCAGTAAATTTTAGAATTTATCTCTGGAAAGATACACAAAAGACAGGTAATAGTAATTGCCTTCAGGTGGGGAAATAGATGACTGGGAGAAGAGGAAGGAGGAAGCCTTACTTTTCTCTGAATATCCTTTTGTGCCTTGAATTTTATACCATGTGCTTATATTAATTATTTAAAAAATTAAATTCTATGAGTTATCCAGAAATAATTACTATTAACTTATTGGTGTATATTCATCCACTCTTCCTGTATGTGCACAGGGGTATGTGTGAACACCTTGTCTTTAAAAGATATTCAGATAATACTCTACATACTTACATTGTAATGTAGTTTTTACTACATCATTAAATTTTCTTCAGTGACTTTATTTATTTTTTTTTTTTGTGAGGAAGATCAGCGCTGAGCTAACATCCATGCCAGTCCTCCTCTTTTTGCTGAGGAGACTGGCCCTGGGCTAACATTTGTGCCCATCTTCCTCCACTTTATATGGGACACCGCCACAGCGTGGCCTGACAAGTGGTGCATCGGTGCGTGCCCATGATCCCTATCCGGGCCTCCAGTAGCAGAGTGCACTCACTTAACCGCTACGCCACAGGCCGACCCAGTGACTTTATTTTTAATTACTAGGATATACCATGATTATTTGATCTATTGCTGAATATGAGGGTTTCAGGGTCAGAGACACAGTTTGCCATTTTGTACAGCACTATAGTAGTAGATTGATCGCTAAATATTTGCCCACGTCCCCAATGATTTCCTTAGTATACATTCTTAGGGCTGAAATTTTTGGTCTTTGATACATATTGTTAAATTATTCTTTAGAAGGATTGGACCAGTCTGTGCTCTTTCAGCCCTGTGGTACTTGGTGGTTCCCATTTTCCTGTACCTTTGCCAACACTGGGTGGTATCCAGTTTTAAAATCTTCTACATCTTGGCATTGCCATGAGGACTATAGATAGTGGGGGCTTGTCTTCTACTGCCCATTTTCTATGCAGAGCAAATCCCTCGAGGACTGAAGCTTGCTGGTGTCAGGAGAAAACCTTTGAAATAACTGCCTGTTCTGTACCTGAGTTGTCACCAGAATTCTCCACTTCTGCAAGATTGCCATGGTGACTAAATTAATGAAAAGACCTAGGAGGCCTTTTCTCTGTTTGCAGTTCCTGTGATTCTTTCTGGGCATGGATTTGGGCTCTGTCAATATGCTTTTCACCTTTTGTCCCTTGTGCTTTAAAATCGGAGGTTCCAGTTTCTGATTCCATCTGCCTTAGCCATATTGTATTATATTTGATATTCAAGAAACTACCTCCTTGTTTTTTATATTCCTGATCTTATTCCCAGAGATATATCTATTTGTTCAAGATTCAGTTTGCAAAGTGTTTTTGGGCAAAGCATCTGCCCAAAACAGAGCTGGTCAGATATCAGGGCTAACTTGAATCTAGAGTTTCACAGACAGGCAGAATGAATGAAGTGGGATCTTTCCCTCTGTCTGTTATACAGAACTGAGGAAAAGTATAGAGGAGATAGAGAAATCCTAATTTGGTATCATTAGTATCTGTTTTTTTAATCAAAGACTGATTAACTATATTTTTTTTCGTAATTCATTTCTGCCTTAAACATTTACTGAGTAGTTACTGTCTGCTAGGCATTGGGGATACAAAAGTGATTGAGGAAAGATTCCTTCCATCAAGGAGGGTCATGTATTCCACTTCAGTATACTAACACATGAGCAGTATAAATGAAGTAGTGAAGGATCATCTGTTCTTAAAGGAGAGGTATTGGTGAGGACTTCTGAAGGAGACATTTGAGCTGGACTTTGAAAAATGAGAAGAATTTTTCCAGGTTGGAAAGAGAAGGGAGGCAGCAGTCAAGGCAAAGACACGGAGGCATGAAATGCCCACAAAGCACAAAGTTGTCCTGTGTAACTGGAAAACAGCATATGGGTAGTTTTGGGGAGAAATAAGAGATAAGATCAGGCTGTGAAGGGCCTTTTGAATGCTATGCTTAGGAATTTGGACTTTATCCTGAGGGCAATAATGAGTAATAATTACATAGTGTTCAGAAAGTATTAACTTACCTAAGCAGTGGTATACCACTGAGGTCCTTATGGAAGAGACATGATAAACATGGTTTTCAGGGAACTTCCATAGTAACGTAGCTGTATTAAAAGTAGAGATCAGAGGGGCCAGCCGGGTGGTGTAGTGGTTAAGTTCTCATGCTTCGCTTCGGTGGCCTGGGGTTGCAGGTTTGGATCCTGGGCGCGAACGTACACACTGCTTATCAAGCCATGCTGTGGTAGGCGTCCCACATGTAAAATGGAGGAGGATGGGCACAGATGTTAGCTCGGGGCCAACCTTCCTCAGCAAAGAGAGGAGGATTGGCAGCGGATGTTAGCTGAGGGCTAATCTTCCTCACAAAAAAAAAAGAAAAAAGTAGAGATCAGAGTAGCATGGTGGGAATAGAAGAGTAGGGCTAATTCAAGAAACACTTAAGAATTAGAATCAAGAAAACTTGGTAACCAATTTGGTTTGGGTCTCCCCAGTATATCTGGCCAATTGCCTACAGGGGAATTTGTCCAAGTTATAAAGTAATTCCTTTGGGAAAACCCAGAGGAAAGTTATCTAACTATAATTCTCCTATTATTATTTTTTCTGATTTTCTATGCTGTTTAATGGCTACATAGAGGTTAGATGTGATGGTCGTGACAGTGATGACTAATGTGTGGTGTCATTGCAGATTTACTGAGGCAAGCCCTTGGCTGGGGTTTGATCAGTGATGGAGCTACTCACAAGCACCACGTGGTGGCAATGGCGCTACTACAGACTTTGGCAGCAGAGTTGTCTCAGGGTAGCAGTGGAAGCCTTTGTGAAGCTGGGAATACATTTTCTGCTCATAAAAACCTGAAAATGTGAACTCAGTGTAGCAGGAGAAAGTAGGTGGCTTGTTTTTAGTAGAGGGCAAAGTCATTTTCAAGGATCAGAAGAAGAAGAAACAGAGAGTGAAACAGTCTGTGTTTCCCCGGGGTTTGCTGGCAACCATTAATGTTCCTTATAAAAGTAATGAAGAAATGTATATTTTGGAAAGCTCCTTACTTACCAAATACTTTGCTTATCAAAACCCTTAGACTTAGCAGATTTTTTCTTGAAATGGAGAAATAAGCATCAGGAGCTCCATAAGCAAGAAGAGCCCATTATCTTAAATTGAAAACAATAACTGCCCTTACAGGCTTTCCTAGGGCTCTTTCTGTTGGATCCTTCCCTTCAGCAGGTCCTTCTCTGTGATGATCTCCAGGTATCCTATCCCCATCCAGAATGGCAGCACCAGGAGGACTGTATGCCCAACACTAGGACAGTGCCTGGCATATAATAGATGGTCAACAAGTAGTTGCTGAATGAACCAATAGATCAATAAGTGAATTAGCTCTTTATTCTTTCTGTTAGAAACTAAATGTTCAAAGAATCCCAGAAAAGGAAGAGTCCTCACAAGCCAGAAATCAGACATTTTTTTTTTTTATATAATATTATTTATTTATTTTTCCCCCAAAGCCCCAGTAGCTAGTTGTATGTCATAGCTGCACATCCTTCTAGTTGCTGAAATCAGACATTTTTAAATGGACTAACCAAAGTCTCTTGTGAGTTCCACAATACCAAATCTTTGAAACACAACCTGTGTAAAATGTTAATCAAAATCATGTTAATTTTAAATATCAAAAGTGTTTAGGTACCTTTATTTTTTCACTCCCTATTTTTTTTTTAAATGTTTACCTCTTTTTTTTTTTTTTAATAATTTTATTTATTTATTTTTTCCCCCAAAGCCCCAGTAGATAGTTGTATGTCATAGTTGCACATCCTTCTAGTTGCTGTATGTGGGACGCGACCTCAGCATGGCTGGAGAAGCGATGCGTCGGTGCGCGCCCGGGATCGAACCCGGGCGGCCAGCAGTGGAGCACGCGCACTTAACCGCTAAGCCATGGGGCCAGCCCCTCACTCCCTAGTTTGAAAAGAAAATAACTATCTTCAAAAGGACATCACAATAAAGCAAGCCTATTTGGAAGAGTTTGAGGAATTTTTCCCCCCTCTAACATTCTGAAGTAATTTCATGGGTGTTAATTGCGTGAATATGGTTGGATTAAAAAGTGTTCAGCCAGAATCGTAATTCCATACTAGATGATTTCAATTTCCATACTAAAATTAATTGTTGTGACATAGTCTTGCTTTCTGGCAAGTTTCTAAAAGAGTGTAACTTTCTTGGTGTCATTTCTTGTGTTTGTAGCAGAGGGATACCATGCAAGATAACCTGATAAAGCTTCAGCAGAAAATGGCTGAACTGGAAGCTGTGTTGGAGCAACACGGGAGCCAGCCTTCTAACCGCTCCCCTTCCCTCGTGGCTGATTCTTGTGCCTCTGAGGACCTGCAAAGTCTGGAACAAAACACATCAGAAAAAGGTTTGTAATATTGGCCAAACACTGTTATCTTAAGCAAAATTCTTCCCTCCCTAAGCCTTTATCTCCTGAAAAGTGTGGACCTATCTCCAGCATTTTATGATCTTTGCTCAGCATGTATTTGCTGAGTCACTCTATAGGTAATTTTAGAGCCTTGGTTCTAATCTCTGCTCACGACTAATTTACCATTCATAGGGGCCAAGACAGTCATTAAGTGTCATTGACTGAGAACCTACACTGAGGAGATGCTATGGAGAGCCCATAGGAAGCTGAGTGTAATGGGGGAGATTGGTAATAGGTAACCCTTTCATTTTAGGAAGCGTATTAAAAAACTCTCAGACATATTCCTTATAACACTGGTGTCAGATCACAAAACCCTATTTAATTTGCTTTCTGGTTTATAGGGGGAGATGTCCTATACTCAGGAACTGTACCTTGATCCACAGAAGGCCCAATTGTGTGGCAGTCAGGTGCTTTATAACAATATTATAGTTATCAACAAGGCCAGTTGGACCTCTGAGAGGAGGCATTTGGAGTAATCAGGCAGGTAGAGTTGATCAGAGCCGACTTCCTGTAAGAAGTGAGCACTGAGCTGAGGAATAATGTGGTATAAATGAAGGAAAGTGAGATGAAAATTTGTGTTTTTCATTGGAAAGAGCCTCGTGAAAGGCAGCGCATCAGGCAGGTTTGTTTTTATTTATATATTCATTCATTCTCCCCAAAGCCCCAGTACATAGTTGTATATCCTAGTTGTAGGTCATTCTACTTCTTCTTTGTCAGACACCGCCTCAGGATGGCTTGATGAGTGGTGCGTACATCCGTGCCGAGGATCGGAACCCGAGAACCCCCAGCCACAGAAGCAGAACACACGAACTTAACTGCTACGCCACCAGGCTGGCCCTGAGGCAGGTTTTTAATTAGGGGCAAATACGTAGGCATGTAGATGAGAGGCCAGGCACAGGCATGGCTTCCAGAGGGAGAGCTGGTGCTTAATAACAGGCAGGTGTGGTGAGCCCTCCCGAAGTGTTCTTCACTACCATCTCAGTGATACTTACCCAACTAACTTAGTGTTAAATTTCTTTCTTCATCACTCCCTTTCCCTGTCCTACTGTGGGCCATAGGGCCTTCCTTGGAGTCTTTCTAGGAATTCAAGTCTTAATTATTCAGAATAGTGGCCTTGGTCCCAGAGTGTGCCTTACAATATTTTTATGTTTAAGGAGAAACACTAGCTCATGCATGAGAAGCTAGGAACTCTGTTGCTATGGCAGTGGTTCAAAATGTATTTCCTTAAATGCTTTCTTTGTAACTATATCTTCATTTAGTTCATCTCCCACATAATGAAGCCCAAAGTCTCCTCCTCAGACAATTCTTTTCTTTGGGGTGATTTCACCATCTTCAGTCTAAAAACAGACTAGACTTTCAATTTTAATGCACAAGCTATAAAATGCTATTGTCTGGCTTTGAATATGTGTGTAAATCTACTATCTCATGTTTGGGGGTTGTGTGCATGTGTTTATTTTTTCCTGAAGATCTGTAGACAAAGTGTTTGTTTTTGGCTTTTTTTTTTTTTTATTTCATACATGCTATATTTTTATACATTCTTTTTTACTATGGATTTGAACACCTTTTTGAAAATTTCTTCTGAATCTCTATATAAAAGAGTTTTATTAGGGGCCGGCCCCGTGGCTTGGCGGTTAAGTGTACGCGCTCCGCTGCTGGCGGCCCGGGTTCGGATCCCGGGTGCACACTGGCGCACCGCTTCTCCGGCCGTGCTGAGGCTGCGTCCCACATACAGCAACTAGAAGGATGTGCACCTATGGCATACAGCTATCTACTGGGGCTTTGTGGGGCAAATAAATAAATAAATAAAATCTTTAAAAAAAAAAAAAAAGAGTTTTATTAGGAGCTTTTACCCTATCCTTTGTAGTACACTTATTCATTGGTCTACCTTCTCATGAAATTATCACATCTTCAGAGTTCTAAAGTAGGTGGGTAAATGCTAAGAGGATGAAAGAGAGGCTTATGAGAATTTCCTGGTTAGAAAAAAATAGGTCCCCTCTCCCAACTCCACAGAGAGTGTCTTCCATGGCCATTTATATTTGCATAACTTGAATATGTGTTCAAATTGCTCAAATGCTGCTTCTCAATGAGCTCTACCAGAACCGCTGTATTTTTTATTGTAACTTTTACCTCTGACTTTTCCAGCCCCACTTTACTCTGTTATACTGTTATTTTTTTTCACAGCCTTTACTAACTTTTAACAATCTGTAATTTGTTTTCCTTACTGTTTAGAGTTCCTCTTTATCTCCAACTAGAATGTAGGCCCATGAGGGCAGAGAACCCGTAGAGACCTGGGCCTGGAATGCAGTAGGTGCTCAATAAGTATTTTAATTCACGTGATTAAAACTCTGGGGCTGGCCCCGTGGCTTAGAGGTTAAGTGTGCGCGCTCCACTGCTGGCGGCCCGGGTTCGGGTCCCAGGCGCACACCGCCGCACTGCTTCTCCGGCGACGCTGAGGCCACGTCCCACATACAGCAACTAGAAGGATGTGCAACTATGACATACAACTATCTACTGGGGCTTTGGGGGAAAAATAAATAAATAAATAAATAAATAAAATTATAAAACTCTGAAACCCACCCTAGACTTATGGAAAGAAAATTTCTAGGTATGGATTCTGGAATTTTGTAGCTTTATTTCTGAAACGTTTTGAGCATCAACTTAATACCAACTCAAGTTTTGTGCCTTTTTCCCTCTTAAGTTGATGTGAGTCCAACTGAAATTCAAGCAAACTTTTTTTTTTTTTTTTGTGAGGAAGATCAGCCCTGAGCTAACATCCGTGCTAATCCTCCCCTTTTTTTTTGCTGAGGAAGACCGGCTCTGAGCTAACATCCATCACCAATCGTCCTCCTTTTTCTCCCCAAAGCCCCAGTAGATAGTTGTATGTCATAGTTGCACATCCTTCTAGTTGCTGTATGTGGGACACGGCCTCAGCATGGCTGGGGAAGCGGTGTGTCGGTGCGCACCCGGGATCCGAACCCGGGCTGCCAGCGGCAGAGTGCGCGCACTTAACCGCTGAGCCACGGGGCCGGCCCCATCAAGTAAACTTCTTAATCTTTGGAAAAGGAGTTTTGTTTACCTTCAGCTGTACTAATGACATATTTTTAATAAACTTTCTATTTTTGAATAAGTTTATATTTACAGAAAAGTAGCAATGATAGTACAGAGGGTTCGTACGGGCACTCTACTCCTTACCTAATTTCAGTTTCCCCTGATGTTATCATCCTGCATTACCATGGTGCTTTTGTCAGAACTAAGAAACCAACATTGGTACATTACTAGTAACGAGTGAAACTTGAGACTAAGTCATATTTCACCAGTTTTTATTTATTTTTTATTTTTATTTTATTTATTTATTTATTTATTTTGAGGAAGATCCACCCTGAGCTAACATCTGATGCCAATCCTCCTCTTTTTGCTGAGGAAGACTGGCCCTGAGCTAACATCCCTGCCCATCTTCCTCTACTTTATATGGGACGCCGCCACAGCATGGCTCGATAAGCAGTGCGTCGGTGCGCGCCCGGGATCCGAACTGGCAAAGCCTGGGCCGCTGCAGCAGAGTGCACGCACTTAACCACTTGCGCCACCAGGCAGGCCCCAGTTTCTATTTTTTAAGATCCAGTATTAAAGATGATCAAAGTTCCTTTTTTAGGGTCTTTACATCAATGTCTTGCCCTCAGTATAGAACTGCCCTACTGTTATCTAAAGGTCATTCCCAAGCCTGCGTAATACTTGTGTGCAAATGTATACACTTACCCATTATAAATTATGTGTACCTCCCTCTGCAGGTCAAGCTATTTCATATCAGGCACTTTGTTGTTTTTTTTCTCCTGGATTACCTGTTGTTTATAAAGCAAACATTAGCATTTGTAAGATCATAGTCCGTTAAGTGGAAGTGATTTTCAGACAGTTGAGCTTTTCTGTCCCGGGGTTCATTCATTCTTGGAAGCACTTGTTAAAAATTCCTAGGCTCCTCCCCTGGAAATTCTGAATCAGTTGGGGTGGATGAGTTATGCACTTTATAAAGCTGAATTTCATTATGGGTTCTGTATTTTATAGTTTATCATTTCTTAATATCTCTTTCCTTCCTCCCCAGTGTCTTTTCCTTTGATTCTTCCCAATACTTTGCATAGTGCTTAGCATATAATAGGCAGTCAGTTGGGCCGGCCCTGCGGCTTAGCAGTTAGGTGCACGCGCTCCGCTGCTGGCGGCCAGGGTTCGGATCCTGGGCGCGCACCAACGCACCGCTTTTCCGGCCATGCTGGGGCCGCGTCCCACATACAGCAACTAGAAGGCTGTGCAACTATGACATACAACTATCTACTGGGGCTTTGGGGGAAATAAGTAAGTAAGTAAGTAAGTTAAGTAAGTAGGTAAGTAAGTAAGATAAGTAAGTAAGTAAATAAGTAAATAAATAAAATAAAATAAAAGGCAGTCAGTAAATTTATTAAATGTTTGGTCTGGCTCATATTCCCTACCCATGAAGAATATAACACATTAAGACCCCCAACTGAGGGAATGATTTAAGGGGGCTATGGTACTGTTCCAATACTTGGGCCCTGGATCCCTGCATTTATGAAATAAGGATTAAGGGAAAAGAAGAAAAGTTTTGCCCTGTGTTTTTTAGGTACTATTGAGTTATTGATTCCTAACCTATTGAGTTAGGACTCAATAGCTTGTTTTCTTCATGGCTTGAGTCCCATTGTAGTGAAAAGAGGAGCTCATCTGCTAAACGTTCAGGTGATGCAATGACTTTTTAGTGTCTGTGTTTGTCTGAGGCTTCCTCCCACCCTTTCATTTTTTTTTTTAAACCCTTTCCAGTGGTTAATTCTTTTTGGTATGATTCCTTGGAAACTGCATATTACCTTTTATCAATTATCACCCTATATTTGGGGAGTAATGGTACCTATGTTATAAGGCTTTACATACCCAGTTGAAAGAAAAATCTGCTGGTTCATGGTTAGACCCTGCCTCCTTTCAGCAGCTGGTAGCTCCTGGCAGAGTTCTTGTGTTCCTAGAATCTCAGGTCCAGAAAAGATGAGCATAAAAGAAACTATAAATAATGCATTTGAGGATTAACTCAGGAAATCAATGATTATTTCCCCGAAGGCTACCCAGTGTCTTAAAAAACAGTTTAATTAATATAGCCCTTTGTTTGAAATTTTCTTCCTCAATTTATGGAAGAATTTTTTGTTTGTTTATTGTTTTCTAACAAAAGCTCAAAATCATTACAGTTGTCAGTGACTTGTTAATGGATAGAAGACATTTATAATTTTTAAGTACTTGTTTTTGCCTTTTAAATATTTCTGCCTTTAAGCTATTTCCTAGAAAGCAGTGGCACAATAATACATTTGGAGAAAGTAATAAATAAAAAGGATGTACTAACATGCAGGAACTTTGCCTTGAGTCTGTTTTGTGTTTTTTCCTTCCTTGTGCTGTTTCATCATTATTTCCACGTATTACTTCAAGGTTCCTTATCAGTTGGCACCTTGGGTTTTTTCATATGTATTGGTTTTTTCGTTTTTTTCTTAGTAATTGAAAATGTGAAGAAAAATGTCACCTGTTTTTTCTTTCTCATCTGATGCCTGCCCTCTTGTTTCCCCATGTGTGCAAAAAGCTCAAACCCCTGTCCTATACAGTCTTTGACATGGAGGCAGTAGGGATGGAAAAGGAATTGTGCCTTTGCACTTTCCAGTACTTTCTCTTCCCTATTATCTAAAGGGATTTGAGTATAATTTATTTTGCTGCAGAGATAAAAATTCATTTCCTGTTCTTGTTTCCTTATCATTCAGGGCCAAAAAATATAAATATGTGGTTTTTTCAGCCTTGTCTCAGCTGGGTGTCTTTATTTACCTAGTCTTAAAGTGTTCCTTTTATTGTCCTTATAATTTTTTAGTTATTTAGTTCCATTTGGTGCTACATCACTTGTGTTTATAAAATTTTGTCTGATATACTTGTTTAAAAACCAATTTGATTGTCACAGATTGCTGCTTTTGAAAAAACTGCTATCTTCACCTGAATTATCACCATTTGGACAAAGCAGTAAAGTAGATTTCTTTGTTTTCTCATTCCATTTAAAGCAGTATTAACCTCAGAGAAAAGTATTGAATATCCTATAAGCCAGAATCCAGAAAACCTTTCTACTGACAAGTTTCAAGTATCTCTGGATAGTTCCAACAGTAAAAATAAAGAACCAGAAATGGAAAGGTAAGAAGTAATAAATGTCAAGTTGTGGCATCTAAGTAACACCTTTACTTATATTGAACTCTTATTGCTAAATTTTTTCACCCTTTCTCTAGTTTTTTGTACACAGACATTTCTAACCTCTCATTTCTCTAGGACACTTCTTCTGTTTAATTGCATATAGGCTTTTTGGACCTATACAAGGCATGAGCTACAACATGAGAAATGCACAGTACATCTGTTCCTTCTGAAGGTCAGAATAAAATATAGAACTGAAACCTAAACAAGTCTGGAGGCTGACAGTAGACTTCTTCAAGGCAGCCCTTGCCCTAACTGAAGTTTTTGCCTTTCTAGAAAAAGTTTAACTATTGATTTACCCCAGGAAATATTCAGAACATCTTTCAGAGATGTCTTTTCAAATCACTATTGAAATAAGATTGTATAAACACTTTATATTTTCAAAAATACTTGATCTACTTCCTCATTTGATCTTTACAACAACACTGTGAGGGTAAAAAGATGAGTTCTGAACTATTATTCCTATTTGATAGTTCAGGAGCGTGTCTCAGAGCCATTAAAGTCACACATCTCCCCACTCTGGGAAGGAAGAGGAATTTATATTTATTGAGTTCCTACTGACTGTATGTATGTTTTTTATTTATCTTTCTGGGAATAGTGACAGGTTGTCAGTAATGTAATCACATCATCTTTTCCAAGCCTCTTGGACTGGACTGAGGATATGTTTTTAAGGCTGGGGTACTGGCATTGTGGCTGTGACAGAGAATGAAAAGATCTGGCCTCCATAGGCACTAAACCCGTGTTTAGAGGTAATAACCTTATTGCCACGCTTTAACCAATTGAGCTAACCATCCATTTAATATTCAGACTAAATATTCCTGCTCCTCCTCCCCTCCCCAGTGTACCTTATAAAGACTTCTATTAAAGAACCTATACATCAGTTGAACTTCGTCCCTCTACTAGACTCCTTGAGAGCAGCAATTCAGGTCTTGCTCATCTTTAATCCACAGGGCCTAGTTTTCATGCCTGACTCACAGTAAACACCTAATAATTGTTTGAATTAATTAGCTGATCTCTGAGGTCCTTTAAATCCGTTGATAAGTATCTTATTCAGCAAAATTCTAAACACCTGAATGAGTAGAGAAATTACTTACTGGGTGCATATGCTCTTGTAACAATATTTTATAGCTGGCTTTTGTGTTTAGAATGACTTTGGACATTGAAAAGGCAAGAGGTAGGGATCATTCTGTGAATTTTGCTAAAATTGGGTAGAAAGAATGAGTATAGAGATGTCAAAATTAATCAACTTTCTATTTTCATGAGAGATGTGATTCTAACATCCATTTGGACTCAAGTGGAATAGTGTATAGAATTTGAGTGAGTGACAGTAGATAATTTGGTGCGATTTACTGACATGGTTTTAAACAGCTGGCTGATATACTGCTTCAGACTGGACTCTAAGGGGAGATGTTATCTGTCAGCCCTGGCATGTTAGGAGGCATCATGAATCCAGACTTCTAGGCTGTCCCTTGCGTTCTGTTTTGCTAGTCATTCCTGATCTCTCTCACAGTGAGCTGTTTCACTTCTGCTTTGGCTGCCCGGGGAAGTATGATTAGTCCTTTCACAAGCTGTGGTGATGATTTTCTCCTTTCATCCTGCTTTCTAGGTCTTCCCCTTCTAAATCCCAATTGTTAGATAGTAGATGGTATGTGCACAGCCACTCATGGAGTCTTCAGAACAGAAACTGCCCGTCTCAAAAGGAGCTCATTAAGGTTGTTGATGTGGAGGACCCACAACTGACAAGATCTGAGGCCCAAGATTTAATGGAGCAGTCTTATTTGCCAAGACGAGATCTAGGTAATATTTCATCTGCTCTGGTGGAGAAAACACTTTTATTTTACTCTGAAGTTTACCTAAAGATATTCTAGTTAATCAACTTTTAGATGTGCTAGTCTGTCATGAATGCATCTGTTATACATAAACCCATTTTAGGAAAATAGCTTGAATGTTAATCCAAATTTACTTGAAAATTATTGCAGCTGTTAATCTGTCTATTTTGGTTTAACTCTAACAGTTTTGAGGATGGGCGAGTCGTGATGTGCTCTAAATATTTTACTTCAGCTGTTTTTTAAGAGTTTTAGAGTCCTAGAGTAAAGGTTTAGGCCTGTCCTTTATTAAAAAATGAGTCAAATCTCCAAAGTAAGCTTTTATTTTATGAATTAATGAATATAAATGACTATATATTTTATGCCTTATAAATCATTTTAAATGAATGATGTTTTATGGCTTGTAAATCAAAGTTTTAATCAATAAAGAAAGTTTTAAATTAATCCTCAAAAACGCATTATCATAAAAGGTGCTCTTTGGCATCTAAATGTGGGATTTGGCCATGTTCATTAGGGTCATTTTAGGAATCTCATGCATTCTACTTAGCTATACTTACTTCCTGATGGAGTGACATTTTCTGAAATATTTCAGGGATGGTCTCCTATTTTTAATTTAGTAATGATATCTGATGATTTATTAAGTGAAAAAGGTAATGATATCATCCTGGATGAAGAAACAAAACTTGAGTATTTGTCTCATTTTTCAACTTTTTTTTCCTTCCTTACAAAAGTACTATATGTTCATTGCCAAACAGTTGGAAAATACAGGTAATAAAAAGGAATATTTAAAATTACCTCTGTTTCTGTCATCAGCAATTAAATATTGCTGTATTTGTTTAGTCAGTTTGCTTAAACTTCTATTTTTAAAATATAGAATCATGAATATTTTTTAGCTATCTTTTTTTAATACATTAGGAGCATTTCTTACTATTTTTAAATTTTAAAAACATTATTTTGATTGTTTTTATTTATTTATTTATTTATTTTTGTGAGGAAGATCAGCCCTGTGCTAACATCTGCCAATCCTCCTCTTTTTTTTTGCTGAGGGAGACTGGCCCTGGGCTAACATCCGTGCCCATCTTCCTCCACTTTATTATGGGACGCTGCCACAGCATGGCTTGCCAAGCGGTGCGTCAGTGCGCGCCTAGGATCCGAACCGGCGAACCCCCATGGGGCTGCAGCGGAGCGCGCGCATTTAACCTTTTGCGCCACCGGGCTGGCCCTTTTATTTTTTATTTTTTATTTTATTTTATTTTGTGAGGAATATCAGCCCTGAGCTAACATCCATGCCAATCCTCCCCTTTTCGCTGAGGAAGACCAGCCCTGAGCTAACGTCTATTGCCAATCCTCCTCCTTTTTTTCCCCTTTTTCTCCCCAAAGCCCCAGTAGATAGCTGTATGTCATAGTTGCACATCCTTCTAGTTGCTGTATGTGGGACACCACCTCAGCATGGCCCGACAAGCAGTGCGTCAGTGCGTGCCCGGGATCCAAACCTGGGCCGCCAGTAGCAGAGCACGCGCACTTAACCGCTGAGCCGCAGGGCCGGCCCCTATTTTGATTGTTTTTAGTCAACTGTTTGCATTTGGTGTTTTTTAAAAAAGTTTCAGTGATATAGGAAGTGCCAAAATATTCACAAGCAGCCCAAAGATTAAAGTGTACATTTGAATAAAAACCCATTTGCTAAGAACTAAAGTAGATAAAATAGATGACAAAAATTATAGAAAGCAGGCCTTATAATATTGCATTTAATGGATTCTAAGATGCAAACATTTTTCATATTAAGACTCTGAAATAGGGTAGCATCTTAAAATTAATGGCATCTTTTTTTATTTTTTATTTTTAATTGCGGTAAAAAACACATAACATAAAATTCACTATCTTAACCATTTTTAAGTGTTCAGTAGTGTTAAGTATATTCCCGTTGTTGTGTTTGTTCATCTTGCAAAACTGAAATTCTGTACCAGTTCAATAGCAACTCCCCATTTCTCCCTTCCCCTACCCCCATCCCCTGGCAACCACCATTCTACTTTCTGTTTCTAAGAGTTTAACTACTTTAGATAACCTCACATAAGTGGAATCATGCAGTATTTGTCTTTTGGCGACTGAGTTCTTTCACTTAGCTTAATGCCCTCAAAGTTCATCCATGTTTATAGCATGTGACAGGATTTTCTTCTTTTTTTTTTTTTTAAAGCTATTCAGCTTTTTTTTTTTTTAATTGTTTTTTTTTCCCCCAAAGCCCCAGTAGATAGTTGTATGTCATAGCTGCACATCCATCTAGTTGTTGTATGTGGGACGCAGCCTCAGCATGGCCAGAGAAGTGGTGCATCGGTGCGCGCCCGGGATCCAAACCCGGGCCGCCAGCAGCAGAGCGCGCTCACTTAACCGCTAAGCCACAGGGCCGGCCCTATTCAGCTTTTTAAAAACCATTGTATTTATATACCACATTTTCTTTATCCATTCATCCATTGATAGACATTTGATTGATAGACATTAATAGACATTCGCCTCTTGGCTATGTGAATAATGCTGCAATGAACATGGATGTGTGCATTTCTCCATTATATTGTAATTAAGTGTTTGTAATTAAATGTAATGGGTGAAGAGTACTCCATTGGAATGAATGTGTCATAATTTATTTAATATCCTATTACTGGATGTTTAGGTTGTTTCCAAAACTTTACCGTTATAAACAGTGTTGCAGTGAACATTCCTATGACTAAACTTTTGCATACAACTTTTATATCCTTAGGATACATTTCTAAAACTAGAATTATTGCCCAAAAGTGTAAACATACAAGGCTTTTGCAACATAATGCCAAATCATCCTTTAGAAAAGTTAAGCCACTTTGCAGTTCCACCAAAGGTGTATTAGTGTACCCATTTTTTTCTTAACCTAACTTGATCTTTTTAATTCTTGGCAGATAATAGACACTGTAATTAAAGATTCATTGTCATGTGGATTTAACTTCTTTCCTCACTTCTTTCAGAGGGAACCCCTTACCTAGAATCTGGAATCAGCCTCTTCTCTGATGACCCTGAGTCTGTTCCCTCTGAAGACAGAGCCCCAGAGCCAGACCATGGTTGCAGCATGCCAGCTTCAACCTCTGCATTGAAATTACCACAATTTCAAGTTGGAGAATCTGCCAAGAGTCCAGCTTCTGCTCATGCTACTAATATTGTTGGGTATAACGTGAAGGATGAAAGTGTGAGCAGGGAGAAGCCAGAAGTGATGTCTTCAACAAAAAGAGTCAACAGAAGAATATCTATGGTGGCATCAGGCTTGACCCCAAAAGAATTTGTGAGTGTGTACATGTGTTATCTCCCTAATGACTGAGACTTCATTAACATGCCACAAAGAGTATTAAATAGGTACTAGCCATGAATGACCTATAGGATTAAATCTAGGAAACAAGCACAGTTCTATGTAATTTAATTTCCATTACTAATTTCTGAAAATTTGGACCTAGATAAAGCTATAGCATGGATTATTTTATATATATTTACTTAAGAAAATAATTATTAAATTTTGGCAAAAAGGTTATAGTTTTGAGTGTGATGTAGAACTTTTTTTTTTTTTTTTTTTTAATTTTGTGTGTGTGTGTGTGTGTGTGTGTGTGTGTGTGTGAGGAAGATCAGCCCTGAGCTAACATCTGCTAATCCTCCTCTTTTTGCTGAGGAAGACTGGCCCTGGGCTAATATCCCTGCCCATCTTCCTCCATTTTATGTGGGACACCACCACAGCATGGCTTGACAAGTGGTGCGTCGGTACAGGCTGGGATCCGAACTCCGGGCCGCCGCAGTGGAGCGCACAAACTTAACCACTATGCCACCAGGCCAGCCCCTTTTTTTAAATTTTTTAATTTTATTTTTTTGGGAGGGGGTGAGGAAGATTGTCTCTAAGCTAACATCTGTTGCTAATCTTCCTCTTTTTTTTTTTCCTGAGGAAGATTTGCCCTGAGCTAACATCTGTGCCCCCCTTCCTCTATTTTGTATGTGGGATGCCCGCCACAGCATGGCTTAATGAGCAGTGTGTAGATCCGCACCCAGGAACTGAACCAGCGGACCCCGGGCTGCCGAAGCAGAGCGCATAAACTTAACCACTATGCCATGGGGCCGGCCCCAAGAGCTTTTTAATTTTAATTTTCTTTTTATCTAAAAAAGCAAGTAGCAGGGGCCAGCCTGGTGGCGTAGCCGTTAAGTGCGCGCGCGCTCAGCTTCGGTGGCCCTGGGTTCGCAGGTTTGGATTCCAGGCACGCACCAACGCACTGCTTGTCAAGCCATTCTGTGGCGGCGTCCTGTATAAAGTAGAGGAAGATGGGCAGAGATGTTAGCCCAGGGCCAGTCTTCCTCGGCAAAAAAGAGGAGGATTGGCATCGGACGTTAGCTCAGGGCTGATCTTCCTCACGAAAAAAAACAAAACAAAAACAAAAATAAAGCAAGTAGGTGTAGCTCTGCTCCCCAAAAGGCATCTTTTCCCCACCTTGGTTCACATCTGAGTGAACTCATCAGCACGATTAGCTAAATCCAAACTGGTTCCAAGCACACTGCCAGATAGTGGCATTTCTCCAGTGTTTGTCTTTATCCTGGCTTATAACACAGTTATTCAGTAGCCTGCCCTATCATTTCTGCCCTACAAGACCCCCTCCCTATTAGGATTTTTGACATCTCCTTGGTGCCTTCATTGCAGAAATAAGTATTATTTTATATTGTAAAAATACCCGTTAAGATATTAAGACCACTGAAACCTTGATACTACTTGGGCTGAGTGTAGATTTCAGACATCCTAGGAAATTTACCTCTTCTGTAATGAATCACCATTGCTATCAGTTCATAATAAAATAATTGAATGAATATTTCTTTAAACCATGATAAGATAACACACCAGAGTATCGAATAGATTCAGTAGTGAGTGCCATTTATTGCACACTGAGAGATGACCCAGTCACTCTTAAGTATCTTTCTTAATATATCCTTCCTAGGATAAGAACCATTTCTCATCCTAACTTCTCTATAGATAGTGGTTCAGCATGACATTCTGTGTGACCAGGTGTGTCCCAATAATAAAAGAGCAAGCTAAGCTGTGTCTGTCCTAGTAGATATATAGTATATATATAGTAGTATATAGTAGTTATTCATTAGAATAACTTCTCATTAATAATACTAGAATTCTTATCTCACAGCCACGTGCCCAGATCAGCTATTTGCTCTGAAAATTCATACCTGTGTCTGTTTATATTGCTCTTTGTTATTTGCCTACACATCTAGAATTCCCATTTATTCATTGAAAATGAGCATTCCTTACTCCTTTGTTTTGTGAGTTCAGCTTTTCAGAGAAGGCTAAAATGATCTAATCTTTCTTGCTGTGGGCAATTCTCAGCTGCAGATTAGACTCTAAATGGCTTGAGTACATGTTGTCTTTAAACAAGCAAAGAGGAAAACTTCAGCTCTATTTAGACTTGCTGAAGTGTGGTAAATTTATTATGAAAGTTGCTGACTGTATTACACATGATTAATTCTGAAGCCCATATTAAGATGATCTTTTCGGCAGTTGCTTTTCTAACTGAACACTGTTTCAAGGCTGGGATTTCAGCAATTAATCAGTTCAGAATTGCTAATGATCCTGGCAGAGGGCAGTGGCAAATGGGGGAGGATGTCATTAGCTTCTCCAGCCTGCCTTTTTCAGTGCCCTGTGGCAGTATGGAGTGAGGCAGCATAGAAGAAAGATGGCCTGATCTCCAGTGCAATATTGTGCAACACATAAATACTGGCGTGGGTGGCGATGGCTAATAAATGATAGCCCTTGGTAAATAACGTTGTTTACCAAACAGTATCTACTAATTATGTCAGCTTTGTCTATAATGGATCTGGTTAATTTCTTTTACTGCCTATTGATTTTTATTTGGTTGATAGATAATAGCTAGAAGGCTCTAGATTTCTTTTGGGAAGAATATGAGTCTCTTCCAATCTTTTTCCTTAAGAGGAATTGATAGTTTTTGCACTGACCTTTAGAAGCATCTTGATTTGAATATTTTGTAACTATCAGAGGGTTGAATCTTGTTTTTAAGCCACATATCTGTAGCATAACTTTCTGTATAGGCTTGTTACCTCTCAGCTTCTAAATTATAGGCTGATAAATCTAAATTATAGTATAGTAGAGTGTCGCTCTGCAAAGAAACTGTCTTAGAGAATCAAATGATATCTACTATTAAAGGGAAAATTAGGGGCCGGCCCAGTGGCGTAGTGGTTAAGTTCGTGCCTTCTGCTTCAGTGGCCTGGGTTTGGAGGTTCGGATCCTGGGCATGGACCTATGCACCGCTTATCAAGCCATGCTGTGGCAGGCGCCCCACGTATAAAGTAGAGGAAGATGGGCACGGATGTTAGCCCGGGGCCAATCTTCCTCAGCAAAAAGAGGAGGATTGGCAACAGATGTTAGCTCAGGGCTAATCTTCCTCACAAAAAATAAATAAATAAATAAATAAATAAATGGAAAATTAATGTTATTTTGAATCCTTGGTTGTAATTTCATGTCTGTTAGCATGGGCTATTTTAGAATTTCTTCCTCTAATTTGTATATAATTTTTATTAAATTACTATTTATTTTGAGACTTCAGTCATGTTAGCATTAAAAGGATATAAATCTTTTGTGAGAAAAATAGCAACTGAAAGCTAGGGTAACTAATACTCTAAACTGTGTACTAGAGGTAATTTATTATAATGTCATATTTGATTTGATTTCAGATGCTTGTGCACAAGTTTGCCAGAAAACACCACATCACTTTAACTAATCTAGTTACTGAAGAGACTACTCACGTCATCATGAAAACAGGTATACCAAGAGCCTTTACGGACTACGCTGCATCTGTTGCATAAAACTACACGAAGAAATGGGAGTATTTGTTAAGCATAGCATGGATGATAGTCTTCCAACAGTCACTCAATTATTACCTTATGAAAGAAAAATAATAGTTTTGCTACGTCCTGACCCCCCTTTTGTTTTGGGTTAAGATCTGGAGAGTGGTGAGCCAGAACGATGAACCACTTCTCTTCCACCCTGCCTGGACTACACTGTATGAAGGGCTCTCTGCTAAGGCAGAGCCCAAGTCCTGGAGAAACAAATAGGGCAAAGAGGGGAATGAGCAGAAGCGAGTCTTCACTCAAAATCTGGGCAGTTGGAAACCCTAGCTCTGTGTCCTAGCTCCACTCAAACACCTAGTTTGACTGGTTGAGAGTTTTTCAGGAAACAAGTCTAATATCAGCTCTGAGGTAGCCTAGCATACGAAAAAGGAAAAAGAGAAGGGGAAAATTCATTTGTCTTATACCTTCCCCTTTTAAAATCTTAATTATGACTTGCATAATAACGGAGATCTCAGAGGCTTTTAGTTGACTGAAAGCTAAATGTGAGTAAATGTTTCAGGGCTACTAAAAAAGCTTGTCTGAAATTGGGCCTTATTAATACAAGCCTAATATCCAGTGCAAGTGAAGTGACGATTCTGACGCCTCACTGTATTCTCTGCTGGACTGATATGGCTGGAGGATATGCTCTGTTTTGAGCAACATACTTTCTTTTTAAGCTGGTCACTGACAAACTAGAAAGTGTTTATCCAGAGGTAGATGATGAGGATGGGGAAAAGGGATTCAAAGCAATGTCATTTAAAGAACAGATGAAGGAATGAGAAGACTTAAGGGAACAAGACAGCTGTCTTCAAATATCTGAAGAGTTGTCATCTGGAAGAGGAGTTAGACTCACTCATAGGCTTCAGAAAGCAAAGGCTGATACATGCAGCACAGAGGAGATGCAGATTGTAGCTCATCTCTTAAGACCTTTCTAACAAAATTGACTCTCTGGAAATAACAGTGGTCTTCTCCAGGATGTTTCTGTTCACAAAGCTGCAGATGCTTGAACATACAGTCCAGACTCTTGACAGGGACACATTGCCTTAGATCCTCTAAGATCTTAGGTTTCTTCAATGTACAGATCGTACCACAGGGTTATTGGATACTGCTTATAGGAACCAGGTGCCAGAATAAGGGACCGTGAGCTAAGTACTATTTTAGAGATGAATGTCATGAAAGTTTAGTATGTCTTAAGCTGTAGGTTTGGATCAAAGCTGCTGAATGGTGAAAAGAAAACTTTAAAATGCATATTAAATCTAAAGTAGTTCAGGCTTTAAACTCAAAGGCAATACAACACTTGCTACTTTTAAGCTAAAAATGAGCTAAAATTTCTGAGTTTAAAGCATATTATTACATCAATTTTCACAGCAGTTAAACAAAAAGCTTTAAAAATTGTGAAGAAAGAAAAAAGATTTTTAAAAATTTGTCAAGAATTTTGTGAGGGAGAATGGCAGTTGCTACTACTGGCAGATGGCCTGCTGTGTTTAGGATTTAGTTAAATACATTTCTCCTGTTTAAAATTAGGTGTTCGTTCCTCAGTTTGCTTAGTTCTTCAAAGGGGCCTTTGAAACACTAAGAAATAAACAGAAGTGATTTTTCAGCTACTGCTTTCTGAAATACCTATGTAGAAAAGAGAAAAGCTATGAAAATATTCTATTTTCCTGTCTGTCTCCAGGTAATTAGGAATTAGGGGGTTAGGATTCCCCAGGTAGAAGTTCTAGGGGTGGAAATTTGTCACTTACATTGACATTTCCGATTTAGGATTTCAATGATACTGTTTTCTTCTCCTTTCGCATGTTGCCATCCAGTAAAATAGATCTTCCCTGTCCACATGTATCAATACTACTGACATGGATAATTCACTGACGCAGTGACGTCTTTAGCTAGCCTTGGCATCTAGAAGATAGCGCAGACATCTCCTGTGGTCTTAACTTCACATCAGCCTTTTCCAGGCTTCCAAGATCCACACCAGCTGGTTATAATTAGGGGTGCTTCCAATCTCTGATTCTACCACCAAGGGTGTTGGAAACATCAATCCAGTTTGGGCTCAAATAGCACGAGGATCTGGGGCTCTTTTGCTTCTTAAAACAGCACTTCCTGATTTTGTTTTCACCTTCTACTAATCCTTCGGATGTTTCTCATTCTGTAGATGCTGAGTTTGTGTGTGAACGGACACTGAAATATTTTCTGGGAATTGCAGGAGGAAAATGGGTAGTTAGCTATTTCTGTAAGTACAATATAATTTGTCCCCTCCTCCCTTTAACACCTCAGAGTTGCATTTTTACACCTAACATTTTAACACCTAACGTTTTTGCTGATGCTGAATCTGAATTACCAAAAAGTCTTTAATGGTAACACTAAACTAGCTTTATCCTTAATGCATGTTTCTTTGTTCAGATAAGCTGGTGATGTTGGGGAAAATGGATTTCTTTTTATAACTAATAAGACCTAATCTGCTCCTAGCAATGTTAGCATATGAACTAGGGATTTATTTAATAGTAGGCAGAAATCCATGTGCAGCAGGCACTTTTATAATGTTTCAATTAAGCATCAACTGTGTCTCCAGAAGGAAATCTATTAAGGAGCTGTGGCTTTATAGAAAGAGGACCTCTACTCAGCGTTACTCCTCTTCTTCTCTTACGAGAATCACTTCATCATCTACCTCCATGAAAAGAGCACATTCTTCTGCTGTTGTGTGACCTTTCTTTTTTGTGATCTCTTTAGGGGTGACCCAGTCTATTAAAGAAAGAAAGATGCTGGATGAGGTAGGTACTTGATGTTACAAACTAATCAGAAAGACTTGGTGCCATTGAGTCACATAGTCACCGAAAAGTTATCTGCTTCCTTCCTTGCACTACTTTCCATAGATTTTCCTTGACACTGTGGATCATCAAGAGTTATGCAGGGGCCAGCCCGGTGGTGCAAGCAGTTAAGTGTGCACACTCCACTTTGGTGGCCTGGGGTTCACAGGTTCGGATCCCGGGCATGCACTGATGCACCGCTTCTCAAGCTGTGCTGTGGTGGCGTCCCATATAAAGTAGAGGAAGATGGGCACGGATATTAGCTCAGGGCCAATCTTCCTCAGCAAAAAAAAAGAGGAAGATTGGCATCGGATATTAGCTCAGGACTGATCTTCCTCACAAAAAAAAAAAAAGAGTTATACAGAGCAAACAAAGAAATTCTGTGTTCTCACTTGTTTATTTAAGTTTCAGTAGAAACAATCCTGTCCTTGGAGGAAGGAAAAGGAATTTATAAAGCAGAAAGAAAAGATTCATAAGCACAAGAAACAAGCCCACCTAAATCTTGCATGCATACACCTTTGTAGGAAGCTGCTTGTTCACTGTTGTTGAAGAAAAATCCTTCATATTAATATGCAAATGTATCTGTTTAGAAATCATATTCCTTCAAAGTGGAATCTTTATGACACTGAGAACAGTGAGAGGTAAATAAGACAGAGTGCAGGAGGAGGGATAATTTTAGAACAAAGCCATCTAAGAGCTGCTGGTGACAAGAGATCAGGCAAAATAAAATTAGCAAAAGCAGTTTTAGACTATTAGGCACTATTCAGCATATTCATAATTAATGATGTTTTGTTGGTTTTAACTTTTGTTCAGTGACTTATTTTTGGGAGCCTACTCTGTGCTGGACACCTGGAATACAGCAGTAAACAAGATGGACAGGTCCCTGCTCTGGTGGGATTCGTATTCTATTGAGGGGAGATACGCAGTAAATAAACATGCATTTAAGATACCACTAAATACTATGAAGAAATATATAAAACAACAGACTAGCAATTGAATGGGGACAGAGGTTGGCTACTTTAGTTAAGGAGACCAGGGAAAGCTTTCTGAAAAGCTTGAGCTGAGACCTAAAAGACAAGAAAGAATTGGCCTTGAAAAGTGTAGGGAGCAAATGTTATAGGCAGAGGAACAGCAAACATAAAGGTCTTGAGGTAGGAATGAGCTTTGTTTATTAAAGAAAAATAGGCCAGTGTAGCTGGAGAGTAGTAATGGGTGAATCATATGTGGGGAGCAGAGGTTAGACAAGGGGATGGAGAAGGTTATAGACAGGGGCCAGATCAGGTAGGATTTGGTGTAAGTCATGGTGAGGAATTTGATTTTTTTTTTTTTTTTTTGTGAGGAAGATCAGCCCTGAGCTAACATCCGTGCCCATCTTCTTCCACTTTATATGGGACGCCACCACAGCATGGCTTGACAAGCGGTGCAATGGTACGCGCCCGGGATCCAAACCCGGGCTTGCCAGTAGCAGAGCACGTGCACTTAACCGCTACACCACGGGGCCAGCCCCAGGAATCAGAATTTTATTTGTAGGGTAATTGGAGGCATGGAGATGGTAAGAAGAGGTTGGTTTGAGATATGTTTGGAGATCGGACTTCCTAATGGGTTAAATTTGGAAGATGAAGTGAAGAGAGGAATTGAAGTAACCCATAGGTTTTTGGCCTGAACAATGGAATGGATGTCAGTAACATTAAATGAGATAAGAAAGACATGGGAGAGGAGCATACTGGGGTAGGGGGAGCAGGAGGCAGAAGTAGAAGGAAGAGCTCTGTTTTAGATGCATGAATTTGGGGATTTATACTAGACATCCAGCAGAGAGGTTAAGTAGGCACCAGGGTGCAATCAGGGCTATAAATTTGAGGGTCATCTTCAAATAGATGACATATTTATCACTAGACTCTTCTCACTCAAGTGTCTAGGAAATGTTAAGTGTTCTTTCCCCTAATAACAGCCTTTGGTTATACTCATGACTTTTATTTTTCTTCGTGATACTCTTGGCAAACTGATGTGGTCTTTCCTACAATATGAGTTTCAGTCAAAATTATTTCTGAGCATTCTTCCCCAAAATTCTCCCAAAAGCACTAACCTCTCCAATCTCATTATTCTTTATTCCCTTGTCCTTGACCAGTCAAAATAGTGATTATAAGAAACATCTAACTTTCTTCACAGTGTTAAATGTATATTTTATCATTTTGGTTTCATTAACTGTAAACCTCTCAATGGAAATATGAGAAGCCCTTATTTCTTTAGATGGTAATGCACAATTGATTTAAGAGATCAGGAATTCTCCAGTTATCTTTATGACAGCACAGTATTAGCAGTTTAAATGCTAAGTGAATGTTTTGAGAGGAGATAGATGTTGAACATTAAAATACATTACGTCCTAGTGAGGTGAAAAGCCAATTGTTAATTTCTGCCCGCAAAGATTTGCTTCAGTGAATTGATTTCAGCAGCTGGGACACTGGTCATTTCATCCAGTCTGCCAAAAAAGAATGATTTTTTTGGAGGGAGGGGTCAAAACTCTGCCTGGCAATACTGAATTCCTTAAATATGACATATCTACTCTGCGTCCATTGAAGGGGACTTCTCTTTCTCTGATCCCTGTGGTTTGGATTTGATTTCTTTCAGCATGATTTTGAAGTCAGAGGAGATGTTGTCAATGGAAGAAACCACCGAGGTCCAAAGCGAGCAAGAGAATCCCAGGATAGAAAGGTAAAGCCCTTCCTCCCCATGGTGACAAAAACCCACCCACCCCTCTGCATTGCTGCCCCCTGTGTGGAGATGGTCTCATTTATCTTGTAAGGGACATTACATACTGCTAGACCACTAGCTAGGTGCTTTCATATAGGTTCTTTATTAGTTCTCCTAGCCCAACAAGGTAAAAAAGTATTAGCTCCATGTTATGAATGAGGGAACTTAGAGGTTTAGAGAATCTATGTAATTTGGATTCTAGTCTGGGGTTCCAATCTCAGCTAATAAGTGGCAGAGCTGGAATTTGAAACAGATGTGAATCTAAAGCCTTTCTCTTTCCACTTGACTGTGATATCTTCCTCTAAAGCAGTGTGGTAAGTGCTGTGAGGGGCATGTACACAGTGCTGCCTGTGCAAGCATAGAAGAGAAAGTGATTGAGAGTCAATAGCTAACATCTGTATGATGTTCACTATATTGCCAGGGACTACTCTAAGCACTCAACCATATTTTAACTAATTCACAATTTTATAGCAACCCTATGAGGCATGTACTATAATTATGCCTATTTTATAGATGAGAAAATTAAAACTCAGAATCAGAGTAAGTTGCCCAAGCTCTCACAGCTAGTTGTGAACCCACAACTAGAAGTTGAACCCAGACAATTTAGCTCCAGAATCTGAGCTCTTAATGACAATACTAGTTTCTTGGAAAATTGTAGGTTTCACAAAGGAGAAAAATAGATTATTCTGACAACTTTACAAATGAAGGACTAGACGCCCAGGAAGACTTAGTGACTTTCCCCAGATCATACTGTAGCAGATGATGTAGCCAAAACTGTTCTTCTCTCAGAGAGAAAAGTCCAGGCAAGATTTCACAGCTGCCTGTCAGGCCTGAGCTGGCTGCTTTCTCAGGTCACTGATGAATGCTTACGTTCCTGGTCTACATTTCTTCCTTTTTGAAGTGTGCACTGCTGGGCATTTCAGAACATCCCCGTATGGAGCACCTTCTGTCCCTTTATAGAACTTGAGTGAGAACGAGCAGAGGTGATTTTCTAAGGAAAACAGCTTTGGGAGATGATCACAAATCACGCCCTGGAGCTCTAAACCCTTTGGGGTCAGCCCACCCTCACCCTCTGAGCCTATCAAGTAACTTCCAGATGCCAAGAAAAGCTGCTGGCTCTATTTCGGCTTCCACCTTCACCCCAGGGGAGTTCTGTGTGAGCCAGCCATTTGTTTTTATTCCACTGTATGCAAGGCAAAATTAGCACCAGATTCTTCCCCCCTTCAAAGGAAATTCCAGTGTTTTGGGGTTTTACCTGCATTTGGGGTGGCAGCGATGGAAAGTGCCTGGTCAAAGTACTGACGTTCTGAAGATACTAAATGTCACCATAATATTTTTCTGTGGAAGAGAAATGTATTTGTTGAGGTAAAACTTCAAATTTCTTATCTTATAACTAGACATTCTCATCTGTGAGTATCAGCCTGGATATAAAAATTTCTAATCTTTTGTACTTTTCACAGCAATATTTGACTCCAGCTGGCTGCCTGGGGAGAACTATTAGCATTATGAGGTCCTGTCAACAGGATGGGGATGCAGTTTATTCATACAGATAGTGAGAATGGTACAGATGGAGGCTGTCACTTAAAACAGAAACAAACTTGTCCTGCTGTCCTTTCTTATTCCTCTGGCTATAGTTGAAATGTGTAGTGGGGGGAGGGCCATTTCCTAAAAGGCCATTGTGTTTTTAGCTTCCTGATTTTTCTCCATCCCAGTCTCTTATTTGAAGCGAGGTGAGTTCTAGGCCCAGGCAGTTTTCTTTGTAGTGGAATGGAGAGAAAGAAAGAGGGTCAAGAGAACAAGAGTTACCCAAATGATATATATCCAGCCAACTGACACAAATTTAAATTTCTTCTTTTAAATTATGCCCAAGTCCTTTACTAAGAACCTGTGCCAATGCATGTTTAAGAATTTGCCTGTTCAACACAGTAGCCACCAGCCGCATGGGGCTGTTTAAATTTTAAATAACTGTAATTCAATAAAATGTGAAGTTTAATTCCTCATTCTCCCTAACCACATTTCAAGTGCTCAGTAGCTAAATGTGACTCATGGCTACCTTATTAATGCAAATATGGAACATTTCCATCATCACAGAAAGTTCTTTTGGACAGTTCTATTAAGCACAGTAAGTGGAAGAGGCCCTAGGAGGTGCAGTGTGATCTGTATCTCCTGGAAACCAGGCAATCAGATCAGCTCCATGAGGAGAGGCAGAACCAGGCTTCACTTCTGGATTAAAAACTATTTAGGTCGCCTGAAGGAACAATGGCCATTCCTGGAGCAGTGTGAAGGCAGGAACAGATGTTCAGGGACCAGAAAGTCAGAGGAGAAAAGGAGCATGTACACATAGAATAAACATAGACCTCTGCCAATCAGGGTCATAGTTAGTGTTGATGTACCAAGTCTGGATAAACATCAAACTGTAGCTAATAGCTTGAATTTCGTGCCATCCAAGCCTCTTAGTAAACATAAAGAAGGACCAGTTTCTTCTCATCTCTAACAAGAAGTGAAGGCACCTGCAAAGGTTATCAGGGAGGAGCCTGGGCCTGATTGGTAGCAAGGTGGGATGCTCAGCTCTTTAGTGACAAAGAATGACTGTAGAGTAGATCAACTACATACACACTTTTTAAAAAGTCTTCTAAAATCCATCAGTGTTCTGAACATTGGCCTGATTGTCTCTGGGAAGTAACAACAGAAATCGTCAGGTGGTAAAGAAAAGAAAAAGGAGGGGGCTGGCCTGGTGGCGTAGTGGTTAAGTGCATGCGCTCTGCTTCGGTGGCCCGAGGGTTCCCAGGTTCAGATCCTGGGCGCGCACTGACACACTGCTTGTCAAGCCATGCTGTGGCTCCATCCCATATAAAGTGGAGGAAGATGGGCACGGATGTTAGCCCGGGCCAATCTTCCTCAGCGAAAAAAGAGGAGGATTGGCATTGGATGTTAGCTCAGGGCTGATCTTCCTCAAAAAAAAAAAAGAAAAAGGAAAGTTCTTCATTTTTGAGAGTCTCTTTTTATTGTTTTTTATAAAACCTATACCCTTTTATAACTAATGTTTGTTTCTCTATTGCTCTGTCCCTCTCTTCTCCCAGATCTTCAGGGGCCTAGAAATCTGTTGCTATGGGCCCTTTACCAACATGCCCACAGGTAAGAGACTGAGAGAACTGCAGAGTCCAGGACCAGCCTTTCCCTTACATAGTGGAGTGTTATAGGAGAGATCATCTCATAGGGGTTCCTCAGACTGGTGAGAGGTTCTAGAGGTTATTCTGTTTCTCTGCCACCCGTCAGACAGAACTGCACCTAAATGTTACCCTATGGCAAAAAACTAACCCTGTGCCCCTTCTTAAGAGCAAGAAGGCAGTGAAGAGTCAGGATCTAGGACACAGTATGTTCTATGCTCAGATGGTGTAGAGCTGCTCTTACTGCCCTTTGGTCTAAGAAAGGGGGAAATAATCATTTAGGGAGAAGATACCTTTTGGGTTTGTAAACATCAAGAAAGAGTTCTGCTCTTAAACCATCTTCATTTGATACAGAGAAGAAAGCACACGTAGCTGCATAAGCCCTGTGGGCCTGGGGCCCCACACAGGCCCAGAGCAGGGGAAGACTCTTGATGAAGGTTTCTAATTAAATTTGGCACTGAATGTGATGTTATGTTTAGGAGTGCTGTGGGGCTCAACTCGGGAGTTGTGCAGTGCTGAGGCCCTGGTGTATGTGTAGATTTGGTTCGTTCTTTTCAAAACAGAGGCCACCCACCTTTGCCTCTGTGCCCACTTCTGCCCCAGGGATCAGGTCTTACTCCTCAGAAGATGGCCTTGCATCTGATCAGGGACAGATGAGTGTCAGCAAGAGAGCCTGGCAAAGTAATTTGGCTCTGTCGTCTTTATTGGATATTGATTGGATTTCTATGAAATTTCTAAGAGCCACTGAAGGATTTCTCAGTGTTTTTGTACTTTGGTATAAAGAAAACCAGGGTCTCTAGCAGGAATCATTTTGGAGGTGAGTCAGTTGACCTCAGTTCACTCAGACAAACAGGAGCACCTCAGCAATCCTCTGAAATGGGCTGGTGGAGTAGAGCACCCCAGGGGGCCCAGAAGCCACCCACTGGTTAGTTCAGCTGATTTTCCAGGTGCAAGTGGAACATATCTACCATCTCTTCTGATTTCTATTTGCCTGAGTATGCTGATTCCAGCTCAGCATGTAGCCTATCTCTGCTGGTGTGCTGAGTCTCTGTCCAGGAGGATGTGTATTTTTTTGGCTGAATGAATTATCTTCTCATCTCTTGACATTTACAGTAATTACCACCAAGTATGGTGCTCTCAGTGACCGTGATTATCAGTTACCAACACAGAATGAGACAGGGAGGGAGGGAAGGCAGCTGGGTGTTTTTTCACAGTATCTTAGCCAGCAATTTAGCAAATTAATGGAAATTAGATCTTGGATTGTTTTTCTTTCTAGGTGTTCTATTTGAGAGACTATCAAACCTTGTCTACCAAGTGGCCTTATGGGGTCTGATAACCAGCGTAGGTAGCATATCAGGGGCAAATTGACTTAGAATCCATACGCTTAGTATAGATTCTACTTTAAGGCCTGTCTGTCCCTTTGGAGCAGAGAGACAGCAGGGATTCTCACACTGAGAAGTCTTGCTATGAGCTTTTACACAGAGGAGTATGAAGTCAAGGGCCCAGATTAAATGTGCAGATTACTGTGGTGATTTTAGGTCTAAATGTCCTATTTAGATCAACTAGAGTGGATGGTGCACCTCTGTGGGGCTTCTGTGGTGAAGGAGCCTTCATCGTTCACCCTTGGTGAGGTAAGTGTTTGGTGCCCTGTCAGAGGGGGAGGACACAATATTTTGTCCTGTGACTGAGCAAGGCAGTACCCATCAGTCCCTATGAACCCCCTCAGTGTATCCTCAGAAGCCTCTCTTCACCCCAAGCCTTCTCTGACCACGTACCTGTGCCAGAAGACTCCATTTGTAAGGGCTGAGTAAGGACTTGAGAGCTACAAGCATTAATACACTGAGGGAAGGCTCTTTCCCTCTAATCCTTCCTTTTTGTTGTGTGCCCTTCCCCCTCCTTCCTGTGGTTGCCCCCAGAGCAGTTTGCTTCAGCAAACCTTTGAGAAATAGTAAAACGACTATTCTAAAAGTCCTGCTCTAATACCCTCAATGCTGTTTCCTTCCTGGGGATTCAGGGTACTCACCCAATTGTGGTCGTGCAGCCGGACGCCTGGACAGAGGACAGTGGCTTCCATGGTAAGTCTTGCTGTAAGCCTTCATCCAGAGAAGTGGAGGTAGAGGGCCCAGGTTAGGTGTGCAGATTACTGTGCTGATTTTAGGTTTAAATGTCCTGTTTAGATCAAACAGAGGGGATGGTGCACCTGTGGGGCTTCAGTAGGCCACAAGCATGTGCCTGTGTCGTGTGAGGTTGTGTGGGATGAGTTTGATGTTTGTTTGTTTTGCATTTTAAAACTAATGAATGAACTGTTTCCATTGTGGGTGGGGGTTAAATATGAATGTTCATCACATAAAGTGTAAATGAGCACAAACACGTAAAATAATCCCAGTGATCCCACTACCTGAAGATGATCACCATAAAAGTCTTCCAGGCACGTGTGTGTATATATGTACACATATGTATTTTACACAAATGTGAGCATGCTCATGATACTGTTTTGTTTTTTCACTTAAGATATTGCAAACATTTTTCCATATCATTAAATTGCAGTGCTGTTTTGCTCTCTCTGGTGACTTTTCCTTTAACAGATTAGAGCTCATGTTAATCAAGTTGCCAGAGGCTGTACACTTTCACCAGCATTCACTCCTCAGGCCCCTGAGTAAGGTGCTATGTCCTAAAGCATTGCTTAAGATCAACAATTTTGCCCTTACCTGAGTAACCCTAAAAACTCATATAACCAGGACTCAAGTAGATTGATTAGAATCTGGTCTGGGGGCAGGGCCGGCCCCGTGGCCGAGCAGTTAAGTGCGCGTGCTTTTCCACTTCGTGGGCCCGGAGTTTGCAGGTTTGGATTCTGGGCGCGCATGGACGCACCGCTTGTCAAGCCATGCTGTGGCGGCGTCCCATATAAAGTAGAGGAAGATGGGCACGAATGTTAGCCCAGGGCCAATCTTCCTCAGCAAAAAGAGGAGGATTGGCATCGGATGTTAGCTCAGGGTTAATCTTCCTCACAAAAAAAAGAACTGGCCGACCAGTGGCGTAGTGGTTAAGTGCGCGCACTCCGCTTCGGCGGCCTGGGGCTCGCAGGTTCGGATCCCGGGCACGGACCTATGCATTGCTCATCAAGCCGTGCTGTGGTGGCATCCCATATACAAAATAGAGGAAGATGGGCACAGATGTTAGCTCAGGACTAATCTTCCTCAGCAAAAACAGGAGGATTGGCAATGGATGTTAGCTCAGGGCTAATCTTCCTTGCCAAAATAAATAAATAAATAAATAATAAAAATTTCAAAAAAAGAAGAGTCTGGTCTGGGGAAATGCGAATTGACACTAATTTCTGTTTGTGTTCCCTGTCCCCAGTGATTGGGCAGATGTGTGAGGCACCTGTGGTGACCCGAGAGTGGGTATTGGACAGCGTAGCCCTCTACCAGTGCCAGGAGCTGGACACCTACCTCATACCCCAGATCTCCTAGAGCTGCTGCTGATTCCAGTGAGCAATGTGTCAAGCGCCTGTCTCCTCAAGACCCCAAGAATGAGCTTAAGAAATGGCCTTTTTCTAGGCCCTGGGAGCTCCTCTTCAGTCCTTCCACAGTCCGGGTTACTAAATATTTTATGTGCATCAGCCTGAAAAGAACTTCTGGCTATGCAAGGGTCCTTTAAAGATTTTCTGCTTCAAGTCTCCCTTTGAAATCGGCCATGAGCACAAAATTGTGGTAATTTTTCACCTGAAAAGAATTTAACACCATTTAAACTCCACAAACTGAGCAAGATGCTGATTCATTATTTATCAGCCCTGTTCCTTGTACTGGGGCTATTGGCTTAGAGCTGGAAGCTCCGAGTGGCTAGTCTCAGGAGAATAGCTGGTTTCCCTAAGTTGATTTCTCTAAAACCCTGTGTTCATAAAGAGTCAGTATTTGGGGATCTGTGACGTGGCTTAAAATCAAAACAGTCCTTGGGCGGTGCTCAAATGCTGGAGTGAAGCCTGGGGGAGGGAATTCAGAGGCAGATAATGGATATAATTATGAAACTTGAGGGTTCATTAGAGGATAGGGGAGTCGTGCTGACTGACCCTGATCTCCAAAAGTCTGGGCTATAGTTGCTGGATTTCTAAAGAATTTTTTAGCACTAATGTGTTCTGAAACAGCAGAATCTTTTCAATACCTGATGTCCAAAGAGAGTCTTCTAATTCCCCATTAGTGATAAATAAAATGTTTATTGTTGTAGCTCTAATATGTAACCCATTCCTCTTGAAATATAAGATCTCTGATATGAATATTGCATGTCTGCAAAATGACGGATCCCACCAGGAACGGAGCTGTTGCTTTCCTTGAGGTAATTTTTTCCCCTTGCTCCCTATTGCTGAACTGTATAGTTTCATAAATAATTTTGTTTGCTGAAGGATGAGAAAGTGTTTTTTATAAACTTATTATCCAGGACTGTTTATAGCTGTTGGAAGGACTAGGTCTTCCTTAGCCCCCCATGTGTGAGGGCAGTGCAGACATGATTGTACAAAATACATTTTGTAAATGTTGTGATGTTCACCTGCAAATAAACTCGGTAGCAAACATTTCTGCCAAGTATGACTGTTCTTGAGGCTCAGACTTTCTCAGAGCCTTTCACTGTACTTTAGTCTCCTCATCTGTAAAATGGGGGTAATAACAGTACCTACCTCCTAGGGTTATTGAGGGGACTTTAGTACCTGTTGTATTCATTTTCTATTGCTGCCATAACAAACTGTCACAAATTTCATGGCTTAAGACAACACACATTTATCTCACAGTTCCGTAGGTTAGAAGTCCAAGTTGGCTCAACTGATTTCTTTGTTTCCGGTTTCACAACGCCAAAATCAAGGTGTCAGCAGGGCTGTGTTCCTTTCTAGAGGCTCTGGGGATGAATCACTTCCAAGTTCATTTCACGTTGTTGGCCAAATTGTTCTTTGGAGTTGTAGGACTAAGATCCCTATTTCCTTGCTGGCTGTCAGCCAAGAGGTCATTCTTAGCTTCTAGAGGCCGCATACGTTCCTTGGCTCATGACCCCCTACCTCCTTCTTCAAAGCCAGGAAAGGCTGGTCAAATCTTTCTCACGTTTCAGGCCGGCCCTGTGGCGTAGCAGTTAAGTGCTCGCCCTCCACTGTGGTGGCCCAGGGTTGGGATCCTGGGCGCGCACCGACACACCACTTGTCAAACCATGCTGTGGCAGGGTCCCGTATAAAGTGGAGGAAGATGGGCACGGATGTTAGCCCAGGGCCAGTCTTCTTCAGCAAAAAGAGGAGGATTGGCGACAGATGTTAGCTCAGGGCTGATCTTCCTCACAAAAGAAAAAAAAAGTCTTTCTCACATTTAGAATCTCTCTGACTTCCCCTTCTGCCTCATTTCTCTGACTGCTGCATCTGTCTAACTCCTGCCAGAGAAATTTCTGTTTTTAAGGGCTCAAGTTGGGGCCGGCCCCATGGCGGAGCAGTTAAGTGCGCGTGCTCTGCTGCTGGTGGCCCGGGTTCAGATCCTGGGCACACACAGAGGCACTGCTTGTCAAGCCATGCTGTGGCGGCATCCCATATAAAGTAGAGGAAGATGGGCACGGATGTTAGCCCAGGGCCAGTCTTCCTCAGCAAAAAGAGGAGGATTGGCATGGATATTAGCTCAGGGCTGATCTTCCTCACCAAAAAAAAAAAAAAAACGGCTCAAGTGATGAGATGTGCTCACTAGATAATCCAGGGTAATCTCCCTATCCTAAGGTCCATAGCCTTAATTACCCCTGTAGAGTCCCTTCACAGCAGTACCTAGATTAGTGTTTAATTGAACAACCAGGGGACAGAAATCCAGGGAAGACATCTTTAGAATTCTGACAGCCACTCCTATTTAACATGCTTAATCCACAGATAATGGTCTGTATCATCATTTCTTGGTCTTCACACTGTTCAGAGATTAGAATCCTCTTTGAGGCAAAGAGAATGAAATCCTCACACAATTCAGTACTGCCATATTTGTAAGGAGGGTGGGTGGGTGAGGGAAGAGTAGAGAAAATGGAACTAATTGCCATTATTACATTTTTATCTTATTTAGTCTTCATCACAGCTGTATGAAGTGGGTATTTGTCACCTCATTTGAAGAATAGGAACTGAAAATAGAAGATTTTGCTCAGAGTTTGCACAGCTAGTAAATGACAACCCAGAAGTCTGAACCTTGCCCTTTCCATCCCATCATTCAGCTTTCCACCTGTATCAGTCACTGGCCCCAGGTCAGAAGGCACCAGTTCAAGCATCAAGGGAATTCAGGAGAGGAGTGGGTTGTGAGGGAAACTAGCACTCTCTATCTTCTTTTATGGGAAAGCAGCCCTAGGCCAAAGACTTACAGGATTAGATCATGGTACTCCTGTTTCCACTCCCATCCGGCCTCCCAGCTTATGATGGCTTATCTTTCAGTTGTCAGAGCCTTCCAGTTCAGCCTCTGCCTACAGCATGACCTCTCTAGGGTTCATGCCACTCCCTGTCTACCTGCCAGGGAGTCAGTGGGTCTCAGTGTGAGCAGTAAAGGCAGGCAGGAAGCAAGCAGAAGCACTACTAGCCCATTCTTGAGTCCCACAGTGTCTCATGTCCAGTGACAAGCTCTGCCTTACTGGAACCTGGGGGTGAGCCAGGCCTCAGCCTGTTGCCCCATCACTGATGGGTTAATAGAAAAAGCAACATCCATCTAGTACAGCCTGCCTTCCCAGTAATCCTGGGTGAAAGCAGAGATGACTGAAACACATGACAAAGTTGTCTTTAATTGTCTTTCAAGTTCTCCCAACAAATGTCCACCCCATCTGTTTTTCAGGCTCTGCATAGCCTTTCCTGGAAGTCAATTTCTGGCCCTGGCCTCATGATCTTTGGCCGGGTTTAAGAGTCTTATCTGATGATGGAGTAAATCTACTTGTGCCTTTGACCTCTGTCTCTAAAATGTCCTCCCACTTTTACATCCCACAATCTTTAGCCCTTTCTGGGCACAGCAGCATTTTGGGAACTAGTTCCTGTACTGCCTTTATCTCATTTCACGAAGTGAACTTCTGCAAAGGAACTGGAAAGGAAGGAGAAGAGGAGGGATTATTATGCAGGCGCAGGGAGGGGGCCTAGAGAAGAACTCAGTAGAATATCTCCTTCCTAAAAAATGCAACCAGAATCATCAACAAAGTATCTGCTCAAAAACATGCAGGAGGAAAAGAAAGGAATCAGTGTTAGGGTGGTTGGAGCGGAAGGAGCCAAGCTGCCCAGAGTGTATCCTGTGAAGGCTGCAAGGAGCAGATAAGGGCAGCCCCAGAGGCAGGCAGCACCAAGAGAAGGGCAGGGTGAGGGGGAACTGCAGATCTACCCACAGAAACCCGAGAGAATGGGGCTTACTAGCAGGCATTGGGGGAGCTTGCTTATCAAAAACTGCAAAATGGCTGAGGCCCATTTACCGCACTTCAGTGATGCTTAGCTCTCTCAAACAGCCTGTAAATCTGCCTATAACAAGGAGAAAATTAAAGAAATGAATCTGGGCAAATAGAAAACTAAGGAGAACTGGAGATAGCCAGCTCCTATGGAGAGCAGGGATTGCGGAGGTGCAGAGGGAGCTGATCCTGAAGTGAGTCTGAATGATCAGGAAAATCTAAGTAATGGTTTGAGGGGATGTAGAACTGGAGAGACGCAGCCCACATGGAGGCAGGGAAACAAGAACTTTGGAGACCTAGTGTCAGGGACCCGGAATGATGAGGCAGGTTAACATGCAGCTTAGTGCAGTGATTCCCAAACCATGGTCCCCTGATGGGGAATGGGGGGGAGGGGTGACAACACCATCTAGGAACTTGTTAGATATGCAGATTCGGGGGCCTCACACTAGACCTACTGAATCAGAAACGGGGTGGGGTCCAGCAATCTGTAATTCTGAAGCAAGCTCAAGTTTGAGAACCACTGGCTTAGTGTAAAGGAACTGCTAATTTGTATAAAATGTTACCTATGGTCTATTCTTTTGTCTCCAGGAGAAGTGAATCTTGGGCCTGTTAAGGAAAACGAAGGTTTGTGGGCTGGTTAGTGATTCTTACCTATAAGGTTGCAGGAGCTGGCTTCAGTTGACTCCAAGATGGCTCTTTAAACAAATACAAAGCAAAGGACAAAGATTAAATTATATTAGCAGCCTAGGAGCAGAAGGGCCATACTGCTTAAAAAGACAGCTAGAGGTTTAGGAGGTTTTATTAATATTTAAATTGCAGTGAAGCCACAGCTGCAGCCTTTGACTCCAGCATAGAGATATGCAAATGTGGCTTTCTAAAGAAAGGCAATTCCAGCCAGCCCTCAAGGTAACAAGAACAAATAAAACAAATGATTTTGTAATTTATCTTTATGGACTGATGGAGAGCAAGGCAGACAACCTACCCAGTGTGAGTCTGCCACCAGCAGGCTCTCTGAGGGGAGGAGAGAAGGCTGGCCTAGAGGGAGAAAGGTAAACCCGTACACTGGTGACAGGAAAGGAGGACAAAAAAGGAGGCAGATGGGAGAAGATAACTAAATTAAAAAGGAAGGAAAATGGAAACCCAGCCCTGGGTTCCGAGGACCATCTGATCTTACCAGCTGTCAAGAGTAATGACAATAATAATCATTAATGACTATCTTTGCCACACTCCTACTAAGTGCTACGCACTATTCCCAACATACAAATGTGGAGGGGCCGGCCCCATGGCTTAGTGGTTAAGTGCGCACGCTCCGCTACTAGCCACCCGGGTTCAGAACCCCGGGCGCGTCGACCGCTTGTCCGGCCATGCTGAGGCCACGTCCCACATACAGCAACTAGAAGGATGTGCAACTATGACATACAACTATCTACTGGGGCTTTGGGGAAAAAAAAGGAGGAGGATTAGCAATAGATGTTAGCTCAGAGCCGGTCTTCCTCAGCAAAAAGAGGAGGATTAGCATGGATGTTAGCTCAGGGCTGATCTTCCTCACAAAAAAAAAAAAAAAAAGGTTAAAAAAAAAAATGTGGAAAATGACGCTTTAAGGCTTTAAGAGGTCAAGCTACTTGCCCAAGGTCACACAACAAAAGGAGGTAGCAAAGCCTTGATTCAAAGACTTGTATGAGGCTAAATTGTGTTGGGAACCAGTCCTAGGAGGCTAAGGATTGAGGGGAGACTACGTACCCAGTTCTGTGGTAGCCTGTGTGTGTGCCCCAGAGTTGTGGAAGGGAGAGAGAAAAGATCCATTTCTGGCCTTCAAATTGCTTACTATTCAACGGGTGAGGCAAGAAAGCCACAGAAAATCCTTGCAGAATTGTGCCTTCTGGTTCAGAAGCCATTTGGGGGCTGTGTGGTGCGGTCAGGCTCTGCCTGCTGTGGGGAGGACCTCTGGGTGAAGTATCTCAAGCTGGCCCTTGGAGCTTGGGTAGGATTTGACCGGGTGAAAAGGAAGCCAGGAGATTCCAGAAGGCCCAAGCGAGAACTCCCAGCTGCCAGAATTGGGGGTAGGAGCACCTGATCCAGAAAGAGGAGAAGAGATGGGAGAGTCTGCTAGGGCTACATTTCTCTGACTGACCCCCTACCGAGTCTCCCCAGACCTTCCATCCCAAGCCCAAACTCAACCTCTCCAATGCCTCATTTGCTGCTCCCTTTTAGGCACCCAGGCCACCAAAGTGGGGACCCACAGATTTTGCTCACACCATGTTGTACTGAGCAAGTCCTGCTCTGCCATCTCTGCAGGCCCAAATCCTGCGCACCCACCTCCTCCACAGAGCCTTCCTCAGGTCTTCCAGGCCAGAATCTCTCCCCACCAAAATTTTTGCTTCTTTCATGACACTTTCTTCCTTCAATAAGTTATTTGACTAGAAGGTCCTTATGGGCAGGATTAGTATCATTTTCTTATTGTTATAACCCAGCTGTGTGCCAGGCAGATACCTTGTCAAGGCACCCAATGAGTATTTGCTAAACGAATGAGTTAAGGGATGAATGAATGGACTCACTGAGTGAAGGGCGCATCCAACTGCTGGCCCCACCCTCAGGAACTTTGGTCCTTGGAAAACCAGTCACAATCTGCCACTGGGAGCTAATTCCCTTCAGTCCCATTCATTTTTCTAGGACCCTGACTTACTCCAAAAACAATATAAGAGATATAAATGTCCAAGAATCACTTCCTTTTCTAAGCCCACACCTATAGATTCCCTCCTCAATCCTCTTTTGCCTATTGTGAAGCCTACCCCTTTGTGATTAATCAGACCTACACCCACCCAGACAGAGAACATCAGTTTTCTCTATCCATTTGTCCTCCAGCAAGGCCTCCTCCAGGCTGGATACTCAAGACAGATAACCTGCTGCCGCCATCACTGGAGAAATAATTATGATGTTTATGATCATCTCTTTGCAAGTTCAAAGCACTGGCACAACCATCTCTTCTCGCCCCTCACTTGTTCCCTGGGGGATAGCTGGGGTAAAGATTGTTATCCCCACTTGATAGGTGATACAACTGAGGTCCAGGACCTTGTCAAAGGTTACCCAGTGAATTGGTGGCAGACCTGGACGTCACTAGCCCAGGAGTCCCTTTTCATTAGGCCACAGATGGAAATGCCCTCATTACATCGTCCGGGCTGTGTTTTGTCTGCGAGAGAGGGAGTGTAGACTCCAGCTGAGTGGGAGTAGGGACCAGGGGAAATAAAAGAAAGTTTGTGACCCTGTAAAGTTTTTCTCTGCAGTGCTGCAGCAGTTGGCACTAGTTCATTCCAGAAGAGTTTTTTTTAAAGCATTACCACATGTCCTAGATTACGGAAGGGAAAAAAAGGTGAATCTAAAGGTAACAGAGACACACAGGTACACAGATGTTTGCCATCTTCTCTTAAAAATGACATAAAACCAAATGGTAGTGTATATTAGCAAGAGAAACTCAAATTACAACTTATGTGGGTCTTCCCAGCTGTTAGGCTATAAGACTCCGCAATCAACTAGTGCCGAGTCAGTAGAAAATCTTCCCTTGGTGAAGCCTGTCCCTGGGGCCTGGTGAGGGGAGGTCTCTCCTGGAGGCAAAGAGCTATATCAGGGCCCTCCACAGCTGCCAAGGTAAGAAGCCTCCTGGTGGGATCGTCCCCAAGCCCACAGAAGCTCTGAAAGCCTTGGAAACCAAGGTCTTTCCTGGAGCCACCTCTGGTTTCTAACCAAATGCCAAAGAAATTAAGGGAAAAAAAATCTCCTCAGAAATTCAAGAGGCCATTTCCTAAAGATATATGGCCCCAGGGCTGTGCTAGGGAAGGCAGTGACGATCTCTCCCTTCCCACCAAAGCCCAGACCTTCCCCCTGGCTCCCTCCTTCACCCCAAGCCAGCTCTGGGCATTTCTCAGCCTTCAGCCCAACACCGGCCTCCATTATTCCTCAACTCGGCAGAGGCCTCAGCAGCTTTCCTGTGCCACTGGAGGCTGTGGGTGTGGAGATGGGTAGAGGGGCATAACACCTGAGCCCACAGAGGTGGCGATTGCTATATGAATTTCATCTCAATTAAAAACAAAAATTGAGCTGCCCTGCGAGCTCTTTGGGCTGAGGAGAGAAGCTGGGCCTCTCAAGGTTGTGAGGGTTGAGGCTCCTTGCAGGGAGTGGCAATGAACGACAATGAGAAGGCCAGTCTGGGCCTCCCCCTCCTCCTCCAGGACCAGATGGGAACTGGGGCTAGGGAGAAAGGCCCAACTGGGGCAGCGCCGGGGTCTTGGCAAAAGAGAGGCGCTCAGTGAAAGCGAGGAGGCTGCAGCCGCCACTCATTTGCATCATAAGTGATTGGTTTTCCCTGCTCGTCCCTCATTAGGACACAATGGACAGTTGTTTGCTGGTGCAGCAGATCCCTTTACCAAGGGAGAGAGGAGACAGAGTAAGAGTGACTGATGGGCCGTAGTGTGTGTGTGGGGAGGGGGGCAGCCTTGCTAGCTCAGGCCACTGGGACTCCTCACACAATGAGAAGGGACCTTAGAGAGCAAACCAATCCCCTCATTTCACAGATGAGGAGACTGAGATGCTAAGAGGGGATACTTGCTAAGGTCAAACAGTGAGTTCATGGCAGAACTGGGGCTTTTAGAACCTACAGTCTAGATTCTAGACTCATGCCAGGGCTCACTCCACCTGCCTGTAATACCGCCTCCATTCCTGGCTTGTGGTTCTAGATCTCTATGGTCTCTTTCCTCCTACTCCAGGCCTTGGTTTCCACCAGTTCTCTCTCCTGTTTCTGTCTAATCTCCTCTCTGTTCCTGCCCCTCGCTGTATCTTCTCCTCCCGGTTTACAGGCAGCTCGGATAATTACTAAACTTCTAATTAGCCACTGCCCTAACAAGGGTGAGTCTGGCAGGAGAGGCAGCAATTTTGAAACTGTCTTGGTGGGTTTTGGGGATAGGTGGGGAGAGAACAAATATGTGTTGTGGCCTATTATAAACCAGGCACTAAGACAGACACATGACACACTTTATCTCATTTCATCCTTTCAATTTTGCAAGGTAGGTGTACTTAGAGACAAGGAGAGTGAGAGGCTCAGAGAGGTTGGATAACTTTTGTGTGTGTGTGTGTGAGGAAGATCAGCCCTGAGCTAACATCCGTGCTAATCTTCCTCTTTTTGCTGAGGAAGACCGGCTCTGAGCTAACATCTATTGCCAATCCTCCTCCTTTTTTTTTCCCCAAAGCCCCAGTAGATAGTTGTGTGTCATAGTTGCATATCCTTCTAGTTGCTGTATGTGGGACGTGGCCTCAGCATGGCTGGAGAAGCGGTGCGTTGGTGTGCGCCCGGGATCCGAACCCGGGCCGCCAGTAGCGGAGCGCGCGCTCTTAACCGCTAAGCCACGGGGCCGGCCCGAGGTTGGGTAACTTGCACAAGAGCACCCAGCAGGCATATGGTAGCTGTCTGACTCCAAAATCTCAGTTTTTCCACCTCACATCCTGGCTCAGGGGCTAAAGCAGGGTAAGGGGCCTGCTGATTCCAGGCTCATGGGAGGCACAACTTCACTGAAGGAAGCCACTGCTTTGTTGCTCCCTCCTAGGCAGGGCCTGCTTCCCGCCACAAGCCTCTCTACCCTTTGGCTCCCACCTTCCTCTGGGCCCCTACTGCATAGTGGTGAAATCTCACAAATGCAAGATTTGCCCCTAGGGGGCTGGGGAAACTGATGAAGACAGAGAAACCTGACAAACCCAGACTCAGACTATGGAGGTCTCCCTCCTGCTGACACCTCCTCCCAGTTCCCTTTCTGCCCTTCCCTTTGTGGATCAAGCTTGCCAGCATCTGCGTCTGTCTCATTGTGCTCTGGAGGAAGGGGAGAGTCGGGGGTGGGTGGGTGTCTGTGTGCATGAACATAAGGCCTCCGGGTTCATTTTGACACTGAATGAAAAACTCACCAATTATTCGTCCAATCTCATTAATATGCAGACAGACATCTGTTATTTAGGAGTCAACAGCAGAGGCATTTTCTTGGGGAGGAGGGGCACTTATGTATGTGTCTCTCTTGTCTCTCTGGCTGTGGGAGGGTAGCTGCTTGGGAATCACCCCACCAGCCTGGACCTGGAGTCTCCCCTCTCTTTGACCCTCACCCCCAGCCTTAAGGAGAGGGAGTAGGGGATTGACTAGAGGTGGAGAGAGACCTGGGAACCCAGCTGGAAGTAGGAAGGCAGGAGAAGGGCTGCACGGTGTAGAAGAAACTCCTTTGTGAACCTCAGGGATGTGACCCCTTCCCCCCACTTTCCTCAGCCTGCAGGACCCGTCTGAGTATATCTGGGGTGGGCTCACTACTGCAATATGGGGTCCTCACCCAGAGACTTAAGAAAAGGTAATGGAGGGAGTTCAGAAAAATGGGGACCAAAGGACCTCAGCCTTTGGAGGAGTCACTAAAGCTCTCTCTCTAGCCCGCAGGATAGGTGTGGGAATGAGACACAGCGACCTCCCCCTTGTCTTTTGGCCTTCCTCCAGCCTTTGAATCCCCAGCACAAGAAGCCCCCTCCAAGAAGCCTTTCCTGATTCCCTCAGGCCCAGCTCAGAAGCACTCAAGCCCAGATGTCTATGTTGTACATCAGCTCAGGCTCCTTTAAAGGGTCAAACAGCTTTTCTACATCCTTTCTCCTCTCTGGATCTTGTTCAACAACACAAGGTAGATGTGATAAGCTCCCTTTTCCAAAATGAGGTTCAGAGGGGCGCAGGGCCTCGCCAAAGGCTCCCCAGGGGGGAAACGGCAGAGCTAGGACCCAGGCCCTCGGACCTCTGCCTCCAAATCTCAAGCTCTTTTTATGACTCTCTCCTGGGAAGGCTGGAGTCACAGGGGATGACCCTCTGTCAGCAGAAGCATTTCAGAGATTAGACCAAGTCCCTGCCCCATCCCTTCCCTCTCCCTCTTCCCTCCTGGGCGGGCTGATTGCAGAGGTTAAGAAACACTGGCAGCATCGCAGCATGATTAGTTGTTTATTTCATTAAATGATTAACGAGGCTACATTGTTTCCCAAACGGGTGTCTAATTTGTGGGGGAAACAGCTGCAGAAGAGGAAGCTGTGTCTGACTCCTGCATCTGTGGTGGCGGTGGGGGTAAGGTTCCCTCCCTCCAGCCCACAGGGGCTTTTCAGGATCTAGGAACATCCCCATTCTCTCCTCCCACTTACTGGGCTCCTCAGCCCAGGGGCACAGCCCTCTCCCAGAAAATAAAATGTCTGGCAACACAGACCTGCAGAGGCGACCAAAATCTGTTCCCAGTGGTCCTGGAAATAGATTCAACTTTGGGGGTTCCTCCAGCTGATTTATCTTCCTAATTATGTTTGCTTTAGGCAGATATTGAAATGCTTTTGCATTCCCTGAGCACAGCAGGAGAGGGAGGTTTGGAGAAGAGAGGGGGCACAAACACTGCACTTTGGCAGCTACAGGCTTGAGCCTGCTTTCTACCAAAGTCCAAAGTGGAGAAGAGAAGCCACAGGACCAAAAATCCCAAATCAATGGTATGGCAGGTCCCTGTGGGGGAAGGGTCAGTCCTCTGGGACCAGACAGAGCCACCTAGCTGGGCCCCAGCCTTCTCTAGTACCCTCAATCTAGGACTCAGTGTCCTTGAGGAGGGTCTCAGAGGCCCCTAACCAGGTCTCGGTTTGAGAGGGTGGGGTGCCCAGTGCTCTTGAAGCTGTCCCAGAATCCTTGAGGAGACTGGCTGAGATGGACCAGGAGAGGGTCCTGCAGGAGTGAGAGGGAAAGGGGTGTCTGATGAGCCAGCAGTGTGTGGGATTTCCTTTTCTCTCAAGACTGGGCCCTGGCATAGGGAAAGGAGAGGCTATTTTAAATGACACATCTCAGAGCTGAATCCCCCAACCCCCATCACTTCATGCAGATAACCGTCTATCTGAAAACCAAATCTGGTCACTTCATTCTCTGCTTGAAATCCCTGGTGCCTCCTTACATCCTTAAAATGAAGTCCTGGTTCCTTTGTGGGCCCTGCAGTGGCCCTGATGTACCTTCCCAGCCTTCTCTTCTGCCCTCCCCTCCATGGCAGCCCCAACCCAACTGTGCCATACGCTTGCTTTCTCATCTCCACTTGTTTCCACATGCTGCACCCTCTACCCAGGGTGCCTTTCCTACCCCTTCCCTGCCTGGCAAATTCCTCTTCAACCCTCAGGACCTAGCTGAGACGACTGGTTCCCATAGCCAAGGCATGGCCACACCTGGGGTACCTCTCTTCCCCACTGGCTAGCCTCCAGAGCATGGAGACTGGTCCTTTCAGAATCCCAAGCCAGTGTCTGGCACACAGTTGGTGCTCAGTACATATTTGCTGAATGAATGAGGGAGGGACAGGCTGTGAATTAGGGGGATCCCAGCAGATGGGAGGGTAATAAGGTCTGTGTTCTCTCCCAGAGTGTGTCTGGAAGAACTGGCTGGGGCTGGGGGAGGGGAGGGCCAGGGATAGTTCCTGGGGGAGAATGTCACCGAAAAGAGGCCAGTGGGACCAGAGCCAGGGAGGGAATACAGGACAATGTGAAACGAGACTCTGGAGAAAACAGACCAGCACTGTCTTTCCTGACAACAAGGGCTCCAGCCGGCCCCTCCATCGGCTTTCCTTCTCCAGGGAGTTGGGTGTCGGGGTGTGACCCTAAACTCACTGCTGATGCTCCCTCCAAAATCATCAAGGAGCTCAGGATGGAAAGAGGGTAAGATCCCCTGCCCCTACCTCTGAGGAGACCCCAGAATCAAACTACTGTCCTGCTGGGAAACTTCACCCTGCACATGGTTTACTTCTGTGATGTGGAGGCTTCTGATGCCCTTTCTAGCCCCACAATTCCCAAGGCACCATCAGATTCCAAGCTAGGGGTGGAGATGGTGAGCAAGGGGCCTGGACCACTTCAGCAGGACCCCTCCCACACTAGCAGGGGGCCCCAGCTGGGCTGAGTAATGAATTGCACATCAGTCCACTTTAAAACCCCCTAATGGCCTTAGGATTGTCTGGCTCATTAACGGAGATGAATATTCCCAAGATATCTCACTCCCCCACCTTGGCTCCTAAAAGGACACTGCTGCTCCAGCCCACAGCTTTTTCCTCTGCTCCATCTGTAGGCATAGACAGGAAAGTCCTTCCTGAAGTCTAACTTTCCTTCTGCTGCTAGAAATTGGTAGACTGGTTTTTTAGAAAGCAATAAAACTAAAGCCACAGTCATTTTCCATGGACACGGGCTTTATTTGGGGACTGTTGGGGGAAGGGAGGGAGGGAGCTAGGACCGGTGGGTAGATGGGGGCAGGGGCTTCTAAAGTTGCTTTTTAATTTAGTGCATGTTGCCTGGAGGTTAGAATGAGTGAGAACAGCTGTAGAAGTGAAAGGAGAGGAAAAGGGAAGGTCATAGAATGGATACTTTCCTTAGGGAAGGAAGCCAGGAGCAGGATATGGGGACTAGGGGTGGGGAGGGAAGGCACCATTCATATACTGAACCAAGGTCACTGCTTGATGCCAGCTTCCTCAACCCTCCTGCCCCATCCCAGCTCCAGACACCCACATGCCTGCCATGCCTGCCCACATGCCTGCCATGCCTGCCATGCTAGCTCCCTCAACTTCCTGTGGAGGGGAGGGTGACGAGGATGTGGGGAATGGTGGCACCCTTCTGCCTCCAGCTCCCCTGCCCAAAAGAATTGCTCACTCAGCGTGCCCTGAAGTCCCAGCCAGAGTCAGGAGGTCAGGAAGCCCGGGCACAGGCAGGGGACAGTTGTGCCCTTCACCACCCCTCCTCACTCACATTCTGCCCCATCCCGGCCCCTCACATGAGGTTGCAGCTCTTGGCTCGATCCTTGTGTATCTCGCCCTCGGTCCGGGTCCCATTCCCGTTCCCCTGGTCCGGCCGTCCCGCCAGCTGCGTGGATCGCTGCAGTCCCCGGCGTGAGTCAGTACGGCGCAGCTGCCTATGGCCACGGCCAAGGGAGGCCACTGTGGCCACATGGAAGACATCCCTGACGCTGCGCTCAGAAGACCGGGAGGAGCACTCCACGTAGGACACAGCCCCCACCTGCTTGGCCAGCACAGTGCCCTGGAAGGATGTAGTGCATGGAGGAAGTTGTGGGGCTTAGCCTCCGGCTCAGCAAGAAGTAGGGAGGCTGAGGGTTGGGAGGTGTCAAGGGATCAGGTCAGAGGTCACAAGCCAGGGCAAGGGATGTGCCAAGTAGAGTGTTTCCAAATCAGAGATCCGGAGGGGCAGAGGTAAGAGGTCTAGGCTGGGACTAGGTCAAAGGTCAAGGGGCCCACCTGCTCATGTGTAACAGGGATAAGCCTCTGCTTGGACAGCTCCCTCAGTGTGGCCAGGTCAGTCCGCATGTCCAGTTTACAGCCAACCAGCACAACCTTGGCATTGGGGCAAAACTCCTGAGTCTCCCCTTGCCACTATTTGGGGAAAGAAAATAGAGTTATGGTGGGGTAGAAAGAGGCACAGGGTGAACTCTTGCTCCACATCAGGAGGACACCCTTCCTCACAGCATGCAGAACCATGCCCCCCTCTGGACTCTCCCATGTGAGCAAGGGGATGGGGATGGCGGGCTTGAGCTGAAAGCAGGATGGGGTGTGGGAGAAGGGGAGGGAGGAGAGGGCTGGGTTGGGGCTATAGGGTCGGGAGCCTTGCTTCTACCTCAGGGGCCATGAAGGGTCTGCCAGCCTGGAAATCTTCCCATTCCCACCTTCCTTCCCAAATTTGTTTCTGGGAACAGATCAATTCCCCCCTCCCCTCCTGCGCCTGGGAACCCTGGGAACCGGGGCTGCCTTAGCTGACTTGTGTCCATTCACCATGGCTTTTCTCATGGAAATAGGGGCCTTGAGAGGAGACCAAAGGGCTTTCCAGAGCTCCAGGGACAGCATTCCCATCCCCTCCAACTGGGGCTCCCACACCCAAGGAGATGGGGAAAGTGGATTAAGGAATCCCTTGAACACTTCTCCCTGCTCTCTTCCATCTCCCTCAGATGCAGTATCCAGCTCTGAGGACTGATTTCCAGGAAGTGGGGGTAGGGGGATGGGGAAGAATGAGAGCTTCACACACTCTCCAGCTGATGGTCATGCCCCAGTTGTCACTACCCTCTCCTGGCCCACACTGTGCCAAGACCATGGTTTCTGGTCCTCCTCAGTCTAGCTGTCCTGCTTCCCCGGGCTCCCACCTTCTTGAGGACACTGTCCAGCGTTTCTGGTCGGCTAATGTCGAAGCAGATGAGCACAGCATCTGAATCAGGATAGGCCAGAGGCCGGACGTTATCATAGTAAGAGGAACCTGAGAGAAACAGGAAGGGAGGGGACAGACGAGGGTCCTGAGTGGGTGGGAGGCCTGGAAGGGAATGGGAGACCTTAGCAATCCTGGTCAAGGGACGCTAGGAGCAGAGAATGGAAAAGAGCAGTTATTAATACTCATCAAGGAGTCTGTGTTTCTCCAAGGAGGAGAGCAGCCAAAGGGGAGGTTAAACAGCAGAAAACAGCTCTCCACTTCCCTAGAGGTTTATCTAAAAGTAATCAATCTTTTTGAGTCTTTGAGAAGCTCATGAAATCTTGACATTCCCACAAAATTTTGCATGTGCTCTCAGGGCTTTGACAGACATCTAAAGCCCTCCAGGGGAGCCAGTAAGAATAAAAACCCTCCTCCTTTTTTGGAGGAGGGGGAGGAGCAGGGGCTGACCGCTCTCACCCTCTTGAGACTTGATCTCAGATTTCTATAGTTCAGTCTAGAGAAGTAGTTGCCTGAGCCTCAAAGAAATTTCTAAATGTCTTTCCTAAATCCAGTCCTATCTCCTAAGAAACATGTTCCAAAATAAAAGCCATTCCTTCCCAACTTTCCCAGGTAGGTAGAATCCAGCTGAGAGAATGGGATACTGGGCTTTCTCCTTCAGGACACCGTTTCTATGTGGCTCACAAGCTCTACCTCAGTTTCCCTGGCTTTAAGCAGAAAATTGATTTTCCTTCCTCCTAGAATTGGATGGATGGGCTGAGCTGACCTGGAGCCTAAGAGTCTAGCCAAGGGAGGGGTTAGGGTGGAGGCCTTGGAAGTCAGGGTGACCCCGAGGGACTTGGCTACCTGAAGTGTCCCACATGTTGAGCTCAATGCGGCGCTTGTCGATCTCAAAGCTCGCGGTGTAGTTCTCAAACACGGTGGGGACATAACTCTGCAGACACGGATGGGTCAAGATGAGAGTCTCCAGTCTTCACCCCAGACAGATGCCCTCCTCATTCCCACGCCCCGTCCAACCCAGCCCCTGGACACAAGTTGGTCCGGTGTTGGGCAAAGGAGAGATACTGGGAGCGGCTGCCTTAGCGGAATCTCTGCTAGGCTCCCAGACCCGCTCCCGGTCCCTTCAGCCCCTAGTTCTTCCCCTCTCTGATGCCCTGGACCCCCGACATTCCCCTAGCGTCCCCTCCGGGATGATCTGGTTCCCCCAAACCCCATTCATCTCACCTGCTCCCCAACTCCTCCCACCCCAATCCTCTGCAGTCCCTCCAGAGACCCCAACGCCTCCCCCGGCCCTCCGAGACCCTCTCTCTCGTCTCTGGTTACCCTAGCACCCATTTCCGTCCGCCCCCGGGCCCCAGTCAGCCACCTCCGCGGCCTCAGCGCCCCCCTCCCAAGACGCGGGTCCCTCACCCCGGGGTAGGCGTCCTTGGCGAACACCTGCAGCAGCGCCGTCTTGCCGCACTCCGCGTCCCCCACCACCACGATCTTACAGCGGCCGCTCTGCCCCTCCATAGTCCCGGCTACGCGCCGGCCCCCTGCGCAGCCCCCCTCTGGGGCCCCGCTGCCGCCACCCCCACTGCTGCAGCTGCAGCCGCTCGGGCCACGGACACCGGCATCTCGCGGGCCCGCGCCAAGCCCCCGCCGGGGACCCGCGGCCCCCTCCTGCGCCCCGCCCTCAGCCTGGCGGCCGCGCCCCCGGCCCCGCCTCCTGCCCGCGCAGCCGGGGGGCGGGGCCCAGAAGAGCTGGGCGGGGCCCGGGGAAACCGAGGCCCAGGAGCAGGCCTTTAGCACGGCGGTGAGATCCTGCTGGTTTGAGGCTGGCCGAGCCGGGCTGATTTGACTGATTTGACTTCCTTGGGGATGGGGGCGGAGCGCAGTTCGGGTGAAGTTCTGAAGGGTAGGGTGGGAGCCGTACACGCGCGAGGCTCGGCCGTCTGCGTGCCCACGCGTGCACGCCGGTCTGCTAGTGCGGACACGCGCGTGGGCAGCCATCCACTTCCTGAACAGGAGGGGGCGCGAGATGGTGGGGAAAGGAGGGAGACTTTTTGGTTTGGTCTCCCTCCTCCACTCTCATGTCCGGGCAGGGAGTCTTGGGGATATGAGGGTATGGACTCCAACACACCCACCCGGACAATGGTGACATCATGGCTTTCCGTCCCCATGGCAACGGATGGCCTAGTCTGGGGCTGTGGTGACTTAACGGCGAGCCTGCACTAGCAGGAAAGCGTGGACTGAGTTTCTCTAGCCAAGCTCAGAGTCGAAAGTTTTGGAGGAGCTGCGTCCTCTGGTGGATTCTTCGGAGAGACAGAGATCGGGAGGAAGTAGAGGAAGATAGAACTGCCCAGAGTGACAGCCTTGCTGGAGCCAGAGACAAGCTCTAAAGTCATTTCAGGCTTGATCTGGAGTCTAACAATAATCGAACCACTGTTTTGTATTTGCATGGCATCTTTTACCTTTTTTTCCTGGCATCTTTTACCTTTTAAAAACGCTTCTTTAAATCGAGGACACTCGACTTAATTTTATGTTTACCCTGTAAAGATAACGAGAGCAAGCAACATTATCACCATTTTACAGAAGGGAAAATTGAGGCACAGAGCTTTAACAAAGTCAGATGGAAAGTTTTAAAGACTTGATCTCCCTGCTCCAAGTTTGCCACTACAAGACCACACGAAATGGGTCACATATGGGTAGAGTCAGAGCCTGAGAAACAACTTGGTAGGGTTTCGGCCCACAGGTGGCTGGCTCCCCAAATCTGATGTAAGCTCAGGTTTGGGGATCGTCCTTCAGACTGTCCCTTAACATATTTTTTAACTTGCATAAGGTTTATTATGAACAAATAAATAAATAAAATCGCAATCTGCATGAGCCCAAGAATGCCCTCGCGCGGGTCTGTCCCGAGACGTTCCTTGTCTCCTTTTCGCGCTCCCGTGGCACCCGCACGGTGGCCCTGGCCCTTTAAGTCCGCGCGTGAGGCCCCGCCTCCGGCCCGGCGCCCCGCCCCGCCCGCTAGGAGTCCGCAGCCGCCGCACGGCCTGACGCGCGCCCCGCCCTCCCCAGCTGTGCACCCTCGGTCCAGCTGTGCGCGCACGTCGGGAGTCCCAGCCATGTCCGCCGAGAGAGAGGTAGCCGAGGCGGCCACTGTGGTGGCAGCGGCCGAGGCAGGGGCCAGAGAAGACGCCTCTTCGCAGCCCTCGAATGCCGAGGCAGCCAGCGACGCCCAGCCGCCCGCGGCCTCCGAGGGGGTCGCCGCCGCGTCGCCGCCGCTGCGCTGCCTGGTGCTCACTGGCTTCGGCGGCTACGACAAGGTGAAGCTGCAGAGCCGACCGGCCGCGCCCCCGGCCCCCGGGCCCGGCCAGCTGACGCTGCGCGTCCGGGCCTGCGGGCTCAACTTCGCCGACCTGATGGCTCGGCAGGGGCTGTATGACCGGCTGCCGCCGCCGCCCGTCACTCCGGGCTTGGAGGGCGCGGGCGTCGTGATCGCCGTGGGCGAGGGAGTCACCGACCGCAAGGTGAGTGAGCGGGCCAGCGCAGGGCAGGACGGGGAAAGGCTGCGCAGGCCGCGGGGCAGCGGGGCACGAGTGGGCGGGCGCCGGGGGGTGTGGCAGAGCGGGGGAAATTGGCACGAACCCGGGTAGACGAGCATGGAAGGAAAAGAGCCTGTGTTCTGAGGCTCCTGGAGAACTGGATTTATATTTAGAGGTGGGGGGTGAAGATGGAGTTATCGCCCCCTCCCCAACCATTTTTAATTGTGGCCGCCGACCAGAAGCGGCGATGGTGGCGGTAGTGGGGGGAAACAATAAGGCGCCCATGCGCATGCGCACAATGACCTCCCCCGCCCCCCCCCCCCCCCCCGCCCCGTAAAACCACACCTGTACCCCTGTCCACCAAATACTCCCCGGGTAATTATGGTCTGTGACCCTGAGTGACAGTTAGTGCCTCTTTCCCCGAGGGAGCTTGAGCTGTATAGTCGGGGTTGGGCGGGGGCGCATGGCCGAGCCAGAGCCCTAGTCACATGCAGCCCCGTGGTCTGTGGGGGTGTGAGGCGCCGCTCCCAGAGCAGGGCCAAAGAGAAGAGGCACGCCCATCATGGAGGAGTGGGAGCCTGCCACCTCGCCACCAACACGACCACCACCGGCCATACACTGCCAGTCTGATCTTGCGGTGGAAGGGGGCGAGACCGGGTCTCTGAATCTTTGTCTTGGACTCTCTGTCTCCCGTGACTGCAGTATCTCCTCCTCCAATGACTCAGCCATCGGGCCACGACCCCGGGCTGCCCTTGGGAACCTTGGGAACGTTTAAGCGGAACCCGCCTCTGCCTTCCTTGCCGAAGACCCTCAGAAATCCTGGCGGTGTCCATTTGGACTAGGGTAGGGGGTGTGGCAGCGGGAGCAGGTTAGCCCATCTCTGCCGGTCTGTTTCTCCTTTTCGTTTATCGTTAATCTTGGCCACAACCCCGGACACCAGCGAGTTCCAAATGACCAACTTTTTGGGCGACCTGGGGTGAGGCCTTTGCACGTCGTTTAGGCGTTTCTTTTCAAATCAGGCCCCGTTAGATGCAGCCTTCGTCTTTCGAGTCCTGCCAGTCTCACATCCCAGAGCGGGAATTCTTGGATTTATTGTACAAGAAAACATCTCCTCCTTAAAGGGCTTCTCCCTGGATCCAGCTCTGGCCCCACCCTTTCCACTTACTTCTAAATAATCCCACTCTTGAGAAGGTGCTAAGAGGATATTTTTTTTTGGTAGGGGGAGTTGTAGGTCATGTTACTGCTGAAGGCCACCCACCTTACCTCCCCTCCCCACACTTTCCGCTTGGTAAATACAGGATATCCTGTCCAGAGCAAGAATCTGATGTAAGAGCTGGATTCCGTGGGGAGAGCCCTCCCTCCCTCCTGATATCTGGGCTGGGGAGGGATCATGGCCATGCCCTTTGATGGGCTGAGGGGTGAGCAATGGGCCAGACCTGGAACGGGCCACGACCTGGACTGACCACTGTACTTTTCCAAGCTCTCCTGGGTTATTTCTGAGTCGGCTAGTCCTGAGTCCTGGGGTGAAATGCTCCATTCTCCAGACCTGATCTCAGGCCAGTGCTTGCAGGGAGAGATCCCAACCTGCCCTCAGTCCTCCTCATCACTGGCGTGCGGGGGCTTGAGGACATGAAAAAGGGAATGTGTGGGAGTCCCATCCCCCTTCCCCATGGACTCCCAAGTCTTGTTAATATACAGAATTCCCAACATTCCTGGCAGGGTCCAAGACAGACCGGGATTGTCCTGGAACAGCACCCACACCTCCCTCTCCACTCTCTTCAGAGAGCAAGGAGAGGCCTTCCTTTCTCCTGAGACTGGCCCCCTTTCTCCTGTCCTCCCCTTGACCCCAATTGCTAAGCTGGAGGGAAAGTTTCCATTTTCTTTGCCCACTTTCCCTCCTGCAAGGAGGCTCTTATGCAGGTGGATGAGAGGAGGGGAAAAAATGCCTTTTCCTGGTGGGTGGATTGTGTGGCTGTCCTTGTCCATCACCCCTCCCCCCATCTCTGGGTGAAGGTGTTTTCTGGGCCCCCAGTGCTGGCTCAAGCACTTCTCCTGAGGTGACGGCACCCAGCCCTAACTGCTCAGAGACCTTTCTTTTCATTTTGATATGGCCCTTACGACATCCTGCCTTCTTCCTTCAGTTGCTGGATCGGTGACCTCCCCTCCTTGCTATTGGTGTTATCATTATTGTGATTATTATTAGCTAACACTGCTAAGTGCTTACTATGTGCCAGACATTGGGCTAAAAATCACTGAGTGATTTTTTTTTGCCGCTTAATCCTCATAACTGCCCTATTTTACATAGGAAAACGGGGGCTCAAAAAGGTTAAATAATTTTTATTTGCCCAAGGTCACACTGTCAGTAAACAGTGGAGCCCATTTTTTTTATAATTTTATTTATTTATTTATTTTTTCCCCTAAAGCCCCAGTAGATAGTTGTATGTCATAGCTGCACATCCCTCTAGTTGCTGCATGTGGGACGCGGCCTCAGCATGGCCAGAGAAGCGGCGCGTTGGTGCGCGCCCGGGATCAGAACCCGGACCGCCAGCAGCTGGAGCCCATTTTTTTTTTTTTTTTTTGATTTTTATTGATATTTTAATGGTTTCTAACATTGTGAAATTTTGGGTTGTACATTTTTGTTTGTCCATCACCCCATATATGACTCCCTTCACCCCTTGTGCCCACCCCCCACCCCCACTTCCCGGGTAACCACAGTCCAGTTTTCTCTGTCCATGTGTTGGTTTATATACCACATATGAGTGAGATCATACAGTGGTTGTCTTTCTCTTTCTGGCTTATTTCACTTAACATAATACGCTCCAGGCCCATCCATGTTGTTGCAAATGGGACGATTTTGTCTTTTTTTATGGCTGAGTAGTATTCCATTGTATATATATACCACATTTTCTTAATCCAATCGTCAGTCGAGGGACACTTAGGTTGCTTCCACTTCTTGGCTATGGTGAATAATGCTGCAATGAACATAGGGGTGCATAAGCCTCTTTGGATTGTTGATTTCAGGTGCGTTGGATAGATTCCCAGTAGTGGGATGGCTGGATCATAGGGCATCTCTATTTTTAATTCTTTGAGGAATCTCCATACTGTTTTCCATAGAGGCTGCACCAATTTGCATTCCCACCAGCTGTGTATGAGGGTTCCTGTTTCTCCACATCCTCTCCAACATTTGTTGTTTTTTGTCTTGGTGATTATAGCCATTCTAACGGGCGTGAGGTGGTATCTTAGTGTTGTTTTGATTTGCATTTCCCTGATGATTAGTGATGTTGAGCATCTTTTCATGTGCCTATTGGCCATCTGTATATCTTCCTTGGAGAAGTGTCTGTTCATTTCCTCTGCCCATTTTTTGATCGGGTTGTTTGTTTTTTTGTTGTTCAATTGTGTGAGTTCTTTATATATTATGGAGATCAACCCCTTGTCAGATGTATGTTTTGCAAATATTCTCTCCCAGCTGGTTGGTTGTTTGTTCATCTTGAGTCTGGTTTCATTTGTCTTATAAAAGCTCTTTAGTCTGATAAAGTCCCACTTGTTTATTTTTTCTTTAGTTTCCCTAGTCTGGGTAGGCATGTCATCCGAAAAGATTCCTTTAAACCCAATGTCAAATAGTGTGTTGCCTATATTTTCTTCTATGAGTTTTATAGTTTCAGGTCTCACCTTCAGGTCTTTGATCCATTTTGAGTTAATTTTTGTGAATGGCGATAGCACATGGTCCACTTTCATTCTTTTGCATGTGGATGTCCAGTTTTCCCAACACCATTTATTGAAGAGACTTTCCTTTCTCCATTGCATGTCCTTAGCACCTTTGTCGAAAATTAGCTGTCCGTATATGTGTGGTTTTACTTCTGGGCTTTCAATTCTGTTCCATTGATCTGTGTGTCTGTTTTTGTACCAGTACCATGCTGTTTTGATTACTGTTGCTTTGTAGTATGTTTTGAAGTCAGGAATTGTGATGCCTCCTGCTTTGTTCTTTTTCTTTAAGATTTCTTTAGCTATTCGGGGTCTTTTGTTGCCCCATATAAATTTTAGTATTCTTTTTTCTGTGAAGAATGTCATTGGGATTCTGATTGGGATTGCATTGAATCTGTAGATTGCTTTAGGTAATATAGACATTTTAACTATGTTTATTCTTCCAATCCACGTGCATGGGATATCTTTCCATTTCTTTATGTCATCGTAGATTTCCCTCAATAATGTCTTGTAGTTCTCATTGTATAGGTCCTTCACCTCCTTGGTAAGATTTATTCCTAGGTATTTTATTCTTTTTGATGCAATTGTAAATGGTATTATCTTTTTGAGCTCTCTTTCTGTTAGTTCATTATTAGCATATAGAAATGCAACTGATTTTTGTAGATTGATTTTGTACCCTGCAACTTTGCTGTAGTTGTTGATTGTTTCTAACAGTTTTCCAACAGATTCTTTAGGGTTTTCTATATATACAATCATGTCATCTGCAAATAGTGAGAGTTTCACTTCTTCGTTACCTATTTGGATTCCTTTTATTCCTTTTTCTTGCCTAATTGCTCTGGCCAAAACCTCCAGTACTATGTTGAACAGGAGTGGTGAGAGTGGGCAGCCCTGCCTCGTTCCTGTTCTCAGAGGAATGGCTTTCAGTCTTTCCCCGTTGAGTATGATGTTAGCTGTGGGTTTGTCATATATGGCCTTTATTATGTTGAGGTACTTTCCTTCTATTCCCATTTTATTGAGAGTTTTTATCATAAATGGATGTTGTATCTTGTCAAATGCCTTCTCTGCGTCTATTGAGACGATCATGTGGTTTTTATTCTTTGTTTTGTTGATGTGATGTATCACGTTGATTGATTTGCGGATGTTGAACCATCCCTGCGTCTCTGGTATAAATCCCACTTGATCATGGTGTATGATCTTTTTAATATATTGTTGTATTCGGTTTGCCAATATTTTGTTGAGGATTTTTGCATCAATGTTCATCAGCGATATTGGCCTGTAATTTTCTTTCTTTGTATTGTCTTTGTCTGGTTTTGGTATCAGGGTGATGTTGGCCTCATAGAATGATTCAGGAAGTGTTCCATCTTCCTCTATTTTTTGGAATAGTTTGAGGAGGATGGGTATTAAATCTTCTTTGAATGTTTGGTAAAATTCACTGGAGAAGCCATCTGGTCCTGGACTTTTATTTTTTGGGAGGTTTTTGATTACTATTTCAATCTCTTTACTTGTGATTGGTCTATTCAGATTCTCCATTTCTTCTTGGTTCAATTTTGGGAGGTTGTATAAGTCTAAGAATTTATCCATTTCTTCTAGATTGTCCAATTTGTTGGCATATAATTTCTCATAGTATTCTCTTATAATCCTCTGTATTTCCATGGTATCCGTTGTAATTTCTCCTCTTTCATTTCTAATTTTATTTACTTGAGCCTTTTCTCTTTTTTTCTTAGTTAGCCTGGCTAAGGGTTTGTCTATTTTGTTTATCTTCTCGAAGAACCAACTCTTTGTTTCATTAATCCTTTCTACTGTTTTTTTGGTCTCAATATCATTTATTTCTGCTCTGATTTTTATTATTTCTCTCCTTCTGCTGGCTTTGGGCTTTGTTTGTTCTTCTTTTTCTAATTCTGTTAGGTGTAATTTAAGGCTGCCTATTAGGGCTTTTTCTTGTTTGTTAAGGTGGGCTTGTATCGCTATAAGTTTCCCTCTCAGGACCGCTTTTGCTGCGTCCCATATGGTTTGATATGGCATGTTATCATTTTCGTTTGTTTCCAGATAGTTTTTGATTTCTCCTTTAATTTCATCAATGATCCATTGGTTGTTCAGTAGCATGTTGTTTAATCTCCACATTTTTGTCACTTTCCCAGTTTTTTTTTCCTGGTTCATTTCCAGTTTCATAGCCTTATGGTCTGAAAAGATGCTTGTTATGATTTCAATCTTCTTAAATTTATTGAGGCTTGCTTTGTTTCCCAACATATGGTCTATCCTAGAGAATGTTCCATGCGCGCTTGAGAAGAATGTGTAGTCAGCTGTTTTTGGGTGGAGTGTGGAGCCCATTTTTTTAACCAAAGCAGTTTGATCTCTTCAACAGCACTTCGTGCCGCCCTAACTGTAAGCTTCTTGCATTCAGGGATCTTACACAACAGTGAAGTGTAAGATCTGTAGAATGGAGATAAGGATAGTATCTACCTCAAAGAGCTGATGTAAGGATTAATTGAGCGTTTTATATAAAGCACTTACAATAGGCCCTGGCCCTCGGTAAGCACTCAATAAAGGTAAGTTGTTATTGTTTTTGTTGATATTATTATTATTATTATTACAACAACTACTGCTGCTGCTTCTACTGCGACTTCATTGCCAGGAAGAGGGCCTTGTACATAGTGGAAGGTTATAAATTGCCAGTGGGTGAATGAATGAGTGACTGAATGATGCTCTTCTTCCGTTCTTCAAGGTAGGGGACCGGGTGATGGTGTTGATCCGGTCGGGCATGTGGCAGGAGGAGGTGACTGTGTCCTCGGCCCAGACCTTCCTGATACCTGAGGCCATGACCTTTGAGGAAGCCGCTGCTTTACTGGTCAATTACATCACCGCCTACATGGTCCTCTTTGACTTTGGCAACCTACGGCCTGGCCACAGCGTCTTGGTACACATGGCTGCAGGTGACAAGCCTTCTCCCTTTATCCCCCCTACTTATCCCACCCAGATTTCCTTCCACGCCCCTTCCCTGCAGCCTGTCTGGACTGTTGTCATGGCAACACCAGGCTGCCTGAGCTTATGGCGCGCAGAGGCCTCTGCAGTATTGTTGCTGTGGCAACATTCAGGCACCAGGTCCAGCCTGGTGTGCTATCCATAGCAATGTGCCCTCGCCCAGCACCCGCTCCTTGCTAGCCACCCTCCCTCCAATTCTTAATCATGGACTTTGGACATGGGATGAGGGGAGAAAGCCTCAAAGTGAGCCCAGGCAAAAGGAAGGTGATGGTCTGGGTCCTCGAGAGGCAAGAATGGAGAGTGGTGGCAGGGTGACTCCATATCCCCTCCCTGTGAAAATGTCTTACTGCAGGGGGTGTGGGTATGGCTGCCGTGCAGCTGTGCCGCACAGTGGAGAATGTGACAGTGTTTGGAACAGCCTCGGCCAGCAAGCACGAGGTGCTGAAGGAGAACGGGGTCACACACCCCATCGACTACCACACGACTGACTACGTGGATGAGATCAAGAAGATCTCCCCCAAAGGTGGGGTCAGAGTATGGGAAGGGGTAGGATGGCATGGGACAGGGAGGGGATCTCCAGATCTGTGGATTCTAATGCCATTTCTGGGTCCCCTGCTCTGTGACAGGAGTGGACATCGTCATGGATCCTCTGGGTGGGTCAGATACTGCCAAGGGCTACAACCTCCTCAAACCCATGGGCAAAGTGGTCACGTATGGTGAGTCAGTGGGCTGAGGATGGAGAGGGGGCATGAGGGGAAGCAGGATGGACTGAGGGATGGCCCAGGGCTTTGAATGAAGAAGGAGCAGGGACTCAGGTGCTCTGGAGAGAGCAGCAGGGTTAGGATGGTCCTGGCTGTTGCATTCAGATGGCTGTCTCCTGGGTGCAGCTACTGTCATTCTCTCACAGCTTTTCCTACAAGTCACAGTAAATTCTGTGCTCTTTCTACGCTTCTGTTTGGGGATTATTCCTGATGCAAAATCAACCAGTCTGCCTTCCTCTGTCCTACCCTCCTGGGCTTCTTGGGCAAGCTGCATTTTCATTGAAAAAACTATTTCACTCAAAAAATAAACAAACAAATAAATATTAGAGCAATTTCTGAGTCAGCTGGAGTCCATTAGGGCCCGGTGGCCAGCAGGGGGGTATTATCCTGTCACTCCCTGGCGCTGGTGTGGATAATGGTAAGGGGCCCGCAAGGAGCAGACAAAGCACAGATCCAGACACACAGGGATGTGCCTGGCACCTGGATTCACAGGCTGTGTCTCCTCGTCCCTCAGGAATGGCCAACTTGCTGACGGGCCCCAAGCGGAACCTGATGGCCCTGGCACGCACGTGGTGGAATCAGTTCAGCGTGACAGCTCTACAGCTGCTGCCGGCCAACCGAGCTGTGTGCGGCTTCCACCTGGGCTACCTGGAGGGCGAGGTGGAGCTGGTCAGTGGGGTGGTGGCCCGCCTCCTGGCTCTGTACAACCAGGGCCACATCAAACCCCACATTGACTCGGTGTGGCCCTTCGAGAAGGTGAGTGTGATGGCTCTGCAGGGAGGGCCTGGGTAGAACCCGTGAAGGCTGGGGTCCCAGGGGTAGGATTCCTGGGAAGAGGAGGGCTGACTCCTTTAGGCTGGCTCTCTGGAGGGGCTGGATGGCATTGGGAGCAGTCTTGTCTTCCTCTACCAGGTGGCGGATGCCATGAGGCAGATGCAGGAGAAGAAGAATGTGGGCAAAGTCATCCTGGTGCCTGGACCAGAGAAGGAGAACTAGTGTGGGGGCTGGGAGACCCTCAGACCCGGGAAGAGAGAAGCTGGGAAGCCAAGTTTTGTTGGCCCCCAGATTCTCGCAGCATTTCATCCTCTATCGTAATGCTCTGCCCTCCCTCCCCTGAAGGTCTTCGTGGTGATGACCTCTCCCCTGCCCTGTTCTTTCTCTTTAGTCAGGGCTGCCCCCTCCCTGCTACCTGCCCTCTGAAGAGGTTGGGAAGTGACCACTTGGATGTCTGGGCCCTGCCAAGGGGACAGGGAGGGTCAGAGGGAGGCTGGCTGCTTCCTGCCCCCACCCTTCCCCCGGGCCTGCTGTGCTGCTTTTGTGCCAAGGTCAGCCAGTCCCTTCCCGTCCTATTCTGTGTGCTTCCGCCTCCGCCTCATCTCCCCTCCTGCCCCTGCCCCACTACCTCCCCAAAGAATTGAAATGTCAGCTCAGGATGTGGGGCCAATCTCTGTGAGTCCAGCATGTCCCTGTCTCGCTCTAGTGTCCCTTCAACCTGGGCCGACAGCGCCCACCTCTGAACTCTGTTGCCTCGTTGCATGGCCTCGTCCTCCGTCCCCAAGTTCTTAAGCACAACTGGGCTTCTTCCACCTCCAGGTTTCCTGCCACTCCTAACCAAGGTTGCCTCTTACAAGGGAGGGAATCAGGCCTGCTCCCCTAGGCCACGACTCTGCTGGAGGGACACAGACCCCCCCACCCTTCACTGAGTTCTCTGGATTTGTTCTCAGTGCCTTAGCAACAGAAAACCTGTGCTTGTGTATGTGTGGGGGGGGTCCCTGTCTCACACCTCCTTCTCCACCCCTGTTCTCCCCAGTGCCTTCTTTGTTCTGGTGGAGCTGGGGTTTTGCTCCCCCCCAGTCCCACAACACTGCCAAAAATCTGTGTGCCAGTGGGTGGGGGGCCAGCCCCTAGCCTCCCAGGGTGTGTGCTATGTCCTGTCCCTGGGGCTGTCATTTCTCTGTGGTGGTTGAGGAGAAAGAGGCTGGGAAGCTTTCTCAGCCTTGCAGATAGGTGTGGCATTTACTAGCCAGAGCTCTGAGAGGCAGTGCTGTCTGTGTCTTGTTCTGGGACCAAAGTAAAACTCAAAGCACATGCCCATGTCGTCAGGGGAGGCCCACTGCCTTCTCAGAGCAGAGAGGCAGCTTTTCAAACTCGGCCCCCAAACTTTGTTTATATGGGTGGGGAGATGGTGCAGGGGAGTCAATGGAGTGGTTTAGGACCTGGGCCATTGGAACCAAAGTGGGGACTTCCTGGGGTAGAGGTGTAACTCCCTCTGCTCTCTGAGTTAGAATTAGGGAGGGTTATTGCCCCAGCCATTGCCATTGGGAGGTGGGGGAGGGGCTCATCCTCTTCATGAGGCCTAATGGGGGGAAGTGCGATTTCTGCTTTTGTGAACCCCACCCCATTACCGAAGCTGCCTTTGTGTTTGTGTCAATAAAAAGCCAAACCCTGGGTCCTGGATGTTGCCTCTGAGAGTGGAGGGGAAGGTGAGCTCTTGGAAGGCCAGTGCTGATAGTGGAAGGGTAGGGTTTCTTCCCTCCCCCACAGCCTTCCATGCCCAAATCAAGTTTCCTTTCATGAACTGAAATGAGGAAGAAGATCACACCATGCAGGCACTTTTACTGTTCCCGGGCAACGTTTCACAACTCATAATCCCTGCCCGCTGTTGACCAGCATAAGCTCTCTCATACACGTGCACCCAACCCCAGCCTGGTTTGAGAACCTTGGCAGATGAGAAGGGCAGGCTCCTAGCCCGACTGGGCGGTGAAGACCGCCAGGCCCCTCTGTCCCTGGGGTACGACTGTCAGGGCCTCCACCTCTCCACCCCCACGGGTGGGCTTCTGGAAGTGAATCTCCAGGATATCATGCAGCTCCGGGGGGTCCAGGATGTTAGGAATGTTGAGCACCAGCACCGACTGGATCACTGGCCGGTACGTGATCTGGAAAAGGAGCCGGGAGAGGGGCAAAGGCTTATAAGAATCAGGGGCCAGGGGCAGAGGTTGGGGCAGCCAGTGCCCACGGGAGCAAGGCAGGAGGCCTAGAGAGGCTGGCAGCAGGTAGGTCAGTGGGGTTTGGGGGCTCCGATCCTTCCTTGGGCAGGTTTCTGGCAGGCAGACAGGTTAGCTGGCCCAGCCTCCATTCTCCATCTTCCCACTTACCTCGGCCTTCTGGATCTCCCCGCTCATGTAGGGAGAGACTCTCAGAGGGCACTGCTGCCGACCCAGTGGCACTGTGAACTTGCCAATCTGGCACAGGCGCTGGGCCACTGCAGGGACAGGGAGGGGCACCCCTTTAGCATCAAGGGCTCTCCTCCCCCATAGCCTGATGGATCTGCTCTAATCTCCCCGGCAAGGCCCTTACCTCCATCCCTGGCAAAGCCCAGCATGACACCCCCTTGCAGCAGTTCCCGAGTCTCCACATCGCCACCCCCATTCCTGGTCTTGCCAAAGAAGATCTCCAGCTTGTCTAGCAGCTCCTCCTCACTCAGCCTGAGACTGGCAGGAAACCCGCTGACCAGTACTTTCCGGTCACTCATCTGGCTGGACACCTAGGAGGAGACAGGAAGGAGTGGTCCCAGGCACAGCCCCACTCCCCTACACCCAGGTGCATGGTGCCCCCTGCATGTCCTGGGACCCTGCAGTTCTCGCACCTGGATCGTGGTCACCATGGGCAGCTCCAAGGGCTGGACCTGCACCGGCAGCCGGCACTCTTCCATGAGGATCTTATGCTCCTTTTGTTGTAGCAACTGCTGGGCCACTGGGTAGGGGGAGCAGGGTCAGTACTGGGAAGCCTCCCAGTCTCCCTCCCAAGGCTTCCCCCAGAGCTCACCCTTGGGGTCATCAAAGGTGACCAGAGCAGAGCCTCCAGGCAGAGGGTAGTGGATCCGTAGGTTGGAAACCAAGGACTTGGGCACTTCCCTGCCCTGCTGAGTGTGTCCGCGGAACACCAGGGGGACCTCAGGCATTGGGAATGGGACCTAGAGGTGGGGGAGGGGAGGCTGATGCAGCCTTCAAGGGTGGGAGAGTCCCCCACTCCCTCCCAGGTGGAAAGTGTCTCTAGTTCCATGTGACTGATGCTGAGTGCCAGGGATGAATACATTTATTGACGGAAGAACTGGATAAATGCGTGGATGAACTTTACATAAAAGATCTTAGTTTGTCCTCACATGAGCCTTCGAGGTAGGTAGCTCCACTTTACAGACAAGAAAACAGGTTCAGAGAGTTCAAATAACATACTCAAAGTCACACAACAAGGAAGTGGCAGAGACAGGGGGGAAACTAAGAATTCTCAAGTTCTTTCTACCAGGCCACACTCCCTCTCCCAGCTTACCTTGTCTTGGGGGCAGTCCCTCAGCTCCTGTCTGAGCTGCTTCAGCTCCTGCAGCCTCATCTTTAGTCTGACCTGTTCCTCCTGAAGGGCACGGAGGGCCTGTTAAAGCAGAGGCGAACAACTAGATATCTACCTGCCTTTCCAGAGAATGAACGAGCCCAGGGGAAGGGGGTCTCTATTCTGGACTCTCCAGGAACAGAGTTGATGTTCAGCCCAAGAACAACCCAATCCCTTTCCCCTGCCCTGGGCTGGTCCTGGCCCACTCTACTCAGGGCGTGGCTGCCCTCATCTCAGCTGCTCTTGAAAGGGCGGGAGCCTTTGCAGCAGCCATGGCTGGTTCATTACTGGAGACCTGGAGTTGAACAAACACTGATTGAGCTCCTGCTACGAGGTGCCAGGCACTGATACAGTGGCAGACAAGGATCCAGTCCTCAGGCCTGTACAAAACAGTGCCCAAGACAGAGCACAACTCACACGACTGATTGTGAAGGACAGCAGAGTTTGGAGGAGGGACAGTCCCACAGGAGTTAAAATAACCAGGGAGGCCTCCAGGAGGAGTGGGGGCTTAGAGTTACCAAATGTCATCATTACTATTAGCTAACATTTAGTAAGCACTTACTATATGTCAGGCACTGTGCTAAGCCCTTTATATGACTTATGTCACTCAATTCTTGCAACAACCCTAGGAGATAAATACCCTCTTTTTTTTTTTAGGAAGATTGGCTCTGAGCTAACATCTGTTGCCAATCTTCCTCTTTTTTTTTTTACTCCCCAAAGCCCCCAGTACATAGTTGTATATCCTAGTTGTAGGTCCTTCTAGTTCCTCTATGTGGGACGCCGTCTCAGCATGGCTTGATGAGCGGTGAGTAAGTAGGTCCGTGCCCAGCATCTGAACCGCGAACCCCGGGCCACCTAAGAGGAATGCACGAACTTAACCGCTGCACTACCGGAGGTCCTAAATACCCTCTTATCCTTATTTTACCTATGAGGAAACTCAGAGAGGTTAAGTGACTTGCCCGAAGTCATTCAGCCCTAGACAGTCTGACTCCAGACTGGTAATCTGTGCTTATAGTGAAGAAATCAAACCCAGGGTAAGGGAGTAATTTACCCCACATCTACCAGCTTGTCCCGTGTCTGCCACCTTTTCCACTGCACCAAGCAGCCTTTCAGGCTGGGCGTGATTTGGAGCAGCTCCAGAGAGAGCGAGCTGACAACAGGGGCAGGGAATGACACCAGGGATACGAATAAATGCACCTTTGTTTGTGGGATGGAGCAGACATTAGCTGGCAGAGTTCACCCCGTGGCTGGGAAGCCTGATAAATAAGGTCAGCTCAGAGAAATGTGACTCGCTTGGGAAAACGAGACTCTGTCCTCGTCAGCTCTGCAGCCCCAGGGTTCAGCAGAGTCCCTGGCACAACACAGGCATTCAGTAAATGTGTGTTGAATGAATGAATGAAGTGAACAAATGGCAGAATGGGAGCATATTACAGAGGGCATTGAAGAAATTCAGTGTGAATTTGCTCTATTTTAAGCAGAGGAAAACCAGGGCTTGACCAAATAATGCTGGTTTATGAGTAATGAGAGAGGTACCTAGTTCTTTATATTTCTGTAAATAAGGGGTTGCAAACTCAGTGCCTTTAAGGGCCTGTTAGATGACATCAGTGCGTCCAGGGAGCCAGTGTGGTATGATAGGGAGTGGTGGGGACTCTGACAAACTGGCTAGCACATGGCCCCGCTAAAGCGGCAACCTCTTCTCAGCTCTAACCAAGTTTTTTCACATGAGAATGTGGTTCCAGTATCCTACATCTTCCCATTTTTAAGGGAAATCAGAAATCTGGATTTTTAGGGCCGGCCCCGTGGCTTAGCGGTTAAGGGCGCGCGCTCCGCTGTTGGCAGCCCAGGGTCGGATCCCAGGCACGCACGGACGCCGCCCGGCTTCTCCGGCCATGCTGAGGCTGCATCCCACATACAGCAACTAGAAGGATGTGCAGCTATGACATACAACTATCTACTGGGGCTTTGGGGGGAAAATAAATAAATAAATAAATAAAATTATAGAAATCTGGATTTTTATTTGAAAAAGATAGCTCAATTTAAAAAATATATGAAACATGAAATATATTATTGGGCTGGATTTAGTCCTGTCCATCCTCTTTTTACTTCTGCTTTAAGTCTTGATCTAATTATATATAATTATTTGAAAATCTAGTCATTGGCAATGCTATGTAATAAAGAGCTTAATAAAAATAAATAAACAATAGCTTCATAAAAAGAGTTTTTAAAGAACCATTTGAGCAGAGGAGCTTAGATTTGGCATCAGTAGGAAATGGGGAACTAGTGAAGATTTCTGAAAGGGGGAGTGAAGTCATGGACATGGATGTGGGTTTTTGTGTGTGTGTGTGAGGAAGACCAGCCCTGAGCTAACATCCATGCCAATCCTCCTCTTTTTGCTGAGGAAGACTGGCCCTGGCCTAACATCCGTGCCCATCTTCCTCCACTTTATATGGGACGCCGCCACAGCATGGCCTGACAAGCGGTGCGTCGGTGCGCGCCCAGGATCCGAACCCAGGCTGCCAGCAGCGGAGCGGGCGCACTTAACCGCTACGCCACGGGGCCGGCCCCATATTTTCTATTTTAATAACTCCTATTTTATAGATGAGGAACCCAAGGTTTGTCAAGGTTAACTACTGGGCCAGAGTAAGTGAAACCCAAGGCCGCCGAAGAGACATAGGGTCAGGGAGAGGAGGTAGTGGGTAGGACTCTGAGTGAGAGCAGCATGTGGTCATAGTGAAGCCAAGAGGATGGAAGAGCTCTTTGAGGCACAGAGCTTTAAACATGTAATCTTTGAGGATACCTAGTCAGCGGTCAGGAGAGATAAAGGAATGCAGAAAAGCAAAGGGAGGCATGGTCAGAGGTAAGCAGGGCCAGGGCTAGGACTGGGTCGTGTCAGAGACACAGAGGAGGAGGAGGGATGAAATGGAGCTGCAGGAAACGGAGGGCTACAGGAAATCCACTTGCTCGCTGCTCACTCATTCACTCATTCAACAATCAGCTACTGAGCATCTGTCATGTGCCAGACTCTGGGGACACAGTGGTGAACACACCAGACAAAATTTCATTGTGGAGTTTACATTCTAGGGGGTGAGCCAGGCAATAAACAGAATAAGTAAAATCTATAATATGTTAGTGATAAGTGTTATAGACAAAAATAAAGCAGGGAAGGGAGGACAGAGAATGTTGGAATACAGTTTTAAATGGGGTGATCAGGGGCTGGCCTGGTGGCGTAGCGGTTAAGTGCATGTGCTCCGCTTTAGTGGCCCAGGGGTCGCAGGCGCGGATCTAGGACTCGCACCAATGCACTGCTTGTCAAGCCATACTGTGGTGGCATCCCATATAAAGTAGAGAAAGATCGGCACAGATGTTAGCCCAGGGCCAATCTTCCTCGGCAAAAAGAGGAGGATTGGCATTGGATGTTAACTCCAGGCCGATCATCCTCACAAAAAAAAAAAAAAAAATGGGGCGATCAGAGTGGGTCTTGCTGAGATATTTGATCATATACTCGAAGGAGATGAAGGAGCAAGCCGTGTGTACATGCAGGGGAAAGTTCTATGCAGAGGGAACGGCAAGTGCAAAGGCCCTGTGGTGGGAGTTTGTCAGGTGTATTTGAGAAAAAGCAAAGAGGCCAATGTGGCTGGAGCAGAGGGAGTGAGGGAAGAGTGGCTGGAGATGAAGTCACAGAGGAAACTGGGTCGGATCACACAGGGCCTTTTACAGGACATGAGGTGGAAAGCCATAGGCAGGCTTAAATGTCAACAGGATTATTTGGCTGTTGTGTGAATAGACTGATGTGGGGAAAGGGCACAAGCAGGGAGACCACTGAGGAGGCCATGACAGCATCCAGGTGAGTGATGTCTCACTTGGTGGGTAGTGTCTCACCTTGGTGGCTTGGACTAGGTGCTAGCAGTGGAGGTGGTGAGGAGCAGTGAAGTCTAGATTGACTGAAGTTGCCGATGGATTGGAAATAGGATGTGGAAGACAGAGAGGAGTCTGAGATGACTCTAAGCTTTTTGGCCTGAGTATATAGAGGGGATAAGAGCCATCTGCTGAGATGGGGAAGACTGTGCGTGGAAGAGATTTGGGGCAGAAAATTAGGGGTTTATTTTGAACATGTTAGGTATGAAGTGCCTTTTTTTTTTTTGCTGAGGAAGATTCACCCTGAGCTAACATCTGTTGCCAATCTTCCTCTTTTTTTGCTTGAGGAAGATTGTCCTTGAGCTAACATCTGTGCCCGTCTTCCTCTATTTTGTATGTGGGTCGTGGTCACAGTATGTCTGACGAGTGGTGTAGGTCTGTGCTCGGGATCCCAACCTGTGAACCTGGGCCACTGACGTGGAGTGTGCTGAACTTAACCACTACGCTTCGGGGCCGGCCCTGAAGTGTCTATCTGACATCCCAGTAGATTCATAGAGTGGCAGTTGCCTCTACCGATGTAGCATTCAGGGATGAGGCCCAGGCCTGGAATATAAATTTGAGAATTATCCACGCAGAGGAGATAAAATTTACAAAACTAAATGAAAGCACAAAAAGTCACAAAATTAAATGAAATCAACAAGGGGGTGGGTATATATAGAGAGAGGTCCAAGGGCTGATCTCTGGGGCATCCAATACTAAGAAGTCAGGGAACAAAGAAGCACCAGCCAAGGAGAATGCAAGAGCGGTTAGTGAACCCAGAGGAGGAGCAGGTTCTGTGAAGAACGCATTTCAAGGAGGGGTACTGGGCAGCTGTGGCAAATGCTGCTAACAGGCCCACTAATATGAAGAAGGAGAATGACCACTGCGATTAAGCAACAAAAAAACAGTCCTACTTATCATAAGGAAATGGTCAGAAGTTCATGTACAAAGATTATTATTGTAGGAGCTGGCCCCGTGGCATAGTGGTTAAGTTTGTGCGCTCTGTTTTGGCGGCCAGGGGTTTGCAGGTTTGGATCCCAGGTGCGGACCTACACATCGCTCATCAAGCCATGCTGTGGCGGCATCCCACATACAAAATAGAGGAAGATTGGCACAGATGTTAGCTCAGGGACAATCTTACTCACCAACAACAAAAAAGATTATTATGGTAGTTTTGTTTACAAGAGAAAAAAAGAAATCCACATGTCTAACAATAGAGGAATAGCTAAATAAATATAAAATATTAGGTAGCAATTAAAAGACATTATTGAAGAACATTTAACAACATGGAAAAATGCTCACAATAAGCCAAAAAGGCAATATATAAAACTGTATGTAAAGTATGATCCCTATGCTGTTAATTTAAAAAGTTTCAATTCCTAAGGATATTTATTAATGCATACAAAACTCTGGCCAGATGGACACCAAAATTTTATTTATAATTTTGTGTGTGTGTGTGAGGAGATCAGCCCTGTGCTAACATCTGCCAATCCTTTTTTTTTTTTTTTGGCTGAGGAAGACTGGCCCTGGGCTAACATCCGTGCCCATCTTCCTCCACTTTATATGGGACGCCGCCACAGCATGGCTTGCCAAGCAGTGCGTCAGTGCGCGCCCGGGATCCAAACCGGCGAACCCTGGGCTGCCACACTTAATCTTAAGAGCGTGCGCACTTAATCACTTGCGCCACCGGGCCGGCCCCCAAAATGTTATTTATAGAGGTTGTCTCTCAATAATGAACTTAGCGTGGTTTGAAAAAATAGTTTCCTGAACCCACCTTCCTTCTTTCTTTTCTAATATGTAAAGGCCCTTTAGGGGAGAAGTTTCAGAAGAAAGGTAGGAGTAGGGTAGGGGGCAAGTCAAGATAATCCTGGGGAACTGGGGTTCTGAAAGGTTGACAATAATATTAACAACAAACACGTATTGTGTACTTAGTATGTGCCAAGCAGTGTGCTAAGTTTTTACTGTATTAACTTATGGATTATCTAGTTTAATTCTTATAGGCAGGTATCCTTGTGAGGAAGTGTTATTATCATGCCCACCTTATAGATAGGGAAATGGAGCTCAGACTGTAAACCTTAGAGAGGCTAATAATCTGCCCAGGGCCACACAACTGGAGGAACCAGGATTTGGAACCAGGCAGGTTGGCTCTAGAGCCTGAGGTCTTTCTTATTACATTTGAGGGGCAAATGAAATATTTCCAAGTGAGAGATCTGTGTATTTGTTTTGTTTTGTTTTTTGGTGAGGAAGATTGGCCCTGAGCTAACATCTGTTGCCAATCTTCCTCTTTTTGCTTGAGGAAGATTGTCACTGAGCTAACACCTATGCGCATCTTCCTCTATTTTGTATGTGGGATGCCTCCACAGCATGGCTTTGTGAGTAGTGTGTAGGTCCCCGCCCAGGATGCAAACCTGCAAACCCCAGGTTGCTGAAGTGAAGTGTGTGAACTTAACCACTACACCACTGGGCTGGCCCCAGATCTGTGCATTTGTAACAGATGGGGTAGTATCAGGGAGGGCAAGACTGAAGAAACTGGAGAGGGGGATGAGATTCATTCATTCTACAGCTGTTTATTGAGTGCCTACTGCACACCAGGCACAGTTCAAGGCAGTGGGGCTCAATGATGAACAGGCAGGGGACAGTCCTCCCCATGCTTGGGGAGTAGGGGCGTTCACGCATCAGAAAGGGAGAACCACAGCAGACGGGGGAAGGTTACCTCTCAGAGGAGGAACACTTCCTCTGACCCTGAAGAGGGCAAGGTTCAGTTGAGATGGAAATATAAGGAGGAGGAGAATTTGTTCCGGAAGATCTCAGGAGATAAAAGTGTGAGCAATTCTTAAACTTTTTGGGTCACAGAACTCTTTGAGTATCTAATGAAAACCATGGATTCTATCTCCAGAAAAATGCACATTCACACAAGCAATTCATGAGCTCCTGAGGTGCAGGTTATAGAATTGTTTTTGAGGCAATAGGTTAGTGGACCAACTCCACAGGGGAGAGGTAATCCCAGCCGTTTCTCTCCAGATCTTCAGCAGATCTGAGATGGGCAGGAAGAGGCCTGGCCACCAGGCCCTGAGACACCTGTAGATTCCCAGGCAAGAGGAGTGCTCCTTTGCTTCTCCCCACCCCCCGAGTCTCTTCCTCACTTACCATGGGTCTGGGGTCTCGTTGGCAAGAGCTGAGGCTTCAGATCTGGGCAAAAGTGGCAGAGTCTATGGCGATTAAACTCTTTCTTTTGACTTCTGAGGGGCTTTGGTCCCTGCTAGCCTAGCGGGGCCTGAAATACATTTGTTTGCATGCAGGCTCTTTGCTTCCACTTTCGCTTCAGGGAAATCGCTGTCCTTCCGTGCTCACACGCCTCCAGACGGTTTCTCCACCCCTGGGAGGAGTCTTCCTGGTCTTTGAAGTTCCCGGACTACACCTGGCTGTCTAAGGCCTCAGGGGCAGCTACCCCACAAGCAACTGCAAACTCAACTCTGGCTCCAATCGACCATTCATTCCCAGCCTATCAATCCCAGCACAAGCCCATTGGTAGATTTGTCTGCTTTGTTAATGAGTATTTTCCCTAGAGCCTAGAATGATGCTGGGCACATGCGAACTTTAATAATTGAATGAGAAATGCAACCAGGACAGATAAAGCCCCTTCAAGTTCACAAAGGCGTAGTAAATAGCCAGAATTTGTTGAGAGCTACGCTATGTGCCCAATATGGGTTCTGCTTTACATGAATTTACTCTACTCCAAAACAACCCCACGAAGCTGTTTCTATCTCCATTTTACAGATGAGCTTCTAAACTTCTGAGACACATAAGTACAGGAACTTGTCCAAGATCACACTGATGGGAAGTGAAGTGTTTATCAAAACCGGGTTGGAACAGTATTTGAACTTGGACCTTGAGGCAGAGTGGAAGGAACCTGCTGAATCTTTAGCCAGAGGAAGGTTTAAGTTCAGTTCCATTTGTGACTGTTGAGTAGGCAAGCTCTAACAGGAGTCCACTGCAGTAGAGATGCCCAATACTTAACGGTGAGAGTCAAATGCAACTGTGTAAAAAACAGTGCATATTTTTCTATTATTTTCACTTAGTCCAGGGTTTTTCCACTACGAGGAACTTACTGAACCCCTTTCTCAACAAGCCCCCATCCCAGGTGCAAGTGTGCCAAGTGCAAGGCTTAATAAATAGGCCTGTTTGAATCCTGGGTCCATCTAGTGACTTAGAACCAGCTCAGCTGGAGTGCCTATCTCATCAGTACAACAGGGTCACAGTTAAGCATCTAAAGGTAAAATCCCAGATAGAGAGGCCAAACGCCTTTGCTGCAACACAGTGGTTACAAACCCAGTGCCCAAGCCCCCTGAATCACACTTTCTTGCCAACCTTTGCTAGCCAGGCCATTTGGGGACTTCTCCCTGGCTGCTCTGGGGCTCAGGCTTTTGTCATTGGCACCCATCCCTATTATCTAGAGCAGTTCTCTAGTGTGGTCATGAGCAGCCTCGCATCACCTAAGTTGCTAGAAATTCTGACCCGCTAAATCTAAGTCACAGGGTGGGATGCTGGCACTCTGTGGTTCAATAAACAGCTTCAGGTTAGTGGTTCTCAATCCAAAGCAGCTGATGCCTACTCAGAGGGGCCTTTGGTTTTCACAATGGGGGCGGGGTGGGGGGAGAGTTCTCTTGGTATGTAATGGGCCGAAGCCAGGGATGCTAAACAATCCTGCACCTAAAGATGTCAAGAGCAGCCCTTCTGGGAAAACAGTTATCACACTTTACCTATCAAGGGGCAGCCTATGGGGCTGAGGACAGAAGTAGCCCAAGTCTCACAAAGGCAGATCAAGCCTTTATATTTCCCCACAGCCCCTCATCCTCTACCCAGTGTCTCATCATATGAATGCTCTGCCCCAGTCAATAATACACGCAGCAGGCAGACAGGGATTTTTTGTATTTTTAATGACTGAAACAAAACAGATCTAGAACCGCAGCTTCTGGAAGAACCATTTGTTCTTGCCGGTCTTGTATCTAGAGGGGGGAAAAAAAGACATCAATGAGGAGAGGAACAAGACAAAATTCACTTCAGAGAGAACAGTGAAACCATACCCCAGCATCCACTACCAAAGCCTACTTACCTCTCCTCGAACTTGACCTTGGCCTCTCGTCGGGCCTTGCGTTTAAGAGCAGGGTCTCTGAAGACATCCTTGTTGACGACAGTTTTGTCCAAGGGAATATCCACAGAGTACCTGGGGACAACGGTGGGGAGGTGGGAGCAGCCCACACGCTGGCAGGGCCTTCACCCCCTCCCCACCAAGTACTCCTGTGACATTGGGGTAAGAGGATCTGACCCCATAGAAGCAACCATCAAAAGCTGTGCCGAAGTCCTGATGATACGCTTTGAAAATCTCCAATTTTAAGCGACTCATTTACATAGTTTCAAACCACTGAAAAACTTCACATTTCATTCTCAATTTTCCATTAACTACTCTATTTTTCTATCTAAAAACCATCACTTTATTTGATCTTCTTGACTATGATCATGACTACTGGCTAGCTTTCCGTTTTATTTAGGGTTGTTCAAGTTCTGCTTATGCCTACGCCTATGTCATTATGACAATGCAAAAGCTGACTGGCTAGCTGCCTCAGCCTCACCGCTTTCCAGCAGCTGAGAAACAGCAAATTAAGGTCAACATGCACCCTGAGAGCAAACTTTCAAAGTGCGTGCTGCTGCGTTTTGGCAATTATTGTCCAGGAGTCTCTCTAATCTTGTATTTCCTTAAAACTCTTGTACCAAGATAGTGCATATGCTACACAATACTGTGGAAGGCCAGGAACTAAAGGGCCCAGTGGTTGACTGGAATTAATTGTCGGAAACTTGCTTTCATTTATTTACCACATTTTAAAAAGCCTATAACAACTATCCTTGAGAGTGGAACAGTGGACGACGGCAAGCCAGATCCTATGCCTATGTTTACTGTGGATGGAAACAAATGAAACAATTTTTAATCAACACTTAGAAAATTTTCAGATGAGGAGAGAGACAGATCAAGAACAAGCTTGGAAGAGATTTTTCAATCCTGCTTGGCCAAGTCAGGGAAGTCACTACAGAAAACGACAGGAACAGTTCCAAGATGGATTAAAGAGGCAACACTGAAAACCACAAACACTTTATAAGTGACCAATGGAAAATGATGTCTCTTTCCCACATTGGAGTGGCTACAAGGTTGTCTCCTTATTCAGTAGGGCAGAGAGGGGGGAAAAGAAATCAAGTCACTTGCATTACCATGCTTGAAAGGCTCACCTTGTGGGCATGAGGTGATTGTAGTTATAAACTTTCACAAAAGACTTGATCTTTGACCTCTTGGCAATTTTCTTCTTGCCCATGGCAGCTGTCACTTTGCGGGGATAGCGGTCAATCCCAGCCACCAGGGCATGGCTGTAGGGGCGGTCTGAGGTGCCATCATCAATGTTCTGAATGACCAAGAATGACATTAGTTATTAACCGAATGACTATTTAAACTGTGCTAGATGTAGGGCATGTATAGAAATAGGCCACCCCCAGGTCTCTGAGACCCACTGTTACAAAAACCACACAAAGCAGACATTCTAAGTGCTATGCTAAATGCCCAAAGAGTAGCAGGGATAGGAGTGGTATTCATTCCCACCAGGAAGACTCTGGAAAGCCTCTTGGGAGATAAGAGATTTAAAAGAAACAACAGGGCCGGCCCCGGGGTTTAGCGGTTAAGTGCCTGCGCTCCGCTGCTGGTGACCCGGGTTCGGATCCCGGGCGTGCACTGACGCACCGCTTCTCCGGCCATGCTGAGGCTGCGTTCCACATACAGCAACTAGGAGGATGTGCAGCTATGACATACAACTATCTACTGGGGCTTTGGGGGAAAAAAAATAAATAAATAAAATTATAAAAGAAACAACAGTTAACATTTATGGAGTGCTTGCTGTGTGCCAAGCACTGGTTCTTAGGCCTGTACATCTCTTAACTTCCTCCACGACTGCACTGCTAGTAAGGTAGAGAGGCCCACACTGGCAGCCTAATTCCAGAAGCCAGCCTCACGTGGAGGAAGGGGAAGCAAGGGTGCCCGGTGACCCCACAAAAGCCAAAAGCAGTGGTGTACGTGGCCAGAGCTTAGGGAGATCTCACACGAGGCTACAGAACGCAGGCAGAAGGCAAACAGTGAAGGGCTAGAATATGGTGAGTGACCATTTTGACTAGAAACAACGTCTCCTCTTTGCAGAGTCGTCCCAGCTGCAGCACTTAGTACCTGTTTGACCTCAGGTGAACTACTAACATCTCTAGACTTCATCAGCAGAAAGGAAGTCCCCACGGTTACTGCCAGGATGGACCCGACAACACCCCTAAGGCAGTGCTGGGCACCAAGCAAGCGTTCAATAAACGCTGGCTACTATCATTATTTGAAGCCTCTTTGCTAGAGGACGACTTATGAGTTAGCTGCCCAATTCAACTCACATTTGTTTTTATTTCGCATCTTCCTCTCTCAAAAGCTCTGATGCGCTCACCCCACCACCACTCGCAATGCTCAGTGGGCAATGCCCCCAAACTAGGCCTGGAATTCCAAGCTTGCCCGCCCCCGAAACCGGCCCGATTCCCGGGAGACGAGGGCGCAAAGGCTCGCGAGGCTGGTACCTTTACGATGACCGCTTTGCGTCCGGAGTAGCGTCCAGCCAGAACCAGCACCACCTTCCCGGGTTTCATGAACTTGCCCATTTCTGCAGAAACGAAGGAGAAGGGGCCGCTCAGAAACCCGCAAGCTGAGGCTGTGGTCCGGAAACTTCAGGCTGCCCTCACCGCCGTCTTGGCCCAGGCTGCTTGCGGACCCTGCTCGCAGAATGGGATCTGTTACGAAGCCGCCAGACACCGAGGAACGGAAAGCACCCAGCGCTGCCCCGCCACTCGACCCCGAGGCCGCGGATGGCGGCGGATTGGAATACCCTGGGCAAGACTCTACTCACCAACAGCAACCACCCGAATCTACCGCAGAAAGGAAAAAACGATATTTCCGCTAACCTTTCACCCCGGGAGAGGGGATCTCACTTCCGGTTCCGCCCCTTAGGTCTCGCCCCGCCTTTTGCGCGGCGCTCAGAGTCTGTGTTGTGGGCGGAAGAAGCTCCTGAGGGGAAAGCAGAGCCTGGCGGCTGATTTATTCAAATCAAACTTAACTAGCAGCTCTACCAGTAGACAAGAGCAAAGAAGTCCTGTCTCCCGCGTTGGGAGGGAAGAGGAAGGAAAGCTTGTGTGTCCTGCTGCTCCACTGCCCCCTTGGTTGTAGTTCCTTTCTTTGGCGCCAGGAGGGGGACACAGTTTGAAATTTACTTTTTTGCCTTGGAAGAGTCAGGGAACAAAATAGGACATTTATTAGTTCCTACCTTGTGCACTGTTAGACGTAAGGAGGGAGAGAAGAAGATCAATCAAACAAGGGTACTTGCCCCTAACATTTAGAGTCTGATGATGTCGTAGACATTACTGACTAGAATAAGCAGTGAGGGAGGTGAAGGACGATGACGGTGATAATGGCAGCTGCTTACCCTGTGCCAGGCCGAGTTAATCTACTTACGTATATCATCTCATTTGATCCTCATAACAACACTACGAGATAGGTACTATTATCTCCATTCTACAGTTGAAGAAACTGTGGCTTAGAGAGGTTAAGTGATTTGCCCAAAGTCCACAGCTAATAAGCGGTGGAGCTGGGACTCTGACTCAGGCAGTCCTCCGGAGCCCATACTGTTTACTCCGTCACCATACTGGGCACCTGCTCTGTGCCAGGCAAGATGCTAGGCACTTCAGGTAAGTCGACAGCCTACTTAATTCTCACAACTCTGCATCGTGGGTATTTTCCTCCCATTTAGCATGAGGAAATTGAGATTCAGAGAGGATAAGTTACCTATCTGGGATTGAGCCTGATCAGTAGCATAGGTGGGATTCAAATCTAAATTTGAACCCAGATTTAGTTGGCTCTTAAACTGAATTATTTCCCATCACTCACTGGAAGAGTGTTTTTAGATGGCTCTTTAGGTGTCTTCCAAGTTCAAGAGAAAGAAAAAGCCCATCTGAACATTGAAGAATCTGTAGGATTGGTCTTGGGCAAGATGTGAGAACAGTCAGGGTTTCATCAATTCTCTTCTTGACGCTCTCCGAGGACCAACTTTCCCTGCAGCCCTCAGGAGCCTATTCCAATGGTTTATCACCCTAATTATGTACTTATATTTATATATTCAATTAAAATATTCTCTGCTTTAATTTGGAATATGACATTTTAGAGTTGGAAGAGACCTCCGAGATCATCTACTCTGGCCTCTCAAAGATGAGAGGACAGTTCTAGAGCAGCAAAGTCACAGGGTTGGTGGTGCAGGGCCAGGCCTCCCCATTCCCAACTCAGTCACTACACCACACTGCTCTGTCCATTTCCACTTCCATAGTCTTCTCCCAGGCTCCATATCTGCTTCTGCCTCTTTTGCTGTTTCTCTCTTGGAAAATAGAAACCAAACCCTGAAATCTTATAATTGCCTTGGACTCTTCTCACAAACTAAAGCTCTCCAAATCAAATTAGTAACTAAATCCTGTGAATTTTACCTTGTCTTTTTTTTTGAAGAAGAAGATTGACCCTGCACTAACATCTGTTGCCAGTCTTCCTCTTTTTCTTTTTTCTCCCCAAAGCCCCAGTACATAGCTGTAGAGTTGTGGCTCTTCTATGTGGGACACCGCCTCAGCATGGCTTGATGAGTGGTGCGTAGGTCTGCACCCAGGACCTGAACTGGCAAACCCTGGGCCGCTGAAGCATAACGCGCAAACTTAACTGCTGCACCACCAGGCCAGCCCAGTCTTATGTCTTTTAAATTTTCTTTTCTATCCTTTTCCACCTGCTCTGATCCAGTCTCAGTTCTTTTTCTTCTCCAGTCCCTCCTCCAACTTTTGTGTGGGTCAGAATTTCTTGGGTTGCTTATTAAGGATGCATCTCCAGTCCAAGAGATTCCAATTCAGGTCTGGAGTGCAGCCCAAATAAAGATCTATAGATCTTATTTTGAGAAACTTCTCTAAACACAACTCTTAAGTCCACCACTTATCTGCTTGAAGTCCTTCATTGGCTTTCTGTACCAAGGTTTGAACTCTCACTCCTTTCCTTTCTACCTTTCCTTCAGTTCCTGTGACGCCTCCATACCCTTCACATACCCTCTGGGTTCCAGCTAGCTCAACTGCGCAGAGATCCAACTTCTTCTGAGCCCTGGGGTCTTTACCCAGGCTGTTTCATGTGACTTTATTCTTCTCTTCCACCGCAGCTAGGCAAAATCCTATCCAAATCCCATCCATCCTTCAAGGCCGCTCCAGAATTCTCCCAGGCAGAATTAATTTCTTCCTTCTGTGTTCCCTCAGCAATCCAAGCCGTACTTACCTTTATTATAAAACATCTTAGTTGGTTTGGATCAATGGTTCTGAAAGTGGTCCCCAAACCAGCAGTATCAGCAAAACCTGGGTACTTGTTAGAAATGCAAGTTCTCAGGCCCCACCCCAGAGCTAATGAATAAAAAACTCTAGGGATTTGACCCAGCAATTTGAGTTTTAGCAAGCTACCCAAACCTCCAATTGGTTTGCTATCTCTTGAGCTAGATTGTGTTCCTTGAGGGCAGGGAGTATGTTTTACTCCTCTCTTTCCTCAGCATCCAGCCTGGCCCAGACAGTTGGTAGGCCCTCAATAATGAATGAATGAATGCAGAGCACCTTAGAAATCTTTAACAATGCTTTGCAGATAATACTTTTACAACAGACCCTGAACTTTCATTGGATGCGTATCCATGACTTTTTCATTCTATTCTTGCATATCCTTAGACCTGGGCTGACTGTTCCTCCTCTCCTCCCTCGTCCTGTCTGCCTCACCCCAAGCCAAGGACAGAGCTCTGTCCTCAGTTATGATGCAGATGCTATCAGTGACTAGCAGGTATCTGACTGTTGGGATGCTGGCAGGATTGTCTCTGTCTCTACAAATCTTTAAGTTTCATGAAGAACTTGGCAGAGCAATGGCTATCTGCCCATCTCCCTGCAGCCTAGTCCTTTGGCAGCTGAAATTTCTGGCAGGTATGTGGAAAATACCTTCTCTTCCCCAAAGTGATGGCAGAGTGACAGGGTGGATAAAGGAGAGAGAGGAACAAAAGATTTAGAAGCAGCATGATACAGTGAGGTAACATGATAGAGTATAAAGCTCATAGGATTGGTATTCTGGCAACCCGAGTTCAAACCCCAGCTCTTCCATCATGTAAACCTGGACAAAATGTTTCACTTCTCTGCAGCTCAGTTTCCTGAGCCAGAAAATGGGGCTAATATTGTCCTGCCTTACAAGTAGTAAGAATTACATTAGGATGACACAAACAAAAATGCTTCCCATGACGCTAGCACAAAGCTTTCGTGCAAATTAGTTTCTGTGAGGATTAGAAAAAAATAATACTGGGGTGATCCAGGGCTCTGCCATATGACTATAGCAGTTACTACCCACCCTAAATGATATCCAGACAATGGATCTAAAAGTGCCAATTCCAAAAGTGGCATGTGTGGTGACATCTGCTGTGGGGATGGGACTGTAGGACTGAGCGAGATGGGATGATAATGCCAAGGGTGCTTTTTTTGTGTGTGTGTGTGAGGAAGATCAGCCCTGAGCTAACATCCATGCTAATCCTCCTCTTTTTGCTGAGGAAGACCAGCTCTGAGCTAACATCTATTGCCAATCTTCCTCCTCCCCCCGCCCCCCCCAAAGCCCCAGTAGATAGTTGTATGTCATAGTTGCACATCCTTCTAGTTGCTGTATGTGGGATGCGGCCTGAGCATGGCTGGAGAAGCGGTGCGTCGGTGTGCGCCTGGGATCCGAACCTGGGCCGCCAGTAGCGGAGCGTGCACACTTAACCCCTAAGCCACGGGGCCGGCCCGAGGGGCGCTTTTTTAGCGAATTTTTTCAGGGAGAAAAAACCACCACCAAAGCTGAGTTGATCCAGGGCAGGGGGCAGAGAAAAGGCAGAAAGGCCAGGGGCCAGACATTGCTCGAGGAAATACTGATCTGGATCAAATGGGCTGATAATACCCAGAGAGATATATAAACCAAAGCCAAGGGTCTCTAAGGTCTTTGCAGAGAAGCTACACAAAATATTATGATTTTATTGGCAACCACAGATAGATCATTTTTACACCTTACACTTATCCTGTTTCACACAGGACTAATTATAATGAACTATCAATAATACACCTTAAATAACATGTTGTGAAAAAAATTAAGTTAAAATGCACTACATAACAGTGCAGACACAAAGTACAGCTGGCTATTTAATACATGAAACAATGCTGAATCAGTAGTGTTGGGAGCCCATTTGGTCTTCCAGAAAGTGATACACTTTGCCCATCTTTGGTCAGTCCTGGAGCAGTATGCAAGCTGAATTACAAATATGAACTAAAAAGGCTAAAATACTGAAGATCAAATAGGACCACTCTAGAGTGAGTTTTACAATGAAATGCCCAGCCCCTTGTCTGCCAACAGTGATCTGCTGTAGTCCCTCTCCCTGCTGTAGTACCTATCGCATGATCAGACCTCCGCCATCATCCAGCCTGCCGGACAAGTAGAATCACAACCCCAGGAGGAGTCACAGCTGGTCACCGATGTCCAAACTTGACTCAGGTGGCAAGGGTTCTCTCAAGGAGCATACTTTTAACACATTCACTCCTGAGTAGATTGTCAGCGTCTTGTTGGCAGTTGTACAGAGGGAAGGTTACTTGCCAGAGGACATGGTACTAGACAATGGTTGTCATTCCTCATAAATAACCAGCTCCAAAACCAAAAGACCATCATCTGTGCCCTAAGAAGAGGACCACCTTGTCAGGAAGAGATTTCAGTTCTTACCTCTACATGAAAAAGGGCTCATATTAAAATCAACTTGTGGTTAACACTCTTAGAAGTGCTGTTCGCAGATAGTCCCATTCCCAGTTTTAGAGGCAGCTATGGAACATACACAGCCTCCCCTGACCTTGGCTCCCAATTTAAGTAACAGAAGCCTCAAGTCGAATGTCTTCCAGGACCAATAACTCATGTTGTCACTCACAGCCATAAAGAGAATGGTTAGAGAAACTTGGGTTTCCTAAAAATCAGATGTGGCATGATGAGTTGGTGCATTAACGGTGTGTCATGACTGATTCCTTTTACATAGGCTCAAATATATGTGCCCGCAAATACACTGTGGTTACACACCAGGGCAGAATCTTTTAACAAGAGGGTCTCTAGCATTGCTTTTTTCTCCCCACACCTCCCAGCACTTCTTTCTGAGATGCTAAGTTGGTGGGGAAAGCAGACTTTGCAGTCCTTTGGCCAGGGAAAATGTCTGTAACCCCTCCTCTCACTCCTTACTCCTATCCTAGAAGACTAACCATCTGTCTCTACTGAGCCAGGTGCTGGTCTAGGGCCAGGGCATTCTCATCAAAAGGCATCTTTGATGTTCTTGAGCTGGCGCACGGCCAGGTCTACAGGGAGGCTGAACTTGAGGCTGCTGAGGCGACTGAGCAGGTTGAGGGCACTCTCAAAGCCTGTGTGTGCCATGTAGCTCCAGGGCTGGTAGTGGGTCTCGATGAGTGAGCCCGACTTGCAGATGAGGTTCACCCAGGACACGAGACGCTGCTCATTCAATGCCATGCAAACCAAGGCCTTTAACTCTGAGTCTGCACTGCGCTTAAAGGGGTCGTGCTCCGTCAGCACCATGTGGATGGCTGTCAGTAGGCTCTGCTTGGGGGTCACAACAGTGCCTCCCGTAACAGGCAGGGCGAAGGACTGGGAAAGCTTCCGGGCTGGGGACTCCACATAAGCACGGCCGTTCTTAGCATGGTAGTACTTTACAAAGAGCTCCCAGGGGTGCATGGCCTCGGGGGCTGAGGAGAAGGCTGGCAGCAAACAAGCAATGGGGGCCATGACCAGGCTCATCCCTGGTGAGGAGGCGTACAGTCCATGGGCCAGCAGGTCCCTCACGGCCACCGTCAGCTCCTTCCGCACAGCCATGGTCAGTTCGTCCTTGCCTCCCAGAGAGAGGTCGTGGAGGTTGGCAGAGGTGATGACGTGGTCGTGTGGCTGGTGCCTCAAGGCTAGCTGCTTCACTCTGTCTACTGATACCTCTAGCCTCTTCAGTAAGGGAGAGTAGTCTCTGTCAGCCTGGCCCCTCTGCCACAGGGTCTGTGGGATCTGGCCTGTGGCACACCCAAACTGGCTAACAGCAAAGATCTGGAGCACTGCCAGTGCTCGCCGCATCAGGTGCAGCCCCGTCTCCCGAACTCTCTTCACATCTTCTGCCTTCGCTGTTTAGAAAACACAATGACTCATCAGCTATGGCCATAACGGCACATATGGTACATTTAACAAGTCACGAGCTTCTGAGATATAGTATGGGTCCCACATGATGCCAAGAGCCACCTATTTTTTTTTGCTAGACTTATTATTATTTTTTTGTTAATAACAGCTATATTGAGATATAATTCGCATACCATATAATTCAGTAGTTTTTAGTACACTCACAGAGTTGTGCAACCATCACCCCAAAAAGAAACTCTGTACCATCAGCATTTCTCATTCCCCACATCTCCCTAACCCCTCAAGCCCTAGGCAACCACTAAGCTACTTTCTGTCTCTATAGATCTGCCAATTCTGGAAGCTGTACTTACTTCTGCTGTCTCCTGGGGGCAGTGTGCTGCTGCCAGTTCTGGTGGAGCCATTTCCTGTCTTCCCACTGGCCTTGCATTCACAGTGTCCACTATCTGTCTGCAACGGGCTTCCCCCTTCATCTGTAATCAGAAGTTATAAAGACAAGATACTTATTTAACCCCGTTATGGCAGATTTTTAAAGGAAAATAATATTTAGTAGTGCCTACCACATGACAAAACTTTTACAAATTAAATTTTCTTAGTTAATTGTGTAGAATGGTGACTAGTATGCAGTAGCTGGCTCAATAAATATTTGCTGAGTGAAAGAAGCAAGAATCATCATTTTATGGATGAGGAGAGCGGGACTAAAGAGGTTAGTAACCTGCCCAAGGACATGAAGCCAGGAAGTGGCAGAACTGGGATTTTAACCATCTGGTTCTAAAATCCCTGTTCTTTCCACTCTACCATGCTGGCTCCCTTACTGAGTGATCAAATCTCTTTAATATTACATCAAGAACTGGCACCTGGAGGTATTAGTACTCAGAATACATATAATTATTATGAGATCTGTTCACCCTTCTCTTCCCATCCCCTCCTCTGACCTTGGATAAAGTTGATGAACATCTCAAGGTCTCGGATCTGAGTTTTCAGCTGCTCCACCAACTGTTCTTTCACGCGGGCTGGGTTGACGATCTGAGCCACGGCTGCATCCACACGCTGCCGAAGCTCTTCAGTGGACAGGGAACTGATGTCCTCATTCAGATTCATGTCCAGTTTCTTTATTAACTCATCTATGATCACCTATCAAGATGGTAAGCAATGAGCACACTGTTTGGAATTTTCAGGGAGAAGGTTAGGAAGAATGAGAATCTTAACTAATATGCCTCATACCCTAAAACGGAAATCAAAGACACACAGAACTCCCAAATTTGTGAGAGAAAATGATGCAACTACTGATCAAAGTGAGAGCACAGACCCTTTATTCCTTTTACAGTAACAAGAACCCTTGGTTTGGGGCCAGCCCCGTGGTATAGTGGTTAAGTTCGCGCGTTCCACTTCGGCGGCCCAGGGCTTGCCGGTTCGGATCCCAGGCGTGGATCTACTCACTGCTCATCAAGCCAGGCTGAGGCAGCGTCCCACAGAGAACTAGAAGGACCTACAACTAGAATATACAACTATGTACCAGGGTTTTGGGGAGAAAAAAGAAAAAGAGGAAGATTGGCAACAGATGTTAGTTCAGGGCCAATCTTCCTCAAAAATAAAATTAAAAAAAAAAAAAGAACCTTGGTTCCTCTCTGACAGACGTTTTCCTCTCACTGCAAATTTTTTTTTTTAATTTTATTTATTTATTTTTCCCCCAAAGCCCCAGTAGATAGTTGTATGTCATAGCTGCACATCCTTCTAGTTGTGGTATGTGGGACACGGCCTCAGCATGGCCGGAGAAGCAGTGCGTCGGTGCGCGCCCGGGATCCGAACCTGGGCCACCAGCAGCGGAGCGCGCGCACTTAACTGCTAAGCCATGGGGCAGGCCCAACACTGCAAATTTTCTACCAGGCCAGGCAACTTTCACTCAGGAGAATGAGAGTGTGAATAATTCAAAGTGGCTGATGATCCAAAAAGCCTCATATTTAGCTTCCCTTAAGGCCTCCAAGAGAATAAACACCAATTTTTCTTAGTTTCTAATCCTTCTCATCTCTTCTTGCCCTACTCCAGGCAACTAAAGAAAAATCTCTACAAAACATCAAGGTGCATTACAACCAAAATATCCTAGTGACAATATTAGGAAGAATTTGAAATCCAGATATGAACTCCAGCTCAGCCTGAAAAACAGCCACATCACAGGGACAGACAAACACGTAGGGGAGACGGTAGCTATGTCTCTACCAGCAGATTTACTTGTCTACTCAGGTGTTGCTTAAACAAATATAGCATTAAAGTCACTCTGGATTCCTGGAATATTTATAAACTGGTTGTGGGGAAAAAAGCTAGTTTACACTGTATGATGTTCCCAAGTAGAACTGTTTTAATGATCAAATGAAAGAAATTATTATTATTATTATATATTACTACTACTATTATTAATAATAACCACAGAAATAGCTCAATCATTATATGATAAAGCTTTGGAACTTGTGTTTCTATGAATTCTGTGAATAAAGACTGGTCCCATGTAATAGCAAAATTCTCCTTTGATTTGGGCTGGCAAAGGGATTCTCAGTAAGGCCAAGGTTGAACAAGCTAGTAAAGAATGTCCTGTCAGCACTGGAAGGGACAATGCAACCTTAGGTAGTGGCAGAGGTATCTCTGGTGTCTACACACCCGCTGTCTTTCCAAGACCATGGACTGCGGCAGGGAGTCATAACTGCCCTCTTGATAGGCAAACGTTTCCAGGTCATCAAGCTGGGTTTTGAGCTGCAGGATCAGTTCCTTCTGCTTCTCCCTTTGGGTTTCCAGACGTTCCCGTTTCTCCTGCTCACTCTAAGATGAGAAAATACTTAGGTCTATTTCACAGGAAAAGGAAAATTCAAGGCACATTAAGAATCCTCTCATGCCAATAATGCCTAGTAAAATAAAAATATTTCCAAATAATCCAAATGAAATATGGAATTCATAAGATAGGTTCAAAAATAAGAATAATTATTTCATCCAGGGCAATTTATTAAACATGTATTTTCTTTAAGAAAGTATTTGTCCTTCACTGGAAATAGGAGACGAAAACAATGGGGCCTTTTGTTAAGACTGCTTTTTTTTCCAAAGGTCTGTTTAGGATAACACAATTTGCCTTAGCCAAGATAGCCTCCCAAGAATTAACATGCCATCCTCCACAGCCAATTACCACAGAAAAACTCCAGAATACTTTGTGCAACCAAATTTTGCAAGAGAATCTGGAGGTAAGGGTGTAGAGAGAGGTTTTATAACTCATAACCAGTATTCTTAAGATGCAAAGCCCTTCCAATGTATTATAGACTTATGAAAAATCAAAAAAATAAACACAGGTGCCCAGGGCAGTGAAAAAAATCCAAAAGCCAAGTAATGGGGGTGGAAGGTAACAACGTTTTAAAAAAAAATGTCTGGTAAGTTTCCCTGACCAGTGACACCTTTTCCCACAGTTGGCTCCCAGGTGGTTTCTCCATTTAAATCATTAAAAACCCTTCAGGGTGGTAAAGGCTTGCCAATGTATTCTCAAACACTGGTTCTTCCTTGCCCTTCTTGAGTAGGCAAAACCAGCAAATCATGCAGGTGTAAGGTTGCATTTTAAAGTAGAAGTCTATAGGATATGAAATTTAACCTTAAAATAGTACTTACCAAGCTCTCCAGAAGTAAGGTATGAGAAAGAACAAATGAAAAACAACAAATTAACTTTTTGTTCAAGCTATTTAAAAATCAATCCTCTCGCTTTAGCTTTGCTCAACATGAAAGTAAGCCTTTTCTCAGGATACTAGTCCGTCTCTGATCCTTTCTGAGGCTTGTGGTTTTTCTTAGAACCCTGTCTCTCCCTCCCACTTAGGTGCAGGCCTAGCTATCCTTTAAGAGAATGCATCCTTGATTTCCTCAGGCACAACCGATCATTTCCTCCTCTGTATTTTGTATACACTTCTCTTCTAGCTCATGTCATATTATAATTATTCGTTTAGGATTCTGTCTCCCCTAGTCTAGGAACTCCTTATGGGCAAGGGCCTTGACTTTGTACCCCCAATGCCTAGCAGAGTGCCTGGCACTGGGTAAGCTCTCAATATTCATTTGTTGTATGTTACTGAACTGAATCAGGAACAGAATGACATTCCAAATAATGAACTCTGACTGGAGGAAGCTGCCTAACCAGCCTAAGGAGAAAGAACTGGGGAAACTTTCTTTGTTTGTGTTTTCATTGTATCCCAACTTTATGGAGCCAAGTAAGAAAGAAACCTGCCATAAATCCTGATTCCATTTTCATGAGTATGTCTGCTGAACTCTGTCACTTGCCATGGTAGTTACAGTAGGCTATTTACTGGAATGTGGGCAAACAAGGTTAATAGGAGAGAACAATGAGGTCTGGTGCAAGGCAGGAAATAACAGAATTTCCAGTATGAAGCAACACAAAATACTGCTTTAAAAAAATTTGGAACTGATAAGAAGTAAATCCTTTGGTTCAAACATATCCCCCACTTTGGCACTACCTGTTCGTGTGTCAATATATGCACATGAGATTACAGCTGTTTATGAGGTGTTTTGAGCAGTACACTTTTTTTAAGTCGTATTCTGTTTCTGAAAGTGAAAACAAACAACCAAAAGAGCAACACATCCATACAGAAACTTTGGTGCTCCTCACTCCTGAACAGGGCCTGGACACAGTAATTCCTTCTGTCTTTTCTATTCCTCAAAAGCCTGGCAATTTGAGGTGGCTGCTCCTTGTGCAAGGAGCTGTGGGTATTGGAGAGAAGGGTGGAACAGTAAACACAGGATTGCACTGGAAACATTTCAGATTAAAATAAACAAATCAGTATCTGTTACTGATAAGTCTTCTTGGTTAAAGCCAGTTTAAGTGGGAAGATAGGCACATGTGGGTTGTAACTTGAATAATAAAAAGGTGGAGAAAAGACAATGAGTCTCTTCAACACCTCCAACAAGCTATCTACAATTGTGCACTTCCAGAGAGTCCAAGACTGTAAGGAAACGTTCCTTTGGTATAGTATATAGATTCTCATTACTTCTCAGTCCAGGCTAACTGAATGGATCTTCACAGTTACCAAAGGGACCTCATTTAGAATACTTAGTCATTACTCCGGATGGGGAAGGAGTCTTAAAATACCAACATTAGGAAATTAATACAGTCAGGAGTTGTGTTTCTTTCAATTACCAAGAGACCCTGATGTTCACCAAAGTTCTCACCCAGACAAGAGAGTCTGCAGATTAAAGACTTTCTCTAGATTCCAGGAAAGCACGGACAGGGATCAGATCTAAATTTCCATGGATTCCAACTCACATCCAATTTGCCCAGTTCTCAGGGTTGGGGTACTCTATCAGCAAATGTGTTCAGGACTTAGGTACTTTATGAGGTGACAGCAAGGCGAGTGGGAGCAGCATTGCTTCAGCTGCTCTGTTGCCCTCTGCCTCTCACTTCATCACACCTGCATCTCTTTCCAGACCTTTGGTGGACAACTCTCATCATCACGTTCCCAGGCCGCTCTGTCCTTATGCCCTTCAGCAGGCAACGCACATCTGTCTCCAGTTTCCTCGTCTCGGACGCGCGTCCTAGACCGGGCGGCTTCTCACGACACTGCTACCTCTGTCCGCGTCAGCATCGCCACCCACCCAACCCGCCTATTCCCACATCCCTCGGGGCCTGGCCCCAGCTGCTCACCTGGTCCTCGCCTCGCAACCGTGGCCGGTCCCCCGGCAGCCCGTCGTCATCGTCGCCGGCGGGGTCCTCGGGGCCCCCGTAACCCAGGACGTGAGGGCAGCCGCGGAAAGCGAAGTCCTCGAGCTCGCGCAGGAGGCGCTGCTGCTCCGCTGGCGCTCCGCGCACCACCTGGCGCAGGCGGAACTGCACCTGCGCGAAGTGCGAGGACAGCGCGAGAAGGGCCGAGTCCAGCCGCCGCCGCTCGGCCCGCAGCCGCCGCAGCGTCCGGCCCGGCGAGTCGGGGGGGGAGCCTGGGGCCGCGCTGGGCTCCTCGGCCGCCGCCTCTTCCGAGAACGCAGCCGCCCCAGGCCCAGCCTCCGCCACCGCCCCCACCGGGGCCCAGCGCACCGCCTCACACGGTGGCAGCGACTCCTCTTCCTCCTCCTCTTCGTCTTTCGCCTTTGGCCCAACGGCCGCCACCACCGTTACCGGCTCCCCAGCCGCTTCAACAGCCGCCATCTTCCCGGAAACGCCCCGCACTTCAGCCGCGCCCCCTTGCTGCCATGGCAACGGTGCGCCGGCTGGGAAACCCGGAGGGGCGGCTGGGCGGGGCTCGTACGTCACCGAGTTCAGACGTCATCGGAGGCGGGCCTTCCCCGGGATTATTTCGGGCCAATAATTTTTTATTGAGCGCCTATTGTGAATCAGGCAGAGTGCGCTAAGCGTTGGAGAAACAGGTGAACGAAGCCGGGACAAGTCATTCTGTGTGTACCGAGTCTAGTGTAGTCTTTGCCCTGGTCCTAGCGGGCGGGTCGTCCGTTCCTACTCTACGTTTCTGGAGACCCCGAGATGTGAATGGTTGCGGGCATTATGCTCTCCCAGAGCCTCGCCTGAGTGCGGATCCCTTGGCTGTAGGGCCACGTTCCCCCTTCCTCTAAACCCTTCCCCCGACCATATAAGGAGAGGCAGCTGCTGGAGGCGTCCCCAGGATCTAAAGATAGCGGCCCCTGCCTCGGACTCCAAACGCCACCGGGCAGCGGGAGCCGCCATGGCACGGTGAGTGTTTCCGGCCGTCCTTTTCCCTGCCCATATTTTCTGGGCGCTCCAGGTTCTGCGAGGTCCCATGGTAACCACAGACCCCAGATATCTGTAACTTTGAGGTGGTGAGGGGAAGTTTGACCTGAATGTTCTCCATAACTCCCTACCTCTCTACTCTAGCACTTTGGATTCTCCCCAGGTTCACCCTCACCGCACACACCCACTCCCGTCACTCCCCTTCCACCCCCTTCTGTCTCATTTAGCTCCACTTTGACAGGGCTGTGGCATAAAACGTCCCTATATTTTCCCCTCCTTCCACCTTTCCCAAATGCTCTCAGTTTTCCCTCTCCCACCCCTATGAAACCCCACCTCAACTCCTCTGCAGGCAGCATGCCCGGACCCTGTGGTACGATAGGCCCAAGTATGTGTTCATGGAGTTTTGTGTTGAGGATAGCACCGATGTCCATGTGCTCATCGAAGACCACCGCATTGTGTTCAGGTAATGGCTCTCCCCGCTGGAGGGCCTGGCTTCCCAGGAGCCTTTTCCTTCTCCTAATGCCCCCACACTCAGCCTGCCACGTCTCCTCAGCTGCATTGTCTCCTCAGCTGCAAGAATGCGGATGGAGTGGAGTTGTACAATGAGATTGAGTTCTATGCCAAGGTGAACTCCAAGGTAAGGGTGGGGTGGGAGAGTAAGTTCTGAATGGAAAGGCTGCCCAGGGAAACTGGAGATTCATTCTAAACCTTTGACTCTAAGAATGAAGCTCTCTGCCTGGCAGGACTCCCAGGATAAACGCTCTGGCCGCTCCATTACTTGCTTTGTGAGGAAGTGGAAGGAGAAGGTGGCCTGGCCCCGGCTCACCAAGGAGGATATCAAGGTGGGGAGTGGTCTGCTCTTTCTCCTGTGCTCTCTATGTACCCAGGTACCCAGATTAGGTCTGGGAATCACCCTTGATTCCTTTCGCACCAACACTCGGTGGCTCACCAGGTCCTGCCTATTTGACCTCCTAAATATTCTTGAATCCATTATTTCATCTCTTCCTAATTCAGGCCTCATCGTCACTGGGTGAGATTTGTTGCATATTTTCGGCCCCACCTCTAATCCATCCTCTGCATTGCTCCCAGCATAGTCTGAGTAAAACACACATTTGACCTTGTCACTCTCCCACTTAAGACCCTTCAGTGGCTTCTTTTCCCCTAAAGGTTGAAAATTGCCTGCTGGCTGGATCTAGCTCTCGAATTTGTTTTAGTAGTCTTCACAGTGTTAAAAATTATTTTGATTGGTTACTGACATTTAAAATTTTTAATTAGTTGCAGAAATTTAAAAATGTGGAGATTTCACCTAAAAATCCAGATTATCAGCTTCTCTTGGAAAATGGAGACTCTGGCCGCACTGGTTTACATTCCCAAATGCCTAGAGTTGGAGCTTTAAATGGGGCATGTGCTCCACCTCACTTTACTCCTTTTCATTATCTCTCTGACTCCTGCAGGCATTTGAGCTTGTAACTTCAATACTTTGGGTTGAAGTCCATGCACCATAGCATGACATATAAGTTCATGACCTGGCTACTCTTCCCTTCTGCAGCCTTATATCCTGTTACTCTCTGCCTCAGACTTCACATTCTAGCCACAGCAAACTGCTTGCAGCTCTTTTGCACATACCAGGCTATTTCTCACCTTTACCTTTGTTCAAGCTGTGCCTTCTTCATGGAAAACCTCCATCACCACTACCTTCGCCACCTAACCCCTGCTCATCCTTCAAGGCCCTGTTACTCCAAGAAGCCTGCATTCCCATAACTCCTGTCTGGGTTCCCATAATATCCTCTACGTAATCCACCACCACACTTTCCATACTGTATTGAAATGATTTATTTACATTTCCCTTCTCCATTTTCTTCTTGATGGCTGGGACTGTATTGAACATTTTTATAATCCTAATGCCAAGCTCAGAATCTGGCCCAAAGTATGTGTTCCATAAATATCTGTTAAATGAATGAGTAACTTCTTTCCCTAAATGTGGCTCTTGGAACATGGGCCTCAAAGGGTTGTCTCTGACCCCAGGGAATGCAGCTTGGTTGACTGCTATGATGCTTTATGATACACTTATCTTTCCAGATGTGTTTTCCCGCTAGTCAATCTGTTCCTGGAGAGCAAGATTTCTATGCTTTTTCATCCCCTACAATACCTGGCATTGTGCTTGACACTTAGTAGGTTTCTGGAAAATCTTTGTGGATGATGATGATGATATGGCAGGCTGGAGGGTGCTTAGTGAAAGGGGTGCTGTTGGGAAGACTATACCCCCATTGACCCTCTTTCCCCCAAGCATGATCCTATGCACACATCCACATTCTTTTGTGCACTTCTGCTGCTGCCCTCCTAGCATATGTCTCTCTATGCTTCCCTCTTGCAGCCAGTGTGGTTGTCTGTGGACTTTGATAACTGGAGAGACTGGGAAGGGGATGAAGAGGTGGAGCTGGCTCATGTGGAACATTATGCAGAGGTAATGCCATTGTCTGCCCCTCTTGATCATTCTCTGTGTCTGTCTGCACACATTTCTCTGGAGGATTGTCATCAGGGCTAGGCAGAGACGTATGAGCTCCCCAGGCAGGCTACTTATTGGTGCTGATATTCTTTACATATTTTGTGCAATGTTTACATTGTAGGGATGAGAGAAATGAATATTCTGTTAGTGAAATTGTATGCATAGATTCACTCACTAGTCACAGAGTAGAGCCTGTGTTCTGAAAAAGTTTGACAAAACCTTTTCCTGCTTTTCTGTAATTCTTGTTCTTTCTCCATTTTTCTTTGTGTGTGTGTTTTTCCTGAGCCAGACAACTTCATGGGAAGCTCAAACTAAGCAGTATAAAAATTCACATCATAAAATAAATCAATAGTTCCCAATAAATTGCACCCTGCCATATATTATTTGGTTTCAGAATTTCAGCTACTATTTATGCAAATTACAAAACCCTAACAGATGCTAACCTGGGTTAGTAAGGTGGGTACTCTGTGTGTGTTTAAATTTCCTTTTAAAAAGGGCATCAATTTACTTTTCTCCAGCTCATCCCAGTGATGTGGTAGGGACTTTGAAGATAGGGCAGTGGTCTGGCTGGGACCATTCTCCTGTGGTCCATCAATATGCAAGTTGCTCTTCCCTCACCCCTCTTCTCTCTTGTGACTGCTTTTCTCTTCCTACTAGCTTTTGAAGAAGGTCAGCACCAAGAGACCTCCCCCGGCCATGGATGACCTGGAGGTAAGTAAAGCCTGCCCCTCAACCCTTCAGTTTCCTTTAGCTCTTATAAGAAACTAGAAAGCTCTTGTCCTAGTCTCTAGCACACAGCAATTCTCACTGCATGTTAGATGAATTTGAATTTGACACAGGAGGTTGAATGTTCTTCTCTAGGCTTTAGAAAACCCCAGCAAGGTCCTCCTCCCTTCCCTCTCCCCCTCTACTTCTCCATCCCAGCCCTGTTGACTATCTTTACAGCTATAAGGAGCAGTAGCATTAATTGATATTCTGAGACTAAATGATTTATGACACAGTGCTGTTTATTGAGTACTAGTGGTTTATTTTATTTTCCAAAGTTTAAATCCTTTTGTATTAGCCTCCCAACCAGTTATGTGATTCAGAAAATCACAAAGGAAAACTTGGAGAGCAGGAGGGTGTGAGCAGCATTTGTGAACACAAATGTCCACTCTCTGCAGAGTCTACAGGTGCTTTTGTCTTTTTTTTTCCCTAGGATGATTCTGACATTGCCGACGCAACAAGTAATTAACTTTCTGTGACAGCAGAGCTGGGGAGGAAGCTGTGACTATCTTCCAGTCACTCTGACAAGCTAGGGCCTGGGTCTTTGTCAGCTCTTTGGCTGTGCACCAGGGTCTTCTGTGATCTCTGAACTTTCCTAAAAGCTCTTTATTAAGGGTCCTCCTTCATCTTTATTTCTTCTTCCTAGGCACTTGACTATGGCCGCTGCATCAGATAGCAGGATAGGAGAGGAGTAGACTGGTGGGGTTTCTGACTTCCTACCACTTGACTGTAATCTCTGCGTTTGGGCCACTCAGCAGGGCTCTCTTAAGTGTTTGAGCATGTGTGTGTATGGGGTACAGCAAAAGGCAAAGAAGCATGTAGATTATAATAAATCTCTAGGAACTGTTCCTTGTCTCTTTCCTTCTTGTACTTCTTCCTGCTGAAGGCAAACCTCTTCTCCCTCTGTAGTTCCTTTTCAGGGGAGAAGTAGGGGTCAGAGATTCTGGCCCTCGTTGAGATTGGAAGAAGGAAGATGTTGCGAGCAGGCTTGTAACCAAGCTGGGAGACTTCCCTGTGCCCAGATCTGTGCTCTGATTTCTCAGAGCAGAAACCAGCATTTCACTATATCGCTAATACTGCCACCTCTAGAACCAGCTGGAAACCCACCTCAGCTTCCTACACACTTCAGAAGTCTCTTAACACTTTTAAAGCTGATTGTTACAGTAGTTAATGACCATGTCTGTTTATTCCTCCATCAGCTACCCCATTTATCCACAAACACTTTTTGAGTGCCTAATGTGTACTTAAACTGTGACTTTTTTTTTTTTATAATTTTATTTATTTATTTTTCCCCCAAAGCCCCAGTAGATAGTTGTATGTCATAGCTGCACCTCCTTCTAGTTGCTGTATGTGGGACGCAGCCTCAGCACGGCCGGAGAAGCGCTGTGTCGGTGCACGCCCGGGATCCGAACCCGGGCCGCCAGCAGCGGAGCGCGTGCACTTAACCGCTAAGCCACGGGGCCGGCCCTTAAACTGTGACTTAAACAAAATGCAGTACCCAGACTTTTCCCTGGAAGTCATGGTAAAGTATTGAGATTTGTTAAAAAAAATTAAACTTTAAAATCTGTATTAGTAATATATGGACATAGTTTAAAAAATTAAAATAGTATAGAAAGGTATAAAATTTAAAGTAGAATTTGCATGCTCCCAATAGGGGTAACCACTGTTAACAGTTTCTACAATAAATTTATGTATCTATAAATGTATACACACTACACATTATATATGTATCTATAAATGTATACACACTATACATTATATATGTATCTATAAATGTATACACACTATACATTATAAATTCCATAATACCTATAATTTATATTATATAATTATATAGTTATATGTAATATATAAAACAATATACAACATATATGGAACATATACAGTATCATGTATTGTTTATATATAGTATAATATATATTAAAATTTAATACATATATAAGCAAATGCAGTGTGTGTCTACACAGTTGGAATCATACTATGTACATCTTGCACTCTGCTGTTTTTCACTTAATATGTATTTTTTTTTTTTTTTAATAATTTTATTTCTTTATTTGTTTTCTTCCCCCAAAGCCCCAGTAGATAGTTGTATATCATAGCTGCACATCCTTCTAGTTGCTGTATGTGGGACGCGGCCTCAGCATGGCCGGAGAAGCAGTGCGTCGGTGCATGCCCGGGATCCGAACCCAGGCCACCAGCAGCGGAGCGCACGCACTTAACCGCTAAGCCACAGGGCCGGCCCTCACTTAATATGTATTGAAGCTCTTTCCAAATCAGTGTACATAGATCTAACTCTTTTTCCATGGCTACATGGTATTCAGTTTAATACATTTTCCATAATTTAACTGGTTGCTTATTGAGAGACATGTAGGTTGTTTTTAGTCTTTTTCAATTTTCAAACAATGCTACAATGAACGTTAAGAATGTAGATTTTAGGGGCCAGCCCAGTGGCGTAGTGGTTAAGTTCGTGCACTCTGCTTCGGTGGCCTGGGGTTTGCAGGTTCGGCTCCTGAGTGCGGACCTATGCACCACTTATCAAGCCATGCTGTGGCAGGCATCCCACATATAAAGTAGAGGAAGATGGGCACAGATGTTAGCCCAGGGCCAATCTTCCTCAGCAAAAAGAGGAGGATTGGCAACGGATGTTAGCTCAGGGATAAACTTACACACACACACACAAAATGTAGATTTTGGGGGCCGGCCCCATGGCCTAGTGGTTGGGTTCAGCATGCTCCACTTTGGTGGCCCGGGTTTGCGAGTTCAGATCCCAGACATGGACCTCCACTACTTGTCAGCCATGCTCTGGTGGTGACCTATGTACAAAATAGAGGAAGATTGGCACAGGTGTTAGCTCAGGGTGAATCTTCCTCAAGCAAAAAGAGGAAGAATGGTAACAGATGTTAGCTCAGGGCGAATCTTCCTCAAGCAAAAAGAGGAAGAATGGTAACAGATGTTAGCTCAGGGCGAATCTTTCTCAGCAAAAAGATAAAAAAAAAAAAAAATCTAGATCTTTACATATTTGGCAAGAATATCTGTAGGGTAAATTTCTAGAGATGGAATTGCTAGGTCAAAGAGTAGATACTTTTAAACATTTTGATAGCTGTTGCCAAGACGCTCTTAGATGGGCTGGCCCTGTGGCTTAGTGGTTAAGTATGCGCGCTGCACTACTGGCGGCCTGGATTCGGATCCTGGGCACGCACTGACGCACCGCTTCTCCGGCCATGCTGAGGCGGCATCCCACATACAGCAACTAGAAGGATGTACAACTATGACATACAACTATCTACTGGGGCTTTGGGGAAAAAAAGGAGGAGGATTGGCAATAGATGTTAGCTCAGAGCCGGTCTTCCTCAGCAAAAAGAGGAGGATTAGCACGGATGTTAGCTCAGGGCTGATCTTCCTCACAAAAAAAAAAAAAAAAGATGCTTTTAGATGAAATTGCACCAATTCTCACTCCCACTAAGGAGAGTGTTCCATTCTCCAAAGCCTTTTGGATATTTGCCAAGATAAAAAATTGTACCTGGTTTAATTTACTTTTAGTTATGAGGTTGCTTATTGTTTATTTTTATTAGTGAGTCATATTTCTTTTAGTGTGCTCTGTCCATGTCTTTTGCCCATTTTGCTATTGACATTAGTCCTAGAACTTAAAAAAAACTCATAATACAAAGTTATATTTGTATTATGCTTTACAATTTACTAAGTATTTATACATTATCTCATTTAAATTTTTGAACCTCATATCAACTTTATAAAATAATTAGGTCTTTTCTTCATAGGTGATGAAACAGCTCACAATAAGTGGCAGAGTTGGGACTTGAACTTGTATAGCATATGTCCCCTTATCCATAATTCTGAAAACCAACAAGTTCTGAAAACCAACTTAAAAAAAAATTGACACCCAAACTCATTCAGCAGCAAAATCTGATCTAAAATGATGTGAAGCTATTTATAGTCTTTGTTTATTCCATTTAGTGTGCTTATTCCTCAGCATAAATATTAATGCCTTTGATTACATGGTGTTGCTCCTGAGTGCCAAATGGAGCATGTTACATAACATGAGGTATGCTCTGCATTACTGCCTAAAATCTGAAAAAATTGTGCATTCTGAAACATCTGGATTCTTCAAGCTTTTAATTAGTTGATTTAAAAGACCAGAAAAAAGATAATTTTAACTTTTAATCCGTTTAACATTTTAAGGCACTGATTGCAGGTTGTTAACTTCTGTTAACCTCTTTACCTACACTTGTCGGATTCGGTAGCACTAGTCACATATGGTTATTGCGAAGTACTTGAAACATGGCTAGTCCAAACAGATGTGCTTTAAGTGTAAAATCCATACCAGGTTTCCAAAATTTTGTACGGAAAAAAAAAATCTCACTTATGTTTAAATATCCATTACATGATAAAATAATATTCTGGATATATTGATTTAAATAAAATATATTATTAACACGTGGCTTGCATTACATTGCTATTGGGCGGCGCTGCTGTGTAGCCCAGCTAGTATCATCCCCATTTCTACCCGGGGCCCAATTACATACATCCCTGGGGCCAAACGGGACTAAACTAAATGCTTTGTCAAATTCAGGCTGAAGTCTTGTTTTGTTTTGTCTTCTGGTGCTTTTCAGAGTCTTAAAACAATCGCTAAACACCCCGGAAGGGCTGCAAATCGCGTTTTCAATAAGTTTGGCCAAACCAGACCCCATTCTTGACCCTCCTGCTTCTGCGCAGAGGCGGGCCCGTAAGGAAGATTGTCCCACGTAGCTCTCCGTCCGCCCCCAGGCGTTTCAGCGTGCGTCGCTCCCGGCGTCCGGGGAGACAGCAGCAATGGCTTTCCGGTGTCAGCGGGACAGCTACGCCCGGGAGGTGCGGCCGGCTGGGCGAGGGACCTGCGGCTGCCGAGCGGATGGGGCGGTGCGGGAGAGGGCGCCGCGTGGAGGGAGTGCCGAGCTAGATTCAGTCCCGGTGTGCTGAGGACGTGGGTCGGGGCTCATTCTCTCATCCCTCTCTGCCCAGTTCACCACCACCGTGGTCTCCTGCTGTCCCGCCGAGCTGCAGACAGAGGGAAGCAACGGCAAGAAGGAAGTGCTGAGCGGCTTCCAAGTGGTGCTGGAAGACACGCTGCTTTTCCCCGAGGGCGGGGGCCAGGTACCAGGCTCGTCCCTCAGCCCGACCTCCTGCCAGGAAGCCCCTAATTCCTTTCTGATGCAGTGGAAAATGCTCTCCTGCGCCTCTCTTTCAGCTGTAGTGAATACAGATGAAAGTTAAATTCAGCTCTTTTGTTCATTCAGCAAATATTTATCAACAAGTACTTATCTCGCCATAGCATATGCTAGGTACTATTTCAGGTTCTAAGGATAAGAGGTGAGCAAGACAGTGCCTCTTCATATATGGAATGTTTATTGGAGAACACAGACAAGACCGTGAAGAGAGAAATAAATAGTATACTAGGTCTGATAAGTGTTATAAACAAAAATAAAGTTTGAAGGAAAGAGAGTGATGAGATGCTCTCCTAGGTAGGGGGTAGGTTATTTCATTAGAGATCTAAGTGAAGTAAGGGAGGGAGCCCTTGCAATTATCTAGTGGTACTGGCAGGGAAAGGGGAAGTATTCCAGGCAGGGAGAATGGCAAGGGCAAAGGCCCCTGAGGTAGGAATTAGGGTGTTTGGCAGCGACTGGAAAAGATTCCCATGAGGGGGTTCGTGTGTGATAGATGGGTTACAATAGCACGACAGAGGGCAGACTTATCAGTGATATGACGGAGTAGGGACTAGGTCCAGTGTGAACGTGGAAGAGGAGGATAACACCACCAAAGGTGGACATTATGGGAGAGGCCTTTCCAGCGGAGATTAACAGCACGGACAAAGGCAGGGAAGCCTGAAGGAATCTGACAATTTTAGTTAACTGCAAGTAGTCCCATATAGTTGGAGCCTGTGGTACATGTTAATGACAGGCTGGAGATGACTTTGGAAAGGTAAGGGCCAGTTCAGAGAGTTTTTGAAGGATATGTTAAGGTGTGTGGGCTTCATTCAGAAAGAAATGACATGAGAGAACATGTTCAGTAAACTTGGTAGTGAGAAACTTCCGATTTCATATCAATCGTCATCATTATTTCAGTGATTTTCCTAGCATAGAGATTTCCTGATCTGTTGAAGGAAAACCTGTGACCTCAGGTATCCATAGGAGGTCTCGTTTTATTTATTTTTTTTGTGAGGAAGATCAGCCCTGAGCTAACATCCATGCTAATCCTCCTCTTTTTGCTGAGGAAGACCAGCTCTGAGCTAACATCTATTGCTAATCCTCCTCCTCCTTTCCCTCGCTCCCCGCCAAAGCCCCAGTAGATAGTTGTATGTCATAGTTGCACATCCTTCTAGTCTCAGCATGGCTGGAGAAGCGGTGCGCTGGTGCGCGCATGGGATCCGAACCTGGGCTGCCAATAGTGGAGCGTGCGCACTTAACCACTAAGCCACGGGGCTGGCCTGAGGTCTCGTTTTAGACATCACTTCTTTCAGAAAGTCTTCCCTGGTTCCTCAAGACTGTTAGGTCTCTTTCTTTTGAGCTCTAGAACAGTGTACCTTTTCATATTATAGCATGTTGTAGATCATATTGCAGTTACCAGTTTGCATGTCTGTGTTCTTCTCCAGACTCTTAAGTTCCATGAGGGACCACATCTTATTTACATTGTATTCTTGGGCTGACACAGTGTCTTGTAAGTAGTTGGCACTTGATACTTTTTTAAATGAATGAATATTTTTGAATCTAACTCTAGTAGCAGTGCAGAGGATGGAGTGGAGGGAGGGAGGAAAATTCAGATCATTTTAGAGACTACTGAAAGATAAGACTCTAAGGCAATGAGAGTATGGATTAAGGTTCTTTGGGTTTTACTCAAGTCTTCCTTGCTATAGTTACAGTCTCTGTTTTAATTCTGTTCTGAAGAACAAAATATATAGGCGTTCAGGGTGGATAGGACAGAGACAGTCCCTTCATGGAATAAAGTGGACCCACCTCACTTGGCATTGCCTCTTTTTTTCCTTTAGGGAATCTCAAATTCTGGGTCTGTTTCTCACATACTTTCCCTGGAGGGTCTTTGTATCCAGGAGCTAGTGAGCCCTGCCTCCCGCCACTGACTTCCTTTGCTTCTTTCCCCCAGCCTGATGACCATGGTACAATCAATGACATTGCTGTGCTGAGAGTGACCCGCCGGGGGGCCCAGGCTGATCATTTCACACAGACACCCCTGACCCCTGGGAGCGAGGTCCAGGTCCGGGTGGACTGGGAGCGGAGGTTTGATCACATGCAACAGCATTCAGGTAGGTGGGGTGGAGTGGGAGACGTACAGGAGGGCCAGTGGCCATGTATGGGAATGCCACGATGATTGAGATGTGGTTTCTTCTTTTGGAAGAGACGGACATATTCAGAGTCAGCTCTGATTCAGGCAGGATACGATAAATGTTATAAAAGCAATATGAACGATTAAAAGTATTAGAATGACTGTTGGATTTGAGTATTGCCCACTTCCCACGAGATGTCTTTATCTGGGTGTCTCATAGGCTTCTTAAACTCAAAATGTCCGAAATGGAATGAAGAAGCCACCCCCTCCCCCAGACTTGGTCTTCCATTAGCATCCACCCAGATGCTCAAATCCTGGAAATCAGTCCAGTTGCCTCTTTGGGGATAGCCAATCAGTCACCGAGTCCTGTCAGTTTTTCTTCTAAATACTTCTCCACCTCCTTCAACTGTCAATGCAGTCATCCACATCCCAGCTCTCCTTATCTTTCCCCTGGACCTCTGTAGTAGGTCATTTGTGAAATGGCATCCTAAAGCCTCTTGCACAATTCTTGTGAGGATTTTTGATAAAGTATCTCTCAAGAGTATTACCCAGTGCCTGGCAGATCTTCAACGAGGAGAATTTCTGTGATGATATTGTTGTGGGAGCATGTGGCTGTGTAGGCTTCTCACTCTTTTCCTGTCTCTTGCTCTCTCTGCCCAGGGCAGCATCTTATCACAGCAGTTGCCGACCATCTGTTTGGGCTGAAGACAACATCTTGGTGAGCAGGAGGCATAAGCCTAACTGTAGGGCATGGGTTCCTGACTGGCAGCTCCTCTCCCAGTAGTGAGTTAGGGAGTAGGAGGATGAAAGAAAGAGTAGTGTTCAAAATCTGCTGTGTTCTCCTGTTCCCCTTGAAGATGGGGTGGTGGGTGTTTCTTAGGGGAAACATGAGGATGAGAGAAGAGACATCTGCCTTTGCTTAGGAAAGAACATGGAATTTGGAGCCCAGATACCTAGCGGGTGAATCCTGGCTGCATGACCTTGATCATGTTCCTTAATACCCCTCACTTGTAAGATGGAAATGGCAGTCTCTACTTTGCAAGATTTTGTGGGGATTACATAACAGCATTTACACGAATGTTCTTTGTAAACTATAAACTTTCCTGTATTATTATTCTTGTCATCATCAGCATCCTGTGACCACTCTACTTCTTCTGGCAGGGAGTTAGGGCGACTCCGGAGTGTGATTGAGCTGGACAGCCCCTCTGTGACTGCAGAGCAAGTAGCTGCCATTGAGCAGAGTGTCAATGAAAAAATCAGAGATCGGCTGCCTGTGAATGTGCGAGAGCTGAGCCTGGATGATCCTGAGGTGGAGCAGGTGAGGGAGAACCAGTGGGGTGGCTTCTGTAGAATGGCCCTTGGAGGGCTCCTCATTGAAATTCAGACAGCCCTTCTCCCTCCCCTGCATTCCAGGTGAGGGCCCGGGGTTTGCCGGATGATCATGCTGGGCCCATTCGAGTTGTTACCATCAAGAGCGTTGATTCCAACATGTGCTGTGGGACGCACGTGAGCAATCTCAGTGACCTTCAGGTAGGCGAGGAAGGGCTCTTGAATGGTTGGGAGAGGGGGTGTCGGGGCTGGGGGACCACGACAGGCCGGAAGTGAGAGAGGGGGACAATTGAGGAGTCCTAAGTGAAATCACTTCTTTATTGCTTGCAAGCTGGGGGAGGTCTGGGGTCTCCTCCCCTCGGGCCCAGCACCCACTGCGGTTTATGCATGGGTGTGTGTGTTACCCCATTGCCTCATGTAGGTCATTAAAATTCTGGGCACTGAGAAGGGGAAAAAGAACAAAACCAACCTGATATTTCTGGCTGGGAACCGGGTGCTGAAGTGGATGGAGAGAAGTCATGGAACTGAAAAAGCACTGACCTCTCTGCTTAAGTATGCCCCCTCCTATTTCTCCTGTTTCTTAGATCCTGGACACCCCAGAGCTTAGCTCTCCTACCTGTAAGGTAGACAGAATTATCTCTTGTCTCTGGGGGGTAAGATGCAATCATAAATGATAAAGCACTTTGGATAGTACATCACATGCACACAAGATGGTTTGTTCCTTTATATCCTCTCCCCAGTTGCCTATGAGGCCTCCTTGGAATGTCCCCAGGTCCCCTTCTGGAGGGAAATACTATCAAGAAGGGCATCATTGATTTACGCCCAACACCAAAAGCAACTGGGAAGCTGGGCAGGTCTCCACAGACCTTTCTCTTGCAGGTGTGGAGCAGAGGATCACGTGGAAGCAGTGAAAAAGCTACAGAACTCCACCAAGCTCCTGCAGAAGGTGATTTATTCCCTGGAGGGTGGAGAGGGTGTGGGCTCTGCCTGGAATAGACTCCCCAGACTCAACCTCTCGGCCTAACCAGATGTGTAGTTTGTCAGAGTGGAGAGTGAGGGGAGAATGAAGTAGAGGGAAGCTAGTGCGCCCTCTCATTATCCTTTCTGCCTGTCTGCTGAGTTATGGCATCCATTTCAGAACAACCTGAATCTGCTCAGAGACCTAGCTGTGCACATTGCCCACAGCCTCAGGAACAGCCCAGACTGGGGAGGAGTGGTTGCCTTACACAGGTGAGAGACAAGGCAGGGGGCGTTGGGCTTAGGGCTCAGCTTCTCCCCTGTGTGCAGTGCATGGTGGGAGGTGGGTTGCTCACTGGTATTCTCAAGGCTGAGTAGACCCTAAGAAATGTGTTACCTACTAGATTTCCTGGGTTTGATATAAACATCTGCACTACAATACTGTAACTTTCATTAGCACCTTCCCTCACCTCCTTCACCCTCTAATAGATCTCCACTTATCTGGGTGAATCATATTTAAGGGAGACAGAAACAAACGCAAAGCTTGTTATAAACTGCTGAGGCTGAGAAGGATGTTTTGCTGCCCCTCGGCTAGCACTTGCTCTTTTTTGCTAAGGGAGTCTGGGACTTTGCACAAACAGGCAGCAGGGAAGCCAGCCTCACGAGGAGGAGTGGGCTTCTTGTGGTTTCCCAGCTGCCACTTTAACCTAGATCTCATGTCTGTGTCCTCTGTTTTAGGAAGGAGGGTGATTCTGAGTTCATGAATATCATTGCCAATGAGATTGGGTCAGAGGTAAGAGGAGCATGAGATTCTCTATCCACCCTGGGTAGAGACCTAAGTGGGGGGCATTAGGTTATGCTGAAGTCCCTCCACATGTACACATGAAGAGTAGGGTACCAGCCGAGCTCTGTTTTAGGTGCCAGGCTAGGTGTGTGGTATGGATCTTTCTGGGGCTGTGACATTTATCAGCTTCTGACCTCCTTTTGTCAGAGCTGGAACTCCTTCAAGCCACCCACATTTATGTGTGCCGAGGGCCTGATTTTAGAAATAAGGGGGTTGGCTAGGCCCTTTGTTTTTTGTTTTTTTTTTAAAGATTTTATTTATGTATTTTTTTCCCCCAAAGCCCTAGTAGATTGTTGTATGTCATAGCTGCACATCCTTCTAGTTGCTGTATGTGGGACGTGGCCTCAGCATGGCCGGAGAAGTGGTGTGTCGGTGCGCGCCCGGCATCCGAACCCCGGGCCGCCAGCAGTGGAGCGCGCGCACTTAACCGCTAAGCCACAGGGCCGGCCCCTTGGCTAGGCCCTTTGAAGGCCTTCCCTTCCCTTTTCCTTTGCCTCTGGTTTCATCTGCCCCTCTCTGTCCTGACAGTCTGGAGCTTAGTGATTTCTAGGTCTCTCTTTTGCATTTACTCCAAAAACACTTTTTGGAATACGTACTCTGGGCTGAGCGGTGTGTATGTCTCTTTTCATCATTCTTCTGTGTAGAGAGTACTGATTCTCAAGGAGCTCACTGTCTAGTATGGGAGACTAGCATGGATGTTGGCATTTACAGTTTAGGGTGGTGAATGCTAGAGGCGGAGGAGCACATTATCTGAAAGGGTGGGGAGGCTTCAGGGGAGGGAGCCTTGAAGAATACTTAGCGGTCATCAACAGAGAAGGGAGCAAATGCCGTCAGGCAGAGGGAAACAGAGGTTTTGGCAATGGCAGGCACAGGCTGCGAGGGGGGAGGGTGGTTGCCAGGCTACAGAAGTTGGCAGGAGTCAGATTCCTAAAGGCATTTTATGCTTGGTCATGTCAGCAGCCTTCTGCCTCTTTACTGTTCAACCTAAGTTTCTTATAGTCACTCATCGAGTTTCTTGGCCCTGGTGGGCTAGAGTGGAGGGGCTGCATTATCGCCCATCAGGAACCTCGCTTGTGGTTTAGGGGGGAAAATCTGTTGTTTTTCTTTTTTTCTAAGTTGAGATATAGTTGACATATGACATTGTATAAAGTGTACAATGTATTGATTTGATACATTTATATGTTGCAATATGATAAAAAAAAAAATCTGTTCCTGAGACTGAGGAGAGTACAGGGTTTGGGGGTTGACCCACATTCTTAAGTATCAGGACTCATCTCCTTGTTTTGCCTCCTAGGAGACCCTCCTGTTCTTAACCGTGGGTGATGAGAAAGGTGCTGGGCTCTTCCTACTGGCAGGGCCAGCTGAGGCCGTGGAGACCCTGGGGCCCAGGTAATCCTCTGTGGACTGCTTTGCATGGGTGGGAGAGGCTGTAAGCCTAACCTACTAATACAGCCCTTTACTGATGCAAAGGGCCCGCACATCTGCCGTATCATTTGGATTCACATCACAGGCACGTGAGATGGGCTGAGCAGAAGTAATCATCACCACCATCATTCCCACTTTTACAGATGAGGGACGGCACCTCGTGTGCCTCAGAGCTCAGTTACAGTGGCAGAACTGAGACTCAAAGCCAGGTCTTTTGGCTCCAAATCTCATGTGGTTTCTTTTTTTTCTTTTAGAAATTGAGATTCGTAAGAGATACATGAATACAGGTGCTGGATTATCAGTAGGCAGATGAAGCAGGTGCTCAAAGAGGCACAAGCTCTTTGGGGAAGAAGAATTGGGATTTTGAAACTAAATCAAAATAGGCGTTGATGCAGTTGTTATGGAAAAATTAGAACTTTGTCGAACTTCTTTACCTTTATGTTATTGTTTATAGTTTGTTATTTTAAGTTAGGTATGGAGGTGTAGTGTCCCATGTTCTTTCTGGCGTTTGGGGTTTTCAAAGACCCGATTGGCTCTGATGAATCTGTGTTCATCATAAAACATTGAAGGAAAACACAATTTAAAGCAGAGGTTCCTGACAGGTAGCCAGATATGGCCTATTGACTGGTTGGGCAGCATACTATTTTAAACTTTCAAAATTAGTTTCTACATTTTATTTTATTTTATTTATTTATTTATTTATTTATTTTTTTTTTTTTTGCTGAGGAAGACTGGCTCTGAGCTAACATCTATTACCAATTCTCCTCCTTTTTTTTCCCCAAAGCCCCAGTAGATAGTTGTATGTCATAGTTGCACATCCCTCTAGTTGCTGTATGTGGGACGCGGCCTCACCATGGCTGGAGAAACGGTGCGTCGGCGCACGCCAGGGATCCGAACCCGGGCCACCAGTATCGGAGCACACGCACTTAACCGCTAAGCCACGGCGCCAGCCCAGTTTCTACATTTTAAAATTACGACTTTTTTACATAGAAATATAGAATTCCAGCTTTTCTCAAAAAAGGAGGGAAAAAAGGCATGCTCTGGCAACGCTGGGCTTACGTTCCCACGTGGTAGTAGCTTGGAGGAACTGAGTAGTGGCCACCGCCTTCAGACAGGACAGGCTTGTCCGAGTTTCCACAGTCCCCCCTTTCTCACTCACCCCCAGCTTGCTTCGCTGCTGCTCCCCACAGGCGTTATGTCTGCAGCCCCTACCCCTGGTGTATGCTCAGCCTGCTCCGTGGAGGTTACCATAATTGATCTAACCCATTTCTAGACACTTCTGTTGTTTTCCAGTTATTTACTCTTAGAATAAACATAGTACATGTATCTTTGTGCACACATGCAAGTATTTTTAGTAAGGATTTCTGGAGTCCATTTACTCTTCCTCTGTCTCCCCCTGGCCCTTGGGGAAAGACTTAGGGCTGCCCTTGGTTTTTCTGTGGTTTCTCCTACAAAGACCTCCTCCCTGACTGTGTCTCTGCTCCCCAGGGTGGCTGAGATCCTGGAAGGCAAAGGAGCCGGGAAGAAAGGCCGCTTTCAGGGCAAGGCCACCAAGATGAGCCGGCGTCCAGAGGTGCAGGCGCTTCTCCAGGACTACATCAGCACGCAGAGCGCCGAGGAGTGAGGATTCGGGCACCTCTCTGGCCTTCTGCCGCTGAGAACAGGCCTCCTGTGACCACAGAAAGAGTCTCTTGGATAATAAAATAGTTTGACTTGAAATGATTCTGGTACCATGTATATCTATGTGAGTAATTTACACAGCATAGTCCAGTGTGCAATAAATATGTGTTTGTGAGTAAACGGCTTTCTGATTTGGCCCCCGTCAGGCATAACTGATGTGAGTGAGTGTTATGTTGACGAGGTGTGCTCATTTATTGAAACCCAGCTGAAAGCTTTTTTCACACAGAAATACAGCTGCCTGAGGAGACTGCGGGTCAGTCTGGAGGCTCGACCTAGGGCTTAGATTCATGATCTTGTTTTCTTTTCTCTTTTTTTCTTATTTCTTTTCCTAGTCCTGTGTTTCAGAACTAAAAAGTATCAGTGACTTTGCAGATAGGTCAAGAAGCCACAAAAATGTACAGTAGAAAGATGCTGCAAGCTTGTTATTGAGACAGAAAAAGATACCATGGAAAACTAACCCAAAGAAGGCCTGGTATAACATTATTAATATTAGATGAATGAGACTTTAAGAATCACTAGAGATCAAGAGGACATGTCACGATAAAAGGAAGATGAAATAGTTCTAAATGTGCACGTATCTCATAACAGCCTCAAAATACGTAAAGCAGACATTGACAGATCTAAAAGGAGAAAGGGACAAATCCACAGTTGATAGAAGATTTAAACTCATCTTTCAGTAACTGATAGAATAAGAGGAATTTTGTTTTTTGACTTGGGTGCACTTATATAGGTGTTTGCTTTATCATTATTCATTATAGTCTACATTTATGTTTTATTCCATGAGGTTGTATTTCACAATTTAAGAATACAACTAAAAAAATTGTGGTTCTGTCACTTACCTTGGGAAAGTTACCTTGCCTTTTCAACCTTCAGTTTCCTTACCAGTAAAATGGTGATAATGGCAGTACCCAGTTCCCTGGGGTGTTGTGACATACTCAACTGTAAGTGCTCAAGAAGGCCGCTTTGTGGATTCCCGAGATGACCTAAGAACACGTCATTTTTGATTACTTAGTGTTCTCTTCCTCTTTACCTGCAGATTGGCAATTGATTGCAAATGCAGGAGTAGCTGCCCTCCCACCACCCCTGGGTGAGCCCCCTCCCTGCGCAGTGCTGCTGTGGACGTGGGTGCGTGTGGCCCGTGTGCTTTCCTGAGTTACTTTGGAACCATGATTGAACCCAGGGAAGGCTTCTTTTGAACCCAGCAGCTACTGGCAAATAGCTTCAGTTTAGGTGTTCATCTCATTGTTCACACAAGGACTTTATTCAGGTAAAATTCCCACATGAGGAAATGTGCTGTTCCTGCTAGAGAAACTGAGGCAGGCAGGGGACATGGCTTCAGAGAATTTTGCTGGAAGGAGTTGAGTGGTCACCTAGTGCAGTGGCTTCCAAATGTGTTTTCTTTTCAATTTAAATGAAAGCAGTTTTCCTTCATGAAGTCTTCCATATAGAAGCCTGATATAGAAATAGATGAAAGATGCGCTGATCTGGTTAGAACAGGGACTGGAGGCTTAGAGTTCTTCAGGCCCTCAGGAAGGCTCTGAGGCGCCTCCATGGAGCCACAGGGCACCACCTGAAAACCACCGATTCAGTGTCACCGCCTGATTTCAAGGAGGTTCAGGGAAGTTAGGTGCCAATGGTACATAATTAGTAATAGCCCCATAGTGCAATAAGCTCCTGAGGTAGTTACTTAAAAAGGTTAACTTCTGGGGCCGGCCCGGTGGCGCAAGCGGTTAAGTGCACGCGCTCCGCTGCGGCGGCCCGGGGTTTGCTGGTTCGGATCCCGGGCGCGCACCCACGCACTGCTTGGCAAGCCATGCTGTGGCGGCGTCCCATATAAAGTGGAGGAAGATGGGCACAGATGTTAGCCCAGGGCCGTCTTCCTCAGCAAAAAAAAAAAAAAAAAAAAAGAGGAGGATTGGCGGATGTTAGCACAGGGCTGATCTCCTCACACAAAAAAAAGGTTAACTTCAAATTTAACAAGTAATTTTTAATGTGCCATTCCATTTCAAAATGTAGGCAAATCCCCCCAAACAGCCCTTGCCTTCTTCCTCACAGGGCATGTCAGTCATGATGTTTGGAGTGGTGCTGGTCCTTCAAATCAAACTTACAGTTGGATTCTGGGTCTCCTGATGAAGTTATGTGGTTACATGTGTGTGTGATATCATACCGGTAGAAAGTTCGGGGTACAAATGAATAAAAATGTAGTCTGCAAAACCAGGAAATTTGTGATACTCCTTTCAGTCTTTAAAAGAGGAAACGTTTTATCACAAGTTACCTCTTATCTATAAACACAATGCCAGGGCTGGCCCGGTGGCGCAGCGGTTAGGTGCAGGCACTCTTCTTTGGCAGTCAGGGGTTCGCAGGTTCGGATCCCGGGCATGCACTGACGCACCGCTTGTCAAGCCATGCTGTGGGGGCGTCCCATATAAAGTAGAGGAAGATGGGCACAGATGTTAGCCCAGGGCCAGTCTTCCCCAGCAAAAAGAAGAGGATTGGCAACGGATGTTAGCTCAGGGCTGATCTTCCTCACACACACAATAAATAAATAAAAATAAAAAATAAAATAGCAATAATAAAAAAAAATAAACACAGTGCCAATTTTAGGAGCTGTCCAGTACTAATTCCCAATTTTCTTTTTTTTTTTTGTGAGGAAGACTGGCCCTGGGCTAACATCTGTTGCCCATCTTCCTCTTTTTGCTGAGGAAGATTGACCCTGAGCTAACATCTATGCCCATCTTCCTCTATTTTGTATGTGGGACGCCACCACAGCATGGCTTGATGAGCAGTGTGTCGGTCCACGCCCGGGATTCGAACCTGTGAACCCTGGGCCACCGAAGTGGAGCATGCGAACTTAACCACTACACCACTGGGCTGGCCCTTAATTCCCAATTTTCCAACTGGATTCCAGATCTTTCTAGGACTGTCCTAAGTAAGATCACAAAATCAAAACAGAATTCCAGGCCTGGAAGGAACCTTAGAGATTGACAATCTGATCTGGCAAATGAGGAGATAAACTCTTTTTTTCTTTATTGTGGTAAAATAAACATAATATAAAATTTACCATTTTAACCATTAAAGGAGATAAACTCTTTTTTTTTTTTAAATCCCCCAAAGCCCCAGTAGATAGTTGTATGTCATAGTTGCACATCCTTCCAGCTGCTGTATGTGGGACGCGGCCTCAGCACGGCCGGAGAAGCAGTGAGGTGGTGCGTGCCCGGGATCTGAACCCGGGCCACCGGTAGCAGAGTGCGCGCGCTTAACCGCTAAGCCACGGGGTCCGCCCAACGGAGATAAACTCTTAAGTGACTTCTCTAAAGGTATGCCACCAGAGGGTAGAGCCCTGGTAGGAATCTTGTCCCTGAACTTTTGTGTGACCTCTTCCTACCTCAGCCTACTGCCTCAAAACTCGAGGTTTTGTAACTCAGGTGACCTTGTACCTGTTCTACAAATAATGCACAAACTCCAGTTACATGTGAGCAATTAAAACAGCTGAGTCAATGATGGGCCCAAATCCGATATTGCCACATACAGTGATAAACATTTAGCCCCTCATTTGGGGAATAATTTCTCATTGGTGTTGGCAAAAGTTATTCATCTTTATAATTAAGATCTTAAACGGAAATTGACCTTACACTCAGATCCAGCCACAATTAACTTGAGCCAGAATAAATGGTCAAGGCACAGACAGCCAGGATGCAATGACAGAAGAGAAATAAGGAGAAAACTAACACCTAGGGGAGATAAACTGTGGCTGTGGTTGTGGGCAGCTGTTTCTGTATTCTTCTAACCCTGAGAGAAGCATCACTAAATGAGCTTCTGGCTGTAAACATGCTTTAAGGAGAGAGAAGTGATGTTGCATAGACTGGGCCTCTGGGTCAATACAGCTCTGGTGGACAATCATTTTTTCCTCATGTTTCAAGAGAACTTAAGGAGAGAATGGCAGGGTCTAATCTGTCTTCTCCCAAAGTGAAAGAAGCTGAAACAGCTTGTTTGGTAAGATTGAAAGCCACAAGGCAGCCTACATGGCAGAGACAGGAGTCTGGAGTCAGAGGACTTCAGCTGGATCCAGGAGGCAGATTAGCAGGAGAGCTGGGCTGCAGGTAGGTGGCCAGAAGGAAGAGGAATTTGAGTTTCTGAGGCAAAATTTAGGCATTGATGCTGCATCAGTACGCTGCCTAGGCATCATCAAGAGATTTTTAAAATGTATTTTTTAAGAGCCAGCCCTGATGGCCTAGTGGTTCAAGTTTGGCGTGCTCCACGTTGGTGGCCCGGGGCCTGGTTACCACTCGTCTGTCAGTAGTCATGCTGTGGCGGCGGCTCACCTAGAAGAACTAGAAGGGCCTACAACTCTAATATACAACTATGTACTGGGACTTTGAGGAGGAAAAAAAAAAAAAGAGAGAGGAAGATTGGCAATAGATGTTAGCTCAGGGCAAATCTTTCCCAGCAAAAAAATTCCCCCCAAAACCAAAAGAAATTCTTATCTAAAAAGAAAAATAAAAAGATGTATTTTATAAAAGTCTTCCCCCAACCCTGCTCCTGAGCCACCCAATTTCCCTTGCCAGAGACAACCACTGTTATGAATTTTTTATGTATCCTCTGGTAGTATTTTTCCATAGGTGTGTACAAATCTCCCCTCTTGTGGCACATACTCACACTCCTCTACTTCTTGCTTTTCTCAGTTAAATGAGTGTCATGTTTTAAGACAAAATCATAGTATAGACGTCATGCAGCACAAAATGGATTCATTGGTGGGAGATGGGGAAGTATTTGCTTCACAGAAGGTTCCTTACTTACGGAAGGACTCAGGCAGATTCCCTTGAACAGAGACCTGTGTGAATTCATTTTCTCATGTGTATGTGAGATCTCCCTCTGTCCCTTTATGTTTCTGTTTCATCAGGGTGTCATCAAAACAGCAACGGATTGGAGGCCACCCTTACTTGCCACCACTCAGGTGGGTTCTGGTCACCTAGACCTAGAGTGACCGCATCATTTATTATCCAAATTTGGGCACTTCTGAGAGTGAACGGGGTGCCCCACACATCACGCCAGCACCAAAGTCACAAACTAGTACTGTCCCAGACAAATCAGGGGGTCTGGTCTCCCTGCTGAGACTCCCTGAGCTTCAGTTTCTTGACCTGAATGTGGGGGTGCGAATACGGCATCCTAAGAGAGAAGGAACTTTCTGAAATAACTCAATTAGGAGAATATATAAATGAACAAATTATGTGAAAAACATTAATTAGTTGTATAGACAAAGGGAAAATAAAGCAGCATTTTTTTTTAATTTTTTAAAAAATTTTTTGTTTATTGCAGTAACATTGGTTTATAACATTGTAAAAATTTCAGGTGTACATCATTATACTTCTATTTCTGCATAGATTACATCATGTTCACCACCAAAATACTAATTACAACCCGTCACCACACACATGTACCGAATTATCCCTTTCACCCTCCTCCCTCCCCCCTTCCCCTCTGGTAACCACCAATCCAATCTCTGTCTCTATGTGTTTGTTTATTGTTGTTATTATCTACTACTTAATGAAGGAAATCATACGGTATTTGACCTTCTCCTGACTTATTTCACTTTGCATTATACCCTCAATGTCCAGCCACGTTGTCACAAATGGCTGGATTTCATCGTTTCTTATGGCTGAGTAGTATTCCATTGTGTATATATACCACAGCTTCTTTATCCATTCATCCTTTGATGGGCACTTAGGTAAAGCAGCATTTTTGAACTGGTGATGTCATTCACCCCTGTCAAAGGGCCCTAAACCCATGGCCTGGGGAGAGGAGGGGAGGAACAGTTTGTTTTCAGGGTACCAGGAGATTGTTCTTCCTGAGGTTCACCAGAAAACAAAGTGGAATGAGTTTAATCATTTGTTAGAGTAACATTAAATGAACACAAACAGAATAATAAGTATTTTATTAAGTAACACAAAAGGTGATAGATGTACATACACACACACATAGATTATATATTCTGGAACATTGTTATAACCCACTCTTACAGCATAGAAATAGCGAGAAGGGCACCTTCTTGTCTTCTAAGCAAGTTTTACTTATGACTCAAGTACCTATAAATCGCTGAAGACATAGATGCTGTGGCCCTTCACGAAGGTGAGGGTCTCCTGGGTAACTGGCTGTGTACATATAAGTACTGGGTCATATGTTAGTATGAAAAATGAAAGATGGACACAGAGCAAGAGACAGACTGAATTCAGGAAGGCATTGTGCTCAGACGTCCTGCAGCCCTGTTCCACCCTTTAGTCCAGAGTAGAAACCAGTGAGTTGGCCAAGCTATGCTAGAATGCCAGGTCTTTTCCTTAATAAGAACTTAAATAAACTCCAGGGCCCTGATGGGAAAACAGACAGCCCAGCATACCCCAATGAAAAACTCTCTTGCAGAAAGCTTCTGTGTCTCTCATTTCTTTCCTGAATTTTATCCAAACTATGACTCAATGGAGGGCAACCAGGGCTATCTGGGAAAAATGATGGAGAAGTTTCCTTCTTTCTCTAGAAATGTCTGCACCTTCTGTGCAGACTACTGGCTGGCAGGGTACCAGGCTCTCAACTTTAAGGAACAAGAGTGAGTCTTAGTTAACTGACCTGGGCCTGTGTCCAGAGCAGAAGAGGCGCTCACAGAGGCAGCCTTCTCTCGCTTTTGCTGAGCCCTTTCATTAACTCCCTGCAGAAGTGACCTGCAGCCAAGCCTTGCTGGTAAATATTGTCTTCAAACACCAACCTCAAAGCCAAGTGTTTCAGAAACAAGGGAAGAGTCAACACTTTCTTCTGTGAAAACAAAAGTCCCTCCTCCTTTCATATCATCTGTTTTTATTGTCGTTGTTGACTTGTGTATATAATAAACAGTCACAGAATTCATTTCTTCATTTATTCAACAGATATTTATTGAGAGTGCAGTGCATGCCGGACACTGTTCTAGGAACTGGGCCACAGTGGTGAATAATACAGTGGCAGTCACTGTTCTGATGGCATTTACAGCGATGCAGAAGAAAGACAGGAAAGAGGCAAGCAAATAAATGTAAAATTACACATTCTGTTAAGTCAAAGAGGAAAAGAACAGGGTGAAGTAAAAGAGAATAAGGAGGGGAGGAGAGCAGAGGGGGGCTGTGGCAGTGACAAAGGAGGCTTGGGGAGAATTTAGTCCCCTCGTGATCTCCAGCATCCAGGCCATCTCAAATAAAGCAGTGTGCTTATTAGGCAAACAAAACTAGTTTGTTTTAAGACAACCCTGCTGGTTTCGCTTCCAACCAGATGGCCATCGCTGAGTCCCTTCTTGATAGAAATTCTGGAGCTGTGAATTGTCCTCAGCCCCAGAAGGTGACCAGGGTTTTGAAGAGGCTACTGGGTTTACCCATGAGTGGTCCATACTTTGGGCAGCTTTTACGTGGCTGTTACAAGGAGGCAAAGAGTGAGACAGACATGAAGCTTCTGTTGTTCTTCACCCAAATGAGCCTCTCCCATCACTGCTGGGCCATTTTTTCTGACACCCAGAGGCCCACCTCCCTCCCTGTTAGCAGGAGGCAAATGCTGTGTTACACCTCAGCAGAAAGAGGGTGACAAACACACAACAGTCTGAAAAAGACCTCATGAACTCAGGGAAGGTGTGCTTGAGAAAACCTCTGCCAACTGCAGTTCTAAGTAGTGAAAAGCAGACTTCAGTGCCACTGAGCAATTTTTATTTTATTACTGTTTGGTCTTATTAAATTATTGGTTGGTATTAAACCGACACTGATAACACTTCTTCCAGGCATTGTTCTAAGCACTTAATAAACACCAACTCGTTTAATTCTCGTAAGAACTCCATGAGCTAGATCTTGTTGTCGTCTCCATTTTACAGATGAGGATAATGAGGCACAGAGAGGTATAAGCTTACCTGAGGTCACTCAGCTAGTAAATGGCAGGGCATATCTTTGAACCAGCAGCCTGGCTCCCGAGTCCATCTGCCTAATCACCGTGTTGTGTGGCCTCTCGGTTAGGTCGACTAATATACTTGAAAAGATCACACAAATTATAGATGTGACCAATATCTTTTCTTTTATAAGCGAGCATCTCTCTCATGGTTAAATAAGTGATTTCAGGACAGGGGCATTTAAGGATCTTGAGGCTGTCTGGGGCTTTTGGCAAGGAAAAAGGATCAAATAAATAAGCTATAAATAGAGGTGAAAACCTTCCGTTATAGTGTTGCCATGTGGCCTTTAATTTTGCCTCTCTTAGGGCGGGTGCATACATTATGATGCTGGAACTGAAGAGCTGGGGGGTTATCCTTTCGGGGTCCAAAATATAAGCCCCTAATTCCCTACATTTAATTCTAAGCCTGTTTTTCTTCCATTTTATTGTTACTCTGGTCTCGCTCTCTATGGAGACAGTATTACATGTGTTTCACCAATGGAGCTGGAAAAAGTGTATTTTTCCTATTTTGGAACCTTGGTGTGAATGAATTGGGGATTTCCACTCAGCTGAAAAATCGCCTTGCTGGAAAAGTTTAGCTGCCCCGTTTTTCTTTGTTTCGTCTTTGCTGTCTGTTACCAGCAAAATTAACTCATCCTGATGTTTTGCATGAAAACTAATTTTGAATTTCTCCTGCTCTTGTAATTTGCTTTTTGCTTCAGACCAGAATCTTTTAGCAGCCTGGGTCCCAACACCCAGGCACGATCTTTTGCAATTTAACAGCAGAGGGTGCTGTGAGCCTGTGGTTGCCGAGCCCTCTGCCAGGAAAAAAAAAAAGATAAAAGGGCCTCTGTTAATTCAGCCAGCCTGAGAGAAGACTTCTAATCATCTTATTCCCTTCTCGCTTCTGCAGACTTTCTCTGGGGGGTGTGGAGTAATCAGACGTTTCCCAAAATGCAAGCAGGGAATCAAGAGATGAGGTGTGGCTTTCTGGAAAGGATTTGTCATTTGTGTTTTTGAGAGTTTTAACCCTTCTCCGATTAAATTGATGCTTGGTATTTTATGCATTTAACTCCACCAAGACCAGAGACTCTGAATAGTGCTGGCTCCTAACTTAATTCAGAAAATAGCATTCATTGTTCCCATTTTCCAAGGCTCTCTCTGAATTCCTTTGTACTGATTCTATCAATGACTACAAGATAACAAACAACATTTTTTTCTTTTTTTCATCCTTTTTTAAGCAGAGGCTTGAATGTTATCTCCAGGTTGTCTCTCAATTTTTTTTCATCTTCCTGAAATTCTGCATCTTTGACTCATTTTTTTTCAGCTTCTTGACTTTCCACAGCTCTTTCAACTCTTGATTCTTGATAGAAAGCAACAATGAAGTTCCATATTTCTGACTAGTTCAGTTATCCTTTGCTTTCTAAGCAAATTTACTTTATAAAAATCTAGATGCTCCCCAGTGATAAATCAATAGGTGATTTATTTTTATAAAACCCTTTACAATAGACTTTCATGGCAAGACGTGTTGATGAGTTCATAATATAAGCTGATGGACACACGTTGAATTTGTTCACTACTTCTTACAAGCATAGAGTGGCTCTATCTTGGAGAGCTGGCTTCAACTATTTCTACGTGGTTTCACAGCCACTGTAAGAGAGAGGGATACGAGGAGGCAGAGGGAGCTTGTGCAACATATGAGGAAAACTGTGGCTGCAAAGACTGGCCTCTGATGGCATCAGCAGTCACCCGGAGTATAAACCTTGACACGTTTCTAGACATGAGCAAAATAGGGATCCTGGTAGGCAGACGAGAACTCAGGTTACGGCCTGTGCTGCTTTTCTGGAACAAACAAACACACACTATTTAATTTGATTTGATGTTTTGGGTGAACGCCAGCAAAACGAGAGAAGAATTCAAGAAAGAGGACAACACAGGATGTAAGAAACAGCAAAACTGAGTAAGGACCATAGGTAAAGATATTGCAATGTTACAGCTGTGTCATGTGAGAACGAACACTGAAGTCCCTGATGAGCTGAAGGCATGTGTCGTATCTTCCAAGGAGAAAAGGGAAAGACAATTAGAAACTTCTAAAACAAACCAAAAAGATGCACTGTTCAAGAAGGTCATGGTCTGAAAACAAAGCAAGCCGTAATTTTGAAATGAATTTGAGAACTGACGAAGCAGAAGGAGCAGTATTTTCTGTACCACGGAGGACAAGCCTCTTTTAGTCAGGTAATTTGGGGTGGGGGTGGGGGAACAGTGGGACTGGCGGATGCTCTGATTTCCTGTACAGTCATTTTGGATTTACAGAAGTTGCTAACCACAATGGTTTCCCCGTGATGTGCTTTGTTGTTTCTTTTTCCTTTGACTGCCTTTTACAGGAGAGTTTTATAGGGTATTTTTAGACGTATTCAAATTATTTACCAATTGCTACAGCCTGAGCACTGATCATTTTCAACAAACATTTACTGACTGCCTACCATATGCCAGGCACTATTTTAGGTGCTTGGAATACATCTGTGAACAAAACAACAATTCCTGCCCTAGTAGAGTTTATATTTCGGTGATTCAGGCACAGAATAAACAATAAATAAAATCAATAAGTGAACACAAAAGAAAAAAGGTAGATGGGAAGGGAAGGAGGATTGGGAACGCAGAGGGTAGGAGGGGAGAGGAATGAGGTAGGGTAGGTTGAAATTTTAAATAGGGTGATCATGGAAGGCCTTACTGAGGAGAAGAGAATTGAGCAAGACTTGTTGGAGGTGAGGGCATCAGGCAAGCAGGGATGCGCAGAGCACGGGGGCAGAGGGAGCAGCTGGTGCCAAGCCCTAAGGCTGCAGTGCACCTGGCCTGCTCGGAAGGCCAGGAGCCAGAATGGCTGGAGTGAGATAGTGGCTTAGAGAGGTAAGGGGCCTCGTGGACCCCTGGGAAGAGTACAGCTCTTACTCTGAGTGACAACCCACTCACTGAAGCATTTTAAGCACATGGGCCAGAGTCTGACTTTCATTTTAAAATAATCACTACGACTGCTCTGTTGAGTCTAATGCTGTAATCCAGGTGAGAGAAGCTGATGTCTTGAATCCAGGTGAGAAGTGGTGAGTCTGGATATACTTGAAGGTATAGCCATAGGGACTTCCTCACTGATTGGATACGGGAGTGAGGGAGAGGGAGGAGTGAAGGACCACCCCTGGGCTTCAAGGGTGGCGTCAGTCAGGGAGGGGCTGGGGCGGAGGCGCTGGCCCTGGGAGCCCCTTGCTAGGCCCTTCATTGCTGTGGCGGTGTTGGGAGGATCCTGGGGGAGGCGCCAGGACAGCCGGGGCACTTAGGGAGCTCTGCGAAGGCTGCGTGTCTCTTCCAGTGCAGGCTGGATATTGTACTTATGGCTCAGTTTTTCTTGGAGAATGAACCTAAAAGTAGGCTTTGATCTTAAACTTTAAAAAAAATTTTTTTTTGTGAGGAAGATCAGCCCTGAGCTAACATCTGATGCCAATCCTCCTCTTTTTGCTGAGGAAGACTGGCCCTGGGCTAACATCCATGCCCATCTTCATCCACTTTATATGGGATGCCGCCACAGCATGGCCTGACAAGCGTTGCCTCGGTGCGCGCCCGGGATCTGAACCCTGGCCGCCAGCAGCAGAGCGTGCGCACTTAACCGCTACGCCACAGGGCCGGCCCCTAAACTTTTTTTTTAATTAAAAAAAATAGACTTTTGATTATCCAGTTAGCATCAGAGAGATCTTCTGATTTTTTTTTTTTTGTGAGGAAGATCGGCCCTGAGCTAACATCTGCCAATCCTCCTCTTTTTGCTGAGGAAGACTGGCCCTGGGCTAACATCCGTGCCCATCTTCCTCCACTTTATATGGGACGCCGCCACAGCATGGCTTAGACAGGCGGTGCATCCATGCGTGCCCAGGATCCGAACCGGTGAACCCCGGGCCGCTGCAGCAGGAGCGCACACACCTAACCACTTGCGCCACCAGGCCAGCCCCAAGATCTTCTGATTTTTATGAGATAGTTGACTAAGTTTAACTACCTGGAAACAAATGTTTCTCATTAAGAAACATTAGTTAATAAAAAAAAAAGAAGTATAGTACATGAAAAAGAAAACAAAATTAGGGAAAGCCTGAGACCTTGGGATCCCACAGTTTTTATTTTGCCATTTTGATTGTAAGGATGTTTTAACTCAGGAGACATTTTCTCATAAATACATACTTTTAAATCAGAATTATACCAACATTGATGACTTTTCATTACAACTCTACAAATTGGGGATTAAAAAAAAAAGCAGGGTCAGCCCTGGTGACCTAGTGGTTAAGTTCAGTGCTCTCTGCTTCTGTGGCCTGGGTTTGGTTCCCGGGCACGGACCTACACCACTTGGCTGTCAGTGGCCATGCTGTGGCAGTGGCTCACATACAAAAAGAGGAAGATTGGCAACAGATGCTAGCTCAGGGCTAATCTTCATCAGCAAAAAAAAAAAAGCACAGTGCCCCAACCAACTCTTAATATTTCTCACTTTTTTTTTAACCTTTAGAGAAATCTCTGCTGTCTGTGAAGTATTTTTCTGAAGTTCAGTAGCTCTTTCAGTTTCCTGTTGACTTATTTTTGGTACATCCAATTCTTATTTCAAAATGTTAGCAGGAGTTATTTCTGGGTAATGAGATTGGAGTGATTTTTATTTTCACCTTTACACTTTTCAGGAGTTTCCAACACTTCTTAGGGAAATGATCTTCTCTGTAATTCCTTTGTGTGATACTTTTCTAACCAGAGAAAGCAAGAACTATAATTTTTCCAAATTAACTTAAAATATCCTTCAAGAACAAATGTCAGCCTCCCAGATGTCAACTCAGCAAAATAATGACAAAAACAGAATGTTCCTTGAAACGCTCTCAGTTATGATTTTATTCCAGTAGAAGTCATTGTCTTAGAAGGATGTCTGGCTGTCAGGAGGCTGCCTTGAACAATGCACGTGGAAAGAATGCTGGCTCTGGTCAGTGTGTGTGTATGTGCGTGTGCGTGTGTTCTGGAGGGTTGTGTTTCCTGCTGTTTATGGAAGGACAGGTTGGTGACCTGGAGTAAGGAGACCAACCCAACAGATACCACTGTCAACAAAGGGACGCCATAACGGTGGTTGGCAAGGCATATGCGGAATACAAAAGAGGGAAATACAATTACATTGCAGATGAGAGATTAAAACTTTAAGCAAAAATACGGTATTGTAGATAAGGTAAATTAAAAGACTTATATTGGAAAAAATAAAAATGTAAAGTTCAATGAGAAAAATTATTGTGAACTCATGACCTTTAACTGAAATATGTTTTTCTGGTTCTGACCCCGGACTGCAGCCCATTAACGGCAGCGCTTCTGCCAATACCCTCTTACTAAAGGAAACTGAAACTTCTTGGAGGATGATTCTGTATCTTGGGGCAAAGAAAATTTAGAATGGACCTAGAAAATAAAGATTTCAGGCAGGTGGTGGTAAAAAGATAAGGAAGCTACGGACCAAATTGCAACAATTTTAACATTAAAAAGGAAAAAATAACTACGATGAACTGAGATAAGATGTGTGTGAAAGACCTCAAAACAAAAAAAAGTTGATATATGATTTATTAAAAGGGCATATATACCAGAATATGTCCATTTTAATTAACAGAGGAGCGTCGATAAATATGGATTTTTAAAAATTAAATAAATAGGGCCGGCCCTGTGGCTTAGCGGTTAAGTGCGTGCGCTCCGCTGCTGGCGGCCCCGGTTGGGATCCCGGGCACGCACCGCCGCGCCGCTTCTCCGGCCATGCTGAGGCCGAGTCCCACATACAGCAACTAGAAGGATGTGCAGCTATGACCTACAACTATCTACTGGGGCTTTGGGGGAAAAATAAATAAATAAATTTAAAAAAATTAAATAAATAGATTTATACTTTTTTACTATGTAATCAGGAAAGTGTGAATATGAGAAATTAATATGAGGGCTGGCCCTGTGGCTTAGCGGTTAAGTGCACACGCTCCGCTACTGGCCGCCCAGGTTCGGATCCCCGGCAGACACGGACGCACCACTTCTCTGGCCGTGCTGAGGCCACGTCCCACATACAGCAACTAGAAGGATGTGCAGCTATGACATACAAGTATCTACTGGGGTTTTGGGGTAAAAAAAGGAGGAGGATTGGCAATAGATGTTAGCTCAGAGCCGGTCTTCCTCAGCAAAAAGAGGAGGATTAGCACAGATGTTAGCTCAGGGCTGATCTTCCTCACACAAAAAAAAAGAAATTAATATGAGACAAATAGTTCTGGAAAAAGGTAGAAATTGTACCAAGAACAGGAAAGACTGATCAAGACTGATGGCCACACATAATAAACAGAAAGTATGTGTGTGTGACGGGGTCTTACAGTTGACCAATCCCAAAGTTTTCCAAGATGAAGAAGTACCCAAATAGTCTAAAGAGGAGAGATGAAACCTCCAGAGCTCACTGTTAATCATAATGAGATATGATAAGGCATACGTACATTTTTAATAATTGTAACGGACCCGGTCAATACTGCTTATGTGAATAAGACAGTGAGATATGGCTAAGCAAAATTGTAGAATGTACTATTTTGGTGAGAGTCATCAGGTTCTAAGGGATGAATTTTAAAAATGGTATTGATGTATCAAGTCAAGTTTAAATAGAAAATGGGAGCTTGAGTTGGAAAGTAGGACCAGGTCCATATCCTGGTCCAAAATCCAGTGGTTTACAATGCAGAGTCCGAACCTCGGCTGGTCAGAGATATTATTCTTTTTTCTCTTTGTTCTGAAGATTACTGTAATCCTGCGAAGATATAGGAACAAACATTGCTGTGAACCTAGGAGAGTGTCAAATAACCCTGGAAAGGGAAGCCAGGAAAGTAAGAAAAATATGTATAGTGATGATGAAGATGAAAATTGACAACCACAGTGTTAGTACTTACATAACCACTTAAATATAACTGTATAATAATGAGTTCTGTTATCACTGTGGTGTTTTGTGTATGTTTTCTCTGCTGTTATGATGGTCGAAGGTCATCATAAGGTGACAGGGTACTGGAGAGTCTCAGGGCCTGAGGCAATGTGGTTGGTCATTGTTGTTTAAGCCACCAGTAGATCTGTGACTGCCAATAAAAAGCAAAAGTCCCACACTGAAAACCCATGGGGTTGAAGCAGGATTCGGTTCACACTCTCTCTCTTACCCTAGAACCTTTGACGGTCAATGTCTATCTTGAAAAACAGCAATAAGTCTTAGTCATGACTTCCTAGTGATCAGCTGCTGAGAGAGTTTGCTCCCCGCCTACTGAGGAGTAACCTCTTCTGAGAAGCGGTCAATGTTTCTATAGAAGCCTGCCCTGTCTTTTGGGTTTTCAACCTCTCTCTAATTTTGAGTTGGGAGTGCCTAAGAATGCCTTTTTGTCGAGGCATTTGTGGAAGTCTAAGCTATTTGAATCTATGATTTGTTAGTTGGCTTTCCAACTCCGCAGCAAATAGTTGTGTATTTTTCATTTCTTATTCAACAAAGACTTACTGAGGCCTCCCTCTGTGTTAGGCCCTGAAGTCGTGTACAACGTTGATCGAAGCAGGCATGGAGCTGCCCTCATGGGGCTTGGAATCTAGTGGGGAAGACAGACATGACTCAAAGAATTACAAACTGACACTTGCTGGAGAGGAAGAGCAAAGGGGGAGCTATGCATAGGCTTAGCAAAGGCTCTTGATCTAGGCTGGGGGTAGGTGGCCAAGGAGGTTTCCTTGAGGAAGGAAGTGATATCGAATGGAGAGGAATTTACTATGTGAAGAGGGGGAAGAGTATTCTGAGAAGAGGACTACGCAAAGGCCCAGAGGAGGCTGGAGTGTGGCACATTGGAGGAACTAGGCTGTAGTACATGGAACGAGGTGTAGGTGGCAAGGTAGAGGAAGCCCAGATCAAGTTGGCTCTTGGGGTCATATAAAGAATGTTTTTTCTTTTTCAATAAGAACTTTGTTTAGATATAATTCACATCCCATAAATTCATCCATTTAAAGTGTACAATTCATTTGTTGTTAGTATATCAACAGATTAAATAATCACTACAATCAATTTTAGAACGTTTTCGTCACCCCCAACAGAAACCCTATACCTTTTAGCAGTTATCGCCAATTCTCCCTATTTGGGTTCTGGATCAGATTTAAATGTGTATGTGTGGGAGTGTTTCCCCATACATCCAACAAGCAATTTTCAGGACACAAGCTGGGTGTCCTACAGTTCAACTCAATTCTGACACCATCTACCTGGAGATAGCATTAGATTCCACAGATTAAGAGTTTAGTCCTAAATTAAAAAAAATAAATAAATAAAGGGCCGGCCCCATGGCTTAGCGGTTAAGTGCGCGAGCTCCGCTGCTGGCGGCCCAGGTTCAGATCCCGGGTGCGCACTGACGCACCGCTTCTCCAGCCATGCTGAGGCCACGTCCCGCATACAGCGACTGGAAGGATGTGCAACTATGACATACAACTATCTACTGGGGCTTTGGGGGAAAATAAATGAATAAATAAAATTAAAAAAAAAAAAAAGAGTTTAGTCCTACAAGACTCCCTCCTGACTTTAGATGCCAGTCACAAGCCCAGAATGTCACCTGTGCTTCTGATGGACTGGCTATAGATCCATAGATTGGAGGTTCCAATGACCCCTTCCTTGGGTTCAATTAATTTGCTAGAGCAGCTCACAGAACTCAGGAAACATTTTGCTTACTAGATTACTGGTTTATTATAAAAGGATATAACTTAGGAACAGCCAGACGGAGAGATGCGCAGGGCAAGGTTTGGGGAAGGGGTGCAGGCTTCCATGCCCTCTCCAGGCATGCCACTCTCCCCAAATGTCCACGTGTTCACCAACCAGGAAGCTCTCCGAACTCTGAATTCCGTCCTTTTGGGTCTTTGTGGAGGCTTCATTACTTAGGCATGACTGATTAAATCACTGGCCATTAGCTACTGATTCAACCTCCGGTCAGGGGGATGGGACTGAAAGTTCCACCTCTCTAATCACACAGTTGGTTCCCCTGGCAACCAGCCCCCAACCTTAGGTGCTTTCCAAAAGTCACCTCATTAACATAAAGTCAGGTGTGTTTCAAAGGGATTTGTTAGGAATATCAACACATCTTTATCACTCTTATCACTTAGAAATTCCAAGGGTCTTAGAAGCTCTGTGCCAGAAACTGGGGACAAAGATCATATATCTTTCTTATTATGGCATTCAGGTTGATGTGTTTTGAGTTTGAGGCACCTGTGAGAAATCCAAGTAGAGAGGTTAAATAGTTGAATGTACAGCTCTAGAAAACAGCGGAGATTGGTCTGGATGGGGGATGTTAATTTGATAGTCATTGGGAGAAAGGCAGAGGCCCCTGCAGGAAACAGATGACATGCTCCAGTTGGATAACTTGAGGAGAGTTTAAGAAAGGTTTGTTTATAAAAGTGGGGGTAAAGTTGAAGGAAATCAATAAAAAAGAGCACAGCATCTTGGGGCCAGCAAACGAGGAGTCATTACCTCTCTGGCCTGAAGACTTCCTGGAAGCCAGAGAGAGAGAGAAAGGGAGAGAGATCTGTGTGGAGAGGGTGGCCTGACACTAGCTGTGGACTTCGGCAAAGGACACTGGGAAAGTTCAGTGACCCCTCAGGAATAGATACCGTGGCCTCACTCTCTCCAGCTGGTCTCTTGCTTATGCCTCCCATCTGCAAAGCCCAAATGGAAGCCCTGGGAAAGGGAGCCTGATGCAGTCTGTCCAGGGCTGCCTCCAGAGCACAGAGCAGGGAGCAGAAGTGTTGAGGGAGTGTCTCAAGGGGCAAACAAGATGTACGGCTCAGACCGTCATGTAACCTTGGATAGGATGGGAGGAAGAAAGAGGCCTGAGACAGAGCCTTGAGGCCTCGAGACATTGAAAGCTGAGGTGAAGGAGGATGAGCAAGCTGGCAAAGGAGGCAGAGGAGGAGTGGCTAGAAGGAGTAGAAACACCGAGAATATCCTAGAAGCCAAGTTAAGGCCAAGACTCCATTGTCAGTTTCTACAGAAATAATTACTCACACACAGAGGCATAATTTTCTTGCTTTTATCTATTTTGTCTTCTGGAACCAGAAGCAGGGAAAATGGAACTGCCTTTTGGGTCCCTCCCTTGACCACAACCGACCCCATCTAAGGCAAGAATCCCCGCTCTCTCACAAGTGCTAGCGCCCTCATGGGACCCACAAAGGGTCCTCCTGTAAGAAACCCCCCATGGTGTTACCTGATGCCTCTGAACGCTGGGTCTGGACAGAAGCAGACTGCCTGGGTCTGAATTCTGGCTAGCTGCTGGACCTTGGGGTAAATTACTTAACTTCTCAGTTTACCCATCTGGAAAATGGGAATGGTACTTGTGAGGGCTGACTCAGGCATCCCAGGTGAAGTACCTGGGACATAGTAGTTGCTCAAAAGTGCGAGCTATTTTAATTCTGCAAATACCTGGGATATAGTAGATGCTCAATAAATACTTGTTAAATGAATAAATTATTCTAGTTGAAAAATTATTAAATTAAAAGATGGACTTTGCTTACCTAAGTCGTAATTATACGAGATTTTATGAACAAATAATTAAAAACTTTTAGGGTTTTAAAATTTCCATTATGGTAATAAAATAAAGATATTAACTTTAATAGTAATCTACGTCTTATGTTAATTGAATAATCAACTTGTTGGTTTTCAGAGAAGGAAAGAATTGCGTAGATTGGTACCAAGACACTCAGGGCACTGAGAGGAAACAGGCTCAGCTGTGTCAGGAGTCAAAGGTCTTCTGGAAGTTTCCTCAGCAGGGATTGGGCACAGCTAGGCATGTGGACGGGATTAGGCAGGGCAGGGGATCTCCAGTGAGCAAGGAAAGATCATTTAAGCCGGAGTGCAAGGTATTAAAACAAAAAATATTTATTTGTTTTTCTTAAACTGAGGTTCTTTTGGATTAAAAAAAGGAATGCATATTGCCATGGTTAGGTAAGAGAATGTCCTTGTTCTTAGGAGATATATGAAGTATTTAGAAGTAAAGGAGTTATAATGTTTGTAAATTACCCTTTAAGAATATGTATATATGTATAGTGAGAGAGAGTGATAAAGCATATATGGCAAAATGTGAATAGTTGGTGATTTAGATGAAGGGTATTTAGAAGTTCATTGCACTTTATTTTTTATTTGAAATTTTTTTTCAAAATAAAGAGTAGGAAAAAAAAAGGTAACACATGCTTATTACAGAACAATCAAGAAAAAATAGAAACACGGAAAGAAGAAAAAAATACTTATGATACCACCACCTAAAGATAGTCATTGCTGACATTGGGTATATTTCCTTTCAGTCTTTCATAGGCATTTTAAAACCATATTTGGTATTATTATATATATGCACAATTACACATACAATTTAAGTTTAAATAAGGCATGTTTGAATAATATTGCTTCAATTCAGATGAGCAGTCAGGAAACAGAAATAATTTTAAACATGCAGAAGTTTTTAAAAGAACCTAAAATTGGGTATTCTAGTGTATCATTTAGCCACGTACAAACCATTTTTCTATTGCAGCACCTGAGGCGGTATGGTGCAGTGGTCAGAGCACAGGCATGGTGGTTAATTACTTGGGTTTGAATCTGACTCAGACATTTACTAGCTCTGTGACCTTGGGGAAGTTTCTTAGTTTTCTGATTCTGCTTCCTCTTCTGTAAAGTGGCAATGATAATGGTTGTTGGGGGGAGGAAATGAGTTATACGTACAAAACCCCTAGAAAAGTGACAGGCACACAGTAAGTACTTAGTGCATGTTGACCATCACCATCATCATCATCATCACTATTATTAGATCAAGGAACCAGATGGTGAGGATGACTCAGTGGGTTATTTTTGTTTTGTTTGGTTTTGGTTTTGATTCTTAAGCCAAGGAGACCAAGGTCCTCAAGCATTCACAATTCTTAGAAGTCATCTACAGATGGTGGATGATCTGAATCTCAAAGGCACAGGACCAGTTTATTTCTCTCTCTGCTGGTGCCATCACCCCAAAGGCAGCGATGATAAAAGAGCACGTCCTTTCTTTTTATTTTCCACCTCTCTTCCCACCCTTCTTACCGAGTCTTCCCGATCACTTGTCACTTGCCACCTTTAAATTCTCCCTGAAACCATGTAGCCTCACATATCGTCAGCTGACATTATTTCACAGAACCTTGGGTGTCATTTCTATTCTGCCTGGGATACAGATATGTCACACAGCACTTGTGGGCAGCATTTTATTAAGGTAGCCTAAGAGAGCTCGTCTCTGGCTACAGAAAAAGTGCTTCTGTCTTTATTTTTGTTTTGAAATTTTGTACTCCCTTCCCCGCTGAAGATTATGGAAGAATAAGAGAAGATGAAAGTTAATCTTATTGTATATCGTGGGAAACTCAGTTAAACATTTAAACTTTTCAAACCTTTGACCCAGTAATACCAATTTTGGGAAAATACCCCAAGGAAATAACCCAAAAGGGAAAAATGTAATTTGTGCAAAGATGTTTATGTGTGGCTATTTATAAAAGTGAAGAATTGGAAATAATCCAAGCGCCAAATAAGGGAACGGCTCAGCAAATCATGGTATAGTGACGTAAGGAAACACCAGTGAACGATTTTAAAGGAGAGGCAAGTAGCCTCTGCTGGCTCTAGGGAATGTGTAGATTAAATTATTTTAAGTGACAAAAAACACCAATTGGAAAGTTTACAACTATGTAAAATGTGTGTTGCACAAAAAAGTTTGGAAGTGAATTTTGGGGAAAGGAAAATGTAGTTTAGAGTTGAGTTTGATACCTGTTCTGTAAAGTTCCTTGTGAATTACAATATCTATTGCAGTTCATTCCAGGGTCTGACCATTTTGAGCCTAAAACAGCTATTTGAGCATGTAAAGTAGACAGTTATAATATAAATCAACCACTGGGTTTTTGCAGTAACAAGTCTCCATAGTTATGTGCCAAGGCATGGGAAAATGTGATCTCCAGCATCAAAATTCTTTGCTCTAGAGTCTAGAGGCACCAAGGAAGGACCCGACAGCTGCAGAAAAGACAAGCTGGGTATTATAACCTGTTTGGAATCAGTTCACTGTCTCCTGGCAGATCAGTCCTCAGACCTTGGGAACCAATAACCAGCTGAGGGCCAGGGACCTATTTTCTAAATGGGGAAAGAGGAGGAAATTAGATTTCAGAAGCCAGAATAAATCAAAGATGCCAAAGAAACATTTACAAAAAAGTTACACCGACTCTTTAATTACTGTAACAGAATCAGGCCTACAGCAGACTTGCATTTCTTTTTTTAAAGACTAGGAACACAAGAGTTCAGAATAGGAAACTGGACAGTCAGATTAAGAAATTTAAGAGGACATTAGGTCAAGGAACTATAAAAAACAGGAAAGACATGGATAGATATTTGTGGCAAGTTCAGGGGTATATAGAGTATTTCTTAAATAATATTTCTTGGCTATAAATTAATATTTAACAACTAGAAAGTAAGGAAACATGTTCACTGGAATTAACTATTGTTAAAGTTTACACATCATTTAAAATCAGTCTTTCTAGTGAATTCTGACCTTAACATCATCATCAGAAGGCTATTTGGCCTGGGATTGTTTTTTTTCCTTTCTCAGCCTTAACTTGGGCAGTAAGACACCATCAAATTTGGATATTTTTTCATCAGCAACTAACAGAAATTAAAACAGGAGTTTGTACCAACAGTATTGGACACTGAGTTTTGTAGCAATGAGACATCAAAGAAGTATCTCATCTCTTCTGCCTTCTTGGAAGAAGTCAAGTCCAAACACAGTGGGATGAAGCACCAGAGCTATGTAGTGTGTCTTAACTACGTTCTTTGTTTGTTCATCTAAGAATGTGTTTTGTTTTACTCATTCCTCTCCCTGGTGATTTAACAACAATGTTAAGCACAGCCAGAGCCTTTGTTGGGGAGGGCAGTTTGTCGACCAAGCTCTTATAATAGGTGGCTCCCTGCCAGACCCCGCCCCTCTTACCCTAACTCTTTGGCTAAAACTCGCAATCTGTCCACACATTTTATCCTGTGTTTAATGATGTCCACATCTGCGGATACCTAGTAACACGTTCAGCCTCAGGGTCCCCACAAAAGGCTTGGAGCCAAGAGTGGTTTTACTACATGAACCCAGATGCAATGACTCCAGTTACTTTAACAAGTTGACCTCATTGGAGGGAAAAATTGTAGAATTTAGAGCATAAATCTCCCACTTTAGACAGAACTGAAGAGGGACGGCTGGCATACCTGAATGACCCACTTGCACAGCAGTCCTCTGATGCTGAATTGAAAACATTTACTGGAGGAAAGTTCGTTCAGGTAAACTGTGATTGAGTCTCTTCTTCTCTTTAGTTTATTACAGGGCTTCTCAATCCTGACACTGTTAACATTTTGGGTAGGAGAATTCTTTGCTGTGGGGGCTGTGCATTGTAGGATGGTTAGCAGCCTGCCTGGCCTCTACCCACTAGGTACCAGTAGCATCCCCTACAGTTACGACAACTAAAAATGTCTCCAGACATCGCCAAGTGTCACCTGGGAGGCAAAATTGTCCCCGGTTGGGAACCATTGGTTTATTAGATAATTTGTGTGGAAATAATGGTATTTGGGCAATAGTGTGAGATTCCTCCCTATCTATGCAGAGAATGGAACTTCTCAACTTCATCTTCTCTCCTCTCGACTTCCCAGCAGGCTGAGCCCAAAATCAAATTTGAAGAAGAAACTGTTTCCATTCCCAACTCTTCCCAACCCCCACCAAGCTCTACTCTAACACTTTCGTATTCTTCCTCAAATTCATTTCCCTCAATTAATCTTCCTCAAGGATTGAGTACTGTAGGCATGCCAAAACAAAACCTGTAAGTGATTGGAAATCTTGAACTCTTTCAGGTGAAAGAGCCCAAAGTGGGCAGAATCATCCCCAGGTCTTTTACTTTTCTTGAAATAGGTTGAGTTCAGTCACCCCCCCAACTTGAGGAATGAACTCACCAGTCTGACAGTCATTATGTTTGAGGTCATTTGCCCTTTGGAAATTCTTAAAGCCTATCATGTAGTTGTGCAGAGCATTGTAGGTAGAAAATGAGAGAGAGCGTAGTTCTGGAGATAACAGTTTGGCAGCCACTGGAACTAGTGAGCCTGCTGACAAAGCTTGGAGAGCCAGACCAAAGATTGGGGCTGCTGCATCAACTTTTCCTGAATCAACTCTGATACCTGTCAGGAGCAAGGCCCTCACCCAAGGATCCCAAAGCAAAGGAGGAGGCTTTGGCGCAGAGTGTCCATGGTCCTTTCACTGCAGTCTGTAGGGAAAGATGATGCCGAAGTCATTGTATGGGGGAAAAATGGACTGGTAAGGAGGGCGTTGGGAGTCTAAAGACCTGACCAAAATAAAGAAAATTGGTTTATGCCCCTTGGGCTATGAAATCAATTAAGCCAAATTACATCTCGCAAAAAGCTCACTTGAGGTCATTCCTAGGGTGGATCAAGTAGGATCAGTGGCAGCATTGCCAATGGGCTGGGATTGAAGGAGAAGATGAGAATGAAAGACGGAGGTGAAAAGATGAAGTTCTGATAGCATGCCTCAGCCAAGGAGTCCAAAACACTTCCCAATGGAGGAGAAGGAATTCGATTTTCATTCTCTTTGCCTCTGCAGAGAAAAGAATGCAGCTAATAAAGACTTGGAATCCCCAATTCTGTGATGGAGTGGAATGAGAGGAGGCCTACCAGTCTTCAGATGTTGGAGTTGAGTTGAACTGAAGGCGAATACAGTGGAATGCGCAGAGCAGAAGTGGAAAGCGAGAAGACAGCGTAAAGGGAAGTATTGAAAATTTGCTGCCTGGAAAACTACCCTCATGTTAAAAAACAAAAACCCCCACATAAACACCAAGTTGTTTCTTGTTGTACTTACACTTCTGCCCTGGAAAGATTTATGAAAGCAAAAAAGGAGAGGAGACCATGACATAATTAAGAACAGGCTGCCTTGAGCACAGTTATTCTAGCTGTGGCTTTAATTTAGTTAACAAACCCTGGTTCTGGTTCAAATAAGCTGGCTCTGCCATTTACTTATGTCTTTAATTTCTGTTGCAACAGCTGCATGTTGATACAGCCGTCCAGGGTGAATGCAGGAGACAGGCAAAGGAGAGACTGCTCTCTGCTAAGAACCAGGAGAGCTGGGGCAGTTCATTTATGTGACTTGGAAGAGCTGTTTTACCTCTCGCCTTAATTTCTGTATCCATGAAATGAAAAATTTTTGAATAGAATTAATAGCAACTTTTTAAAAAAAAATAAGGGCCAATTCAGGAAAAATTAAAGTATTTATAGACTTTTTTCTTTTTATTAAGAATCAGCAACCCAGAGGCTGCTTTTCAATCTTTCACTCTGAGATTAACTTTGGGCTTTGGGTTGCCCGTCGCCAGACCAGACAATCGCTAGTTTCTCTTCCACATTAATTAGGTTCTTGGTTCTCTGATCGAGGTGACTTTTGTTGACCTGCTTCTTCATACCATTTCTAGTCATTTCTTTCCTTAACAACATCGTCAGAAGGCTATCTCAAGAGGCTCTTGAAAAACTCTTGGATACAAATGATATTGTCCTATTTTGTTTACACATACAGGCCTTAACGGCATCTTCCTAGTTCAGCAATTACTACAGAGTGAAATCAATAAATATTAATAATTCAGCAGATAAAGTAATGGTTTTCAGAAAACAAGTCAGCAAATTTTGACAGGTTGCAACCAATCAATTGATTAGGGCTGGAACTTCAAATATCTAGACATGTCTTCACATGAAATGCTCTCAGAGGGTATGCTGGAACAATAAGCCATTGCCAACGAAAGGAGGAGGAGCCCCCTGCCATTTCATCACGTAAAATCTGATCATTTGATCAATCTGGCTTTAAACTCTTCCAAAGCAAAGAATTAGACAAAGTTTTGAAGTAGGGTGTAACCCCAGGAAATCAAACAATGTGGCAAAACCAAAAACACTATAAAACTTTTCCTTACTAAGACTTTGGGCAAACAGTCTGGCAGTTCCTTAAAGGTTAAACATAGATTTACCATATGACCTAGGAATTCCACCCCTAGGTATCTACCCAAGAGAAATGAAATCATACGTTCCACATAAAAACTTGTACACAAACGTTCATAGCAGTGATATTCGTAAGAGCCAAAAAGTGGAAACAACCCAAGTATCCATCAACTAATGAAGGGGTAAACGAAATTTAGTATATCCATACAATGGAATATTATTTGGCCATAAAAGGAAATGAAGTACTAATACATGTTACAACACGGGTGAACCTCAAAACATCATGGTAAGTGAAAGAAGCCAGACACAAAAGGTCACGTATTGTGTGATTCCATTCATATGAAATGTCCAGAATAGGCGAATATATGACACAGAAAGTAGATAAGTGTTTGCCTAGGGCTGGGTGGGTTGGCGTGAAATGGAGGTGACTTCTACTGGGTATGCAGTTTCTTTATGGAGTGACAAAAATGTTCTAAAATGGATTTATAGTGATGGTTGTACAATTCTCTGAATATGCTAAAAACTATTGAATTGTGTACTTTAAATAGGTGAATTGTATGGTAAATGAATTATATCTCAATAAAGTTGTTATAAATTTTGTTAAAAAACAAAAACCCTAAGCCTTTAGTCTATCTGTGGTGTAGCAGCATTGGCCCAGGCAGCAGAAGTTGCACTTTCTTAACAGGTCTGTTTTCCTAGGACAATAATACAATTGTATGGTGTGTGTGTGTGCGTGTATCATCCCCAAGCCTACCTCCTCAAAACTCACAGACTGCTAGAACAATCTATCAAATTATGCTGTAACATGACATGGACCTTCGTTTAAAACTGTCATTGGTCACTTAAACTTACTTTCATCCTGAGGATTCACAAGTCATTTGTAAAGCAAACATCCCCCTGTAACTTGGGAGCAGATTAGTGATCAAAATGTGCTAATACATTGGCTATATTATGAATTGATCATGGGCTGACACCTTGTACGCTCAGCTTTACCCATCACAAATTCTAAGCCTTCAGGGCTGTCCATTTCTAGACTTTGCCGTCCCAATGAAGGGTAGCAATCCTGTATTTGCGGAGTCTCTGATCTAAACAATCTTCCACAGTGTCTCTTTATTTTCTACCTCTGTACATAGATCTATACCAAAAGTTCCTTGTGGTAATTCTACCTTCTCTCTCTATCTCGACTGTAGAAATAGTAAGTTAATTACTGTCTGACCCATATAGTCGGAGCACGACTTTTAAACTCTTTCTAGAAAGAAGGAAAAGAAAGAGCTAATGTTGTTTTAGACACTGCTGTTAAACTAACGTGGTTATGCCTATTCTAATAGTTATTTTATGAAATTACCTTTGAAATATGGTATCTTCATACTTAGAAACTAGTACTAGCTTACTGAGAGGATCACTCTAAGTTTTGTAATGTCCTTTGGCCACAAGAAATCAAATTCCCCCTGGTCTGAATTAAGAGTCACATCTGGTATCCGAAGGATGGTTTGAAGCAGCTGCCAGTCTTACTGGTACACCCGTGGGGTACAGGTGTGAGGGGGGTACAGGGTGGAGCATGGACTCTGGAGTCAGATTGCCTGGTTCTTAAACTGGCTTCACCATTCTAGCCAAGATACCTAACCCCGCTGTGCCTATTCATGCGTAATGTGAGAACAAATTATAATGCCCACCTCACAGAGATGTTGGGAGAATTGAGTTAATTGTATAAATAAATGAAATACAAAGAACACAGCCTAACATATAGTAGGCACTCAGTAAATTTTATCTGTCCTTATCAACCTCACCAAATGCCGGGGGTAGGGTCACTATTTACTTTCTGCCGGAATCTTATTTCAAGGAACCTGGACTTGGTCCCTGAGGGCACATAAATCATCAAGGGTGGGGGCCATGCCTAAGCAGTGGGGTATAAGTCAGACAGAACAAGACCATTTCCCTACTCCCTTGGTGAGACCATTAGAGTCTCTGAAGGGCCTGGTGTCCCCCTGAAGAAATCCACTTCCCCTAAATATACGCATTCCAATGTTCTGAGTGAGTGGATCTCACACTCAGCAGATCCAGGGTTACGCTGTTGAGTCAAGGCCTGTGGAGGTGGGACCCTGCACCCAGGGTGGAATAAATCATTCAGTGGAGAAACCTGCAATAGCTCCCTTGAGCATTCTGTGGTGCTATGACTTGTGCTGTTCAGACTTTCTTTAACTATAACCCAAAACCTTGCTGACACTGGGTTACTGGATTCCAGAGTCTGCCCAGTCTTGTTCTGCTGCTACGATGTACATTCCCTGATTGCTTAGTTTGGTAATGACCCTGCCTGTCTGTCCTCAAGTTGCAGTTTGATCCCATAGACCAACTCATGCTGACCAGTGGTGCAGTAACTTAAATGCTCAGTCTTGGCCAACTCGGGATCCTTCTGGTTCTGTGCAGATATTGTGCTTATGTTGACGTGCTCAACTCTACCTGTGTCCCTGTGGACACTTTATAAAGTTTCCCCACCCCTACTGGGACTCCTGGCCAACCCAAAATAAAGCACTTTCCTTCTCCAAAGGGAAAACGTAGGTACACAGAAACTAAATTATTTGTTTAGGGAAATAGGGAAGGAGCTAGAAATTTAGCTGAGCCAGAATTAGAACCTTCAGATCACATTGCTTCTAAAATATAGTAATCAACAAGACTTCATTCTTAAATAAAATGTTGTTTTAATAAAATAATGCACATATATATTTTTCTTTTCAAAGATGTTATGACCAGGATGGTTGGTGTGAATAACAATATATGGTGAACTATATAATTAGTAGCAAAAAAAAAGGACTCTCAAATAAATAGGCTTCAACTTTTTTTTTTTTAGGACATATTCTGCAAATCAGCTGAGACTGAGACAGGCGAGGAGGAGTTGGCTTTTCCTCCAAGAATGTGCTCTTGGTTGCCTTGAGATAGAGAAAGGAGTCATATTTACCCTCCAGGAATCAAAAGTAACATTGGAGTGACCTTCTGGAGAGAGGAATCCTTGCCTCTCCTTACCCTCTCCTTGTCTTTTTGCCCAAGATTTCAGAGCTTAACTGAAACAAACAAAAGCACCACCAGAGTCAACTTTAGGCATCTGAGGTTCCAGCAGGGCAGGTGTGGAGTCAGTGGAAAATTCTGGGGAAAGCAGAGCTGGGCTAATAAGGAGGAAGATCTAATGTGATAAGGGGAAGCTGACTATGCCCGAAGGTAGTGACCTAGTACAAATCTAGGCCACTGCAGCCATTAAGAAAGCCTAGTAAACACAATGATCATGGATATATAATGGAAAAGTACAAGAGGTAGAATTACCCCACTAAAAACCTATTAATTATACTTTAAGTTGGTCCACCACTATTGAGAGTCCCTTAGCTAAAGATTCAAATATAATCAAAGCAATTTAGATATTGTTTGACATCATTTGCTTGATATGCAAGATGCTAAAAAAAATCCTCCTTAATCCATCGTTCTTTCCCTATCAAATCCACTGCTCCTTTCTCCTTTTCTGGGTAAGGATGAGCACTGGTAGAAAATTCTTAGTTGGGATCCCCAGCCTGGGATTGGAGCTGGCCCTATTTGGAAGTCTTGCTTTTGTATATCTGACAGAACAACAAGTAAGTCTTCAGGGAAAAATCCAGAACAACCCAACTTCTAACAGACAAGGCTTCCTCAAATAGCCTTATTAGCTTTTCAAGAAGCATCACTCAATGCAATTAGATTTGCAAAGGAGGAAGGAGATCAGATGAGCTGACTCAAGCACCTCTGGCCTCAAAATGGGCTGGCGGAAGACCTTAGCTGCCCTCAGTCCTTGGCACAGTCATTGACTGTAAATACTGAAGACTCCACATCCCTTACAAAGACTTCTTGTGCGGCTGGCCCATCACCCGGGCGAGGCAGTAGGGGATGAGACTGACAGATGCCAGGGGCACTGCCGCACTCTTGCAGAAGGACAGGACATAGAAGATCAACTCGATTTTGGATGGGGGTTTCAAAGAGTCAAAGAGGTGCAGGAGGACGAGGGAGGCCACGATGCAGCTGAGGCGGAATGGAAACCACTTGCTAAACTTGCACTTGCAGCTCTCTCTGTACATACTGGAGTTGAGAGCCAGTCCCAGGCCAAAGAGGGTCCCCATGTTCTTGAAGAGACTGGCGAAAGGCGTGGTGTCAATGTGAACCCATTCTGGCTGCTCACACCGTCTCTTGGCTTTCTCTAGAGTCCACAGGAGGTCTACACCCAGCCCCTTTAGCAGCAGGTAAAATCCAATGGCAAAACTGAACAGGAAGAAGGTAATGAGAAAGTATTTCTTGAGACTGGCATTGTAGATGCTCTGAATGTGGCGGAAAGTTTCAGCAACAGCAATGCCTAAGCAGAAGAAAGAAGGACTGTAAGAAATAAGGAAGACTCTGGAGCTTCAGCTAGAGGTGGGTTTGGTGCGATGGGTCACATGTCATCTGTCCTGCCACTGTGGAATTAAGTCACAGACTCTAGATTAGAGGGTCACCTTGTTTATTCCCATATGTGACTCCAGCCTGTCCTCAGCCACAGATACTTTCAGATGGAAGAGTCATGTCACATACCTCCTCCCACCACATACATGTCTCCTGTCAGGAGGTCCTCATGTCTCTACTTGAATACCCTCAAGGGTGGGGAGCTCACTCCCACTCGGGCAGCCCATTTCATTTTTGAATGGATTTGATTATTCCTGTGCTGAGCCGAAATCTCTCCCCCTCTAATGTCATCTACTGGTCTCAGTTCTTTCCATAGGAGTTAAGCTGTAAATCGAGAGCCTCTTTAATACATTTGAAAATAGTTATCCTCTTCTCTAACCTAAACGTTCCCAGGTCTTTCACGTATCATAGCTTCCAGGCTTTTCCCCAAACGTGGGATCCAGTCCTAAATGCTGTGTTAGTTTGTGCTTACCATGAAAGCATTATCTCCCTTGTTCTCAACACTCTTCTTGGAATTTTACCATGCGTCTTCTGCTCTTACAGAGCTCCAGGGGAAAAAATTCTATGATTTCTCTAAGGTCTTATATTTCAGTGCCTCTCACAAAGTCAAGAAATTCTTTCTTACACTTAACCTAAGTGTTTTCTGCACCTTATTAACTGGATCTAACAAAACACAAGTATTCGAAACTCTGAACCTATGAAAAAGACCAACTGTGGTATCTATTAGGTTTGCAGATAAATTTAAATAAAGAATTTTCCTAGGATGCTGTGTTAATTTGTTACACCTGGTAGATTCCCTTACACCCAAACTAGGGGCCACTTCCAATTGAAGATCAGTAAGAAACAAAGATTACGAAAAGCTCGGAGATTTCAAGCTAATTCAACTGCGTAAGTTAATTTCGCAAATTTTCTGGAACACAATTGTGTAGACCTGGGCACTCCTATAGAAATTAATCATTTCAAATCACCCAACCTTGACTTTCAACCCACTGAAATGGTAACACCATCGATTATGCTCAGAACATGGCTTGAATACTGGGGTTTTGTCCTGATAAGGGAGAAATGGGATAGGGAGGGGGAGGGAGGGACGGAGGGAGCCAGAGCAGCTGATACCTGACAAAACTCCAGCAACAACCTGATGGGGAAAATGAGCAGCAAGGTAGATTCTTGACAGACAGACGTTCAGCTGCACGGCCCAGAATCCCAACCACAAAATGACGTTCAAGCACCTGCAACAGAAGTAGCAGCCATAACAGAATCCAGACACAGATCCTTCAGCAAACAGAACAGCCCCCGCAGGAATACTGGAGACTGGCAAACTCAGATGCTGTCAGTGGAATATCCGTAAATTGAAATCCAAAAGCTCAAAGCTCAAAAGCTCAAAGATGCCTGTGGCACATGGTAAACCCTTGCATATGTGAATTTTAACCTCCCTATTTTATGTTTGGTAATTAAGGATTTACACAGTGGCTGCATACCCAGAATTTCCTGTAGTAGGAATGTCTTATGTTTCTCTGTTTATTTTAACTAGGACGGGGTGACTCTATAATTGGTAGAGAAATGGGTTTTTATTTAAAGCCTGCTGTGACCTCACTACCTGATCTCAGGTAGTGACCTTCACTACCTGAAGCCCCTTTACTGTGGTAGGCCTTGTTTCCTTATCTGTAAAATTAGGGGTTGCGCTCATGGGTCCCTTCCAGCCCTAACATTCTGTGACTCTAATGTTCACCCTCAGCAGAAATGCCACAACTCTGATCAGTACTAACCCAAGGTGGGGGATGGGCTAGGGGAATGTGAGGAAGAGCAGGTGGTGGGTCAGCTACAGAGAGAGCCACCTCCTGCCCTCCACCACCCACACCCAAGTGCTGAGTTCTTACCGAAATCTGTAGGTCGGCTTTTTCTTTCCCCGAAAGATAGAGAGAGTGGATGTGACCATCACATAGTATACACCTGCTGTACCCATGGCATGGCCGGAGGGACTCCCTAAAAGGCAGAAAAGAGATGAATGAACGGACTAAAGGTGAAAAGTCTCCAAGTGGGAGACAGCTAGGGCTGTCATTTATCCATCCATTCGTCTATCCACCCATCCACCCACCCATCCATCCACCCATCCCTCCATCCATCCTGCCACCCATCCACCCATCCATTTATCCATTTAGTCATTTATTTAACAAATATCTATAGAGCTCCTACTACATGCCCAGCACTGTGCTGGGCCCTGGGAGTACAGTGGTGAGCAAAATCAGAGAAGTGTGATTCTTGTGGTTATAGATGGTCTAGAGATTACACAAACAATCAGCATGCTGGTTGTATAATTGCAAACCGATCTGTTCTCCATTCTCTCTCTTCCACACTCACCTTGCTCACTCTGCTCAGCCACGCTGGCCTCATTGCTCTCCTTTAAACATGCAGGAGATCTCAGGGTCTTTGCATTGTTAATCTTTCTGGCCAGAAAATTCTTCCTACAGAAATTTACTGGCTAATTCTCTTGCCTCCTTCAAGTTTTTGCTCAAATCTCACCTGCTCAGTGAGCCCTACGCTGACCACTTGATTTAATACTGCACCAGTTCCCCTTCCTGATCCCTCTACTCTGGGAGATAGAGGGTCCTAAGATGCACCATCCAGATCCCCTTCTGGACTGAGGGACTGATTTTCCTAGCTGTTGAGAGTGTGGTCACAGACGGTCCTCAGCTCTCAGCTTTCTCCAGGCATCGTGCTGAGCTGAAGAGAGCCACCTTGATCAGGGTTACCTTCTCCCCGGGGATGGCCTGCACCCAGTTACTGGTCTATATTGGGATATAAGGGCTTGGTCCCCTTGACCCAACTCAGGGCAACTCTGAAGGGCTATCCCCAGCTTCAGAGCTCCCTGTGGGGTCCACTGAGACTGAATCACAACTGGGCTTCTCCTTCTGCCCAGTCAGCTTCTGTCCCTTCCCTCCATAACTGTTGCTCCCGAGTAAGTTGCATGCTAATCTCCATCCGAGTCTGCTTTCCAGGGAATGCCATAAGTAAAGCCTTTCCTTTTCTCTTCTCTTATTTTCTCCCCCTCCTCCTTGTTCTTCTGAATTATCATCTTCTAATATCCTATATATTTTACTTTTGTATCATGATTTCTATATTTTGGACACACGCACCTCCCCTATTCAAATTTCAGCTCTACGAGGACAGGGATCTTTGTTTGTTTTATTCACGGAGGTATTCCAAGTACTTGGAACAGTGTCTGGCACAGAGTAGGTGCTCAATAAATAACATCCAAATGAATGACTGTGCTCTGAAGTGAACAAAGGGTTTGTGAGAACAAATAACTAAGGGCTATGCCCGGTTTGGGAGTCAGGATAGGGTCCCGGAGGAAGAAATGCGAGCACCGACACCTAAGGGTGAACGAAGGGGTTGGATAATCCTATTATCTACTGAAAATGAAATCTATCATTTGACTGAATAATACCTATCTGGCTGTAACTAGTAAAATACAGGCAGGGTGTGGGATCAGACGGTCAGCTCAGGAGGGCACATCTACTAGGCCAGGCCTCTGGGAAGGGGCTCAGGCCCCTACTGCTTTCCCTTCTATGGACGAGGGGCCATAGCACAGTTACTCTCAGGAGCCCTTTGCCCGTGAGGGTGCTCTTGCCTCTCTGGACTAGCAATTTAGGTTCTGGAAACAGTAGGCAGATTTCCAAAGTAGCGGTAATATGCTATTCAGGAAGGCCTTCTTGAAGTGAATTAAAATGGAGTTGTACCAAATTGAAGACCAGGACAAAAGCTCAGAGTGGCTCTCCTTGTGTCGCTCAAAGACAGCTTCATCCACAACGAATTTTAATAGGTGTCCACGATGAGCAAGCCCCCCCCCCCGCTTCTGTCTCTGCAGGGGCTGGGACTCTCACCTGGTCCGGTCTCACAGGTGACCGGAAACTGCTTGATCAGTGGCGCGGAGGTGTTGCTGTAGTAGTCGGTGTCCAGGACCCACCAGTACGGGCGCTGTCCAAAGAGAATCCTGTAGAAAAGCAGAACCCGTGTCTGGAGTTACTGAAGGAACACTTTTGCTTGAAGCCCTCACCTTCAAGAGGAGAGAGTAGCTTGAGGAGAAGATCCATGTGATCCTAAACAGAAAACTGGTAGCACTGGCTTCCTCCAAGAAGGGGAACTGGGTGGCTGGGGAGAGGCGGGGGAAGGACTTTTTACGTCTTTTTATGTCTCCTTATAAAGGAGACCTTTATAAAATTTCTGAATTTTGAACTATTTGAATTTCTTATTTATTCAAGCATAAATAAGTAAACCCAAGACCCTAAAGTCCATATTAATGGCAGCTATGTGACTCTTTTGTAGACCCCAAGAAGAATTTGTCCTGGAAGGATGCATACGGAACTACAGCTTGCAACTTGGACTCGCACATCCTACCAGGTGCCTCTTCTCTTTCTTCCGGCTCCAGGGAATCTTGCATTTCCTCTGACACCAGAGAATGCGTCCCAGCCCCAAGGACAAGCCCCCCCGCCTCGAAGACATGGCCACCGCGTTGCCATCAGAATCGCTCTCTGTAAGGACACACATATCTTCAGGTGCTTGTATCCTCTCTGCTTTGAAACAGGATAGCTCAGACAAACCGCTTTCTCTTTAAAAGTACTAGATATGTTGTTGTTGTTGTTGTTGTTGTTGTTTTTTGTGAGGAAGATCAGCCCTGAGCTAACACCTGTTGCCAATCCTCCTCTTTTTTGCTGAGTAAGATTGGCCCTGAGCTAACATCCGTGCCCATCTTCCGCCACTTTATGCAGGACGCCTGCCACAGCATGTCTTGATGAGTGGTGAGTAGGTCCACACCCGGAACCCGAGGCCTGTGAACCTGTGAACCCGGGGCCGCCAGAAGCGGAGCACGTGAGCTTAACCACTATGCCACCAGGCCGGCCCCCTAGACATGTTTTTCATTGTGGAAACAGGTGTTGAGGTTGAGATGCCTCCTTATCCCTGTGGTGGTGGAATAGTGATATCTCACCAACATCAGGGACAGCCACTAACTCTGACCTCTACCAACTCAGAGAAAATCCATGGTTCATTAATTGAGATCAGCTCTTTGGAATAACCCTTTATTTTTAATTTTTTTAGAGTCATGCTGTTGAATAGGGGGCATTACAGACAAAACTTAGATTTTTCAACCGAAGTTTCAGAATCTCATCAATATGCTTTGGGCTTCTGAGCCCAATAGCAATTTTTTTCTACCCTAAAGAAATTTTATTGTTTATGGCCAAAGAATATCAGAGCTGAAAAAGATCTTAAGAATCGCTTCTATGGGGCCGGCCCTGTGGCTTAGCAGTTAAGTGCACGTGCTCCGCTGCTGGCGGCCCGGGTTCAGATCCTGGGCGTGCACAGACGCACCGCTTGTCAGGCCATGCTGTGGCAGTGTCCCACATAAAGTGGATGAAGATGGGCACGGATGTTAGCCCAGGGCCAGTCTTCCTCAGCAAAAAGAGGAGGATTGGCATGGATGTTAGCTCAGGGCTGATCTTCCTCACACACACACAAAAAAGAATCGCTTCTATATGAGAAGATGGGTGTTAGTTGAACCTTTCGTAGTAATAATTCACAGTATATATCATGCTGTACGCCTTAAACATATACAGTGATGTATGTCAATTATTTCTCAATAAAACTGGAAAAAAAAAGAATTGCCTGACAGTAGACATAGATGGTTTTATGGATGGTAAAGTTCTTAGAGGGGCAGCTGGTCCAACCTCTTCACTTTCTAGTCGAGGAAATAGAGGCCGAACCAGTAATGTGCTAGAGTGAGTTGGTACTGGCTAATAATTGTAAAATATTCAGGATTTTTGCAAGCTGGACTCATCGGTAGCTTAAAAGTGGCCATAATGGGAATACGTACATGGTAGAAACTGGCAAACACTAAAACCAGGGCTTTTTTCCCCCCTGAGAGTCAGTTTATCAGCACTGGATATAACAGAGCTCTTAACAGCCTTGCCTCTGAAGCCAGCCTGCCTGAGCTTAAATCCTGCCTTTGACATTTACTACCTATGTTGGTCTAGCGCTTAACTCAGGGCCTCAGTCTCTTCACCTGTAATATAGTGGTACCTACCCCACAGAAAAGCACTTAGCACATGGCCTGACATATACTAAATCTTCAATAAATGTTAACTACGATTATTATTAAGGTCCCAGAGATAAGCTAAGTTCACAGATTATAAAACAGAAACTCAGAGAGTTCCTGTGACTTGCTCAGGACATAACAGCTGTGGCTGAATAAGGCTGGAGCCCACTTCTCTGGATTATTTCTCATTATTCCACACAACTGGTTTTTAAATTATCATTGTGTTTCCTTTTTTCATACATCATCTTTCTTTTATACATCTACCTTCATGTTACCTATTCTGCTTCAAAGTCGTAAAACTGGGCCAGCCCCATGTCTTAATGGTTAAGTGTGCGCGCTCCGCTACTGGTGGCCCGGGTTCGGATCCCGGTCGCACCGACACACCGCTTCTCCAGCCATGCTGAGGCGGCGTCCCACATACAGCAACTAGAAGGATGTGCAACTATGACATACAACTATCTACTGGGGCTTTGAGGGAAAAAAAAAAAAAAAGGAGGAGGATTGGCAATAGAGGTTAGCTCAGAGCCGGTCTCCCTCAGCAAAAAAAGCGGAGGATTAGCATGGATGTTAGCTCAGGGCTGATCTTCCTCACACACACACAAAAAAGTCATAAAACTATGTTTCTTTGCGTATAGTCTGTAATTCAGACTTTTCACTGTCCACTTGCCTTCCATCCATATGAAATAGCTTTTCCTGTATTTTCAACTCACTGACAGCGTTTTCTCTGTCTTCCCTCTTTACGTTGATGATCCAAAGTCAGGAGGAGAGTAACCTGTGGCTTCCTGAATAGTACAGAGAAGGCAACTTCTGATGGACAGACATTTCCAGAGAGAATGCCAGCCTCTTCCCTTGCCGACCTCCTCTGTCTGGCTCTTACTCACCACTTAAAGACAAGGTTGAGCCAGTCTCCAATCACAGCTACCCAGAGGAGTTTGATGCCCACAGCTTCTCGAAGATGGAACCAGATGGGGAAGAGGACATAGAAGGCATTCCTGAGGTCAGCGATCACGGACACCAAGACGAACCAATCCTGGGAGTCCTGGTAATTCACCTGGAGGTAGCGTGTTGACTGGATCCCAAAGTCATGGAGAACGTTCATTCCTTCCTCCATCCTCACTCCCTGGCCCTTCAGGAAGGCTTCAGCTGAGCTCTTGTAGTTATATCAGACTTGGTGGTGATTGCTCTGCTATCAGCCTGCGCCTTGCCCCTGTTTTATACACCCAGGATCCAGTCTGTAGGTCAACCCAGCCCTGATCTTTGGACTCAAAAACCACTTTTGTCTAAAATTTATTGATCAAAGGTGCATCACCAGTAGGTTGATGCAAACATGTTCAGGGTGATTTACGTAAAATAGAAAAACAGGCACACGAAAACAGCCTGATCGGCCATGTACTCGGCAGGGCCAATTATTAACCTTGGCATGCAGCTTGGCAGGGCAAGGGGCTGCCCTCCTGGCTCTGAAACTGGGCCAGAGACCCAGGACAGAGTCTAAATGCACCAGGGTTCTTGCAAAGATGTCTGATTTCCTAAGTCTGCACTGCACTTATTTGAGTACAAATAAGTGCTCTAGCTATTCAAGTTTTAAGTTTTAAAATATGGTAAGCTCTATTATACTGGGCACTGACACCTTGCTGGGCCTCTCTTAACTGCTAGGAAATGCCTCTGGTTTGGGAGATCAAACCCTCTTCCCAGTATTGGCTCCATATCTCTTGGGGCCAGAAAATAATCATCTCTGAATGCACTGATTAATTCACTTAATGCCCTCAAAGTTAGGACCTTTGGGGTTTTAACACATAAGTTTAAGTGATAGAATGAATGTATGTTCATGCAAAAACAATATGATGAATATATGATTCTAAATAAAAACACCAGCAACTGGTGACTAGGGACTCTGGAAAGGGCTTATGTATTTTGAGTTTTCTTTCATTTGTACTTGGATTTATATATTATATATATATATTACATATTATACGTATATATTACATATACATACATACATGTGTATCTATAATTTTATAATATATACTATATAATATATAGTATAAATATATATAAAACATATGTATTATTACGTATACATATATATATGTATACGTACACAGACACAAATAATCACCAGAAAGTCAATATAATTTTATTATAGCCATGGATGTAGACAAGGAATAAATAAAAGCAACAAACACCAAGTTATGAGAAACGATGCCACCTGCTCACCTGCATGAGCAGAAATCATCCTGCAGCAGTGCAGAGACCAAAACCTCACACACTTGGATCACCTGGAACTCTGAAAGGAGCAGGGAGCTGAATCAGGCAATGAACTGATACATTTTCAAAGATAGGAGCTAGTGGGAATAAAGCTTTTCAAAGCCCTCTTGAATTTCCCATCAGTGAGTCCATATTGTCTTGTGAGAGGTAGATTGGGGACAGGGAAAAGAAATTCAGAGCTAATGAGTCTGTAGCAAAGGTTGACAACATTCCATGCTGGAAATGATTAAAACATCATCCAGGAGGTGTGATCTGGAGTCTCACCCCCGTGCCCCCAGGCTCTCAAGCCGACTCCAACTGCCCTTGACCACACTGTCCCTGCTGGTCCAGGAAGAGCAGGTTGCCGTGGTGGCCGCCGTGGGCGGGCTACAAATGAAGCATGCACTTGGCAGTGTTGTGGGGCAGGGTATTCTGCGTTACCGGGACTGCCAGGCCACAATCGTGGATCCCACCAGAAGAGATGGCCTTTTCCCTCTACCTAGAGAAGCGTTCCTCGAAAGTATTGAGTAACCGTTGTAGTGTACTCTGGGGACTGGAATTGCTATGGTCTGAGGTGAGTTGAGGGCAAATAGAGCAGATCCTCTGACAAAGTATTCAAAGGCCACCGTCTGGGTCTCCACAGGGCTGCTAGGAGCCAGAGTCTCTGAGTCGGGTGGGGTTCCATCATGCGCTCAGCATATGGAGAGCCCTATCTTCTCAGGGAGAAGGCTCGTGTTGATAAGGAGTCATGATGGAGCTGATAGCCAATCCTGGGCGCACAGGGCAGTGGGAGAGTCCCTCTGGCAGGCTGCCCACCAGGCAGGGGGATCCTCTTGGTCAGAGCAATTGTGTTCGTCAGGAGACTACTTGTTAGTCTCCACCTTTCCACCTTCCAGCCCTTTCCTGCTGCCTCCAGCAAATTTTTATTATGTGCAGAAAGAGGTGAGGCCCCAAAGGACCTGAGCCTGCTAGAAAGCTGGCTGAAGACAGAAATTGTAGAGTTCTCAGATCCTCAAAGGACTTGTGGATATTTGAGGTGAATATTGTGGATGAAGCATTTGAGTTGCTGGAGGTTTCGGAGAGATTTCACTCATTTAAAGAACTATCTCCAGAGAGGGGATTCCATCATCTCTCGCCAACTCCTGTCATCTTCCCTTTCAAGAAGTTCTCCAGTTTAATTCAACAAACATTTCCTGAGCAAAGTGCCATGCCTGGCTCTCTGAGGAATTCCGAGTTAAATCCCGGCTGTCCTCCTGAACCTTGACACTCTAGTGGGACAGGGAGGCCAGATATTTACCAACTAACTATGTCAACGGGGGGATCCTTAGATCAAAATTGAATCCATTTGTACAAATATAAGAGAGCTCCCTGTTATTTTGTCCTCAGTAGAGCTGACTCAAGACTTATTAATACCCTCTGGGGAAACGATCAGCTGAGTCCGGGAAAGGATGAAGATGGAAAATTATGTGAGCCCCTCTTTGAAAGGTACACTAGCCAAGCACTCCTCAGGCACTTTCTCCACAAACAGAAGAGCTTTGAGGATCTTGCTTTGGGAAAAACATGAAGGAAAGGTGCCAGAAAGTACAGTCTGGTCTGCTGTTAAATAAGGGAAGCTGGTTCCAGTGTCCTAGCACCTTCTCCTTCCAGAGCAAGATTGACTCATTCACTCAAACAAATTTATTCGTCAGCAGGAAAGCAAAGGGGAAGGAGCCACAATTTACCACACACCTCATCCAAAAATTGCATTTATTACCAAAAAGAAATTCTGAGTTTCCTTGCAGCCAAGTCCTCTATTCTGACTGGGGCTCTGGGTCCTGTTGAGAGAGGAGCTGCCTTTACTTTGCTCAGCCATTATCACTAGAATGGGTCTTGTCTGCACATCGTAGTTTGGATGCAAAACCCTGCTTCAATCCAAGGCTTCGTCTGAGCAGCAGGGTAGATTTCTCCGAAGGATTACAGCCCAAACGGCAAGATGTACAGTTTTTTGTGTTTTTTAATTTCTTTTTGGGTGCTTTTTTTTCTACCAAGTGACCAGTGGGGGAGGGGTTTAGGGCTAGACAGTAGAAAGTGGCTGGATCAACTGCTGTCACCTTTTAAGTGAGTGACACAGTTCATTTTTTACAAAAACATGTTGAGACAAACAGGTGGAGGGAGAGGTGGATTAATCATTGATAGCCAGTGAAAATGGCTGACTTATCTCCAGCATGGTGAGAAAGTTCAGCCTCAGGACCTTGAACTGTGCATCTATTGACCAGGTCGAGGGAGCATGCTGCACGTCTCAGGATGGGCTGGACATTCTGTCCACAGAAAAATACCAGGGGGCATTTGCTTCATTGTAAACAGTTAAGACCTTCCAGCTCACCACCTTCCTCCTGCTATGCTAGGGTCTGCCTTCTACTGAAATCAAATGAATCAAATGAATTGCTGGAGCCTTTATGGGAAGCACAGACTGACCATCCTCTTCCTCTCCTCTTTCTTCCTTAACACCCCTCCCCCAAGAAGCTGTTATTCCCTCCAGAGAATATCCTGTTTCCACAAATGGTTAACCAGTTCTCTTTTGTCCAGATGGTAGACATTTCTCTCACTCTTAATCAACCCTTTGGCAGGGCCAAACGACCCTAGCAGCTGGGAAACATTCTTGCTGTCAGATTTGATCCATCCTGCCAGGAGTTAAACTTTGTTAATGGTGCACAGCAGAGGCAGAGGCAAAGGAAGTAAGTCTCCAAAACAGTGATGAGGACTTTTGGGAAAAAGCTCATTTTCCCCTTCGTCTTGGGCTGTACTCCAGAGGCAAAGAGGGGTTGTCTGAGGAGAGATGGAAAGTGTGACTTGAGCTAAGGATTCAGCCCCAACTGCCATCCCTTCTTGCTTCAACTCATGGACACTTTGAAGAATTGGGACCAACGAAAGAAGGAGGGGAGGGAAACTGTCATAATTGCTCAACCACAGCTCAGCCTGATGGGGGTGGAGTGAGGTGGGGGCTGGAGGGTAGGAGGTGGGTGTGGGACAGAAGGAGCCTCTTGGTTTTCCTTAGAAGACTCTCAGAAACACCCTCAAGCCTTTATCAGGCAGACCAGGAGACTTCCCCTCCCCCACTGCCATCGCTAGGATTCAAAAGGAAAAAAAATTAAAGATTAAATAGGAAGATTAAAGAGCTGTGTGACCTTGGCCAAGTCACGGGAGTGCTCTGGGTTTTACTTTTGTCCATTGTAAAACGAGACTTGGTGGTCCTCACCCTCCCTTCAGGTTTAACTTTCTCTGAGTCTTTGGTGCTCCTTTGAAAGTAGCTCCAAGGAGGTGGGGCCTGACTTTTAACACCCTGACAGAGGAACAGTAAATGATTCATTATTGCCAGAAGGAAAAGATAAATGTGTTCACATTTTTTTAATTAAAATATTTTCAAAAGTAATACATTCACAAGTTAAAAAAAATTCAAAGATTTTCAAAGAGTATTCCGCGAAGCCAGTTATTCCTCCCATCTCAGGGCACCTTCCAAACACTGATGCCGCCAGGACCCAGCGAGACCTGAGGTGCACCAGGAGTCCAAGAGGCCCCTCACAATTCTCTAGCGGAAGTCAGTTCCCTATGTAGAGCCTGGTATCCAGGCGAGATCCAGCTTGGGAGAGAGGGCATCCCTTCCATCCTCATTTTTTTCTCCCTCAGTGCTGCCCTGCAGTCCTTTAATCAACTCTTTCTTTAATAGCTGTAGAGTTCTCATCCCAAGCAAAACACCCATGTTGTACAGTCAGTTATTAGTCCTTCCCTCTTCCGGAGCCCAGCTAGGGGGCATAATTAGGAAATTAGTAGTCTTGGACCCTCTTCACCCACGCCCCACCCCCTCTGAGAATTCTCAAAGGAGGACCATGATGTAGAGAAGAGGACGAAGTGAGGCCTGGAATTATGAAAACAAACAATGAGGTTCCCCTGCCCTGCTGGCCTGGAGAGGGAAAGGAACTATTCTGAGCTATGAAAACACAACAGACCTCTGCTAGGAAGTAAACAACCATCTGTCTCGCCAACGCCTGTCTCCCTGGGCATAGGTTCTGACAGTGCCTGATCACCAGCCAGTGGGCAGGAGAGAGAGGGAGAAGGGCAAGGAGAGTCTAGCATGCCTCCCTCCTTTAGGATGGAAAAGAAAGGCAGTGTTTGTTTTATTTTTAAGATATTAAAGATTTTCTTCCCTTTAGTAGGTTTGAAGTGGAAGGATTGTGGTGCCAGGGTCATGTAAGTCCAGGAGATCTCTCCAACCTTGAATTCCAGAGAGCAGGATGCCTGTTGCTCCCTCTTCAATCTCTTGTAACTTCAGCCTCCTCTGCTTTACCGGGACATCATGGTGATCTTCTCACTGTCAATCTGCTGGTTGACCTTTTCTTGTGCTTCTTCTTCCTTAATCTTTTGGCCACATCTGACACTTTTGACAGATAACTGCCTTGAAATGCTCACCCTCGCTGTGTTCAATGTTGCAAGCTGTACTCTCCTTTCTCCTCTTCCTCCTCCTATAGTCAGCGTGACAGTGGACTCCACTTGAACACCACCTGGACATCCCATATGTTCCTCAAATTCCTTGCAGACCTGTTCTTCCTCCATATTTCCCTGCTTTGTAAACACATCTCCTCGCCCTCTGCTATCCTAGAGACACTGAGCCTGGCAACCTTCGAGTCATCCTTGACACCTCGTCATGCCCCATTTGCAATCACTCCTCAGGTTCTGAGCATATATTTTCTACTCTTCCTGCCCCTCATCAGTCTCTCTGCCTAGGCCTGCTAGTCCCTTCATTACCTACTGACCTCCTCCTCCCTTCTCGCTCCCCTGCCCAAACCAGCCTACAGACTACTGGCAAAGAAGCCTTCTTACAACACAGTTCTTTTCACTTGTCACCTTAAAAATACCCAGTGGCTCCCCATTGCCTACAGAATGAAGTTCAAATTCAAGCTTACCCACAATTGGACCCCAGGTTATCTTTCCAGACTTATGTCTTGCAGCTCCCCTTCATGGACCCCTTGCTCCAGATATACTAGATGGGCTTGGATTTCCCAGACATGCCTTGTTTTTTCTAAATTTGCCCTTCTCTCCACTTGGAATATCATTTTCTCCATCTCCACATGTCCAGATTCTAACAATATGCGAGGCCAAGCTAATAAAGCCTTCCCAACCCACTGACACCCACCCCTCGTCAACTGTAGAGGATCACTCTAACCTGAACTCTTCCAGCACTTAACTGTTCCTATCTTGGGGCACTTAGCATGTTCAAACCTTGCATTACAGTTGTTTTGCATGTATGTCTTAACCTTTTTCCTGCTATCCTGAGCCCTGAGGGCCGAGAAAACATCCCTTCTAGCCTCCAGAACTGAGCTCTGCTTGCACGGCTGATGCTTGGTGTAGTAGATTGTTTATATAGCCGTGATGGTCCCTCCCATCCCTGAGCTCTGCTTGCACGGCTGATGCTCGGTGTAGTAGATTGTTTATATAGCCGTGATGGTCCCTCCCATCCCTGACACACACCCCTTTGCATTGTGACTTTGCCTCTCTCCCATCAAGATGTGAAGCTTATGTCTCCATCCTTTGAATCTGGGCTTGATCTTGTGCCTTGGCCAATGGGACATTAGCAAATGTGATGCAAGAAGAGGCTTGAAAAGCATTTTGCTCACTAGGGCTCGTCCTCTTTAGGCTACGTTTGGAACCCTGGACCACAAAGGGGAGAAGTCCAGGCTGGCCTGCTGGAGACATGTTGCTGTAACATGTGGCCTGACAGCCAGCCCCAGCCACTGGACATGTGAGTGAGGCCATCTTAGACCACCCAGCCCCAGTCCATCTGCCAGATACCGGCAGCCATGTGAGCGATCCAGGTGACTCCAGCTGAAGAACTGCCCAGCTGAGTCCAGCCCAGATGGCTGATCTACAGAATAATGAGTAAATAAAATGGTTTGTTGTTTTAAGCCACTAAGCTACAAGGTGGTTTGTTATGCAGTAACTGAAACACCCAGTAGATGCTGGTTAATAAAATATTAAATAATAGCTAGCATTCACTGAGCATTTACGATACACCAAGAACTAGTTTGGGAAAATTACACGGATTAACTCATTTAATCCTCATAAAAGTCCTGAGGTAGATTTTATTACTGTCCCCATTTTACAGGTGAGGAAAGTGAGGGACAGAGAAGTTAAATAACTTGCCCAAGGTCATACTTGCCAGATCCAAACCCCAGCAACCTGGCTCCAGGAGCCACACTATAAACCACTCTACCACGTTGCAGAATGATGAAAACGTTGATTTGCTGCCTCAAAAACACCCTTCCCCACATACATGCCAAATTGTATAGCATTTTGGGGTCCAATGCCCAGCCTAGGCTTGTAACCCTCCCACACCATGCCCCCAAGGTCTACCCCATGGTCTGGGCCCTCCTGCCTGCTTCAGGGAAAGCCCAGCGTGGGGAACTGATTTACAGACCTGCCAGTGTCCACCTCCTCGGAAACCTTTCTGTCCCCCTCCTCCTTCCTGCAACCTTTGCTGGGGGGCTGTTTCCAGCCGTGCAGGTCTCACCTGGACAGCAAATGCTCAGGCTCAGTGTCTGAGCAAAATCACTTTTGCCCTCGGACCCCACGTCCTGGCTTAACCTGTGCAGCCAGGGTGATTTTTCACTCAGGATCTTTGGGCTTCCTTAGATCTTCCTTTTTGAGGTAGTCAAAGGAAAAACTGGGTATGAAATGGCTTTTTACAAGACAAAGAATTACTTGAACATAACAAGTACTATTGTGTGTTCAGATTTCAGTGAAAATGTATTTAAGCAGCCAAAATGGTCATGACACCATGCTGGGCACCAGGCCACCAAGGGCAACAAGACATGGTTCTTGCCCCGGGAAGCTCAGGTTCTCTGATGAGGAGTGAGGGGAGGACACGTGTAGATAATGAACTGAGTTCAGCACATGAATCTCCATTGTGGAGTTCTGCCCGAAGTGCTAAGGGAGCAGGGAGAACAAAGAAACTAGTTTTGTTCAGGGGGTGGATATCTGAGTTGGGTTTTAGAGTGTGAATAAGGTCTCACCAGATGAAGAAGCGAGGAAAGAACCAGAGGGAGCAAGGAGGGGAGCGCATGGGCAGAGGCATGAGTGGGTGGGAACAGCCTCTATGGGGAAGGGCACATGGTCAGGGTGTTCGGAGTGCAGGACATCAGGGTGGCAGGGGTGCTGAAACCAGTTGTGAATGACCTAATACGCCCTGCAGAGTGGGAAGCTTTGAAGATTTATAAGGCGAAGTTGGCCAAGGAAAAACTATAGGAGGAAGGGGGAAGGAAGGCGGGCATTCACGTACAGTGAGTCTCTGCTCATTAAATTAGACATGAAGTTTGAGGCAAGGCTGTGTGCGTCGTGTCAGGAGTCTGGCTGACGCCTCCCAGGACACCTCATGATGGTCTTTTGGTGAATTCACCACAGTCCAAGGGAGGGGCCTAAATCAGAATTCATCAGCTCACCAAGGGGGCTCATCTTTCAGGGAAGATCTAAATTTACCAAAGTAACGCCTCCAGGCTAATCTTCGTTTACAGTAACTGTCAAAACAAAAGCAATTATTATCAGAATACCAATTAGTTCATTTACACAAGAGATATATCTGACTTGCCCATTTTCCTCCCATGACCAAGACGTGGTGGGAACCTGGCCCATCGAGCCGTGAATCAGAATCAGCAGTTGGTCATGAGATAGGTTTGCTGGGCCTGGTGCCTCCTTCCGCGTGGCTAATGTGCTTCCAGGGCTGACGTGTCCTGGCCTTGGGCTGGGGCCTCTGCTCCAGACATGGTCGGATTGTCACTGGAAGGGCAGGTTCTGCAATGCTCCTTCTCACAGACACATTCTTTATATATCTTACACTCGCTGGTCAGGCTCCTCTGGCAAGCTTGGAACCGAACTGCTGTTCCAGGGATTTCTCAATCCTGGCTACACATTAGAATCACCAGGGGGAAATTTAGAAGCTGCTATGTCTGAGCCTCAACCCCAGAGATTCTGATGTTATTGGTCTGAGGTGCAGCCTGGGTATGTGGAGTTTTACAAGTGATTTCAATGTACAGTCAAGGTTGAGGGCCTTTGCTTTGAGGCAACTGTGCATATTTCTGCTCTGGTCCATTGAGTGTTGATTTTGCTCTTAGAGGGTCACTTACCGTGGATCAGGTGCCAAATGCTTCTCAAGCATTACCTTGTTTAATTCTTTAACCAGGCCTGTCGGGCAGTGAAGAGCAGTGATACAGGGGAAGGCAGTCAGGTAGAAGAACCCACAAACCCACTAAGACCTGGGTTCAATCCCAGCCCCACTGCTTACCAGCCAGGTGACTTGGGATAAGTTACCTAATCCCTCTGAATCTTAGTTTCCTCCTTTGTAAAATGGGAATAATAATATCTGCTTCTAAAGGTTGTTGTGAGGAATATATGAGGCAATAGAAGGAAATCAGCTAGCCAGAGTAGTCTCCACCATACTGGCTCCATTTCAATGGGAGAAGTGGGAGAGACTGAGACATCACGTTCCTTGAGGGTCCTCAAGAAAGGAGGAGTCCCCCATGCGTCTGGTCCACAGACATGAGGTCCATAAGTACAAGAAATATGCAGTGGGAAGATGTCTGAGACCCAAGCCCCACTGAGAATGCTACAATCTCTTTCCCTTCACAGGATCCAGATGTGGGCAGGAGGAAAGCTACAGAAGCTGCAGACACCCGCCTGGAGCCTGCGTGGAACAACCATGGTCAACCATCGGCCACAGGCCAAGTGTCAGACTGGGGACACCAGACAGGCACCACTAAGAGGCCAGGCCAGGGAGCTCACAATGATACTGTGTATGTGTGTGTGTGTGTGTGTGGTGTCTGAGGTCCTTTCAGTGGGATCTGTAGGTCTAAGGGTCGCCTAGGGCCCACATTCCCAAAGTTCCCTCCCACTCACCAGGTTCCTTCCAGAACTTTGCTACTCTGACCCTTTGGATCTCTCTAGGCTGCAGTCCTCAGGGTCTAGTTGCTTCTTTCTTGTGGCTGGAAGGATCTATTCCCAGGAAAGCCTTCCATCGGAGCTGCCTTGAATCTTTTCCTGAGAGTTCCCTGTGCACACATTCCCTTGGGGTGGCTCAAGCTGTGCCCTCTGACCCCAGTGGGGAGCCCCATTGCACACTCATTGGTCATTGGTGAGCCACAGCAGCAGAGCACCCCCGCCCCCCCAGACTTCAGCCTGGGAGACAGGTCCCCTCCCCCTCCCTGCATGTGGAGAAGCAGAGGTGGAACAGCCCACAGAAGCATCATTGGCTCCCACAGTGTTTATTTTAGGGTCAAGATGAAAGCATTTACACCCATTGTGGTTCAAATTTCTTTAAACGAGAAAACACAAGGAAATCAAAACATGAGATTTATCTGGGCTGAGAGGGTAAAGGGACACTAATTCACTGAGCCTAAAAACAAAATGGACAGAAGAATCACAACAGCAAACCAGCTCTGCCTTAACCCCTTCCCCATCTGAGCACTTTCCACCATATCCTGCTGATATTCTGGAATCTAGAATGTGGCTCCCACAGTTTTTAGTCTTAGTATGAAGGTCCATTTGCCAGAACTTAGCTCCTTTACAGCTCACCTGGTTGAGCCTGGGGGTCCAGGCAGTTCTTGAGAGAACCACAGGACTTCCATGGTATCTGAGATCCCGGTCTGCCGTTTCTCTCTGGTCACAAGCTGAGCAGGACCCAAAACTCTGTGCCCCGATCTCCCCTCTTGCCAGGGCCTGCCCAGTCAGTACCCTCCCCTAGGGCTGTGTCGGCAGCCTGGGCTTCCTGCTGAGGACGAAGCCCCTCTCTTTCTGACTTCAGAGCCCTCTCTTCTAGAAAAGACACTGATAGAAGTGGGCAGGCTACAGAAGCAGAGGTGTGGACCCCGCATACCACAGGGATTTCTCTGGCTTGGAGGCTCCTGAGGAAGCTTGGTCTCTGAGCCCTACCTCCTCGCCACCTTATTCCTGCCCCCACACTTCTTTCTGGAAAATATCCCAGTTCTTATTTGCGCCCATCCAAAGTCCACACCCCAGGAGGGACAGCAAGGATCTGAGGGCCTGGAGGCTGTTGCCTGACCAGGCCAGACCAATCCCCACTGGGATGCTCTTGGCTCATACGCATGCCCACCCCTGATTGGGCAGCTCCTGGCCTGCTTGCTTGAGCGCCTGAGGCTTTTTGGTCCCTACGCTTGGTGACATTCTGATCACCCATGCTGGCTGCTGTGGAGTAATGGAGGCCACTGTCACCCATGGCCCTGAGAATAGATGATCCTTCAACGTTTCACCCACAAATCCCCTGAACTGCTGTTGTCACTTGTCCATCCTACCCCTTCTCAAAAGCATACTCCACGTGGTCTGTGTAAATGGCAAGAACTCAGAAGAAGATTATTTGGCAGTGTAGACAGATGACAAGATGACAGCAGGAAGTTTTTTGTTCTGATAGTGAAAGGTGGAGACAAGATGAAGAAATCTGTCCAGAGACACATGTCTCCCACAGGGAGACAACCAGGGATTGTCCCTCTCTTCAACAAGACAGCCCCCTGCATGTCCAAGGCTTCCCCAGCCCAGGGACAGAGGAGGACACCAGAAATGAGGGATGGAGGGGATTACAGGAACTGAGGAAGCAGGGACATCCCCCAAGTACCTCGGAGGGAAATACCAGGGAGTAGAAGCTGAAGTAGCAGGAGGAGGGGAAGGAGGAGGAGGAAGAAGAAGAAAGAAAGGAGAAGGAATGTGCTGGGATACGAGGAAATGAAGACAGAGAAGCACCTTCCCAAGATCTGGGACACCGGCCTAGTGGAGACCTGCCGTGGGGTCTGAGAGAACAGTGGGTCTCTACAGGCCTTACCTTTATATTCACGACTCGGGGCAGAGGAGGAGCTGGGGAGGCCCAAGAAAGCTTCTAAATGTACTTAATACCACTGAACTGTACACTTACAAATGGTCAAATAATAAATTTTATGTTATGTACGTTTTATCACAATAAAAAAAGAAAAGAAAAGAAATGGTGCAGTCACTTTGGAAAACAGCCTGGCGGTTTCTCTAAAGGTTAAACATATAGGGACCGGCCCGGTAGCACAGTGGTTAAGTTCGTGCTCTCCGCTTTGGTGGCCCAGAGTATGCTGGTTCAGATCCCGGGCGCAGGCCTACGCACCACTTACCAAACCATGCTGTGGCAGGCATCCCACATATAAAGTAGAGGAAGATGGGCACGGATGTTAGCCCAGGGCCAATCTTCCTTAGCAAAAAGAGGAGGATTGGCAACAGATGTTAGCTCGGGGTTAATCTTCCTCACCAAAAAAAAAATAAATAAATAAAAACATAAAATAAAAAAATAATAATAATAAAAAATAAAAAAAATTAAACATAGAGTTACCATACAACCCAGCAATTCCATTCACAGGTATACTCCCAGAAGAAATGAAAGCCCACGTCCACATAAAAACTTGTACACTCATGTTCATAGCAGCATTATTCTTTTTTTTGTGTGAGGAAGATCAGCCCTGAGCTAACATCCATGCTAATCCTCCTCTTTTTGCTGAGGAGGACCGGCTCTGAGCTAACATCTATTGCCAATCCTCCTCCTCTTTTTTTTTTCCCCAAAGCCCCAGGAGATAGTTGTATGTCGCAGTTGCACATCCCTCTAGTTGCTGCATGTGGGACGAGGCCTCAGCATGGCCGGAGAAGCGGTGCGTCGGTGCAAGCCCGGGATCCGAACCCCGGGCCACCAGTTGCGGAGCGCGCGCGCTTAACCGCTAAGCCATGGGGCCGGCCCCCAGCATTATTCTTAATAACGAAAAAGTGGAAACAATCCAAATGTCCATCAACTGATGAATGGATAAACAAAATGTGGTCTACCCACACAACGGAATACTGTTCGTCCATAAAGGAACGAAGTGCTGATTCGTACTGCGACGTGGATGTGCCTTAGAAATGTTATGCCGAATGAAAGAAGCCAGTCACAAAAGACCACGTATTGCATGAATCTATTTACATGAAATGTCCAGAGTTTAAGCAAATCTATAGCGACAGAAAGATTAGTGGTTGCCTAGAGCTGGGAAGCGGTTGGAGGGAAATAAGGAGTGATGCTAAAATGTATGGGATTTCTTTCTGGGGTGATGAAATGTTCTGGAATTAGATAGTGGTAATGGTTGCACAACTTTGTGAATGTACTAAAAACCACTAAATTGTACATATTAAAAGGGTCAATGTAATGGTATGTGAATTATGTCTCATTAAAAAAAATAAGATTAAAAAACTTAGAAAAAACAGGAGTCTTCCGAGAAAAGCTTGGCCATCACTCCAGACTTCTGGCTGTCCATTCCTCTCCTCCTGGGATAGGAACCCAGCAGGTCTGGGGTCAACAAAGCTGAGTCCCCCCATGTCAGGTATCACAGCTCAGGATCTTTCACCCAGGGAGGTAGATGTAAGGAAGGGCAACGGAAGAGAGAGGACCTTGGGGGAGTGGGGGCGGAGACCCCAAGTGTGTGAAGGAGAAGAGGGTACCAGGTTGCCCGACCCAGTGCCCACTGCTCCCCCTCCCCACACACCCTGGCCCTGGGGTCCCTGGCCACATTCCCCATCCCAGGGACCACCTAGTTGTGAGAGAAGCCTCCATGGGAGAAGGCAGGGAGGTCGGGGGCACAGGCAGCAATCTGGGAGAGGCAAGCTAGGGGGTTGACCTCACAGGACCCAGCATCCTGGTCCTCGTGGAAGTAGATGGAGTCAGCAGAATCGAAGGAGGGGTCTTGGTCAAAGAAGTTGTAGGGTCGGAGGAAGAAGCCCACACCGTTCCCCACAGTCACCGTGTTGGGAATGTCCTCTGCATGTGGGATGTGCAGGAAACCAGCTGTCACCCAGGCCACCAAGTCCTAGCAGGGGAGAAGAAAGAGGATCATGAGGCCTGGCTTTGCTAAGGACACGCCTGCCTCCCACAGTAGCCTTGTGTGTAAGGATTCAGGTCACTAGCCCAGGAAAAAGGTGAAAGCATAAAGCTTTCTTTCTTGCTGAATTCTAAAGACCTCCCAGGACTCTGGTTTGGGATAGAGTGAAGTGGCTCATCCTTGCTCCCCCTGTTCCACCCTCTCACCCCACCTCCTCCCTCTCAACTGACCTGCCCTGCCACCGTCTCATTGTTGATGAAGTCAGTGAAGTCCACAGTGGGTGTCCAAGGGTCATTCAAATTGTAGATGCTGGTGCTGCTGGGCTCCCCCTCCTTCCGCTGGGTCACGGCCAACTGGTACCTATAGGAGGTTTGGATTAGACCCACAAGGTCATCAACCTGTCCTACTTCCTGAAGCTGCACTGAAGACGGAACACAACGAGCACAAAGTTCTCGGAGTATCGAGCCACTTTATCATTCTCTGTCCACTTCCCATTCTCCCTCTCTGCCTCTGTCTCGTAGACTTCCCGCACTTGTTCAATACCCTGTATTTCAAAAAAACACTGGCTCATTGTTCAGACTTCAAGCAGGAATGTTGCTCACACATTCACCCAGATTAGAACCTGGGCCCTGGCCTCATATGCACGGACATGGCCTGATTCCCATCTTAAGTCAATTTCAGTATCTCATATGCCTGAATTTTAGGGAATACTCCTCAGATCTGTGTTCCTCTCTTACTCTTTGTTTTTTCCTCCAACATTTATTGTGAACATTTTAAACATACAGAAATGTTGAAGGAATAGTATAGTGAACACCCATATACCCACAACCCACATTCTACCTTTAACATTTTATTATATTTGATTCAGCACGTATCTCTCCATTCATCCATCCATCTAGTAGGCTTCATTTTAAGTGGCCTAAGATTGTGGCTGCAGGAATACATGTGTGTTTATGAGTGTGTGTGTGTGAGTTTGTATGTGCATGCACACCCATAGGATGGTGGGATCTTAGGTGCCCAGCAACATGGGGCCCTTCCTACAGTCCACCTCCCCCAGCCTCTCTCTGACACCCCACCACTCACCTCCCCCAGCTCAAGGCTCTCTCCATGGAGCTGCTCTGGGGCAACGGCTCCCCAGCAAAGCTGAGCGTCTGGATGCGGTAGCCCCTCGGGTGACCCCACTTGTTGCTGTGGTTACTGGCCAGGTACAGGTAGCGAGGGTGGGTGCCTCCCAGGGGGAAGGCGGCCTGCTCCTCTGTCTCCAGCAGCTTCCGGGTCACCTGCATCCTCTGTATCTGGTGCTCAGGGCTCCAGGGTACCGCGGTGGGGACAAAGGCCGTGTCCTCAGCCCAGACCCAGTTCTCCAGTCCTGTTGGGGTGAGGTGGAGGTGGGTAGGGGGAAGGGCGGGAGGGAGGGCTGGTCATGCAACTGCCCTGCCCCTTCTGGACTCTGCCCCCATCTGGCTTCAGAGTGGGGGCCAAAGAGAAACCCAGAACTGAGAGTGCCCCCTGCCTCCCTCCCTTCTCCCCAAACTATTCCCAATCCAGAGATTTAGAGAAGTTCTTTCTCCCCGATGTCATCTCTGGTAATAATCCCAGAGGCCTTGTAACTTGACCTCCACTGATCTCCCTCTGAGGGGCTGCAAGGGAGGGTGGCTCACCCGAGGTTGGAGCAGCCTAGCAGGCCATGTGCAGAGTCAGGTTCTTTCTGACCTCAGGGTCTATGCCTCATATCTGAAGCCCTGTGGCATCACCAGAACTGCCTTATCATGAAAATAATAACAACCATAGCTCACATTTATGAACCTGAAGGAGCTCTGCACAGGCAGCGTGCTGACAGCTTCACACGCATGGATGCTTTACTTGTGCAAAAACCTTATGAGGGAGGAACTACAATTGTCCCAGTTTTACCGATGGGACAACTGAGGCTTAGAGAATTTAAATAACGTGCCCTGGTTTGTCACCAAGGGCACATGGTTAGTATCATGGCAGTGCTGGGGACCCAGGTTTTAGTCTGGCTCTACACTGTCTACACATCAGCACCCAGAGGAAACCAACATAGAGTGACCCCACACATAGACAGCAGACATGCAGGCCAGAGGGAAGGAAATGTTCCATATCTGCATTGTCCAATATGTTATCCACTAGCCCCAGGCCCAACGCTGCTGGTGCTTGGAGGTGTTTCCTATAATTTGGAGCTTAGCAAGGAATTAAGAGCAGGGCCAAAGGCACAGTTTGTTCCCTGAACTTTTGCAGTTTTGAATGATTTTATTAGCATCTAACTAGGTCCCATATTAGGAGTCAACTTAGGAGACCAAAGAGCAATAAACCCAAACACGCCAGAAGCTCCCTTCACACCTTCCAAGGACCAGAAGAGAGCAGAGACCAAGGAAACCTTCAGTTTCCTCTTGTGGATTCACTGCCCTTAGTCCACACCCCAGAGTTTCTACCCAGAGGTGACAATTAACAAGAGTTCTTTATGGTCCATCCACACAATGGGCTCCACAGATAACAACAAAAACAACAACAACAATAGCTCACTTCTCTCTATGTGTCAGGCACCGTTCCAAGTGCTTTAAGAGTTGCCATCACTTAGATGCAGAGATAAAGAGAGATGTGTCAGTTAGAATACATACGTATATTTTCTAGCTAAGTCCAACGAGAGAGCCTAAAAGCAATGACATCCCAGTAACAATGAGCACACCTGGTACCCAGATCTTGGTTTCTAAAATACTGTTGTCCAATAAAAGGAACCAGAGCTCCTTGGAGATGTGGTTGATTCCAGAGCTGAAGCAGGGAAAATACAAGATAAAATTGGAACATCTTGTGGTGCCAGAAAGTAAGGAAGTGCTCAGAAAAGAATGGGGGCATGTCAAGGACACAGGAACCAACCTAAAGAATCTCCCAATGGCCAAAACTGGTACAATTTAAGGAACAAAATAAATGACAGTACTGGGTTATAATTCTTAGAATAAGATAAATATCCATGAACCCACACAGTTATCAATAAACAATCACATGTATAAATAAATGAAAAAGGAGGGATAACTCTTCCTTATGGGGAATTCCAATTAATAAATGTATAAAAAATAAGGAAAAAATTTAATGACCAGTAGGGAAACACCACAGTAATAAATGTTGCAGGCAAAATCCACCAATAGATGCTAAAATTAGTGGGCAAGAGTTTGAGAAGAAAAGAAAAAGGATATTTGCATAGCGTCAAAGTAATTTCCCCAAAATATTTATTAATTGCAAGTGGAAAAATATTAACTTTTGCAATGGAGAAAGTCAGAAGACACCACAAGTTCTTGAGATCAGCTTCACCGGTAATAAGATATATCGACATCATGTACCCCTTGATATGATGCACTGAGAAGGACATAATGTCATTTCTGTGGTTTTCTTGCCACCCCCACAAACAAACAAACAAACAAATCTCAATCTAATCATGAGAAAATATCAGAGAAACTCAAATTGAGAGACATTTTATGAAATGATTGACCAGTATCTTCTAAACTGTCAGGTCATGAAAGATAAGGAAAGCCAAAGGAATTGTCACAGATTGGAGGAGACTGAGAAGATAGGACATCTAAATGCAATGTGGGATCCTGGATTAGATCCTGGAGCAGGAAAAGGAAATTAGTGGAAAAACTAATGAAATTCTAATAAGGTCTGTAGTTTAGCTAATAATATTGTAATAATGTTAATTTCCTGGTTTTGTAAGATGTTAACATTGGGGGAGCGGGGTGAAGGGTGTATGGGAACTCTGTACAATGTCTGCAACTTTTCTGTAAGTCTAAAGTTATTTCAAAAGGAAAAGTGTTTATAGTAATCATCATTAGTCCTCACAACAATCCTGTGAGGAATGCACTGTTAGGCCATTTTTACACTTGAGTAAACTGAGATACAGGGAGGATAAGCATAAAATGTTTCTATTGTAACATTTTTCCAGGAGCCCTCCATGTGCTCTCTGCTCCTCCGTTAGAATGAAAACCTCATGAGAGCAGGGATGTTGTTTTTTTGTTAAATTGCATTAGTGCAGCACTTAGCACAAATACGCATTCCGTAAATATTTGTTGCTTGCATGAGTGATATGTTGTTATGTGGAAAAACAGAAGCGGCAAAACATATGTACGTTACAATTGAATTTGGTAATTAAAAAATCTAAATATGTATATCAGTATATCATATTTATACATAGTATACAATATAATAAATTCCGTAATTGTAGATGCAATATTTACAAGTACAAAAGAGCTTTTTTTAAGTATGGAAGAATAACCAATTGCGCAGGGTGAAAATCTCTGAGAAATCCTACGACTTTCACATTTACTTCATATACTTTTACATTTTTAGTGTTTCAGCAACAATTTTTTTTTTTTTTTGGTGAGGAAGATCAGCACTGAGCTAACATCTGATGCCAATCCTCCTCTTTTTGCTGAGGAAGATAGGCCCTGAGCTAACATCTGTGTCCATCTTCCTCTACTTTATATGGGACGCCGCCACAGCACGGCTCTACAAGCAGTGCATCAGTGCGCGCCTGGGATCCGACCCTGCCAACCCTGGGCCACCGCAGCAGAGTGCATGCACTTAACCGCTTGCGCCATGGGGCCGACCCCTCAGCAACAATTTATAAAGCTAGGCATGGAGACTTCAGCCCCCTCTTCTGGAATCCTTGCCCCTGCCAGGATGACTTACCTCCTACATCCAGATCCACCTTGAAGTGGGCGCTGTGGGTGTGGACAGTGCCCAGTGTGTGCTCCTTAACCTGGTTCCCGAACCTTCGGGCAGCACCAAAGAGGAACGCTGAGCTGATATAGCCCGTGGCATGGAATTTGACTTCTATGGCCCCATTGGGGTGGAAGACCATATCCCACACATAATCATAGTTGAGCATGGTGGACACAGATCTGACAACCAGCACTGTCTCTGCAAGGCCCCCAAAATAATGAGAGTGGATGTCTGAGTGGTGTCGCCTCAAGGGGAGGCCCTGGTTCTGTTCAAACACACAAAAGGCATCATGTATTGTCTTGGGGGCTTGGGACTCCAAAAGGAAGTGCCAGTCCACGTAGGTGGCCAGGTAGGGGCAGTCCACCCCACGCGTCAGAGGTGAAGAGAAGTGGCCCAAGCCAAAGCCACCATCTATGTACTGGCTTCGCAGAGAAGAAGGAGAATTGCCACCATAGACAGTCAAGGCCTCCTGGACGCTGAGTTCATAGGCTACTCTCTTCCCTTGGAAGCGGATGTCAAAGATCCTTGGGCCGCTGAAAGCTCCCAGGCCAAAGGAGAAAGTCCACAATGAGGAGGCCACTCGGGTCCCCTGGACACTGAATCGGGGACCCTGGGGATGGACTTGCAGAGGGGGAGCTGGACCTGGGGGCACCTGGGACTTCAGGGACCAGGACCCACCTGTGCCATTGTCTGGGATCACCACCACATTCACCAGGCCAGCCTCAAACTTGTCCTCCAGCTGGGCCAGACTCTCATAGTAGCGGCCTTGAAAGAACACCTTCTGGATGGTCCAGTGCACAGGGTCCAGAGCCTTGTGGTCTACCAGCAGCTCCAACCCCACGGGGTGCAGGTAAAACCCAGCCCCTGAGATGTTGTAGTAGAGGCCAAACCAGGTGGCCCGATCTCCTGATTGCAAACCACGGGGGGCTGTGTTCATCGTCACCAGGTTCCGTCCTTGGTGTTTGTAGAAGCAACAGTGGTGGAGGACACCAGCAGCCTGGGGCAGCTCTCTGTTGAAGATCATCTGGTCTATGTCCAGGTACTCTCGGATCAACACAGGGCGTCGGTGATAGGGCAGGGGACCCCCGTGATGCTCCACTGTCACATCTCGCATGTAGGAGGGGTGCGGCAGCGGTCCCACCACCAGCTCACTCACGTTGGGCTGGGGTTGTCCACCAAAGAAGACGATGGCCAGTGCTTCCCGGGCAGGTGGGGGACTCCCCCTGTCCAGGTGGGCCAGGGCTGCAGCCTTGGGGGGCAGCTGCAGCTCCACCGAGAAGATGCAGTTGTCCGAGGGGCGGGCCTGGGCTGCATCCACCAGGCCGGGCCCCAGCTGCTGGGCCAGAAAGCTCATCACGGCCGTCAGCTCCTCTGGGCTCAGGTCGGCAAACAGCTCGCTCTGGCCAGGGTGTGTCCAGGGCTGGGCACTGGGAGATATGGAGGGGCAAGGGGGAGGCAGGCCAGGTTTACATTCCGTCTCAACTCCTTCCTCACTCCCAGTCCCACTTTCACCCATGCCTACCACAAGAACACTACACAGGGACAAAGTAATGAAGAAAGCCATAGCTATAGCTCCTGGCCCTTCTTCAGGCTCTTGAATCAGAATGCAGATTGAGAGATAGACAGAAAGATAGACAGACGGGACTTGGGTGAAGGATGCCTCTTTCCGTCTCTGGAGGTTCCTAGTCTCTGGGGTGGTGCTATGGGCAAGAGGCATGATGGGTACCCTGAAGACAGGCAGCCAAGGACAGAGGGTTGGATGGGCAGAGGGTTTGGTGGAGGTGGAGTTGGAGGGGGTCAGGGGTCAGGCCAGGCTAGGGAGGTGGGGCTGAGGTAGGAACCTGGACTTTAAATGGCCCACGTAAGCCTCTGTCCTCCTGTTCCAAACCAAACACTCAGGGTCAGGGTTGGGGAACTAGTTGGGGGAGGGGTGGGTGTTGGGGATAACGCAGCAGGAGGGAGGCAAGAGGAAGTGACAGGGGCAGAAAGGGACTGTCCTTGGGCTCTTCTTCCACCCTCTAGGCGGAACATTTCTCCTGGCCGCAAGGCTGCAAATGAAACTCACCTTCCCACATGGTTCCAGCCAGATTCCCTCTTTCCTTCCTCTAGTTTGCAACACCCTCCAGGCTCTGCTCCTCATCACTCTCTCCTGCTCCCCCCATCAACCAGAACCCTACCGGCAGCCAAGGGAGGCCTGAGGGTAATGCTGAGAACAGAAAGCACCTAGGAGGAACTGGGGGGCTGAAGGGCTGAGCCAGGTCAACCTCATGGAGGCCCTGAGCACCCCAAATCACTGGAGGGGAGCATGTGGGGTGCGGAGCCAGTCAGAAGTTGGTGAGGGGCAGAGTTTAACAGAGATCCCCTTGTCTCCCCCTTGAGCAGGACTGATGGGCTGGTCAGAGGTCAGGGGGCCCGGAAAACTGGCTGCGGAATAACCTGGTACTCCACAACCCTCGACTCCCGGAAACCCTCCTCCCAAATGTGGCAGAGGCAGAGAGCGAAGCTGCCTCTATTCTCTGGCAGGTGACATACAGGAGGCCACCATCATCTGGGCAGCTAGGTCCTGAGGGGAACCAGAAGAGACTGAGGGTTCCAGAGAGAGGACATGCTTCCCTCGTGGGCCTGGAGGGAATCCTTGCTGACCTGGATATGCCCAGGAAGACTTCCTCAGGAAGGGACGGCAGACTGACCTTGCAGACAGAGTGCATTCACCCGGCGGAGAACAGGAATGACATTCCAGCCGAAGGGAGCAGAAGGTACAAAGATACAGAAACTTGAGACAGCCTCGGCACAGGCAGGGAACGGCCAAAAGGTCAGCGTACTTGGTGTGAGATGGGGATGGGAAGGGGGGTGGGCAGAAGAGGCAAGGGCAGGAAGCCTTGTGTGGTGCGTGTTTTAAGCAAGGTAGTAATTTCAGGAAGACCGTGAGACATCTCAAAACCTGGGAGAGTTAAACCAAGTAAATCAATCCCAGAAAGGTCAGATTATCTGGAAATGTTTATGCAACCAGCTGTATTTTGAAATGGAAACTCGACAGGTTCCCTTCTCCCTTGTTCTTTAAAGCTTTAGAAGGAGTAGTGGGGCTCATTCCAAGGTGGTGATAAAGGCAGGGCACCCCCTTCCTCTGGGGTAGAATTTAAACATAATAATCACTTTCTCCAAGGAGGCAAGCCCTCCCTGTCCTCAAGGAAAATGGGAACTGTTTTTTTTTCTGATCTGGTTTTCAAGCTCTTTGTGGAAAACAGTATTTTAAATATTTTTAATTTAAAAAATGTTTTGAGAACGTTTTGGTGAACAAACACAAAATGTTTGGTAAACAATTTAGAAAACATAAAGGAGTATACTGTGACAGATATGCTTCCCTCCCGTCCCTCAGCTCCTCCCCGCAGAAACAATCACTTTCACTAGTGTCTCATAGGTCATCAAGGGCTACTGCGGGGACAGAAAAAAAGGACAGAATGGGGCTTTTGCACCAGGAGAAAGTGGGTGTGGGTCAACCCCCGTGGCAGGCCCTCCTCCCACCACCGCCTCGGCCAGGCTGGCTTCCGGGCAGCAGAAAGTGAGACAAATAGCAATGACCGCTGTCAACTGAAGACTAGCTGACTGTCTCCAAAAGTCCAGTCTACAGAGTCTTACCTAATCCTAAAGGTTAGCACCCCCAACAAGCATGCCCCTAACTGAATTTCCAGCCAACCAGGTGAGTGAGGGCACAAAACCAGTGATCTGACATAGAGAAATAAAGAAATGTGACATTTAAAACCTACCTCTGAGTGCTGGGGAGTAAAATTCACACCCAGTATTTTCATCAGCTGAACAGTGACATGGAAGCAAGGGACTGGAGAGCTTCTTACAGTCAAGGCAAACAATAGAACTACTATAAGTCAGGCAGGAAGGGGTCACTGGAAAGGAGCCGTGTGAGCTCTAGAATAAGAGGGGGCAGAATCTAATGTCAAGGCCCAGCCCTGGCCACAAGGCAACTGTGCCAGCCTGGGAACTTGAGTCTGGGCCCTTCGGTAAGTTATGGTCTTAGCTCCCAGAGAAGAACACACCATTAAGATGGCTAATGTTTCTTATCCTGACCAGTGTTACCAAGCAGAGGTCAAGGATGTTCACTCCGGTGGGGTATCGCCAGGCTCTCATGCGGGGAGGTGGGTAATGATCCAGGGAGAGCCCTTTGCCTTGGCTGGTGGGGGAGCTGGTATATAAAAAGGTGCCACCCCTGACCACTTTCTCTAAGTGTCTTGCTGTCACATTGTTTCCTCCGGTATCATTTTATTCCAGTCTGCACAATCATGTCAAATACCCTAAAAACTTGTTGAAAAAGTGTCCCTTTTGGAGAATTACTCATAAGACAGGACACACATCTGCTTCCCCCATGAGGTTTTATCTCTCTTTGAATAAACTTGCCCCCAGCCTCTGTGAACATGATGAGGATGAGTTTTTCTCTGGGAGCCAGAATCCCCAGTCTGCAGGCTGAGGACTGGGCCCCAGAACGTGGTGCCTCAGCAGAGTTGCCCCAGTCATCTAGACTGCCCCATATGCCCAGGTCAGGCTCTGCACTGACCTGCATTCTAGGGAGACAGCTGTGGTTGCAGTGTGGAGTGGGGCTTGGCTGTGGGACAGACTAGAAGTGAAGAGACCAGGCAGGAGGCAAAGGGCCAGGATGAGGCCAGTGACCTTGAGGAGAGAGGGGAAGGGATGAGTCTGAGAGATGTTTAAGGTACAGTTGACACCCAATCAGTGCCTGATTGGGTGTGGGTGGGTGAGGAAGGGCACGATGTCTTAGACGACATAAAGGTTTCCCATTGGGTGACTGGGTGGGTGGTGGGGCCTTTCACCAGAAGGAGGACATAAACAACGAGCAGTAAGTTTAAGGGGGACTCCTTCATGGGAAGCCCCAGTATTGATGCCTAGGAAAAGGGCAATGGGCTCTACGAGTCTAACGTGCAGGAGAGATGCTCTAGGCTAGAAATACAGACTTGGGCCAACAACAAATATCACCAGTTCAAATAAGAGAGGCCGAGATCACCCAGGGAGGACTTTTGGAGAGAGAAGAGAGGAAGGTCAAAGACAGAGTCCTGGAAAATGCCAAGGTTTGGGGCTAAGTGGGCTGGTGGGTGGAGCAGAGGTAAAGGAGCATAGAAGACTGAGAAACAGCAAATACAGACAGGAGTGGTCAGAATGTGAGGAAGTCAAGACAGGAGAGAGTTTTAAGAAGGGCGTAGTCAGTGTTGTCAAATGCCACTGAGAGGTCCAGAAAGTAGGCGGCTGGAAAGGCCTGTTGATTTTGCATTTAGAAGCTACTGGTGACCTTTGTCAGAACAGTGTCTGTGGCCTGTGGGTCAGCAGAGGGAGAGTAGTGGGTTGAGGAGTGACTGGGGGAGGGCAGGAAGCCGACCCAGGAGGAGTAGAACACTCCTTGGAGGAAGGCGTCTGTGAAGGCACAGCTGAGAGAAGACCCCCACCCAGGAGGTGCAGGGTCTCCGGAGAGGCTTAGCAAGATGAGAGTGAGAGGAAAGAGCCAGTCGAGAGAGAGAGGAAAATACAGAGAGGGGAGTGGATAACTGAAAGAGAACCTTCTGGGAGGAGCTGGAAGGGGTGGGGTTCCCCTTAAACAGGTAAAGAGGATATGGAATTAATGAGCCCATCCTCACTGCCAAACCCAATCAAAGAAACTGTCAGGAGGGTCCCGACACCTTGTTTTTTTTTTTTTTTTTTTTTAGGGGTTTAGCTTTTTTCCAAACCCACTATGCACTATATAAAGTTTACAAGGATAACTGACCAATTATCACATGACCGCACTAACTACAAAGGGGACTGATTGTTGGGTAGGATTTTACTTTAATCAGCAACTGACTTTTCCAAGTGATCTGTTAAGTGTTCGTTAAATATAATGTTCTTTCTTTCAGAAGGTTGTGGGCTGCACAGAGGACAAAGACTAGCATCAGCGGCTGGGGATCCTTCTTCACTTTCCCAGCAACCTCAGCAGAGGGTGGAGGAGGGAGGGAGGCATCCAGATGTCGGGTTCTGATCAAGGCTCTCTGCAAACAGGGCCTCCTCAGGCCAGATTTCCCACCGGGGTCCTCCCCTGGGCCTCACCATGTGTTCAGGCCACCATCATTTCTTACCTCTGACCCACCTCCCCGTGGCCAGGACTTCCGTCAAATTTATTCTTTGTATCTGAAACAGAGGGAAGGTCCTCAAAGGCAAATCTGACCCTGTCACTCCCTTCCTTAAAATCCTTCCACGCCTCCCCATTTTTCTTAGGGTAACCATGGCTTGCAAGGACCTGCCTCATCTGTCCCCTGCTTGCCCCTACTTGCCCCCTACTTGTCCTCATAGCCTCTACGCCTGTCAATGAACTTGAGTACTAGAATGGTGCCACGTTGTCACCTTCTGGCCTTTGAACACGCTGTTACCTCTGCCTGGAACATTCTCTTCTCTCTTCCTTCTCTCCCAGCCAACTTCTACTCCTCTGCCAGGATCAGTTTAGACATCACATCCCTCAGGAAGCCTTCCCAATCCCTGAATCTGGGTTAGAAGCCCCTGCTATTGTCCTCCTCCCACCTCCCCTCTAACAGTCCTTGACTATAATTGCCTGCTTCTCTCACCCCTGAGGGCAGAAACTGTGTCCCTTATTCACTAATGTATCCTAGTGCCTCCAACTGCCTGGTGCTTGAGGGCACTCCATAAATCTTTGTTGAATGTATGAAGAAATCCTTCTCTTGCACTCAGAGCTGGAGCCCTCCCCAGGGGCTGAGGGGAGAGCAGAGGCAGGTGAGCACATGTCGTGCTCCTCACAGGGGGTTCCTGTGTCTACATTCCTGGAGAAGTTCCAGTTATGTCCTCTGACCTAAGCCTCAGGGGTCCCCTTGTCCAGCAACTCTTAGAGCAGTGGGCCCAAGTCCTAAAGATCTCAGCCTTGGGGGTACCAGTTCTTTCAGAACCTGACCTCCTCAGTCACTAGGTCACTATTCACCCCTATCACCTGACCACAAGTCTGAGGCCAACACTCTAGCCAGCCTCAGTGGTCTAGGAAGAGATTGGGTTGGGGTGCGGGGCTGGAGGTCCACCTTGCAGCCCTCCTGACCCCAGCTGGGCTGACATTCTCATGTTCTACATATCCAGTGAGGCCTGAGGCAGGCAGTGTCATTCCTGTGGTGAGACGTAGAGAGAGCCAACCACAGTCACATTCTCAGATAAAAGCTTGTGAGCATTCATACACACTCACCGCATACAAACACTCACACTCTTGAAACTGAGAACGAAGGAGTTAAAATTTCCCTGGATTAGGGTCAAACCAGGCCTTATACCCACAAGGTTGACCTGGGAAACAACATAATCAAAGTCTCTGAGCTTGTTTTGCAGAACAACAGGAAGACCGCTGATAAGAGAGCAGCTTGTTGACAGCCCCCTCCTGACTAAGCATCGTGCAGGAGCATTGAGGAGATAAAGTGACCGACTTTAAACTTTAGACATCACAGACTAGGGCCGGCCCCATGGCTTAGCGGTTAAGTGCGCAGGCTCCTGGCAGCCCGGGTTCGGATCCTGGGCACGCACCGACACACCGCTTCTCCAGCCACGCTGAGGCCGCGTCCCACATACAGCAACTAGAAGGATGTGCAGCTATGACATACAACTACCTACTGGGGCTTTGGGGGAAAAATAAATAAATAAATAAAATTATAAAAATTAGACGTCACAGACTAAAAATCCACCGCAGGCAACACATAGAACCCCCGCCCCGCCCGAATTCGCACATGCGACCCATGAAGAAATATGACAGACAGTCGCACCTGCACAGAGGACCCTTAAAACTTCAGCCCCAAGGCCACATGCTCCCCCTCCCCTACCTAAAACCCAAAATAAAAACCCTTGCTTGTAGCTTTTCAGGGAGTTCGGGATTACAGCGTTAGCTGCCTGTTCTCCTTGCTCAGCGCTGTGCAATAAAATTTCTACTTTCTTCCACTACACCTGCCGTCAGAGATTGGCTTACTGCGCGATGGGTGAGTGAACCCACTTCCGGTTCGGCAACACTCTTTGGTCTGGAGATGTGTTTCAAGGTAATGAGCCTCAAGTTAGTAAAATGGGGTGGAGGGAGGGGAGGATACCAGCATTCCTTTATTCCTTTCCCCCTCCAGCACTGACCATTGTGCAACTGACCATAAGAAGGAGCCATAAGGAGGTAGAAACAAAAGGATATGCATGTAGTGAAGTTAAATTACTCAGGTCAGAGAAAGAGGAAGTATAAAGTAAGTATCAGAGCCACAACTGGCCATGACATACCTTTTCCTCCTCTGTCTCAGTCTTCAATCTCTCCTTGTCCTCAATCTCTTTCTGTCCTCTGTCATCCTTGTTTCCACCCCAGGCCATGTTATAAATTAATCTAGCCACCATTGGCCCTCTCTTACTGAAGTCTTTCTTCCTGTTCTTTGGAAACTGGTTTCTCTCTAGTTCACAGACTCGTCCCCATCTACTCTTCCATTGACCTAGAAGTGAACTTGGGCTTGGGGCAGGACAGAAGGTTGCAGAAGCTTCCGTGATGCCTGAGCTCCCTGGATATGATCTCCCTCTGGTCAGAAGCATCCAAAAATCTGTTTCCTGCACTTCACTTCCCAGCCTGGGCTTCCAGGAGGCACATGTCACCCCTCCCCATTGCTTCTCATTGCCCCCTCTTCTAAGAGAGACAGAGGGAGAGAGTGAGCAAGAGAGAGATGGACCGAGGTTTAACATTTTCCTTGGAGATATACAGTCAGCCCTCCATATCCACAAGTTCTGCATCCTCACATTCAACCAACTGCGGTTCAAAAGGCCTACGATGGTTGCATCTGTACTGAACATGTACAGACTTTTTTTCCTTGTCATTATTCCCTAAACACTACAGTATAACAACTATTTACTTAGCACTTACATTGTATTAGGTATTATAAATAATCTAGAGATGATTTAAAGTATACAGGAGGATGTGTGTAGGTTATATGCAAACACTATACCATTTTATACAAAGGACTTGAGCATCCACGGGGGTCCTGGAACCGATACTCTGCAGATGCCAAGGGACCACTGTACAAGCAAGAGAAGGCAAAGGAGTTACCAGAGGCCACACTCATTTCTCTGGGTCTTAAAAACTTGAGAAAATTGAGTCCCTGGGCCCATCCCTTAACTCATTTTACCCTCCCTCTACCCCGACCTCTTCCTAAAAGACATGTCAGTTAAAAAAACAAAAGTCAGGTCCTCTTTGGGCCCATTTATTATTTATTTTGAATAAGTAATACAGTCATATGCTTCAAAATTCAAAATGTACAAAAGGGTATATACAGTGCTAAGTCCCCTCCTCCCTCCCCTACCCCCAACCTCCGAGTTCTCCTCCCCAGAGGCAACCAGTGTTACACGTTTCTTCTGAATATGCATATATAAGCAAATATCTATTTATATTCTCCTCCCTCCTAAAACACAAATGGGAAGTGCACCATACACACTTCTGTGCCTTGCCTTTTTCATTGGAAGATATTCCCTATTAATATATAAAGAGATATAATTATTTTTATAGCTGCATAGTATGGCACTGTAAGGCTGTATCAGAACTTATTTAACCAGTCCTCTAGGGAAAGACGTTTCTGTTGTTTTCAAACTCTTGCTGTTTGTATACTCACCCCTAATCCAGACCCCTGGAGGGACAGTGTGGTGGGAGGCCCTGCTCCCCAATGGCCCTGGCTCATTTGCATGCCCACAAGTGATTGGACAGCCCCTGGCCACTCACTGGAGTGCCTGGGTCTTCCTGTTTCTCACTCTTGGTGCCCACCCAGCCTCCCATGTTGGCTGCTGCAGAGTACAGAGGTCACTGGTCACACACAGCCCTGGCACAAAATGACCACTCCTCATTACCATTGCACCCACAAATCCACCTAAAATGCTAACTTGAGCTGCTGCTGTCTCTGTGACCATGCCCTGCCAGAGAACACAAGGCAGACTATACAAATGGGCAAAGAGTGCACACCCTCCCCAGCATGGGGGTGGGGGCAACTCCTACTTCACATATGTGACAGACACAAGGGGACAGAGAGGTATTGTCCTCTCAAACCAGATATCCCTTGCATTTTGAGACTTCCAGAGGCCTATGGCAAGGAGAGGAGACTGAAGTTGAGAAATGAGGGCTAGGGGAGCATGGGGCAGAGGAACATCCCATCAGAGCTGGGAGGGAAATCCCAGGACAGAAGAACAGGTAGAAACAGGAGGAGAAGGTGGTAGGCAAGAGGAAAGAAGAGGGAGAGAAGGAGGAGGACTTGGATGAGAGGGAATGCGGGCCAAGAAGCCCCTTCACCCATTGGTGGATACATAGACCTGGAAGGAACCCCACCCTGGGGTCTCTAGAGAACTATCCCCATTGCGGAGCCCCCATCCTCACCTCCCAAGAGAGGGATTGGGGAGGCCCAAGAGAGACCTGGAGATGGCCTAAAAAGATTTGGGAAAGCCAGAAAGCAAAAAACCCAAAACACAAAAAACAGGGAGTCTTTTGGGGAAAAGCTTGGCCATCAGTCCAGACTCCTGTCTGGTCATTCTTCTTCCTGTGATGGGAATCCAGCAGGTCTGGGATCAACAAGCTGAGTTCCCCCTGCGTCAGGCATCTCAGGCTCAGGATGTTCCCAGAAGAGAAAGGGATGCAAGGGAGGGAGATGGGAGAGAGAGGACCTTGGGGGAAGGTGAGGACAGGGACCTCAGGGGTGTGATGGAGGAGAAGTGGGCACCAGGTTGCCTGACCCAGTGCCCACTGCTTCCCCTCCCCACAGACCCTGGCCCTGGGGCCTATGGCCACATTCCCCCTCCCAGGGACCACCTAGTTGTGAGAGAAGCCCCCATGGGAGTAGGCAGGGAGTTTGAGGGCACAATCAGTCTGGGAGAGGCAAGCTAGGGGGTTGACCTCACAGGACCCAGCATCCTGGCCCTTATGGAAGTAGATGGAGTCAGCAGAATCGAAGGAGGGGTCCTGGTCAAAGAAGTTGTAGGGTCGGAGGAAGAAGCCCACACCGTTCCCCACAGTCACCGTGTTGGGAATGTCCTCTGCATGTGGGATGTGCAAGAAACCAGCCGTCACCCAGGCCACCAAGTCCTAGCAGGGGAGAAGAAAGAGGATCATGAGGCCTGGCTTTGCTAAGGACACGCCTGCCTCCCACAGTAGCCTTGTGTGTAAGGATTTGCCTTGCCAGCCCACCTTCCCTCAAAAGGATTTTAAGTCTTTAAACATTTTTTTCCTACTGGTCCAGAAGTCAAAGCACAAATAGTCAATTTCATATTTGGAGCAACACCTGCCTCCCTGTCCCAGCCTGTGTCCTCCATCTCTGACATTTCCCATCACATCGCTATCAACCTACCCACCCTCAGAGGAATGATGACACCCACAGGCTACTTCAGCTCCTCTCCCCATAACTCTTGGAGTGTTCCCAAACTATAGCTGAAGGAAGGAGGATGGAGGAGGGAAGATCAGCATTTGGGAGGCAGAAAAGGCCAACATTCAGATATTACTCCTTTAGTGGTCAAGCCAGGAATGGGAAAAGTTTTAGATACAAGTGATGTGGTCTTCCCTGGTGACTTCCAGCCCTCTTTGAGTCCTGGGGCTCAAAAAGGACTCAGTCCATGAAGCTGAGATTTAGATGGCTGTAGAGTCTTGAGGATAGGCCAGGGCCTTAGCCAGAGTCTGCATGTGAACTCCCAGCTTGAGATGATTCCCTCAAGAGGTAATGATCAGACCCACAAAAGTATAGGAGGCTGGAATCAGCTCCACCCCTGAGGAGACCAGATGGTTTTCAGGGACCCCTAAGAGAAGGGTGGGGCTCATGGAAGCAACCTAAGTGTCCACCAATAGATGAACGGATAAAGAAGATATATAGGGCCAGCCCCGTGGCTTAGCGGTTAAGTGCGCGCGCTCTGCTGCTGGCGGCCCAGGTTCGGATCCTGGGCACGCACTGACGCACCGCTTCTCCGGCCATGCTGAGGCCGCGTCCCACATACAGCAACTAGAAGGATGTGCAACTATGCCGTACAACTATCTACTGGGGCTTTGGGGGAAAAATAAATAAATAAAATTAAAAAAAAAAATACAAGATATATATATACACACAATGGCATACTCCTCAGCCATAAAAAAGAATGGAATCTTGCCGTTTCCGACAACATGGATGGACCTAGAGGGTATTATGCTAAGTGGAATAAGTCAGACAGAGAAAGACAAATATCGTATGATTTCACTTATATGTGGAATCTAAAAACCAAAACAAACAAACAAACGAAACAAAACAGAAACAGACTCATAGATACAAAGAACAAACTGGTGGTTGCTAGAGGGGAGGGAGGGGATGGGCAAAATAGGTGAAAGGGATTAAGAGGTACAAACTTCTGGTTATAAAATAAATAAGTCATGGAGATGTAATATACAGCAAAGGGAATACAGTCAATAATATTGTAATAACTTTGTATGGTGACAGATGGTTACTAGACTTATGGTGATCATTTTGTAATGTATATCAAATGTCAAATGACTATTTTGCACACCTGAAACTAACGTAATATTGTATGTCAACTATACTTCAATTAAAAAAGAAGAAAGATGGGCCGGCCCGGTGGCACAAGCAGTTAAGTGCATGCGCTCCGCTGCGGCGGCCCGGGTTTCGCCGGTTAGGATCTCAGGCGCGCACTGATGCACCGCTTGTCAAGCCATGCTGTGGCGGTGTCCCATATAAAGTAAAGGAAGATGGGCAAGGATGTTGGCCCAGGGCCAATCTTCCTCAGTAAAAAGAGGAGGATTGGCAGATGTTAGCTCAGGGCCAATCTTCCTCACAAAAAAAAAAAAAGAAGAAGAAGAAAGAGGGGCTGGCCCCATGGCCTAGTAGTCAAGTTTGGTGCGCTCCACTTTGGTGGCCTGGGCTCAGTTCCTGGGTACAGACCTACACCACTCAGTGGCGGCCATGCTGTGGCAGTGACCCACATACCAAATAGAGGAGGACTGGCACGGCTGCTAGCTCAGGGCGAATCCTCCTCAAGGAAAAAAAAAAAAAAAAAGAAAGAAAGAAGAGAAGGTGGGGCTCATCTTTGTGTCCCCCACCTCCCTCCCTTGGCCCTCCCATGGTCAACTGACCTTTCCAGCAATGGTCTCATTGTTGATGAAGTCAGTGAAATCCACAGTGGGGGTCCAAGGGTCATTCTGATTGTAGATGCTGGTGCTACTGGGTTCCTCCTCCTTCCGCCGGGTCACGGCCAGTTGGTACCTAGGGAGGCACTGCTCAGGCCTCTATGGTCACTAACCCCATCCTACTGCCTCATTATGATGGAAGGGAGCTGAGCTCAGGGACCTCAGTTTTCTTGTCTCATTTACACAGTGACTCTGATGTCATCAGGTGGGTCGCCCAACACCTTTCCAGGTCCTCCTGTTCATCTTCCTGCCATTTCATAGCATGGCCCCTCCCCCATCCAAAAGAGAAAAGAATTCTCATACCTGGGCTTTAGTTCCCCCGGCGGACCATGTGCCCACTGTGTGCCTTTTGATAACCAGGAAATCCTTCCAAACTCTTACCTCACCTCACAGTTCCCAATTGGCCCTCTCAATGCTCCCTTCTCATTCTCATCTCCCGCAGCCTCTGACACACCACCACTCACCTCCCCCAGCTCAAGGCTCTCTCCATGGAGCTGCTCTGGGGCAACGGCTCCCCAGCAAAGCTGAGCGTCTGGATGCGGTAGCCCCTCGGGTGACCCCACTTGTTGCTGTGGTTACTGGCCAGGTACAGGTAGCGAGGGTGGGTGCCTCCCAGGGGGAAGGCGGCCTGCTCCTCTGTCTCCAGCAGCTTCCGGGTCACCTGCATCCTCTGTATCTGGTGCTCAGGGCTCCAGGGTACCGCGGTGGGGACAAAGGCCGTGTCCTCAGCCCAGACCCAGTTCTCCAGTCCTGTTGGGGTGAGGTGGAGGTGGGTAGGGGGAAGGGTGGGAGGGACGGCTGGTCATGCAGTGCTCTGCCCCCCTTGACTTCAGAGTGGGGGCCAAAGAGAAACCCAGAACTGAGTGCGTCCCCTGCCTCTCTCCCCTCTCCCCAAGATACCCCCAATCTTCCAGCCAAAGCTGTTGACCCATAAAATATTTCTTCAAGGATTTCATTCATTCTTCCTTTCATACTCATTAGCAGACAGGACTGTGCTTGGCCCTGGGGACACACAGATGAATGAAACAGCATCCTTCCCCTCCTGCTCTCACAGAGGACACAGAAGGCAAAGCCCTGACTGGCCTGCAATGTAAGAGGAGCACATTCAAGGGTCCAGGTTATAGGAATACAGGTGCAGGCAGGAAAAGGGGGCCTTCCTTTTCAGCCTGCCTGAAAGGGGGCAACTTTTCAGCCTGGCCTTAGAGGATGTCACCAGCAGAGATGACATGGCAGGGCATTCTAGGCAGGGGCAAAACCTGAGCAAAAGCAAAGCAGCCTGACTGTAACACGTGGTGCGCATGTCCACAGACAGGGAGGGTGTGAGTGTGGCTAAAGCAGCCCTCAGGGAAGAATCTGAAAATGGGTGGGCGCTGCGCTCTGAAGGGAAGGGCCTTGTAGGCTCTTTCGCAGACAGTATCCTATAGGTGATGGGGAAAATGGGAGCTACATGAGGGAGCATGCTGGCCTGGCTGGTAGGTCCCTCTGGGTGCAGCGTGGACCCTGGTTCTAAAAGTAAGCAGAGTGGAAGCAGCAGAGCAAGAAGTGGCACCAACCAGGGCATGGCGGCGGGGTCTGGGGAGGGGTTTGAGGTATTTCAGAGGCAGAACAGAAAAAATCCAGTGTTCAACTCAATGTGGGGAAGGAAAGTGAAGAAACAAAGACTCCAAGACATCTTGTAGCCTTGGCTCTTTCTGTGACCACCAACTCCAGGAACTACCCAGAATGTTCCACGGTATCCATTCTACTCCTTGCACTTAAGTGTATTGTGCCCAGAGAGAGATGGAAAATCAGGAAGGAGGAGGGTCCATCTCCCAAAGAAATGTACAGACTGCGGTGCTCTGTGACTGCCCTGCATGTGCCAGGGACTTGCAGAATGCAGTCGGATCCTCCCAAATACCAGCACCACAGGCCAGACACAGAGAAACGAGCTGAAAGACAAATGGCTGCCTCCGTGCTGTGGGGCCCATATAAGTAAGTGCAAGGGACGGAAGAGGGCAATGGGGATTGTTAGCCCCAATCCTGATCCTGCCTCCTCCCTGAGCTTTGCCATTTCCCAAGATCTTCTGACAAGTCACGTGAAGGGAGGGTGGCAGCTGTGCACCCAGCCAGTGAGCTAAGATCCAAACAAAATTCAGCAGCCAACTCTCTCCCATCCAGCAAAGGAGGAAGCACGCAACTCCAAAACCGCAGACTCATGCTCAAATCTTCCTTTCCTGGATGACCTCCACAAAACCCAAAGCAAATTGAGACAACTCTTCAGGCTCCTCTTCTGGAATCCTTGCCCCCGCCAGGATGACTTACCTCCTACATCCAGATCCACCTTGAAGTGGGCGCTGTGGGTGTGGACAGTGCCCAGCGTGTGCTCCCTAACCTGGTTCCCGAACCTTCGGCCAGCACCAAAGAGGAACGCTGAGCTGATATAGCCCGTGGCATGGAATTTGACTTCTATGGCCCCATTGGGGTGGAAGACCATATCCCACACATAATCATAGTTGAGCAAGGTGGACACAGATCTGACGACCAGCACTGTCTCTGCAAGGCCCCCAAAATAGTAGGAGTTGAAATCTGAGTGGTGTCGCCTCAGGGGGAGGCCCAGGTTCTGTTCAAACACACAAAAGGCATCATGTATTGTCTTGGGGGATTGGGACTCCAAAAGGAAGTGCCAGTCCACGTAGGTGGCCAGGTAGGGGCAGTCCACCCCACGCGTCAGGGGTGTGGAGTACTTGCCCATGCCAAAGCTGCCATCAATATATCGGGTCATCATTGCTCCTGGGGTATTTCCACCATAGACGGCCAAGGCCTCTTGGACGCTGATCTCATAAGCCAGTCGTTCATCCTGGAAGCGGATGTCAAAGATCCTTGGGCCACTGTAAGCTCCCAGGCCAAAGGAGAAAGTCCACAACGAGGAGGCCACTCGGGTCCCCTGGACACTGAATCGGGGACCCTGGGGATGGACTTGCAGAGGGGGAGCTGGACCTGGGGGCACCTGGGACTTCAGGGACCAGGACCCACCTGTGCCATTGTCTGGGATCACCACCACATTCACCAGGCCAGCCTCAAACTTGTCCTCCAGCTGGGCCAGACTCTCATAGTAGCGGCCTTGAAAGAACACCTTCTGGATGGTCCAGTGCACAGGGTCCAGAGCCTTGTGGTCTACCAGCAGCTCCAACCCCACGGGGTGCAGGTAAAACCCAGCCCCTGAGATGTTGTAGTAGAGGCCAAACCAGGTGGCCCGATCTCCTGATTGCAAACCACTGGGGGCTGTGGTCATTGTCACCAGGTTCCATCCTTGGTGTTTGTAGAAGCAACAGTGGTGGAGGACACCAGCAGCCTGGGGCAGCTCTCTGTTGAAGATCATCTGGTCTATGTCGAGGTACTCTCGGATCAGCATGGGGCGTCGGTGATAGGGCAGGGGGCCCCCGTGACGCTCCACTGTCACATCCCGCATGTAGGAGGGGTGCGGCAGCGGTCCCACCACCAGCTCACTCACGTTGGGCTGGGGTTGTCCACCAAAGAAGACGATGGCCAGTGCTTCCCGGGCAGGTGGGGGCCTCCCCCTGTCCAGGTGGGCCAGGGCTGCAGCCTTGGGGGGCAGCTGCAGCTCCACCGAGAAGATGCAGTTGTCCGAGGGGCGGGCCTGGGCTGCATCCACCAGGTCTGGCCCCAGCTGCTGGGCCAGAAAGCTCATCACGGCCGTCAGCTCCTCTGGGCTCAGGTCGGCAAACAGCTCGCTCTGGCCAGGGTGTGTCCAGGGCTGGGCACTGGGAGATATGGAGGGGCAGGGGAGAGGCAGGCTGGGTTCACCCCCATCTCTTCCCCTGCCAGCTAGCAAGACACACACCAAGGCAAAGATGGTGATGACAGCCAGAGCGAGGAGCACCAGGGTGGTCTTCTGGTTCATTGTCCCATGAACAGATGGACAGAGGATGAACCAGAGTGGAGACTTGTATTCTCAGACCAGCAGAAGAGGGTCTCTCTTGGTTCCTATATTGGGGGATCCTGGACTCTGGCTGAGGTTCCCAGTATTCAGACGCATAGGAGACTGAGGGTGGGAAGGACAGAGAAGGCTGGGGAGATGGGCAGGGCGGGCCAGAGTTGGGGGGCGGGTCTGAAGCAGGGCAGCAGTGATTTCCACAGACCTTACATGGCTTTGTCCTCCAGGCTCCAAATCAGACTCTGCTCTCTGGGTCAGCGCTGGAGCTGGGGAGAGCGGGGGTAAGAGGAAGTAGGGGGCGGGGGGGCGGCCGGTTTCAAGATAATACAGCTGGCCAGCCTGAGCACGGAAGTGCAGCACCAGCAAGGAGCTGGGGTTGTGCAGAGTGGATTTGTGCAGAGCGGCTCCTCATCCCCCTCAGCCCCGCTTCTTGCCCAGCCCCCACCTTCCCAGGGCCAGATGTTCCCTTTCCTGTAACTTGGAACTGTTATTCTCCTTCCAAGGAAATCCCCACCCCCAGCCCTTGAGCTTCCCAAACAGCATTCCTTGGCCAGGTCTGTCCCCCTTGCCCTCTCTCTTCTATTGCTAATTTCCTTGGCCAGAGTCCTCAATATTCTCTGGGGGGGTTCTAGATACTAGTCATATAGAAGAAATTCAAGTAAAAATCTTGTAATATTTTTATTATAAATTGCACATACCATCAGTTTTTACAAAATTCTCTTCTTCCATTTCAATGCATGTGCATAAAGAAATGTCTTGTATAACATTCATTAAATGTGAACACTAGCTATTTCTAATTGGTAGGATTTGTGGTGCTGTTTGAATATTTTAATAATAATATCATCTGTGTAAATTCATCATTTAAAAAAAATGAACTGGAAATAAGAATTAACTGAAAGGATATATGAGGGTTTATTGTGGGAGAAGGCTGTTTCCTAAGAAACATTAAGAGGCTGGGAGTCAGGGGAGCAGGAAGTGGGAACAGAGAGGAAGGTACATATGCCCCAGCATCCCTACTCCATGTCCCACCAAAACCTCAGGGCTAAAAGTCCTGGTAAGAGAAAGGGGGCAGGTCCGGGACACAGGCTACCAGGTGAGGGATGCAGGCCACAGGGTTGACACTGCAGAGCCCAACATCCTGGCCCTTCTCAAAGTAGATGCTGCCAGGGGAGAAGATGGAGGGGTCTTCATCAAAGAAGTTATAGGGTCGGAGCAAGAAGCCAACTCTGTTCCCCACAGTCACTGTGTTGGGGACATCCTCAGCGTGGGGGATGTGCAAGAAGCTGGCTGTAACCCAAGCCACCAGGTCCTGCAGGAAGAGGGAGAAGCTGGAGGACTTGGGAGGCCACACCCAGAGAACCACCCTTCAGCCACAATTCCAAATCTCCAGCCTTGGCCCTGCTTCCACCTCCGCCCAGCCCCAGGCCCACAAAACAGGCATGGTGATCCATGTGAGAAGCTGTAGGGTGGTTAATGTCCCAGGGCTAATCACACTCCAGGAAGGAAGACCCACGGTGGTCATCAGAGAACTCCTTGGCCCCTGAATCTGAGAACTGGAAACCTACCATTCCCTCTAACCTACAGCCAGGGGCTGGGCAGCCGAGACACCAGGCTCAGAGGAGCCTCTCTCCCCTGCCCCTAGGGCTACCAACCTCTCCTAAGAGGGTCTCATTGTTGATGAAGTCAGCAAAGGCCATAGTGGGTGTCCAGATGTCATTCTGGTAATAGATGCTGCTGCTCTGTGACTCCTCCTCCTTCCTCCGGGTCACCACGAGCTGGTATCTGACCAGGAACGTTGTAGGAAGGTGGTGTCAGAAAATGTCAATGGCCCTTACCAGCCCAGAAGTCCTCTCAATCAGATTCTGTGTGAGACCATTCCCCATCCCATATCTACTTAGATCTGAGAGGAGGTACAGGGGTGAACGGTAAGCCAAGGGTAGTGAGTTCGGGTGTCCAAGAGCTGGGAAGGGGAAGGGGACCCGTCCTTCCCTACCACCCAGTGCCCAGGGCCCTCCTCACCTCCCCCAGCTGAGGGCCCTCTCCATGTCGCTCTCCAGGGGCATGTGTATGCCGAGGGGGCTGTGGATCTGGATTCGATACCCGCGCTGGTGACCCCAGGCATTAGTCTGGTTGCTAGCCAAGTAAAGATAGCGGGGAAGGGGGCTTTGCAAGGAAAAAGCTGTCAGGTCCTCCCTTCCCAGGACCTGCCGAGTCAGCTGTGGGCGCTGCAGTTGGTGCTCCGGACTCCAAGGGGCTGCCACAGGTTTAAACACCACGTCTTCAGCTACCACCCAGTTTTTCAGCCCTGCCAGGGTGAGGGGAGGGAGAGGAGTTCCATACCAGGTGAGAAAGGTCTCTCATCTTCCCCACCATGCCCACTGCACTGCCCTAACAAAGGGCAGCAGAGCTCACCAGAGAGCACCCTGTACTGGGAGGCAGGTCTGGATTCGAGCGCTAGCCCATCTTCTTCAGACCTGCCCTGTTCAATATGGTTACTGTCAGTCAGAAGTGGCTATTTCCATTTAAACTAAAAATTCACTTCCTCAGTCACACCAGCCACATCTCAAGTGCTCAACAGCTACATGTGGCTGATGGTTAACGGACTGGACAATGCAGATACAGAAATTTCCAACATTGCAGACAGTTCTATTAGCACTGGTCTACCCAACAGACCTTGGACCAATTCTTAGCTTCTGATTCTTTCTGAATCTCTACACTGGGCATAATAAAAGCTGTTCTGTGACTTAGCTCTGTAAATGGAAAAGCACATGCAAGTGGCTGCTAACATTCTTGTAACCATGAAAGGGATATTTTTGGAGAAGGTGGCCAGAAAAACCCAATCCCCTTCCACGGTGCCCTGCACATTCCTCCCAGCTCTGAGACTCTCCTTTCTCTCTCAACAAGGTGGGGACCACTTTCTGTCTTTTTTGGAAGTGAGATTTGTATCTTTTAAACTGTCTGGGAGCTCCCTGGAACTCTACTGCATTCATAACCTGCACTCAGCATCCCACCCAGCATTGATCATATACCCTTTCTTTCTGCAGGTTTGGACTGTTAGTTCCTTTAAATATGGCCTATATGAAGGCACCTGGCACAGGGAGGCGCTCTACTGAGGCCAGTGCCTCTGCCAGTTATTGTCCTGTGTGCAGGGGCCTGGCACAGCCTCTCTGGCCCACAGCACTGGCCTGCGCTGCACACTCTAGGGATCTAACAAATGTTACTCGATTTTACTTCCCAAGACAAGGCTCTTGAATGCCAAAAATGCTGAAGAGAAACTTCAAGTCAGAAAATAGTCATATCCCAAATATGTTAATGAATAATCTAGTTAATATGCTCATTTCAATCATGCATTTTCTCAGTTCTCCCTCCCCTCTATGCCCACACCACACACACACCCATGTCTTTATACTCGAGGATAAGAAAACGTTTCATAAGAAATGTGCTTAGTTACAGTGCATTATACTTGGGCAGTCACTTCCTATCCCATCTCCTCCTATCCTCCTTAGTTTCCCTAACTGTAAAAGAGAGTGGGTCTGGTGGATTTCTAATTTTCTTTCAGGGTCTCACAGTCTGTGATTTGGTAAGTTAGTCATTTTCTGTCCTCAACAAAAATCTGCCAGGAGCAGCAAGTCCTCTTTGTGATCTGAGCCCTACTTGAGAAATCCCTTTCGACACTGGGAGCAAGCCTACTGCACGCCTGCCGTGTCACCAGAGAGCCCATTGTGATGACACATGCTGGCAAGAATGAGATGGCCCGCCTCAGGAGCATGAGGCCACTATCTCATATCCCCAGTTGCCTGAAATCCTGTGGTACAACCCCCAGCTAATAGCCCCCCTTCTCACGCCCCAGGACCACCTCTACTCTGAAGCCTCTTTAGACACACGCTTCCTACATCTGCTCAGGCCCCTGCTTTCTCCACCTCCACTGACCCCAGAATTAGTTAGGAGGAACTTGAGAGAGCCCCAACTCCGGCCCCATCCAGCTGCAGACAACGCAAATTCACCACCCATAGAGTCACTCAAGGCCAACCAGCCAGGCACAGGCATTACATTTAAACTAGTTTCACAATCACACCAAGTCAGAGAGGCTGGGTAATCGAGGCTGGGTGGGGGAGCTCTCTCTACCTTTTGCCAGATACCCAGTGAGCCCAGTATTTCAGGCTGATTGCAGTTGAACACTCAAATCAGTAGTCCCTGCTGTTACCACAATAAATTGTGGTGCTGGAATGCCACTCTCCTGCCTCTTCCAGCTTGATTTGGGGGTCTCCCTTCCCTCTGCCCCACCCCAACTCTCAATCCGCATCCCCTGAGCACTCACCTGCCACATCCAGGTCCAGTTTGAAGTGGAAGGCATGTGTGTGCACTGCCCCCAGCACTCGTTCCCCCACACGGTTCCCAAAGAGGAGGCTTTCCTCTCCCCCACTCAGGAAAGCTGTGTTGATATACCCCGTGGCATGGACCCGCCCTTCAAGCGCCCCATTTGGGTGCAATACAAAGTCCCAAATGTAGTCATAGTTGCCTACAGATGACACAGACCTCACTACAAGGGCTGAGCCAGCCAAACCACCATAAAAATGACTCTCAATGTGATTGTGGTGCCTTCGAAGGGGTAGTCCTTGGGCCTCCTCAAACACACACACAGCCCCCGGGAGCAGCTGGACTGCCCCTTTGCCCACTAATATGTGGATGTCCACCATTGTAGACTGATAGGGGCAGTCCACTCCTCGCACCAAGCCCCGGCTGTGACTGCCAAGTCCATAGCTGCTATCCAAATATCGGGTCATCATTGTCTTGGGTGAATCGGCACCATAGACAGACAGACACTCCTGGACACTGACTTCATAGGCCACCCGCTCGCCCTTGAACCGAATATCAAAAATCCTCATGCCGCTGAACACTCCATGGCCAAAGGTAAATGTCCAGAGAGAGGATACCACCAGGTTCCCTTGTACACTATATCGGGAGCCCTGTGGTGAGAACTGAAGAGGGGGAAGAGGACCTGGGGAGATCCGGGACCTCAGGGATGAAGCCCCATTTGGCAGGGGTAGAGGAACTCTAACCACTTCCAGCCGGCCAGCCTTAAACTCCCATTCCAACTGGCTCAAGTCCGCATAGTAGTGCCCAAGGTAGAAGACCTGCTGGACAGCCCAGTGGGCAGGGTCCAGGGCCCTGTGGTCCAGCAGCAGCTCCAGCCCCACTGGGTGAAGGAAAATCCCAACACCTGAGATGTTATGGTAGACAGCTATCCAGGTAGCACGGTCCCCTGAGCGAAAGCCCCCAGGGGTGGCATGCAGAAATGCCAAAGTGGAGCCATTGTAGTTGAAGACAGAAGCCAGGAAGACTGGTGCCTTGGGTAGCTCCACCTCTTTCAAATGTTTCGCCATCTGGGCAAACTCAGTTCCCAGCATGGGGCGTCGGTGATAGGGCAGGGGGCCCCCATGACGTTCCACTGTCACATCCCGCATGTAGGAGGGGTGCGGCAGCGGTCCCACCACCAGCTCACTCACGTTGGGCTGGGGTTGTCCACCAAAGAAGACGATGGCCAGTGCTTCCCGGGCAGGTGGGGGACTCCCCCTGTCCAGGTGGGCCAGGGCTGCAGCCTTGGGGGGCAGCTGCAGCTCCACCGAGAAGATGCAGTTGTCCGAGGGGCGGGCCTGGGCTGCATCCACCAGGCCTGGCCCCAGCTGCTGGGTCAGAAAGCTCATCACAGCCTTCAGCTCCTCTCGGCTCAGGTCGGCAAACAGCTGGCTCTGGCCAGGGTGTGTCCAAGGCTGGGCACTGTGGGATACAGAGGGGCAGCGAGGAGGCTGGCTGGAGCCACCTTGGCTGGTCAGCAAGACATAGGCCAGGGCAAAGATGGTAATGAGGGACAGTGCCAGGAACACAAGGACTACCTTGAGATTCATGGTGAATGCTGAGCTGAAATGAGTCTTACCAGCTGCTCCTTCCACATGAAATCAGGGTTTATATTCAGTAGGATGGACAGGAATGGAGAAAACTCCACCCTGTGGGTTGGACAGGAAATTTCTGACTTTGATTTATATAATTCTGTTCCAACTTTCTGTTCTGTGGTTTGGCTCAAGGCACTACTTCCCCGTGCATAGCCTCCCCTGCCACTGAACACCTACTGCCAGCACAGTCAACTCCCCTACTGATTTCCATCATTTAGACCAGATTAGAGAGCATTTGGATTAACGCTCAACTCTACCTTCCATCCAGAATAGGTCTGAGGAAGAATGCAAATCTCAGATGCCCAATAAAGTCCTGTGTGCTACATGCAGGCCTGTGTGCTACATGCAGGCATTGTAACTGTCCATTTTCCTACCTCCTGGCAGGCACCACCACCAATATTTCCAGGATCCACTGCCCAGTTCAGCAGTATGCACTGTTTTGCAAGTTGCCTAAGGCCAAGCCCTTGATTTGTAGTCTTGGGCCTCTTCTATGCAGTCAGTGAGAAAGAAGGAGTGGTGAGGGCCTGGGCTTAGCAATCAGATTTATATACCAATTCCAGGTTCCTAAGCTGTGTAACCACAGGGCAGTTACTTATCATGAGCCTCAGTGCCCTTACCTATAAAGAAGGGACAAAACTACCCTATAGATTCATGAAGATTAAATGTGATCATGCACACAAAGTGCTTAACAGAGCCCGACACAAGGTAGGCATTCAAAAATTGTCAGCTACTGGTACTAACCTCTGAAATAGAATAGAGCAGATGTCCCTCCATTGTTCAATCTTAATCTTAAATCTCTTTTTGCAGAGACAATGAGGGGATCATTGGAAACCAGAGGCTACTTTGCAAGGTGGAAGTTGAAGAAACTTTATTTCAGAGAGAGCTAGGGTCCTAGACAGCCCCCAAGTCACTTGAAAACCAAAACCAGGAGTCCCTGGCATCTCTTCAAGAAATTTAAGACATTATTCAGAGGAAAGAATTAGTATAAGGTAAAGAAAATGACAGGGTAGCGTGTCCCTTGAACCAGGTGATTCCCCACACACAGAACTAGAGCAGCCTCTACTGGCGGTCCATGGGTATCACTGCAGCAGGGGGAGGAAGGAACCAAGATCTTGTGAGGGTAGGGACAGAAGGCAGCTTAGGTCTGGGAACAGCTAACTTTCACATAACTCAGACTGAACAAAAATGAAAGACCCACTCTTGCCTCCTGGTAGACAGAAGCCTCAGTCTTTCCATTATTCCAGAGAAAAGAGGCAGCTCAATCAGTAACAAGACACCCAATGGGGTGGCTGGAGGTGTATGTGATGGCGGTGTCCCAACGTGCAGGCACATGAGTATGGGAGTGTCCCTAACCACCAGAGCATCGCACCAGGGTCTGCGGCTTTAGAAAGAGGTCAAAGTACCTGTATTTTTAATAATTTCTTGACATGGTAAAAGAATTTTACATTACGATCCAAGGGTAGTAGGGTGAGGAGAAGGGTCAGCAGAACAATCCAACAAACAAAAAGGGAAACTGAGAAACACGTGGCGGGAGGAGGGAAGGGCTTTAGCTGGAAGGGATCTGGAGGATGGGTAGGGGGGCACTGCCCAACTAAAATGCAATTGGTTTGTTACTGAGTACTATTCACGGGAAGACAGCATCCTCACTCCTTCTCTACAGAATACTGGGAGTAAAAATGACGCATCCAGGTGGAAATATGATTGGGGGTTAGAAGACAGAGACAGGACAAGAATAAAAGTCAGAAACAGACACTGAGAGTCACCGGCAGGCTGACTGCAGATACTGACTCTCCAGTAGTGGTAGAATAAAAAAGTGGAGGTTGATGAGGATGAACACAAAAGCTGTAACAAGTGACATCTCTGGAAGATTCAAGAGATAGAGGAGGCAACTCTTCTATGGTTTGACTTGCCCAGCAGATTTCCACATACACAAAATGTGTACATGCATGAGCGTGCATGCACATATATATACACGAGTGACTGCTTTCTCTGGAAGCACAATACTATAAATAAGAGAAACATTTTCCCCAAAGGGAAAGCCCAGCAGGAGCAGCAGCATCTGGCCCTCACAGCTGCAGACACCCCATCCCAATTTACAACTGGCCTGGGAAGAGGCAACCAGGAATCAGAGGACCAGCCTTTGCAATACCGTCCAAAGGGACCTGAGTCACAGACGATGGGGCCTTCCCGAGTCCCTCTGCTTCTCATCTCTCAGTTCTCCTCCAACTCACCAGCCTCTGTGCACCAAGGGGCTACAACATCAGGAGACGATGAGCCCCAGTGGTTGAGGACTAAGACAACTATCACCCTCTGAACGGCATGTGTATGACAGGGTTCGTGGCGGGCGGGGGGGGGGGGGGGGGAGTCAGGTAAAATAGTAGGAAGGCATGTGCGTGTGTGTCTGTGTGTGAAAATCCTAGTTGTAAAAACATCTAAAGAAGCTAGGGACTTGGCTGAAGGTCTAAGGTGTTTCTTGTCATGATCGGGTTCAAGGTGGGATGTGTGTAGATGGGAAATCCTAAGTCATCACCAGGGCAACTGTGGCAGGGAGATCCAACACCCCACAGTGGCAAGAGATACTAACTTTATTTCAGGAAGAGAGGAGCTGGTACCTCTGATCCCAGTTCCTAAAAAACACCTAGCACTTTCCTTCCAGTTTCCTCAGCTTCTAACCAACTAATCATCAAAAGGAAGAAAACACAAAGCCCAAGACACAGGGGTGAGGGTGGCGGGGAGAGAACAACAAGTATTCTTGTACTAACATCCTGCGCACACAGACCTGCAGTTCTCCAGAAATTAGAACAGGTTGGGCGTAGGGTATTAGGCAAGGAAATAGAAGAGTTCCTGAGGCCTGAAAAAAGAGGTAAACACGTCACAGAACTACATGAGAGTTTCATTAGACTCGAACTAAAAACAGAGAGAGGTGTGATTACTATTTCCAGCCAGTTTCCCCATCACGATAGTCATGTAACAAACCAAGGCAATGTCGGTCTTGAGCCAGACTCACAGAGTCCCCTGGCCCTGGCCCTGGCCTCAGTACAGTGTCTCTGCATTGCTGCTCCGGGGCCGTTTGATCTTCTCGATATTTTTCAGGATCATGTCATGTAGAGTGACCTGGGAGAAGAGGGATCATGGAATCACACATCCGTTCTACCCCTACCTCACAAAGAAAACTAGATCCCCCCCAAATCCCCAGCAATCACTTGCATAATCCCAATCTCACTCACTGAACTTGAATTCAAGGTGACTGCCCTACCTCTCTTACACCCCAAACCAGGTTTAAGAGGCTATTTCCAAGGCCCCAAGCGTCTAATAGCAACTAACATTTATTGAGCACTTACCATACCAACAACTACACTAGGTCCTTTAATGTGTTATCGTGTTCATTTTTAAAAACTATCTTTGTGCAGTAGATACTTGACTATAAATTCCATTTTAGAGATGAAGAAACTGAACTTTCGGGTTAAACAACTTGCCCAAGACCACCATTACAGGCAGAGTTGGCTCTACACCTGAGTCTGTCTGACCCACATCTTTACCCCTATACACTGCACTCCTTCCCATCTAGGTAGAAAGAAAGGAGACATCCAGCTAGACACCCTCAATTTCATAGTTCTCAACACTCAGTTCATGAGTAGAATTTGCTCTTCTCATTTTACCTCCATCTCCCATCTCGATCCCCAGAGAGTGGCAAGAAAATTATCACCAGAGCTATGAGAAGCCAGGGCAACTGTGGGCAGGGACTAAGGTTACTTACATATTGATTCCTTAGCTCTGATATGATGAGCCGAAGGCTGATATATTCTTTCTCATCAATCTCTGTCACAGTGCGGCGATAGTCCTCCTGAAAGGAGGGGCAGAGAAAAGGCTAGTTCCCAAGGCCTGACTGTCAACAGACAGCTCTTTCCCACTGACAGTCACTCCTCCCTATTCTATCATTTCCACCCTCAGACCATGAAACCCTTACTTACCACATGGGGATATTTAGCTATTTTAGAAACCAATTTGGCTCTTGTAATATAATATCTGGAAGAAGAGAGAAGAGGAGGAAGCTGCAGGAGACCCTGGACAGTACTTACCACCTCACCAGCCCCTATTTCCTGGGCCAAGCCCAAGCAGCCCTACCTAGAAATCTGGTCCAGATAAGATGCAGCTTCACTCTCAACAGTTCTTAGTTCTGCAACTGTCTCCTCCTGAAAAACACAAGTGAGTCAAAAGTCACTTTCAAGTCACCTTACCGCAGATCAAAGAGAAAAGGAAACAGCCAAAGCAGGGGAGATGAGAGTATCTCCCAAACCTCCCTCTCTAGTTTGTAATGCAAGCACATTACCTGAATGGACACCCCAAAGTTGTTCCCATCTTCTATCCTAGGAATCAGGAGCTGTACCCACATTTTGACCTAAAGGGTGAGGGGACCAAAATATATATATGATGACCTTGGCCTTTTCTACTGAAGCCATGAAGTATACAATTCATGCTGCTGGGGTCAGACGCCAGGAACACAGGAGTCAAGACACTTAGCCTGCCAACTTCCACATCACCGCCATGCCTCCAGCCCCACATCCAGCATTTTTCACAGTTCAAGCCAGACTACTGGGGGTCAGCCCATAGGTCACTAGCCCCTGCCTCACCGTGTTGCATTTCTCGATCAACAGCCGGATCTCAGGTTTCACTTTCTCAATAATGTCCACCAGCTGCTGGTTGCTTTTAAGCATTCCATTAGGCATCACAAACACCTTGGTTCCTGGCAGGGATGTGGAGAAGGTCAAATGATTGGGGTGGAGGGCAGGACACAGCATCCCCCACCCTTCTCTCTTCTTCCCCAGACCTGTGAGATGCTATGACCTCTGCCTTTTTTTTTTTTTTTTTAATTTTTATTTTTTTCCCCCAAAGCCCCAGTAGATAGTTGTATGTCATAGATGCACATCCTTCTAGTTGCTGTACGTGGGACGTGGCCTCAGCATGGCCGGAGAAGCGGTGCGTCGGTGCGCGCCCGGGATCCGAACCCGGGCCGCCAGCAGCGGAGTGCACGCACTTAACGGCTAAGCCATGGGGCCGGCCCAAGATTTGTTATAAGTAGTCTTGTTTTTTTTTTTTTTGCTGAGAAAGACTGGCCCTGGGCTAACATCCGTGCCCATCTTCCTCCACTTTATATGGGATGCCACCACAGCATGGCTTGCCAAGCAGTGCGTCGGTGCACGCCCGGGATCCGAACCGGCGCACCCCAGGCCACTGCAGCAGAGTGCGCACACTTAACCGCTTGCGCCACCAAGCCGGCCCCTGACTTCTGCCTTTTATCTATCACAACCCTATCTACAAACCATGACACCACCACAGAATTAAAAACAGAGAATGTATGGATTAACAAATGAGTGTCCAAGGTATGCCAAAGGTCTGAAGAATAAGGAAATTAAAATATGCTCTAAAGATTTAATACACCAATCATTATTGAAGAGGAAAAAATAACATGGAATTGGAACTTCTGTGAAAGATCTGCAGTGTGTAGCCATCTCCAATCTCTCTCCCTTGGCAGTCCACACTAAATCAAATCCTTCTTGTTTATTGGAAAATTAGGTTTAGAGTGCTAAACAATGACCATGTTATGAGAACTTGGGAATGCTAACACTGGGAAATAAAATAAGATCCTGCTTCCTGGCCAGCAGAACACCAGATCCATCCTGCAAACTAGGGAGTAGGGGTTGGCTCTTACCTTGGAAGGCCTCTTCACATTCATCCAACCTTCGCTTCTTGTAAGTGGGCTAAGGATACAGAAAGACAGGAATTAGCCTGCTCTCAACATCCACGTCCCCATCACAAGTTACCTTTTAGCAAGTTTAATCCCTTCCTCAACCCCACAGGTTGTCTTATTAATTGACGCACAATTTACTAAGCACATACAAGGCTTTAAGAAAAGGTCCTTGCCACAAAGCAACTTACACTCTAGTAGGAAGACCAAGCTTTCAAGAAATATAACACAGTAAGCATATAGCGGAGGGGGTGGATACTATAAACAATAGGAAAAATGAACCATTCAATGCAGGGTGCGGATAATTAAGGGAATATGTACAAATCTGCTGGTTCCACAAAGAAACACAATATTCAGTTAACAAATGTATTGAGCATCTGCTATGTACCAGCAACAATGTTAGGTGCTGGGGATACTAAGATGATTAAGACAGTTTCTGCTTTCCACAATTACAAGTTCTATCAATGAGACAGTAATGCAGACAAAAGACAATACAGTGTCATCAGTGTTATAAGAAAATGTGGATATATAACTGATAAGGATTAGGTGCTGAAGATACACAGCAAAGACAGAGACTGCAGTTATATAGCAAGAACTACTCACCCCATAACAAGACTCCAGACATTGAAACAGGTAAGAAAAGTCTTACTTAGAGCCAGGGGGACAGACCAGATAACCTGAGGGAACCTGCAGCTATTAGTCCTATTTGAAACCCACTCTAACACGGAGTAGTATTAGCATATTCACCTCATGCTAGAAATGAAAGTCAGGGTGTAAAGGGGGTGTACTGTAGTCATCATGTCTCTAAAAGTCCTCGTTCTCAGATTCAAATCCCACTGTCCCCTCTGCACATGCTCAAACTGACCAGGAAATAGAGGACAGAGAACCTATTGCTTCAGGACACAAAGATAAATATAGGACGCTTACACCGTCCAGTCCATCGTGACTATTGGTGAGAAGAATGGGGTCAGGAACTGGGAGATTCATGTCTGAGTGGATCTGAGTTAGGTCATGGATGTTTAGGATTGGTTCCTGAAAGAGAGACACCCACCCCCAAAACAAACATTAGTCTTTTCAAGATGAACAAAGAAGTATTTCATTTGAAGGGCAAGAAATGAGAATGCTTTACAGTACAAAACAAAACAGAACCAACACATCATTTGTCCCATTTGACAGAAAGACCAGGGCCAAAAAAATTAGGGAATTTGAGGAAAAGAAAAGGGTCTCTCACCTTCAAAAAACTATCAAGTTCTAACAACTTCTTTGGGAAAAAGTTTGCCACCAAGTCTTCTGCCTAAAGATGAGGGGAAATACAGTTAAATTAATAATTGTGGGAAGGTCCCTCTCTGATATCTCTTCTTTTGGAAAGTCCCAACTATTAACCAACACTCATTTTTCTATTTATTTCACTCACCTCACTTGTGATCCGCTCCCTGAAAGAATCAACCTAAAATTAACAAAGAGAGCAATTCAATAAAAGCAAGTCAATACCTGGCAACAGAAGTAAGGGCTGGAGTGGGAAACCCAAATCCGGCTGTCTTTCCCTCACCTTGTAACTATAATTAGAAGCTGAAAGGCCCCCAGACTGCAAATACTTTATTTTTTTGAGGATCCATTTCTCCATCTCAGGAGAGGGAAGCAGGGCTTTGAAGGCAGCACCCACCTGTCTTCCCTCCCTCTCTCCCTGTGTCTGAATTTGAGAGCAGACAAAAGACAGGTAGCTAAGGGAGGTGTGACCTCACAAACGTGCCAACCCCCACCCAAACCTGGCCTACGATATCAGGCAGGCCTGACGCCAAGGGCAGGGGCAGCGTCTGGCGGCGGCGATGTTGCTAGGCTCGGGGACTTCCAGCTGTCACTAGTCTAGAGCACTGAGTCCACCACGTGTTCGCAGAGGTCTCCCCGGGGCTCTCCACCACCAAACGGGATACAGAAGACCACCCTATTTTATCCTCTCCACCGATGGCGTCTCCGGGAGTGGGGGGCTGGGCTGAGCAGAGCGGAAGCTCAGAGCTGGTGTCCCCAGGGAGATAAAGACTTCCCAGGGAGTGGGGAGGCGGTCAGACTGCTCGGCATCGAAGCGAGGGGTAAGGAGGCCCGGACCGGTGCCGCTACCTTGAGCTTCACTTCCTGATCCACCTTCAGCAACGAGGCCATGGCCGGGCCGGGCCGTGTCCGTTCCGCTGGAGACCGGAGGCGCTGTGGGCTCCGGGGACACGGTCAGAGGGACGGCAGGAATCTCGGCTGCTCTCGGGACGCGGCCGCCCTCGTTGGCTTCCTCACTGCTGACTCCGTTCCTCCGTGCCGCCCGCCCGCTGCCTGCTGGCTCTCTCGCTCGCCCTCCCGGCTTTCGCCGCTCACGCCGGAAGTTACGTCACAGCCAATCGCCGGGACTCCGGCGAGGATGCGCACGTGCCGTGCGCAGCCGCGCTGAGTTTCGGCTCCGGACGCTGTGGGCCCGGCTTATGTCTCCCTGGCTCTAGTTCCCAGGAGGAGTGAGGTAAGAGGGAGGGCGGCGGAGGGTGCTTTACTGAGAACTGAGCCTCACAGACTCGAGCGCTCGCCTTCACCGAGGGAACCTTTTGAGCCGCGGCCGCCTTGACAGTACCGACGACGCCGTCGCGCACCGGTGACGTCGGCCCGAGGAAGACGGCGGTCGCGGCGCTGGGTTCAGGGGGTCTAGTCTGCGATTCCTGCAGCCGCTTCCTGTTGGCCGAAACTCTAGTGTTAGGATAAAGCCAAACAGAAGACAAGTTGTATTGTACCAGACTTCCCCACCTTTTTCCGCCACTTATTCTCATACACTTCCAGACCTCAGAGATCAACTGCCTGATGGGCAGATTGACGCCCAGAGTTGGGTAGTGCTTGTCTAAGGCTACACAGTGTTTCCAGTAAATCCTGGACCAGAGCCCCAATCTCCTGACTTCGAGGACAATGCTGTATCCCTTTCCTAATGGAATGCAGAGACTATCTCTTCACTCACCCATTCATTGGGTCTGTCTCTTAACGTTGATTATTTCGCTTAATAAAATGGGCCAGGACCGTCCCGGAGTCTAGAAATATAATGTGAGTCACTTACGTAAGTTAAAATCATCTAGTAGCCACATTAAAAAATAAAACAGGTGAAATTTATTTTGATCATGTTTATAACCCAGTTTATCCAAATACTATCATTTCAACGTGTAATCAATATAAAAAATATTAATGAGATCTTGTGCGTTCTTTTCTCATATCATATCAAGTCTTTGAAATCTGGTATGAATTTTACACTTACTGCACATCTCAATTCAGAGGCATCACATTTGCAGTACTCTAGAGCCACATGTGGCTAGTGGCTCCTGTATTGAACAGCACAGCTCTGGGAAATCAAAGATGAAAAAGACTCAAATTGTCTGGTCTCATGGGTCTTAATACTGGAGAAAGGCACCAGAAAGTAAACCTTCAACATAATTGCAAAATTTGATAAATGTTAGGAAACAAATGACTGATGTAGAGAGTACTAGGAATCTATTTTAGATAGAATGGCCAAGGAAGTCCTCTCAATGAAGTTAAGCTGAAATCTAAAGGATATAAAAGAGCTAGCTTGGGAAGAGTGAGGGGAAGAGCCTTGGGAAGATGCAGCACAGGCAGATGCCCTGGGGAAGGAAACATGTCCTGTTGAAGAAGTTGAAAAACTGGTTAGTGAGCTAGGGCTGGGGGTGGGAGTGGGAATGGGGTGGGGAGGGTTGTTAGGAAATAACTTTGATTAAGTGCAAAGGCAGGTCATCTGATTTACATTTTGGGGTCACTCTTGTGGCTGAACACTTGTCCTGGGCAGGCCTCTGTGCTAAGAGCAAGGGATATGGTGGGAATACACAGTTAAATGAAGTGCGACTGACTATGGCCTTTGGAATCAGAGAGACCTGGCTTCAGATCCCACCTCAGCTTCTTATTGTGATATCTTGGAAAAATACTGAAATACTGAGTCTCAATTCCCTCATCTGTAAAATAGAATTTTAATCATTGTTAGTAAATAATATGTAATTCTGTAGCGTTGTTGTGACTACTGGAAATCATATATATGTAAAAGAACTAGCACAGTGCCTGGACACAAGGAAGGCACTAGATAAATAGTAGCCATTGTCGGATAAGCTACCTGTTAGTGCTTAGCATGAGGAGGTTACTCCTTAAACTACGTAATTATCATCATCCCTGCTTTCAAACTCAAAGCACTTTTCCACTTATTCAAGGCTGCATACAACATAGCCTATACTACCCATCTTGCTCATTAACGTGTAACGGTTTTCCCCCTTTTACCTCTGCTTTCTGTTAACATTGTCCCTAGTAACTTTTGAACTCTGATCTGGAACTTAACTTCAGGAATGCTTTCCCAAATTAACTTCATCCTATTTTAAGTATGCCATTATCCTTCATTTCTTTCAGAATTAGTAACTTCAACTTGAAAACTTAATGTGTTTGCGCTTGTTGAAATATGGCTTTGTTCTTAAATAATCATGTTTTGTCTCCCTCAAGTAAGTTGTAAGAAGACAGATACACATTCCTTCTTTATTTCTCTTCCTCCTCCCCATCCAAACATTTTATATAATACTCCACTCATTTGTTTATTTATTTATTCAGTGAACAATTGCTGAGGGCACCACTATATTTAATAAACTTTATTCATTCCAGGGTGCTTATGAATCAAAATGTGATCACTGATGACTAGTCTCATTTATTTATTTGTTTATTTTTTTGGTGAGGAAGATCAGCCTTGAGCTAGCATCCATTGCCAATCCTCCTGTTTTTGCTGAGGAAATTAGCCCTGAGCTAACATCTGTGCCAATATTCCTCTATTTTGTATATGGGATGAGGCCACAGCACGGCTTGATGAGCAGTGCGTAGGTCCGTGCCTGGGATCCAAACCTGTGCACCCTGGGCCACCCAAGTGGAGTGCACAAACTTAACTACTATGCCACCAGGCTGGCCCCATGGTCTCACTTTAAATGCATGTCCACAAATCTCAGATGGGTGCACAACGCTGCCTGGGAGCCTACTACATGTTCCTGACAAGTTTACTCTCCCAGATTCAAAATGACTATCATATGTTCTCATCTTCCTAAACCTCCAGTATCCCTCCCCTCTCACCTCTAGTTTATGGTCTTGGCTCATTCTTCATTGAGAAAACAGAAGTAAATGAGAACTTCATCTCGCCACCAAATCTGCTAGCTTGCAATTACTTTCTGCCTTTCGTCCTCTTTCATTGAAGGAAACATCTCTGTTCCCATCAAAACTCAACTCTTCCTTTTGTGCATTGGATCCCATCCCCTTTCACCTTCTAAAAGTCTGTGCTCCAGTGATTATCTATTCTCTTTACTATATTACATTTATCCCTGTCTACTGGATCATTTCCAAACATGACAGATATTTTCCATCTTGAGGAAAACCCACCCTTGAACCCAGGTTCCTCTCTAGCTATCGCTCCATGTTTGTGCTCTTCTTCATGGCAAGACTTCTTGAATGATATTGTCTCTTACTCTGTTCCTCATCTCCTGTTTACTTCAATCCACTCCAATCAGGCTTTCCCACCCCCTGTTCTCACTGAGGTAATTCTCGTTAGGTTACCAATGACTTCCATGTTGACAGCACCAGCGGTCAACTCTCTTCATCTTACTTGAACCTCTCAGTGGCACTCAACACGTTAACCATCCCTGTTCTTAAAACATACACAGCAACCTGTTCTTCCAATTTTCCTCTAACTTCAGTGGTGACTTCTCTGTTTCCTTTGCCGGCTCTTCCTCCATTGCTCCACTTCTTAATGATGGCATGCTCCAGGGCTCAGTCTTATGTCCTTTATTCTTCTCCACTTACACTTTCTTCCTAAGAGTTATCACCTGTGTTCATAGCTTTTAATACCGTCTGTATGCTGATGGCCTTAAATTGATATCTCCAGTCCTGACATCTTCACTGAGCTCTGTCTATTTGATATCTCTACTTACACAGTTAATAGGCCTCTCAAACATAACGTGGCCAAATCAGAATTCTTGATTCTGCTACACAGCTGTTATTTTCCTGCTCTGCCCCATCTCAGTTACCAATGCAACTGTCCACCGACTTGTTCAAACCAAACACATCAACCTTGATTCCTCTCTTTCCCTTATCTCCCCACGTTCAATCCATCAGCGGGTCCTGTCAGCTTTACCTGTATAATGAATCCCATATAAGTATGCTTTTCTCCATCTCCTCTCTTGGTATCCTAGTCAAAGCCACTGTCATCCTTCGCTAGGACTATTACAATAGACTCCTCTCTGGTCTCTCCCTTTTCACTCTTGCCACCCCCTACCTCCCCCCCACAGTCTAGTCTCTACTCAGCACCCAAGATTTAATTATCTTTTAATATGTCAACCACAAGAATGGCAGTATCTACTAAAGCCGAATAAATAGGGCCGGCCCTGTGGCTTAGTGGTTAAGTGCCCGCGCTCCGCTACTGGCGGCCTGGGTTCGGATCCCGGGCGCGCACTGACGCACCGCTTCTCCGGCCATGCTGAGGCCACGTCCTATATACAGCAACTAGAAGGATGTGCAGCTATGACATACAACTATCTACTGGGGCTTTGGGGGAAAAAAGTAAAATAAATAAAATAAAAAAAAAAGCTGAATAAATTATATGTGTATATATATATATATGTATGTATATATATCTGTGACCCAGAAATCCTGACTCTAGGAACAAATTTTTTTTTTTTTAATTTTATTTATTTATTTTTCCCCCTGCTTCTCACCCTCAATGGTTTCCCAGCTAACAGAGGCCCTCCTGAATCCCCCAGTTGAAGTAACTCCACCCACCCTTGCCCCTGCTTATTCTCTATCACATCACCATCTTTTATTTTCCTCATCATACGTATTATATTGGTTTGCTGCTATAACAAAGTACCACAAACTGGGTGGCTTAGAACAAGACAAATGTATTGTTTCACAGTTCTGGAGGCTAAAAGTCTGTAATCAAAGTGTCAGCAGGACCACGCTTCCTCAGAAGGTGCTATGGAAGAACCTGTTCCAGGCCTGTCTCCTGGCAGCTTCAGGTGTTCCTTGACTTGGAGACAACTGTCTTCTCCCTGTTTCTCTTCAGATGTCTTCCCTCTGCTCATGTCCATCTTTGTGTCCAAATTGCCTCTTTTTATAAGGACACCAGTCATATTGGATTAGGGCCCCCCCTAATGACCTCATTAACTTCATCATCTGCAAAGACCCTGTTTCCAAATAAGATCACATTCATGGGTACTTGGGTTAGGACTTCAACATCTTTTTGGGGGACACAACTGAACCCACAACACCTACCATTATCTGAAATCATCTTATTCATTTGTTTACATGTTTGTTGTCAAATTTTCTCCTCTAGAATATAAACTATTTGAGCAGCTCAGCAGTATATCCTCCCAGACCTAGGAGAGTGACTGGCACATAGTAGGTCCTCAGTAAATATTGGTTGAATTGATGACTTAGGGCATGTTATTGACTGTTCACAATCCCTCAAGCACCATACATACTGACTGTCATATATTCTCCAAGCAGCAGAGCACCTGGAGAGTTTACTAGGTGCCAGGCTTTGCTGTTTGTGCTTCACATTATCAGCTCATTTAATCATGATAGTACCCTATGTGACATATACTAGTATTCTTGTTTTATAAATAAGAAAACAAGGTACACAGTAGTTGAATAACTTGCTCAAGGCAAGGGTTGGTGAATGACAAGATAGGTTTTGAACCCAGGCAGTCTAGACTTCCAAACCCTCAGTTATAATCTCTTTACACCCTACCTCTCTAGAAGCCCGTTACAGCTGTATGCCTTTCTGAAATAGTGTTAGTGGCGGCCAAGCAGGAAGAAATGCAGGAATGTATACCCACCACACCAGGCCTAGGAGAGAATTCTTTGGGGATGATTCCACTCACCTCCTCTAGAGGGGGTCTCATGCTGAAAGATCTAAGAGGAAGAAGTTATAAACACTATCTCGAGTTAGCGTTACCAGGAGAAAATCAACCTAGTTCCATACACCACATCTAATACCAGTTATAGGAGGATCACATACATTTAAAATAATAGGAAAGTCATTTCTGCAAGTGGGAACAACTTTCTAAGCAATATAAGTCACCAAGAAAAAAAAAAGCAGATTTGACTTTATAAAAATTTAAAACTTTTGCACATCTGGAAAACACCTTAATTAAATAGACCATTCACGCAAATTGATGAAAAATATTAAGAACCTAATAGATAAATGAGCAAAGGATGGAAACAGAAAATTCACAAAAGAGGAACTACAACAAGCCAATATATATATGTAATGAATGATGCCAATTAAAATAACATGGAAGTGCCATTTTTTGCCCCAGTTCCCTTGTTCCTTAAATAAATGATACCTAATAATGGAAAAGGCATGATGAAGCAGGCTCTCTCATACATTACTGGAGGCAGAATGTAATTATGTGCAACCAATTTAGAAAACAGTTGCTAACATTAATCAAGACATGAAATAGCCATGCTCTTTTAATTCAGTAATTCCAATTGTGAGGCTCTATTGGAAGGAAGCAGTCAGCTCTTCATTGAAGCATTCCTGTAATCACCAAAACTGGAAGCAATGGAAATTTCCAGTAACAAAGAAATACATTAAGGTAGTGCGCTTGATGTAATGTAATGTAGTGAGAATGACAATTACGAAAACTGTAGCAATATGGAAAAATTTATTATGTAATATTAAATTTTAAAAGCAGGATACAAAAATTGCATGTAGATTACAAATACAACATGCTAAAATACATAGGAAAAACACATTTTAGTGGAAAACAAAAATTATAGTGTGGTGAGATTATGGGTAATTTCATGACACTATTCCCCTAACTTTCTGTATTGTTATATTATCTTTTTGTAAAAGTTTAATTTTGTTGTAAATTAATTATAAGCCTATGATTAAAAAAATCTAACAATACAAACTTGTATGAAGTGAAAGAAAAAGTCTCTGTCCCTTTGTTCAGTGAAAGACATTGCTTACTGCGTATCACTTCATATAACATAACATATAACATGTCATATAATATACCATATATGCTATTTTTGTACAGTTGGAATCACACCATGTATACTGCCTATAACTTTTCTTATTTCAACTGACAATCATCTCTTGCCTTAATTCGTGCAAAAACCTCCTAAATGGTCTCGTCGCTTCTACCCTTGCCCTTCAGACTATTTTCAAGGTAGCCAAATGAACCAAGTAAAAAGCAAATGTACTGTATTCTTTTTAATAGTATTCTGCTGAATGAATAATACCATAATTTATTCAAGCAATCTCCTATTACTGAAGGACATTTAGCAGTGAATATTCTTGTACATATATATTTGGTCATTTGCATATCTATTAGGAAAATTCCTAGGAAGAAATTTTATGAATCAAAGAATATGAACGTTTAAGATTTTGATAGACATTTCCAAATTGACCTCCAAAAAGATTATATTAATTTACGCTCCCAGCCAACAGTATTCTAGAGTTTCCCAAATGCTTATCAACACTGGATGTTATCAACTGGTTCAGCCTTTACCAATGTCATAAATGAGAAATGCTGCCTCAGTTAATTTCCATTGACTTAATTACAAGTGAAATGAAACATCTTTTTATTTCTTTATCAACCATTTGTTTTTCTGCAAGCTGCTTTTTCATATTCTCTGCCCATTTCATTACTGGCCTATTAATATTTTTTTTCTTTTTTTTTCTCCCCAAAGCCCCAGTACATAGTTGTATATCCTAGTTGTAGTTCCTTCTAGTTCTTCTACGTGGGATGCTGCCTCAGCATGGCTTGATGAAGGGTGAGTAGATGCGTGCGCAGGATCGAAATGGTGAACCGCTGAAGTGGAACACTTGAACTTATCTATGCCGCCAGGCCAGCCCCTGGTATTTTTAATAATTGAATCTAGTTCTGTATGTTAAGGAAATTTATCTTCTTTTTTTTTTTGTGTGAGGAAGATCAGCCCTGAGCTAACATCTGATGCCGATCCTCCTCTTTTTGCTTGAGGAAGATTGGCCCTGCGCTAACATCCATGCCCATCTTCCTCCATTTTATATGGGACGCCACCACAGCATGGCCTGACAAGCAGTGCGTCAGTGCACGCCCGTGATCCGAACCTGCGAACCCTTGGGCTGCCACAGCGGAGTTCGCGCACTTAACTGCTTCACTACCTGGCCGGCCCAAGAAATTTACCTTCTATCTTATGAGCTGCAACTATTTTCCACATTTTTCTTTTGTAAAATCTTTTTCTACAGTGTCTTTGATAGTTCAGAAAGTTTTAATTTCTAAGGAGTAAAATTCAATATTTTCCTTTTTGGCTTCTGATTTTCATGTTATGCTTAGACAGACCTTCTCACTCCAAGATGATAAAAAATATTCACTCATGGTGTCGTCTAGTACCTTTAATCACTGTATTTTTGATGCTTAAATTTGTGACCAACTTGGAACTTCTTTTGGTGTAAACAGTGAAGTAGAAGATTCAGCTCACCACTATCTACATGGCTCTTTGGCACCACTCATCACTTACTAAGTAGTTCATCTGATTTGAAATACTAGCTTTATCACATACTAAATCCCCCTGGATAGTTGGTCTATTTTTGAACTCCATTCTGTTCCATTGATCTGTATATTCCTGCACCAAGACAGAAATGTTTTAGTTTTATAACTTCATGCTATGTTTCACTGTCTGAGAGTGCTCGACTTTCCCTAATTAATAATTGAAATTTTAAAATATAAAATAAAACACAATGACGTTTGCCTCCTCACCTTCCCTCCAGGTGTGTCTATCACTCTCCCAGGGTTTGAAATAAAGACCAGTTCTCTCAAAGAGAAACTTTTAAAACTGATACTGCAGGAAGAATTAAAGTGACTCCGCTCAGAAGTGACAAATCTGAAGAAAAGTCACCGAATTAGAGAATGGCAGAATGTCCTCCTCCTCTCCAAACTCGGTTCTTCTAGGTCCCCGCATAACCTTTGCCCGCTGGCCGCGTTTCCCAGCTCAGCCTCTAGGGGCCGCAGCCGGGCCCGTAAGCGAGTGGACCAGGACAAATCCCCTGAGGTGCTGCAGTCGTCGTGCCGTCACGTCCGGTCCGGGCGGAAGTCCTCCGCTGGCCGACCAGGAAGCAGCTGAGGACTGGGCGATGGCAGTCCTAGAGGCTTCGCTCCGGGACAGACCTGAGGCCGCAGTGCCCCCGCGGTAGACCGGACCAAGGTGGCGGGCTTCGGGTCCCGAGGTGAAGAGCGTCAGGGGCTGAACCGCGACCTTAGAAGGGAGCCTGGGAACCCTGACGGCCCCCATTGCAGCCCCTCCTTGACTCTGGGCTGTAAACTGCCTTTGCCGGGGCTGGCCCGGAAGCAGGTCCACCTGGTATCAGCACTCCTAGAGGGAACGGCACAGGCGGGGATTTTCCCCTTTCACCACACCAGCAGGGCAGGTGGTAGCCGCGGGCCGGGGGTTCAAGGGCGCCGATTCTCCCGTACATCGCTTCCTCTCCACCGCTGCAGGGATGGAGGGGTCTAAGACGTCCAGCAGCACCATGCAAGTGAGCTTCGTGTGCCAGCGCTGCAGCCAGCCCCTGAAACTGGACACGAGCTTCAAGATCCTGGACCGTGTCACCATCCAGGAGCTCACAGGTCAGCGAGACCCTTGGAGAGAGGGTGGTCAAGATCGTGGAAAGTGGGCAGCTTTGGAGATGTAGGTCTTAAGGTGGTTATCTGTGTAGTCTGTTGCAGACTTGCTGTGTGAACCTGGGAAAGTCATTTCATCTGTCTGGCTCCCTGTTTTCTTATCAGGAACATAAAGGAATTCTGACAGTGTGTGCTTCTGAGAGCTTTCTATAGCAAGGAAAGGTCCTTAGTTTTCTGTTCCTGCTGTTTCAGATTAAAGGAATATGTATATATATAATAATAAACATTTGCTGCTGACTTCCTGTATACCAAGTGCATTACATGCATTACTTGATTTAGTCCCTGCAATAACTCCTATGGGGTAGTACATTCATTGTCATTTTACAGATGAGGAATTGAGGCCCAGAGGGGGTAAGTGACTTACCCAGTGGCCAACAGCTGGTAAGTGGAGGAACAGAGTCCCAAAGTCCCAAGATGTGAGATGAGGTTAGAAAGAAAAAAGAAAAGCCCGACTAGGCAGTTTAAGTAAGCTCCTGGGTCTGGATTCAGCCTGCTTGGATTTAAATCCTGGCTGTCGTTTACTAGCTGAATGACTTTTTGCAAGTTACTTCACCTCTCTAAGCCCTGGTTTCTTGGTTTCTTTATCTGTAAAATATAAAACGACCTCAAAGTAGTTGTAAGGATCAAATGTGACAAAGAACATAAATACTTAGGAATATGCTGGGCAAATAGTACTCAATAAATGTTAGCTATTATTATTACTGCCTGATTTCTCTTTTTTGAGGGGAACTCTGCATATATTTATAACTTTTTATTATGGAAAATTTAAAACATACAATCAAGAGAATGGCATAATGAGCTCCCTCGTATCCATCACCCAGCTTCAACAGTTAGCCACATTCTGCCATTCTTGTCTTCGCTATACCTCCACTCACCTCCCATCCCCACTCAATTATTTTGTTCTTTACCTCTTTGTTTAAAGGTAAATTGTCATGCATTGAAATGTACGAGTCTTAGCTGTGCATTTTTGACAAATGGATATACTCATATAACTCAGATCATTGTGATGTGGAAAGGTTTCATCTTCCCAGAAAGTTCCTTCATGTTCCTTCCCAGTTATTCTGGGGGAAAGGGGATGTTAACTTTTGTTATGGAAAACTTCAGAGTATGTAATGAACCTCCATGTACCCATCACCTAGCTTCAAGTTATCAGTGCTTATTTAGTCATGTTTCATCTACAGCCCCATCCATTCCCCTCCCACTTTGAATTGTTTTGAAGCAAATCTCAAACATATAAATACTACAAATATTTTAGTAAGTATTTTTGAAAGATAAGGTGTCTTTTTAAAAACAGAATCATGATGCCATTATACTGGAAAAAATTAACAATTCCTTAATCTAATTTAATGGGGGTAGGGGGAAATGGTACTTTAAGAAAAAGGGGCGGTAGGGGTAATGAGGAGGATATTTGTGATTCTTTTCCCATACTTTCATACATGTTCCTACTTCGATAAGACTCTTTCTGACTCAATATTTTCCTTGTCCTTAGCTCCATTACTTGCCACAGCCCAGGTGAAACCAGGAGAGACCCAGGAGGAAGAGGCTAACTCAGGAGAGGTATGAAAACACTGGAATGCAAACTAGATTTCTGTAGGGTACTTGGTGCTTCTAGAGCCCTCAGACCTTGGGGATGTCTAGTTAATAAGAGACATTCTACATGATCAGGCCACTATGAATCATTGGAGGTACAGAAGTGCACCTGAGGTCACAGGGTTACTGAATGAGGTATCCATTCGAAAATACGGAGGGAGACTCTTCTTTATCTGAAGTAGAATTATAAGCCGTTATAGGTGGAAGATGGGATGACCTGTGTGTCCAGGTCGTCCCAGGGCATTCCTGGTTTACATCTGTTGTCCTAGCTAATTATTAGTATCCATTCCTCTCCATTCTCAAAAGTATCTTGGTTTGGACAGCGAATTGTGTGATTACCCTAGCCAGAAAAGATTGTCAGTGTTAGAGAACACGTCATCTTTAAACTGTGATAACATCAGTGATAATTTTCATTGCCAAAGATAGATGTCATAAGATTTTGATATACAAATTATGTCAAAGTATTGAAAACATAAATTGTCTACCTTATTCTATGCTATGGCAGACTTTCATTGCAGTCTGATCTGGCTTTTTCCTTGTGCCATGATTTAGGGTATTCTCTCCTCTACCCCTGACTGGTAAGTGTTGAGAAAATGCAAATTTAACTATAATAGAGTGTAACAGTTAGGAAATGCTGTACCCCACAAAAAATCAAATGGAACTTAGGGTGTGTCTATACCAGGGGTCCTGTCTATCCAAGGATTGGCTAGATAATACCCATTTCTTTTTTTTTTTTATTTTTTTATTTTTTATAATTTTATTTATTTATTTATTTTCCCCCAAAGCCCCAGTAGATAGTTGTATGTCATAGCTGCACATCCTTCTAGCTGCTGTATGTGGGACGCGGCCTCAGCATGGCCGGAAAAGTGGTGCGACGGTGCGCGCCTGGGATCCGAACCCGGGCCGCCAGCAACGGAGTGGGCGCACTTAACCGATAAGCCAGGGGGCTGGCCCTATACCCATTTCTTATGTCTCTGTGGTTTATCAAGTCTTGTGGTTACCAATCAAGGATAAAGCCACATAGTTCTGGGGTGTTTGGGAAATAGACTCTACCTCTAAGATGCCCGAGTTCTAATGCCCTCTTATTTCCTTCCCAGGAGCCATTTATTGAAACTCGCCAGGATGGTGTCTCTCGCAGATTCATCCCCCCAGCCAGGTGCCTACTATTCCTCAGCCCCCTGTTCCTTGCCAAAGGCCAGTAGAATTTTAACTGAACCCAGAATTGAGACCTGGAGCCAGGTGATGTAGATGAATCATCGCCTAGCCTTTTGGTTCTTCCAGAAAAGATGTATCCCTTTATACCTGGCCCATCACCTTCCAGTATTGAGTTTTTCATATAGTCATTTGCACAGTGGGAAGGGACAATAGCGCTCATGATAAAGAAGTGAGAAAAGTTGAGGAAGAGATTGACTAATAAAAGAGATGGGGGGCCAGCCTGGTGGCATAGTGGTTAAGTTGGCGCACTTCACTTTGGCGGCCCGGGGTTCGCAGGTTTGGATCCTGGGCATGGACCTATGCACCTCTCGTCAAGCCATGCTGTGGTGGTATCCCATATACAAGACAGAGGAAGATGGGCACAGATGTTAGCTCAGGGCCAATCTCCCTCAGCAAAAAAAAAGAGGAAGACTGGCAACGGATATTAGCTCATGGAGAATCTTCCTCACCAAAAAAAAAAATTAAAAAAAGAGAGATGGGCTTTTGAAAAGTTTTAAAATAGTAAATGTTGTTAGATGTTCAGGTTCTTAGTTATTGATGCATGTGAAGGTGGCTGGCTAGGGGTGTAGTATTAAAAAATGATCTTTCCTGATTCTCCTTCCTTTTCTACTATAGACACACACATATCAGTTTTAGAAGCTCCCTCTCCCTCCTTAGTTCATCCAGGCCAGCCTTTGTGCTGAGTGCCCCAGTGGAAGACCAAATGGCCTTCCCTTGGGAGAGAGGTACCCTTGGGAAGTCAGTCAGGCTAGGAGTGGGTATACACCTTGAGGCCCCTCAGCCAGTGCTTGAGAGTCTCTGCCACTGGCACTGCAGTAGGTGGAGGAGGCCTCTCTGCTCCCTCATGTGGCCCGTGGGCGGGGGGCTGTCTGCAGGATGATGTCTACAGAAAGTGCCAACAGCTTCACTCTGATTGGGGAGGCATCCGATGGAGGCACCATGGAGAACCTCAGTCGAAGACTGAAGGCAAGTCAGCCTCATTCCAGCATCAAGCAATGGGCCTGGCTGGTAGAGGGGATGGGTGGGCAGATAGCATGGGGCAGGTCCTACCCTGACTCTCCCACACTTCCAGGTCACTGGAGACCTTTTTGACATCATGTCAGGCCAGACAGATGTGGATCACCCACTGTGTGAGGAATGCACGGATACTCTTTTAGACCAGCTGGATACTCAGCTCAACGTCACTGAAAATGAGTGTCAGAACTACAAGTGAGTGCCTCCAGAGCAAGGGCCTGGAAACTGAGATATGGGTTTTAGAGCTGTCACTGCTCTGAGACTGCTTGGCCCTTACGCAGGAGCTATGCTCCACTCAGGTAAACAGAATAACAGGTTCCCCCTGGTAAGTATACTCTGCCTGTGTCCTTGGCAGATGCTGTTTGGAGATCTTAGAGCAAATGCACGAGGATGACAGTGAACAGCTACAATTGGAGCTAAAGGAGCTGGCATTGGAGGAGGAGAGACTGATCCAGGAGCTAGAAGATGTGGAAAAGAACCGTAAGATAGTGGCAGAAAATCTTGAGAAGGTCCAGGCGGAGGCTGAGAGACTGGATCAGGAGGAAGCTCAGTGAGTGATCACCCTGTTCTTCTGGCTTCCTGCCCTCAGGGCTCTAGGGAAGGTGATGGCTTCCAGCTGAATTTGTCTGGTTAGTTTGTAAGCTGCAGTGGCTGTCATTCAGCAGCGTGTCTGCTCCGGATCCTGCATATTGTTTCCAGGCCCTGTTTCTAGAGATTTGTTGGGAGCGTTATGTATGAAGGGTCAGCATGATTAAGTGGGCTTATTTGGGTAAGTCAGCTGCTGAACTCAGCATCCTCTTCTAGAAAGATGAGCATATTGGCCTACATTCATTCTTTCCCAGCTCAGAAATTTCATTGGTGCTCTGACCTGAGAGAACCCTCTGTCTAATAGGGGAGACAGTGTCCACACTAACTAAAGTTAGGGAGGTGAAGGACAGAGAAAAAAGTTAAGTTTTTCACAGAGTAGTATAACAAGTTCCATTGGAAATGGTGTATACTACCTCTTTAAAGGACAGTAAGCATACAGAATTGAAGTTAGAAAAGTCTAATTATGGCCAGTTCATGGAAGGAGTCACTCTGGACCCCCTCACCTCATTTCTGGAAAAGATCAGAAATCCAAGAGGTGTTTCGTCCTGGTTTGGGAGAGCTCTGGTTTCCTCCACATTTTGCATATGGGCAGTGGGAATTTGAGACATTTCTGTCCCTCCCAGGCAATACAACTAGGGCTGTTCCTTTGAGTGTGATCTATGCCAAAGATGCTATAACTAGATGTAACCATAATCACTAGATTCGTATGTAGATTATGTAACCATAATCACTAAATCGTTAAGAGGGGTGGTGAGAGAGAAAGATTAGCCCCCAAACTAACAGCCTTCAATGGCCACCTTGGCTGCTCACAGGTATCAGAGGGAATACAGTGAATTTAAACGACAACAGCTAGAACTGGATGATGAGCTGAAGAGTGTAGAAAACCAGATGCGATATGCCCAGATGCAGCTGGACAAGCTGAAGAAAACCAATGTCTTTAATGCGACCTTCCACATCTGGTAATGAGGGCTGGGGGTGAGGAGGTCTGGGAAGCACTGCATATCTGGACCTTAGCTGTTGACCACTAAGCCAGGATGCCCACCTCCCACAAAATAGGACTGTATGTCATCTTCACCCCATCCAGGTTTCTTTCATTCCTTGTGATGGGATAGGCACAATCGGGTGATTGGAATTCTAGAGCTTGGTGACTGCCACTCTTTCAAGGAAAGGGGAAGCTCTGAGCCCTCCAGCCACATGAAAATCTGGTCATTTGCCTGTTGCTGATTTTTTACCCCTAGGTCATTCATGTATTAATTTATTCAACTTTTTATCCATTTAACTACTATCTGTTGAGCATCTACTCTGTGGTAGGCACTGTGCTAAGAACTAGGAGGGCAACAGCAAACAATGTCCATTCTGCCTTCTGGTTGCTTATGATCTCGTGGAAGAGATGGATAAGTAGTAGACAATCACAATACAGTGTGATAATGGTAAACCTGGGGTGCCCTGGGAACACATGAGGCCACTTTCACCCATTTGGGGAGGGTACATGGAAAGTTTTTCCCAGAGGAGGTTGATGTTTAAGCTGAGGTGTGAAGTAGAAGTCTGCAGAAGAAGGAGGTTGTTCCTGGCAGAGAGAACACCATGTGCAAAGAAACGGAGGACAGTGGGAATGGTAAATTCGGAGAACTGAAAAGAGCTGAATGTGCCTGGAGATTGAGTGTAAAGGGAAGAATGACAGGGTATGAAACTGGAGTTACAAATTCCTAAAGAATCTTGTAGGCCTCATTAAGGGATTTGGACTTTATCTAAAAGGCAGTGAGAGCCACTGAAATGTAGGCAGGGAAGTGACTTAAGTACGTTTGCATTTGGGAATGAAAGCTTTACCTGCAATGTGAGAAATGACTCAGGGGAAGAGGGCAGTGTTGTTGGTAAGGAGACTTGTCAGCAGGAATCTAAACAGGAAAAGATAAAGTGGCACTGAGTTTGAAGAGAAGTAACAGATTTAAGAGACTTAGGAGGGAGGGCCCGCCCCATGGCTTAGCGGTTGAAGTGCGCGCACTCCGCTGCTGGTGGCCAGGGTTCGGATCCTGGGCGCGCACCGACGCACCGCTTCTCAGGCCATGCTGAGGCCGCGTCCCACATACAGCAACTAGAAGGATGTGGAACTATGACATATAACTATCTGCTGGGGCTTTTGGGGGGAAAATAAATAAATAAAGTTTAAAAAAAGAAAAAAAAAGAGACTTAGGAGGGAGATCAACAGAGCTTGGTGGTTTTTTTGGGGAAGGAGCTGAGAGAGAGCATTCAAGGGTGACGCCCAGGTTTCTGCTTTGGCGTCTGAGCAGCAGAGAGAAAGATGATGACTCACATTTTAGACATGTATTTGAAGTATGAAGTAGAGCTTGGATATATGAATCTAGAGATAAGGAGAGAGATTTATGCTAGGTTTTAGGTGAGAGCAGGAAGTTTCAGAATTTGCTAAGTTTTAAAATTCTCCTGTAATTTTAAAATTCTATATTTTTCTCTGCCCTTCTGCCTTCTTCTGTAGGCACAGTGGACAATTTGGCACAATCAATAACTTCAGACTGGGTCGCCTGCCCAGTGTTCCTGTGGAATGGAATGAGATTAATGCTGCTTGGGGCCAGACAGTATTGCTGCTCCATGCGCTGGCCAATAAGATGGGTCTGAAATTTCAGAGGTAAGACATGCAGCCCTATCTTGGAAGTGTGGGGTGCCTTTGATATAATCTGTATCTCCAGCCTGGTACTGCTCTCCACTGTGGCAGGAACTCTTGCTTCCAACAGACTGGGAGTAGTTTTCTGTCTGTGGAGACCTGTCTGCTCCTGGTTTCCCCTTACCACAGGGCTCTTTCCGCTGACTGAGCAGCCCTTGAGCTACATGACCATAGCAGTCGTCCCCAACCTATTGTCTTCAGAACCTTAGTGTTCCTCAAGCTACTTTCACTTTTTGTTTCTAAATCTAAACCAAAACATACATTTGTCTATAAAAGGCCCCCAGACAATTATTTGTAGTTAGTTTGGTAAAAAAAAATCTTTTAATCATGGAGCCCATGGGGAGGTAAGAGAGAGGAGTGATAACAATAAAAGGGGTTCTTGGGTAGGATAAAGACTGAAAATCATTGGGTGATTACATCCCAATAGTTATTTTAGGAGGAGTCCTATATGCATCTCTGTCTACATCTCCATTTTAGGTATCGACTTGTTCCCTATGGAAACCATTCATATCTGGAGTCTCTGACAGACAAATCTAAGGTACTCTGGGAAGCTCCATTTTCACTGGAATACAGAATTCTTATACCTCCTAACGAAATGGTTTACTTTTGATAATGGCGTTATTCAGTTTCTTTCTTAGACTGAGATATCTTATGAAAAGCTAGTGTCTGGTCTAGTTCAGGATTAGCTCTTTGAGGCCTGAAGAGAAAATTAGGTTTTTACAGTCTGTTGAGAAGGGATATGGGCAGGTCAGAGGAGAATGTGTGCCCTAGGATGGGGAAGGAATCACTGTGAGGTAAATGTTTAAAACATTTCCATTGATAATGAAACAGTTCTAATGCATTGTTATTTGCCTAGGGTTACTGTTTCCAGTGGAATACAGACGAACATGACTTGAGAGATTGATAGGATTGGGAACAATCCTGGTAGCCTGTCTGGTGCCACACCCACAGTCAGTTCTCTCTTCTTGGGCAGGAGCTGCCATTATACTGTTCTGGTGGGTTGCGGTTTTTCTGGGACAACAAGTTTGACCATGCAATGGTGGCTTTCCTGGACTGTGTGCAACAGTTTAAAGAAGAGGTTGAGAAAGGCGAGACACGTTTTTGTCTTCCTTACAGGTCAGTATCCCCTAATGCTGAAGGAACCTAGAGTAGGACCAGATTGAGCAGAATTGGAGGGACACTAAGAATGGAGGCAAAACATAGTATAAATGGTGGGAAAGCAGAAAATGGTGCAAAATTACATGACACTGATGGACAAAGACTGAACTAATAGGCCGGCCCCGTGCCTTAGCGGTTAAGTGCCGGCGCTCCACTACTGGCGGCCCGGGTTCGGATCCCGGGTGCGCACCGACGCACCGCTTCTCGGGCCATGCTGAGGCCGCGTCCCACATACAGCAACTAGAAGGATGTGCAGCTATGACATACAACTATCTGCTGGGGCTTTGGAGAAAAAAAAAAGAGGAGGATTGGCGATGGATGTTAGCTCAGAGCCAGTCTTCCTCAGCAAAATGAGGAGGGTTGGCATGGATTTCAGCTCAGGGCTGATCTTCCTTACAAAAAAAAAAAAAAAAGACTGAACTAACACTGCAAGCAGGACAGAATGTGACCACCTGGTCCCTGGAGAAAAAGAATGTTGTCTTAGATGATTTGGGGGATGTTCTTGGTGCAGAGCTCAGAAAGGTTTTTCCCTTAAGCCCTTGGAAATATACAGGAATGCTTCTTTTGGTCAAATTTTGTAGGAGCCCAGTGATGGATGGAGACCTTAGTTCGAGAGAGTAAGGCTGAATTGCTTCTATCACCGCAAACAAAGCGTTTTTTTTCTTCTGCCTCCCTTCTCTCCCCATGAGTTCAGGGATGCCTTAGGAAAACAGTGAGGAGTACTGTAACCCTCACTGACCCTCTGCTCCAGGCTTCTCATCTGTTGGGTGTGTGTCCTGTCCCTGTACTCCAAAATGACAATGAGGCTCTTGTGACAGCCTTCTTGGTTTTTGGCTTTCAAGCAAATCCAAAATACACTACCATTCCTCACCAAGAGTTCTTTAATAGATAAAATGACGTGAATGGTCCCGTGATCAAGTCCCTGCCCATTTGCCTGAACTGACTTAACTCAGATCTCAGTTACTAATGAGCTCTGCTGTGTCCATCTGCAGGATGGATGTGGAGAAAGGCAAGATTGAAGACACAGGAGGCAGCGGCGGCTCCTATTCCATCAAAACCCAGTTTAACTCGGAGGAACAGTGGACAAAAGCTCTCAAGTTCATGCTGACGAATCTTAAGTGGGGTCTTGCTTGGGTATCCTCACAGTTTTATAACAAATGACTTTCTTTTTTCCTTGGAGGGATGTTTGCCTTAAAGGCTTTAAATTTTGTTTTGTTTGCAAAAAAAAAATGTTTTAAATTAAATTCGGGTACTATTAAACAGCACATGTTTACAATACCAAAAAAGAAAAAATCCACAAAAGCCACTTTATTTTAAAATATCATATGACTGATAGTTTCCAGAACTACAACATGCCATGTATAGCTACCAGCCTTTGTCATAGTTTTGACTCTTAACTCCACGCTTTCCTTTCCCTCTCTCCCCTTAAAAAAAACTAATTTAAGTTTGCTTTTGTTTTTTTTTAACTGAGTTGAATTGAGATTGATATGTTTTCACTGGATTGTCTCTCTCTCAACTTCCTGAACTTACAATATGAAATATAAACTTTTGTCTCCACTGAGATGAAAAGATGTGTGAGACACACAGTTGGATAACGTGAGAAAATGACATATAAGCTTTGGTCACCATGTGATGTGATCAGAAGCTTGAAATTTAACACTTCTCCTCACTCAGTTCTAGTACTAAATGCCTACTCTGCTCTGTGTTAGAGATATGAAATGGTGTTTGATACTGTTTGGGACATTATGGAGAGATTTCATTATTTGTAATAAAAGATTTACTACAATCTGATAACTGCCCAGAGGTGCACTGTTCGGTTTTTCTTTAAGTAAAATAGAGTACTTTGTATTCTGGGAGAATTGAGTCCAAGTGCTGGTATGTGGAAACATGTTTAGAGATGGGTTAGTTTTTGTTGTTGTTTTAAAAAAGACTTTAGTGAAAATAGAGAGCTGTAGAGGAAGCCCTGTTTGTGTAGGTCTCAATAACAGAACAGAGATGTTAAACTAACTTTAAGGGGAAATAAAGGATGCCTTCTTGGTGCTCAGTCAAGGTCACCCAGATGGTATCGTTTTTTGAGCCCCTGGTTAATACTAATCTCCATGTCTGATGTTCTCTCTTTAATTAACGGTTAAAGAAAAGCCATAAATATCTTGTTAAACAAAAGTGAACCAACTTCACTAATATTCTGTCTCCTCCCAGCTCTTTGACAATTTCAGTCTGATACAAAAAGGACATTGTTGTCCACCTTAATTCTTTCTCTGATGAAGAAAAATAAGCATGAAGTTGAAATACAAAATACAGTTCAAAAGATACTTGGAACTTTTGTACTCTGAGTATGAAAGGAAATAAAGGGAGGGATGAGTGCAGTGACAGAAGGCTGTTTATATTTGGCGGATTCAGCCTGCTTCATGTGTTGGAAGAAGCAGCAGCTCTCAGAGCTCTGGCCACCGGGTGGGGAGGAACAGCCTGCTGTGGCCCCGGAGTGTTGGCTCCCACGCTGTGAGTCAGGATTGCGTAAGAGAACTCAGCAATGCTCTCCAAGGCAATGCCAGTGATGCTCCGCAAATGCTCCACAACCTTCAGAAATAGAGACAGATTTCTTATTACTAAATAATCTCAACATGTTTTCATGCACAGATACATTGTTTGGGCTATTCTCTCAAGCCAAATGTAAATTTTTTCGTTTCTCTGTATTCAGAAGATTAAATCCAGGTTCCAGTGTTTGCCAATGGCCAAATTACATTAGGATACCTTTGCCCTGATAGTCTTAGTGTGGAAAGTTTCTGCTAGAGATTTCACTCTGCTGGAGGAAGTTCTGTGAAATGAGAGGGATATTTGGGCCTTGACATTTTCTCTATTTGGAAGGATATACTCATTGGACTTGAACATAGTAGTAGATTATCATCATAAAGGGAAATAAAGAAGCTGAACTTGGGCCTCCATTTCCAAATTCATAAGAGGAAAACTGGAGAACACTCTTCAGTCCTACTGTAGTTTTCCTCTCCCAAATCCTGCTCATTCATCCTACACCTGGGTCTTGGCACTTATCTTTTATAGGTTGTCTTCTGTTTTCCTTTAACTAATGGGAGAATGCTTTCTATTAAATGAATTCTGACCATGCTGGTCCTGCTCAGTGGTGCATACCTGGCTCCAGCACTCATGGTTTTGGATGAAAGCACTTGCTGCAATGATTCCTACTGCCAACAGCATGAAGTCTTCCTTCACTGAAATAAACTTTTCCCTGAGTGATTAAAACCATATTAATTTTGGAGCTAGAATGAAACTTGATCTAAATCCTAGGATCATGGGACTTCAACTATGAGTTGGTTATGTTGATCTATCTTGGATTTTTTAGACATGGAAGGAAATGGGCAAGTAATAGCTAATTGACTCCCTCCCCCAACCTCCCCCAACTCAAATAGCATTAAAACATGAGCCTCGTGTCTAAGTGGTTTATAGGCCTTTTGTTGTTCCGTCTCCCTAACAAATGTAACTGTGAGGCTTTTTACCAGTCTGACTTTATCGTAATCAAACACTTTTGTCCAAGTTGCAGTCCTGTGACTGGCTTTTTTTACTAAGTGACTATAAAAGCGATCCAGTAATCTCAAATTATAAACAGCTATAAAGGAAGAACTAGGAAAGAAAGTATGTTAATTACTTGAAGTCATTTAAATTTAAAAGTAAAAGCCTTTAGGGGTTTGCTGATTGAGCTCAGTCATCTGCATTCAAGCAACATATTGGAAGTTAATTAGAACCAGGTAACCTGTGCAGGTTATCTGTGGACTGGAGGCCTTGCTAGGTTAATTACATTCCCCAAGTTCTTGTAATGTTCCCAACTCCCTGTTTCTGGTAGGAGCCTACCCTAAGGACTTGCCTTACCCTTGCAGCTGACTGGGTGTGGAGTTCTCAATTGAAGCCCTCAGCAGGCTCTCATATACAGGTTCACGTAGAAGATAGACTAGGTCGAGTAGGGTCAGGCAGGTTGCATGCAGCTGGGTGGCTGGGACCAAACAGCCATTGTATCCTAGACGGAGCATGGACGTGGTAAAGATCACTATGTGGGTCTTCTCTGATCATAATCATGGTGTCATGTGACATAAAGCTGTTGAACTGCTAATGTGCTTCCTGGTTGCTATGTTCTACTGTATGAAACCTCTTTCGCTGGAGGTCAGTTTTAAAGGACAAAGGGAGAGGTAGAGAAACCTCCATCTACAGTATCTATACAATTAAAGTATATTTGTTTGTTCCCCTCTTATCTCATGCTGCTCTCTAAAGTCAACTCTTTGATCTTGCAGTAAGAGAGTGCCTAGTGAGTCCAGATAGAAGCCAGGTGCTGAGCCCTGAGTTTCCTCCCCTGATAAGTACCAGAGGGAACACTTTCCTCAGTCATCCCAGGCTTCCTACTGTTCCTCATTGGCGGTTTCTGCTTACTGCCCCCAAACCCCTGGGCACATTCTTATTGCCTTCTATGGAAGACTTCAACCCACATTCCCTGACACTTCATAAAGCACCTAAAACCTCCAGGAGCATCTCCACATATGCCAGGGGAGTAGGCAGATTGATTTGGAAGTTCAGGGACTTCAAAACATCAAGCTCTGACTCCAGCAGTTCTTCTTTAGTGTGTAGATACCCCAGAGCCTGGAGGAAATTCAGGACTGTAACGTTGCTGATTATCTGAGCAAAGAAAAAACAGAGAGGGAGAGAAGGGTGTCAGAGTGAAGGTCATACATCTTGGCATAGTATATATAAGGCCCTTCACAATCCAGCCCATGCCCTTCGTCTCATCTTTTCTCTCAGTAATTCCCCCTTACACTCTACGCTTGTCATATAGAATTACTGCAGTTCCCAAACCCACCATGCTCTCCAGGCTGCTATACATGCTGTTTCCTGTATCTGATCTCTTTGTCCTCTGCCTCCCCGCTCTGCTTTCCTTACCTCCTCGCCCTTTTCCCTTAGGACCCACTCTCCAACCTACCCACCCTTGCAAGGAGTCATTTTCTCTAAATACATGTCCTTGACTCTCCAAGGCTGATGAGGTACATTCATAGCCCTCTGTGTTTACACTGATCCGAGCAGTTTCTCACATTATTGGTCTATGTCTCTTCTCCCATTAGATAATAAATTCCTTGAGAGCACAGACAATATTTTTACTGTTGTAGCCATGGCATCTAGCGCAGCATCTGGCCATATAAGACAATAAATATTTGTTGAATGAATGATATTTTACTATACAAGCATTGGGTAGTGATGTGGAAACATTTTATCCTTTATAAATGTAATAGTTTGCCTTTAATACTGATAGGTATGTTGGCAATTCAGACACCTTATGTAAACTGTCCTTGAGTCCAAGGGGACGAAAGGTGACCTGTATGAATAATGGCATCTGTCCAGCAGTTATACTTTGGGAACAGAACTTCAGGCTGTTTAATAGCCGCCTCTGTGTGACTGTGTGTGTGTGTGTGTGTGTGTGTGTGTGTGTGTAGGAGGAATGCTTAGAAGCATAATTATACTCTGGAATTTCCACATGAGTAATATCACCTAGCCTAGGTTTCTCACAGTCACCTTCGGATGAGCTGGTTTCTTTCCAACACTCAGATGCCCATGAGTGACCCTAGCTCCTTACTTTGTAGTGGAAGGAAAGTTTGCTTGCCAGCTGAACACATGACACAAGACGCAGGATAAACTTGTTGAAAAGCTGTTCTTTCAGAGCCTTCCAATTCTGAGGCTCTGTCTTATCTCTCAGCTGGATTGTGGCTTGCCTGCAAATGTTCTCTGCCTGCTTAACCATAAACCTATAAAGAAGAGAAGGGGAGAGTAAACAATGCACACCCACTCAAACTAAAGGGAGTTAGTGCTTCAAACTATGCTGTGTCTTATCCTCTCCAATATCAATTGCTGGCTAAGAAATTTACATTTGCAGGTAATAGAAGGTGTAAAACCAGGCCTCGTGGGAAGGGGCGACTAGTACTTTTTTTAAAGGTTTGGGTACATTAGCCATTCTGAGAGTTACCACCCACAAAGGCTGTGTGCTCAGGGCTTTACCTTTCTAGGATTTCTACAGCCTGGTAGCTCACAGATTTCTCCAGACACCATTGTTCAGACAGGAGAAAAACAAACTCTGCCAAAACAGGAAAGAATAGCCTAATTCACAAGGTGCAACCAAAACCACTCTGTGAACTCTTGGCATTGTGTAAAAGCCATGGTGGGGCCAAGGGAAGAGGGTCAGGAGGTGAGAAAGATGAGACTGAAACAACTCAAGCTGAGCTTAGTTCCCTATGCTGCCAATAGGCAGATCAGAGGTATGAAAAGGAGGCTGACAGAGTGCCAAAGACAAGGGCTTACCAAGGCCCCTCAGTGATCCTTGAGCCTTCCTGTGGGTCTCAGCTGATAAAAGGTTTGGCCAGCTACACACAAACATACCAGCTGGTCTAGTTGGCCTCTACACCATGCTGGGAACCCCCAGCTTCAAGGGAGATTCTTGGATGGATAAAAACCCTAACCCCTATATTCTGTTTTCAGTGGAATGTTGACAGGAACAGAAAGGTCCCTCCTGGAGCTTCAATATTCTTTATAACACTGTTTGTTTAGTAACCACCCTCTGGAGAACTCCCATTGCTTTACAAACACCATTCGCCTTACAGCTGGACACCATCTCTCCAACCCCCGTTTGTTGGGTAAATCTTTGGCGGCTGAGCCTCTCCCCAGGAGCAAGTTTGGTACTGTGGAGTGGCTTGTTTTGAAGAAGCATCCGCTAAATCAGGGAACATAGCCCACTTTGGGGAGGGGAGGGTCATTGGGAAGATACCTTGGCAAGATTTGGGCTGCCTGTTTCTCTTTGAAAGAACAGCCCCAGATAGTATTCTATTTAGTTTGCAATATCATTAGAGGGTGGAAACAAGAGTAAATGTTAGTTCTTAACAAAGAAAGCTCCTACAGAACTAGGAACTTTTAGCTCTGATAAGCAAAGAATTACACAGTCAGATTACCATATGTCTTCAGAGAAAATTTGACTTACGAAAAAAGAAAATTATAAAAGTCAAGTTAGCACAAGACACTTTAACAATCTACTCGACACGTTACACATGGATAAATGTACAAAACCTTATCATTACAGACATTAAAGCTCTGCTAGCAGTGTCCAGTGCAGAAGAGAATTAGTTAAGCAATTAAGCAAAATACCCTAGAACACATAATTGTGTGTTATCAGCCAGTCCTTTTATTTGCTGGAGTTTAGCCCTTATTTCTTTGTCTTGTTTTTTTATGTGCATGTAGTTGTTTGGTTTTGTTTTGGTTTTTGTCTGAATTATCCGGGCAGTTGTTTCTATTTTCCATTTTAATTTGCCAAGAAAACTGAGCTTGAATTAGGGGGAATGGATGAGGGTTACACGTCTCCCTCAGTGCTGGCTCCACCTCCTGCACTTATAAACATACTCAGATCTGCTATTAACTGAAAGGCCCCCCTTCTATCGTCTTAAGCTAGGGCTCTATCTCACTAGTTTCCATCACTGTTAAATTTCTTGAAAGCCTTGCTTACACCTGCTGCTTATACTTCATCATTCACCCCCTAATGTTCTGCAATTTGACTTCTAGTTTTCCCAACTTGCTGAAATGATTATCTCAAAGGTCAGCAAATATATCCAAATTGTTCAATTTCATGGCCCTTTTGCAATCCTCATTCCCGTTGTTCATATCGCCGAAGCGTCTGAAACTGCTGACCATCATCCTTCTTGAAACTCTCCTCTTGGCTTCCAAAGGTCCCTTGATTCTGTTCCTATCTCCCCAACCACTCCTTTTATTTCCTTCATGGCTCTTCTTCCTAATCCAATTCCCTGAACACAAAATGTTTCCCAAGGAACTGTCCTTGACCTGCTTCTCTCTTCTCTCTCTAGGAGCTCATCCTCTGCCACAGTTTCAACAGTATCCTTATGGAGATAACTCCCAAACCTTTATCTCTAGTTCTGACCTCTCTTCTGACAGTTGTTAAACAGCCCAAAGAAACCTTCCTTTAGGGCCGGCCCCGTGGCTTAGTGGTTAAGTGCGCGCGCTCCGCTACTGGTGGCCCAGGTTCGGATCCCGGGCACGCACCGACGCACCGCTTCTCTGGCCATGCTGAGGCCGCGTCCCACATACGGCAACTAGAAGGATGTGCAACTGTGACATACAGCTATCTACTGGGGCTTTGGGGAAAAAAACGAGGAGGATTGGGAATAGATGTTAGCTCAAGGGGTGATCTTCCTCACAAAAAAAAAAAAAAGCGGCGGGGGGGGGGGTTAATGAAGCCTTCCTCTAGATGTTCTACAAGCACCTGAAACTGAGTTGATCCAAAACCAAAGCTATGGTCTTTCTCAAACAAAAGTCACATTTCCTCCTGTTTTATTTTTTTAATGTACATGTAGGGGCCGCCCGGTGGCGTAGCGGTAAAGTTCACGCACTCAGCTTCTGCGGCCCAGGGTTTGCCGGTTTGGAGCCTGGGCACGGACCTACTTGCCGCTCATCAAGCCATGCTCTGGCGGTATCCCATATACAAAATGGAGGAAGATTGGCACAGATGTTAGCTCAGGGACACTCTCCCTCACCAAAAAAAAAAAAAAAAAGAATGTGTATGTTTCTCTTAATGGCACCACTATACTCCCAGTCTCCTAGGATCGACCCTTTGGCATAGTAATCTTTGCCTTCTTCACTTCTTAAATTCATCCATTGCAGAACCCTAGACTTCACCTCTGAAATGTTTCTAATCCATCCTCCCTTGTCATTCTCTCTGCCCTATCACCTAAACTACTAATACTGACTCCACTGGTCTACCTACCTCCCCTCTCTCTCTACTCCAATCCATCCTTTACCTCACAGCCAAAATAATTTTTTCTAAGGAAAAGGTTATAGTCATATCACTCCCATATTTAAAAACCTTCAATGCCTTCTTGTTTTCCTACTAAGCCAAGTATAGCATTCAGAGTTCCACATGGAGTGTCTCCAAACTACCTCTCTAGTCTTAATTTCCACTATTCCACATGCTCTGGCCAACCTGCGGCATTGTACTCACCGTATTGGACTTCCTATCGTACTTCCCTATTTCCATGGCTTTACTCATGCTATCCCCTTCTGGTAGAAACGCTATCCCCCTTCTGCACCTTCTCCAACCAAAATGTCATCCTTCCTTCAAAGCCTACCTCAAAAGCCATGAGGCCTGGAGGACTCCTTTAATTCTTCTTGCCCCCACCTCACTCCATCACTCCTCTCAATCCAGATAAAAGCTTTTTCAGGTAAAAGCTTGTTTTATCTGGTATGTCAGGTATCTAACCATACTTGTACCTATTCACTTGCAGATTTGTCCTAATATCCTCCAAAGATCATACATGGTTTGAGAGCAGGGACTAGATCTCTATTTCATCTTTCTATCTCAGGCAGTGTGGATAACAGGTATGCATGCTGAAATCAAGGGCAGGGTGCTGGGGTGTCTTGTTCATCACTATATCCCCAGCACCTGGAACAGAGTAGGGACTAACAAGACTTATTTGAATGAATAAAGTAAACTGAATGTCAAGGCCGGCGCCTCAAAGACAGATGCCCAGACTCCCATAACCCCGGCTCCCTGCCCTGCATCCACACCCACGATCCGGGTCTCCCTGAAGCTGCCCGTCCAGCCGGCAGCCTCCCGCACCGCTTGCTCATTCTGCTGGGCCAAGTGGAGCAGAGCGTCTTCGATCGTCTCGGTGGTCACGGCTCCAAACTGAAAGTCACCGAGGGAGGCCAATCTTGGTCCGTCCATTTTCAGAAGCCTTTTCGGGCACCCGGATAGCTCACTGGATCTTAAACTGACCCCCTTAGTTTCTCTCTAGAGTCTTCTGCCACACGCTGGATTCCTCGTCCCCGTCTGTGTGCTTGTCCTCGCCTCAAGTCTGAGGAAAACCCAATTCCCACCACAGCCTCGAGCCCTCAACAGCCTTTTCCCGCCCCAACGGCCGCGGACCCCTCAGCCAATCAGAAAGCACGGCCTCTACCCGTCTCCCCCGCCCTTTCCCTAAGCGCGGAGAGCCGCACTCTGTCGGTAAAAGAAAGGCGAACTACAACTCCCAGCTTTCCCTGCGGCAGCCAAGGACTGCTTCCCAGCAGTCCTCGCGTCCTGGGACTGGGAAGGGTGGAGCGGCAACATGGCGGCGTCGGGACCTGGTGGCCCTCTCGATGCTAAGAGTGGAGAGGCCCCTCCGGCTCGGCGCATCGACCCGACTCGGGAGAAGCTGACTCCCGCGCAACTGCAATTCATGCGGCAGGTGCAGCTCGCCCAGTGGCAGAAGACGCTGCCACAGCGGCGGACCCGGAACATCATCACCGGCTTGGGCATCGGGGCCCTGGTGTTAGCTATTTGTATCCGTCCGCACTGTAGACTCAGGGAGACCGCAAATGGGGGCAGGGGAAGGGGAGCTGAAGCATGGAGGAGGGCGGTGTGGGGGTGGCAGAGAGAACCTGAGCTGTGAAAGTCTTGGCTACTTCTAACGTAGAGCCAAGCGTTTAATGTGCCTTACTTTGTCATTTTAAGGTGCTCTTTTAGTATAATTTGTTAATAATAACAGAGTCGGGGTCAGGGCTCAGAAGAGCAGAGGGCAGGAGGTCGAATCACTCATTTGGGAGGATGAGAGATTAACAAGGGCGGTGGAGCAAATCTAGGAAAAGGGAATGTGCATACATATTTTAAGTGGCTTCCTGAACCCACCTCCCCAGATGGTTACACCTTCTACTCGGTGTCCCAGGAGCGTTTTCTAGATGAGCTGGAGGATGAGGTCAAAGCTGCTCGAGCCCGGGCTCTGGAAAGGACATCAGGACCCTAATCCAGATGGACATCGCACATCTCCAACCTGCTGGAGCCCCTTCATGTGATGGATGTTGCTCCTTGACCCTGTAGAAATGGAAGCCTTCTGATAGCATCGCTGCCCTAACTAACGTTGGATGATGACTGAGCCCAAGAAGCCAGGGATTTATGCATTTGGCCATCGTCAAGAGAACATTGCCCACCTCACACTCACTGTGTGTGGCGACTGAGCCCTTCTTGTAGTTCCTTTCCTTGTTTGAGAGGTATCTGACCTTAGCTTTTCCCAGGTTTTCTGACTTTGTGGTTTATCCCTTTCACCTACCAGGGACTGGGAGGATGGAGGATCAGAGGTGGGCTGTTAATGGGGGATAGGTGTGGCAGCTCTGTGCAGTGTTGGAGCCTAAAGTGGGAAGAATGGGGTCAGGTTGAGAATAAAAACTGAGTCATCTCTCTTGGAGTCAAATGAGTGTGTTGGGGCTGACACTTCATACTGGAAAGCTCCGTAAGCAGTAGCTGCAGCAGTGGTATTGCCCCAGGTAGCCGTAAATGTTTAACCAGAATTACTTTTTCCATGAGATCTTTCCACCTGATTTAAGGGCAACATCATGGTGGGTCACTGGACTGTTTGCAACTGAACCATGTTTTGGGGGAAGGAAGGTCACTCTTCTGTCCTCTACCCTCAAGAGCAACACACTACTCCAACTTTACTGCCTTTTCCCATCCCGAGACAGAGAGAGAGAGGCAGATGAAGGGTGATGGACAAGCAGCTTTTTTTAACTTCCACAGAGGCCTGTTTGTGTAGGCCAAAGGTGGGGTCTGGATGGGATCTTAGCTTGGTCAAGTGGATCATTAACCTTGCAGTTTCCTCATGAACTGCTGGCAGGACGCCAGAAGTCTGGGCAGCTTCTACCCGTGCCTGCCATTGTGAGGGGAGAGTCCCTTCTAAATCCTCCCGCCTTACCCCACAAGGCTTTGCCCCCAGTTCTTAAGGCCTGGCAGATAGAAATTCACAGAATCCTAGTTTCCAGCATATTTATTGGCTGCTGCTAATTCCTGGTGTGAGAACACTCCCTTCACTTGCCCAGCTGGGAGTGTGCCCTCTAGAAGCCTCTGGGCTTGGGTGGGTTTGCTTAGTGGTTGACTTGGCTGGAGAGGTGGCAGGGATGAGGATGGTAGGCTGCAGAATTGACACCTTCTACACACAGCAAATAGTTCCCACATTTGGCTCTTCCCTATAATGAAGCAGCACTCTTCATGCCCTACTGGCCTTCTACTCCCTCAGGCCTAAGGTCTTCCTTGCAGAGTTGTGTTGGTCAGTAGAGTCCGGGAGCACAAGCTCCATGGGGGGCCCTGGTGTGGGGGAGACACATGGCTTCTGTTCCCAATTCACTGGAGGGAAAAGAAAAAGCACTGTAGAAACCTCCAAGGTGAGACGAGGGTGAAGCTGCAGCCAGTTACCATTCCCTGGGCTCTCCCTCCCTTGGGCCCGCCCTCACCATCCTGCCAACATCCCCGGCGAATGTCACCCCCTTGCTTGCCCGCTGCTCCTGGGAGCCGGTGCTGCTGCCACTCAGGGAGTTCCTTCGCATGATGCCTGGGTGCAGGATGGGGAGGGAGAGCACTGAGTGAGGGAAGGGGCCGGGGGGGAGAAGGGGGCTAGTCCCCCCAAACCAAGAGGCAGACCCCCAGGGCCTGGAAGAAAGCCAGATCACTAGGGAAGGGGACTGAGGAAACATGGGAGCTGGGTGACTGCAGTCTCACCAAGGCCTGGGGGCTCAGAGCGCTGCAGGCTGTTGCGCCTAGAGGTGGGGAAACTGCCCTTGGAGAGGCGGCGCTGGCGGCTGGACAACATAGCAGCGGGGGCCACTATACCCGGCGGGGGCTGCTTTCCCAGCCGGCTGTACAAGTCCTCAATTTCCTTTTTCTGTAGTGTCTGTAGTGCCTCCACCTCTGACAAGTGCCTGAGGACACACCAGGAGCATGAGAGGGCTAGCCACACACTTGGCTCTCCCAAGTCCACCTCTTGTCCTCTATCCTCCCCAGACTCACTTTTGCCGAAGGCTCTGCAGCTCAGCCCAGAATTCCTCATCCTCCCCACTGCTCTCTGATTCCTCACTGCTCAGACACAGGCTGCTGTAGGAGTAGTTCATCCACACTGGGCTGGGATGGCTCAGGGGTGGGGGGCTGCCCCCCACTTGGCGTTCCTTCCCATCATCCCCTTCCTGCTCAACTCCAGCCCCCAGGCACCGGGCTGCACGGTCACTCTCGGCCAGAGCCTCCCTGGCCTCTGGCCCGCCTCCAGCACTGTCCTCTGTGTCCGAGCTCTCCGAGGTCATCTGAGGGGTTGGAGGCTTCAGGGAATCGGAGAGAGTTGGGGATATTGTTTGCAGGGGAAGAGGCTCAGCTGGTTCCTTGGATGAAGTCACTTGGAAACGCCCAACAAGCTGAGGCTTCCCCTCTGTAGAGAGACATGGAGGAAGAAGGGAGAGAAATCAGTGGCAGGACAAAGTGGATTGAGGATAATGGGCAGGGGAAGTTCAGTGGGCAGAGGCTTTACCTTCAGAGATGGGCGCCAGTCTAGCTTCACCCAGGAGTGGCTGAGCAGGATTTGAGAAGGCCTACAAAGTGTGGGTCCATGAGCAGAGAAATGATCCAGAATGGAGCCCCCCTAATCATCCCTCTTGGTTTCCTACTCACCTCACTCTCCACCTCAGCTGTCAGGGTTGAAGGCCTCTCCTGGCCACAAGAAGCAAAGGGAGGGGGAGGGGGCAGGCTAGGTAGGGGACCAGGAGGGGCTGGAGGAGACTGGGAAAGGAGCCCAGGTGAGGGGGACAGCAGGGACTGGGCCACAGTCATCACAGCCAGTGAGAAGGCACTAGCCAGAGAGAGGAGAGGGGCTGCTGTGGTAGAGGGGAGGGGAGAAGAAGAGGGGCATGGAGGAGAGGAAGGAGTAAGAGTGACCTGGGAACAACTGGGAGAGAAGGTAGGTGGAGAACTGGGGAGGAGAGAACTCCGTGGAAACTGAGAGGATGGGATGGGAAACTGGGATGCACTGGGGGACAATGGAAGTGGAGAGCTGGTGGGGTATGAAAAGAGATTTGAAGAGACTTGGGAGGAAACTGGGGAGAATGAGGAGGGGCTGGGATGACATGGGGGAGAAGAGATGGGGAAGATGGGACTTGGGAAAACAGGGCTTCCAGGAGAAAATGGGTTTCCAGGAGACACAGGGGTTCCAGGAGAAGATAAGGAGGTGGAGAAGGCTGCCCAGCTCCTCTGCTCCAGGAAGGTGCCGCTCTGAAGCTCTGCTGGGGAGGAGGGTGTGTTGAGATTCCAGTCTTCCATTCCTTACACCCTTCCCAGGGTGCAACCCCAAGGGTTGGGATGAGAAGGGACAGAACTCAGTACATACCACCCAGTGGGTCTGGGAGGGGGCCTGGGAGGGCAGGCAATGGTGCTGGCTCCTCCTGAGGAAGAGAAAGGGGCCCACAGTCACAGTGGGGAAGAGCTGAGTCTTAGATGGAAGGTTCAGACTGGAGTTCTTAAGCTGGGACTCATGAACCTCTATGAGTCCATAGATGAGTTTCAAGGGATTCAAAAGTGTATGTGCTGAAATATTTAGCAGTAAAGGGGCATGAGGTCTGCAACCTTCTCAAGTGGTTCAGAAAAAATATGTGCACACACATATAGAGAGGGGAGAGAGGAAGAGAGAATGATTTTAAAGCTAATGTGGCAAACACAATTGGCAAATCCAGGCAAAGAGTATCTAGTAGTTCTTTATACAATTCTTGCAAGTTCTCTCTGTAAGTCTGAAATTATTTCAAAATAATGAGTTAAAAGAAAATGCACTGAACACATTTTTCTAGAACAAGGGTCCATGGCTTTCATCAGATTCTCAAATGGAGTAAAAGGCACTGTTTTAGGTTCCCAGAGATGAAGAGGAGTTAGATCCGAGGGGACTGGTGAAGGCAGAAAGTAATGAAGCCTGGAGCAGAGTCTGTTCTCTCTGGAGGTGCCCAGAGGGGTCTGACCTGGGGGCTCAGGGGGTCTTCAGCAGCCTCCACAGGGCCAGTATCTCTCTTCAACAGGGTCTCCACTCGCTGGATAATCTCCCGAATCCGGCTCAGGAATCCAGCTCGCTCCGAGGGCAGAATGAACTCATTATACACCTGGCAAGGGTCAGCAGCAAGGGGAGGGAGGGCTCAGTTACCCCATTCGCCCTTCTCCCCCTGCCAGATCTTTAAAAACCAACCCTTCACCCCACTGCTTCTGCCAACCACCAACCTAAAACAAACATTTAGTTAAGTATCCACTGTGTGCCAGGCACTGTGTGGTAGAAGAAGGAATACAGCTTAAAGGAAAGAAGCCGACATTCATAGGATGCATGTAGATACCAGATGCTTTACATCTCTTATCACGTTTAACACCAACAACAGCTTTCTGGGGTCTCTGTTAACATCACAATTTTAGAGTTAAGATAACCACTGCTCAAAGAGGTTAAGTTCAGTCTGCCCAAGATCACAGGATTTGCACCCAGATCTATCTAAAGCCAGAGCCTGAGTTCTTTCCGCTGTTGCCTCCCATGCTTTTGGACACAATTTCCTGCTCTCTTAGGGCTTATAAAGTACACCGCACAGGCTCACGTACACACACACCCACAGAGTTAAGTAAAAATAAGGCAATAAATGGTAAATATAACATTAGATTCCACAAACACTTATTGAGGCATTGTGCTAAGTACTGTGAGGAATACAGGGAAGCATAAAACAAGGTCCTGGTCCTGAAGAAGCCCGAAATCTAGTGGAAGAGACACATATATACATAACTCAATCTACTGCAAGTCAGCCCATGGTAGGTGAGGCATTTATGATTGACGTATAGATAAAAATGCTATTCCAGGAGGGGAAAAGTGAGAGTTGTTGTTTAATGGGGATAGAGTTTCAGATTTGCAAGATGAAGAGGTTCTGGAGATCTGTTTCACAACAAAGTGAATATACTTAATATTACTGAACTGTACACTTAAAGATGGTTAAGATGGCAAATTAACATTTGTTACGTAGTTTTTACCACAATTTTTAAAAATGCTGTTCCAAAGAGATAGCAGGTCATTCTACTCCAGGGGACAGGAGGAAGCTGGGGTGGCTTCACAGAGCTGAGTCTTGATGGATAAGTAAGAAAAGTAACCCTTTATTGAGGGCTTACCATGTGTGGACACTTCTCATACGTTATATCATATTATATCATTTCACTTCTCATATTATATCACGTCTCATAAATTATATATTGTATCAGAACATCTTTGCAAAATAAGTATTATAACCTGCATTTTATTGATAAGCAACTGAGGTTCAGAGAGATTAAACTTGCCCAAGTTCACCGAATTAGTAAATAACAGAGCCAAAATTTGAAGTAGGTCTTAACATGAAAGCCTCCCCTTTCCTCTCTTCCACCTTGTTCTTCAGGAAGAGAAAGGCAGTCTAGGCAGAGAGAACAGCATGAGTAACAGCTCCGAGGCATGAAAAGGCCTGGCACATTCACAAAATAGGGAAGACTGGAGTGTAGCTGAGAGTGCTGTGAATTTTAAAGGCCATGCTTCAGAATTTGGACCTTAGCCTGTAACCACAGGTAGCCACTACAGATTTGGGGGCAAAAAGCAACAAAATCAGCTCTAAGTCTCAGGAGAATTCTGCTGCAAAGGAATGGAGGGTGGACTAGTAAGGAGAGAAAAGAGGGCAATGGATCCTGGGTTCAGGGGGTGGGGTCAGTTTGGCGGTGTGTGATCTGAGTGGGCTTGAAAGCCCAGTAGAGGAGGTTCTCAGGGCAAGACACCCCTGATCAGATGGAGGTGGAAGTGGAAAGGCGCCCAGCCTCTTCAGAGGACCATTCAGAAACCAGTACAGCTAGAGAAAAGATTCTTGAAGGGTCAAGTGGCTTGACAGAAGATAAGCCTGCACGTCAAGTGATATTTTGTCTTTCTCCTGGACACAAGGTGAATGACACGATGGAGAAGAAGCTTTAAGAAGAGTTCCTGAAGCCTGATGTTTCTCCCATTCTCTTCCCTCCTTCACCCCAGACGCTGGCATCCACCGCCCCCACTCCACTGAAACTGGTCTCCCACAGAGACCCTCTCCTGCTTCAGGCTTCACTCTATGCCACCTCCTTGAAACTGTCCTCACTCAGTTTTTACTAACGTCTTCCAGGGCTCCTCCTACCTCTCTGGCTCCATCTCTGTGTCCTTCAATGACCTATCCCCCTCGCTCCCATTCCAGAACAGGGGGGTATCCACTGAGACACATTCTCAGGCCCTCTATGCCTCTGGCTTTGCAGGCCCATCTCCCTTCACTCAATTCTATACTGATGACTCCTAAGTCCACCTCTCTCTCCAGCCTGGCCGGCCCCATATCCTGCTCCTATAGAGGATCGTATCTTGCCTATTCCTCTGTCACTTAAGCTCATCATGACCTCTAAAAAAAACCTATTTGCATTTCCAACTTCCTCTCGCCTTTGATGGTCTACTCCCATTAGTTCCTCCATGCTACAAGTCACCCTTGATATCCTCTCTCCCTAACTTCCTATCATATCAACTCAGCAAATATTTATTAAGCATCTACTATGTGCATTGTACTATGTCAATAAATTACTGGATTACAGAGTAATTTATTTTCCTGAAATAACCCTTAGATTCACCTCTTTTCTTCCCTCCTTTCCCCATAATCCATTCTCTCCAGGCCACATCAGGCTTCTTGTATCCACCTGCCAACTGGATTCTCTACCCCAACCCCCTCCCACTTTCTATGGCAGAATGGTCTCCTTAAAACCTATTCTTATCATGTTACACTCTGTCTAACTCTTAAGACCGTCTATAATCAGGGCCTACTCTACATGCCCAACCTCACTTCCACAGTTCTCCTATAGGGACCCTTAATTCCAATGACAGTGGTCTCCTCAGGAAGCTCACCCAGCTCCATATTCCAAGTCACTTCCTACTTCCATGCCTTTGCTTATGCTCTACCTCCACTAGACATGCCCTTTCCACTCTTCACTGCCATTCTTACCCATCTGTCAAGACCTTGCACAAGTCCTCCTTCTTCCCGCTGCTGCCCCCAGCCCATCCTTTACTTACGGCAACAGTATCACGTGTCTAACATGCACTTCACCGTAGCGCTTGTGTATACCCTACATTAGTCTCAAATTGCTCCAGTTGATGATCCAAACCTCACTGGATAAACAGAAATCTCCCCCAAAAGAAGGGCAGAGATGTCTTCAGTGTCACTGTGCCTTAAAAACCCTTGCTGTTGGATGTGGGGACGGGGGAGTTCAGCACCAGGGGACATCAGGGGGAAGCTCTTGTCCGGGACCCAAAGACTCTGTCCTCATCTCTCTTCCCCTCACCATGGCAGCTGCAATCTCTTCTGGGCTGTCCCCATCCAGATCAAATCGGAAGGTCACCATCTTGCTGTTGTGCGTCTGTAGCTGGCACTCAACCACTCTGTCATTCTGGTCTGAGACCTACAGGTTCAAAGTCAGCAGAGGGGAGGAGGTCAAGCTCTCTGTCCTCATCACTTGTCCCCACCCACTCCAACCAAATGGCAGTGCCAGATTGGAACTGGAGAGAAGCAGACTCTTCCCCCAAAGTCTGGTATTAGAAAGTAGACCAGCTACCTCTTGGGTACCAGTCAAACACTGCTACTCCCCTTTTCTGGCTGACTTCCCCCATCCCCCTGACAGCTCCCCCCTGGCCCTGTAAGTTGTTGCCCATCTCCTGTGCCCCTTCCTTACACTAGTGACCCGGAGCCGGGATCGGGGTCTGCGCCGGAGATTTCTCCCTGGTGGTCTCCTCATCCGTCCCATCCCTTCTCCCACATCGCTAAGGCCTGATGCTGCATCTGAGGTGTAGCTGGAAAAGGGAGAGGAGATATGAGATGCCAGAGCTCCATATGTCTCACCCTAGCACCCTAACTTATACCAGAACTTACCTGTCTCCAGGGGAAAAGTCACTGCCAGGGCCAGATCGTGCAATGGATAGGGCAAAAGCCTGAAATAGGATATGGGTTCATGAGGTCAGGGGAAGATAATTGCTGGGATCCAGGGAGATGGTGTCAAGGATGCTAGGGTACTAGGCAGAGGGAATTAAGGAACATGAGAACAAGAGTGGTGGATTTCCAGGGACATGGGGCCAGGTCACAGGGTTGGGTTCACAAGGAGGGAGATAAGTCATAGGCTTGGAATGGCTGGTAGCCCCCCATGTGACCCCCTCTCACCGAGGGCAGGTGGAGATGGGACTCAGCGGGGCTGGATGGCACCCCCCTAGGGGGCTGAAGGGCAGGGTCTGAGGCATCCAGGAAGCCGGAGGAGCTGAGGTAGCCATCAGTCTCGCAATCCGCTGGTGGGGGGAGGGAGGGGATCAGTAAAGGGGAGATAAAAGGGAGTGGTGGCAGAGGATGGGGGCTGCCTGAGCAAGGAAGGGGCTGGGGCTGTGGGAGATTTCCTCCCCAGAAAGAGCTTTCTGGCTAGATGTGGAAGACAGGGTCAGTGGCAGTGCTGCTGAGTTGAACTTCTGGGTGGGGGCAGAGGCCAAGGGTTCTGGGATCTAGGTCCCAAGGTCAGGGGTGACTTACAGGTGGTAGATGAGTAGCTGGCATGGCGGAAGAGGAAGGGCTGGTGCTGGTCCGCCTCTGGTTCTTCGGGCTCAGGAGGGAAGACACTGGGAGGACCAGGAGTCATGGGGACAGCTGCTGGCAGGGGTCCTGGTGCAGGGGGGAGGGCCTCCAACTCCCTAGCTTTGCGCAGCTTCTCGCGCTTTCGCTGGATGGCAGCAACCCGTTCACGTACTGCACGGGCCACTGGCTGGTAATCAGCTTCGCAGACTAGACCCAGGGCCACCTAGAGTTGGGAGGGTGAGGAACACAGTTTGAGGTGAGGACCTCCCCCAAAGATCCATCAGGACACCTTCTTGGGGCCTCCAGGATATGGGAAAAGGGAACCAAGATTTACCGCTTACCCACTGTGTCTATTAACTGGCAACTCTTTACATTATCATCATTAAATCCTCCCAACAACCTTCTCAGGTAGGTCTTATCAGCCCTATTTTATTTTATTATTTTATTTTATTTATTTTATTTGGTGAGGAAGACTAGCCCTGAGCTAACATCTATTGCCAATCCTCCTCTTTTTTTGCTGAGGAAGATTGGCCCTGGGCTAACATCCATGCCCATCTTCCTCTACTTTATATGGGATGCAGTCACAGCATGGTTTGAAAAGTGGTGTGTAGGTCCACGCTCGGGATCTGAACCTGCGAACCCTGGGCCACGGAAGTGGCATGTGAACTTAACCACTACGCCATGGGGCCGGCCCCTCAGCTCCATTTTAGAAATAAGTAAAGTGGAGGGTAGGTGCTACTGGCATGTAGGGAGATGCCAGAGATTCTTCTCAAAATCCTACAATGCACAGGACAGTCCCCCAAAGATGTCAGTAGTGTCAAGGTCAAGAATCCTTGTAAGTAATGGATCAAGATTTGATCTCAGGTCAGGACTGGGCTGTGCAACGGAGACCTGCTTTTATGCCAAATTGCAAACACCTTGACCCACACATACCACAAAAGATCCCCATCCTTACACCTGCCATTTTTCTATGGAGAATCTCATACTCTCTTTTTCCCCCTCAGGCCTTCCTAAACCAGCCCCTAAGCTTCTGCCCCAACATCTTCTACCTCATATGTAAGCTTCTCCTGGTCCACCAACTTCTGTTCATCATCTCCTTATTCATTTCAAGGACATGCTTTGCTGGGGCATATAAAGGAGGTGGGGCAGGGTGATCTGACTTAAAATCTGAACCACCTGAGTTTAAATCTAGCTCTGCCACTTACTTGCTTGGGAACTTGGACAAGATATTCAACCTCTATGAGCTTTCATTTTCTCATCAATAAATAGGAATAAAATTGGGGCCGGCCTGGTGGTGCAAGTGGTTAAGTGTGTGCGCTCTGCTGCGGCGGCCAGGGCTTTGCTGGTTCAGATCCTGGGCGCGCAGTGACGCACTGCTTGGCAAGCCATGCTGTGGCGGCATCCCATATAAAGTGGAGGAAGATGGGCACGGATGTTAGCCCAGGGCCAGTCTTCCTCAGCAAAAAAAAAGAGGAGGATTGGCAGATGTTAGCACAGGGCTGATCTCCTCACAAAAAAAAAAAAAGAAAGAAAAGAAAGAAAATCATTCCATGCAGGATTGGTAACAACCATCAAATGCATGTGAAGGTGCTCTAAGCCATGTACAGATGTGGGGTATAAATGAGCTCCTAATATGTGCCAAGCACTGTCAGAGATAGAAAAATCAATGAAACACAGTCTGTGCCCTCAAGGAGCTTATAGTCTAGTAGAGGAGAAAGACAGGAATGTTTCCTGTCTGGTATAAAATAAGACCCATGGTGGTGGGTCCTGTAAGGGAGGACCTGCTGAAGTGGAAGAAGCATTTCATTTTGACTGTAGAGGGGAGAGGCTTCCTGAAACTGATGGTTCTGAGCATGGAGGAAGAAAGAAAAAGACAAGAGAGGGGGGAAAATGAAAAGAGAAAAGTAAATAGATAAATTGGAGAGAAGGGCATTCCAGGAAAATCGGATCAGCAGGAAGCAAAGCAGGGAGGTCGGAGGACCCAGGGCTTGTTTTGGAAAAGAAAATCTTCAACGTGTTGGGAACACTGGGCGTGCCTGCGAGTGCGTTAAGGCGGAAAGCGCAGGGAGGCACTTGCAGGAGTATGGGTGGGTTGGCCTTTCCCACCACCCCCAGTGCCCCACCTGCGTGGTACTGGCCCCTCGGGTTGAGGCCCACACCCCCTTCACATGCCCAGCCGCAGGGCAGTCTATCCTCCCTCACCATCTCCTGGGCCACCTCCTCGGCCGCGTCCCGGCCCAGTTGGAACAAGAACTCGATGGCCTGGTTGTCGCGTGGGCGCCCCCCGCGCCGCGCGTCCTCCATGCGCAGCCAGAGCTTGAGGCCCGGCTTCTCACCGTCGTCCTCCTCCGCCAGCTCCACGTGCACGCCGCGCTCCTCGCGGAAGAAGGCGTGAGCCAGCAAGTCCTGGATGGTGAACCTGAGGGCGGCGACGCGGTGAGCCGAGGCCCGCCGCCGCCGCCCGCCCCCGAACCCACCTCCAACCTGCCCCCTCCACCCCACCTCTCGTTCTTATCCGTGCGGATGCAGCCTTCAATGATCTCCTTCACCTCGGGCATCTTCACCTTGTAGAAGCTGTTCGGCTTTGTGCCCTGGGGAAGCGGGTTGCATGAGGTCCTCTGCGGCCCAGCACCCTGCTTGACACCTCTCCCCCCGCCCGCGGCAGTAGCGCGTGCAGTCACAAATGCACCGCCACTACTACTTAGAAGATTTGATTTCAAATCCCAGTCCCCCCACGTATCAACAGTGTGACCTTGACCAAGTCTCCCGCTGAGCCAGTTTTTTGCCCTGCTCACCCCGCGGGGCAGCTGGAAGGATCGGATGCAAGATTAGATGTTTGTAAACTCTAGGGGGCGCTACAGACATCATTATTCTAAATAGCTTGTACTGAAGGGGGTCGTGTGTGCATCCAATATCCTTCAGTGCTCACCAGGGCGTCTTTGTGTCTAGCCTCTTTTCATAAGGGAAAGGGCATTGACTGCGGACTGGTTGGGGCAGGAAAATGGAAGAGGGCCTGGAATTCCCTCTCCTCCCCGCCCCCTCTCACCGAAGTGACCTTGCGGTAGATTTGCGCAGCATTCTGGCACTCGGAGTAAGGATACTCCGAGGTAGCCATCTCCAGCATGCACATGCCAAACGCGTACACGTCCACGGCCTCATCGTACTTTTCCTCGTACATCTCCGGGGCCATGAACTCCGGGGTCCCTGTAGGATCCATAGCAGGCATCAGGCTTCAGAGCCGCTCTTCTGGCTTCGTCCCTCCCCTTGGGTGTACCATGGGCTAGGCAGCCCGAGGGCAACCCCACGAATTCTGGAGTGCAAGTGACCGACGCTTCCCCACCGTGTGGGGGGGAGGGCGGGGGAGGGCGAGGCAGAGGGGATGCCATAGGTCTCCCCATCTTCCCGTGGTCTTCTAGCCCCGTGGATCTCGAAGGATCCTCCTGGGTGGACGGGGCCCCCAGGCTCTCTTCTGATGTGGGGGTGGTAGGAATGGCAAGGACTCTCCTGGAGGGACGCACCGATGACGCTCTTGGCAAAGGAGGCGCGCTTGAGCGTGGCTAGGCCCAGGTCCCCGATCTTGACGGAGCCCGTAGGGCCCGTGATAAAGACATTGTCGCACTTGAGATCCCGGTGCAGGATGGGAGGTACCCGAGAGTGTAGGAAATGAAGCCCCCGCAGGATTTGGCGGCTCCAGCGCTGAAGGACTCGCGGCTTCATCTCGCGGAACCGCCTAAGATATCTGGGGGAGGTCGCATAGCCAGGGTCGCGGCGGGGACACATAGGCGCGGGAGGGGGCCTCCACCGGGAAGTTCCCCCTCGCCACCCGCACCGCCGCCCACGCATCTTCTGCCAGCGTTCTCCTAGCCTCAGTCCGCGCCCGGCTCCAGGGAGAAACTGAATCGGGGATGTGGTAGGTAGACACGAGGTTACAAAACGGGTAGGGCGGTCAATTCGCAGATAGGGCCGCAGCCAAGGTGCTGTGGGAGCGCCAGAAGGGATGACTAATTGCCCGGGGCGTGGGGGAAGGCTTCACAGAGGAAATAACTTTTGTGTTGCATCTTGAAGGATGAGTAGGAGTTCAAGGGTGAAGAGGGGAAGGAATGAAGACTTTCCAGACAGAGGGGACGCGGTGCTTGAAGGCACAGAGACAGCAATTGGCAGGGTAGGGTGCGAGGAGGTGCTGGGAAATCGGTTTGTCTGGAACTTAGGCTGAAGATGAAGCTGGATCTTAAGGACTTTGTGAGCAGGTCAGCGAGTGCGGACTTTATCCCGAGAGCAGTGGGAAACCTTGAAGGGGTTTTAAGGAGGGGAGTGATAAGGCCAGGTTTGCATGGCCAGAGATTTCCCCAGCTGCAGAAAGATAGGATAGCTTGGAGACGAATGGGACAGAGTGGGGGAAAGCCCTTTAGGGGGCTGCTACAGGGCTTCAGACCAGGGAGGTGGCAGTGAGGTGGGGGTGTGGATGGGCCAGTGGAAGCCAGAGTGGGGAGATATAAAGAGCGACTTGAAGAGAGACTGATGGGGTAAGGGGGATGAACAGAGTGGAGAGAGGAGGCGTCTGGAGGAGACACCCAAGTTTTGGCTGGAGTGATGGGTGGACCTTGTCATTCACCAAGGCAGGGACACAGGAGGGGTGGGTAAGAGATAGTGAGCCTGGTTTTGGACCTGGATGTAGAGTTTGAAAAGCCTGGGAGAAGTTCCAGAAGCAGTAGCGACCTCCCAGCACCAGACCTCCCACCGACCCACCACCACCACTAGGTGGGGAGCTCACGTCTTGAGCGTGCCCGACGTCATGAGTTCGGTGACCAGCACGATGCAAACTTGGCCCCTCAACACCGACTTCCACGAGTCATAGAAGCGGACTATGTTGGGGTGCTGCAGCCCCTTGAGCATCTCCACCTCCTCTGAGAATCGCTGCCGCTCAGCTCGAGACAGTTTCCGAGTCTGTGGGGTAGAGGATGGGGGTCACAGTCAAGTCAGGCCTAGGACCCCCACGGAGAGGGAGATGGGAAACATGGCGCGGGCTCGGGAAGAGGTGAGAGTTGGAGCCTACGGATGGCGCTGGGTCGGTGGGATCACTCGCCCAGTAGGCTATAGACCCTGAATTCCCGACCGCCGTCTCAGGCTATTCCAAGGACACGCCCATCCCGGGCCTGGGGCCGCCTCCAGACCCCCCGCAGTACACAAGCGCCTTTATGCAGCCCGGTTCGGGAGCCCCGAGCTCAATAGTGCCTTTGTGGCTGCCCAGGCAGGCCATGGGACGGGAGGAGGCGCCCGGGGCTGGCAACGGGCAGGCGGCAGGCGGGCAGCAAGCGGACGGCGGGCAGGGAATTGAGGCTGGTAAGAGAGTTGGCCCCAGAAACTGGGAACTGCTAGATCCAGACAGGACGCGGGAGGGCTGCAGAGGGAGATGAGAAAGGATCCAGGACCAGACGCCAGGAGACCGCCCCCTGCCCCATGGCTGTCCCGCCCCTCCATCTCCCTCCTCCTCCTCCCCCCCCCCCGCCTCCCCCCCCCCCCCGTTTGGCGGCCTCTCCTTGCCTGGCCTAGAGCGTGGGGGGCGGCACTGGCAGGAGCAAGGGGCAAGCCCAGTGCCAGGGCTGGAGGGAAGACCCTTTCCCCATGCTCTGTCCCCCAGTCTGAAGCTGCTAACCCTCCCCTGTGGGAGGAAGGTCCTATGAAGGAACATCCCCCTGAAATATCCCCCACAACATTCCCCACAGTGCTCAAGGCCTTTAGGTTGGGGAAGGGAAGGCCCAGGTAGGCAGTGGGATGAGGAGCAGGACTGGACTCAGGCCAGGGCTGGAGCTCCCTGTCTCCCTCTTCCCCAGCTGTGGAGAAGTCCAGAAGTATGACTGCTCCAGAAGCGGACTGGGAGGGCCCCATCCTGTCACAACAGCCTGAATTCTTCTGGAAGTGGCGAGGACCCTGCCCCAGCTCCTGGCCTCCATCATCTCAGCCTTCTGATCTGCAAAGATCCAGGGTCAGGGAGCAGGAAGACCAGGGTCACACTGAGGGTCTCAGGACTTAGGGGAAAGAGAGAGGAAGAGAGAGTGGGTAACCAGTGCAGGAAAGTGGTAAGGCCAGTCACCCCTCCGATTTGAACTGGCTCTCTACCCAACTTCCCAGCCTATTTTCCACCTCTCACTTTTAAAGTAAGAATGTCCAAACCCATAGGGGAGCCACCATACCCCACCTGCCTGTTTCTCCTTCTGCAGCCCAGAATCAGCCAGATTCATGGATCATCACAGCAAGGGGGGCAGGAGTGTCTGGACATTTGACAGGAAAAATATATCTCTCCGTTGCTGCTGTCCCCTGGGTCTCCCAACCAAGACCTCCAGAGGTTCCCATCCCGAGATGCTACCGAGGGGGCGCCCAGCCGCACCTGCAGCTCACACCAGGCCACCTCCACCGTGGTGTCAGTGTCCAGCCCTCGATACACCGTCTTGAACGAGCCACGTCCAATCTCGATGTCAAACTTGAGGTATCGGCCGTCCGGGGACGTTGCCACAGCCTGGGTCTCCGTGTCCTCTTTTTCCTCCTGCTCCCGCCGGCACTCCCGGGCCGCGGCTTCAGGGACCCGAGGCGGTTCCTGGGACCCCGAGACCTCTGCGGAGCCCACGAGCTCCGGACGGGCGGAGTCTGCAGCCTTCACCTGGGCCCCCCGAGTCCACGTGCCCTCGGGGGGCTCTTCGAAGCTAGGCGTTGGGCTCCTCGCGGGGCCGGGACCAGCGGAGTCCGGAGGATCAGGGGGCTCCGGAATCTGTGAAGCTGGCTGGGACCAAGAGCTCAGCAGCCCCAAGTCGACTGAGCTGCGGCGGCCGGGACGAGACGAGCGCGACCGGGGCTCAGCCTTGCCGGAGAAGCGGCGCGCCCGGCGAGGAGGGGGCCCGAGGCGGGGCGGCCCCGCGGCGGCGAGAGGCGGCGGGGGCCGCAGGGCCAGGTCGGCCTCCGCCTGGGACATGGGGACCGCGGTCTCTGGGGCCGGAGGTGCCAGCATGAGGAAGAGCCGGGCACGGCAGGGCAGTAAGCCGGGCAGCTGGAGAGGAGGCGGCCTGACAGACGGACTGGCTGGGTGCGCAGTGCTCCAGCTGAGGTATTGGGGCTCTAGCCCCCAGCTCGCTTGCCGTGCGGCCCCGCCCCCGCCCCGCCCCCTGCCCCGCCCCCGGCCGAGCTCCCGCCCGTACCCCCCAGGGCCGCCCCTCGGAGCTGCGAGCGCTGTGGATCCCCACGCGCCGCCCCTCACCTCAGCCGCCGCCCCGCCCCCGGTCGCTTGCCCTGCTCTCCCTCGCCTCCCGGCGCACCCGTATTCAGTCCCATTCCCAGGCAAGAGCCGGGTGCGAGGTGGCGATGTGTCCTGCGCACTGAGTGCGCAAACCTGTTTCGGGGGTAGCGGGGTGGGTAACGACACGATGCTGGGACAGGGAGAGGAAACAGGACCCAGGCTCCCGGGCCCTAGAAAGGAGGGTGCTTAGAGGGAGGCTACCACCCGCCTGCACACCCCAGATAAGATAGCGCCACCGCCTCCTAATCGTCCAGAGTAGCCTCAGGCCGACAATACACAGGTCAACAAAAAGGCCTGGTTTTCTCCAATGCCGCAGCCGCTGCCACCGTCATCCCTCTGGGCTGCACAGTGATGGGTGTGTGCACTCCAGGACAAACCCCTCCCCAAAACCAAGGACCCGGTCACCGCAGCCTGGCCCTGGCCAGGGTGGCTGTTTTTGCTCTGCGGGCTCTCCTTCCTCCCCCTTCTGTTTGCCAAAGATTCCAATAAACCAAAGTCCATATCCGGTTTACTCCCCCTCAGCTCCCCTTGGCCTCAACTACCCCATCCAGACCAGATGGATGGAGGGAGGGGCTTCAGAGCAGTTCAGGATTTTCATGGGGGAGATGGTGAGGGAAGGGGAAGCTATTAAGTTCTCCAATTCAGAGACAGAAAGCAGTCTGTCCCCAAGCTGTGTTCCATCAGCACTCCCCCACACAGCCCACCCAGCAGATGTAAAACCACAGGCTCCCTGGAGCCTGCCAGCACTGGAGGACCTTTTCATTTACAAAGGCCACAGGCCTTCTCTCCCCTCTCCTAGGCTGGGATTCACTCAGGGGGTAACACTTCACAGCCCTCCCCATGCCCATTCCAGTAGTAACTTCAGAGGCAGGCAGTGGGATTGAGCTTTTTAATATCATAAATCAGTGTCTGGCCCCACCTCCCACTGCCAGGCCCCTTCTTGGGCCTCCTATCTTCATAGTGCCTGGAAGGCTGCCAGCAGCCAGGGCTTCCCCCATCCCCCAGGAAGGATCCAGGACCAGCCTGAGAGGAGAGGGGGTGGGAGGGGGGAGAAACAGAATATTCTGCAGGCGTGTGTGTGTACGTACTTATGTGTGTGAACACATGAGAAGTGTTAGGTTTACAGACCCTGGCTCAGGGACAGTCTAGGGCAGGAGAGGAGGTGGGGCAAGAAGCAGCACATCTTTTCTCCCTGGCAGCTCAGCCTTGCCCTTTCCCAGGGACAGACACATGGACTAAGTAGGAAACCCATGCCTGAACTGGAGCCCTTTGAGTCTGGTGGAGTCACAGATCCAGTCTGTGGGGACACTGGGTCTGTCTCCTTTTGAAAGCCCTGGAAGGGTGGGAGGTAAGAAGTAAAGAGAGATAGGTCTCTGCTAGAAGAACTTGACGCCTCGGCCATCGCTGACGGTGATGATCTCGGCCTTGTGCTCCTGCTGTAGGGCCTGCAGAGCCCGCAGTAGGGTTGCCTCATCCAGCCCATGGAACTCTGGACAGGACAGGGAGATATGGGCAGTCAGGGACACTCAGCTCCTCGGGGCTCAAAGCCTCTGAGGACAGTAGTCTAGCTGGGAGCTGAGACCTTGTGAGGCCAGGGTATACATGTACCGTCTATACTGCTGCAGCTGCCATCCACCCTTCCTGGGCACTCCTTAGGAGTAAAGGATGGAAGAAAGCCTGAGTCAGCATGAAACGTGCATTCATGCTTACTTCCCCTCTCCTGGTTCTTCAGTCAAAATCCACCCTCATGTGCTCCCCCCCCATTAGTGTCTGATGCACACAGTGACACCATTTGCTTGTGGGCCACAAAGAGGGGGAACTGACAAGCTTAGGGAGCTCTAGGCCCTTGTCACTCACACTGACCCTAGTTGCACATCTGTACCCATCAGGAGGACCTGTCCTACCACAAAGAAGTACACTATACCTCAAGCCAGGAAACTATTAAGGTCCAGCACAGATTATCTGCCCTTTCCAAGTTAAAAGGAACGAGGCTGGGAGCCCAGAGCCAGCTGAGTATCTGGAGATATGGCAAGACACTGCAGGGAGATGTGAGAGGCAGGAGGCAAGCCCTAACAGGCTTGTACACCTCACCCTCTGCGGGGGCCCAGCTCTCGCGTCAGGGAGCTTGCTTTCTGAGGACGCCTCCAGCTTTGCCCAGCCTGAGTGGTGGGCTGGGCAAGGCTGCAGCACTGAAGTCATGGGTGATGGTGGGAGTAGCAAGCAGAGGCCTGCAGGGCAGGGGGGAATAGCCAAGAACTGTCAACTCTGTTGGGGCAGCCAGGGCCTGGGAGAAAGGGGAGTTGCCCCTTTTCCCCCACCTAAGTTTGGAACTTCTGGTGATCCTGGGGATCAAAATATGAAGTCAGAGATAAAAGAGCTAAGAGAGTATTTACACTATATAAAAATCAAACAGTATACAAATCCTTGCCTGGCCAGAAACCAAGGTATTTAAAAGGGCTGGGGGTGGGGATGGGGGTGTTGGCCCAATCCCTTCAGCTGACGCCCACAGATTTTGAGCCCTCTATAAGAATAAAGGGTGAAAGAAAGCCTGAGTCAGCAAGGAATGAGATTTCAGGCTTAATCTCCCGCCCTGGTTCCTCATTCGGCATCTACGCTAGTAATTCTTAACTTTTCATGGGTCACAGATGCCCTTGAAACTCTATATGGACTCTATCCCTAGAAAAACGTACACACACCCCCACAAACAAAATTTGGGGGTTTTTTGCATGTGAATTCAGGTGGTTTAGGGAAACCTTGGACATGGGTTAAGAAGCCTTGTATTGTGTAGTATCTGGAATTCAAAGGCAGAGAAATGGGAAGTCTGAATGCCAGTTAAACAGGGATTAAAGAGAGGAGGATTCAGAGGACAAAACTGAGGGAAAAGGGAAAAGCATTACCCTCATCCTCTGTGTCTTCCCCATTGGTCAGTTCATACAGGGTGAACACGGAGTTGTTCTGGCCACTCCTGGAAACCTGTGGACACAGAAAATGGGACTGAATAAGGACCAGGAATCTTCTGAGAGAAGGTAAACTCACTAGCTCCACCTCTCTGACCTAGGAATGGCACCTATTCCCAAACCAGGGCTCACTGTCACCTCTGCAGAGGAGTGGCCTAAAAACCACAAACCCTACAGGTGCTATATTTATATGTGTACACACACATTCAGAACCACTAAACCTCAGGCCTTCACGTGTGTGAGGAGTGACTTCTCATTCTGGTTGTTTTCCTGTTCAGAAATGGGTGGTGTGTGTTTGTTATATTTGGGTTGTTGATGCTTCTTCCCCTCCTCTCTCTTTTGGTAATGTTTAGGGCTGGTGGTGGCTGCAAATTTTGGGGAAAAAGTCTGTCCCCACACCCACACTGGTTCAGAACGTCTCATTCATATTGTGGACAGCCCCATAAGGGTGCAGTGGGGGAGGGGCCCTAGGTTTGCTTTTTTTTTTTCCTCCCTTCCTTTCCCCATTTATCTTCTGTGGCCAGAGGCTCCAGCCAACAATAGTACTAGTGGTTCCCAGTACTGCATTCTCCAAACATGGCCTCACATAGCCTCTGGCCTCCTACAGGCAAAGAAAGGGAAGTTCTATGCAGCCAAGGAAATTGAGTCACTGAAAGAGGCTTGCCTGGAAGACCTATGCTTCCTCTTTCTGTCCCCTCCCACTTTGCTCAGTCTGGATCTGGGAACACCAGGTATCTGCTGAGCACAGGTACAATTCTCCTTTACCATGGGTCACTGCGGCAGAATAGTCTCACCCACTGATAGATGAGCTTTCCCCATTCTTCTGGCCTCCGCCACATGATCAGGAAGCTAGACTTATTCTTATCCAACCACTCGAGGTTTCCTGCAAAATAGATACTTATGAAAGCATCATGCTCTAAGAAGGGACAAACAGGCAGAAACCCAAGGTGGAAGGGAGTGGAAGAGACTCAGCTTTCAGAAAGATAAATCCAAGATTTGTGTTACTATTACTATCTGCAAGGCACCCATTCTCCTACTTTTCTTCAGGTCTTAGGGCACAGATGGAGAGATTTCAATTATGTACACCAATAGGGGAAAGGACCTGGAGAATTGGGCTGTCTACTGTACAGAACACTCTGGGCTCCAAGCCAGGGGAGAGAAAAAAGTTGTTAAAAGAAAAGACTAGTGCTAATGTGCCCTCAGGAAAACCCCACAAGGAGGAAAAATATGGAATCTGGGGAACCGAACCCACCTTTCTTCCTCAGTTCCTCTAATACAACCTGGATTGATTCCACAGGAAGCTTCCCTGGTTTAAGGTTAAGGGCATGGTGTTAATGGGATGAATTGGGTGGGCTAAAAATTCTCAGAGCCAGTCTCATGCTGAGAACCACCTGCCCCCTTCCTCTTCCTCCCACACACATGTATGTGCAATTCCCCAGCAGGATATAAGCTGGCATTTCCTGCATATTCAGGGGAGGAAGGTAAAGAGGAACCAGTCCAACCAAAAAGAAGAGCTTCAGGGGCCGGCCCTGTGGCTTAGCGGTTAAGTGCACACGCTCCACTACTGGTGGCCCGAGTTTGGATCCCGGGCGTGCACTGACACACCACTGCTCCAGCCATGCTGAGGCTGCATCCCACATACAGCAACTAGACGGATGTGCAACTATGACATACAACTATCTACTGGGGCTTTGGGGAAAAAAAGGAGGAGGATTGGCAATAGATGTTAGCTCAGAGCCGGTCTTCCTCAGCAAAAAGAGGAAGATTAGCATGGATGTTAGCTCAGGGCTGATCTTCCTCACCAAAAAAAAAAAAAGAAGAAGAAGAAGAGGAGCTTCAGAAAATGAAAAGTACTACTATTTCTCACCCTCTGACCTCTCTCCTTCCTTCAGCCTTTCTCCACAGATATTTTAGGTATGCATCAGACAGCAAAAACAAATGACCTTTACTTTCCGGGAGGAGGAGAGTAGGTGGAGAAAATTACTAAAGGTAGTACAGAGTTTGAGCCTCACACAGAAGAGGACAGGAGATTCAAAGAGTCAAAAGGGCTCAGGTTGAAAAGCTTGGGACTTGGCTTCAGGGCAGAGATTCGAAGACCTGAAGGACATGTGGGTACTCATCAGTGCCTGGGACAAGACGGTTTGGTGCTGCATTTGGGTTGGGGGTAAAATGGATGTCAGCTACACATACTAGCTCTTTCCCAAGTCTAGTTTGGGTGCGAACCTGCCCACCGTGAGTGAAGGGGGTGTGTGAAGCCGGGGCATGTGGTACAGTGTGGAAGCGCATGTATGTGGGCTGTGGAAGAGTCTGAGGGAGGATACGCTGCAGCTTCACGTTGTTGAAGAGCGGGCTCTCCTGAGCTTCCATCACCGTCATGCTCGACTGTTTGTGCAGGCGGCAGAAGGACAGGACCAGCGAGCACCAAGCGGCCAGCTGCTTCTGCCGAGTGTCCACGTTCGGCTGTAACCTGCCGGGTGAAGGGAGTGGGGCGCGGAATTAGAGGGTGAGAGGCAGCACTTGCCGGAGGCGCATTTGGGGGACAAAGTGAGGGACTGAGGGTGGTGGCGACCAGATCCTTTCTCCCCCTCCCCATTTGAAGCATCAGGGTTGAGCCCGGGTCCGGGGGAGGGGAGGGAGGCACAGCGGGACTTCTCGGGGTCTGAGCCTCACGTAAAGAAGGGCGGGAAGCGATACTGCCACGGCCACTCGAAACTCATCGCCATCGTAGTAACCAGGAAACCCAGAACCTCCCGGCAAAGGACTTCCGGTTTCCGCTTCAGCACGTCCGGGCAGAAAGCACAGCAGAAAGGTTCCGGACGCCTCTCGGGGCAGGGGGCAGCCCCACAGGAGGGATCTTCCTCATTAGCCACTCCCTTGCCATTATCCTAAAAGTCCTTACCATTTAGAGCAGAAAGAGCCCTGAAGAGTCTTCTGATTCGACCCCAGAGAAGAGCAATGACTTCCCCAAAGCAGCACAGTTTGTTAGAACTGCAAGTAGAACCCAGGTCTCCAGACCCCAGCTTAGGCTTGTTTCCACTATGCTAAGCTTCTTTTAATATTAACATTCGTGTCAATTGCCATTTAACTTAAACCCCTTCTCAGTTCCTATGTCCTACTCCACCATTCCTCCCTCTCCTGCACCAACCATGGGAGCACATTTGTAGTTTTTATCACTGGAAACGGCTGATTCAGATTCCATGGTTCAGAGCTGCCATCTTTGACCACTGCCATCTCTCTCTTACCTCTCTCACTCCTCACTTTCCTAGCCTCAAGTCTCCAGACTCCTTTTAGTCTTACGTGACTCCTTACCCAGTTTAGACTACTGAATTCTGTCCTCTTGCCTGCCTACCAACTGGTCAGTTTCCAAACCAGGGTTGTTGTTCCCTGCCCCCACCACCATCCTCTTTTTCACTCCTGGGCCGCGGAGTATTACTGGAAGAAAATCACAGAACATGCTGGCTGAGCCTCAGATTCTCTGACTAACCTCGCTGCTGGGCTCTCAGTGCAACCCAGCAGTGTCTTTCATTGGTTCCCTGTCACGTACCTCAAGGTAACTCTTCAAACTTTTCCACTCATCAAGGCATTCCACCTGTCCCCATCTCCCCCCTCTCTGCAGAATGTCCTTCCCTTCTACTTTTATGAGACTGAGGCCATGCATATGAACCTCTTAATCTTTCCCTCTCTGTCTGTCACCACACTTGATTCATCCCTTAAAAATTTCTCTCCACTTGTACTCCTTTCTTTTGGACTCAAAGGAAGAAGCATCACTTTTCCTTTACAAGGCCAACCTTTTGGCAGGTCTTCTTGCCTCTCTTTTCCAACTTCCTCCAGGACTTCTCTGTGTATCATCTTCTCTCTTTTCCTTTCCTCTGGCTCCTCTCCTCTAGTCTACAAACATGCTCAGGTCATCCCTGTTTGAAAATATGCACAATTTCCTTGACTCTGCCACCCTCTCAATTTCCTATCTTATCTCTAACCTTTTCCCCACTCACGTCCATCCTTCATTGTGCAGTTCTTGGTCCATAGAAGTGCCCAACAAATATTTGTTGAATGAATGGAAGAACCATTCAATTGATAATGTTCTCTCAAAGGGCACCACCTCCTTTGCTTCTGTGGCACTGCTTTATCCTTGTTCTGCTACTGTCTCTCTGATCTTTCCCTTTCATTTTTTAAATGTGGGTGTTTCCTAAGAACCTAACCTCAGCCTTCTTTTCAAAACACCTTCACTCTTAGAACTCTCATCCCTCTCATGGCTTCACATAGCAGTTCTGTGCAGAAGACTCCTAAACCTATATTTCCAGCTCCAACCTCTTTCTACTACCACCACCACTACTCCCATTTCTAACTTTCTCTGGGACATAACAGCTTGTTCCATTGTTACCTCACATTGTACATCCTTTTTTTCACACCAGCTCCTCCTTCTAATGGCTGTTTTCTATTATTACTTCCATCACTGTTCTAGTAACTCACTTTCAAAGCCTGAGTCAGCTCTAACCTCTCCTCTTCTTCACCTCCTTCACCTCCAAAGCCCTGCTGACTCCCTCCCTGTTTTCAATCATCTATCCTACTTTTTAATTATCTTCCATTTCCCCATTCACCACTCCTTTGGCCCACGTCCTCATTTTCTGAAGCCTGGATTATTGCAATTATTTCCTAATTCACTTCCCTTTCTACTCTTTCCCCTGGGGAAATGTACTCCATATAAGGCCTAGTCATGTACCAACTCCACAGTCACCCTCCTGTGATCACACCTCAGCTAGATGTGACCCCTCCTTCCTTTGCACTCAGATATTTGGCTTGTATCCCTTGTATGATACTCATCACACACTCCATTGTTTTTGTTTGTTTGTGCACATGTCAGCTCCCTTACTAGATGAAAGCTATTGAGAGCAGAAACCAACCCCTATCTAACTTATCTTTCCAATACAATATACCATACACAATGTCTTATACCAGCATGCCCTTGATGTATATTACTAAAATGCATGGAGGCAAATATGGGCCAAGAAGAAGATAGATATAGCATTGGGGAAGACAGATGCATTCATGGAAAATAGAGAAAAGATTTATCTCAGGTAAAAACTCAAAATGTCCTAGGGAACAGGTATGTCTCTAGAGAGACAGATGTGTCCTGAGAGGAGAAGTATGTCTCAGAGAATGAATGGATACATTCCAGGAAGCATACAGGTATATATCTTTGAAATAGACATGTCCCAGGAAATGGATATGCATGTACTCAGGGAGGCAGATATTTCAACAAGGGGGTAAGGAAAGTCCCTAAAGAGGCTCCAGGTGCCACAAGGAATGAACAGGTGTCTTTATGGAGAACGAAGTTGTTCTCTAGTATTTTTGATGATCGAGCAGGTTTGTCCCAGGGAGAACTGGAGGTGAAGGTTCCCTGGTGAGAACTGGGCCTCACTGTCCAGGGAACATATAGGAGTGTCCGTATATAGAAATGGCAAGTTGCAGAGGCCAGGTATGTTACTAGAAAGTGGGAAAGTATCTTAAAACAGTATCACTATGGCTCAGGAAGCTGATAGAAGGGCCCAGCTAAGAACTAGTGGTTGCTATGGAGATGACAGGTGTCTGACCCCAGGGTCCAGTCTCCTCAGCTTTGAGCTTCTTCCAGGTAACGTCCATCTTCTGGTTGTTGGCTTTAGTGGACACCAGGGGGCAGTGTGTGGCCAGACTGTAGGCCACACCCCCAGGGTCCAGGACAATGTAGGATGAGGGCCAGGGACCTGGAGAGGGAGTCCTGTGGTGAACCTAGTAGAGGAAGCCCCCACTGCCTTTTGCCCTCAATCTTGAGGTCCTCAGGGATGGACTCCTATTGGTCAGATCAGGGTTCCTATTCCCAGGCCCTGAGAGTAAACTAAGCCGTGAAGAAGAGGAAAATTCAGGGCTTCTGGGTGGCCCCCTTCCTTCTTGCAGGAGTCACAGCAAGAGGTTCCTCCCTTGCTCCTCCCCCCACACCTCCCTAGCTGCTGTCCAGACCGGAAGGGAGTCTCTTCCTGCATGTTTCCTGGAGCTAGGTTTGGATAGGAGCAGGAAAGCCCCCCCTCCTTGGGAGGAAAGAGTGTAGGGGTGTGGCCTTGGGGGAGGGCAGTCTGGGGGGGGGTGCAGATTAGTGAACAAAACAGTGGGGCTATCCAGATTCTTCCAGCTCTGCTGCCCAGAGCTGAGGGCCTGTGGGAATGGCAGAGACTCTGGGAAGGACACAGTCCCCAGTGGGATGGGGAGGAGACAGTATACAAAAAAGTGCTTTATTTTGAAGATTACAGAATTTGTGCCATGACCCCTCCCGGCTTCCATTTCCACCAATCCAAGGCTCTGTGGTGGGGGTGGGAGTGAGAGAAAGAGGTAGGGAGGGGAGGAGAGAGACCTGGTGGTGGCAGGGGAAAGGAGTAAGATGGCTGCTGAGAAGTTCATGCCACCCTAGGCCTGGGCTTCACTGTCTTTACTTCTCCACACCACAAGGGTGACAAGGAAGGGGATGAGGCAAATGGGGGCTATAATCATGGCCAGGAGCAGATCCTCTGGGGGGTCTGAGAACGTGGGCTGCACTAGGGAGCAGTTGGCAAAGTGGATCTGATGAGTCTCAAAGATGATCTGTTCTGCCCAAGGATTGGGGAAGCCCAGGCCAAACTCTTCTGCAGTCTGCTCCAAGCAATGTTGCAGGGCGCTATAAGGCCTGGGGGCAGGAGAGGACTAGAGTGAGGGAGAGGTTGGGTCCAGAGAAAGGGGTGACCCACACTCACTCAACATACACCCACAAGGAGCAGGCCCCGTCGCTGGCCCAAACCACCTCCAGCACTGCTCTTACCTGCTAATCATGGCCCAGTCACACCAATCTTTTTCGATAGTGTCCATATAAATCTTATAACGCTGCCAGCAAAGTTTGACATTTGTCTCATAGTTCTCCACCATTTTCCCTGTGGACACAGATGCTGCACATTGGCCACACCCCGCCCCTCCCTCCAGGCCCTCTGGTCCAGGTATTTCCACTGAGGAACCACTGTCCCTGTCTTCAAACATGGGAACTAGGAGGAGAGCCTCAGAAAGTTTCCCGAGCAAGACACTTATGGCTGAGGAGAGAGTCCTAGCTCAGGAAAATTTTAATGCCTTCCATGTGCACAGCTCTTCCCAGCCTGACAAGAGCTTCCATGTACACTTTTCCTGGGGTCTTCTAACCCACCTGTGAGGTGGGCCAGCCCAGAGCTGGGAGGAGGCTTTGTGGGAGGAGAGGGAGAAAGAGCACAAGGAACCCCAAGAGAGAACAGAGGGGGGTTTAGTGGGGTGCCAGTTGAGGTTGGGGCCTGCCTTGTGGGAAAGGGACCTCCCCACCGACCTGGCTCTCCTTCTTGCCCTAGGCCACCCTCCCACAGCTGCTGGGTACTCACCTTCCGACTCCAAGCTGCCCCTGGTGGGACAAAGCTGAGCCATGGACTCCTGGGGCTTCAGGACAGCTGTGGGCAGAAATGGGAGAGGGAGGTGGGATGGCGGGGATCTGGACAATGGAGCGTGGACGCGGGGTGGGAGGGTGGGGGCAGTGGGTTGGAGGCTGAGATCTTTGGAAGTCAGGGCTAGATAGAGAAAGAGGAATAATCCAGGCCCCCACGGGATGCCTCAGTGCAGGGAAGAGAGGAACTGGTATAGGCTCCTTCTCACTCTCATCCCGACCCCAAACCCCCTCCCTTCTCGCCAGCCCCAGACCTCCCAAGACCTCTCCGCGGGCCCCGGCACCCCAGCTTTCCCCAAGTGGGAAGCAGCTTGCGCTGCGCCCTCACTGCTGTGGGGCCAACGACCGTCCGAAGGACAGAGCCGTCTGCACTCGCACCCCGGGGCCCATTTCGGCCTCGGCCGTCCAGCCCCCCGCCCCTCCAGGGCCTCCCGCGCCTCCCGCCTGGGCCCCAGGGCGCTGCACTCACCGCCCAGCAGGAGGAGGAGGCGGAGCGCTGCCGGTCGCCCGGCGCGGGTCGCAGGCAGCCGCGGGCCGCCGGCGGTGCGCTCCGCCCGTAGCGAGGCCATCGCGCGGCGAGCAGGCGAGGAGGGGCGGCGGCGCGGAGCCGGGCCCGGGCGGGGGCGCCTATATCCCCGGCCGGAGCCGCAGGAAGCGCGCGGTTTCCTCGCAGGGGCTGGGACGGCTGCGGCCACGTGGGGGGCGGGGGCGACGCCCGGGGCCGGCGAGCTGGAGGGGGAGTCGCTGCCCCACCCGGTCCTGGCGCCCGCCGCTCCGTCCGCCGGGTCGGCGTCGGCGTTGGCCCACCCTTTCTTCTAGCTCACCCTACGGGGCTGGACAGCTCCCTTAGTAACCCCAGAACCGGGATCCATTTCCTGGGCTCGGCCTCGTGGCGCCCAGGACTCGCCAGGGTCTTGGAGCATCCGCTCCCTGGACTGTAGTCTCCCCTTCTCTTTCGCCGCGAGGTGGGAGGTGGGGAAGTGGGTAGCAGGCTGCTCTAGGGGACCTGGAGAAGAGGGAGGGGGCTGGGAGCTCAGAGGGCCTCTCAACGCCGCAGTATCTAAGACTGGGGGTTGGGGCTGTCCTGGGCCGTGGGGGAGGGGGCGCCTGGAGCTGAGCTCCGAGTTCCCTTTCCCTGGGAACACCCACTGATGTCACCCCGCCTGCCGAAACCGGGGAGGCGGAGAAGAGGGAGCCGGCCCTCCAGAATCGGGGGAAGACCTGGGGAAGGGATAGGGAAGAAATCAAAGTCGAAATACCCTCCCTTCGAGGCACCTCCTGGGGAACAGACCCACTAACCGGATCGAAGGGAGGGACAAAAGTAAGATTACTCCATTCCCAGGAAGAAGGTGGCCACACTCTTCAGGACCGAGAGGTTGTGAGAAAGGAGGGAGTTAGAACCTACAATGTGTGACTTAATTCATGGGGTGGGTACATTATTAGGCCCATTCTCCAGAGAAAGAAGTCAAAGCTCAAGGGAAAGAGCCCAGAGCTTGAGTTCAGAAACTCTGAGTCCTAATTCTGCCTTCCCACTCCACAACTATATAGCCTGGAATGACTTCAGTTACCTTATTCTCAGTTTCCTCCTGTGTAAAATAGGAACATTACCCTCCTCACTAAACTGTAGTGAGGATGATGTACATGAAAGGGCACTGCACTCACTTGGCAGATGCTAGTTTCCTTTCCTCCTTTCCTAAGGACTTGCCTGAGGTCACACTGCTGGGAAGCAGCAAGCCTGAGCTGGGGCCCCACTTCTGCCACACCACTGCTGTCTCTGTGTCCTGAGCCAGAGCTTCGTTAGACTGAAGCAGCCGAGGAGCCCAGGAGATGGTTTGGCTTGACGTTCAACTCTAGGCACAGCTGTCAGCACCAAACTTTCCTAAATTACTCCCAGACACTGACCCTTGGACTCAGCTGCTGCTGTTGTCCCAGTTTACTAATTCCTGCCCATCACAAATTATCTTTAATGGTCTCTCTTCAAATCTTTGTCTCAGGGTCTTAGGCTCTCATCATGGTGACTGATAACCTGTTGTCCTCCTCCATAGCTAGGGGCAAGAGGTTGCTTTAGCAAGGCACCCAGAGAGAGAAGAGAGATGGCTCACTTGGCATTAACCCCAAAGCCCTCCTGGTGAGGGTTGTCTTCTGCAATGTGCAGAAAAGAGTCAGGCAGCCTCAGAGCCACTTCAGGCCAGGGACAAAATTCATTCCTTCCCTCCTACCTGTGATTGCCCTTTCCAAGAAGGAAACATGGTCAAGAGGGAGATTTCTGGGTGATAAGATGGGAGAAGGAAGCAAGGAGGGGCAGAAAGCAAAACCAGCCATTTCCACTAGGCTGGGTCCAGAAGAACCTGAGCCCACTGTGGGTTAGAAGAACTGGGGGTGGGGTCAAGATCAAAGGTGACAAAAGCAAATGTTGGGTTTTAAATAGGACAGTATGACATCATTGGTAAAAACAAACATTGGTTAGGATTCTGAAGGCAGGTTCTGCCTCTGTCTTGCTGTGTAACCTGGGGCAGGCCATTTCACGTCTTTGGAGCTCAACATTTTCATGTATAAAATGACCTTAGAATCAAAAGGGAAGGGCTGGCCCCGTGGCTTAGCGGTTAAGTGCGCGGTTCGGATCCCGAGCACGCACCGACGCACCACTTCTCCGGCCATGCTGAGGTGGCGTCCCACATACAGCATCTAGAAGGATGTGCAACTATGACATACAACTATCTCCTGGGGCTTTGGGGAAAAAAAGGAGGAGGATTGGCAGTGGATGTTAGCTCAGAGCTGGTCTTCCTCAGAAAAAAGAGGAGGAGTAGCATGGGTGTTAGCTCAAGGTTGATCTTCCTTACAAAAAAAAAAAAAAAGAATCAAACGGGAAAATATAGATGACTTGATAGAAAGTGTTATTTTTAGCCTAGAGTTGTGGTTAAGCTTGCATCATGATGTGGAGACCTCCAAAGGAGAGCTTGTTGTAGTCATTCCTGAACTTGGGAGTCCAAACTCTCTCATTGGAGGAGAATCTGGGCATTTTCTCTCCTCCTGACTTTCCTCTTCCCACTTTTCCTTACCAGTTGGATGTTTGGCTATTTCATTGATCCCTCGGGGCATCCTGGTAACTGGGGGTCTGCTATGGTGGTCTCTTGGGGCTGAATGGAGACTAGAGACCTCATCTTGTTGCCATAGGAGATAGTCCCATGTTGTGCAGCAAGGTGACAGAGAAGGGCTTCATTAGGGACAGAGGCTGGTTGTTTTGTGGGAACTCTCATTTTCCACCCCTGAGACCCCTACTTTCCCTTTCTAAGCCGACTTCTTCTTTAAAATATATTCTTTTTGCTATAAAAATATACTTTTTAATTGCAAGTAATACATAAGTATATACTTGTTGCAAAATATTTAAATGCAGAAAACTTTATACTCCCATTCCTTTCTCACTCACCTCGCCACATATTTTGGACTTAAAAAAATAAAACCATAAATGGGATTTAATATTCCTGTTGTTCAGTGATTTCTTTTTTTTACTTAATAATACGTCTTGGGTATCTTCCCATGGTACTGTGTTTAGATGCGCCTCTTTCCTTTTAACTGTAGTATAATATTGTCTTTAGTCTTTTTTTCTTATATCCAGTGGAGTTTAATCTTTAAGTTCCCTACACACTCCCTTATTCCTCTTTCCCTACCCCACTCCCACCTCTAGTGCTTGGGAAGAGAGGATCTGGTGCTGGTCCAGCTAGACATTGACTTGAGATTTCTGGCCCCAACCTAGAACTGACTTCTCCTGGGTAGGGGTCTTATGGCCATGTAAATTTCCCTCCTTATTATGGGCCAAGGGCCATCCTACTTGGAGCAGGGGGAGAGGTGACTCGATCCTTACAAGGAGTGCCGTTTCTAATCCTCAGACTTTCCCCTACACACACATATAAATCCAGAGAAACCTAGGGGGAAGTAAAAAGCCCTGGGGGCCTCCTACACAATAAAATTACATGCAGAGCATCCTGGAATTAGCATCTCTACGGGTGTAGAGACATTCACTCATGCTGGCCTCTCCCCAGCTGTCTGCAAAATAAAGAGCAGAGCACAGGAGAGGCCGTGGGGGAGAGTCAGGGTCAGGGAAGCCAGAAGTCCTGGCTGGGAGGGGCTGATGCTTGCAAGCTGGACAGAGGAGACAGACTTCTTCAGAGGGAGGCAGCAGGGAGAATCAGAAGAGCTGCAACCAGGAAACCAGCTGGCTAAGGGAGGGAAGACTAAGGGGTAAGGACACAACTCCTTCATCTCTCCCTAGCCTCCTCATCTCCAGAATGATGGCACACTTGGTATGAGGAGCACGACCACCTCTCAGAGGGAAGAATGGTCATTGGAGAAAACTTTGGCTCTCAAGTTAGCAAAAGGCAGAGAAAATGGTCAAGCCAGATTCCTCTTCAATTGCTATGAACTTAGTAGTAGCTACCACTTATTGAAAAGTTGTTATGTGCTGCATAGTGTGTTCCCCGACACATATGTGGAGTGCTTTTCATGCATTTCTTAAAACCTTACCATAACATCAGAATTGTCTTGTCCATGGGTGAAATGGGGAAATAGGAGTGATTTGCCTAAGGTCCCAGAGGTAGTAATTGGGAGTGAGAATTTGAACCCAGGACTGCTTGATAGTAAGCTTCATGTCTTCTTCTTCTTCTTTTTTTTTTTTTTTGTGCAGAAGATCAGCCCCAAGCTAACATTCATCCTCCTCTTTTTGCTGAGGAAGACTGGCCCTGAGCTAACATCCATGCCCATCTTCCTCCACTTTATGTGGGACGCCGCCACAGAATGGCCTGACAAGCAGTGCATCGGTGCGTGCCCGGGATCTGAACTCAGGCCGCCAGTAGCGGAGCGTGCACACTTAACCGCTACGCCACGCGGCCAACCCCTCGGCCAACCCCTAAGCTTCATGTCTTATTTTTTTTATTTATTTATTTATTTATTTTTTTGTGTGTGTGAGGAAGATCAGCCCTGAGCTAACATCCATGCTAATCCTGCTCTTTTTGCTGAGGAAGACCGGCTCTGAGCTAACATCTATTGCCAATCCTCCTCCTTTTTTTCCCCCCCCTAAAGCCCCAGTAGATAGTTGTATGTCATAGTTGCACATCCTTCTAGTTGCTGTATGTGGAACGCGGCCTCAGCATGGCCGGAGAAGCAGTGCGTCGGTGCGCGCCCGGGATCCGAACCCGGGCCACCAGTATTGGAGCGCACACTTAACCGCTAAGCCACGGGGCCGGCCCGAAGCTTCATGTCTTAACCATTATGATTTATCACCTCCCTCTCACTTCACATCAGGATATTGATTCCTTGCTGGGTCTTGAAATTTGGAGAGAAGGATAGAGTGTTTCTTGCAGGACCAGATTGACCCCTCCAGAAATAAGAAGATCCTGCTTCACCCAACTACATGCACACAACCTCCTCCCACCTCCTTCCCTGACCCAGGCTGGACCATGACATCACGTGGTGGAGGCTGTTTTTCTGAAAAGGACCCAGGCCAGATTTATAAGAACGACGTTCAGACAGCGTGACTGAAGAGGACTGTGGCCAAGTGACCACAGCACACACCCAGCAGTACTGAGAACACTGCTGGTCCCTCAGCACCTGGGGCTGACTCATGGTTGCTGTCAGGAACCAACGCCAGATGCCAGGATTGCTTTCACCCTTTCTCTATTCCTCAGGACTGTCCTATGAAACCATCCCCAAGAACTTTCTACCTCCTCCCAACACCCCACGATGCTGGATGTTATATAACATGGGGATGCCCTGAGGATGCCAGGCAGTATCCTCAGTGCTCCATACAAATTGTTTCATTTAAAACTCACAACTCTATTAAATAAGGTACCATAGCAACTCACTTTACAGAAGAGGAATCTGAGGCTCAGAAAGGTTAAGTGACTTGTCCAAGGTCATGCAACTAATATTGGCAGATACCCAGGTGTTCTTGATGCTGAAGCCTGAACACTTAACCTCTGCTCCACAATACTGATGGAAGTCAACCTGCTAGCCAACCTGATAGACAGAACCAAATAGGAAGGGATGAGGAAGGCCGGCCAGAAGGGCAACCAGACAGGGCTCCTTGTGGCACAGTGGGCCTTACCCACTCAGTACAAACCCTCTTCTGACAACGCTTGCTTCACCTTCAGACAGCATCTTTTCACATCCTTTCTCCTAGGACCTTAGTACATTGGATGAAAAATGGAAAAACCCATGACATTATGAAATAAATAATTTTCTAGATCATAACAAGGATCCAACATATGTTAAGCAAAATGACACTAGTAGTGCATGTGTGTTTAACGTGTGTGGTGTCTGTAATGTGAGTTTAAGTAATACTACAAAAGGCAATATTTTCCTCATCTGTAAATTGGGGATAATAATGATATCTATGATTATAAGATATAAAGCTCTTAGAGCAGTAGTTGGCCCATAGTCAGTGCATATTATTATTATTATTTCTATTGCTTTAGTGGTTAAGAGCACACACCGTGAAGTCAAGCGGACTTGAGTTTGAATCCCAGCTCCATTGCTGTATGTGATGTTATGCAAATTACTTAATTCCTCTGAGCTTGTTTCCTTATCTGCAAAAATGGTGTTACTAGTGTGTATCTCACTGAGCAGTGGAGATAATGCATGTAAAGCATTTGGCCCAATGCTTGGAGCTAGTAAGCATATGATAAACAGTAGTTACTAGCATAATGTGTAACATATATAGTTATGACAACTATATTTCCAAGACATTCTGGGATCTTTCCAGTTCTATAATTTTGTTCTTTTCATTACACTAAACTTTTTTTATTTAAAAGAATACAGACTTTGGAGTCAGACAATCCTAGCCTGGATTTGAGTTCCAGCTCTCCTACTTACCAGCCATGTGGCCATGGCCAATGTTGTCAATATCCCTGAGCCTCAATGTCCTTCTCTGTAAAATGGGGATAACAATACCTACCTCCCAGGCATCTCACAAGGATTATGCAAGATGATTTAGGTTCACACCCAGTGCAATGTCTAGTGATTACGTGAATTCTAAAGGTGATATGTTAAGTATATAAATAAATGTGATTTATTTTTGTTCCTTTATGTACAATGTTATGGATATGAATCTGTAGATGTATGTATTGTACTTTTCTTGCTCCAAAAGGATCTCCATAGCCTGGTATCCCATCCTAGCCACAGTGGAGTTCAAAGGGCCATAGCATCAGCCTCATGGGACCCTGCTGATAAGCCAGGGAAGAGAGAAGGGGAAGTCACAGGACCAAGGGGAACTCCCCTTTCCTGTCTGGCTAGGATTTGTTTGTCTTCCACATAGGCTGTTCCCTGCTGATATGGGGGTCTGTTGAGTGTCTGGCTTTGATTGGCATCTCTAGTACAGAAGAAGTAAGGAGCCCCTTGCCTTTCAGCAACTATTTTCCTCTGAACTTGCAGAGTAGAGTCCCAAACATGTTTCGCCTTCTGGCGCTGCTGGTGAGAGCAGAAAGCCATGGAGAGAATCCAGGATCATGATGTCAGAGATAGAAGACCTCAAAGAAAGGAGGAAGTAGAGCGGAGTGGTTCAGAGCCTGGGTTTGGGGGTCAGAATGACTGGGCCCAAATCCTGGCCACACCCCTTACCAGCTGGGTGACCTTGGGCAAGTTCCAGAATCTCTTTAAGTCTTAGTTTCCTCAGCTATAAAGTGAGGATAATAATATTACTGACCATACAAAATGAGATGATCCAGAGTTTAAACTTATAACAGCACTGAGCACAGTGCCAGGCACATACTGAGTGGTTAGTATTTGAAGGCTATTATCATTTTTCTAGTTCTGCAGTTTTACAGTTGGGATCCTGATGGCCAGAAAGGAAGCACAGCTCATTAGCTGTCCACCAGATCAGGGCTACTTCCCAGGCAGGGCTGTGCCAAAGGCGTGTCCCGTGGGATCAAGGCCCTGCATTAACTGTGCTGAGAGAGTGAGAATGGGCAGCACCACCCTAGCTGTGGGGTTGGAGCTTTCAGAGTATGTGCAAAGCAAGGCATGAATCCCACCAGAGTAATCCCCCAAAGAGAAAGTCCCTTCCTTCTGGAAATATTTATTTTGTAATTAACAAAAGCTAAGGAGGCCGTTTCTATTATTTTGGCTTGGAGGATCAGAATTTAAATTCATAACAACTACAGACAAGGGTTTATTGTGGGCCTGTTCTTACTTGCTGAATTGAATGCATTATTATTATCCCTAAGCAAGTAGGGGTCAGGAGCTAAGTACCTGGGGCGGAAAGCTGGGTTTTTGAGATCAGAGGACAAGTTGTCCGAGAGTGGAGAGGCTTCAAAAATCGAGCCATGTTTCCAGGTTCAGTAATGTCCAGACCTCAACTTGCTTTGGAGCTGCCTTTGCCACTAAGTGTTCAGGGAGGGGTCTGGCACTTCAGCTGGCCCCACCAAAGCCTGGGCAGCAGCCCCAGTTTCTGGTGACCTTCATCCAGGCTTTTAGGTTGTGCTTTGCTTTGCTTTGTTGTTTGTTTCTCCACAGCAGGGTGGCCTTTCCCTGCTTCTGGGTGGGAACTGGGGGGAGGGAGATGGTTTGCTCCCATTTCCACAGCTGTGTTTATACTTCCCTGTCAGGGACTGTCTCGGGCCCAACCTTTCTTCAGTCCTCTGTGTCCCTCGGAGAAACTCTATTTGATATCCCTGTGGGCTTCACAAGGGAGAGGCAGAATGAGCCAAAGGATCATCATCCAAAGAAGGCTGGAAGGAATAGTACAGAAAGCTCTGTTTGAATGCTGGGAAGCATCATCTCCTTCTCTTTCTACCAGTGACCTGAAGACCAGCAGGGGACAAAAGTACACTTAGAACTTGCCCACCCCAGGGGGCCGGCCCCGTGGCATAGCAGTTAAGTGCACGAGCTCCACTACTGGCGGCCCTGGGTTCAGATCCAGGCATACACTGACGCACTGCTTGTCTGGCCATGCTGAGGTGGCGTCCCACATACAGCAACTAGCAGGATGTGCACTACGACATACAACTATCTACTGGGGCTTTGGGGAGAAAAAGGGAAAAAAAAGAGGAGGATTGGCAAGAGATGTTAGCTCAGGACCAGTCCTCCTCAGCAAAAAGAGGAGGATTGGCATGGATGTTAGCTCAGGGCTGATCTTCCTCACACACAAAAAAGAATTTGCCCACCCCAAGAGGAACCATACACATGACATGTCGTTTCTAATCACTGGGTTGAACAAAATCTTGCTTTGTGATGAGGATGTGAGTGCACAGAGCAGAACAGTCTTCCCTAAGGCTTCATTGGGGCCAGTGGTCAGAGATACAGCATGTTAAAGCCAATAAGATCATGTTTAAACACATGCAAATTAAAAAAGATTTAAGAGGGGCTGGCCCTGTGGCTTAGCGGTTAAGTGCGCGTGCTCCGCTGCTGGCGGCCTGGGTTCGGATCCCGGACATGCACCAACGCACTGCTTCTCTGGCCATGCTGAGGCTGAGTCCCACATACAGCAACTAGAAGGATGTGCAACTATGACATACAACTATCTACTGGGGTTTTGGGGGGAAAAATAAATAAAGTTAAAAAAAAAAGGATTTAAGAAAATGGTCAAGTAAATAATGCTCTTCTTCTCCAGGGAGCAAATTGAACTGGTATTAATCAGTATACTAGTGTTGCCGGACTCTCGGCCAAGCCTGGGAGAATGGCTGCCAAGGCAAATCAGGCATCAAGTTTCAAAAATTAAACACATAATTTTATTTTTCCGCAATTGAGAACTCTCAGAAAAAGAACTAGCTCTATTAGGCTACTCAGCACACTTTGTCCAGTTTCTTTCAGCCCCAGAGGCCTCCAATTTAAGAACAAGATGAGCAACTGGAAGCCAAGAGTGACACAGTTATTCCTTTCTCCTATTAACTGCCTGGGGGTGGGGCTAGGAGGAGTGGGGCAGAGTTGATGGTACTGTTTTTCAAAGGTCCAGTTGCTGACCACTTGCCAACAGTTTTTCTACGAATTTATAGGACAAAGACCTGAAGGGCTGGAAAAGAAAAAGTTGTAGAGGAAGAGCTGGCCAAACAAAGGTTAGCTGATAATGTCTCATGGACCATGGTCAGCTAAGAAAGAGCCTAGTCTCAGGAAAAACTCTCTCCCATCACAATGAGGAGAAACCAATTGGCACGCAAATTTTCCCCAAGAACCGCATGCTTATTTGTGATGTAAAAAGTTGTTTTTATAATCCTCCAGTGAACGAGGATTACTAAACCCTGGGCTTGGTCCTATGCCACGTATTGTGGTGGATATGAAGGAGGAATACGGCACGGTAGTGAGTGTAAAGTGGTACTAGAGTTGAAGCACGGGGAGATCCAGGAGAGCTGGAAGGCTTAGTGAGGAAGTGGAGCGTGAGCTTTGACATAAATCTCCTCACCTTCCTTCCTTTCCACCTCAAATATTTCTGTAACCATATTTTCTTTGTTGTCACAAAATTTCTTTGTATCTCTCCTTTTGTCACTGGGCACACTCTCCTAAGGCAATACTGTCCACTCCCATGTTGTTAGTTCCCATCAGTATGTTGATAGTTCCCAAATCTCCAGTCTCAGTCCTGACATTCAGATCTTCTGAACATCTCTCCTTAGATAGTCCACATTCTTTTTTGCCCCTGCTCCCCGCCTTTTTAACCTCTATTCTTTATTTCAACAATTATTTAGGGCCGGCCCCATGGTTTAGCGGTTAAGTGCATGCGCGCTGCTGGTGGCCCGGGTTTGGATCCTGGGCGCGCACCAACGCACCGCTTCTCTGGCCACGCTGAGGCTCTGTCCCACATACAGCAACTAGAAAGATGTGCAGCTGTCACATACAACTATCAACTGGGGCTTTGGGGGAAAAAATAAATAAATAAAATTTAAAAAAAAACAATTATTTATGTAGTGTAATAGTTCTCAAACTTGGTTATACGTGGAATCACCTGGGATGCTCTTAGAACTTTTGAAGACCAGGCCATATCCTAGACCAATTAATCAAACTCTCTGCAGGTGGAAGGCAGGCATAAGCAGTTATTAAAGCTCCCCAGGTGATTTTAATGTGAAGCAAGTTTAAGAACCACTGATCTACAAGGCAGTGGGAATGGAAAGGAACATGTTGCAAATTGTCAAGTATGAAGGAATATTTGTCTTGATTTGACAATTAAGTGGACACAGGCAAGAGAAAAACAGCAAAGTCAAAGTCTCTGATATAAGGAAAAGAACACTAAATCTGTAATTGAGAGACCTGAGTTTAACACATGACAGAGCAATTTTTCATCTGTGTAAGGCAAGTCTTTTAACTCTCTTATGCCAGAATAGCCTTGTGTATAGAACTAAAAGCCTCCCTACCTACTTCATAGAGTTGTTATGAAGATTATTTGAACAAATGAACATTATAGGCTTTTGTAATTATACTCGGGGACAAATTCAAAGTAATGTTATTTTGTATTGTAAGTTTTAATTTTTTAACTTTATATTTTGAAATTCAGGTTTACAAGCATTGCAAATGGTGGAGAGTTCCTGTATACACTTCAGCCAAATTCCTCAAATGTTGAGGAAGTACAATTGCCAAAACCAGGAATTAAGATTGATAAAATACTATTAACTAATCTACAGACCTTATTCTAGTTTCATCAATTATTCCACTGGTATCCTTTTTCTGGACCAGGGTTCAATTCAGGATCACACATTCCATTCAGTTGTCATGTCTCCTCAATCTTCTCCAATCCAGAAAATTCCTCAACCTTTGTCTTTCATGACCTTGATGTTTTTGAAGATACTGGCCAGTAATTTTGTAGATTGCCCCTTATTTTGGATTTGTCTGATGTTTCCTCTTGATTTAATTCAGCTTATGCATTTTTTCAAGAATACTACAGAAGTGATTTTGTGCCTTTGTCATTGTATCATATTGAGAGGTACCTAACAAGAGTATCTCTCATCACTAGTAATGTTAACTTTGATCACTTGGTTAAGGTGATGTCTGCCAGATTTCTGTCCCATGTAAAGTTACTACTTTCCTCTTTGTAACTTATAGGTTACTTTGTGAGGAGTTACTTTGATTCAAGGCTATTAATTTGAATCTAAGTAACTGGGAAAACTATTAACAGAAGTAGGAAAGTCAGGTTTAAATAAAGCAAGAAGGGTTACTTAGAGCCCACAGACAGGTGTTTGGGGGTACTGAAGGTATGAGGGATCAGTATGAAGGGGTTGCAGGCTGGTTTCACATGCTGAAGTGAGGCGTGGCTCGTCACCAGCATGCAGGGCTGGTGCAACCGTTGGATAAGGTCTTCAAGAAGATATTAGTTGCTCCAGGTTTCCCAAGAGCCCTCCCTTTCCCCTGACAGCGCCACCTTGGAAACCGTAGGGCTCGCGCTCCACCACCTCTGACCCCTGAGTTCGGGGTACTGGCGCCAAACGACAGACGTGCGAAGAAGGAAGCCCAGGTGGCCCGACCCGCGGGGCGCGGGCAGTGCAGAGCGCAGGCGCCGGGAGGAGGCGCGGGGCGGGGCCGCGGCGCGGGGGCGGGGCCGCGGCGCGCAGGCGTGCTGGCGGCGGGTCCCTGCGGCTCGGGATGGAGGGTGAGTGAGTAAACAAGCCCGGGCCGGGCGGTGGGGCCGGGCCTGGGCACCCCGCCACCCGCGGCCTGCGGGAGGGAGAGGCGAAGGGGTCCGAGAATTGGGAGGAAGCGAAGGGGCACACTGCCTGCCTGGTCGGGGGTAGCGGGGCGCCCCTTCCCCGTTCTAGGGCTGGGGGAAAGGGGGCGACGGGGCGAGAGAGCCCCCGACGAGGACCGCGTCTGAGGCGGGGAGGGCGGCGTGTCCGGGAGGAGGAGCGGCAGGGGCGGGCCTGGGACGGGGAATCCCGTTGGAGGGCGGGGTGGGCCGGGTGGGCGGGAGCCCCAGCGTAGAGAGGGAGCGGGTGGGCGGTGGCACCTGCGGGGGCCCTTGGCGAGGTGGACTCCCACGGCCCTGGGCCTGTGCACGGGCAGGGCCAAGAACGGTGGCTCAGCTTGTGATGACTTTGGGGGTGTTGGGGAAGGGGTGGCAGTGAAAACCGGGCCGGGACTAGGGTGAGGCGAGGCGAGTGAGGCTCCTAAGGCGCAAAATGTTCGGAGGCGCTCACTCCCGGGGTCGTGCCGGTGCCGCGTGCCTCCTTAGGTTTTGCGCGCTGGGCGCCTCGCTCGCCTCACCCCAGTCCCGGCCTTGAGTAAGAGGCTTCTCTCCAAATTTGGTCTCGCGCCAGTCCCTGCCCACCCCAGAATTCTCCTGGGGATCAAATGATAGAAGGCAAAGCGCCTTAAAGCAAAGGCAAGGTGTTGTATGTGGGACATGCCTGTTAGGAAATGTGAGACAAACTTAATTCGGTAAAAAGTGACTCCTTTGAAATTGTTTCAGGGCCGGGGAGGGGAAGGGATGTGGAAGGATTTTAGTGCCGCCAGTGGAATAGCGAGAGTGGGCTTTCGATGGGTGAAATACAGAATGGTAAATGGAGTAGCCTAGGTATCGAGCCCGGGGCCAGAGGCGCTCGTGAGGATGAGGGAAAAGAGCGGAGGTAGACGAACAGCTGGCTGTGTGCGAGGACGGCGTTGCAAGTGTGGGTCTCGTCCTCGACGTTTGCTGTCATGATGTCTTGGAAGAGAAAAATCTCCCCACCTGATGCTTTTAGGTTTAGGAAACCGGCATTGAATGACGTTTCCAGCCTGAGAAGGTGCTAACTCTATCAGAGGTTTCTGAGAGAGCTTGTCTATTTTAAGCCTTGGAATCCCCAGGGCTGGGATGGTGGGGCATTGATAAAAAGAGATTTCTTACTTACATAGAAGAGAGTGTGTCTTAGGAGAGAAGTCCTTTTTTTTTTTTTTTTACACATTTATAATAGAGGAAAAGGACCATCTATAAAAATGTAATAATAGTTATTGTCAAGGTTTGTGCTGAGTGTATCACAGACAGTGTGAATAAACTCTCCCAGAGCAGGGATGTTTGTCTGTTTTATTCCCTCATGTATCCTGAGCACCTAAAGTAGTGCCAGGCACACAGTAGGTGCTCAATACATGTTTGTGGAATAAATAGTGAGAAGATCTCTGGGACTAGGAGTCAAGAGATCTAGATACTAGTTCTGCCGCTAACTGGCAGAGTACTTGTAGGTCAATCAAGGAATTTGATGCTAAGGCACAGCTTTAAAACTCCTTGAGGTGCAAATGACCTCTTCATTATGGTGTTAATTCTCTTTGAAACAGCACTGGAATAAAGAGCCTAGGATTAAAAATGAAATGTTACTCCCGGGAATACTTTTGTGAGAAAGGAAAAGGTGAGAACATGTAGTCGGACTTGTTTTTCTTATACTTGCCTTTGAATTAGCATGCCTTTTAAAAACTATTTAAAATATTAATTCTGTTTATTTAATTCTTGAGATCTGAAATCTGGCTTCCTTAGTCCTGTGGGTAACAGTTCCTGCCCTTGATTTGTGCCTTATAAGAAACGTGTAACAATTCACTTCATTAAGTATATCTTTTTCCTCTCTTATACTAAGTTTTAAAAGTTTCAACTTTGTTGAGGCAGCAACACTAAAAACACATTACATTTCTTCATAGGATAGTTAAACTAAAGAGTAAAGAGAAAAAACAGGTGGAGAGGTGAGGAGAATTATACCAGTTAGATTAGGATTGAGGGGGAGAGTTTAAAAAGGAAAAACTGCTCTTAGGGAAAGTCCCCATTCCAGAAAGTCCCCAGCTTTTTTTTTTTTTTAAATTTGTCCAAACTGTGTTGGGCTCCTTCCCACCTCTTTAGTCGATCAGCTGGTGGTCAGTTGGGGCTTCAGTGCTCCAAACCTTAAAGTCAAGAGTTACTTAATGAGTAGTTGGAGTTAGTACATCTGATGTGTTATGTTCTCTGACTCACTTGCCTTAATACTTTGATTCAAAATGGAATAACTAAAAAGTCATGTTTTTATTGAATGATAATGAGCAGTCACTAAATGTTAAGCTTTGTGCTAGCATAGTACAGAACCAGCTAAGGTAGGGTCTAGCCTATTGCCGAAACTCTTCTAAATCAGCATTGTACATTCTAAGAGCCAGCGTTTTCCTTTGGGTCTAATTGTCTGCAGTGCAAATGACCTGATTCTCTTAATAAAGCAACACTAGAAAATATTAATGCTATAATTTTGTTTTAAATAAGAATTCAGGGTCACAGCTTCCTGTTAGTAAGGTTCTTTCCATGTGTATAGTGCCCAAAGCTCAAACTAATAACAAACGTAAATACCTTGGAGAAGTGGGAGGGTATAAAGTAAACATGTGCTTAGTAGATCCTAGTTGAAGGATCTGTCGGGCTGTGTACCTAGCCACAGAGTTGATTTTCATGAGAGCGTTGATGAAATTGGTGATCACCAGAATGACTCAATTGTGCATTACTAGAGCTCTTTGCAGAGGTAGGTTCACTCCTACAGTTCATGTTTCAACGCCACCATGAACTGAAAAGAAAAGAATGAGATGGAAAATTTAAAAATCTATAGTACCATCTGCCTCCAAAGGCTTACCTAGCCTGCTGGTTAATAAAATTATTTGTTATAAAAGAGAAAGTAGTAAAGACATTGAACTTGCCCCTCAGACAAGCCATTTCTGCAAAGGGCCGCCTTTGTGTGGATGAAAGAACTTCATAGTATGGAACTTTTATATTCTGACCTCAATCTCTCTAAGTTTAAGAATATCGTTCCAGGGCCGGCCCTGTGGCTTGGCGGTTGGGTGCGCGCGCTCCGCTGCTGGAGGCCCGGGTTCGGATCCCGGGCGCGCACCGCTTCTCGGGCCATGCTGGGGCCGCGTCCCACATGCAGCAGCTGGAAGGATGTGCAGCTATGACATACGGCTGTCTACTGGGGCTTTGGGGGGAAAATAAATAAGATCTTTAAAAAAAAAAAAGAATATTGTTCCTTAAATGTTTTATCCCCAAACATTTCAATAATGTTTTCCCATTTCCAACTAGTGACAGACTACATTCTAGTGTTAGCCTTTGAAGCAAATTGAGATCCAATTTTCTGGGGAAAGATTTCCAAGTTTTTATAGCTTTCTTTTTCTGTAGAGATCTGACACATAAATAAGGTAGTTCTTATTTCCAATTATCAATCTTTTTTAAAAATAAACTTTATTTTTTTAGAACAGTTTTAGATTAACAAACAAATTGTAAATATAGTACAGGGAGTTCCCATAAACCCACATCCAGTTTCCCCTGTTATTAACATCTTACATTAGTATACATGTAACATTTTTTTACAGTTAATGAACTAGTATTGATCATTTTATTATTATTTATTCTGAAGTCACTCGAGTTTTTTTTTTTAAGGTGGAATTGCCTAAAGATTTTTAATAGTAAAAATCTCTAGAAAATACTGGATTGATCTATTATCAAGAAAGACTTATTTTTTCTTTAATCAGCTTTATTGAGGTAAAAATTTACATACAATAAATTCACCATTTATGTCTATATTTCAGTGAGTTTTCATAAAAGTATGTGGTTGTGGGCCGGCCCTGTGGCTTAGCGGTTAAGTGCGCGCGCTCCGCTACTGGCGGCCCGGGTTCGGATCCCGGGTGTGCACCGATGCACCGCTTCTCCAGCCATGCTGAGGCCGCGTCCCACGTACAGCAACTAGAAGGATGTGCAGCTATGACGTACAACTATCTACTGGGGCTTTGGGGGAAAAATAAATAAAATTATGAAAAAACAAAAAAAGTACGTAGTTGTATAACCAACACCACACCAAGGTATAGAGCATTTTCATCATCTCAAAAAAGTTCTTTTATGCTCCTTTCCATTTAATCTCTTTCCCCAACCCCAGCCCCTGGCAACCACTGACCTGCTTTCTGTCACTATAGATTTTCCCTTTCTAGAATCATTCTAGTAGAATGTTATGTAAGTGTAATCATATAGTATGTAGTTTTTTGTGTCTGATTTCTTTCACTTAGCATAATGCTTTTGAGCTATGTTGTGCATATATAGGAACTATTCATTCCTTTTATTGCTGAGTAGTATTCCTTTTTGTGTATATACTGCACTTTGTATCCATTTGCCAATCCATAGTTATTTGTATTGTTTCTACTTTTTGGCTATTATGAATAAAGATGCTATGAATATTTATGTACAGGTCTTTCTGGGGACAAATATTTTCATTTCTCTTGGATAAATAATTAGAAATTATATGCCAGATTGTATGGTAAATATATATTTAACTTTCTTAAAAAACAAAACAAAACTGGCAAACTGTTTTCCGAAGTGGCTGTACCATTTTGCATTCCCAGCAGTAATGTATGAAGATTCCAGTTGCTCCATATCCTCACCAACAACTGGTATTATTAGTCTTTTTTTTTAGCCATTCTAGTGGGTGTATAATAGTATATAATTGTGGTTTTAATTTGCGTTTCCCTAATGGCTAATGATATTGAGCATCTTTTTGTGTGCTTATTTGCCATTTCTGTATCTTTTTTGTTGAAATATCTGTTCAAGTTTTTTGCCCACTGTTTATTGCGTTCTTTATCTTATTATTGAGTTGTAGGAGTTATTTATATAAAGATTTATTTTTAAATTTCTTGACCAAAACAGTATATGTTTTTGAGTTTATTTTCAATATATAAGTGAACATAATGAAAAGCTCTTAAGTACTAGCTTAGTATTTAACTGGAATATAAATGCTGTTTTGCATGTGTAAGTAGCTAAAGAATAGATCTAATAGAAATATAAAGTATTTTTTGTGCGCCACTCCTTTTGCCCAAGATAAATGAACCCATTTCTCCAAATCTTTTCTAGCAAAAGCTGAGTTTTCTGTTTGTTTTAAATCTTTGAAGTGATAGTTGTTGAGTAGTGTCCATATGCTATAAGAACCCATCTTACAGCTATGTTTCAGGTGTTTATTTTAATCATACCTATCTGTTCCAAACAGTGTGTCTCATCTTTCTAATACAGTCTGTGGGAGCTGACCAACTGCCGAATAAATTATTAGAGACGTAGAAGACCCATTAAAAAGCCAAGTGAAATAAATATTGGCTCCTGGTCACATGAGACTTAAATATCACTTTAATTGTAAAAGGAGGAAATGTGGCTTGTTTTACAGTATGATTGAGTAAAACTCGATGGCATTTTTATGTATATGTGCATACTGTGGCCAAAAACAGCACTTGAGTAAAATTAGAAATAGTGCCATTAATTATTGGACTGTTGTGGTATGTTTACTGTCATCTCTTTTGACAGACTATAGGAGATCACATTTCAGTTACAACTCCTTTCTTTAAGAAAAATATCGATATTTTCCTGTGGCCATCTCCTCTAAGAAGTGTACACACACCTCCCCTGGCAGCTCTGGATTATGTTCTTTTCCGTTACCTGATCTCCAGTTTTAAATGGATGGAGCAACCTGCCCTAATCTTACTATTTCAAAAAGGGAAATGAGTTCTGAAAGAAATGGGAGAGGGATTTCAGTTCAAAACCATTTTTTTTAGGAGATTATGATGTCTCACTGAATTGTAATCTATGACATTTGGGTCATTTGGGTCTCAATGAGGGTAAACTGAGGTTTCTGAGGGAGGCAGTTTTGTCCTAGATTTGAACCATTTTTTCATTTCCTGGAGCAGACTATTATTAAGCTTGTTCAGTGCAGAAGTTATATGAGCAACTACTTAATATTACATGTGACTGTGTTGTATGTTCTTAAATATTTTCATCATTCAAAAAAAGGTCCCTCTTTTGGCCCCATTCCGTAGAGGAGTGACAACTATTTAAAAGATGTAGGAGGAAGAGAGATGGTGCAATTTGTAGGAAAGAAATTCAGGTCTGCTTAATTTTTTTATAACCGACCACCTTAGTACTCTGGGATTCAAATTCTTAGGTGATGTTGTTTCATTCACTTCCCCCAGAGAGATAATATTTAACTCACAGGGAAATCTGTTTTTAAGAGCTTGAATCACTTGATTGAGTTAACAGTAAACTCAGTGACTGTCTGTCTGCTTCTTTGCTCTTCCATTATTTATCCTCTAAATTTAACACAGCATTACACCAATCCGTTTGATTCTTCAATTGAAACATTCAGGTATAGTCCTCTTGAAGTCCATGTGCGTGACATATTATAATCATGATGTGATTGTGGCATATATGTGACATTGGGTTAAATATTGCTGTTTTCTTGTCTTGCTGTCATTTCTTATGGGGAAAAACAGGTAATTTAAAAAGGCTTCTTTTGAAGAAATATGATATTAAACTCCAAAAGAAAATTTTTTTTAGAAATTTAAAAAAACAAGGACTAAAATTTTAGTTTCTGTTTCAAATTTTGGCTCTTTGTAGCTCCTTGTAATGTTTTCAAAAATTTAAAATGTAAGTGACATGAACAGCACTAGTTCTCTAGGACACCTAAGTAGTTAATATAGAGTAAAAACATAATCTTGTAGATTTTATTCAATTTTTACGTGTACTTAATATTTGTTCTTTCTCTAAAATAGTTGATAGACCTGCTGTCTGTGCCTAGAAATTGTTTGAGAAAAGCAGAAAAACAAACTTGGTAATTGTGAGAATATATTTGTACACATGACTGGAAGGATAGAATTTAATAAAATAAAGGACCCTTTCCAAATGGTATCAAGTATTATTGGGATCTGACTTACATGCAGAAATAATGGTAGCAGAGACCTCAAAGTCTTCGTAGTTCTGGAGGAGCATCTGACTGAGGTCTAAATATGCTCCACTGACTAAAAACCACTGTCTGTTCTCTTTTGAAAAGCTGAACATTTGTTTTGCCTTTGTGTCTTGCCATTCCTCTGAAGAACAGAAGGCACATTATAAAACCTGACGCTTCCCTTTCCATTCTCTGAGGTAGGTAGAGTGTGTACAATAAGTACTTCTTTAAGTCTTTGAACCTTAGTTCAAACTCGAAAAAAAAGTGGTTTGCAGTGTTATATATTTTCATATGTCTTGCTGTTGACTTGGAGATGAGATTATGCTGTTGTAATATCTGACCTTTATTGCTATGCACGTGGTAGATTTAGACAATTTGTCAGGTGCAGTTCTGGAGTGTGGGTAGATCTTTCCTTCAAACTCTTTGAAATTAACTTGATTCTTGCTGAACAATTCTCTTAATCAAGGTAGTAAGTAGTAGGCTTCTAAATTTCCAAGTAATCCAAGTTCCTAAATATCTGTGAGAGAACTTCTTGAGTTATAAATTAAAAACAAGGTACTGGGAGGACAGAGGCTAAGCTTTTTGGTAATCAGACCAGGAATTGCTGATGTGAAATCTTTTTTTAATTGAAACTTTTTGTTGAACTCATAGATTTGGATGCTTTAGACTTATGTTTTTATGAATAAATGTAATGGGAATGAAAGCATAACTGACCATGTTCATTTGAATTTGAGGAATGATTCATTTCCAGGCAGTAAAATACTATTCCTCGTCTCTGTCTCTCTTAGATTACAGCAAAATGGATATATCAAATCCCCCAACTTCCAAATGTATCACTTATTGGAAAAGAAAAGTTAAATCCGAATACATGCGACTTCGACAACTTAAACGGCTTCAGGCAAATATGGGTGCAAAGGTAAAAATAATTCCCAAGTGAAAGGTTATACCTTTTAATATGTTGGTCCAGTGTGGAGGGTTGGATTTTTTCTTTTAACTCTTCTTTTAAAATCCTAACAATTTTTTCCTTGGCTTTGCTAGGCTCTGTATGTAGCAAATTTTGCAAAGGTTCAAGAAAAAACTCAGATCCTCAATGAAGAGTGGAAGAAGCTTCGTGTCCAACCTGTCCAGTTGATGAAGCCTGTGAGCGGGCATCCTTTCCTCAAAAAGGTACAACCAGTTGTCTAAGCTCAGCTTTCTTCTCTTCCTTGGACTTAAAGTTTTTTTTTTTGTGTTTGTGACATATTAGAAAATAAGTAAGGATAATGGATACAGCTATTATAATCAACTTTGAATAACTAGAATGGTAAATCTATAACATAAAAAATAACCTTTTTGCCTGTTGTTCTCCTCAGTTAATGAGTATAATCATGAGTTTTTCATAGAAAAACAGGACATTTATTGTCTCCTTTCCTGGGCTCTGTGTACAAGCTTCAAAGCAACCTTTTTTATGTCTTGTTTGGCACCTCGGATACTTTGATATTGGAAAAGGAATGCCCTGGATAATGGACAGGAGTGTATTGATCAAAAGGATATCTCTTATTGTAAATTTTAAAATCATTATAGTTTCTTTTTTTTGTGTGTGTGAGGAGGACCAGCCCTGAGCTAACATCCAATACAAATCCTCCTCTTTTTTTTTTTTTTGCTGAGGAAGACTGACCCTGGGCTAACATCCCTGCCCATCTTCCTCTACTTTATATGGGACGCCGCCACAGCATGGCTTAACAAGCGGTGTGTTGGTGCACACCCGGGATCCGAACTAGCGAACCCCGGGCCGCTGTAGCGGAGCACGGGCACATAACCACTTGTGTCACCAGGCCGGCCCCTATTGTTTCCTAAAGAGATAATATTTTTAAAATATTAAAAGCAGAGTATTGAAAGGAATTTTCTTTCCCAAAGCAGAATGTAACTATAATTTCTATACTACTTTGCTTCCTGCTGTAGTGTCTCTGTCACCTATGCAGCTAAGTTGATGTCCACTGTCTGAAAGTTTAGGTCTTCAGAAAAACTTCCTCCTGTTCCTCCTCATCTCCTAGGACTGTCAGAAGCCCTTTGCTGTTGTGTACAGCCCAAGGAGACCAACAGTTTTAGATTGAAATAAACCTCAGTTGAGTGTGGAAGGCACTGTGCTGGACTCTGTAGAGGATACAAAGGTGAATAAGAGACAGTTCCTGCTTTCCACAGGTTTATAGTTGAGTGGTTCCTTTTAGGAGCTGATTGTTACAAAATCCTCGGTTTATTAATTTGTAAGAATTAAAAGCCTACTGGGATTATTTTGGAAGGAAACTACAATTCTCTCTTGGTTGTGTGCTTGCCTTTCCCTCTCTATGTCATTGCTTATATTTCAGTGTACCATAGAGAGCATTTTCCCAGGATTTGCAAGCCAACATATGTTAATGAGGTCTCTGAACACAGTTGCATTGGTTCCCATCATGTATTCCTGGTCTCCTCTCCAGCAGAACTTTATGGTATGTATTAAAAGTGCTGTGGTGATTGTTCAAACTGTACGGTTTTCTTATGTTGATATGCTGGCTCTCCACTTAGGGTAAAGATTGTCTGAGTGTACTTAAAGCTTGGGCGTGCAGGGCAGAATGTTCTTGTAATTTATTTACTCTAAAAAATATATATTGCAAGTTGTTCTAACTTGTTAGATTTTGTGCTCTCTGAAGTGTACTTCTGAGTTGCTGCTGGTTCTTTTTTGAATGAATGAGACTGGGCAAGACTCCAATTTTTCCTTACTACCTTGGCCTAGTTTAAATATTAGGTGTAGTTAAATGCAGTCTAAATCGGATACTTGAGGCTTAAGCAGGTTGACGACTCCTTGCTGATGGAGCAATCCTTTCTGAATCCCCTAAAGGCAAGATGCTATGAAAGCAACCAAGATAACAGAGGTGCACATGGATCTACAATCCTGTCATCTGGGGCTTTATGCTGACCCCTACTAGGATTATTTGTGGTTCTGATAATCAGTCCTCTCTAAATACTGCCATTGCTTATCATCTGCCTGGTGACAGATAGCAATTCTGCTGACTAGGATACAGAAGGGAATCATCTCTTAGGATAAAACTTCAGAGTAATTTTACTTGATACTTGGGGATTTGAGAATGACAGTGTTCTCTACTGACCCTTCCCCCCACAAAAAAAAATCCATTAGTATTGTTTATTGCTAGAAAATATTCATAGCCCATACTGTAATTGACTTGAGGTTCCCACTGAGTATGATTGACATAACTAATAACCATAATTTTTTATTATGATTATGGGAGATTAGTCTTAGTCTGTATAAGAGAATATCCTAAAATTTTATGGTTGCCCAGTTTCTGTTCTAAATGTTCTAGTTATATTGCAGATTATACTCTTGGAAGCCTTCCTTTTCGTTATCTGTCTCTCTACTTATGAGAAGAATTAGAATTGAAGATTTTTTAGACCATTGTTTAGGTGATATTCGTACCTATTTCACAATTATCTTTAGTGGATAAAATGAGATAATAGATGAAATCACTGTGAAAAATAAATGTGCTGTCAAATTCTAGGTGTTGGTGGAAATATCCCTGTTAGTATCAAGCTAAACATTTGGTAGTTAATATCCTCAAGTAGTTATACTGACCTTTTTTTTTTTTTTTTTTTTTGTGAGGAGGACTAGCCCTGAGCTAACATCTGATGCCAATCTTCCCCTTTTTTCTTGAGGAAGAGTGGCCCTGAGCTAACATCCATGCCCATCTTCCTCTACTTTATATGGGATGCTGCCACAGCATGGCTTACCAAGCGGTGCGTCGGTGCGCACCCGGGATCTGAACCTGCGAACCCCGGGCCACCGAAGTGGAGCACGCGCACTTAACCGCTTGCGCCACTGGGCCGGCCCCTGACTTTTTTTTTTTCTAAGAGTAGGATTGCCAGCTTACATTTGAGGGCTTGTTGGCAAAACAAAATGGGCAGTTTTTAAAATGCAGGAAACTCTGTAACCAAAGGTATTTTCAAGAGATTCAAGCAGCAAAAAATGGCTCCACAAAGATTCCATTAAACAGGAAGGAGAAGATGCATAGTGGATTCATGGAATGAATCATATCTGGTGTGATTTCAGGTAGAAGATGAGACGGTTTTGTGCAATATTCCCTACATGGGAGATGAGGTGAAAGAAGAAGACGAGACTTTCATTGAGGAGCTGATCAATAACTACGACGGGAAGGTCCACGGTGAAGAAGGTAGTGGTGCTGGGCCCTTTGGGGAGAAAACTTTGTTAGAATGGTGCCTCTTCTTTGGTACATCATCATCTTGCTTTTATCTGCTGCCTTATAGTGTACACACTGAGGAATATTTCATTGTCATCACATGGCTGGGAGTAAAAATTTTATATTAAAGATGCCCCAGTTAAATTTTAAAAGGAGGGCCGCCCCCGTGGCTTAGCGGTTAAGTGCGCGCGCTCCGCTGCTGGCGGCCCGGGTTCGGATTCCGGGTGCGCACCGACGCACCACTTGTCCGGCCATGCTGAGGCCATGTCCCACATACAGCAACTAGAAGGATGTACAGCTATGACATACAACTATCTACTAGGGCTTTGGGGGAAAAATAAAAATAAAATTATAAAAAATAAATAAATAAATTTTAAAGGGAGTTGAGACATAAAAGGATTATATAGTAATCAGTGGCTAGAGAGAAAGTTCAGTGTAGATAAGGTTGATCTTAGGAGTTTTCCATAATTCCCTCCAAGGCCATTTTGTTCTTCATTTCCGCTTCTCTGAGAATGGCAAGGAGCATAGCCTCTCTGTCCTACTTGTTTGATCCAGATATCCCCTGGATCTCCCAGAAATTGGTTATAATATTCTGATTTTCCTAAAAGCAAGCAATTTATATTAAGTTGCAGTTCTAGAAAAGGCTGTCAGTGTGTAAGAAGTGGGAAGATGAGGAGAGACTCCCATGGATTTGCAAACCAATAGCCTCACCTGCTCTTTTGATGATTGCTGTCCTGTTGTGATGCTGTTGAAATGCATTATTTATCCACAGTGCCCCCTAGTGTTCAAAGGCTTTATCCTAAGTTGTGGTATAACCTCATGTGGTTTGATTTCAGGAAAAAAAAGCTGTTTTTTGATTCAAAGAAGTCACTACTGATCCATCAGCAGCAAAACCAAGTACATTTCATTTGATCATTCTTTCTCTGTCCCATTTGTATTGTTTTCACACTTTTGTGAGATTTTAGACCATAAATACAGGCTGACCTGTGACTGAGGAAGTGAAGTACCCCAGTAAGAATAAAGCATATAACTTAATTTCCCACTCTAGCTGGCTGAACTGTTGCAATTGTAAGAGCCATTCAAATTATTGTAATTTCCTGGTTGTCCATATAAAAATGTAATGTGTTATCTATCTGGGTCTCAGGAGTGACTACAAGAAAACCTTCCTAAGAGGGCTAATGCAGTATGAAATGACCACTGCTCATCCATCTACTCCTTATGTTTCAGAGATGATCCCTGGATCTGTCCTGATTAGTGATGCTGTTTTCCTGGAGTTGGTAGATGCTCTGAATCAATACTCAGATGAAGAAGAGGAAGGGCACAATGACACCTCAGATGGAAAGCAAGATGACAGCAAAGAAGATCTGCCAGTAACAAGAAAGAGAAAACGACATGCTATTGAAGGTAAATAGCACTACTTCCTTATTCTACTTTGAAAGTGATGGAGAGGGAAGAAGGAAAGACAGAAAGGTTTATTGCTTATTAAAGGCTGTTGGTGGTTCTCATTGGTCCACTTAAAAGGAAAACATGGGGGCCGGCCCTGTGGCCTAGTGGTTAAGTTCAGCGTACTCCACTTCTGCAGCCCGAATTCGGTTTCCGGGCACAGACCTACACCACTCATTGGTGGCCATGCTGTGGCGGCAACCCACATACAAAATAGAGGAAGATTGGCATAGATGTTAGCTCAGGGCAGATCTTCCCTAGGCAAAAAGAGGAAGATTGGCAACAGATGTTAGCTCAGAGTGAATCTTCCTCAGCAAAAAAATAGGAAAACATGATCATTGACTAATAGTTTAAGATAGCTGTGACCTAACTGAAGAAGAAAATAGAACTTAGAGAATAATCATTGTTCGTATCTAATTATAAAAAGAATATATTTGGAAAACATGGAAAGTTATAGAGAAGAAAATAAAATTACCCTATAATCCTGCTACCCAGGAATAACCAGCACTAGTATTTCCTTCTAGGCCTAAGAAATATAGGATGTGTGTATGTACGTATATACATGTACACCTAGAACTAATACAATGTTATATGTCATTATATCTCAATTTTTAAAAAATACATATATAAATCAACATGTTTATATACATTATGTGAAATTGGGATCATGCCACATTTTATATATCCCTTTTTATCTAATCTTATATCATGAGCATTTTCCATGTTTTTAGTATTTAATTATTTCATTAATACTTAATTATACTATATGTTATTTAATTATACTATATGTCCAGGGATATAGTGTCTTTCTCTTGTTATAACAAAGTTATAATATTAGTCTTGTTCTTCAGCATCAACATAATGATAGAATTCTTCTATATTCAGATCTCTCCATGAAAACTCCTATTTTCACCTCCAGATTCTGTCTTGGACTGTGGATTTTATTGTTAATATGTAGATGACTCTGATTTCTTTTTCACTAGTAGCCTATTAGATAAGTCCAGGTAGCACTGACCTTCTTTATGTATTCCTAAATAGTCCATGGTTCGGTTAACAAAGCAGCTCTGATCAAAATGCTGTGACAAAAGGAAAAATGATCAAACAGCTTTGTTTGCATTCTCTGATTATAGCACTCAGGAGCTTTTTGTCATTTCCAATTCAGGGAACAAAAAGAGTTCCAAGAAACAGTTTCCAAATGATATGATCTTCAGTGCAATTGCCTCCATGTTCCCTGAGAATGGTGTCCCAGATGACATGAAGGAGAGGTAGGAAAAGCTGTTTCACTCAGACCATGTAAGAGTGCTCAGGCAAAATTTACTCAAGCCTGTTTTGGGTAATAAAAAGCCCTGTTTATGGTAAGTGCATTATGATTTGCCTGCATTTCTGATTATCTCTTGCTTACTTACCTCTAAACGCCCATTCCCATGTTAAGGGTCATTGTTTGATGGCTTTGAATAAGTCTGGGCAGAGAACTTTTCAAATTCTCCCATTTTTCTGGAGAGTTACTCCAGCACCATACTTATCAAGTCTTTCCCTCCCTTTACTTTCAGACATACGCCCAAGCCCAGCATAATTACAGTGGTGTACCTACTTAGTGATATACCATTCCGTCATCAACAAGACACATAAAAAACACCTATCCCCCCTTGGCCAGCTCTGCCTAGATGACCGTTGAGTACTCAATCTGTGTTTTCTCAGTGGAGACATTCCCTTGGAAGAAAATCTTATCTCTCTTTTCTGAAATAGGTATCGAGAGCTAACAGAGATGTCCGACCCCAATGCACTTCCCCCTCAGTGCACACCCAACATCGATGGCCCCAATGCCAAGTCTGTGCAGCGGGAGCAGTCCTTGCACTCCTTCCACACCCTTTTTTGTCGGCGCTGCTTTAAATACGACTGCTTCCTTCACCGTGAGTGGGCTACTCTGAAATGTTCTCCTGTTTTCCATCCCCAGCCACCATTTCCTTCTCTTTATTTTAGTTTATCATGTAGAACCCCAGCTTCTGATCTGATGATGCTCTTAACAAAGGGCCAGTTCTGTTTTCACGTGTTCAGTTATAGTGCTATGTGCTTTGCATGGTCAGGACAGAATAACCAACACATAATTGTCCCTGAGTACCTCCTAGCTTTGAAAGGATTGTGTAGATATCAGAAATGATCAAATTTTATGCACCTTGATGGTAGCAGTTTATATCTAAATTCTCCGACAATAGCTCCCTAATTCAATTTTGTTCCTCCCCATCCTGTCAAGTGGATGAACCATTGGAAACAGGACAGTTTTATGTTTTCCAGCTTTTCATGCCACCCCTAATGTATATAAACGCAAGAACAAAGAAATCAAGATTGAACCAGAACCATGTGGTACAGACTGCTTCCTGTTGCTGGTACGTTCTTAAATTGTTGTGCCATTGTTAACTTTGTTGAAAATTGAGCAGGAAATGGTCCTTGGGCTTTTTGCCCCTGGGAACACAAACCAAGTGAGCCAGTACATAGCACTCTAGGGATCGTAAAGTACAAGGAAAACATGACTTCTACTCTTAAGGAGCTCCCAGATAATGAGGCAGTAGGACTGTGAAGTTATTCTTATGGGGTGAGGTTTGAAGAGCATTGAAGGCTTTCCTGCTTTAAATATCATCTACTCCGATTTCAGAGTCTGAAACTGTATTGTTTGAATTGGAGCTGTGTATGTGTGTGTTTGTGTGTTACATCATTTTCTTTGCTGTCTTTAAATGCATACATAGGAGAAATAGCACATGAAGGTGCTAATGCCTTCTTGTGAGGTAATCAACCAGATGGACCCTTCCCTGATGGACAGCCCTTATGTGGCAGTATAAATTCTCCTGCATTTGTGTGGGGAGGCAGTACCCTGAGAGCTAGAAGGGAATAGGTTCAGCTGGACTTGCCAACGACACAGTTTTGCTTTCTACACAATAGGGCAAGCTTAGGTAAAGAATAAAATACCTTGATAAAATTTCTTCTACCAATTAAAATTAGGTTATACAGCCAAGTGCCTTGGGACCATCTTTAGTGGCATAATAAGAGGAAAGATAGTAGAGAGTGCCATTGGGTATACATCTGGAAAATGGGCCATATGGTAATAGCAAAAGAATAAATAAACTTTATCCAATTTATTTTTTCCCTAATACCTATTGACTCTTTCCTATGCTCCAAGTACTATGCTGGCCCTTAACATATATTATCCTATTTTCATGCTTACAACAATATCCTGAGGTGGAGAAACTATGGGTTATGGAAGTTACATATTTTGCCCAAAATTTGTTAATATATCAGTGGTGTGACAATGATGAAATTCAAGCTCTGGTCTAACTCCACAGTCCGTGCTTCTCAAATTACTCTGTGCTTTTTTCAGTTATACCATGTTACATCAACATACCAGCATCTATATAAGTCAAAGGGTGTTGTCCTTCTCACAGTAGTTACCCTGGGACTCTGTACATGTATTACAAAGATGCTGCCCATGGCCACAGTGTGTGTGTGAGTGTGTGTGTGTGTGTGTGTATTTTTAACTTTAACAGAAATATGTATGCACAGTTTTCCTTTTATTGCTTTTTAGAAATCAGTACATATTTAAATATAATAATGCTGGATAATAATAATCCCCCAACTTTTTATTAAGAACATTTTCAGTTGTGCAAAGAAGTTGAAAGATACCTTCTTCCTGGATTTAATAACTTTTTTTTATATTTGGTCTATCCTTCTATTTGTGTATGTGTATCTTTTGCTGAGCCATTTGAAAATAAGCTGCACACATTGTGATGCGCGTTTGCTAAGTATTTCAGCACACATCTCCTAAAAATAAAGACATTCTCTTACATAACCACATTATTACACCTAAGAATATTAACAAGAGTTTCATAATGTCATCTATCCATTCCATATTCAAATCTTTTCAGCTGTACCAAGAATAGCTAATTTTTTTTTTCCAAGATCATCCAGTCATGCATTGTACTTGGTTATGTCTCTTTGTATCTCAAAGAATCACACCACTGTTTTTTTTTTGAAAAGTCCAGTCTGGTTTTCTTGTAGGATATCCCATATTCTGGATTTGTCTTTTGTTTTCTCTTGCTATCATTTAACTTGTTCCTCTATTTCCCATAAGCTAGAATTAGCTCTGAAGGCTTAGTTATATTTATGTTAGATGTTTTGGGTAAGAATACATTATAAGTGATGCTCTGTATGTCACATTGTAACGTAGGCACATAATATCGCATTCAGTTAATTTCAAAACTTCTCTTTTGGAGTTTCCTTTAGAGTCTACAGTATATTATTCTGAATATGCTTAGTAACGGGAAACCTTTATCCTTTACATGTAGATTTAGTTTTCAGAAACAGAAGTCTTTGGGAACCAAGTCTGGTGAGAATATAGATGATCAAGCTAAATGATAGTTACTTGATCTTTGAAAAAAAGGGGGGCATAACTATAAAGTAATGAAACAGTATTCTTTCCAAGTTTAATATAGTGATTTGGAGGGAAGTTCCAAAATTGAGTAATAATATTGTACAAATTCATGGATTACACGTTTTATTATTGAAACAGAGGCAGTGCAGTAGGTGTGAAGAGCAGTGTGGCCTGGGGACAAGGAACCCTGAGTCTTACACCCACTCTGGAACAGTTAGCTAAATACTCTCAAGCAGCTCAAATTCCAAACAGCTGACATGCAAATGAACTTTAGATACAACTCACTGGAAAGTTGAAAATGCATAGATGCATAGATTATATCTTTTTTAAGATTACTTTATAGGACAGCTCTTTTGTAAAGAGGTATAAGTTTGTAAATTTTAGAATGTTTGTTAAGTGGCTATTGTATGGTCACACTTAAATGATACAAAGAAAAAACTGTATCATTGCATGTAAGCACAGATGTTGAAGAAGGTGGTTTGTGATCAGGGGATCAATATGGTGACTCTGCTCCTGTTTCCTGTCTGTAATGTGTCCATTGCAGGAAGGAGCAAAGGAGTATGCCATGCTCCACAACCCTCGCTCCAAGTGCTCTGGTCGTCGCCGGAGAAGGCACCACATGGTCAGTGCTTCCTGCTCCAACACTTCAGCCTCTGCTGTGGCTGAGACTAAAGAAGGGGACAGTGACAGGGACACAGGCAATGACTGGGCCTCCAGTTCTTCAGGTACAGTGAACAGAAAGTGGTCTTTTCTTTCCATGCGAGGACTCTGGTAAACCCAGGATCACTGCCTAACGCTTAACATTACTACCTTTTTAAAATTGTTAATTCTTTCCACAGTTTGCCTATAAGCAGTAGAGACAGGAAATATTTTTGTTCCTAACTACTCTGCCTTTTAAAGTAGAATGAAGTACTTCAGAGTTTGGAAACGACTGATGACAACTGCATTTTCCCTTCTTCTGTTTCTCTTATTTCTTCCTCTCTTAGAGGCTAACTCCCGCTGTCAGACCCCCACAAAACAGAAGTCTAGTCCGGCCCCCCCTCAGCTCTGTGTAGTGGAAGCACCCTCGGAGCCTGTGGAATGGACTGGGGCTGAAGAATCTCTTTTTCGAGTCTTTCATGGCACCTACTTCAACAACTTCTGTTCAATAGCCAGGCTTCTGGGGACTAAGACGTGCAAGCAGGTACTGTCTGAAAGGAGCAGGAGCAGCCTGGGCCCTCCTTTCATCCGCTGCTGTCAGCCCATTCGCCACCCTGTAAGGCTACCTGTCTGGAGAGAAGCTGTCTTAGCTCAGTCCCTCGTGAGCCTGTGCTTCTGGCCCATGAAGTGGGGTCCCCAAACCCGGGGCCTCTTGCAAATGCCAAGCCTAGCAATGCTTGGGGATCTACTCTCTTCCTTGCTGAATTCATATTTCTGTCTCTATCTAACTCTTCTAGATGTTTATACACTCTTTTAGCTTTGTTTTTTTTGGGGGGTTGCTGCCTTTCTTTCTAAATGTGTATGCCTTTCCCAGAAGGGACTCCCGTGTCTTTCTGGGGGTCTTCTTATCTAGCATACTCCTGCTCCTGCTTCTGTAGCTGGAGCTGCCGCTCCCTTCATCAGTCTCCTCAAGTTGCTTTATTCTCCAAATATTCTATCACTAGGTTTTCTAATTACCACCCCCAATAGCTGGGCCTGGACCTCACCCTTCTCACTCATACCATCACTAGAATCACGATTTGATAGCAGCTACTGATGTTCTGGAGGCAAGAAGACAGACTGAAGAACAGGGACAGGGGTTGGGTGTTAGAGCCAATGTGTCCAACAAGAAGGGAGCACCAGAGCCATGCTCGCTTAGCTCCCTGACTTCTGAAGGAGTCTCTGTGTCCTGTTCTTCAGGCTTCCTCTGCTTAGAACAAGCAACAGAACCATGAGTTGAAGTGCCCTTTGCTTTCAATTTGGGGCTCATACCTATTTCCCTGAGGCACAGGTTCTTAACCTAAAAATCTACAGAACTGTGTGCAAAACACTTTTTGTATGTATTTTCCTGAGAAGAAGATTTATAGTTTTCATGGAATCTCAAGAGGGCCTATAACGAAAAAGGAAAAGAAAAAACTAAAAACGAATGCTATAAGGGAAGAAGCAGTTGAAAGGGAACCAGCCTTCCTGAAATGCTGTCCAACTGAAATAATCAAGACTCTGACATCTTTATACCAACAGAGGGAGCTAGTGCTTAGCTGGGTGGTACCTTTCATGTCATGGTTGCACTCCATTACACAAGATACACAAAGTGCCCTTCCTGAGCAGAGACAGATACTCTTGGTAAGTCAGCCTACTCAGGTTACTAATAGATGAAAGCTACTAACCAGGAAACCTATAACTGTGCTTAGTATTTCTCCTCTCTCTAGTCAGGATAAATACTTAAGAATTAACGTCAGAGCCAGTGACCCAATCTCCCAGTGCCACTCTGTCTCTCCTTGACTGAAGAAATGCTCAGTCAGCTGCCTGTAAGCTCTCCAGAACCCTCCCAAGCCTAGCACCTGGCTGGGTCACTTATCTGACCACCTAGCTCAAGAAGATGTGACAGATCCTGTTGGATTTCTCTTCCAGGTCTTTCAGTTTGCAGTCAAAGAATCACTTATCCTGAAGCTGCCAACAGATGAGCTCATGAACCCCTCGCAGAAGAAGAAAAGAAAGCACAGGCAAGGGTTGGACAAAGGACTTTGTGTGCCCAGGCTATTCCCTGGGCTCCGATCTCCCCTTGGACTTCCCATCTGCCTCCCTCCTTCGCCACTGCCTGTCAGTTTGGCATTGCACAACTGAGGGCCAGCCTTCTCAGTGCTCCCTGCGAGTCTGTGCCTTGGACCAACCTTTCCCCCGTCCCTAGTCCCTAGACCCTGTGGACCGTGAGATAACCGTCTGATTTTCCTTTTAAGCTCCTGGCCAGTAGTACGTGAGCCTCCACCCTGAGGCCATTTCTCCTCACTGGGTGGTTAGTTACCGTAGTACTCACTTCTCAATTCTGACCAGAGTTTATTTATTTTGGGGGGCCACTTGTGTTGTTTTTCTAAGTTGCGTAACAACACTGTCTTCTAGCTAGCCTTTGCTTAGGGTTGGAAGTTGTTTAAAAAAATTCAACATTCTGATTGGCTTCATTCCCTAATGACACACACCTATTGAAGGAAGGAACTGATGCTGGTTCTAGATGTAGAAGGAAATCCCTGCGGCTTCTCCCTTTCAGTCCCTTCACTCAGCAGATTCCTGAAAAGCCTTCCCACCTCCCCATCTTGAAACTTCCTCACGTCTCCTGCTCCCTGAAGAGGGGGGGAGGGGAGAGGGAGAAGCACTAGAATTATAATAGATATAGAGGGTGGGGTTTTGTTTTGTGTCTGTTTTTTGTCCTTTTATGTATGTTTGTTTGTTGAGGGGCAGTGTTATTTATGTTTACATCTTGAGGCATAGGCCAGCCAGATTTAAGATGGACTCTAGCTTCTGTGTACCAGAGTAGAGGCCTCTCATGAAGGGGTTTGGGGAGGATACTCCCCAGTCATCAAACTGCAGTCCCTCAGAACAGATCACATTATCCCTTACCCGAATCTGCAGACTTCCCCAGGGCCGTGACCCAGACCCATCCTGTCTCTCTCTTTCAGGTTGTGGGCTGCACACTGCAGGAAAATTCAGCTGAAAAAAGGTAGGTTCCACCAGGGCGTTTTCCAGTGTTTCAGCTTGAGGTCTCACCCCTGTGGCCCACCCCCCCCACCTCCGGATCTGTGCTTGTTGACACTGCACTGCTTCCGCAGATTGCAGATATCTCTGCAGCAGCTGAAAACAGCTCAGTTTCTCACTGCAGCTGAGAAGACCTCTTAGGAGGTAGAGTTATGGGCCTTGTGGTCTCTGACTTTCATAGTATGCCATCTCCCAGGTTCTGGACTTCATTTAATGTTTAGAATAGCTGCCCTGTAGTCCCGGACCATTTCCACACTCTCCCCACAAAACAAATCACCCCATTGTAGCTTATGAACAACCATCATCTATGATTGCTTCCCACCTCAGGTGCTAAACGTGTGTCCAAGGCTATGGTTAGAACGAGCCTCCTTTGAGTTGGGGTGCTTAGACACTTGGGAGGGAGGGCAGCTAGAGAGCGTGGGCACAGCAGTGTCCTGGTCTATTCTTTTCTCTCCTAGATAACTCTTCCACACAAGTGTACAACTACCAGCCCTGTGACCACCCAGACCGCCCCTGTGACAGCACCTGCCCCTGCATCATGACCCAGAATTTCTGTGAGAAGTTCTGCCAGTGCAACCCGGACTGTAAGACTTCTACGTTGTCCCCTCTAGCCTACCAAAGCAGTTGGCCTCAGTGCATCCCAGGTTCCCTCCCCTCCTGCACCCTGTACTGCTTGTGGGCCTTCTGATATTCTCTTTGCTGTGTTTTAAGTATTCTACAGAGGAAACAAGATACTGAAGATCTGGAAAAGTCATTTTTTACAGACCCTTAGGTGTATGATTCTAAAAGCAACAATTATACAGAAATTAGATGCTTTCCCAACTTTATCTTCCAGGGCAGAGTTAAGAAACATAAGGATCTTTTTCCTTAAGGTATAGACATAGCCTCCCCTTCCAGGATGTAGTTTTACAACATATACAGGTTACAGTTCCGTGTATGTCTATTTTAGTTTAATATCTGGAGTTTTAATATCAGGTCAGTCTGGATGTCAGCAGAAGGTAGGATAGAGGCTAAAAGTGCTTCTCTTTGACTTGTTATCCCACCGTGCCCTTCCGTACTCGAGGCTGAGCAGTTTGATGGCAGCCCCAAGAGCTTGCAGAACTTGGTGCCCAGGCAGTTGTGCTGGAAATACCTCCTAGCCCAGAGCAGATATCAATCTTAGCCACAGCAGAGGTGTGCTTGTGCTGGGGAGGGCAGTGGGTGGAGGAGGATGGCATAGAACGGATGCATTCTGTTCTCAAAATGATTCTTGTTTTGATGGTGAGGATTTACCAGTGAGAAGCACTGATTTCATTTTCTCTGGGGCACTGCCCACCTCCCTTCCAAATTCCACCAAATGGGGAGGGAGAGCATTGTTGGGGAATCTCTAGGTAACAGTTTTCCATACTCAAACCTGCTTTTTTGACTCTCAGGCATGAATGTTGGGAGGCACTCCATATTCTCTGAAAAAAACTTGAGTATATGATTATTGAGAAGAGCTTCTCTCCTCTTTTGCCAAATATCCTTGAACACGTAACATTTACTTCCCTCCTGTCCCTTGAGCCCCAGCATTAGCCTGCTTCTCTTCCTCACCCTACCTATCATCCACCCAGGTCAGAATCGTTTTCCTGGCTGTCGCTGTAAGACCCAGTGCAATACCAAGCAGTGTCCTTGCTATCTGGCAGTGCGAGAGTGCGACCCCGACCTGTGTCTCACCTGTGGGGCCTCAGAGCACTGGGACTGCAAAGTGGTTTCGTGTAAAAACTGCAGCATCCAGCGTGGCCTCAAGAAGGTGAGGGCTTTTCTCAAGACTCCGGGCCAGATAATGGAGTGATAAAGACCGAAGAATCCTGAGCAGCCTCTTTCTGCTGGTTCCTTAGAGGGTTTGTTCATGAAAGTGTTTGGTAAATCCTAAAAGATACACATTTACTGAATTAATAAAGTTTTGTGTCCTTGTGAGTGATTAGAAAAGTGACCCCCTCAGCTGGCCAGACTGAGAGGAGCAGAGAGGATGGACGTGTCATTGATGTTGTCTATTTTTACTTGACACACAGCAGTGAGTTCCGATAGACTCAGGTCTAGCAGGTCCCCAGGTCCAGAGGAAGAGGTGTCGTGTTTCCTTTCACCACCTCCTTTGTTTTTCCTCCCACCAGAACAGAATGGCTTAGACCTTTTTCTGTTTTCAGATCCTCTTAACAGTTGCTAGTTCTTTCCACTCTGCCCCCCCACTCCCACCCCACACACACGTGCACATGCAGCACACACACCCCCTCACTCACACACGCCCTGCAGTCTGAGCTTTGACTCTCTCTTCCCCAGCACCTGCTGCTGGCCCCCTCAGATGTGGCCGGATGGGGCACCTTCATTAAGGAGTCTGTGCAGAAGAACGAATTCATTTCTGAATACTGTGGCGAGGTGAGTGCTATCGGTTTGGCCCACATTCTTATCTGGGGAGATACTGATGAGAAACCCTGATTTTCTGTGGGCCAGACTTCTGTGAATTAATCTCTAAATAACTCAACTGAGTTCTCATATGGCCTCTCGGGGGATCCCACAGAACCGTTTTCAATCCTGAAACTACTCTTTTTCGACTCTTTGGCAGCTCAGGCTACACAAGGGGGGACAGGTGGGGGACTCTCTTCAGCCTTAATACTGGTCAGCCTGAGTGGGGATTGGAACAAAATAACCCGAGCTCTATCTCTTATGATTCTCATCATGATACTCTGTAAGCACCTATGTGTGACACGTCCCCTTCCCAGTCTTTTCTAGGGGCAGGGTACCATGCCCTGAGCAGACAGCCTGATGCCCCTCTTTGTTCCCTGTCTGTATCTGCAGCTCATCTCTCAGGATGAGGCTGATCGACGAGGGAAGGTCTATGACAAATACATGTCCAGCTTCCTCTTCAACCTCAACAACGGTATGGAGCCTCTTTCTCTCATCCCACGGTGCTCTTGGGCGGGTCTTCCTGCCAGATTTCCCTTGCTATATAGTCCAGGTTCAGATCTTCCAACAGATGCATAGAGCAAGGTGGTGAGATTGAACTCCGGAGACACTACGAGCCACAGTTCACTTGCTTTGGGAGAACCTTCATTTCCTGGTTGTGTTTGTAATCGGAGCACTGAGCACATACACCTCAGCAATCTCCCTACCCAGTAGATGGGAAGAGGAGATCCATAATTCCAGCAAAAGGAGGAACCCAAATGAGTGCTCCCACACGAGGCTGCCTTCTTATGCTACGTGTTTCTCCAGCTCCTGTTAGTATGCTGGGCTCCAAAATTCCCACGGGATTGTATTGTTTCTGTTACTGTTTACTTGATCTTAAATTCAGGCTCAAGAAGCTGTGGAGTTGCCTGGTGAGCTCATAGTTTTCCTTGGTTTACTTTATACAGATTTTGTGGTGGATGCTACCCGGAAAGGAAACAAAATTCGATTTGCAAACCATTCAGTGAACCCCAACTGTTATGCCAAAGGTGAGTTACCAGTGATCTGGGAGGTGGGGCAGAAGATGGATGCTTCATTTACTATGATTTCTATCCATTATTCAACTTTTTTCATAGCTGAGTTATTTTTTGTCCAAAAATAATCATGGTTAATGTCTGGTATCATTTTGAGCCTATCTCACTCGCAGTTTTATAATCTGCTTTTTTCACTGAATACATTGTAAACAGTTTCCCACAAACATGAGTCGTTTTTTTTTTTTTTTTTCTGAGGAAGGTCGGCCCTGAGCTAACATCTGCCAGTCCTCCTCTTTTTGCTGAGGAAGACTGGCCCTGGGCTAACATCCATGCCTATCTTCCTCCACTTTATATGGGACGCCTCCACAGCATGGCTTGACAAGCGGTGCCTCGGTGCGCGCCCGGGATCCGAACTGGCGAACCCCGGGCCGCCGCAGCAGAGCGCGCGCACTTAACCGTTTGTGCCACCGGGCCGGCCCAAACATGAATCTTTTAAAGGTAATTCTTTCCCCATGTCACTAGCCAGAATAACAGATCTAAAAGCATAGAAGCAACTACCTTCATTGACTACTTTCTAATTCTACTTCATTTATGTTTTCACTGGGAATTTGGAGAAAATCAGCCCAGAATCACTACTGATTGTTGACTTGAGTTGAACCTAGCCTTAGGTTTATCCTGTTTGCAGTGGTCATGGTGAACGGGGATCATCGGATTGGGATCTTTGCCAAGAGGGCAATTCAAGCTGGTGAAGAGCTCTTCTTTGATTACAGGTGAGGCAGCCAGGAGTGGTTCTAGGGAGGTGACCCTAGAGGCAGAAGGAGTGGCTGTTGGAATTGATTTGGGGGCTTAAGGTGGGTGATATGGATGAAGGAGAAGATCTCAGGGTGGTCCAGTGTTTTTCTTTGTTCTGATCTCTGGTCCTTGCCTCAGAAGTGGGAGCATGGTAAACCGCTGTTAGGGAGTGGGAGGGGAAGTGAAATAGGAGGGGACTCTATCTTTTCAATCATGAAAGCTTTGAACTAACCTCGTTCCTCCTTCTGCTCTGAGACAGGTACAGCCAAGCTGATGCTCTCAAGTACGTGGGGATCGAGAGGGAGACTGATGTCCTTTAGCCCTCCTGGGCCCCATGCCAGCGCTTATGGTAGCGGCACTGTCTTTGCTTTCATGCACACACCACTGCTGCTCCAGTTTCCTGCATCTGTGTCTCCCACACCGAGGAACCCCCCACCCACTCCCTCTGTAGTAAGGCCTCAGCTGTGTCCAGTGGGGACAAAACTATCTCAATGAGAGGGGAGACAGAGGCAGCTAGGGCTTGGGCTCCCAAGAGAGAGAGTTGCAGAAGTGGGAGACTGCATCTTAGGCCTCAGAGGAAGAGAGCACAGGCTGGGGATGGGTGACTTGTGCTTGTTTCTTGTCAGCTACCCAGACTGTGGGCCTCAGGAATCAACTTGGGCAGTTCCTAACAAGCATTAGCCTGTAATTCTAACTTTCCAAATCAAGGGTCCTTATGTAATTGGGTTGCCAGCTTATCTCTCTATGGTCCTAAGACCTGGAGAAGACAGGCTAAGTGAAGTTTGGTACCTGGAGCTTGTGAGTGCTCAAGGTTAAAGGTGGGCCTGGTGGGCGGCACAGACTGAATTCAGAGGGGAGATGGGCCACCTTACTGTCTCTTCCCTCCTGGCAGGGTTCAAACTGAAAGAGCGTGGATTCTAAGTATAGATATTCAATGCTGGGAGAAGGAAAGCTAAGTGCCATCCTCCTATGGACAGAAAGCAAGAACCAGCCAGACGACAGTAGTTAAACTGCTAAGCTTGGGGCCCAGCAGGCTTTGAGAATCCTTCTCTGTATACTCTGGAGATGGATCGATAAGTTTTCAATTCCCGGGAGCAGGTGCCAGTGCCTCGTCAGCTCCTTCCAGAGTTCTGGCTTAGTGACGGCAGGCCGGCGTCATGCTGCTACTGAAGAAGCATTGGGGATGTGCTGAGCTGGGTCTCAGCACTCTGGTTCCCTGTATATGGAGTTGTTTTCATGCCTTTCATCCTCCTTAGAGGCCAGACCCACGGGGCACTGTTGCATATCTCTTCCAGGTAGATGGGCGCAGGCCTGGACTAGAGAGGGGGAAAGTTGCTGGTGTGATGTACTTTCCTGTCTGTAGTACCTGCTGTTGGGAAGGGTGAGCTGACAGTATGTGTTTGGAGATGGGTGAGGGGCTCCCAAATTGCACTTGTTTAGGATGGCACCACCTGTGCAGTGCAGATGGGCAGAGGGTGTTTGAAGTGTCAAGAAGGAACAGGCTGACCCCCTGTGCCAGTCCGTGGTGCCATTGCCTCTGGGATCCATGCAGAGCAAAGCACTTTATTTCTTTTAGAAGGTCTGTAGATTGAGGTGGAGTTTGAGCCAAGGTCTCTGGGGTCCCTGCCCACATCCCATTCCTGAGGGACGGGGAAGGAGGGAATGGAAGATTCTCCTCCAGTTCTGTCTCATCTCCTAGTGGAGGCAAGAGGAGCTGCCTTGACACAAAAGAATTGCATGAGAATGGGGCCAGCTCTAAGAGCTGTCCCTTTGCCTCTGGCTGGTGTGCTGAGCTGGCAGGGAATAAGGAGCACTGTGCTGGGTGAAAAGGACATAGGCAGGTACAGACTGGCCTGGGGAGTATTAGAATACGGAGCAGGCTTCTCCCTTCTCTCTGGGAAATCAGAGCATCTCTTCCCTGGTCTGTGCTGACCACTTGCTTCTTCCAACCCCACTGGTTGTCCCACGAAGCAGGGAGTGGGGTTCCCTCTGGCCAAGCTGTCACCTAGGGATTTTTGTGGACATGTACACACTCACTCACATACTCACTCGCCACACTTGTGAGCACACATGCACTTGGCACTGAGCATACACCCAGCCAGCGCCTGACAGAGCCTCTTCCCACCTGACTGGCCAGCCCCCACCATGATTCTGAAATCCACATCTGCTGTGGTTTATATTCATTGTGTATTAGAAACACCCTCTAGCTGGACTGTGGGCTCTGAATTACTCATAGAGAAAAAACAGAGGCAGATGAAGAAGGAGGAGTTAAGTCTGTCTGAAATGCCAGGGGCTGGCCGTGAGGAGTAGGTGGGGAAAAAAAAAATTTCATCCAGCCTTTGAGGGGCTAGACTGACCCCACCTTCCCTCAGTGTGCAGAATCACTGTGGTCAGTCCTCTCCTTCCCCAGTTTCAGACCACTAATACTCCTGTTCCTCCAGCATTCCCAACCTTTTTCCCTGCTGTTGCTCACCTTTAATGACGGGTCTTTATCCCTCCCCCGGCCCGACATGTAATGATGGATGCAGCAAGGTGGTGGGGACCGGGGAGAGGCTGGTATATGTGTGGCTTTATTGCCAGTGAATTTCACGCACTTTAAAGTCCTGTGGCTTGTGACCTCTTATCTGAATAAAGTGGTAGAATCCATTTTGGCAAGTTGTGTACTGTGTGGTTTGGGGCTGGGAGGATCCAGGGATGGTGGTACAGGGGCAGCTTGGGCTGAAGCTTTAGCATTCTAATCCCTACTTGTCCTCTGAGATCTGTGGTTGGGGGAGGTGAAGGGTTCGGCAAGAGCCATTCAGGCTCCTGGTAGGTGATAGAAGGATTCTGAGGGCTCCCTATAGAAATTCCCAAGCCCTTGGATTTGTTCCCTTAAAATCATCCCACTTATCCCCTAACCACGACGCCAGCTACCACACACAGACTGGGGCTCTGCCTCTCTGCTTTATTAGAATGGCTCTGAGTCTGAGAGCACAGCTTCAGAGTGGAGGCTGCATCAGGCTGGGTGAGTGACCAGCAGACCTCATGAGACTTCCAACACAGGAGAAGCAAACTACAGACCATGGGCACAGCACAGGACAGGACAGTCGATTGATTTTTTTTCTTTTATATATAAACTGATAATTAAAAAATTAGAGTAATATATAGAGTTTCTCTAGAGAGAGACTTTGCAACAAAAAATACATATAAAGAATATGACCTCCTGGGCAAATGAAGCAGCATCTCTGGGTGGAGGAAAGAGGGCTCCTCATGCATTGGAGAAGGGGCCAAGCCTTTGGACAGGTACCAAGGCTACTGCATATCTTGGAAGAGGGAGGAAGAGTAGGCTAGTTAGTGTGTCTGCATTATTCTCTCTACGTTGCAAGTTTTTTATGGCTTTGGCTAAAGCACGTGAAGCAGCGGAGGTACTAAGGTGCTCAACTGAGGCCTCTCGGTCTCTGTAAAAAACAAAGAAGGGGGGTGGGGAACAGCAGTGAAGCCTTCCCTAACCCCCAACTGAGTGGAAGCAGATGGAAGACATTCTGCAGGGCAAGGGGGAGGCTGGGGGATATGATTTAGCAGCCTCCTCCCCCCATACCCTGTGCATCCCTGCAATCCCACACATCTGTCCCTGCTGAGATTGAATATTTGAAGGGAGGCAGTTAATCTCCCTGCACTCTGTTGTTAATCCCTGGCAGCAGCTGGGACAGGGATGGCAGGAAGGGCCTCTCTCAACCCCGTGAGGCTTCTCCTTTGGGGCAAACAAGCAGGAGCCTGGGGAAATGGGGATGGGCAGGGCATTGGTTTAGGCAGTAAGGCTCAGCCACTCCCTTTGGTCCCATCTGTAGCTCTGCCCACCAAACTTGGCAGGAGGGGCATCCTCTGGATGAGCAGAACCAGCTAAGAGGAGCCAAATGTCCCTGACAGGGTCGAGGAGAGGAAGGAATTGGGGAATTCAGAGGAGATGGACTTGGTCCTTGAAGCCCTTCTCCTGATTTATTCAGACCTGGATTCCTCCAGGATCTGGGGTAGGTTTTGGTCCCGGGGGCCAGGAGCCGGGGCTGGGGCTGGAACTTGGGTGGAAGCTGCTGTAGGGACAGGGGCGAGGGCCTGGGCAGGGACTGAAGTAGGGAGGGGAGGTTTGCTGCCAGGGTGATAATCGTGGGTAGCCTTGGGCTCATTGGTATGGTAGGAGCCCTTGTAGCGATGATTTTGCAGATAAAAGAGCACCAACATTCCCACCAGCCCCAGCAGCAGGAAGGCCACCAAAACTGAAAGGGAAAAAGGAACAATTCAGGGCAGATTTTAGGGGTTTCACCTATATACAGACACACATGTATGCTTTTGGCCAGGTATGTATTGACAGTCAGCTGTACAACCACCTCAGGTTATTCCTAGTGCTCTGGTAGGTCTGAATTCCTGGCTTAACCCCCTGCTGCCATCTTCTTTTTCTAATAGTCTCTTTCCATATCCCTGGTACTTACCCCAATTTCTCATCTCTCTTTATGTTACCGTACCCCCATTTCCTCATCCCTTAGCTATAGCCCCATTTTAATATTTCATTTCAATTAAAAGTCTATAGTATCCTCAAACACTTAAAAATCTCCAGGCCAATTATATACTACCTTCAGCATAGCCTGTCTCATCCTTCTTTGCACCACCATGCACCTAGTGCCCTTGCCACCCCTCAACCCTGGGGATATGGGGCAGGGAGGGGATGCTGACAGTCAGAGGATAGAATTGGGAGGTCAGGTTAGTGATCGTGCTACTCACAGCCTAAAAGTATGGCAACCCATCCATCATCATGGTAATAGGGGAAATCTGAAGAGGAGAAAGCACCAGTTAGGAGAAGCCTTCTCCATGTTAAGAATCATTTCCCTTCCTTGTCGTCCCTCCCTTCCCTCCTTCTTCTGTGTCCCGGGGATGTACCTGGGGGCAGATACCAGGGATCCAGCTCAGGGGGCACCTCTGAGAAAAGACGTGGCATAGCTCCGCAGTTAGATTCAGACAGTTCTCCCTGAACTCGAAGGGCCTCAGCTAGTTCAGCGGTCATGGGTCGAGGGGTTCGGAAGTGGGTCTTGAGGGGAGCCACATTGTTGAATCGAACACCAGAGAGGCAGCCTGAGAAACCTGGTGTGTTGTAGCGCTGGATCTCCGGGTCAATTACTCCCGTCTCTGAGGGAGAAGCAGGCCCAGAAAGAAAGAGTCTTGGACCCCCAGTAGCCCTGCCCCCTCTCACCATCCAGAGGTTTTCCACTCATCTTGATCACCACCTTCACCACCATTCCCAGGTCCTTCACTCTCCTCTAGGCTCCAGGGACTTCACCCACAAACCACATTCTCACCCACAGCTTACCCATAACACGCCCTAGATACAAGGCCTTGGGTGAGTCCAGCTGGCTGTCCACCAACAGTGAGAACTTCTGTTCCGTCAGCGGGAAGTAGTCCACCTGACGGGGGGAGGGAGAAGGAGATGAGGGAGGGAGAACCAGAGGCAGACGTAGCCAAGACCGTGCAGGAACTCTTGTTCTGTCCAAACTGGTGGTGAGACCTAGCTCAGCCCTAGCTGGGCAATGCCTGGGCCCAGATGTAGGATTTGGTATTAAAAACCCAACAACCTGGTTTTGAGCCCTGTTTTTGCAGCTTACTAGTGGTTTGACTTTGGGAAAACCACTTTACTTTCTGAGCCCATTTACTGATTTGTAAAACAGAGATAATAATAATTCTGCCTACCTGAACTACCTGCCTACCTGAACCACAACTAGCAGTTGTGAGGGTCACATGAGGTGATACATGTGAAAATCCTCTGTAAATTGGAATGTGCTCTACAAATGCTAAATATTTGACATTTTCCTGCGTGCCACAACCTAGATCATGAGGTTATGATCTGAACTGGTCCGCCTCCCTCTGCACGCACCTGGATGAAGAGGTTGCGGTAGACCCGGGTGATATTGACGCTGTGGGGCTGGCCGTCAGTAACTGGTCGGGTGGTTAGTTGGTACACATAGGGACTGGTGCCCAGCTGATATCGCAGCTGCAGGGTCCCTGTGGGGTGGGGAGGAGAAGGAGGGAGTCTCTTCTAAGCTCCCACAATCCCCATCTTCTAAGAGCGCTTGGGTCCTTGTGTTAGTGAATCAACAGTTATGAGAATGAAGGGCACCCTGGAGGAAGCTGGAGTTGAGTGAGAGAGCCTGTAGGAAGCTTACCATCTTCCTTGATGAGCACGGCCATGTAGTCACGCACAAAGGAGCTGACGTAGAGGAGGACAGCAGGGGCAGAGTTGGTGCTGAAGCTGAAGGACACTTCCTCTCCAGTGACATTGTAAACAGGCCCACGGTAACCCGGCACCGGCCGACCAGGCCGGGGGTAGTCAGGCAGACGGTACCCAGGGCCATGGTAGCCAGGCACATAGCCAGGAGTGTCATAGCCGGGGATATAGCCAGGCTCATAGCCTGGCACTGGCCGGCTCAGCATGTGGGAGAACTCCCGGGCTGCGGAGCGCAGCGCTGACTGTAGGTTATAGCGCATCCAGGTGCCAGGCTCAAAGAAACCACCAATATCTGAAGGCAGAGATAGTGAGGTCAGGGCCCCTGTTCCCAAATTCAGATGTTGTGTATGTCATCCACACATTCACCCTGGGACTTGACCTCACTTTCTGCCACCACCACAACACACCCTCATTCACTTTTAGGTCTCCTTGAGCCCCTATGTCACAGAATAGAATCTTAAAATGGTGAGAAATGTAAAAGATCATCTAATCTAACCCCTGCATTTTACAGATGGGGAAACAGAGGCTCAGAAATGGGTAGGGACTTGCCTAAGGATACACAGTAAGTGGAGAGCCAAGATTAGAATGGAGATACCATAACCCCATCTAGTACACTTGCCAATACTCACACTTCCTAACCAAGACCAGAGGTCTTCTGTTGGTCCCTAAGTCCCTATCTCTCCCTACTCCACCAGACTTCTCCCTCCAGTAACCTACCTGCTCACGCATCCTCCTAGACCAGCCTTAGGGAGGATGCAGTCTGGGTATATGTGGAGAATCTTGCCATGGTGAATGTCAAGGCTCGCCTTAACCAAGAACCAGGTTGTAGACGTGTTTTAGGAGTGCAGCGATTGTCAAATAGGAAATGGCATAGAAGGGCATCGTGCAGCCTGAAGTGATGTGCTTGCAAGGGGGGTAACCTGTGTTACCTTGGTGATAGTAGGAAGATGGGGAAGTTATTTGTTTGTTGCTTTTGAGCTCTCTTAGTAGCAGCTAGCTGTACCATCTCCTTCTTGCCCCACTTTATGCCTTTGGAATCACCCAGCATCTTCAACTGCCTGATGGCCTCAGCTCAGAGCTCAGGAACCCAAGGACAACTCTAGTCTTCCCTGGTGCTGACTTGACACCCTTTTTCTTTCACTGTCCTCCCTACATCCCATTATGCCCTATGGCTCCCTGAACTCCCATAACCAGCAGCACTGACCGTGGTTGCAATATGGCCCATCAAAAGCCGTGAGGTCACAGTCACATGTGTAGTAGCTGTAGCGTTCCACGCAGCGGCCTCCATGGAAACAGGGGAACCGGGGGTGGGCGCAGCGGCCTGTGCAGTTGGGTGAGGTACCCTCAGAGGCATTGGCACGGCCTTCCAGGTTCAGAGTCACTCCGTTCAGACGCATAGCCCTCAAGCAACCCACAAAGGGGCGCCTCTTAAGCTCTGCAGATCCTGGGAAGGGTGGGCAGGTCAAGAAATGGGTGTAGAGCCAAAGACAGGGATAAATAAGTATTGGAGTTGGGAAGGAGCCAAGGGAGCTAGAAGAATGAAATAGATGCCAAGGACTGGAGAGGAAAGGTGGGCCTTTGGCTCACTCTGAAGCAGAGGAGATTGGGACCTAAGACATAGGGTTCCTGGAAACAGGGAGAGTGGCCTTGAGAGGGTGGGAAAGTGAAGAAGGCTTCAGACCTGCCTCTGGGTTGCTGCTCACCAACATAGAGGGGCTGATCGTATTCCAGCCAGATGTAGGTCTGCAGGGGCATAGGCCGCAGCACCCAGGGCCGGTGATCCACACGGAGCCGAGCCTGCTTCACATTGATTTCAGCCCGGACCAGGTGCCACTCGTCATCGTTGAATTCAAAGTCACCAGAGTGTACTGTCAGGTTCTCATCTCCATTCCCCACATCGAAGGCGAAGACCACATCCCGGGATGCTGGATAATTTGAGGGTTGGGAGGAGAGTACTCAGACCTGCAAGATCCTTCACAGATTCCTCACCCAATACAACCTCTCTTCTTCACTCTTTGGAGCTCCTTGAATGTCCCTCCAATTTGTCTACAGCCTGGGACAAAACCCAGAAACTGCCTAAAACCTCATACCCTTGGTCTCTCGCAAGTTCACAGATCCCTGGAGCCAGCTTCCCAGCCCCACTTCTTAGGTTAGAAGCATAGCCAGTCAGGTGGGAGACACCTCAGGAGTCCAGCTTCCTTACTCACAAGTAAGGGGCCTAAGGCCCAGAGAGGCAAAGTGCGTGCCCAAGGTCACAAAGCCAGCTATCAAGACAGCTGGGTCTATCAGGACAACCCAGGGTCATCTAAAGCCCTTTCCTTGCTGCTTCTCAAGAGCGTCTTGTCTCTTTCCCCAGCCTCCACCTACCCCATATCTCACCAGAGAGCTTCCTCTACCCTATGTCCCTCCCAGCATCTGCCTGCTCACTGTTGAGTTCCACCCGCAGGTAAGGTCGGCGCCACTGGCAATAAGGGCCCCCCATATTCTCTAGGAAGACTCCTGAGGGAGCTGAGGTCCTGAAGTAGAAGGAAACATCAAGGCTGTGGTTGGCACGGATTGGGGGAAAGCGTAGTGCAGTCCCAGTGTGGAAAGAGATGGTGTTCCAGGAATTTCCTACAAAACCAGATGGAGGAAGACCTTGTCAGGGAGGTTGGAGGGTGGAGGAGTAAGGGAGCCTCAAGTGGGGTGGGGGAAGGTAGGGCAAAGGGGGACAGCTAGAGGCAACCAAGGGGAGACTAAGGAGTGTAATGAAAGAATACGGTGCAGAGGAACCACACGGATGGTGGTCATATCACAGATGAGCTGGGGTGTCTGGCAGTGTGTCCTAGAGACCCCCAGTGGGTTAGGCAACCTAGATTTTGCAAACTGGAGAGCCAACCCTGGGAAGGCACACAATAGGGGTCTGCCACTCACGATCTCCATAGCAGCGCAGAGGCCTCAGGAAGAACTGGGCCTCAGAACTGGAGCGGTTCGTATCCCCCACCACCACCTGAGTGACAGGCAAATGGTCCACAAAGGTCAGCAGTCCCTTGTCGGTTCTCCTGTGGGGGCAGGATGTGGTGGCTCAGCCCCTGCCACTCAGCTGCCTCTGGAATCCTGAAAGCCCTGTCCCTTTGCCCCCCTTACCACTGGGGCTGGTCAGCATCACAGTTACAGTGCAGGGCGGGGTCCACACAGCTCCGGTCCAGACCACAGGCACAGCGCTGGATCCCAGGCTGTGAGCCTCCCCAGTAGAAGTGCTGCTCCTCATTTCGGCCAATCCAAAAGCTGTAGGGGTAGCCTCCTGGGGAAGAGGTGCAGGCAGTTTCTAGGTCTTGTCCCTCCATTAGCCTCTGGGCTCCTCTCTCCCCCATCCAACCAGCCCAGACCCTTGCTTGAATCCTCTTGCCCAGGGCTCCAGCTGAACCCCAGGGTGTCCTTCTCCCAGGCCCCCGCTGGTCTCCCTTCCTGCTCTCCACTTCATTCTCCTCAACCCCAGCCCTAACCTGCAGTGTTGAGCAGCCGGGAATTGTAGCAGGAGAACTCGATCCACTGTTCACAGTGCTGGGAAGCATTGGCCAGGGCACTGACTTCCTCCCAGGATGCATTCCAGTACTGGATGGCCCCCAGGAATGGCCGCTCCATGCTAGAACCTGTCACCCGAGTTGTCCACAGCCTGTCATGCCGCACGACTGTCCATGCCCGGTTCTCTGGGGGAGGGGAAGGGACAGATCTTTTGCTGGAGATGGGCGTTCTCAACCCATCTCCCTCCACCACCATTACTGCAACTCAGAGCCAATAAATGTAACCAGCAGCTCCATTCCAGCCCAGGTCTGGGCCCTCGGCATTGTAGGCTGGAGATCAGACAGCTGGAATGGATCAGGAAGCTGGAATTTATCTGCAAGGCTCGATTACAAATTCCTGAGTGTCTCCTTTCCCCACTACTCCCCTTTAGCCCCACTACCAGTTTAATCTTATTGTCCTCTGTCCACCCTTCAATCCTTCTGTTTCCCCCACACCTCCGCATAGCCTTGTTACTGCCCTTCACCTCCATCAGAGCCACTTACCTCGGATATCACAGTACACTACAAATGGCTTCAGGGGGCCGCTGCCATCAGGATCAATGGTGAAGTTTCCAGACATTTTCCCACTGAGCCGATAAGCCTCACAGGATTCCTTATACAGAGCTGGTAGGGGGTAGGGTAGAGAAAAGGCAATTATGGGATCATAGGACTAGGATGGCTAGCCCTACCATCTCTAGCAGCCTCATGATCCCCAGCCACCTTGTCCTGACCTCCCCTGTCCCTGACTCTTCCCCATACCCCCACTGGCTTACGTTGGTGGCAGGTCTCCCCCTTGTAGCCTGTCAGTTCACAATAGCAGATGAAGTCATCCCAAGACTGGTAGCAGCGTCCATCATGTTCACACATGTTAGGGCTGCACCTGGGTAAGGGGGTCAGCACCAAGGGAAGGAGCCTTACTGGGAGCTTGAGAGTGGGGTCTGATCCCTACAGGCTTCACTCCCAGCCCCTGAGAGCACCAGAAGCCCGTGAGTCGCACCCCGCCTAACTAGCCAGGTATAAGCCTAACTGCTGGGGCATTAGGCAGGCCTCGGGGCTCAAGTCCTACTGTTTCTCCTTCTCCAAATGAAGAAATAATGCCTTAACACCCACGCCCACCCCCCAAAAAAAGAAAACCCTCTAGGACCAAAAACAGATGTTTCATTTCCATTCTGAGCATTTGTCACTTTAAGGGAAGAAATAGGAGGTGAGAGGTCAAGGAGGAATATCTCCAGATGGGAGATTGAGGAGCTGGGACCAGGAGAAGGGAGATTATTGAGAAAGGCCACTCAATTGGGAGACCATGGAAGAGGGCTTTGGAGGGGTCACCTCTTATAGGGAGAGGGGCTTCTGGATACCTATCAGTGATGCCACATGTGTCAAAGAGGACCTCAGCAAAGTATCCAAGCCGCCGGCCCTCCACCAGAGTCAGGTTGACCAGTTGACCATCCACCTTGAGCAGCTCCATGCAGCCATGGAATGCCGTCTGGTTGGAGTGGCAGCCCCATCGACTGGCTGGCTTGGGACAACCTGGAGCAACCACCCCTGTGAGGCCCTCCCCGGGGGAAACCCCAGAGACACACCCCCCAGGGAGATGCCAAGGGACAGCCAGACGTGAAGGAAGGAGGAAGGCCAATAGACAATGGTAGTGACCTTCTGGTCCCCAAAGTCCCAGAGGGGAAAGAGGGACTTATCCCTACAAAACTCTCTGTGTAGTCCCATCTGGGTGGACTTAGGTGGGGCCTTCCCACCCACAGACAGGGGTCTGGCCAGGTTGGCCCCCACTTACCCCCAAAGAAGTATGAGGTCCCTGTACGGATCAGCAGTGGGTATGAGACCCTGACCTCTGCCCCCTCCACATCATCAATGCTGATGACTGCGTGGTTTTCCTGTGCCACAAAATTCACCTCGTGCCAAAAGCCATTATTCAGGCGGTAGCCTGGACAGGAAAAGAGGATGGTGTGGGTGGGGGAGCACCACACTCTAGGAGAAGAGTGTCTTGAGTGAGGAAGCAGCAACCCCACTCTGTGTCCCAACAGCAGCCTCTGTGCCCCTCATTATTACACTTATCACACTGAGGGTGACATCTCTGAATGTCTCTCTTCACTATCCATAACCCCAGCAGCTGATGCAGAGTCCGCAAAGTCATAAATAAATAACAAACACCTGCAGAGACCCCCTAGAACTGGAGAATATGAGAACTCTCATCCTTCCTGTTTCTTCCAGCACCCTTAGCCCCTCAGATCTGCCCCCACAGCTCCCTCCAGCTACTCCCGCCTTTTCCCAGGGCCCTGGGAGCTCCTGCCCTGCTCCCTTCTCTCCTTCACCCCTCTCCAGTATGCAAAGCCCTCAGTCCAGGCCCACAATCTCTCCCTCTCTCCTCTGCCCTTCTCTGGCCTCCTTGTGTCTCCCACCACCCTCCACTCCTCACCAGCTGCGAACTGAAGCTTCTTTCGGCCAGTCTGCGCGATGGACACGTTGACCTGCCCTTCACTGAGCATCAGCTCCACGTGGCCCAGCCCGTCCCCCAGGCGGGAGAAAAGTAGCAGCCCCGTGAGATCCCAGGTGCGGAAGCGAAAGGAGACTGCGAGGCGGCCGCGGCGGGGGAAGCCAGGCACTTGCACGAAGTTGTGAGGACCTCCAAAGTTGATGGGGTGAGGAACTGGATCCAGGCAACGGAACGCCACCTTACCCTGGGAGAGAAAGTGAGGATCCATCAGCACCCTCGAGCCGGTGCACTGCCCGGCCTCTGCTGGGAATTCAGTTTTCATACTGGTCTAAGACCCGTGTCACCGCACTCCCTCGATGTGTGCTGAGGGGTGGGTGTGGGGGGATGAGGGGTGTAGACCTCCAACCCTGACCGTTCCCACCCCCTAGAAACACGTCCAGTTGAGGAGGGGGTCTTCTCTCGCTATCGCTGACCTACACCGTCTCCAGGGCGACCGCCTCCTTCCCTTCATTCCAGCGCCGAGAAGCATTTCCCGCCGGCCTCCCGGCAGCGGCGCTTGATGACGCGCTCCTGAGTTGGGGTGGGGCGAGCGCACCAAAACAGCCCTAGGTTCAAGTCCCTACTCAGCCACTGCGCAACTGAGTGACCCCTGGCCAAGCCACTCCCGGTCTCTGCACTTGATTTCTTCATCTATTAATTGAGGAGGTGGTTGGACCCCACCCCAGCCTCTTAACTGGGGGTGGGGGGCGTGGCCTTTGCACCTCCTGTGAGTCGGTGATGCCCCCTACTTCAGCATCTGGCTGGGGAGAGAGGGGTCCTTGGCTTTTATCTGATTTTCAAGATCTCTTCCCGCTCCACCTCTTTGCCTTCCAAGCGGCTTCGATCCCACGCTCCCAGATCCCTCTGCCCACTAGCCTCAAAGGTGATCCGTGAATGGCGCCGCACGGCCAGGTCCGCGATGTTGACTCGATTGAAGATTACGTTTTCCATGCAGCCGCGGAAATTATGCCGATAGGCAAGGTTCTTCTGCGCGGCGCCCACCAGACCCCCGATGAACATCTGCGGGTAGGGTGCGGAGGAGGTTCCTTGGGTGCGAGAGCGCGCGCGCCTTTCTGGCGCTGCCCCGCCATACACTTTCTCAAGCTCCAGGCCGGGCTTTATAAAAGACTTGAAACACATTTCCCCAGTTTCAGTATTAAAGCTGAAAGCTCGCTGGGCCTCCTGAAGCTTGGGTTCTAGGCCTGACTCCACTACAAATTGGTGGGACGCCCCTGGGTAAGTCAATTAACCTGTCTAGGATTCTTTATCGGCAGTTGAGGGCAGGGTCTTGACCAACTCCACAGAGTAGGGCAATCCATGGGGGGAATTTGCTCATCTTGCCTGATCCCCAAAATCCAGATTTCCAGATCTTATCTCAGTTGTTCTGGGGTGGTGCCCGGGAATCTGCATGCTAACAGCAACAACAAAAAATATCTAGGCCTTTCTGTGAGCTGCCAAGAGCTGCTAGGCCGTCCAGGAACCGGAAAGTAAGTTCTTACCTCTGGTAGAGAGAAGCACTGCCCCCACGGACCCACCCAGCACCCCCACTCAACCAAATGGCCCCTCCACCTCTGCTCACCTCCGTGTCCAGGTTCAGTCTCTCGAAGTCGCCATTGAGCACGAAGCGCTGCACGTAGCCGTCCAGGGTGAGATTTGCTTCGCGGCCAAATCGGTCTACACGCACGTAATGCCAGTGCTGGTCGTTGAGGACGCCGCCAGCGCTCACCGTTGTGTGACCGGGCCTTGGCTGGATGGGACTGCTGCCTGAGGGTGGGGTGAGGCAGGGTCAGACCTAGAACCTGGAGAACCCCGGCGGAGCCCTCCCCCAGACAGAGCAGCAGCGGGCAGCGCAGAGGAGGGGCTGCACGGGGCCTAGGGCAGCCAGGGAGAGTGGGCGTAGGGAGATTGGACCGCCTGGAGCCCGGGATGGAGCGGTGGCCATTGGCAAGTATGTTCATTAGGGTAAGTCATTTAACCTCTCCGAGCCTGTTTGCCTATCAGTAAAACTTGGGGGCCGATCGCTGCTTCCACCTCATCATGTGCATGTTATAAAAAGCTAAAGAGATACAAAATAATAACTCTTTGGGCATGTGTGTCTGTATGTATACTATATGTCTATGTATATATAACGTTTTTACAATGAGGAAACAGACTGGGGAAGTGCCTTGTCCAAGGTCACACCGCTGGTAGGTGGTAGAACTGAGACTGGAATCCAATTCTCCTGAGTCTGGTGTTTTACTAGCACCAAATTCTACACGAAAAAGGCGGGTTGGTCCAAACAGTAGGGAAGGGGATGATCAGGAGTGGGCGCGGCTTCACGGAGGAGGTGCGGCGAGGGACTCGGCAGGAAAGCCTCAAAGGTCGCACCGGGGGTCGCAGAGCTCACCCAGGCTCATGTGCAGCAGCAAGTGCGCCCCCTGCAGCTCTAGCGTCACGTAGTCGCCCTGGACGCCCTCGGCGTGCAGCAGGAGCCCGTCCTTCTCTTCTGTCTTGAAGCTGAAGGCAAACACGTCCCACAGGCTCCGGCTGACCCCTCGCGGGAAGCGGTACGAAATGGCATCATCGCCGTCGAAATAGAGCACGTCGGACTCTGCGCGAAGGACTGTAGGTGGGCGGGATACCGGGGAGACTGTCTCCCGGGCCCCCGCCACGACCTCCGCACCCTTACTGTAGGGGCAGCCGTAGAGGCCGAGCCTCAGGCCGATCTTGCCGCGCGGGTTCCAAGCCAAGGGCACGATGCGGATGTAGCGCGCCGTGAAGTGGTAGTGCAGGTCGTGGCGCACCACCGCCGACTCGTTCACGTTCCCGAAGAAGGTCTGAGGGAGAACGGGAGAGGAGTGACCAGGTCCCTACCCTCTGCTTGGTTTCTCCACAGCTTCTCAGCCTACCGTTGTCACACCCAGACAATCTTGTCTTCCGGAAAGCAAACCCTCCTGGATCTCCCCTGCTTTCGTGGCCCTTCACAAACACCGTTTCCCTAGCCCAGAGCGTCCTCTCCCACCATCCTATTCTTTTCTGAAAGCTCAACTCAGATGTCACCTCCTTCAAGAAACTCTACTAGATTTTACCCTAAAGTGTGTCAAACCCTGTGATCCGGAGTGTCTTGCACACGTGGTGAGCTGACAGTCCCTCTGGACTGAGTCCCTAGAGTGGAGTCACTGCTCCTCATCTGTGCCCTCACCACCGCCTCCTCCCCTCCCCCCAAGCTAGTGCCCAGCCCAGGTCCCCGAGCTGAGGATGCTCCCCAAGTATGTCCGTGTGTGGAGGAGAGGCCTGGAGTACCGCATTGTGCCCTCGCTGGTAGAACGGCGTCCAGCTGTCCACTCGGTCGCCATAGAGCAGCATGTACCGTGTGACCCAGTCCCACGAGTTAAAGGAGCCCTGGGTGGCCACGGCCCGGATCCGGTGCTTCTTCATTAAATCTATCTGGAGCCAGGGATTCGGGTCCCCAATCCGGGGAGACCATCCACTTATACCTATAGAAGGGGCAAGGGCTTTTACCACTGGCTCGCTTTTTGCCCCCAGCCCTCCAGAGTCCCCCCCACCCTGCTGCGGGGTGGGGGTGGGGTGGGAGGGCGTCACCGAGCTCACCATGCAGCCGGGCAAAGCGCGGAGCTGTGAAGAGCCCGTAGTAGGAGGAGGCGCCCAGGGAGCGTGCGTACAGGGGCCCGACCAGCTCCTCGTCACAGCCGTCTGGGTTGGGGGAATCGATGTGTTGGTCAGAGGGGCCCCTCCCAGGTCCTTCCAAAAGCCAGGCCCACTGAGCAGCTGGAGCTCCCCCTTCTCTGCCCCCAAGCGGCAGACCCAGCCCTAACTTAAAGCCATCTACTCAACCTGGGCTGCAGCAACAGCTGGACACTCAGGGAGACTGATGTCTCCTTCTAGGGGAACCCCTAGGCCAGACCCTCCCTAGCTGGGTTCTTGCCCTGATACCAGCGTGGGTTCAGTACTCCCCCAAACACAACCACAAACCTCAGCGTCTTCCAGAACTTGTCAGCCCAAGACACCAATCCAGCCTGAGGCTTAGCATCAATCCCACTCATCAGCACCCCCAAACCTGCACCAAACCCAGACCCAGGCCTTGGTCCCAACCGCAGCCAGTCCTAGCACCATCACCAGCTCCATGTCCAACCTTAGCATCAACCAGGGTCACCAACTCCTGCTTGGATTCCAGGTACAAAATCCACCCCTAGCCCCTGGGCCAGCTCCAAAGTCTAGCCCTAGCCCTGGTCACCAGTACCACCCTTGTCCCCAACCCTCAAACCCAGGCACCAGCTCTCGCTTGGATCCCAGTCCCAAATCTCCAGCCGAGCCGACTCCATCCTCGGCTCCGAGCCCAGCCCCAGCCCATGGTGCGCGCGCCAGCCTCGGAGCTGCATTGCGGAGCGCGGGGGAGAGACAGGAAAGGATGGGAGCGAGAGCGCGCGGGCCGGGAAGGTACCCGCGACCACCCAGCCGCAATGCGGTGTGGGACCCGCCCTTCAGGCTTTGGACTCCCGGGCCCAACCCTGTCTGCCTCCGAGCCCCGCACTCACAGTAGCCCCAGCCCCGGGCTCCTGAGACCGCGGCGAGCAGGATGCAGAAGAGCGGGAGACACATCATGCAGGGCTGATGGGTCCGGCGGCCGCCTCCCAGTGCCCGGCTCCGGCTAGGGCTAGGGCTCCAGTTCCAGCTCTGGCTTCCAGCTCTCCTCCTGGGGTTCGCAGCGGATCGCTGTCTCTCCTCCTTACCCACCCCTCCCTCTCTCCCCTCTCCCCCAACCCTTCTCCCTTTTCTCTCCCTGTCGTTCCTGGTTCTCCGCTGTTCTCTCCTCTTCTTTCCACCCTCTCTCTTCTCACCTCCCCCCTCCTCCAGCCTCTCTCTCCTGGCACGCGCTGCTTTCCCGGACCCCGCGCAAGCGCGCGCCTCAGCCCTGCTGAGAAAGGGCGGGGGTAGAGAGCCTCCAGCCACGGGGAAATACCCTGAATAACCCGGGGCTGTCAGGGACTGGGGCCGAAGGGATGGGGGAAGGGAGGCTAGGGCTGGCCAGGAGGTCCTGAAAAACCCAAGAAAAGAGGGAGGGGGTGCCTGGAGATGGGGACAAGAGTAAGTAAAAGAATCTAGTATTTTCTAAAGGCAAATTATGCTCCAGGAACCTGGAGCATTATGCTAGGCACTCTCAGAACACTGTGAATTCAGCATTTTTACCTTATTGCACTTTGCAGATGAAAAACCTGAGGCTCAGAGAGGTCAAAAAAACTTACTCAAGATCACACAGGTAGCTAGCAAATGATGATATTCCAAAACCCATTCTTTTCCCACTGTCAGGATAAAGAGAAATTATTCTTTAAGGGGTGGAATGGAAAAGTTAGGTAAAGAGGGCCCACAGACCCTAATTTCCACCGCCCTCTTGGCCTCTCTCCCCGCCCCTTCCTTCCTGTCCCACTAGTTTAACTTCTCTCCCCGGTGGCTATACCTCAGAAACCCGTGTAGCCAGAGATGGGGACCGAACCCGCAGAGCAGGTGGGAGCGGGGGCAGCCGGGGAAGGGTTACAGAGAGGGAGGGTAAGGTGAAGGGATGGGATTTCCCCACCTGGCAACAGGCCTCTGCCATGCAATGAACTGTCCAGGATGCCAGGAGCCATCTGGGACCAGGGGCCCTCCAGATAGATGGGGTTCGTGATGTGAGGCTGGGGTTTGAGGATGGGACTCGGGCTGAAGGGAAGGGCCAGCTGAACCTAGAAGTCCAAGGTCCCAATGGAGCTCAGAAAACCTGAACCTCAACCCTTGAGACCCCCTTGTCATGAGTAGTTCAGTGCACCTGTACTGGAGGTAGAGGTGGGGTGGGGAGGAAAGATGAGAACGGAGACGTAGAAACCCTCTCCAGACCAAGCGCGGAGTCCGGGGACCAGGTCTGAGGCAAAGCTTGCATGTGCGTGTTCTTCCAGGAGAGGGCGCTGCAGAAGGAACTGAAGCTCCCAGATTTATTAATTCAAATACTTGGCCTATGGACAGCATAGATGCTTCACATCCATCATCTTCCTTATTTCAAAAAATCCTGATTTCAAACAACTTTTCTAGGGGGCTGGTCAGGATTTCTAATCTTGACATTACATATTAGGCAATTGAGATCCAGAGAGAACAAGTGGCTTGCTCAAGGTCACCCAGGAAGCTGGATGCAGAGGCAGGAGGGGTGCAAGGGACGGCAAGGCCTGTTGAGGGTGTGCCAGGAAGAGTCTGGAGAAGAGTTTGTCTTTTCCTGGGGTACTGTTGTACCTGGCCACACAGGCGCTCCCAGATTGGAAGGCACGTGTGGGTGAAGGAGGTGCGTGGGAAGATGTCTCATAAGGTCTCTCCTCTCATTTTCACCTCCCCAGGTCTCCTGGGGCCCCTACTCCGGGGACGATGAGGAGGCATACTCGGCTGAGCCGTTGCCAGAACTCTGCTACAAGGCGGATGTCCAGGCCTTCAGTCGGGCCTTCCAACCCAGTGTCTCCCTAACTGTGGCTGCGCTGGGTCTGGCCGGCAATGGCCTGGTCCTGGCCACCCACCTGGCGGCCCGACGCGCTGCCCGCTCGCCCACCTCTGCCCACCTGCTCCAGCTGGCCCTGGCCGACCTTCTGCTGGCCCTGACCCTGCCCTTTGCCGCAGCCGGGGCTCTGCAGGGCTGGAGTCTGGGAAGTGTCACCTGCCGTGCCATCTCGGGCCTCTACTCGGCCTCCTTCCATGCCGGTTTCCTCTTCCTGGCCTGTATCAGCGCCGACCGCTACGTGGCCATCGCGCGGGCCCTCCCAGCTGGACGGAGGCCCTCCACGCCCGGCCGGGCACACTTGGTCTCAATCATGGTGTGGCTGCTGTCGCTGCTCCTGGCACTGCCTGCTCTCCTTTTCAGCCAGGACGGGCAGCGGGAAGGCCAGCGGCGCTGCCGACTCGTTTTCCCTGAGGGCCTGACGCAGACGGTGAAGGGGGCGAGCGCCGTGGCGCAGGTGGTCCTGGGCTTCGCGCTGCCGCTGAGCGTCATGGCGGCTTGCTATGCGCTCCTGGGCCGCACGTTGCTGGCCGCCAGGGGGCCCGAGCGCCGGCGCGCGCTGCGCGTCGTGGTGGCCCTGGTGGCGGCCTTCGTAGTGCTGCAGCTGCCCTACAGTCTCGCCCTGCTATTGGATACGGCTGACCTACTGGCTGCCCGCGAGCGGAGCTGCCCTGCCAGCAAGCGCAAGGATCTGGCACTGCTGGTGACCGGGGGCTTGGCCCTTGCCCGCTGCGGTCTCAACCCCGTGCTTTACGCCTTTCTGGGCCTGCGCTTCCGCCAGGACCTGCGGAGGCTGCTACGGGGTGGGGGCTGCAGCCCAGGGCCTCACCCCCGCGGCCCCTGCCCCCGCCGGCCCCGCCTTTCTTCCTGTTCGGCTCCCACTGAGACCCACAGCGTCTCCTTCTGGGACAATTAGGGCTGCGAATCAAGAGGATGGGGTGGGCTGAGGAAATGATTCCAGGGAGGGTAGTGGGTAAAGGAGAGTAGGTGGGGGAACACTGAGAAAGAGGTAGGGACCTAAAGGAATTGCTTCTGTACTTTGCCACATTAAATTGATAACGTGGGAATGAAATGCAACCCAACAACTGTTACTATTTTTGAGTCACGACTTGGAAGTGATTTGTAGCAGGGCAGAGCCGGTAGTTTCCCCCCACCACCGTGCTTGGCTCTGAGTGGAAAGCGCTGAGAGCATGGGTGGGGGTGGGGGCTGCTGAGCCTGCTGAAGCTCTAGGCACTGACACCTCCTCCACCTTCACCCAGTCTCCGGCAACAGAGGTGAGGTGGGAAAGCTGCCAGGCGAGGAGGGGCGGGGGTTCCTCTTGAAATAGCGTAAGGAAGAGCTTTCTAACAACCAGAGTGCTATCCAGTAATGGCTGCTTTAGCAAGTACCGAGTTCCTGGCCTCCAGAATGTTCAGGCTGAGGCTGTCGGGGACTGTGTGTGCCTGTGCGTGGTGTGGGGGTAGGGACAGGGGGCAGGAGATTCCCGTTTGGGGTGGGCTTTTGGACTAGATTACCACTCTACGGTCTCTTCTAAAGTTCTGTGGTGGAAAGAAAAAAGTAATTAAAAAAGTTGAGTCGGAGTTTTTCACCTTGGGAGAAAAACCAAGGAGGGAATGCCAATTTGCAAATTTCTAGAGAGTCGTTATCATAGGCCTGGTGGGGGTGGGGTGATTGCCGTTCTCCATCTTCCCTGGGTCAGAGGAAATGCACTGAGCCTGCCGAAAAGAGAGAGGTTAGACATCGGAAAGAACTTCCCTTCAGGCAAGGGCCTGGGATCCAGACGGGAAAGAGAGTATATGGTTGTGGTGTCTCCATCCCTAGGAAACTTCAGTGCAGGCCACAGTCATCTGGGGCGAGGGCAAGGCCAGGATGGCCTCTAGAGACGGTCGCATTGATTCCTGGTCTTTGTTTTCACAACCACGACAGGCAGGATGGTGTTCACGTGCGACAACTCTCGCAGTTTAATATCCGGTCAGCAAAGCTGCTCCGACCACTCCAGCCAGGAGTCTGGGGACCTGGGGCAAGAAGGGCGGGGCGGGGCGGAGAGGTCTCAAGGGAGGCACTGGCCCGACGTCCCCGCCCTGTCCCGCCCCGCCCAGTTCGGGCTAGCCTTCCTTCCCAGAGCCTCCGGCGTCAGAGACCGAGAGCCACGGCCTCCAGGGATCAGGATCCAGGGAAGGCCTGAGGATGGCGCCGATCTTCAAAGGGTCCCACACGCCAGCCACTGGGGGCCAACCTGGAACCCTTCACCGGAGACCGCGCGAACCGCCGCTGAGTCAGCAACGCACGCGCGCGCCCGCGGTGGCCCTGGCCCCGCCCCGTCCGCGGCCCCGCCCCGTCCGCTTAGCTCCTCGGTTAACCCCTTTCTACACAGAACCGCAGGATATTCACCCTGAGAGGCCTCCACTCCATTGGAAGACCACAGAATTCCCCAGAATCCAGAGTCACTCTCCCTGCTGGAGTTCAGTGAGCTCTGCGCTCTAAATTAGATTCTATTTCCGACCTAGGTCTGCGCTTTCCCGGAGTCTCTGCCTCAGCTTCTTCACTTCGAAAAGGAGGTGACTCAGACCGAGGAACTGGTTCCTTCATCCAGGGGCAGAGGGCCACGTCTAGAACTGTGTCCGGCGCAGGGAGCTAAGACTCTTTCCATTCTCAGGGACCCTAAGACGAGACAGGACTTCAGAGGGCAGCAGTCAGGACCTTCCTCTATGCCCTATGCCTTTCATTCCCCAAAGCTCCTTCTCAAGAGGGTTTTTAATCTGTTGGTTGGTGAGCCAAGAGTTAAAACAAGAGCACGAAGGCGGGCTTCCGTGACGTCACTAGCACTCCGCGACAGACCTCAGGGACAGGGGCGCGGCTAACATCGCACCGCCCCTTACCTCCCTAGTCCCCTGCCCCTCCCCGCTGTCACCAAGCCAGGGGCACATGATGCAACCCGCCGTGGTTTCAATAGCCTGATTGGTGGCCGCGCCCGGCGCCAGGTACCGGGATTGGGCAGAGGAGGCTGTGACGAAAACTGGACCCTGCCCTGTAAAGAAGGGAGGAGAGAAAGAAGAGGGAGGGGTGGCGCCCCGGAGGGGAGGGGGTTGGGGAGGCGGGGTCCCGGCGCTGTGCTCGCGCCCCTAGCGCGCCAGTCCCGGGGCTGCAGGGAGCGCAGCGCGCGCGGCCCGGGCCCCGGCCACCGGACGCCCTACCGGACACGACCCTCCCTGGAGCTTGGACAACTGCCCACCTCGGACACTGCCCCGGACACTGCCCCCCACAGGGCTGGACACTACAACGGACACTACTTCCCAGCTCCGGACATTGCTCTCTTCTCCCCCCAACCCCCACCCCGGGCCCTGGACGCTTTTCCCCCTCCCCCTCCCCCTCCGGGGGCCCAGACACTGAGCCCCCCGCAGGCTCTAGGTAGCAACCCCTGGCACCCCAGCGGCAGACACTGCCTCTTTCCTACCCTCTTCTCCCTTCTCCTCCTCCCGCCTCATCTTTCCCCGGCTCGGGTCGGAGCCCCGCCAGCTCCTCTCCGACCCCCTGCAGCTCGGCCCCTGCTGCCCGCGCCCCCATCCTCCGGCTGCTCGCCCGGATGCCTCTCCCCGGGGGATTGTGGTGGCTCCTCTGCTGCCGTCGAGGCTTTACTCTTCTGCACCGGGACTACGGGGACGGCGAGCTTAGCGGGGACGGGGACGAGGACGAGGACGAGGAGACCTTTGAGCTACGGACCCCGAGTCCAGCGGGCGGCGGGAGGGTAAGTCCCGGGGGGTTTGGAGCCTTGTTTCAATCCTTCTCACTACGACCGGCCGTCACGCCTGATCCTGCTCCAGACTCCAGCCAAGCGCCCTGCTCTTGCCGGACTGGGGACGTGGGAGAGGTTTTTTTTGCCTGGGGGCCAGAAGCCCCCTGAAGCTCGAGGAGCAGCCCTACTCGGGATGTGCCTGTGGGCCTCGCGCCGCACGCTGGGCGCTGTCCACCTGCTGGGGGCCCTGAGGCAGGGGAGGCGTCACGCGTGGCCCGACCTGGCCCTGCCTCTCCCTTCCCCGCCGGGCCCGCGTCCCATCCCGTCTCCTTCCGCCTCCGCCAGCGCCGAGGAATGTGGCGAGGCCGGCTGGGCGGCTCGGACGCCTGGGTCCGCTCCGCTCCCAGTTCGTGAGCGCTGAGCGCTGGGACCTGATGCGGGAGCTCCTGCCGCAGGGACCTGGGCGAGGGGGAGAAGGCATCCTCAGATTGGGGTCCTTGACGGTGACCCTACGGAGAGGGAGCTGGGGGCCACAACTCTTCGAGGACCCCTCCTCATTACCCTGCCACTCAGGACAGAACTCTCGGCCCTCCCTGGTGAGGCTCCTGGAGAATCCCTGAGGGGATGGAGGGACACTCGGCTCCCCGGTTTTGTCAAATCTCCCCGTGGGGAAACTGAGGTTCGATTGGTGTGGGAGACCTCCATCCCCTGACGTATTCTCTCCGATGCCCCTGCACACCGGCAGCCAGACTCCCCAGTGCTGTGGCCTGGGTCAGGCTCCCATCCCCCGCTCAGGGGTCCCCAGCAGGCCCAGTGGCTCGGTGCCCGGGTGGGGCGGGCTGCGCCGCCGGGGCCGGCGCCAGCACCTGGCGGAGGCGGAGGGCGGATAAATATAGAGGGGGGGAGGGAGGGAAACAGGGGACTGCGATTAGGGGAGTTGGTCTAAGAGAGTGGTCAGCACCTGCCCCAGTGGTGGTGTGGCTGAGAGCCCCTCTCATCTACTCTAGAAAACAAGTGGATCTGCGCACGAGGAAGGCACAGGACCCAGGCGTCCCCAAGCTTCCAGCCTAGGCAGGGTCGGCTCTGTGAACCACGCCATTGCCTCCCTCATGCTCCACCTCCACCCCCCCCTCCCCGGAGCTTGGGGACAGGTGTCCCTGGCCCCCTCCCCCACCTCCCCCTCCTGGCTTTAGCAGTCTGGGCGCAATGGGACGATGGCACAGTTCCCGTCTGACCTGGCTCCTGGACGGTTTTGTAGCCTCTGTCAGACCCCAGTCTACAGTTGAAGTTCCAGGGCATGGGGGGGGTGGGTGAGGGAAGGGCAAAATCTCGAACTGCACCTCCCCTGCAGAGTTTGTGCCATTCCTCACTCTGGCCTGCCCTTCCTGAGCCCCAGCAAAGGGGCAGGGTCTCTGCTTACCATTGAGTCAGAGGGGTGTCTGTGGGAGGGCATCAGAAGCTCTTGGAGAAAGCCCTATACTGAAAGGGTCCTTTTTCCCTTCATTCACCTCTGTGCCCACCGCCTGCCTGCCTGCCAGCCAAGGAAGGGAAAATGAGGAGGAGGGGGTGACTTAAAGCCTGCCAGAATGAGAAGGGACTTCATCCACCTCTCCCTTTTCAGAGATGGGGAAGCTAATGCCCAAAGACTCGAGGGGACTTGCCAAGGTTCCACAGCGAGTTACTGGTCGATCTGGTATTAGAACTCGGGTCTCCTGACTCTCTGCCCAGTGCTCTTTCCACCCTACTCCACCTCTGATTGCATCTTCAAAGAGTAACGGAGACAAGGCGGGAGCCTTGGCTTCTTAGTTCGGGCTGTTCTGTAGAGACTGGCTGAAGGGGAGAGCCCAGCAGCTTCAGCTCGCTGGCTCGGTCACAGTCACGACCCCACTCCTTAATTCCTCAGTCCTCTGAGCAGCGCTGTCCTGTGGGCAGTAGCCACGGGCATCCCCGGAGAAGGGCTCTGATCCTGAGGGCTGCCCTTGCCTGTTTCCCCAGGGCCCCCTGGACGTGACGCTGACGCAGCCTGTGAGAAGTGGGCCGGTCTCAGACAGGTGAGCCCCTGTGTCTCATGTTCTGGAGACCCCACCCCGTTCCCGGGACCCCCATCCTCGCCGTCTTCCCTCTCGCGGTTGCGAAATAAGGGAGAGGCCCTTACGCCCGGACGCTGTGGTTTGGCCGGGGTCCCGGGGGGGCGGTCCGGCTGGGGGCGCGGGGAGGAAGGGGGGGGTCGGGGCTATTTCTGGTGCGAGGTCAGAACGGCCCAGCGGTTCCCACAGCCTGGGGGAGGGGTGCCCAGCCCGGGAGCAGGCACCCCTCGCGGTCTAGGGAGCCCCTACTGAGGAGCCCCCTGGAGGCGGGGTGCAGGACCGACAGCCTCGCCCAACCCTCTCTCCCCTCCGGCCCAGGCTGCAGAGCTGGGAGGAGACGCGGAGCCTCATCCCAGAGAAGGGGCCCCCAGAGGACGACCCGGACGTCGTCGTGAAAGGTGGGGACCCATCTCATGCACTCTGGAGGCCCCCAATCCCAACCCTCCAGGGGTTAATGTCTTCTCCTGCTGACCCCCTTTCCCTTCCTCTCCTCCCCCCAGGCTGGCTGTACCGTGAGCCCCGCGGAGGAGGAGCGCGGCCCTGGTTGCCTCCGCGCCGAGCCTGGTTCGTGCTCACCCGGGACTCCCTGGACCAGTTCAGCAGCGGCGGGAAGGGGGCGCGGCGCCTCGGGAGCCTGGTGCTCACCAGCCTGTGCTCGGTGACTGGCCCAGAGCGCAGGCCCAAGGAGACCGGTGAGACCTCGTGGGGACTCTCCTACCTCCCCGGGCAGCAGCCCCAGCCGGCCCTGATTGCCCTCCGCCTCCTTTCTCTCCCCCAGGTCTGTGGTCAGTGACCGTCTCCGGCCGGAAGCACAGCGTCAGGCTCTGCTCCCCGCGCCAGGCTGAGGCAGAGCGCTGGGCGGTGGCGCTGCGCGAAGTGATCGCCTCCAAAGCGCCACTGGAGACCCCCACCCAGCTGCTGCTCAGGGACATTCAGGTGCGAGAGAGGGGACTCCCTTGAGATAGAGAAGGGTGGTGGACTCAGAAGCTTTCTGGGATCACAGGGAGTCCCCTTCTCCATCACTGTGACCCTTTCCCTGGCCTCTAGGAGAGTTGTGGGGACCCGGAGGCCGTGGCCCTTATTTACCGACGGAACCCCATTCTGAGGCACACCAGTGGGGCTTTGTATGCCCCACTCCTGCCCCTGCCCTATGGAGCCAGCCCACCAGGTGAGTGGAGAATCCGAACACCTCACCTGACAGGGACCTAGGAGTCCTCAGGGGGCCTACTCAGCCCTCACTTTTCAAAGAATGAAGGTGAGCTGGAAGCTGTCCAGACTGATATCCGGGATGGAGGAGAGGGAAGCCAGCACAGAAAAAAGGCTCCCTTTGGCCACCTTCTCTATAGGTCTCATTCTAACTCCTGATGTTCCTTCATGAGTTTTTACATTCTCCTCTATTCTTTCATTACTCTTAAGACCATCTCATACTACCTTTACAAGTGGTGGAAAAGCCACCACTTTGGGAGAATGTGCTGGCCTCATGCAGCTATACTTCTCCCCAAAAGGGCATAGTGATTGGCCCAGGTCTTGAAGCTAGAAGATTAAGGGCAGCCTGGATAAGAACCCTGGTTTTCTGACTCACGCAGTCCAGCCTGTTTTCTGGCCCATGGTGATGACTCTCAGTCCCCAATTACAGAATCTAGGGTTTGAACCTGTGTCCTTTAGTCTATCCTACTTTACTCACTCAAAGTGCAGCCTTAGCAGATCCAAGGAGTGATTCCTGGGAGGCAGGGGTTGAGAGTTTGGCTCTGTAAGGACCATTGCTTTCCCTTCACTCTTACTGTCGTTCAAACTCTCCCCTTCTTGCCACCCTCTGTCCCCTTATACTCCCTCTGCCCTTCCCTTGGTTCATGCCTTCCTCCCAGGGCCCAGCTCTGTGTCCCCTCTCCAAACCGCCCCTCTACCCCCACCCTCCCGCAGGTCCAGGCTACGCACCCTTGCGCGAGGAGGCGGTTCGGCTGTTCCTGGCTCTGCAGGCGCTGGAGGGGGCGCGGCGCCCCGGGCCCCTGATGCAGGGTGTGCTCCAGACCTGCCGGGACCTGCCTGCACTCCGCGACGAACTCTTCCTGCAGCTGGCTAAGCAGACCTCGGGCCCCGCGGGCCCCCCCGGGCCCCCGGCTACCCAAGACCCCGCGGCCCTGCGGTACTGGCAGCTCCTCACTTGCATGAGCTGCACCTTCCGGCCTGGGGGAGCTGTACGGGGGCACCTCCTGGGTCATCTGGAGAGGTGAGAGGGGAGAGGTGGGGTAAGGCCAAGGCAAAGGAGCTACAGGGCTGGGAGAGAATGGAGATGGAGAACTTAGACCCAGCGAAGGGAAGGGACTTGCCCAAGGTCAGGGCGAGTGCTAATATGTACAGTGCCTTTGTGGGAATTACAAGATCGTATCCCTCTTGTGGATGCCGGAATTACAAAAAGGTGCCCCCTTTGGGCCGAGGAATTATTAAAAGGGTGCTTTTCCTCCGGGCTGATGCAGTCCAGCGCCAGGGCTTTTAGGTGGGAAAGTGGAATGCGGCTGGATTTTGGATTTTAACCGGAAGGAGAATCATGGAGACTTTGGGAAGTGGGAGAGGGCAGTTAGGAGAGACCCGCCAGGGGCCTTAGAAAGTAATTTAGCTCCATACAGAGCACCAGGGGTAGATTCAGAGGGGCCAGTCACTGCCTTCAAGGAACTTAGAGTTGGAGGGTAGGGAAGGACAAGATGAAATAAACTATAAAATAAAAAAGGCGAGAGGGAGGGGGAGTAGGAAGCCCTCCCAGCACTGATCCTCCGGTTCTCTCTAACCCAGGACCGAGCAGGCGCTCCCGGACTCGGAACTGGCGGAATATGCGCGCTTCATCCGGAAAGCGCTGGGCCGGACGCGCGGCCGAGAGCTGGTACCGTCGCTGGCCGAGATTTCCGCGCTGAGCCGACGGCAGGAGCTATTGTGCACCGTGCACTGTCCGGGGGCTGGTGCCTGCCCTGTGGCCATAGATTCTTACACCACGGCAGGGGAGGTAAGGCCAGAGAAAGACCCCTGAAACTTCAACCCTTCCTCCCAGCTTCCCATGACCGGCTTTCCTGGTGCCTGAGCCCTTGGTTTGCCTCGAGTCTGAGATTCATCATCTGGGTAAGGGGTGTGTGTGGCGAGACTAAGAGTTTTGAAAGACCCTTCCAGTTGGATCAGCCCCTCCAGAAGTATTAGCAAGACCCCCGCAAGGTCTGACTTCCCCTCACACTGTCTCCCTTCCAGGTTGCTCGAGAGCTGGTGGGTCGGCTGGGCTTGGCCCGGAGCCGCAACGCTTTCGCATTGTACGAGCAGCGAGGGGCCCAGGAGCGAGCCCTGGCTGGGGGGACTCTCGTGGCCGACGTGCTCACCAGGTTTGAGAAGTAAATGTCCAGCCCCAGCCCTGTTACCGTTAGCCTATCTGCCTCTCAGTTTCGGTCAATCCCTAAGCAAACGTTTAGCGAGCGCTTGCCACTTGCCCTGCCCAGTGATGTTTGTTGATGTTTCACAGACGGACCCCTGCGAGCCGGCCGTTTGCAGTCTGGCTTCCAGGCCCACCTCCCGCGGTCCACTCCGCCGGGGCCCCGCCCAAACCTCTGGCCCCGCCCCCAGTTTTCCCGCTGGGTCCTCAGCGGCCCGCGCGCTGGGGGGCCCTGCTTTTGGGTCGCATCGCGCCCTTTTCTCTTTTGCAGTTTGGCCGCTGAGGAAGCTAGGCTGGAGGACTCGCCGGACTCAGGTTGGAGACTGTGTCTGCGTCTTCACGGACCTCTGCACCCTGAGGGGCTGTCCCCAGACGGTCATGAACTGCCTTTCCTCTTTGAGCAGGTAAGGATCTCCAGCATTCACGCCCCCATAAAAGACCCCCGACCCTGAACCCCTCCCTTCCTGGGCCATCTCATTTAATCGTTCTGGCAACCCCGCGGGAGGCTTCACTCAAACCCAGACCTCGGATTCCACACCCCGAGGTGCTTTCGCGGCCGACCAGCTGCCGCGCCCCCGCTGACGCCCGGTGCCCCCCCCCCCCCCCCCCGCCTCCCCGTAGGCTCACGCTCTGCTGCTGCGCGGCCGGCCGCCCCCGCCGGACGACACGCTGCGCGCCCTGGCGGCGCTGCGCCTGCAGAGCCAGCACCGGGACTTCTCGCCGCGGGCGCCCCTGCCGCGCCTGGACCGCTTACTGCCGCCCCCGGCCCCGCCGCGTGAAGACTCTCCCCGCCCGGTCCCCAGGCCTCCCCACTCCGCCGCCCTGCTGGCCGGGGCATTCTGGAGCCCGGGCCTGGCCAAGCGGCGGGCGGAGCGGGCCCGGCGCGGTGGGGCCGGCCGCACGGCGGGAAGCGCGGCCCGCGAGGGAGGAAGTGGCGCCGGCACGGCGGCTGCTGCGCTGGGCGGCTGGAAGCGGCTACGGGGCATGGGCCGAGCTGAGGCCATGGCTGCCTACCTGGCTCTGGCGGCGCAGTGTCCAGGGTTCGGCGCTGCTCGGTATGACGTTCTGGAGCTGAGCACGGTGAGGGGGAGAAGGGAGAGGGGACTCTGGTGGCCCAAGCCCACACCTTTGCCACAGAGCCACAGGCCCCCACTGTGGGTCACTTCACTCCCTACATCCAGCACAGCTGCCCATGTCAAACCCGAGTCACTGGCCCCTGGGCCCTCCCTCTCTGGAGCCTTACCCCCCTGCTCACATGCACTGTGGATCACAGGGGGGAACGGAAACTCCCTCCCTGTTCACAGCCATCTCCCCCCACGAAAAATAATGTTGCAGGGTCCCCTCCCTCCACCCTGACTCTGCCTGTCTGTGGGCAGGAGCCTGGTGGGGGCGCTCCACAGAAGCTATGCCTGGGCCTGGGAGCCAAGGCCATGTCCCTCTCGCGACCGGGTGAGACAGAGCCCATCCACAGTGTCAGCTATGGCCATGTGGCCGCCTGCCAGCTAATGGGCCCCCACACCCTGGCATTGAGGATGGGAGAGAGCCAGCTCCTCCTGCAGAGTCCCCAGGTGAGTGGGAAGAGGGTGTGGAAAAAGAAAAGGAAAGGATCTCAAGAAACATTTATTATGCACTGAGCATGGGCCAGGTACAGTTCTAGGCCCTGGGAATCCAGCACTGATCCAAGACAAGCTCAGGGAGCTTACATTAGAGTGGGAGAGTCAGACACTAAACAAGGAATCAGACTACTTAAGGTAGGGATAAATGCCCACAGGAAAAGGTAGCATGACAGGAAGTGACTGGAGGGGGCCGCAGCATTAGGTAGGATGGTCAGGAAAGGATACTTAGAGAAGGAGACATTTAAGCTAGCCATAGGAAGATCTGCAGGAACAGCATTCCAGGTAGAGGGAATTGCAAGTGCAAAGGCCCTCAGATAAGAATAAATTTAGCATATTAGCAGAGCAGAAAGAAGCAAGTGTGACTGGCACCTAGTGAAGGAGGGAGAGAATGATGATGAGGAAGGAAAGGTTGCAGGGGGCAGCTCATGGAAGGCCTTGGTAAGGAGCCTGGGTAGAGAATGAGACAAAGAGAACCCGGTGGCCCCCGTGGCACTCTGACCTCTGCCCTCTCTTAGGTGGAAGAGATCATGCAGCTGGTGAATGCCTACTTGGCCAACCCCTCCCTTGAGAGGCCCTGCAGCAGCCCTTCTCCTCCACGCCAAGACCTGCCAGACACCTCCCCTCCCAGCCAGCACCCGGGCCTGGACGAGCCCCAGGGACAGTCTGGCTGTTTGGGGCAGCTGCAGGACTGAGCCTGCCAAGAGGTCATGACCTCCCTCCTGCCTCCAGCCTGGACCTGGACTGTTCTGCGATTTGAGGGAATCATGGACCCTTTTGGCCCTGCAGGGACAGGGCACACCTCACACCCAAGGGCTGCCATGGGTGCAGACAATTTTCTAGTTTGTTTCTTAATTTATTTGTAGAAGAGAAGCAAAAAAATCCTTATTTACACAAACCTTCCTGTGGGAGTGTTGTCAGTGGGACAAGTTGGAGCCCTATAGCTCAGAGCTCCACCTCGGGGGAGGCCCACCCTCTGGGCTTTGACCAGCACTAAGGGGAGTTGACACCACAGGGCTCCACCCTCCTTGACCTTCTGGATTTAACCTCCTCCTCGCCAGTATGCTGCCATAGGGTGGTGGGTGGGGCAAGCAAGAGGGCAGTTTTGGAAGCTGGCAATTACTTACCCTCTCTTCTCCATTGAGTGGCATAGGGGTGGCCTCCTGGCATCCCTGAGGCCAGAAGGCGGTGAGTCATCAGGACTGGCACTACCCAGTTCCTATCCTGGTGTCCAGCTTCTGGACCCTGGTTGGGTCCATCTTTGGTGTGCCTACTGCTTTGGGCCTAGAATGGAGAGAAGCTTGGGGCAGGATCAGACCCAAGAATTTCTCTGGCACAAAGAACTTATCAGGATGGGCTCAGCCCTACTCCTGAGTTCTGTTCCTGCTTTATCAGGTTGGGTTGAACTGGATTGGGTTCCTGAGGATCTGATGGACATGGGCCCTGGGAATCTAGAGTCCCAACCTTCCTGACCTGCTCAGAATGCTGCAGGCCCTCCTTCAGTAGCCCCCAAAGCCTCTGCCCTGAGTGGAGGAAGCTGGGGCAATACTGATCTACCCTGGAACACAAGCTTCAGCACTGAGGGGACAACAGACCTCAGTAACCCTCTGTATTCTTGAGAGTAGAGCTGATTCCAGTAAAACAGCCTGGTTCTAGGCCCTTAAGGGATGCCAATGGAAAGAGTGGACACACTAAGACTTGGACTAAGTGGTAAGAAGCTAGACCAGGTAAAGGCCACCCTACCAACACACACCTGGGAACTAGGAGGGAACATGAAGATCCCTTCAACATCCCCCCTATTCACATACCAAGCCCTGACTGTATTCACAACCAAGCTTTATTACTTTATTAGACTAAACAAGCATATCAAGGGTCAGGGCATGGAAGGGAGGAAGTAGGGCCAGCTCCTGGGCTGGAGATGAGCCTAGAAAGGTTGTTGGTGCAGGAATTGGGTCAGAGGAACCAGGCATGATGGGGGCTGTGCTTACTGTCCAGGGGGAGTAGTGGGGAGGAAGTCACTGCTCCTGGGTGCCCCAGGAGATGTAGTCCGGCCGCGTGGCTGCATGGTACTCGTCTATGAGCTCCTGCACTACCTCCCTGGACCTGTCCAGCTCATCAAAGTTCTCCTTGAAGATGTCCTCCTTACGGAACTGCTCCAGGAAGGCTTCCCGCTTCCGTAGCTTGTCATACTGCTGGCAGGAACTTTCAAAGAGCTGAAAAAGATAGAAATGTCCAGGATGCGAGCCAGTGCAGGACAGGGGATTGGAATAGACTGGGGAAGAATGATGAAGGTGGCTGGCAGACAGTGGCCAAAGAAGACCAGGAGACTAGCCTCACCGAGGAGATGCTGGTGTGGTTGGCCATCATGAGCCCACTGACTCGATGGGCTGAGGGCAGGTAGGGAGACTTCCTTGACAGGGCCACCTGGATGCTGGCTGGGCCCCAGGGGATGAAGTTGGCCAACTTCCGTTCCCGGATCCTCTGCAGGCTCTTGTGGACCTGGGGTGGGCACCGGAGCAATGATGGTAGCCTCTCCTCTATCCCTGTGGGTTCCGAGGGTGAAATGAAGGGGCCTCCCCTACCTGGGTGGGGTCCACCTCCCCCTGGATGATGTTGAGGATGGCGATGTAGCAGTGGTTGGTCTGGCGATCTCGGCCTGTGGACACCATCACGTTCTTGGGCTGCAGCAGCCGCCTCATGACATCCAGGACCGTGGTCTTCCTCACGCTGGCCACCTGAGGGGAGAGTGGGCCACAGGGGCAAGGCCAGCACTCAGGGCACAGTCCAGAGAGAAGTAGGCAACACATGTCCCCCACCAGACTCAGGGTAGTATGGTCTCTTTGGCGAACGTCTTTAGATTCAGGTCTATACTGAGCCTCTGCTGTGGGATCCCTCTGATCTGGGATCAGGAATCTTAGCCCTCCTCAGCTCAGCAAACTCATGCCCCTGTGCAGGAGCATAAGCAGACCCTGCACAGCCCAGGCCCTGCAGGGAGCCAAAGGCAGAGGGAAGAGGAGAGCAAGTCAGCAAGGAAGTTGTACAGTCTGTGCCAGTCCCTGGGCGCAGAGCCTCTGGGGGCTGCAAAGGGCAGCTTCTGGGGCCACAGGGAGAAGAGAAAGCCCAGGTCAGGGCCTGCTGGGCCCCGGGCCAGCCTGGCCTGAGACCCCGAGGGCTGCTCTTACCGACTGGTCCGTGGTGAGGGGGGTGTAGCCGGTCATGAGGAAGTGGAGCCGTGGGGTGGGAATGAGCGAGGCAATGAGGCCGATGAGGTCGTTGTTCATGTAGCCGGGGTAGCGCAGGGTGGTGGTGCTGGCAGACATGATGGTGGACACCTGGGGACAGGGGTGCCATGTCATGGGCCTTGGCCTGGGGGGGCCTCCCTTCCCCAGCTGGCACTCCAGCAAGGAGCGGTTCCAGTCCGAACGAGTGGAGGAGTGGGGGCTCACCAGCTGGTTGATCTGGGAGAAGGAGGGGTTCTGGATGTGCAGGCGGTCTGTGGCGATCCGGTTCAGGGCTGTGTTGTCCAGCACCACCTGGGGGGACAGAAGAGGGTCACGGCACCTTTTTGAGGAGAAAGGGGGCAGAGAAATAAGTTATTAGCTTAGTTCCCCTCTAAACTCCAAAACCAAGAAGTGCGTTTGTTAATTTAAAAGGAAAGTACTGTGTCTGGGGCATCACGAGACACTTTTCTACCATCCAGTACAGTAAACAAATATTTGAGTGTCCCCATGTGCCACGCATTGTGCTTGGCTCTGGAGATACCCTGGATTGTAAAACAGGCATGGTCTTCCCCCTCACCAGGTCTACAGTCTAGTGGAGGGAGACTGACATTAAATATAAAATAAAAGAAAAGTATAGTTACTGCCTGAAATATGCACAAAGGAATTTGACCTTGATTGGGTGGAAAGGAAAGTTTTGCTAAGAAAGTGACTCTTGGGCTGAGAATTTAAGCATGAGTAGGCATTAAATAGGCAGAGTAGGAGCACTTGGCGGGGGAGAGTATTCACTTTGTTGCGAGTCCACCTGCCTAAACAGACTGTAAGTAACTTGGGGTCAGGTCCTTATTTCATAACTTGGGCCATCAGGTATGGCTTTGTTGGTCCTTTGTTCTCTGGGCAGGGGCTTGGGAAGGGCAGGGTGTATGTGTCTCACTGGTTTGGGGAAAAGCCCCCCACTCCCTCCTCCTATGCTCACCACACAGTCTGCGTTCTGGGTCAGCCTCTTGAGTGTGAGCAGCGAGTTGTAGGGCTGGACCACCACGTCGCTCATCTCATCCTGGTTGGGAAACACTGAGTACGTCTGCACCAGCTTCTTGGGGTACCTGGGGGTGAGGAAGAGCGAAAGGGAAGGTGGCACAGTGAATTGGAAGGCCCCCCATCACTGCCCATCTCTGCCTTCTCTAGGGTCTACAGGGGCCATTCCTTTCCAAGTGCCACCAAGCTCTTATGCAAAAGGGGTGAGGGCAGAACTGAGTCTTCAGAGCCCAGGAGCCAAAAAGGATAAGCCTAAAGATTCACTCTGTAGGTCTCCTCCTTCCCTAGGCAAACCTCTCTCCCCAGAGTTATTGCTTCCAAGATGTTCCCTGGGTAGCCAGGCTCTGATCCTACCTATGACTCAAAGGGGTAGTGGCAGACCTTCCAATCCAAGAGAAAAAAGTAACCAAAAGGAAAAACATTACCTAGAGAACTAGGGCTAATGCCTTCTCCCCAAACACAGGCTTACCTATCATTCAGTCGTTCGAGGAGGTAGGAGCCCAGGCCAGAACCTGTCCCCCCAGCAATGGAGTGACACAGCACGAAGCCCTGCATAGAGAGGGACAGAGAGGCAGTCTCCAGGGATCTGGGGAAGATGCTTCAGGCTTGTCTCCTTCCCACTCCCAACACACTCATGTTTCAAGGCTTCCTGTGTATCCATCCAGGCTGAGGCTCCTTGGGAAGGAAGGCTCATGCCTAAGGAGCTGATGCCATCCAGACTAGGATCTCCTTGATGACAACTGTACCTTATTTACCCCGATATCTCACATCTGATGCTCAATAAATGAGTTTGGAATCGAATTGCCCCCATCACACCACCCATTCAGCCTACTACCTGACCTTCCCCAGCACTTTTCAGCCTTTTTTTTTTCTTCAGTGGGCAGAACCTCACCTCTAGGCTGTCACTTCCATCTGCTTCTCGGTCTATGATGTCAAAAATGTCTTCATGGATTTTCTCACCCTGTATAGAGACATGGGGAGGGAGGGTCAGGATGAAGTCTCTGGAGAGCATCTCTTTTTAGCACCAAGAACGCTACCCTGGGGCACTGCTGCTGTCCTCAAGCAGAGCCTCAGCAGGAGCCCTCAAACCAGAAATGCTACTTTGTAAATGATTTGCACAAAGTTTGCATAAACTCCCTGGCTATCCCTCTTGTTAGGGTATCCCTTTGTCTCTTATTTATTGTCAGTCTGGTCTGGTCAAATCCCCAGGCTGCTTGAGCCTGCCTTGTCCAGGGGAGGGAACATCAAGGGTCTCTGAGATGGCCATCTGGATACCTGGGAGAATCCGCTGGCCCAGTTGTTGCCAGCCCCTCCTCCATGCTCTGACAGGTAGATGTTCTCTGGGTTGTAGAGCTTGGCATAGGGGGAGTTGAGGATGGAGTGGATCACCCGGGGCTCCAGGTCCAGCAGCACGGCCCTGGGGATGTAGTGCTCATCGTCTGCCTGTCATGGGGAGTCCAGGAGGGGGCCCAATCAGCTAAGGCCAAGGCCCCCGTCCTCCCAGCTCTGGCTCCTGCCTGCCCTCCCTCCTCAAGCCAGCCGCCCTGGCTTCTCTGCCCAGCAGGTTTCCCAGCACCAGGCCGCTGCCTTCCCTTTAGGACCCCTGGCCAAGTCGCTGGGGGCACCTGGTAGAAAAAGACGTCCTTGCGGTCAGTGCCCTCGGTGGCAAACTCCTCCACGATGCCCTCGGGGCTGATACCATGCTCGGCGCACAGTTGTTTCCAGAACTCGAACCCAACTGGGGGATGGGAAGAGATGCCTGAGTCAGGGTTAGGCTGTCACACTCAGAGGCTGCACCCAAGACGCCTGGTCTGCGAGCCGTCACAGCCCAGGGCTGGAGGCGCGGCTCTCAGTCTGGGGCTCATTCATCATGCGCAGTTACGGCAGGGGGTTCATGGAAGGGAAAGGGGGACTGGAGGATGCCAAGCACTTGGGTGGGACCCGAAGAGGCAGAACCGGAGACTGGAGGGGCCCGCCGCTCGCTTGCTCACTCTGGTTGCCGCACTGGCCCAGCTGCAGGGTGATGATCTCCCGGGGCATCGCTCTCCAGACGTGGGCGCGCCAGCCTGGCCCGGCGGGAGTCACGGCCCAGACGAACGCCTAGCAGCCGGGTGCGCAAGACGTGGGGAGAGCGCGCGCTCTTCGCCTTTTGACGCGGGTGCTCGGTCTGCGCGTGTGCAGTGCGGGCCTCCCCGCGACCGGGGGGCCGCGGAGCCCAACCTGGGCATCATTTCCCCCACAGCAGTTGCAGCTGGAATTCGGCACAGGCGCAGAGGAAGGCCACGCCCCCTCCTGCCCGCCCACCCCAGCTCCGCGCCTGCGCGGTGAGACTTGCCGGGGTTGCAGAGTAGCGACCCGGGTGTGGGGGAGGGGAGGGGAGCGGGGGTGGGGGGGGAGAGAGGCCCAGGTGTATGGAGTCAGTGGCGCTATATATATAGGTGAGCTACTCCGCTGGCTCTGCTGGAGCCAATTTTCTTCTTTTAAATTTCTATTTTTAAATTAAATATATCTAACAAAATTTACCATTTTAACCATTTTTTTTAATAAAGGATGCTTAACTTTTTTTTTTAAGTAAGAGTGGCCCTGAGCTAACATCTGTTGCCAATCTTCCTCTTTTTCTTTTTTCTCCCCAAAGCCTTAGCACATAGTTGTATAACCTAGTTGTAGGTCCTTCCAGTTCTTCTCTGTAGGACGCAGCCACAGCATGGCTTGATGAGTGGTGAGTAGGTCCGTGCCCAGGATCCCAAGCGGGGAACCCCGGCCGACCAAGCAGAATGTGCAAACTTAACAGCTATGCCACCGCTATGCCATCAGGCTGGGCCCCATTTTAACCATTTTTAAGTGTACAGTTCTGTGGCATTAGGTACATATGCATTGTTCTGCCACCGTTACCACCATTCATCTCCAGAACTTTGTCATTTTCCCAAACTGAAACTCTGTACCTATTAAACAGTAACTGCCCCCCATCACCATTCTACTTTGTTTCCATGAATCTGACTACTCTAGGTGCCTTCCATATACTGTGGAATCATACAGTATACATTATTTGTCCTTTTGTGTCTGGCTTATTTCACTTAGCATAAAGTCCTCAAGGTTACTCCATGTTGTAGCATGTGTCAGAATTTCATTCCTTTTTAAGGCTGTATAATATTCCCTTGTATGTATATACCACATTTTGTTTACCCTTATTCGTCTATTGATGGACCATGAGGTTGCTTCCACCAGTTGGCTATTGTGAATAATGCTGCTATGAACATCTATGTACAAAGATCTGTTTGAGTCCCTGCTTTAAATTCTTCTGGGTATATACCCAGAAGTAGAATTGCTAGATCATATGGTAATTCTATGTTTAATTTTTTGAGGAATTGTTGTATCATTTTCCACAGCAGCTGCACCATTTTACATTTCTAACAGCAATGCACAAGGGTTCCAATTTCTCCATATGCTTGTCAACACTTATTACTTTCTGGGTGGTTGTTGTTGTTGTTTTAATAATAGCCATCTTAATGAGTGTGAAGTAGTATCTCATTGTGGTTTCTGTTTTATTTTAAATTACAAAATGTTTTAAGCATATAAGCATAATTTTGTATTTTTACTATATATTGTTTGTTTTGAAATTTTATATAGATGGTATCAGAGTGTAATATCCTTTTGCAACCTGCTTTTTTCACCCTACATTAGATTTTTGTGATTTAGCCATGTTGATGCATGTAGATTTATTCCATTCCTTTCAACTGCTTTATAGTATTTCATTGAATGGATGAAACCAGTTTATTCTATTTCCATGCAAGGGAGATTAGATTGTTTCCACTTATTTCCTATTACATCAAACGAGTATAAGACTTGTCCACTTGTGAACACGAAGAAAACATCACTACCAAGGGCATGAGCAGCTTCAACTTTACAGGGTTTCAAATATTTTCTTCTAGATGATTGTACCAATTTACACTCTTACCAGCAATAGAGTTTTCATTTCCCTACACCCTAATCCGCACTTGGATTATCAGATCTTAATTTTTGTCAGTCCCATGGATGCGAGTCCAATGGGATCTTGTGGTTGTAATTTCCAGTTATGGTACAAGTGAAGTTGATTTTATTTTCTTTTGTTACTGACCTTTCCAAATTGCCTGTTCAGCTCCTTTGCCCATTTGTGTGTGTGTGTGTGTGTGTGTGTGTGTGAGAGAGAGAGGAAGATCAGCCCTGAGCTAACATTCATGCCAATCCTCCTCTTTTTGCTGAGGAAGACTGGCCCTGAGCTCACATCCATGCGTATCTTCCTTCACTTTATGTGGGAGGCAGCCACAGCATGGCCTGACAACCGGTGCGTCAGTGCGTGCCCAGGATCCCAACCTGGGCCACCAGCAGCCCAGCGGGGGCACTTAACCACTACATTACGAGGCCGGCCCCCATTTTTCTATTGAGCTGTTTCTTGTAGATATTTTAAGATATTCTATGAATTTTTTCTTGGTTGTATGGTTGCAAATATTGTCTCTTGGTCTATGGCTTGTCTTTATGCTTCGCATATGGTGTCTTTTGGCATAGAGAAGGTTTTAATTTTAATGTAGACAAAGTTATCCATCTTTTCCTTTCTATTCTGCACGTTTTATACCTTGTTAAAGAAACCTTCCCTTCTCCTAGCATCATAAAGCTGTCCTTCAATGTTTTCTTCCAAAAGTCCCGTAGCAGTTTTGCTTCTTGCCTGTAGGACTTGACTTCATCTGGAACTTATTCGGAGGCCTGCTGTAAGATAGGGATCTGCTTTATCTTTTCCATATGGATGGCCAATTGTCTCCGAACCAATTAATGAAGACACGCTGCAGTGTCCCCCACCCCGGGAACATTCCAAGCCCCCGCTCCCAAGTGGGCCGGCTTCTGGCCGCTCTTCCGCTCTGTTGGGCCGTCTGCCTGTCCCTGTCTGGTCTGGCAGGCTTTCTCTGGGAGCCGCTGCAGAGGCGCTGACGAAAGCACACCGCCAAGAGTCATGCTCAGACGAGGTTTTTTGTTTTCTTTTCTCTCTCTCTCTCTCTTTTTTAAGAGAACTCGGCCGCCTTCCAGCGCCGGCCGCCAGGAACCCTCTGGACTTCTTTAGAAGGATCTGGCTCGCCCCACGCCCGCTGCCTCCCCGGCCTCGGCTCAGTTTCCCTCTCCTTATTCCACCCCGGCCGGGAGGCCCGTTTCCTTCCGCTCCGGCCGGGCTGTCGGAAGATCCGAGCATCCCCCAGGAGGACAAGGAGCCTCGCCCTTTCAAGGGGGGGTCTGGCTGCTCCCTTTGAAGTTTGAGGGTGAGGTCGGAGCTCCTCTCGGGTCCCTCCCCCGACAGAACTGCTCCTTAAGAGCTGAGTGTCTTCAGAGACTTTGCCAGGCCCTCTCCGGGTCTGCCCAGGTGAGGAGGAAGGCTTCCAAGATGCGAGTCAACTTGCCTGGCCTCCCGTCCTTGTGAGTCTGGAACGGCTATTGACTTCCTTTAAAATAATAAGCTGTAAGCAGTTTATGAACACTTGTAAAACGTGAGAGTTTAATGTCAACCTTTTCTTACGATTAATAACAGTGCCTTGCTCCTCCTAGTCTCCCAGAAGTGGGAAAACTTCCTTTGAATCCCAGTTTATATGCAAACAGGTTAGAACGTGTGAATTTGTCTAAGTTGGAGAAGTTGCCATGGAAGTTTTCCCTCAGAAGCCTCTCTGACAAGCTGGAGGCTCCTCCTAGTCTGTAGAAACCGGTTGGAAACTCAGATGCTCATGTACATTAGCAGAGCTGAACATAAATCCTCCCGGTTGTTGTCAGGCTATGCTTTCCACTTCTGCTGAGAACTGACTGGTCTCTATTGGTTAAATGAGATGATGCATGAGCACCTAGCATAGTGCCTGACTCACAGAAAACATTCAGCAAATGTTAGCTGCTGTTATTATCACTAGATGCAATCGGAACTGAAGTACAGCTTGGCTGTTGCTACAGATGAAAGATCTTATTCAAGGTAAAAGCAAAATGAGTGGTTGCTTTAAATAAGTTTGAAAAAATTAAAACCTAATTATTTGTGATCACCCTACAGATTTGGTTTCAGATCAAACTTCTATTGAGGTTGAGCAGAAGGCCCAGGTTCATGGTCCTTCTCTTGGGTTTCAGATCCAGAGTCTCAAGGTCATTACCCATGGCTTGATTATTGAGTATTGAGTTTAATCTGCGTGGCTCTATGTTCTCTGATCCAGGTTATGGTAACATAGTGGGATGTGGCATTCCTTTGTCTGAGGCCTTGGTCTGCCTCTGATGATAAATGTAGCATTTGTAAACTAACAAGTTTGTTAAATGTCCAAAGCCTTTATTGGACATTCTAGGTTGAATAAGACTTTTTTTGTATGCCTCTTCATTTCTGGCCTTTTCTGGACACCTGGCCTGTAGTATGCCAGGAGCATAGGTATCTTGGGAGGTACGGAGGCAGAGGTGTGAGGTGGGGAAATGATGGTGTCTCTCCGGGACTGGGAGGAAGAAAGACTTAAGGTCTTGAGACTGGACTCCTGTGACCCTAGGGAGTTCAACGTTCAAAATGAAGCCAAGGAAAAATTAAAACAATAAAGGCAAAGAGCTGGAGCTCTTTATGTGAAGGGAGTTATGCTAAATTCATATTTTGGTTATGACAAAACAGGCTATTTTGTTCTGTATTGTGTTCTCAAGGAATAGGAAAAAGGAAATAAGCCTAACATAATCCCGTTTGTGGATTATTTGCTCCTGCTTTCATTCTTTTATTATGCACCTGTACTATGCAGGGCGTGCTAACATGAGCTGGGGAAGAAGAAGTAACAGAGCCAAGTGCTCATGGTCTTGTAGAGGAGAAAAACACACAGCAGGATTGGCACAGAGAGCAGAGTTGAGGTCTTAACTTGAGGGTGGGGGCAGGGAGAGGCCTGGGGACTGGGGAAGACTTTTTGGAGGAGGTGGTGCCTGGCCTAAGTCTTGAATGTCTGGTAGGAACTGGCCAGGTGGAGGGGGATACAAATCAATAAGAAGAAAACAAACACTCAGAAAAAAATGAGTAAAGGGAATAAATGGTTCATGATAAATAAAAAAATATAAATAGATGCTCAGTCTTACTAGTAATCAGAAAATACAAACTTAAGGCAAAAAATTAGATGAGCAAAAATTTAAAGATTGATCATATCTAGTGTTCACGAAGAGTCTGAGAAATGGGTGATTTTATACACTATTTTTATACTCCATTGGTGGTAGTATAAATGGATACATTCTGGGGGGTAAACTGGCAGTACTCTTGATATGTAAAATGCACATAACTGTTGACCCAGCAATTCTACTTTCAGGAATCACCTGGGTCCCTGATGACACAAATGCTAGGACATATGCACAAAGATATACGTACAGGGATGTTTGCTGCAGCAGTGTTTGTAATGATGAGAAACAACCTAGATGGCCATGTGTCCATCAACAGGGATGTGGTTAAATAAACTACATATATCCCTATTAAGGAATCAAAGGAGCCATTTGTAAGACATATAAGGTAGAGGTATCATCGGCATGGAAAGGTGGCCCACACATGGGAGGTGACAAAAATAAGTTACAGAACAATACGCATGGTCTCATCCCTTATCACAAAACAAAAACGAAAGTATTTTTGAGTGCACATGGAGGGAAAATATTGTGTGTGTGTGTTGAGGGAGTTATAGTGTGGAAGAAGCAGCATGTGTACAGGCTGGATGTGTGAGTTGGCATGTTGAGTTTAGGGTGAAAGAGGAAAGTTTCAAGCAGTGAACTGGAGAAGTCGGCGGGGACCAGACCTGGATGTGCCTTGCAGAATAGGAAGCCACTGAAGGATCCTGAACAGGGCTGGGACAGAATCAGATTTGCATTTTAGAAAGATCCCTCTGGCGTCAGTGAGACAGGCATGCTTGAGTGGAGCAAGAGGCAAAGTTACTAGCCAGGCCTGAAATGAGGAGGGCCCTGCTCAAGGATGGAGGGCAGGAGACAGATTCTAGACACTGGGTGGAGAGAATCTGCAGGCGTTCAAGACGATTGAACATGTAATGGGAGTGAGGGAGAGGGAAGAGTCTGAGCCGACAGATTTCAATCCTGGAACAAAGGTAGGGCCATTTACTGAGACACAGGGAATTCAGGAGGAGCCTGTATGCACAGGTTGAGTTGGAGAGGCCTGAGGAATATCCAGATGCAGGTTGGGGTCCAGTAGGCAACAGAGAATAACAGACTAGAGCTAAGGGGCAAGGGCTAGGTGGAGAGCCAGCCACACCCCAGTGTCAGTTAAAGCTATTGGCATGAACAGGGTCACTCGAGGATAATTCGTGATGTGGGATGGTCCTAGATTGGAAGAGGACTGGAATAGAACTTGACAGAATACAACACTTAAGCGGTAAGGAAGATTGTATTGCAAAAAAAAATAAAGGAGCAATCAGAAAGCAGAATAACTGGTGTGTATCAGTGAGGTTTGATTGGCTACCCTCTTTGTTCCTGGTAGAGCCCGGATTTTGTTCTGCATTCCACCCTTCTTCCAAGTGGTTCAGCAGTAAATCCTAATTAATCCAAGCCAATTATAGTTATCAATTTCCTCACCAGAGACTGATTTAGAAGAGGACGTATGCAATTCAGGTCAATGAGATGTGAGGAGACTTCTGGGGAAGGTCTCCTCACTGGTTAAAAATAGACACACAGGCAGAGACACACTCTCTTCTTCAGCTGCATGTTGTCCCATTTGGATATGGCACCTGGAACTGCTACAGTTGTCTTTCAACTGTGCAGACAGCATCTTGAGGATGAGCCATCCTGTCGAGGGTAGTAGAGCAGAAATATGGAAGGCATATTTCTGCCTTCCTGGGTCACTGGTGACAGTGCTGAACCATCAAATTAATCAGCCCTCAAGCTGCCCCATATCTGGACCTTTTAAAATGTGAGATATATTTTTCCTTATGGTTTAAACTATTTTATTTGGATTCTTTTTTTACTTACAGCTGAAGGCACAGCCATAGAGAAGGATACTGCGGAAGCCTAGGAAGGAGAACGTTTCAAGGAGGAAATGATTTGGCATCTGAGGCTGCAGGGTGATGGAGTAAGATGGAGATGGAAAAAGGTCCCTTGAATTTGGGGGACCATTGGTGACTTTGGTGAGGATAGTGACATTGGACCATGAGAGTAAAAACCAGATTGCAAAAGGTTACTTACCTTCTAATAGTTGACATTAATGGATATTTGAGGAATCATAAAATTGAGACATGAATAGAAGATAAGGAGGTGGGCAGGGAATATAGACTTTAAAAAACAGGAATTTTAATCTGAGGCTCACAGATCCCCTCCAAGGGATCTATGGATAGAATTCAGGGGATCCATGAACTTGGATGGGAAAAAAATTACATTTTGATTTTTCACTCCAGTTTCTAACTAAGATTTAGCCTTTCCTTCAATTATGACTGTAGGCATCACGCTTGAGTAGTATTAGCAGTACCCATGACTTTGTCACCTGTAAAAATCACAGCTATTTTTATATCACATTACAGTTGATGCAGATGTTGCAAAATATTGTTTATAATCATCACTACTTGAAAATACAGGAGTCATTAGACGCACTTCAGGATCTTATTTAATGAAGTATAAAGGACACACAAAAGAAAGAAGCACATGTATTACTATGTCACAAATTTTAAAAATATATTGTAACAACTGTATTTCAATATAATTGGTTTCATGGTAATTCTATATATATTGTTATATGCATTCAAAAACATTATCCACCAGACTGCCAAAGGCATCAGTGGTGTGAAAAAGGTTAAGAATTCCGGCTCTAAAGGAAAAGAGAGAAGGGGAGACTTGTACAGCAGGGATGAGAATGCAGTGTCTGGGAACACTGCTTTTTAGAATAGAGGAGAGGCTTCCCTGTTGACGTACTGAAGGTTCAGAGAGGAGGCTGGAGCTTTTGAGATGCAAGGCTCAGGTGGAGGGATTAACTACAGGAAGGAAACTTTTCCCACAATAAATGGGAGGAAAGGATGAGTGTAGATAAAAATAAGTGTTTTAGTGGGGTGGGAGTGGGGGGCAGGAAGTTGAGGGGGCTTCTGACTGATGGCTTCTATTTTCACTGTCAAGTAGGAGTGAAGCTATCTGCTGAGAGTGAGACCAGAGAGGGGAGGTGAGAAGGTAGAGAACAGAAGAGTGAGCTGATAAGGACAAGTAGGATTACCAACCCAGTGGGTGGAGAGGGGTGGGGCAGTTAGAGACCACCAAGTTGTCATGGCGACAGTCTGGGTGGGTGTGCGCTATCTCTGCAGTGTTCAGCTGTCCATACATGGGAGTCAGGGGGCAGCAAGTCAGCCAAAGCCAGGGCTGGGGTTTTACCAGGAGGATGAGGTGAAGATCAGGGCAATAAAGGAGGGGTGGATCAGATTGTCCAGGCTGAGTGAAGAACAATGTGGAGCTAGGAAGGGGCCCATAGCTTGGAGTGAAATCAACATTAGGAAGAAGAATGAGAGAAAGGGAATGAGAAAGTGGAGGAGCAGGAAGTGATGGTGCAAGAGTGAACCAGTCAAGTTGAAGGTTAAGGAGTAGTTCGTGGGATGGCAAGTGCTGAGGTCTGTCCATAGTGTGGGTGACAAGTAGAGAAGTAGTAAAGGGCATTGGAGGTGAGGAGGTCGGTCAAGGAACAGCCAGTCCAGTCAGGACCATCCATATGGATGTAAAAGTCACCTAGGATGAAGGTGAGCCTTAGAGTGGAGAGGAAAGTCTGGAGAATGTGGAAGAGTGATTTGAAGTAAGTAGATCATTGGCACAAGTAGTAGAAGAGTATGGTGGTGGTGGATTACATGTGCCTCAAAGGAGGAGGAGGGCTTTTTCAGCAAGGTAAAATAATAATTGTTTAAGAGTAGCAATAAGGAGATAAAAGAATGCCTACCCACCATGAAGTGGAGAATGGGGACCCCTGCTCCTGTGGGGTAGCCAGGGCTTCAAAAAATAACTAGCCTTTATGAAAGAGGCCAGAGAGAATCATACAATTTTGGATTTCCAATCCCAGAAGACAGTCCGCTCCGTGTAACCCACCCCAACCAGGAGGCATTTGTAAACCAGCAGAGGCCTATTTAGTTTTATCACAATGGTGGGATGGGAGATGCTGGCATTTGGTATCTAGAGATCAGAGATGTTAAATGGCCTGCAATGTACAGAATAGTCCCACACAGTGATGAATTGTCCTGCCCCAAAGCCGGTAGTGGATCTCACACACTTTGCGGATGAGGAAACTGGGGTTCAGGGAGCTGAGATATGTACTGACATTTTGAAGCTTCTGTAGTCTTGATGTTATATTGAGATCTGTGTCTGTGTCTGAGGTCACTGTGGTAGACTATGTTGGGTGGTGAGTCCAACCCCTTCTCCCTAGTCACCTCCCAATGATTGGTCTACGGTTGCTTCAGTTCTGGCCAATGGGATGTAAGCAGAAGTCATGAAGTGAGACGCCTGGGAAAACTTTTTCAAAAGGGCAAGTGCAGCTGGATGTCCCTGCCCACTTTGCTCTGCTCCCTTTCTTCTGCTTGGAACTTGTTTCAGCAGCCGTTTTGTGCCCAAGAGCACAAAAGCCACACGTTAGTGATGGTGGAACACAAAGATAGACAGGCCATGTGTAATCCTGGATGGCTTCCAAATAGGTGCCTCAACCCTGGACTGCCCACCTCTGGATTTACCAAGTGAGAAAACCAAACTACTATTTGTTTAAACTACTGTTAATTGGATGTTCTGTTAATTGCAGCTGAATGCATTTCTACCTGATAGAGTCACAGGGCCAGTTAGTAACAGAGCTGAGGCTAAATCCAGATTTTCTCTCTCACGATCTGATATTCTTTCCTTGATGGTAATGGTTCTCAGAGTGTGGTTCCCAGACAAGCAGCATCAGCCTTGCCTGGGAACTTGTTAGAAATGCAGAATTTGGTACCCCACCTCAGACCTTCTAAATCAAAAACCCTGGGTGGAGGGGTGGGGGGCAACAATCTGGTTTAACGAGCCCTCCAGGTGATTATCAGGCACCTAAGTTTGAGAGCCACTGCTTTCTAGCTATGCTCTTCAGGGATGGTCCTGGATCAGCAACGTCAGCATCTCTTGGAGGCTTGTTAAAAATAGACCATCCGGGCCGGCCCCGTGGCTTAGCACTTAGTTAAGTGCTTGCGCTCCGCTACTGGCGGCCCGGGTTCGGATCCCGGGCGCGCACCAACGCACCGCTTCTCCAGCCATGCTGAGGCCACGTCCCACATACAGCAACTTGAAGGATGTGCAGCTATGACATACAACTATCTACTGGGGCTTTGGGGAAAAAAAAGGAGGAGGATTGGCAATAGATGTCAGCTCAGAGCCGGTCTTCCTCAGCAAAAAGAGGAGGATTAACACGGATGTTAGCTCAGGGCTGATCTTCCTCACATAAAAAAAAAAAAGAAATAGACCATCTGAGGTCCCATCCCAGATCTACTGAATCAGAATCTGCGTTTTCAGGAAATCCCTGGGTTATTTGTATGTGAGTTCAAGTTTAGGGAGCACTGCTCTACACTATGCTTAATTGAGTCTTTTTATTTCTCTTACTGAAGCAAGAGCACTGAAAAGATACATGACTGCCCAGGCTGAAATTACACACTTAGGATTCAGCTATACACTTCACATAACAAAATCTAAAATTTTAAAATTAAAAAAGATATAATCCACAATTGAACTTTCAAACTTTTGATTTTGGACATTTAAAAACTTATAAAAAGTAGCAAGGATCATATAATTGTACCCTATGTACTTCACAATTGATTTTAATTGAAAAATTTATCCCAAATATAAATTTGACACCATTCTTTGAATCACTTGAATGCTAAGGTAAATTTGTGTATGCCACCAGTGCCTCTCTAAAAGAAATCACTATTTTTTAAAATAAATATGTTTTAGTATCTTTATACCTGTTGGAGAAACCATGGGGCAAATTTTAAATGTTTGATTTTATGTGTTTTTTGTGTCCCTTTTTATACCACTTTTTGGAAATTATGTACTTCACGATGGCATTTTCAGGATTCTATGACTATCCTTGTTCATGTCCGTGTTATCCCTAATTGCCACATGCATTCTCATATTTGTTAATAGCTGCAGTTTTAGCCATAAAATATATGACTTTAGTCTTCATTTCAGTCTGCCTCAGAAACACATTTTGCTAGGAATGCCTGCCTTAAAATGTATTTAACTTTTTTTGTGTGTGTGAGGAAAATTAGCCCTGAGCTAACACCCAATACCAATCCTCCTCATTTTGCTGAGGAAGACTGGCCCTGGACTAACATCCGTGCCCATCTTCCTCTACTTTATATGGGACGCTGCCACAGCATGGCTTGACAAGCCAATCCAAACCTGCAAACCCAGGGCTGCCAAAGTGGAGCGTGCACACTTAACCACTACACCACCGGCTGACCCCTATTTAACCTTTTTTTTAATCTTGTACTTTAAATGTACTTTCCAGAAAAGTAGCTTTTATTTATTTTTTATTTTTTTGCTGAGGAAGATTCGCCCTGAGCTAACATCTGTCTCAGTCTTCCTTTATTTTGTATACGGGACACTGCCACAGCATGGCTTGATGAGTGGTGTAGGTCCGTGCCCAGGATCTGAACCCGCAAACCTGGGCTGCCGAAGCGGAGCACACCAAACTTAATCACTACACCGTCAGGCCGGCCCCCTGAGTTCCTTTTTAAGATCCTATTGTCGCAGTCATTGTGTTTCTGTGCCTTCACAGATTTTTTTTGGTAAAATTAAAAAATGTTACCAATATGGTAATAAGATATTATATTTCCTACTGCTGCTTTAAATGTTGTTATATTTAGTAAGTTGATCTCTTTAAGTATTTGGGATTAAGTTATTATTCCTTTATTTCTAGATTCTATTTCTATTTCTTTATTCTATTTTTATATGTGTGTTGAAATTTTTGGTCCATTCTGATTCTGTTGATGTTTATTATGCTATCAGTACATCTCTCCAGCTGTGCTAGGCTAGTGTATTTGGCTAATTAAAACTCTTTAGGAGATTATTAAAAATTAACTTTTGACATAGTTTTAGTTTCCTGCTCTCTATCATTTGGTTTGTTAAATCAACACCACGAGGTTCTACGGATAGTTATTTGGCAGTCTAATTGAAAACTGGAAGATCCAGCCCTATATTCACCTTTTAGCACTTTTTATTAATGGCTTTTGTTTGTTTGTTTTGGAGCTCTTGTTTTCTTAGTCCTGGCCTGCCTCCTCCCCTGGCTTCTTACCTCTCCAGTTTAAGACTTTAGCTGTTGACCCCATGGCTCTGCAGGTCTCAGACAACCCCTTTGTGCAGGCTCTCAGCGCCGGTCTGTGACTGTTCAGAGGACTTCCGAGTGAGAACTGTCAGAGTCCCTTCCCTTGCCTGATTCAACCCCATCTGTAAATTAGTGATAGAAGCCAGTCAGCGAGTGTGTTTTCTGGATGCACCAAGACCAAACAGGTTGAAACAGTGCTCCCTGGTTGAATCACCCTGTGATCAAATAAGGAGCTGATGAACCAAGGAGCCCTGGAAAGTCCTAAGGAATATTTATTTCTTTATTTATTGGTGGGGAAGATTAGCCCTGGGCTAACATCTGTTGCCAATCCTGCTCTTTTTGCTGAGGAAGATTGGCCTTGAGCTAACATCCTTGCCCATCTTCCTCCACTTTAAATGTGGGAAGCCTGCCACAGCACGGCTGGATAAGTGGGGTGGAGGTCCGCACCTGGGATCCAAACCCGTGAATGCCAGGCCGCCGAAGTGGAGTGCGCGAACTTAACCACTATGCCACTGGGCCAGCCCCCTAAGGAATATTTTTAAAAAGGTACTAGAACTAATAAGTGAGTTTAGGAAGGTTACAGGATACAAGGTCCTTATACACAAGTCAACTGCATTTCTTTAAAATATTTTTTAATTACTTATTTTTAAAAAATGTAGTAAAATATACATAACAAAATTTACCGTTTTAACCATCTTTAAGTGTACAGTTCAGTGGCATTAAGTACATTCACATTATTTGTAACCATCAAGATGTCTTCTTAACACATAAAATTTTCAATCACTAAATATATATATGTATATCTGATGAAGAATTGAAAATGGAATGAGGGAGCCGGTCTGGTGGCATAGCAGTCAAGTTCTCGAGCTTGGCTTCGATGACCCCGGGTTTGCAGGTTTGCATCCCAGGTGCGGACCGATGCACCGCTTGTCAAGCCATGCTGTGGGGGCGTCCCGTATAAAGTAGAGGAAGATGGGCAAAGATGTTAGCCCAGGGCCAATCTTCCTCAGCAAAAAGAGGAGGATTGGCAACGGATATTAGCTCAGGTCTAATCTTTCTCACACACACAAAAATAAAATGGAATGGGGAAGCCTTGTATTTTATTTGCATTTTGTCTTCAAGATAGAACAAAATCTAAGCACTGAATTATATGTACAACTGACTTACCAGCCAGTCTGGATGTGGCAGTATCAGATTCCTCACACCACCTTGGGAAGACAGGAAAAAACTAATAAATATTTTAATGGGAGAGGACACACTTTATTCTATGTAAAATAACCTCTACCAGGTTTTAAACATTACAGCATCAAAATATATTTATTGTAGTAAATATAGAAAATACAGGTAAGCAGAAAAAGAAAATAACAACCTGGAAGGATTGATATTGACCTTTCAGGAATTCATAACTCTGTTCCTTTCAGTATTGGATGATTTAAATAGTATTAGCTGGTGCTTGAGTTAATTGTAAGCCACAATTGGCAGACTTTAGTTCAGTAGCATCTCAGAGTAAATACTGAGTTTCCAGCAATAACAGATCAATAGTTTTATTTCTGGTTTTGTTTGAAAGAAAACCTTATAATGGATTCATTTTATGTGTGGCTGGGTTTGGTTTTTTCCCTCCTAAATGATGTCCTTTTCATCAGCTGGTTAAGGGTGTGTATGGCACAAGTATACAGAATATGTTTTCTGACCTTTGAATTGGAAGAGACTCGATTTTACCAGATGTTACTTATACTCCTAGGTGATCTTTAGAATTGGATGATGCAAAAGTCTGATAATGAGAATCTGGCTTCTACTCAATTTGAAAGAGAGGTATTGGTGCCAAATGGTAAAGTACCAATGGTAAACTCCTTATCTGCACTAGTGGAGGGCTGGTATTGCGCACATGTCCCTGAAGCGAAATATCCAAATGGCTTCTGTGTCCTTTTGGAATGCATCACAATCTTAGAAGAACAGGCTCTTTGATCTAGAAGTCCAACCTCCTTATTTTTACAGACACCTATGCCCCTAATCAGACACAGGTCCTCCCCTCCCAGTTTTCCTCTCCTACCTTGTCCAACCTCCATTATTGCCCTAATCACACAGTAACTCGATGAGTTATTTATGTTAACACATAAACAACAGAGTGAGAAATTCTTTAGCTGGACTACATCTTGCTCATCTTTGTTGTCTTTAGCACTTAACACAGTGCCTGGAACTTACTAGCTTCTCAATAAATATTTGTTGAGTGAATGAATGATGAAACTGAGACCCAGGGACAGGAAGTGTCCTGCCCAACATCACAAATCTAGTTGGTAACAACATTCTGAGAGGTAGGTTGTGATAATATTTTAATTACATTGCATTGCTTGAAAGCACATAGTAAGAGACCAGAATTGGACTGGATCTTGGAATAAAACTCTGGTGGCAGGTTATTCACAGAATTAGAAATTCATGTGATAATCTACAGCATCAAGAGTTGACTCTGAGGTCCGTCTTGAGAGGTTTTTTTAGTACCTTAGAATTTTATTTTTCTTGCTAATGCTGTACCAGTTGGAATGATGATGGATACATGTTTGTGGGGGCCAGTAAGCCACCTTGGTTGGTTTTCTCACGATTGGAAAAGATGAGAATGGGAGAAGGCCCTAATCTATGGAAGGGCAGGGACCTGGTATTTTTTCATACCATCCCCGTGGCCAGTGCTCTCTGTAATTCCTTTCCATCCTTGAGACCCAGGCTGACGGATACTCAGAATAGTACCATTTCCAGGACTGGAATCTAAGTGGACAAGAGAAAAGTTTTGGGGAGTAGTTCTCTCTAGGTTCAGGAATCCTAAGCAAGGATGGGACATAGAGGGAGTGGGAATTCTCAGGGAGGACTGTGGTTACAGAAAGGAAGATGGATCATTTTCAAGTCTTTGGGCAAGATTTGGGGCTGTTTGGCCCAGTGTTTTCCTTATTGGCCCAAGTGTCATTTGGTGATCGCTGAGGCTCTCTCTTACTCCTCACCACCTCCTTCCGGCCATCTCTTGACCGTGGCTGTGCTCCTTGAGCAAGGCAAGCCTCTGCAAAGTTGTTTTAGACAAACACATCCAGGTGGCAACTTGTTTTACACTGTGGGTGACCTTCCATCTGTGGCAGTTCTGACCACCCCCTTTTCCCAACTTACTTTGCAGGTCGGGCCTGGGAACTGCCATACCTTCCATTGATTTTCTGTTTTGGTGCAGCTGTCTACAGATCCAGTTTATGATTCATGACTATAATTTGATCTTGTAGGAAGTAAAATACGTGTAGTCACTAGTTTGTCTCCTTTCAGACGCTAATGGCATCTTGTATAATGTATCCATTGGGAAATTTTCCAAAGGATCAAATATCGGAAATTCAGCTACATCAAGCCATTTGGTTCCTGATACCTTAAGCTATTCAGTGTGAGAATCTTGGGATATCTTTTCTTATGTCATGCATAGAAGGAATTGAAAAAAACTCATTTGTAATTGTAGAAATTTACATCTCTTCCCCTCCTTTTCCTCCTCTTTGAAAACAATCTAGGATTAAAGTCACTACACTCATGATCTGTAGGCCAATGTGGTGAACACAGGAGTTTATCCTGGAGTACACTATTATTTCATCACGTGGCAAGTCTCTTAATGTTTTCTTGTTAAAGGACAAGCAGGGAGTAATGATGCCAAGTATGGCCTTGACATCATTCTTTCATTTGTTCAACAAATGTTTGTTGAACGGCTACAATGTGCTAGGACCTGTGGTAGATATCAGGGACACAGAGATAAAAGACATTATCCCAGCCCACAAGAAATGCACAGGCCAGCAGGGAAGACAGGGGAGTGAATCGTTGACTGAAATATAGTAGGGTAATTGCCAGGAGAGCAGGGTGCAGGTATCCCTGAGAAAGGTCGCTGCTGCTTTCAGTGGAAAAACAGTCGGCCCTCAGTGATTTACTCTTGTTTTTACTGTTGTTACGTTTTTATCAGAAAAAAATTTTTTTTCCGTGTGGATAAGTGAATTATCCAGATAACCAGGCTTATCTCTCTAAGTCCCATAACTTAAAACATTTAAAAATTATTTTTGATGGGAATATTTGTAAAATGTATTCTTTACTCCTCTCTTTTCTTAAATGGAAGATAATGAACGAAATTTAGTCTTTTCTTGACGACTGCAGGCACCTGCGTGAACACCAGCCTTTGCATTTGGCTGTGCTGCCCACAGACTCTCATGGAGGTATGTTCTCCCTTAAGCCAAATGGCCTCTTCCTTGTGGCTTTTTGTGATTTTCCTGTCTCTTCTCTCCTTATCAGGATGATAGCACTGGTCCTAACCACCTTTACTGTAAAGTCCCTGGTAGCCTTCTCCTTCTTTCCCCTTTCAAATTTGTGTTGGTCTAGGAAGTCAGACGTCTATACAGGTCAGACTTTTGTTGGAAATAAGGGTGAGTAGACTATGAGTCAAGACTTGACAGGCTCACCTCTGGGTCAAGTGCATAATTTTGAGTTTGTGACCTTGGCGTTCCAGAGGGCCCTCTTCCTCAGTTTCCTTTCTGCCTGGTATTTATGTCCACTTGAGAGACGCTTTTGGTGCCCACTATGTGTCAGACACTAGAAACGACAATGAACACGTCAGTCTTTGCCCTTAGGGAGAAAAAACAAAACCAAAAACATAAAATAATAAAGTGTGGGGACATTAATGCCAGGGAAAATACAGGGTGTTGGTGGAATGTATATGGAGAAACCAGAAATCTTCATTGGAAGTGACACTTCAGTGAGCTGGAGGGTGAATAAGGAGCCGGCCAGAGGAAGGAAGTGGAGTGAGGAGAGATCCCAGAGGTGGAGACAGCTGGAAGGCCGAGTGTGACTGGTTGAAGGACGTGACGAAGCCCAGTGGCTGGAGTGAAGAGAGCCACTGGGAGGTATGGCACAGAGATGAGCTGGGGCCAGTTCTTCTGGAGGGAGCATCTTCCAGGTGAGGGAGCAAGCACCGTGGCAGGTGTCTGAGGAACTGTGTAGTATCAAGATAGGTTCAAACATTTGATCCCCCAAATTCCCAGTGGATCTTAGGTCTTATTTGTCTAAGTACTGTATGCTTTGCAGAGCCACTGGATCAGTCAGGCTTTGGCAGGAACACACATTAAAAAAATCAGTTGGGGGGACTGGCCCACTGGCGCAGCGGTTAAATTCACGAGTTCTGCTTCGGCGGCCTGGGGTCCGCTGGTTTGGATCCCGGACGTGGACCTACTCACTGCTCATCAAGCCATGCTGAGGCAGCGTCCCACATAGAAGAACTAGAAGGACCTGCAACTAGGATATACAGCTATGTACTGGGGGCTTTGGAGAGAAAAAAAAGAAAAAAAAGAGGAAGATTGGCAACAGATGTTAGCTCAGGGCCAATCTTCCTCAAAAAAAAAAAATCAGTTATATAACATGTATTGACTCTCCTTTATAGTGAAACATATCCATTAACAAATTTTTTTTAACATATCCACATTTATATTTCCTGTATTTGCAGAAATTAGTTCTGAGTCAAAAGCTGGTTTAATGGATAACTTTTACGCATTAGACTTTCCACGAAGAGTTTTTTTAAACAGTAAATTTTTTTTTTTTTTTTAAATAAAGAGCTAAACTATGTTTGGGGGATGTTAAAAGAGAATTTCTTGATATTATTTTCTACATATAGAAATAGATTTATGAAGTTTAGTGTGTGTGTGTGTGTGTGTATATATATATATATTTTTTTTTTGGTGGGGGGTGAGAACTATTTGCCCTGAGCTAACATCTGTTGTCAATCCTCTGTTTTGTATGTGGGATGCCTCTACAGCATGGCTGATGAGTGGAGTAGGTCCATGCCTGGGATCCAAACCCATGAGCCTGGGCCACCAAAGCCGAGCACATGCAACGTTAACCACTCAGCCTCCGGACTGGCCCCTATATTTTCTTTTTTAACAGAAAAAGAATGTCCAAGTTTTATAGCCCCATGTCTTGATTATTTTCAAAAGTGAACAAAAAAACTGTCAATATATTTTAGAGTTAACTGTTAATGAAGAGGGAACATTTCAAAAACATCTTTATTTGTTGGAAATTAATTATTGCAAGAATGTCTAAGCAGTCTATAGAATACATGGGGTTATATTTGAGAGTATTAGGAAGGGAAATTACATGACAAAAATATATTGTAACACTAACAAAATAATGTGAAATTATGCGCCTGGTGGACTGGAGTCAGAAAGGGGAATGTGGTTGAGCATGGGGAGGAGGCCCCGTCTGTGCCTGGTCAGGAATGCCTATCTGAGGGCTTTGGGGGAGGGAAGGAAGCAGCACATTTGCTGAGCAGAGCTGGTCTGGGGCAGCTTGGGGCAGAGCAGGGCAGGCCACGGTTGGTTCCTGAGAAAGAAATGATAAAGAGCAGGCCGGCAGCATGCCGGCAACAGCATCTAAGAATCCACCTTCAGAAAGGAGTGGCAGGACAGAGACAAGAGTTGTTTTTTTTTTTGTAAGGAAGATTAGCCCTGAGCTAACATCCGCTGCCAATCCTTCTCTTTTTCCTGAGGAAGACTGGCCCTGGGCTAACATCCGTGCCCATCTTCCTCTACTTTTTATGGGGTGCCACCACAGCACGGCTTGACAAGCAGTGCGTAGGTGCGCGCCCGGGATCCGAACCCGCGAACCCTGGGCTGCAGAAGCCAGCCTGCGAATTTAACCGCTAAGCCACCGGGCCAGCCCCCCATAGAGTTTTGATGTCAGATTCTGCCATATTGGTTGTAGAAGGAGTTAGGGAATAGGAAGGAATAGAAAGCAGGGGGTGGAGGTGTGGGTGCAGTGTTCTTTTGGGGGAAAAGTCCAGAAAGGGCAGGCTGGTGGCTGGAGCTTCCCAGCTGGCCTTCAGGGGATCCTCTTTGCTCAGAGAATAAAGTCCAAACTCTACATGGCATAAAAGGCCCAGCATGATCTGTCTGGTCTTGGATTACCTCCCTGACCTTGTCTCCTGTCACTTCCCATGAAATGTGCCTTCCAAGCCTTTGCAGTTTCCAGAACCCACCATCCTGTTTTTAGACTTCCCTGCTCTCTCAGGTGCTCTTCCCTTTGCCTACTATGGTTTCTCTCCGTGAAGCCTTCTGTCATACCTGGGTTGGGCCACAAGCCCCTTTGGCCTTCCCTCAGCCCCAGGTGGGCCCTGGGGGCCTCATTTGCCCAGTGTGAATGTCCCCTCCCCAGCTGACAGGAAGGGAGTGGTTGAGCCACAGAAGAGACGTGACCATTCCTCTGCCCAGCCTGGGCCTTTGCGCTTGCCAGTCTCTCTCCCTTCTCCTACATCGCCACTCGGGAAGCTTTCCTTCAGAATTCAAACCCAGTCGCATGATCGTTCCTCCATGGGACTCCCGCATTGGCCTCCCACAGCCTTTCATTCTTGCAAACATTCAACGAATATTCATCGAGCACACACTGTTGTGGTCCCTCTGACATGCTTCCCACCTTGACAGTCACTGTCCTGGGTAGATGTCTTGGGCTGTCAATTTCTTGAGATTCAGGACCTTAACTTATTCACCTAGGTATCCCCAGTTCCTGGAAAGGATTCAGGGACACAGTAAGCCCTTCATATATTTGTTTTTAAAAATGAATAAGCTTTATTATAAAGGAAATCGGTTTCCCAGAAATTCCTAAATCTTTAAGGCTCGAAGGCATGTTAAAGATCACCTCATCCCTCTCCTAGGATCTGTCCATTCTAGGTGAATCAACATGCAGCATTTGCTTGACCGAGTTCAGCAAAAGGAGACTCATGGTCCATGTGGCCGTTCCGTCCACCTGAGGACAGCCTTGACTGGGTGGAAGTTCTTCTACTGTGGAGCTGGAACCTCCCTCAGTGGTTCCCTCCACTGGTCCTTCTGCTCCTTGGAGTGTCACAGAATGAGTCCCTGGCCTCTTGCAGTTGACAGCCCATCAGATATTTGGCAGCTATTGCAACTCCTCCTAAGTTTTTTCTTTCCAGGTGGGGAAAGACCATTACTAGTTGTGTAATCCTGAGCTTCACTTTCCTCTGGGCTTCCGTTTCCTCATTTATAAAAACTGGGATAAAGCAGTACCTAACCATATAGTTGTTGTGGAAATTAAATGAGTTCATATATGTGAAGTGCTTAGAACAGTGCTTGGTGTATATTGAGTGCTCAATAAAATTTCAAAATTATTTTGTATTATATTTTACATAGAGCATTAAAATTGGACAAATCATATTTGAGACATTTTATTTAATGTGAAAAACAAAATATATGATCACATGCAAAAATTATATTTGTGTTCAGCAGTTCATCCCTAGCTTTTTGAGTATTTATCCATTACTTCCAGAGTTTTGTTAAAATACTTCATATCCATTTATATTGTATGTTAATAAATACACATTGTATATTGATTTTAAATATTGTAAACATTATAAATATATATTTTACACTTATTGTATACTAATACAATTAATATATTGTAGAGTTAAGTTAGAACATTAACCTTTTTGTTGTTCATGACATGAAAAATGTGCAAACTTGTTTCCTGGATGCTATTCTTATGTAGTTCTAAATTTAAATCATATATAGCCACTTGGTTTTGAAGTAACCCTAAACTCTCATGTCTCCCATAGTTTTCAGATAGAGAGTAAAAATCTGTGAGAAATAAGAATGTGTTGGTCTCTACCCCCAGGAGATAAGGTTTCTTCTGTTCTGTTATTGGCATCTCTGTTTTTCATACCCACCTGATTGTCAGCATCCACCTGTGGGCCCTTTGCCTCTGATTCTCTTTCTGTTCACTCTTCTACTCATTCACATTTAAATGTAATTTTTTATATTTAAAATGTGAAATTTACATTTTAAGTGAGATATTTTACACTTAAAATTTATTTTTTCTGATTATAAAAGTAATACATATCCATTGTAGATGATTTGGAAAATGTAGAAAACACAAAGAAAAATGCACAGAATACCACTACCCAGATATAACCTCTATTATTTATCATATTTGCCTTCAGTCTTCTTTCTCTCTCTATATATATTACAAACAAAAATGAAATACCACTGAATGCTTTTTTCATTTAACACTATATGGTGCCAATTTACTTTTCAAGCCAGTTCCAGGCTCACAGTCCTAAAATAGATTTCATCATGTCCCTTCCCAGTTCAAGAACCTACAATTGCTATCCAGACAGCAACACTCCTCTGAGTGTCTCTTAGACACTGGGTGTGGTGGGAGGGGTATGTTGATTTAGAGCCTGGGGACCGACGTTGAGTGTGTCCTTCACTTACCAGCTCTGTGATCTTGGACAAGTTACCTAACCTCTCTGAGCCCATTTGCCTACAATGATAAATGACAAAAATCCTACCTCAAAAGGCCCAGATAACTAATGCATGTCAAAGTGCATCATGAAGGGTATAATGCTATACAAATGGTAACGATGCTACATTCCTCCTCCCAAATAAAACTGGGAATCCCCTTAGGTAGGGTCCACTGTGAAGCTTAATGCTGGGCAACTTGGTCTCTATTTTTAATAAATGCTTGCTTAATTCATGAACAAATGAACAAATGTCTACTAGGCCTAATTCAGCCCTGATCATTCATATGTACTGCTTTGAGATTTTCGGATCATTCTCTGTGGTGTTCTTTAATTTAGGGTGACCAACTGTCCTGGTTTTCCCAGGACTGAGGATGTGGGAATTTTAATTTTAAAATCGAATCTGAGGGGGTTCTTAGGACTCAGAACTTTCCGTGCTAAAACGAGGATGATTTGGTCAACCTATTAATAATTCATTAATGGATTTGAGGGTTGGAGGGAAGAACTGCCTACCTCTGGATTCCATGGCCGGAGTCACTAATACAGCAATGCCAGAGATATGAGGAGGGTATTTCCCGCTGGGTCTCAGAGTGTGTTAGACCCTGACCTACAGGCCTGAAGCTTTGCCAAGAAATTTGATTTTACCAATTCACACTGTAGTCGTCAGGCCCTAAGGAATTAAATTAAAATCTATAAATGATGGATTAGTAAATCAGAATGTCAATTTAAAATGTTCCTGTTACTTCCCTAGGGTAGCACCCCTTCCCTGCTTGATACCCAAGAGTTAGTGGAAAGTGAGCAAGTGGTGGAGGTGGGCATTACTGGAAGGTGTATTGTATGTTGGATTTTAATTGACTCCACTGCAGAGTGCCCATTGCTAGGGAGTTCTAGAATGCTTGTGACTGGTGAGACCATGGATAAGGCTTACGAGACTGACTCAACTCTGCCCAGCGTCTGTGCTTCCCATGAGCTCCCACCCACTTGTGCTTGTCACTTCTTCGCCTCATCTCAATACACTTTCCACAGTTGTAATCCCTCCGTTTCAGATTCGTTTATACCACTCTTTTTGGTTATGTGCCTCCTGCTACTAGATCTCTGTCTTATGTATGTTTGAGGGTCCCTGGGGTCACATTACACTGCAGTGTTCTGGGAACGTTACCTTTAAATGGCTCATTTTCTCTTGTTTAGTCAAAGAGGGTCCCGTTCCGGGCTTGAGCGTTCTGCTTTCTCTCCAGCTTTCCCGCAGCAGCCCGTGTCTCTCCTCCAGGACAGTTACTTCTGTGGCTTGCAGTATCTCCGACCACAGGGATTTTTCACCACCAGCACCACCTGCTGCCCTGCTTCCCAGAGGCCTCCCGCCCTTTCCACCTGGCCTCCTGGCTGCCCTCTAGCTGACACACTTAGGGGTTAGCTGCTGGCCAAGAACAGGGAGGGGCTGCGCTGTGGGGCGATGGGGGATCTGGAAATAGCCTTGGGGGAGGGGCCTGGCTCTGAAGCTGGCACTGAGGTGTTTGTCTCTGCTTATTACAGTTGGAAAAAGGAGGTATCTTTCCAGATCCACTTCTCCCTCCCAGGGAGGCCCACTTGCGCAGGGTATTCATTCACCCCTCTGAGTGGTGACCATAGTACTATCTGGACAAAACTTTTACTCTGGACTACCTGCGTGTTTCCTTCCCCTGGGGCTCCACATTCTAACTGGATCCTGCAAAAGGGGGCCCTGGGATCGCTTGTGGCCTGGAGGCAGGCCAGCTGGCCACTCAAATATAGCAGCCTTGCCATATCTGCCAGCTCATGACCCCCCACTCAGCACCAGCCACTGGGTACAGATGCCCCAAGTGACGAAAGGTTGGTCATCAGGGGCAAGGGTGGTAAAGGGGGAGGAACAAGGCAAAGTCCCCAGAGGTGCAGGGGTCAGAGGTGGAGCCAAGAAGGGACCAGTTGCACACTGGTTTTCCCTGAAGTCATCTTTCTTCCTACTGGGAGAACAGGCAGTTAGTTGGTTGACACCGACCAGGTTGGCTCTCCTGAGTCAGTCTCCTGCAGATCCTGGCAACCGATAGTGACAGGCTCGTGGCCTCCCTGCCACCCCTCAGGCAGCCCAGTGCCTGGCTTCTAACTGCCTATTCTCGGCCCAGCAATCCTGCAAGGGTCCCCTTTGTTCATAAGGGTCTGGCCTATCTGTATGTTGTTTATTCTGTTCACATCCAGAGCTTTATTCAAGATAAACAGGTTCATGGAAGGAAAAGTGTGTCCCCAGGCCAACAGTAAGCAAGAGGAAAAAAATCTTAATTTGCCCCAAGTTCCTGGGTACCCTTCAGCCCTTCAGCCTCCGTGGGGAGCTGTAGACATTTCTAGGGCTTGCGCTTCACCTGCATGCTGAGCTCTGCCAGCCCCAATCCCTCTCATCCACCGGGCATGACCCTTTGACTTTGGCCCCAGGCAGCCTGGGGTGGTGAGGATAAGAAGGCAGGTCCCCAGCTACCCTGACCTGGGTGATGGGACCACTTTGCAGGTGTACCTGAAGCCAGGTGAGGCTGACATCTCCCTCCCCTGGGATTGCACCTGCCCTATCTGCACAGGTGTTCGAGGTCCCCACATCCTCTCCCAGCCACGGGCCCATCCAATGGCTCCAAAAGACCTCAGAGATGGAACAATTCTACACCAGCCCTGTAAGCTATCCCAAAAGGCAGGATGTACAATGGTTAGGAACACTGGTGCCAGTCAGGCAAACCAGGGTTTGACTCCAATTCTGCCATTTAATAGCTGAGTGACTTGGTCAGTCAGCTAAATTAACCACTTCTGGCCTCAGTTTCCTCATTTATAAAATGGGGTTAATAATAATATCTACAACTTCATAGGGTTGTCATGAGGATTAAACAAAACACCGTGAAGTATTAGCATGGTGTCTGCATGCATGTTAGCTGCTGCTACTACAGTCCTCACCTTTGGCGGTATATAAGGGCCTAAGAGGGCCCCTAACAATCCACCACAGTCTAGGGACCACCTGCTTTGCCCTTTTGATCCTGAAGATTTAGGTCCCTACATATTTACTACTTTCCTGCAATCTTCCACCAGAAGTGGAAGGCACTGGCCCTTTAAGTAACTGAGACTGCCTGAGAACAGAATTATGGCACCTTAGCTATGGGCCCACTTTTGGCCCTGCTTACAGTCTAGGCTTTGGATTTGGTCTCCTGACTTGATTGTCCTAGACACCAGCTGCCTGACCAGTGCCTCTCCTGGCCTGGCTCTCTGGCACCACCCCACTTGCAAGGAGATTAAAGGCACTTGGGCTGACTATTATTGCTCAGGGTCTGGTGGAGGGGGTGGTGGCCGCAGGCCTGCTGCTGTGATGACCAACAGGACACTCTGATGTGGGATGTGCAACTGATGGAAAGGCGACCTGATCCAGGGAGGGTTGGGAGGGAACTGGGACCCAGAGTGTCAGATGGAGAGCAAATCTGTGGGCCTTTTTAGCCTGGAAAGGAATTTCTCAGGTGGGTCAACCCCACCCATGTTCTCCAAAACTAAGCAGGAAAAGGAAAAGCTGGGGATGCTGTTTGCTCCGAGTTGAAGACGGGGAAGTAGGGGAAGACCCTGCCAGAGTGATGGAGAAAGAACAGTCATCTCCCTTCCCGAGGTCTCCAAGCCTTCAAAGAGACCAGACTTGATATATATCCAGTGCTTTATTAAACATAAATAGTCTCATAAGAGGAGAAGTAAATGTGTCCCCAGGCCAACAGAGAGTACGTGTATGTGTGTTTGAGAAAGAGAGGTGCGAGGTCCCTGATCTGTGCTCTGAGGGGCTGGTCAGTCAGGTGAGGCCTGGGCCAACCAGTAAGGCAGATGAGGGTCCCTGTCCTGCGTGACTCACTGCTCCTGGGTGCCCCAGGAGATGTAGTCCGGCCGCGTGGCTGCATGGTACTCATCGATGAGCTGCTGCACGATCTCCCTGGATGTGTCCAGCTCATCAAAGTTCTCCTTGAAGATGTCCTCCTTACGGAACTGCTCCAGGAAGGCTTCCCGCTTCCGCAGCTTGTCATACTGGCGACAGGTCCGCTCAAAGAGCTTGGGATGTGCAGAAAGCAGGGGTCACAAAGAACTTTCGGGAACAATATGGCCCAGAGAGCCAGGGAACCAAGACTGGGCTCTCTCCACAGTAAAAAGCCAGAGGCAGAGCAGCAGGGATGCAGAGAAGTGAGGCACAACCAGGAAAACGATTACAGGAAAAGAGGTGCAAACTGGGAGACTCACCGAGGAGATGCTGGTGTGGTTGGCCATCATGAGCCCACTGACTCGATGGGCTGAGGGCAGGTAGGGAGACTTCCTTGACAGGGCCACCTGGATGCTGGCTGGGCCCCAGGGGATGAAGTTGGCCAACTTCCGTTCCCGGATCCTCTGCAGGCTCTTGTGGACCTGGGGTGGGCACCGGAGCAATGATGGTAGCCTCTCCTCTATCCCTGTGGGTTCCGAGGGTGAAATGAAGGGGCCTCCCCTACCTGGGTGGGGTCCACCTCCCCCTGGATGATGTTGAGGATGGCGATGTAGCAGTGGTTGGTCTGGCGATCTCGGCCTGTGGACACCATCACGTTCTTGGGCTGCAGCAGCCGCCTCATGACATCCAGGACCGTGGTCTTCCTCACGCTGGCCACCTGAGGGGAGAGTGGGCCACAGGGGCAAGGCCAGCACTCAGGGCACAGTCCAGAGAGAAGTAGGCAACACATGTCCCCCACCAGACTCAGGGTAGTATGGTCTCTTTGGCGAACGTCTTTAGATTCAGGTCTATACTGAGCCTCTGCTGTGGGATCCCTCTGATCTGGGATCAGGAATCTTAGCCCTCCTCAGCTCAGCAAACTCATGCCCCTGTGCAGGAGCATAAGCAGACCCTGCACAGCCCAGGCCCTGCAGGGAGCCAAAGGCAGAGGGAAGAGGAGAGCAAGTCAGCAAGGAAGTTGTACAGTCTGTGCCAGTCCCTGGGCGCAGAGCCTCTGGGGGCTGCAAAGGGCAGCTTCTGGGGCCACAGGGAGAAGAGAAAGCCCAGGTCAGGGCCTGCTGGGCCCCGGGCCAGCCTGGCCTGAGACCCCGAGGGCTGCTCTTACCGACTGGTCCGTGGTGAGGGGGGTGTAGCCGGTCATGAGGAAGTGGAGCCGTGGGGTGGGAATGAGCGAGGCAATGAGGCCGATGAGGTCGTTGTTCATGTAGCCGGGGTAGCGCAGGGTGGTGGTGCTGGCAGACATGATGGTGGACACCTGGGGACAGGGGTGCCATGTCATGGGCCTTGGCCTGGGGGGGCCTCCCTTCCCCAGCTGGCACTCCAGCAAGGAGGCATTCCAGTCCAAACGAGTGGAGGAGTTGGGGCTCACCAGCTGGTTGATCTGGGAGAAGGAGGGGTTCTGGATGTGCAGGCGGTCTGTGGCGATCCGGTTCAGGGCTGTGTTGTCCAGCACCACCTCGGGGGACAGAAGAGGGTGACAGATTTATGGAGACAGAAAGAACAGCAGCTCTGCCTGAGCCTGGGTTCTGAAGCTTAATTTCCCTTGAGCCTCACAGCCAGAAAGACCCATCCAAAAGGGACTTGCACAGGACTGGGGCCCAAGAGGGCTGAAAGTGTTGAAAGAGACAGGGGGTGGGGGTGGGGAATGGTAGAATCCAGGACTCACCACACAGTCTGCGTTCTGGGTCAGCCTCTTGAGTGTGAGCAGCGAGTTGTAGGGCTGGACCACCACGTCGCTCATCTCGTCCTGGTTGGGAAACACTGAGTACGTCTGCACCAGCTTCTTGGGGTACCTAGTGGGGGTTGGGAGAAAAGGGTCAGGGCAACAGACTGGTGGCTTGGTGAACACGGGGCTCCCAGCAACTGTCTGGAAGCAGCTGATTTTGGATGGGGAAACTGGTATGGGGCCCCGGGGAGCAGTAGAGAAGGGAGACCTGACTTTTGGAAGTCTGTAACCCCAAAGGGGGAAGGGCAGAAAGACATCTTAGGATCTAGAGTTCCAACACCAAACCCCATACTCCCTGAACCTTCATCTCTTCATCTAGGGCCCAGATTCGAGGCTCCAGTTTCAACCCCTGGGAGTGTGATCGGGTTCTCAGTCACTCTATCTTGACTTTCCTCACTACAGAAGGGCCCTTTCCTGCTCCAGTGAATAGCAAGGTGTATCTGGAGGGCCTCCAAGTTACTTGGGAAACCAAGTCCTCCTAGCCCCTCAAAACACAGACTTACCTGTCATTCAGCCGTTCTAAGAGGTAGGAGCCCAGGCCAGAGCCTGTCCCCCCAGCGATGGAGTGACACAGCACGAAGCCCTACATGGGGAAGGGGCAGTCAGTGTCTAGGTATCTAGTGTCAGGATTTCAAACTGGACCCATCCCATAATTTCTTGGACTCCTATCTTGCCAAGTTCTCTCCTCCACTTCCCTCCCAACATATACAGCTGGGGAGACTCTGCCTTGTTTCCAGCAAGGCTTCTGTCCAGTGCAAAGCATACATGGGTGGGTCTTATTCCTAAAAGTGGCTTCTAAAGGGTGTTGCTGAGGCTTCCCTATGTCGGCTCCCACTACCATTCCTGAGACACACCTCCAGACTGTCACTGCCATCTGCCTCCCGGTCTATGATGTCAAAAATGTCCTCGTGGATCTTCTCTCCCTGTACAGATATGGGGAAGGTCAGAGCAAGACAGGACCATGGGACAAAGATTCTGACTCTCGATTCTCCTTATAGCACCTAAAAGTCTTTTTTTAGAGCACAGTGGCCCTGCTTTTTATTTGCATTGAGAAGCAGTATAGCACAGTGGTTATGGGCAGGCACTCTACATCCAGAAGGCCTGGGTTCATGTTTAGCCGAGGTGACTCTGAGCACGTTGTGATCTCTCTATACCTCAGTTCCCTCATCTGTATATGAAGGTAATAATACAGGTCCACTCTAAAATCCTTAAGGCCAGTTATGTTTCAGAATTCAAATTTTTCAGACTCTATAAAGGTAACATGGTACATATAATGTATGTTAAGTAAAATGCCAGTGGGAGTCTGAGGTGTGCTAATCAAATACATTAATATTTCTGTGATGAAAGGTATGAGAAATGACAGTAAATTGGATAGAAACTATAAAATAGCCTGTCTCCATTGAGATTGGGTTTTGTTGCTAAATGAGTTATAAATTGTCTTTTGGTTTCAGAGTTTTTTGGATTCTGGAAAGGTAGATAAGAGACTGTGGACCTGTACTACCTACCTCTTGAGTTGCTGGGAGGTTTAAATAAGTTAATATACGTAAAGCTCTTAGTACGGCCTGGCACACAGCACTAGCTAGTGGAGTCTCTTAACAATTTTACATAGTTGACTTAGAAAACAGAACTCCCTTAAGCCATCTCTCTCTCCCTCCAGCACTCATACATCCTTGATCTGGTTTCATCTCTCTCTGGGAAGTCATAGGGCCTGTCCCAACACAGGAAGGGTGTTGTGGGTCCTGCCAGGGAATAGCGAATGACCTGGGAGAATCCGCTGGCCCAGTTGTTGCCAGCCCCTCCTCCATGCTCTGACAGGTAGATGTTCTCTGGGTTGTAGAGCTTGGCATAGGGGGAGTTGAGGATGGAGTGGATCACCCGGGGCTCCAGGTCCAGCAGCACGGCCCTGGGGATGTAGTGCTCATCGTCTGCCTGTCAAGGGGAGTCCAGGAGGGGGCCCAATCAGCTAAGGCCAAGGCCCCCGTCCTCCCAGCTCTGCCTCCTCCCTGCCCTCCCTCCTCAAGCCAGCCGCCCTGGCTTCTCTGCCCAGCAGGTTTCCCAGCACCAGGCCGCTGCCTTCCCTTTAGGACCCCTGGCCAAGTCGCTGGGGGCACCTGGTAGAAAAAGACGTCCTTGCGGTCAGTGCCCTCGGTGGCAAACTCCTCCACGATGCCTTCGGGGCTGATACCATGCTCGGCGCACAGCTGTTTCCAGAACTCGAACCCAACTGGGCGGGGTGGGGGAGAGATGGACGGGGGAGAAAGAGGATACCTGGGTCTGGGCAGGTTCCAACTAGGAGCTTGGGGACTGAGCGCCTGGGTATAGAGACAGGAAGTCAAGCCTCAGGAGTCTCCCGTGTCAGAGGAAAGGGCTGTATGCCAGGACCGGGCAGGGGAGGGCCCCTCGGGGTTGGGCAACTGGACACTGGGTCAGGCATGTCCTGCCTTTCGGAGAACTACGATTCTGGGAAGGGCAGATGGAGTCCAGGATCCCACAGCGAGATCCCATAGAATCTGAGGAACCTGGCTAGTGGAGGGGCCGGAGGTTTGCTCACTCTGATTGCCGCACTGGCCCAACTGTAGGGTGATGATTTCCCTCGGCATCGCTCCTCAGGCACCGGCGTTGCAGCCTCTCCCGCCAGCAAAGCCGCCGCTAGCCAGCCCGCTCGCCGCACGACGCAGGCGCCAAACAACTCGCCCCGCCCACGAACTTTCTCCGCTCCAATGAGAACTGAGTTCTGGCGATGGCACTTCCTTATTCATTTGGCTTCAGTCATGCAGACTGCGCTTGCGCGGCTCCTGATCGGGCTGGGCGCAGGGGCGTGCTTTGACGCAGTGTTCTCTGGATGGACTCTCGTTCGAGTGTGTGCGCAGGCGCGTTGTGAAGGGAAGCAGCCTCCCCCGCCGAATCGCGCATCTGCGCAGTTGGTGTTATTGTGACTGTGGGGCCGCGGCCCCGGATGTTGTGGCTGCCGGGGGGCGATGGCGGAGGCAGAGGGGGTGGACGCGGCCCCAGGCCCAAGTTTGGGCCCGACGTTCACGGGCCGCCGCGCTATGTCAGGCTCCTGGGAGCGGGACCAGCAGGTTGAGGCGGCGCAGCGGGCCCTGGTGGAGGTGCTGGGGCCTTACGAGCCTCTGCTGAGCCGGGTGCAGGCAGCCCTGGTGTGGGAGCGGCCCGCCAGGAGCGCCCTGTGGTGCCTGGGGCTGAACGCGGCTTTCTGGTGAGAGAACTGGACCCTTGGAAACCCTCCGAGGCGGGAATTCGTCAGGTTTCTCTAGGGCTCTACCTCTCGCCTCCTCTGTTTTCTTCGCTGCGCTGGCTCCTTCCTGTACCTGCCTAATTTTGCCCCATCTCCTTCCACTTCTTCCCGCCTGCAGGCTTCGGCACCGCAGTTCTCCCCAGGTCTTCAGTTGTCTTCTCCGCTTTACTGCTCCCGCACCCTCGCCCCGCACATCAGGCAAGAGCTTCTGGTTACGTCTTGAGCCGCTCGCAGTGCGCGAGGGCGCCTCATTTTAGCCAGGGAAAGCTGTGTGCCTTGAAGGCCATAGCCTCCCTTCTCTTGTCTGCTCAAATGTGGTGAGGACTGTCTCCAGATTGTAGTAGTTATTATTGGGGTACACGCGTCAGGCGGTAGGTCTTGAAAAGGTATCCGGAGGTGTGATAGGAAAACCAGCTTGAACGATCTGAATTCGCGCGTTAGATCTTTCTTTCTCCCACTCTAGGAGGTTTGTGAAGTCTGAGCGTCACTAAGCGCGTCCAAAGCTGCAACTTGGAAGAAAATTATAAGCTTTTGAAGAACAGTTAGGAAATAGTGATTGTGCGATTTCACCCGTTTCAAAGCCTCTATGATTGCAACTCCTCCATGTTGCAAGGAATTAGCGAGGCATCCAGCCGCAGTTTATAGGCAAGGAAATTGAGGGTGTCTAATAGTGTGTAAGTTTTCCTGAGCTGGAAAAGTGCGGCTATAAATATGCTTTCAGAATCTGGATGTGTCATGCTCTGTGAAGATGAACTCCTGCTTCTCTCAGTTGTCATTACCTGGAGTGGACTTAGGTCTTCATAGGATCTGCCAGGCATAGTTTGGATTTATTCATAATTAGGGAAGTATTATTGATCTAATTCCAAGGGAGCTGAAGTATAGGGAGCTTCTACAACTGGATGAAATAAGGCTATTCTGGATAAGCCTGAAACAGCACAAAGTATGAGTTCGCAAAAAAAAAAAAAATTGTTTTTTGCTAAAAATAGCTTTCCTCTTGAAATTCTTGGTTTTAAAATCAAAACGTTTATTATTCTTTGTCTGAAAGAAGATTTTTAGTGAGCTGGAGCAAACCCAATAATTCCAAGTTCATTGGCAGGAAGACACAATGTTTAGCTGTTAAATTAATCCTCTCACAGTTTGAAGGAGACTCAGGTGAAAGGTGTCACAGCCATCTCTGACTTCCATAGTCTTTAACAAACTTGACGATAAACTTTTTCTACAGCATTCTTCATTTATTTTTGGTATTGCTTCTTCTTTGATCCCCAGGTACCTACTTCCGGTCTGTTGCTTTCTGTCAGAAACCCTTAACTGTAGCACCTCGTTCAGGAGTGTTTTCCAGAATGACCTTTTCTTCCTTTCCTCCCACCTCCCCATCCCAACCCCTAACCCTGGACCATCCAGTCAAAACTTCCTTTCCTACATTGGGATTGTACTCCTAGGAAAAAAGTGGGTCCTGAATAAACCAGTTTGTATCAAGATGTGAGTGGCTGATATATAAAATTCTTTTAAATGAATCCTGATAAGCCAAAGTTTTATTAATGCAAATGGATCAGTAGCATGTATGTTGTTATTTTTGAGGAGGGGACTTTCCACATGCCCCTTGCCTGAGAGAGAGTTTTGAAGTGGAATGTGGGGTTGAGGTCTGCACACAAGGAGCAGCTCTGCATAAGACACATCTTTAAATGTTACAGTTAGCTTTAATTTGCTGGCCCCCAACAGTGTTTACTTAAGTTTACTAATATGCTATGTTTAGAATCTCACTCAGATCTCCTTTTCCTACTCTGGGTCTCTGGAAGCATTGTTGTGATTGATCTTTATCTCTGGGATTTTCTGGTAGCTTGCGTGCTGTGTATCCAGAGCACAGTTACTCTTGTTATGTTCCCATCACACTTGAAATAGGTGGGGAGAGATACAGCAAAATGAAGGGTGCATCTCTTGAGACTGAAAGAGCAACTGGGTATGCCATTTATGGAGAGGACTTACACCTGTGAAGGGCACAGAATGACTGGAAGTGTTAAGTAAGGCCCCAGAGGCTAGGGTGGTTTGGCGTTGGAGTTCATGGGATTGTTTGTTTTAGGAAATGGGCTTCTTTGGGAGGTAGTTTGAAGTTCAAAATGAAAGTTAGACTTCACATTCCAGTAGCATCATATTGAATATGGGTGTTGACATTTCGCTTAGGAATGTCAAAGAGTGACTGTTTTGTTCTCAGACATTTTAAATGTTTAGGAAACATAGAAGGATCATTGGCTCAGGTCTGAGAGAAATCAAATCTGAAATATTTTATTTTTCTTTCATTATTTGTTTTGAATAATGATAAATCATTAACTGAGGTGTTTTATATATTTTGAGGTATTAGAAGATTGGATAGGAGTACAAAAAAATCATCAGAATTCAGGTAGGTAGCTCTTAACTTTCCATGTTCTGTATTCTTAGTCAACTGTACCTGTGAATGTGCCCTCTTACATCTTAAAAAAACAACAACATAAAAGACAAAGATAGATGTAGATGCCTTGCCACTGTAGTATTTCAAGGTTTTCACTCTTTTTTTTCAGGTTCCAGAGGAATTATGGGTATCATATCAGAGTTCTTCCAACCTATGTTGCTTCTATTCACTGATATGTTCTTGTCTCTAGGATAATAACAGAAATGTCAGGCGTTTCTCTCCAATAGCTTATATTTTCATTAGCCTCAACACCACCTATAAATGAGTGATTTGGGGGAAGAACAGCTGAGTCAGTGAGAGTGTATCCTCACAGGATCAGAAACGAACAGGTTCAGGTAACTTTTTGGTTTGACTCATACCTAGGAGATAGGGGAGGACAAAGGAGCCCTGGAAATGTGTGTGAACCCCAAGCCCTTCTATGAAGCGCATATGGTTCAAGGAGGGCTAGATGACTGCAAAGCTCCTTTCCAGTTTTTAACATTCTGTGATTCTAGATGATCTTTAAATTATTCTCTGTTGGGATCTGCTTTTACAGTCGCTAGTCTGAGTTAACCATACTATATTCTAGGGGATGTTATGGAATCTGTTGTTTTCACAATTGGAAAAAATAAGGTGTTTCCCCTCCCATCTCCGCAAAAATCTCCCCAAATCAATAAAATGACCTGAGAAATGATTAAAGGTATATAAAAATTCTTATTTGAAAGTTTAGAATTTGAATGAAAATGAAAAAGGAACAGGAAAAGGAAGGGAGGGCCCATTTAAGTAGAGACTTAGTGTTCTGTGAAAAAAAATCTACACATCAAATTTCAGATGAAATCTATTGAGCACACGTCTCTGATCATTGTTCTTGTTGCTTTTGGTAGCCAAGAAGATTCCCAAGGATGCCTTGGCTTGCTTTTTTTTGCCTCTCTTTTGCCAACAGTTTTTTATCTGTCCTAATTGTAAGGTTGGGTGCTTTTTGTCCATTAACATAAGGTAGGTTATTAGCAGCTAGCTGGTTTCATTTCTGGTTTTGTGCAAGCAACAACTGTCACTGCGTGAGATAGGTTGGGTTAATTTTTTTAATTCTAATTTACCAGTGACTGGCTGATTAACCAGACAGCCACAGTGCTGTACAATAATGGGCTTTCTGTCCCTATAGGATGGGGTGCTTTGTTCTGAAGTGCCACTGAGACAAGCTTACTCTGCAATAACAAAGGAACCCAGAAATAGTATCTTCTTTGAAAACAGTCATGTGATCTTTATTTTGTTTGTGATTATAGCATAAACTTTATGATTATAGCAAACTCTAATTTACCTGTGCTAACAGTGAGGATCCATAGTATAGTTAACCTCAAAAAAATTGTTTAGTTTTGGAATTTCTCATGATTTTTAGGGACACCAGATTGTTTTTCCAAGGAATATTTTATTTAGACTGATAATTAATTAGATTTTAGCCCATAATAAAGGGGATGGGTGGCTTACAAAAGGACAAAAAAGCCAAAAAATAGTAAATCAGTGGATATATAAAATTTCACTCTCATTAGTAATAAAAAATTCTAATGTAAATGGCAATGAGTTACTAATTTCTGCTTATTAGGTTTTTTTAAATGATAGTATTTAATTCTGGGGAAAATATGGAAAAACAGGTATTTGGCGGGGGCTGGCCCTGTGGTGTAGCAGTTAAGTGCGCGTGCTCCACTGCTGGCGGCCCGGGTTCGGATCCTGGGCGCGCACCGAGGCACCGCTTGTCAAGCCATGCTGTGGCGGCATCCCATATAAAGTGGAGGAAGATAGGCACAGATGTTAGCCCAGGGCCAGTCTTCCTCAGCAAAAAGAGGAGGATTGGCATGGATGTTAGCTCAGGGCTGATCTTCCTCACAAAAAACAAAACAAACAAACAAAAAGAAAAACAGGCATTTGGTTGATAGGAATATAAATTCAACAGCCTTTTGGGAAAGTAATTTGGTAATGTATTAAGATGCTTAAAAAGTTAATACCTTTTCAGGTGCTGGGGAAAATGAGGAGTGATTGCTAATGGGTATAGGTTTCTCTTTGGGGTAACAAAAATGTTCTAAATTAGATAATGGTGTTAGTTGCACAACTCTGTGAATATACTAAAAACCATTGAATTAGACAATTTAAAAGAGTAAATTTTATGGTGTGCAAACTGAATCTTGATAATGCGGTTATAAAAGAAAAAGTGTTAATGCCTTTTGACTCAATAATTCCACTTAAAGTAATTAATCATAAGTAAGGACAAAGATTTATGCTCCGTGATATATAGTTCAGCTTTACTTTATTACATCAAAAACTGGAAACATCTTAGTTCAATTAGGGAAAGATTTAAAAGACTAGCTGTATATATGTATGATGGAATCATTTTTAAAGTTTTTGATGCTTTTCTCGTTATATAGGAAGGCATTTATGTATTGTTAAATGAAGAAGGAGGGTTTTAAACCAGATATTACATATACTTCCATGGAGTTTTTATATGTGAATATTTTTTTAAATGAAGAGAATAATGTCTGTTTACATTTTGGGGTATGTAGATAATGGGTCATTTTTTAAACTTTTTATTATGGAAAATTTAAAACATATACATAAGTAGACAGAATAATATTATGTATTACCATGTACCTAGCATTAAAAGTTTTCAATTCATGGGCAATTTTGTGTCTTCTTTACCCCAGTTCTTTTCCACCTCGTCCTTTTATTGTGTTGAGGCAAATCCTAGATGTCATATCATTTAACCTGTATTTCAGTATGTGTGTCTGAAAAATAAAGACTTAAAAAAATACCACTGCCATTATCACATGTAAAAAATTAATGATTCCAGTCAATGTTCAAATTTCCAATTTTCTCATAAATGTCATTTTGTGTTTTTAAAACATTTTGTTTGGGTTAGGATCCAAATGAAGTCCACGTATTGTGACTGATTGCTCTTTTTTAACATCTCTTTTACTCTGTTGGTTCCTTTTTAATCTTTTTTTCTCTTTGCAATTTATTTGTTGAAGAAACTAGTTTGTCCTGTCAAGTGTCCTACAGACTGGATTTTGCTGATTTCATCCCCATGGCTTAACACGTTCCCCTGTGCACTGTATTTCCTGTAAATTGGCTGTTGGACCTAGCGGCCTGAGCCGATTCAGGTTGAAAAAATATGTACTTTTTGGGCAAGACTGTTTCATAGACAGTGTAGTAATTCCATTTTTATTTTCTTCTTTAATTATTACTTATGTTTTCTAAACTTTTTCCAATAAACATACTTGCCTTTAGCAATAAAAAAAAATAAAAATCATTAAGAAAAAATTGATTGTGAGCCCACAGTGGGTAGGAGTAATAGGCTATGGGCAGTCCCCAAATGGAATAATTCACATGGGAATATCCAGAGTTGACCACATTTTCGGTTGTTTTTGCTAAGTTGAGAAGTTCTCATGCTGATTATAGTTGCTGAAAAATGTTTTGCATGTTGTCTTATCAAACTTGTACACTGTTATAGCTACATGTGATTTTTTTGGCCTGCATGAGTAGACATTGCAGGACTAAACTAATCCAGAGAAATCCTCCCTTATTTTCCCTCACCCCTTACCTATCCCAATCTCAAAAATACTTTCTCTTCAATTATATCTTGTCCTTGCACAGAGTTGCAGAGTTTTTTTTCAGGTAGGCTTCCAGGTGACCTCCATAAAATGACAAGCATAATGTGACCTCAGTATATCCAAAACACACCAATCTGAGATTGATATTCTCTTTTTGTTTAGGAATTTAGTATTGGGGGCTGGAAGGAAAGGAGCACATGCTTATCCATATTCTTTTATATTTGATAGTCAGACCCCTGAGGGAACATTGATATAAATTGTATAGTTACCTTGCAGCGGTCAACTCTAGTGGTTTGAAGTGATCTTTCCATTGATTAAGTTTTTATCTACATGGAAGAAGCTGTTTTCCCAAGAAATGTTATTTTATACCACACAGAAAAACTCTTCTTACTCTGCAGGAACTTCCTCAAGTTCCTGCATTGGCTTGTTCAAGAAAAGGTTAAATCTGGTCCTGTAATTGATTTATGGACCAGGATTAATCTTGTTCAAGAAGGTGCTCACAGTTTTAGCCTTTATGACCCAGTAGAAAATACACCCTTTGAAAACTCTTTACTGATTCACCTTCATCTGCAGCATAAAATCCAGTGCTCTTTGTCTTAAAAGGCTCTTCATGGTCTGACTTCTGCCTCTCTCCCCATACTCATCCCCTCCCTCTTTTTTATGTTTTGGTTTATCAAAGTGCTTGTCACTTCCTTGAATATGGCATGCTAGCTGACTGTTCTCCCTATCTGAATGTCCTCTCCTGCTTCCCCATACCCTTTTGCCCTGTTTACTTACCATTTATCTTTCAAATCCCAGCTTAGATGTCCTTTGTTATCATTACCTTGTCATGTTATATTGCAAACACACACAGACACATAAATACGTTTGAGAGTAAGATCCATGTCTTACTCTTTTCTGTAACTGGGCTGCTTACCACAAGGCCTAGGCGTATAATAGGCAGTCAAAAAATGTTTGTTAAATTGAGTGGAAGCATGGGTAGGGGCTATAACGGGCTACTACAATAGTCCAGGTCTTGGAGAAACAGTATTTTTATTGCCATCATCTTTGAAAAACTGACCTTTCTTAGGAGAGCTTAATATCCTTTCCCTACCCCAGTTTGTATTTGTGTGAGTAATCATGATCTGGGAAGTGGAGATTGCAGACAGTCTGGATCGCCTCCCCGGAGAGCCCTTTCAAGTACTCTGGAGAAAACAGCAGTTGCGCCACATCCTGCTGCTGGGATGTGGAAGCAGCAGCACTTGGGAGCGAGAAGCTCTAGAGCCCTTATCCTTGGCCTTGTTAAATTTGCTTGTTTGCTGGGATGATGAACTGGCTTCGAGAGAAGATTAATGGCCTGGGGCAGCTCTAGAGGCTTATTTCTGTTAAACTGCTTTCACTCTTTAATCTCATGTATAAGTACAGTATCCTTTAAGTGGTGGAGTGGAAAAATTGGAATAGGGTGTCATTGGTGGCTGGATTTCTAAGTTCTTGTTTCCTTCCATTCCTCATTGTATAGTTTTTAAAATTATATAACATGGATTCATGTTTATTGAAAAAGTACAAAAATGTCTAGAGACAAAAATTAAAGTTCCTCTGCCAGTCCCTGCGTATATATATGTATTCGTATATACACACAGATAAGGCTTTTTTAATATGGTAAGCATTATACTTTTAGTATTGTTCTGTGATTATGTCAAGTCATTAGGTCCTGTGTTGAGTTGAGAAGAGATCATTTATAACCAGCCCTTGATCATCTTTACCCTTGTTTGATCAACTGCTGTGATAATAGCTGGTAACACTTCTACATTGTAAAATTGACTAGAACTATGTGTTAGACATGTATTAGGTGCCTTGTATTTACTTGTCTTTTTAGCAAGATCGTGTGATATTTTTATAGGTAATTAAATGTGTTGTTTCTAGTACCTACAAATAATCCTGCAATATTTGTTATTGTTAACATCACATATAGATGAGGAAACTGAGGCTTGAAGAGGTTAAGCTAATTTATTTAAGGTCACATGACTACGAGTGGCTGTTCAGAGACTCAAACTCAAGCTAATCTAACTTTAAAAGCCATGCCTTACTGCCCTGCTGAACCACCTCTCTGGTTGATGCATTCGGCTTCCCTCTAGATCTTGGAACAGTGTTTTTCAAACCATCTGTGGTGAGGACTAGTGTTTTCCCCAACCTGTTGCAAGTCAGTACTTCTGTTAAATACAATATAAATGCGTTACTAGAAAAAATAAGCTTATAAAGGCATAGTATTTCCTATCGGCCTTGTGACTAAGATCAAGTGTAGTATCTCTTCTTATCAGTTTAATATCTGATATGTCCTCTCTCCGAGGACAATATATTAAATGGGTTTTTGGAGCAGGGAGATGGAATAGGAGCTTGCTCCGTCCACCTCACGCATCAACTGGGTATTGCAGTACCTCCAGGAACGGTGCACCCCTTCGGGGGAATTTAAAAAAGTAAATTTAAAGGCATAGAAAATGCAAGCCCAAATGTATTCTGAGATTCAAAATTACTTGGTCAAATTGCTATAAAGATTTCTAAATGCTTACTTTCAATTTATACAGTTACTTCTCCCCAGAGTGGTAAAAACAGCTTGTGGGCCAGCACTGGACTACAGACACTCTGCAAGGCACTGCCTTAGGGGCTTTAGGGTGGTGTAATAGGAAGGCTCATAAGAACTAGTTTTTCTTTTCTAACATTTTATTTTGAAATATTTTAAATATGTACCAAGGTAGAGTAGTATAAATGAAGAATCCATGTACTCATCACCCAGCTTCAGCAATTATCAACTCATGGTCAATCTTGTTTCGTCTTCTTTCATACTCTTTCCCTTGCTAAACTATTATCTTGACACAAATCCCAGAGATCATATCATTTTGTTCATAAATATTTTTGTATCTTTAAAAGGTAGGCAGTCTTTATTTTTTTTTAATTATTTATTTATTTCCCCCCCCCGAAGCCCCAGTAGATAGTTGTATGTCACAGCTGCACATCCTTCTAGTTGCTGTATGTGGGACACGGCCTCAGCGTGGCCGGAGAAGCAGTGCGTCGGTGCACGCCCGGGATCCGAACTCGGGCCGCCGGCAGTGGAGCGCACGCGCTTAACCACTAAGCCAAGGGGCCGGCCCAAGGCAGTCTTTAAAAACATGACTTCTATAACATTATCACGCCTAAAAAAATTAACAATAATTCCTTAATATCTTCAGATGTGCTTTCTGTTCAGATTTTCTAGATTGTTCGTAAATATCTATTTATGGTTAATTCTTTCAAATAACTAGCTTTTCCTTCATTTTACGAATATGATACGTTACATTTATTGATTTTTGTATGTTGAACCACCCTGGCATTCCTGGAATAAATCCCAAGAATTGGTCATGGTGTATAATCCTTTTTTTTTTTTTTTTGTTAGAAAGATTAGCCCTGAGCTAACATCCATGCCAATCCTCCTCTTTTTGCTGAGGAAGACTGGCCCTGGGCTAACGTCTGTGCCCATCTTCCTCCACTTTATATGGGAAGCCGCCACAGCATGGCCTGACAAGTGGTGTGTGGGTGCGTGCCTGGGATCTGAACCTGGGCCGCCAGCAGTGGAGTGTGTGCACTTAACCGCTATGCCATGGGACCAGCCCCTATGATCCTTTTAATATTTTGCTGAATTCAGTTTGCTTGAATTTTATTTAGGATTTTTGCATCTGTATTCCTAAGGAATATTGGTCTGTAGTTTTCTTGTAGTGTCCTTATGTGGCTTCAGTATTAGAGTAATGCTGGCCTCATAAAATGAATCAAGAAGTGTTCCCTCTTCAATTTTTTGGAAGAGTTTAAGAAGGCTAAGTGTTAATTCTGAAGGACTGGCTTCAGTGCTAACTTTCTGTGTGACCTTGACCAAGTCATTTTACTTTTTTAGGCCACAGTTCCTTCATCTGTCAAAGGATATCTAATTGAATTAAATGCTCTTTAATGCATCTCTATCAGTTTGTTGCCCTACACCAGGGTCTAATTTGGTAGAAAAATATTTGCTTTCATCATTACAACTTGTTATCAAGCTTGAACTTCTCCCTGAAATGAATGGAATCACAGACTTGAAAGTTGAAAGGGGCTTTACGAGGTTATTTGGTTTAGTCCTCTGCCTTTACAGAAGCAAATTATTATCTCTGCCCCATAGGTAAAATAGCTGAAGTTCAGAGAGTTTAAGTGATTTTCCCAAGGTGTATAACTAGGACTTAGTACAGAGCCTGTGGTGCACCTATGGTCTTTTCTGAAATTAGCTTAATTGGATAATGATCTTCTGTTTTTCCTTCTCTCTAGGTTCTTTGCACTGACATCCCTTCGTCTTGTGTTTTTACTTGCATTCAGCTCAATGATCATTGTGTGTATAGATCAATGGAAGAACAAAATTTGGCCTGAAATAAAAGGTGAGTTTGGTAGCATTTAGAACAATCTGAACTGGCAATGGCCTTTCCTAGAATTTTTACCTTTAGTTTTGCGAGTTTATGAGGAAGTGTGTGGAACTGGGACTATCTTTTGATGTCTGAATTATTTGCTTTAGGAGACACTTGAAGAACTAGTGCTCCATCTGTCGTTCCTTAGAGCTGAGTTCCATCGTTCCCATTGTTATTAAGCTCAGGAAATCTGTATCCACCACCTGAGATATTCTTGCCCTCATAATTGGCCTGAGAAATAAGCAGTCCTCAAGTTTTTAAAAAATAATTCTCCTCATTGGATACTACATCTTTACTGAGGTGATATCAATTTGCCTCTCAGGAATTTCTTTTCAATTGTTAATTTGCAAAGCCCTAAGCTAGGCATTATGACTTATAAAGTACTCTAAGATACGGTTCCTTTTCTCAAAGATATACATACATAAACATAAGAAAAGGTAAATGTCGGTTATAGAGCAGGACCAGAGATGTCACAGTGCAGTATATGATCAGTATGTTTGTCATATATTTTGGCCCTAGCTCAAGCCTTGAAAATATTTGGGCAGGTGGAGAGAAAAGTATGTTTCTACAGGGGCTGGTAGCTTAATTAGTCTGAGGAACCAGAAGCTGCAAAGCGTTTCCAGAGAGCAAGGAATTGATCATTTTCGTGGTGGGAATGAAGAGGTTATTAGAAGGAGTGGTAGGAAATAAGACTGAAAGTATGTTGGGATTAGATTTTATAAGGCCTTAAAGTTAGGCTTTGAAATTTAGACTTTACACAATAAGTAGTGCATGGTCGTTGAAGATTATTTATTAGAGCTACATACTGAGATGATATTACAGATTAATTTTAGAGCATTTTACAGACTACATGGAAGGAGAAAAAGTAAGGTGGGAGACTTGACAGGAGACTGTGGCAATATCTGTGTGAGTAGTAGTCAGAGAGGTGTCGGTGGAAACAAACAATGGATGGCTTTGTGAGCTGTGAAGAAGGAAGACACATCACAACTGACAAGTAGGGGGTTAGAAGAGTAAGGGATAAAAGCCAACTCTGGGATTTCAAAGCTAGGAGAGTAGAAGATGGCCTTACAGTTAGCAGATACAGGCAACATCAGGCAGGGGAGTCGGTTTGGGTGGGGAGTGAGAGCGAGGAAAATTGATGTAGGTCTTGGACATGTTAATTTTGAGGTGTTGGCAGGATATTCAAACCAGAATATACAGCTTTTAAATACATTCCCATCCTATTTTGCAAAGACTTCAAGGAATCATGTATTTCATACACCTGTCTTATGGCTGGTGAATATCAAAAGACTTTACATCAGTCATTGTAGTTAATGGGTCTCTTTTTAAAGTGAATAGGCAGATTTCTAGGGTTGGAGTAGTTATAACATGCCTTGGTACCCTGGTACATAGATGTGTATGAGCAACTCAGACACACTTGAGGGGTGGGATGGACCATTCTTCATGTGCACCTTGGCTCTCAGCTGTAGTAATTAGAAGTGGCCCTAATGCTCCATTTGGATCCTTCCCCTCAGCCCCACCGGAGAAATGAGCAGGCATCAGCTATCATTCCCTTGTCTGCAGCTCCCTAACTCTGGCAGTATAACGTGGTGTCTCCTTTTTATTGGCTATTACTGTTTTCTTTTCCCCAAACCTATTAAAACTTGAGCTGTCAGACCAACAGCCTAACATTTTCATGTTTAGTTTTCCCTACCAACTAATGCTGGTGTTTGTTTTAATATTGTAGTGCCAAGAGCCGACGCATTAGACAATGAGAGGTATGGAACACTAATTAAATCCCTTTTTGTTGCTCTGATTGATTCTCTTGTTGTAATATTCTGGTTACATGTTGTTAACCCCATGTTCTGGACGTAAAGCATAAGCTGAGAACCTAGTCAGTTCCAAATAATCATTTTAACAAATCCTAAAGTGCAGGCAGCAGTATGTGGAGATGGCTACTGGCATCTGATATTTACAAGAGAAGTTTCCAAAAAAAAAAGTATTACAGTGCCCCATAACCTGACATGCCAGGGAATTAGCTGCATTATTTAGCCCTAGTGTGAAAACTTAGAGGCAGCTTACTTCGTCTCCTGGCTTTTATACCAGGTCATTTAGTGTTTTCTGTGACCTCTGGCTATTTAAAGTTCCTGGTCAGAAAACACATTGGTTCCTGGCATCAGCAAGCCAAAGATTCTTCTTGTGTCTTACAGCTCCTGCTTTCATTTCTCAGTTCATTCATCCCATATGTTTGATCCAAGGAATTTTCTCTGCTATGGTTTATTTTGGTTTTGCTTTATTTATTTTTTCTCTGAGGGGCACATCTACCGTCGCCTCCCCCTCAGCAGCAGTGGTGTCAGACTGCTTCTGTCCATGGATTGCAATCACAGTGAATTGCAATGGTCTGAGTGCATAGAAGATGTTTCTAAGCACAAAGGGCCTTGGGGCTGGTGGCAGGTTTGGGCTGCTTGCACACAGGGTGGAGTTGTCAGAACAGGTTTGCCCTCCTAGTCCCTAAATTCAAGTTTCAACCTGGTGAGCCAAGAATAAAGTCATACTTCACCTGCAAAGCACCTAGGACAAACCACTCCCTGTTTAAACCCGGAAGCACTGGCTGCCTACATAGCAAGATGGGTGGGGGGGACCATCAACACCTCCTTTCACAGCTACCCCTTCTCTCTCCCATAGCTGGGGCTTTGTACACCCTCGGTTGCTCAGCGTGCCCGAGCTCTGCCACCACATAGCTGAAGTCTGGGTTAGTGGGACCATTTTCATAAGGAATCTTTTGCTTTTCAAAAAGCAAAACCCAGGCAAGGTAAGACTCTTCCCTTTCTCACTTTCATTTCTGGCTTCTCAGTTCAGTTCATGTTAAACTGAAACAGCCCTTTTACTACATATCCTCATTCAGGAAAGGAAAGACCATGATGTTTGTAGATACAAAGCGAAGTTGTAGGAAGGGGCTTCTGACCAGCCACTAGGACTAAAGCAAGAGCCTGAGGACCCCTCCTTTGGGTGCTTGCCACTTAGATTAGGCCATCTTCCTGCCCCAGCATGGGAAAGAGAGCTTGCGTGTGTGCATTCTGTGTCATATTAAACGTGGTAGGTTGTTGGGTTTTTTTATTTATTAGTTTTAATTTGACTTAAAAAACTCACCATCAACACTTGCTTTCAGAGAGAATTTTTGGCTAAGTCCTATTCAAACCAATTTCCCAGCATGAAAGATGCAGCCCTATGGGGTTAGCCACGTAAAAGGAGTTTGAATAGAAATGGACATCCACCTTTTCCTTCCAAACAGAACCACCATTGGATCCAGCAGTGGCTAGGTACATCTGTCATTCTGATATCTCTGTGCTTTACTCATAGGTCATAAAGAATCATTTCAGTCACATCTCCACCTTACCCTCTGTCCCTACCCCAGTCCCCTGCCATGTAGCAGAAACTTAATACTGTTTCCTAACTCCCCCAGTTCTGCTTGCTGAGCTGTGGGATACTGACCTTTTTGGCTGTCTTGGGCCGCTACATCCCTGGGCTCCTGCTGTCCTACTTAATGCGTAAGTATGGCATATAAGCTCCCCCACGAGTTTACCCTACTTGTAGCTTTACCAGCCACAGCTAACTCTGGGTCTAGGGAGAAGCCTTTTATATTTCAGTTCTCCAGGAAATGACTTTTTTATATTTTCATGACTTGTTTAGTGTCATGAAAATATCTTTCTTCTTACCTGTAGCAGGCTCTCCACATATAAAGTCCTTTTCTTACCAAGTCAGCTTTAGAAATTGATGAGGGTCCACTAACATATATTATATTACCAACTATAAAGAACTGTCTGTCCGTGTTTAAGGAGGGAATTTTTAGAGTCAGTGTATTGTATAACAGCAGAACATAACTCTTATAGGATCCTCTACTAGGTTTTGTTTATGCTGGAGCACTTTCTTTCCCCTTGGAGCACAGTTTTGTAAATTTAGTTAGTTCCTGTTGGCATGAACTCTGCTTGCTTGGGGCTGGAAGAACTGAGTAGTTATGGCTGTGGCCATCATGTATCAGAAGTTCACATGATTTGTTGTGTAGTTTCTGAGGCATTGTTACCATTTGGCCTTGTTTATGGCTCAGTGACACCCACATGCAAGTGACTACACTGCTGGTTCTGCCCTCAGTATATGAGCAGCACACTCTGCTGTGCACAGCCGTGTAGGTGGCTGCAGAAGTCTCTGCCCTCCAAAACCCCCTCACGTAGTAGGGGAGGTTAGTGAAGATGACCAGCAGAATGAAACAGAACTATTTCACACTAAGTGTCCAAGCCCTAAGGACGTAATAGCAGATGGACAGTTAGGCCTGTTTCGTGCAGCCCCTTCTCCATTTTGCCACTATTTCTCACTCCTCAGTTGTCACTGTCATGATGTGGCCCCTTGCTGTGTACCACCGACTGTGGGATCGAGCATATGTACGGCTGAAGCCAGCTCTGCAGCGGCTGGACTTCAGTGTCCGTGGCTACATGATGTCCAAGCAGAGAGAGAGACAATGTAAGTGTCAAGGAGAGGGTTCCTTCCACTTGGGCAATTTGGGGAAGAGAATGAGAAGCCCATAGGTCTGACCTAACAGGTGAGTCCTCGAAAGTGGGAGAAGTAGGGGGTGGTTGGTGTGTAGGGGGGTAGTAGGTAAAAGTCACATTCTATTCCAGGGAAATCTATGCAGGCTTACCAGTTTTTCCCATTTGAAATTCTAGACACTCCCGTTTTAAACAAATCTGAGAAAAGCTCTCCCAAGTTGAATAAAAGACAGACAGTGAAGATATCCCTACTGTTTGCTGCCTGTGTGTGTGTGTGTGTGAGGAAGACCGGCCCTGAGCTAACATCCATGCCAATCCTCCTCTTTTTGCTGAGGAAGACTGGCCCTGGGCTAACATCTGTGCCCATCTTCCTCCACTTTATATGGGACGCCGCCACAACATGACCTGACAAGCAGTGCATCAGTGTGCACCCGGGATCTGAACCCGGGCTGCCAGCAGCGGAGCACGCGCACATAACCGCTATGCCACCGGGCCAGCCCGTTTGCTGCTTTTTATGAAGCACTTTCCATGTGTCCAAGCACTATGCTGGCTGCTCTGCATATATCATCTTATTTAACCTTTACAACAACCTTGAGAAGACGGTGGTATTATCTTCCTTTTCCAGTTGAGGAAATTGAAGCTCAGTTAGTAAATGACAGAGCAGGTCTTTTAGACTCCTAAGCCGGGCCTCTTTACTCCTGAAAGCTGCCTTCCAAAGCTGATTCAAAACCGCTGCCTCAGAAGCCAGAAGCTTACTAGCCTGAGATCCTCTAACACACGAAAGACACTCGTGTGAACTTTCTTCTCTCTCCTGGCGTCTGGTCAGGTTGGGTGTTTCATTAAGCCCTGGCCTTCAAAGAGCCCTGCGCTGGTCACCAAGGCCCAGCTTCCCCTGGGGCAGCCCGTTGAATAGTAACAGTCCTCAAGAGACTGATTTAACCAAGGTGGAGCATCTCCCTTTGCCCTCTCTATAATGGTGTCCACTTTCCACAATGACATCGGGTCTGCCTCTAGCTGATCCTGGGAGTTGTTGACAAGCCTGGTAGTTGATCACGTGACCAGAAAAAATGTCGAGGGGCTGATGGAGGGAGGGATGTTGGAAGAGAGATTTTTCTTTCCTGTCTTAACAGCTTACCTGCCACTGAGGCTCAGCAACCCTGCCCTCAGGCATTGTTATGTAGGCCTAGGGCCATATTCAGAGGGGTTCATTCTCTTATGTTCTGATCTTACGCCTTTGAAGTCCAAAGCAGGTGGGGGGTTTCCCCTTAAGGGAAGGCGTCAAGTCCTTCTGCTGTTTCCACATAGTGCGACGCAGAGCTCTACACCCAGAACATGCCATGGACAACCATAGTGACAGTGAAGAGGAGCTTGCTGCCTTCTGTCCTCAGGTATCTTGGGTGTGGGAGCTGCCAGTTTTCTTTAGCTCCCTTTTAACCATCTGGCGCCTCATATTTAGGCAGTAGCCAGGTTTTCAAGCTCATTATGGGCTCTCTAAGGCCACACCCCCTTGCCCCCAAGAGCAGTGAGGAGAGAAGCTAGTGTCATACTGGGACTTTGTCTGTAGATCTCAATTTGAGCCTGGTGATCAGCACACTCTCTTCCATGTCTCCTTTTAACGCCTACCGTCATGGTAGAACTTCTAGAACTGGTGTGATCATCTTTTAAACAGCCCAGCCAACCTTAGGTTGGGCGATGTGTGTATCCTCCTGGCCACCTGTGAAAGTATTCTCTGGATCAATTATTTGTTTAAGTGTAAGTGGCTGGTTGACTCCCAAGACTGCTTTCCTTCCTGTGCTCAAGACTGATGAATAAGGGTGTTTTCCTTGGGGGAGCAGTCTAAAAGGGGTCAAGATTTTGACTTAAGTTTTCATCCATGCCGAGTTACCCTACTGGCCTTAGGGTAGCCTTTAGGGCCAGCTAATTAGTAAAACTATAACTGGGAAACAGCACCTGTTCCTAATGGCATCATCTCTTCAGGCTTGTCGGTCTTTTCTTTTCCTAAGCTGGATGATTCTGCTGTTGCCAGGGAATTGGCCATCACAGACTCTGAGCACTCGGATGCTGAAGTCTCCTGTACAGACAATGGCACATTCAATCTTTCACGGGGCCAAACACCTCTAACAGAAGGCTCTGAAGGTGAGGGGAGCCTTGAACTTGAGTTGATAATGGCTCTGACTATTGTCTCTCAGCTTCCCTGGGCAGAGGGGATTCTGCCCCCTCCTCTCCTGTCTTTTGAGCTATGGATCAGGTGGCAGAGCTGCCTTAGGGTATGGCTACAGCCAGGATGGCATTGCTGCCCTCCTTGAAATCCTCAGTGCCTTAGTAGCCTCAGGTTCTAGGCTCATTGGGGGCATAGTAGAGGAAGAGGGGGGAGTTCTCTGGCCAGTAGAGGTCACAGCAATCTAGAAGTGGAGGGGAAAGCTGACAGTGCCACAGGTTTTGCTTCACCCTGAGAAATCCAGGGTGAAAAAATCTGTTACATGAGACCGACTTTATGGGGCTGGGGCACAGGAGGGCCAGGCAGTTTCCATGTCTCAGACATCCCTCTATTTTCCCAGACCTAGATGGTCACAGTGATCCAGAGGAATCCTTTGCCAGAGACCTTCCAGACTTCCCTTCCATTAATGTGGATCCTGCTGGCCTGGATGATGAGGATGATACCAGCATCGGGATGCCCAGCTTGATGTACCGTTCCCCACCAGGGGCCGAGGAGCCCCAGGCACCCCCTGCCAGCCGGGACGAGGCTGCACTGCCAGAGCTCCTGCTTGGTGCCCTGCCTGCAGGATCCAATCTCACCAGCAACCTTGCCAGCCTGGTCTCCCAGGGCATGATCCAGCTGGCTCTGTCAGGGGCCTCCCAGCCAGGTCCTTCTGGCCCACCTCCACGGAGAGCAACAAGAGGCGTCCTCCAGGCCCCCAGTTCCGACCTGGACACTGATGCTGAGGGGGATGACTTTGAACTCCTGGACCAGTCAGAGCTCAATCAGCTGGACCCTGCCAGTTCCAGGAGCCACTGAGGCAGAGACTCCTTTTGGGGGCCACTGTGGTTTAGGTTTTTTTTCTCCCCATCCCACTTAAGGTGAAGGGGCAAGGGAAGAACCCAGGTCCCATCCCCTGAATTATATTTGTAAGCTGAGTGGCCTGTTGAGAGAGGATACTCACTCCCCTGCTACCAGCTGGACACCCATTTCTGAGCTCAGTCACTGAAGTGAGAGTGTGCTCGCCCAAGGGAGGCTTTTCTCCATCAGGATGGTACTTTTAGGGAACAAAGTAGTCAGGGGTATTGGTTCCCCTTTGAGGGGGTGACGCTGTTTGCTTCTAGGTATGGGTGCTCGAGGGCCCTCAGTGATAGAAGAGCCCCTCCTGTTCTGCCTCCCTTCGTCACCTCCCTAGAGCTCCAAGTCGGGCAGCAGCTGAAAGAGTTAACATTGTCATCCTCCTCTTTTCCTAAGCCATGATTTGATTTGTCTTTTTCTAAGCAAGCTTGCACTTTGGTTCTGCAGAGCAGGCCTGCTCCCTCTGCCCCAGCCCATTCTCATTTCTTGAGGGCTAACCCCCTGTGCTCCAAAATATCACTTGTGAAATTTAAGAAACTTGAACACAATGTGGGGGTAGGCCTCTTCTACATTACCTTGGGCCGTGGGTCAGCTGGCTGGGAGGGTGAGTGCTTCTATATCTCATGGTCTCACTGAGTCTTCTGGAGCTGCCTGGTTATCTTTGGTGCTGCTAACCCCTGGCTCCATTTGACCATCAGCCTGAGCAACAAGCAAAGCAATACCATACCATACCCATTTCCATGTTCCTGTTCCTTCCCCTGCTCCTCCTTTGGAGAAGCAATAATTCCCTGGGGGATGTCAAAGTAGCACTTTACAAATGGCTCAGCGGCATTCATCCAAGGAGCCACCACCTCTTCTTGCACCAGCTGTTCTTACTCCCTCTTCAGCTCCTTTAATACTTTTATTTTCAGCTGCTTCCCAACTTGGCAGGGCCTCTTTTAAGGATGAGCCCAGTTAGCAAGAAAGTGTGTATAATCTGCAGACACCCCTCTAAGGGGTATCTCTTCTACTGCCCCTAGTAAAATCATGTGAGACAAAAACTAAAAAGGTAATTAGTTCTAAACCTATGCCAGCCTACAGCCTCTCTCTGCCTCCTCAATCAGAGCTCAAGCCAAACTCTTCTATCCTCTTTCCCTCTGCATTAACCCTTTGCTGATCCTCAGGGACCACTTCCCCAACACCCCCATGCCTGGGTGAGGGATGTTGGACAGAGCCCGTTTTCATGTGCTGCGGGTGGGAGTGTGCTAACATGTTTGCTCTTGGTTGATGGACAAGGTAGAGGCCAGGGAATGAAAACAGTTAACAGTGAGAAGGGAGAGGAGCTAGGTGCCTGTTTCATAGTCACTTACCTTTGTGTGAAGGTTAGGGGTAATGGCGTCTCCCCATTTTAGAATTCTCAAACAGACTTTGGACACCTTCTGTCTTAGAGCCCAGATGTCTTACAGGTGAGCTCTGATGCGGAAAAAAAATGGGAGGTGTGGGAAGGGAGTGGGATTTTGTGTGTTTGCATGAGTGTGTGTAGCTTCAGGCCTTGGAGTTGGCAAGAGGGAGGGAAGGAAGGAGAGCAAAATCTTTGGAAGGTGTTTCTTGTACCTGGGGGATCCTGCTCTGAATCTCCTTAGTCCTCCACTGTGAATTGGGGTGGGGATGGGAGTGGGAGGGGTACTGGGGAATAAATCTTGTATGAGAACAATCTTTAAGAGACTGATGTTGAATGGTGTCCTACCCTTGATAGGTCTCTTGTTAATCTGAGATGCGATTAATTTGAAGCCTCAGAAGAGGAAGCCCAGGCGTGAGGGACCACCTGCCCATCCCCTACTTTTCCTTTGTGGTGGCCAGCACAATCACCAGAGTATGAGGCCACTTCCCCTCCCCAGGAGAGCCCAGACATAAGCATAACTGGCACTTTTGGCTGGCATCTAGCTTGCAGTTCTATCATTTCTAATTCTTAATAGTGTCCCCTAAACGTGTGATGACAAGTACACGTTTCAAAGGCTAATGAGATTTTAGGTAAACAGAAGGCTTTAAAAAGTAGCACCATCCTCCTCTGGACGGTTTGAGCTGTAGGGACAGCTGCTCTTTGGCCTTCAGCTGACCTCAGAAACTAGAAATACTTATTTCAGGCTTTGTCCCATTGGCCACTGTGGGTAGGAGTGGAAAGCACCTGCCAGGTGTTGACATAAGATTGACTCGGCCAACAGGAAACTTTTCTACAAGCTTTGTGGCTTAAGAGTAGCCCCATCCCAACCCTACCGTTCCTGGGTGTTCAAACCACAGCAGGTGCGGAGCGCCCCCTGTGTGCGAAGCTCGGTAGCGGGCAAAGAGGGGTGGTGGTATGCTCTTCCCAGGGCTCCTGCGCTTGCTTCAGTCTTCACAACCACCCTCCTGCGAGTATTTCTTGTTCCTGTTTTACAAATGATGAGACTAACCGACGAAAAGAGCATTGGACCGTGGGATAGGACACGTCCCCGTCGGTAACTAGCTCTGTGACCTTGAGCTAGTCGCTTGCCCAGCGGGGGTTGATCCTGCGGTTTCTTCCCGTTCCAACACAGCCCAGCTCAAGGTCACGAGTACTCAACTGCCGCTGGAACTGGGTCTCGAAACTTCAAGGCGTGATTTACGACAACCTTCGTTGCGAGGGGGAGGAACGGAGAGGTTCGAAGCGAGCGCCCCGCCTCCTCCGCAGAGATCCGGGCGCCAGAGGGTCGGACACACCGCCCGAGTTCCAAGCCGAAATGCACTACGGTGTCCGAGAAGTGTCGATTCGTTCCTCGCGAAGACTTCCCCTTCCGCCAATCACTGCCTGAGGCCCGCCCTTCCCGGCGCCGGAAGGAGCCGTTGCCGCGAGCAACAGCAACGTCCCGTTTTCGGAGTTTGGCGGCGGGAAAGGCCATGAGCAAAGGCCGGGCAGAAGCTGCGGCGGGAGGTGACCGGGCCGTGGGTGCGGGGGAGCCCCGGGAAGGGAGCGGGCGAGGGGTCGGCGGAGTGACCCCTCCCTTGCCTCATCTCTCTCGGTAGCCCCCGGCATTCTCCTGAGGTACCTGCAGGAGCAGAACCGGCCCTACAGCGCCCAGGACGTGTTCGGGAACCTGCAGCGGGAACACGGACTGGGCAAGGCGGTGAGGACCCTCTCCTGGGATTCCTCCTTTGGCACCCCCTCGAATCAGCCTGGGGTCCTGCTCTCTCGAGGCTGCCATTCTAGCCTGGGGCTTCCTGAAGCATGTCAGGCGCGCCCCGCATCGCTGAAATTCCCCCTGCCCGGCCCGAAGTGACGCCTCCGATTGCCCTGCCCCCTCCCTTCTGCCAGGCGGTGGTGAAGGCGCTGGAGCAGCTGGCCCAGCAGGGCAAGATCAAAGAGAAGATGTACGGCAAGCAGAAGATCTATTTTGCGGACCAGGTGAGGGAAACCTGCGCAGATTATCACCCGTGCGAGAGCCCGACGTTAGGTGAATCAGCCCCTAGTGACAACTCTTTGGGAGAATTGAGGCACCCCATGAAAGTCACATGTCTTATGCTATTAGAAGGGCCTCAGACATCCTTTAAACCAAAGTGCGTATTCCCCTTGCTATGATCTGAACTGCATGAGATTTCCAGATTTGAAACAAGTTAATGACAGAAACTCGGAAGCTTTATTCCCAATCATCTAGATTAAAACCACCATCTGCCAAACAATTTTCTTGTCTCTACCCCCTTCCCTAAATACACGCAATGTCAACTTAGTGTCTGCAGCCCATATCTCCACTTGGATGCCTTTCAGACTCTTCAGAATCAATATTGCCAAAGTAGAATGCCTCAACTCTCTCCCTAAACCGGCTCCTCGCAAATTCTTCTCCCTTAAGGAATCACTCTTCACCCAAGCCAGAGACTTGGCAGTCGTTCTGGACTTCCCTTACCTCACATGTCTAGTCAGCCATCAAGTCCAGCTGATTTTCCCCTGAATCCATCCTCTCCTTTCCATCTGCCATCACTGCTGGAGTTCAGGCACTCCTCATCAACATCCTCCTAACAGGTCTCCTGGCTTCCTCAAACATACCTTAAATTACAGCCAGAATGATCTATGTAAATACAAATCTAGTCATGCCATTTCCCTACTTCAAATGCTGGTGCTCCCTGGAACAGGTAAAGGCACTGGGAGATGTTCCCAGCCTGCCTCTAGCCTCACCTATTCCTGTTATTTCTCCATCCATCAATACTCGACCATTCAGATGTGTTTTATCCCTGTGTCCTGTGCTCATTCTCCTCCCTCTGCCTGAAGTTTTTTAGTCTCTTCCTCCTCTGCCTCTTTGCCCAGCTAACGCTTTTTTTTTTTTTTTTTGTGAGGAAGATCAGCCCTGAGCTAACATCCATGCTAATCCTCTTTTTGCTGAGGAAGACCGGCTCTGAGCTAACATCTATTGCCAATCCTCCTCCTTTTTTTCCCCAAAGCCCCAGTAGATAGTTGTATGTCATAGTTGCATATCCCTCTAGTTGCTGTATGTGGGACGTGGTCTCAGCATGGCCAGATAAGCGGTGCGTCGTTGCGCGCCCGGATCTGAACCTGGGCCGCCAGTAGCGGAGCACGCGCACTTAACCGCTAAGCCACGGGGCCGGCCCTGCCCAGCTAACTCTTAACCTTTAGGATTTCACTCAGGCATCACTCTCTCTAGACACCTTCCCTGAATGCTCTAATTGCCTCTTCTTCAGGCGCTTACCTTTGTGTGTGTGTGTGTGTGTGAGAGGAAGATCAGCCCTGAGCTAACATCTGATGCCAATCCTCTTTTTGCTGAGGAAGACTGGCCCTGGGCTAACATTCATGACCATCTTCCTCCACTTTATATGGGACGCCGCCACAGCATGGCTTGACAAGCAGCGCATCAGTGCGCGCCCGGGATTGGAACCTGCAAACCCTGGGCGCGTGCACTTAACCGTTACACCACTGAGCCAGCCCCCAGGCACTTACTTCTTTTGAGGCATGCTGTATTATAATTGCTTTTTTACTTGTCTCCCTCGCTAAACTGAAGCTCTTCTAGGGCAGACCGTTTACCATTCATGTTCCTTTACTCAGCACCCTCACAGTATCTCACATCCAGTAGCATTGTATATACTTGTTTAACTGAACCAAGCCACTGTCAAGGCTAATTTTCCTACAATAGGTTTCATTATGTTACTGCTCTATTGAAGATCCCCTAAAGGAGAAGTTGGCAGATTTTTTTCTGTAAAGGGCCAGACAGTTAACATTTTTATGATTTGAGGGCAGATGGTCTCTTGTCACAGCTACACAGCTGTCATGACCACTCAAGTCTGCCATGGTGGAGCAGAGCAGCCATAGACAATATGGAAACGAATGCGTGTGGCCGGGTTTTACTACATTTTTGTTTTCGAAAACATGCATCCGGGAGGGTTTGGCTTGCAGGCTGTAGTTTGCTGCCTCCTGCTCTAAGGTCTACTTGGCCTTAATGTCGAGTCCAAACTGTCCAGCCCAACATTCACATCTTTTTTTTTTTTAATTTTATTTATTTACTTATTTTTTCCCTCAAAGCCCCAGTAGGTAGTTGTATGTCATAGCTGCATATCCTTCTAGTTGCTGTATGTGGGACGCGGCCTCAGCACGGCTGGAGAAGCGGTGTGTCGGTGTGTGCCCGGGATCCGAGCCCGGGCCGCCAGCAGTGGAGCGCGCGCACTTCACCGCTAGGTCATGAGGCCGGCCCTCACATCCTTTCTAATTTGCTTCCCATCACGCACTGACAAGTCCCCCACTGAACCCCAACACTGTCCTTTTCTAGCAACCGGTCTGTCCTGGGAGGGGCTCCTCAGACTTGTAGTGGAGTCCCTAAGCAAAATACCTCCCACCATACCTCTGCACCTGTCCAGATTCTTCGTATTGTGGAAACCCGTGATTTAGGTATCACCACCTTGGAAAAGAATGTGCCATTATTCCTTCAGCCCAGTGAATGGTTTTATCACTAAACTGAAAGATATTTCTGTCCCATTCAGTATATCCTGCCAACCTAGAAGCCCCATGAGGACAGGCATCAGGTTTCCACTTTTCTTTTATACCTTTTTGTTGAGACCAGTAGTAAACTGAATTATTTCCCAAAAGCGCCCTCTGCTATTTTCCCAGGCCCTCAGTCCCAGGTTCTTCTTTTTTTTTTTTTTTTGGTGAGGAAGATCAGCCCTGAGCTAACATTCGATGCCAATCCTCCTTTATTTTTTTTGCCTAGGAAGATTGGCCCTGGGCTAACATCCGTGCCCATCTTCCTCTACTTTAGATGGGACGCCACCACTGCATGGCTTGACAAGTGGTGTGGTGGTGCGCACCCAGGATCCGAACCCTGGGCTGCCACAGCGGAGCGTGCGCACTTAACCGCTACGCCACCAGGCCGGCCCCCCCAGGCTCTTCAATGTATATGAACGTTGCCTTGCTAGAGGTGGGTTCCCATCCTGGGCCTCACATCAGCCCACATCTGTTTTTCCCTTCGTCTCTGGCAGGACCAGTTTGACATGGTGAGTGATGCAGACCTCCAAGCCCTGGATGCCAAAATCGTGGCCCTCACTGCTAAGGTGCAGAGCTTGCAGCAGAGTTGCCGCCACATGGAGGCTGGTAGGACTGGGCAACCCCCCGGAAGGTGCCCCTAGCATCAGGGTCAGTCTGGAGGTCAGGAATTACGAAGTGAATGATTTGTTGAATGCAGCGTTATCTTGTTGCAGTGAAGATCCCTTTGCTGGGCTGCCATAGGCATTACATTAAAAGAAATATATAACGGCTTTTGAATACAAGTGGGCAAGACGTGCATTTACTTCCCTACCACAGTTTTCAGTATCCTGTTTCCACACTTCTATTCCTGCTTCTTTAACTTGCTATAACTAACAGTCTGCTCAACCTCACGTCCTACCCACTACTTGTAGATGGAAGAGGAAAGAAAACTAGAATAAATGATAATTCCAAAAGCCTTAAATCTCTCCTGAGCATTTCCAGAATATGAGACTCATTCTGGAACCTGTGTATAGAAACCAGAGCAAGGTAGAGCCCCCCTGGTCTCCTACCTTGGGGCACCCACTGGGAAAGATAGAACCTTCCTCAGGGGGTGGCAAGTGACCTCAGGGAGATGTGGTTTCAGAGCTGAAGGAGTTAACTAGTGCCATGACCACACCGGAGATGCAGAAAGAGATCCAGGAGTTAAAGAAGGAATGTGCTGGCTACATAGAGAGACTGAAGAACATCAAAGCAGCCACTAACCATGTGACTCCAGAAGAGAAAGAGCAGGTGAGCTGGGAGGGGTAGCAATGTCCAGAGTGAGGATGAAGGTTGACCCCAGTGGCTGCTGTGGGACTGAGGGGTTAGAGGAACCTCTTTCCCCTTTCTAGGTGTACAGAGAGAGGCAGAAGTACTGCAAGGAGTGGAGGAAGCGGAAGAGGATGGTAAGGGTATGGGAGCTCCAATGCAGGCCCTGGAAAATGGCAGCCAGCAGAGAAACTGCTGCCCAATATCATGGACCCATCAGGCAGTGCTGAGTACTGCCCATCTGAAAAGGGGTGGTTTTGTTTCTTGTCAGGCAACAGAGCTGTCTGATGCAATCCTCGAAGGATACCCCAAGAGCAAGAAGCAGTTCTTTGTAAGTCATTCTCTCTCTCGCCCTTGCTCCCCTGGGGTCTTCGTCCAGGCACTTGTTCACTTGTCTCCTTGCCCCACAGGAGGAAGTTGGGATAGAGACAGATGAAGATTACAACGTCAAGCTCCCAGACCCCTGAGAGGCCCTCTGGCAGGCCTGGGGGATGGGAACAGAGATGTCCTGGACCGGCAGCCTTGTTTAGGTCAGCTTTTTTTGTTGCTCCTGCTGCTTTCTACCTTTGAGCAGAGCAGTTGGGAGAGGGGCATTAACCAGAGTATTGGGTGGAGGGAGTGAGTGCCGGCGGCCCAGAGCAGATGGTCACATTTATTGCATCGTCCACATTTCAGTTGCTTGAGCTTAACACTTAGACTTGGACCAACGCTAAAGGAAAGCATTTAGCCATATTTATTGTAATATAATTTGATATAAAAATACTTAATTTCCTCTGGATAATCAAACCTCCCAGATATCAAACCTGAGGAAGGCAGAAGGGAGCTTGGGGGACAAGGGTAGAGTGAGGCTACTAAACACAGCATTCAAGGAGCCCCAGGCCGCACCCAGGACTCTCCTGGGCTTGATACCCCAGGAGGCCTTTAGAGTATCTTCTCTACCCCTTCACCCCACCCCCAAGTCCTGGGAGAAATGCAGGCAGCACAGAGATGTGGAGACCCAGGTACACTTGACAGAAAGGCTGGTGGTGGTTTTGAGGCCCAGTTAATTTTCCAAAATTGTAACTAGCAAAACTGCATTGTTGGTGTTTAAAAAATAAAATTTTAATGTGTAGTGCTGTGTCACACTTGACGTTGCTGTGCAGTGCTACTGCCTGTGGGGACAGAGAGCACAGAAGTAGGTGGGGAGGTTGCTTCCCTCTACCACCCAGAGCAAGGGAGGATGGAGAGGTGACAGAGTAGGAGGCGAGGGCAGAAACCTGGCAGCCACGCCCTGAGCTGGCCAGAAAGTCCTGGCCTCACGTTGGGCTGACCAGGCAGCCTTAACCCAGGCACGAGGCAGCCTTTCACCCTTCACGGCTGTGGGAGTATTTCTCTTCTTCCCTCCCATCCAACTACTGCCAAAATGGCCAAACTTGGGCCAAATGTTGCCCAAGAGACCAAAACAGAGGCAAACAGTAGTTTCCAAATATGTGTAGATCACGAGCAGAAATCTGAGGCTTAGAAAGAGGGGAGAGGGCAGGAGCTCTTTGGGGTGCCCAGAGCAGACCCCCCATCCTCAGGACTTTTATGGGAAGGGGGAAGACTGGGTAGGTTTGAGTTCTATGGTCAATATAATAAATTAATCAGAAGCTTTCACAAACAAACACCCCAGCCCCACTGAGGATGAGAGGTACGGGTAGGGAACCAAACACCAAGAAATCAGCTGACTGGTATGCGGTGTCACAGTCCCATCTTATGAGCCCAGCGGCTCTACAGCCAATTAGGAGACTCAAGAGCCTCTTGTTGGATGTTCCGAAGGTTCCAAGAGCCAGTCAGTAAAGCTGGTTCTTCAGTTGGTGCAAGACACCAATCACAATCTCCCGTAGGGTCTGGTGGGGAAGAGAGAGACAATGCTCAGGCCAGGGCACAGAGCCGTCTCAGTGACACCTGCCTAGACCAGGTGTGCTCTTTAGAGTACAGGAAAAAAAAAAAAAAAGCCCCTGTGAAGCACTGATTTCTACAGTTTACCTTGAAATGCCCCCAAAACAGGATGGAGAGATGGACAGCTATGTGATAAAGTAAATACAGAAAATGTTAATGGTAGAATTTAGGTGGTGGGTATCTAAGTGTTTATTGTGAAATCCTCAGTGTTGCAGTATGTTTAAAGTGTCTCACAATAAAAATGTAGGGAAACAAAAAAGAAAATAAGAATCTCAGATACAAGTTCAAGCCTCAAAAAAAGCAATCAGGCCTAAAAAGCGCAAGACTTTTTCGTGCAATAGCATTAACATACCACACCGTTATGAATGATAACAATAAAAAGCCCCCAGGAAAACTGCTTCAGGGGCCTGGGGCTGGAGGCCAGGAATCTTTCCAAAAACCCCAAGTAATTCTGCTGCAAGTGATGGGGGCTTACTGGGCAGCCAAGGAGTGCCTGAGGCGGCCACAATGAGGGCTAAGCCAAGGCTGAGAGCCAGCCCTCACAGGAGTGAGTGCCCCAGTCGCTCCTGCCAAATGAAACCCTAACAGGGAAATCTGGACTAGAAAGCAAAGGGGGAAACAAGAGTATTGAAAGTTGTAGAAACAACCTCAAGAAACCTAAAAGTTGGTACCCTGCCTCTATGAACGAATAATGGCTTGGGCCACTTTGCCTGAGGGTAAGGAGAAGGCCCCAGGGCCCGTGACCACTGCTGCCCCATACCTGAGGCTTACAGTGCTCCTCAATCCAGCTGAAGACACAGGCTGACAGCTCCTGGAAACTGGCCACGGAGATGGAGGCATTGAAGGACTGGAACAGGGAGTCCATGATGCCTTGAAACACGTTGAACTTGACCTGGTCAGAGACCTGGTCCTCCCCCTCATGGGGGTTGTCCTGGTGTGCCTTTACAATCTGCTCGTAGTTCCTGAAAGCGCAGGCCAGGGCTAAGGTGCTGCAGCAGCTCTACCAGCCGGGGAAGAATAATAGGGTGACCTGTGTAACCCCCCGCCCCCAAGAAGGGGATTCCCAGACAGCTTTGGGGACATATTCAACGTCAGCTAGATATTGCTTCTAGGTGAGAAATGCCATGTATCTGCTAGGTGTTAGGGACTGCTGGAGTAGAGTCCTGCCTCTAAGTGGCCACCTGAGGGAGTGAGAGTATTATCTATACTGTATTATCTGATGCGGCCTTTGAACAAGGGGAGGGTGTGAGCTGAAGTCGGCCTCAGAGTCCCCTCAGAAGCCCTGGTTCCCCCAGTTCAGCATCTCCCTTACACTTTCATGATCTTTAAGGCCATGACGTCCTTGCGTAGTGTGGAAACCTCCTCTTCCTGCTTTTTCTTCTCCTTGTGCAAAAACTGGATGTAGTCAATGGCTGGGGTGGGGGCAGGAAGAGGGGATGGGCACAGAAGAAGTCTCAACCAGAAGGACAAGGCTGATTTTGTTTACCCTTCCTCCATACCCCAACTCTCCCATTAGAACCACCCCACCACGGCCAGGCTGAAAGTGGGTATGAGGCTCTGGCCTCTTCACAGCCCCCTGGCTCCAACCCCTCCAGTGCTCTCCCTGGCCATACTCTTCTGTAGAACGATGGCTTTGCTGAGCTTTTGGGAGCCAATGGAGAAGTCCTGCTGCTGGCAGGTGGGGACGATAGTCTGAAGGTCGTCATAGCCTCTCTGTGGAGACAGCAGGGGAAACAAGGGTTCCTTAACTCTGAGGAGCTAAGGCAAACTGGCAGAAAGCTTTTCTTCCATGAACCAAGTTCCATGCTCACAAACTCAAAGGGATGGGGAGCTGGAAGGAGGGAGGTGTTCATATCCAGGGACTAGACTAGCTGCCCCCAAGGCTGCTTGGGACTGTCTGATGTGGTCAGGGCAGAGTGAACCTGAAAAATGCAGGGCCCTCCTGTGCTGGCTGAGGCACAGGCCTCCCAGTCACCTTGATGGCGTCCCTCCTCTTCTGCTCAGCCTGAGTGTGTGCTCGCCGACGCCGGTCCTTGTAGGATTCCTTGTAGGACTCCTGGTGGTAATCACTGTCCTCGTCATCTACGCTCAGAGTTGGGGGCAGGAAGAGGTCATCCTGGGGCCCAGCGGGGCCCAGCTAGCCCAACTTTCCCCAGCTGGGAAGAAGAACCTGGTGGCTAGAGATGGCAGATGGACACAGACCTAATGTCCTAGATGAGGTGAAAGATGGTGAGACCCTGTGTCTAGCACTAGGGCTCCAGCACCCCTTTGTGGATGGCTGGACCTTCCTGTCTAGGAAAGATACTAAAATGATGGCATATCTGAGTCCTCCCAGGTGGGGGGATGTTGCTGCCTACCTGTGTTGGGGACGGAAGAGGCACTGGTGGAACCGATGCTATTAGCTCTGGACACTACACTCCCCTTGCGGGTGCTTTCTACAAAAAGCCCTGGAAAAGAGAGGCCCCAATCACTAAGGAGTAGAGTAGGGGGACACTGCTAGGCCCTCAGACACCTGTGGGCACAACAGATTCCTGATCCTTAAATGCTGACCTCTCCCCTTCAACTCAAAAGCCAGCCATACTGGGCCACCCACTTCCTATCATGCTATGCCACAATGCTCCTGTCCCTAGTAACTACACTGCTCCACAGGCCTGCAATGATACCCCCTGGCTCACAAAGTGGCATCTGGGTGTGATGATGGTGAGAGAGTGACCAGCTGTCACTATTTCCATCACTTCCCTAATCCAGAGCAGAGGGAAGTAGGTGTCACCTTCGGATGCTTCCTGCCCCTGTCCTCCAGCTCCTGCCTGGCTGTCTCAGGCCAGGAACTCGGCTCAGGGACAGTGGACTGTGCTCAGGTGTGGCTGGGAAGGCCACGCGAATCTACAGGGCTGAAGTAGGAGTATCCCTCCAGAGCTGAAGACGGTGGGGGAGGCACTCACCGGGGTCCAGGCTGTTGTCGCTGTAGGCATACTCCACCTGTGGCACCGAGCAAGGGAGAAGCCCGTCAGACCTCCGCCCCTGGAGGAAGGCGCCTCCGATCACTTTGCACGCGCGCGTTTACACACACACACACACCCGTGGGGTGCGCAGGCAGTTAAAGGACTCCCCAGAGGGCCAAGACTGGAGAAGCCGTGGAGCGCCGCCGATCAGCGTGATCCCGTCCGCCCCCACTCCTCCACCTCCCCAGCCCCCAGCCCCCGTCCCCTCGCACTCGCGCACATACGCCTCGGTTGTCTTCCCACCTTGGCACATGCGGGGTGAGAGCTGTCTTCTCTGCAGCCCCCAGGCCCGGAGAGCGGGGCGTACTCTAGAGACTGGAGGGAATCCCCTCGTCTTCCGGACCCCCTATGTGCACGAGCCCGACCCGCCCTCCCCTCGCCGGCGTGCGCGCCCACGGGGCTTGCCTTGACCCAGGGGTCCTCCGGAGAGGCGCCCGGCTCCGTCATCTCGGACCCACCGAACCGGAAACCAGCCCGCGGGGCGGGCCCTCCGCCGCGAGGAAGAGGCGAGGCACGCCCACGTGACCCAGGCACACCAACCCGAGACAGAGAGGCGGGGGGGGGCGCGCGCGCGAGGGTGCCGCGCATGCGTAGCCCTGAGACGCCGAACAGTGGAGGCCAGGCGGTGGGTGTCCTCGCTGTTCGTGCCTGCCCTTCCTTGGGGTAGGCATCCCTGCCTCCGCGACAACGAAGCACATTCTGTGAAATGAGGTCCCTCAAAAGGCTTGTCCGAGTAGTGTCGCATAGTTGCGCGCACGCGAACTGCCGGGCCCACCCGGGGACGCGCTTTCCCTGGCCCGTCGGGTGGCCAGGCCCGCTACATGACGGAGTCCCCGCCACCTCGTCCGCCCGGCAGGCAGCAGGCTCTGAGGGCAGAGGCTCCGCCTGGCTTGTTGAGGGATGGTCCTCCAACACCCAGCACGGCGTCTGGCAGGACAGTGTGGAATGAACGCTTTCAAAGAGCCCATTAGCCAAGTTATGCTACTCTATAGACGAGGAAACTGAGGTACCTAGACAGTCTATGACTTATCCAGAAGCACACAGCTAGTCAGTGGTAGGGCCAAGGCTGACCTCAGTCTGGCTAGCTGCAAAAGCCATGTTCTTCACTGCCCTCCCAGCTTCCAGCTCAGGCCTGGGCCCTGCACTTACGGCTCTAGGGTCCCAAAGATACCCAGAGGCATTGAAGCAGGAAGTAGACACCATACAGGCAGCACCTGGAAACATTCACCTTTAATTCTGTCACAAGTTCCAGTGTTTGCTCTGGGCCCAGGCAGCCACGGGTATCAAACACCCGTGGGCAAGAGTGGGGACAGAACGCCAGAGGGGCCTGCTCCCCCATGAGCTACATCCTCTGTGTTGGCCAAACACCAGCAAGCTGGGTAGGCTTCCTGTGTCCACCAGGCCCAGCCCTGCCCTGCCCAGCTTAGCTCAGAGCCCTCCAGGCCGAAGCTAGGGTAAGCATCGAGACACCCATTCCTCCTCACCACTGGATGTCTCGTCAGCTCCAGGAGCCAGTCTGGCCCCACAGAGAACTCATTGTCAGTCATGGGCCTGATGGGGTCTTCGGGATGCGCTTCAGCAGGAGGGCCCAGGCTTTCTCCACCTTTGGGCAGGCCAGAATGGTAGGAGGAAGAGAGGACAGGGTCAGGCAGGAACCCACTGGAGACTCCCTCCTCACAGCCCACCCTTTCCCTTGGCACCAACCTGGCGCTGGGTGACATGAGGCTCCCACAAGGTGCTCAGCACCACGTGGCTCTGGTCCACAAGCTGCTGCCCACTCATCTGGCTCTGCAGCCGGCTTTGAGCCGCAGCCTCACTGAGGCCATCCCTCTCCATGATGCGTCGTATAGCCTGGGCACAGATGAGGCATTTGTCAGCCCACTGACTCAGAGCAGGATGCAGTCTACAGTGGGGTAAGGTGGGCGGTGGGGTCCCGATACCTCAGTCTGAGGGATGACAACGGTCCACACCTCATGCACCATGTTCTGCCAGCCGGCTTCAAGCAGCATGGCAGCATCAATCACGCACACGTGCTTTCCTGTGGGGAGACCCCAGTCATTGCCAGCAGCACCCTGCCACTTGTTACTAGTCAGAGAGCCAATGAAACGTAGTTCCAGGGAAAGCAGATGGTCTGGTTTGAGGTGGGGAAGCTCCCAGGAGGAGAATCTGCTTAACTGTCCCCTTGGCTGCTCCCATCATCCCTCCCACTCACCCTCAGCCACAGCCTGATCCATCTCCTCTTGGGCCAGCTTTGCGATAACTGGCCACATAATGTCCGTGAGTATCTTCAGCTGCTTCTGAGGAGGAGAATGGAGGAAGTGGGCAGAGTTTACCTTCCCCCGGAGATGCAGCCAGCCCAAGGGAGGAGGGAGTTAGGAACAGACGAGTGGAAATTGGCATCCTGGTCCAGACCAGAGAGATCCACTGAGTCCCAACCTCTGGGTCTAGTAGCAGCTGAGGAGCCCTTGGAGAAGTGTCTGTTTACCTTGTTCCCAAACACCCGGCTGCCTAGGACCTTCCTGTTGATAATGCCATCTTTATGGAGAATATCTGGACGACAGAGACAGAGGTCTGGGCAAGGAGGCCAGGCCATCTCCTCACTTCAGGCCACCTCCAGCCCTCTCCAGTTATTACCTGTTCCAAAGGCTTCCACAACAGGCTGGTAGGCAGGACCACCAGGGGCATAGGCCCGATGGCCCAGGTGGTCACTGTCAATGACAAATGCCCCCAGCCTCTTCAGCTGCTGAGCTATTGAGCTCTTCCCAGAGCCACTGATGCCCGTCAGGCCAATCACATAGAGCTGATTGGGGAGCTCTGGCCTCTTCTGAGGGTAGATGAGAAGGAACCCCAGTTACTAGGGTCCTCAGGCTCATGCTTGGGACGAACCCTTCAGTCTCTACCCTCCAGCATTTCCAGCCCACCCAAGCAGAGGGGAGAGAGGGAGGGTGGACTTACATATGGAGGCTGAAGCAGGTTTCCTAGCATTTGTTGGCGGAAGCTGGAGGAGCTGACTTTGTCCTCTTCATTTTCCTTATGGCTTGGGTCCTTCAGCAGCTGGATCTGGTACAGGGCAAGCTCCTCCAAGCCCTGAGGTAAAAGGGGAGGAGTGAGATGAAGAAGGGCAAACATGGACCCCTAACCTGCTCCTTTATCCATCCCTACCTGCCCTAGAGGTAGAGCTTACCTCAGAAGGCAAGCTAGACACCAGTTCCTCCTTGCCTCTTCCCACCACCCTGAGCCCTCTCTTCCCTCCTCTGGGGTCACGGTACGTCCAACAGCCCCTACAATGGCCTTCCCCGTCCCCATCACTCCCTCCGCCAGTCCCCCTCAGGGTTTACATTCTCACGGCGGAAGCGGTTGACAGCCATCCCCCCACGATAGGTCTCCTCGCTGACCACCAGGAACTCCAAGGAGGGGTCAGAGCCAGCGGGCCCATAGGGGTCCAGCAGGGGGATGATATCAAAAGTCAAGGAGGGCTTGATGTCCACCAGGAACTCACTCAGATGTTCCACGCGCTCTGCGTAGGGTTGGAGCAGCTCAGGGAGCAACTTGCCTGGAGAAGGAGCCCAGAAGAACAATGAGATCCTTTTACTGGAGAGGTATGGGCCAGTTTAGGGGAGAGTGTCCCTAAGCATCCTATCTCCAGAAGAGGGTGGCAGGAAGAAAGGGCTAAGCTAGAAAGTGGTCTGTGACAAAGGAGCTGTGAGGAGGAGGCAGCAGGCAAGCACGAGAGTGGCTGCAAGGGCTGGCATGTGTCCAGAGAACTAGCAGTGCCAGCGGGCATCAGAGTCAGAGGGTGAATTCCAAGAACCAAGCCATCACGAGTTCCCTCCTACTGTCTCTGGCACTACTACCTATAACTCACTCATCCATTAAGTCTCAGGGTCTCAAACCTTAGGGGTCATCACCTGGAGAACTTATTAAAAGTGCAGATTCCTTGGCTCCACATTTGGGGGATTCTGATTGAGTGGTGACTAGACCACACACCGAGAAACCTGCATTTATTCATTTAACAAAATTTCCTTAGCACCAACTGAGTGCCAGGTGCTGTGACATTTGAGGGGAGTGGAAAGTAATGGTGCGTCCCACCCTTCTTCAATCTTGGCCCAGCAAGGAGGGCAAGGAGTTTTGGGGGTCCTCCCCTGCCCTAATCCAGGGTCTCTCTCACTCACTCTTCAAGAGGTCTTTGTCTGCTACTCCGACCACAAGCTTCTCCTGGGCCAGGATGCACGCCACACTGAGCAACACTTTGTGGGCATTATGCAGGCGGTCAAACGTGCCACCCACAGCCCCGCGGTGGTAGCCACGCACTGGCTGCTTTGGAGACCTGGCCACGGGGGAGGCTGGCCTGATGGTGGAGGGTAAGGGGACATCCAGGGGCTCCACGGGCAGCTCTCCAGGCCCATAATCGGGGTAGAGCAGCACCGAAGCCAGTTGCGGACAACAGCTGTAACAGCTGGTGGCATAACGCTCTAGTTGTTGCTTGACCGGGTTGTACTGGCTTCCATCCAGGGTCTGAAAGTCAGTCAGCACCACTTCCGGCGGATGGGCCAGGTTCTGGACCGAGCTGGGCAGGGGAGGGAGAAAGGCGCTCTTGGTTCGAATATTGGTCAGCAGGATCCTGACGTCCAGGTCCTTGTGGACGTCGGCGCCAGCGTAGAAGTGGGTGATGAAATCGAGAACCTCAAACGTGGCCTGCACGGGGCTGGACTGGGGTTGAGCCGGGCCCTCCAGGCTCATCCCCGGCTGCAGGTGCACATAGAGCGTGTGATTTACCAGCCGGGCCGCCGAGGTCAGGATGGGGGCCAGGCGAGGGGCCAGGGAGGCCAACGGCGTCGTCAGCACCAGGAGGCCCGACCGGAATACGGCCATGCTGCCCAGGCCTGCAGACAGTCAGGGAGATGGGGTGAGGGTGACTGAGGGGCATGTGGCTGAGGCCGAGGATTGTACGGGGCCTTGGACCCGAGAGGGGCCCTGGGGCAGACACGGGGTCTCAGTGCTGATCGAGAGGAGCCCAGGGGAGGGACGGGGCATGGTAAACGGCGCCTCGGGGCTGCGCTCTAAGCCTCGGTCTCCTCATCTCAGACGGAGCGGTGAATTCGCTGAAATGAATCGAAATCCTGGGAGGGGGAACCTGGACAGGAGCCCCCGAGTCATAGGGCTGGGGAGCCAGAAATCCTGGGCCCTCTTCCTAAACTGCACCAGGGTCTTCAAGGAATCGAGGGAGGGGACTGAAGAGGGACGTTCAGGCTCGGATCAGTCTCCTACTTACTGAGACCTCCGGGCTTTGGTTCCGCTAGCACCACTGCGGAGGCGTCCCCGGCAGTGACCCGGAAGCACTAGCTCAGGAATTGCGACTCCAAGCTACGGACACTGAGAAAGACCAAAGGTCTCAACTTCGGTTTGGGGCGGGATTCTCGCGAGATTTTTCAGGGGCTGGGTCGTATCCTGTCGATGGGGCGGGGCTCCGAGGCTTGGGAGATGAGTGAATCGTTTGATCCAGGTCGCAGCCGCCCGGGGACTGGGCAGAGGAGGGCAAGGTGGGTCTAGAAGTGCTCTTCACGGACGCCTTTCAGACCCTGGGAGGAGAGACTGGCTTTAGCGAGGTCACCCAGGAGACAGCGACAAAGGCGGAACTAACGCCTGGCTTTCCTCCTTTTTCTTTTTTTTTTTATAAGTTATTTTATTTTTTTTGTGAGGAAGATCAGCCCTGAGCTAACATGGGTGCTAATCCTCCTCTTTTTGCTGAGGAAGACCGGCTCTGAGCTAACATTTATTGCCAATCCGCCTCCTTTTTTTTTTCCCCCCCAAAGCCCCAGTAGATAGTTGTATGTCAAAGTTGCACATCCTTCTAGTTGCTGTATGTGGGACGCGGCCTCAGCATGGCCGGAGAAGCGGTGCGTCCGTGCGCACCCGGGATCAGAACCCTGGGCCGCCAGTAGCAGAGCGGGCGCACTTAACCGCTAAGCCATGGGTCCAGCCCCTGGCTTTCCTTCTTAATAAATTACAGCAACGGAGGTGGGGGTCACAGAGTAGCGCTTAAATTAGGGCCCGGCGTTCCCGGAGCCCTCCTGGCGTCAAGGAACCTCACGTGAGAGGCCACAGGAAAGCTCTGTCTGAGTCTCCATTTCACAGATGGGAAAATTGAGGCCCTGTATGGTTCAGGGACATATAGGGAGGTAATAACAGAGGCCATGTCCCCTGGCTGCTATGGCATGCTATCCACACCACCCAGAACCAGTGATGCACCAGTTTGCAGGATGGAGGAGGAGGAGGAGACCTCTGGATGTGAGCTCAGTAAAGCTGCCAGAAGGTGGTCTCTGTGGACAGGAGAAAAGGGGGCGAAGGCGGGAGACCTAGTGCCGACGGTTTACCGTGAAGCTAATGAGTGCTGGAAAGGCTGGAATTGGTAGTGTGGGGAGGGGAAGCCAGGTTGCCACTAGGAAATATTTCTGGTAAATTGTCCACGGAGATCTCAAAAAGGAGGGAAACCAGTCTCCAAGATTCCAGTAATGTGCTGTGGTTTATTTTCTCTAAATAAATGCTCACTTTCATACTTAATTATGTGTTTGTTTTTTATATTCTTAAAGTGGTCCCCAAAATTGTATAAGCCTCTGGCTCCACAGAAACGTAAATCTGCCCCTGGAGTCAAGGATGGAAGAGAGTTACAGAGCCACAAAGGCATTGCGGCCAGGCTTCTTGCAGGAGGCGTCTTAAGGTGGATTTTAAAGACAGGACCCAATTTGAAGAAGCAGACTGCAAAGAGTGTCAGGAAATGCCCTGAAACATCTGGGGACACGGTCTCATACCCCTGCATGGAGTCCCACTGTTAGAGGAGGTCATGGAGAGGACGTAACCCTTGAGCTGGACCCGAGCAGTCAGAGGCCCCTCACCCCCTCTGCTGTCCTTAGAATGCACGTTCTGCCCACCATTCCCACAGTGGGAGCCACCGATGCTTAGCTAGAGGCTGAGGCTCGAGTTGGAAACATGGAAGAAGGGCTGAGGTTAGAGAAGGATGTGTGGTTGTCCACCACTCTGCTAGCTTCAGGGCTGGCAGACAAGGTGGAAGAGCAGGATAATAAGTTGGATATCGGAGTATGCTGTTTTGCGAAGCTAGGAGGGCACAAGCTGCCTTGGATTAAGGCCAGACAAAGCCTGATTGGGACACTAAGAAGTGGAATCCCTGGGAAAGTGAGGAGAGCAAAGGGGAGGATATTGTGGTGATTGACAGTGAAACGGATGAAGCACCCCATTCCATCTGCCCGGACCCCTAATACAAAGGAAAGCAAAAACAGCCCCCGTCAGTGGGGCAGCCCCCAATTCAAGAAATCTTCATGATGAGAGAATATACGCCCACTGAGCTCATTGATACAGCTGTCAAGTTCCAGCAAAGGCCAGGAAAAGTATCGAGGCTACAGGATGGGGGTGGGGGACAGTGGCATTTCTCCAACTGGGCAGGAGGCAGAGAAAAATGAGCAACATCACTACCCACCCTGCCTGCTGACAGCGCCTGCAAGCACCCCCCCCAGGGGTGGGGTACAAGATACTCACCCCCTTATAGATTGGATTATTCTATCCAGAGGGGAGGGTTGGCCCAATGAGGGGGATCTTCCTGGACAACTGGGACCCTGGAAATCTATACAGGAGGTGCAACAGCTTCTTAGAGAGTTGGGAATGAGACAGGCTATCTACGCTCTTATCTTCCCCCCCCCCCCCAAAGCCCCGGTAGATAGTTGTATGTCATAGTTGGACATCCTTTTAGTTCTACGTGGGACATGGCCTCAGCACGGCCGGAGAAGCAGTGCGTCGGTGAACGCCCAGGATCCAAACCCTGGCCGCCAGCAGCGGAGCACGTGCACTTAACCGCTAAGTCACGGGGCCGGCCGGTCGCTCTTGTCTTTGAAGGCCCTGATGGGGCCACATTCACTGCGGGAATGAAAGCCAAGATACTCCAGGCTGCCGCGAGAGCCTGGTATGGGACACTGGTATTCATGCTGAGCCCAGTCATGGGACAAGACATTTATGATGTTGGGCAATCTATTGCTGATCTGGGGGAAACTGATAAATCCTGGGAACAGGTACTGGCTGTGGAAAAGACCCGAGACAGAGAGGGAGCTCGAAAAGCCAAACGGCTGACCCAATCTGCTGTAAGGAGTCCGATAGGGCCGGCCCAGTGGCGCAAGTGGTTAAATGCGCACACTCCACTGTGGTGGCCCAGGGTTCACCGGTTCAGATCCCGGGCGCGTACCAACGCGCCACTTGTCAAGCCATGCTGTGGCAGCGTCCCATATAAAGTGTAGGAAGATGGGCATGGATGTTAGCCCAGGGCCAGTCTTCCTCAGCAAAAAAAAAAAAAAAAAAAAAGAGGAGGATTGGCAGATGTTAGCTCAGGGCCGATCTTCCTCACAAAAAAAAAAAAGAGTCTGATAAAAGTAACCAGGAAGCAAATGTGATTTGACCTCATTGCTGCCGGGACCCCACCTGAGCAGATAGACCGGCAACCCAATGCTGTGTTGGTCGACATGTAGAAAGCCTTAAAACCTGAACAACAGTTCAGACCTGCCCCACTCCCTCTCTACAGGCTGCAGGGGCCGCCACAGGAGTAGAGGTGGGGGCATTTGGAGGATCTACATACTTTATAGGGCCTAATAGCACCCGTATTTCTAGAGACAGGGGGCTGGTGGACAGAGTACTCCTCTGCTGCAAATAGACAAGCCTTTTAGCCTTTTAGTCAAAGTGGGAGTTTGAGCCATAGCAGAGGTGGGTTGATGAAACATGTTCTCAATCCACCCTTGATAGGAAGGGAAATTCTTACCACGATATGCTGTTGCTTTGTGAGAGGCTCAGACCGGAGGAGTGCTGTGTGCACTGCGGGGAGCTGTTGCTTTATGGCGGTATATTGGGTTTTTACCCCCTTCCAGAGCTGGGACCAAAATCCTAGGGGTACTCTCTCCTTCCATTGTCTCTGCCACAGTGTCCAACCCGTACCTTCCAGAGTCACAGACACATCTACCACAAATGGTAGCCCTGCACGGCAGATGCTCAGAGCTTTAATCTGCTTCACTAGTACCTTCTCAAAGGTGGCTTGCTGCTCTGACCCCCAGTCCCACATGTGCCCTTTCTTTACCTGGTGGTATAAGGGACAGAGGCACTGTGCCAGGCGTGAATAAAAGTCCTCCAAAACCCACAAATCCCTACAACGCCTTGCACCTCTTTCACATTCTTAGGGGTTGGATAACATGCCCCTACTGCACATTGCTGTCCTGTGTGTTCTTAACAACACCCAAGGCAACTGCCAAAGGAGTCTGGGGCCATCCACCGGAGTTCCCAACCAGTAAGAAATTGGTAAATTGATTGTATTGGCCTCTCCCTCCAGGTGAGGGTTGTAAATACACCCTGGTGTGTGTGGACACTGCGTGTGGCCTAAGCTAAGCTTTCCGCTGTCTTTGTGCAAACCAGGCTGCCACCAGTAGGGGATTAGAGAAGATGAGTACCATGTATGGATACCCTCCTTGAATAGACAGTGATTGGGGGTCACATTTCAAAGGTCATCATGCGCAAGACTGGGCAAAAGAACACGACATCGAATGGAGGCTCCGTCTCCCCTAAAATCTAAAAAGCAAGGTTAGTAGAAAGAAAAACTGGACTATTAAGTTAGATTAAATTACTAACAAGTAAAACTACCCTGGCCGGGTGGACTAAAGTACCATCCCAGGCTTCAATACAGTTGAATGATCAACCAGTAGGGCTTGTTGCCCCATATGCCAGACTGCGGACCCCTGCTGAGACACTCAATACTGTAAAGGTATGGAAGTCGCGAGAAACAGCCAGTGCCCTGACTCTCACTGTGGATCAACGTGCAGTGCTGCTGAGAACACCAAGCCCCATCACGCCTGGGAAAGGCATTGGAATACTGGAATTTGCAATGGGACGGCCCACGGGGATGAGTGAGTTACTTTGTACCCCTGGGTGAGGGGAACTGCTTAGCCTCCACTGGGATCTCGTTGGCCCGCTGCAAGCTGGACCTGTGGAAACGCACCGTAATGGAATGGAACACGCCCCATTGAAAGAGGGGAGAAGACTGGTGTATCCCACCCTCAGTCCATCTTCTCACGCCTGACAGTGCTGCCTCCCTCGGCCAACATGTGTGGTATGCACAACCAGGTCAAGTTCCTAAACCTGCCAACCTCCCTCTCCTCGAGGCCAGGTGGGCACGTTCTGTTTTCCACTGGTACGATCATTTGGCCACTGTCTTTGTTCCCTTCATTGGCCTGTAGGACGTTATAGCTCACATAGAAACCCTTACTAAATTCACCCAGCGAGACTTCAATGATAGCCAACAAACTCTGACCTTACTGAGCACTGAAAAGTCTCTAATAAGAAAAGCTGTCCTCCAAAATAGGATGACTTGGACATCATTACTGCCTTGCAAGGAGGCACCTTGCCTCCTTGGATAATGTGCCATTATCCAAGCAGAATGTTGTGTGTTCACACGGGATGAGTCTGTCAATGTATCATTTTTATTAAATCACGTGACGACACAAGTGAATGCCCTGAATGATCGGACCCCCAGCCTAGGGGACTTAATAAATCGGTGGTTCAAATCATGAGGCTCCTGGTAGAAAAAATCATTACTTATTTTGGGAATCATTGTCTTAATCTGTGTTTTCTCTTGCATGTGCCTCTATTATTACTGTGGTATCTGACTCCAATGTAGACAGACAGTAACCAAATGAGCCACCTCCATGAAATTCCTTGCTGACCATTCAGGGCACGTCGTGGAAGAGGCGGGCATGTAAGATTGTAAGATTGTAAGATTGGTCACAAGGGGTGGAGTGTTAGAAAAGGTCATCGAGAGGATGTGACCTCTGGTTCACCCTCAAGCTGGACATTTTCAAGGATGCAGCCTTGAGAAAGCAATGTGTTGCTGAGGGCCAGCCCCGTGGCATAGCGGTTAAGTGCGAGCGCTCCGCTGCTGGTGGCCTGGGTTCGGATCCCGGGTGCGCACCAACGCACCGCTTGTCAGGCCATGCTGTGGTGGTGTCCCATACAGAGTGGAGGAAGTTGGGCACGGATGTTAGCTCACGGCCAGTCTTCCTCAGCAAAAAAAAAAAAAAAAAAAAGAGGAGGATTGGCATGGATGTTAGCTCAGGACTGATCTGCCTCACACACACAAAAAAATATTCGGCGCACAGGTGTGGAGATCTACTCATCTTGTGACCACCCAAGACAAGCCTCGTGAGTAAGTTCCCTTACTTATTAAACCTGCCACCTACCCATCTGGAGTGGCCTGCCTCTTTCTTTGGTCTGTCCTTGCCATCTGTGTACAAGGGCCAGTGTCAGATTTCACCCAGGGAACTGAGGTTGCAAACCAACAGTCACTTTTACTCAGTGAATGTGTATTTAGTGCCTCCCACGATCAGGAATGGTTCTAGGCACAAGGGATCAACCAGTGAACAAAACAAAGTCCCTACCCACCTGGAGCTTAGATTCCTGTGCATCTTGGGATGAGGTGATGAAGGCTATAAATAAATCTATAACAATAAAGTCAATAAGTCAATAAATAAATCTATAACACATCTAGTGATAAGTGCTATGAAGAAAAATAAAACAGGATACAGGGACCACAGTGGAGGGGAGGGAATACTACTTTAGATAGAGTTGTCCAGGAAAACAGCAAAGACCTGAAGGAAGAGATGGAGTCAGAGATCAGGGAAAGTGAACCAGACAGAGGGAACAACCAGTTCAAAGGCCCTGGGGCAGAAGGCCAGTAGGGCTGAATCAGATGATGGAGAGTGGTGAGAGATGAGGTCCGAAAGGAGGATCACGGGGCTGGCCCTGCGGCGTAGTGGTTAAGTGTTCGCGCTCCGCTGCTGGTGGCCTGGGTTCGGATCACGGGCGCGCACTGACGTACCACTTGTCAAGCCATGCTATGGCAGCGTCCAATATAAAGTGGAGGAAGATGGGCACGGATGTTAGCCCAGGGCCAGTCTTCCTCAGCAAAAAGAGGAAGAATTGGTGTGGATGTTAGCTCAGGGCTGATCTTCCTCACAAAAAAAAAAAAAAGAAAGAAAAGAAAAGAAAGGAGGATCAAAGAAGGTCTTGAAGGGGAAAATCTTGCATTTGACTGAGATAGGAAGCCACACGAGGTGTTTTGAGCAGAGAAATGAAATGATCAGACTTTCATTTTTAAAAGAAAATTCCAGCTGCATTGTGGAAATTTGACTGTTGGTGGGCCAGGGTGGAATCAGGGAAACCAGTTAGAAAGCTACTGCAATAATCCAGGGGCGATGACAGCGCATGGAGCAGGGTGATTTCCAAATATGCAAAAATATATTCCAAAGTTATTTTAAGTACATACACCATAACACATCATTATTGTTAAATATTCCAAAGTTATTTTAAGTACAACATTTTATCTCTTTCACATCTATTTAGTTTACTTGTTCCCAATAATTATTTAGATTGCCTACAAAACTTCATGAGACATTAGCAAAATCAACTATTATTCTAAGTTATTTGCTGACAAATTTTGTGACAGAGATAACATGTCTGTATCACATCCCATGTTGATAACTCTGAAAGCATGTTTATTTTAATCAAACCAACAAACTTAAACAAGCTTTCACTGACCAAAGACTGTTTTATAGCATGTTAACTTGAAAGACATTTGGGTTAGTTTCCATTACATTTATATAAGTGCATACTTTAAGCCAATTAAATAGAGCTCTTTTAGGAATTATACCATTTGGAGGTAAAAAATATCACACACACATATATATAAATAAACACACACACAGAGACTCCACAGCTATTATTTTAAAATTACTGCCATGAGTCAGGTACAGTAATACAAAGCTCTCCTTCTCTCTCTTTTTTTCCTTCAGTCTTGGGAATTGGTGATGGGCCAGATAACAGTTCCTGGGGAGGCTATAAGCCTTTTGAGATAAAGGAAATGGGAGGGATCTGAACTGCCTCTAGAGTTGCTTTCTAGTTTTGCAAAGGTTTGTAAGTTGAGGACAGTTGCTCTTAATTCCTCAGAAATTTGGGTTGTAACTTAAGTGACATTATAGGTTGATCTACCTGTCCAACTACGTCATCCCTAATTTGCTTCTTTCCCTCTGGGAGCTTTAGTTTCATTTTAACTTAGGGAAGAAGGCCTGGAAAAAAAAATTCCTATCAGGTTCTGAATATCAGCTTCCAGTTTGGCTGAATTTCTGACCATAAGTTGCTAAATCCTTTCAAATATCTTGCCAGGTTTCAGCCAGACAAACAGTAACTATACCGGGCAGTATTGAACAATTCCATTAATCTTTAACGTAGCAGTGTCCAAGAAAATCTCTGAGTCTCGTTAACTCTGGGAGGAGCTCATGTTGCGCCCTCTTTTGAAGGTAGATTATGAGGGTGTCTGTAAAACCATGACCTAATATATTTTTCTTTTAGGGACCTTTTATAACTTAATGTTCTTTTTTTTTTTTTTTTTTGTGAGGAAGATCAGCCCTGAGCTAACATCCATGCCAATCCTCCTCTTTTTGCTGAGGAAGACCGGCCCTGGGCTAACATTTGTGCCCATCTTCCTCCACTTTATATGTGATGCCGCCACAGCATGACCTGACAAGCGGTGCATTGGTGCACACCCGGGATCCCAACCCCGGGCTGCCAGCAGCACAGCGCATGCACTTAACTGCTATGCCACGGGGCGGGCCCTTATACCTTAATTTTCTATTAGCTTTTTGCAACAAAACTTTCAATAAGGTTATTTTTAAATGGTGCTGGGAAAACTGGACAGCCACATGCAAAAGAATGAAAGCAGACCATCTGCTATTGCCATTCACAAAAATTAACTCAAAATGGATCAAAGGACCTGAAGGTGAGACCTGAAACTATAAAACTCATAGAAGGAAATATAGGCAACACACTATTTGACATTGGTCATAAAAGAATCTTTTCGGATGCCATGCCTACTCGGATTAGAGAAACTAAAGAAAAAATAAGCAAGTGGGACTTCATCAGATTAAAGAGCTTCTACAAGACGAATGAGACCAGGATCAAAATGAATAGACAACCCACCAGCTGGGAGAAAATATCTGCAAAACATATATCTGACTAGGGGTTAATCTCCATAATATATATAGAACTCACACAACTGCACAACAAAAAAACAAACAACCTGATCAAAAAATGGGCAGAGGAAATGAACACACACTTCTCCAAAGAAGATATACAGATGGTAGGACCGCCCCGTGGCTTAGCGGTTAAGTGCGGGCGCTCCGCTGCTGACAGCCCAGGTTCGGATCCCGGGTGCGCAGCAACGCACCGCTTCTCCGGCCATGCTGAGGCCGCGTCCCACATACAGCAACTAGAAGGATGTGCAACTATGACATACAACTATCTACTGGGGCTTTGGGGGGAAAAAAATAAATAAAATTAAAAAGATCTTGTTTAAAAAAAAAAAAGAAGATATACAGATGGCCAATAGGCACATGAAAAGATGTTCAACATCACTAATCATCAGGGAAATGCAAATCAAAACAACACTAAGATATCACCTCACACCCATTAGAATGGCTAGAATCACCAAGACAAAAAACAACAAATGTTGGAGAGGATGTGGAGAAACAGGAACCCTCATACACAGCTGGTGGGATGCAACTTTTGCAGCCTCTATGGAAAACGGTATGGAGATTCCTCAAAAAAAAATCAAAAATAGAAATACCCTATGATCCAGCTATCCCACTACTGGGAATCTATCCAATGAACCTGAAATCAACAATCCAAAGAGGCTTATGCACCCCTATGTTCATTGCAGCATTATTCACCATAGCCAAGAAGTGGAAGGAACCCAAGTGTCCCTCGACTGATGACTGGATCAAGATGTGGTGTGTGTATGTGTGTATATATATATATACACACATACACACATATACATATATATATATACACACACAATGGAATACTACTCAGCCATAAAAAAAGACAAAATCGTCCCATTTGCAACAACATGGATGGACCAGGAGGGTGTTATGTTAAGTGAAATAAGCCAGAAAGAGAAAGACAAATACCATATGATCTCACTCATATGTGGAATATAAACCAACAGATGGACAGAGGAAACTGTATTGTGGTTACCAGGGGCAACGGGGGTGGGGGGTGAGCACAAGGGGTGAAGGGAGACATGTATATGGTGATTGACAAACAAAAATGTACAACCAAAATTTCACAGTGTTATAAACTATTAAGACGTCAATAAAAAAAAACTTTCAATAAGGTTATTTTGATTTTTTCTTTTCATTTTTTTTTTCTTTTGCTGAGGAAGATTCACTCTGAGCTAACATCTGTGCCAATCTTCCTCTATTTTGTATATGGGTTGCTGCCACAGCATGGCCGCCGATGAGTGGTGTTGGTCTGTGCCCAGGAACTGAACCCAGGCTGCTGAAGTGGAGCATGCTGAACTTAACCACTAGGCCACAGGGCTGGCCCCTCAGTAAGGTTATCTTGGAATTTTGAAGTTTTTGCTTTTAAGTGCACTTCTTAAATGATCTTATCTAATCAGAATGTTCCTTCTAATGGCCAATATAATTCCCCTGAGGCTGGTGGCAGTTTGGTAGGAATCTTAGCCACAAAAGGAAGTGCAACCCGCATTTCTGTCCAACCATCTCTGACTGCAAGATAGGGTGCAACCACATTTGTGTCCAGCCATATTTTGGGGCCCCAACCTGATGATTATTAAGCCAAGCCCTCAGGACACAAAACAAGCTTGGTAAGATTTTTGCTGTTCTTCGTAAATATTTACAGCTTTTGGAACCTTTAGTTTTTGATCAATTGAGCTAGAAGTTGCCGAGCTTGACTCTTTAAAGATTTCTCGAGTAGGGGGAGGACAAAAGGGGTAAAGGGGCACATATGTATGGTGACGGATGAAAACTGGACTGTTGGTGGCGAACACAATGCAGTCTATACAGAAACTGAAATATAGTGATGTACACCTGAAATTTACACACTGTTGTAAGCCAATATGACCTCAATAAAATAATTTTTAAAAAAAGAGTTCTCTGTTATCTGGCTCTTAAAAAGGAGCCCCAAATTGGCCACTGTAATTTTAAATTATCCCAGATTATCTTGCCAGCCGTTTACAGTTATTCCCATTTTGTTAAGCACTTGCAAGTCTCAGCATGAAGCCAGCTGGAGTTCCCAGAGGAGGCGGCCCCTTTGGGAACTGGTAAGCTTTTAGAAGCTCAATTTCTGATTTTTCTACTAGTTTTGTTTTACTATAAAGCCTGAACAACTTCTAGGGACAGTGTAGTGGGTCAGAAATGTGCTGCTTGTGAGTGTTACTCCCTAGAGAAAGGTTGTAAACATTCTCTTATGTGCCTCAGTTTCTCCCACTGGCAGTCTAAAACTGCTGTGGGGGCTCTGAGCGCTGGAAGACCACTCCTCATTTGCATATCCCCCAACCAGCCTTTAATTAATTAACGTGAATGATAGTGGAGTTCCCTATGGGACTGCTAGGAGTCATGAGGATTGCTCCTCCCACACGTCCACATGGTTCTCAGTCACCCGAGAATGCCTTTCAGCTGGAAGGAGCTTGTGTGGGGTCTCCTCGGAGCTGAACAAGTTCAGACTCTCATTTCTCTGTCAAACAGTTTGTTCAGACTTTATAAACACAATTCTTTCCCATGTAAAGCCAAATTAAAAAGGGCAGTCTACCCCATTCACTCCAAAGTTCCCCCTAGGCTTCCCTGGCCTAGGAAATTCCCCCTAGATTCCTCTTACCTAGGGTGTGTACCGGTACCCCCCTTAAGACACCTAGTCTTAAGGCTTGAAAGAGCTCATATAACTGGACCATCGACTTAAAATAAGGAGGTCTGAGTTTCAGGAGAACTCACAGGGGTCACCTGAAGAATGCAGTGATCCCAGGGGCTCAATAGGCCACTATTGGTACTGAACGCCCATTCAGTATAGATTCCAGGTGGTCTCCAACGGGTTTCTCTGAAATCCTGCTGAAACTATGCCAAGAAATGTCGACACAAATAATGAGTAATCAATCTACAAATCAAAACAGGGGTGAGTTTATTATATGAGCCAGGTCTGAGGACTATAGCTCGGGGCCTTCCTTCCCCAAGTAAGGAAGCACACTGAAGAAGTGGGGTGTACAGAATGGCTACATACCATCTTGGAACAAAGGGCATACATCACATATGACAGGAATGTCTCTTTTACTACTGTCATGAGATGGTTGGCTGGCACACCAGGTCAGTGGTCATAAGGTGAGCACAGCAGGTCAGTAATTAATCCTTGGCTTCTGGGAAGAAACGCTTATCCTTAAAGAGATGCAACATTCCTATCTTTAAGGGCATCATTGTTGTCTTTGGGACATTGTAAATGTTTAAAGCAGATGCACAATGCATGCTCAACAGGCCACATCAGGTCTTTCTGGAAAAACCAACTCAGGCCGGATCAGTTTTAAAACGAATGGCTTTCTCATATACTCCAATATATCCTATTACTTTTCATTTATTCATCACCACAATCCATGACATAGATATTATACTCATTTTACATGGGAGAAAACAGATTCAGACCACAACCCAACTCTCCCCCCACCCAAGTCTGCCTAACTCCTACTGCTGCAAACACCCCTTGGGAATTCAGGGACCATTCTACTCCTCGCTCTGCGGTGGACTTGAGGCTGACCCTAGACTAGCTCCTTCCTCTTTCCGGGCTTCAGTTTCCGAGGACCGGAGCGAACAGGCTCTTTCCTTATCACCCACCCGCTGCACCGGCCGGTTGTGGCGCAAGTGCAGCGCAGTAAGGAGCCCTGCTCCATCCCTCAGCCGCACACCCCCGGGGGCGCAAAGGAGGACGCGGGAGACAGCGATGGACCAAGCCTTTATTATTGCGGGGCAGCGGGAGGAGCGCCGAGCTCAGGGCCCCCCCACTTCTCCGGCTCCGGCCTCCGCCCGGGCCCGTCGGGGTCCTCGGCGGGCTCGTCGGCGAACACTGCGCTGTGCATGGCGGCTACGTAGCTGCAACCACTGGGGTCGGAGAGGCGCAGCTGTGCCAGGGGCAGGAAGCGCTCGGTGCTGAAGTAGCGCAGGGCCGGCCGCGGGGCGCGCAGCGCGGTGAGGAAGACCTGCGGCGGCGGGAGGAGGCGCGCTGGCCGGGACTCGGCGCGTGGACTCGCGTGCCGCCCCGCTCCCGGAGCCCCGCCCGGCGCCCACCTCTGCCACCTCCTCCGGGTCTTGCGCCGCCTCGCAGTAGACCTGCTCGCAGTGGCGCAGGTAGCAGGAGAAGAGCTCGCGGGTCTCGGCGTCTGCGCCGTCCAGCTGCCCGCCCGGGCCGCCCTCCAGCTTCTCCTGGAAGGCGGTGCGCACCGGGCCGCACTCGATGAGGCTCACGCTGCGGGCCCGAGAGCGGCGAGTGGGCGCGGGCGGCTGCGAGCGGCCGCCGAGCGGGGAGCGGAGGGCCGGGAGGGGTCTGCGCGCGGGCGGGGGGCGCTTTAGATAACCAGAGCATTTGAAAAGCGGTTTACGGCCCGAAAAGCGCTTCCACATCCATTTGAGGATGGGAGAGAGACTCTGGAGTCAGAATTCCAACCTGGCTGGGTCACTTACAGCTATGTGACCTTGGGCCAGTCACCTAACCTCCCTGGGCCTGAGCTTCCCAGTAACAATACCGACACCTCACCAGCTAGGTCGGTAGGAGAAGTGAGATAACGCGTGCCAAGCGCCCAGTGCAGTGCCTGGCACACAACAAAGGCGAGCCGCACTAGGGAGAGCCAGGGAGAACGCCTGAGAGCGGCTTCAACAAGACGGGGTGCTGGGCTTCCCAAAGTCAGGGTTCAGACGGGTCGGGGGCGGGGCGGTGACTCACTGGACCCCGAAGGGCTGCAGCAGAACCGCCAGACTCTCGCATAAACCTTCGATGGCGAACTTGCTGGCGCAGTAAACGGTGTTGAAGGGCAGCCCTTCGAAGGGAGATGAGGCTGCTGAGGCGCGTTGGGGAGGGGATCCGTGGAGAGCCCGCTGTGCACCCTGCAGCCCGGGGCCAGTCTCACCAGGCCCGCCCCTCCCGCTGCGTGCCGCCCGCTCCCACTCACCCATCAAGCCTCCCATGCTCCCGGTCACCAATATGCGTCCCGAGCGGCGGCGCTTCATGTCCGGCAGGAAGGCCTGCAGCGTCCGCACGGTCCCGGCCACGTTCACGTCCAGCACGGAGGCCACGGCCCCCGCCGTGAGCACCTCGAGCGGCCCGAGCAGGCCCCGGCCCGCGTTACACACTGTAGGGAGAGAGGCCCGACCCGCCCACCTCACTCATGGCCCTCCGCCGGGTTCCCTGGGGCCTCAGGACATCTTGGTTTGGACACAGGGCGAGGACATCTTGGTTTGGACACAAGGCTCCTGTACGTATGTTGCGGGGAGACTCACCCAGCACGTCCACGCGGCCCTCGGTCACGCGTGTCCGGGCAGCGGCCACGGAATCTGCGTCCCTCACGTCCATCTGCAAGGTCTCCAGGGAGCCGGGAGGGCACCCTCTGGCCCGGGCCGCCTCCCGCAGCGGGCCCTGCGCCCTCAGGTCCCGCAGCGTGGCATACACTGGAGGTTTGGGCAGAAGATGAGGATCTGAATTCCCTGCTTACAGCTACCTAGGCCCCCTTGGACCAGGGGCTGCTCCCTTTTCTCCAACTTCGTGCCCTCCCTTACCTTTGAAACTCCGGGACGGGTCAGATGCCAGACGCAGGGCCAGGTGCAGGCCAATGCCCGAAGAACAGCCGGTGATGAGCACCACGGTGCAGTCCATGAGGAGACCAGTCAGGTACAGGAGGAGCCTGAGAGTGCTAGACCCGGGTCTCTGGGCTGGATATCACGTGCTACGCCACGCCTTGCCCGCCAGGGTCCCCACCCCTTGTTATGTCTGCCATGCAATCTCAAGGCTGAGCCCTCCTGTGGGTCCCTGGCCCGCTCTCCCCACCCTGCCCCAGGTCAAGGCAGAGATGAGGCCAATGCTTGGGACGTCAGTTCCTTAGTAGTTGGTCAGAGGGACGGTAAAATTTTGCAAGCAGGAGGTGTGGGCTCCCGTGTGGGCACTGAGTAGCCCTGGGCACATCCTCCCCTGGGCATGCCTGTGTCCCACAGGGACAATTAAGTTTGCCACTGAGGTTGTGAATGTAAATGCTTTTGGAGGGCATTCTCAGTTCAAAGGCCAGGGGTTAGTAATAAAAATGGGGAGGCTGAGGCAAGGCAGCAGGGAGAACTGGCCCCACACCATTGTGCACACTATAGCCCTGAGTCCTCCCAGGCATCATGGCAGTGACATTCTGACAGACAAGTCCAGGTGATTCATCAGTTTATTAAGTTGTGTTAAAACAGTACTTTGATCCCAAACTTGGGGTAGTGGGGGAGGGCAGCTTATCTCCCTCCAAACGGCCCATACCTGATCCCACCAGTATGTCTTGAGTTCCTTCACCCAGGCCTGGGGACCTTCTGTGACGCTTGTCCAGCTCCAGGCCCCAGCAACCTGCCTGGAGTTGGAGTTTGAGGAGAACATGACCCAGGGGTGGTTAATCTGTCACAAGAGCCAGCCACCCACCGGGGGTAATATTTGAGAAAGAACTTCTTGGCTAGGTCCACGGTGTCCCCTTGGGGCTGGCTAGGATATCTCTGTGTGCTGAGGACGAAGGCCTGCTCCAGCTGGAAGGCGTTCTTGTCAAACTGGTGCTGTTGGAAGGGGATGCCTTGGGCCAGGCTCTCAACCAGCATCTCCATGAAGAGCCGCCAGCGCGGGGTGTAGTAGTTGGCCACCAGTCCCGCCAGCTGCTTGTTGGCATAGTCTAGAATGTTCCCCTCTGGCCCCCAGAGGGTCAGCTGGTAGCGACTGTTCTGCTCATAGAAATGGGCCTCGGCCTCACTGACTGCCGCCTCGTGGGCCTGCTCCAGCCAGCTGCCCAGCAGGAAGTGGCTGTCACTAGCCAGCACCTTGTCCAGTGCGGGCAGAAGCTCGTAGGCCAGCATGCCTCCGGCCCGCAACAGGGGAACCAGCTCCTTGTTCCGGTAGGTGGTCCTCACCTCCTCATAATACAAGCTGATCAGCTCCTGGGCGGCCTGGCGAGTGACGTCCACCAGGTCGTAGCGGAAGGCCGGGCTGCTGGCCAGGGCGGGAGCAGCAGTCAGCAGCAGCCCCCAGGCCTCAAACACGTCTGATCGGTTGTACCAGACAGTGGTAACCATTTGCAGGGATGGCCGCCTGACCAGGGGGCTGCGATTGTGCCCACTGCAGGCCTCGCCGGAGCAGTTGTAGACACTCCTGAGAAGTAGCCTCCAGGCTGCCTCTGCGTCCTTGTGGGAGACCCCATAACGCCGGGCCGCAAAGCTGGTCACCCAGGCCCCCAGATCTGCCACTGGGTCCTTCCGCCAGCCCAGCTCAGCCATGAGGGCATAGACCACTTCGTTCTGGCCGATGCCCTCAGGGGCCATGCCCGTACCTACCATGGTGGAGTTGGGGAAGAGGCGGGCAGCTGCAGGGCCTCGGTTCACGGCCTCCAGGGCCCCGAACAGGCCATGGTTGCCCCCGAAGTTATGCAGCATGCACCAGATGAAGGGCTGGCCCTGGAAGGAGGCTGTGCGGATATACACGGGCTGGCTCTCTGCAAACAGGTCCAGAACCAGGAGGCGGCCACGGGGCACCGCCCTCAGCACAGCCCCCACCTGGGCAGGCCCCCAGAAGTCGGGCTGGTGCTGGAAGAGCCAGCCTTGGAGCAGCCACGTGGCCTCAGGATCCACTGTGGTCGGGGCAAGGGGGACAGAGAAAAGGGGTGATGAGAGGAGAGGGGGCCAGAGGAACACTCACCCCATTCTACAGATGAGGAAACAGAGGTCCAGAGAAGTTAAATGACTCTCTATCGCAGGACACTCCTTCCGCTGTAACCCCCCACCCAGCAGGGCATTCCATCACACACCCTTCCCCTCTCCTCCTCTTCCCAACTGGGAGCTCCAGGATGGTGTTTGTCAAGCTTTACGGAGCATCAGGATTACCCGGAGGGCTGGTTAAAGCACGGATTCCTGGGCCCTCGCCCCGGTCATTGTGATTCACAGGGTTTGGGGTGGGGCCTGAGAATGTGCAGGTCTGACGCATACAGACCCGGGGTGATGCTGGTGCTGCTGGTCCTGGTCACGCTCAGAACAGCGCTGCTCAAGGGAGCCCGAGCCCGTCTGTTCCATTCCTGGCTGACACAGAGGCCTCCCCGCCCCGCCATCCCAGACCTGGCCCGTCTCTACCCATCCCCTGAAGGGGCAGGAGGGAGCGCTGAGTATACATTTGTGCACCAGGAAGGGCACCTTCCAGCTCTGGGCACATCCCCTAACCTCCGGCCTGTGTTACCGACCTCAGCATGGAGATAGAGACCAAATACAATATTTTCAATAGCCAGCACTTCATGACACTTCACTCTGGGCTGGGCATCATTCTACTTATGAGGGAGCCCATTTTACAGAGGAAGCAACTGAGGCACTGGGATGGAGGCAACTTGCTGCAAGTCAAACAGGCAAGAAGTGGCAGTGCCAGGGTTTGGACAGGTTGTCTGGCTCCAGAGCTCACCTCTCAGCCACAGTGTTATTAAATGAGATGGTGTGTGTGTACAAGGGCTTGGTAAACTGTAAATTGCTGTGTGTTATTATTCCCAGTCCCTCCTCCCACCCCCACTGAGTTCGGCCACCCCCATCTCCCAGAGGGTCCGGGGGGCTTCCCTTCCCCACTGCCCCTGGCACCGAACCTGCAATCATGGCCTGGTAGACAGCGGCGGTGGCTGCAGCGAGGTAGGAGGGCTCCGAGGAGGGGGGCTGCATCTCGTTGAAAGTGTCGGCCCCATAGATGTGATCCGTTCCAAACTCTTTGGTCAGCTCCCACAGGAAGCGGCTCCCCACGATGGTGAATAGGCGGTCTTCCGGAGCCAGGAGGAAGGAGCAGGAGTAGGAGCAGTTGAAGTGTCCCCAGCTGCCCAACTGGGTGACATTGACCTGAGGGAACACCCTGGGGTGGGGGGGATGACAGTGTGGACATTATTGAAGGCTGACACGGTCTCATTCACCGCCAGCCTCACTAACTCATCTGCAGTTCCTGGAACTCATCCTGGTCTCTCATGCCTCCGTGCCTTTGCACATACTGTGCCCTGTGCCTGGAGTCCTTTCCTCCTCCCTCCCTGCTTCTCCAGCTGGTTATTCCCCAACATCCTTTAAGTTTCACTTCATCTGGAAAGCTTTTGCTATCTCTCCCCCTCCCATTGGCTGAAACAAGCGACACTCAGTTTTCAAGACCTGGCCCAGTACTGCCTCTGCTCTGAACCCTTGCTGTCCCTCTTCCCCACACAGAAGTGACCTTGACAGAGGAGAAGTGGGCCCACACATATTCCCACCCTTATCATTGTATTGCATCCCCCTACCAACCTATCTCCCACCAGGGGCGGGAACTCAGTGCCCCTTTGTCACTGCATCCGCAGGGCCCAGCACAGAGCTGGGTCTGGCAGCCCCAAACAGCCTGACAAAGATTTGCTGAATGTATGCACGAAGCTCTTGCCACCAGGTGACCGGAGAAGGGTGGCCGGTAAGGCCAGCAGCGTGTGCAAGCACTGTGAGAGCACTGGGAACCCGGTGCTCATGGGCACGAAGGAAGTGGTGACCAACGCCGGGCTAGGCTTCCTGAAGGAGGAGGGGTCTCAGCTGGGCCTTGAAGAATGTTCCCAGCCACAGGAGAGGGTGGGGAGGTAGCACAGAGGAGCAGAGGAGCAGGAAGGACAGAGGAGACCAGTGCACCCCTACTACCACTAACAAGAGCTGCCATTTGCTAAGACTGTGTGCCAAGCCATATGTATTTTCCAAGTGAGGAAACTGAGGCAAAGAGCAGTCACGTAATCTGTCCAAGGTCACATGGCTACTCGGTAGCAGAGCCGGGACTCGAGCCCATGCCTGCATCCAGTGCTTGTTTTCCTTTAAATCGTGGCCTGCAGGGGAAAATAAATTCCCTCTCTGAGCCGAGTAGGGGGTAAGGGGGAAACCTCACCTGGTGATAGCCTTGGGGACATGGCCAGCGAATGCAGGCAACACCGGGATCATGCCGAAGGAGCGCATCCGGTCCAGGATCCGGTGCTGGGAGGAATGGGACGGGGAGCTGGTGAGCACGGCCCAAGCGGGAGGCCCTCGTGCCCCAGGACACCCAGAGTCCCCACGGTCTGTTAAGAGCCCCGAAGTGGGCCCAATACCACCTCCCCGGCCCATGACTGTCCAGTGCCCATTCTGCCCCTTCCCTTCCCCATCCTTTCACCTGCAGGTACAGCTGCTTGAGGTGCCAGGAGCGGGGCAGGGGGCCATCCCAGGTGTGCAGGTTGCCCATGCGCCCCCAGGCCAAGAAGGCAGGGCCAGTGAAGTACTCATCGATCTCTGACTGGGTCAGGCCCAAGGCCAGGTACACCTGAGGAGGAGGGCGATGTATTACACACAAGTAATTACATTCATTTCCATCCATTGATTCATTCATTCAACAAACATCCATTCATCTCTTCTCTGTGCTGCGCCCTAGGGTTACTAAGACAATATGCTACCCTGCCTGCAAGGAGCCCACAGTCCAGGTGAAACAGATCTGTGAACAGGTGGGTTTACGTATTGTCACCCTTGTCACATGCGTGAGGTGAGGCACAAAGGGGCTCTCCCCAAGATGGGGAAGGGGCCTCAGAAGGCTTCATGGAGCAGGGCTGGCTAGAAGGATGGGTGCGGACAGCTCTGCAGGGAGCTTAAGCAGCCCCAGGGGCAGCCAGAGCCCTCAGGGCCCAGGTAGGGAAGCTCCCAGGCGGCGCAAAGCTTGAAGGCAAAGATTTGCATTTCAGAAAGGACACTCTTGGTGGAACCTGGAGAGCCAGGAGTCCTGTTCAGAGGCTCTTGCAGGGGTCCAGGGAGAGGGAGTGAGAGCCTGAACTAGGGGATGGAGAGGATAAGGCAGACCAAGAGCTGCTAATGAGATAGAACCCATAGAAGCCGCTGACTGACTGGATGTGAAGGTGGGGAGACAGGGGAGCTCAGCTTCTTAAACTGTTTACAGTGGGGTTCTAGGGTCTAGCCCATGCTAAGCACCCCTACATGCTTGTCTTAGCAATGAAAGCCTCAGTTTCCAGAAGGCTGGAGCCATCGTGCACACCACAAACACTTCTGGAGCCTTTTTCTCAGTGCGCCAGACACTACGCTGATGTGGCGGAGGTGGGGACACCTGGGGTGGCCCGTGTCGTGGGCACCCACCCGCTGCCAGATGGCCTCCTGGCCGCTCCAGGCCAGCGCCAAGTTGATGCCATTCAGCGCCATCCAGTCGATCTCCCGCTCCCAGCGGGCCCAGTCCCACCACACGAAGGAGTAGCTTTGCGTGCACACGTTCTGGTAATAGCGGTACCTGTGGGCAGGGGCATGAGCTGGGGCACGTCCCTGGGGGCAGAGAGGATGTCCCCCACCCCTGAGGGTCCATTGCCTTGAACATACCCTACCCTAGATCTAGCCCAGAGGGGAGAGGTCCAAACATGGCCTCTCTACGGCTTCATGCCAGGATCCACCCCAGGTGGAGCTGAGACCGAGTACCTGAGCTTCTGAAGGGCCAGCCCACCAGCCCCCAGCACTCCACCAGGGTCACCTAGCCTCACAGATATCTGGAACAGCATAATCCATTTTCACTCAGTTCTTCCAGTGCACAGCGTTTAAGTGCTATACAGCAAAGTTGGTCCCTGTCCTGGAGTTGGGGGGGGGGTCCCACTTCCCACAGTCTAATGGGGAGACACACGTGTGAACGCATCACCTCCATGCAGTGGGGCAAGCGCTAGAACAGAGGCCTGTGAGAGGGTGGTGTCATTCCTCAGTAAGCATCTTTGAAGAGAGGGCGGGGAAGAAAACGAATAGTATTTACTGATCACCAATTCTGCACCACAAATTCTACGCCCATCATCGTGTAAATCCTCACAACCAACACTGCACGGTAGGTGTCATTATTTCCATTTTTCAGATGGGCCAACTGAAGCTCTGAGAGGCTGACTTGCTCAAGGACACACGGCTTTTAGAGGCCGGAGTCCTGTGACCCTAAGGGCCAGCGCTTCCTTCTCAGTCTCAGTTCCGTAGGGACTAGGCTGGCGCTGGGGTGGGGCGGGACTTCAGCGAGGCGTGGGCGCCCCGGGGGCTGGTGGCGGGAGGCAGGTGCAGGGTTGCTGCGCGAGGGCGTAGGGGCCGGACGGGCGGTCCGGCCCGGTACCTGTTGGGTGTGGCCTCGGTCAGCACCTCGGGCACGGCGGGCAGCGGCTGCGGCAGGCGCAGCTGAGAGCCCGACCAGGCCACATGGCAGCCGCAGAAGTCGCGCAGGTAGCGGTGCAGCCCCGCGGCGGCGGCCACACCGGTGGAGCCGAGCACCTGCACCCGCGCCCCGGCGCCGCCGCCGCTCAGGCGGTAGGTGTCCAGGCCGGACTCGGCCGCCAGGGTGCGCTCCACTGACACCGAGAAGGCGGCTGCCGGCCCGGGCCCCAGCAGCCGGGTCAGCAGCGCCCGCACGGCCGCCGCCTCCCGGGCCTCGTCCCCAGCCGAGCCCCCCGCCGCGGCCAGGAGCAGGAACCCCAGCGCCACGGCCACCGCCACCGCCTCCATGGTCCAGCGGTCTCAGCCTGGCGGCGGCCACGCGGGTAACCAATTCGGGCCTCGGCACTAGGGGGCGGGACGGCCCGCGTCCAATCAGCTGTGGGCCTGGGGTCACGTGGAACTGAAGCTAAAGCGCTGGTCCGCTGCCGGGAGACCGACTTCCGGGTCCCAGACCAGCGCCCGGGGGGTGTCTTCTGACCGCATGTGGTGCGGGAGCGCGTGACCCCAGTAACCTCAAAAGTCCAGGGCTTATGTGACCCGCTGTCCTTCCCAAGCACCTTCAGGTACAACGCGCTTTCACATGCACATCACTTTCCTTCCATCCATCCAACCATCCAATAAATATTTATTTCGAGTTGATTTTGTACCAGGCACTGCCACTCCTCTCTGGGGGAGACCTAGAAATCAAATATTTATATAAATAAAGATTTACATTATAGTTGTGATGCTGTGAGGAGATACAAGGGTACCAAGCCAAAGGCTTCCAAAAGGAAGTGACATTTAATCTGAATTGGGATTGACTACAAGAAGAGGGAGGGGAGAGCCTTCCAGGCAAAGGAAATGCATATGTGAAGACCCCGAAGGGTAAAGAAAGAGCTGGGCAGATTTGAGGAATAAAAGGTTATGAAGTCGGAGGAGGGATGGGCCATGTGAGCCTGGACTGGCTATGGGGCAGGGCCTAGTGGGCATGTTAAGGGCTTTTTCCGTGTGATCTTTAAAGGGTAGCAGTAGCAGGACAGGAGTTACCTTCATTTTACATATTGGGAAACTGAGGGCCAGAGAAAGGAAGTGACTTGGACAAGATCAATAACCAGTAGAAAGCGGGTCTGGGCCTAGAGCCGGGCACTCTAACTCCCAGGTCAGCGTTCTTGCCACTATTCCCCAAGTATCCCAACTTCAGGCTGTCTGCTTCAGGGAGGGGTTCAGTGGGGCTATGTGGTTGTGAGGAGTGGTGGGCCGTTTAGAAAGACTGTCCTGGGCCGGCCCCATGGCTTGGCGGTTAAGTGCCCGCGCTCCGCTGCTGGCGGCCCCGGTTGGGATCCCAGGTGCACACCCACGCACCGCTTCTCCGGCCATGCTGAGGCTGCGTCCCACATACAGCAACTGGAAGGATGTGCAGCTATGACATACAGCTATGTACTGGGGCTTTGGGGGAATAAATAAATAAATAAATAAAATTATTAAAAAAAAAAAAAAAGAAAGACTATCCTTTTTAAAAGCATTCTGAGTCCTTTTGGAGGCAGGTACAGATTTTTCCAGATTGTCAGGCCTGCCTGAAGCCTCTTAGAGACAGGGAAGGGGTCAGAGGAGGGTTGCCAATCCAGAGAATCCAGAGCCTGGACTGAAAGAACATGGGAGTCCACTGAGCTTGCCCTGCCCCTCTGCCCCCTGCCCCCAGCTGCTGACACAAGCTGCAGTCCCCCTGCCTTGTTCCTGGCTCAGAGAGCCACTCCTAGAGAAGGTGCAGCCCCGGCCCCCATTCAGTTCCTAGGATCAGAAGGTTCTCAGCCTTTCCCAGGGAGCAGCTCCAAGATGGGCCCAGAGAGATGTAGCCTCATGGGGCTGTAGCCTGTAGCCCCCCAGGCCCCTCTCCACTTCCCTCCAACATGCCCCCTCCAGTCCCTCCTCCAAACACCTCTTGCTCCAGGTGAGATTTGTCAGACTCTCCTCATCCTAAGACCTGTTTTACCAGCATTTCTGGATCTTAGGGAACACATGGGTGGGGGGAATTGGGCTGCAGGTCCACCGTCAGGCTCAGGGTGCCTCTGTGTGGGGTCTGGATTCATCCAGAGTGGTGGGGGGTTGCTGGCAGGGGCAGCAGGTTGGGGACATCATCCAGGGGGTTGGTAGCACATTCAAAGCCTGAGCTCATGGCTGCTGGGGCAGGAGCTTCACCCATTACTCCGGACATGTCACACTCTTTTCTCATCTTCCTCACCAGGCTGGGAACTCCTTGAGGACAGTAGGGGGCTGGCTAAAGAAATTAAGGTACATCTGGGCCGGCCCCGTGGCTTAGCGGTTAAGTGCGCGCACTCCACTACTGGCGGCCCAGGGTTCGGATCCCGGGCGCGCACCGACGCACCGCTTCTCTGGGCATGCTGAGGCCACGTCCCACATACAGCAACTAGAAGGATGTGCAACTATGACATACAACTATCTACTGGGGCTTTGGGGGAAAAAAAAAAAAGGAGGAGGATTGGCAAGAGATGTTAGCTCAGAGCCAGTCTTCCTCAGCAAAAAGAGGAGGATTAGCATGGATGTTAGCTCAGGGCTGATCTTCCTCACAAAAATAAATAAATAAATAAATATCCTTTAAAAAAAGAAAAGAAATTAAGGTACATCAATAGGATGAAATATCAAGCCTTTGCTAAAAAAAGAATGAGGAAGATGTGTTGGTGCTGATTCAGAATGTTTTGCAAACTATATTTAAAAAAAGAAAATGACAAACCACTGGGTATAGTACACTCCCATTTGTGTCAAAAAAAAAAAAAAGGCTATGTAAACAGTGGTTGCCTCCAGTGAGGTCCTGGGACGCTGGGGGTGGGAGGAGGCCTTACTTTTATAATAGGGCCTTTCATACTGTTTGATGCTTTTACCGTGTGACACATTTTATTACTTTTTCAATTAATGGTGTGAAACAAGTCGGTCTGGCTCCCGCTTTCCATCTCATCTCCTCTTTTGTTGGTGGCCAGCCTGACCCTCTGCCGATACACCCCACAATACCTCCAAGATCCCTTGTCTCTTTCTGCCCTGACAATCCATTTGCCTGTCTGTCACAGCCCAGCTAGGATCCCATCCACCTTGCCTGTGAGGAAGAATGAGTCCTTCCCTGTCTGGCCACCAGGGAGCAGCCCATGCCTAGGACATGCCTCAGGTAAGCTGGGGAGCTGGGAGGACAGGCAGGTCACTCTCAAACCTGAGGGGAGCTCCAATGCCCCTTCCACGCAGGGCTCCTGGGGCAGAAAGAGGTGCGGTCCCACCCAGGTCCCCAATGAAGGACAGGACAGAGAGTGGGGTCCTGAAAGTGGTGATGGAATTGTCCCCTCTCTCTATAATGTGTAGCAGGCACAAAGCCACCCTCTCTCAAGCTGATTCCAGGACCTCAAGATGAGAGGCATTTGCTGGACAGGGGTACAGACTCACTTAGCAGATGTCTGGGGTCCAGGGATTCCACAGGAAGGGGATCAGGGTAGAGAGCATGTCCCTTAAAACAGGAGCAATGGATCCATCCTATTCCACATCCCCACCCCAGGGCTCCTGGGACTTCCTACACCCTCCATGGCTCAGTTCCTGGTCAGCCCATCATTAGCTGGCTGGGCTGGAAGCAGCCCAAGGCCACTAGATTCTGGGAGCTCAGTTTAGCCAATGACCCACCGGCCCAGGTCTTTGCAGCCAGACAAGGGAGGAATTTCTTCCCACTGAATCCCTAGGCCTCCCCTCCCCCCACCCCATTTTATTGATATATACCATAAAGTTTACCAATTTAAAGTGTACAATCCAATGGTTTTTAGTATATTCACAAAGCTGTGCAACCATCACTATAATCTAATTACATTTTCACAACTCCCAAAAGAAACCCCGCACCCATTAGCAGTCACTCCCATTTTAACCCTGCCCCCAACCCCATCTGGCAGCCAGTCCTAGGCAACCATCCATCTACTTTCTATCTATAGATTTGCCCCTTCTAGACATTTCACATAAATGGAATCATACATTATATGGTCTTGTGTCTGGCTTCTTAGCATAATGTTTTTGAGGTCCATTCATGTTGTGGCATGTATCAGGACTTCATTCCTTTCTATTGTAGAACAATATCCATTGTGTGGATACATCGCCTTTTGTTTACTCCTTTGTCAGCTGCCGGGCACTTGGGTTGTTTCCCTTTGGGCGCTATTACAAATAATGCCACTATGAACACTTGTGTACAAGTTTGTGTGCATGTCTTTTCAGTTTTCTTGAGTAGATACCTGGAAGTCAAATTGCTGGGTCTCACGTTAATTCTATGTTTCACATTTTGAGGAACTGTCAGACTGCTTTCCAAAGCAGCTGCACCATTTTACATTCCCTCCAGCAGTGAATGGGGGTTCCAATTTCTCCACATCCTTGCCAACTCTTGTAATTGTCTCCTTTTTATTATAATCTTTCTAGTGGGTGTGATGTGGAATCTCTTTTTTTTTGCTGACGAAGATTAGCCCTGAGCTAACATCTGTTGCCAATCTTCCTCCACTTTATATTCGGGTCACTGCCACAGCATGGCTGATGAGTACTGTAGGTCTGCGCCTGGGATCCGAACCCGAGAACCTGGGACACCAAAGCAGAGTACCCTGAACTTAACCACTACGCCACGGGGCCAGCCCCTCCTCGTTGTTTTGATTTGCACATTTCCCTAATGAATAAGGAAGTTGAGTATCTTTTCATGGGCTTATTGGCCATTCATGTTTTCATTGGAGAAATAAATGCCTATTCAAGTCCTTTGCCCATTTTTAAATTGAGGTATTTGTCTTTATTATTATAGAGTTGTAGAAGTTGCTTATATATTCTAGATACAAGTCCCTTATTAGATAAATAATTTGCAAATATTTTTTCGGAGTGTGAGGGTTGTCTTGATTCTGTCCTTTGAAACACAAGTTTTTAATTTTGCTAAAGCCCAACTTATTTTTTATCTTCTTTTTTATCACTTGTGCTTTTGGTGTCATATCTAAAAATCATTGCCTAACCCAGGGTCACGAAGATGTACTCCTTTGATTTCCCCTAAGAGTTTTAGTTTTAAGTCTTAATAGGTCTGTGATCCATTTTGAGGTAATTTTTGTATATTGTGTGGGGGTCATGGTCCAAATTTGTTTTTTTTGCATGTGGAAATCCAGTTGTACCAATACCATTTGTTGAAAAGACTGCCCTTTCCCCATTGAATTATCTTGGCCCCTTTGTGGAAAATCAATTGACCATAAATGTCAGAGTTTATTTCTGGACTCTCAATGCAATTCTATTCCATTGATTTCAAATATCTATTCTTATTAGGCCTCCCTTTTTGAGTCAATAACAGAACAGTGGCTAAAAGAGCTCATTTACCTGAGTTTCCACTCTGGACTTCTTATTTGAGTGGCCAGGTGGGGGTGTGGCACTCAGGGCCTATTCCAGGGCAAGTGGCCCGTCAGAGGGCAGAGGGTTTGAGGCTGAGGGAGAAGGATCATGAAATGCAGAGTGTTCCTGCCCCTCCTCACCCCTCCTGGAGCAGCAGTTGTCAGCCTGCTGCTTACATTCCTGCACAGACCCTGCCATGGAGGCCCCAGAAGAGAAGAATGGAGAGGGAGAGCACTGAGAAAGAATGTGGATGCCTTACATGGCTATTAGGAGGGAGAAGGCGCCCTCCCTGTCCTCCCTGCCCACCCTGCCTGCCTGGACAGTCTGCGGGCTCTTCGGCTGCCTGCCTACCTCAGCACCTCACATTCTCCAGCCACCCTGAGGAACCCCAGGCTGAGCCTCCACTTACACCAAGGCCAAGGGCATCAGGGCTCAAAATAGCCAGGCTGCTGAGCCCTGGAGAGCACGCTTGGAGAAGAGGGAGAGGAGGTTGGGCAGATGCCCAGGCCCCCTCTTCCCTTGGCTGTTTGGGTGTGCAATGTGATAAGCGGAGATGAAGACGGGTCCCCAAGTCCCCTCCCCACCATGGGTAGTGTCTGCAATGCTGCCTTGGCTCATGGGAGTGGGAAGGCGCCTGGGAAACTTGAGATAAGGTGAGAATTTCACAAACTAACTGCCTGGCCAGGGCCACCACAGCTGTGGCCTTTGATCAGAGAGAAAAGCAGAAATGCTGGGGGAAGGAGGTGGACGGTGTGCGACACAGGGGCTGTGGGCAGAGACAGGCAGCCTCCCTGGTGGAGTCAAACACACTTTATTCAGCACAGAAATGCCTGAACAGAAGGGCCTTGGGCAGGGTTCCTGACAAAGAACTCTGCTTCACACCCCGCTGTAAACAGAACAAAGATCATCATGTAAACCACGGGACCCGGGGCGGGGGGGGGGGGGCGCTCTGCACAAGGTCCAGGTCAGGTCACACTGGCCAGACACAGTGAAGCTAGGGCAGTTGGCCTACACCCAGGGCCAGCCCAGCCTGGGAAAATCGGGTGCGCAGCTCTAAGCAGCTCTCTCAGAAAGCCAGGGTGGGAGGAGGGCAGGAGCCGGGCCATTTCAGGGGGTTATCTCAACCACTGAAGGCGGTCAGATCAATTTAGCTGAAGCAGCCAGGGCTGCTGCGCCAAGACATGATTAAAAGGCCCTGAGATCCATAGCCTGGTATGCGAGTGACGGGAGAGGCCCCTTGGGGGTGCTCACCACCAGCCCACAGGGCAGGGCTGGGCAGCTCTCACAACCACATGCACTGGCAGCCCTGCCAGCTGCTTCTAGTCAGCAAACTGTGAAGGACACTGACCTTCCTTCCCAGGGCCCCAGTCCTTCGACTTGGGGTCAGCACGGAAGTGGGGAGGAGTACTAGTGGGCGGGGCAAGGCAGGCCTGCAGGCAGGACCCCCTTGATGACTATAGTCCTGTACTCAAGACTCATGATTGGGGTGTGGAAAGGGCTCAGGGTCTGCACCAGCAAAGAGCATCACTGTGAACCCCCTGGCCCGAGGGCGTGCTTGTAGCAGGGCCCATGCATGGCCTGAGAAGCCCAACCAGAGGAAACAGCTAGGACCTCTGTTTTGGGTCACTCCCAGCTGTGCTATGTTATGTTGGGTGCAAACGGGGGAGAGGGAAGGAAGAGGATTCTGGGAGGGAGGAGGAGAGGGTGTAAAGGACGGTGGGGGTTAGGAAGGTGGTGTTGGGTACCCTGGGACCCTTAGGGGTGACAGGGAGAAGCCATGCACAATGGCACAACTGGGTCCAGCTGAATTCCTGATTAACAAGTGCCCTGAACACCGGAGGGGGGTGGGCAGAGGACAAAAGAACCACCTTCCTGGACCCACCCCTCTTAACCCAAGAGTAGGGTGTGTTAAAGAGCACCCCACCCCCAAACAGTGACTAGAGTGGCAGGAACAGGGGCTCAAAGTCTGGGTGTGGATGGCAAAGGCCCTCCTTCCATGGCCTTTGGGCTCATGTGTAAATGCACAAACTGGTTCACCACCAGGGGGCAGAGAAGGGGCTGTCTTTGGCTGGACCGAGGCTGGGAAGGCAAGGCTGGTGCCCAGGTGGTGTAAGTGACAGCCAGAGCCCAGCTTTTCTCCAGAAAATCACCATGCTACACACACAGCTGGAGGTCTGGGGGACCCAGGGAGGCCGGATCTATCTAAATGACTCACAGGCGGCTGGGGGAGGGGTGGCAGGGATGACACAAATGCCCCAATACCCAGGGATCACAACCAACAGGCAAGAGGAGCACAGCTAATCGCTGTGGAGGGAGCGGGCAGGGCAGCGGGGCACACAGGCCCTCGAGGGCTCACTCGTCAAACTTCCCTTCCCGAATGTGCTCGAAGGAGAAGGGGAGAAACTTGAAACCAGTCCCACTGTAGAATTTATTCTGGAACTCGACCCTGGGGAAAAGAAAGAGGAAAGTCATCATTCCCCAGAAATCTTCTGAAATCTTTTGGGACTTCACAGTTGGGCCAGAAAGATGCCCCATCCCATGCTCCCCCAAGCCTCCCGTTCCTACCTGAGCTTGAGAAAGCATTTCTGCCTCCTGCCCTCCATCTGCCCGCCCATGGAGCCCAGACCTCAGCCTGCTTCCCACAGTGCACACAAGCTCCCACTTCTGAAGCCCAGGGCCTGCCCTCAGCCAGAGAGCAGTTCACCAATGCACTCTGTCCTGCTGAGCAGAGAATGTTTATGCAAAACTCTCTGTAGAGAGCCATGTGCAAAAAAGGCTCAGTTGGCTTGAGTCTCAACAACAATGAAGAAGAGTTCCCCAAACACGCTCTCCTGGCAGGGGCTCCCAGCAGACCTCTAAGGGAAGCCCCTGAGCCGCTGTGAGCTCAGCGAAGAACCCTGGCAAGCGCCACTGTTTTCTTGTTTGTTTCTTTTCTGCGGGGAGGAAGGAGAAGGGAGGGTTGCAAGTGAACGCCAGAGGCTTTCGATTTAGGGGAGGAAATTCTCAGGAAAGAGGGGAAGTTAGGAGGGGAAGTCTTCTCAAAGTGATGGCAAAAATATTCTCCAACCACAAAAACATCTGAAAAAGAATTCTTCTCTTGGGGACCGAAAGGAAAAACAGAGCTTGAACTCCCTCCCCAGGCAGGTCGGCATCCATCCCTGATGGTCTCCCTGGGGCCTTTCAAACTCTGAGGGGCAGGAAGAAGGCTTCGCTCCTATAAGCAGAGCCAGGCTGCTTGGCTCGGCTTCCCCCTGCAAACTTGCCCTGGATGGCTGCCCAGCAACCAAATCACCACCAAACATGGGCAGAAAAATTCATGATTCAGAGGATAAAAAAGCCAAGGAGAGCTGCCCTGAGGAATAGTTTCCACTCAGGGCTGTGTGACTCCGGGGGCACAGAAACCCCTGCAAGAACAGGCAGGGCTGGGCACTGGGGCAGGCTTTAGGCGGTGGTCACAGGCAGTACTGGGCTTCCTCCTCCCTCCAAGTCCAGAGGGGAGGAATTAGCAAGAACCGGGTGGGAAGTGGCCTGGGGCCCGCGAATCACCGGGACAACTGATAACTGTCTGCCTGCGGCAGAAGTCCTCAGAGGCCCCTTCAGCCCTGGGGATCTGGCTGAGGACATGACTACAGAGGGAGCTGCCAGTTCCACCCCCAGGAGAAGAGTGAACAGAATTTTCTGTGTGGGCGTAAGGACTGGTGGCCTCCTCCCACATTCCACAGGGGCTGGGCCAAGATCCCAAAGCCTCCCAGACCCTGGAGGATTCCCATTAGTGCCTGGGCCAAGCCCCTCAGGGAAAACAGGATCCAGGAGGGAAAGCTTCAAACTGAAGTCAGGCACTGGCTTCCTGACAAGAGCAATTCCAAACTGGGACCTGGATTCACCCCCACATCCCAACACCCCCAAGAAGTCCTTCCAGCTACTGAGGCCTCCTCTGGGGGAATGGTGTGGGGATGGGGGTAAGTTCTTGCTTCTCGCCCATTGCTGTTAGGTCTGAATTCTTCATGTTGGGTAGACTGTGTTTGCATATGGCAAGGGTATTTCTAAACAACTGAAAATAGACTGACACGTCCCCTTTTCCTTCAACAATATATAGCCAGATAGTTGGGCAAGTCACCTTCACGTCCATGAGGTATCCAGAACTCTGACCTCCTGGCTGCCTAACCACACAAACAATTCTAATTCCAAACTGGGCGAATGGAATAGAAGCTTCAGAAGTTTTCAGATGCCCATGGGGTCACCACCTTTCTCCTGGCATCCCTCTGCACACCTCATCTACCCATAGGGCCTAGTGGGCAGGAAGGGGGACACATGCCTGGGATGGGGGCACATAAATTGTGCTGTGTGAGCAGAAGGGCAGTCCCTCTGACACACTGCCTGATAGCACCTCTCCCACCAGCTGCTGCAGGTTAGAGACTTCGGGTGGCCACCACCAGGGACATCCTGGGCACCTCAGGGTCAGCTTGACTTGACCTCCCTTCTCAGCCGTGCTCACTCCAAGCTCCCAGCACAAAGCTGGAAAGCAATTTCCCCGTTGGTCTCACTGCCCCCTCCTCCCTCTCAGCTAGGGAAACGTGTGCTTCCTGAGAAAAGTACAAACATGAAATTCTCTGTGCCGGGGGCGCAGCAGGGCCCCACTGGCTGCTGGGCAAGTTCTTCCTTCTTCAGGGCTCTACTCCAGGAGCCTCCAGGGCCCCGCCATGCCCCAAGCCACACAAATGCCCCTCAGAATTCCACAGTTCTGAGGAGAGCCTCAGGCAGTCAGATAGGTTTCTCTGTCACCCCTTCCAGCTTCCACATCTGGCAAAGGCCACCCAGTGACCCAGAAGGACTAACTGGGAGTCCACAGAGAGATCACTCCTGCTATGTAACAGAAACCTGGTTTCCTTGAGTGAGTGAAGGGGGAAGGAGTTCCGAGCCCTCTTCCCTTTCCTGGAGGGGGTGTGACTGAGGGAGGCAGTTTTAGAAAGATGATTCTGGGCCCAGCTGCTTCTCCGGCCCTTTCTGTCACTCTCCAAGCAGGTCAGGGCCTGGAACACACACGTGTCTGATGGCCCCCATGTCAGAGTGATGATGTCAGGCTGGAACTACACTACTTCTCCTGGGGCAGCCATCCCTCAATTATCCCATGGTGTCCTGCTGTGGCACCACTGCATTCCTTACAACAAATTGGTCTCCAATTCTGTCCCGTTAGCCATCAACCAATCTGTGAGTGTGCAAGTGTGCATATCTACACATTTGTAGAATCTCCTAGATAAGAAGGGATTAGGTTCCTTTGAAGGTAGGCCATGGGGCAATAGTCTTTCTACTAAAATCAGTTTGGTGTCCACAGTTATAACTACAAGTCATATTGATAAATAAATGGCAAGCAATAGGACATAGTGGAGTATACGAAGACATTTGGTATAAAACTAATTCAGCCTGACCTTGTTTTTCCAAAAGGGCCTGATGTGGCCTTTGAACATGCATTGTGTATCTGCTTTAAGTATTTACTACATCACAAAGACAAGAACAAATGCTCTTAAGATAAGGATGCAACTTCCCCCACACTGGCATTTCCTTAAGGATAAGCATTTCTCCCTAGGCTAGGATTTGATTGCTGCGCTCATCCTGTGACCACCCAACCTGAGATAACAGACCCACTACCTGCTGTGCCCATCCGAGACAGCAGACCTGATATCTGCTGTGTCCATCAATCACTGTGCCGACAGAACAATCTCGTGACTATTGTAAAAGGGACACTGCAATCATATGTGATACATGCTCTTTGATGGTATATAACTGCTCTGCACACCCCACTTCTTTGGTGCCCTTCCTTCCTTGGGGAAGGAAGGCCCCAGGCTATATGGTCCTCAAATTTGGCTCATGATAAGTTCACCCCAATTTTGATTTATTATTTGCGTCAACAATATCGCTGCCTTTGCCTATTCTGAGGAAGAAAAAACATCTAATTATGGTAGGCAAGAAAGCCAAGCGCACTTTACTTGGTCGGTGGGAGGAAAAGAGAGACAGACGTAACTCAGAAGGAGACAGAATTAGCAGGTTGGTACATTAACCTGCTCACTGTTGTTGTCAAATATGTCACCCACCTCCTTTTACGACCCTACATGAATCTCAGAGTAGTGGTTTATATTTGTTATCCAATCAGATGTTTTTCTTCTTTTCCGCGCCAAAGAGATGCAAAACTTGTATAATGGGTCAGCTCTTGCATCAGAATCAGGAACCCCAGCTGAATACCAGGGGAAAAGTGACAGGTATAAAGGCACCCAGGCTGGATGCCAGGAAAAATAGCAGAAATACCTCAGCAGCCATTTTCAGCAGGACCAGCTGTTCCCACCCCTCACAAGATGGCCACAACTCAGAACTGCAGTCCTAGTGGACTGAGAAGACCCAGGAATCCTCAAAGCACATCCACATTCGGCCAGGAGGGGGTGCACAAGCACCGATTTCATTCACTCCCTTTTAGTGGTGGGGAAGATGCTCCAAATATGCCTCCAATGATGGGATTCTGAAAGTCGCACAAAGGAGTTTTCACCATTTTTTCTCTTCCACCCAATACTTCTACTACCAGGAAAAAAAAAAACAGCTCACAAGTAAGATATGTTTGACGAGCCTGTTCCTTGTGAATTACATCTGAGAGGCATTCAGATGGTAGGTATCATGTGCCTCCCGCTGGGGTCTCCCCTCTCTCTCAACAGACTAAACGCAGTTTCTTTAGAAGGGACAACAGCCTGATGCCCTCTCCACAGGGCATCTCACTTTTAAGCAGGGCAGCCGCGATCTGCACTTGAACACTGGTTTATGATATGCCAGGGCACCGTGAGTCACTGGTATGTGCATTATTTCATATTTAATCACAGCAACCTTGTCAAGTGGATATTACTCTCTCTTTTCATACGAGAGAAAGTGAGCCTCAGAGAGGTAAGTGCTTTCCTCAGGGTCACCCAGCCAGCGCCAGCAGAGCTGGAATTCAAACCCAGGTCAGTCTGACTCTGATGCCTGCTCTCTTGTCACGCATCACTTCCTTGGGCTCATTCATGAGGACATGGGAAGACACTGTCACTCAAAGGCCACAGGTGAGCCTAAGGAAGAAGTAATCCTTCTGGCAACAAAACATGACCTCCCAAACTGCCTCAGCTCATTAGGCCCAAGCGCAGGCGGCCTTCCTCACGTGGTGGTGTGCCTGCCTCACTGCTCTGTCTGACAGTTCTGGTCCAGCACCTGACTGCTCCCCACCCCGCCCAGGGAGGAGGCAACAGGCTCCCCAGTGGGGCTGGAATCAAGGTGGGGTGGTAACTGTTCGCTCCAGCCCAGGCTCAGGAGACAAGAAGTGACTAGGAAAGGAAGGAAGCCAAGAGGGCAAGAAAGAATGAGTCACCACAGGCTGGCTGCACAGACGTTCCCCCACACCGAGTGGCAGAGGAAGTGTGCTGCGGAGAGTACGCTGATAAGCTGAGAACAGGGCAGCGTGCCAGCGTCTGAGCCGCGGAGCACTCCTAACTTCCAGGCTCCACAGTAAACAACAGCTGGGTGGGGAGGAGGGCGGCAAGGAGGAGGAAAGCCAGGCCAGAGAAAGCACTGCATCCTGGCGCAGCAGGATGTTCTTCTAAAGGAGTTTTTGAGGGAAGATTAAGTCCCAGCTACGTCTTGTCCTTACATGCCTCACTCTTCCCCTCTGTAATTTAGAACAACAAATAGCAGAATCTTTGAGGAGGCTCAGCTGTAAACAGGCCAGGAGAAAAATCAAAGAAAAGGGGAATGGGGAAGAGGTGTCTCGGGTTCAGATTTTGGATTTTCTTCAGGTTTGGAGAAGTGATGGAAAGAGACATTCAAAGCCCTCTTCTGACCTTGAGATCATTAACACCACAGATCATCTCATCCAGGGCTTCCTAAGGTAGGGTCAGTGAGTTTGTGACCCCTTCAAGTGGTAAACTGTGTGTGCACACATTGGGGTGTGTGTATTTCTCTGGGGAGAAGGTCCAGAGCTTCCAGAGCTACTGGGGTTGAGACCCAAAAAGAGAGGGAGACTCACAACGTAGAGGAGGAAATGGAGACTCGAAGAGGTAGGGCTTGAGAGAGGGTAGCCAGATCAAGTACAGGATGCTTAGTTTTTAGTATAAGTATGTCCCATGCATATTTGGGACATACTTATACTAAAAAAAAAAAATATTCATTGTTTATCTGAACTTCAAATTTAACTGAGCGTCTTGTAATTTTATTTGCCAAAATCTGACAACCCTACTTTGAGGTGACGGAGTCACAGCCCAGCCCAGACCCCAGCTCTCCCACTCCCTGGGACTGAGCTATCTCTCTCCACGCAGAGCCTTTAAGAGCCACAAACCACATTAAAGAAAACAAACAAGTCCAAAACCCACCCTTCTGAAGAAGCTGCTTCAGCGTACTGAGCTGCATGCTATGGGACCAGGAATCCCCCTACCCACATGGAGCTGCCAGGGATCCTACCTACAGACACTGGCACAACGACAGAACAAGGGGGACAAACCTAGGGTACAGTGTGCTCTAGCACTTTCCTGGACTTAGAATCTATTCCAGAGCTGCTTTTACTGCTCTGAAGACAGGAGAAAGTTATATGCCAGAGCAAAAAATCCCCAAACAAAATAATAAAACCTCAGCAGATCTTTTAAACCATAATCAAGAGCACTGAAGAATGCCGAAGGCAGGGAGAGGGAATCTGACAATACCCACCAGAGAATTCTCCCTGGAGGCTATGAAAAGTGAGCTGTGCTTTCTGTGGACATCTCCTGATGCTCACTACTAAGACAGGTCCTTGGGTGTAATGACGTGAAAGCAGACACTTCCTAGTGTCTCTGGATTCTGTACAGTAGAGCCACCCTCAGTGCAGCTAAGGACATGCCCCCACCCCCTGGCCCCGGCCGCCCCTCACCAGTGTAACCGCAGTGCGTGGAGGAAGGCCGAGAGGCCCTCCATGATCAGAAGGATGGCCACGGTCAGGGTAGCAAAGGCGGCGAAGATGAAGAACAGCGCCAAACCTCCTGCCAAGCTCTTCACATTTAGGCCGATGTGGATCACCATGGTCCAGAGCACCTCAGACAGCTCTGTGGAACAGGGAGAGACATGACATCCAGTTCAGTTTGGCAAGAGGCGCTGTGGGCCTTGCATTTTGCTCTGCCATCCCTCACCTGTGGTGTTCCTTGTGCCCTGGCTACCCGTGACCTTAGTGGGACCGTGCATAGCTAACCTAGCAAAAGTGCTGATCCTCCCATCTGGACACAATTCTCCCTGGATTCAGGAGTCTGAATATTTCCAGACCCTTTATGTAATTTCCACTCTATGTAAGCCCCTCACCTGAGAGAGTTCCCAGAGAGGGAGGAAACCACAAGTTTTCAATCTGAGAGAAATACACTCACGTGCATGAGCGAGGCTGAGGGCCCAGAGCCGCAGGTAGGAGGCAGTGTTGGAGATGCAGCCCAGGCAGTACTCGATGGTGTGGATGGCCTGGTGGACCATGGTGTCCCCAAAGTCAAACTGTTGTGGGAGGAAACCAGAGGGAAGATATAAGGCGGTGGGAGGGGATACACAGGAGTATGAGCTGTGGCCATTTGGCACTTTGGGCCTGGGCCTGAGCACTGGCACTAATGGCTACATGGGCCAGGAGCCCCCAGTGTTGAACTCAGGTGGTGATTTCAGCTATGCCGTCCCCAGAAATCCTGCCTGGCTTAGCCCCCAACTGGGACACCTCCATTCCCCTCAATACACTACATATTAATGAACTACATCTTAATGACATTCTTCTCAACACGGTTATTTTTTCTCCCTCCTAGGCTGTGAGCTCAAGAGTGGAGTGTACGCCAAGTTAAGACCACTCAGAGAAAACAACTGTCTGGACGCAGGACTCTAAGGAGCTGCTGCTGGACCCGCTCTAGCTGACTTCCATATTAAGGTGCCTGAGAGAGAAGCGCCCTGAATAAGCCATGAGGCGGGAAGGGCTTTTCCCTGCACTGCGCTTCAGGAGACAGGCTATCAACCAGGAACTGCCTAGAGAAGACTACACCTCTACAGCCACTCCACTGATTACTGTTAGAACCTGTTGGAAGCAAGATAACCTCCTTTTTCTTATGTGACTTCTGAAAATATTACACAGGGAAATTTGGGCAAAAGTTTTACAATTTCCTACTTAGATAGTTGATTAAGACCAAACAGAACATCTATTGGTGTTTGTTTTCCTCACACTCCTTTTCTTCCAGTTTTCTTTTCAACATCAAAATTTATTTCCAGAATAAAGGGGTAGGGCTGGAATAAGCCTTCAGGAGTTCACTCTTAGGACTGCTCCCAGCACAGCTTGGGGAGAGTACAGGTGTGTTGGAGAAGCATCAGGTGCATTTCTCGGCCTCTCACTCTGCGGGTGAGCAATCAACAGCCACTGAAGAACACAAGGCGGTTCCCTTCCCGGGCCCCTCTCCACACAGCCAGACCAGACCCTCAGAAGCAGAGGGCAGCGGCCCAATGGGCCTCCCCAGCCTGCCCTGCCCTCAGGTCACAGTCTGTATTCCAGCAGTTTCTTTGAAGACTCACATGACTCCACGCCCAAAGGATACTAGAAGTGCCTTGGGAAATCACATGACGGCAGGACGAGAGAAGGGGCTGGCCGGAAAAGGGCTAACAGCCAAGGCCTCATGGGTGCTGCCAGTGGGGATAGGGGCTAGCTTGGAGACACCTTTGGGCGGCTGCCTCATTTTCCTTCACCTCTGGCTATCTACACTCAGACTATTTCTGGGCTTTTCTTCTGGAATAGGCTCTTTAAGCCTCCTAGTTACCCTGAAAACGGGTAATCCTAGTTACCTCAATCTCAGCAATGCTGTTAAGAGCTCTTTCCACCACTGCTGGTGTCACCCCAAAGCGTGTGCTCAGAGGAAGGAAAGGTCCCCGGCTCCAAGGACTGCAGGTCTTTACTCCCAGGAGCTCTAGGAAAGCAGCGACTGCTGGGCTCCCTTAGAACCAGCCCCTTTCAGCATTTTTATTCCACCTCAGAGTTTCTCCCATTGGAAAAAAAAGAACAGAGAAGTGGGGGAAGCTTCCCTTCCAGGCATCACCCTCGCTTTCTCCTCTCTCTCTTTCCCAACTTCCTGCTTTGTAACCTTGGGCAAGTTTTCTCACCTATATAATGGGGGAAGATAAAGGTGGGGTGAGAATTGACTGAGAAATCCAGCCAAGCACTGAGGAGTCTGTCACTGCCCCAACATGAGTCAGCTATGACTGACCCTGAATCGCTGCAGACTCCCTGTCTACATTCTCTACTCTCTTCCTCACCGCCCATCCACTCACCTACTGCGCCCAGGCTTCTACCCTCTCTGCTCCACAAACCAGCCCTTCTTGGCACGCTCACCCTTACCTCCCAGTCTTGAGGCCTAACAGACATTCTGTGTCCTGACTGAGCCTCTGCGGTGTCTGTCACCACGGCCTTTTCCTCCTCCCTCTTGAGACACTCACCTCCTCTTGGTTTTCCTCCTACCTCTCTGAACGTTCCTTCTCAGTCTCCATCTTGGTTCTTCCTTAACTGCCAGAGTTCCAGCCTCAGCTCTTACATCTCTCCTGTGGCACTGCCACTCAGGGCTGCAACGGCCACCCCTAAGGGTGACTCCTAAATGGACACCTCCATGTCTGCATTGCCTATTTCTAACTAGCTGTGCTGCATCCCCTCCTGGTGCACCACAGGCGCTTCAAACTCAACACCACCCAAACTAAACTAATTACTTGCTCTCCTCTGACCCACCAAGACCTGCTTCTTCTCCATGTCCCATGTCTAACAGAGTGTCACTACTAGTGCTCCAGGCATCCAAGCCTGGAAGTCAATCTTGAATCTTCACTCACTCTCACTGCCTGCATTCATCAAGGCACTGGGAACTATAGCTTTTACTTCCTTAATCTCATATTGGCCCTTCCTTTCCAACTCCTCCTGCAAATGCCTTACTTCACTTCAGGCCTCCCAATTCTTTCCTGACTCAAATCAGACCGGCTGGTCTCCATGCCTCCAGACTGTGTCCCTCCCCAACCCAATATACCCAAGAACACCCCCACCAGGGTATTTCAGCAATGCACATGTGCTGTGTCACTTCCAGCTTCACCACCCTCTGACAGCTAGCTCCTTGTTACCCAAACACTCTGCTATAGCTGGTTTCTGCCAACCTTGTCTCACCTCTCACCAGTCCCCCAACTCCCGACTCTGAGCTCCAGCCATGCTGAATACTTGCTTATCCCCAAAAGGTGATGGGCCCGCAGGCCTCTGTGTCTCTATGACACCTATACATACTGATGGGTCTGCATCCCTTCCCTCCCTCCACAGAGATTCCTCTTGACCAGACTAAGCACAACAATAATTCCTTAGGGAATCCTTTTCCGGTCTCCTCTTCCCCACCCCCACCCCAGTGTTTGTCTAGTGCTCTCTTTCTGTGCTCCACAGCATCATGGGCACACCTTGATCACAGACAGCATCTGTCACCCAGACTGTCTCAATTTGTCTGGGAGTTCCTTGAAGGCAAGGACTATGTTTATCTTCTCTCGGTTTCTGCAGCACTAAACAGAGTGCTTGACACATAGAAGGTGAATGAACGGATGGGTGGGATGAATGAATGAATGGATGGGTTGCATGAATGCACCTGGCAAGATGACACAGTAGGGAGAGGTGCCACTGAGCCTTGCTGAATGGTTACAGCCTTCAAAGATTTCCCAGACAATCAACTGGCCTGGCCCTGGTTTGCAACTAGATTGAGTGTTCCCCCCCAGGGAGAGGGACTGCTCTTTCCTCCTGGCTGGAGCAATGGCCTGCAGGGGGCAAACAGGTTTTCACAGCCAAGCAAAATAGGGAAGTTCTAGAAGAAGTAGGCTGGATTAAAAAATAAAAATCTGTTTTGTTTGAAATCTTTAGATAACTGACAGTTATCTAAATTTGGCTATAGAGAACTAGACTGTGTATGTACCTGATAAAGATAAAATGTTATGACTACTTAGATAGCTATGGGAAGCTGAACCCCTGAGGCAGCTGGGGGGCCAGAGACTGGGGAGGCTGAATTACAATCCATCTTGTTTGGATGTCCAACTCCACTGGGCCATAGCTACAAATGAGGATCGTTCTGACAATGACCATGGCATTGGGTGCTCAACTAGGAAGACATTTGGAAAGAGCTGTATTGTCAGAGGTGGTGTTACTGGGAGAAGGCTGGGCTCCTCACTAACATGAAACACAGTCCCACCCAGCCCTTCCAGGCAGCTCAGCCAGTGACTGTGCACAGATGAGTGGTACAGAGGAACACAGAAGCTCCTGGATGCCAGTAAAGGAGCCTCTCCAGCCTTCAAGAAGACCGAGCACTGTCTGTTTTTACACAGAACAGCAAAGATTTTCCTATTCCCTTCCCACTGCCCCCTTAGAGAGGACCAGGAGAGTTAGGAAAGGAAGGGTTCATGAGTCTAAGTATTTTACAGGAAGTTTTGGGGGAAGATGCAAACAGTGCAGCAACGTTTTTTAATAACCCAGTTCAATACTGGTGTATGGCTAAACGAATTATTGCTGAGCTAGAAGGCCTTCTACTCCAGATGTGGCCTGAATATTTAGTCAACTTTCTCTCTATTCTCTATGCGTGGCTGGTATAATATGAACTCCTTTCACACAGATGGGTTATTTTTTCTGAGATGCATTGGAGAGGCAAAGCCTCCTTTGAAAGCTGTCTACCTTCCACCTTGGTGACATGGAGGTAGAGCTGACCCCAAACAAGGGTCCAGCCATTCTCACTTCAAACATCATCAAGCTGATGAGGGCAGCAGGAAGAGGCTGGCTGCATCTCAGACAGGCAGGAAGAGTGAGCTTTACTCACAAGCACTCAGAGGAGCAGGGAGGAAACAGCTACTCCCAGTGGCAGAGCGACCATACATAACATCACAGGAGAGGGAGACAGAGGCCAACGGGATTTAATCCCCAAGGGGAGTCACATCAAGAATGCCATCACAGACATTACTTGTAGCTCCTTTCAAAGCCATTCTCAGAGGTATTAGACCAGCAAAGTCAATGAAACAAAGACAGAGGTGACTGACAGGAGATGCAGTTAATGGAGATGAGCTTTTTCAGAACACGGGTTCATGAACTGGTTAGAAACGGCCAGTGAGATGCAGGATGCGTGAGTGTCATGTTCCCAGGACGCGGCAGGGTCAGCAGAGTGATCACAAGGATGGGAAGAGAAGCCCCAGATACACATGAAGGCAAAGCCAGCTTGTTTCTTACCACTTCGTCCTCGGTAGGCTTGAAAACACAAATTTACACTTAGTGGGAAGTCACGCCACACACAAGGTCACAAATCATGAGCACAAGGCTACTGACTGCTTCTTTGGGAGGACTGTTAATATTAAATGGGTCTAATGTGTTGGAGGCAGGCCTCCTCAGCATATGCAGAAAGCAAATCAGCAGGAGTTAGAGCATTAAGAAACATATTTTTAAAAGGCACCCCAACCCTTGCAATTTCTTTTTAAAAAGTCATACACATGGTAGAGATGGTCAGTCAGACTGAAAAGTCCAGTCACCTGGGTCCTCAACTCCTATTCTATTTGCTTTAAAAAGAATACAATAAATAGACGAGATTCAAAAGTTCAGTTCAGAGGTGCTATGGTATGAGTGGTTAGGCAAGGAGACTGCATTTTAAACAACTGAACTTGGAGGTGGTAGTTTAAGGAAAAGTCTAACTTGGCCTTACTATTTTTCACTCTCCCTGTAAAAAGTAGGCAAATAACATTTTTAAAAGGCTCAAATAAAATATCTGCAACAAGAGGACATCAGTAGGACAGGACTTCAAAAGCACCAGTGATTACAGTTCCAGCTGGAACATTCTTAGAAGGAGCAAGGGATGAAGAAGCTGCCCTAAGTGGCCTGTGTTTCTGGTAATAAGAGCTGGAAAGCTGGGGCCTACTCTGCTCAGTCCTGAGGAGAGCGGTTAGTACTGAGATCTGCATGCAAAGGACTGCAGGCAACCCGGAATTCGAGAAGTCGGACAACGGAACAAAACTGCGGCAGGCTCTGCAGGCAGCCCCTGGAGTTTAGAGCAGGGGCCCACTGGAAAAAGCTGTGGTGCCCTAAGAGGTCCAGAAGGCAGGCTGATCATTAGTATTCGTATTTTCATTTTTCAAGGAGAAGACTAGAGTGAGGCAACTTAGGTACACAAGACTAGGCTGACCCGAGGTGGAAGGAGAGGCAGCCCACACCACTGGATCTTACCTCTTCCGCGTCCTCTGAATGGGTGGAGAGCTGGTCATGCTGAATAATCTCAGCATCCTCCTCTGTCGGTCCGTTGCCCACCCTGATCCCACCAAAGTTCAGAGTTCCCTACACAGATGAACACAAAGAGTAGAATTTGCCTGGGCTTTAATGTGACATTCTGTGAAGTGGGGAAGGGCGATGGTTAGTACATATAAACCTCAGAAAAGCATATATTCTAACAACAAAAACAAAACCCACTGATCAAACAGCTAAGTAAAAACAAACCACTGTTCCCACCCCAACCACCACCGCCCCAGCCCCAACCTACATTTACCACCTCATCTCGATCAGAGGAAATACGCAGTTCTGCCTGCTGCACCAAGAGACACCAACCTCGCCTTGGTCAATGCTGAGACTCCTGCTTGAAGGAAAAGCTTAATACGAACAGACTCTTATAACAAATGTAGCTCTATCTGTAAAGCCTTCAATGGCCTAAATTTTTCTGAAACTAAAGATTAGACTTTCTAAGAGGGAGGGGAGCCAAATGACATGGTGATTGTAACCTGGTCTGATAAGCTTTCAACAGGAGCCGGAGAGTTCCAACAACCTCTCCCAGAAATGTACTAGGTCTTTGCCCAGGAACAAAGGACTTCCTAGGTCAGGGAAGGAAAAAAATGTTTAATTACATTAGCTTAAGGCTACAGAATACTGAGAAAAGAAAAAAAAAAAAAAGAGGATTTTTTTTCCCTTTCTTTCAATGGAGGATTCCGGAGTATTCAAACAACTCTTCTATAGCTATGCGGCCAGATGCTGACTGGGTGTTTGCTTCTTCCCACTTCCCAGCCATAGTTTTCAGCAGGGTCTCCAGAACCAGAATTTCTAAATCAACCTGATTTGGAAAAGCTTGGGTTGATTGAGGTAAAAGGACTCTTTGGGTACAAAAACCAGGCAGAACTGGATTAAGTCTGACTGATACCAATAAGCACTAACCTGCCACAGAGTGAAAAGGATCTGAAGAAACGGCCCCTAGACCCACTTCCTATACTTTCTGTCCAAGGACCAAACAAGGCAAGAATCTGAAGACTGATCTCCTGCAAACAGCCTTGCAGGCAGCAGCACAAACAACGTGCAGCAGTTCTGGCCAACTGACCTAAGGTCCCCACTCGCAGCTTCACATTTTGGTGGTCACCTTTTACCACAGCTTACTAACCATCAGACGTCAGGGTTTGGGCAAATTCCCTCTTCTTCTACCAGTGGTTCTCACATGCTGGTCAGAGAATCAGTTGCATCAGAATCACCTTGAAAGCTGCGTTTCATTAAATAGAGATTCTTGAATACTACCCCAGAAATTGGAAATTTAGTAGGTATGGGGTGAAGCCTAGGAAATCTGTATTTAAAAAAATATTTCCCCAAGTATACACTGTGTAATCATTTTGATTGTCTATCAAAATTGAAAACGCAAGCAGAAGAAAATGCATGTACCCTTTGAGACTCAGCAATCCTACTGCTGGGAACATCTATGCTTGTGAAATTTTATCAAGATACATGGACAAGGATGTCCCTGCACTGTTATTAGTGATAGCAAAGAATTGGGAACAACCAATACATCCATCAACAAGAGAGTGGTTACATCACTTTAGTACATCCAACAGAACGTTCTACGGAATGCTAGGCAACTATAAAAGAATGAGGATGACTATGAAACAATCTCCAAGATACACTAAATTTTTAAAAACCTAATAAAGCAAGAGGCAGAAGAGTGCCACAGTTTAAAACACAATTCCTAATGTGTTTTAAATATATATATATACGTACATACACATATTTATATCAACAGATGATAAATATATGCTAATATATGCAGAAAATAATTTGAAGGCAAAATTCTCCATCTGTTAACAATACCCTTGGGGAGGAGAAGGATGCTGGGGACAAGGAGGCCTTACTTTCAGTACTATTTGCATTCTCTAACCAAGTGCACCTATTGCTTTAATTTTATTTTTTAATGTCTGAAGGGAATTGTCTGGGTCATGGAATTCTGGGCCATCTCTATTTCTTCTTCCACTTATCTGTTTTAATACCCTATGAAATAAATTTAAAGCCCACCAGGTGATTCTGACGTGTGGTCAGATTGGGGAACCACTGAAGCCCTGGCACCTCTAGGTCACGCAAATATTACACCTGACAACCTTGTAAAGGTAGAACAGAAGTGCAACAAAGGCACTGGTGACAGGAGAGCACTCCAGCGTATCCTGGGATGGGGTTACAGGGTAGAGGGGGCAGGCTTCAGGCTTCAAGGCTCCTAAAGCAGAAGGCCATTTCTGAAGCTTTCCCTCACCAGCAGATAAAGTGAGAGGCAGAGAGGTTAAACTTCTCACCCAGACACTAACAACTGTCCCTTCAGACATAGGGGAGGAGAGTTATAGGAAGGGGGATGAGACACACACATCAGCAGAAAAAGAAAAGAAAAAATCAAACTGTGATACACCGCTTACAGACAACCAAGAGGACACAGAATACAACAAAAACAGATCAGTGTTCATATCTTCAGCCCTCAGGGTCAAGAATCCAGGGCCCATGTTGAGAATGATCATCCTGATGCCTTCAGGCAGCTCTCTAGAAACAGATGTTTGGCTAAAGAACCAGTGGGCTAAGACCCTAGAATGTGCAGGTATCCAGACTGAGGAATTTTAACTTGGATAGTATCATAGAAGAGGATGCCAGATTTAAAAGCATCAAGATTGACACATCAGAAGCACATCTTAAATATATTAAGACTAGGGCCTGTCCCGTGGCTTAGCGGTTAAGTGCGCGCGCTCCGCTGCTGGCGGCCCGGGTTCAGATCCCAGGCGCACACCGACGCACCGCTTCTCCAGCCATGCTGAGGCCGCGTCCAACATACAGCAACTAGAAGGGTGTGCAGCTATGACATACAACTATCTACTGGGGCTTTGGGGGAAAAAATTTTTTTAAAAATTTAAATATATTAAGACTTGCAGAAAGAAGAGCACATGGAAAGAATGTCAATAAATGGATAGTATGTGCTTCAGATTTTTTTTAAATTTTTCATAGGAAAGGAGAGAGTAAATCCCTACTTGAAAATAATTTTAAGTGGCAACATTAAAATACCTTCTGACCCAAAAATATCAGCCTTCTTAAACTAGTTCTAGAAAGATAATTATAGCAGTTTTCTAAGTTTAAAATGATCAGATACACCTAATGAAGGCAACGATTATCCATCTAAATATTTCATTTTATTTTAAAGGAGTATGATGCTGTTAGAACACAATGGTACATGAGTAATCACTACTAGGGAGATTTTGAAAATCTCATAGATTCATGACCTGGAACAGATTGGGCTAATTTGATATTAGCACATTATAAGATTTTGGTTAAGAGATGTTTTTAAGGACAAATATTGAAATGCTTAACACTCAAAGTGCTGTTCCTTCCTGAATCATGAGTTAGTACTGGAAGAAGAAAGGTCAAAACAAAAGATGACTTTGGTTATTAACCAGATATAGAGTACACACGAGACACAGGGCAGAGTGGAGTTTTCACAGGAACAGCTGAGGACATGGGGGCTTCTGAGTCTCTCACAGAAAAGTAGACATGAATAAGCTTCCACTGGAAAGAGGGTGAGTCACAGCTAAAACAGACCAAATGTCCAAGCATCACTCTGAAGCAGAACTTTAAAGTACAGGGAAATCAATTCAAGAATCAGAGATGTTCTTGCTCCACGCTGAAAAATCATCCAGTACACTGTCACAAAATACAGACATGAAAGTGGATGACTCCAAGAGCTGCCATCTTGGATCAAGATGATGAGACTCGGAGAGGGGACAACAGCCACTCTGCTTCCACAGACATGACTGTATTTACATATTTGAATAGAGACTTAGCAGACCAATTGTAAAGATGGTATCAGAATCTATTCATAAGAGGTGGAAATCTCTTCTGTCATCATCTCAATGAGTAACAAAGATGTACTTCCCAAGAGCACACATGTCCCATGCTCTCAACATAGTTAAAAAAGATTCTGCTGCACTGTTTCCACCTCTTTAAATAACATATGATGGTTTTTGGGTTTAATTCACTCACTGTTGCAGCTGCTGCTGCCTCTAGTCCCTGCTGGCTCAGGGGTGGGCTGACTGGGGCCTCCACAGGTTGCCCTGCCTGATAGTGAATGGAAGAAAAGAGGACGGAAGAAGGAAACAAAAGAGGGAGGGAGTGAAGGAGAGACGAATGGAGGGTACATGGAAGGATGAAGATGGTCAGAAAAGGGAGAAGGAGGGCCTTGTAACTCAGCTGCTCTCCATCCCTGGAATAATGGTCTAACAGCTGTATGAGTCATGCAACAGGATCTTTTGGGTTTTACCAGGCAGTGTAATATAAGCATTACTGCATAGCCAGAAATGAACATTTGGCAACTTAGGGGTGTGTGTGTGTGTGTATGTGTGTGTGTGTATGTACATTTCATATGCACACATACACCAAGTAAGCACAAGTATGTATGTTGCTTTTTAAAAAGAAAAAAAAAATCAATATGCTTTAAACCAAATCTTTTTCCCGGATGTTTTGGTTGGTGAAAGTATCATGGTCTCATTTTAAAAGAAAATGTCTCAGCGTCAGCCCTGTGGTTGCCCAGGCAAACCACATGAGTGGGTTCACCCATCTGTGGCTCTCGCAGCCTTGCTTAATTGCTGCTGCAGCTAGACAGGCCCAGACCTGGATCTTGCTGAGCATAGCATGAGCAAAGCATGACCAGGAGAGGTAAAAACTTATGACTTGTTCTCCCTACCCCAGCTACTCAAAGAATCTAGATGTCCAATCAGCAAATACATGTCTTTTTTATTTCATCAGATCCAATGCTCACACTTGGATATGACACAAATGCATTTTAAGAGTATATAGACTGATGCACAATTCATTATAATGAGGAACTGCTTTAATCTTTAAAAAAAAAATCTAGTAAATTTCAGCAACAAAAATACACCCACCAAATGCTTCCTCCTCAAATATTGATGGCGAAGGACCAGTGGTTTAATCAGTAGCATCCAAGGTACACACAGTAGTGCAACCACTACCAAGAAACACTGAATTCCTTTCTGCGAAGTAAGAAGGACAAGGCACATCACATTGAATCAAACATGTAGTTTCTAACTCCAGCACAAATTTCCCCCAAAACAGTATTTTCTCACTGATCTATGAATAACACTATCCAGTTTCTCAAAATAATTAGCAGATGTTGTGGCAAAGCCAAGGAATTGTCCTGTAGGATAAAAGTTATAAATTCTACCCTTTCTGGATACAGAAATTACAGTAGACCCTCCCAAGTGAGAATGGGCTGAATTTAGATCTGGATATATGGACTGAAAACCAAATACTACAGAAAGGGATTTTTTTTAAGGCTTTTTTAGGGTCACAGAAACATCTGGCTTCCTGATCTAGGGTAACTACCTAAGACAGTCCACCTCTGGGTTGACGCACCTGTCCAGAATACAGCATTGAATTACCAGAGTCTGAGTAGGAAAAGAGAAACATGTTTATGAAATGGATCAGAAGGCTTGGTGCTTGCTTAGATGTATGAGCGTCATAGGCTGTCCACTTGTAAAAAATAAGGATAACCAAGTAGCCAAATAAACAGGTCATGAAGATTATTTCAGGAATAAATCCAAAGTAGATATTCAGAGGCTTCTTGAAATAGCTAAAAACAAAGAAAAAAGTGTTAAAGGAGAACAGATCGAGAGGCACCACTACACCAAGTGGAGCACTCACTAGATTTCCTACCTAACACTTCCTCAGTTCTGTCTTTATCGCTCTAAGGAGCAACAGCCAGAAGCACTGGAGGCAACAGAGACAAGCAGGGTTAACTATGACTTCCAAACTTTTGGATCTTGAGCAGCTCCGGTACCACCCCCACCATTCTCCCATGCGAAAGAGATTGGGAAATCTAGTACATTCTGAGACCACAGTTCATAATTTTATGTGAGTTACACATCAAGGAAAAAAATAACTCACTCACTTTGATGAAAATTATACGAGGTTTTTTCAAAGATCTTAACTACAATTGTAAATTGTGAAGGGACTAATATTAATTAAACTTCATTTAAGAACATAAGATTTTTATAAAAGCACTTCTTTAACGCAGAACAGGGTTCTGAGTTATTAATCCCTCCCCAAAGATGTTATGACTTTTTAAAGCAAAAGCATTATCTAAACTACGTGCACTCTTTTTTTGTTTTTTGAGGAAGATCAGCCCTGAGCTAACATCCATGCTAATCCTCCTCTTTTTGCGGAGGAAGACTGGCTCTGAGCTAACATCTATTGCCAATCCTCCTCCTTTTTTTTCCCCCAAAAGCTCCAGTAGATAGTTGTATGTCACAGCTGCACATCCTTCTAGTTGCTGTATGTGGGACGCGGCCTCAGTATGGCCGGAGAAGCGGTGCTTCTGTGCGCGCCCGGGATCCGAACCCAGGCCGCCAGCAGCGGAGCGTGCGCACTTAACCGCTAAGCCACGGGGCCGGCCCATAAACTACGTGCATTCTTATGACAGAAACAGAGTGGCTCACGTATGGTTGAAGAGGCTCAGGCTGACTCCAAACATCATGTGGATGATACCTAGGATAACAGACATCTTCATCTTAAAGGAGTTGAGGAAGGTCAGTTTATTGGTAGCAATGTTCCAAATCTGTCACAACGTAAGAAAACAAAAAGATATTACAAAGAGTTCTCAAATGGAAAAAATATTCACCTATTTTAAAAAATGGTTTTTTTTTTTAATTATGGACAATTATAAACATATACTTAAGTAAAGAGAATAGTATTACAAAATCTAATGTATCTATCACCCAGCTTCAACAATTACTGTTAACTTATCACCTCATGGTCAATCTTGTTTCATCACATCCCCGACCCACTCCCAACCCCCATATTATTTTGAAGCAAAATCCAGATATCATATCATTTTACCTGTAAATATTCCATTTTACCTGTAAAGAGCTCTAAAAGGTAAGGCTTCATTTTTAAAACATGACCACAATACTGTTCTCACACCCCAAAGCATTAAAAATGAGTTTTTAATATCATGAAATATTCAAATTTCCCCGATTGTGTCCAATTTTTTTTTGTAATTCATTTATTCAAAGTTGGGTCCAGATAAGGTCTACTCAGTGTGATTGTTGATACAGCTCTTCAGTCTCTAATCTATAGGTTCTCCCTCCAGCTCTCCTCTTGTAGATGTTCCCACAGCCTGCATTTTGCTGATCGTATCCCTGAGGTGGTGTTGTTCCATTTAAATATTAATTGCCTTAAGCTTTGTCACCTACGGCCTGGACGCCTGTAATATTTTCCTGACAGTTCTTCTGCCTCCACTTGACCATCAGTTTACGTTTCCTAAACCATGACTGATGGAGTCATTTTCCTGTGCCAAAACCTCCCCTGAACTCCCACTGTCACCTCTAGGCTGAAGCACAAACTCTGTCGCCCGATAAGCCAGCTCTTCCACCATCTAGCCCGGCATTTTTTTTCCTGAACTGGCCTCTTCACGAAGAGCTCATCTCCGGTGACCTCTAATCTGAAAACTGGTGACTGGTTCTCTCTCCTTCCCCAGTCTCACCTGAAATTCAGTTCTACAACTCCAACTGCCTGACGGACATTGATACCTGGGTGTCCCACAGGCACTTCAAACTTAACATCTACCCTGTAAGCATCAAATGAGATGTCTGCAAAAAAACCTTTTTAACTAGAGAACACTATATAAATGTGAGGTAATATTATTATTATTAGACTCCAAAATATTTGAGGGTAGGAGCTATGTCTTAAAATTATGTGTTTCCCCCAGCAGGCACTATGCCTTACAGACAATAGAGATTCAATAAACATTTGTTAAAGGCATATGTGGGCCCGGCCCCGTGGCTCAGCAGTTAAGTGCACACGCTCTGCTACTGGCGGCCCGGGTTTGGATCCCGGGCACACACCGACGCACCACTTCTCTGGCCATGCTGAGGCTGCGTCCCACATACAGCAACTAGAAGGACGTGCAACTATGACATACAACTATCTACTGGGGCTTTGGGGGAAAAATAAATAAATAAAAAAGGCATATGTGAAATGTTATTAAACCTCTCCAAGCCTCAGTTTCCTTATCTGTATAACAGGGATAGCAGTATCTACCTCCTTGAACTGTTTGAGGATAAATCAGATACGCTGAGGGCTCAGTACAGTGCCTGGCCCATAGGAACATTTCAGTAACGTTAGATTCTACAATAATTAAAATAATTAACTTTGTACTTCCCCACCTCTAAGCTTTTGCACACAATTCTCCTCATATAAAACAGTCTGAAAATTGTTTTAAAGGCCAGAGTAATTCCCATTTTTTACAAGAAATTTTAATCTTTCCAGCTCACTTTTCCTTTGGAATTTTGTAATCCTTACTGTCTAATGCATATTCTTAAATTCCCCTTCTCCCTTTTTTAAGCATACAATGCAAAAGATTTGATCACACTTTATTTGCCTAAGTATTTGAAAAAAGTTAAATTCTGGGATAATTTTTTATAAGTATGCAAAGATAAGAAGGAAAATCTAAAACCCATAGGAAAGAGCTATTTCTGCTTTGCTAAAACATCTGCTAAAAATAAAAACCAAACTAAGTTAAATAGAAATAAATTAACCTGGGAAGGAGTCTTGAAAATCAGTCTTCCCAGAGTCACTATCATTAGCCACCTCAGAAATAAGTAGTACAGGGAAAATGATTTGCTCCCAAGGCACTTGGGTCTCTTACGGCTTTGAAGTACTCTGGACAGATGCACCAAGGTTTTCCAAAAATATGTTAAGCAAAAACCAAATAACTATTTACCTTCACTTTAATTCTCTCACTTCAGGGTTACAGTTTAAAATTTTGGTGTTAGATATATAGAAAAGAAGTGCTCTTACTGGATCGATGCCGAAAGGATACGGTCCACCAAAAACTCCAGGGACAGCTGGGTTCAGCTGGAGAACAGGGTTCCCCCGAAGTGTCTCCTCCCTATCATGTTAGGAGAAAAGTTGCATTTATTTTTTATCAAGAGAAGGAAATTTCTGGGGTCCAGAAACTGATCCCAAAAGAAACTACTACATCTATCTTGTCCCTTCAATAAAAGAAGAAGGACCAGCATCACCAGAGAATGAGAAGGGATCGGAGATAACAAAAAGAAAAATTAAACACACATACACAACAAAGTAGGGAATTTGGGGAATCCGCTTTTAATTTACAAAAAGAATCAATGTGTCTAATTTATAGTCTCAGTTCCTTGACACTGACGAACAAAACACAAAGCACTTCCCAGGCTGGAGCATAAATAAGAGGGGACACTGCATTCTTCTGAAACAGAGATACTGTAAACCCCCTCCTAAAGAAGTATTGGTTTACAGTTTGTCCAGAAAATCAGAGCTGAACATGAAAGGAGTAAGCTCTGACTTTTAGCTTCTTTGCAACTTACGTCCAATTATATATAGTGAACATCGGCCGTACGCTCCAGGATGACCCGAAGACATTCAGAGACTTGGAAAAGCAATCATTGTAGATGAGGCCAGTGTAGATGGAGAACACACCCATCAACAGAATAATGTATCGGCCGCTGAACACAGTGCTAAACATCTGGGAACCAGAAGAAAGAAGTCAATGACACGTACTCACTGCAGCTCATGTTGTGACAATGTTATTTAGGATATACCAGACCCTTCCTCTCACACCCCTTTACCCCATCCTGGGTAAGAGAGTTTGAAGTAAAGACCAAAATACAATACTAACAAGAAATTCACTTTCACAGCATGTGGCCTCTTTAGTGTTAAAATGAACGTAACTTCACTATTCTCTAAATAGTCTCTCTACCTTCTCTATAGATTCATGGATAAAAGACTTCCAGATTATAATTTTCATAATGAATGCTTGAGAAATTATAAAGTTTCAGTCCAATGCAGATGTAATTTAAACATTACCTCATTCTCATTCTTCTGGGAGAGGATCCGGCTCTCCCTTAACACCATCCATACAGCAAAAAGGGTCATCAAAATGCCATGGCCAAAGTCCCCAAACATCACAGCAAATAGGAAAGGGAAAGTGATGATGGTGTATGGAGCTATAAAGAAACCAAAGAGAGAAAAAGACAAGGTACAGAAAACTGCAACAACTTCCCACAGATCACATTCCCCTCCATACTCTAAGATCAATATAAGGTGACCTATTCCTAAGCTGTTGGTCAGATGGACTCTCCAAGAAAATCTCCCACGGCAGGATCTGCACACCCCTACAAAGCAGCTCTGATGGCATCTGAGCTACTGCTGGCATTTCAAACAAAGAACAAAGGAAATGAAAGTTCTGTCTCTAGCCTTGGCAACAGTATGGTTTGTTCTTCGATCCTTTTTTCTAACCCCTGGGACACTGCTCTGGGGCAGGCCAGCTTTCTTCTCTTGTGCAGCAACCAGCTGAATAAAGCTACTGGGCAAGTGGGAGAAAGCCCAGAACCTGGAGCAAAAGATTTGATCTTTTGCAGAAGGCCCAACTAAAAATGAATTCCCAGACTCTTGATTTAATAATTAACTCTCCAAACAGGAGAAATCTGCCTTGTGCCTAAAATAGTCAATATTGCTATATTTTCTCTGTCTAACCTGCTGTTCCAACAGGGAAGCCATTTTAAAATATCAGCTATCTTGGAAAAAACTTTCTGCTTAAAGCAGTTCCTGCAAACAGTGTGCTAGAGAAGGCCAGGTGTTTTATAGCTGTGAGGGCACACAGAAGAATTCAATCCATTGAGCTCATTCCTATAAAACTCCTATAAATCCTTCTCTTAAAGGAGTGCCACTCAGTGATAAATCTCACTGTCCATGTCAAAATGGGTACCTCTTTACAGGAATTACACTAGAGTTGAGATCTTGACAACCTTTTTAGTTTTAATCTAGTTGTTCAATAGCATTTAAAGTGAGGCATTAAAAGAAACAACAAACAGGGGCTGGCCCGGTGGCGCAAGCAGTTAAGTGCGCGCGCTCCGCTGCGGCGGCCCGGGGTTCGCTGGTTCGGATCCCGGGCGCGCACCGACGCACTGCTTGGCAAGCCATGCTGTGGCGGCGTCCCATATAAAGTGGAGGAAGATGGGCACCGATGTTAGCCCAGGGCCGTCTTCCTCAGCAAAAAAAAGAGGAGGATTGGCGGATGTTAGCTCAGGGCTGATCTCCTCACAAAAAAAAAAAAAAAAGAAACAACAAACACAAACCAAACCTCTAGAGGGAAAAGATTCAAGCTTTTTTACCTGGATTTATCTCTCGGTAAGTTCCAATTCCATAAGCATCCACTATGTTCTGAAAGCCATATGTGAACTTGTTTGTTTTGTTATAGGTCGGAGGAGTCTGGTTTGTCTGCATCCTGTTCAAAATGGAGGGCACGGTGGAACCACTGTGTTCCTGGGAAACATTAAGCACATACATCAAAATTAGGTTATCTTTCTAACTGTGGTGGTCGTTACACAGGTATATATATTTACCAAAACTCATCAAACTGTACACATAATATGTGTATTTTATTTTATGTAAATTATATCTCAATCTTTCCCAGTCTTTCGGGAAACTGGAACTAGGTATAAAATTTACAAGGAAAGATTTAAATTAAGTGTTAGGAAGAATATCTTGTGATTTAAAAAATTTAATTCTAAAATGTGTAACCAAAGAAAACGTGGTACTTCCTCTCTGGAGATATCTGCCTTTCTAAGTATCATTGTTCGCTCTTCCTCTTATGGAAGAAGCAAAGTTTTCTCCGACTCTGCTCCTCTGCCACCTATACTTAACTCCCTAATCTCCTGCAGTCTAGCTAAGCATGCTTATTCAAAGTGGCTGATTCATCACCAGATCCAAAGGTCTTTTCTCCCATATGCAAGCCCCAACACTGGAGATCTTCCACTTCTTTGGTGAAAATCTTTATTCCTTAGGAGTTCCCCTCCTGCTCACTAACCATTCCTTTTCTGTCTCCTTACTAGCTCTTCCTCCTTTGCCTATAACACTGTAGGGCCTCCCAAGGTTCGTTTTTTTTTTGCTGAGGAAGATTGTCCCTGAGCTAACATCTGTGCCAATCCTCCTCTATTTTGTATGTGGGAGGCCGCCACAGCATGGCTTGATGAGTGGTGTAGGTCCATGCCTGGGATCCAAACCTGTGAACCCCAGGCTGATAAAGTGGAGCACGTGAACTTAACTACTATGCCTCTGGGCCAGCTCCCCACAAGGATCTATCTTTAGCCTCCTTATTTTCTGTCTTGGAGGTCTCATTCCCTCCCACACTCATGAATCCCATTTCTTTCATTTTGCCCTTTCTATTGAGAACCTGTTCCATTCTCTGCTTGACATTACCATGTAGATTTCAATCCATTCCTCAATGGGATGGAAACTGAACTTACCATCTTTCCCCTATCAATAAGTTTCTCTTGCTGAACTTTTACTTGCATTAATGGAACCATTATTCTACTGGCCACTCAGCTTTGATGCCTCAGAAACATTTTAAATTTTTTCTCCTTGTATTTCTCCTGTGTGTTGCTAGAAACCAAGTATACCTACTGATTCTTCCTTCAGAATATCTCACAAATTCATCATTATTTTCTTTTCCCATTGTCAGGTCTTACCCTAGGGGTCCTTATCACTTACTACTCTGTGTTTACAATAACCTCCTAACTGACCCACCACCTACAGGCTCTCTCTAATCCCCAATCCAACCTAGGTACTATCAACGGATTACTCCTTTAAAACTCTGCTTTGATCACGTCCTTTCACTGCTAAATAACTTCCAATCCCTCTCTACTCCCTCTAAAATAAAATTTAAACTTTATAATCTGGTATTTAAAAACTCTTCAGTTAGGTTCCAATCCACCTCATCTAGGTTTACCTCCTACTCTTTCAGCTCACCCATTATAATTCCTGTTCTTGCCCAACCACGCATGGTCACACTGTACTTCCTGCCTTTGTCCATACTGTTTTCTCCTCGTCATTGCCAACTGACATTTTACCTGTTCTTCAAAGCTGTAATTAAATGCCACCTTCTTCTTGAAGCTTTTTTCGATCATCCTAGTTGGAGTGCTAGCACCCTCCCTCCACACATATACACCACTCTTAGCATAGAGTGTTTTGTATGTTTGCATGTCAGCCTCTCCAAATAAATCATAAGATACTTGAGGGCATATTTTTTACATCTCTGTATCTCTCAGCCCCTAGATCAGTGCCCTGGACAGAGCAGTAGCTCTAACTATTGAAAAGGACTACTAGGGTTATACCACGAAAGTAGTCTAATGGACAGAGAGTGGATCAGGAAAGTGATGTTCTTTTTTTTTATTTGTTTTTTTGAGGAAGATTGGCCCTACACTAACATCTGTTGCCAATCTTCTTTTTTTTTCCCTCCCCAAAGCCCTAGCACATAGTTTTGTATCATAGTTGTAGAGTGTTAGCTCTTCTATATGGGATGCCGCCTCAGCATGGCTTGATGAGCAGTGAGTAGGTCCACACCCAGGATCCGAACTAGCGAACCCCGGGCCGCTGAAGTGGAGCGTGCCAACTTAACTGCTACGCCACTGGGCCAGCCCCAGGAAACTGATGTTCTTCTGATTGTGAGCTACCCTGAAGAAGCATGGGCATATGATCAAGTCATTTAGCCATTTCTGAACACATTTGGAAAACAAGGATATAGAAAAAGTATTGTTAGGATACAAGACGAGTACAGGATGAGTATATTAAAGAACGCTGAAAGTAAAAATGACACACGAATGTAAATGATTAAATGTTATTGTTGACGGGAACCTGTCTTCTGGTCTATACACTGCACTGCTAGCTGTGGGGGACTCACCGTGCCCCTTCTAAGTGCAAACTGGATGGAGTCGAGATCGGTGACCGGGCACCAGACCTCTGCAATCAGACACTTCTGGGTCACGTCTATGTTGCACAGGTTCAGAGTGTGGTAGATGGCCTTCATCTTCCGCACTTTGATGAACCAGACACGGATGTTCTTAGCAGCTGCCTGCAGAACTCTCTGGCGGTGATCCTCTGTTTGATTCAGAACCTTTTGGGAGATAAAGAACAAGGGAGAGATCCTTCTAACACCAGTCTTAGATCTCAGGATATGAATGGCAGAGGCACAGCTTTCTGCAAAGGGTTGTGGTGATCTGTTTTCTGTTTTTTTCTTCTTCTGGCTAGAATGGCCTTTTCTTTTTCTTGCCAAATTACAAGAAATTAGAGTTCTAGTTACTAACACTCATTTTCATTTAGCCTCAAGCTGAAGAGAAACTTGAGAAAATGGTTTTTAGCTTTTCTCTCTATATTTAATATTACTACCAATCCACGGCACAACAATGTAGGTCACTGGCTTTGATTTGGATCATTAAAGAGAGATGACTTTCCATGTGGAGCCTGTAACTCAGACTCAAAGAAGTCAGCATCACTGGCCCAGGAACTGACAAAGTAACAAATCCATACTTAAAAACAGCGAGTTGCAGAAACTCCTAAGCATAAGTCAGCACCAGAGACTGGTGGGAAAGAGGCAGTGCTGAACACCACCAACCACCTATGCCAAGAGAGACTCCATGCCAGGGAACAGGCGAGAGGAGACCCTGTGAGGTCAGGAGGACCCACGGCCTTTAGAGGAGATTTAGATGGCCACATACACTGTCCTCACAGGGCAGATAAGGCTTTATCTTTCTGTCAGGTTTCTTGGGTGGAAAACGTTTCAGTGCTGATCCTCTGGAAACTAGTACAGATTTCCCTCAAAGGAATCACATTGCCAAGACTAGAATGGGAGCAAGGGGCAGGGACACTTTACATTCTGTTGCCTTATTGCCAAATATTTAAGATTTCAATAGCAAAAGAGGGGCTAAGCCAAAATTGGGTAAGCAACCCACCACTCATACTTCTGCATGAAAATCTATCTTAAATCTCCACATTTCTCTGAAGGGGAAAAAGCTGTGTACTAACCATTTTAGCTTAAGTCTTCATCACAGCTGGCTCTTCAAGTCAGTACAGAAAAAAATTAGTAACTGCTCCCTGAAAAACTGTCTTGGGCAGTAGAAGGTGACTTCCATACGGAAAAAAAAAGCCATGGCCTGCTAGGGAAACTCTTGTATCACTTGAGAATAAAGGAACAAAGCTACTTTCTCTCTTTCTGGCTGACAATTTCACAATTACTATTAAAACTCCTGGAAGGATGCTAAATAAACTTGTAGGCAATGTTCTATTTGCTTTTCTCTTTCCCCATCTCCCACCCCCACATCTCACTCCTTGGTATTCAATTCCTTTTTAAGGTTTCAATTCACATAGCTGGATGTTTTAAAAATCAAATTCCGATCATTTATAATGACCACTGCACATGCTCTTTAAAATTTACCCACAAGCCTGGGAGGGGATAAGACAGCCCTAGAACGCAGAATGTACTAATATGGCCTATCACCCACCAGCAGTTCTAAAAAAACTCTCTTCCCTTGGTTAAACAGATAAGTGTATCTAAAAGGAGCTGGCAATAGGTCAAGTTGGTGGGTCATATACATTGGGGGTTGGAGGGAAAGATGAGAAAGGGAGTTGAAATGGGAGTTACAACCTATCTCTGACAATTTTGCCACTGCTGGAAAGAACTGCCTTTGGGATTAAGTATGTTTATTACCGTCCCAAGGGGGCAATCATCGCACTCATTCAACAGGGAACAAAGCTCCAACTGGCCACCCTTTTCCTTCCATGTACACATAAATCACGACTCCTTCCTTAGAACCCTGTGACAACCACTGTGTGTGTAAGCCACATACACTGCAATCTGGTAAAAATCTCATGCAATCTCTTCTTGGGTACAAGAGTTACACCAGGGCTCTTTGGCTAGACTGTGTGGTTAAGACCCAAGGTGACCAGAAGGATACACACCAAGCTGTTGAGAGTAGCTGCCTCTGGAGGAAGAGTGTGTGTGTGACACAGTAGAATTGACTTTATACGTACTTCTGTATTATTTAATTTTTTTTTCTTAACTAAGCATACTTTTTTTTTTTATTATAAAAAATATCTCAAGCTCATGAAGAGGAGGGGAATTGAATACTCCAAGCAACAACAATTTCAGAGGCATAGTATTCCTATCTCGTTTGAAGATGATTAATGCTATTTTTAACAATCATTCCCTGAAACTTTTCCCCAGTTCCCAAGGGGATATATTACCCATGGATATTTCTTTTTTTGGTATCCTGGGCTGCTGCAGGTGCCTAATAAACTAAGTGTTAGTGTTTCAAGGAAGAAGAAAGGTCTTCTATTGTAGTATTTCACAAAAACAAATTCCCTCCAGCCCTCTGTACCATTTGGAGATCATCAATCCTGGTATTAACTCCAGAAGCCATTTCCTTCCTCTCCTGTGGTGTCTCAGGACAGGGATAAAGTGAAGCCCGGAACCTGGAACATACAGACACAGCCTGAGGAACATCGAAGTTTCTTAACCTAACCCATTTAAATAATCTCAGACAGTAATCCTAACTTACTAGAAGAACCAAAATAGGATTAGTTCAGACTGATGCACTAATCAATAATAATTATTTATGAGACGTGGCCTACAGACAGAACAGCAATATTTGAACTATCTTGACATTCTCTGAAGGTATTAAATTCCCTTAGATTAAAAAAAAAAAAAAAGCCAGTAATACAAGCTATATTATAAATTATTGGAGAAAAATGGCATGGAAAAAAGACCTAATGGGCAGAATTTCAGAAAAGTTTAAGGGCACAGTGCCTATGACACACTGCTGAGTATGCAGACCCACTGTCCCAGAACAATGTAGCATTTATGAACCATGAGTCCTAATTACTTTTTTCTAAGGAAAGGAAATTGTGGTTTTGACGGTACTTTTAAAAACTGAACTTAGGCCATTTCTAATTCTTTAAAATAGCTCTAACATTATTAAAATATATATTCACTGCATCAAGTTAGACGAAATGGGTTTGTGTTTCACTATTCTGTTAGGTGGCATGGCTGCACCCTTGGAGGAGGCACTTTTCTCTTACCCTTCACAGATTTTCTTGACTCTGTTTTTCAGCTGATCGCCTTGGAAGAAAATGATGAACACAGATTTGTGCACGTAGTCGCCCTAGTCCCCAAACCAAAAACCGGGAGTTCAGACTTCTAATGTGGAAAAAAACTTCTTAACTTACTTTCTTGGTGATATACGGACAACAGAAATCCTTTAAGGATACGGTAACCCTGTACTTTAACCACTATCCTCAATCCACTTCTTAAGCTCAACTATAAGAACATTTGCCCTATAATCTCTAATTCACAAAAATCTTTCTGTATTTGTTTTTAAACTCAACCAGGAGCTTGACATGGACGCTAAGATGATTCTCCCCTTAGCACAATTTAGCCCTATTTACCTATTCAACTTTAAATCTTATATTGCCTGAATGACAAAAGTATACAGGAGAGGAAGGAGAAGGAAGCCATTCCTGCCTGTTGCATGCTTAGAAATTCTCAGATAAAGGGGACTGAGTAACTACAAGGCACGGAGCAGCTGGGAAGAATGTTGACATAGAATCTTATGATTCATGCTAATTTAGACTTTAAGTGGCAGGAGGAAGGCAATCCATTTCAAATACCAAGTTTACACCTGAAGTCTGATGCAAGGACTGGAAGGAAAGATCAGAAAAATAAGCTGCACTGGGTGTTACCCAGGATTGTCTCTAGTTGCCTTATTTTCTCATATTCTTATAGAGCTTTTATAATAAGATGTCACAAACAAACTTTAGAAGGATAAAAGGGATGAGGAATAAAGAAAATAAGGCTCAAGAGTCTTAAATTCCTAAATTCTCTAGGAATAAACTGGAGCACATTCTTTGCGTAGCTGCTCTGTTGTTGATATACAGACCCTCTCTGTCCTTGATTTGTTGATAAAATAATGTTTCTGTTGCCCAGAAACTTGGCTGAATATTCCTGAGAACAGCTCCACATTAGGTGTCACTGCAGACTGCAATGTGTCTACAACCCAGACAGCCTTCAGTGAGACTACAAAACTGCTCCTCTGGGTAAGGGGACTCATTGTTACCTAAGTGTCACCACACTCCTTCCTACTCAGTACTTAGGATAAAAACCACATAAACAGATCATTTTTAGCTGTATGACCCACCCACTCTGAGAAGTCTCACAATTCAATCTCCCTTCTTAGGCAGAGCAAAGAATACTACTTTAAGAAATCAAAAAGATAATTTGAAACAGAAAAACCAAGTCCAGGCTTCTAAATAATACTAATACAAAAGTGAAGTAAATTTTTTGCAGAACATTTAATCTTTACTTGTGCTCCCTGAAATCAGGACTCACCACACTTAATGTAGGTTTCATGTTAAGAACTCTGTCCCATTATGTCAAATGCCAAGATGTTAAGCCGTTCCTATTTTCCAAAGCATTGGGTGGGGAAGATCATTCTATCTTGCACAATATATATATTTTTAAACTAAGTTTCTAAATCTCCCAATAAACAAGTAGACAAAAAACCTTACCAACTAAAATTTCATCAACTTAAAGAGATCACAGTTTAGGAAATCTCTCCTTCTCTTTTTACACATGGATATTACCAAACTTGGAACCAGATGTCTTGCTTTAGGTTAATTTTCATAGAAAGCTAATTTTCTTTTGGTCCCAGATAAGTAACAGAAAACATATAAAGCTAAAAATAAGTTTTCAAATAAAGTAAGTTAAAATAACTTGGAAAAACATATTTCCAATCAAAATAATACCTACACGGGTAAGACTTGAAAATGTATATGTCATGTATACATTATACGTACACATATGATAGAAATTAAGAGGAAAAGAGCAGTCCTTGGAATTCACAGATCAAAGCAGGGTTAAACATAAGGGATCCTCTGTGGGAGGGTCAGATTCAGGTGGTACCATGTTGTGGCACTGCTCTGAGCTCCCTTTACAAGACCTACTCCACGGGACGCAATTTCCTTGTCTTACAGTCACAGGATCCTCCAGGGGGTTCTCGATTTCAGCCTGTCGCAGGAACACATTCCCACGGCACACCCGCCAAAGCATGCGCTCAAAGGTAGGGATGCGCTCCCGGTTAATCACACCAGCCACGAAGCTGTGGGGAGAAGAGGCAGACTGGGAACTCTATTGCGTGCCACGGGTCAGAAGCTTTAAGACAAAGAAGGAAAGTGAGAGGAGAGGGGCAAAGACAACAAACATGAGACTGTGCATTGTTATGGCAAGAAGGCTGCCAAAGTCTTATTCCTGGACCCAGCAGAGGGTTGACAGAACAACCCAGGAACTGAATCCAAAGTGACTTAGGAACACCTCTTAACAGGTTAAGAAGAGAGTATATCCTGGGAGCAAGTGAATGCCCAGTCTCACTGCTCTTTTGAACAGCAAAAATGAACATGACCCCACTGTGTATGGAGGGTGGAAGTGGTACTTACCCAAGTCTTAAAGGTGTGCCTCTTCCCATCTCACTTGGCTCCAAGAGGGATGAGGACTCTTCCAACAGGTCTGGATCCGCCATCTGCTGATGATGCAATTCAGCCTGAATTCACAAATCAATTAATATCTAATGAAAATAGTTAGTGGCATGCAGGGAACGAGGAACCAGGATAAGTTCAGAAAATAAAGATGAAAAAAGAAAAAAACCACCAAAAGAGAAGACATACCCATAAAAAGAAGACAAGAATGAGGAGAAAACGAAGGAAAGAAACAAGAGGTAAAGAAAGCATAATTGCCCCAGTAAAGCATCTAGGGAAATGGTTTTAGAAACAAGGAATAAAGAAAAAACATGAAATGATGGTGATATGTATAAATCTGTTACTTGGTGGAAGCCATTTTTTCTCCTATGTTTCCCTGAATGAGCCATGAAAGTACCAGGAAATACCTTTGCATGTAGATAGAAGCTGAAGTGTTTCTTCCTTTTGAGCAAAAACACAAGGCAGCTCTGCAGATACTCTCAACATCAAATTTCTAGGTTGCTACAAAGACTTTTCCCTGAGTGAGAATGTAAAAGATGGAGACTCTTTCCAAGGAAGAAAGCAAGGCCCCATCACCGTCTTAAATAGACTGTGATCTGAAGAAAGACAGAAGGGGCATCTCCAGATATCTAGGTTTTCTATGCTCTTAAAAATTCAGAACATGACAACTTTCAGCATGGCCAATATACAAAATGCTCCAAACCATAGGATTTAAAGAGTATTTCTTTCTCCAAAAGGATAAGAAACACAATAGCCGGGCAGGCCTGGGCCTCCACTGTTATCCATAAAGGCAAGAAAAAGTGAAAACATATCTAGGAATATTAAAAAGTTCATGTAGGCTTTACAGTTTAAAGATTCTTGAGAACATAGCTTAAGCCAACAATCTAAATCAAGTAAAGTGAAGAAAAAGTAACAGATAATAAGCCAATATGGAGCTCATGGCCTGGTTTAATTGTTTAGATTTAAAATGATTTCCACCATGACAGTTTATACAATGAAATGAAGGAGGAGAGGGACCTTCTCAGATGTAGGTCTATATTTCTAGCCTCTCTCTATGAGACACATTTGACCACCCTTTACTCTCATTAGAAAGGAGAAGCAACCCTAAAAAATAGAGGCCAACTGACTGCTCTACTGACTTTTATCTTGCAAACTTTACTACTCAACGCGCTACTTGTTTGACCAAAGACTAGAAGTAAGCCAGAACAATCTCCCTTTTCAAAAGCAAAACTAAACTAAAAGTCAGGAAAACTTTTCTCTATCATTTTCATTCCAAATTTCAATTTGATTCTACTCCTGTCAACCTCGCTATCAAAAAGTGCCATAAGGGAACCTCACTTGATAAAATCATAGGACCATTAATATAACAGTCAAAGAGGGAGGAAAAAAACTGAGTATAAACCAGGTGGTAAGTCTGAAAGCCTGAAAAAGTGAAAAGCAATTGTTTTGGGAAGCAAATTCTAGAAGCAGAATCAACCTTGATTTAAAAAAAAAAAAGGGAAGGGCAGACACTGAGTATACCAGAAAGGCAGAAAAATACTATCATGAGATTTGGAAAAGTTTAAGATGAGATAATGGGGGCACAGATTACCACTTGCTGTCAAATGGAAGTTTAGGAGGCTCTTTTTGTTTCTACTTGAAATCAAATCAGCTGACTGCAAGCCACAGGCAACTAGTTTTGAGGATCCAGATGACTACAGCATTTCAACTTACTCTTGGGATACCCCCTGGCACAAATCAGTGAAACTGACTGCTACTCACAAGACTCCCGCCTCCTTCCGTGCACAGTTCACAAGATCTGGATTAAGTAAATCCTAAAGATCAGACTCAGTGCAAAACATATGTGCTCTAAAGGGGACAACTGATGGAACAGCAACCAGCACTTAGCAACCAGACTACTCCAAAGACTGTATCTGGGACTCTCTGGGTATAAAAAAACCAACAGAATTAAAATTAAATAGAATTTGCAAAAATATTCTATTTAGTAATTTTACTACTTCATACTTAAGAATCCTAAGTCTTAGAGAGAAAGTTAAAAAATTTTTTAATTAAATAATTGTGCCTGATGGGAAACTAGGATGACCAGAGCCACTAACTGAGGGCCTTCACAGCAATCTCTAAAACCATGTCATCGAGTATCTAAATCCTAATCTGGTTCTCTAATAACAATAACAACACTGCCAGTGTTCCTCTAATTACTTGCTATGCCCTCTGGTTTACCCCTTCCCCAATCAGAATACTGAAACTATGCCTTGAAAAAGGAAGAAGTAGAACTTGAGTAGTTCTATTTCTACACCTAAGTATAAGCAGCACATCCAGTTTAAGCTACATTAATTACCAAGAGCAAACACTTTTACTTCCACCTACATTAAGACAGAAATTACACTTCATCAGAAGGTATTCACGCAAGCCCCAAAGGAGATGGCAGATGGGAAAGAAAGTAAAGAAAGCAGATGGGTAGAAAACGCAGAAGGAAAGGAAGGCAGGGATCTGCATGCCATTAACCATTACTTTTCCAGTCTTCTTTACGTTCTCATATGCTATGGTGCTTATGGTAAAAGATGCAGAGAAATCTCTCCAGCTCTTATAGTTCTTCATAAGCAAGAAGACTGAGAAAAGGATAATCATTAACAAGTCATTTTAAATGCTCTGTATAAGAAGTGGCTAAGTCAAATTTGTAATCATCTTAAATCATAAGAAGACTCAATACATGTTTCCTTTTCCCCTTCTACACACCCTGCCAGTCATAACCCCTACGCCTAAAGAAGGAAAGAATCATTTTCCGATTTAGCCATTTTCTGCTAACTCATTACTATAAATTATTGATCATATTCACCAAATTATATAAAAAAGAAGGATTTAAAATTGGTAGTGTTTTAGGGCATTTGCGAATATCATAATTTCAGGCATGGACGAAACTCTCATGAAAAACTTATGTTTCTGAGATTTGAGGGTCCAGGTTTCCTCACCTTCTGCATTATTTAAAGCATGCACTTGCATGTGCAGACACGCTACTCTGTGAGGCCTTTTCTCCTGTCACAGCAGTGACACTGAGACTCCTGTTCAGCAACAGCAGGGCAAGGCACGGACTCTGCACTCAGTGAGAGTGAAGAGAAAAGGGAAAGAAAGGCAGGGTGGTTCTTGTAGAAGACTTTCTGCACTATGGCGATGGTGCGAGGAACCAGAGAGGTTGATGATGAAAGCAGTGGAAGAACCTCTCACAGCCAAGGCCTCATGCCCACCAGTACTTCCAGAGATTAAAAAAAAAATGTTTTGCATGACTAGGAGCGGGCAGACAACCTACCACGGACAGGTCATGAAAGTCATGAGGACGTAAAGCCTGCCTTCTCAGCATGGGCATTTCGTGTTGAGACTTAATAATCAGAAAGAAAATTCCTAAATCCATAACTCACGATTTTAAAATCTTGTATCATCTTTCCAAGTGGTTCTTCTTATTTTTACTATTTTTTTAATTATAAAATTAACAGTTTAAAAAACTATTTCCCTGAAGGGAGACTATTTGTCAATTTTTATTCAGAATTTCTCCCAGAATGAACTAGACTAGGAAGCTTATTCCAATCCTTAAACCCAGGAGGTTATGCAAGACATTTTCATACAGGTCAGCAACATCCCAGCAGTAAACTACAGGCTATATCAAAAGGGAAAAAAGCCGGGGAGGGCAAAAGAATTAAGTCCCAAATGATAATAAGGAGCTGACCTTTGAGCTTGAGGCCAGGTTTACACTGGATCATGGGCAGCAGCTTGGACACATTTAGAAAAGCACACATCTGTGAGCATACAAAGGCAATGTGTGTGGGGATGTTTCCTCATATGACTAAGTGATATATTCTTTGAACTCGGGGACCACGTCTTACTCATCTTATGCCTCACAAAGAGTAGGTGCTCATCAAATGCTCAGTGAGCATACTAGAATTGCAGATTATTTGTTCATTAAAACCATATGGCATAAGTGGCCATACGTGTTGCAAAAGACCTGAAACACTTGGAAAGAATTAATCACACTGCCCCACACCCTCTAATGTGATTTTGGGGACTGGTAAAAGAAGTTACCATCAGTTTCAAAATTCTCAACTCAGCGAGCAAGCTGAATATTCACACCAAACCTCTCCTGATATTTAGCCAGATTCTGATTCTTGGGAGGACCAGGCAATTAAATTCATAGGAGCTTTTCCCCTTCCCCTCACCCCAGCAGATCTTTTTAATTAGCATGGTTTCTCTGACTCAAATCCTTAGTTATTGAGGAATGACGCACACCTTCAGCTAAATTTTTCTAGCCTGGTGGTTCTCAAACTAGTCTGCCTCAGAATCAGCTGGCAAAAACAGACTGCTGGGCCCCACCCTCAGAGTTTCTGACACACAAAGTCTGGGGTGGGGACTGATAATTTGCATTCTGACAAGTTCCCAGGTGAGGCTGATGCTGCTGGTTGGAGAATCCCTGCTCCAGTCTAGAGAACTACTGAGAGTTGTTCTTTCCTCAAAAGCCAGAAATTAAAAGTAGAACTGAGAACATATCAGATGCTAACTACATAGGGCCCTCTATTTTTTTAAAAGCTTTGCCACAATATTTTTTGTTGAGCAAAGGAAATAAAGAACTTTATGGGAAGGCACACTGAACAGTGATTGGAACAATCTCTGAAGTGCCTGATGTTGCTAATCTGGTGGCAAAGACACTTGTAAAAAAGAGAGTTATCCATGTTCTAGGCCATCAGAAAAAGCATGTCCAGGCTGAAAGCTAAGACTCCTCCCCAGGTTTAATTAGGAGAAGGAAGCCTTCTGGTTTTTTTTTGTGTGTGTGTGTGTGAGTGAGAAAGATTAGCCCTGAGCTAACATCCGTTGCCAATCCTCCTCTTTTTGCTGAAGAAGATTGGCCCTGGGCTAACATCCGTGTCCATCTTTCTCTACTTTATATGGGACGCCGCCACAGCCTGACTTGAGAAGTGGTGCATTGGTCCGCGCCCAGGATCCGAACCTGCAAATCCTGGGCCGCCAAAACGGAAAGCGAGAACTTAACCACTACGCCACTGGGCCAGCCCCAGGAAGCCTTCTGAAAGCCTTGTTCCAAATTCTTTCCATGGGGTCACCTCAGCAAGCTGTTGCTGGCAACCTAGTCACCTACATTTTCAACCCAAGAGCTTATTAACATTTTTCCCTATGAGGTAATGCAGCTGAGTTTACATGAAACTCCAAGAATTCCTACCAATATTTCCATACAACATAAGGAAAATCTCTTAAAAAATTAAAGTGTGAAATGTGCTATCTGAAGTAGTTAAAAATGTGCTCAGAGGTTGATAATCAAACATAGAAAATAAAAATTAAAAAAAAACAAAAACAAAAACAAAACAAAACAAAAATTTTAATTTGATGACAAAAGGTTTGGAGAGTAAACCCTTTGTTATAATTTCACATATAACCAAATGTTTCTTGTTGCTTCAACTTTAAGTATTTACTTACCTTAAAATATAATGTAAAAATTTCAACTAACTATGTTTATACAACTACTTTAGAGTTCCTTTTCCTATCTTGAGATGAAAAATTGCAGAAAATGCAAAAATATACAAAACCATGGCTGGCTGTGTACTGCATGAAAAATGGAACATAATCTGACATTTGTTCAACTAAAACAGAGTGCAAAAATGGTAGTGCTTTCAAACTAGCAAATTAAAATAATTATTAGAATAAAAATATGGCCCACTTGTGCGGGTGTAATATCATCCGCTCAAATACAAAAAGAAACAATAGTCTGACCTCATCGAAAAACTGTTGAGTTTTGCGAAGTATAAATTTTAATTCGGTCAGTTCCAGGAAGTTTCTCTTCAAAGCTTCTTGGTTTGTGTTGATTTCCTTCAGTTCATTTTCAATCTTCTCAAAATTGGCCTACAGAAAAAAAAAAATCAAACTATTAACTCAAACTAAGCTCAACATGTTTGCTCTGAAAGACAGATGAATTCATCCATTCCACAGAACTCTTCCCACCTTGATGGGTCAAAGTTATCTTACATCTACCCAGACAGTACTGTATTTTTACCAGGGCAATTTTCTTTATTAAAATTTTTTGCTTAAAATGCTCTTTCTTTGTCTGTAGATTCTATTATACACTTGGTAAAATTTCTCAGAGGACTTCATATGGAGAAAATAATTATTGAAAAGTCTATTGGCTATTCATTTAGTCTATGAGATTAATAAACCACTAGATAAATTGACACTAATCCAAGAAGGTTTCAATAAACCAGTAAACATTTACTTAGTGGCATGTGATACTGTTCAAGATACTGTTCTATACCATAAAAAAGGGAATAAATTTTAATCCCATCCACAAGAAACTTGCAATCAACAGACAGTGCTGACAAGGATAGCAAGAATTATTCTACTCTCCATCCACTCAGGAAAGTGATTTTTGCACTTAAGTAGAAAGAAACTTATCTGGCTTCCTCAGAATTGTTTACCTCTAAGTCAATCATGTCCCGAGGGAAGGGCACCTCTGGGTTTTCGCCAGTGTCCATAATTGGAATATTAGCTTTTCTTATCTCTTTCTCAACAAATCCTAAAATGACAGAATCAAAACATTCATGTATAGCACACGCCTGAAATTGCCAACATTCGAGGAAAAAATAATAGGACCCAAAACCTGGCTGAAAGGAGCTCCATTCTAAGAAAGATACTTTCACACAAAAGAAGCAGAAGACGTAAATGCTTTTTTCTTCACATTCCTCTTCCTCCTACCCTACACTCTCTGAAACATAGCTACCCCAAAAAGGGTTACATCTCCCTACTGTCTTCTTTCCCTCTTCTGACCTTAAATCTGGTCCTCATTTACTTCAGCTCTCCACCTGTGTGACTACTACCCCGAAGTATGCTGGTTCCGGTTACAGACATCGGGTGGCAGAGCAGAGCTACGGAAGAGCACAATTCCATGGACTATTTCAGACTTGGCACACTAGTGAGACAATTCCAGATCAAAAGGGTCATTACATTTGAAAACAATCAGGTCAGTTTTAAGTGAAACAAAGCAAAACAAAAACCAAAAAGCAAGACACAGAATACGGCCCCAAAACACCAGAAGAGAACAGTGTTCCAGGTGACAACAACTGACTTTTTTTTTAGGGCAGGAACCAAATTTACCTATCAGCTAACTGAAAGCTGGTATGGTACAGTAGCAAGATCACAGGTTTTGGAGCCAGATGAAACAACCTGGATTCAAATACTGATTCCATCACGACCACTTATGTTCTTGGACAAGTCACTTAACCTCTCTGATCTCTGATTTCCTCATTATTTACTCATTTATTTATTTACTTATTTATTTATTTTGCTGAGGAAGATTTGCCTGAGGTAACATCTGTTGCCAATCTTCCTCTTTTTGCATATGAGCCACCACCATAGCATGGCCACTGACAGACGAGTGGTGTACGTCCATGCCCAACAACCGAACCCGGGCCACCAAAGCAGCGAGCGCCAAACTTAACCACTAGGCCACTGGGGCTGGCCCTAGGTGTTCTCACTTAATAAATGAGGAAACCAGGCCAGCCCCATGGCTTAGCAGTTAGGTACACGCGCTCCACTGCTGGCGGCCTGGGTTGGGATCCTGGGCACGCACCGATGCACTGCTTCTCCAGCCATGCTGAGGCTGCGTCCCACATACAGCAACTAGAAGGATGTGCAGCTATGACATACAACTATCCACTGGGGCTTTGAGAGAAAATAAATAAATAAATAAAATTAAAATAAATAAATAAGGTAACACCTATCTTGAAGGAATGCTGTGGGGAATGAACAAGATAAAGTATATGATCACTCTAACTCTCAAGAGAACCTTTGCAAATGTTAGTGTCTTCCCTCATAAATAGCTCAAATTAAAAGGTGGCTATGCTAACATCTAAAATTGATGGTGGTCTGGGTCTTACCTCTCAGAATTCCATAATGTAATACTGTTATAAAACCCTTCCCACAAAAAAATAACCAGTGTTTTCAGCCTGCAGCCCTATCATCTCAAACAAGGTTTCCATTAAGTACCACCTAGCCCAAACACCACAAAACCTACTTGCATACAATAAATTCATCTTGACATCAGGATTGTAAGATTTTTTCTCCTGTAGTATTTTCTTCCTTTATTAAGAGAACCAGTGTCTTTAATTTAAAACAAATAACTCATTATAGGAACATCATACAGGACCAAAATGCACATACGAAGCTTTCGATCCATTTCTTCACATCTTCTAACTTCATTCACAAATTTCCGCTGGAAAACATTCACATCTGGATTTAACTGCAAAATAAGAACACAATATCAAATATTCAATATTACATCTATTCCCTTTGTCTCACAAGCAACACACCCTGCAAAGTGAAAACCTAATTTTGTGTCAATGTCAGCTGCAACACTAATAAAAACTCTCTACTGATCCACATAACCTGCTTTGGGGCCAGTCACACCAACTAAAGATAAAAACCTCTCCCTCACTGCCACAACGTATAGTGGAATGGAGGCAAATTAGAAAAAACACTGTGGTGCAAAATGTTCTTCCCAGGCCAAAAGTCTCAGTGAGCTCCCTCCATCAAAAGTTTGGGCAACAGATATAACAGAAGTTCTGCCTGGTTTTCCTTCTTTCCTTCTTCCCAATCAGAAGAGACAGAAGGCAAACTTCTCTTGTTCTTCTGTCCCGGGTCTTCACCTTCTAGGGGACAGGTTGCTTTATTCATTCATACATCACAAGTAATTTTCAAAGCAACGTGTTGGATATTCTGGGAAATACAAACAAGAATAAAACGAGTTCCTACTCCTTAAGAAGCTTGTAATCTGGTAGAGAAGAAAGATGAACACAACCAAAAAGCATGTGATAAATTCCATAAAAGTAACACAAATAAAGTTACTCAATATTTATGGATCCCCAATATGTGCCTGACACTAGTATAAATACAAAGAATAAGATATGTCCTCCCAGGGGCCGGCCCGATGGCACAAGCGGTTAAGTGCGTGAGCTCTGCTGCGGCGGCCCGGGGTTCGCCGGTTCGGATCCCAGGCGCGCACCGACGCACTGCTTGTCAAGCCATGCTGTGGCGGCATCCCACATAAAGTGGAGGAAGATGGGCACGGATGTTAGCCCAGGGCCAGTCTTCCTCAGCAAAAAAGGAGGAGGATTGGCAGATGTTAGCACAGGGTTGAATCTCCTCACAAAAAAAAAAAAAAAAAAAAAAGATATGTCCTCCCTTGAGGAGCTATCGGTCTCAGAAGAGACAGACAAACCAATAAATACAATTTGTTGTGATAAATGCTATTAAAAAGTAAGTAAAGTATCGTTGGTAGTTTCTTATACAGTTAAACATACACCTACTTACCTAATGACTAAGCATTCCACTAGCAGGTACTTGCTTAAGAGAAATGAAAACACGTCCACAGAGACTTGTATAAAATATTTACAGCAGCTTTATTCATAATAGCCCCAAACTGGCAATGATTCAAATGTCCATCAACAGGAGAACGGATAAAGACATTGTGGTATATTCATACAATGGAATACTACTCAGTAACAAAAAAGAATCACATTCTACAGATTCACATAAAACCAGATAAATCTCAAAAACATTAGGTTAAGTGAAAGAAGTCAGATGTAAGAGTTCGTAACGTATGATTCCATTTCCATAAAGTTCAAGAAGAGGCAAAAGTAATCTATGACGGTAGAAATCAAAACAGTGATTACCTAAAGGGGGTGGGGATTGACTAGAAGTGGGCACAAGGCAACTTTCTGGGCTGATGGAAATATTCTATATCTTGATTGGGGTGATGGCTACAAAGGATATAAATTTACCAAAATTATCAAATTGTACTTTTTTTTTTTTGCTGAGGAAGATTCACCCTGAGCTAACATCTGCTGCCAATCTTCCTCTTATTTTGCATGAGAAAGATTATCCCTGAGCTAACATCTGTGCCAATCTTCCTCTATTTTGCATGTGGGTTGCTGCCACAGCATGGCTGACGAGTGGCGTAGGTCTGAGCCTGGGATCTGAACCTTCGAACCTGGGCTGCCAAAGCAGAGCGTGCCAAACTCAATCACTACGTCATGGGGCCGGACCCCAAATTGTACTCTTAAGGTCTACACATTTCACTGAATATAAATTTTACCTCCATAAAAAAGAACTGGGTAAAAAAAAAGAAACAAACATACACAAAAGGCATAACTAATTCTATTTGGGGGAAAGAGAAAAAAAACGTACAAAGGTAACACCTGCGCTGGGACTATGAGGGATGAGGCAGAGTTCACCAAGCAGCAGTAGGCAGAATGAAAGCAGAAAGACCATGACAAGTGACTCAGAGACATAAATAAACCATATATTCAGAGAAAGGGAGAAATTTACTATAGCTGAAGACAGTGGGTATGTAAGGAGCAGGAAGCAGAAGACTTTGTCTTATGGGCAATAGGGAAGCAAACGAACCGATTTTTTTTTATACTTTTTAAAGCTTTACTGTTTTGAAGAATAATATTGTGTGTAAAGAATGACTGCAAGAGGGAGAAACTGGTGACAGAGAAACTAGTAAGGAAATTGTTGGTATTATTATATTAATATTAGACAGAGGGGATCTAAGGCAAAATGCATTATGAGCGATTAAGAGAATCACTACATAATAAGAACAATTCCCAGGAAGATGTGACAATTCTAAACCTGTGTGTCTCTAATAAAACGTTTGTTGTTATTTTGTTTTTCACTGAGCAGGCAGTACTTCGGCCTCTCACTCAGAAATTTCCACTTCAATAAACATGACACTCTGAAGTGAAAGTAGTTATGAGACTTATGCTAACTTTATTGGTTTCACAATCCAGAGACAAGGTTCAACTGAAGCAGCCCCACAGCCTGTTTAAGGCAACCTGAAATATTCCAGCAAGGTGTCTTCAAAATATTTCAAACAAAAATTTTTTATTTTTTTTATTGCGGTAACATCGGTTTATAACATTATATAAATTTCAGGTATACATCATTATTTTTCAATTTCTGTGTAGATTACATCATGTTCACCACCCAAAGACTAATTACAATCCATCACCATACACATGTGCCTAATCACCTCTTTCATCCTCCTCCCTCCCCGCTTCCCCTCTGGTAACCACCAATCCAATCTCTGTCTCTATGTGATTATTTATTGTTGTTTTTATCTTCTACTTATGGTTGAGATCATACAGTATTTGACTTTCTCCCTCTGACTTATTTCGCTCAAGGTCCATCCATGCTGTTACAAATGGCCAGGTTTTATCCTTTTTTATGGCTGAATAGTATTCCATTGTGTATATATAGCACAGCTTCTTTATCCATTTGTCCTTTGATGGGCACCTAGGTTGCTTCCAAGTCTTGGCTATTGTGAATAAAGTTGCAATGAACACAGGGGTGCGTGTATCTTTACGCATTCATGTTTTCATGTTCTTTGGATAAATACCCAGCAGTGGATTAGCTGGATCATATGGTAGTTCTATCCTTAATTTTTTGAGGAATCTCCATACTGTTTTCCATAGTGGCTGCACCAGTTTGCACTCCCACCAGCAGTGTATGAGAGTTCCCTTCTCTCCACATCCTCTCCAACACGTGTTATTTCCTGTCTTGTTAATTATAGCCATTCCGATGGGAGTGAGGTGATATCTCACTGTAGTTTTTGTGTGTGTGTGTCAGGAAGATCAGCCCTGAGCTAACATCCATGCCAATCCTCCTCTTTTTTTTTTTGCTGAGGAAGACTGGCCCTGGGCTAATATCCATGCCCATCTTACTCCACTTTATATGGGATGCCGCCACAGCATGGCTTGACAAGCAGTGCATTGGTGCGCGCCTGGGATCCGAACCCAGGCTGCCAGCAGCGGAGGGTGCACACTTAACCGCTTACGCCACGGGCCAGCCCCCACTGTAGTTTTAACTTGAATTTCCCTGATAGTTAATGATGTTGAACATCTTTTCATGTGCCTATTGGCCATCTGTATATCTTCTTTGGAGACATGTCTGTTCAGATCTTTCGCCCATTTTTTAATTGGGTTGTTAGTTTTTTTGTTATTGACACGTAGGAGTTCTTTATATATTTTGGAGATTAACTCCTTATCAGATGTATGGTTTGCAAATATCTTCTCCCAATTGTTAGGTTGTCTTTTCGTTTTGTTGATAGTTTCCTTTGCTGTGCAGAAGCTTTTTAGTTTGATGTAGTCCCATTTGTTTATTTTTTCTATTGTTTCCCTTGCCCAGTCAGACGTGGTACTTGAAAATATGCTGCTAAGACTGATGTTGAAGAGCATCCTGCTTATGTTTTCTTCTAGAAGTTTCATGGTTTCAGGTCTTACATTCAAGTCTTTAATCTATTTTGAGTTAATTTTTGTGTATGGTGTAAGATAATGGTCTACCTTCATTATTTTGCATGTGGCTGTCCAGTTTTCCCAACACCATTTATTGAAGAGACTTTCCTTTCTTCATTGTACATTCTTGGCTCCCTTGTTGAAAATCAGCTGTCCATAGATGTGAAGGTTTACTTCTGGACTCTCGATTCTGTTCCACTGATCTGTCTGTTTTTCTGCCAGTACCATGCTGCTTTGATTACTACAGCTTTGTAGTATATTTTGAAATCAGGGAGTGTGATACCTCTAGCTTTGCTCTTTTTTCCCAGTCAAACAAAAATTAACAGAACTACAAGGAGAAACAGACAAATCTGTCTACGTAGTGGGAAAGGTTAATATAACTTTTAAATTATTGATACATAAATCTACCAAATAAGGATAGAGAAAATCTGAACAACATAATTAACGAGCTTAATATAATACACACACATATATTTTTTCTATATCTGCATCCAACAGTTCTCTCTTCAAGAATTCATTCATAAAAACTGACCACAAAACAGGTCATACAGTAAGTCTCAGTAAAGAATTGGTACTATATAGAAAATGTTCTCTAATTACAATGCAATTAAGTTAGAAATCAATATCAAAAATACAAGTTAAACAACATATTTGGAAATTCTAAAATAGTTCTAAATAATTCAGACCTCAAAGAAGAAATTATAACACAAATCTTAAAATACTTAGAACAGAATAATAATAGATTGAGACAGAGATAAATTAAGTGGCTGCCAAGGACTACGGGCAGGGGGAGATGCAGAGTGACTGATAATGGATATAAGGTTTCTTTTGGAGGTAATGAAATGGTTCTGGAATTAGATAGTGATGACGGTTGCACAACCTTGTGAATAAACTAAAAACCACTGAATTATACATTGTAAAAGGGTGACTTTTTCGATATATCTCAGTTAAAAAGAAGAACACGGGCAGTGGAATCAGAGAGTCCTGGGTACAAATCTGCGTGTCCCTGAGGTAGTTATTTTCATCTATGCTACAGGTTCCTAATCTGCAAAATGAGAATACTATGTTCCACTATTCAAAAGCAGGTTCTGCTTCTCAGGGTTGTCGTGAGGAATACCTGCAATAATAATGCACAATGCTCAACATGGCATCTATTAAAAAATGTAAATTGTCATTATGATGCTAAGTGTTAGACAGTAAGGGACTGAAGAGTAGAGAAGTATGTCAAAGAGAAGAATGGATGAGGGGATATATCAGTCACAGAAGATTCTGAACAAGTTTAGTGAGGAAACATGTCTTACCCAATTGTCTCTTGAACCCAAAGTGGTATATTTTGCAGAGACGCTAGATAACAACTACTTCTTACATTGAAACCACTCATTTTAATATGTTGCATATTTTCATATTTTAAAAAGATGTAAAAAAGAAAGAAGAGTACAGATACATGCTACAACATAGATGAACCTTGAAAACATTATGCTAAATGAAAGAAGCCAGTCACAAAAGACTACATATTGTATTATTCCATTCACATGAAATGTCCTGAATAGGCAAATCCATAGAAACAGAAAGTAGATTAGTGGTTGCCAGGGGGTAGAACGGAGGGAGGGGGGTTGGGAGGAAACTGGGAGTAACTGTTAATAGGTACAGGGTTTCTTGTTGGGTAATGAAAATGTTCTAAAATTGATTGTGGTGATGGTTGTACAACTTTGAGAATATACTAAAAATCACTGAATTATACACTTTAAATGGAAAAATTGTACGGTATCTCAGTAAAGCTGTTTAAAAAAATAGTAGGAAAAAATCTGGATATGTAATTCACCAAGTTAATAGATTAAAGGAGAAAAAACACGAAAACCTCAATAGATGAAGAAAAGGCATTCAATAAAATTCTACAACCATTTGTGACAGTAACTTCAGGAAATCAGTAATTGAAAGGAATCTCCATAATCTAATAGAATTTTCCAAAAACTTAAGAGTAAACATCTTATTTAAACTGCGAAACATGAAAAAGACTCCCTTTAAAGTCAGGAGCAAGACAGGAAATGCCATGTGACAGATACATAGTATTCTGCCTACTTCCTTATTAATAAAAACCCCAATTCTGTTCAGGGCAGCAACTGTTCAGTTGAAAAACCACATTTCCCAGACTCCCTTGCAGCTAGAGTATGCCATAATTCTGGTCAACGATAAATTAGCAAAGTCGGCAGAGGATTTCTGTGAAAAATTTTTTTAACTTGATATAAGTACTTCCCCTTCCTCCTTGCACTTCCTCCTTGCTGTCTAGAATATGAATGAAATTCCTGGAGCTGTGGTGGTCATCTGTAGGGACAAAAGCTAAATGCTCAAGGATGGCCAAACAGATACAGAATGATCTTAGGACACTGATGGCAGTGTGAAGCTGGGCTTCATGTTACATGAGAAAAGTACACCCCTATCACTTGAGTTTTCAGTTACGTACAGCTAAACACAATCCTAACCAGTATTAGCTTGCTGTTACTCTTCTTCAACATGTTACTGAAGGTCCCAATGTGTATAATAAAATAAGAAAAAGAAAGAGAAGGATAAGGATTTGAAAGGAAGAAACAGCATACTCTCTAATGGTACAGTAAAAAAAGATTACATCAAATGTAGCAAAATGTTAACAACTGGTGAATTTACCTAAGAGTATTCAGGCTTGAAATTTTTCTAAATAAAAATTTAGGAAAAAAGAAAACACTAATTTTCAAAAAAGAAAAATAAACTTTATGTATGACAAAATAACCGTAAACAAAAGGAAAAGACAAGCCACAGCCTGGAGAAAGTTATCAGAAAAGGATTAGAAAAAGATTAGCTTCCAGAATACATGAAGAACTTTTACAAATCCTGCAAGTCAATAAGCAAAAGACAAGCAAACCCAACAGAAAAACAGGCAGATGATACGGACAGACATTCACGGAAAATGAAACCCATTATGCCCTATAAACAGATAGAAAGATACCAAATGTACTAATCTAGAAAATGAAAATGAAAACAACAATAAGATACCACTTCACACCCATCAGACTGGCAAATTTCTTTAAGTCTGAGCACAGAGGTGTCGACCCAATTGTGGAACAACAGGAACACTCAACTAGCGATGGGAGCATGAACAGGTACATTTGTTGTGGAGTACACTTTGAGAACATCTAACAGTTAAAAGATGCACACAACAGGGCTGGCCCCGTGGCTTAGCAGTTAAGTGTGCGAGCTCTGCTACTGGCAGCCCAGGTTCGGATCCCGGGCTCGCACCGACACACTGCTTCTCCGGCCATGCTGGGGCCGCGTCCCACATACAGCAACTAGAAGGATGTGCAACTATGACATACAACTATCTACCGGGGCTTTGGGGAAAAAAAAGGAGGAGGATTGGCAATAGATGTTAGCTCAGAGCCGGTCTTCCTCAGCAAAAAGAAGAGGATTAGCACGGATGTTAGTTCAGGGCTGATCTTCCTCACACACACACAAAAAGATGCACACGACACTCAGCAATGTCCCTCCTAGTTATAGCCCCTGGAGCTATAGCCCCTGGAGCAGCAGCAGGTTGGCGAGATTAATACTATTTTCACAGTAACACTAAGACACCATGTGCCCTTTTCATTCTCATTCTCTCATGAGTGTTCAGCAAAGTTTTCCAGAGGCTCATGATGTACATCATAGCAGACCGACTGCAGAAATGAATACGAGAATCTAGCTGTCTTCTATTAATTCAGACAGTAAAAGATTTTTAAAAATGTAAAAGCAATGCCACTCTTCTATTTTTTTTTGTTTTGCTTTGGGAAATATAATTATTTTTCTTAAAAATGTTATTTAGCAGGTTTATTATTATAATTATTAAATGTTTAATAAATAAATAATTAAAGAATTTATCAGTTTTAATTTCCAATACAGTAAATATTGATAGCTATAACTCACATAAAGGCCCTTTGGGGTCCTCAATAATTTTTAAGAGTGTAAAGAGGTCCTTAGACCAAAAAGGTTGAAAACTGCAGTCCTGGAGGAACTATCACACATGCATACCAGGAGACATATATAAGAATCTTCACTGCAACACTGCAATAGCAAAGAGCTGCAATCAACCCAAATGTTCCTCAGAAAGAAAAAATGCTAGATAGACTGTGTATATTCTTACAAGAACTATATAGCAATTTAAAGGAATGAACTAGCACTATCTACATCAACATGGTCAAATCTCACAAACGTTGAATTTAAAAAGCACCTGCTAAAGGATACATACAATATGATATCATGCATATACGTTTAAAACATCAAAAACTATACTGTATACTATTATGTAGTGATACACACATACACAGCAAAAGGAAAAAATAAAAACACGTAGGAATGATAAAAGTAAGAATCATTGTAGAGGTTACCTCTGGGGAGGAGGGGAGAGAAACGGCATGGAGGAAGGATACGCAGGAGCCTTCAATTATATGTGGAATGTTTATCACTTAAGTAGATAGTAGAAACATAGGTATTCATTATATTATTCCCTATAATTTTTTGTATGATTGAAACACATCATAAGTAAAAGTTAAGAATGCTGAATAGACACAATTGGTGTTAGGAAGGGAGAAACCATAGGACCAGATGAAGGATTGCAAATTAAGGGTGACGTAGGTTGTCTAGTTTTCAAGTCTAGAAAATAGGAAGACTATCGATGCATTAGCTCAAATTTAGAAAGTCAGGATGAAGAAATAGTTTGTGAAAAGGTAAGGTGTTGGAATTTAGACATACTGAGCTTGAAAAGCAGAGATGACAACTATCTTAGAGAGTTGTAAATTCAGGGATGGTTTTTGGGAGGTGAGGGCCAGAGATACAGATTGGGACTCACTGTATAAAGATGGAAGAGTTGAGAATCGATGAGATCACCAAAAAAGGTGATAAAGGAAGATGTGGGTGTTGAGAAGCCTATCCAGAGAGAGCAGAGAAGAGAGCTTGGGGAGCACTGACATGGAGGGCAGGGGGAGGAGAAGATAAAAGAGAGGCTAGTGGACGATAACAAGGAGTCCTCAGAAAGGTAAGAGAAGGAATCAGAGTTAGGTAGGAGAACATCAGAAGAGAGACGGCATAAAAATGTTTGAAGAGAATGAGGAATAAGACCACGTTACTGGATTATATTTGTGCAATTTCAGCTCGGACTGAGAACTTCCTGAAAGCTTGCCAATTCAAAGGAAGTTCTACGGAAACAACGTTATTTTTGCAAATAAAAAGCAAAACATTCATCAGAAGGCAATTGGCCAAGACAAGACAAATAGAGTTCAGCAGTAATCAAGAAGCAGCCACAACTACTTACATCACGAAATTGAACCTTTCCGAGTTCTCCTAATTCACTGACGCAACAATAAGCAGCTTCTGACTGTAGACGCCAATATTGATCAATCTCACCCCTTTCTGACCACTTCTCTTTCATCCATCCATTCATTCCAACAAATACTGATTGAATATCTTATATGTGGGCACTAAAGATACAACAATGAATGTCTGTCTTCATGGTGCTTAGATCACAGAAGAAGAGAGAGACTTTAATCAGCTACTCACACTGATGAACGTAAAATCACGACTACAATGAGTGCTACCAATGAGAGGTATGTGGTGCTTTGAGAATGCACAACAGGGAACTGTCAACTCCCCCCTCCTTTCAGCAGCATATATTGTGCCTTCCCGATCAGACTGTAAGCCCCCTAAGGCATATTTTTTCACTCTTAGACTGTCCATTTTCTTTTGATATCTTCTCCAAGTGCCCAGCATAATGCTTCAAAATAATGGGTATTCAGTATATGCTTACTTATACACCATATATCTGTAACTGATGCTTCAAATTTTGTAATAAATATGTCCTATTGTATGGAAGAGCTATGACAATTTTTTTTTTAATATCCTGCTAGGGGTGTTAAGGAGCCCAAAAGCAAAGTGCAAGCCTTGAGCAGGTTAGTTTGGTGCCCTCTACCTGTACCCCAAGCAATTACCTTGAGAATACTTAGGACTATTCTCAAAGGGGGGCTAGTAAAAGCATGAAGGACTGGCACAAAACATTCTCACCTCTAGAAAGACAACACAAAGTGTACACTCTACCAATAGCAAGCCAGTGCTACAATGTTATTTTTGCAAATAAAAAGCAAAACATTCCTCATAAGGCAATTGGCCAAGACAAGACAAATAGAGTTCAGCAGCAATCAAGAAGCAGCCACAACTACTTACATCACGAAACTGAACCTTTCCGAGTTCTCCTAATTCACTGACGCAACAATAAGCAGCTTCTGACTGTAGAAAAAGCTGGGCCAGCGTCATCTCCTCACTCCGGAAAAGCTCCCCCATGGTGGCAGAGAGTAGCAGTCAACTGCGGACCTGGATTTCTCTTCAACCTAAGGCAAAAAGAGAAGATTACATGACCTTAGAAATTACCAAGAGGGCTAAGAGCAAACAATACCCCAGTAAGGCTCTTTCCTTTTCACTTCATATCTTCCGCCCCATGCTGACAGGTCTTCAACAACTGTTTTGACACCCTGCTTAGAAAGATGAAAAGGAGAAATTACAAAGGCTATTATTGAATCCTCTCCCCTGCCGAGTGCCTGATGAAAAGTCACTTCCTCTGCAGTCAACATCAGGATCAAATGACAATATCTGGGGACATCTCAATACATAAGACTGTATCCAGATTAAAAACAGGAACCGGGAATCCCAAACAGCTCTTTAAATATCACGGACACAATATTATGAGGCAGTGACATCCACACTGCTCTTTTTTTTTTTTTTTAATCATGTCAGGAACCAAAAAGAGGAGACCTACATTAATTACACTCTCATAAAGGATGTCTTCATTGCAACTAGTTTTCTACCCTCTACTGCCCATTTCTAACAGCCAAAGTCCCAGCACTACCCTAAAGCTATGGCTACCTTAAAGGCTTTAACCTTCCAAACTCCTCAGAAAACACCATTTTCTCGCTAAGGAATGTAAACACTAGCATTATCTTAAAAAACAAACAAACAACAAAAAAAACTGTCTTGCATATTAAGCTCAATTTCAAGTCAAGCATGACAGTAATACATTGATAATGACAAAGCAGTTTTTTCAAGCCACAGAGAACAAGCTTTGCACCTCCGCAGCTTTCTGGTTCTTATCCCCACCTTCAAGATTAATTACATTCTTCCATCTGTTAAAGGTTCTCACAGCATGAGCCAATAAAGGTTTCTTTCCTTTTAGGGCTGGCTTGTTGCCGGGTATGGAAGACAATTGGCGCTATCAGTGGTCCTGAAACTGCAATTATTTATTCTCCATCATCTATTGTAAGGCACAGACTGTACAGCATCTCAAGTCAGTAAAACGCACAGTATTTTTAGTATCATGAGGGCATACACAATGATAGGTGAAACTGGCATCAAAGGAAGAGTTATTCTTCTGGAAGGCTGGGAGACATTTTGAGAAATTTGAGTGACAAAACCTTTGTGCATTTGATGTTCAAGGCAGCAAAACACCACATTCAGGTATAGCAAGGATTTCTCAAGAGATTATGCAGTTTGACTTGAAGACTATTACCTGTATCATCCACAACAGCAGTTACCAGCTCCCCACACGCTCCCCCCCCCAACAATGATAGATTTCACAATCTCTAAACACAAAATTATGCCTGATCAGCATAGTTCAGAGGCTGCCGATAATGACAGCCTGCAATGAGCTGCCTCCTTCCTTCTGTTCTTTAATGATTACAAGTCTCCCTAGAACACCTCTATCACACTGGAGCCAAACAGAAAACTAAATAGGCCAAAGCGATTCGAGGGAGAGGGTGTGTCACAAAACAAAATATGAAGAAACAGTAATTTTACATGAGTCCAATTAAAGCGCCTCCGCGCCCTGCATCGCCACTGTCATCCAGTTTTCGCCTAACAGGTATTCAAATTCACCTATTTCATCTCCTGTCTACCCCGTGAGAAATCAGGAATTCTCCGAGCCCAGGCACACCTACCTCCTGGAGCAGGGAATAAAAGGGGGGGGGAATCCTCAAATTGGAAGTCCCTTTAAGAAGCCCCCCAAATTCTTCTGCCTACCCAAAAGCCTTCAGTTCCTCCGCCTACCCCTTAAATGGGGGAAGGGATCAGGGCCTCCGAAGGGGAGTGAACCTCCTCTTTCTCTGCCCACAGGAGGGGTCCCCGAAGAGGGATAAACCTCCATTCTCTCAGAGAACTAAGATCCCTGCTAATTCCTTTGACAAGCGAGGGGGCTGTCAGAAGAATTTCCTGTGCTCCTCGGAGGCCGCTTCCTGCCGCACTATGCCTAGAGCCCCCGCTCACCTCCAGCCGCAGGCCCGGCCGCCGCCTCAGCAGCCGCCGCAGACCAAGCCCGCAGCCTCTCGGCTCCGGGTAGCGGCGCCTTGACGTGCGTGCGTCCACTAAGCCCCGCCCCCGCGCAGCCGCCGGTCTCCTCCCCTACGATGACCTCATTGCAGTCGGCCAATGGGGTGCGGCCTCAGTCGGCTGCCGCAGTGCGGAGTCGCGGAGCCGAGGGCGAGACCCAGCGCGCTGACGCCATCTTGTTTTCGCTGCTGTGACTCCTCGCCGGGCCGGCCGGCTGTGTCGCTTGGCGATGCAGGTGCTGGAGGCGTTAGGTTCCTGAGCCCTTCAGATTCTTTCTGCCTAAGGCTTATCCTCTAGGCAAGGCTGCCTGCTTTGTTTTCATATCCAAAGAATTATTTCACAACTTCTCGAGGGAAGTAGCAGAGGAAGGGGAGAAATCATGAAATGACCTGAGAGCTGGAGGGGAGCTTGAAAGCGCTTCAAATCCACTCTCCTCTAAACACACACACCCCCTTTTCCTTATTTTACAGAGAAGAAAATTTGCCCCCCAGAGTGGGGAGCGGCTTGCTAAAGGTGCTAGATCCCGGAGTGGGGCCTTGAACAGGGGCTCGTTCACTTAAGTACGGAAAACCAGTCTTTAAAAAGGGACTTGGGTTCAGTCCGTCCCAAAGCTGTCCAGGATCTGTTTTCCTCCATTTAACAGCGGGAAAAGACCCCGTAAGACCATATGTGGTGCAAGTAAATTCTTATCTTGTTTGGTGGGTTTCTGCGGGCCCATTTGACCACTTCAGGGTTTTCCGTTCCTCAAAATTTTTGAAGAATACGTTTTTTAAAGTGCAAAAGTGATGCCTACCTATTATTTATAAAAATGTCTTTCTCAAATACTAATATAGATTTCCTTTTCTTGTCCTTTTAAGGAGGAGTAGGGATCCCACGTCGTTTGTGATAACCGGAACTATATCAGGAAAAACTCGGAAAACCGGTTATTCAGTCTCCGTGGGTGGTGGAACCCTACCGAGATTTAAGTGTAATAAGGGAGATACTTCAGACAAAAACCTGATGCTGATAATTTTGTGTACCTGGGAAAAACATCATCAGTCCTGCTTTACCAGCCTAAACGAAATAAGGGCGAAAATGGATGTTTTATTTGAATTTTCTATCATATTGTGAGTGAAGCTGTAACTTGACTTCGTTACGATTTAGTTAAGAGTAGCACCTTGGAGAGGCCCAGCCCCTCCCTTTCCCTTGTGATCCAAATGCTCCCTAACTCTCTTAGCTTTCCTGGCAAGGCAGATAGGGACCCACATTTGAAAGCCTGCCAAGTTTTAGAAAACTATTACACAATGACTATCATTTCCTTCCTCTGTGACCAAAAAAATTTTTTTCTTAAACCTCAGAGTCAGCTGCTTGCTAACCACTGATTTTTTATACCCCACCATTAAGACAGCCTTTCCTCTGGACTCACCTCGGTTCTCTTGAACTCTCTTTTTTCATGGCTTCCTTGAAAGTATATCCTATGAGAGCTCCTTTTCTGTCTCCTTTCATCTCCTGCCATCAATCTTTCTCCAGTGTTCTATTTCTTTTCCGTCCATGCTCTCTTCCTTGACAGTTCTGCCTATTGCCAGGCTTGAATGTCTATGTGTGGGACTCATACCTATTTTTCCATCCACCTCCCTTCTCCAAAGCTCAGAGATGGAATTTCAAGCTGTCTGAATAATGCTATTCAGGCAGCAGAGGCTTGCTGAGGGCCTGCTATGTGGCAGATATGGTGCTAGGTGCTGAGGATAGCAAAATGAAACAGACATGCTACCTGTCCTAGAACTCACAGTTCAGTGAGAAATAGAGTTCGAATAATTATAAGAGTGAGAGAGAGAGAGAGAGAGAGACGAGTGCAATGATTAATACTTACTTTGTGCCAGGCACTTTTCTAAGGGCTTTATAAATATGAACTCATTTAATCCTCACAACAATAATAGGAGGCAGATACTATTATGGCTCCCTTTCACAGATGATATGATGAAATTGAGGCACAAAAATTTGCCCCAGGTCACTCAGCTAGTAAATGGCAGAGCAGGATTCAAACCCAGCCAGTTTGGTCCCATTTCCTGTGTTCTTAGGTATTGCACTGTTTTGCCTCTGTTAAGAGTGCTGTCTCTGAGGCCAACCTGAATTCAAATCCTGATCTGCCATTTAATATCTGTAACCTTAGGACTCTCTAAGCCCCAGTTTCCTCCTATGTAAAATGGGGTTAATAATAGTATTTCCTTTATATGGTTATTGTTAGGAATAAAAGGAACTTAGTACATGCTTGGCACTCTAGTTTGCATTAAAAAATCGTTAGCTATCATCATCATCATTATTGTTGAAATACAAAATACTGTATAATGGGCCTGAGGATGTCAGAAAAGGTTACATCGAGGAGGTGACGTGAGAGCAGAGTTTTGAAGGATTAGAGCTCTCCCTGAATAAAGACTATTCCTCCCCCTGAGTTGCTTTTCCTAGTTACCCAGACTCCAACCTTAAGCCATCTTCAATTCCATTCTTTCCCTTTCTTTCCACATTTAGTCAGTTGCCATCTTGTGCTAATTGTGTGTCCTGCATTTATTTCTTGCCGCTACCCCTTTATCCTTTTTATTTTCATTGCTGATAAGCCAGTATAGGTCCGTTTGCCTCTCTCACATAACTAAAGCAGTAGCGTACGGGAGGCAGCGTGGTGTAGTGTAGTAGAAGACCACAGGGTTTTGTACCATCCTGAACTAGGTTTGAATCTCATTTCCTCCATTTATTCCATCTGATATCAAATGTAAGAGGAATAAATCTCGGCTCTAATATTTACAAGGTGTGTAAACTTGAGCAAGTTAGTTTACCTTCTTGAGCTTAATTTTCTTCATTAGAACTTTCATGGGACTTTTCTGTATCTGCTTTATAAAACACAGTACTTTCTTCCTGACTTTTTTTTTTTCCCTATTACCAAATTATAAACTCCTTTTCTCCCTAGCATTGGGCCTATTCATTCAGTGGTAAGTACCATTTCTTGAATGAATGAGTGGATAGATGATCCTGAAAGAAAGGAGGCCTCCTAATAGAAATCTACTATCAACAAAAGAACACAGGTATCAGACAAAAAGGAATATCATCACATCCTGCCTCTTTTCTTTATCCTCTTCGTTGTATGGACTTCATTCTCTGTGGGGAGGAGAGCTCGTGACAGATGCTTGCATTCTTGTAACAGAGATATGAGGGACAGCTGGGAAAGGGTCAGAATAGAAGCTAGAATCAGAAAATGTGTGCAGAGTCAGTGAAAACTTTGCAGGATCATCAAGTTCAGTACAATTATAGTGCTGATGTTTGTATTCCATTTACAGTTCTCAAAGTTATTCTAAATTGGAACATACCTATGAGGGAAATGCTCTTTAAATTCAATGAAGAGTACTTTTATAAATAGCTTTCAGTCATCAAAAATCCATCATTCCTTCAGCAAACATCTATTAAGTGCATGCTTTATACCAGGCGTAATGCTAGAAACTGGAAATGTAAAGAGGAGTAGGGAGCTCACTGTCTATCACGGGGATAGACAAACAACTAACCATAATATAACATACATAATATAGCAGCAATTAGAACAGAAGTCTATGGAAGCCCAAAGAAGAGAGTTATTAATCCTGTCTGGCCTTGGGGAAGGCTTTGAGAAGACATGACATTTCAGAAGGGCATTGAAAGATGAATAGAACTTTGTTCAGAGGAGAAGTAGACAAACACTAATAAAATAGAACAGAAATAGTACTAATATTAGACTAAAATCAGATTTTGTTTTCATCATGGTCAGCAGATACACTAACTTAGCCCAAAATTGAAATATTTTGGGGGCCGGCCCGGTGGCACAAGCGGTTAAGTGCGCACTCTCCACTGCGGCGGCCCGGGGTTCGCCGGTTCGCATCCCGGGCGCACACCGATGCACTGCTTGTCAAGACATGCTTTGGCGGCATCCCATATAAAGTAGAGGAAGATGGGCACGGATGTTAGCCCAGGGCCAGTCTTCCTCAACAAAAAGAGGAGGATTGGCAGATGTCAGCTCAGGGCCGATCTTCCTCACAAAAAAAAAAAGAAAGAAATATTTTGATTTAGAATACTCAGGCATTTATGTTGATTTTATCTATAGTTACCTGTATGCTTCTCTAGGAAAGAAAGAACATAAAAAGGATCTTCTAGGATGCACTTAAGCTTTTCTGTCACTTGAACAAGTACAGCATATGTCCAACAAGATCAAGTATAAAATGCTGTTGATCACACAGCCCTAGAAGACGTGAGCAAATCCACATGAGGCTTAGCCAGTACTGCAGTTCTGGGTGTCTAAACCAAACCATTCCTTAGCATTTGTGAAAATGTCTAAACAACAGCTACAAAAATTAGTTCTTCACTATGAAAACAAAGTAGAGAACAGAGGCAGTGATTTAACAGTCTCAAAAAGTTACAAGAATTGTCACTGTAGTGGAATGATTAAAATCAATATTTTTTCCTCCTTTTATTCTCTTTATTTTTTAGTTTACATGAATGCACAGCAGTTGTCCAAATTTCCACCAGTGAAGGGTCAGCTTATGTTTGCTTAGCCAACTTAGATGGCTAGATGTGGCCTAGAGGAGAGTATTAAAATTAAACCAAGTCTTTTGAAATACCTATTTGTTCAACTGTCTCTGATTTCCGTATGCTTCCTGTATTAATTTCCTAGGGCTGCCTTACAAATTACCGCAAATTGGGTGGATTAAAACAACAGAAATTTATTCTCTCACAGTTCTGGAGGATAGAAGTCTGAAATCAAGGTGTCTACAGGGACACGGCATTTCTAAAGACTCTATGGAAGAATCCTTCATTCCCACCTAGCTTCTGGTGGTCGGCCACAATCCTCGGCCTTCCGTGACTTGGGGATGCATCACTCCAGCTGCTACCTTTATCTTTACATGGTGTTTTTCCTTCTGTGTGTATCTGCGTCCAAATTTCCGTCTTCTTATAAGGACACCAGTCATTGAATCAGGGCCCACCTTAATCCAGTATGACCTCATCTTAACTTGATTACATCTGCAAATACACTACTTCCAAGTTAGGATATATTCACAAGTTCCAGGTGGACATGAATTTTTGAGGAACGCTATTTAACCCAGTACCCTTCCCTTATGAATTTTGGGAAGGAAATTTTGCTCAGCATAATTTTCCAACTGTTCACCTGCAAGTAGTTAGCAGCAAACAGTGAAATTTTAATTTAAAATTTTACTTCCACTCGTCTGCATTCTTTGAGATGACAATAGCTCAGTTTAATGATTGTCTAGTCAAATAATTTTTTTTGTTTTTCCCTTTTGTGTAAAAATGAACTCTAATTATTAAACTGTTCTACCAAGGATCTGATTTGAGTGTTGGATGGGAGAATTTTCCTGCCGTAACTTTTAGGTGACCTGTAATCACCTTGACCCTCATTCTTGAAATGTTGATTAGCGGTTTGTTTCCTTTTGCAGTTTCACTCTGAGTTCCTCGAAATAACACTCTGCTTTTACTTTCAAAGTCTGTCAATGTTTAAAAGAAAAGTCTTTTGATAAAAAGTAAAAATCTCTTCATAATAGATTTCTAGGCTTCCTTTGATGCTCAAGGAATGTCAGCTTTCTTTAGCTCTGCTAATGATTACATCCACAAGGAGAGATGAATGAGCCTAAGGCATGTGACATTTATGCAACACTCAAGTCTCTTGTGACCAACACATGAGGCAAGGAGCCTCTTAACTTGTGGGAGTTGAGAATGCCATGGAAAGAGGCTTCTTAAAGAATTAAAATCAAAAAAACTTGAGATGAGAAGAAAAGAAAGGATTGAGTGACAGAGGGCAGAGAAGTTTCTCTGTGACATCAAACCTGAAATATTTGCCCAAGAAAACAAGAAACTAGTTCAAAGAGATTTCTGAAGTAGAGAATCTGGCAAATGTTTCTGTATTGGGTTTCTAGTGACTTGGAGAAAGGAGGTGAGACCTGGAGTAAAGAAATACATTGGAAAATTCCAGCAGAAAGGATCTGGTTGATGGTCAAGGAATAGATCTAACTTGAACTGTGGTATTCCCAGTGCCTAGCTGAGTGCCTGGCATTCAACATATACTTAATAAATATTTTTGAAAGAAAGAAAACAGAGATGGAAATGTAGTTTCTTAACTTGTGACAAACCGATGTGGGTTATTTGTATTTGTAATCACAAACTTGTTTAAGGCTGGAGATTGCTATGCATGACAGTTGAGTTGTTTTTGTTTTATAAAAGCAGTTTACCGGGCTTGTGTGGTATTTTAAGGAGGGAGTTGTGAGGAAGAGAGCCTGCAGGAAACTTGCAGGCAAAATATACATGGTCTTCAGAGAAGAAAAATTTTCCTAGGGGAAGCAGATAAGTTATCCAAAAGGGAACCTTCAGTTGGATATTGCTTTGAGCCCTATTTTCATTACAAGTTTCTTTTCACCTAGAGTTTTAGAGATTATGAATACAGGTAAAAAATTATTTCTGTTTAAAAAATATACTTTGAGACATTAAAATTTTTTGGCAATATATATAGCTATTGACAAGACTAGATTTGAGTAAAATCTGTGAAGTAAGTAAATTTTAGGAGATTTCCAGTCAACCTTTACCTGCTTCTCTTTTATTCTTTCATTTGATACAAAGTTTTGTACTTGATATGACCTGGGCTTAGGTGTAGGAAATTAGGCAAGGGCCTTAATTAAGGAACTCAGAATCTATAATACAACAAGGATTTTTCTTAGTAATATAGATAGTACTATGTATGCACTGATAAAGGCATCACTAACTATGCTTTGAAACCTTTATGGATGAGATGAAATTTGAGTTGAGTTTTAAAGGATGAGTAGATGTTTGCCTGCTCACTGTTAACCTGATCTGTTCTCTGCCTGCTTTGTCCATTGAGAATGATTCTACCAATCCCCCTGCAAGTTGTTTCTTTCAAGACTGAGTTAAAGATCATTCTTTTAATAACGACAATATTACATGTCAAATTTTATGGACTATCACTAAAGTTGCCCTCAGACAATGAGAAAAATAATCATAGCTTTAAATGTGTTTATTAAACAAGAAAGAATTAAATAAGCATAACTCAACGGTTTTAAAAACACAACAAAATAAACCTGATCAAAGCAGAAAAAAAGAATTAATAAATTCAAAATGACTTAAAGGATAACAAACATAAGAGCTAGTTCTTTTCAAATATCAATAAAAGTAGGAAAACTTCTGGCAAAGTGAGAGAGAGACAGACTAAAAATATAATAAGAATGAGAATTGGTTTTAACCACAAATACAGAAGAAATGTAAAACATGAAAATATCATGTAAAATTATAAATAAATGTTAATAAAACTTTAACAGACTGGGTGATTTTATTTAAAAAATTATTAATGAACAAAACTGACTTTGTTTTATGCTTTTCATCTTTTTGTGCAATTATAAATGGTATTATATTTTTAATTTCAGTTTCCATGTGTTGACTGCTACTGTGTAGAAATACAATTGATTTTTACATACTTATTTTATATACTATAACTTTGCTGAACTCATTTATTAGTTCTAGGAGTTTTTAAAATACATTCCTTAGGATTTTCTACATAGATCATCATGCCATCTGCATAAAGGCACAGTTTTATTTCTTCTTTTCCAATCTTTATCCCTTTTATTTCCTTTTCTTGCCTTATTGTGCTGGCTAGTTCTTCCAGTACTATGTTAAATAAAAGTGATAAGAACAGACATCCTTGACTTGTTTCCAATCTTAGGGAGAAATAATTTAGTCTTTCACCATTAAATATGATGCTAGCTGTAGGGTTTTCTTGTAGATGTTCTTTATCAAGTTGAGAAAATTCCCCTCTATTCCTAGTATTCTGAGAGTTATTATCATGGATAAGTGTTGAATTTTGTCAAATGCAATTTCTGCATTAATTGATATGATCATGTGGTTTTTCTTCATCTTGTCAATATGGTGAATTACACTGATTGAATTTTGAATACAGTCTTGCAACCCTAGAATAAACCCCACTTGGTCATGTATATAATTTATTTTTACACATTGCTGAATTCTGTTTGCTAATATTTCGTTAAGAGCTTTTGCGTGCATATTCATGAGAGATTTTAGTATATAGTTTTCTTTTTTTGTACTGTCTGTCTGGTTTTGATATCAGGGTCATACTGGTCTCATAAAATGGGTTGAGGAGGGTTCCTTCCTCTTCTATTTTCTAGAAAAGATTGTGTAGAATTCTTCTTTAAATGTTTGGTACAATTCTCCACTAAAACTGTCTGGACGTGGAGATCTCCTTTTCTGAGACTTTGAAATTACAAATTAAATTGCTTTAACAGTTATAGCGCTAGATAAACTATCTATTTCATATTAGGTGAGTTGTGGTAGTTTGTGCTTTTTGAGAAATTGGAATATGGAATATTTACTTAGTCTCAAAATACCACCTTACAAAATACTTATGGATGACAAAGAGGAAAAGAGTAACTTTACACTGGAAAAGTCTGACAGACACCACCTTAACCAACAGATCAAGGTTAACATCACTAGCAATGGGCAAATCAGAATCGTGTACCACCTGATAGGATACAATGAGAAGAATACAACATCCCTTTCCTGCTATTCCTGCCAAATAAATATCCTAAATCCAATCATGAGGAAACATCAGACAAGCCCAAATTGAACAACATTCTGCATAATAACTGTCTTGTAATCTTCAAAAATGTCAAAGTCATGAAAGTCAAGGAAAGAATGAGGAACTATTCTCTTGATTGAAGGAGACTAAAGAGATGCAACAGTTTTAGTGGAGAACTGTACCAAACATTTAAAGAAGAATTCTTCAGATTGGATCATTAAGCTATAAAGAACATTATAGAGACAAATGATGAAATTTGATAGGCTGCTGAGAACCAGATGGTGGTATATATTCATGTTAATTTTCAGATTTTGATGATCGTATTGTGGCTATGTATCAGAATATCCTTGTTTGTAGAAAATACATACTAAGATATTTGGGGATGATGAGACATCAGGTTGTCAACTTACTCTCAAATGGTTCATAAAAAAATAATCTTTTTGTCTTAAAAAAAGCTTTTCTGTAAATTTTAAATAATTTAAAAATTTTGTAAATGAAATTTTTTCCAGATAGCCTCTTCCCATTTTGATCGCTCTGTTATTCTAGAGCTCCTAAACATTGACGGATATATTTTATATACATTTGTAGTCAATGCTATCTATTTATTTGGGAATCCTTCTACTTCTTGTGTATTTATTTCCTCAGTGAGATTATTAAACAGCCAAAGGACATAGATTACACTTCTCTTTCCTTTCTATTCCCTTGTGCTATCAAGTAGCTGCTCTTAATAACCACTTTTAAACACTAAAGGTTTTGGAGTATGAATTGTCTGAATAGTTGAATTGCCTCTTTCAATTTAAGCCCATGGAAAAACTTTAAATCATCTCTCTTAAGTCATATGATGGATCCAGTAACCAAATCTGTGCTGATTGCTCTTTCACACCAATCAGCAGGCCCTGAGATTCATAGAAATATGTGTCTTGGTGGAAAAATGAGTCACTCCACCAACGCACAGCTGGACTCTCACACCCAGAGCACAATGGAAATTAGGAAATCTGAGTGGAGCAGAAGGAATCCATATCCAAACAAGAGTTCACACTCTTCCTGTTCTGTTACATTATGAAATGGAAACATTGTTTCCTGGGAAAGGGGCCAGATTCCACAAATGAAATGATTTTGCTTAAATGTGCATAGCTGCTAAACACTAAACACTGTGCTTATTGAGAGTGTATTGTTTTAAAGATCTGGTCTTGGTTCCAACTCAAAAGTTAATAGAGGGGGTCCTCTCAGGTGCAACAGAATGGGTTTAACAGAAAGTCTTCTTGAATACCGGTTCTTGATTTGTTCAAGTGCATGAAAGAGAAAAGGGTCATGTACGTTTCTTTCTACCAATGGTGTGTCAACCATTCTGACATGTCCCTTTACATATATGAACACATTTTATCCTCAAAACAACCATAGTATTTTTTATTATGAGAAAGTTGACATGTAGACAAAAGTAGAGAGAATAAAATAATAAATCCTTATGTACCTATCGCCTCGCTTCAACAATGATTAACACATGTCCAACCTCATTTCATCTATATCCCCATCCATTTCCCTCAGGATTATTTTGAATCATATCCTAGATGTGATATAATTTCATCTGTAAATACTTCAGTAGGTATCTCTTAAATATAAGGATTATTTTTAAAGCATAACTACATTGCCACTATCACTCCTTAAAATTTAATAATCCCTTGATGTCAGCAAATATCTAATCAGTATTCAAATTTCCCTGATTGTCTCATAAACCTTTTTTGTTTACAATTTGTTCTTTCGAATCAGGATATAAATAATGTCCACACATTGTAATTGGTTGACCGGCTTTTTGTTTTTCTTTTCTTCTTCTTTCTTTCTTTTAACAGGCCTTTATTTTATTTTATTTTATTTTATTTATTTTATTTTATTTTATTTTATTTTATTTTATTTTATTTTATTTTATTTTATTTTATTTTATTTTATTTTATTTTATTTTATTTTATTCATGAGTAAGATTGGCCCTGAGCTAACATCAGTGCCAATCTTCTTCTGTTTTGTATGTGGGACGCCGCCACAGCATGGCTTGATGAGTGATGCCTAGGCCTGAGCTCAGGATTCGAACCTGCTAACCCCTGGCCCCCAAAGCAGAACATGAGAACTTAACCACTAGGGCCGGCCCCGTGGTGTAGCGGTTAAGTGCGCGCGCTCTGCTGCTGGCGCCCCGGTTCAGATCCCGGGCGCGCACCGATGCACCGCTTCTCCGGCCATGCTGAGGCCGCGTCCCACATACAGCAACTAGAAGGATGTGCAGCTATGACATACAACTGTCTACTGGGGCTTTGGGGGAAAATAAATAAATAAATAAAATTTAAAAAAAAATCATCTACTCCTATTTTTTCCCTTACAAATGAAAAAACTGAGAACTAAGAGAGAGGTGAAGAACTAAGAGAAGGAAAGTCATTTGCTTGAAATCATACACCAATTTGAAGGCAGAGTCATGAGTAACCATTCTGTTCAGCAGATGTTTACTGTAAAATGGATTTCTCCTATTCTAATAGATTATATATAATCTATTCTAATCAGATTATACATTCAGTTAAACAAATATTAAATTAACAGAAACCCTCCTCTATCTTTTTAGATAAATAGACTGTTTATTATAATTCATAGAACTGGGATAAAGTTTGCTGTTATCTTGGTCAGGGATGCTTATTTTCTTTAGCTTGCTAATCTCTGATTAGACTCAAGCAAGTCATTATTTCCTTGGGTCTAGGAGACATTGTGAATATTCACATTATGTGTTAAGTAAATTTGTTAAACTCTCAAAGGATAGCCATATTTCCAAGTTATTTCAGAGAAACTCATTATTGCCACCAGTTCTGCCTATAGATAACACTGGGCACGCTAAAAAAAATTTAAACCCTCTTGAATAGAAGGACTTGTGGCAAGTATTGCTGCTATGCAAATAGATAATTCTCATTTCAAATTCCACTTATCTGTTTATTACAGAGAAATTAAGCATAATCACTATTAGGAAAACTTTTGCGACCAGGCTAACTATATACAACAGGCAATGATAAAGTTGAATTTCTTTTAAAACTTGTTTACTATTCCATAATTTAAACTCTACTAATTCATTTTCTAAAATGATTCATGTTGACTCAAGTTTCCATTTGTTTGCCCCACCTCTTTGGGCCTTAGTTTCTCATCTGAAAAACATTTAATCAGATGATCCCTAAGGTGCTACATGATCTTGGAAGAACATTGCACACGAGGGTCCCTTGGACCCATCTAACATTCCGTAATTCATTGATTTCAAGCCTTAATTCTAAATTGAGTGCCTTTGAATATATCAAACTCTGCTGGGTGCTGAATTGGTTTCAAAGAAATCCTGGCCTTGGGCCGGTCCCGTGGCTTAGTGGTTAAGTGAGTGCGCTCCACTGCTGGCGACCCGGGGTTCGGATCCCGGGCTCGCACCGACGCGCTGCTTCTCTGGCCATGCTGAGGCCGCATCCCACATACAGCAACTAGAAGGATGTGCAGCTATGACACACAACTATCTACTGGGGCTTTGGGGGGGGGAAATAAATAAATAAAATCTTTAAAAAAAAAAAAAAAAAAGAAATCCTGGCCTACAAGAACTTGGTTGGAGAGAGTAAACATAAGCAGAAAGAAACAATAATACAAGGGATGTCAAAGGGGATGATGCCCATGGCGTATCTTCGGAAGAGGGTCTAGCAAGCAAACTGGAGTAGCAGGAGGTTAATGTAAAAAAAGGGTGGGAATTTGTAATAATAATCAACATGTATTAAATCGTAGGTGCCAGGCAAAATCTGGCAGCCAAAAACTAATAAATCTCTGCTATATGGAGTAAATAAGGTAAAGCCACAGAAGGGTTTTTTTGCAGAGGAGAGACAGCAATTCAAGGTAACATTTTCAGAAGATTAGCTGGCAGTGCTGAGCATCCAGGATGAACCAGAGGGAAGAGGTTAGAGACAAAGAGACAAAGTAGGAAAGCGCAGTAACAACACAGGCATCAACTGGTAACAATTGGACCAGAGAGGGCAAAGGAATGACAGGGGAACAATTATGAGGAAGGACAGGGAGGACTTGGGATTTCCTTTGCTTTGGGAGGTGAGGGAGAAAGAAGAGGTAAAGATAACTCCATGGTTGGAGGCTCTGGTGATTGAGAGGATGATGTACCATCGATAGAAGTAAGAATGTCATGAGGGGTCTGATTTTTGAGGAAAGATATTAAGTTTAGTTTATATGTGTTGAGTTGGAATGATGGTGGGATATCCAACTACGGCTGTAAACAATGGGAGATGATCCAACTAGGGCTGTAAACAGTGGGAGATGAGAGAGAGCTTGGCATTTAGGAGAGAGGTCAGAGCCCAAGGCTGACTGTTAAAATATCAAAATAGTTTTGGACGTACTGGTAAATAACCACTGCTCCTCCTGGCCTCATGGGATTCAGCAACTACTTTAGGACCCTTGGTAATGCCTAGCATAGCAGGGACCACCAGAACTCTGCTTTTGCACGATAGACAACAGCATCCATTCAGATGAGTTGATGTCTGTGCCACTGGTTTTAAACTTTATTTTTTTTATTTTATTTTTTTTCCCCCAAAGCCCCAGTAGATAGTTATATGTCATAGTTGCACAGCCTTCTAGTTGCTGTATGTGGGACGCAGCCCCAGCATGGCGGGAGAAGCAGTGCGTCAGTGCGCGCCCAGGATCCGAACCCGGGGCCGCCAGCAGCGGAGCGCACGCACCTAACTGCTAAGCCACGGGGCCAGCCCTTTGAGCAGTTTTAAAAGCTGGGGTTTTTTTTAAGAAAATAAAAGGAAGAAAAAATAAGCTAGCAAATGGAAGAAATAAATGAAAATAAGACAGCCTTACAGAGGCCAAGAGGGGAAAGTCTCAAGGACAAATTGGTTAGCAGTGCTAAATTCGGCAGAGTTCAAACAAAATTAGCAAAGGAGATCATGGGTGGAATATGGAGTTTATTAGCAAATTTTAAGTGCTCTTTTAGTAGAGAGGAAGACACCTTTTTGGATAAACTGCAGAAGTTTAAGGACTGAATTGGGGATGAGGGATGATCTGTAGCAGCAGTACTAGAAAACAATGAGAGCCAGCTCCGATGTCCTAGTGGTTAAGTTTGGTGCGCTCCACTTCAGTGGCCCAGATTTGGTTCCCAGGAGAGGACCTACACGACTCGTCTGTCAGTGGCCATGCTGTGGTGGCGGCTCACATACAAAAAAAGAGGAAGATTGACAACAGATATTAGCTCAGGGCCAATCTTCCTCAGCAAAAGAAAGAAAGGAAGAAAGAAAGAAAGGAAGGAAGGAAAAGAAGGAAAGGAAGCAAGGAAGAAAGAAGAAAGAAAGAAAACAATGAAATTTGAACAAGAGAAAACAGATGAACTTAACCTTGAGGAGACAGGAGACAGGAAGGTACAACCAATTAAGACTGTAGTTTTTGTTTGTTTACATGCTTGTTTTTGTTTTTTATTTTCAGGACAAAAGAGACCAGTGCATGTTGAAGGCAGAGGAGGAGGAAAGGTTGTATGGCATTTTCATTAATTTATTTTTTTGCTGTGTTCTGCCTGAATCACTGCTTCCCTGAGACTAAAACTCTCACCCCACAGCAAATTTGCCGTGTCCTTTGAATGGTTTCTAGCACGACACTACACATAAATTAGCACTTAATAAGTGATTTTGATTGTTTTTCTGGTTTAGGAAAGTTACCCTACATATTAATGTTTGAAGGAGAAGAAAGGAAGGAATTTTTTAAGAAGAAAAATATACAAATATTATAGGCATTTTTCATATGTGCCTGTGAGCCAGCAGCAGAGGACTGGTTTTCTGAGCCGGAGGGTTTCTCTAATGTGAAGACACATCATTCTTCCCAACTGTTTATTATTAACAAAACACACTGTCTCCCTAGGATCTCTCCCAGCACGGATCCAAAACCGAATGGAACATATTGCACGCTGTGCCCCTCACACCTTGCTGGATGTCCCTAAATGTAAACTGATAAGAATTATGGCAGCACCAGATAAGAGATGAGCAACGCCTGGCTATCCCCACCCCCACCCCGGCACTTTCACACCTCATGCTGTCACTGCAGGGAGAGGGGGAATGGTGTGCCCTTCCTCCTCCTTTACACCTAGAGACCCTCCTCCTGTGAACCCTTCTCCACTCTCCCAGGAAGTAGTGGCAAACTTTCCTGAGCTGCTGGAGCAAATTGCACTTTGTATCAGAAACTATGCATCTGTCTCCACTGCTCTATGAGCTTCTCAACAGGAGGGACTGGGCTTTATTGATCCTCTTTGAAGTCATAGCCCAGTAATAGGCTCATGGTAAGTAGTCACACACTTTGTTTAACGAATAGATGGATGGAGAAATACAATGCAGCGCTATGAAATTCCAGCTGCTGACATGGTTGCATCCCGGTGTTATTTTCCTGGGCCAAAGGATTGTTTATTTCCACCTCTTTAGCCCCTTTACAGACTCTGCCTCAGCAGCTGAAAGCACACAATGGAACAGTATGCCTTTCAGCAGAGTGAGCAATGGAAAATGCAGAGCATCGACCCTGAAAGCAAGCAATGGCATGCTGAATGCAATTCCAAATGAAGAGAAACTGCTTATTTTCACCAAAACACAGTGAAGTCTTCTGAGAAGGATTGTTCCCCTCCAGTTCTGGGTGTCCGTGTTGATAAAACTAGTGCACCAAGACTCAGCACGCCCCCTGTTGGATTTGGCTGGCATTTAGTAAGAAGAGGAACAGGAGAGAAACTTGTTGATGCAGATATTTCTTGGACATAGTAGGCAGGGGGCCTTTCCTGCAAAATTCTGTTAAGGAGGCATCAAATGAGTCAGAGACGTATTCACTAGGCTATCCCCGGGACATAATTTGACTCATCCACAAATACTGGCATTCCTTTTTGAAGAACAGAAAATCTTTCTCGATGGGAAAGCCAGAATGGCAAGGACTTAATTCATTTTAGCAAGAACAAATCAACCACTAAAACTCCTCTTCAGCATTCCTCCCCCCAGGTGATGTTTACATTGTAATCTCTAATTGTCCACTGACAGAGAACTGGTTAAGTATAGTACAACCATACATTGGAAAACAAGGCAGCTCAACAGATAATGATATGGAACAGTCTCCACCATGTATCAGTAACTGAAAAAAAAAGCAAACTGCTGAGCAATATATATATTTGATCATATGTGCAGAGACTTTCTATAGAAGTTTCCACAAAAAAATAGTAACAATTCTTATCTTCTGGGAGAGAAATTAGTTGCCACAGATGAGGGTAGAAAGAAAACTTTTTGCTATATTTCTCAGTGTGCTATTTGAAATTTGTATCTTGTATGTCACCTGTGAAAATAATCTAATCAAATTTTTAAAAATAAGAATCTTATGAAGGTCCAGTAAGGTTTTCTATTGTCACTCTTCTTTTTTCTAGAAGTCTTATCAATCCTCAATGGAAGAAACTTAAACTGCGATATTTTCTATTAAATTCTAAAATAAATTGATAATCTGTCAGTTCTAGCAGCTATATATACATATGATTTTATACACCAGTTCATTCTGTTTGAATCTCAAACAAGAAAGCCACTTGTTTCTGAGGAAACAGCTACTGAAGGGTTAGGGAAAATATTTTATCCATTGGTTGTTGGGGCTATCCCAGACTATCCCAGACAGTGAGCTCTCCAGTTCCTTTCTGGGTTGGAGCATTCTCTGACTGGATTGATGTGGCCCGAGGTCCCCACAGAGCAGTTTTTCACTCTTCCTAATATAATGCATGCCAGACTAGAAGTGACCTTTTGCCAAGGCCAACATCTATCCAACTGGGGAAACCCAAGCTTGGTTTCCTAACCAGGGAAAAGGTTTGCAGCTTTTCCTGGGACAAAGGGGCCTGGTGTGGCTCCAGGGAACTCACAGCTCCAGTGCTGTGCTAGAGAACAAAATGGGGGAGAATGGGCAGCCTCTCTTTCCCTGGACTTCTGAGCTAAGGGTCCTCCTTGTTCTTGCTGGTAACGGCCTGCTCCATTGTGGTTGAAAATATGTCTGAAGTTAATCCTCAAGTCAGTAGGCTCAAAACCAGCACATGTGAGTGGCCATGCCTGCCCCTCCCTGTCCTAATGAAAGGTAGGGTGCTAAAATGGAAAGAGCAAGAGAGGAGGCCAGGGACCTGGTTTGAGCACCAAGCCAACGCTAACCTGCCAGTAACCTCCAGTAAGTCACTTGCCCTCTCTAGGCCACTTGTCTGTCAAATGAGGAGGTGGGATTTGATGATCTGATTGCTGAGCGCCAGACTCTGGGATCTAGAGAGATGGACGTGCTCCTGGATCCTGCTCTCTGAGGTTAGTGTCAGCTAGGCCTCTGGGGCAAGGGAAGTACAGGGAGGGAAAGGTGATTTTTAGAGAGAGGTGAGAGGTGGGTAAAAGGCATTACTTTGTGTTTTACTGCCCAGTTTAATCCTATGCTGTGAGGATAATTCTAAGAGGAACCTAGAGGAGCTTCGCAGCGCCTGACCACCATTGTGACCCTAACTTAGGTTTTCTCTTCCTTCCCTTCCCCAAACAACCCTTCAAGCTTTTATAACTGTGATTGGTAACTTGGTGGGGGGGGGGGGTAGAGGCCCTTTGAAAAGATTGTGGAAGCCGTGGATCCTTTCCCTCTCAAAACCTGCGCAGAGGCAAATACAACACAATATTTTGCATATAATTTCAGGATATCGTGTTCCACCTGATTCCCCGCTCTAGAACTTAAAAGGCTGAGTGAGGTTTGCAGGTGAGCAAACAAAAACACGAGGGAAAAGTAGAGCAACATTCTAGGATCTGTTTCCCTTCTCCAGCTCACATTCCTCCGCCCTAGTCCCGCTCCCGCCGCCTCCGCTGCCAGTGGAGGCCCTAGTCTCCCGCTCCAACTATTCCAACCATCCTAGGAAGGGTGGGGCTCTCGGCTCTTGGGTCCCCCTAGGTTGCCCCCCCTTCCCCATCATCGGTCTCCCCTTCTGCCCCGGTCCCTCCCTTTCTGGGGTGGGGCCAGCCAATGGGCGAGGAGACTCCGGGGTTTGGCCTGGGAGCCGGGGAGCTCACAGATCCCCCGCCCCACAGTTCTGGCCGCTGTCCCGGGGCGCACGGACGTGGCTCGAGTTTCCTGCGCTCTCCGCTCTCTCGCTCTCCCCCCTCCCGCTCTTCCTCTTCTCCGGGTCTCCGGCTCCAGCTCCAGCTCCACCCGGGCGGTCCCGCACGGCTCCGGGTAGCCATGGAGGACACCCACCTCCAAATCATCGAGCAGCCGCTTCCCGGGTACCCCGACGCCGGGGACCCAGGGTCCTCCCCCGCGGGGGCGCCAGCGGCGGAGGAGCCTTCAGGGGCCGGGTCTGAGGAGCTGATCAAGTCCGACCAGGTGAATGGCGTGCTGGTGCTGAGCCTTCTGGACAAAATCATCGGCGCCGTCGACCAGATCCAGCTGACCCAAGCCCAGCTGGAGGAGCGGCAGGCGGAAATGGAGGGCGCCGTGCAGAGCATCCAGGGCGAGCTGAGCAAGCTGGGCAAGGCACACGCCACCACCAGCAACACCGTGAGCAAGTTGCTGGAGAAGGTGCGCAAGGTCAGCGTCAACGTGAAGACCGTGCGCAGCAGCCTGGAGCGCCAGGCCGGCCAGATCAAGAAGCTGGAGGTCAACGAGGCCGAGCTGCTGCGGCGCCGCAACTTTAAAGTCATGATCTACCAGGTGAGCTGGCGGGGCGGACCGCGCCCAGGGCTACGCGCCCGGCCCGCTGTCCCCGGCCAGGGGCTTGCGGTGGGGGGCCCTGCCCGCGGCGCGGCTCTCCCACCAGCCTGGCCTGGTTCGGAGGACTCACCCTCCTTCCTGAGAGCGCTGCTGGGGTGGGGTGGAGTGGGGTGAGCAGCGGGTTCCTGGAGGGCGCAGAGGGGCGCGGTCTGCACCCTGCGCCTCCTCACCAAGCCCCCTCTCTCCAGTGTCAAACTCTTGTCAGAACCGAGTTAGTGGGCTAGAGTCGGGGACACTGCCCCTTGCAGACCGCTCCCAGCTTGGCTCTGTCAAAAGTCTTCTTACTTGGGGGAAGTTTTGGGGAAAGCCAGGAGTCCCTGGCGGCCGTTGGGGCCCGCTGTAAGCGGACACTGGCGGCGCGGCCGGGTTTGGGGCCTCCGGCGCTGCCCGCCCAATATAGCGGGTGATTCAGGGCTCAGGCACGCACCGGCGGGGGCTGCGCCAGGCGAGGGACGAGACCGCCAGCACACCCCTCGGGACCCCGCGCCCCTGCATCGGCCTCGGCTGCCTACCCTGTCCCCTAGCTGCGATCTGCTCCTGGCCTCCAGGCACTTTTAGGCCCTTGGGGACACCCTAGACGGTGGCGCGTCGGTACCCTCGGCCTGCTGGAAGCAGGCGGGGCGGGCGGGGGTGCGGCATGAGGAGTGCAAAAGGGACTGGTGGAGGGGAATGGACAGCCCCCTCCGGGTCCCGCGGTCTGGGCGCAGTGAATCACCCTGCATGCCTGCGTGGGTGGCCCAAGAGCCGGCGCGCGGGCTCCAGGAGACTGACGCGCCCCAGGCTCCGCCTAGGCCGCTTGTTGCTCCCTTTGCACCTCTCCCCATTCCTCCCGCCTGGATAAAAATGTACTTTTTGTATCATAACCCCAAATAAACCTGAGAATCTCAGCAATTCTGCTCCTCTCCACTCCCTCTCCCAGTCCATTAGGGGTAGGTCTGAGCTAAGGGCTTGGTGATCTTTTTGGTCTGGCTTTGCCTCATCTCTGCTGTTGGCAGGTCTGGTTGATGTTCCTACCCCAAGGAGGGGAGATCCTGGGGGTGGAGGGGTTAATGTAGGCTCCATCTTCCCCTTCCTCTCCCTATCGAAGGGAATGGAAAGAAAAGGAAGGCTCGATTTTGCACACCCCTTAGGTGAGAGGACCCCTATCAGGGAGCTGTGGTTTCACCAACTGCTCTGGGGCCTGGTCAAGCTGGGTTCTGAGAGACCAACGGGGATGTAGTGAAGTCCTTGGCTTAGTCTCTCTAGGAGGAGCTAAGAAAGATGCAGATTGCGACAAGTGTTTGGGGACAAAAGACACAGGGAGGTGGTGAGCTGGCACTTATCTGAGGAGGTGGTGGTGGGACAGAGAGGCAGAAGTGGCACTCTCCCCCCTCTCCCCAATGCCCAGGGACTCCTCCCAAAAGGCACTTGGGCTTTAAGAAGTTTTGCTTCCCCCCCATACAGCACTATCTGGTAGAAAATGTTTGCCCAGAGTTGTTTCCACTTAATCTAACTGCTTGGAGAAGCACGATGGGGGGCGGGGGGGGAGTGAGATTTTTTTGAGATCTGCCTAGCCCTGGGGTGCATGGAGGTAAGGAGAACAAGATAGGGGTCCAGGAGAGCCTGCCAGCTCTGTCTTTTCTCCAGAGCCTGGCGAGGTAGAGGGTTGCCATGACGGGCTTGGATGGGTGGCCCAGACCACAGAATCTGGGAAAGTTCTCAGCCTCAAGGTAAACCTCCCTGTGTCAAAGATGGAGATTCTGAGAGAAGGACAGGTATGGAGGGAGAAAGACTTCTGTGCAGAGGCCAGTGGCATCCCGCTGTTACTCCCTCTCGACAGTTGGCAGGGATCTGTGTCTGTATATTGTGCGTCTGTGGGGGGGAGGGGGTCTAATCACACGGGGGCTTTGACCACATCTTCACTAAATCAGGGCTAGTGGGGGACAGAGAGTTGAGGCAGAAGGAATGGCTCAAGCTGGGGACCCTGAGCCCCCAAACTACAGAGGAAATAACTAAGAACTAAAGTGATCCCAGACCAGAGAGGAGCTCAGAGATAAGGAAAAGATTCCAGCAACAGGGTGGGGCTCAGGGAAGCAGAACTTCCCTGAGCTGTAGAGCAGATGTTCCAGGTGGGGGCAGAGGGGTGGGGTACTCAGCTGCTGGAGGAAAGCAGAGGCTGCTCCTCCCTGAGGTCTGTAGGCCTGGGAAGAGAATGAAGTAAAAATAGCTCTGTGCCTTGGCCAACCTAATAGGGAAGATTGGGGGCGGCAACATTTATGGTAAAGTCAGGCTGGGGGGGTAGGATGCTTGGGTGGCCAGGCAGAGACAGATTTGGAGAAAGGCCTCCTGGGATGGTGTGAGTTCTCCAGCATGGGAACAGGGGCAGGGTAGGGGTGGGGGGGATGCTATATTCCTCCACATCCTGCAGATGTGGGAGGTGATGATGTGGCAAACGGGGTGGGGTAGAAGGGAGAATGAAAGGGTGGGAAGGCCCCAGCTGTGGGATCAGGTCTTCTGGCCTCTCACATCTTCTTCCTGGGGGATAAAGGAGGGAATCCCTTGTGTGGCCCCACCCCAGATTCAGGGAACTGCTAGACATAATGATTTCATAGGTTAAGTTTGCATTTGACCCCCCCCAACCACACACACACACACACACACACACACACACACACACACACACACGAAATTCAGCACCTCCCACCCCAGGATATCAGAGCCCTCACCTTGAACTCACTTCTGAGTCTTTACTGTCCTTCTCTGGCATTTCCCTCCATGTCTCCCAAACAAAAACCAGCAGTTTGGCATCCCATCCTATCAGGCAACACCTAACTAGGCAACAGCTAGTGAATGAGAGACGTGAATTCTACTAGTAGCTGGGAGTCAGTGGACTGAGAACTGCTGGGAGGATCAGGCAAATTGTGGGCACCATGCAAATGGGAGGAACTGTGATCATTAAAGAGCCAATTCTCCCAGACAACAATTTGGATATTATTAGAGTTCTTTTGGAATCTAGAAAGGGGGCCTAAAGTGGAAATACATGTTTTCTGGAGCAGTTTTGATAAGGAAGTTAGTGATCTACACATGGACCCATCAGACCGGCTCCAGGTGCTTGAGGATAGGACCAGGAAGCATTTAAGGGATTAGGTGGCTCATGAGCATTAAAGGGGAGGACACCAGGGCTGGAATGAGGGCCTGCTGGCTTCTCCTCCCCAAATCCTAACCCAACCCATAGCTCCTCCCTGGACTTAGGCAAATCAGGGCTACCTTATTCCAGAAGAACCCCAAACCTTTGCCCCAAAATATTCCCAACTTGGGGCTCTGCTCCCTCTCACCTCCTAAGCCTGGTGGCCTAGTGGAGAGAGTGCTTATTATGCCCTTCCTCCAAAAAGCTGAGTTTGGGTTGTTTTCCTTGGTCACTGGATCCAAAGCAGGTAGGGGGTTTTTAGGGGTATTTCTAAGACCAAAGGAAACCATACTTCTCCCTCTGATTTTTTTTTTTCTCTTTAGTAAAGAAAAAGACTTCTGACTATTGTAAAGGTCAAAATCAAAAGGGGAGGAGATGGCACCGAGTGGGCAACTGATAGGGAGAGGAGAGGGAATACTGTTGCTAGGCAACCCAACTTCAGAGATGAGTGGTGGTTTGTTCCATTTTTTTGAACCATACCATTGTGAATATTTCATCATTTACTCATTATAGACTTTTTGAGCTGGAAGATGCTTTAGAGATAATCAACTTCAGCTCCTTCATTTTGTTTCGGAGGAAGCTGAGGCCCAGAGAGAGGAAGTCATTTGCCTATTGTCACTCAAGTGATTGAGGGTGGCTGGGGCCGGAACCCAGGTGTAGCCCTTCTTCTGCTGCACTTTCTGCTCCCCACCTCCTCCTTCCATTCCCAGGCTCTGCATCAGAAATTAGGGGGGAGGCTAGCCCTAACCGAGGGTTAGTTCTGGCTCCTCCATTCTCTGAGGGAGCTAGTTGCCTGGCACTGGGGCTGCTTTGTGTGTGTGTGGGTAGGTGTGCAGTGTTGGCTAAGAGTGCCTAAGGTTGCTGGCCATTAGCTGCTCAGCTTCATGAGTGCTGAGGTAGAGGCAATGTGTGGTCACCTGGTCCAATGACAGTAGGAGGGGAGGGGTCAGGGTGTAAGGAGTGGCGCTCCCTGGCCAGCATGGGTGTCCCCTGACGTGGACTCTGCAACTCGCTAGGAGAGGACCACATTGGCTCCTTTCTCCTCAGCCTCCCTGCCACTCCCATCTTCTCCCTATACCCTACAGGGTAGGTTGGCACCTGCTGCTTTGTGTTTTCGTGGCTGCAGGCCTTTACACAACACTGTTGTTGCCCTAGTCTGGTAGTGCTCCCAACTGTCCCTCTCCCCCAACTTCTCCTAATTGTCCATGGCAACTCAGCCCCTCAAGAGGCAGAGTTGGGAGCTGCTGCTGGGTGCCCCAGGACACAGGCCCACCTGTCATAAAAATAGCTTGGTTTTTGATCCTGATTTCTCTGTGCATCTTGATGTCTGATATCCCAAGTGTGGGTGGGGGAAGGGGTGGCAGGAGGCAGGAGGTGGGGATGTGGCCAAAGGGAAATAGCCAGGATGTCCCTCTTCCATGCCTCTCCCTCTCCTTATCCTGGGTGGCACCCAGGGCCCACCTTGCCCGGGGGAATGACGAGAACTGGGATTAGCAGCGCCTGACTCTGAAGACAGTGAAGCTGTTCGCCTTCTCTTGTACTCATCAGAGCCTCCCTGGTTGGAGTCCAACAACTGCCCTCTTAGAAAACTCCTCCTCCACCCCCAGCAGCCTCTTTCCCCGTCACTCCAACCCCCTAACAGCCTCATCCCACAACCACAGCTGGGTAGGGATAGAAGGTAGGAGGCCAAGGATGAGACGGGAAGATTCTAGAGGGAGAAAGAGAGGGAGTTTCCGTTTAAATTGTTTATTAATTCATGGGCCTCAGTTTGTTCCACTCCTTTCAGCCCCGGGGCCCTCTTGATGAAGCATTTACAATGTGGTTTCTTTCCATGCTAATGCACTGTGTACTCCCTCCCCACCCCTACTCACCAGCCCCAACTCTGCATGCCCACCAAGGCCTCTTTCAACCCCATCTGCACCCGTCCCAAGTCCCATTTAAACCCCTTTTCCTCATCTTAGCCCAAGAAGAAGCTGAATGCACCCTCTGACCTGGCCACACCCAAGATCGTGCCTTTTGACCTTCTGCCTGAGACTGAGCCCTTTGAGCTGAAGCCTGAGACAGTGCCTGAGCTCCCACCCGTTGACCAGACGCCTAGGACACTGCCCTATTACCCAGAGCCTGTGCCTCTGCCCACCCCTGTGAAGCCGACAGCCGGTGGGGGCACTTAGGGTCTCCTGGGTCCCATGGAGCCATGGACATGGGGTGCCGCTCCAGTCCACCATCAGCGCACTGCTCAGTGGTGGTCAGTGCTGGGAGGACTAGCCTCTCCCAAGCCACTGCCGCTTGTGGGTGGGTGATGGGTATTGCGAAAACACTTGCGTTATGCAGAGTTCAGGGGAATGTAGTGTGTGCAGTGGGGTGGGAGGTGAAGGGAAGGGGCTCTCTCCTGCTCCTTGGTTTCTGTCTTAATTGTAGACACTCCAGATACCATACCTGAGCTGCACTCAATGCTGCCCTGCTTGACTGCGCCATGGCTTCTGATTCTCCCTCCCCTTCTCCATTTTGCCTCCTCCTCAGGGACAGGCCAGTTTGGCTCAAAGCCTCTTTGGAGAGGGCCCTCATGTGGCCCAGGCCTGGGGTCTATTCTGTGCCCTCTCCACCCCCTTGCTGTAGCTGGGGAAAACATTTACACTTATTTTTTCCAGTTTTTTTAGAAAATGTTTTGCAAAGAGATCCCTTGTGTTTGCCAGATCCTGCCTTGGGCGGGGCACCCAAAAGCTGCCAACTCAGAGAGGCCAGAAGGAGGGACATTTTACGTGGCTCTGGCTTGGATTGTCTGGCCTCCCTATAGCACAGTGTTTCTCAACCTTTTTTTTTTGATGATCATCCCCTTAAGGAGTCCTTTTAGACATTTTTTCCCCAATTGTCCCCTCTCCCATGAAATTTTACTACTACAGATTTACTACATATCTGTTTACCCACCAGGACTCTTTGGAGCACCACAAACGATTCAGTATCTAAGATCTCCCCCTCCTCCAAGAATCAATTTCTGCCCTCTTAGGGGCAATGTCACCCCTGTTGAGAATCATGCTATAGCAGAAAAGAAGGACCCTTCTGCCTTTGGTGTCCCTCCCCACTTGTCTTGGCAACCTAAAGTGGAGGTCCTGAGTGTTCAAGACATCTTTCTCTTTCACCTCTCCCCTAGTCTGTACCCTCTTCCACCATACTCTCTAAGCAGATCCTGGGTCTCTGAATTACCTCTCCAGTGTCTTCTCTGGCCATTCCCAGGCAGTGGTTGGGGACAGAGCTGGTTAGCTCTAAGTCAAGAGAGGCTCCTACTCAGAGCCATATGACACTTGTCCCTTCTCCCTGACAAATGTGAAGTGCCTGGCCAAGGACCAGGCACATAGTTGGTGCTCAATTAAATTATGATATAAAAATTCTCTTCCTAAGCCAGAGGATCTTAAGTTTATACAGCAGAGTTGGGGAGTGGAGTAGAAGGGGCTGGGAGCTGCCCTGGGGCTCCTCTAAATTCTTCCTGGACTGGTACCTTCCTGAGTTGGGGAGCTGTGAGTGCTTGGTGGGGGGCAGGGGAAGCTGTGTATGCTTTTGTTCAGACCTGGTCATTAAAGGTAACTCTGGAAACCAAGCCTTTTGGGAGTGTTGGTTTTGTTTAATAAAAACGTGAAAACAAGCAGAGCCCTCCCTCTCGGCCACCCTGAGCCCCCTCCTTTGGTTTAGGAGCTCTGCCAGGGAAGTAGGGGTGGGACAAGGGTGCCTGGCCTGAGTGCCCAGGGTGGGAGGAGGTGCTTTGGGATTGTATTGGTGGTGGTTGTAGCAACAGGCCAACTGGGTGGGCCCAAGACAGCACTCCAAGGCTGTGAGTCAAAGGGGAAACCTGGCTTGGAAAGAGGCAGCAAAGAGAAAATCAATTAATGGAGGGGAAAAGCTAAAGTCACAGTGGTGCACCCTCTCCAGAGCCAGTCTACTGGACATTGTCCAGGGACTTAAGTCATATTATTTCTTCCCCTATCCCCTGACCTTCCACCAAGAAGGCAGCTCCTCTGGTGTAAGCCATCACCCTGGGGGAAGCCTACAATGAATGGGGTTATATTCCCAAGTACTTTTCTGGACTGGGGGAGATGAGCCCAAATCCAGGAATAACCCTCCCTTCACCGGGATTGTTTCCTGTGTATGTGAGACCTTTCACCAGGCACTAGGAAGATGGGATTGGCTACAAGAAGTCTGTAACTCTTCCCCCAGCCCTGTTCACTTCTAAGCGCAGCTGGCAAAGACCTTTATCTGGGAAGCCAGAAGCCAGGAAAACCAGCCAGCTCAGCCTTTAGGGGGTGGGGTGGAGCAGGGGGGAGAATCAGGGATGCAGGGGTGGGGCAGGGAGACAATGTGGATTTGTTTTCCAGCAACTGGGACTGTTTCCTGACTATTCCCCGCCCATCACCCTTAATCCCTCCCTAGCCCATCCACACTGTCTAAGCTTAGTGAAAGGAGGGCTTCTCCTCCACTCTTTGGTGGAGCGTGGGTGGCTCTTTAGTCTGGGAGGCTGTGAAAGAGAGATCAGAGCTGAAATTTTTTTGATACTGGGGCTGCAGGTAACTTCTGGGTGGAGATGGATGAAGAGGTAGTGAAGAGTTTAGATGCCAGAGAGTCCTAAAATGGTGTGTAAGAGAGAGGACTCCAGTAGCAGGTGGGGAGAAGTGATTGCAAAAGGAGGCCCAAAGGATACAACTGGAAATCAGAGGGAATGCCAAGAGAGGCTGGGACACTCCTACACTCAGAACAGGGATTTCAATGCCTCCGTGAATGATAAGAAGCAGAGGGATGGACAGAATGCTATAGGATGCCCATGATAGTACTAAGCCAGCTATGGCAGGTGGAGACTACAAGTCCCAGCATGCCCTATGCCCAGGTCACCTTGCCTCCTGGGAGGTGTAGTTGAGTAATGAGAGCTTGAGGTGGCTTGGTGCCCAGTAGAGCTGGTGCCCAGTTTGGGAGAAGAGGTGGAGCCAGCATTCCTTCTTTGTCCCTGTTAATGCTATTGACAGGGAAGGAAGGAAGTTGGGAGGGGGTGTTCCTAGTTTTCAGTGTAAACCAGGAAACTCTGGAGGGATGTGGATGGGAGGGAAGAGGAGAGAGGTTGGGGGCTGGGGAAGGAATTTCTGCAGCAGGTGGTGCAGAGATACCAAGCGGCCAACATATACAGTGTGCGCGTGTGTTTATGAGAGCGGGTGGCTCATGTTGCCTCATTTTTCTCAGATGGAATTTTCTTACAATTCTGGGAAACAGTCTTCAGAAAACCCTTTAGAAAAACTATTGTCTCTCATTCCTTCACCTGAAATCCCTGAAGAGAGTCTGGGCCAAAGAGGAGATCCTGTTTATGTTCTGGGTTATGCCCGTTTTCTCTTTCTGGGCTCAGCCTCCCCTACCTTCTGGTGGGGGCTGATCCTGAGTTTCTGAAATGTTGGCCCACAGTCAGGATCTTGGAAAATCTTCCCAGAATGCACAACAGTGCTGTTGCTAGGTCCTCCCAGGGGAAGAGGGAAGAACTGGGTCTGAGCTCCAGGATCTCAGGGAATCTGGGACCACCTCCTGGTCCCTTGAACTCCCTGGGAAAAAAGCAAGCGTGGAAAAGTATTCCCTCCCTTCTATTCCAAGGCAAAGTCAGAACCAGAAGAAATGTCCATGTTGGGGAAAAAACATGCCCTTGGCTGCCAGCCATCTTCTTTTCTTTCCTCCCTCAATTTCTACATGGGGAGAGGGAGGAATGACCACTGGTGGAGCCAAACAGTATGAGGAGGTCAAGGAGAGGGGCCATGGGCCACAGCCCTCCTTCCCTAAGGCTGGTTCTGAAACGGTCTGAAGTCTGAGAAACGCACTCCCTCTACCTTGCCTTCAAGCTACCCTACTTGGAGGTCGCCTGATATGGGCTGTGAGCTCATTCCCCTCCCCCAACTCCTCAACCTAAACAAACTCTTCCCAAACCCCTTTGCTTTTCGGCCTGGCTGGGGCAGTGTGCGACTTAGTGCACCAGAGGGCGCTCTGCCCATTTCCAAAGTAAAGTTGTGTTCTCGGGATGCAAAGGGTAAGAAGTGGTTTAACAAAAGACGGGTAGATGTAGGGCGCAAGGACAGCGTTGGAGGGCCGCAGAGATATTTAACTGAAGTGCGATTACACCACAGGCCAAATTCCGACTCGAAGGTCGGTGCCCTCCTCGCTCTGTCTGTATAGTTACCATTCATTCAACACATTTTTTTTATGTGTGTGTGTGTGAGGGAGACCAGCCCTGAGCTAACATCCGATGCTGAGCCTCCTCTTTTTTGCCGAGGAAGATCAGCCCTTAGCTAACCTCTGTGGCCATCTTCCTCTACTTTCTATGGGACGCCGCCACAGCATGGCTTGACAAGCCGTGCCTCGGTGCGCTCCCGGGATCCGAACCTGGGAACTCTGGGCCTCCAAAGCGCACTTAACTGCTTGCGCCACCGGGCCAGCCCCAATTCAACACATATTTATTGGGCGCCCATAAGGTGCCCAGCTCTGTGCCAGGTGCTGGGGATACAATGGCGAACAAGTCCAGGCCGATTTCACGGGTACCACACACTCCCCACGATCACCACTGCCCTGCCTCGGGTTCGCCCAGCGTCCCCCCAAGTGCCTGCTCAGCCCTCCCGCTCTGCCCCCCTCATCTCTTCGCTCTGTTCTCCTTTTAGGATGAAGTGAAACTGCCGTCCAAAGTGAGCATCGGCAAGTCGCTGAAAGAGTCGGAGGCGGTGCCAGAAAAGGAGGGCGACGAGCTGGGCGAGGGCGAGCGGCCTGAGGATGACGCGGCGGCGCTCGAGCTGTCGTCGGACGAGGCGGTGGAGGTGGAGGAGGTCATCGAGGAGTCGCGCGCCGAGCGCATCAAGCGCAGCGGCCTGCGGCGCGTGGACGACTTCAAGAAGGCCTTCTCCAAGGAGAAGATGGAGAAGACCAAGGTGCGCACCCGCGAGAACCTGGAAAAGACTCGCCTCAAGACGAAGGAGAACCTGGAGAAAACGCGGCACACGCTGGAGAAGCGCATGAACAAGCTGGGCACGCGCCTGGTCCCCGCCGAGCGGCGCGAGAAGCTCAAGAGCTCGCGAGACAAGCTGCGCAAGTCCTTCACTCCCGACCACGTGGTCTACGCGCGCTCCAAGACGGCGGTCTACAAGGTGCCGCCTTTCACCTTCCACGTCAAGAAGATCCGCGAGGGCGAAGTGGAGGTGCTCAAGGCCACCGAGATGGTGGAGGTGGGCCCCGACGACGAGGAGGGCGGCGCGGAGCGCGGCGAGGCCTCCGACCTGCTGCGCGGGAGCAGCCCCGACGTGCACACGCTGCTGGAGATCACCGAGGAGTCGGACGCCGTGCTGGTGGACAAGAGCGACAGCGACTGAGCGGGACGCGGGGCTCTGCCCCGGAGGGCGCCCCGCCTCTCCTCGCCCCCGCCCCGGATTCCTCTCCCTCTCTGAACTTTCTCTTTCACCTTCTCTCTCTCCCCGAAAGGGCTGAGATGTTTCTAAATTGAGACACACGCACACACACCCCCAACCCCAGGAGCACCCCTCCAAGTCTTACAGCTGTTAAGACAGGAGGAGGAGGCAGCCTCCACGATGGACAGACCAATTTGGGCACAGTCTGGGTGGAAATGGAGAGGGGAGTGATCCGTGTCCTGGTCGTCCAAGTTGGGGATCCTAGAGGAAACTGCTGTCATTTCTATGGTTGGCCCCCTTGGGGCAGGCTGCCTTCCCCCAGTCTCCCCCTTACGCTCACACCCAGCTGCTGCCATTCCTGCTCACTGAGCTCTTCTTTCTCATCCTGATCCCTGGAAGCTTCAAAGCCAAAATTACCATTTCTCCCTTGCCCACATGGGAGGCCCCATACTGGAAGGACTTGGAAGCAGCTTTTGGGAGAACCTGGGGCAATGGGGAAGAGAGGGCAGAGCGAGCCATGATCCTGGATGAGAGTCTAGCACAGGCTGTATCTGCAAAAGGTCTCAACAAGGAAGGCTGGAGCCAAGCAGAGGCCTGGGGAAGGAGAGGGGTGGGGAAGGACATACATGTGGGAGGAGGGGCACACTTACATGTTTATGTAACTGCACACAGGAGCACATGGCTATGGCTTTGGGAAGGAGAACGGGAAATAGAAGGTGGAAATGGGTGAAGAGAGGAGAATTCTCCTCATTAGCAGCATGAGAAACACAGGAGGAGAATCTCATCTTACTGGGGTTCTCAGAGGACAGCAGGACCATTTTCAGGATAAGGAGGGAGGACAGTGTGCAAAAGCGATGATCCAAAGAGAAGAGAGAGGTAAACCTCCCATCCTTCAACTGGGATCTGGATGGTTGGTGCCTTAGGGGCAGCTCATTTCTCAAAGCTCAGATACTTAGGGTCCTAGAACAGGCAGCACAAGGCTGCAGAGAGCTGAGAATTAGGAGGGAGGGGGACTGGAAAGAGAGCAAGGTGTTAATAGCCAGGCCACCAAGCTGAGAGCTGGAGGGGTGGTGAGGAGAGTGTAGTATGCCTGTGTATAGAGCAACCCAGCCTTGGTTCACTCCTGGCAGTTTCTTCGCAAGATCCTTCCCTAAAGCTAGTATCATAAAGCTGCAGAACTTGCCAAGACCTCCTGCCCTTGTGGCTTCCTCTCCTGGATCTTTGGGGGCTGCTTACAGTCTGAAGGGCCTAATCTTTGTAGTCCACTGAGCAGGTTCTCCTCAGGACACTTTAGTCCCTCTGTTCCTCACCAGTAAAGGTGGCTTGTCAGAAGCAAGGACAACTTTCCCCTCCCCCCCATTCACAGCCCAAAGAGGAGGGCTGAAGTCTTCCTCCTTCTCCCCCCACCTCCTCTGCCTTATCTTCCCTGCTCTGCTTTTTAGAATTGCAGCTAATTATTTTAAGGGGTGGAGGGAGGGAGCCTGGGGACACAAACCTTTTTTACAATACAAAGCTTTGCCCCCCCCCCCCTTTCTTGGTTCCCTTCTCTCCTGAATGGTTGGAGACACATCAGCTGAGGGAGGATGGGGATTGTGGGACAAGGTCCCTTGGTGCTGATGGGCTGAAGGGGCCTGAGTTGTGGGCAGATACAGTTTCCTGTGGGCTCTGGGGAGCCTCTCACGTTGCTGTGTCCTGGTGAGCAGCCCGACCAATAAACCTGCTTTTCTAAAAGGATCTGTGTTAGATTGTATTCTCCAAAGGCAGTTATATAGGATGAGTTACAGAGGACAGGAGGGAGCCAGGGAGAGCAAAAGAGAGAGAGGACTGTTGGATTACACTTGCTTCACTTGCCTGGGTGGGGAGTGGGGGATTATTATTCCCATTTTAGAGATGAAGAAATAGAGTGATTTGTCTAAGGTCATGTAGCTGGTAAGTGACGGTGCTCGAGCTGGGATTCTAAGCCAGGCAGCCTGGCCCCACAGTCTAGCTGTTACAGTCTGTAGCCCTCTACTGTCTAGAACCTCTTTCCTGCTGTCAGGGCATTAGTCCTCCAGACAGGCCCAGTTACTGTATTCAGCCTGAGCTTCCCCCAAATGCACACTTCGGAATCATGGGCCTAGCGGAGGCAGTGTAGTGGCGGGGAAAAGTCAGAGGCCTCGACACAGAGGGCTGAATGTCATGGAGAAAGGATTCCAGTGCACGTTATATATGCTAGTTGTAGCCACACAGCGTGTTTAATTCTCCCCACAGTCCTGGGATGGGCACCTGTTTCATTGAGCAGCCTCTCTTCCCCATGAGCAGCCTGCCGCACCTGCCCCCAAGTTACTCATTTCCTAGAGCAATGGACTCAAATCATCATGTGGGTTCGGCCTGCATCAGATTCACCTGGGAAGGGGTGTCCCTAATAAAAATAATGTCATTTCTAGGGCTCTATCCCAGCCTCCTGCCACTATCTCAAACAAGCTGAGTCCTTCCTCATGAGCCATGCATTTCCCTTGACTCCCCTGCCCCACTCCCGCAGCAAGCACAGCAGAGTCTAGAGTTCTAAATCTCCCAGAAAGGGTTGCTGTCCCACCGAAAGAAATGAAAACTGATGCTGAAAATTCAGAGCCTGGGAACCGGGAAACTCTCCTCCTGCCAGGAGAGACATACCAAGGATCCTTCTTCCTCTGGGATACAGATGTACAGCTGTGAGAAGCAGGGAACATCAGGACCCCAGCTGTGGAGTAATAAGCCCAAGGGAAACCAGGAAATGCCCTGGGATTCCAGGCCATCATTTACTTTTCTTACAGCAGGAAGGCTCCGGGCCCCTCCCCCTTTCCTTCCATAAGCGCCACCCCCCCCACCCCCCGCCCCCCACCCCCGGCCGCTTTGCGTGAAAGCCACATTTTCAACACCAGCGAAATTACTTTGCTGTATCTTTCCTACCCGGTTCTATTCTGGCACCACTAAGAGTGGTCCTAATTCTCTGAACAGCCACTTTTCCGCTGGCCCATGCACCATGGCATTCCTCCTGTACCGCGCATCGTGGGCCGCAGCTCCAGAAGCTCTCCCAGAATCAGAAATTACTCCTTTTCCTCTTCTCTTGCAGCTGAGGGGAGAAGGAGGGCTGGTCTCAGGATGGATGAAATAGTAGACTGCCTACCAATAGGATTTGATGGGCATTGCAAGGTCCTACACTCACAAAGCATCTTTTCCACCAACCAGTCATGAACTTGCCCACCCATCATTAGTGTTATTTCCATGGGTTAGAATCAGACAATAAACCTAGGGGTATTGTCTCTCAAAGGATCCCATCAAATGTTACCTGGGATCTAAGGAAGTTCCTCTATAGCCTCAGATTGAATCATCAGGTCTCTAAATGGTACCTCTAACGTCCTGATCCCTAAGAGGTAACTTTCCATTGGGGTCAGGAGAAGACAGCTGCAGCCAGTCTTGGACTGGTCCAGACTCTCATCTGCTCTCACCTGGAGTATTTGAACTGACTTTAGATTCTCTTCCCAATCCATTCCCCATGTTACTGCCAGATAGATACAGATATAGATATTAAAGAAAATATACTTTACAGTTTAAATGCCTGCCTTCGACCAAAGGGTTAAACTTGGCATGGCTCACAAGGTCCCTTAAAAGTCTGGTCCTTGCCCCAGTTCTTATTGTTTAGCATGCTCTTTAGGGAGTCTGCTGGCCAGAAATGGAGCACCTACTTTCAGCCCTGTGGGCCTTTGCTCAGGGTATTCTCTCTCTCTGGAATGGCTTCCCCCTTTCCACCTCCCCTCTTAAACCAATCTCTTCCCCAGCTCCACCCCAGGCATACTAATCATACCCTTCTAAGGGCGCCCATAGAACTTTATGTCAATAAACATTTGTTGAATAAAGAATGAATAAATTACAAGACTCTTTCCATTGCAAGTGTCATAAACTCACCTCAAATTGGCTTCTGCAGAAAAAACAAAACAAAAACAACCAAAGCTAAAAAGAAACACAGAGGGAATTAATGTAATTGAAAAAGTTCTCAGTAATAGGTCCAGGGGTGTCTGGATGCAAGTTCTGATGTAACATCATTAGGAATTTACCTCTCTTTCTATTTTCTCTTTTCCATTGTGTTTATTTCATTGATAATCAGCTTTTCCCCATGTGTTGGCAAAGATGACCATCCGTAGCTGTAGGCTTATGGCTGAACAACCCCCGTTAAGAGGGTTTCTTTCCAAATCTTTTCAGCCAGAATCTCAGATATGATGCCCACTGGCCCTGAGTGGTCACATATTCAAATCACTGTGCCTCTGACCAAATCTAGGTCATGTACCACTTCTAGAACCCACCTGAAGCGCGGAATTGAGAGTGAAGTAAGGCTGATTTCCCAAGGGAAAATTGGGTTGCTGTTCTCAGTAGAAAGGGGAGAGGATGATGGGCAGACAAAACAACAGATGTTCTTTCCTAATGATCTGTTTGTGATACTGTGCTAGGAGCCAAAAGACTAAAAAAACAACATATTCAGATCTTGATTTTAAAGGGTTTGCAATTAGTGGGAGAGGCAAATGTTCAAAACAACTCCAAGAGATAACTGTAAGAGAGGGGTAGCAAATGCAATAGCAATGCACTGGAGAGAAATTAATCTTATTTGGGGCATATGGGAAATCTCAAGGAGGAAGGGGGCTTTTAAGTTGTGATTCTAAACTAGGGTAGGATTTCAAATAGGTGTTGCTGAAGGGCAGAGATAGTATTTTACTTGATTTTTGTGTCACCAGAGCCTAAGAGTGTCTCAAATATGATTGCATTGGTTAATGGTATTTGGTTGAAAGTATAAGAGAAGGACATCGGCCAAAAAGAAAAAAAGAAACTTATATTGGAAGTCTGCCAAGATATCCCACAGACTCCAAGGAATTGCTGAGCAGCCAGGCTAGGAAGAGTAGGAATCAGGGGATCTCCAGAGACTTCTGAGAGGGAGTTGATGGATGGCCCTCTCTAAAGTGCTGACATTAGTGGAACTCAGCTCTAAGGGCTCTCAGGCTTTGTGCCTCTCAGTTTCAATTTCCAAATTCCTGGCAGAGAGAATCTGACTAAGCCAGTTAACATCAGTGTTCACCCTGGATTTAATAATCTGTGGCCAGAAGGACAGGATCATGTAATACAGACATGGCTGGGGGGATCTATTTTGGTGTATGATTGGAAAGGGGAGGAGTAATTCCCAGGAAAGGAGGACTTGAGCCAGGCAAGACCCAAGAAATATCTATTAAAATAGTAGATACTCCATACATGTGAATTAAATGGAAGCAGTGATGTGGGACAAGGAAGGTTCTCCAGGCAAAGGGAACAGTTTGTGGAAAAACAAAGAAGCAGGAAAGCTAAAGGCATGACTGAAGAACAGTTAATAGACTTATGGAATGTTAGAACTAAAACGGGTCTTGTTTTATAGATGAGGAAACAGGAGTCATTTTAGGAGGAAGTTGCTGCGGACCCAAGAGAGAAAATAATTTATCTGCACATAATAAGACTTGGCATAAAAGAGTTATCAGAAGAGAGGTGGTCCTTGAAGTACTAGGAATAGATGAGTTTGCCAAGGGAGGGAGATAGGGAGAGAAGAGGATGGAATTTAGAATTAAAGGCAGGAATGCTCACCCTTGGGGGATAATGGGGGTTGGGGAGAGCAGGAAAGTAGACTGTGGGATGGTCAGAGAGGGAGCAGGACATCTTGCTGCGGGCAGGGCACTTTCAACAACATTATCTCAGGTAATTCTTTGTGTGTGTGTGTGTGTGTGTGTGTGAGGAAGATCAGCCCTGAGCTAACATCCATGCCAATCCTCCTCTTTTTGCTGAGGAAGACCAGCCCTGAGCTAACATCTATTGCCAATCCTCCTCCTTTTTTTCCCTTTTTCTCCCCAAAGCCCCAGTAGATAGTTGTATGTCATAGGTGCACAACCTTCTAGTTGCTGTATGTGGGACGCGGCCTCAGCGTGGCCGGACAAGCGGTGCTTCGGTGCTCGCCGGGGATCCGACCCTGGGCCGTCAGTAGCGGAGCGCGCGCACTTAACCGCTAAGCCACGGGGCCGGCCCCCTCTCAGGTAATTTTGATGTGCATTGGATGTCCCTCTGCTCAGAAGAGTCCCTGCCCCCTCCCTCCAGGGCTTTGTCTCTAGTGGGTGACTAGGACCCTCTGCCCTTGTCCACAGCTGCTTTGGCAAGAATAGATATCTGGTCCTGTCTGGGCCAGTGAAATCCTCTCTGCCAGCAATTTAAAATTTTGAGCTGACAGCCACAGAGCCTGAACTTTTTCAGTAGCAGCCTCAAGTCAAGTCATGACAAGGAAAGGGCAGAGCCTTAGTGGGACGGTCCACAAATTCCCTCTGGTGAGGTTCCTGGAACTGCCCTTCCCGAGGTGTGGTTGTTCAACTCCTTATTGGAATTTGGGAGAGACTTCAGTTTCCTTCCAATAAGTCTCCCCCACCCCGCCCTTGTTTTTTGTTTTTTGGGCTTTTTTCCATAAGATAATAATAACTAACATATATTGAGGGGCTGCAATGTGCCAGATACTGTATTGAATCTTTGCAGGTTATCTCATCTAATCTTCACAACAACCTATGAGGTAGGTGCTTTCAGAGTTCCTGTTTCATAGATGAGGAAACTGAAGCTCAGAGATGTTAAGCAATTGACCCAGGGTCACACTGCTGTGTAGGTGGTGCCGCTGAGCAGTCGACACTGCCAGGGCCGAGCTCTAATCCGCCATGCTGCACAGTTAACTTGAGAGTATCTTCCAACCAAAAATACTTTAATGCAAACTCGTCAAAGTCAGAATTATATTCCCTATTTGAAGATGAGCGTACCGAGGCTCGGAGAGGTCAAGGAACTTGCCCAGGGTTGCACAGTTTATTTGTGTCGGAGCCAGGATTCAAATTCAGCATGTCTCACTTCAAGTCCCATCAGCTCTCTAGTTAATGCAATTGCTTCTATTGACCCCTGTGATGGGCAAGGGAAAAAAGAATATCTAGGAGAGAAGAGATGAGGGATGAGGCTGATGGATAGTATCAGATTCTACAGCAAAGCTAAATAAAATGACTGAGAAGAAGACCTCAGCTTTGATGAGGAGGAGGTCCCCAGTGGCCCTCAAGAGCACTGTCATATGGAGAGGAGAGGGCAGAAGCCACCTAGGTGGAGCAAGCAGGAATGAGGACACGGAGGTCATGATGACAAAGGGGGGTAACTTGAAGGTCAAGATAAGAAAGAAAGAGTATCTTCACAGACAGAAGAGAGGGAATAAGTGGAGAAGCTCAGGAGGGAGAGGAGGACTGATGAAGCTCCGAGAGGGGAAGGGTGGGACCAAGAGCACCTCCCTCCATTCGATAAGTATTGAGCACCTACCATGTGCCCCGCACCAGGGAGACAAGGGAGCAGCAAATAGGCAATATCCGTTTTCCTGGAACTGACAGTATAATGAGAAAGACAAATAAGAAACTGTCAACAGATAAATAAAATAAGAATTATGATAAGAGTTCCATAGGAAATAGCATATAGAGATAGAGACTAACAGGCTGTGAGCAACTTTAGGTGGGAGTAGGTAGACAAGGCCTCTCTGAGCAGGTGAGACCAGAAGGGTGAGAAGGAACCAGTGATGCCAAAGCTGGAGAAGGAAAAAGAATGGTATATGCAAAGGCCCTGAGGTGGGAAATAGACTGGCTGGAATTTAGTAGATAGGAAGGAGGTTGGTGGGGTAGGCAGGGCCTTGAAAGGGATAAGAAAAAGGAGAACTCCTTTATCCCAAACCCCATGGAAAGTCACTTTTTTTTTTTTTTTTTGGTGAGGAAGAGTGGCGCTGACCTAACGTCTGCTGCCGATCTTCCTCTTTTTGCTTGAGGAAGATTGTTGCTGAGCTAACATCTGTGCCACTATTCCTCTATTCTGTATATGGGACTCTGCCACAGCATGGCTTGACGAGTGGTGCATAGGTCCAGGCCCAGATCTGAACCAGCAAACCCTGGGCCGCTGAAGCGGAGCACAGGAACTTAACCATGCCACCGGGCCAGCCCCCGCCATGAGAAGTCACTGAAGGAACAGAATGTCATGATATGAATGATGTTTTAGGCAGCACAGAAAAGAGCTTAGCCTTGAAAATATTGAGTAGGGAGGACTGCTCTTCAGACAGGAGGAAAGAGAGATGCATGATGATGTCTGAGAAGTGAGTTTTTGCAGAGAAAGTAGAGGTCCAAGGAGTTCACGTTGCACAGATCTGCTCTTCTCTGTGATTTTAGTGAGGGGGAGCTGGGCAGCACTGTGTAAGCCTTTCTGTTGCTTTGCCCCCATGGGGGCTCCCATCACCCACGAAAGTTGTCCCTTGCCCTCTCTGGTCACTGCAGTGACTTGCCACCATTTACTGCCACCAAGGTTCTTCTCCAAATCTTCTCTTCCTTGCCATGCCCTCTTCTTGATTTAGAGTTTTACTGCTAATTCCTCCAGGGAAGAGAGAGTAAATAAAAATTTTCTAGAACTTAATAAAGTCTGATCAGTCTCAGTTCCTGATCTAACCCCTACAGTCCTGAGTCTCTCTGAGGTGATAATGGAAACCTATCCTGGTTATGTATTGCTGTGTAACAAACCCCCAACAGAGTGGCTTAAAACAATGACAACATTTGTTTTGCTTATGAATTTGTAATCTGGGTAAGGCTCAACAAAATTGGCTCATCTCTGCTCCATTTGGCCTCCATTAGGCTGGCTTGAAAGCTGGGGCTGGAATCATCTGGAGGCTGGCTCACTCACAGTTGATGCTTGCTGTCAGCTGGGCCCTAGCTGGACTGTTGGCCAGAACACCTTCGTATGAGCTCTACATACAGCTTGGGCTTCCTCACAACATGGTGGCTGAGTTCCAAAGGTGAGTGTCCCAAGAGAAAGAATTAGGTAGAAGCTGCATTGCCTTTTATGACCTGACTTCAGAAGTCATGGCAGCATCATTTCCGCTGTATTCTATTTATTAGAAGTAAGCCACTCAGGGAGTGGAATTAGACTCTACCTTTAGATGGGAGAAGTGTCAAAGAATTTGTGAACATGTTTATAAACCACCGTAAACTCACAGGGCTTCTGCACTCTGTCTTTATTCACTTGATTGATGAGTGGAGAGTGGGGACCTCACCTTTTCCCCTCCTTTACACCTTTCCTTGGGGATCCAAGAGGAAGGTTAGGTCTGGAGATATAGCCAAGGAAGAGCAGCTATTCAGGCCTCGAATTAGACACACTTGGATTTGAATCCTGGCTCTGCCATTTATCAGCTCTGTGTTCTTGGGTAAGTCACTCAACCTTGGGTAAGTCTCATTTTCTTCATCTGTAAAATCACAGTATTCTCATGGGTTTATTGCAAGGATTAAATGAATTAATAGATGAGTTACATAATACATAGTAAACACTCAATGAGTGTTAACTATTGCTGATATGATTATTCAATACGTGTTTATTACTATTTAATTAACTCAATCTTAGGTGAGTTCTGGGCTAGACGCTGGGATTGTGAAAATGACTATGAAGGGATTCAAGCTTCCAGGAACCTAAAGCTTAGGGGGAGATGTTTTCAAGCATGTGGGCAGAGAGTCCAGGATTTGGAGTCAGCCAGAACCAATTCTCATTCTGAGTTTGCCCGTAGTTTCTAGCTGTGGGAACTTAGACCAGTCTTTTTTACTTTCTCAGCCATAGTTTCCTCAGTTGAAAATGAGAATTATAATAGAACCTACCTCACTGAGTTCTCAGGAGGATCAAATGAGATAATCTATATAAAAAGCTTAGCACTGTTCCTGGAACATGGTAATTACTTAATAAATGTTAATTATTAATTTCATTTATCAGGAAGTAGGCTAATAAATGGATATATTACAGTCCAACGTGGAAAATGCTCTACTAGATGGGGAAGCAACCTGCTAAAGGAGTCCAGCAGAAGAGATTAACTTTGTCAGGAGTAATCTCAGAAAGCCCAGAGGAGGTGAGGTTGGAATTGGGCTTTGAAGAATGAGTAAGAGTTTTCGGGCAGGGAATGAGGAAAGAGAAGATATTCTGGGTGAAGGGAAGAAGATCTGCAAAGGCATGAAGTTATAGGTGTCGACATGTTTGGAGAAAGGTGATAAATTCAGTGTGGGAGTATAAGGTGTGTGGGATGGAGGGGTTGAGGCTGGAAAAGGGAGTTCAGGTCAAAACATTGGCTCAAGAAACCTGCTGTCTTTATGCCACACTTGGTAGAGTGTAGAGAAAGGCCACTGGCTGGGCTGGAGCAAGGTTTTGTAGGTGGAACAGATGGACTCAGGGGTAGATTTCATGTGTGAATGTGAGGCAGGGCAGTGAGGGAAACAAAGGCCAGCTGCTGAGGAGTCAGGGGAGGAGGGCAGGGTTTGAGTGGATGGAACAAAGTTATGGGATGCAGAGTCCAAAAACCTGCCTCTGAACCCACCTGGGATACTTCTGAGCATCTCCATGATCTTGAGATTGTCATACTATTGTGGCCTTCGTTTCCTATCAGTAAATAATATGGCCTCTCCTATCTGCTACACATAATTGTTGTGAGAAAGAAAAGAGGTGATGAGTATGTAAGTGCTTTGTAAGCAGTAAATAACTAAACAAATATTAGACCCAATGCTATTAGGGAGGCAGTCAACTGCATGGAATAGCACAGCTAAAGCAGAGTTTAGGTGAAGTGGAAGGTGGGGGATATCTGCCCTGGGGTGAAGACAAAGATAAGCACAGCGATCAATACACACAAACACACACACAGACACACACACACACTACAGACAAATACAGCGTTTTGCGTTTTCCACGTTGGGCTGGGTCTACAGGAGGGCAATTGGAAACTCTCAATCCCACCACCAGTGACCCCACCAATTGTCCTATAGATGCTCTCACCTGTCGCTTGGACATGAGGTGGTCCAAAGGTCCAAATCTGGAGTCTTTGGCCGGGCTTCAGGTGTCTGGGGAACCATGAGATTTTGTGAGCAAAAGCTCATGCTGTATAATTCTGAGGCTAAAATCTGTAGTCTCCAGCAGACTGAGAAGGATCTGTGACCCCCCACAGGTTAAGGGTCATTGATTTTCTCACCAGCAATTAATAAGAATAGCTATCCTAGGGGAGAAGGACTGGTAGGAGAAGGGCGAAGATTTTCATTTTCAATTTTCGACTTTTCTGATGTGTTTGAATTTTCTAACCACTACCATGTGTTAGTTTCATTGAAAAAACTGCCATCAGGGGTTGTCTGGGTGGTGAGATAATGGGCCCTTTTTAGATTTCATCTTTATACCTCTTTATATCAAACAAACACAACAAATACTAATAGCTATTATTTTTTAAAAACTCTGAGAGCGTCAGCACACATACAAATCTCTCCATTATGCAAAGTACATCCTCTGTTATGTAAGGTAAAATGTCTACATTTCCTATAAACTACTAGCTTTAATGCAGTAAAACTTGCATTTGAAGTAGAGGAGATGAGACGAAAAAGAAAAAGGCAGGCAATTTCAACTATTTCAACTCAGACGCATAAAAATAGCGTGTCTACGTGTCAATCTTCATATGTACTGTTTTCTGCATTCTCCTGAACTGGCCACTGTGCGAGCCGTTGGCGTTTGATGCTTGAAGCGACGGAACGGAGGACAGGGTTAAATCCACTACCCTCTCCCCACGCACTCTAGTAATTACTCTATTTCCACGTCATGTTTCCGGGTGTGTGTGTCCCAACTCACGCAGAAACTGAAGTTCAAAGCAGGCAGGAGTCACCCATATTCTTTTTGCTGTCCCCAGAAACCCAGTTCAGGCGTTGGGCCCCCTGAGGATCTGGCGATACCTGGGGACTGTCTAACTGGCTGATTCCCACGTGGTAAGTGGCTCCCAACCTCGCCCCCACGTGGTGTTCAGTGCCGGGAGAAGGGAGAGCAGGCAGAAGAGAGCCGCATCAGGGGCATTTAAAGTGTCTTGACGTCACGCACTGCCAGGAACTCAGCTGAGTTTTCAGCAGGACATTCCGGTCATCTTCCCTCCCTCCCCCCGGGCTTCTGCGCCCAAAGCCTCTGCTCTTCCCTGTTGTTGCGGAGGGAGGAGCAGTAAGCCTTCGGAACAGCCAGCATAGGGGCGTTCCCAGCCTTGTCTTGGCTCCGCCCTTTCAACCAGAGGCTCTCCTCATTGGTCGGTGGGTGGGGCTTTGGGTGTCCCGCACACGCACTAGGGCCTCTGGGTGGCCGAGAAAACTGGCCGTCTCATGAATTATGCAGCAGCGGCTTGTCCCGGCCAGGCTGGGGCTGGGCGGGGATTGGCTGGAGGGGCTGTAATTCAGTGGTTTCCGGAGCCGCGGCGGCGTAGACCGGGAGGGGGAGCCTGGGGTTCCGACGTCGCCGCGGAGAGAGTGAGCCCGAACCGGATCCTTGACGAGCGCCCCAGCACGGCCCTCTCTCTCCGCGTCTGCTAGGAGAGGCCCCAAGGCCTGAGGGAGACCCGCGGCCTAACCCCGGCGCAAGCGCAGCCCCGGCCTGTCGGGCCTCAGCCCGTGAAACAGGTGAAGGAGGTGAAGGGTGGGGCCGCCCCCCGACGGCCCCCAGACCTGGGGACCCCGGGGATACCGGAGGGGCCGGAAGCCTCTCGGGTGTTTGGGGGAGCTGTGGATGGAAACTTCAGCGGAGCGGGGGATTACGAGGGGACACGGAGGGTCGCTCTGAAGGGACAACTCCCCGGGATGACAGGAGCGGGCCTCTGAAGGGACAGGGGGCACTGGAAGGAAGTTTCGTTCTTTGGAGAAAGGGGGGACGCCGAGGAAGAGGGAGAACGGGCTGGAGGGGGAGTACCTTGGGGCGAGGGCACCTGGGGTGGGGGTGGCAGGAGTGAGGGACAGCCCCCCGACTTCCTGCTCCCTGGGGCTCTGGGGACGTTCCGGCCACAGGAGCGACTGTCACGCCGCGGAGATCACCGGGAGGGGGGGTTGGAAAGAGCCTCCTCCTGTCCCCCGGCGGGCCTGGCGGCTCCCGGCTGAGCCACTTCCTCCGCCTTGCCCTGTTCCCGCTCCTTAGGAGCCAGCTCTGCCGCTCTGGAGGTGGGAATAGGTGTCTTCCCTTACAGCCTCACAGGCTGGTTGGTTGTGCGTAGGATTATTGCATAAGAATCGAGTTTCCTGTAGGGAAATTGACAGTCTCGTACTCTTTCTAAATTCCCTCCCGTCTTTTTCTAGGTTAAACCGTGCTTCCCTCCTACTCCTTCTGAAAAAACATAATAAAACCCCCATCAAGCCAGCTCTAGAGAGAAATAAACCTCTTTCCTCCTTGACATTGTTCTTTTATAAACACCTGGTACATTCAGCCAGAAGATAAATAATTGAGCCCTTGCGTTTACGGGATTGTGGTATTGCTTAATTGAATAGGACAGAATGAACCAATCGAGAGTGGGAGTTTTCTGTCTCAGAGCCAAGATCTTGGGTAAACGCAGAGGAGAGGGAAACAAAGACAGGCTGGCCTTGGCAAAGCCATGTGTGCAAACTTTACCTGTGTTTGGGGGTGTGGTTGGGCTTAAGTTAATAAAATTCCAACCGTCACCCAAGTTGCTTCTCCATGTGTAGTACACATACATCCCTCTGTGTTGTATCAAATGGGTGTATGGTGTTGACACACTTTTTCTTATTAAAAATGTATCTAACGTACCTGCTGGTTTTTATTGTGTGTGCATCTAAAGGGTATATTTATTCTGTGTATGGGATGTAACTTTGGGGCTGACTGTGCTGATAAAGCATTGATTTCAAGAAATCAGAACAGTAAATCATCTCAGTCTTTTATATGTGAATTTAGACTGTTATGACTTGATTCTGCCAATTTTCTATTTTATTTTATATTAAATGTGTGTGTTCCCTGAGTCAAAGGTTATTTCCTTATTACATGTGCCAGACTGGAGTAGTAGCAGAATTTTTGCTTACACATTTGTATAGTGGGATGGGAGGAAGAAGTCTGCAATACAAAAAAAAATTGTTGTAGATGTTGGAGGGCTGATCTTAGCTTCTATATTTGTTAGCACATCCCCCACAAAGAACCACTAGCAAATTCATGAATATTTTACTTTTATATGTAGTTCTTTTGGGAAGAATAACTATTTAGAACTATCCAGTTATGACTTGACCCACAAAAGGTAAATGGTTCATATAACGTCAACCCCGTTTTGGTAATAAGGAAATTGAGAACAAAGGAAAAAGACCCTTGCCCAAGGTAGCAGAGTGCCGTAGTGGTAGAACTCATCCCTTCTGTATCTTTTGTGTTCTTTGACTATCTATGCTTAAGTATTAGGTCTTGATTTAGAGTGAGTGTAGGCCCTGCTGGGAAAAGTGTTACTGAAATTCTAACATATACCTAGACAGTGAAATACTACCAATAGGTTGTAAGACTCCAAGGGTGATAGTTAATAAACAGGTAAAAAAAGAAGTACAAATCGGGTTTGCTTAGGTTATTTTTCTGTCTAACTGCTATGACTAACATGGGAAGTGACTAACTTTTTTTATTCTTATTGTTATTTTTTTAATGATTATTTTTTATTTTTTTTGTGGAGAGGATCAACCCTGAGCTAACATCCATGTCAGTCCTCCTCTTTTTGCTGAGGAAGACTGGCCCTGAGCTAACATCTGTGCCCATCTTCCTCCACTTTATGTGGGTTGCCGCCACAGCATGGCCTGACAAGCGGTGTGTTGGTGGGCGCTGGGGATCCGAACCCAGGCCGCCAACAGTGAAGTGCGCGCACTTAACTGCTATGCCACGGGGCTGGCCCCTGGAAGTGACTAACTTTTTAGTTGGCATAATTTACCATCAGAATTTAGCTATTTGCTAATGGAAAGAGATATTTATTTAGGCAAGCTTGTAGGTGAAGGATGGTCGTGACCTAAATGTCCCTTAAACCAAAGTGCCTTGTGGCTTGATCAGTGGTCATTTGTGTCTCCAGAAAGTTGCTGTCTTCTCCCTGCCTCTGAGTGTCTTGACATTCAGATGTGAAGTGGGGCAGAGGTAGGGACCATCACTCCAGCTGCTGAGTCCAGCACCTTTTTATCTTATGGCTTTTTCAGAGGTAGTGTACAAATTAACAAATATTTACTTTTTGCATCTTTGTGAAAGTTGCTATGAAGAATAAGATGCCTTAAAGGTTCACAGAACTTGCAGTCTACTGAGGCAACTTGATAAATGCTTTATCCATACAATGCAACATGTCCTCAGAGAGATGGTGAGACATTAGCCTGCACTGTCCAACAAAGTAGCTATTATATATTAAAAACATATAGCATAGATATAGAACGTTTCTGTTATCATAGAAAGTTCTCTTGGACAGTGCTGCACTAAGAGCTACAGGTCTTCAGAGGAAGGAGAGGTTATGAGGCCTGGAGTTGTCTAGGAAGTCTTCTTGCCTAAGGAGAGATTTGATCTGGGTCCCAAATAATGGTTAGAATTTGATAGGTATAAAGAATTTGGTGTGAGGAGGTATGGTGATATAGTACAAACAAATTCCTGGTAGATTAGGAAGGTAAGTAGAGGAGGAATGTCTCCTTATAAGAGGCCTTGAATGCAAGACCAAGGAATTTCAGTTCTGTCCTTTGGTAGGGGAAGCTTTTTAAAGATTTTTGAGCCTGAGTACTTCTGTTTAATTATAGAATGCCTACTATGTGTCGGGCGTGTGCCTGGTGTTGGTTAGTTTGTACAAAATAAATCAGTACATATGGCCTGTGCCCTAGGGGAGCTGTCATTGAGGCTGACCCTATAAGCTGGGCCAGCACCCAAAGAGAGGTGTCTTGACTTATCGGATTTGCTACTTAGGGTGATAAAAGCATAGTGGCTTAAGTCCAGAAGTGTTTTTTGAGGACTTTTAATTGGCTACAAATGACCACTCACATTTTATGTCTCCCATACTTAAAAAATTTCACTATAACTTTTGGGTCATTCATAAAAACCCCCAAAACAGCACATGAGGGACATCCCCAAATCCTGAAGATCTCCTGGTGTGCTGGAGCAGCCTTGGTGAGATCCAGCAGGGTGACAACGCTGTGCTGTTGTTGGTTATGGTGAAAAGAATTAATATTCTGGTTACACATATGTTGCTAGAAACCTTGGCTTACTATGGTACACTGTAGTCAGGATGGGCAGCTGGTACTTTGGTGGTAAATTGTTTGACATGTCTCCAGTTTTTTAAAGAATAGCATATGGAAGAATGAATTTCTCTTATGGCCAGTTCTCATTTATCATGTTAGGATTACCATAACTCTCAGTTCAGATTGGCAAACATATTACATATTGAGAGCCGATTACTGTGCTAGGCAGGATACAAGGATAATGAAATCTGGTCCCTGTTTTCAGGGAACTGGAAGCATTGTTGTGGGGACCAGGGGGAGTGCTGCACCACTGTGGACTTAGGGCAAGGCACATGACAGGGTAGTGGTTCAAGGCTCAGGCTCTGGAGTCAGACGGATCTGGAGTTGGATCCTGGATCTGCCACTTTCTAGTCAGAATCTGAGCCTCAGTTTTCTTATCTGTAAAAGGAGAGGATTACAGTGCCTATCTCCTAGGGCTGTTGAAGATTCCGTGAGTTAATGCAGGTAAAATGCTTAGCAGAATGCCTGGCACACAGTAAAAGAACTCCATAAATCTAAGTTCTTATTAAGTGTCCAAGAAAAGAGATGAATTCTTTTCAGGAGTGAGAGAGAGACTTTATCGTAGAGGGGACACCTGATAGGGTCTTATAGAATGAATAGGAATTCTCCCAACAAAGTTGAGGAGTGAGCAGTTGCATTCAAGGTGGAGGGAACAGGAGTGTGCAGAGGCTTAATACAGCATAGAGTGTCCAGGGAGCTGTAAGGGGAAGTTCTTAGTTTAGGAGAACTAAACTGAGGAGAAAGGAAGCTGCCACAGCTCTTATCCCTTCTCTTCTGTTAATAATTGGGTTCAAATGTCATTAAAATAAGTTGTCCTGTTTACAAAAGTAATACATGCTATTATAAAAAGATTTGTAGAAATATAAACTATGTATATTTTATATATGTATCCTGTTAATAGTTTGGTGTATATTTCTCCAGATTTTTTTGCAGCTTTTTCTACTTACCACTTTATCATGGACATATTTATTGCAAATTCCTTTTAACAGCCAAGTAAAAGAATTATAAGGAAGGCAAATATGCCTCTAAAATAAAATAATGTTTGGATTATCTGGCTTTCCTTTCTGCTACCCCTGTCCATAAGAATAAATGATTTTCCTAATCACTGGACTTTTCCCTGACCTTTGACTTTTTAACTACATCAGACAAGAAACTTCTTTTTTTTTTTTTTAAGATTTTATTTATTTTTTTTCCCCCCCAAAGCCCCAGTAGATAGTTGTATGTCATAGCTGCACATCCTTCTGGTTGCTGTATGTGGGACGCGGCCTCAACGTGGCCCGAGAAGCGGTGCGTCAGTGCGCGCCCGGGATCCGAACCCGGGCCACCAGCAGCGGAGCACACGCACTCAACCGCTAAGCCACGGGGCTGGCCCAAGAAACTTCTATTTTGAGCTTTTCTAAGGTAGCTATTATTGCAGTGTCAAAATGCTTGGGCCATGTGTTTGAGAGTTGCATGGTCCTAAGTTGCTGTAGGAGTTAAAAGAATGGGCTATGAGGTCAGACTCCTTGGGCTTCAATCCCACATCCACCACCTCTTAGACCTTGGGTCAGTTGCTTTAACTTCTCTGGGTTTCAGTTTCTCTATCCATAAAGTGCGGATACCAAGTCTGATTGTAGGGGAGTTGTGAGGATTAAGCAAGATAATGTATATAAAGTACTTTGTACAGTGCTGGGCAGATAGCTAAAATTTGAGTGCTAATAATTCATATTATTAAAAACTGCAGTAGCTATCTAATTACAAAGTCAGGCATGTTATGATTCACAGTAGCCATTAATGACCCAAAGGAAAGAAGGAGTAATTGGGAGATTCTAACCTAATAGGAAAAAACTAAATGAATAGGGACCAGGGGGATTTACATTGTGGTGGAGGAGATGGAGGCTGTCACATGAAAGGAATAGGCAAGGCGAACCGTAAATTCCTGTTTGCACCAATGCCCTTGTGATAAGTCTGTTTGCATCTTTCAAAACCTAGGATTGTGGCCCATTTATTTTAAGTAATACTCAACACATTAAAAATTTATTACCACTTAGGAATTTGCACGGTCCCTTGGAGTTCTTCATGACACAAAAGTACAGATAATATTGAAGGTTTGAGGGGTAGAGGAGTCAGGCAAGGAAGCTGGGACAGCATGCAGTTTGGGGATGAGGCCACATCCGAAGTGGAGTGAATGATCCGTATGAGGCTAGGAGGCGATTTGTCCCTTCACATCCGTGTGTGTGCACATGCATGTGTGTGTGTGTTTTCATTGGAGGAGTAGAGCTGTATTTTCCTGTTCTGTCACTTTCCTTTGCAAACTAATCTCTATTCAAAATGGCCTTGTGGTAAGGAAGAACTACTCAGCTTCTCCGTGAAACAGGTTCTCTCACACCAGCACACCAGCTCTCCAGTTTGGAGAAGGCAGGAAAGAAAAGGCCTTCCAGTTGTTTCTTGGCCGTTTGTGGGGCAGGAGGAAGCCAGCAGAGCTTGAAAGAGAAAGTAAACCTTCTGGTAATAAATGGCTTCCCTATAGTGGAGGAGGAGTGCAAATTATTAGGGGGATGTTTGGGTAGTTTTTGTAGAAACCATTTCTGAAAACTGATTTAGATTAGCGAAGGTGAGCCCAGTTTAGGAAAACCCTGCCTTGTTTGGTGTTAACCACCTGTTTTCCCGCTTTGTTGATTGATTTTATTAGTTTGTGGTATCCTGACCTCTCATTCTTGTTATGAGAACTGGAGGATTTGAGTCTGAATTTGAACACCTGCTTAGGTGAAAGCTTCTTAAAATACATGCTTTTCGCATTTTTTCTAATGTTAATTTTACTTTGCTGTTTAGCAAACACTGTTTTTCTGATAGAATCTAAAAGCATTAGACTTTTCCTTTGTTCCCCCTTCTCCCCTCATCCACCCAAATGTAATCCTCAAAACCTCAGAACCCAGATGTTAGCTATGTAATTACCTCTCCTAGAAACCAAACAAAGTGCAATATTGCATGGTTAGCATTAAAATAGTTGGCCTTTGAATTTTTTTCTACTTGTGGTTTAGACACAATAAATATTTAATCTCGGACTGACTTTGCCTGACAAATCAGTTTTGTATATGGGCCTCTCTTTGTCTTTAGGGAAAGCACATTTATTGAAACATTAACCAAAATAAAACGTAATTAGGATGGTAACTGTCTTATGCATAGGGGCAGGTGGAATAATTGAAGCATTCTGAAGCCAAATATCGATGTTTATTCTTAATTCCATGTCTTATTGTCCCTTTCCATTAGAGTGCATAAATAAGAGTGGACTCTATGTGGGTAGAAGCACGTGAGACACTTAGGGTCCTAATTGTTATGTTGAAGAATCCTAGTTTCATGAAGCCGTGGAAGATTCCTGTTTTTCAAGTGTACCACTGTGGTGCCAGATGTTGATAGTGGGGGAGGTTGTACCTATTGGGGGGCCGGGGGGCTTACGGAAACTCTGTACTTTCCACTCAATTTTGCTTTGAACCTAAAACTGCTCTAAAAAGTAAAGTTTATTAATTTAAAAAAAAATCCTTTTTCTGCAGAAATATTCGAGATGTCCTGGGTCATAAGTGCCCCGTATACTGCTATGTGATTCCACAGACTTCTACCTCCAATAGAAGCTTTACAATGAGAGTACCATTCCTTTATACCCAGTGAGAATATTTTCCAAGTGGTGGAGAATGAGACTGGAGATGTGGGATAGAGAAGACCCATGCAGTCTCTGCTTCCCCTTTCCCTAGGAAAGATCTATGCTAGCCTTAACCACAGATTTACAGCAAGAATGTATCAGTTTTGTTTTCCAGTTCCAGACTCATTTTCTTTATTGTAAAAGCAATATTTTAGGAAAAAAAAAGTTTAATTAGTTTAAGAGTTATGTAGTAAATGGAAAGTCTTCTCTTCACCTTATCCTCTGAACTCTCTTTCCCAGAGAGCTAGTTACCTATTTCTTACTTATCTCTCCAGAGTGATTTCATGTGTAGACATGCAAACATATTATTCTCTCTCTTCTGTTTTCCCTCCACAGATAGTAACAAATTACACACATAACTCTGTATCTTGCTTTTTTTTGTGTGTGTGAGGAAGATCAGCCCTGAGCTAACATCCATGCCAATCCTCCTCTTTTTGCTGAGGAAGACTGGCCCTGGGCTAACATCTGTGCCCATCTTCCTCCACTTTATACGGGAAGCCGCCACAGCATGGCCTGACAAGCGATGCATCCGTGCGCGCCCGGGATCCAAACCCAGATCGCCAGCGGTGGAGCACACGCACTTAACTGCTACGCCACGGGGCCGGCCCCTGTATCTTGCTTTTTGTCACTTTGTTTATCTTAGAAAACACTCCATGTGAATATGTTTATATCCATCTCATGTTTTTAAGATCTGCGTAGTAGTAGTTTAGGCTATGAATGTCATAATTTATTTAATTAATCTCCTAATGATAGGCATAAATTATTTGTAGAATCTAAAGAGAAAACAGTGCTATGGTAAATATGCTCGTATCTGTCTTTGGGCACATATGAATAAATCTGTACATATAGACTTCTAATATTTTAATCATAATATGCATACTGTTTAGAAATGTAGCTTTTCAGTTAACAGAGTGCACATTTTCCCCCTTAAACTTAAACTTTAATTCTGGGGAGAAGCTTAGCTACCTCATTAAATGAAACCCCAGTGTGTGTCTGTCACTTGGGTGGGTAGGAATTGGTGCAACTCCCAACAGCCCAGCTTTCATTAATTTCAACCACTCCATCCCTAACACACAACAGACTGTTTTGTGTAAGCTCCATTGCTCCTTTGCAAGTGGGGGCAGGGGTTCTTTTTGGTTTTCTGTATTATTCCCGTGAATGGTTTGCTCATTGATGCTTCTGTTTTAGTTGTCTATAACAGCAGTTCTCAGAGTGTGGTCCACAGACCCCTGGAGGTCTCTGAGATCCTTTGCAGGGGGCAGTGTCTTTGAGATCAAAACTATTTCCATAACATTATTTATGTTTTTTGCTTGTTGGCATTTGCACTTACACTAGTACTGGTTGTATTCAGTGCACTCACAGAAAAAAAAGGAACTAAACGATATTAATTTCATTGTCAACTCTTGAGGATGTGCCTTTTGATATTTTGTAATGAAATGGGACACATGCATAAAGCACTTGTGCTACGTGCAGAAGTGTGATGGTTGTCTTGAGGAAAAGCTGTTGTGGAATGTTTGAGTTGCAGTCTCACACTAGCTGCTTTTTTCATGAAACATCATTTTTACTTGAAAGAATGACTGACATACCAGTTGGGATATTGGTAGATGTTATTTCTCAAAAATGAAAGAAGGGAAGCTGTCTTTTTTTTTTTTTTTTTGTGAGGAGATCAGCCCTGAGCTAACATCTGCCAATCCTCCTCTTTTTTTGCTGAGGAAGACTGGCCCTAGGCTAACATCCGTGCCCATCTTCCTCCACTTTATATGGGATGCCGCCACAGCATGGCTCTACAAGTGGTGCGTCGTTGCACACCCGGGATCCGAACTGGCGAACTCCAGGCCGCCGCAGCGGAGCGCCTGCACTTAACCACTTGCGCCACCAGGCCGGCCCCCGAAGCTGTCTTTTCAAGGAAAACGACTGACAATATTTGTTGCCACTGATAAAATTTAAGCTTTCAAGTGAAAATTAGAATGTGAGAAAACTTGTATCCACTACTGTGAGTTTGACAGCTTTCTGATGTAAATAAATGTAATTTTTTGATGGTAACAAATGGAATTTTTTTTTTTTGATGAGGAAGATTAGCCCTGAGCTAACGTCTGTTGCCACTCCCCCTCTTTTTGCTGAGGAAGATTGGCCCTGGGCTAACATCCATGCCCATCGTCCTCTACTTTATATGAGAGATGCCTGCCACAGCATGGCTTGATAAGTGGAGTGTATGTCCGTGCCCAGGATCCAAACTTGCAAACCCCGGGCCGCCAAAGCGGAGCACGCGAACTTAACCACTATGCCACTGGGCCAGCCCACAAATGTGGTGTTTTTGATAGAGTATAATGACATATGTCAAAATTTGAAAGGTCTGCATGTCTCTGAAATAGTGTTTTCTAAGTGATTAGTGCATGATATTGCAAAATCATGCATGGGGAAACAGTCTATTCAAAGTGCAAGATCAACTAACGGATCTTATTGTAACTGAGTATGAAAAGTTCATTGATATGGTTTTAGATTCCGCATTGCACCTAACCTTTAAGGAGCTGCCACTTGTCAAGTTTTGGAGTAGTATTAAAGAAGAATATCCAAAATTATCTGAAAAGGCTATTGTGATACTCTCGTCCCTTTTCCGACTAGTATATCTGTGTGAGACCAAATTTTCTTCATATACTTCAACCTAAACAACGTACTGCAACAGATTGAATGCAAAAGTAAATATGGGAATTCAACTGTCTTCTATTAAGCCAGACATTAGAGAAATTTCCAAAACTTTAACAATGCCACTCTTTCCACTAGATTTTTTTGTTTTGAAAAATAGTTATTTTTCATAGCAATGTTATTTACGTTAAATGAATTAATAAATATTTAAAAATTTCTCAGTCTTAATTTCTACCACCTCTTTTTTTTTTTTTTTGGTGAGGAAGATCAGCCCTGAGCTAACATCCACGCTAATCCTCCTCTTTTTGTTGAGGAAGACCGGCTCCGCGCTAACATCTATTGCCAATCCTCCTCCTTTTTTTTCCCCAAAGCCCCAGTAGATAGTTGTATGTCTTAGTTGCCCGTCCTTCTAGTTGCTGTATGTGGGACGCGGCCTCAGCACGGCCGGAGAAGCGGCGCGTCGGTGAGTGCCCGGGATCTGAACCCAGGCCGCCAGTAGTGGAGGGCATGCACTTAACCGCTAAGGCACGGGGCCGGCCTCAGTCTTAATTTCTAATACAGTAAATATTGATAGATATAACCTCCATAAACAAAAGCTCTTTGGGGTCCTCAATTTTTAAGGATATAAAGGGGTCCTGAGAGCAAAAAGTTTGAGAACTGCTGGTCTGAAGGCTTTAGTGTAATAATCCCTGGGATATTTGTTTAAAAAAGAAAAGATTGTGTGGCTCTGCTCCAGAGAGTCTGATTTAGTAGATCTAGAGTCATTTTAATAGGCAGGCAGGTATTCTGTTGCAGGTGGTTCTTAGTTTGAAAAATGCTGCTCTAAAGGACTGTAAGCTGTAAAGTCTTCTTCAGATTAGTGAAGTCATATCCACAGAGTTTAGAAATCATTGTTGTTTTGGAGAGAGAGGTAAATGGTCAAGTAGACATGTAGTCTACTGAGGGAAAACACTTTGGAGATTTCTTTTATTCTTCTTTTTTTTTAAATTTTTTTGGGAGGAAGATCAGCCCTGAGCTAACATCCATGCTAATCCTCCTCTTTTTGCTGAGGAAGACTGGCCCTGAGCTAACGTCTATTGCCAATCCTCCTCCTTTTTTTTCCCTTTTTCTCCCCAAAGTCCCAGTAGATAGTTGTATGTCATAGTTGCACATCCTTCTAGTTGCTGTATGTGGGACGCCGCCTCAGCATGGCCGGACAAGCAGTGCATTGGTGCGCGCCCGGGATCCGAACCCGGGCCGCCAGTAGCGGAGCACACGCACTTAACTGCTAAGCCATGGGGCCGGGCCCTCTTTTATTCTTCTTAGTATTTATGGATCCAAATATTAATCACAGATGAATTATGACTATCAGAAGAATCGTGACTTTACATGAATTAATGTTCAGTCTGGTTTTATTGATAGACCATCCATGAATATATTAAGACAGTTTCTGACTGCTTGAATTACTTTCTAAAGACAATTCTGGCAAAGAATTGTCTTTAAATTCTATAAGAAGTATTGTTCTATTTCGACATATCTTTGTAATAATGTTAACTTTCATTTATTACATGTAAAATAAGTAAAGCTCTCATTTTCCTTTCTTCTTGTAATTGTTTGTATCACAAATTTGAAGAGAAATTTACTTGTCAGAGATCATATAGGAGAGATAAGACTTAAAAACAGGTTTGACTTCATTCGCCTGGGAGTTTGAAGACTCCCAGTTTGTGTCCTGGCTCTACCATTATCTGTGTGGTCACTTAACATTTCTGTGCTTATCTATAAAATGGGAATAACCACCTGCTTGATAGGTTTGTTACATTATCTTGGCCACCTCAGGGTTCTCTTTGATTGAGTGATTGACTGGAAAGTCCAATGTGAATTCATGCTTCAGGCCAGGTCCTGTTTGGGTGTGATTTTTAGAATTTAGATCATAAGCTACTCCAATACAAACTGGAATGGTATTCCTTTCTGAATTCTTCATTTTCTTTCTAAGTTTTTATTCTTTTTTTTTCTAAATATGGCCACTATCTCACTTAAATTGTAGGAACATAATTTCATGAGTAATTGAGCCTTTTCTTAACCTTCTCTTGTGTGGATGCTAATGGATAAGATCAGCTGTTCTCTGAAGAGTGCTTACATCATGCAGAACTGTGATGTATAATGAGGTCGCTCGTTTTTTCAAGTATATTATTCATTTTGATAAGACTTGCATAACCGGGGAGATAGCTTATCTTCCATCTTGCATATAATTTAAACTTTATGGGGCAGATTTATTTATCTTTTAAAAATATTTTTCATAAAGCTCAATTGATACATTTTAAAAATTAATAGACTGTATATTTTTAGAGCAGTTTTAGGTTTACAGAAAAATTGAGCATAAAGCATAGAGAGTTCCCATATACCCCCTCCTCTCTCTCCCTCACAGTTTCTCCAATTATTGGTATCTTGCATTAGTGTGGTACATTTGTTACAATTGATGAGCCAATATTGATATATTACTATTAACTAAGGTCCATAGTTTACATCAGAGTTCACTCTGTTGTGCATTCTATGGATTTTGACAAATGTATAATGGTATCCACCATTACAATATCATACAAAAAGTTTTACTGCCCTAAAAAATCCCCTCTGCTCCACCTATTCCATCCTTCCCCTGAACCCTGGCAACCACTGATCTTTTTTAGTATCTCCATAGTTTTATCTTTTCCAGAATATCATATAGTTGGAATCATAGAGTATGTAGCCATTTCATAATTTTATTTATTTATTTATTTATTCCCCCAAAGCCCCAGTAGATAGTTGTATGTCATAGCTGCACATCCTTCTAGTTGCTGTATGTGGGACGCGGCCTCAGCATGGCGGGAGAAGCGGTGCGTCTGTGTGCGCCCGGGATCCGAACCCCGCGCCGTCGGCAGCGGAGTGCGCGCACCCAACCGCTAAGCCACAGGGCCAGCCCAGTGTAGCCATTTCAGATTGCCTTCTTTCACTTAGCAACATTCGTTCAAATTCCTCCATGTCGTTTCATGGCTTGATAGCATATTTCTTTTTGTTTCCTGTCTGTATGTACCGGTTTGTTTATCCATTGACCTCCTGAAGGACATCTCGATTTCTTCCAAGTTTTGGCAATTATGAATAAAACTGCTATAAATTTTCATGTGCAGGTTTTTGTGTGGACATGTTTTCAACTCATTTGGGTAAATATCAAGGAGTGTGATTGCTGGATCATATGTTAAGAGTATGTTTAGTTTTGTAAGAAACTGCCAAACTGTCTTCCAAAGTGGCTGTACCATTTTGCATTCTCACCAGCAATGAGTGCGAGTTCCTGTTGCTCCCCGTCCTCACCAGCATTTGGTGTTGTCAGTATTTTGGATTTTGGCCATTCTAATAGGTGTGTAGTGGTGTCTCATTATTGTTTTAATTTGCAATTTCCTAATGGCGTATGATGTCAAGCATCTTTTCATATGCTTATTTGCTACATCTGTATATTTTTGATGAGGTGTCTGTTCAGATCTTTTGCCCATTTTTTAATTGAGTTGTTTGCTTAATTTTAGAGAGTTTTAAGAGTTCTTTGTATATTTAGGATATATTTAATTTTTTCTCTTTAAAACTTGTAACTGACATAAAATTCTCTTCTAGAATTCAAGTTCATGCAGAAACAAACTTGGGGATGCTTGTGGTTAGTGTACCAGGGACAAGGAAATGAAATACTTACCTTTTTCCTCCATAAATGTAATCTTCAAACTCTTCTGGGTCTAGGTAGGGCTGGCCAGAGGGCCATAGTCCAGAGTGCAGACTTAAATACTGACTTTTATGTTTAGAGTAGTTTCTCTGCCCTTACGTAAAATATGCTGGGTGGAGTATTGATTCCTTCTTAAGATCTGAACACTTCTGAACGTAGGTGGATTGGAATAGAGGAGAAATACTGAAGATTTCTAAATCTTATTATTATTTTTTTTGTTAATAACTTTCTCTTTATTTATTTATTTATCCCCCCCCTCCAAAGCCCCAGTAGATAGTTGTATGTCACAGTTGCACATCCTTCTAATTGCTGTATGTGGGACACGGCCTCAGCATGGCTGGAGAAGCGGTGTGTTGGTGCGCGCCCGGGATCCGAACCCGGGCCGCCAGTAGCAGAGCGCGGGCACTTAACCGCTAAGCCACGGGGCCGGCCCTAAATCTTTTGAAAGAGGAGAATTATTCTTTCTAGGAGTTATTCTTCTTGGGCCTTTTTTAATAACTCCTTTTTTTTATCAGATTAAGGGACAAAAGTGAGAAGATAGTCTTCCAGGGGGTCCTGAGAGCCTCTAAAGCAATGAATCCTAGAAAGAAAAGTAACAAGAGTAGCTTGAGTGCCCCTGTGGACTTCTTGGTTGATTTGTCTTGGGATTCAGAAGCATTAACCTAGTTGAAGGAAGGAGTAAGAATGGTGGGCTAGAGTGTCCCCAGTGATCTTGGCATTACCAAATTGAATGGATGCCACTCTTTCAACATTTTGCTCACCCCTTTACCAGTATTGGACATAGTTGAACACCTCTTTTTTCTTAAAATACTCTCTTCTCTTGGCTTTTGTGACAACAAATTCCCCTGGTTTTTCTTCAGTCTTACTGGTCTCTCGTGGTTCATCCTCTACCTGAACACTAATGTTGAAGTGCTGCAGGCCTGTGTCTGGGGCTCTCTTTCTTCTCTTTTTCTATGTTCTCTCCCTAGGTTAGCTTATCCATTACTTTGGCTCTAACTATCATCTCCATCTTGATGACTACCCAGAGTGTATCTCCAGCCCAGGCATCTCTTGGCTCCCAATTCCTGTATTCTGTTGCTTTCTTGATATTTCCCTTTGACAACTCGTAGTTGTCTCCTGTTTATCTTGTCCAAAATATAACTCTTAAACTTTCTCACCACAACCTTGTGCCGTTCTCCACGCCCAGCTTTCCCCATCTGAGTAAAAGGCATCACCCTCCACCCCATTGTACAAGCCAGAAACCTAGGAATATCCTTAATTCCCCTGTTCTCTCATACCTCTGCTTCTCTTCAAATCGTCAGCAAGTCCTGTTGGTTCTACCTCTAAAGTTTTCTTAAATTCCTTTACTTGTCTCATCCTGACTTCTGTTCCCACTCTATGGCTGACTAGATACCCTGAAAACCCTCCTGTACAAAACACCAAGAGAGGTTGGAAAAACTGGGCTCTCAAGAAAATTAGGGAAATCTTCAGAGGCAAAAATCAAATGGAACCTCACCAAAAATGGGAGAAGAAGCCAGCCTAGAACTGGGGGAGGGGAGGATTACTAAGGATTTTTAGTTTAAAATCCGCTCTAGGCCAGAGACAAGGCCTTGCCTTGGTGAGAAGTTGAAACTGCAAGTCTCCTAAAAGAATTCCTAAACCTAGACCTGCCCATCCTAACGTTTGAATTTATATTATCTTTTTGGTCCTGGAAACTCCAAACTGAGATTTTAACATAAAAAGTTCTTTTTTCCTTTAGGAGTCAGACCAAATAGTTACTTCCTCCAAGATGCCTTCCCTAGCTGTTTAAAGTACACCAACTTGACCCCAGTCACTCACTATCCTGTCATCTTTACTGCTCTTATCACAAGTAGTAATTATCTTCCTATTTTACTTGTCAGCTTCCTCCATCTCAGGGAGGCAGACACTTGTCTTCTGTTTACCACTCTGTACCTTGCCCTTGGTTCCAGACTATTTTTCTTTTTTGAATGAATAAATAAGGAGGTTCCTTCTGAGACAAGATAGAATGTTACCTAAATTTTATTTTATTTTGGTACGAAGCATTTCACTTTAAAATATAATTTTAGGGCCCGCCCCGTGGCTTAGCGGTTAAGTGCGCGTGCTCCGCTGCTGGTGGCCCGGGTTGGGATCCCGGGCGTGCACTGACGCACCACTTGTCCGGCCACGCTGAGGCCGCGTCCCACATACAGCAACTAGCAGGATGTGCAGCTATGACATACAACTATCTACTGGGGCTTTGGGGAAAAAATAAATAAATAAAATTAAAATATAATTTTAATTTTTATCCAAGTAATGTATACAAATAATTTAGAAATCAAAGAATACTGAAAGACTTATATTGAAAGCAACAGTCTTCTGTCCCATCCCTCCTCACTTCCAGGTATTGCTTCTCAGAGACAGCCACTTTCAAAGCATTTAGCTTTTTCTTCTGTTATTTACTTCCATGCTTCTAAGTGATAGGCTTATACTGCTATTTTTGATAAATCAAATTTTAGACACCTTTTAACTTTCTGTTATCATTGGTGGAGATTTATTTCTTTCACCACTGCTATTCCTTTCCATACTTCACAATATAATTGTCATAATTTTTAAACCACCTTAGTTAAACCACTAATCAGTATATTTTGTTTTGACTAAATATTGTTCACTGATAAGCCATGTGGTGTACTATGATTGTTTCCTTTCACATACACTTATTTGTTTTTTCCTGGAGTTAATATTTTTATTTTAAAAAATTGTTTAGTTTTCTTATACCTATGCTAACCTTCCCCAGATGTCTCAGCAGGTCTCTCAAATGCCTGGCAGTTTACTTCAGATACTTCAACATGTTGAAAAATCTACGCATTATTTTCTTGCCAACCTCCCCTAGTGCTGCAATCTGGGTCTCCTTTTACCACTCTCCCACATAGGATTCTCCTTTTCCTAGATCCCATGTCTTCCTCTTTCTGGCTTTACTGCTTCATTTGCTGAAGCACATGTTCTAGTAACAGGCTATCAAGAAAAGATGCATGGGAAGTAACTTGTTTTTTTGGTGAGGAAGATTGGCCACAAACTAACATCCATTGCCAATCCTCCTCTTTTTGCTTGAAGAAGATTGTCCCTGAGCTAACATCTGTGCCACTTCTCCTCTATTTTGTATGTGGAACGCCACCATAGCATGGCTTGATGAATGGTGTGTATAGGTCTGTGCCCGGGATCCAAACCTGTGAAGCCCGGGACGCCAAAGTGGAGTACGTGAACTTAACCACTAGGTCACCAGGCTGGCCCTGGGAAGTAACTTTCTTGAGTTGTTGTGTATCTGAAATATCTTTATTCTCTCTTCACACCTGAATGATCATTTGGGTGGGCACTGAATCATTTGCTCATCATTTTGAAGGCATTGTTGGCTCAATTGGCTTCGAATCCTTCAGCGTTTGTGTTGAAAGTCTGATGCTGTTCTGGTTTCTGATCCTCTTCTGTTTCTTTTCTGTTTCTGTTTCTTTTCTCTGAAAGCCTGTATAACTTTTTTATTCCCGCTGTTCTGAAATTTCATATCATGTGCCTTCGTGTGGGTCCATTTATGTTCATTGGGTTGGGTACTGGATGGGTCCCTTTCAATCTAGAAAGGGAAATTCTTTTATTTCTTTGATAATTCCCATCTTACCATTTTCCCTTCTCTTTGTCTGTGAATCCTCTTGGTCAGATACTGGATCTTCTGGACAGATCATCTGAATTTTGTTTTTTGCTTCCCCTCCACTTTTATTTTCCATCTTTTTTGTTGTGGATTACATTCTAGGGGGTTTCCTTGGCTTTGTCTTTCAACCCATCTATTAATTTTTGATTCTGGCTGTCACTTTCAATTTCAGGAGCCCTTTCTCAGTTGCCAGCTTCATCTTCATCTTCATTTTTATTCAATTCCTGTTTAATGGGTATAATTTGTCTCTCTGAGGATATTATTTATAGTTTTGTGAAGTTTTTGTCTGCTCCTAGTATTCTCTGATCCTGAGTTCCTTTTTTCTTGTGTTCATTACTCTCTCTCCTATTGGAGGTTTTCTTCAAAAGCATGATGGTTCTTAGTTATGTTCAGTAAAAAGTTGGATGGTCTTCTGTGCTTGTTGGGCTTCACTGTGGGGTGACTGGGGGAGGCCCTGGCTGCTAGGGTTCTGGGAGCTGATAGATGTCACTCCTCACCTGCTCTCCATGCTTTAGTTCAGTGATTCTCCTGCCCTCAGCTGTGTCCTCAGCTGGTGTCCCCAAGTCCAGACTTGGCTTTCTCTAGAGAATAAGCATTCTATCTCCTGTTGGGTTCAAAAGGCGGTAGTTATGTGGGGAATCTAAATGCTCTTTATACAGATTTTTCAACCAAACCTTTTGTTCCTGCCTTCAACCATACCTACTACCTCCAACTTCGAGGTTTTTGGGGGTATACGGCATACTTCTGGCTGGATATCCCTTCTGCAGGCACTTACTGTTCAGTGTTCTCAGCTGTGCTAGGTCAGTTACCATCTCTCCGTTTTCTGGATTCCAGAATTCTATGGACATCTTTTGTCCCCTGTCATCTCATTTCCCATTCCTTGTGGGTTTGTCCCCATTACCCCTGCTTTACTGTCACTTTAATAGGCTTTTGGATCATGTTAAACCAGAAGATCTATGTCACGCTCTCTTGAGCTTTCCTGTGTTGGCACATGCTGTTCCCTCTACTCTTGGCTGGTTACCCCTTCCTCTCTAGAATTACCACCTCTCTTGTAGGGCCACTATACCTTGTAAAGTATATGCCTTCCAGTGTAGCACCATTCCATTTTCATGTAATTATCTTGTTATATATCTTCCTTCTTTCAAAACTGTATCTTCCTTGATAGTAGGGACAGATTGCACAACTCCCAGGAGCACCATTCGCCTTGTTATTCTGGAGTTATGTGCCCGCGGGAGTTGTGCATTCCTCTTGCCCTGGTAGGGACTGTGAGTTCTCTCTTTGTTCTCGGGGCTTAGCAAAGCACCTGGTAAGAGGCACTCAAATGTCCAGTGATCCATCAACACGTTTACATGTGGCCTCCTAAATGTCACAGCTTGGCTGAAAACTTCCGAGATGGGGATATAATGTACAGCATGGTGACTGTAGTTACGAATACTGTACTGTATATTTGACAGTTGCTAAGAGAGTAGATCTTAAAAGTTCTCATCACAAGAAAAAAATATTTGTAATTATGTGAGGTGATGAATATTAACTAAACTTATCGTGGTGATCATTTTGTGGTATATACATATATCAAATCATTATGTTACACACCTAAAACTAATACAATGTTATATGTCAATTATATCTCAATAAAACTGGGGAAAGAAAAGGAAGCCTCTGAGAAATGATGTATTTTACTTCTGTGCATTTTTATCTACTGAGGTCACAGTTATGTGATAAACTTTTTTTTTTAATCCCAACAACAAAATACTTCTCTTCAGGAGAATAACAACTGTGACCTATTTTTCTGCCTGGATAGATGCTTTTCTGTTTGTAGTCAGACTTTTTTTTCCCTCTCTAACCATATTTTTCCAGTTGGAGAGTTGAAGGCTTGATCTGCTCTTTGCCTCTTAAATCATGTTGTGGTGGAAAGAACACTAGACTAGTCAAGAGGCTGCCTATTGGATGTTGTTCCCGATGCTCATGTCAGTGGTCTATTTCTGTGTCTGCAAAATGGGGAGGTTGGATTTTATATGCTTTAAGAGCTCTTAAAAAACAACAACAACAACAAAAATGCTTTTTGTTATTAAGTTGGATCCCAAGTGCCTTGAAAAGCAGGCCATATACTTACTGTGTAAAAAGATTTACTATTGACTCTAGGTTGGGTCTTAGACCTTTCACTTTGAAAATATCTCAAAATAAACCTACTCATCCAAGTGGTTTTATGCTTTATGAGATGCCTTGTTTTAGCATCTACGTGTCAATATTTAGTTATGGTGTAATTTCTTAGATTCTCAAATACTTCCAGCAGGCACATGTCATGAAATGGCCTCTTTTAGATGATGAAAAGGTGCTGCAGTTTCATTGTTGCAATTTAAGGAGAAACGAGTTTACTATATAACAGTTTAGCTTTATAGGAAAAGCATTATATTTAAAAAATTTTTTGTTTTGAGGCTTACATTTTAATATAAATTCTTCTATTGGGAAACTTTATATATTTGTTTTGTCACTTACAGTAAATTTGCATGAATTATTGAACCTGTTAGCTCATGTTTGAGGAAGACCAGTTTGTGCCATTATATGAAGTTAATTAGCTTAAGGTACTTCAATCTTCTCTGTGTTAAAAGCATGTTACAGATTTTTAAAAAAACTTATTTACTTTTCATTCATTTATTCAACACTTATTGGAGCAACTTCTAGGTCCTGGGGAAGCAGCAGTGAGCGGAAGAAAGTCTTTTTTCTTACGGAGCTCACATCCCTAGTGGGTGGTAGAGGAAGGAGATAACAAAAAAGAAATATATGGTATATTGGAGGGTTATGGGGACTGTGAAGAAAAATTCAGCAGGGGTAGATGTGCTGTCTTAGATAGAGTGGTGTCGAGGGACGTTTGTGCAGAGACCTGAATAAAGTGAGGGAGGTAGCTATCTAGCAGAAGAGCTTTCCGGGCAGAGAAGAAAGTATAAGAGGCATGGAGCAGAAATGGGCATGGTGGGGTCCAGGAGAGGAAAGGAGACAGGTGTGAGCAAAGGGGAGTGCGCAGGAAAGGAGGGCAGAGAGGCATCGGGGGACGACATGGATTACTCGTGGGCTATGGCAGGAGTTGGATTTCTTTCTGTGTGGGTTTTGAGCAGAGGAATGAAGTGATCTGACTCGTATTTTGAAAGCATCTGTAAGGTCGAGAGACTGTGCAGGGACAAAGGTGAGAGCATCAAGACTGGTTAGGAGTTCAGTCCAGTAGGTCTACGTAAGAGATGATGGTGGCTTGGATTAAGATTGTAGCAGTGGAGGGGATGAGAAGTGCTCACATTCTAGATACATTTTGAAAGTAGAGCCACCAGGATTTGTTAATGGATCAGATGTGGGAGGAGAGAGGGAGGAAGAAAAAGGAGGAGAGAGAGACTGGAGTCAAGGCTTATTTTCAAGGTTTTTAGCCTAAGTATGTGCAAGAATGGAGTTATCATTTGCTAAAATGAGGAAGATTGGAGAGGAAGCTGGCTGGGAGAAGTTTTTAATGAAGGAGTTATTTTGGGTACATTAAGTTTGAGGTGCTTGTTAGATATCCAAGTAGAGATACCGAGTAGGCTGTTGGATATAGACTCTGGAGTTCATGAGAGGATAGAGCGAGGCTTGGAAATTTGGGGATTGTCAGTGTGTAGATGTTATTTTGAAGGAGTGGGACTGGATGAATGATTTAGAAAGTGAGTGCATAGAGGAAAGAAGACGTTTATTTTATTTTTTTTAATTGCTTTTTTTTTTATTTTATTTATTTTTTCCCCCAAAGCCCCAGTCGATAGTTGTATGTCATAGCTGCACATCCTTCTAGTTGCTGTATGTGGGACGCGGCCTCAGCGTGGCTGGAGAAGCGGTGCGTCCATGCGCGCCCGGGATCCGAACCTGGGCCGCCAGCAGCGGAGTGCACACACTTAACCGCTAAGCCACGGGGCTGGCCTGGAAAGAAGACGTTTATTATTAAAACAGTTTTAACAGCAAATCCTTTTCCTTTAAAACTATGAATTCTTTTCTCAAGGAAGCTGGACTTTCTATAAAGACAGTATTTCATCACTATATTACTAAAAATGTTGTTCCAGTCACCAAATGCAATAAACCACCTCAAATTTAGTGGTGTAAAGCAGCAACCATTTTCTTGTGCTCACAGATTCTGCGGGCTGGAATTCCGATCCGCAGAGCAAGGGTGGCTCGTCTTTGCTCCACAGTGTCTGGGGCCTCAGCTGGGAAGACTTCAACATCTGGGGGCAGTCATCATCTGGAGGCTGCTTCACTCATATAGCTAATGCCTGGACTGGGAAAAGTCAAAGGCTGATCTCAGCTGGGACTGTAGACCAAGCATCTCTACGTGGCCTCTGCTTTCTCAGGCTTCTCACAGGATGTTGGCTGAGTTCTGGAGAATGAGCCTTCCAAGAGAATCAGGTAGAAGCACATAGCCTTGGAAGCTGCGTATCGACACTTCCCTCATACTCTGTTGGTTGGAGCCATCATGGGCTTAGCTAGATTCAATGGGAGGGGACAAACATCCCTTCTCTCAATGGGAAGCATATCAAAGAATTTGGGGCCATGTTTTACAACACCACAAATGTCCTTTGAATTTGAGGTTCTGCCCCTAAACTGTAGTTACTTTGAAGGAAGGAGTTCTAACACAGGATCCATGGATATGGATTCTTAGCCCCCTGACAGTTATATATTGCTCCATGCTAAGTGACCAGGATTACTTTAATATCTCTTATAGGGAAAGTGACCTGAATAAGTTTGAGAAAAGGTTCTTCCTTCTCTTCAGTAAGTGTTGAGCTATATTGTGGGTATGTGACATCAAGATTCTGAAATGTATGTTCCCTTTCTCTGCTTTGTTTCAGTTGCCTGTCTTAAAAGAATATTAGTAACTTACATAGCATTCTAGATTGGTGGATGCTTTTATGACTCTTTATTGGGGCTTTGGCCGAAGATAACAGTACCCACAGGCTTTTTCCAGCAACTTGCCCTTCTCCTCCCTTCAGTTGCCTTCAAGCCTGGAAATTTTGACATGATGATTTGCTTGCCCAACCTACAGTTGTTTCTCAAGGGCTATACTCCTATTTTAAAGAATTGGCAGCCCGCCTCTGATTCCTGTGAGGGTGAGTCCCTCAGCATTCACAGCTCATTGGAAGGATGCTTTGCTTTTCTCCAGAAAAACCTCCAGATTCTAGGTAACCAAACATACAGGGTAGAGCTAATCTTATTTTCCTAGATGTGGTTGCCATATTAGTGCCACGCTTTTAAGTTCTGTGACCATCAGTGACTGTTCAGTAGAAACTTTTGCAGTGGAGGTGGTATTTATGTGTTTGTGCAAATGTGAGTAAAGGAAATGTTCGTTTGGTGTCTTAAATCTAAGATCTGGTTTGAAGCTCTAAATCAGAACGATACAAAGAGGGTTGACAGCAGAGAGCTCCTCCTCAAATGGAGGAGATGGAATCAAAACAAGAATGAGCCTCAGCCGCACATGTAAGCACTGTGGGTATTCAGAGTTAAAGCAGTGATTGGACCAGAGGGGAGGTTAGGGAAAGCCTCTCCAACAGAGAAGGAAAGGAACATATAATGCCACCAAGGGGAAAAACATTTCAGGCAAGACCATATGTGAGAAAGGAGCAAAGTCTTTAGGGGGCGGGGGTGAGGGGAGATAAGTTGACTGGATGGAAGACAGGACATTTTTGTAAGTTATCTTCAGGCTGGAGAGAGGAGCTAGAGGTAGCCAAAATTGGCTGAGGAGATGGGGAGCCTCAGCCAGGGGTAAAGCTTGAATTGGACAGTAAGAAGTTAGTGTGTGTTTTTGAGCTGGTGGAGTGCTTTTACTCTTTTTTTTGTGTGTGTGAGGAAGATCAGCCCTGAGCTAACATCCATGCTAATCCTCCTCTTTTTGCTGAGGAAGACTGGCTCTGAGCTAACATCTATTGCCAATCCTCCTCCTTTTCTTCCCTCAAAGCCCCAGTAGATAGTTGTATGTCATAGTTGCACATCCTTCTAGTTGCTGTATGTGGGACGCTGCCTCAGCATGGCCGTAGAAGCGGTGCGTCGGTGCGTGCCTGGGATCCGAACCCGGGCCGCCAGTAGCGGAGCGTGTGCACTTAACCGCTAAGCCATGGGGCCGGCCCTGATTTTACTCTTATTAGAAGGTCACTGAAGGATCATCCTTGAATTTTTCAAATAGCAAAACTGAAAGAGGTGGTCTGCTCCTCAGACTACGTCTTCGTGGATGCAGTGTCCTCACCTGACTCACTCAATGTAGTTGTAATTCATGCCAGCAGTTTATTCGTTCAGTACGTGTTTTTTGAGCACCCATTATGAGCTGAGCACTCTGCTTGGTGCTGAGGGGGTGTGGGGGACACACTAGTGAGCAAAAGCCAAGGTTTTTCCTGCCCTCATGGAGCTGGCAGTCCGGCAGAGTGCCAGTTATGGAGTCATGGGGCTCGAGTCCAAGCAATGGTGATGTGATAGAAGGAAGGCGTGTGGACGGCCTGTGGGGGGAGGCCTCGGTGTTTCTGAGCAGCTGAAAGGAGCAGAGTGAGTGTCCAGACCTCAGCCAACAGGCTAGTGCCAGCTGAGGCAAGAGAGGCAGGGCCAGGCGGGCCGTCGGGTCCCTTTATAATACTTACAAACACTTACATGCTGTGAGCCAGCTGTGTCCTAAGTGCTTTGTGTACATTAACTCATTTAGTTCTTACAGCGACACCGTGAGGTAAGTCCTGTTTTCTCCTCTTTTTACAGATGAGGAAACGGGAGGCACAAAGCGGCTAGAAACCTGGCACTAGCTCACATCCGTTTAAGAGGTGGAGCCAGGATTCAAGTCTGGGCCTGTGGCTCCAGGATTCGTGCTCTGAGCACAACATTGTTCTGCCTTAATGTTACATATTTTGCTTTTCAGCCTAAGAACAATGCAGAGTCATCAGTGGGGTTTTAAGTAGGGGAGTAGACTGGACTTTTTAGTAACCCTGGACCTTTTTTTGTTAAATATCAGTTCACTACTTTTACTGCAGCATTTATTCTTGGATTGCAGTAACCTCAATGTCTTGACAGAATCGAGCCTGATTATAATTTATAGACTGGACAGTCTTTAAAGGCTGTCTGGCCCAGTTGCTCTCCTAATACTGGAATTACTGCTGTGACATTTCTCAGGGTGAGCATTTAACCTCCATTTGAGCACCAAGTGCAACAGAACCTGTGAGGTTGTTCCTTACTCCTCCCTTTCCCTGAGTTGCTTTTGCCCTTCAACCAGTCACCAGACCCCATCACGTCTCCCTCTTTAGTATCTCTGGAAGATGTCCACTTCAAAACATTTCTGATGCTGCTACCCAAGTTTGGGCTGCTGCCATCTCTCACCTTGATTGTTGCAGCCTGAGGGAATCTTTCTGAAATGTAAATCAAATTGTCACTTGTCCACTTAAAACTTTTCAGACCTCCCCATTGCCCTTGGAGTTCTTGTTTCTTAGTATGGCTTACACGAGAGCCCTCTCCAACCTCATCTCGTGCCATAGTCTCCTTATACAGCCTCTGCAGTGTTCTGCTTCATTACAGCTGCCTGGACCCCATCTCTGGAGATTAATATTCAGTACATCTGGAGTAGGAACCAGCATCTGGCGTCTCAGACCCCCTCAGGTGATTCTGTTGTGCATCCAGAGTTGAGCCCTGATCTCTGCTCTTATTCCCAGGTTCTCAATCAGGCCACACCATTAGCATCATCCTAGGGGCTTTTAAATATCAAAACCTGGTTCCCACCCTCAGCCATTGGGATTTGGCACCTGGTTTAGTTCCCAGGTATCTCTGTTTTTTTTTGTTTTTTGTTTTTTTTTTTTAAATATCTGCCCTTGTAGTTCTAATCTGCAGCCAGGGTGGGAACCTCTACATGCTGAGGGAACTACCCCAGAGGGTAGAATTTGGGAGTAGATGTTATGGGGAAACAGATTCTTGTTCTGGAGTGATTTCCCCTCTCACGCACAGAACTCCAAGAATTTGAAGAGCCATTCTTCTGTAATTTATCTTTTTCTCTCCTAACCCCACTTCCTGCTCCCCAAGTCTTCTTACTGGGCAAAACCTTCAAGTTCTTGGACTCCTCATACCCTGACTGCCCCTCCCTGACTGTGTTTGGTTTTTATTGCACCATTTAAATTGCGGTACAATAAGAATATCATTCTAGATGTGGGCCAGTTACAGCAGGACTAATAGATCTTTTAATTGAACACTATGGCTGTTAAAATACCGTGAGGTCACATTGGCTTGGTATTATGGTTGACTCACAGGTTACCTAAAAATCAGTGAAAACTCCCACTTGAACATGGTAGTTAAGAGCAGGAATTCTGAAAACAGATTATTTGGGTTGATTCCAGCTCCATGCCTTTACTACCTGTATGACCTTGGGTGAATCACTTAAAATTCTGTGCCTCAGTTTCTTCCTCTGTTAAATGGGGATAAAAATAGTGTCTATCTCATAGGGTTGTTGTGAGGGTGAAATGAGTAAATAAATATATATCAAGTGCTTAAAACAGTGCCTGACACACAGCAAGTGCTATATAAATATTAGCAATAAATATTAGTTGGACTGCTCTTAAACCAAGGTTCTTATTTTTCATCTTTTTCTTTCATTTGGATATCAGTTAGTGTTTTCATCTTTAGTCTTTTTAGGACCTGGAGCTATCCTTAGGTGAACTATGTATGGAGATATTTGATCAGGGCATCTCCCAACCCTCCTGTCCTCCCCTTCTCCCTAAACACACATACCGGAAATCCCAGCATTACTCCCTCCCTCAGGATATGATACAAAGGCCCATTAAAATGCATGCATTTTACATAGCAGGGAAAGCTGGCTTTATCATTTAACATGGCGAATCTGATGAATTAATCTCTGTTTCCCAGGTCATTGAGGAAATGGATTTAGCATAAGAAATGTTGACGAGAGAGATGCTGTGGAGGAAGGAACAATACAGCAGTAAAGTGCAGCCAGCAACGTGTAGGAGGGATGCTGTACATCCATTATTTTTTTGACTTTTACAACAATCCTTCAAAAAGGGATACTTCCGCATTTTACTGAAAAGGAAGCCTGTTCAGTAGTCAGATAGTGTCCCCCAAACAAATAGCTGATAAATTGCAGGCGGGGTTTGCCCCCAGGCCCATCCAGTGTAAAGTCCCTGTGTCCTTGGCCTCACACCACACTGCTTCGGAGGAGTGTGTCTGGTTGAGAGAGTGGAAGTGTCACAAAGTGGGGAGACTGTGTGACGCAAAAATCTGGTCAGTTTTGTGGTTTTTACCTAGAGTCAGACCTGTTCTCAGGCGGCTTTAACCATAAACTGCCCACTCAGTAATTGACAAAGCATGCCTGGTTGTGTTACTTTCAATTTAGAGGGAATTATCTTTGTTAGTTCTTGTTCCTTTAGTCTGAAATACTTGTGATCAAATATGGTGCCTGTCCCAGATCAAGTATAGAGAATACATCAGTTTGTTTGTTTTTAATTCCTTAACACTGTTAGATTTGAAATAATAAGAGGTCTTGGTAATTTATAGTTCTCAGAATCTTTTTCTCCAAGATAGCTGGGTGAGCACTAGATTTGGGGTAGTTCTTTTGGTTTTTTCTAAAAATCCTGCTTGTCCTTCATGGATCAGGGCACTAGGTTTTCTTTCCTTTTTGCTGTTCACATTCCTGGTAGGTTCCACCTCTTAAAGTTTACTGTAAATCTGACATTTTATTCTCTATATTTCTGGATATAAATTAGATAACTATACGAAGGTACTGCTAGGGATAAGACCTTACATGCATGTTAGGATTTGGAAGGGAAAAAATAATGTGCTTGGCACAAGATTCTTTAACTCTTCCAAGAAGAATTAAAGAGAGATCAGGAGAATGAGGGATGGTAGACTTTTGGGGTTTTTTTGTTTTTTTTTAAATTTTATTTATTTATTTTTTCCCCCAAAGCCCCAGTAGATAGTGGTATGTCATAGCTGCACATCCTTCTAGTTGCTGTATGTGGGATGCGGCCTCAGCATGGCCGGAGAAGTGGTGCGTCGGTGCGCACCTGGGATCCGAACCCAGGCCACCAGCGGCGGAGCGCGCGCACTTAACCACTAAGCCACGGGGCCGGCCCGGGATGGTAGACTTTTGTGTTGAGTTCTCCGAGTGTCATTAAAACCTGTTCTTTCCTTCACTTCTCAGAGCTCTACACCCCAGTAATTTAGTACTTCTTTCATATATTCAGGTTTGCCACCTTAGTAGGGAACTATAATTCAGATTCTCTTATATCTCAATGTCCATTTCTGCAAGAAAGAGTTGTATTGAGTATATTTGAAAATTACAATAAGTATAGTTTGGGCACTCAAGTGTTAATATTTTGTCTTTTTACAAAATCAAAACTAGATTTATGTATAGACTTCTTATTGTAAAGGCAAACATCTGGTCTTAAACGTTATAAGAGTACTGTTTGGATTTGTAAGCAGTGCAATTATATGTTTACTGTACAAGTGTACTTATTTTGAATTATCTTTTTTAAATTTGAAATTCCAGAGTCTTAATGTCTAGGGTAGTTATGAATGGTTAAATTATCAATGGTTAAATAGTTAAAGCTATAATACTTAAATGTGTCCTCCCCGCTATTCATACACCTTTTATCCTACAGTGAAAATTTCATGAAGGTTGAGTGTCTTTGTCCAGCATTTATTGACTTTCACTTTTTCTCATTTTTTTCTCTTCCCTAATTTACTTTAAGGAGTTTGCAGCTACCTCATATTGTTTCTGGAATGTGGTATGGTGGGAACAAATAAATTGGAGCTTGCAAATATAAATAAATAAATTCTGTGGCCCTCAATGGGATTAACTGGTTTATGTTGAAAACACTAATAGAAACCAAATAGTTGTTTTTGGGCTTTAAACAGAAATCTCTTTGTATAGAAAAATGTTTCCTGTATAAAAATTTTTTTAAAGAGAATACAAAGCTGTAAAAATACTATGATCTCAATTTTTACAAAGAAATAAAATATATATACACACTCTGAGGTAGATTAAAAGAAATTACACCAATATGTCAGTTGTAATTCTAGATAGTGGGATGGTAGGATATGGGTGATTTTATCTTTTGAGGGTTTTGTGTGTGTGTGTGTGTGTGTGTGTGTGTGTGTGTGAGGAAGATCAGCCCTGTGCTAACATCTCCTAATCCTATTGCTGAGGAAGACTGGCCCTGGGCTAACCTCCGTGCCCATCTTCCTCCACTTTATATGGGATGCCGCCACAGCATGGCTTGCCAAGCAGTGCATCGGTGCGCACCCGGGATCTGAACCGGCGAACCCTGGGCCCCCGCAGTGGAGGGTGTGCACTTAACTGCTTGCGCCACTGGGCCGGCCCTTGAGGGGTTTTTTTTGTATCTTTCCAAATTTTCCACAGTGAACAGTATTATTTTTATAATCTTTTTAAAACATCTTCTTAAAAGGACTGGTTTCTGTAGAAGTTAGCGCAAGTATATTTCTACGTTACTTTCTACTTTGATTGCCTTAGTCACTGGGCCTTTCCTGACAGCAAAGAGGAGCTTTTAATGTAGGCAACAGATAAAATATAAGTATGCTTTATTTAATATGCAGATATTTCTAATGTAGAGTATGGCTGACACCCAAGGAAAAGTCTTGTGACACATTGCAAAGTGGAACAGAAGTTTTCTTTAGATCGCTTTCTGTTCTGGATTATTGTTTGCACCTGGTTTTCGTCCCTCTCCTCACTTTCGCCCTTCACTCCCTCACCCCTATCGTAAGTCCTCTGGTGCATGGATGTGAAGTACAAGTCTTAATGTAAAAAGAAGTTCTACGAAATGATGGGATGAGTAAGGGGTCACTGTTAAGTGGTCCTGACTTGGGTTTCTCAGCATCCCTTGGTTTCTTTAGATTGAAGTACATGAATGAGCACTGTGACTTGGGACGAACTTTTTTAGTGATCTTTACAGTAATAAGTTCCCCATTAGACAATAGTTGTTTGCCTTATGACTTATTCTTGGTAAGTTATCCCCAAGGGGTTGAGAAATTCCTGTTTTGAAAAGTCCAGAAAGTCTTTGGTGACTTGCTGTTTCATTTTTATTTTTCTTTTCTCTTCAGTTGTAGAAACCAGGAGCGCTTATCTTTCCTTTGTATGCTAACATTTACTATCTGCTAATGTAAATTTAGTAAACACCTTGAGAGAATTAAGGTCTGTGTTCTGCCCTGAGCCCTCCACTGTGCAGCATGAATCGACTTCTTTCCTGTGCAGAGTTGAGTGCCAGAATGGTACGCAGCACTCAAATTGTTGCGCAAATCACTTTCTGTGTTCTGGAGGTCAGTGAAAGTGGTTACTAAATCACAGGCTTAGAATTATTCTGGAGATAAGAAATACTTTAGTTGGAAGATAGTGGAGTTCTTTAGATTAATTCGTAATTTGAAAAACCAGAATTGAGATTGTGAAATAAAGTGGGCTCTCCTAAAATTTTTTCCAGTAAAACACTTACCACAGAGCTAGTTGGCAATGGTTTCCCTAGACAATTTGGCTAGTGATCTCTTAAGGATATGCAGTTCTTATGAAGAGCATTTGGTCTGATTGCCCTGTGGCTCCTGTTAGTTAAATATGGTTTGTGGCTAAGCAGCTGGTAAGAAGATCACTATTTGGTTTCTGGTTTAAGAAATAGCACAATTATTGTACCACTTACTGAAAGTAACTAAAACCCCAATTTAAAACCAAAACAAGAATAACAAAAAACCTTCTGAGTTATAGACTAGAAATGAATTGGAAAATTTCCAACAACTTGTAGTTTTTAATGGTACATTAATTTGAAAATACAGACATTCATGTATGACCCCGATGTTAATCTATAATTGAGCAGATATAGTGGGATACTGCTTTATGGTTTTAATTTGCAACCTCAGGGAGAAGACTGTGATGGCTCTCCATTTGTATCTTACATTGTAAGATAATCAAATAATTAATCTATTTTTTATTAATTTATAACACTGGAGTTATGAGAAGTAGGTGTCTTTTTCTTTAAATCCTTTATTAGGAGAACAACAGCTTTTTGGTTACATAGTTTAGAGCAGCAGAGTCCATAAAAATAGAATGCAAGCACATCTGCATTCTAGTTTCTAGTAGCCACATTAAAAGCAAAAAGAAATGAGTGAAATTAATTTTAATAGTGTATTTCATTTAACCCAATATATCTAAAATATTATCATTTCAATATTAATGAGATATCTTACTTCTTTTTTGTACTAAGTCTTCAAAATCCAGCGTGTACTTTACATTTACAGCATGTCTCAGTTTGAACCAGCCACACTTCCAGTGTAATAGCCGCATGTGGCTAGTGGCTGCCATATTTGAATATGGTAGGTCTAGAGTTTCGGTACATTCACATACAGTAGAATCTACATAAATTGGCATATTATAGAGATTTCTATGCAAATCAGGTCCTGAGAACATAAGGCAGATCCTGACTGATGCTTTTAGTCTATGAGGGAGATTTTAACTTGGCCGTAATGTGAATATTGTCAGAGTTCTAATGGCCTTTGATTTCTTGTTGAGGGTAGTACACACCATGGTTACAATGCTCCAGCATGTAGCATGTGCTTCAGCTACTGCTTGCACTCCAGCCAGTGTTTAGTGTACCTGTACCCCTGCCCAAACAGCATCCGAACTGTGCAGGTTGGTCTTGGGGTGGGAGATGGCGAGGAGGCGGGTAATTGCAAAGGGATGGTAGGTGGAAATGTTTGGAAGGTGCCTAAGACGAAGGAAGACAGTGTTAAAAAAAAAAAGTCCCAAACACCCAGGAAACTTACTTATTCCCCTCTAATATTATTGGAAGATAACATTATTTTCCAGTATAATGGGGCAAATACTGCATTCTGACAATCTCATTCCTTTGCTTTTCTGAACTTTTTCACCAGTGGAATTTAAGCCCTTGGTACTTGAGGAGGGAAAATACCTTAGGTCTGTGCTGTGTAAGTGTAAAGTACACACTAGATTTAGAAAACTTAGTACTAAAAGAATGTAAAGCATCTCATTAACAATTTTTGTATGATTTCATATTGAGGCGATAACATTTTGGATATATCGGGTTAAATAAAATATGTTATTAAAATTAAAATTACCTGTTTCTTTTTTCTTTTTTAATATGGCTACTAGAAAATTTAAGATTACATATGTGGCTTGCATTACGTTTCTATTGGATAATTTTGCCTTAGATTGGTAAGTATTCCATGTAACAGACTGCTGAGAAAGTACTACCTGTGCTTTCCTGAATATGTGCTTGAGAGCTCGACCAATTGATGCCTTCTGTGCAGTAGCAAAGAGGGTATTCTGTGTCTGTCCTCCCAAAAATCCTTCCCCAAAAGGGGAAGAACTGCAGCACACCCCTCTTAGGTTCTATAAGAAAACCTTATCCTGAACCACTGAGCGACCATTAAACTTGCTGCTTTGAGAACAGAAGACCTGTCGGTTTTGTCACCAGTTTGCTCAGTGATTTTTATGAAAGAGCCAGTAATTAGGTGCTTCTCCATGCCTTCTTTGAGAAGTAAGTGAAGAGCTTTAGGTACGTGTATATGTTTGTGTGTATTTAATCTTTCATTAAATGTTCTCACTATCCTAGAGAACCATCTCAGTATACTTTGATCTGTACGTATCTTGGTCTTTGGCTATTACTCATAGTTATTTTTATAACTTCTTAAGATTACTTGGTCTGTATTGATATTTCCATGACCCAAGCTATTCAGAAAGAGGACTAAAGGTGGTTAGCCAGGTTGGTTTCTCATACCTGAGCATTTCTCTGGGGTGTTCGTCAACCTGGGGACAATTTCTATGCCTGGTATTTAGCTTTTCTTCTTTCTTATCCCAGACTGAGAAATTTAAAAAACAAAATTACTCTTCATTGAATGGGAGAATCCCAGGCAGATCCTTCCTTATACTTTTAAACTTGTAGTCTTAGAATTAGCTCTCTGTCCTCCCTGAACATCCACATCTCACATTTTGGTCTTAGTTCAGGTTTACTGTATGTACCTCCCACTCACCTAAAAGGGGTATAGGGTGGAAAGAAAGAAGCTGACATCTATTGTGTGCTAGGCACTGAGTTGGGTGCTTTAGAAGTATCTCAGCAGCCTTGAGGGGTGGCAGTTATGGTCTCTGCTTTATAGATGAGGAAATGGAAATCTGGAAGTTGTCATTTTTCAACTTCACATACCTCTGGTAGATAATGGATTCTAGAACTTGGCATAATGCCAAGTTGTCGTCCCAGTTTGGAAGAAGCTGTGATGTGTTTCCTGAGGTAGAGATTGTGAATGTCTATGTATTGTTCTAAACTGGGAGAAACAGGCAGGATCCTTTCCAAAGCATCCTTATTCCTAATCACAGACCTGATGCCTATGTTGGGTAGATGAGGTATTTCTAGATTATTTACCCATACTAGGGCTTGTAGTGACCCTATGAACACTTTGGTTTGCAGTTGGGACCCCTGAATCCGGCAGGATGGCCCAATGGAATCAGCTGCAGCAGCTCGACACCCGGTACCTGGAGCAGCTTCATCAGCTGTACAGTGACAGCTTCCCGATGGAGCTGCGGCAGTTTCTGGCCCCTTGGATTGAGAGTCAAGATTGGTAAGTCTTTCTGGAGAAACTCCCCAAATTGTTACGTTCTGGTTTGAGTTGAGACATGATCTGCTCTAGCTTAACTCTTTGCTAACTATTTCATCAAAAAACTTATGGGCATAAGTGATGGGGTAAAAGAGATCAGGAGATAAAGAGCTACTCTTAGTCTTGTATAAATATTTTCTATATTAGAAGTGTAACTGTCTTTTGTCACATTGAAACACCTGCTTGGTGGCAGATGTTTTAAAGGCTGATTTGGATCTCATTTCATTGGTGAGATCCCTGTGTGTTCTGACGCTTCGGGGATGTGCTACAGATATTTTTTATCTGAATGAGAATTCTGTCATGGATAGAAATTTGGGTCCATACTTCTGATTCCCCTTTAATTAAAGGAAAGAGACACAGAATAAGAGAAATAGACTCGTTCATAGCGGAGATAATGGCGCAGAATTCCAAAAACTACCTCCTTCACTTTAATGTATTCAGATCCACCTATTAATTTTGGTTTAATTCAGTCCTATGACCTAGTTTTGCCAGAATTTGGTGAGGAGCCAGGGAGGTGATTCAGAGATATTGGAGATAGGCCATCCTAGCCTGGGATTGCTTATTGGCTACTAATCATCTGACCACCGAGTTGACTGAGAATTCAAAGCAAAACTGCTTATTTGTCCATTTCACTCAAATATTTTATAAGTATAGACTATGACAGTGGCTAATAGTATCTGGAAGAATTGTTAATAATTATTAAACTGATGATATTTATTGTTGCTGAGCAAGATGAATCTAAAAGGATGAGTGGATTAAAGCATCGGGTTTGCCTTGTTTTTTTCCTCCTTCTTGATGATGATTTCTCTGTGTGCGTGTGCGTATGTGCGTGTGCGTGTGCAGGTTTCAGAATCATTCTTTGTCTTTCTTCCTTTTCCTAGGGCATATGCGGCTAGCAAAGAGTCACATGCCACTTTGGTGTTTCATAATCTCTTGGGTGAGATTGACCAGCAGTACAGCCGCTTCCTCCAAGAGTCAAATGTTCTCTATCAGCACAATCTGCGAAGAATCAAGCAGTTCCTTCAGGTGTGAGGAGAAGCTGAGTAGAGGAGAAACTGAACCTGCACAGTAGAGTTTTAGCTTTCTTTCCTGGAAGTATTTCTTTTCTCATCTGGCTAATGAGAACCTATCTTGTACTTTAAATCAAAGGAGATGTAATCAGCCTTTTCTCAGATCTCTGTATACTCACCCTTGAGCATCATTACCTAAGATTCACTTCTTTGGCCAGTTGAAGTAATAACGTGATTGTTATGTTAATCATACTATGTTAGCATGTTAATAACATGATTGTAACTAGGTCTCCTCATAGGAAGATGACTCTTACTCTTAACTGTTAAAGGTTTGACCACAATTGGATGTTCCTTGACAAAGTTGGTGGCCTCCCTATAAGACAGGATAACATACAATCCAAAGACTCAAACTACTGTGCCTTCTCTCCCAGAAGTACAGCTCATCGTGATTGCCTTTCTTCTTCTCCCCTTCATCTCCCACTGATTGCAGCCAGACTCTGAGGCCCTTGTTCTGTTGTTTCGTGTAGTAAATATAACGCTTTGTTTGGTCCACATCTCCTTAGTTTAGTGCAGCTTTTCATTCTCTTTCTTTCCTACTTATAGAGCAGATATCTTGAGAAGCCAATGGAGATTGCCCGAATTGTGGCCCGGTGCCTATGGGAAGAGTCCCGCCTCCTACAAACTGCAGCCACGGCAGCCCAGGTGAGACCTAGGAAGAAACAAAGCGCTGCTGGAAACGTGCTTTCCTTCTTGTGTACAAAGATGTGCTTGCTCTTTCCAGTAGTTAGGATGTACACTGACCCCCAGGACAGAAATGGGTGTTTTGGGTTTATTTATTTATTTATTTTAATTGTGAAATTTTTGTTGTACATTATTGTTTATCAGTCACCGTATAAGTGCATCCCTCCACCCCTTGTGCCCACCTCCTACCGCCCTAGCCCCTGGTGGGTTTTTTTATTTTATACAATGAAAATAACTTTATTTTTTTCCTGAGTATATAATGCATTCACTTTCTTTAAAAAATTAAAACATTACAGAAAAGTAGAAAGAAGAAAGTTTTAAAAAAAATCTGAAATGTTCCTCAATCCCTCTCTTTATTATCTCTTCCCATGAAACCAACATTAATAGTCTGGTAGTATCCTTTCATATCTTTCTCCAGCCTCCTATAAACTATAGAAAATACACACACACATGCGTTACATTTAAATGGGTTTACTTCTCTTTATCTTGCTTTTTTTGTTTAATATTGTATCAGTAAATCCTTCTAAGTCAAGTAGTATAAAGCTAACTCATTTTCTTTATTTGCTGCATAATATTCTGTGGTGTAGATTTGCTGTAATTTATTCAATTATTCCCCCTTCGATAGACATTCACTTCATTCTGGTTTTTTTCCCCCATTATAAGTACTACTGCAGTATCTCCCTATATATCTTTATATATTTGTGCTTTGATTTCTCTGTGATAGGTTTCCGGGCATGGAATTGCTAGGTCAAAGGGTATATATATTTTAATTTTATAGATAATTCTGGATTGCTTTCTCTAAAGACTGTAACAGTTTATGTTTGCACCAGAAGGATATGATAATGTACTATTCTTGGGAGCCACCTGGGAGATGGTTCGGGATTGAATCATTCAGGTTCATATGCATTTCTCTTTTGTGATTAAGTTTGAGAACAACCTCACTAGAGCTAGACATACAGTCCGTTTAGGGAATAGAGATAATGTGACACTAACTGGCTCATTGAGGGAGCAGTTCTGTGCCACTGGTCTCGGCACTTATATTGATATATGATAGACATAGCTGTCTATACCTAGAACATCTAATCTATTATGTGTGTACGTGTGTGTGTATCCTACTATATGCTAGTTATGATGACCCCCTGCTTTAGAGGAAGTTGTGGCTGGGAGAAACGGAAAATCAAACAACTTTATAATGCAATAAAATACAAATTATTAAAATATACTAAAAAGAAGAAAATTAAATAGATCAATAACCATAAAAATATGAGACAGACTTTTAAAAAATTTATACTCCCTGTCTCACCAAAAAAGCCAACAGGCCCCATGGTCTATAAGTTCTCTTTTAGCAAACTTTTGTGGTACCAGATTGTTTCATTATCATTTAAACTCTTCCAAAGTGTAAAAAAAGATGTTTGCGGCTTATTTTATGAGGTTAGAATAATCTTAATATCAAAGCCTAAAAAAAAACAGTGTAAGTAAAGAAAATGGTTAGGATTTTTGCATCCTGCTTAGTGTACAAAGCATAGTTTATATTCTAGGAATGCAAGTATGGCTCAACATTAGGAAATCTATTCATGTAATTCATTAAATTAATAAGTTAAAGAAGAAAAACCATATTTTTGTTAAATGACAAAATTTGGTGTCCATTCTAGATGAAAAATAAGGAAGTGTCTTAACAAGATAAAGAATATTTGTCAGAAACCAAAGGGAACATGATGCACAATGGTGAAACACTTAAGTATTCTCATTAAAAACAGTTATAAGATTGAGAATGCCTCCTGCCATTGATATTTTTTTTTTGCAAAAAAATGATTTTTGCGTTGATTCAGCCAGTGCAATAAGACAGAAAAAGGAATGAGAGTATAAATAGTGGAAAGCAAGAGACAAAATTGTCATTATTTATAGATAGGTCTTCCTACAAGATCCAAGAGAAACAGTTAAAAAAAAAACTATTGGAACTAACAGGAGTTCAGAAAGGTGATTGTGTTCACGATAAATATTTTAAGAATCAGTAGTTCTTTTACACGATAGCAGCAATAACCTGTTAGATGATATAATGGAAGAAAATCTGATTCATAATAGTAAAAACAAATGTATATGATATGCATATATTATTGATATGTATGATAAAATATCTGGAAGGATATATATACCAAATCATTAAAGTGGTTGGTTAAAGACTTTTTTACTTTATCTGAGGGGTTTTATTTTTTTTAATGTCCTATAATCAGGGAAATTTTTTTCTCTTTTATTTTTAAATTGTGGTAAAATACACACAACATAAAATTTACCATCGTAATCTTTTTTTTTTTATGAGCAAGAATAGCTCTGAGCTAACATCCGTTGCCAATTCTCCTCTTTTTGCTGAGGAAGATTGGCCCTGGGCTAACATCTGTGCCCATCTTCCTCTACTTTATAGGGGGGACGCCTGCCACAGCATGGCGTGATAAGCGGTGCGTAAGTCCGAGCCCAGGATCCGAACCCGCAACCCCTGAGCCACCGAGGTGGAGTGCGCGCACTTAACCTCTATGCCACGGGGCCGGTCCCCTTAATCATTTTTAAGTGTACAGTTCAGTAGTGTTAAGTTCATTTACATTGTTGTGCAACCAATCTCCAGAACTCTTTCCATCTTGCAAAATTAAAATTCTGTACCCATTAAACAACAACTCCCTGTTGCCCCTGGCCCCTGGCAACCGCCATTCTACTGTCTGTCTCTATAAATTTGACTACTCTAGGTACCTTATGTAAGTGGAATCATACAGTGATTGTCTTTTTGTGACTGGCTTGTTTCACTTAGCATAGTGTCCGTTAGGTTCATCCATGTTGTAGCATGTGTCAGAATTTCTTTCCTTTCAAAGGCTGAATAATAGTCCATTGTGTATATATACCACATTTTGTTTCTCCATTCTTCTGTTGATGGACCCTTGGGTGGCTTCCACCTTTTGGCTATTGTGAATAATGCTGCTATGAACATGAGTGTACAATTTTTTCTTTTAAAAGACAAAAATGTAGCAAGAACATTGAAAAAAGACCATCTAAGTCTAACTGAGGGAGTTGGAGAAGGCATCACAGAGAAAGGACAGGTTGTGTCTGAGCCGAGACTTAAGGCTGATTACGTGTGCATCAGGCAGAGGATGAGGAGAGAGCTCTCCAGGCAGAAAGGTCATGTTCAGGCAGGGAAACAGAAAGGCATGTGTTCTTGGGAGAAGTGTGGAAAGTTCACCATCTGCCTGGGAAGGGGAAGATAGGCTAGTCAAGGCCCACATGAAAATCTCTTTAGTTAGTCATGCCTACCAGCTGGGCCTTGGAAGAGCGGTTAGTACAGGGGCCTTGGGGCCAGACTGCCTGGGTTTGAACCCCATAGCTCTGCCACTTGCTGTGTAACCTGAGGCAAATTATTAACTCTCTCTCTTCCTCCAATGGGCGTCATTATAGTACCTATTTCATAGACTTAAATTAATTCATACGTGTCAAATGCTTAGAACAGTACCTGACATATAAATGTGAAATAAACGTTAACTGCTTTCCACTTCTGTCATCATTACCATTATCATCATCAATCATCACCGTCACCATTACTGTAAGAAATGGGGACCCCGTGAAGAATTTTCAGCAGGAACTGATATGCTTAGATGTTTGTAAGTGGTAACTTACTGATAACTCTGTTCGAGACCCTGGAGACAGGGAGGTTAGCAAAGAGGCAGTTGTCCATGCGTCACTAGGGGGGTTTTCTGTTGTGGGGCACCTTTATGTTTTCATCCTGTTTAATAAAATAAAAATGTTTGATTTAAGCCAATTTAGATAGAGGCTCCAACTTTACCATGAGAGATAGGAAAGCAGTAGGTGTCCCAAGGATGTTCCCAATCCTGTAGATCAGGGGTTGGCAAACTGTGCCAAATCCAGCCTGCTGCCTGTTTTTGTAAATGAAGTTTTTTGAAACACAGCCACACATTCGTGTATCCATTCTCTGTGGCTGCTTTCATGCCGAAATGGCTGGGCTGAGTATTTACAACAGAGACTGTATGACCCACAAAGCCAAAAGTATTTACCACCTGGCCCTTAGAGGAAAAGTTTGCAGCCCCCAGTATAGAGCTGCAGGATATTTGAGGCTTCAACCCAGGCCTCGCTGTTATTTTCTCTGTTTACATCATCTGGCATATGACTCATGAGTGTCTTTTATGGGTAAAGCAGCAGGAGATAGGAAGAAGAGGGGGTATGATCCCTGCTACCAGGGCTCTCAGTCTAATTGGGATTATAGGTACACAAACACTCAAAGTGAGAAAAATATGGAGGAGGATGTGAGTAATTTTGCCTAAGGAAGTTGAATAAGGTTGCACAGGAGAGCAAACAGTTGCACTGAGTTTGGAGGTGAATGAGTTCAGGTGTGCTTGGGCAGAAGCACGGGCCAGGCTGAGTGCGCAGTGTGTGGGGAGGTAGAGTGTGAAAACATGCTGTGTGTGGGGAAGAGTGGGTAGTTTGGGGTAACTGAAGCGCAGGGCGGGAGGGTTTAAGTTGTCGTCAGATTGTGTGAAAAATCTGTCTACACTGGGCTGAGACGTTTATACCTGGAAGTAGTGGGGAGCCAGTCCTTTTTACAAAGGTATTAGAGGTGGGTTTCTGTGGGTGATACTTAATCACATCTGTTTTCCCCCTTGAAGTGCAGTACCAATTGAGAAATAGATGTGGGAGTCAAATACAGATTAAAATGTCAGCTGTATTGTTGATACAACAAGACTAGATAGCAGGGCTTGGGCGGGTAGCTACAGGGGCTTTGTGATGCTTGCCCCCTGAGTCAGATCTTGGGGTGGAGAGACTGGGTTTGCAGAGCAATGCTCCCCCATTCATCCCTATGGAGCTTCCAAGACCCACTAGACAGAGAGATAGGCCTCTAGAACTGCTTCTAGAAACCAGGCCCTCACTCCTGCCCCAGGTGTGCCCCAGGAAGGCAAGAGAGGAGGAGAGAGGCACCAGCTTAAGTGCTGGGTTCTTTGAAGCCCTCTTTGTGCACAGTCTTTCTCCCAGTCTCACCGATCAGCTGAGTCACTCCTGCTATGAAGAGAATAAGCAGGAGTGGAGGTTGCCTTCCCAAAACTTCTAAGGGAATTTTGTATTCTCTGGGCTTGGATAGGGACCATGGGAAAGGGAGAGAAGGGTTCCCTTTAAAACTGGCATGTTTGGGCCGGCCCCGTGGCTTAGCGGTTAAGTGCGCGCGCTCTGCTGCTGGCAGCCCAGGCCCGGGTCCCGGGCACGCACCGACGCACTGCTTCTCTGGCCATGCTGAGGCCGCGTCCCACATGCAGCAACTAGAAGGATGTGTAACTATGACATACAACTATCTACTGGGGCTTTGGGGGAAAAAATAAATAAAGAGAAAAAGAATATTTAAAAAAAAATAAAATAAAACTGGCATGTTAAGATCTGTTTTTAGACTTCTGGTAGCAGTGTGGAGAACAGGTGGGATGTGAGAGGGGTTAGAGGCAAAGAGATCAACGAATTGGGGCTTGAACTGAGCCAGTGGCACTAGAGATCCATTTGAAAGATGGCGAATAGCGAGCTAGGAGAGTTTGGTGACTCAGTGTGAAATCAGACAACTGAGAATTTCTGGTTTGGAAAACTGAATATATAATGTCTTTCCTGGCCTCTCAATTCTGTTCCATTGATTAATATCTCTATCCTATACCAGTACTATACTGTCTTGATCACTGCAGCTTTTACATGGTCTTTTTTTGTTAGAAGATGTCCTATTACTTTGACAAAACTTACTGCTTTTAAATTTGATGTGCTATTTGACCTTTTCAGGGTACCAGCAGCCTCCCCTTCTCCCCCAAGATAATATCTCTTAATATGGCATTTCACCCCTGGGACAGAATGGCTTTTTATTATCCCACAGAAATGTCCTGGACGCCATGTGCATGTAAATAGGCATCCGAAATCCACTGTCATAAATTGTTCTGAATTTTTTTACATACTTACCTAGAATGAGCTTTTTGAAGGTAGGGACCACTTCTTAGCTCAATATGTGGTCTCCTCGTGCAATACATAGAGTGAGTTTATGATATGACCTGGAGGTAAAAAGCCAAGGACACAGGTAAAACTACTTGAGAGCTTCCTTGGCACCGTGCTGACAGCACCTGGAGAGCACCGCCGCTGCATAACTGCCCGTTACGGTGCCCGGCTTGCTGCCTCTGTTTCCCCTCCCTCACATGGCAGCAGCATCTCAGGCCAAAAGAAAGGGTGCAGACCAGACAGAGGCATTTTTCTCCCCATGTTTCCTGGGTTCACATGTGTGTTGGCTCCCTTTTTTGGCAGCAAGGGGGCCAGGCCAACCACCCCACAGCTGCCGTGGTGACGGAGAAGCAGCAGATGCTGGAGCAGCACCTACAGGATGTTCGGAAGCGAGTACAGGTGAGCAAGTCCCGGGCAGGAAGCCTTTCCTTGGGGCTATTGCCTGTGGCCCCTGCGTGTGTCTCTTTTGAGGTTTTGGCTTCATTTTAATTCTTCTCAGAAACTTTCTGTTCCCTCTCCCCAAAGCAGTCTTTTTGATTTCTGTTTTGTTTGTTTGTTTGTTTTAAACAGGATCTAGAACAGAAAATGAAAGTGGTAGAGAATCTCCAGGATGACTTTGATTTCAACTATAAAACGCTCAAGAGTCAAGGAGGCAAGTGAATATTAGAGACGTTAAAATCTCCTATAGAAAGTGAGTTTGCGTTACTCGAGTTTCAGGACTTGTCTGTCTTGACTCTGTGTTCAGACTTTGTGTGTGTGTGTGTGTGTGTGTGTGTGTGTGTGTGTGTGTGTGGAGGGGGCACAAGGGCAACTGGTGCTTTAGGGAGCCTAGTTAATTAAGGATAGGAGTCTTCCCTCAGGTCAAGGAGTTTTTCCTTCCTCCTCAGACATGCAGGATCTGAATGGAAACAACCAGTCAGTGACCAGGCAGAAGATGCAGCAGCTGGAACAGATGCTTACTGCGCTGGACCAGATGCGGCGAGTAAGAGCATGGGACACCTTCCCCTGCATCTCACGCGCCTGTGGGATTTCGGCATCTCATGGCAGAACTTGCCTGGTTTCTAAGATGTTCCTTCTCTGGAATTGACTAAAGAATGTGGTTAGAGATGGTCTGAGGAAATGTTTTCTGACTTTGTTTTGGTTTCCAACCAGAGCATTGTGAGTGAGTTGGCAGGGCTTCTGTCAGCTATGGAGTACGTGCAGAAAACTCTCACAGATGAGGAGCTGGCTGACTGGAAGAGGCGACAGCAGATTGCTTGCATTGGAGGCCCTCCCAACATCTGCCTAGATCGTCTAGAAAACTGGTAAAAGATGAAAGAGAAGTGTTTCCTTTCTTTCTGGAATGCTGTGCTAAATTATGGTCATAATTGCAAGCCCAAAGAGTTGGTACTATATCTCAAAGGTGGGGACTTTTGCATACTCAAATTAAGTCTGAGTTAAAGCTTTTACTTAATTTGGAAAAAAATTTTTTTTATACAGTCATGTGTTGCTTAACAACAGGGATACATTCTGAGAAATGCATCGTTAGGCAATTTCGTTGTTGTGTGAACATCATAGAGTGTACTTGCACAAACCTAGATGGTATGGCCTACTACACACGTCAGCTTCATGGTACTAATCTTATAGAATCACCATAACATATGCGGTCTCTTGTTGAGTGAAATGTTGTTACACAGCACATGACTATAAAAATGTATTTATATTACTATATTTTAAATATGTTTTATTTAATAAATTCAATAAAGCTTTTGGTTTAACTGTATTTAACGTGTAGACTAAATTTTGAATTTTAGTTATTTTAATAATCTAAAATGACACATGCTTTTTATAATGGAAGAAAGTTCAAAAACAGAAAATAAAGAGAAGAAAAGTCTTAAGTCTAATCATTCAGAGGTACCTACAGTTAAGGTTTTGGTGACCATCACTCTAGACATCTGTTATTGTATATATACACAAAGATAGAAATCTGTACGTTTTCACATTAGTGGGATCATTCTTTATATGCTCTTCTGTAATCTGCCCTTTTACCTTCATTCGTCCAGCAAATCTTTATTGAGCACCCTTGACATGCAAGGAGATAATGAATATTTCACCAGCTTAAACTAGGAGAAACTTGACATGAAGAGGTACCCAGATACATAGAGCATAAAATTGGAAGTTTAGGACAACTCTGCATGATAATTCCTGTTTGTTCATATCCTCACTAACTCTGCGTTTTGTTAATTTACTGAAAGCAGTTTTAAATGCTTTCTGATCAGGGAACCAAAAAGCTTAAGTTCTGGGAATGGGAGAATGTGAGTGCCAGAAGGGAGTCAGGGAGCTCAGAAGTCTTGGCAGGTGTCCTGTCCCTCCCCCATGCCCTGCATCTTTCACCTTCTCTCTTTGAGGCCTTTTAGTCTTTTATTGAACTAGTGATAGACCATCAAGGGGAGACGTTAATATTCTCGATTCCTGGGAACAGATTTAATCAGCCTTTGTCTCTGTGTCCCCTTTTTCTATATGCATATTATCAAGATTTTGAAACATGATGTCATATCCTTTGATCCATTGAAGGTTGAAGTTGACAGTGCTCATGGGGATCATCCAGTTCAACCCTTTCTCTCATGTGAGGGGACATTAAGGCTCACCATGGTGAAGGGACCTGGCCAAAGTTGCACAGATAGCGAGTGGCAGGACTAGCTCAAACCCATCTTCTTGGGCTGTCTGATCTCCTATGTTTCCACAGTCCCCACATTTTGGTACAAGGACAAGTTAGGATGAAGAAAGTACCAAATTCCATATTTCATGTTCTCTGGGTTGTAATGCTTGTCACTTTCCAGTGATCACTCTGTTAATGCCTCCTAGTGGTATAAGTTTTGATACTTCCTCTATGCCTAGCTCCTTCTTTGAAATGTAAAATTTTAGGAAGGGACTATTTAAAAAGGCAAAATAAAGTCCCCTTTTCTTATTTAATGCCACTTACAAATGGTAAATTTTGTATTATATATATTTTAGCACAATAAAAAAAATTCCCCTTTCTTATTTCAGGGGACTACATAGTGGTGTTTATATCTATGATATTTCCTTCCCCTTCTCCAACTCACCCATGTATACTCACGTAGGTAACTGGTAACTTTCTTATTTTATTGGCAGGATAACCTCATTAGCAGAATCTCAACTTCAGACCCGCCAACAAATTAAGAAACTGGAGGAGTTGCAGCAGAAAGTTTCCTACAAAGGGGATCCCATTGTACAGCACCGGCCAATGCTGGAGGAGAGAATTGTGGAGCTGTTTAGAAACTTAATGAAAAGGTAACTTAGAACCCTGTCCCCTTCCCTCATCATCCCCCACCTCCCCCCAAGAATCCTGTCCTTAAACGAGAGATCGGCTCACTTCAGAGCACAGGACAAAGACTGGTGTGCTGGGTAGTGTGTGAACTCTGTCCTTCTCTCCTTTCAGTGCCTTTGTGGTTGAGCGGCAGCCCTGCATGCCCATGCATCCCGACCGGCCGTTAGTCATCAAGACTGGTGTCCAGTTTACTACTAAAGTCAGGTGGGCCACGGCACTTCCACTTCCAGTAGATATTTTATTGAGGGACGCTCTTAGGACGAGAGCAGAGTTGGTGGCCAGGGTTGTTCTTTACAGGCATCACAGGCAGTACTCTGGTGGGTATGGGATTTGTTGGCATAATATCACCTTGCTCTTTGATTCTTCTGTCAAAAGCTAAGGAACTACTGGTCATCTTTTTGAGGTTACCTGGGCATATTCCTATGATTCCAGGCCTACAGTCTTAGGCCATCGTGTCTCCTTCTGCCCTGGAAAAGGGGCAAAGTAATGCTGGTTACTTTCTCTTCTTGGAGCCTACTTTTCCCTGAGGATTTTAAGGGAAAGAGCAAAGAAGGGTTAGTGATATAGAAGCTAAGGGGCCACCTGGCAGGTGGGCGGTGGGTCTGCAGGGTAGAGTGTTACTTTCACACTCAAGTCAGAACAGGTATGCTGGGGTTTGCCCTTCTGCAGTGAAATTTCCCTTTTCGGAAACAGTATCATGTTGGGTTTCAGATTTAATAGAAAGAATACCAGCTGCAAAGAGCGTATTCCTATAATGTTTGTCATGAAATGGCTTTTATTATCTTTTTGTGAATCTCTCACAACTTTGTCCAAGTTCTTAGGCTTTTTTTCAGTACTTTTTGGTCTGAAGGGGTGATGCTCAACTTAAGATCAAAGACAGTACTGGCAGGAAGAGGAATTTGGGATTGTAATTTATTCACCCCTTTGAAATGAAGAGTTAGAAGTTTTATGTTTCTTCAACTGGAAGTTGCTGGGGGAGCCTACTGACTTTTTTTTAACTAGATTTTTTTTTTCTTTGCTCAGAAACTGTTTTTTTTCTTTTTTTGAAATAGATTGCTGGTCAAATTCCCCGAGTTAAATTATCAGCTTAAAATTAAAGTGTGCATTGACAAGTAAGTACTCCTTATCTTAGCTCTTTTTTTCATTTTTTCAAATGGGAGACAGAGAAATGAGAACTTTGACAGGTACCATGTCAACTTAGAGACTTTATCTCCATTCAGAGATCTTCATTTTTTGAACAAAAAGTTTTTAAAAACCTTGCAGTGGTTTGTCATTTACGTGCCTGAACAAAACCACAGGGCTGGTGGTACAGATTTGAGTTGCACTCGCTATTGTGACCTTGAGTCCCTTTTCTTCTTTAGTTTTTTTACTTATAAATGTAATTTATGCATATTTTTATAAAACTGAGAATATATGGGAAAAATAGATTTTTTTTATTGTTCCACACTTCACCACATAAGGAATACTTTTCAAAATTTGACAGTACCTTTCAAAAATTAAAATGCACATACCCTTTGAAGAGATTAGAAAAGAGAAAATGTATCCTTATTTTTAGATAGTATAATCATTTATCTGGAAATTTCATGAGAATGAACTGGAAAATAATTGCTAATGAAATGAGGGACTTGAGGAAGGTGATAGGTTTAATAAATAAACAAAAATTAATAACTTCAACTATATATTAGTGTTAATCAGTTAGAAATTATAATAGAAAAATGATCTCACAATAAGCAACAAAAGTAAAAAATATATTGTGATAAACTTAGCAGAAATGTTTAAGATCTATTTGAAGAAAACTATAGAATTTTAGTAAGGAAGGGATATTGTAAAAAGTGATGAAACCAATCATATTCCTGGACTGTAGACTTTTAATTTTATTATAAACATGTCGGTTCTTCCCAGTTAGTACAGCAGCAACCAAAATGTGAATAGGATTTTTTTAAACTCTTGACTTGCTTTTCAAGTTGTGTCTTAGATGAAAAAAAAAATCAAAGATAGCTTTTTTAAAAAGGATTTATTGGGCCGGCCCCGTGGCTTAGCGGTTAAGTGCACGCGCCCTGCTGCTGGGGGCCAGGGTTCGGGTCCCGGGCGCGCACCGACGCACCACTTCTCCGGCCATGCTGGGGCCGCATCCCACATGCAGCAGCTAGAGGGATGTGCAGCTATGGCATACGGCTGTCTACTGGGGCTTTGGGGGAAGAAATAAATAAATAAATAAATCTTAAAAAAAAAAAAAGGATTTCTTTATTAATTATGGTAAAAAAACATTTAACATAAAATTTGCCATCTTATCTATTTTTAAGTGTACAGTTCAGTAGTGTTACATGTGTTCACATTGTTGTGCAACAGATCTGCAGAACTTTTTCATCTTGCAAAACCAAAACTCTATAGCCATTGAACGACAAATCTCCATTTCCCTCTCCTCCCAGCCCTTGCCAACCACCATTCTACTTTCAAAAAAATTTTTTTTATTAAATAAAAATAGTGGGAGGTGGTATGAGAAACTGCCCTGCCAGATACTAAAATGTAATACAAAGTTTCAGTTACTAAATGAGTGTGTTACTAGGGCAGGAATAAACTGATTGATCTCTGAAATAAAATCTTAAGTCTAGAAATAGACCTCAAGTTTATATAAAGAATTAATATGTGTTTAAAATGATATCTCAAATCCATAAGGAAAGGATGGATTATTCAGTAAGTGGTTTTGGGACAACTTAGTATTAGGGGGATTCAAGTGAGAAGTTAGAGTTTTACTTTTTACTGTCCACCAGAATAAATTCCGGATGTATTTACGTGTTTAAAACAAGTGTCTTAGGGCCGGCCCCGTGGCTTAGCGGTTAAGTGCGTGCGCTCCGCTACTGGCGGTCCCGGGTTCGGATCCCGGGCGCGCACCGATGCACCGCTTCTCCAGCCATGCTGAGGCCGTGTCCCACATACAGCAACTAGAAGGATGTGCAACTATGACATACAACTATCTACTGGGGTTTTGGGGAAAAAAAGGAGGAGGATTGGCAATAGATGTTAGCTCAGAGCCGGTCTTCCTCAGCAAAAAGAGGAGGATTAGCACGGATGTTAGCTCAGGGCTGATCTTCCTAACACACACAAAAAAAGAAAAACAAAAAAAAACAAAAAACAAGTGTCTTAAAAGCATAGATGAATGTATAATGTAATGGTGGTAAAACGGCAAAGTGTTACAACCGCTTTGGAAAACAGTTTGGCAGTTTCCTGAACTGGAAAATTAAACATATATCTACCCTATGACCCTACTATTCCACTCTTAAGTATTAATCCAAGAGAAATGACGGCATATGCCACACAAAGGGTTGTACAAGAATGTCCGTTAGTAGGTGAATGTCCATTAATAGGTAGGTGAATGTCCATTAATAGGTAAATGAATAAATAATTGTAGTATATCCATATAATGGAATATTCCTCACCAACGAAAAGGAATGAATTATTGATACTTGCAACACCTGAATAAATCTCAAAATAATTATGCTGAGTGAAAGAAGCCAGACCAAGAAAAAGGAGTACATATTTTATGTTTCCATTTACATAAAACTCTAGAAATGCAAATGAATCTGTAGTGACTGAAAGCAGATCAGAGGTTGCCTGGGGACAGGGGAGAGTGGAGTGGGGGATTAGGAATGGGTTACAAATGGGCAGGGGAAACTTTGGGTGTGATAGACATGTTCATTGTCTTGATTGGGGTGACGTCACAGGTGTGTATAGTATATATACATATATCAAACCTTATCAAATTATACATTTTAAATAGGCAGTTTATTATTTGTCAATTATACATCAAAGCTGTAATATAAAAAAGAATGTAAAAAAAAAGGAAATATAGGTTAAACATGAGGGAGAATTTCTTGATAATGAAGACTGTTAAATTCTACAATGTGATATATGGAAAGATATCTTCTGAATGGTTTAAAACTTGATCTGTTTTAATCTATAAATTCCCATGGAATGCACTATTTAATAAATAGTAGCTGCTATTAATTCTAAAAGCATAAATGAATATATAGCAATGGAGAAGGACTTTTTAAACAGTACTAAAATAATAGAGAAAGAAAGGAAAAGACTGAGAAATGTGACTGTGTAAAAAACTATATGGGCTCGCCCTGTGGCCTACTGGTTAAGTTCATCGCTCCTCTTCAGTGGCCCAGGTTCACAGGTTTGGATCCCGGGCGTGGACCTACACCATTTGTCAGCCCTGCTATGGCGGCGTCCCATATAAAGTGGAGGAAGATGGGCATGGATGTTAGACCAGGGCCAATTCTTCCTCAACAAAAAGAGGAGGATTGGCAGATGTTAGCTCAGGGCTGATCTTCCTCACAAAAAAAAAAAAAAAAAAAAGAGGAAGATTGGCACAGATGTTAGCTCAGGGCAAATCTTCTTCAAGCAAAAAGAGGAAGATTGGCAACAGATGTTAGCTCAGGGCAAATCTTCCTCAAGCAAAAAGAGGAAGATTGGCAACAGATGTTAGCACAGGGTGACTCTTCCTCAAGTGAAAAGAGGAAGATTGGCAACAGATGTTAGCTCAGAGTGACTCTTCCTCAGCAAAAAAAACCCCCAAAAACTGTATATTCAAAAATAAAGAATTAGGGCCGGCCCCATGGCTCAGCGGTTAAGTCCACGCACTCCGCTGTTGGTGGCCAGGGTTCGGATCCTGGGCGCGCACCGACGCACCGCTTCTCAGGCCATGCTGAGGCCGCGTCCCACATACAGCAACTAGAAGGATGTGGAACTATGACATACAACTATCTGCTGGGGCTTTTGGGGGAAAAATAAATAAAGTTTAAAAAAAAAAACAAAAATATAGAATTAAAAGAGAGTCAATGCGTGGGAAGAATATTTCCAGCTATATCAAATGGGATGCTCTGAGTTGCAGGTAACAGTAAACCTTTACAGAAAACCCGGTGTTGCTTGAATAATAAGAAATTTGCAACCCAGTATAACTGGCAATGTAGAGTTAGGGCAAGTTCCTGACCATGAGATCAGTGACTCACTGATGTCATCAACGGCCCAGAATCTTACATCTCTCTTCTCTACCGTCATAAGTATCACCTGCATCTGATTCCCTTCTGGGTTGCAGCGTGGTTGCTTGTAGTAGTTAAGGTGACAGGCTTCTTTGCTCATGTTCAGCTGAAGGTGTGGAATGTAAATCCAACCTGGGATATAACTCCCTCCCAGTCTGATTGAGACAGTGTAGGTCAGGTCCTCACCCCTGGACCACTGCACCTGGGCGTGCTATGTTCTGATGCACTGAATGATCAGGATCCCCTGGAGGTGGGCGTGGGCAGGACACCTGAGCAAGTTCTGTTTGGAAGTGAGGAGTAGATGTTGGGTAGGCAACCAGTTGTGTCTACTGCTTAAGCATATACAGCGTTGTTATATTTCACATATAAAATGTAATTGAATAGTTTAAAGAAATTCCCAAGAGCGCAGCAATTTTTCCATCAGAGTAAATTACAGGTTGTCGAAGCAGACTTGTTGAAGAAACACAGGGTCCACTTTATTAACACCGGTGTGTGTTCTTAACAGAGACTCCGGGGACGTTGCAGCTCTCAGAGGGTAAGTTCAGCCTCGATGCTTCCTTTTGTCCTGTTTAATCTACCTTTGTCCTCTGGCCACTCAGTCACCTGTGTGGTTGGTTCTTCTCCTTTAATTCAGATCCCGGAAATTTAACATTCTGGGCACAAACACAAAAGTGATGAACATGGAGGAGTCCAACAACGGCAGCCTCTCTGCAGAGTTCAAGCACTTGGTACGTGGGAGAAGCCCGACTCCCCTTGTCCAAGGGTCTCTGGCACAGGGAGAGGCTAGGGACAGCCTCACGTGACAGGCGCTCTTTGCTTTTCTTACAGACCCTGAGAGAGCAAAGATGTGGTAACGGGGGCCGAGCCAATTGTGACGTAAGTTTTGTTGGGGATAAATGCCACTGGGAGGGTTTCTTTTAGGGGGAGAGAGAAAGAACCTTCTTATTGTCCAGAATTAGAGACACCAACCTGTTGTTTCAGCTGTAGTCATTCAGAAAAGTCACCATGGGCCAAAATGACATGATCAGAAGTCACAGATGCCATGGAGCTCTCTGGCTTGGAGCATTTCCTTGATTGTCCCTGGAGTGAGCTCATCATTAGGGAGGAGTGGAAAGTCCCTTGCTGAGTTACCCACACTCATTTAGTAGAAAAAAAGCTTACCACCTTGCTTGGGGCTTTCCAAATTCCCTGTCCAACTTCTACCAGCTGGCATTGCTTGGCTCCATCTTGGTGACCAGTTTTTCTCTCTGAGGTGGGATGGAAGCTACAGCAAATCTAAGTTAAACATTTAAGAAAAAGAAAAAGAACAAAACTGTCTTGTTCTTTATCCTCCATATTTCTTCTCTGCGTCCCATTGATTCAGATTATTGGATTCTTAGTGTCAAGAATAAACATAAAAAAAGGTAAATGTGACCAAAAACTAGTTTTTAATCTTTTTTAAAAATTGTGCCACTCTGTTCTTTTTCTGATAATTGTCCCCTGAGCCATTCTTCCCCCTTCTCTAAGATATAGCAGGCCTTAAAAAAAACAAATTGAATTTATAATACTTGACATTAGTTAAAGAGTGAGGTTGTCTATGTGCAATGATATGGAAAAATGTATGTGGCATGTTTGTTTAGAAAAAGCAAGATGCAAAACAATCTGAGTAGTATATTTGTTTAAAAAATATACTATGCTGTTTTTTGTGTATTCATGTATGCATCAGAAAATTCTAGAGAAATATATACCAAACAGTGCTTATGTATTCATGCTGCTGTTAGTATCCAAGCCTACTCTATGCTGTCTCTGTAGTATTTGTGTTTTAAACTGAACATGTATTACTTTTGTAATTAGAAAGAGTGTTTTAAAAATGAGTTGGAATTCTGTTTCTGAGAATTCACTTCTGAGAATTGGTAATTCTTATTCAAAATAAGGTTGCTATATTGCTGGAGGAAGTATAAATTGTCGCTTTGGAAAACAATTTGGCATTATAAAAATGAACATACCCTGTAAACCAGCAGTGCCACTCCCAGGATTTAACAATAGAGAAATCTTTGCACGTGCATACCAGGAAACATGTACAGATGTCACAGCCTGGTTGTAAGCCCTAAATACAACCCGAATACCCATCAGCATGAGAATGGATAAATGATTTGTGGTGTAGTCCTACAGTGGATTACTCTATAGCTGTGAAAATGAATAAATTGCAGATGCACACAATCACATGGATGTAAAAAGTGAGGCACTAAAGAATATATAGGATATGATTCCGTATGTATAAAGTTCACAAACATCCCAAACTAAACAGTACATACACTGCTTAGAGATAGAAATATGGTAGAATCATAAAGAAAAGCTAGGAAATGATAAACCCAAAAGACAAAAGAGCAGTTATGTCTGAGGGAGGAGGGACAGGCATGGGACTGGGGAAGGGCACCCTGAGAATCTCTTCCTTAAACTGGGTGGTGGGTACACAGGTGTTCATTGTTTTGTTGTTCTTTATGCCTTACCCATTTTATCAATAACCTACTGGATCTCTGTAATGTTATAATGAAGCCAGTGGAAGATCGGGTTGAGAGTCAGAGCATTGGAGAGTCTCAGTGTTGAAGCGAGCATGTGCTCGGGCTGTGTCCCTGGCAGTTTGTCCGTGGCCGCCTGGTGGGTTACCCTTCCTCGTTCAGTGTGGCTGTGGCATGTCACTCTCCTCAGCTGTGGCTGTTAGTACCGAATGCCTTTCTCTCTGAGGAAGAGTGTCGTTCTCGTTACTATAGGCCTCCTTGATTGTGACTGAGGAGCTGCACCTGATCACCTTTGAGACGGAAGTGTATCACCAAGGCCTCAAGATTGACCTTGAGGTGGGTTCTGCGGCAGAATTGGGATAGAGCTATGTGCAGGGTGATTCAGGACAAGAACTTCTCGTTGGGATTTTTACTACAAAAGGTGGAGTGATGACTCTTTGCTAAGCACTCTGTTTATTTTCGCTTATTTTTCTCCAAAAAATCCTTAGTATTCCATCTGAGAATAAAGTCTTGCTTGGGTGCTTAGAAGGTATATGTGTACTCAGCTTTCAGCAGACTTGATATGAAAATCTGTATTTAGAAATTGATTATAATTGACTTTATAAAGTTTGAGCAAAATAGTGTTTAAACAGCCAATATTTTTAGTATACAGAGAATTTTGGCATTGACGTTCTCTTTTGCCAGCTTTCTTGATCTTTACATTCAAGATATACCTGAAAAAGCAGGAATCCTAGTCTCTGATTTCTGGGACTTCTCTGTTTAATGGGCAGATAGATCTTCAATTCTTGAAGACTGCCTTCCAGGTTTTATAAATGGGGAATCCATGGAGTGTGAGGCCAGTGTTGAGCAAGCCGTATTTTACAAGGTCCTGATTGTGTTCAGATAGCACCCCGGGTCCTGGGGCCCGTGTTCAGCGTGCACTCCACTCTGGGTCTCGAGCTGACTCGGTCACGCTCCTCCCCGAAAGTTGGCAGTGGTTGGGGTTTACGGCATGTCCTTTTCTTCTGAACCCTGTGAGATGTGGATGAAGAGATTTTTGAAGCCGTGAGGGCCCTCTGCCTCTCCAGCTCATTCCCACTTACTCCGCAGACCCACTCCCTGCCAGTTGTGGTGATCTCCAACATCTGTCAGATGCCAAATGCCTGGGCGTCTATCCTGTGGTATAACATGCTCACCAACAACCCCAAGGTTAGTGCCCATCCTCTGGAAACCACCTTCTCTCCTGACTTCTCGGGGCCTGGAGGTCAATGCTACCTAGTGCAGGTCGTCGAGCACTGCCTCTTATCTAAATGAGCAAATGTGTCATTTTCAATAGAACGTGAACTTTTTCACCAAGCCCCCAATTGGAACCTGGGATCAAGTGGCTGAGGTGCTGAGCTGGCAGTTCTCCTCCACCACCAAGCGAGGGCTGAGCATCGAGCAGTTGACTACGCTGGCAGAGAAACTCTTAGGTCAGCACTTTCCCTTTTCTCCCTCCTGCCCTCCGCAGAAAAGAAATCTAGCCTGTGGGGCCATTCATTCAGGAAAATTTACTGAGCACTGAAACGTGTGCTCTGGCAGGTGGGGGAGTCAGGATGCCTCCTGGTGATCATTTGTATGAGGTGGAGGCAGAGTTCTTTCCTCCTGGCGGCTGTCTCCCTCACCCTTAGGGCACTGCTTATCTAACCTTAGGATGATAGTTTAAGTGCATGTCAGAACACGGAGCTAAAGGCTTGACGTCCCTGTCTGTTTCTTCAACAAACCGTAGGCTCATTTTTAATTTTTTCCCCTGGAAAAAAATTTTAGTAAAATATTTTATGTGATACCTGGACTGTAAGCGTTGTCCTGTGCTGCCACCATGTGGCCCTCTAACACTAGCTGTCAGTTTAGTAGTGTGTGCTGCTGGTCCCTGGACCTCCACACGAGGCTAGGAAGAACAGTGGGGACTTGATACATCATCTACCACCTCTGCTGGGCCTAACAACTCAGGTGATCAAATGATGAGGTTGGGTGTGGGGGTGTGTGCGAGCATGTGCACACGTATCCACACAACGGTGGCAACCTTCAAATACACGAAAACCAATGGTTTCATGGCCCGTTGTGGGGCAAATGTGTATGAGTGTGTGTTCTGTTTTAAGAAATAAGATCTTGATTCAAAACTGAAAATTATACTACTTTATTCTTTTTTTCCTTCAGGACCTGGTGTGAATTATTCAGGGTGTCAGATCACGTGGGCTAAATTTTGCAAAGTAAGCAATCTTATTAAATCCTTGTGGCCACCTCGTGGGAGTGGGAGAGAATGCTCATCTGTGAGGTTGTTGTGGGTGGCACTGGGCCTGAAGGCCATAGACTCTTGGGGTAGATGGGCCTGAGGATTTTGGTGGCACCGTGCCCCTAGGAAGGAAAAAGCTGGGGTGGTGGTAGACTTGGCTTTCTCATTAATTCTTTTCTCCAGGAAAACATGGCTGGCAAGGGCTTCTCCTTCTGGGTCTGGCTGGACAATATTATTGATCTTGTGAAAAAGTACATCCTGGCTCTTTGGAATGAAGGGTAGGTTGAAAGTCTTGTGTCTGGCAGAGAGCACGTGTAACAAGTCACCTGCTCTCTCAGCAGGCCAGTGGTGAACCTTGTTGTTGCTCTTTGGCTCCAGGTACATAATGGGCTTTATCAGTAAGGAGCGGGAGCGGGCCATCTTGAGCACCAAGCCCCCAGGCACCTTCCTCCTAAGATTCAGTGAAAGCAGCAAAGAAGGAGGCGTCACCTTCACTTGGGTGGAGAAGGACATCAGTGGTAAGCCTGGCTCTCTCTCACCAGGAATGGCAGTTACTGCTGCTGCCATGGCTGCTACTAGTTTCAAGCACCTACTGCCCCCTAGTGGGCAGAGATGGCTTCACACTTCCCTGCCTTGGACTTGTAAAACGTTTGGACGACTTTTCTCTAAATTCTACCAGCTGGAGGATTGGTTTGCCAATTGTGTTTTGCTTGCTTCAGGGGCTAATATTTGCCTAGAAATTTGCAATTTAAATTTTATTCTTCATCTCCTTTCTTACCTACCCTCTTAATATATCTTTTTTGTTTTGTTTTTGTTTTTTTTGTGAGGAAGATCAGCCCTGAGCTAACATCCATGCCAATCCTCCTCTTTTTGCTGAGGAAGATTAGCCCTGAGCTAACATCCATGCCAATCGTCCTCTTTTTGCTGAGGAAGACTGGCCCTGAGCTAACATCCGTGCCTATCTTCCTCCACTTTATGTGGGATGCCGCCACAGCATGGCCTGACAAGCGGTGCCTTGGTGCACGCCCAGGATCCGAACCTGGTCCTCCGGCAGTGGAGTGCGTGCACTTAACCACTACACCACGGGGCCGGCCCCTACCCTCTTAATATATCTAATGCAAGTAGTTATTCAAGTTTATTACCTGTGACCCGACTGGATAGCTTCTCCAGAAGCCAGCTGAGGGCCGGCCCCATGGCTTAGTGGTTAAATGCGTGTGCTCCGCTGCTGGCAGCCCGGGTTCAGATCCCGGGCGTGCACTGACGCACCGCTTCTCTGGCCATGCTGAGGCCGCGTCCCACATACAGCAACTAGAAGGGTGTGCAACTATGACATACAACTATCTACTGGGGCTTTGGGGAAAAATAAATAAATAAATAAATTTTTTGAAAAATTAAAAAAAAAAAAAAAAGCCAGCTGAACATTTCCACAGTGCCAGGAGACAGGGAAGGATATTCAGGGTCTCAGGCACTAGGCTGGCATAAATCTTTCCCCCTCGAGGAAAAATAAATCAGGTAGTTTTCTTGAGATTACCTAGCCATCAGTTCCATTATCTTCCCTTCCCATTCCCCATGACAGGTAAGACCCAGATCCAGTCGGTGGAACCATATACCAAGCAGCAGCTGAACAACATGTCGTTCGCTGAGATCATCATGGGCTACAAGATCATGGATGCCACCAATATCCTGGTGTCCCCTCTGGTCTATCTCTACCCCGACATTCCAAAGGAGGAGGCCTTTGGAAAGTATTGTCGGCCAGAGAGCCAGGAGCATCCTGAAGCTGACCCAGGTAGTTGTTGATTTTCCACATCAGGCATTTAATCCTGGGGAAAAGTGGGAAATTGTAGGATCCTTGGAGGGCAGATAGGTAAATGTCTGAAGAACCTGGTGATGTTTATTCCTCTTTATGGGAAGGAACTTTGTAGCAAGTGCTTTTTGGGGTAGCTGCTAGGGTTGGAGAGAGGAGCAGAATCAGAGACACCAGTCTGAAGGGGGAAATAGCACGCATACACCCCAGACGTACCTAAAACACTGTGAAGAGGAAGCGAGGACAGAATTCTTGAGTGACGGGATGCCCAGCTAGCACAGTGCTTCTCACATTAAATTCTGGAAGCTTTGCGACTCAGACTTCAGTCTAACATGTTTCTTTTCCCCATCCCTGAACAATGTAAGCAGTGTCAAGTGGACTGAAGAACGGCTTTCTGGAGGAAATGAGGGTTAGCAGCATTGGAACATGGTTTAAGAGCAGAGTCAGGGAGAGTGGTGGTTGAAGGGAAGACGGTAACTGGTGGGAGGGCACGGAATTGGTATTTAGATGTTTTTTAATGTGCACGAGCATACGTGTTTCTGTAAGTTCTGTGTAAATTATCTCACATTTAGCCTGTCCTCTCCAGTGCGGTCATCAGCATGGAGGTGCAGAGCCCACTAGTCTGTTCCCTCAGCGTTTGCTGCATGGACTCGCTGGGTTCTGTCCAGATCCTGGGGAGGAGACTGTGATGTGCCCTTCTTTGTTTTTATTTAACTTTTCTTAATCATAGAGCAGTAGGGATTTAAAGTGATTCTTTGAGGTTAGCTTCCCTGCCCCAGGTGCTTTTGAAAAAACTTTTTGCACAAATAGCTCACCCACCAGCTTCCCTCACACTTTTTTGGAGGAATTTCCTCTGAGGAGTTTCTTGGGGTGGGAAGAATGGGATGTGGAAGAGGGCATTTGAGCTAATTGACAGCTGACCTTCCATTTTCCTTTGTTCTGGTGATGAGTTTTGCTCATCCTCTAGAAAAGTTGAACTCTCACTTCCTGTCTGCTCCTTATCTCTCTTTCCATGTTCTGCTTCCGTTGGGGGATCTGTTTATCAGCCCCTGTCACACTCCTCTTTGTTCCTTCTGCAGAGGACTTTTGGGTCCAAGTGCTGGTCCTTAGACTAATTTTGCTTTCAAGATCCAAGTTCCATCACCCTCCTCAAGGTCTTCTGCCTGGAGACATCAGTGTTTCCTCAGGGGCAAGATGCCAGTCACTAGAAAGGAGCTAATTACTTCAGTGCCCTGCCTGCCTCCTGGGGAGGCGAGTGTAAGCTGTGTACTCTGAGGGGCTCGGTGTGGTGTGAGTGTGGAGATGGGGTCAGGGGGTGTGGGGGCGGGCGAGGTATGTGTGGAGTCCCTGTATTAAAGTGGGAGTCCTCTGGGAGATGGGTCTGTGACCATTTCCTCTCTTTTCATCATGAAGCTTTAATTGTCTCCCAGAGATAAATCCTCTCCCTTCTTCCTTCCTTCTCCACCAGAAGCCCACACAGTATTTCCTTATGGCTTGAGGGAGAGTCCACTCTTAGAAATGACAAATCCCTTACCTTACAAATGGGATAAAATACATTTACAATCTTGTACAGAGCCATAAATTGGCTTTTAGTCTTAGTTCTCCTTTGCTTCTGCTGTTGCATGTCAGGCTGAAGCTATTTTTCTCAGCTTCCTTGATCACTGGGGAATTAAATCCTTTTCTGCCTGGGGTGTCAGCTCCCCACAGGTCTGGGCTGAAAAGGATTTGTAAAACACCAGAACCCTGCCTCAGTAACTTCTTTGGATTCTGTACTGAATTAATCTATTTCTTGGCCCAAAACAAACTCAGATGGCAGTCTAGGCCCCTTTTCTCCAATTGTCATACTTTCTGATCCCTCAGTTTCTCTGTAAGCCTCAAGCTTCATAACTGTGCTTCTCTCAGCACTACCCTGCCCCATGCCTCCTAAGAGATTTGTTCATGCCAGTGTCTCTCCAAGGTTCCTTGACCTCTTGGTGTGAGCATTTACCACCTAAAATTTATTTATTTCAATCCTCACATTTCTAGCTATAGAACAAGAATTACAAATGACAGGGCTGGGCACCTCCCTCTCCCCACCTCTTACTTTATACACAAGAGACAAAGTGCCTGGCCCTGGTCTCTTCGCTATTCAAGACATAACGAGGCCCAGGCCTCCTGCCTTCCAGTCCAGAGTCGATTGTACTGCACCGCAAGGCATCCTCCCTGTATATCGAGGCTGCTTTTGTGTGATGTGGTTATCCAACCGGGGAGTTACTGATACCCTCACCTAAAAATGTAAGAGAGGCAGATTAGTGCTGATAAGAACAGAAGGTGTAACCCTCAGCTTTGGAACTGCGTTAGCAGTTTCCACGGTCTCTTAAAGACTCAGTGACTTTGGTATCTGAGCAGGACGCCATGCCCAGACTGCATATGCCCCGTTTCTGCATGCAGAGAAGTTATGGAAGAGATACGATGAGGTCGGAATACAACCCTCAGACCACATTCAGGCAGTTGAACATTGACGTAATCTAGGGAAAGAATGAGCGTAGCGCTGGTGTTCGTCCAGGCTCAGGTGGCACAAGGGTGTGCTGAAAGGTCTGCAGTTCAGGAAAGCTTCATGGAAAGAAGTGATCTTCCATGCTGCAGGTGCCTAGAACATCACATAATGCATTGTGGGGGAGGGAGCCCTGGGGGAGGCAGAGTTCAAAGCAGCCTCTACTCAGGGATGGAGTGAGTTTCAAGTCAGCCCTGGCGAGGCAGCCAGCTTCCTCCTGCCCTGGACCCAGCATGGGGTCACAATCAGTGAGCCCCAGTTTTCTTCTTCCCAGGTGCTGCCCCGTACCTGAAGACCAAGTTTATCTGTGTGACACCGTAAGTGGCTTCCCTTCCCAATTGGCCTTCATTTCTAGTGTCCTCGGTCATCCTGGGAGTAGGACACTGGGTGAGAGGTGCCCTGTGAAGGGTGGAAGCCCCTGGGCTGTGTTTAGGACTCAGAGTGACCTTGTGTGTTTAAAAAGCTTGAGCTTTTACTTTTCTGTTGGAGACCAGAGTTTGATGGCTTGTGTGTGTGTGTTTTGTTCTTTTTTTTTTTTCTCCATTGTGTCATGTCAACCCGGCCCTCTCCCCTCCCGCTGCTCCCCATTTCCTACAGAACGACCTGCAGCAATACCATTGACCTGCCGATGTCCCCCCGCACTTTAGATTCATTGATGCAGTTTGGAAATAATGGTGAAGGTGCTGAGCCCTCAGCAGGAGGGCAGTTTGGTGAGTATTTGGTTGACAGACCTTGTCCCCTTTGTGTCCAAGAGCTGGTCACATGGATTGGTAGAAGGAGGTTCTAGAGCAGCGCTCTCCAGTAGGAACGGAATGCACGCCACACGTGGAAGTGTAAATTTTCTAGTAGCCACATTAAAAAACAGTAAAAAGAAACAGGTGAGGTTAATTTTAATAATATATTTTATTTAATCCAATATATCCAAAATACTAAAGCATTTCAACATGTAAGAAAAAATTCATGAGACTTTTTCATACTAAGTCTGAAATCTGCTGGGTGTTTTACAGCTACGGCCCATCTTGGTCTGGACGAGCCACATTTCAAGTGCTCAGTAGCCACCTGTGGCTCCAGGCTGCCGCATTCACCAGGGCAGCCTTAGAGCTTCTTTAAACATGGAGAGTTGGGAGTGAGTTAAGGTAGGAAGGAGGCCGAGCCCTTCCAGAGGGCAAGACCCTGTAGGGAGGAGAGTCAATCTGGATTATCTGACCCTATCTTGGCCGAAAGGGGCAGGAGACTGGATGGCAGCGGTGGCCTGAGCCTCTGTCCCCGGAAGGGCTTAAGGCTATGTGCCCTGCCAGCTGCAGGGCTCAGGCGACTGAACTCGCTCTCCTTGTCTGTCCCCCCAGAGTCCCTCACGTTCGACATGGAGTTGACCTCGGAGTGCGCTACCTCCCCCATGTGAGGAGCCGAGGACGGAGCTGCAGAGAGAGATGCCGGAGGCACCTACCTGTGTCCCACCACCCCTCAGACAGCCAAACCCCAGATCGTCTGAACTCCTAACTTTGTGGTTCCAGATTTTTTTTTAATCTCCTACTTCTGCTATCTTTGAGCAATCTGGGCACTTTTTAAAATAGAGAAATGAGTGAATGTGGGTGATATGCTTTTATCTAAATGCAAGTAAGAATGCGTTCTCTGAGACTGTGATCAGGGGATGTGGAAGGGGTGGCAAGAGGGAGAAAAAGGAAATGTCTTTTTTGCTCCCCTGCCCTCCTTTCTCAGCAGCTTTTTGTTGTTAGACAAGTGCCTCCTGGTGCCAGCGGCATCGCTCCGCCTATTTCTGTAAGCTAATGCCACAGGCTGCCTCTCGCTGTGTCCTCCTGGCATTGCACTTTTAACCTTGCTCATGTCCAAGTAGAAGATAGGATTCTCAAAGCCCCTAGTTTCTTTTTAAACTAAAGAAAAAAAAATTGAAAAGGCAAAAAACCGTGTGTGGGCATAGCCTTTCCTGTCTTTAGGAAAACTCAGTTAAGAGCCTCCTTGGTGCTTTAGGCGTTCAGCTTTCTTCAGGCTGATAATTTACATAAACCCTGAAATGGGCTTCAGATCCAACTCTTCGAAGACATCTGAAGCTGTAGCTTGGCCTTTGGCTTTGAAATAGGAAAGTTTAAGGAGGAGCTAAACATTCTAGACTTTTTTTTATAAACAAAGTTTTTATTTTCCCCTTTAATGTGTTGGCCCATTAGTAGGCAAGGCTGGGCAGAGGGGCGCTGACAACCTGTCCTCCCTTTCTCCCTCGACTTCCACTCCTGTTTCAGAGCCTGGGTTGTTTCTGTGGGTGCCTTATGAGGGATGGGATGATTCATCCTTCCTTCCACTGCCACCTGACCCCCTGTGGCATGGCGCCTTCCAGTGTCTAAAGGTCCTTCTCCTGTTTGCTTTAGGAATCCTGGTCTCAGGACCTCCTGTAATAAGAGGGAGAAAGTTACAAGTTGAACATGACTCAGACAATAAGGCCCCAGCCAAGGGTTTGGTTGAGCTCAGGGAATATGGTTCTTAGCCCAGTTCTTGGTGATTCCCATGGCACCTGTAATCACTTCTTCATTGGTTGACCCAGGGGCAAAGGCTCACTGATAAACTCGAGGTCTGTCCCTCATGTGAGGGAGTGTACACCCCGGCCTCCCTCAAGGCTGTTAGCTATCTCCTCCCTGTTGGGGCCCCACCGATGAGGCAGAACAACTCACATTTACTGTGCATTTTGAATACTTAATAGCTTTTGAGGTGGTCTCTGGTATTTGGGCCTCCTCTGACCCATAGGCATGGCTAGATTGGGTGAGCCAAAACTTTGTCTCAGCTGATCACAGTTGCTATAGAATGCTATTTGTCATCCCCAAATCAGCCAGTTTCTGAAGTAAGGGGATGAGGACCTTCTCTCCAGGACGAACAGGGGTTGCCCTTGGCCATGCCTGACCTCCTGCCTGGAAACCGTTGATGGATACTACAGAGCCCTCCCTCTTCCAGCAACACTCTTTGATTCATAATAAGCTTAACTCATAAACTGAGAAATTTAGATCAGAGGGACCTGGGGCAAGGATCCAGGCTTCTCTGGAGCAGATGTTGTAAAGTGTGTGGCTTTGAGGTAGCGTGTGTATCTGGTTTTAACTCGGATTGAAACAAGTTCTGAGAGGAGCTGAGACTTGTTTTGGCCTCTCCCTTAAAGAACTGAGTCCTCCAGGACCTGCCCGCGTTCTCTCCACTCTTCCCCCTGCCGACCCCAGCCCAGCCGAGGGGTTCCCCTGGATGGCTTAACCTGCCCATACGGTGGTTCGTAAGCTCCTGGCCACTGCATCAAATTCCAATGTATACTTCATAGTGTAAAAATTTATATTATTGTGGGTTTTTTTTTTTTTTTTTTTGTATATTGCTGTATCTACTTTAACTTCCAGAAATAAAAGTTATATAGGAACCGTCTGACAGCATGGCAGCTCTGTCTGGTTGGTGGAGGTTCCTTTCCCCTGCTTCGGTTCAGGGAGACCTTATGCACAGGCCCAGCCTGGGTCCTCAGAGATGGCTGCCCTCGCTCCCAGCTGGTTGCGTTAGCCTCTCTCTCCCCAGTTGACGCAGGCCCACTGAGCACCCCCCATCTTACGTTAGCCACCAGCCTCCAGGTAAGGGATAACTGGGGGAGCCAGGGGTCCGGCACAAAGGTGTCAGAGTGGGGGCCTCCCTCCTCCCTCCCCAGGCATTTGCAAGCTGTGTCCTGTCTGGGGTTAGATAAGCTCCCGAAGGGAGGCTGGAGTGAAGATACTCTCACTCCACCCCCGAGGCCTCCCCGTCCACAGTTGCCCCATTATCACTTTCTCTTCAGTTCCCCCAGTGGGATGGACTGAAACACTCAACTGGCTGCTGCTGTGCCCCGGGCAGTTGGTGGTGATAATTCACAGACAGCAATGCACCCACTCGCTGGCTCTCCCCCCACCCCCCGCCTTGTGCCGAGTACCATGGAGACAGAGCGGGTGTGTGAGATACCAGCCGCGTTCCCCTGCAGAGATGGAACAGGAGATTACTGCCACTCAGGCGGCAGCAGCTGGTGGCAGCTGGCGGCTGCTTTCCCTCCCCACCCACCCCCGCCAGCCCTGCTCTGGGCCCCTGCGGCTCCTTGGGGCAGGCTGCAAGCCCCCCTAACCTTGCTTTGAGCTCTGAAGAAACGTCGTCAGCAGGTCCTTGCTCCCCAACCCCCCTTGCTCCCCAAGGGCCCCAGTGACAGCCCCTGCCTGGACTAGTGGCACCTTAGTGCCAGGGGAGGCCACATGTGGAGACTGTCCTCCTTTGGGCCTCGGCCTTCCTCTCAGTCTGAGGCCAATGGTTAGAAAACGCAGTGGCAGTGGGATGGTGCCACCTGCTGGTCTTCAGGAAGAGGCCAGGGGAGGAAGGACTGCTGTGAGGCTCTGTGCTGCCCCTGGCTCCAGGAGGGTTGAGAATCTTGGTGGTTCTGGCCCTCAGCTGCCAGCTTCAAGATTGCTTATAGCAACAGCTGATAAGGAGAGGCCTGGACCACAGTTTTTTCCCTACTCCTTGTGCGATTCCTGGCCCCTCTTCCCCAGACCTCAGGTCCTAGTGCTCTAATCTTTCTTCTGAGAAGCACTGACAGTATTCCAGGGGTGGTCGGCACTGTTAAAACACAGACAAGGAAGCAGAGTTGTAGCTTCAGCCTACATATTACAGCATCAGCCATGCGGGAGGGAAGGAACAAAATGACTCCAACTCCAGGGCTCCCCATTACCCAGGGCTCCCCAAACCAGGAGCCATACTAGCAAATTTATGAAAAAAATATTTTATTCAAAAACACGGTTTTACACAAATGGGTGGCCTATGTACAAAGTATAAAAGAATCCCTCTTCTCATCCCCACCTTCCTTCAGAGATGTTTAAACCTGGGACTCCCGATCTTCCACCACCAGCTGCCCCGGCTGCATGTCGTAAACCTCAAAGGAAGGACACATGAGGTTGGGAGCAAGGCCTTCTCAGACCACAGCCAGTTATGCAACTGTGTGGAGGCCTGTTCCAGGTTCCGCCTCCCAGCAGAGTGGACCGAGAGCAGCTTTTACCCCCACTCCAGATTCCACAGGCATGCAGCAAGCCGCTGACTGGCTGCGATCTCTTGCAGTTTTTTCCAGGAGGGGAGGGGATCAATTCTGCAAGTCCTGGGCCCCCATGTCCTAGACCAGTCCCTTCCTCTCTGCCACCTCTCCCATAAGCAAGCTCGCATACAGAGAGGCAGGGAAGAAGGCTGGGGCCTGATGGAGGGGAGGGGATATCGAGTGGAAAGAGATAGCAGGGACGTGGGCAACAGCATCATTGACTTGAAGCCCAAGCCCCCTGGCTGGAGGCCAAGAGGCCACACAGAGCAGCTCTGACAGGCCTGACTCAATGACCCATTTCTGCTGTGTTAGGGGATGGCCAGGGTTTAGATAAGCTCTCACTTTACAAGAAGTCTGGAGTCCATATGCATTAAAGTATAAAATATTACTCAAAACTGAACCCCAACCCTCCTCCTGAGGGAAAGAATTGATAGACCAACACACGTGTACAAGATCAGATGCACATGCATAAATGCACACACACATCTGGGAGGCGAAGCTTCTAACTCAGGAGTAAAACTCCAGCTTAGAGACGTTACCTGTCTCCATTCCCCTCCTTGAATAATTTCATTCAAATAGCTGCTGAGCAGATAAAGGCCCTGGCAGGAGTAGGTTTGCCTGCATTGAGTACCTGCGACAATAGAAGCTCATCTCCTCCTCAACAGAGACAGACCCAGTGGGCTCTTGGAAGGCCTTGATCTGAAGACAAAGGCACTGCTGCTGCTGCAACCACATACGCAAGACAGCAGAGGCGAGGCAGGCACACCTTGTGCACAAACACACACACATATGCACGCATACACGTGCTGCCTGCAAAGGCATCAAGATGCAGAGCAATACTAAAATCACAATATGAACCCTTCACACTCAGTACTGTTTCCGAAGAAAAGTGTGGGATTCAAGCGTTCACGAGAGCGAGCCTCTGGCAGAGGTGAAAAGACCAGCAGGCGGGGAGAGGCGGGGGTCCAGACTGTCCATCGGGCGGCGTAAGAGTTCCTCCACGTGCCGGGCTACATCCATGGTCTCATCCAGATCGAACTCTCCATCCTGGTCGAGAACGGTGTCAGGACTGGTAGAGAGAGAGCGATGTCAAAGGGAGCTGGCCTGACTCACCCCTGGCCTGCTCCCCACTCAGACCAAGAGTCTCATGGGAACAGGGGCAGCTCTGGCCAGACCCGCCCCCAACCCCAAATTGAATAAGTCAGTCACTGGCTCCTTGGGAGAAACCTGAGTTCTAGTCTCATCTCTCGCTACTGCATTCAGTGATCTCAGGGAATTCATTTCTCCTGTCCCTGTCCTCATCCATAAAACGAGGTGGTTGGGTCAACGAGCTCTGTCCACGCGCGAGGCTAGTCCGTTACACCAGAGGCACCATTCACTGAGCACCCACGATGGGCTAGGCCTTTTGACCACATTAGCCTCCTGTAAGGTAGGTATTTACTCCATTTTATAGAGGAGGAAACTGGGGCTCGATCGTCTTAGGAGACATGCTCAGGACCATGTGGCTGGCAGGTGGAGCCAGGACTGGAATTCCGTTCTTTGTGACTCGCAAGCCTGTGGTCGTCCGCTGCAGCTTGCACCTCCCAGGCATCCAGACATCCAGCCCAGGCCACCCACAGCTCAGAGAGACTTAATTCTCTACCTTGGAAACTTCAGAGAGGAGCAATTGATACCCTGTTCCCACCCGCCTCCTAAGAACCACCACCCATCCACAGCTGCCCTGAATCAAGCCCTTACAACAGCCTCACTGTGCTAAATGCTTTACCTGCGCTCTCTCACTTAATCCTGACCCCAAGCCCATGTGGTAGGTAGTCTTGCCTCCATTTTACAGATGAGAAAACAGCATCAGAGAGGCTCAATAATTTTCTCAAGGTCACACAGCTAGTCAGCACCAGAGCAAGGACCCTCCTATGCATAGCTTCAAAATGCTCTATGCTTTTTACTGGTTGATCTCTCCCTCCCCTCTGAGCACACACCAGACCCTGGCCTGGGGTGGGTGGTCTCAGACTAGAGGAGCTCTGGATTCCTTTGCCCACCAGCCCTCCGGGGGGCCAGCCTGAGGCCAAGCGCCCAGTTCCTCCCCGCGGAGCCCCATGAGAGCACAACCTACTTCTGTGGGTATATGTTATAATGAGCCTGGGGACACACGGCTGGGGAGGGGGCCTGGTCCACGTAGGTGGCGCTGCCCCCAGCAGAGTCTGCAGATGCGCTCACAAACCTGCAGGAGGAAGCAGAGCCAGGCTCAGCGGCCTCAGGGCAGCAGCTGACTTGGGGAGGGGTCAGGGGGCATCTTTATGTCTTTTTCGGGTGCAGAAGGACAAAGTGCCCACTGGGCCCAGGATTCTGGCTGCAGGAGTGGGGCACTGGGTACTGGCTCCATCGTGACCAAGCCCAGTTCTCTCCCCAAGGCTGAGCCAAGTTTCTAGGGTGGGGAAGGGAACGCCGGGCCCCTGAAGAGGAGGGGGTCGGTGGTGAGGGGTGAGGAGAGCCAGGGAAGGAGACAAGAGGCAGCAGGAGACCAGAGCTGGACCCTGGACACTTACTCGGGGACCACTTGCTTGATTTGTGGCTTCACATATCCGTCCACTGCTTTAGCTGCCGAGGGGGGAACTGTGATGAGAACCAAAGTCTCTGGGAGCTCCCGGGGTGACAGCCTACCTGGTGCAGTCTGCCTCCTCCTCACATTGCTGGAGGCTTCAGCAGGGATGAGATTTCCCACAGACTCCCAATAAACACCTGCTGACAGACCCAGCCTGAGGGCCACTCAGACCCCTGGCTTCAGTCTCATTCCTTCTGCTTCCTTTTCTGGCCATTTGCTTTCTCTCTCCCTGCCCCAACCCCTGCCAAGAAAACAGAACCAACACCAAGGAGCAAACCCAACCAATGCACTGGTGACATGTTGAAAAGGAAAAACCTGTCCATTTTGCTTCCTACACTCAACTTGGAGGCAGGTTTGAGGGTGGGAAGTGGTGAGAGCAGCTGATTAAGATGGGAGCAGTGCATTATCTGTGGGCTTGAATTATCCCGGCTCCTCCCCCAGCCCTGCAGCCTCTTCCTCCAAGGGCGCAGGCAGAAGTGAGAGTCCACTCAGCTTTTCGCTTTGCAGAGAAGAAAGCTGGGACAGAGGTTTCATTTTCCCTCTCCTCAACTGTGAGCCCTGAAATCCTCTCCACGTGTTTTGCACCACCCCATTAACCAAAATCCAGAGGGGAAATGGCCCCTGGGCTCTTCTTGGGGATTCCCCGGTGCCTAGCCCGAGAGCTCCGTCCATGGGCTGAGGAAGGGCCTGGGAGCATGAGAGCAGGACGCACCGAGCACAGGAGTGTAGTACTTGGAGAAGACCTCATTCTTGGGCCGGTCAGGAAACACGTAGATGAGATAGTTCAGGTCCCCCAGCCGGTCGGCCAGGGACCGGATGGAGAAATCCCGTGTGGTGAACGGCTTCAGGTTCCACAGGTTGCGGTCAGCTGTGAAAAGGACAAGCTCGTTCCCACAACCCGCAGCCATCAGGAGGAGGATCAGGGTTGTGGGATTTTAGGGCAGGCTCGCAGAACATCCAGGCTTTTACTAGCCTGCACCACAACCCCACCCCTTGTGCTCCTCAGCATACAGCAAGGAAGTAACCATGAGAACATTCTACCCAGCAAACCAGGTGAATAGATACCAACCAGGCTGGGTCAGAGCAGAGAAGGGAGAGCATGAAGGACTCACCCAGAAGTTCTAGAGGCTACCGGGCCAGTGATTTTAGGTTCTTCAAAATGGAAAATGATAGAAAGGGAATGCATTTCTGAGCAACACTCCTCCCATACTCCATACTCAGTTCCTATCTTTCCCACCAGGTACCCTCTACAGATGCAGGCCTGACGGAGAATGGGAGGCAAGGAGATGGGAGACAGGGCTTCTGAGGCTGGAGTGGGGGCAAAATAAGGCGCTCACGAGAGTCAAACTTCCAGGCGATGGTGATGCCCCCGATTTCTGAGTCGCTGAAGCGCAACAAGAAGGTCCCGTCTGGCTTGTTGATGAGCAGGTCATGCGCCTGTTGCTTATTCACAAAACCTAGGATGGCCCTGGGTGCGCGGAGCATACGGTGTCACTGCTCGGCCAGCAGCCACTGTCCCCTGAGCCCATGCCCTCCCAACCCCCATGCCCCCCATTCCTCACCCGTCATTCCAATGGGGCTTGTGATGCTTCTTCAGCACCTCCATGACCCCGTCAAACCACTGCCAGAAGGTGTAGTTCCAGCCCGGCAGGTTCTCCTGAGAGCCCCCAGGAAACCGAAGTCAGGGCTTGTGTCCCCGTCGTCACAGGTGGGCCAGGAAACAGTCAGTGCCCTCTCATCCTCACCTAGACCCTCTCCCTGTTCTCCCCCTGGGGGCCCCACACTCCAGCAGTCCATAAACTGACCTAGCCTCCAACCTGTATCCTAGGGAACCAGAGAGTAAACTCGGCCCTATCCTCTCAGACACAGGCGTCCAAGACAGTGCCACAGGGTGCGGGCAGGAGGTGTAAAGAATTGTCCAAGCTGGACAAGACCTCCAAATCATGCCTGCCCAGCCCCTCCATTTTACAGATGGGGAAACTGGCACAGAGAAGGGTAGGGGCCTGGCAAATTAGTTAACAGATCTAGAACAAGAACCCAGGGATCCTGACTCCCAACTCCAGGTCCTTCCATCGTCCTGCTTTGGCTCTCACGGCTGAGCACGGTTTCTTGCAGCCCCTGCCTGCATTTCTTGGGGTGCTAGCCCCCGTTTCTCCTGGTTGCAGGGGAGGGTGGTTGGGGGTGCAGGGTGGGGTGCTGCCCTGGGCAGTAACCTGACTGTGAGGTGGGGGAGGGGTGGCAGGGCACAGTTGGGCCCGGGCAGGCAGCTGGCAGCGGGTCCCTCACCCTGTTGAACTGGGACCAGGACACGGACATGCTGTTGTAGTCCTCGAGGTGGCTGCTGCTGCTGTTGAACAATTTCTGCGCCAGGAACACAAGGTTCTCCTTGGTCAGGCCTCGGTTGCTCTGCACTTCGGCCTTGAATTTCATGTTTAGGGCTTCACACAGCTGCGGCCACAGCACTTTGTCAGGCACGGCAAATGGCACCCTGCCCTGAGAGGGAGAGAAGAAAGGGGGAGAAGAGGCAGACTGAAGGCAGAGGAAATATTTACACTTCAACACACACACACGGATATACAGACACTAAGAGACAGAGGGGACTGAGAAAGATCCAGAAAAGGAGATACAAACATAAAGCAAAGAAAGATGGGGGGCAGGGGCAGAGGGGAGGGCATGCAGGGGTAGAGCCCAGATCATGCGACCAAGGACAGAGATCAGGGACCCAAACCACAGCCACAGGCAGGCCAGGGACAAGAGCCCGAAGACCAACCCACGGACCCAGCAGACCCCAGACAGAGCCCGAGGACATGCCAAGGGAAGGGCGCTCACACCAGCTGCCCCTCTCCCCTCACCTCAGCTCTGGTCTGGTCCTGGGGTGTGGGAGGACCACTCAGCAGGGGCCCGAGGGGTTGGGGCTGACCCTGGGAGACCCCGAGTGCCTGGGGGCCTGAGTTGGGGGTCCTATGGAGACTCACCGGCTCAGCAAAGGCATTGTCCCACAGCACGGTGGCAGTAGCATTGTGGTCCTGGCTACCATGAACGATGACAACCACAGGAAGGGACAGGGTCTGCGGGAGTCAGAAGAATGAGAGTCGAGGGCGTATGACCACCATCTTGCCCTCCACTCAGGCTAGACTCCCAATCCTCATTCCTCAGCCACAATCCCAAACACAAGCTCCTCCCAACAAAACCAAAGCAAAAACAAACAAAAAGAACACAACGTATTTCTTCTTGGCCCATGGCCTAAGTTCTGTGGGCTGGTGCCAAACTATAACCTAGCAAACAGACACCAGCAGAGGGAAAGCAGATTTTCTGATAGCATCACGGGGTAACGGGTCCGAGACCCTGCGAGGATTCATAGCTTTCTGGCTTTCCCGAACCAGCCGGGTGGCCTCAGGCAGGTCCCTTCACCACTCTGGGTGGTCTGTGGGGGGTGGGAGAGCGGGGCCTCACCTTCACCTGGAACACAAGCTCATTGCTGCCCACACTGAACTGAGACTCAAACAGGACCGTGAACTTCTCCTCTGTCACAGACTCTGCGCCCCGCCGGTCAGCGCGTTTGATCCTCTTTAGCGACTATACGGTGGGGTCCGAGGGGGACAGGAAGACAGCACCTGGTTACAAGGACTCAGCTCTGGGCAGACCTTCCCCCCAAGGGCCGGGCCCTGTCCTCACCATGTTCCTGAAGTGGGCGCTGAGGGTGCCAGTGGCCTGGTGATACTCCATCACACAGCAGTTGTTCAAGATCTCTCCACTGCACTCGCTGCCAAGGAGAGGGACCCCCGTCTCCACACAGGCCCCAGGTCAGGAGCATGGTCCTGTCTGCACCTTGGGCTGGGGTCTTCACTCCAGAAAGGCCTGCCAGCGGCCCCTGCCCTATCCCCTAAGAGTGTTCCTTGGTGTGTCTCTGGGCTTACTTTCTTATCACCCTGAGAGTACCCAAGCAAAGTCTTCAAGGGCAGGGTCTGGGTCTGTATCATTAAGTTAAAAATTCCTTGGGCATCAAGATTGATGTGGGGACCTTTGCGGGCCCCCAGCAGCTTCCAGTACACTTAAAATTAAAATCTTGACCCTGGCCTACAAGGATCCCCGTGATCAACCCCTGCCCACCTCCCTGGCCTCATTGGGCTCCTCTCCCCTCACTCAGGACAAGTGAGCCACACTGCCTTGTCCGTTTGCTGAGCATGCAAGCTCGGTGCCTACCTCAGGACTTTTGCACTTGCTCTTCCTGTCGCTCCGAACACTCACGGATCACATGGTAGGCACTCAGTACACACGACCAAGTCTCCCATTTCACTCTTCACTCCTTCATTCATTCATTCACTGCACCCGTCATGGGTGGCCTACCCTAACCCCAGGAACCCAACCCTGGGTTCTCTATCCACACACACCTTCTCTATGCTCCTCCTTCAGGACAAGGCCCATGTTCTCTCTGCCTGAAAGTCTTCCCTCTCCACACTCTGTCACTAGCCACCTCCTATTCATCCTGCAGCCTGCAACTAATTGTCATTCTGCTCCACCCCACCATGACCCACTTCCACAGACCCTATACATCTCCCTTATCACACCCCAGTAATCATTTCTCATGTCTGCTGCTTGCTCTGCAAGTCAAGGTTGGGCCAGGAGAGAGCCAAGTTCTGTGTGAATCACAGCTGTGTCCCAGTGCTTAGCACAGGTCCTAGAACTCCCAGCAGTCCAGTCCTTGTTGACCTATGTGCCGGGCACGGCAGGGACTGGGGAAGGCCTCTGAGCAGGAGGAGCGAGGTTTAGACCAGGACAGACAGAGTGAACGGGGGAGACACTGGGCCACATCTGCAATGCCAGGACAAAAGGCTGCAGAGAGGGTGGTCGTGCTGTCCCCATCATCCAGGACCCCAGCTATAGAATAGAAGTGGGTTCCAGACTGAGCTGCGGAGAGGCAGAGAGTGGAGGGAGGGCACATACTTGCGGGTGTTCTCGTTCTTCAGCAGCGACTTGGCCTGCTGCTCACTGATGATGGTGGCCTTCACTTGGGGGGGGTTCATGTGCACGTTCAGCTTCCCGCCCACCAGCAGGCGCACGGTGGCTGCAAACTTGGTCTGGGTCTTCAGGACCTGAGGGGGCTGCTTCTCGATGATGAATGTGCTGCAGGGATACAAGTGACCAGATAGACAATGTGATGCTGGCTCAGGGGACAGGGCTCTGGTCCCTCTGCATGGGGAGGCAGCCCCCCGAGGGCTCAGCACATGACATAAGAGCATATGACGCAGCCCATTCCCAGGGAGGCCACCGAGAGTCGGGGGGATGGCGGGAGGGGAGGCAGTGAAATGACCTCAGCAGCTGGCATGGGCTGCAGGTGACAAGGGCAGCCCTTGTAGTGTCCACAAGAGAAACTGGGCAAGGTCAACACCAAGAGGCCAGAGCAACTGGGGACAGAGGTGGGGAGGGAGGGAGGGTGTGAGGCAGAGAGAGATAAGGATTCAAGCGAGAGTTCCCATCTGCAAAGCACCCCTTCCCTCTCCCATGCCAACCACATGGGGAGCTAGGCGCAGCCAAGAGGCAGCAGTCACCTGGTCACCAGGGCTGAGATGATGTCTGTGATGGTGGCATTGACCTCGGCCAGCATCTCCTCCACCGGGCCGGGGATGGGCAGCTGCTGGCAGAGGTGTTCAGCTCTGCGGATCTGCTGCCGGTTCTGCCAGATGATCTCGGCCAACTTCTCGCACCTGCAAGAGCCCCAGGGCAACAGGAAGGACAGTGGCTTCACCCCCATCCCCCAGGCCAGAGATGGGGAGGCTCCCAGTCTGGGGAGAACCCCTCAAGACCCAGGAAGGCCTCACCCAGGAAGACCCTCTGCCTGAACCACCACTCTGGCCATTGAGCAGAGCGGAGCGGCCCTGCCTTCTAGAAACACAGAGAAACACACAGGAGGAACGACCCTGATTTGGGTCCCACCAGCCCGAGTGTTACTCTGCACACCCGGCCCTGCCCCACTCCCCAACACAGTGACTCCTTCCCAGGGGAGGTGGTGTGATCTGGGGGCACCAAAGTCTGTATCAGGAACTGGAACCACTGGTGAAATGAGCCCTGTTCCAGGACAGAGCGAGCCAGCTGCACATGGAAATGCAGGAGGCAGAATAAGCAGCTGGTAGCACCCCTCGGAGTCCCTGCCTGGCCCTGCCCGCCCCTCCCTGCCTGCCTCCCCACACCCATTACCAGGACTGTAGCACGTCCAGGCTGCCCTCGGGGGGGCCTCCATTCCCGGCCAGCTGCTGCCGCCGCTTCCACTGGATCAGTTCGTCATCAAGAATGATGGTCTGCTGCTTCCGCAGCAGCTGCAGGGTCTTCTGGTGCTTCTCGGCCAGCTCCTGAAGGGATGTGGGGAGAGCAGGCCCTTCCAGGCTCCCAGGGAACAACCCTGCAGACCCTCACTCAGGAGGCGGGCCCGGGACCAGGCCCCAGGCACGGGCCTTCCCCCTCCCTGACCTGCTCTGCCTCACGTGCCCCTACGGGAAAGGAGGATGTGGCCTCCTGATCTCCTGGGTCCTGCTCTCCTCCTGGCTCTATCCCTCTCCGGCCCCCTGGACAGCTCGGGACACGGTCCTCCACGCCCGGGAGGAGAGGGACGCAGAGCCCACTCACCACTCGGTACTGCTGCAGCGTCTGGGCCTCGCGCTGCAGCCAGGCCTCCAGGGACACCTGCTTCTGCTGGAGGGCCGTCTCCCGGCTCAGACGCTCCTGGGGATTCAGCTGGGCCAGCTGCGCAAACTGAGCTGGAGGAGGGGACAGGACACCACGACCACGATCTCCCAGCGCCCAGCAGGAAGCCCAGAGGAACCACACTCCCCTGTTCTGGAGACCAGACCCTCAAGGGGACACATCTGACCAGTGGCAAGTTGGGGTTCTAGCAGCAAAGGGCACCCAGAGATGAGTGGGCTCCCCTCCCTGGCCTCCCGACTCTGAGCTCCCCTCCAGGGAGTGGGGAGACAGACACTTGGGGCTACAGCTGAGGAGAATCCTGCCGTGTGGCCTTCACTCCAGCCCACACAGCTGGCTGCCCAGCCCTCCTCACACCACACTGGGGTCTGGACTGGAGCCACACTGCCTGGTCTCAAGGGTGCCCTTGCCGTTTCCTGGCTGGGTGAACTTGGGCAAATCACTTCACTCTCCTGTGCCTCAGTTTCCCCATGTGTAAAACAGGAGAATCATGGCACCTGCCTCAGTGGGCTGCTGTGAGGAGTAAATAGGTGATGACACAGAAAATGCTCAAGAAGCTGCCCGGCACACGCAGCTCTGGGTGAGAGTCAGTCCTTGGTTAACGGGTTACAGCACGGGATTAGAGGGTGATGGAGATGAGCAGCTGCCCCGCCCCAACCTCACGCAGCAAAGCTTCAGCGGGGACAGCCCCACTCCGCTGCTCTGTCCCACTTCCCGGAGCACGGCAGCCCCTCCTCGGGGAAGGAGGCTCTCCAGGTGCTGGAAGGTGCCTAACATGTTTGTCCAGGTCAAGTCACCTCGAGTTCAGCCAGACTAACCAGGAGAGAGAGAGGGGAGAGAGAGTGTGTGTCCAGGGACCACTGGGGACACAAAAGCAGCAAGATTCTCTCAGGAAAGGGAGGCAGCTTCTCTCCACACCAGCTGACAGGAATCTCATCAATGGCAGGAACAGGGAGTCAGTGAGGCCTCATTAGCTTTTTCAAAAAGTCTGTTATGAAAAACTTAAGACACAGGGAAAGTAGAAAGAATGATACAAGGACACCTGTGTATCAATAACCCAACTTAAGAAAGCGAACATTTCCACAGTTAAAGCCACCTGTACATCCTGTCCTGCTTGCAAATCCATCCCTCCCTCCAAAGGTAACCACTGTCCTAAATGCTGGGATTACCACCCTCTGCCTGTAGCCTTTTTGAACATCTCAGTGTCCTTACTCAGGCTGAGTCAAGAAAATGGGAGCGTCATCACGTCTTGGTCAATCAAGTTCCTGGCAGGCCTCTCAGGGCCGTGTCACACTGACCTAGGCCCTGTGCCATGGACTCACAAGCTGGGATAGACTAAAGCAACTCTCGACAGCCAGGAAAAGCCCAGAACTAGAAGAGAACTGAGAAATATGGTTCCAGTTGTACTGCAGGGGACTGAGCAGGAAGAGTAGTGTCCAGGCACAGAACATAGCAGAGTAATCTGGACGGCCACCTCGGGAATCCTGCCACCCACAGGGAGGTGGGGGTGAGCCAACACCTGGGCCCAGCCTCCCCATACAAGTGACCCACTTAGTCTCTCCTGGCAATTTGCAGAAGCTTCTGGGAAGGATGCCAGGAGACGTGAGGCAATTGTCTGCTCCACTGGAGGCAGCTGAGCCTTTCCTTGCACAAACAGATCAATAGTCTGTGTTTCTGATGGGTGACCTTGATAAATGAGACTGCACTGACACTGCATAATGGGGACAAACCCAAACCAGAATCCAAACCCAAACCCAGAAATAGGAAAGAGAAAACCCAAGAATGGGATCAGAAGTACTGTCAACCAGTCAAAGGCCTTGGGTAGAACTAACAGTCTGAAATCTCCTGTTCCCTAATGTAGGAAGAGGGCGGTCCTTTCTCTGGGGTCAGTCTGGGATGGATTCAGATGAGAGGAGGACATGCTAGAATCATCCCGCCAACATTTACTCAACACCTACTAAGATTCAGGCACTGTGCTAGTCATAGGGTATAGAAACTACTGATAGGGCAGGGTTAGGAGGAGGGCTTAGTTAAATGAAAACAGAATTCTAAAAAAATTTTAATAAACAAACAAAAAAGGAGAAGTGAGGAACAAAAACTGAAAAGGGATAAAACAGAAAATAAGTATTAAATGTAGACCTCATACAACTGTATTAAATATTACATTAAATATTAATGGACTAAACACCTCAATTAAAAGCAGAGATTTCAGAATAAATACAAAAGCAAGACTCAACTAGGTATGTGATGTACATTTCTGGTTAAAAAAAAGCATGGACAAAGATATGCTGTGCCAATATAGAACAAGAAGGCTGAAGTAGTTATATTAATATCTGATAAACCATAGACTTCAAGACAAAGAATATTACCAGAGATCAAGAAAGATATTTCATAATTATTAAGGTGTCAATCAATCAGAAAGACATAATAATCATAAATGTATATGCATCTAATAACAAAGCTTCAAAATATATAGAGGAAATAGTTACAGAAATAATTGGAGAAGTAGACAATTCCACAATAGGATATTTTGATATCTTTCTTTTAACTTCTGAACAATTAAACAAAAAAATCAATAAAGATATAGATCAATGGTTCTCAAATGTGGACCAGGGATCCCTGGAGGGTTCCCAAGACCCTAATAGAGGGTCCACAAAGCCAAAACTATTTTCATAAGGTTATAAGACCTTATTTACCTTTTTCTCTTTTAATCTCATAAGTATACAGTGGAGTTTTCTGGAGGCTACAGATATGAGATATTACAACAGATTGAAAGCAAGATGTAACTATCTCCTATTAAGTCTAACATTAAAGACATTTGTAAAAATGTAAAGCAATGCCACTCATTAAATTTTGTTTTGGAAAATATAGATGTTGTTGGCTTTTTGGTTTTGGGGGTTTTTTTTGGTCAAACTTTATTATGTTAACATTATATATTATGTTATATATGTTAACATTATTGAATTTATTATTGCTGTTTTTGAATGAAACAATTATAGAACATGCGGATTCTTTTCAAATCCACAAGATACATTCACCAAGACAGAGCATATGCTGGGCCATAAAACAAGTCTCAATAAATTTAAAAGAACTCAGATCATACAGAGTATGTTCTCTGACAACAATGGAATTCTATAATGAAATGAAAATGAGATCAACAGTGATATGACATCTAGAAAAAATCAAATATTTGGAAATTAAAGAATATACTTCTAACTAATGTATGGGTAGAAGAACCAGAAGAGAAATTAGAAAATATTTTAAACTGAATGATAATGAATATAAAGCATATCCAAAATAATAAGATGCAACTAAAGCACTGCTTGGAGGGAAATTTATAGCTCTGAGTATATATATTAGAAAAGAAGAAAGGTCTAAAGTCAATGACCTAAGGGTCTACCTTAAGAAGCCAGGAAAAAAAGAGCAAAGGAAAAGGCAGCTTGACACTTCCTGTTCTCACTAGGATGGGGTGGTACAGCTCTGAGGTCAGTCTCGAGTGGGAAGAATATGGGCCATGTCTCAAGATTCCTCATATTGTACCCAGGGTTAATTCCTTCTGAATTAATTTTTCTTTCCCCACACCCTTATCATGGCAGCAACTGGCAAACTACAGACCTAAGAGATAGAATTTTTCCACTGTCACCTCCTCCTTCCAGCTCCACCTCCTATCAGTGAAGCTTAAGAAGGGGCATTCCTGGGCCGGCCCCGTGGCTTGGCGGTTGGGTGCACGTGCTCCTCTGCCGGCGGCCCAGAGTTCGGATCTCAGGCGCGCACCGGCGCACCGCTTCTCCGGCCATGCTGAGGCCGCGTCCCACATACAGCAACTAGAAGGATGTGCAGCTATGACATACAACTATCTACTGGGGCTTTGGGGGGCGGGAGGAGAAGGGGCATTCCTGGAGTTCCACCTCTCTCCAGCCTGGTTCAACCAGGGGACTCCAACCTAAGTCCTCCCTCTGATTGGGGAATACTTCGTCTATACTCATTCATTCATTCATTCATTGAGATATTCACTGAATATCTACAATTAGGGAGAGAATATTGGTTAGTCAAGTACAGGGATTTTATGACATATCTCTAGTTGAGATCCAGTTCTGCAACTTACAAGGAACTCAGGCCAAGTTACTTGTTCTCTTTGAACCTCAGTTTTACCACCTGCAAAATAGAGTTAATGCAACTACCTACTTCCCAGGGCTCTTATAAAGGTTGAATTGAGTAATGCATGCAAAGGACTTAGCCTGGAGCCTGGCACACTGCAGGGGCTCAATCACTGGGAGCCATTACTCCTCCCAGGCTTTGGGTAAGGTTCTGGGGAGATAGACTTGGACCTAGCCCCAACCCAGGAGGAACTCACAAAGTGGTCCTCACTCCGATCCTTAAGACACACATTGCCCACGCTGCAGGGCCTCACCCTGGATCCTCAGGCTCTCTTGATATTGGATGATGAAGTACTCCTGAGTCTGTTGCAGCTTCTTCAGTTCATTCTCTGTGTCTTGCGTGACCAGTCGCAGCTCCTCAAATGTCTGGTTGATCTGAAGGTGTTTCTGGGACATGGCATCAACCAGGATCCCAGCAGGAGAAGTACCCTGGAGACAGATCAGGGGGAGAATGCAGGCAGCAGTGGGCTGGGCAGTGAGGATGGGAGAAAGCCTTAGGCCTCGGTGAATGCCAATACTACAGACCCCAAACTCCAAATCTAGAGTAGGAAAGAAGGACGATTTGAGTCAAAGGGATAGTCATTTGCCAGAATTGGGGTGGACGCGGGGAAAGAAGGAGGAGAAACAGGTGACCTGGCAGACGATGGTACCTTCATAAAGCATAGTAGAAACTTCTATTGCAGATCTTCCCTCCATCAGAGTATCCCAAACAGGGTCCATCTAAATTCTCTACGGAGAAACTAGAACTCAACACGTCCCAGGAGTTACCTGGGTTTTCCTACTAATGATGACGACCCCTCATTCTACATTCTACATGACCCGATGCCATGGACTGTGCTAGGTGCTGGGGACATGGCACCACATGAACACACACTGTCTGAATCTTCACTCAAGATCTTCTTGTGACTGAGGGAAGAGGGAAGAGGGTGAACCTCTCACAGGCGGTGTCCTGGAGACCCCAAAATGAAGTTACAGAAGAGGAATCCACAAGGCCTCCTTGCATGCAGCCATTTAGGTGACCTGGTCTGATCTATTCCTTCAACACTTGGCTGAGAGGGGACCAAGTCCTCAGGGCCTTTCCAATGAACTGTTCTCAGAATAAAATCCAAACTCCTTTGCACAGTCTCCATTGCCCTAGCCGACAGCCTCTGCCTACCTCCACCCCAGTTCCACTGCTGCCCAAGCACATCAGCTACTTTCTGTTCCTTGAACATGCAAGCATGTTCCTGCCTCGGGGCTTTTGCACTTGTTCCATCACTCTGGAACATTCTGGCACCAGATCTTCCTGAGGCTCGCACTTCAACTGGCACCTTTTCAGAGTGGCCTTCTCTGATGGGCCAATTTAAAATAGCAACACTGTTATCTGAAAGTGTCTTGTTCTTGTATTTGTTTACTTCTTTCTTGCCTGCCTCCCTGCACTAGGATGTGAGCTCCCTAAGTGCTAGGATTGTCTTCTGGACCACAAAAATCCCTAAGACCTAGAACATCAGAGGTGTTCAAGAACAGCTCGATGATGGGCCGGCCCCGTGGCTTAGCGGTTAAGTGCGCGCGCTCCACTGCTGGCGGCCCGGGTTCAGATCCCGGGCGTGCACCGATGCACCGCTTCTCCGGCCATGCTGAGGCCGCGTCCCGCATACAGCAACTAGAAGGATGTACAGCTATGACATACAACTATCTACTGGGGCTTTGGGGGAAAAATAAAAATAAATAAATAAAATCTTTAAGGAAAAAAAAGAACAGCTTGATGGCTGGGAGAAGGTATGATTTCTCCCTGACCATGACAACATCTGTGCACTAGACATGTATTTCTTCATTGGGGCCAAGCTTATTCGGACGTTTACAGATAGCTCGGTGATTGCAACAAGTCAAGGGACACAAGGGTTGTCCTGGAAGACCCTTTGTGATCTGGCTTCTGCCTCCTCTCTGGCTTTACCTATGGGGGCTCCCCAGTAGCACTGACTATTTGCAAGTCTTCAAATGTGATAAGATGGCTCATGCTTTCCTGCCCTCACATACACTGCTGTTACTGTTGACTAGAAAACACATTCCTCCCCCTTCCTCCTTCTTTCTCCACTACAGTTCAGACATCCCTTTCCTCAGGACACCCACCTGACAGCCTCCTCAATCTGAGTAAGGGACTTGTCCATACGTGCCTCCTTAGCACTCCACTCACCCCTGGAGAATCTATTATTGCCTGAATTCCTTTTAAGGGGGGACCAGGCCTTCGTCTGTGTCTCCAGTCCTAGCCCAGCATCAGATGCACAGCAGGACCTCAATAAATGTTTCCTGAATGAACTGTACCATTCCTGTAATCAGCGTCCACAACAATAAATAAATAATAAATACGCCTGTACTCCAGGCACTATTCTGTGGTCTTTACATATGTTATATCATGTTATGAAATTCACCTTGCTTTATTGCAGTTAATATAACATTTGTATCATTGTCCAAGCAGATGTTCAACGCCTTTGTGATTTCAGAACTTGGGGGATGGGTCCCTGCTCCGCATCCCTGGGCCTCACCTCTCTGAGTTTGCCAGTGTCAGCTCTTCTGACACAGATCTCGGCTCCATTTCTCCTCACAGACGCATCCACAGAATATGTCTTGTTTTGGCCCCAGTCCCATTTAATGAATGACAAACTTTTCCCTAATGATTGTAATGCCATCTTTGACATACACTGAATTTCCAGATGTGTATATGTGTTTTTAGGGCTTCCTCTTCTGTTTCGTTTGTCTGTTTGTCTATCCTCAGCTCACACAGCATCTCATTTAACCCTCACAATAACTCCATAAGGTAGATACTATTACTATCCCCATTTACAATAGAAAAAACAGAGGCTCAGAGAGGTTAAGTAACTTGCTCAAGTCACACAGTTATTAAGTGGTAGAGCCAGGGACTGAAGCCAGGGGGTCACTCTACACCTGCATGTAATATTGCCTCTTACACATGCCCATTGTCCACGTCCACGTCCATGTCCATTACACACATGTTCATGTCTCTCAGCTCTTTGGTGCTCTCTCCTGCCTGTCTTTATAAAACACAGTTGTCTGGAGAGAAAGGCATATGGAAGAACTTCCCAACTTCTCTCCCCATACCCATGGGACACTCACATTGTTGGCTTCTTGGACCAGCCTCTGTTCATTGTATAGAATATGCCGGATGCAGCGGACCAGGTCCATGGGGCAGCGATCATACGTGTTCTGAAAGAATCCAACAGCAGCTACCAGTGGCCGCCCTCTGCAGTGCCATGCCCACCCCGCCCTCCCCTCTAGCCCCTGCCTCAGCTTTCCCAGGGAAGCCTCAGGAACTGTCACCAGTTGCCTCTATCTCTCTTTGACTCGTTTCCCCTCCCAGATCTTCACATTGGGTTTTCAGGGCATTAGAAACCCACAGTTTACAAACACTTCCAATCTACCATCTCCTTTGAGTTTCACAGCATAGAAATCCTATGACATAAGCAGAAACTATTATCCCCATTTCACAGATGAGAAAACTGATGCTCAGAGAGGTTAAGTACTTGTCTAGAGGCAAACAAATGAGTGAGCAGATGACTCAGGACTCAGGGCATCTAATGCCAAGGTCAAGGTACTTTCCACCATACTCCTGCCCTGGGTTCCTATTTTGCTTCCCTCTTGCCCCCAGGTTTCTCCTGTTTCCTCCTTCTTCTGGGATGGACTTTATTTCCCTGGCACCCTGCTGCTTGTATTTAAGAAGGGTTTTCTGAGAAATACAAGTGAGTTCCAAATGCTTGACTGCTTGACTATGATTACCACCCACACCCCTTTCCTGCTTTGCAAAAACTTCCTCTCTCCCTATACTCCTTCTCCTCACCTTCCACGTGAAGGAGAAACTAAATGTTACATCTAAACCCTGAATTCAAGGTTCATTTATCCAGCTCTCGCCTCCAGGGCACTTCTGCTCCTCTCCCGCCCCAGTTCAGCAGCTCTCCTACCTTTAGAAGAGTCCCAAGAGGGATGACTCGTTGCCTCATTCTCTCATTTCTAGAACCTGTCAGTCTTCCTTTCTCTAACAAAGGAATCTTGACTACTTCCAGCCCTCCTGCTTGATCTGCTTGATCTGTCCCAAATGGCATTTCACCCATCCCCCTTCTCTTGGGGACAAACACGCCCCACCCCTTGCCTCATAATATGCTAAAGGAATCTGACAGGTCTGATTTAGAAAGAGGGGGTGGGGGAAATTGAAGCACAGAAAAGTTGCCGATAAGCTCAGGGTCACATGGTGAGTCAGTGGCCAAGCCAGGAAAAAACCCAGGGGTTCTGATGCTGGAAAGAGAAGGCGGACACTGCTTCCCTGCAGATGGCTCCGAGCGCACACCCACCTGCAGCTGCGTGGCATAGTGCCCCAGCTTGATCTTCAGTAAAAACCCATCTTCCCCCACTTGGTGCTCCGCCTTCTTCTGCAGCTCCTGCACCAGGCCCTCCAGGAGCTGGGTGGCCTGAGCTTGGTCCTGGGGATTGTCCAGGTCGATGGCATCCCTTGGGGCAGGGCAGTGGGAGAAGCCTACTGTGGCACTTCCTCGGGCAAGCAGGTCAAGCGCCACGAGGGACATGGAAATCCCAGGCTCCTGACTAAGGGCGCTCCAGAGCCCACAAGACTTGTTCCCGGCATCTCCACAGGCATCACAGTCTAGCAACATCCCCTCTCCCCTCCCAGGGTCCCATTTCTCTCTTCCCCTTTCCCAGGGACACCGCCCCTTCCGCACAAAGAGGAATAGACAGGACCAGAATCACACCAAACCACAAAGGGGAGACCTAAAAGCCAAGGGGCCTGGATGGTAGGGACCCGCAGAGGAAGGCGCAGGGCAGGGGCACCTACCAGGGCTGGCTCTCGATCCACTGCGCTAAGTAATGCCGGACCTCGATGGGGAAGTGCTGCCCGTACAGCACCTGCATCTGGCGCAGCGCATCTCCCTGCAGCTGCTGGGCCTGGATCCAGCCCGCCATGTCCGTTCACCTAGGGCGAGTACAGAGCTGAAGAGGCCCCTCCTCGTCTCCTCGGCAGAGGCGAGGGCTGGGCCTGCCCGTGGCCCTGCCATGCCCACCCATCCCTGGACCGCGGTCAGGCCATGCCCCTCCCCTCCTACAGACACGCTTTCCTGTGCGGGAAGAAAGATGGGGGGGGCTGCCCTTCCCTCCAACAAGGAACCTGCTGAGGCTTGGGGAGGGGCTCTCAAAAGTCAGGTGCCCTCCGCCTCTTCCTCTCCCCTAGCCCCACTGGGGCTTCCCCAGAGGGGGGACAGCTGGAAACTGAAAGAGAAACTTGGCAGAGGCCCACGGGCCCTCTGGGGAGGGCTACAAGAATCCCCCCTACCCTGCCTGGAACCCCGACTCCCAATTTCTGGGAAGGAGGGATAATCTAGCCCAAAGTTAGGGCAACGCCACCGACGGCTCCCACTGGACGACTCATCCCCGCGGGCACGTGTCTGGGGTTGTTAGAAAAGAGGGCTGGGGAGACAGACGCTCTCCCTCTCCTCGGCTGCCCCCCCAGCTGTGCCCCATGGTCTCCCACTGTTGATCCCAACAGCGCCCCCTGCCCACTGCGGGCGAGGACGGCGCCCACCCTCGGCCCCCTCCCTCCATCCGCGTCCCTCGTTCCTGGTCCGCGCTGCACGCTGCGCCGAAACTCCCTCTCGGTCCCGGGACGGTCCCCTGCACCCCGCCCAGCCGTCGGGCTTCGGGTCCCGGGGGCCAGGGCAGGAGTCGAGTGCCCCCTCGCCGCGCGCGCCGCCCGGGACGCGCTGCCGGGCCACCCACCTGGTCGCGCCGAGCCGTCCGGCGGCGGGACCGGCTCTCCGCCCCTCGGCTCTCGCTCCCGGCCCGGGCTGCTGGCGGCGGCGGCGGCGGCTGTTACTACAGGAAGGAGCAGAGAGCAGCGATTTCCTCCTCAAAGGTCAGCTGCCTCCGATAGACCAAACACAGCGCGCGAGCTTTCGCCAACACCCCTCCCAGCCGCTGTCGCTCCCTCCCTGCCTCCGCCCTCGGTCGCTGGCTCCCCGGCGAGTGCGCAGCGGCGGCCGCGGCCGGCCCCGGGGTGGCCAGGCTGGGTGGCGCTGGGCGTGGGGACTGCCCCGACGGCGGGCTCCCCCGGGAGTCCCAGCGGCCTGCGGCCCGGGACTGTGGCGGGCCAGAGGCGCAGGGGTGGCCGGAGGACGGGGGTGGCAGAGCCGGGAAATCCCGGGTTCTGGAAATCCCAAACCAGGGCCTCAGTTTTCTCATCTGTAAAAAGGGAGGAGGCAAGGGCTAGACTAGCTGGATATCCTTCCAGTTCTGGCGCTTGTCATCTATTGAGTCTCTAGATTAAAAGAGTAAATGTGTGTGCGCGTGTGTGTTTATGTGGGTTGGGGACACAGCTTTTGTGACCTCAGAGGCAAAGCCATAGGGAGGGGAAAGACTGAAGATTCCAGAGAAGCCAGCTCGCTCCCAGGGCCCCAGCTCCCCTCCTTCCATTACTCCCACCACCGTGCACTCACCCAACCTCCTGAAATTTTGCAAATAAGCAACAGAAGTCCAGAGAGGGGAAGGGGCTTGCCGAGAGTCACACTGTGGCACATGGCCTAGTCAGCAGAGTATGATCCATAAATGACCCTGCCGCTTTGTTCACCCAGCCCAGTCACATCTGAGGCCGGTCCTACCTTCAGAAAGGTCCAGGGAGGGCTATCTTGAATCCTCACAAGCTCACGACTGCCTATGGGCCTTGCCAGAGCAGGGAACACCCTCCCTGAGCCTTTCCTGGGTCACAGCCCCCTCACTGACAGCCTGCAGGGCCTGCGGTGTTGGGCAAGGCCAGACTGGAAGCTTTCCATCCCCTTTGCCCAGCTTCCCTCTCCTCTGGGCCTCCCCTCTGCCTGGCAGCTGGTATTGGCAGCACAAATGGAGGAGACAGCCTGGCTGCTCACTCAAGGCCCAGCTGGGCTGAGACCATGTGTCCTGGGGGGAATCATTTTCCTCTTCCTCCCTCCCTCCCTAATGCCTTCTTGGATCTGCCCCTTTCTCTCCATTCCCTCCCCCCATCCACTCCCCTACCTTCCTTGCCCCTCACTACCTCCCCCACTTTCATTCTTTTTACCTCAGAGAAAAACTGAAGTTTAAAGCTGCAGAAGCTGGAATGTGTGGGTCCTCCCCCCCCACTGCCATGTGTGGTCACAGTCTCTTAGTTGGCAGGATCATGAGGAAAGGAATTGAAAACCATAAGGGGGTTTGCAAAGGACTGGGGAAACCTTGCTCCTTAGGTGTTCTGCAGGGGAGCCCTAGGGAGGAGAGAGCACACCTCTCCCACCCTCCCTTCTTCCTCCACTCTGTGCAGTGGATTTGGCAGGGGAGGGTGAGACACACAGAGCTAGGGGGTCACCTGGGATGAGAGTCAAGTGTCAGAGTTGGAAATAACTGTAAAGATGATTTTACAAATGGGGAAACAGAGGGTGGAGAGAGAAAGTACCTTGGCCAGTGTCACAAAGCCTGTCAGTGGCAGATCCAAACCCACTGCCACATGGTGGGTGGGTCTGACTTGGCACCTGTGCCCTCCAACCTCTCACTTCCAGCAGGTAAGTCAGTCGGTGGGAGAAATTCCTTGGGTTTCCTCTGAGCCACGTCTGGAGGGCAGAGGAGCACCGATGCCATGCACTCACATCTGGGCATCTGGAGAGGGTGATATGGGGGTGCCGGCTCCAGAGTGGGGACCCTGCCTGCTCACTTCCAGGCAGCCAACTTTCCAGCCTCTTCCCCGGGGCCTGCAGGGGCCTGCTGCTCCAGTGGGCAGCCCCACCCACCAAACATCTGGCTGGGTTGGGCTGGGCTGGGCTGGGCTGGGCTGGGCTGGGCTAGGGCGGGGGTAGTCCTGGGTCCTAAAATGCTAGCATTGAGGTGCCAGTGAACAAAACTGGAGGGCTTGGCCTAAAAGGACGTGCCCTAGGGCCTGCTAAGCCCTCACATGCCCCCCCACCCCCCCACCCCCGCCTTGTGTCCAGTGGCTACCGCTCTTCCCCACCGACCTCGGGCTCTTTCCCCATTTGGCCTCCCTGGCCAGGAGGCCCTGAAGCCCAGCGTCCTTCTTTGCGTGTTTCCTCCTCTTGCTTTTTGATTCTCTTCCTCCTTTTGATTCTTTCTGTCCAGGTCTCTGTCTGGTTCTGGGTTTCTCTCCATTTCTTTGGGCCTCTGTGCCCCCTTTTAGATGCCGGGAGAGGGGGAGGAGCTTTGGAGCTTTCCCAGGATGAGCAGAAGCCACCCAAGGGAGCGGAGGAGGGAAAGGTGTCAGAGCTGGGTTGGGGGCAGAGGTGGCTGTGGTCACAGCTCCGGATAACACAACTACCCGGAAATGTCAAATTTGGGGTTTCTTTTTGCTTTCAGCCCCCTGGTTTGGTCTCTGCTATTTCCCACCACAAAGCACCCTGGTGGTTTTAGAGGCCCAGACTATGGAGGAGAAAACTGAGGCCTAGGATGTGGGGTTCAGGAAGATCAGAAACTGCCTAGCGTCCAGACTGAGCTGGGGTCGCAGGCTGGCCTCCCCTAACAGCCCCTCATTTGCAATTTCAAGTCGCAGCATTACATGGGGAATGAGGAAGGATTAAAAAAATCTTATGGGAATACATTCCCCCAAAGAAGACTGACCATATTTTATTGGGAATAATAATAATCCCTAGTCTAGTTTGTAGTAGCACACCATGCACACATCCTGAACTGAATCATGGCACATTCATGCACAAACATGGCTGTATTCTTCAACTCAACCCATCCTTGCAACAACCTTGAAGGTGAGCAGGGCCAGAATCATCCCTTGTGATTACGCCAGGGAAGAGACCTGTCCACAGCTGGCACCAGGATCCAAGTTGCCTGGCCCTATGGGCAGGGTCTCAGTACAGTTGTGTGTCACTTAACAACAGTGACACACTCTGAGACATGCTTCATTAAACAATTTTGTCGTTGGGTGAACATCACAGAGTGTACTTACATAAACCTAGATGGTATGGCCTGCTACACACCTGGGCTATATGGTACTAATCTTATGGGACCACCATCATATATTCAGTCCATTTTTGACTCTAACGATGTTGTGTGGCACATGGCTGTACAGCCTTTCTCAACTTCCCAAAACCCCAGCACACCCTCAGAGTGAAGGTGTCTCCTTTGGCTGGGCTAGCCCATAATTGTTCTGTGGCGCGGAGCATGGCGCCTCCATTTCCATGCCAGTCCATGCCCCTGCTCTGTTGAATGAGGCAGAGTGACCTGTGTGTTACATGAAGGTGGGTTCGAGTTTATGGAGGAAGAGAAGAATTATCTCAAGTCCTGTTTCTGGCCTGACCTTGGAGACAGGGTTAGCTGAGAAGGCCCTGCAGATGCCCCTACCCTGAGGAGAACAGACTGAGGTCACCTTGACCTAACCGTCCCTGGGGGCAAAGGGAGGTGGTACAGAGATGCCTTTGTTTCCTCTGCTCCTAGTCCTTTCTTCAAGGAGAGTTCCTGTTGTGCAGGAGCCAGAGGGGAGGTGGGGTGGGGGTGCAGAGCCTTCCCAAGAAAGCTGGAGGTGTTCCAGGAAGTATCTGCGCTGGGGAGAGCTGAAGCCCTCGGGCTGTTAGATGTCCTGCCTCACCCCCACCTTGCCTTTGCTGGGATTGCCCACCTCCACTCCAGCCCCCACCCCCGAAGCTCCTGGAAGTCTATGCTCAGTGTATATCACACCCCCAAGATCAAGGTCTCTGCCTCTCGCGGAGTCTCCTCTTCCTAGTACCTCCCTGTAGAAACGCTGTCCCGACGCTTGTCTGTGAAGACAGAGCAGGATGTAGGGAGGGTGTGCATGCGTGTGGTGAGGAATTCCATGTGAATTGCGGGGAGGGGAAGGAGCTGCTGGGTCCCAGGTGAAGCCTGTCCACCCTTCCTGCCTCTGTCCTTTGTCCTCTGCCACTCTTCAGGGAAGTCAGTTTACAGTGAAGTCACCAAGAGAACACAAGGCCATCCAGCCTGAGGCATAGTGACTGTCCTCTGTTTCTGGGAATAGAGTGAGGGGAGGGGTGCGGGACTGACAGGGTGAGCGGGAGGGGGAATCCTGCCTGCCTTTGCCCAGCAGCCCTGTCCTTCAGCCTGCCTTGGGAGAGACGCTTGCAGGCCACCGAGAGGAGGGGTGCAGTGTCTGTGCTGAGCGCACGCTTCCTATCTGGTCAGGAGGGCAGGGAGGAGCCCACCTTCCCCATTGCAGGGGTAGGCCTGGTGAGAGAGAGGAGAGGGCCACGGGCACAGAGCTGGGCAGCTGAGTGGGACTATCCGCTGTCCTGAGCAGCCCTAGGTCGGGTCTGGCTCCCATCCTCATCCATGATGACTACCAGGACCCTCTTCTCGCTGAGCTAGTTTCTCCTCCTTCCAGCCCAACAAGAAATCTTCTGTGCTTTAGCCAGCCCAGTATCCGACCTCAAGCCCTGCGGGGGGTTGTGTGGGAGAGGACTGTGCATCTCCCTCCCCGCTGTTCCCCACCACTCTGCCGCTTTCCTTTGTTATGACTGGAGGGGGTTCCTTTCTCTGTTTCTCACCGTTTTCTGGTTTGTCGTGTGCACAAGCCCACCCACATCTTCCCTGCCCGCTCCCCTGATCCCAGCCTCCAAAATCAGCTCCCTAGCCCCAGGAGCCAGTGGGGGCTATAAAACCAAAATGAAGAAGGGCCAACGCCCCTTCCCCTCCTCACTGGCTACTGACCTGGCCTTCATTTGCTGCTGAGATCAGCCCCAAGCCTGGGCCTTCCCTTCACTCCGTGCTTCAGCCGTACAGTTCCGCCAGTGCACTGGCCCCTCTCAACTGCAAGCTTTTGCCTTCTCAGTTCCACCTCCCTGGAATGCCATTCTTCCCTCGGCCACCTGGTGACATTTTCCTCATCTTTCAGAGGGTCAGTGTGGTGTAGAGGAAAGCACAAAGGCTTTGGAGTCCTAAGGACCTGGTGCAAACCCTGGCTCTGCGGTGTGATTTTGGGCATGTGAGTCTGCCTCTCTGAGCTGAGTAACCTCCTTTGTAAAAGGAGAACAGCAAGACCCACATCCCAGGGTTGCTATGAAGACTCAGTTATAGTGCCTAGCACACAGTAGGTGTTCAGGGACCTTGGCCAGGAGAGCTAGCATTTTCTCCTCTGCACTCCTGTAGCCCCTCAATCCTGTATTGCAGGCCTCCTCTTATGCCTCTAACTAGTTGCCCAAAGGGCTGTGTGCCCCTGCTTGCTTCCTAATAGCGGCTTTATATATATTTGTTGAATTAATGAAGGTCCCTTAAACAGGACAGGGCTTCCTCAAGCTCCTACGGTTCAGGGTTTCCCTTGCACGGTGCAGACCCATTTCTCTTTCACACCTCCTGACCCACAGCACCCAGAAGGTTCTCTCCTCTGCCGCCCTGGCTCTGCCTGCTCTAATCTTACTGACCTGCTCTCCTGCCCATGGCAGCAGCAGAGCAGCCTCATCTTTGCCTGGCGCTGGGCTGACTTGTGAGTTCTTTACCCAACCCGGCAAGCCAGCAAGATACTGGCTGAGGGGACATTCTGCTCCTCCTCGGGGTCAACACTGCCCTCTGGATAAAGCAGCGTTGCCCTAGGACTCTGTGTGGAGAGGGCACGGTGACCCTGTCCTAGGAGGCAGGCAGGGGCCCCTCAGGCTTTCCAGAGAGCCACCCCTTTAGCTCTGGCTGGAAGGGAGCCCGGGCAGGTGAGGCACATGGGAGCAAGCCGGAGGGCATGTGAGAATCTCCAGGTGGTGAGTCCTGCAAGGACCTGCACACCCATTGTTCCCCTCACATCCGCCCACCCCAGGCTCCACCACCATGCCCACTCCCTCCCGGCCCAGCCAGCTGGCTGGGGCTGGGCTGAGGGAAAGAGAGAGAGAAAATGCTCATTTATCAAGTGCCTTCCACAAGCCAGGCATGATGCTTAGTTACTTTCACAAACACTCTCTCTCTTTTTTCTTTTAAAAAATGTTCCTTTTCCTAATGTTTTAATAGGTAGCAGAGCGCATAGTACAAAACTCAGAAGAATTCTAAAGGATATATGGTGAAAAGTTAGTCTCTCTCCTTTCCTGTCCCCCAGGTCCCCTCTGCAGGGGCACCCACAGTTACCAGGGTGAGGTGTGTACTACCAGAAAGATTCTATGCATTTACAAATATATGGTATACTTTACTCCTCTGACTTACACATGAGGGGAAACTGAAACCCTCAGAAAAGTTAAGTACTTTGCCTAAGGTCACACAGCTGGTAAGTTGGCAGAGCTATGATTTGGAACCAGATTGAATGGTAAATCTAGGCTCTTTTCACCTCCCACTCTCTGGCAGCAGTCAGCCCTGACAAGGACAGAGCCCCTCCTGAAACACTGGCTGTGACAAAACTCCATTCTGAGGCCCTGGAGATCTGGGGTCTCTGCCTTCCTGTCTGTTGAGTGTCCAATGCGTCCTCCCATGGCGCCAGGAGCCTGTAGTGACTTAATAGGGCAGAATCATTCCCCTATGGAAGAAGAAAAGTTCCTGCCAGTGTCATTCCTTGGCTACTGTGTAGCCGGTGGTCTCCCAGGGCCAGCCTGATTTCCGGGGTCCAGAGAGTTCTGGAGAGGGACGCCACATGAGCGTGTGAGCGTGGGTCTCTGGCTAGAGGGAATCGTGGTTGTGGTTTCAATTACGTTTCCAGAAAATGGCCTCATGATCTCCCTGTGGCTGGGCAGGGCTGAGGGAGGATGTGAAGTGGAGGCGTTGTTCTCTGTGGTAGCCACATGCCTGTCCACGAGAGTGAGAGAAGGAGGCTGGAGTCATCCCTGCTTGAGAGTAGGTTGGGTAGATGGACAAAGGCTGCCCACCAGACTTCCAGGCTCCCCCTCAAGCCTCTTTCTCTCCTGGGTCAGGCCAGGGTGGGCTAAGAGATGACAACAACTCTCTCTCCAGGGGACATCTCTCCATCTGCAGGTATGTCTCTGGGACTTTTCTATGTGGCCTCTCTGCAGGGTATTTCTGGATCCTAGCTTCCTGTTCAGTTTCTTTCTTTCTAGGGCTCCTTCTGTGTCATATCAGTCTGGTGTCTTCTCAACTTAGGGGACAATGTCCCTGAGGCTCAGGAGAAGAGGCTCTCACCTCATCTGAATTGACAAGTAAGGAGAGGTAGGTGTTGGACCTTCCTTCCTGTCTCAGGTTGACAACATTCTTGTTTTGCTGAGGTAGTCATCCAGAACATTCCGTCCTTTGTGTCTGTGCACACAGCCAGCCAGATCTAGCTTGGTGCCTAGTGGTCAGTCAGAGATGTCCTGTGAGATGCAAGAATAGGGAGACATACCTGTCCTGCCCTCCAGGGCATTCAAACTAGCACCCTGCAGCTGCTGCTCACCAGCAGCCTAGGCAGCTGCATTGAGTCCTAGACCTGACCAGTTCTAGGAAGTGGGGTGTAAATCTTAGCTGTTACTAAACGAATGCAGTAATAGTTAACAGCCCTATAGTGCTGTACAGCATTCAAAGCACTTTACATTATTAACTCACTTAATTCTCACAACAATGTAATGAGGTAGATCCTATTACTGTCATCACATTACAATGAGGAAATCGAGGCAGAAAACTTGCTCAAGATCATGGCTCAAGTTGTTGACAGTGAGTTTGGTTTTAGAGTCTGTGCTCTTTGCGTGTGTGCCCTGGGCTGGGCACAGGGTGGGAGGATTTAAAGGAATTATTGTGTGCTGTTGGGAGTAGAGAGACATGTAAAAAAGAAACTGTCCTTCAACACGAGAGGTGCCATAATAGAGGCATGAACAACGTGTGGTGGGAAACAGGGAGGGCAAAGTTCATACTGCCTGGAGCAAGTGTCACGGAATGGCAGACAGCCAGAGGGCAGGAGGACTTTCCAGGTGGAGGGAACAGCATGTGTGCAGGCAGGAAGGCTTACAAAAAAGAGAAAAATGGTGTGCCCAAGTGTCACAACATCATGGACAGTGACTGTCAGAGGGGTTGCCAGAGAGCCCAGGGCGGCTCGTGCTTCCGTCCAGCTTCCCGCTCCAGCCTGTCCTTCTGCTCTGGCCTCGAAGCTCCCTGCATCTACTCCGTGCAAAGTACGTGCCAGGTGTTGGCCCAGAGTGTGGGACAGAAGCAGTAGCCCAGGTGGGGGAGAAGGACTTTGTGATCAGCTCCACACACAAAGATCTTTGCGGCTGGCGTTATTCTGGAGGTGAAGCGAAGGCTGCTGGAAGAGCTTCCAAAGGAGGATTATGGGAGAACTAGAGGACTCGCAGTTCTTGGTCATCTTTGGACATGAAGGTTTTCAGACTGTAGAGAAGGGATGCTCTGTGTGTATGTGTGGGTCCTTCTCCTCCTTCTGTCCCTGCGGCTGGGTTTCTGGAGATCTGACATGCCTTCCTCGCTTTGGTGCTGGGCCTTGGAGGGTTGCCAGGGAAACCGTTGGCCAGCTCCGGAGATGTAGCCAGAGGAGAGGAGAGTGGGTGACTCAGGGTGGCTTCTGAGACACGCACCTCCTCCCCATTACAGGAAAAGGGCTCTGAGAGACCCGTTTCCCCTGGATCTTACAGAGGCCATCCTGCTTACTCTTCTTTCTCTGGAGAGAGCCGTCAGTGCCTTCTGCAGCTCTGACTGGTGGGAGCTAGCAAGAGTCCCCAGGGAGGGAAAGGGTCTCAGACGCCCCTGTCCCCCATAGATTCACTCTGGAACAGTGGAGTGATCCAGTCGGCATGGGCGAATGTAAATTCCTGCTGTGTCCATTCAGGCCCTCTGCCCCTCTGGGTGGTAAGCGGCAGGAGCAGTGGCTGAAACGCCCTCCAGGGAGCAAACCCGGGATAATTATTGATGGGGCAGCGGTGGACTTCTGCCCTCGGCCCGGGAGGGACGGGACCCGGAACGCGGGCCTCAACCCGGGGAAGGAAGGTGGGCGGGCCGCGGAGGGGGGCCAATCAACGCGACCACCACAGTCCGGCCCGAGCCCTGCTCGTGGTGGTCGACCCTACCCAAACAAGGCAGCATGTGCTTGTGGCCCGTGGGAGCCGAGCTGGGGAGCCACCTCACCTCCGCGAAAAGGGGGGCTGCGCGCGGCGCCGGGTCCCCGAGCGCGCCGCCACCCCGGCTGCGCGGAGGGGGCGGCGGGTCCCTCCAGAGCGCCGGCCGAGAGGGTGTGAGCGACCGCGGGGCTCGCGAGCGCGCGCCGGGCAGAACCAGGAAGCGGCGCGCGCCGGCGCGGGGCGCGCTCGGGGCTGCGGGCGGCGCGCGCAGCCGGGCCTCCGCGCTGGAAAGGCGCGCGCGCCCCCGTGGGCCCCGGCGTGAGGAGAGTCGGCGGCCGGAGCCGTCACCCCGGGCGGGGACCCTGCGCAGGCGACTCGGCGCGGGAGGGAGCGAGCGAGAGAGCGGGCGGGAGGCAGCCGCTGGCGCCCGAGGGGCCGAGCGAGGTAGGAACTGCGGGGCGAGCCCTGGGCTCGGGGCCGGGGGAGAGAGGCCGGGGAGCCCGCCCGGGCGGGGCCCCGCGCCCCGGCCGCCGAGACGCCGGGCAGGGCCGCGCCGCCGCCATCGCTCCCCCGGCCGGAGGCGGCCGCGGTGGCTGCGCGCTCGGGAAGGGGGGCGGTGGGGGGGGGTGGGGGGGGCTGGGGCGCGCGGGGCTTCGTGCGGGGGCTGCGGCGGGGGCTGCGGCGGGGCGGGAGGTGGAGAGTGTGCGTGCGCGTGGGGCTGGATGGGAGTGTGAGGGGCCCCCCGCGCCGACCCTCGGGAGCCAAGGGGGCCACTGTCGGCCGCCTCTCACCTTCGTGTTGCAGTTCCGAACAGCCCCTACCGTCTCGTTGCTTTTCCTCCTTTTTTCAAAAGAGGTATCTGCGACTCCCGGAGGTGGGATGAGCCCGGGGGTGCCCCGTGGGGTGGGGGTATTAGCAAAGCTTCAAGGAACAGGGCCTTATAAGGAGTCAAGACAACAAATGCGAACCTTTGGATAAGGCTCTGGGGTGCGGGGTCCCGCATCAGGACCTGCCAGGCCCCGGCTTGTGCGTGTGGCAGCGGGATGCAGCGTGTTCTTTTTTTCTAGCCGGGGATAAAGAGTAAAAAAGTGCTCCTGGTGTCGGGGGTAGATATGGAGAGTCGGAAGGAGAGTCGTTGTGTCACAAAAACTGGTCGGAGGCTAAAGGAATCTGGCAAGATGGTCAGGCTGATCAAAGAGGAAAGAACTTGTGTGGAGCAAGAGGCGTTTGCAAACACTTGTAGCCAGCAGTGATGGAAAAGGCAAAGAAGAAAAACAAGCGCCAGCTTTTAGGAGGATGGGATTAATGAAAACCACAAGAATTTTAAAAGCAAAGAGAGATACCGATCCTCTCTTTCCCAAAGAGCCATGCCCAGTGCTTTTTCCTCTTGTCCCCTCTGATCCTGTCATACCTTCGTATCAGATAAATAGTGGTAAAAGTGGGTGATAGAATGTTAGAGCTGGAAAGGACCCCGGCGGTTGTGCTACATTCGTTTATTGTAGAATGTGGAAACTGAGGCCCAGATAGATGGCGTCAGTGGCCTGCTCATTTCACACAGCTTTTTAGTAGTTAGGGAGTGAAATGTCGGTCTGAGGACTGTCAGATCGGTGCTGTTCCCAAGGCACAGTGAAGTAGTAGGTCTTTGCCTAAATACAATTCCGTAAATTGTCTCTGGAATATCCTCGGGAATGCCCCTTGAAAGGGCTAGTGTGTCACCAAATTGTTAAACTGAGCTCATGTCATTTTTTCAGTCTTCAGTCTTGGTGTTTATCATCTGCTTGTATGTTAGATTTCCAAAGTGATTGGGTTGCCTCCTGGGCTATACTACGCTTTCAGCTGTTGAGTATATTTTTTCAAATAATTTTGTTATCATTCAATTAAGATAATAGAACTTTCCCTCTTCTACCTTCTTCTGTTATTGTTCGTTTGTTTGTATTATAATGTTTATATTCCTTGGCTATAGTTCTTAGAAGAGGATATATTTTATTTAGTGTGCCTTTCATGTCTTTCTAATTTAATTTTGTAACACTATGAACACTGGATAGTTCTGATCATTTCAAATGGTGGAATCCTATTGATTGACTTCATTTGAAAGCTTCAGGCTTTTTGTTTGTTTTGGTACCAATTTCCATCTCATGGAAGACCACAGTTGTTAGACTTGATAGTGTAAATGAGAGACCGGGCTGCCGATTTTAAGCAAGACTATGTGACACTTTGTGATGTCTGTCATGTTTAATTAAAACACTACCAAGTGTAATCTAGTACATTACTTGTTTTCTGTAGCCTTTGAAAGATGATAACTTCAAGTATCTGGTTGAGACACAGGGAAGGAATGGAGAGATCTTGTTTTAAAAAAGCAAAACATCGGGGAAAAAAAAAAGTTGATTTCTATCACCAGCAGTTTGGTTATTGCATAACTCAGAGCTAAACTGCACAAAATCTTTGCTGTCTACCCAACTAAATAAATTATCCCACCTTCTCATGAGTCCTCGCCTTTTCAGTATTCACATTTTTGCCAGCAGGATCTTAATATGGCTTGTGTTAAGAAATTTAAGATGGATATATTCCTTAAATGGATACTTCGTGATATATATGGTAGAAGGGGGGAAAAGTGCTCTCATTGTTTGGAGTGTTACAACATAAATATTTTGGTCAGCACTTCCTATTGTGCCCCAACTTCTCATTTCATCATCATTTTCTTGCTCTCAATTGATTTTTAAAAATTTTATTTACATATGCAAAAACGACGTCAAGACTAGTAAAAGGTGTCATTTATTGCTCTTTTGGTACTTATGTCAATTTTTTCAAGTTATATTAGTGTTAGTATTCAAATTATTTGTGATTTGTGTTAGGTTTATATTTATGAATGCGCTTGTGGTGGTTCATTTGGCTTGTTTTTGTGTAGGTAGGTGATACAGGTAGCCTTTTCTTATTATAAAAGGAAGATGTTATAAATAGGTACATAGCATGCTCAACATTAGATTGAGGTTGAAGGTAGAATCAAAGGAAGATTAACTATTCCAGTGCCCTGCAAACATGTGTGTATCTTGTAAAGTATTCACAGATTTCTGGAAGTTCTAACTACCAGTGACACATTTTTTCCCTTCTATTAGAGTGTAGATTACCACATTATTCCTACAAAAGGAAGCAAAAAACCTCCAGTCTTTTTGTTAATTTGTCTTGAGCATTTGAAACATTCTTTTAAAAAGTTATCTGACAATTCCAGGTTACTGAGCTCTTCAGAAGAATATCCTTTTACTGCGTAATGAAGTAAGAAAATACTTTGACTCTGGAACTTCTTAATAAAAATAATGTTTAAAAGTTGGCTCTCAAGTATCACTGTCCCCAATTTTGTGTGGTGTTTAAAGGAAAAAATTTTTCTTTAAATCTGAGCTTTGTTAATAGAATTGTTCTAAAATCAGAAGTATTTTTTCCTCTGCAATATTGGAAATACCACAGTTTTATGCTTATTTCTGGGAATAAGAAAGTCAAATTTAACAATCTAGTTTCCATTGATCAGACAGTTTTTGTGCATTTAAATCGTGAGCATCACAGTGATAAAAAGTTTTTTTTGAAAATTGCATTCACTCTTTTTTTTTTTTTTTTTTTTTTGGTGAGGAAGATCATCCCTGAGCTAACATCCATGCCAATCCTCCTCTTTTTTTGCTGAGGAAGACTGGCCCTGGGCCAACATCGTGCCCATCTTCCTCCACTTTACATGGGACGCCACCACAGCATGGCCTGATAAGCGGTGCGACGGTGCGCGCCAGGGATCTGAACCCGGGCCCCGCGCGCGCACCTTAACCACTACGCCACGGGCCAGCCCCTGCATTCACTCTTAATTATCGTGTCCGTATTTTAAGTAGGATATTGACATTGGATGTTTTCTTATTAATGGTGATCCTTTACTACTGAAAAACCTATGCCAGTTTGGAGAAGATTTTACATCTCTAAATCTATGCTATTTTTACTAATCAAAGAGAGGAGTAATTTACAGGTGTTTGATTTTTGGTTGGTTCAATGAGACCCTCACTTTTGGTGGTTTCAGAGTTTTAGATGACGTTTTATTACTTTTGTTAGTTTTGGTCACACCCATGACTTCCTTGGAAGGTATCTTTGAGGTTTGGTTTCCTTTTTTTCTAAATGGTAATATTGGGGTGGGGGTGCTTCCTGTTTATATTTTCAAAATTAGGTCCACATGTTAACCTTCTTGTAGTGTCACATTTTTATTTTAAACATATAAAGACAAGCGCCAGATGCCATGTGGTTTGTCTTTGACCTATTGTACTACTTCATGACAGCTTTATTGAGTTCAGCCTGAAGACCCAGTTGGGAAGGCAAGACATTCCTGAATCTTTTACCAACTCTCTTCAAGGTTTAGCAGCCTTGGAAGGAATCTTAAAACAACAACAACAAGGGTGAAATTAACAGAAAAATGGGGCTGCTGCTATCTGTTTCCTTCCAGGTACCTAGAAAATGCACGCACTAAGGTAGAGTTGAAACATGTTATGTGGAGCCTTGAATGTCAGAGCTTTAAAGGGAGGTTGCCACGGGATTTATATGATATAGAACCCCAGGTGTTAAGCAGTAACTGTAGCAGTTTTTCTGACTTCACCTAAAAGCTGTGCAGAATGTCATGGAGGAGCTAAATAAGAACAAGGAGAAGTTTAGGGTATGGTAGTAGAACTCGGGAGGAATCACCCCCAGCTGTAAAACTCTTCCTTGACCCTCCTGGATAGTTTTTATGTGGTAGGTCACTTGTACTGTGAATGTTGGAGTATGAGTTATGAGGAGTCTTGAGGAGCATATCCTCGAAAGGAGTACGTGTAGTATTGTTTCTGTGACTGAAGCAAGTGGACTTTTCCTGGCCTCCACCTAACTTTTCTAAGAAGCGTAATGACTAAATAGACTCCTAATTAAATTGGAATTCAAATATGTTTGCAGTTTAGGGGCAGTTTCTCTCTCCTAAATTTTCTTTTGGATCACATTACTAGTACAGTTAGAATACAATACAGTTATGAATAATTATGCACGGTTATGCATAATGCAATTTACAAATGAGGTTAATAGAGTATCTTGACCTCTCATTTCCCCCCAATATTCAAGAAGGGAGCAGTTACAATTTGTCACATACTGGATATTTTCTTCTTTGGGTTTATTCATAATAATTTCATGCGTTTCTCCTGTATTATAGTACTATTAAGATGAAAAATACATATATTGATTGATAAAGGACATTTATTTTTTGGAAGCCAACTTGCAAAATCTACTCCAACACTCACTCTCCATTTATTCTCTTGTTGCTTTTGGAACTTCTAACTCTTTTTTTAATTTTCCCAGATTTCTGTTATGAAGAGAAATATCTCCATATTCTCTGCACTGCTAGTTTTTGGAGGTGCTTGTGCTGACTCATTTTTTTAATTATACTAAGATATAGAGTATGGTTTGAGAGCAGTAATGAGATTCTCAGAAAATATGAAAACTTTCCTTTCTGACTAGTTAGAGAAAGGTTGGGGAAGACAAGGGGAAATACATCAAGGCACCAATCAATTATTGTTATTTGTTGGGATTAATTTTGTGACTAATATTTTCAATGCCCATCAGGCCAGTAAAAGTGAATTTGGCTTTACCCTGCAATGATGACAGGGCAAACCCAAGTGTTTTCTAATACTGCTTATTTTCCCCTGTTAGGGGATTTTTTTGCATATGGGAAATCAAGCCAAAGTTACCAGTAACAGCCACATCCATAATTTGTATTCAAAACAACGATTTATGACTCTGGGCTGTAGTTCTACTTACCATGGGCTCATCTGGGAAGATATACTCATTTTCTGTATAATAAATATTAGGCCATTTTTCAAAAAGTGATCAGAAAATTAATTAAAAAGTACTTAAAATGATGTCCAAAGCCTAAAAGTAGAAAGATAATAAAAACAGTACCTAACACTGTCCACTTACAGTGTGCCAAGCAGACACGATTATAAGCTCTTGCCATGTTCTAACTCATCATCCTCAGAGGGATGGGTATTATCCTCAGATGAAAGATGAAGAAATGGCCACAGAGAAGTTAAGTAACTTGTCCAACGTCACATTGCGGTAGTGGCAGGGCTGGATCCAACCCAGGCCAAGCTGATGCCAGAGGTTGCATTTTTACCCACTGGACTGCAAAGGGGAGCAGGCAACTGCAACTTGTTAATAAGACGTTTGGTTTCTTTAAGACATATTTATTTGTGTTCTCATTTGTTTTTAGAACAACAAAAAAATAGAAAATGTTTTATATATATTTGGAATTTTTTAAGTTTATGAAGGTGATGTTAAGTATTTTCCCAACTAACGTGTATATTCCTAGTGGAAATTATATTAAAACAGAGAGCATCTTAATTTTAACTAAAAGTTGCCCTTTGTTGTTCTTCCACCAGCATTGCCGTATACATCATAGGAGAAGAGCTATAAGCTGTCTCCTCACCCTCTATTTACAAACAAAAGGATCTTGTACGCCAGTGTGGCACGTGACACTCCTGTTTGTTGACTGAGCATTCAAGTATCCAGCTCATTTTATTCACAACTTTATTTTGAAAGGATTTATGGTCCTAATCTTGTTTTATGGAAGCTTTTTAGAACTACTAATTGTGATTTCTGAGATAGAAGGACTTAAGAATTTTAATTTGGGGGGATAATTTTTAAGGCAACTGAACTAATTTTTGTGTTTAGCGCTGTGCAAATGCTATTAGAGACCAGTCTCAGAAATGTGTTCCTTTTCATATCTGATGCTTATTTTCTCTCAGCACTTTTCCTTGGAGGTGGATTGTGAAGTTAAATCTTGGAGACAGAATTCACAGCCTTAAAAGTGCAGTGATTTGAATCTGAGAGATGAAGTCAGGGATGAGGAAAACTTCAGTTCCCTGAGCAGAGAGTATAAACTTGTTCAAATAAACAGAGGATGTTAGCTTCCAGAATTGTCAAACTGTCACCTTTGACCAGGGTTGAATTTTCTTTGAATGTTGACAGAAGTTACAATGTCAGTGGAAAAAGCTTAATGTGAAGAAGTATCTATAACTCAGAATTTCCTTATGTTTGTGTCAGTAAGATCCTACAATTAAAGCTGTTTTTTTTTTTTTTCTATGACTGATGAGTTTAAAAAGCCTTCAGTGGGGTTTTCCAGCCTTTAGATGAGAGTAAATTAGAAAGTTTGTGAAAAACTATTTTGTGTTGTCTGAAATTCAGAACCTATAGCTGGTGACAAATCACTATGTTTTTGTAAAGTATGGGATTTAAAAATCCAACCTGGGTGAAATGTTTTCAATTGCTGCATTCACAAATGTCATTGAAGCATTTGTAAAGAGAAACTATTGAGCATTTAATCTGTTAAAGTGCTAACAATTGGAGTTTATCAGCTTTATAATATAACATTCTATAAGATATTCATTCATAGTTTAAACCAGATAAAATGTTCTCTCAGAAACAATGCTAATTCTATTTTTTTGTTTTGTTTCATGTTTCCAAAAATCTTTTGGTCATCTTTTAGGCTTGAGAAAAGTGGCAAACTAGAGATCTCCAAAAATATACAGCTCTTTACAAAATGAAAGTCAGTTCACACTGTGAGTTTATGTTTTTAGGATTTGTGATCTGTTTCTGGTAGAAAGTGAGGGGGAATCATAGTGAGAATTGGACATTGTAGAGCCTTACCCTACAAAGTAAGACAGTAAAAGGTATGGAAGGTCTAATATATAGAGACGCAATGCAAATATTCCTTCTTTTTATGCTGTTGTTATTGTTTCAATTATGTAATGATATGTGGAAATCCTGAAGGATATCCTAAGCATATTTTAAAGATGAGTTTATCTTGCGATGAGTTTAAATATCAAGTAAAAATACTATATTCATTGTATTGTGTGTAGAGATTGGCCTTCCTCCTTAACTGTTCAAGGTATCAAAACAAAATAGAAAATATTTGGCTTCCTGAATGACATGGCTACAATTAACATGCTGAGTTGGTGATGCAGCATGATCCCTTGATTTTACAATACCAGAGCAAAGCACATAATTTTAAAGGAATGGGTCCTTAAGTAAGATAACTTATTACCTCAAGCGCGCGTTTTAAATTTTGTCCTAGAAGTGTGACATTGTCAAAATTTATGATTTTGAATTTTCATCACCAAGTGTGAGAGGTCTAGTTTGGACAGAACTTGACATTACGTTCCAGTTATACTGGTAAATTTGAACAGGACAAACATAAAAACAGTGGCTTTTATGGAATAAAGCATCAAAGAAAATATTGATGTATATAAATATGAAAACTTCTTTGTGCCCAAAATGCCAGAAACCAGAGGTAAATGACAAAATAAGAAGAATATTTTTAACATATATGACAAAAGGTTATGGGTTAATATTCTGAATATATAAAGAGTATATACAAATAATAAGAAAAAGATGGTTCTCCCAATGGGAAAATGAGCAAAAGAAGAAATACAAATGGCCAATAATCATATAAAATTATATTCAACTGCACTAGAAATCAAGAAATGCAGATAAAAACAATAACATAATTTTTCCAGTTAACAGATTTACAAAGACTAAAAATATTGAAAAAAATAAAAGCAGTGTTGCTTAAGAATGTGGGGAACCTGGCGCATTGTTTGGTATGTAAATTTGTACTTTTTTTGAAGGGCAGTTTGATATATGTGTTAAAAGCCTCAAAAATGTGCATACCCTTTGACATAATAGTTCCATTTAGATGACATAATCTGAAATACGTTCAAAGATTCGTATACAAGGATGTTCCTTATACTAGTATTTAAAATAGCAATAAATTGGAAACAACTTCAGTATTCAGCATTAGAGGGTTAATGAACTAAATTGAGGAATACCTGTACAGTCGATACTATTCAGCCATTTCAAATCACGTTATAAAACAATATTTAATGATTTAGGTAAAGTTCACAATATATTACTAAATGGAAAGGCAAATTAAAAAACAATCACATACAGTTGTGCTTGTAAAAAAGAATATGCATTGAAAAAAGATTTCTTCTGGGTTGTGGGATTCTGGGTGTCTGTGTGTGCACTTTCTAGTATCTTCTCGTTTTTCTATAATAAACAGATAATAATGAACAGAGACTATTGTGTAATCAAAAAAAGTTATTCTTAATGAATGGATAAAGAAAATGTGAGAGATATATAACAGAATATTATTCATCCATAAAAAAGAAGGAAATCCTGTCGTTTGTGACAACATGGATGAACCTCGAGGGTGTTATGCTAAGTAAAATAAGTCAGAGAAAGACAAATATTGTATGATCTCACTTATACGTGGAATCTAAAAAAACCAAACTCATAGTAACAGAGCAGATTGGTGGTCAGATTGCTGGTTGCTAGGGGCGGAGGGGGTTGTGCTGGGGGGAGAATGGTTGAAGATGGTCAAAGGGTACAAACTTCCAGTTAAGATGAGTAAGTTCTGGGGATGTAACGTACAGTATGGTGACTGTAGTTAACAATACTGTATTGTGTATTTTAAAGTTGCTATGAGAGTAGATCTTAAAAGTTCTCACCACACACACAAAAATTGTTAACTATGTGAGTTGATGGATGTGTTAACTAACCTTATTGTGGTAATCATTTCACAATACATACTTATATCAAATCATTACATTGCACAGCTTAAACTTTACACAATGTTACATATGAGTTATATCTCAATAAAGCTGGGGGAAAAAAGTTATTTTTAAAATGACTTTTGTGTATTGATTTATCTTAGAATGAGAAGCTTGTTTTTGTTTTCAGTTAGTGTTTCCTTTTTAGGAGCAGAAAAACCAGTAGTTTGTGATGTTTGTGTTAAATATTTGGTACAGTATACTTATTTGGTAAGATTTGGTACAGTATACTTATTTGGTTATATAACATCTTTTGTTGAATTATATCTGTATTTAACGTTTTCAGAGTTAAAATAATTTGAACTGTAGGTCTGAGTTATTTCCTATATTTGACGGAATGCTCCATATTTTTATATATAAGCTGATGGAGAATTGTTTATAAATATAATAAAGAAATTATATTGTTTTACTTGTGTATGTGCTCTGCTAAGTTACCATTCATTTGATATTGAAGACGTGTTTTTTCCAACTTCTGAAAAAAATTTGGTCTAGTTTAACTTCTTACAACCTGGAACATGGTATTACTTCAATATATTTTTTGCATTTGCTTTTGTACTGCCTTCTCTTTCATGTTGATACCTACAAAGGTTGCTAGGTTTATGGATTTCTTTTTCTTGTAATTCCATTAGTCATGCTTAATAACTTCTCTGTGTTTATTGTGGTATTCATTTGGGAATATCTGGTAAAGGAAATCTCTAGTGAAAGATACTTTCTCTTGGATATATGTCATTGCTAATAAAAAGAGACTTGTATTCTGCCATAATTAAATTCACATTAAATAGTTTCGTTGTAACTAGATTTAGTGTTTAAAAGCATTTTAACATTTTAAGGGGTTTAAAGAAGAAAAATGAAAATAAATGACAAGTTGATGTTTTAGGAGAACTGTGGAGCACAGCTATGTAGGTCTTATCACTTTGCAGCAAATAAAATAGCAGTTTTAACAAATATGTATTTTTGAGCACAGCAGAAGACCTACTTATTTTATGTGAAATTCAACTCAGTAAATATGTATAAATATATAAACATATATTGCCCAATATGCCTTCATAGATAAATCCTATTGATTTTATGGTTCTTTTTTGCTTATCACTTCTTACCTCCTCTGCCTCCTGAAAATGTGATAATCTCATTTAATCCAAAATTATGTTTTTCTTTGGTTTTAGTTCATGTATAAGTGCTGGTTTTTCCTGTAATCTGTTTTATCGCTGTGATACTGTTGGGATAAGTTAAAAGAATCCTCTTTCTTCTCTTATGTGTCTGAATCATTTTCACCAAACCATGAAATATTTTAAAAATCATGTAAATTTGGGACCTCAAATTTAGCATCATATATTTCATAATATTATGTCAGTAAGTTATAGAACATATTTTTTAAATTAATATATAAAATGATGTATTGCTTTCTTCATTGAGAATTGGTTACTTGATTGTGTTCTAGTCCTCATTTGATTTTGAAAACGTGGCTATCCTCACAAAGATGTCTTTTTCCAAGGCCATAAATCTTAAAGTTCTCTCTTAAAGGAGCTCAAATGTGTGTAAGATTCAAATGACTGTAAAAAAAAAATTACTTCTTTCGAAAGTTAACATTATAATTTTATTTGAAACTCGTTAATCTGCTTTTTGTCTCTTAGCTGCTAGAGGGCTTTTTGGGGTTGTGTGTGTGTGTGTATTTAAAAATACTTCCAAAGTGAGTAAAGAAATTTATTCCAAAATTTTACAGTAATTGGGCTACCAGTCAAGATAAGACTCAGTGAGTACTAAGTAAATATTTATTGACTAGTGAATGAGTGGACTGTACAGTCACATATGCTTTATAAGGCAAAGTTAGACAACAGCTTGACCTGTTAAACTATATATGCCGGTGGTTCTTAACTATTTGGGAATTGGGGGACCTTTTGAGACTCTAATGAAACTATTCTAAGTAAAATACACATACACATAAAATTTTGCATACATTTCAAGAGGTTCATGGACTCAGGTTACCAACCCCTAATATAAACAACCAGCTCTCTGTTAACACAGGTAATCGAGGTGGGGGAATATGGAGAAGAGATAATCCAAGTGTATGGTTCAGACAAACCTTGTTATCTGGGGGCTCAAGAGGGACTTGTTTCCTGGGAACTCAATAAATATCAATCTACTTCAACATTTTTAAGGTCTGTATTCCATTGTATAACCCTACCATAATTTAGTTAATCCATTAATACCTGTTAATGGATATTTAAGTTGTTTCCAGTTTTTCACTTTTATCAACAGTATCATGGTGCAGATTCTTAGGTTGAGTGGATTTTTTCACATTTACTGGACCATCTCCTTAACGTAAATTCTGGAAGTGGAGTTGCTGAGTCATTTTCATAGATAATGCCAAACTGCACTCCAAAAGGACTATCCCAGTCTACATGCCCACCAGTAACTAGTGCATGAAGGGGATGGCCATTTCCCCACGTCCTCCATGACTGAGTGTGGACAACCTTTATATCTCTGTTAGTCTCTCATATTCATTTGTATTTCCTTGATTCCTAGCAAGGTTGGACATTGCTTCACATGTTTGTTGGCCATTTTGTTTCCTCTTTGTGATTTGCCTTTTTTGTGTAATTAGCCTGTTTTTCTATTGTAGGTGTTTGAGTTTTCCTGAAGATCATTCTGTCTTACATATTACAAGTAATTTCCCCCCATGTTTTTTTTTTTGCATTCAACTTTGTACAGTATTTTTTATAGTACAAAAATGTTAAATATTTTTGTAGTCTAATAATTTTTTCTTCTCTGATCTGGCTATTGAGACGTGCTTAGAAAAACCATTCCTACCTAAAGATTATAAAATTTTTATTTATATTTTCTTGTAGAGTATTTTATGGTTCTATTTTGTTGCATTAAGTCTCTCTATCCATCTGGAATCCATTTGTGTGTAAGAAGTGAGGTGGAAATGTAACTTTGTTTTCCTAAAAATAACAATAATTAATATTTACTGATCACTTACTTGTGTGCCAAGCTCTGAGCTAAATGTTTCACATGTATTAACAGTTTTAACCTAAATCAATTCCAAATGGCTATCCAGTTATTCAAAAAAATCCACCATTTTCCACCAGCTGCCTCTTTTCCCCACTGATGTGAAAGTCCATCTTTATCATATACGAAGTCCTTATATAGGTGCAGATCTGCTTCTTCTCTATTCTGTTCTGTAGTATGTCTCTGAATATACTATGTTGTTTTAATTATTGGACATTTTATTTGGGTCATTAAAGTTTTTTCAGAGAATAAGTCAGAGAGTTGAATTTGCATGAACTTCCTTTGAAATATGCATTAGGGTAGATTTTTAATATGACTCAATGAATTTCACATTCTCTGAACAGATGGTAGATAATCACTAGTAGTTCCATTAAAGAATCACTAAATTTAGTCTTCTTAAACATATTTTTCTATAGACATTATGTAACAGAATAGTAATCTTTGAAAACAATACTGTGTACACTTTTCACTCAAAATAGTGTAATTTCATTCTAATATTTCAGTAAGTATAGTAAGACTATATATATTTTTTAATTTAATTTGAAAGCTTAGGATGGCTTTCAAAATTTTCTCCTAAGCAAAACATAGAAGGAAAGTTATAAATGTTACAGATAAGACATATATAAACTAGAAAGCTGTAAACAAGAGTTATATAGGAACATGTAAAACATTTGTTATAGACGAGCGCTGTCCAATACAAATGTAAATGTAATTTTCTAGTAGCCACCTTAAAAAAAAGTAAAAAGAAACAGATAAAGTCAATTTTAATAATAATATATTTTCTTTAACCTGGTATATCCAAAATACTATCATTTCAATATGTAATCAGTATAAAAACTATTAATGGGATAATTTACATTCTTCTTTTGTACTAAGTCTTCAAAATCTGGTGTGTTTTTTTGAACTCAAAATTTTCACCAGAAATACATGAACTATATTCAGATTTCATAAAACTTTTAGTTGATAAAGTAGATTCACATACCCAAGTTGTTCCAAACATACTTAGAAGAGTTCCAGGTAACTAAATCGAGCATCTTTTTTTTTTTTTTTTTGTGAGGAAGATCAGCCCTGAGCTAACATCCATGCTAATCCTCCTCTTTTTGCTGAGGAAGACCGTCTCTGAGCTAACATCTATTGCCAATCCTCCTCCTTTTTTTTTTCCCCAAAGCCCCAGTAGATAGTTGTATGTCATAGCTGCACATCCTTCTAGTTGCTGTATGTGGGACGTCGCCTCAGCATGGCCCGACAAGCGGTGCATCCGTGCACTCCCGGGATCCGAACCCGGGCCGCCAGTAGCGGAGCGCGTGCACTTAACCACGAAGCCACGGGGCCGGCCCCTCGAGCATCATTTTTTAAGTTTACATTTAAGTTAATTGAAATAAATTCAGTTTCTCAGTCACATCGGCCACATTTCAACTGCTCAGTAGCCTATGTGGCTGGTGGCTATCATATTGGACAGTGTAGTTACAGGCCTTTTAAAGAAATAAAATAATGTATAGACTGTCTCCTACTTTTAACATCCAGCTTCCAAACAACTCAAATACAAATAGGATCTCTTGTCCTCTGGGAACTGAAACCACTACTCTATAAGGGAGCAGAAGCTACTCTGACCTGAAGAAGATGATACCCCTAAAGCTTCCCACCAGAACCCCACCCCACAACACACACAGACCCACACAGATGCACTACCTTTTTTGGAAACTGCTGCACCGAGGCATGGCTGAAACATTATCCACATCCTTGGAGGCCCTTCTCTTTTCTTGGGAGTAGAAAAGCAGTCTGTGATCTATTGGAGCTGGAATGGGAACAGACAGGGGTGGAGGGATTATTTTGTTACTAATGGTACCCTTGACTAGAAATTCTATCATCATTCCCTTCAGAAACAAAGTTATAAAGGGTAATTAGGTTTTGTAGGATTGTATATCAACTGAGGTTTTTGAGCTCATCTAGAAATTTTTCATCTCTTTATAACTGTATAACAATGGGAAAATGTTCCATGTTCCAAACAAACAAATGTGCAAATGGATTTTTGGAATATGATTTCGTTTGTAAGGTGACCAGGGATGAGGTTGGGGGTTGCCTGTTGTTTTTATTACAGAAGGGTGCAGGAGCTTGAGTGTTGAACTTTGATGCATCCGCCGAAATTGTCTCTTGTCACCTGTATGACCTTGCTTATGACTCTGGAACTAAAACAACCCATTCCGTTTTAGGTGTAACTCGACTGTCAAATCACTTTTAGGCAGAGTTATTTGTTATTTTGTTTTGTTTCAGGGTGCATGTGTGTGTTTTGTTTTTGAAACTGAGTTTGCCTAGAAAAGAATCCTATTCATTCTTTGGTTTTAGCTACTATTCATTTTCATAGTGTACATAAAGTTGATGCTTGAAATTTGAGATCTTCTAGTTACAGATGAAATTTTTCCTTTCAAGAAAGATTTTTTTCCTCTAATGTTAGTTTAGTCTTAGGAGATACCTAAAGGAGGGGAGTAACTTTTAGTTCTCCTTAGATGATGGTAACTCCAACTATGCGTGGAAGACTGAACAAAGCTTCAGAAGGCCAACTTGGTAGAGAGATTCTGGAACCCATGTAATATCTAAGCCCCACTTCCCTCTGTTCTTCAGGCCTCCTTCCTACTTAGTTTATCTTAATGATCTTTTTAGACCTCTGATTCTAGAAGGAACCTGTGAAGAAATAGATAGAACTTCTATGTTGCTTTGAATATTGGCTGAGACCTAAGCCAAATTAGTTGGCTTTTTAATGTTAAATTTAGCACATGGTAGCTTTTACTACTAGGTGGGTTTGAGGAACCCCTTCATTTTAGTGTGGTGCCCAAAGTAGGTTAATCATAACACTTAAAACATCCTGATACAGTTTATCGAATGTAAATTATTCCCCAATAAAATTAAGGATTATTTCCATAAAGGAAAAATCCCTTTCTTCCAAATATAATAAGACAACCTATCTTAGAATATTTAAAATATTTTCTTGGGCCGGCCCCGTGGCTTAGCGGTTAAATGCGCGCGCTCCGCTGCTGGCGGCCCGGGTTCGCATCCCGGGTGTGCACCGACACACTGCTTCTCTGGCCACGCTGAGGCCGCGTCCCACATACAGCAACTAGATGGATGTGCAACTGTGACATACAACTATCTACTAGGGCTTTGGGGGGAAAAATAAATAAATAAAATCTTTAAAAATATATATATATATATTTTCTTAAGGATGAAACTTTGAGTATATACAAAGTTGTTATGCTCCAAGGAGTCTTATTTTTTTGTTTTAAAATTCGTTATGTTTATTCCTCAAAAGATTGTTGTGTTGCATTGAGAAACAGGAGGGGCATTTTCAAGTATTTCTTTTTTTTTCCTTTTTTTTTTGTGAGGAAGATCAGCCCTGAGCCAACATCTGATGCCAATCCTCCTCTTTTTTCCTGAGGAAGATTGGCCGTGAGCTAACGTCCATGCCCATCTTCCTCTACTTTATATGGGACGCTGCCACAGCATGGCTTGACAGGCAGTGCGTCGGTGTGCGCCTGGGATCCGAACTGGCGAACCCTGGGCCACCGCAGTGGAGTGCCCACACTTAACTGCTTGCACCACTGGGCTGGCCCCTCAAGTATTTCAAAACATTTTTGTTATACTTAGGTTTTCACTGTGATGGTATTTGTTGTTTTAGAATTTGACCTATATTTTATGCTGTGGGAAAAAGAAGAAACTAAATGTTTGCTAGCCACCTACCCCGTTGTGTGGCTCTGCCTTGGTACGTAGAAACTTGAGTTCCATTGTGAATTTTTAACTCCGTGCTCTATATTTTTAGAACCTTGCGGAGATTGAATCTGCAGATCATCTTTGAAAGATAAATAATTTGATTTGATTGTAGCAAGCATGAAAGTTATCCTCTAAATAAAACTGTATTCTGGAAAAAAACTGGACTAATACCACACTGAAATGATCTTGACTGTGGAATCCTTGATTTGAGCCGATTTGTTTTGCACATACCATAGCTCCATAAAGATGATCAACTTTCAGCAGGGATGAGCAGATGTCCTGGTTTCATCAGAAATTGCTTTCCCATTGCCAAGCCTTTCACAAAAGCCAGTCATCACCTTCATTAGTCTGATTTTGTTGCAATGCTTTGAAAACTTTTTTCCAAATATTGGTTGAATGCACAGACTTTGTTGTTTACCTCTAAGATTCTGTAATAGTCAGGTGGTATTCTTTTTCCCCAACAGAAATGAAAATAAGAATGTTAAAAGCAAAAATTAGAAAATATAGCATAGGCTGTATTTATTTAAAGTATTTGTTAGATCCTAGAATCTAAGTTCCATAAAAGGCATGTCTGTGTTGTTCACTGCTATTATCTTCATTCCTAGAATGGAACCTGGCATGTAACAGGTGCTCATTAAGAATTTGTTAAATAAATGCCTACTGTTCCTGTAAGAGGGTTCACCCACTTCCATTTGTTTATGGTTGGCAGATGCTCATCTCTGACAATAAGCATTGGGTGGTGTTGAAGATACCTTAATTCCATTTATTCCCCTTTAATTTCAATATAGAGGGTGTATCCAGAGACTGCTTCAACCCTCAGAAGGGCTGAAAGTATGCCTTTTACTGTGGAAAAAAGAAAGGAGAAGGGAAAGCCAATTCTCTTGTTTCCTTTGGATTTCAGAGCTAAAGATGGAAAAATGTGACTTCAATAGGCAAAAACTGGCTTTGTTGCCCATTTAAAAAATTTATGTATGTATAATTTATAATATATATTATATATATTTGACCATATACCAAAAAAAATGTTTAGTATATATGTATTTTACCATATACCAAAAATATATATGTTTAATATATATATATCTTACCATTTTAACCGTTTTTAAATATATGATTCGGTGGCATTAAGTACATTCACATTGTTGTGCAACCATCACCACCATCCATCTCCAGAAATTTTCATCATCCCAAGCTGAAACTCTACCCGTTAAACAATAACTCCTCATCCCTCCCACCCCAGCCCCTGACAAGCGCTATTCTAATTTCTCTTCATATAAATTTAACTACTCTAGGTCCCTGATATAAGTGGAATCATGTAATATTTATCCCTTTATGTCTGGCTTATTCCTTTTTTTGATATGGCCCTTTTGCTTAGAGTCTTGACAATTTTTCTTTCCCCTGGATTTCTAGTTTTTGTTTTGTACCTAGACCTAGCCAATGGTGCATACACAATAAGTATCCAAAGAAAAGTTAATTCATCAGCTTCTTGCATACCACTAGGGGGTTATTAAAGCTTTGACAGTGTGATTCCTAATCTGTATGTCTGTAGGCTTGTCTCCTCCAAGTCTTGCTGATAAACCTGCACCAACAGTAATATCAGAGATTAGCCTTTCCCCATGTTTCATAAAGCAAACTGTTCTCTTTCTTATGGCCTGATTACGAACTGGAAAATTACTGGTACATCATTGTAACTGTTTATACAGACATAGGACAAACTCTGCATAAGGGACAGCAGCTACAAAAGGGGTTTTGATTGCAGCTCTATTAAGAAATTATATGCTCCTACTTGTTTCTTTTCCCTATTTTTCTATTCTCATTACATCTTCCTCCCTCTCTCCCTTCCGTTTCCTTCCCTTCCAGTCTATCCTTCCATCCCCTCCTCCCTTCTTTCCTTCCTTCCTTTTTCCTTTCTTTTTCATTCTCATTTTTCTGAGTAGTTGCTACTGAAACAGCTTGACCCTATGGTCCAAATATAAATAAAATAGTCACGGCTCTCTATGAGTCTACTTGGAGCGAGAGGGAAAAAGAGAGTAAGAAAACTAAAACTAAGGAGGAAATATTCTTAATTTTTTTTTAAAGGACAGATGCTAACTTGTTGAGAAAAAAGAGAAATATACTGGGAGACCTGATAGGTAAAGAAACAGAGAAAGAAAGAGGGAAAGCCTTGGGAATGAGTTGAAAAGTAACCTGTGTAATTTAGACTTAAAGCAGGATCTTAATTTATGGACTATTTTAAAGTCTCTTAAACTCAACATTGACCATAGGGCTAGTAAAGAGATTTTCTACCACTGTATTCCCTGCTTATTTTCACTGGGCTGATCACTTCTGCTTTCCTTGACTCCATTTTCTCAACCTGTAAAATGGAGGATCAACAATTTGATTCAAAACCATAAGAGTCTGGGCTGAGGCCATTAGCATAGGAAAGGTATTTTTAAAATTCAGTCTTGGGGCTGGCCGTGGCGTAGCTGGTAAGTGCGCGCGCTCCACTGCTGGCGGCCTGGGTGCGGATCCCAGGTGCGCACCAATGCACCGCTTGTCAGGCCATGCTGTGGCGGCGTCCCATATAAAGTGGAGGAAGATGGGCACGGATGTTAGCCCAGGGCCAATCCTTCTCAGCAAAAAGAGGAGGATTGGCATAGATGTTAGCTCAGGGCTGATCTTCCTCACAAAAAAATAAAATAAAATAAAATTCCGTTTTTATGATGTCTACAAATGTAGGTGTTAGTATGCTAGAGACAGAAGTATTGACAATGAAAAATTATCCAAAACTAAGATTGGCTGAAAAGGTGGAAATGGTTGTGATGGAATTCAGTAACTTCAGTGTCCTGGGATTTCTGTGACTTTCAGGGTATTAGGAGAATCTTCCAGTCCTTCCTGTTTAACTACAAATGGACATATATTGCCATTATTGCCCTGCCCCTACTTCTACTGAATTTAGATTGCCAGTATTTATGAAGTATACTAGTCACAAATAGATTCTTGCATTTCCCATTCCTTGTCATAGGGCCCTCTTTCAGTTCAATATGCTTTTATTGGCACTTACTTTGGTTTTCTTTACAGCAGCAGCTGCTAATTAGTGACAGCTTTTGAGCAAGCAGCTTGTCATTTTTGGCAGGGTAGGTGACATCCATAGCAATTCAAGACTGTATTTTCATTTGCTAAATTTGCTTTGCCACATGGAAATACATCTTGCATAAAAAATAGTCTGTAGTCAAAGGTGGCTGTGTTTACCGAAATATCTTCCTGAGTTGGCATTCGGTCAGTCCTGTAGTTAAAGAACTCTCGGGAGATAAACAGTAGGTTCAGTGTCTATCAGACTGATGCCATTAGTCCTGAGTCATCCTTCTAACGTTAATCTACATTCTGGACGTAGAACCTCATCATCTTGTTTTGGCACAATAATAAATCTTTCTGGATTGTATTTGGTAGTATATATGGTAACCGAAGGAGTGAATTGTTGATAAACATTGTGCTTTCCATTTATACTCAGCTTCTTTCTTGAAACATAATTAAAGGAAAGAAATGGTTTAGTTTGCATAAAGAAGCAGCTTTCTTTGGAATTTCAGCTCATGTTAGCATCATCATATTTCATGTAATCCTCCTCTTTGAAATGCTGCAACAAGGTGTTCTATTTTACAGACTTGTCTCGCTGTTTATGGAACCGTACCACTGTGATTTTATTTACCTTGATTAGCACCAGGATGAGTCAAAACCTCCGTCACAGTTTCCATCAAGTATGATTCAGTTCCATTATTCCTGTAATAAGGATTCAAGTTAATGACTTCCACAGTGTTAAAAATAACATCTTGAAGGAAATAACTGACCTACCATCCATTTCCCCCAATTTAGGTTCTTTTGGTAACACAGAGGAGGTCTACCACGATTGTGTTTATTTTAACATACAATTATTGAATATCTACCATGTACCAAGTACTGTGTTGAGGAAATCAAAAGAAATGAGACATGATTCCTGCCCTGGGATAACTTACAGTCTAGTAGTTGAACAACAGGTAACTCAAAATTGCTTTGGTTCTTATGCCCATAGTGTAGGGTAAATTCTAATTCTGCAGAGGTAAAACATTCCATCGTTTAAAAATGAGATGATCAAAATGATGAAAGGCATAGGATACAAGTATTGTGTTGATTCTTTCTTTCACTAAAGGTGTTAAAAGATTGTATGAGACACCTTTCATAGGAGTGTGGATTCGCCAGGTGTCCTCGTCCCAGATTTTCCCTTGACGTGTCGCACAGCACTGTTAAATTCAGAAGTTGTCTTCCACTACCTCCTACTGATATGGCTTGGTGAACCCAGATGATCTCCTAACATTCAGTTAGTATTTAATGTACACTGTGCACAGTAACTTAGTTATTTCTACATTTGTCATATTAGTGTTTATCATTTATCACAGGAAATTATCATTTACACCTTGTCTGTAATCATATGCACATCAGCGTTAGATAAGTTGATGTTTAATTATTGATAGAATGTGAACAGTTATCCAATGACAACTGACTTCAGTATCCTTGACTATCCTATCTTACCCGCTAGAATATTTCACAAATTGTTTTCTCATTTGTATTAATGATGATGTCCCTTTAATGAGAAATGTTTTCTGCCTACAGAAAACCTGAGTTTAGAATGATCTCTGGTAAATATTGGTGATGGATATTAATGTGTCTAATGGAAACCAGACAGGGAATTTGGGAACAAATATAGCAAATGTAACCACTCTGCTTCTTATAGGAAATGTCACAGTGTTGATTCTGACCACAAGTGGTCAGGATCTAGGTTTTGGCCTCATTGGAAAGTTACCCACCCCCAGAACAGTTCTCGTTATTCTCCTCCCACTCCCTTTGACAATCTGAAGCTTCTAGCTGATTTCTGATTGATTTAGGGGAATGAAGCTGAGCCACCAAACCCCTAAAATGGCTTCCTTTGTTGTGTTTGAAGGTTCGTCGTCTTGATGTTCTCTGACCTTTAGGGTAGGGAGTCCCATCTAAAGCATTTTTGGATTGTCAAATAATTTTTTGTATGTATTTGTGAGTTGCACTTTGTATTAATTCACTTTGTAGCTTTTATCATAAAGCAGCCTTAAACCAAAAGTATCATTGTCTGGAAAAACTCATTTGGTTAGGTGAGGGTTTTTTTGTGTGTGTGTGAGGAAGATCAGCCCTGAGCTAAGGTCCGTGCTAATCCTCCTCTTTTTGCTGAGGAATACCGGCTGTGAGCTAACATCTATTGCCAATCCTCGTCCTTTTTTCCCCCAAAGCCCCAGTAGATAGTTGCATGTCATAGTTGCACATCCTTCTAGTTGCTGTATGTGGGACTCGGCCTCAGCATGGCCGGAGAAGCGGTGCGTCCTGAGGCCAGAGAAGCAGTGCCTCGGTGCGCGCCCGGGATATGAACCTGGGCCGCCTGTAGCGGAGCACTGCACTTAACCGCTAAGCCACGGGGCCGGCCCAGGTGAGGGTTTTTAATAAGTAAAGCACTGGGGTCGGGGACATGAGCCTGCAGGGAACAGCCTGGTGCTAATCCCAGCTCTTTTGCTTACTTTCTGCGGGACTTTGGGCAAATTTCCTAACTCTTAAGCTTGTTTTCTCCTCTATAGGATGGGGATAGTAATCGTACTGCCTCATAGGTTTGTCATGAGATTAAATGAGGGTGCTTATAAAGTGCATACAACAGTGGCGTGACGTAATAAGAGCTCCTTCAATGTTGTTGCTATTACTACAACTTCTAGTACCCTCTTGTTCTCCTATCCCGTGCTGATTCCTTTGCTTTTATTTAAGGTTTGGTGATTAAGTATAGGAAAGTCTTGGAAATGTAATCGTTTATTTTGTTTCCAACATGAAACAGTTTCTAGTGTGGGTAGCAGTAGTTAATTTAGCATATATAACAAACTATTAAGTTTTTCCTTGAACCTCAAACTGTCTTCATTTCAAAGGAGGTAGTCTCAGAGTGGGTTACGTACTCTCCATCATCAAAGCCTAGAATCTTTAGAACAAGAGCTTGTCTCACAAAAAGCCTCGTGTCTCTGTTGCCACCACAACCTGAAACTAACGAGTTAGAAACCACACAGCCCCATGACATGCCGTAGGAGCCCTTCCGAAGGACCCATCACATTTTCTTGTAAGTTGTGTATAGATAGCTAAGCCGGGAACTGATCTGGCTGAGAAAATTTCAAAAGTCTTCATTTTTCCTTTCTTCTCCTTCACTTTTATACTCAGAGGGATCTAATTCTGTCACCTCTAGGAAGTTTGAATATAAGATGCTCTCTTAAAGATAGCTATGCGAGAATGCTGTGTTGTTTCTTTGGGGGTGGGCAGTCTTCAATAGCATTCCATAACTATTTGGAGTTACTACCTAAAGAAGGTTTAAAATCATATTTTTGTCCTTTTCCCCTTTTTCTTATTAGTTGTACAGTCTTTTCTCTATGTCTAATCTAAGAAACTTGTATACGTGCTTCTACTGATTGTCACCATTGAATCCAGCCAGTGCCTTAGCAAGTTGGACTACTGATTTGACTTTAGTTTGAGAAGAGGAAAGCTTAAGATTTATTTTTATATCAGTCAACTGGGGCCTGATATGTTGTCACATCCATTATAGCCCAAATACCATTTTATTTTTAGGTGGAGACTTCTGGAGCATTAGTATAAAGTCTAGGATGGTTCCAGTCCTGTCCTTTTCCTCATATTTAAGTCCACATTGAATCTGGTAGTTCTTAACAGTTCTGCTGCTGTTAAAAAAGTGTAGCTCCATGTGCTCTCATTTAGTCAAGTGAGAAACTTTACGTAGCATAGATTCTGGGTCTCACATTTGCTTTGTTTTTCTTTGGAGCTTTACTGGAAACCAAATGCTATTGCGTACTAGCTGCAGAAGCAGGAGGGGAAGTTGGCAAGAATTAACTGCTTTCTGTTTGGTCTGTCTGAGGCAGCTGACCTTTTGGAAGGAAATCGCTGCTCTTTGCTTCTTCCTGTAACAGTGCAGCCTGTGAAAGAACATATACACAGACGGGTTCTGCCGTTATCCTGGCTGATGTTTTGGGGCATAAGCTGTTAGTTAAGAGGTGCGAGTCTTTCAGTGCATCTGTTGTGTGTTGTAGGAACGTGCAGTCAGGTTCATGGTGCTAAGTTGTGTGTAGCTATCCCAGTAGATACATAGTGAGAGAGAATCTGCTTCCAGAAAAAGTAGTTTGTTTTAACAAAAGTAATTGTATTTTATTGCAAAGTCCCAGTGTTAGTACTGTGGTAAACGTGGACAATTACTTTGTGCACAATTTTAATTTATCTTAGTGTTGAACATCCTGATATCGGTATTACTTCTTACACTGGATAACCTTTTTTTCCTGAGAGGCCAAACATTTTGATTTTCTAAGACTTGAGCTCTTATTTAAATATCATTTCCTCTCAGAATTAGAATTAGCTTCTTAACACACCTGCTGCCCATTGTTGTACCCACCTTTTCTGTGAGACTTGTTTTACTTAAACACAGTGGGTTATTATACCCCCACATTGGCGTTATTGTCAGAAAGCTGCAGTCGGGCTTCGCAGATGGAATACCATCCAGTGAGCAAACAAAGGCACTAGCTGATGAGGCATTTCTCTCTCAAAAGAGAAGATTTTAGTCTTCCATTGTTTTAACCAAAACATATTTAGGTTCATATTTGTTTTGTTTTCTGAAAGGATTTATATTCAAGTAACTGTAAGCAAAAATGAAGTAGATTATGATTATTGGTAAATGCAGAGAACTCAGCTACCTGAAAAGACAGGGCAAAATACCATATTCTTCTTTATTTAGTTTAGGTTCAGTGAGTAAGTGTGCTGTTCCAATGTATTGGTCTCTTTCCTAGATTTACCGTTGACAGTAAAGATCATTGGGTGAGCATTAGTGTTGATGTACATAAAAGGTAGAGAGAGTAATCCTTAGCGATATTGCCCTGCTGTCTTCTTTTCTGTTCTTGGAAACTGGTCTATCTGCTCAACTTTCCTGAGATAGTAGAGAATCCAAGAGGGAGTACAAACCTTGCTTTGGCTTTAGGTGTAGGTTCTTGGCACAAAATAAGTTGATATCAACAAAATGGGAAGATTTTCCCCCCCGTTTTGTTGGCCTTTGAATAGGAGCAAAGTTAGGAACCAATGGCCAAGGCTTTCTGGGATCTGATCTTGTAACTATAGCCTTCTAGAGGCCTTGAGTTGTTACCCTTGAACTGTTGAGGGCCTTAACCTAGGCCAGTTGTGTTCAGGTGTGTCATTAGGAGTAAGGGAAGTATAGTTTTTGGAAAGAAATTCTTGCACTGCTGTAAGTGGTTTTCTTTGTATTTCAGACTATTTACAATTGGTACAAGTTTGCAGGGACATTGCTTAGCCCTAAAGATGAAAAAAGAGGCAAACATGAGCCTAAGTATGTACTATTTCTTATCTTGAAATGTGACTTTCCCAAATATTCTTTTTTTTTCTTTTCTATTTTCCATGTTACCCTCAGAAATCACAATAAAACCTCCTAAATTAAAACTTCACTACTTCTAAGATCACTAATCTTCAACCTGGTCTAAGTTCTAGTTTACCTTTTTTCTTTTGGTATTCTGAACTTGTTGGTATGAGCATTTTCAGACACACAAAATGAGAGAATAGTATGTAATGAATTTCCATAGATTCATCACTCAAGTTCAAAAATTACCAAAATTTTGTTAATCTGTTTTCACCTGCTGTCCACATACACACTTTTTTGTTTCTTCTGGACTTCAGAAAAAGACTTCAAAATATATTTTTGTGCCATTTATTTTTATACTACTTAAAACAAAAGAATAATGTGAACATCTATAAATAGATGTTAACATACAAATTAATCTTAACTATTAATAGTCCTGAACTGCTACTTGAAAACACATTAAGCTGCTATATATTTGAAAGGGATAGAATTATATTTCTTTAAAAAACTTTTTTTGGGCCGGCCCCGTGGCTTAGTGGTTAAGTGCGCACACTCCGCTGCTGGCAGCCTGGGTTTGGATCCCGGGCGCGCACCGACGCACCGCTTCTCCGGCCATGCTGAGGCCGCGTCCCACATGCGGCAGCTAAAAGGATGTGCAGCTATGACATAGAACTATCTACTGGGGCTTTGGGGGGAAAATAAATAAATAAATAAAATCTTAAAAAAAAATTAAAAACTTTTTTTATAACTCTGAATTGTGACTATTTCATGTCCTACTTAAATCAAGACTGCCTAATTTGTAAGAAAGTGCCATAACCTGGTACTGTCATGTTGGGAAATATTTCTTCCTATGTCTTTCACATATCCCTTTATGCTTGCTTCCTGTGGGATAGGGAGTAGTACAAAGTGCCCATGATGATTAAATTTATATTTCAAGTTTTATATTTTAAACAAAATTTAATAAAAAACTTCAGAGCCTGCCCTGATGGCTTAGTGGTTGAAGTTTGGTATGCTCCGATTCGGCAGCCTGGGTTCGGTTCCCAGGCGCGGAACCACACCACTCATCTGTCAGTAGCCATGCAGTGGTGACGGCTCACATAGAAGAGCTAGAAGGACTTACAAGTAGACTATACAACTGTGTCCTGGGGCTTTGGAGAGGCAGCAAAAAAAAAGAGGAAGATTGGAAACAGATGTTAGCTCAGGGGTGAATCTTTCCCAGCAAAATAAAACTTTACAAAAAATTGTACCAGAACTCCTTCACCTAAATGTAACAACCGTTTATAGTTCTCTTTGACCTTTCTCTGATATTTATTCTCTAGCATATGTATTAAGTACACTTTTCATTTAACATTCTTTTATTTATACTTTAAAAAAAATGTGTCTACATGGCCTTATATTTCAACATAACCTTTATATTTCATGTAAATTGTTGCACAATATTCCATCAGATTAATATGTGATAGTTTAACCATTCTCCTATTTTGGACATTTAGGTTATTTCCAGTTTCTCACTATTGTGTAGTACAGTATTTAACTAGGTTGTCCCTGGGAGTTGACCTAGTGCAAGGTGCTCTTCAAAGCAAATTTTGCTAAGTGGAATCTTAATACTGTAACTCTCAATGGTAAGAGGGAGGCTGTGAACTTTAATGAGGAAAATATTGGGAACATGTGTTGATTTATTAATAAATCTCTCTTTTTTTTATAATTTTATTTATTTATTTATTTATTTATTTTCCCCCAAAGCCCCAGTAGACAGTTGTATGTCATAGCTGCACATCCTTCTAGTTGCCGTATGTGGGACACGGCCTCAGCATGGCCAGAGAAGCGGTGCGTCGGTGCGCGCCCCGGATCGGAACCCTGGCCGCCAGCAGCGGAGGGCACGCACTTAACCGCTAAACCACGGGGTGGGCCCAATCTCTCTTTTTTTAAACTTCAGAAAAAGAGGGAAGGAATTATCTTTCATCTAAATGGTGCAGAAACTCAGTATATTGTAGTGGCTGAGGAACTTGTATGTCCTAAACCAAAGGATTCAAACTGTGCAAGAGGCACATTCTAAGACGAGTTGGTCTTGATTAACAGTATAAAATGAGTATAGATATAAACCTTCATTAGAAATTCTGAGGCTGGGCCGGCCCCATGGCTTAGGGGTTAAGTGCTTGCGCTCCGATGCTGGTGGCCCGGGTTCGGATCCCGGGCGCACACCGACTGTACCACTTTTCCGGCCATGCTGAGGCTGCGTCCCACATACAGCAACTAGAAGGATGTGCAACTATGACATACAACTATCTACTGGGGCTTTGGGGGAAAAAATAAATAAATAAAATTAAAAAAAAAAAAAAAAGAAATTCTGAGGCTAGCATAGGGCTACATGGCAGCCTCAAATCATTTCTTACTTCTCCATAATGCAGATGGTCATTATTTGTGGGCTACAGCAAATGTTTTTAGTTATCTGGAAAATGCTATTGATGTAGCTTCTTCCCAAATGGGTTGTTCAAGTTGCTTAATGGATGTCGACACAGAGATAATGATAACGCACAGGCATTCAAGCTGCGGGCCAGTGTGGCATGAGAACCTGATTTGTGTGACAGCATCCTACCAGTTGCAGTGTGAAGTCTGACAAGGCCATATTTTTATGTACTGCCAGGGACAATTTCAAGGTGAGAGTCAAACCTCGACTCTCGTTGCTTTTTTTTTCTTTTTTGGAATTTTTACTGTTAATTTAGATTTTGAAAAAATTTTAAATTACTGAAAAGTTGAAAGAATAGAACAGCAAATGCTCATATACATACACTGCCCAGATTGACCAATTGTTAACAGTTGTTACATTGGCTTTCACACTCTCCTCACCACCACCTCCCTCTCCCTCCTTTGAAAGTGAGTTGCAGACATCATGACCTTTTACCCTTAAATACTTGAGTATGTATCTACCAAGAGCAAGGGCTTTCTCCTATATAACCTCAATGCCACTATCACTCTCAAGAAATTTAACATTGCTACAGTAATATCCAATATATAGGCCATATTTAATTTAAATTTAAAATTTTAATTTTTAATTGTCCCAGTAATGTCTTTTAGAGCTGTGCTTTTTTTTTTTTTTTTAAATTATGCTCTAGTTATCATGTCTCTTTAGTCTCCTTTAATCTAGAACAGTTCCACATTTTTCCATCTTTCATAAGAGTCTCACAGTTTGGATTTGTCTGATTCTTTCTTCGTGAGTGGAGGTAAAACATTTAGTTTGTGTATTTTCAGTGCATCACATCTGGAGGCATAGAGTGTCAGTTTGTCCCATGGTGGGGGATGTTTAATTAACTTGGTTAAGGTGTTGTCCCCCAGCTTTTTGCACTGAAAACGTACCTTTTCCCTTTTGTGAATAATAAGTAGTATGTGAGGTCATACTTTGAGACTGTGTGAATATCCTGTTCCCCAACAGTATCAGCTAAGGCTTTAGCTGCTGGGGGGTTTGTTGTCTGAGTCTACTCTCTTTATTTTTGAGATTGTGTGTTTTGGGCCAAGATATCTTATGTTTAGGTGAGAGTTTTAAATATGTGATAGCCCGCTGATTAAGACTTGATCTTTATGTTTAGCAAATAGCTCCCCTCCTTTTCCCTCCCTCCCTCCCCCTCCACCTTCCCTCCTTCCCACTCCTTGCCTCTCTCCCGCTCTCTCTACTTTCCCTCCCTCCCCTCTCCTTCCCTCGCTCCCCCTCTCTCTCTACCTTCCCTTCCTCCCTCCTCCCTCCTCTCTCCCTCTCTCTCTCTTCTTCCCAAAATAATATGTAATGATTTGGCTGTGACGTAAAGATTTATGACTGATTGTCTTCCCAGAATATTATCATTTCTGTGTTGCCTGGGCAAATTTTTCCTTGTTTGTTTCATTGTAAGCCAAATACTTTTATTCTTTCTGTTCCCTTCCCATCTGTTTAATAATCCGATTTTGTTAGAGAATTGCCTTCCTGATTGCTTATAAAATAGTGTTTAGAAATTTATTTTTAAAGAGCAGATGGCTCTGGTATTGACCTACTTCTAGATGGGATAGTTTTACTCTAACCTTCTTACTTGATGTTAGGCCAATTTTAATATGAACAAAGTCTTAATCTTTTATTACTACTATTGAATATTTTTCTGTCCTTCCAAGTTCCTACTACTAGGTAACCACCATGACTGAATTTATGTAATGATGTGGGTATTGACAGTAAAGCAGTAAACACAACCAGAGAACTTGCTCTGTATATTCTATCCAAGGTCCTTTAGTCATTAAATGGTGCTTTTATGGTTAACGGTTTTGAATCCTGGTTCCTTGCCTTATACTTTTCAGATCAGAAGCAATGTTTATACACCTTCTGTTTCATTTGCCAACTAGCCCAAGCCTTTGCCCAAATCAGAGCCTTACAATATTAGGTTTCTTATTCTAATTTCTTATTCTTTTTCTTTCTTTCAACTATGAAATATAACAAACATACAGAAAAGTACAAAAAATAATATGACAAACCACCACAGGTCCTCAGGACAAAGGCAGCATGGTGCAGTGGTAGAAGTACATGCTCTAGGACCAGACTGCCCGGATCCAGCCCAAACAGTACCCCTCAGTAGTGTGGGACCTGGGGCAAATACTTCACCCCGCAAAAAACCCATCCCTATTAAAAGCCAGTCCCCGTTACTCCAGCCTTTGGCAACCACCAATCTACTTTGTTTTTATGGGTTTGCGTATTTTGGACATTTCATGAAATGGAATTTACCATATGTGGCCTTTGTGTCTGGCTTCTTTCACTTAGCATAATGGTTGTCAAGGTTTGTCCATGTTATGGCATGTATCAATACTTCATTCCTTTTTGTGTCTGAATAATATTCCATTTTATTTTTCCATTCATAGCCATATTATCCATTTATCTGTTGATGGACATTTGGGTTGTTTCCAGTTCTTGGCTATTATGAATAATGTTGCTATAAACATTTGTGTACAAGTTTTTGTGGACATGTTTTCAGTTCTCTTAGGTATATGCCTAGGAATGGAACTGCTGGGTCACGGTAAGTCCATGTTTAACCTTTTGAAGAACTGTCAGATTGTTTTCCAAAGTTGTTAGACAATTTTACAATCCTGTTCAATTTACTGAGCCTCAATTTCCCCATCTATAAAGTGGGGATAATAATAGTGCCTACCTCCCAGGGTTTTTGTGAGAATTAAATGAGCAGATTCATAAAAGCACATATTGTTATAAATAATATAGTAAGTGTTCAGTCAATGATAGCAAACGGTAAATTTGGGTGGTGGATAATAATACTAATAAATGTTATTTGAATTCATTTTTCAATCTTATTTCTGATATTTTTATTTATTCGACGAATCAAAATATTTGTTGCTAATAATTCATGCTTGCGTTAGTAGGAGTCAGATATGTCCTTGGAAGGAATAGGAAAAGGCACAGTTCCCTGCTGGCTTAGTTTTCTCTGTCGGAAGAATGCATCTGAATGGATGTTCTTTTTCTTTTTTTTGGAGTTTAGCATACTTATACAGTCTTGCTCTTGTTACACCACCCTTCAGAATTCTTCCTTCTCTCATTCAGAGGCGAGAACACAGTCCTCCCAGTGCCTTTCCACCACCCACCATCCGTTCTCATCTATAGAAGTCCTTGTGCCAGTGAAATTGATTAAGAAATGGGAATACTGTCTTTTAAAAGGAAGGTAAAGTTTATACCGCAGGATCTTGGTCAAGGAGAAGGATAGCAAGGGCTCTTTGTGGAGGATTGACTTTGGAAAGGTAGTTTATTGAAGTGAGTTAAAATTGGAGATGGGGAGAAGGAAGCCACCTTTGTATGTTTAAGATTGTGAAAGAATAATATTGAGCGCTTACCAGGAGCCAAGCACTGTTTTAAGCATTTACACATATTAATTCATGCTTACAACAACCCCCTGAGGGATGCAAGTAGTAGTATTCCCATTTTACACATAAGGAACTGAGGCACAGAGGGGCTTAAGAGGTTAAACATTTTGTAGAACTCAGTTTAGGTGAGTTCCCCATTATCTCCAGAACTTGAACCACATCTAGAGACTTTAGCCCTGGGATGGGATGGAGCGGTGGTTGTGCTGGGGTGGAGAATAGAAATTATAAAATGCTTTAAATTATACACATGAATCTAGCAAACCAAATCCCTGCACACATTTTAACTCCTCATTCTCCCCAAGCTGGAATTCATTCACTCAGTTGGCACGTATGCATTGGGAGCCTTCTGTTGTCACATACTCGATACTTCTCTTCCCCCACAGTTTAGCTATGGCGTGACCTTGGCCACAATGGTATTTATTATTTAGACAAAATTATCTCTAAGTCCCACCCACTAATATCATTTATTTATGTTGGTGGACATTCATTTTTATGGTTTTCAATGCGCCTGTAACATTCTGAGCTGTTAGACTTTGAAACCTTTTTAAACAAGTACCTAAGGGTCACTTTATTTGGGCCTCCTAGGATATATCCAGATATATGAGGTCGATGTAGATAGCTTATGCTTTTAGAAAGTGTAATATTCTGCATCCAAGGCTGTTTTAGGTTATTTGGAATGCTTGTGAACGTAAGAGTGCAACTAAGCAAAGCTCAAAGAGTTCTCATCTTTGGCTAAAAATAAGATTGTGAATCCATTTCCCAGTCTTTAGAGAAGCCCCTGTGATGATTTACCAGAGATACAAACCACTTCCCTTGTCAGAACATTACGCATTGAAGACAGAGCTGCCTGTAAATAAGCAGAAGAGGGCGTATATTGAGGACAGGGGTGCAGTCAGTCACTGCATATGTGGAGTAGCATTCGATGGCTGGATAAATACTGGTGAGAAAGGACAGCAAATCAGCTTATACCAGGTGTAGGCGTAGCCTAATAGTGAGTGTGAAGAGTTTTGACATGTACGAAGAAAAGCACTGCGTAGATTCTAGGTTTATTGACACAATTGGGGGGAAAAAGTGTTTTTTTTCCTAAACTGCATATTTTAAATCGTTACATGATCTCGATAAGTCATCTCATATTCCATATGTATATAACTCTTAGTTAAAAAGTAAAATAAAAATGATTCTGTATTATTTAGTGTACTTTTATGTTTTTGTCTAGTAGTAGGCAAAATCTACTTTCCAGCTCTATCAAAGCATTTTTATGTAGTGAAATTAAAGTATATTATATTTATCAAAATAAGGTGGTTACCACCTTATATTTACCAGCTATTATTCTTCAAATGGCATTTTAGGAAATAACTATTATGACATGTTCCTATTTAGAACTGTGAAAAGTATTCTGACAAGTTCTCAGAGCTCAGCATTCCACTCTTTGATAAAAACTAGAACTAATATAAAACTTAAGACAAAATAAATAGTGTGACATTTATATAGTACCCCTACATATGTGGCATATCATCATAGTATTTCTTTCTTAAAACAATAATAAACTCCTGTAATATGCTCAACCAGCAGGACATGTGAAATATTTACCAAATATTTGGTATATATTTATTCACTCAGCAAATATTTATTGACTACTTACCATGGCAAGTCGCTGTACTAGGCCCAAGGGACACAGTAGGGAATAAATGGTCTCCCTTCATTAACTGTTCTTAGAGTTCAGCAGGGAGGATAGACAGAAACAAATTAACAAAAACTAAAAGGAAAAATTACAAATTGTAGCATATGTTATTAAGGATCAAATAGACCATTATTAATATAGACTGTCCAAATTATAAAATCTATTTCATTTTATTGCCTTGGTATTTCATTGTGATATCTTATTCCATAATAACTTTAAAAAGAGTTGATAGATTCAAACAAATTGTGCGCATACATTTATTTATGCAACTAAAAAAATTTACTGAATGCTTGCGTGCCAGGCACTATTCTAGGCCCAAGAAAAAGAGCCGTGGACAAAACAAAGCCATTGTGTTCATGGTGATTTCACCCCAATGGGAAGTCAGTAAAGAAATATGTGATAAATGTCAGGAAGTGATAAATGATGTGAAGAAAAATAAAGCAAAGAGAATGGAGAGTGACCAGAATACTGTTTTATTTGGGTGGATTGAGAAGGAGTCTCTGAGGAGATAAATGGTTTCTCACAATTTTCCTTCTTTTGTGTCTTGGGTCGATTCAGTTAATGAATTCAAGATGCAAGATAATTTTTGTATCTGCTGGTATCATTTCACATATTCATTAAGAGAGCCATGGTGAGGTCCTACTTCCTTCAGTTCTTTACCACTAAAAGAGATTAAAACCTGAATTCTTTCTTCCTTCCTTTATCATTCTTCCATATACTCAAATGCCTAAGCACCTTTATCCATCCATCCATCTCTGTACCTTTTATCTGAACAACATGCTTTGGCGTCTGTTCCAGTTGTCCAAAATCTTGGTATACGATTAGTTTGATTAAAAATTATATAATTAAATGTCTTCCAGATTTTTGATGATAATGTGGAATTGCTTCTGGAGAGAGCTCTTTTATCCAAGTCTTTCTCCTAGTAAACTCTCAGCCATTGAAATTGGATGTCTTGGGTGATCTTACAGTGATCCCAGCCTTAACACCCAAAGCCCTAAATAAAATTGTACACCGCTCAAGTGTTCTATAGCATTGCACAAGTCTAAAATAGGTAGCTGGCACCCACCCCACGCTTCATTGTTGGCTAACTGACTTGTCCCATAAATAGCTCAGTGTTACATGATCAGACAACTACAACCAACAGAGAAGGGATTTTTGTTTCCTAACACACATGTGTAGTCTCTGGTATTCAACAAAATCAAGGTCTAATTCACTGGACTCTAACTGTAACATAGTTCTTAGGAGAACTGTGCAAATCAGTAGCCACATCGTTTTGGATAGGATTCAAGATAGCCCTGCCTTTTACCAAATTCTACATTATGGGTCATAGTGTTAGAGCAAGATTCAGTTTTAGTCCCCTCTGGGTACATGAAATAATGTTGCTGCTGCAATCTGGTTAATCCTAGAGAGTTTCTACCAAACGAATTAAAAATTCTCTGGTGAGTCTGAGAAGGCATCACGGTGGTTTTATAAAACCATTTTTCTGAAATCAAGAGCCTGTTTTAAAAATCTACCCACTATAGGAATATAATGGTTTTTGTTTCTAACTCTTAGCTGAAATGTATTGTTTTTATGTCTGAAAGATTTTTTAATGCTATAATTTAACAGAACATTGCTTCATAAATTTCTTAGCAGTAACTCAGAAGGTGAACCTTGGGGTGCTTTTCCAGATAAATCTGTGCCCTCTATGTGCAAAGCATTGCTGCTTAGGAAACTAGTAATAACACATAGGGTTCAATCCATGCATAGATATTTTCACTTTCCTGTTACTGGGTCTTTTTCAAAATGGCAGTATGTTTATTGCATTTCTTTTTTTGTTGTGTTTGTTTGTTTGTTTGTTTGTGAGAAGATTAGCCCTGAGTAACATCCAATGCCAATCTTCCTCTTTTTGTTGAGGAAGATTGGCCCTGGGCTAATATCTGTGCCCATCTTTCTCTACTTTATATGGGACACCGCCACAGCATGGCTTGACAGGAGGTGCGTTGGTGCGCGCCCGGGATCCAAACCTGTGAAGCTCGGGCCGCCGGAGTGGAGCGTGCGCACTTAACCACTACGCCACCAGGCCGGCCCGTTTATTGCATTTCTTAAAAGTCAAAATACCAAATCTAAAACGTGATTTTTTTTAAATCCCTTTGCTAATTTTCATTACTGTCAAAATGCTGCTTACTGTTGCTTCAAGTTTGGAACAAGAGTAAAGAATATGTCCATGATGTCAAAGCTATAGGCGCCTCTTCCCCTAATGCTGGTTTTGCACTTTTGCTTATGGGACTTCGGTACATATTATAGTCAGACCTTCATAGACCCAGTTATATACCTTTCCATGGCCACACTGAGTGTCTACATTTTGAAAACATTTTAAAGCTAAAATTCAGTTCAAGAATACTGATCTTTAGTTTACCAAAAGAGCTTAAAAGCATTTATCTCTAGCTTTTATATCTTTGTGAATATTTACTCTAGTGGATTTGAAAGGGAAAGGAAAAAAAATCCACCCAAAGCCGCTGATGGTTTGTTTAACAGATTGTAAACATGGCTGTGTGGATACAAGCCCAGCAGCTCCAGGGCGAAGCTCTGCATCAGATGCAAGCATTATATGGTCAGCATTTCCCCATTGAGGTGCGGCATTATTTATCCCAGTGGATCGAAAGCCAAGCTTGGTAAGTGAACAAAGCGTTTTCTATCATATTTTGTGAAGCACAAGCATATTAAAGTTTGATTAGAAAGATAATATGATGGAGACTTTAAAAGTTGTACATTTAAAAAATATATGTGACCCATGTAAAGATATTTAACTCCATCTTAGATTTTAGGGAGATGGAATAATTCTTGGGATTTTTAAAACGGGATTTGTTGCCTTTAATAGTAAATTCTGGCTGAAAGCTTTGGAGTAATGCTGCTAATAAAAAGCAATTAACAAATATGTTTTGAGTGCCTGTAGGGTGCCTAGCAGTGTTATAGGTAGTAAAGTTCATATGAAAAAATTAAAGCCCTTGTCTACAAAGGCTCCTGCTTTTGTGGGGCAGGATAAGGTATGCATATGCATATAATTTAATAAAGTGTATTGTTAACATTTAACACTGGAGACATTGGTGTTTTTTAATTTACATGTAATTTCTATATACACATAAAGACTAAAAGACAATATGCCAAAATATTAACAATAATTACATCTTGGTGGCAGATATAACAAGCATGTTTATTTTTCTTATTTTCCAAATTACTGTTTATATACGTGGGGGAAAATTGTTTTTAAATTCTTTTAGAATTAGTACAATGCAGTAGACTGACAACAAAGCTTTTTAATAGACAACATTATTGCACACAGGCAGCAGGCTGTCCACTGCTTTCCTCAGGGCGGGGGAGCATGTTGGTTGGTTACATATGTTACATATGGTTACAGTCTGATCTGACCTATTCACCAGATACTTCAGGCCTCCACCATCATGGCCAGGGGGCTCCTCTTTGACAGCGCCAGGGAGAAGCTAGCCTTTATGCTCCTGTTTGAGGAGGGCTGTGTACCTGTCAGTAATGTTGCCTTGAAATAATTACAGTCTTGTGTTTGTAGCAGGTTTCTGTTCAGAAACTAGAGAGCACCAAAGGAAGGCAATTTTCTAGGCAATTAAAAAAATCTCAGCCTCATGTAATTAAGTGAGGAAAAAAGGAGCTAAATATGAGCATGTCAACTGCACATTGCTTAGTTCTTTTCCATTTCTTTTTCATTTTCTTTTCTGTTTTAATGATTTGGAGAGTTCAGAAAAACATTAGTAGGATATTTCTGTTGATTAAAATTTCATTTAGTAGATTTCCCATATAGTCTTCTTACTGAATGAATGTGAAAAGACTTGTGTTGATATTAAGGAAAACCTGAATTTTACTTAGTTTTGGTTTTCTTAAGAATATAAAGATTTTAATTAAAAAAATCTTCAGTTCTTTATGTTTGAGCCTAGAAAGTCTTGTTTTGTTTTGTTTTTTAGCAGAAAATTAAGTTTTTGAGTGCAAGAACCAGTGCTTGATTTCCATGAGTTTTGCTGAGACTGGATCTTCTCAAGAGTGGGTTCTTTAGACGAGGAGCATTATTGCCAGTTGAAACAGAAGTGCACGGCTGCCTTCATTCTCTCCAGGCTTTTATTTAATACATATTTTATTTAATACGTAACATATACATATTTAAAATTCAGCCTTCTCAAAGTGCAAATTTGAGCATATTATTTGATGAAGTACATTATCAGTGTTTCAGTGCACCTGTTTGTGCCTCCATTTGAAATTAGTTGCTAACTGAGGTTTAGAGATGACAGCGCTTTTAGCTTCCACCAGATCTCTTGTTTGGCTCCAGACCCAGTCAGCGGTAATTGAATGTTATTTCAATCTGACAGCTGTTTGGTTTCTTCAGAGAGCCGAGTTAAGTAATTTAGTGCTGCCCAATAGCAATTGTTGCCTAAGTTGTTTAAAAAAAGAAAGGGGGTGGGGGTGGAGAGTGGGGGAAGGAAGAGAAAAGAAGAAGGGAGAAGGGGAGGGAGAGAGGGCAGAAGGAAGGGAGGGCGGAAGGAAGGAAAGACGGATGGAAGGACGGACAGACTGACAGGCGGAAGGGAGGAAGGGCATGCGGAAGAGCAGAAGGGCAGACAGAAGGACGGACGGGCAGAAGGATGGGCGGAAGGAAGACGGACGTAAGGACGTAAGGAAGGACGGAGGGACGTAAGAATGGTTGCACGGGCAGAAGAGGGGAAGGGCGGACGGAAGGATGGACGGCCGGATTGGCGGAAGGAAGGACCGAAGGAAGAATGGACGGAAGGACGGACGGATGGAAGGGAGAACGAGCGAGAGGGAGACCATCCAACTCCTGTGACCAGCTAAATGGCTCTGAATTAATACAAAGTCCGTAGAGCGGTTTCTCTGGTTCATTGGAAGAGTTAGCGTTGCCTAGAGGTCCCAAATTTGCAACTAGTGATGTAAATGTCTGGCTTGTGTAAATACTTGTGGGCCTCTTCTGTCTTAATATCATTTCCAGGGCTCTTTAGAAATAGCAATAAAAATGTTCCTTCACCTGTCTTTACTTAAGAAATACTCTGCATGAAATTAGCAATACATAGAACTAGTCAAGGCTGGAAAAAACACGTAGAACATTCTTGACCTGGTGCCCCCTTACACCCCTGAGAGGGTAACTATAAAAAGGAAATTATCGGAGTCCTTATTTCCTTCGGAGTACACAAAGCACTTTCCTTTTCCCTTCGTTCCTAGAAGCAGATAGCATAAGAGCCAGAACAAGTCAGTAGGAGGAAGGAGAAAGGGCAGTACATTGTTAAAAAAAAAAAAAAAAAAAAGGAAGAAGAAAGAAAGAAAAAATATACTATACAGTCCACTAAGGTAATCAGTAGGATTAGGAATAGATTAATGTAAGCATCTAGTCAATTTGAATTGGACTCTTTCCTAAAATTTGTAGTGAGCATTATGAAGTCACTTTAGCCAAAGAAAGGGTACATGCTTTGAGACTGCATTTGTACAGGCTCACGTGCATGTATGTATACATATGTATGTAATTTTTTTCCCCTAGGGACTCAATAGATCTTGATAATCCACAGGAGAACATTAAGGCCACCCAGCTCCTGGAGGGCCTGGTGCAGGAGCTGCAGAAGAAGGCGGAGCACCAAGTGGGGGAAGATGGGTTTTTACTGAAGATCAAGCTGGGGCACTATGCCACGCAGCTGCAGGTGGGTGTGCGCTCTGGGTCACACTGGATTCTCTTCCCTAGGAGGGGCTCTTCCTTCATTTAGTACTTTCTGTAGAGATCGTCATTCTCTTATTCAACTCAGCATTGTTGAGTTACATATTACATGTATAAAGTTCTTATTGTCTAGTTTTGTGGTTGTAGCCAGCTGCCTTTTTTTAACTTTTTATTTGAAAATAATTTCAAATTTGTAGAAAGCTGCAAGATTGATACAGAGAACCCCTACATATGCCCAGATTCACCTATTGTTAACATTTGCTTTATCATATTCTCTCTCTACACACAAACATTATTTCATCACGTGAGAGTAAGTTGCATGTATCATGTCCCTTTGCCCCTACATACTTCCAGTGTGCATTTTCTAAGAATATAAATCTTTTCTTACGTAGTTATAGTGCAGTTATCAACTTAAGTAAATTTAACATTGATACAACACTTTTAGGTAATCTTATATCTATATTTTCATTTTGTCAACTTAATAATGTCCTTTAGGGCATTTTTTTTTTTTTTACAGTCTAGGATCCAGTCCAAGATCACATGTTGCATCTAGTTGGCATGTCTCTTTAATCTCCTTTATTTTTATTTTTATTTTTTTTGTGAGGAGATCAGCCTTGTGCTAACATCTGCCAATCCTCCTTTTTTTTTTGCTGAGGAAGACTGGCCCTGGGCTAATGTCCGTGCCCACCTTCCTCCACTTTATATGGGACGCCGCCACACCATGGCTTGCCAAGTGGCATGTCACTGCGCGCCCGGGATCCAAACTGACGAACCCCGGGCTGCCGCAGCGGAGAGCGCGCACTTAACCACTTGCGCCACCGGGCCGCCCCTTTAATCTCCTTTAATATAGAACTGTGGCTCAACTTTTCTTTGTCTTTCGTTACATTGATATTTTTAAGTAATTCAGGTCCTCTATTTTATAAAGACAAAATGTACCTCATTTTGGGTTTGTGTGAAGTTTCCTCATGCTTAGATTCAGGTTACATATCCCTGATCAGCATTCTAAATAAGTGACGTGTCCTGCTCAGGGTATCACATCTGGAGACGCACAACGTCCATCTTGCCCTCGTTGGTGGTAGTAATTTTGATTGCCCAGTCAAGGTGGTGTCCAGTTTCTCCTGTGATGTGGCCTTTTTGAAATTTATTTATCCTGTTTCCAAGCATGATGCCCTAGTACTTTAGGCAAATTAAGATGCAAGAAATAAAATAATCTAACTTTTTTACTGTAATTGGCTTTCGTACCATGTGTGTTTCTTGTCCCCATTGGTATTGGAGGAACAGCATTTCTCATGATTACACCATCGTGTCTCCAGGAGTCTTCTCCGTCATAAGGTCTCACCCTGTTCCGAGGTAGGTCAGGCCCATAGCATGGAGTGGAGCAAAGTGATGTCTGCTGTTGGATTCTTTCAGAACACGTATGACCGCTGCCCCATGGAGCTGGTCCGCTGCATCCGCCACATCTTATACAATGAACAGAGGCTGGTCCGAGAAGCCAACAATGTGAGTGTCTGATAGGTATGGGGGAAGGAGTTGGGAAGTCCTTTCTTGCCCACCTCTCTCTGGACCCACCTTTGTCAAGGTGACTCAGTGTGCGTCTGTTGGTGTTTCTATAAACAGAGCATTGTCCCAAGGGGCACAAAAGAAGTAGAAGACTAGTCTCTGATCTTAACTGATTTATAACCTTGAAGAGATTGCAGCCACAAAACAATGTGAACAAGTGCAAAACAATTGAACTCCAACTGAATAATTTTTGAGTCAGGGTGTGCTTATATTCCGGTGAGATTAGTTAGGAAAGACTTCTGCTTAGCTCCCTCCCAGCCAGGTGTTGAAGGAATAGATCAGACCAAATCACTTAAATGGCTGGATCCACAAAGGCCTTGTGGATGTCGCCCTTGTAACTTCATTTTGGGGCTTCCAGGACACCGCCTGTGAGAGGTTTGGCCTCCTCTCTCTTCCCTCAGTCACAAGAAGGTCTTGAGTGAGGACATAACGATGTGTGTTCACACAGCCTTGTTCCCCACTGTGTCCCCAACACCTGACACAGTCTGTGGTATTGGGTCAGTGAATGAATGTGAAATGAGGGGTCATCATCATTAGTAGGAAAACCCAGGTAACTCCTGGGACGTGCTGAGTTCTAGTTTCTCCAAAGAGAATTTAGGCTACCTGGTGGAGGGCAGATCTGCATTAGAAGTTTCTGCTGTGCTTTATGAAGGTGCCATAGTCTGTCAGGTCACTTGTTTCTCCTCTTGTCCCGCTCTACCCCAGTTCTCACAAATGATGTTTGCAATTCCTCTGACTCAAAATTTAGTTTTTGGGGGTCTCAGTCCAGTTTTAGGTGCTGGCGTTGGCTTTTCCTTGGGATTAAGGCCTGATGCTCTCTCCCATCCTCACTGCCCAGCTCACCACTGCCTGCGCTCTCCCCTATCTGTCTCCAGGGTACTTCTCCAGCTGGAAGTCTTGCTGATGCCATGTCCCAGAAACACCTTCAGATCAACCAGACATTTGAGGAGCTGCGACTGGTCACACAGGACACAGAGAATGAACTGAAGAAGCTGCAACAGACTCAAGAATATTTCATCATCCAATATCAAGAGAGCCTGAGGATCCAGGGTGAGGCCCTGCAGCGTGGGCAATGTGTGTCTTGAGGATGGGAGTGAGGACTAGAAAGCTCAGGTCCGATGGGAAGAGAACCAGTTTTCTCTTCAGAAGCATTTACCTTTCTCTGGAGTGGCAGGGAATCACTTGCATTGAAAACAGTGCTGGGAGGGTGATTAAGGGGAGAAGACAAGTGATTGCCCTTGGAGAGTGTGGGGTCTCATTCAGGGTGCTGCACCCAGGTTGCTCCTGGTCTGCGGGGGAGGACATTTCCTCTTGTGGGAAGGAGCAAACAGTCTAAGTAAACAGTACCAGACGAGACTTTTGTATATAGTAGGCATTTTCTAAATGCTGCTTTACTGAAATGTTAAACTCTCTAAGCAGGGACAGTGCAAGGGCTAAGGGGCTATGTTTGTGGTGACAAACTTTAATGCAGTTCTGTGTGGTTATTCAGAGAGGCTGTCCTGGGGCAGAGCACACTAGTGTACCTCGGTCCTTCTGAGCAAAGGCTCCCCTCCCTGGTGGAAATCCTGCTTGGTACTTGGGTACAGAGAACTTCAGAGTCAGTCTTGAGGCTGTGGAGCCCCACCAGCGCCCCCTATTGCCCTTGTAGGAAGTTGACAGTGTGATGTCCACACCCCTCCCTCCACGCCCAGCTCAGAATCTCAGAGGAGCCTTTGCTGCACAACCAGCCACACGCACACTCACATACACATGCCATGTGCTCCTCTGATACCATGCATGTGGGCTTGATCTTAGGACTATATTGATATTATTTATTAACTCTTTCTTCCCCACTAGAACATAAATTCTTTAAGAAGGGACTGTGTCTTTTATCTCTGTACTCTGAGAACAGCACATTGCCTGAATCATAGGAGATGTTGAGTAAATCTTGGTGGGATGATTCTAGCATGTCTTCCTCCCATCTGAATCCATCCCAGACTGACCCCAGAGAAGGGATGGCCCTTTTCCTAGGTTAGGGAATAGGAGATTTCAGGCTGTTAGTTCTACCCAAGGCCTTTGACTGGTTGACAGTACTTCTGATCCCATTCTTGGGTTTTCTCTTTCCTATTTCTGGGTTTGGGTTTGGATTCTGGTTTGGGTTTGTCCCCATTATGCAGTGTCAGTGCAGTCTCATTTATCAAGGTCACCCATCAGAAACACAGACTATTGATCTGTTTGTGCAAGGAAAGGCTCAGCTGCCTCCAGTGGAGCAGACAATTGCCTCACGTCTCCTGGCATCCTTCCCAGAAGCTTCTGCAAATTGCCAGGAGAGACTAAGTGGGTCACTTGTATGGGGAGGCTGGGCCCAGGTGTTGGCTCACCCCCACCTCCCTGTGGGTGGCAGGGTTCCCGAGGTGGCCGTCCAGATTACACTGCTATGTTCTGTGCCTGGACACTACTCTTCCTGCTCAGTCCCCTGCAGTACAACTGGAACCATATTTCTCAGTTCTCTTCTAGTTCTGGGCTTTTCCTGGCTGTTGAGAGTTGCTTTAGTCTATCCCAGCTTGTGAGTCCATGGCACAGGGCCTAGGTCAGTGTGACACGGCCCTGAGAGGCCTGCCCGGAACTTGATTGACCAAGACGTGATGACGCTCCCATTTTCTTGACTCAGCCTGAGTAAGGACACTGAGATGTTCAAAAAGGCTACAGGCAGAGGGTGGTAATCCCAGCATTTAGGACAGTGGTTACCTTTGGAGGGAGGGATGGGTCTGCAAGCAGGACAGGATGTACAGGTGGCTTTAACTGTGGAAATGTTCGCTTTCTTAAGCTGGGTTATTGATACACAGGTGTCCTTGTATCATTCTTTCTACTTTCCCTGTGTCTTAAGTTTTTCATAACAGACTTTTTGAAAAAGCTAATGAGGCCTCACTGACTCCCTGTTCCTGCCATTGATGAGATTCCTGTCAGCTGGTGTGGAGAGAAGCTGCCTCCCTTTCCTGAGAGAATCTTGCTGCTTTTGTGTCCCCAGTGGTCCCTGGACACACACTCTCTCTCCCCTCTCTCTCTCCTGGTTAGTCTGGCTGAACTCGAGGTGACCTGACCTGGACAAACATGTTAGGCACCTTCCAGCACCTGGAGAGCCTCCTTCCCCGAGGAGGGGCTGCCGTGCTCCGGGAAGTGGGACAGAGCAGCGGAGTGGGGCTGTCCCCGCTGAGGCTTTGCTGTGTGAGGTTGGGGCGGGGCAGCTGCTCATCTCCATCACCCTCTAATCCCGTGCTGTAACCCGTTAACCAAGGACTGACTCTCACCCAGAGCTGTGTGTGCCGGGCAGCTTCTTGAGCATTTTCTGTGTCATCACCTATTTACTCCTCACAGCAGCCCACTGAGGCAGGTGCCATGATTCTCCTGTTTTACACATGGGGAAACTGAGGCACAGGAGAGTGAAGTGATTAGCCCAGGTTCACCCAGCCAGGAAACGGCAAGGGCACCCTTGAGACCAGGCAGTGTGGCTCCAGTCCAGACCCCAGTGTGGTGTGAGGAGGGCTGGGCAGCCAGCTGTGTGGGCTGGAGTGAAGGCCACACGGCAGGATTCTCCTCAGCTGTAGCCCCAAGTGTCTGTCTCCCCACTCCCTGGAGGGGAGCTCAGAGTCGGGAGGCCAGGGAGGGGAGCCCACTCATCTCTGGGTGCCCTTTGCTGCTAGAACCCCAACTTGCCACTGGTCAGATGTGTCCCCTTGAGGGTCTGGTCTCCAGAACAGGGGAGTGTGGTTCCTCTGGGCTTCCTGCTGGGCGCTGGGAGATCGTGGTCGTGGTGTCCTGTCCCCTCCTCCAGCTCAGTTTGCGCAGCTGGCCCAGCTGAATCCCCAGGAGCGTCTGAGCCGGGAGACGGCCCTCCAGCAGAAGCAGGTGTCCCTGGAGGCCTGGCTGCAGCGCGAGGCCCAGACGCTGCAGCAGTACCGAGTGGTGAGTGGGCTCTGCGTCCCTCTCCTCCCGGGCATGGAGGGCCGTGTCCCGAGCTGTCCAGGGGGCCGGAGAGGGATAGAGCCAGGAGGAGAGCAGGACCCAGGAGATCAGGAGGCCAGATCCTCCTTTCCCGTGGGGGCACGTGAGGCAGAGCAGGTCAGGGAGGGGGAAGGCCCGTGCCTGGGGCCTGGTCCCGGGCCCGCCTCCTGAGTGAGGGTCTGCAGGGTTGTTCCCTGGGAGCCTGGAAGGGCCTGCTCTCCCCACGTCCCTTCAGGAGCTGGCCGAGAAGCACCAGAAGACCCTGCAGCTGCTGCGGAAGCAGCAGACCATCATTCTTGATGACGAACTGATCCAGTGGAAGCGGCGGCAGCAGCTGGCCGGGAATGGAGGCCCCCCCGAGGGCAGCCTGGACGTGCTACAGTCCTGGTAATGGGTGTGGGGAGGCAGGCAGGGAGGGGCGGGCAGGGGCAGGCAGGGACTCCGAGGGGTGCTACCAGTTGCTTATTCTGCCTCCTGCATTTCCATGTGCAGCTGGCTCGCTCTGTCCTGGAACAGGGCTCATTTCACCAGTGGTTCCAGTTCCTGATACAGACTTTGGTGCCCCCAGATCATACCACCTCCCCTGGGAAGGAGTCACTGTGTTGGGGAGTGGGGCAGGGCCGGGTGTGCAGAGTGACACTCGGGCTGGTGGGACCCAAATCAGGGTCATTTCTCCTGTGTGTTTCTCTGTGTTTCTAGAAGGCAGGGCCGCTCCGCTCTGCTCAATGGCCAGAGTGGTGGTTCAGGCAGAGGGTCTTCCTGGGTGAGGCCTTCCTGGGTCTTGAGGGGTTCTCCCCAGACTGGGAGCCTCCCCATCTCTGGCCTGGGGGATGGGGGTGAAACCACTGTCCTTCCTGTTGGCCCTGGGGCTCTTGCAGGTGCGAGAAGTTGGCCGAGATCATCTGGCAGAACCGGCAGCAGATCCGCAGAGCTGAACACCTCTGCCAGCAGCTGCCCATCCCCGGCCCGGTGGAGGAGATGCTGGCCGAGGTCAATGCCACCATCACAGACATCATCTCAGCCCTGGTGACCAGGTGACTGCTGCCTCTTGGCTGCGCCTAGCTCCCCATGTGGTTGGCATGGGAGAGGAAAGGGGTGCTTTGCAGATGGGAACTCTCGCTTGAATCCTTGTCTCTCTCTGCCTCACACCCGCCACCCCCCGTCCCCGGTTGCTCTGGCCTCTTGGTGTTGACCTTGCGCAGTTTCTCTTGTGGACACTACAAAGGCTGCCCTTGTCACCTGCAGCCCATGCCAGCTGCTGAGGTCATTTCACTGCTCCCCTCCCGCCACCCCCCCACTCTCGGTGGCCTCCCTGGGAACGGGCTGCATCATATGCTCTTATGTCATGTGCTGAGCCCTCGGGGGGCTGCCTCCCCATGCAGAGGGACCAGAGCCCTGTCCCCTGAGCCAGCATCACATTGTCTATCTGGTCATTTGTGTCCCTGCAGCACATTCATCATCGAGAAGCAGCCCCCTCAGGTCCTGAAGACCCAGACCAAGTTTGCAGCCACCGTGCGCCTGTTGGTGGGCGGAAAGCTGAACGTGCACATGAACCCCCCCCAAGTGAAGGCCACCATCATCAGTGAGCAGCAGGCCAAGTCGCTGCTGAAGAACGAGAACACCCGCAAGTATGTGCCCTCCCTCCACCATCTGCCTGTTTCTCGACTCCTTGCCATAGGAAGAGAAGGATCCTCCAAGAAGTTTTCTGGTCTCAGCCATTTCAATGTGGGAGCCCCGTTAGCCCTCTGGCCTTTTCTTTGTCTCAGAGAAAGACTACAAGGGGGTTTTCCTGTGAAGAAGTTATGCTTTTGTTTCATTTAGTAGGAATACATCCAAGAAAACTTCTTGTATATTTTATGTATATTTATTTCTTGTATATTTTATGCAACTCACACAAGTTTTTAACAACCTTCTTATGTCCTCCTATGCCAAGTATATTTTCTCCCCCATGTGTCCTGAGACGCTGTGTGGATTAGACTGTCTCTCTTTTTGCAGTGATTACAGTGGAGAGATCTTGAACAACTGCTGCGTGATGGAGTATCACCAGGCCACCGGCACCCTCAGCGCCCACTTCAGGAACATGGTGAGGATGGGTGAAGAGCCAGAACGAACTCTCCCTAGTTGTTTGAGGGCTTCATTGTCTTATTTTTCTCCTTTGCAGTCCCTGAAACGAATTAAGAGGTCTGACCGTCGTGGAGCAGAGTCAGTGACAGAAGAGAAATTTACAATCCTGTTTGAATCACAGTTCAGTGTTGGTGGAAATGAGCTGGTTTTTCAAGTCAAGGTAAAGTCCTCCCTCAGCTGTGGGCGTGCGTACGTACATACTCTTTGTCACAACAGAATTGTTTTGATCACATAATCTCTTCTTTTTGATTATTGATGAACAGAAAGTAAGGAGACCTCATCCTTAGAACTGTATCTCTTAGATTCTCTTAAGACACGAACAAATAATAACGAACTGAAATAGTTGGAGATACAGGTAGAAAAGGAATCAAGAGAAATTTCCATCACTCAGGATGAATTTGAGTAACAGTTGTAGTTTGGACATTTGTTACCTGCTATTTTTTCCCAGAAATGTCTCCATACTCTTTGTCTTTTCTCTCTCTTGTTCTCCATGTAACTTTGATAAACTTACTCCATCCTTCAGAAGTATCTAAGCAACGTCTCTTTTAAAATATCTAAAATTTCTAAATATGCCAATGTGGAGAGTTGTATTATTCCTGGAGCCATTCAGATTCTGTATTTGAGGGTGACGTTTACTGAAACTTGAAGAGAGAATGAACGTGCTGTGATAGAACAGAAGGAGAAGCAGGGGAAGTGTGGCTGTGGGCACTGAGCCCTTCTGTGTCTTTTCAGACCCTGTCCCTCCCGGTGGTGGTGATTGTTCACGGCAGCCAGGACAACAATGCGACGGCCACTGTCCTCTGGGACAATGCTTTTGCAGAGCCTGTGAGTGGATTCCTTGGGCCAGAGGGTCTTAAGAGCTTGATGTTAAGATGAATCATTTTCATGTGTTATCCCCCAAAAAAGCATAGAAAAAGTGCTATTTTCCTAATGGGAGGCGGAACAAAGAGTATGTGGAAGGTGGAAAGAGTATGGCCTTGAAGTCAGGCTGGGGTCTGAATTCAGGCTCCACCATTTCATCACTCTGTGACCATGGGAAATTCACTTTACCTCTCTGAGCTTAAGTTTCCTGTAAGTGTCTGCAACACAGGGATAATAATGCTCCATAGTGTTGTTAGGAAGATTAAATTAGGTAACATACAAAATGCTTGGCACATGGTCAACACTCAGTAAGTATTATTTTGAATCCTTGGGTGAAACCACGAATGGAATTTGGGACTCCCAGGTTCCTTCTAAAGGTTAGACGTCTCGGGAGGTTACTTTAGCTGAGAAGTTGCTTCCTGTCATCTTCCTTCCAATAAATGAGGGTGACATGTAATGTCTTTTCCAAATTTTAGCTTCTGTGATTCATCCTAGGTCTCTCATGAAGAATGAGTTGCTTTGTCTAAAGGAACAAATATGATCCTGTAGATTTATGCACCCGAATACAATCTGAATACCACTAGTGTGCTGCTTGATGGACATTTTCTAGGCATTTCAGTAGGCGAGGTTGTATGTGTTGCATATTTCCAGTAGAGGTTAGTCCATAAAAGCATGATAAAAGAGTTATAGTTGTTTATTCAGAACATAAAAGTATGTCCTCCCCGAATGTGACTCTCATGTTAAGAGTCTTACTTAGCATTCTCAACAGTCCTCTTTAGAGAACAATGTTTTTGCTGCAAAGGTGAGATGTTTAGCAGAAATTCTACCATGTTTATGCTACAAACCCTGGGTTTGAGGCTCCTTTTAAAAAAATATCTGCCTAGAGGCTGGCCTGGTGGTGTAGTGGTTAAGTTTGCATGCTCCGCTTCCCTGGGTTCATGAGTTTGGATCCCAGGCGCACACCTACGCACTGCTTATCAAGCTGTGCTGTGGCTGGTGTCCCACATATAAAGTAGAGGAAGATGGGCATGGATGTTAGCCCAGGGCCAATCTTCCTCACCAAAAAAAAAAAAAAAAAATCTGCCTACATCATGTCCTGATAAGCCTCCTGGATAGAATTGCCACATCTTCTCTTCTTTCCTTTCCTGCCAGTCCACAGATCTCACTCCTCGTGTGACTTGGGCATCTCCTGTAATGTGTCATTGCTAAAGTATCTTGTCTATATAAACATTTTTAGTTATATTAATGACTAGTGTACATCTTATGCTGTTTTAAAATAAATACACGTGAAAAATTTACTCTACAGATATGTTTGCAGATGTGTCAAAAGATACAAGTACATCACAGCATTGTTTGTAAGGGTGATACATAGATATTCATCTATCGGGGTCTAGTGAAATATATTATTGTTTTTCCATACCGTAGAATATTTAGCAGCCACAAAAGAAAATGAGGAATTTCTTTATGTGCTAATGTGAGGTCTCCCAGCTATAGTATTAAGTGAAAAAAGGGAGATGCAGAACATGTGGATTTTGTGCTACTATTTATATTTTAAAAAAGGAAAAATTATATTTATTTGCTGGGATGCATAGAGTATCTTTGAAAGTATACACAAGAAACTAGATTACGTGCCTTTGGGGAGAGGAACTGGGTTGCTGGGGGACGGGGATAGGATAGTGACTTCCCTGTATGCCCTTCTGTGCTGTTTAAATTTTATATCATGTGAAGGAATTGCTATTCAAAAATTTTTTTGTAATATTTCAAATAAAATGAAGTACTATGGGTGAGTGGGATGAAAAGCAGTATTAAAAATTCATATTTTAGCCTAAGTCGTCCAACTCATAGTTTCCACTCTTCCATACTAAGTTGTTTCACTTCGAGCTAGAGGTCTTGGCAGAAGGTGTCAAGGGCAAGGATTGCACTTGTGCACACACATGTGCAAGCAGGCACACACATTCTCTCTCTCTGTACCTAGAGAGCCAGCCTTTTAGATTTCTGTTCCCATTGAGTTTACAGTGTAAGAGCCAGACCTTGGTCATGTTTTGTTTTTGTGGCTGGTTAGAACGCAGGATGGGATGGTACATTCAGCAGCTTATTTACAGAACCCCGTAGATAGCATGACGTTGCCTTCTAAGTTGTGTGTGAAGAAGGTAAGATGGAATTCTGAACTTCTGCATTTCACACAACTGCATACCCCAAGAAACTTTGAATTTATCCTCAGGCTCAGCAAGACAAATGAATGTCTTAACTACTTCCAGCCATCAATGTTTTTCTTTTGAGTGGAGGCAATAAATCATGCAACTGTTTTCCCCTAAGCTCTGGCTTCTCTCCCTCTCAGGGCAGGGTGCCATTTGCCGTGCCTGACAAAGTGCTGTGGCCGCAGCTGTGTGAAGCACTCAACATGAAATTCAAGGCCGAAGTGCAGAGCAACCGAGGCCTGACCAAGGAGAACCTTGTGTTCCTGGCGCAGAAATTGTTCAACAGCAGCAGCAGCCACCTCGAGGACTACAACAGCATGTCCGTGTCCTGGTCCCAGTTCAACAGGGTGAGGGACCTGCTGCCAGCTGCCATTACATCAGTCCCTCCAAACCAGATACCTTCAGGAGTCTCCCTGCTCCACACCCTTGTTCTTCCTGTCTCTAATACAACAGAGTAGTAGGAAGCTTTGAATAGGTGGACAACCATATACTTTTATGTAGAAAATGACATCTTTGACTATCTAAGTAAATTGGGCTTTGTGTGCAGCGAGTGCATTTTCTTCCTTTATAAAGGAAACAGAGCAAAGCAAATGGTAACATAACTCATGAGAAGTCAAGCTTTTGTGATGATCAGAACTCCATGGATCTGTCTCATTGACTCCCTGATGTCCCCTGATGTGTAATGCAAAGCCAGGCTCCCATGGGACCCTCAACCCGCAAAAGGGGATGCTGATGTAGGAGACTTGTCCTCTAGCATCGGGTAACTCAGATGTCACCTGGCACATCTTTGATTTTAAATTTAACTTTTGTTTCTTTGCTTACACTCCCATCCCCAAGTATTTTAAATGCTCTAATTGAGAGATCTCATGGTCTCTGGGTCTCTTTTAAGCAGTTGTATGTTAATCAGTTGGCCAGCAGGTTTGCTGGTAGTCAGAAGTTTGTTTTGATAGGGGAAGCAGGAGGCCTGGGCGATCTGTCCTTGCCATTGTATTAAGGCTCCTGCCTTCCAATAGAGTCAGATAACCGAATTTTGCTGATAATTATTGGTAAAAGCTGTGTGGTGGAGCAAACTCGGCGGCCTCACGGTGTGGTCTAATCTAGTGCAGATTTACAGATCACCTGGGCACCTTGTTCAGGTGCAGGTTCTGATTCAGCAGGTCTGAGATGGGACCTGAAAATCTGCATTTCTCAGCAGCTCCCAAGTGCTGCTGCTGGTCACAGACCACATATCAAAAACAGCGAAGGACTCGTCAGCCCAGATCCAGGGGGAAGTGTGTAGCAGGGCCCACTGGGTGTGGGTAATTGCTCTGTGGTATTTTCCCCTTCTTCTCTCTTTTCCTCTATTCTGCTTTTGGTTGTGGGACCATTTGGTAAAACTCAGGGGGGTGTGTATATTTGTCTCATTCTGACAGTGTAGATACTTGTTTTCCATTTAATTTTTCTGGTTAAATTATATACAGATAATGTTGCAAGTGTTACTGTTGCCGTCTTATGTTCATTGTCATATCCCCAACCAGGAGAATTTACCAGGACGGAATTACACTTTCTGGCAGTGGTTTGATGGTGTGATGGAAGTGTTAAAAAAACATCTCAAGCCTCATTGGAATGATGGGTGAGTATTGTCATTTCTTATGTCAGCGATAGAGTACAAAGGGCTTCTTTCCGGTGTTAAAACACCCTCTTCTGTGCTCCTTTGGCCTTTGTGATCCAGGGCTATTTTGGGTTTCGTGAACAAGCAGCAGGCCCACGACCTCCTCATTAACAAGCCTGATGGGACTTTCCTGCTGAGATTCAGTGACTCTGAAATTGGTGGCATCACCATTGCTTGGAAGTTTGATTCTCGTGAGTACCCCTCACTTTTTTAAGACATATCTTGGCTCTAGTTAGCTGCTTTTGTTGCAAAATTACTTTAACAGTTTATTGAGTACTTATTATGGGGCCGGTACTGATTAAGGGAACACAAGTGTCTAACCGTGACACAGCTGCTGATAACATGGCAGCCTGTGTACAGTCTTATCATGGGAAACACAGTTACTAATTTTGAGAAACGCAAATGTGTCACACTGACATGGCTACCTGTAATAATTCCGTCCAAAATCTCAGCTGCTTCCCTTTTGAAATGTTTGCCTTCTTATTACTCAACCTTAAGCTTATTTTAGTGAAGAATCACTTTGATGATTTGGAGTCATTAGACTGCAAATAACATGCTATTTAATTATTCCTGTATCCTGGTTAACATAAAGGTATTGCCTTTGATCATTTCCATCTAAGAATGTTAGTTCTTTCCTTTGACCTTCGCAATAAGAAGAGTAGCTCGATAGTTTTTTTTTTGCAACTTAAAGATTTTAATAGCTTTTATTTTTTTTATTTTTATTTTTTTTTGTGAGGAAGATCAGCCCTGAGCTAACATCCATGCTAATCCTCCTCTTTTTGCTGAGGAAGACCGGCTCTGAGCTAACATCTATTGCCAATCCTCCTCCTTTTTTTTTTTCCCCCCTAAAGCCCCAGTAGATAGTTGTATGTCATAGTTGCACATACTTCTAGTTGCTGTATGTGGGACGCGGCCTCAGCATGGCCGGAGAAGCGGTGCGTCGGTGCGCGCCCGGGATCCGAACCCAGGCCGCCAGTAGCGGAGCACACGCGCTTAACTGCTAAGCCACAGGGCCGGCCCTTTAATAGCTTTTAATAGCTCTCACACGTCCTCTGGCTCTGGACCGTGCTTCCTCTCTCTCTTATATACTTTTTCGCAGGGGTCAACAAGAACTGTTTCTTCTAGAGAGGGACAGAGTACCATTTGAACTTGAAACTACCTGAGATCATTGGATTTCTAGGGAAGTGGTGTATGCATTACTTCTTATCTGCCCATGGCTTTTAAAAACTACTGAATCCACAACCTGCGGTTATTTTTAAATGGAGATTTTTATTAGGACTATTTTAATGGAGAGCTTTAATTTGTAGTATATTTGGGTTTTAAGATTTCCTGTTCAGAAATCATGTTTAGAATATGGTTATTCTGTTTATTGATCTAGAGGAAAGAATGTTTTGGAATCTGATGCCTTTTACCACCAGAGACTTCTCCATCCGGTCCCTGGCTGACCGCTTAGGGGATCTAAATTACCTAATCTACGTGTTTCCTGATCGGCCAAAAGACGAAGTGTACTCCAAATATTACACACCAGTTCCATGCGAGCCTGCCACTGGTAACAATGTTCGCATTCTGATTTGGTTTTGTTGTGATTTTGGTTTTGTTTTAGTTTTGTGTGTGTCTGTCTGTCTGTCTGTCTTACATGGAAACCTACACGATTAGCATTTTGTTATTGCTGTTTGAGCATTATCCAGGGCAGAAGTAAATCCTGGGCTGTATTCTTCTGGCGTACACAAGACACATCTGCCACTAACCTCACATATCAAATTGAAGGGAACAAATTGCTTTTAATGCAAGTTTAGATTAAACGAGATTAGGAAGGTAAAATTTTGTTTTTCAAAACAGAGGTGGTTTTATTGTTTTCTGAACATAAAAGTATTACGTTTTTATTTTAAAATTTCCAGAAAGGATAGAAAAGAAAATAGATACCACACATCTCTCATCTACAGATGAATCCCTGTAAACAATTTAGTGAATATTCTTCCAGTCTATATAGGCATGTATTCTTCACTCATTCATTCAGTCACCAGATGCTTATTAGTACTTCCTGTGTGGAGGTTACAATCTGGTAGCAGAAGGAAGACAGTAAACAAGTAAGAAATAAATGTATTTATTTTGTGATGAAGGCTATGAAGACAGGTAGGCAAGGGAGAGGGATAAAGAAGTGACAGGGAGGAGGATGGGGGGTAGCGTTCACTAGAGTGATCAGGGAGGACTTCTCTGAGGAGGTGACATCAGAATAGACCTGAACGAAGTGAGGAGGCTAGCCACACAAAGATCTAGAGAGAAAACATTCTAGACTGAGAGAACTAGTACAGAAACCCTGAGGTGGGAGTGAGGTTGGTGTGTTTGAAAAACGTCACAAGGCCCTGGGGGCTGGAGCTGGATGAGCAGGGAAGAAAGTGGTAGGAGATGAGGGCAGAGCAGTAGGAGGGGCCAGTGGAGTCTAGTAAAAGGTTTGAGTCATACTGCACGTCATCTTTTGTGACCTGATTTTTTTTTCACCTAAAAACGTATCATAGGCAGAGTCGCAGGTCGGTAAATATAATCTTAAAACATCATTTTAACGATTGCATAGAATTCTATTTTATGGTGATTCCATGTTTGTTATTTAAGATACTTATAATTTAAGTCATTCAGTTTTTTGTTGTGATTAATATTGAGATAACCTGATACATACATCTTATTCAGCTATTTCCTTAGGATAAATTCTGAAAGTAGAATTTGTGTCAAAGGGTATATACTTTTTAAGCATTTTGACACATCTTTCCAGAATTGCCTTCCAGAAAGCAGAATTTGTTTTCACTCCCACGGATGTCTGTTGGAGTATCTGCTTCTGCATCTTTCTGCCAATCATAGATTCTGTGCATCCATTTTCTGTTTGCCAGTCAGATTGACATAAAAATGGTATCTTAGTTCTTATTTTAATTTCTTTGATTCTAGGTAAGGTCAAAACATCATTTCATATAATGTTAATAACAATAATAATAAATAGAATAATAACATTTGTTGCATGCTTACTGTGTGCTGGGCACTTTTCTGGGCACATTTTCATGTAGTATCTCATTTAATCCTCGAAACAGGTCTGTGATGTGGGTACTGTTACTAGTCCCCATTTTACATATGAGAAACTGAGTCACAAAGATATAAAATAATTTGCAAAGGCTGCACAGCTAGGAAGTGGCCAAGCCAGGACTTGAGCTCAAACAGTCTAGCTCCAGAGCCTATATTTTTTAACCAGCACATTGTTGGCCATTTGTATTTTTTTCTGTGAAGTGCGTTCATATTCCTTTTTTTCTCGTTTTTCTTCTGGAGTTCCTTTTTTCGTTAATGGTGTATAAGTATTTTTATATAGTAAATAAACCCTTTATTATATATAGCAAATATTTTTCTCAGTGTGTCATTGTTCTTTTAACATTTAAGGTTTGTTTTGCTGAAGTGCAAAGACTTGTGTTTTCTATATAGCCCAATCTATCGACTTTTTTCCTTTATAGATTCTGTCTTTTGTATCATGCCTTCCCACCCTAAGATTGTAGTTATATTTCTAGGTGGGAAGATAAGCCAAAATATTTTTAGATTGATGTGGTATTTTGGATTAAACCCGTCACTGCTGCTTTTTATTAGCACAGCTAATCTAGATTTTTAACCTATTTTTTACAGCATTTCTCCGATTTTTATCTTTTCTGCCAATCTGTAATTTCTCTGCAGACTAGAAAGCACAAAAAGCATGAGATATTGTGAAAAGGTGGCTGCTGATATTTGAAGCCGCTGGGAGGAGCAGGTTAGGATGACAAGCAGTTTGTAACGGTGTGGCACTTCACTGCCTTGGGCTGTTTCTCTGACCAGCTCTTCATCTGTTGACCTTAGTGTCATCTTTATTGTCTAATACAGTGAAGATTATACTTCTTCCCATACTCATATACCCAGGAAACAAGACTTCATTACCAACTTCAGGCTGTCACATTTCTGCTACCTACTTAACTGGATTTCCATAATCACCCTTCGAAAAGGTCACTATGGCTGACCAGATCACTTTCAGGTTTATCCCCCAGCCAACCACATCCCAGGGGAGATTCTGTGGAGAGGGAAAGAGAGACACAATGCCAGCATTCTTTTTAACCAGCCATGGGGCACAGACAGCACTCACTGGCATGAGCCGCCCTCAGATTTTCCCAAGTGCAGAAACCCCAGGGGCACGAAAGAGCACGCAGATACCTGAGGGACATCCCCTTTCCTAAGAGTAGATACTCAGGGTAACTTTGAGGATCATGAAGTCAAACTAATTCCTCTCTAATGCTTAGATTCTTCTGTGCCTCCCTGACAAGTGTTTGTACACGTTGTGCTTGAAAACCTCCAATGACAAGGAAATAAGTTCTTCTCAAGACAGCCCATTGCCTTTTTTGGGCAGTTCTGACTATGATGACATTCTTCCTTATATGACTAAGAATTTGTCCTCTTCCGACCTCCTCCTGTTGGTCCGAATTTTGTCCCCTGGGACACAGAGCAAATCCTGTGCCTCTGCTGCATCTTCGACTTTAAAGTTTTTAAGATACTTTTTCTTTTTACAGTTAGTAAGCAATGAATGCTTGATTTAGATTTGTATTGAACTATATATTTTCTGTGGTTTCAAGAATTTATTAACACATCCAAGCCAACTTGGAAAATATCTTAAGGTGCGGTTTTAGTATTCAGGCTTCTCCTCTACCAGGTCTTCCTAACAGGTTGAAATATTAAGCGCTTGTATCAGATCCTAAGATAAAATTAAGCGGTTGTGTCTTATCCTAAGGAAAGATGTGATTCTTAAGGGAGGTTGCATTTTTTATTTCATTTGAGAACTTTGGTTCTCATCACGGTTCCCCCCTTGGCAGCTAAAGCAGTGGACGGATACGTGAAGCCACAGATCAAGCAAGTGGTCCCTGAGTAAGTGTCCAGGGTCCAGCTCTGGTCTCCTGCTGCCTCTTTTCTCCTCCCCTGGCTCTCCTCACCCCTCACCACCGCCCCACTCCTGTTCAGGGGTCCAGCGTTCCCTCCCTCACCCCAGAAGCCTGGCTCAGCCTTGGGGAGAGAACTGGGCTTCGTCATGATGGGGCCAGTACCCAGGGCCCCACTCCTGCAGCTGGAGTCCCGGGCCCAGTGGGCACTTTGTCCTTCTGTACCCGAAAAAGACATAAAGATGCCCCCTGAGCCCCTCCCCAAGTCAGCTGCTGCCCTGAGGCCGCTGAGCCTGGCTCTGCTTCCTCCTGCAGGTTTGTGAGCGCGTCTGCAGACTCTGCCGGGGGCAGCGCCACCTACATGGACCAGGCCCCCTCCCCAGCTGTGTGTCCCCAGGCTCATTATAACATATACCCACAGAAGTAGGTTGTGTTCTCATGGGGCTCCGCGGGGAGGAACTGGGCGCTTGGCCTCAGGCTGGTCCCCCGGAGGGCTGGTGGGCAAAGGACTATCCAGAGCTCCTCTAGTCTGAGACCACCCAGCCCAGGCCAGGGTCTGGTGTGTGCCCGGGGGAAGGGAGAGATTTCACCAGAAGATACTGGCAGTTTAGAGTGGGACTGGGCAAATGTCATCTGCTTCCCTCTCCCAAAATGGAGATTTTTCTTGCTCTGTTTAAGGACCGGGTGGGGTTTAGATGTGTCTGGCCAGTCAGTGTTAGGGGCGGCTGGGGTGGGTGGTTTAGTCTGAGTCTCTGTCCAACTGTCTGTCAAAGGACTCCACTCCCCAGTGCTCAGCTCAGGAGAGGTTCTTCTCCCACGAAGCCTAGGCTGAGGGTCCAGGCAGTCTTGGGCTGCTCACCTGGTGGGGTGGTCTCTGTTCCTCGTCATTGGCCTCTGACAACCTTTCCCTTAATCTCTTCTCTTCCCCCCCCAAGCCCTGACGCTGTCCTTGACACCGATGGGGACTTTGATCTGGATGACACCATGGACGTGGCGCGGCGTGTGGAGGAACTCTTAGGCCGACCTATGGACAGTCAGTGGATCCCTCACGCGCAGTCGTGACCCCCCATCTCCATCTTTGGCTTCTTCATCCTCGCCAGAGGAGTTACTCTTGTGGATGTTTTAATTCCATGAATCGCTTCTCTTTGGAAACAATACTTATAATGTGAAGTGTTAATACTAGTTGTGACTTTAGTGTTTCTGTGCATGGTGGCACCAATGAAGGGAGTGAGTGTGTGAGTGTGTGTGTGTGTGTGAGTGTGTGAGTTTGCACATTGTGTTTCTCCCCCTTGCTGTCCAGAGTTTAACTGCAGCATTGGGGCCACAAGCAGAGACTGTGGTTGTTTTAACCTTGTGCAAAAAGGCAGTTAGTTCCGTGAACCCTGGAACTTGGCCATGGGTCTTGAGGGTGGCTAAACTTTGACTTGAACAGGTGGCTGTTCAAGTAAGAGAAGGACAGAGGGAGGGGAAAGCGCCTCCTCCCTGGTGAGTCTTTGTCGCTGTGTCTGCCAAGCAATTGATATATAACCATGATTGTCTCTGCTTTTCTTCTGAAATGTAGAAACTGCCTTTTGACAAAGAAAGCCAGTCCTCCCTGCTTCCCTCTCCTCCCACCCCTGTTTTCCTGGGTAAGGATGGGAAAAGGGGCGACGTACGGGATTGTTGGGGCAAGGGGAGTCGTGGGTTTTCAGATGAGTAGTGGTTTTTAAGTAACACTTAACCCATCTGAATGTTTTCTCCCTCCCTGCTCCTCCCTCCTTCTCTCACTCTGTGGAATTGCCACTCGGTTCCTGTGTGTGCACATGTGCAGACATGTCTGATGAGCTAGAGGAAAGAAAAGAGGGTCATGGAACCGAAGCTTACAGTGCTGATGTTCTTGGTGTTCCGGCCAGAGGGGAGTGCCCAGCCCTGACTCGCAGGCGCAGGGAATGTTGGCTTGTTACCCAGGGAAGCTGCCGTCCAGTCTGCCGTCCTTCCTCTGCGCTGCTGGGGGCACAAGCAAGGCTTTCCGAAGGCTTATTGATAACGGCTTTTTGCAAATGTTGAATGGTGTTTTTGTTTCTAAATTGGGCCTCTTTTTGTTTTCCTTTTCCTACCCTAATTTGACATCAGAATTCTTTCTTCCTGCATCAGGACCTGTGTCATTCATCCCAGGTCACCTCATTTCCCTTCACTGTCCACACACAATTTCTGGGGAGTGGGTGGCAGGAGTCTGATCTGAACCCAGGGCCAGAGTGTTCAGCGGGTATCGTTGCTCACCTGGTGCGGGGTGCTGGGTGTCAGGCATTGGGAATTTGGGGAAATGCAGTCAGCAGGTTTGCTGGGAAGTTTGGTAAGCTGCAAAAACAAAACAAAAAAGCCTCAGCATAATTTTGTCCACGATTTTTTCCGTAGCTTTACCTCCGAGGGAAGGAATGGGCTGTGGCAGGCAGGTCAGAAGAGGGGGAAGCAGGTGTAGCTTTTGGGTTAGGCCTAAGAGGTCAGCCCCGGGCCCCTCTCTAAAGGAAGGACTTGATCACACCCAGGAGAGAATGGCCCTAAAAACCTTATTTTTATACATGTGAGTAAATAAACATATTTTTTTTACAAAAAATAACTTCTGAATTTATCAGTGTTTTGATGTTAAAGGAAAATACTCCTCTGTAGTAAATTATTTATTGGAAGATGACTTTTTAAAAGCTGCTGTTTGCTCTGGCTTGGTTTCATACACTGATTTATTTTTCTATGCCAGGCAGTAGACTCTCTCTGCCTCTGAGGAGCAGGCTGACCCCTCCACGGATACCAGCGTTGACGTAGGATGCTGCTGAGCCCCTTACATACCCCTCAAGATTTGATTAAATCCGTGAGGATGGGAGCGTTGGGGACAGGAGTAAAGGAGGCCCGACTGCCGTGGGCCCTGCTTAGAGCCCTTCCCTGCCGTCACTCGGGCTTCCCCAGCACCCGGCTCTGCGTGGCAGCTCCCTTGGGCATTGACACACTTCCAGGTGGCAGTGGACCAGCCTCAGGGCAGGCTGAGGGCAGAGCTCTCGCTTCACAGTTGGCATCAGGGTGGGGGGACAGGTGTGAAGAGTGGGGCTGCCCGAGCATGGGTCCCCACGCTTCTCCAGTTGCTGACTGTCCTCATTTTGCTGAGGCTGTGCCTGTCGGTGGGGGAGATTTTTGACGGAAAGTTGCGCTTGCTCTCTGCATTACGTTTTCTCTCTTCCCCGTTCTTGCAAACCAGAAGAAGAGGCGACGGCAAGTCCTAGCGCCTCAGCCTCTTGCTCGCTCCCAGACACACACACACGTTATCAAAATGTTTCGGTGTGTGGTATGTGCAGGGTTTTGTTGGGGGCGGGGTGGGGGGAGACTAAAAGTGAATATAACTTAAAATGGAGGTACACTTTTTATAATTTTTCTTTTTAAAACTTTGTGAAATTATTTCACATACATATTTTAGTGTTGAGGCAGATTAGTATATAGCCACCAAAAAAGTATTGTGTACAATTTGGGGCAGTCACAAAATTGTGTGTTTTATGTTACAATAAAGCCTTCCTCTGAAGGGACAATATTGAGTCCTGTTTTTCTTCTTTTCCTTCAGGTGGCGAGAGGGGGTGGCTTTAATAGGGAAGAGTTCGAGATCATCAGTGTGACTCTGAAAAGGGGAACTAGCTGGGAGGTGGCTGCCTCGGAGCGTGTCATCAGCTTTGATGGCAGATGGGGACATTTCTCACCTTCCTGTTGATATGATGTTTTGGAAATTAAAATGATAGTCTTTATCTCCTGACTCCACACTCTTCCTGTTAGAAACTCATCCTTAAAATTCAGCACATTTAGAGTGCCTGCCCTGAGCCAGGCAGTGTGTGTGGGATGAGGAAACAGTCCTGCCCTCGAGAGGATTGCAGTTAGGGGGAAAGGCAGCTAACAACCAATTATGATGAGATATTGGTTTATGCTGCAGTACAGCTATTCCAGGGCCATTATCGAATACAAAAGAAGAGCACTGAACAGCTTGAACTGACTCTTAACGGACAAATAGGAGTTAGGAAAGGAAAAGGCATTCAGCCAGAGGGACTAGCACGGGTATAGGCCAGGAGATGCAGGAAAGCGGGATATGGCGAGTAAAGGATGATTTGTGGTTCTCAGCTCCAGGGTGCCTCAGAATCTCCTGGAGGACTTGGTAAAGCGCAAATGGCTGGGCCCTCTCCAGATTTTCTGAGTCAGTAGGTCTGGGGTGGAGCCTGAGAATTTGCATTTCTAACAAGTTCCCAAGTGAGGCTGGTGCAAGGACTATGGTAGGTGATGAGGCTGGAAGGTCAGACAGGGGGTAGATCACAAGGGCCTCGTGTGCCCGGCTAAGAGCTTCAACTTCACCAGAATGATGGTAAGTGATGAAACCTTTTAAGTAAGGGAATGGACAGATGTTCACTTTAAGAAATACCTCAGCGACAGTGTGCAGAAGAATGGATTGAAGGGAGGCAAAACAGGAAGTCAGGGAGCAGCTGGGAGGCTGTTTCCGCAGTCCAGGTCAGAGGAGATGAGGGTCTAGACTAGGGTACCACAGCAGTGGCCCTGAGCATAATTTGTAGACTTAGTGACCAATGTAGGGGGGCAGGGTTGGAGTCTAGAGTAATTCCAGGGTTCTGGTTTGGAAAATGATTGATAGAGATGCTCCTCAGTAAGATGGGGAGGGGGAGATACAGGAGTAGGAGCAGGTTGGAAGGAAGATTATGAGGACAAATCGGGATAAGCTGGGATGTCCAATTAGACGTGGTTGTGAAGCCTAAGAGAATGGTCAGGGCTGAGGGAGACAGATGAGGGTGGGGCAGGGCAGAGGTGGCCGTGGAGCCTGTTAATGTCTAGGTGGCATTGAAACTATGGGTGTGAATGACTGAAGAAAGAAGAGAAAGGGACTTCAGGGAGGGACCAGGGGAAATGCTGTGCTTCATTTCAAGGGTCAGGCAGAGGAGAATGAGCTTAAGAAGGATGTTACAAGAATTATGGAAGAGGTAGGAAGCAAGTACAGCGTCACAGAAGCCCAGGGAAGGCGAACAGTGTCAGAGACTACAGAGAGCTCAAATGAAAGAGCTGGGAGTGCCCAATGGGTTTGGCACTCGGGAGCTGTTGATGACTTTGGTGAGAACAGTCTGGAATGGTGGGGGCACGAGTCGAGTTGCAGAGCACTGAAGAGTGAAAGGAGGGCCAGCCCCGTGGCTTTGTGGTTAAGTGCGCATACTCTGCTGCTGGCAGCCCAGGTTCGGATCCCGGGCCTGCACCGACGCACTGATTCTCCGGCCATGCTGAGACCACGTCCCACGTACAGCAACTAGAAGGATGTGCATCTATGATATACAACTATCTACTGGGGCTTTGGGGGAAAACAAATAAATAAATTTTAAAAATTAAAAAAAAAAGTGAAAGGAGTTCGACTTCTGGCATGACAGCATGAGCCGCTCTGCAGACCCACCCCCCAGTGAAACTAGTGAAAATTATTATTTTTTAAAAGCCAACCATTTAAAGTCTCCTAAGGGCGTACAACAAATGAAGAAACATCTATTCAAGAAAATCTAAAACTCAGGAAGAAAAGTGAGAGGTTGGTATTTGAACTAAGACCCACTCCCTCCCTCCTGTCTCCCAGCTCAGGAGGATGGAAACTCCACTCCAGACCAGTGCAGCCAAGAACACGGAGCTCCCCCTAGCTCCCAATCAGAGGGTTATCTTCTCGCGAAAGGCAGGATACCAGCATTTCTCATTCTGCTCCCTGCTACCTGTTACTGAGCCAAAGTTCCGGGTGATTGCAGCTGAAAGGTGGAGACTCCCTTCTGCCCAGTCCCCACCGGTGGGATGGATGCTTTACCTTGGGCCTGGTGCTATTGAGAATCTTGGGGCCCTGACTGCCTTTGCTCAGGCCCATAAGGTGGTGGTTCTACAACAGGAGAGACAAGCCAAGAAGACCTGAGGCTACTGCCCACCCCCAACCCCCATCAAGCACTTGGCATTTTTTTGAGTGTGTGTGAGGAAGATTAGCCTAGCCCTGAGCTAACATCTGTTGCCAATCCTCCTCTTTTTGCTGAGGAAGATTGGCCCTGAGCTAACATCCATGCCCATCTTCCTCTATATGTGGGACACCACGAAAGTATGGCTTGATAAGCGGTGGGTAGGTCCATGCCCAGAATCTGAACCTGTGAACCCCGGGCCACCAAAGTGGAGCGTGCAAACTTAACCACTACACCACCGGGCCAGCGTCAAGCACTCAGCTTTTTTTTGTGTGTGTGAGGAAGATCAGCCCTGAGCTAACATCCATGCCAATCCTCCTCTTTCTGCTGAGGAAGACCGGCCCTGAGCTAACATCTATTGCCAATCCTCCCCCTTTTTTTCCCTTTTTCTCCCCAAAGCCCCAGTAGATAGATAGTTGTACATAGTTGCACATCCCTCCAGTTGCTGTATGTGGGACGCCGCCTCAGCATGGCCGGACAAGCGGTGTGTCGCTGCGCACCCGGATCCGAACCCGGGCCGCCAGTAGCGGAGCGCACGCACTTAACCACTAAGCCAGCCCCAAGCACTTGGCTTTGTAAGTGGGCACGTCACTCATAGAGAAGTGTGCCATTGTCCCTGCTCCCAACATCAGAGCTATTGGCTCAGAGATTTTGCCCTAGAAGGGAGAGGCAGGCTGTAAGACAGAGAGCTTCGAATCTCTTCAAAGGAACTGACTTCATTTGCAAGATAAATTCAAGCTTAAGGGTGCTCTCAAAAACAGTGGAGGTTGCGGTGCAAGTCAATTAGCAGGAGAAAGATAGCTTCATTGGAGATATAGGCTAAACTGCACTGGCTAGTTTGCTAGAAATGAGAAAAGAGACAGCTGGGAGGAACTCTCGTGGGGGCAGAACACATCTTAAACACTGACCTTGAAACTCCCTTCAAAGATGCCTGAATTTGATTGGGTCAGTTTGTGGAGCAATTTATTCCTCAGGGCATTGTTGAAAAAAAATATAGCAATCAGCCAACAATTAGTGTAGCTTAACAGCTGGGTGTGGTCAGGGAAAAGAGACAGATCTGTGAAAATCACTGTCTTGCTAGGGTGACTGTGGGCATACTGAAGTCTGCACCCCTCTAAGGAGCAATATCAGAGGCTTCACACTGTGTGTTGGAGTGAACAGTGGGGAGTAGATAGAGTCACTAAAATAATCCAGCCACTCACTAAACAAGTAAATAACAATCACAAGCCCTGCAAAATTCACAAATATGTGGAAATTAAACAATACACTCCTAAATAACCAATTGAAAAAGAATAAAGTTGAAGTAACTACACTTCCCAATTTTGAAACTTAGTACAAAGCAAAGATAATCAACATGGTGTGGTACTGGCATAAGGATAAACATGGATCAGTGGAATAGAATTCAGAGTCCAGAAAGAAACCCATGTGTCTATGGTTAATTGATTTTTGACAAGGGTGCCAGGACCATTCAATGGGGAAAGAATAGTGTTTTCAACAGATGGTGCTGAGACAGCTGGATAGCCACATGCGAAAGAATGAAGTTGGAACCTTACCTTACATCATACACAAAAATTAACTCAAAATGGATCGAAGACCTAAATGTAAGAGCTAAACTATATAGAAGAAAACATAAAAAAGCTTCATGACGTTGGATTTGGCAATGATTTCTTGGCCATGACACCAAAAGCTTAGACAACGAAAGAAGATAAATTGGACTTAATAAAAATAAAAAACTTTTGTGCATCAAAGGACACTATTAACAGAATGAAAAGGCAACCACAGAATGGGAGAAAATATTTGCAAATTATATGTCTGATAAGGGATTAATATCCAGAATATATAAAGAACTCCTCAACAACAACAAGAATTTTTAAATGGGCAAAGGATGTGAATAGACATTTCTCCAAAGAAGATATACAGGTGGCCAATAAGCACACGAAAAGATGCTCAATCATTAGGGAAATGCAAATCAAAACCACACAAGATACCACTTCTTACCCATTAGGTTGGCTATTACAAAAAAAAATAAAGCAGAAAACAACAAGTCTGGTAGGGGATGTGGAAAAATTGGAACCTTTGTGCATTGCAGGTAGGCATGTAAAATAGTGCAGCTTGCTGTGAAAACAGTGTGGTGGTTCCTCAAAAAATTAAACATAGAATTACCATATGATCCAGCACTTCCACTTCTGGGTACATACTCAAAAGAATTGAAAGCAGGGACTCAAATAGATATTTGTACACCCCTGTTCATAGCGGCATTATTCACAATACCAAAAGGTGAAAACACACGAATGCCCATCAATGGATGAATGGATAAACAAAATGTAATATAAACATACAATGGAATATTATTCAGTCTTAAAAAGGAAGGAGATTCTGACACATGCTACCACATGGATGAATCTTGAAGACATTATGCTAAGTGAAATAAGACAGACACAAAAGGACAAATATTGTATGATTCCCTTATTTGGTACCCAGAGCAGTCAAATTCATAGACAGAAAAGAGAGTGGTGGTTGCCAGAGGCTGGAGGGATGAGGAATGGGGAGTTATTGTTCAATGAGTACAGAGTTTCAGTTTAGGAACGTGAAAAAGTTCTGGAGATGGATGGTGGTGATGTTTGCACAACAATGTGAATGTACTTAATGCCACTGAAGTGGATACCTAAATATGGTTACAGTGGTAAATCTTATGTATATTTTACCACAATAAAAAAAGGAACAAAGACCTAAATATAAGTGCTAAGATTATAAAACTATTAGAAGAAAACATAGGGGTAAATCTTCATGACCTCGGATTTGACAGTAGATTCTTAGATATGACACCAATAGCACAAGCAACAAAAGAAAAAATAGATAACTGGACTTCAAAATTTTAAATTTTTATAATTCAAAGGACGCTATCAATAAAACGAATAAACAGCCCACAGAATGGGAGAAAATATTTGCAAATCATATATTTGATAGGGGCCTTGTATATAAAATACATAAAGAACTCTTACAATTTAATAATTAAAAAGCCAAATAACCCAATTAAGAAATGGGAAAGGATCTGAAAGGATGTTTCTCCAAAGATGATATACAAATGGCCACTAAACACATGAAAAGATGCTCGACATCATTAGTCATCAGGGAAAGGCAAATTAAAACTGACTCAAGTCACTTCACACCCCACTAGGATGGCTATAATCAAAAGGTCAGATACTAACAAGTGTTGGCAAGGATGTTGAGAAATTGGAACCCTCATATACTGCTAGTGGGGATGTAAAATGGTGCAGCCACTTTGGAAACCAGTTTAGCAGTTCCTTAAACAGTTAAACAAAGAGTTACTATATGACCCAGCCATTCCATTCACTGGAATGCAATGAATCCCTTGCATTCCATTTTTATGCAAGAAAAATGAAAACATATGTCCACAGAAAAACCTATACACAAATGTTCACAACAGCATTATACATAATAGCCAAAGAGTAGAAATGACCCAAAGGTCCATCAACTGATGAATGGATAAACAAATGTGGTGTGGTATATCCATACAATGAAATAGCATTTGCCAATAAAAAGGAGTGAACTAGTTATACACAGTACTACACAGAAGAAAACATGCTAAGTGAAAGAAGCCAGATACAAAAGACACATGTGATAAGATTCCATTTACGTGAAATGTCCAGAATCTATCCAAATCTAGAGAGAGAGACAGTAGATTTGTGGTTGGGGGTGATGATAGCTAAAGGGTATGGGGTTACTTCTGAGGTGATGAAAATATTATAAAATTGACTGTTGGTGTTGCACATATCTGTGAATATCCTAGAAACCACTGCATTGTACACTTTAAATGAGTAATTTGTATGGTGTGTGAATTATATCTAACAAAGCTGTTATTTAAAAAAAAAATCAAGTGGAAGATTATACAAGAAATGAAAAGGAGTGAAAGGGAGGTGGGGTAGCCAGACAGTGAGAGCAGACCTGTGCGAAGGAGCTCGGCTGTGAAAGGAAGAGAGAGACGCTGCACGACCCAGAGGTGGGGGAGGAGTTGCAGGGAGGGGTCTTAGTGTCCCAGAGCCAGGGTCAAGGGCACGGGAGGAGGGAGGGCTTAACCACCGGCAGCAGAAGAACCTCATTCTAGAGCATAGCTTCTCAAACTTTACAGTAGGAGGGTAGGGGCCTAACTTAGGTGGCCACCTTGCTCCGAGCTGCAAAACTACCTCCTGTCATAAAGATGGGAGAAGTTTGTTTTTCCTTGGGAGAAAGCCAATAAGCTAACACAGATGGTGACCCCAATTACCAGAGAAAGTTAGGATGAACTACATGTGACAAATGGTGCTGTCAAGTCCTCTTACTTGAGGACTAGTTGTGGTTTATCTTGAGAATGTGTGTAACGGGTTCTATCTGCTTGGCTGTATACGGAGTGAGATTTCTTTCTGTCTTTGCAATCTCGCAGCAGATTGCCTGGGATGCGCATCACATTCTGGTTTAATGCTTATTCAACAATAAAAGTGTTTTCTTTCTCTACCACCTTTGAGGAGAGGATTTCTGGGTTGGGAGAAAATTTTGTTTTTTAACAATTCTCAAGCTCGAGCCTGCTCCAGGATGGGGCGTGCCCCATCCGCAGCTCAAGCTGCTTCATGGCGCCGTTTTCCACGCTCAGCTTTCTCTTCCTTTACCTGCACAAGTTTGAGGACCACACTACTCTGGCCCCAGCTTCCTCCATCCGCTGGCTTGGGCCAGCACCCAGCACGTCAGCCCTTAGGCAACCTGCCCCTTTAAGAGCACCCCCCAGCTCCTCCCTCAGGCCCAGTGGCCGGATTTCCCCATCCGGGCCCAGCCCTTTAGAGCCGTGGCTCCATCTTTCTGGCCGGCTGTGTTCTGAGACCTGAGCGCTGAGGGGGCTCTGGGTGCTGGGAGTAGGCACAAGTGGACTGTGACAGGTGCATGTGGGACATGGAACCACTGCCCGGGGCTCAGGAGCTGGAACAGTGTGGATCCTGGGACTGAGCAGAGCCGCTCGTGAGTGTGCAAGCTGTGTCATTCGTTAAGCAGCGCTGTGTGCCAGGCACCGTGCTAAGCCCTTTCTGTACCTTCTGAGGGGGTATTACTATTCCCATTTTACAGACAGAGGAGCAGAGCTCAGAGCAGCTATCTGAATTACCCAGGGTCACACAGCTCACAAGTGGCAGAGCCAGGATCCAAACTCAGGTCAGTGTGACTCTACAGCCCTGATGTCCTCTCCCCTGCATCACCTGCCTGACAGGGGTCCTGGCTTCTTCCTAAACTGCCTTTTCCCTTGGTTTTCCTGCCGTGGTAGAGTGTGGGGGGGAGATATGGGTTATCCCCCCACCCCCCCATCCCAGTCCTCGGCTCCCTTCCTCCTCCCAGGAGCTGCTTGGAGATGCTGCTCGTCCTGCTGTTCCTGCTGCTGTTCCTGCTGCTGCTGGTGCTGCTGCTGCTGCCACCACTGGCCGTGTTCCGGCAGCAGCAGCCCCAGGATGCCAGGCTGTCCTGGCTTGCCAGCCTCCAGTACCGTGTGGCATGGAGGGCCCTGTGCTGGGCAGCCGCCTGGCAGCAGCAGAGACTGGAGCAGAGCACACTGCACGTGGGCCAGAGCCAGCAGCAGGCCCTGAGGTGGTGTCTGCAGGGAGCCCAGGGTCCCCGCTGTCCCCTCAGGGGGAGCACAGGTGTGTTTCTCAGGGTCTGGGGAGGCGCCCCAAGGAAAAAGAAACCCCACAGGACAGTCAGATTCCAGCACCTGAAGACCTCCCTTCCCCCCTTCTACTGCCAACACAGAGGGGCCAGACCCAGAGACCTACCCAGACACAGGATTGTTCAAGATGAATTTTCCCGTCCTGGGCCCTGATAGCCCCCTTCCCCCAGGTCTATTCTGTATTGCTTCCTCAGGGGTCTCACCAGTCTTGCCTGAAACTCTTGGGAAACTCTATGGCTTCACGAGGAGTTAATGATGTCTTTGGGGCTACAGATATGAGCACCTTCCGGAATGATCTCCCTCTGACCAAGGCCAGCCAGGTCCAGGAGGAAGAAAGTGGGGAGCAACTCCTGCCCCCTACCTCAAACCAGTACCACGGGGAGGCCTCTCTGCAGGTAAACTGAGAAGGCTGGAGGCCAGCCCCACCAGAGACCCCTACTTGCAGCCAAACCCTTCCATCAAGGTGGGCAAAGAACCCCCAAACTGGGGGCTCAGGGTCTGGCTCAGGCCCAGGGCCAACACCGTCTCTTGTCTCCCTCCAGGCTACCGTGCTGGGTCTGGCAGCCCTAAACAAGGCCTACCCACAAGTGCTGGCTCCAGGAGGCACGGCCCTTGTGACCCCTACCTCCCCCTGGCCCCGCCCCCTCCCCTGGCCTTGGCATGCCCTGGACCAGGTTAGCCGCCCTGGAGCCAAGGACCCTGGGGCCCTGCTGCTGGCGGCACTGAGGTCCCCAGGGCTGCGGGCACTGGAAGCAGGGACGGCAGTCGAACTCCTGGATGTCTTCGTGGGCCTGGAGGCCGATGGCGAAGAACTGGCTGAGGCAATAGCTGCCGGGAACCCAGGAGCGCCTCTCCCCAGACGGGCGGCTGAGCTGCGGGAGGCCCTGGAGCAGGGACCCCGAGGCCTGGCCCTTCGGCTCTGGCCAAAGCTGCAGGTGGTGGTGACTCTGGACGCAGGAGGCCAGGCCGAGGCTGTGGCTGCCCTGGGGGCCTTGTGGTGCCAAGGGCTAGCCTTCTTCTCACCTGCTTATGCTGCCTCTGGAGGTCAGCAGGACTCAAGGGTGGTGAGCTGGGTGCAGGAGGCAGAGGTCACAGCTAGCTGCCATGTAGTGAGCCCACGTAATCATCTCATTCAATCCTCCCCAACACCCTGTATATCCTCCCCAGCACCAGCAGCTCCATTTTATAGATAAAGAAACTGAGGCTCATAGAGGTTAAGAGTTTTGCACAAATTCACACAGCACCAGGTCTGCCACCTCCAGAACCACTGCCTCTTCCCAATTAGAGCCTTAGAGGCCGTGGCTGAGCCTGGGGGAGCCAGGAAGGATGGGGTGGAAGGGCCGCAGTAGGATCAGATGCTCAGAGGATTGGGGCCTGGGGTCCAGGGGGAGGGGCTATTGTCTAGCAGAAAGCAATGGCACCACCGGATGAAGAGGCCACTTGCTCCGCACAGGGGTAGTGGGCCTGAACCTGTGGCCGGAGCAGCCCCGAGGACTCTACCTTCTGCCCCCTGGAGCTCCCTTTATCGAGCTGCTCCCAGTCAAGGAAGGAGCCCAGGAAGAGGTTGCCTCCACCGTCCTGCTGGCTGAGGCCCAGAAGGGCAAGGAGTATGAGCTGGTGCTGACTGACCACACCAGCCTTACCAGGTGATCACTGCCCCCCACCCCCGGCCATCTCAGACCCTCCCGGACCCTGTTGAGGGCCAGGAGCGTGAGCTACTGGGACCTCACCCTGACTCCCACCCTGTCAGGTGCCGCCTGGGTGATGTGGTACGGGTGGTTGGTGCCTACAATCAGTGTCCAGTCGTCAGGTTCATCTGCAGGTAGGTGACCCCCGGTCACTGAGGGGCTGTCCTTGTATCCTGGGCTCCTCTGCCTTCCCCTTCCTCTTCTCCAGACTGGGCCAGGCCCTGAGTGTGCGAGGAGAAGACATTGGTGAGGACATGTTCTCTGAGGCCCTGGGCCGGGCGGTGGAGCAATGGCCAGGGGCCAAGCTGCTGGACCATGGCTGTGTGGAGAGCAGCATTCTGGGTAAGCTTCTCTATCGGCTCGTGCCTCCCGTTCTTGGGTAGGCTGACCCCCAGTCCATACCCATCCTGCTGGGAGACCTCTAGGAAGGAGGTAAGACTCAGCCTCCTTGCTGCTCCTAACAAAAGTCCTTCCCCGTGTCTAACTCCCATCCCTCCTGCTGCAGTCTCAACCCATTTCCTTTCCTGACCTGTTTCATATGTAGGATTAGGGTCTGGGTTCCATTTCCATTTACCCCACTCCTACCAAGAGACTCCTTGTTTCTCATGAACCTCAGAGTGGGGAAGAAAGGGGAGGGCTGCGGGCATTGGCTTTGAAATCCACCCTGTTCACAACAGTGTGTGTGCACGGGGGTTTGTCTGCAGATTCCTCCAAGGGCTCCGCTCCTCACTATGAGGTGTTTGTGGCGCTAAGGGGACTGAGGAATCTGTCGGAGGAAAATCGAGACAAGGTAAATGGGACAGGGACAGGATGTGACTGCACATCCCCTGCACTCTGCATGTCCCAGGTGCCTTGGGCACAGGGAGTGATGGGAGGACACAGCAGGGAGGAAAACCTCCCTGGGGCTCCAGGAAGGGCGGGATGAGTCCCACAGACACACACGTGTGCACACGAAACTCCTACCCACGCCTACCCTGGGCAGTCGTGCACACCTCACCCACACGCCACACAGCCACCACCAGCCTCACTCAGGCCCTCTGTTTCCAGCTTGACCACTGCCTCCAGGAAACCTCACCCCACTACAAGTCCCTGCGGTTCCGGGGCAGCGTGGGCCCTGCCAGAGTCCACCTGGTGGGGCAGGGGGCTTTCGGAGCCCTCCGGGCAGCCCTTGCTGCCTGCCCCTCCTCCCCCTTCCCTCCTGAGATGCCCCGGGTCCTCAGGCATGGACACTTGGCCCAGTTCCTGCAGAGGAGGGTGGTGTCCTGAGCCGAGGCCTGCCCACTGCCCCATCCACCCTCAGAGGCTGCCTCACTCTTTCCTCTGGGGCCTCTCTGGATGGGGAGCCCATGGCCAGGATCTTTGACTCTGTGTCACCTGAGAGTTGCCCATCAGAGCTGCTGGGCCTCAGGGAGGTCTGACCTAGTCAGCCAGGCCTGAGGAGTTGACTTCAGGGGAATAGCAGACACCAGCACTGCCCTGCCCAGAGCCCCCTCAGCACCCCCCAGGATCCTGGAGTTCCAGTACCCGCTGACGGCTCCTGTGTCTCTCTGCCCAGTGCACTGGGCAGGCTAGAAGTGTTGGGAGTTAATGCTCCCGGGAGCGGCCCTCAGTCAGCAAGGAACCTCAGCTTCACTGACTCTCAGTGGGACAATTCTGAAGGGCATTCTGCACCGTCTCTCGGAGGATGACCACCAGTTGCCCACAGCAGTAACCCTCTCATTAACACAGTTCTTACTGGCTTTCCTCCCCTCCCTCCTGTCCCCACTCCCCTATGTGCTTTCTAGGATCACCTCCCAAATAAACTTCTTGTGCCCAGATTCTCGGGGTCTGCTTTTGGGGAAACTGTAGTGGTCCCATTTGCTCTGCTTCTGTCACAGACTGCCCGCCCCCACCCCCTTCAGCTCTGGATACCAGGGCTTTTCCCCCACGCTCCATTCCAGGCCCTCGGAAACCCCTACCATGGCCTAGGTCAACCCAGAGACACAGAGCCCCCTCCTCCTACCTGTCCCCATCCCAAGCTTAACCTAAATGTGGAGAGGCTGCTCCCAACGTCCCTTGCCCTGGCCTAGCATGGGTCCCTTTCCTGGCCCAACACCCATGAATCATTTCCAATGGGCAGGGCTGTACTGTAGATCATAAAGCATCACAGCAGGAAGCAACCCCAGAGACCATCTGGGTTAACTGTCCATCTCACCAGCGGGGAAACTGAGGCTTTGAGAGGTTATGAGGCTTGCCCAAGGTCCTGCAGCTCCTCCTAAGTAACGTGGCACCTGTTCCCGATCAGTTGCTAAGTCTCCAATTCTGCCTCGGAATTACTTCTGGATTCCATGCCCCACAGCCAAGCTCCTGCCCCCACCCACCCAACCCCCACATCAGCCCACGACTCCTTCCTGCTAAAATCCTCCCACAGCTCCCCCGTGTCCACGGGATCAAGACTGATCAGCTTAGCCTATAAGATCCTCTGACCCACCCTGGCCCTCACTTACCTGTCCAGCCACCTCTCTTGCCTGAGGGAAGCTGTGACTATGAAAGACCACACCCTGCTAACCTGCATGAGCTCAGCACTGTCACCTCCAGGTCTTTGCACAAGTTGTCCCTTCTGCGGAATGCCTTCTTCCACCTTACGTGATGGAAATCCACTTTTCATGCAAGGCCTTTTCAGAGTCCTTTCTCCCACTGAGCTATCGTTATGCCGGCTCATCTCCCCACCTGGACTTGAGAGCTCCTTGAAAATTGGGCCACGTCCTATGCACACTGTTGCTCCAACGCCCAGTGCGGGGCCTGGTGCAGAGCAGGTGCTGAATAGACAGTGCCCTGAATAAGAGATGGCACATGTCCTTCACCCCACGGTGGCTCACTCCCTGCTGATGGTGGGATGGGACTCCATTCCTCCCTCCAGGCAGCCCGACCAGGAAAGAAGCTGGGAGGCTGGAGGATAACACCAAGTTTGACTGCTTTCCTCCCGCTGCCCAGGTTCAGTTTTCATGATTTTCCATCTTGGAGGTCGGTGGAAGGAGCAGAGGAAAGGAGAGAGCTGGGGGGAAGGGAGAGACAGCTAAGAAGCCTTTTCCATTAAGGAAGAAGGCTCTGGAGCCTGACAGACCCCAGCGGCAGTGACAAGGAGTAGCGGGGGAGAGGCCTGCTGCCTGGCTGTCCTCCCCCTCCAGACACACACCCTTTGGAGAGTGGGTGTCACGACTGCCTCCTCTCCTGCCCCTAATTAGCAGCTGCCCCCACACATTGTCCTAGGCCAGCGCCCCAGCCAAGGCCTCTTTTGTACTCCCAGATTCCTGGGTGCAAGGTGGCCTCATTAGTGCCCGGAGACCACCCCATCTCCAGGGAGCAGGCAGACAGACAAGGGGGGGACCAGGGGCACAGTGATCCAACTCCAGCTTCTGAGCGCCTTGGCGGCCATTCCTTGGGCCCAGCCTGGAGACGGCCCCCCTGTGGGAAGCTAATCTTAGACTTGCCTTTGTCTGGCCCCAGAGTAGACGCAAGTGTCTGTCTCTCCCCCGCCACCTCAGAGCACTATAAACCCCAGGCCCCTGGTAGCGGGTCACAGTTGATGGCCTCAAAGTTCCTGGGTATTGGGACCACTGCAGACAATACGTTTCTTGGCTCCCCACTCTGAGCTCCAGACACCATGAAGCCTCCTTCTACAAAGGTAAAGACCCAGGGATGGAGGGGTGACTCATCGTACCAGGGGGGCTGGAAGAAAGGCTGAAGGTGTCTCCGCTCTTGGTCTTTTCCTGTGTGGGCTCTGAGGAAGGGGACTGGGTGGACCTTTGGCTGAGAATCTGCCTTGGCTACCATTGCATTATGTCCAGTTCTCCTAAGAGCTCGCATTTTTTGAGAATTTACTAGTATCAGGTGCTGTGTTTGCACCTGTCATCTCATTTCATCCTCCCAGCAGCCTTGCACAGTAAGGATTATTTAATGCCCAGTTTACAGGCGAGGGAGTTGCGCCCCCTGAGAGGGTACGCAACCGGTCTGAGGCCACAGAGTTGTTTCCCCTGCAAGGGAGCAGGCAGACAAGACAGCAACTCAGATCCTGCCAGTCCTTGATTCGCAGGTGTTCGCCCGCTGTGGGAAGGGGACTAAATAGGGCCTCTGTTTTCCCTGAGTGTACAAACTTCTGGTGCAGACAGGCTCAGACACGCCTGTTTTCGGGTGTAGTGGTAAGCGCTCTAATGGGGTACAACGGTCTAAGGGTACCCACAGGAGAGAGGGGTTCATTCTGCCCAGGAGGTCTCAAAGGGCTTCCTGGAGGAGATGCTGTGCTGGGTCTTGAAGGATGAGCAGGTAAAGGAGACAGATACGAGCCCCTCTCCAACAGAGCCCTTCAGACAGCATTGCGCAGAGGGAGGAAAACTAGGGGACAGCGAGGAAGGAGCGCAGGCCAGGAGCGCGGAGCCAGCTGGGCGTAGGGGCTGGATGTGGATGTGGCGGGAAGACCCCCAGAGCCCTGTCTCCCGCCTCCCTAGGTCCCCTGGGCCACCGTAACGCTCCTGCTACTGCTGTTGCTGCCTCCTGCGCTGCTGTCATCCGGGGCGGCCGCGCAGCCCCTGCCCGACTGCTGCCGTCAGAAGACGTGCTCCTGCCGCCTCTACGAGCTGTTGCACGGCGCGGGCAATCACGCGGCCGGCATCCTCACGCTGGGCAAGCGGCGGCCGGGGCCCCCGGGCCTCCACGGCCGGCTGCAGCGCCTCCTGCAGGCCAGCGGCAACCACGCGGCCGGCATCTTAACCATGGGCCGCCGCGCAGGCGCAGAGCCAGCGCCGCGCCCCTGCTCCGGGCACCGCTGTCCCGCTGCGGCCTCTTCGTCTGTCGCGCCTGGGGGACGGTCCGGGGTCTGAGCCCTTGCTTAGGCCCTGTCCTGCCCTCTCCTCTCTACCTGTCCGGTGTCAGCCCCCAGAAAAAGGGCAATAAAGACGAGTCTTCGTTAGTGTGGCTGGTCTCGGTTCCTGTGTGGTCGCGTCCCGCCCTCCAGGGGGCGTAAGAGTCTTGCGAACTATAAAGAAAGAGTCAGAGGGCTCGGAAGGGCATCTCAGCTTGGGCGTGATTGAACCCGAAACACTCTTGGATGGGGAGCACCCAGACGAGGAACCGTGCAAGGCCTTGGGGTGAGGAAAGAACCGCATATGTGCATGCTGGGAGGAAGGATGCGGCACAGACGCGTCTTCCGATACTCTACTAGTCGGTCTGTATTAGGGCCTTTACAGAGAGACACGGGAGGGGAGGGAGAGCAAGGGAAGAGCACAGAGGAGCGGAGTTCGGCTGGGAAAAGGTGGGAGCCGAGCCTGAGGATAAGGCAGGGAATATGAGGTTCAACATGAATCGTCCAGAGTGGCTGCAGCGTGGGAGCGGTGAGGCGCTGGAGGCGGGGCGGTTAGGTTCCTGCAGCCCTGATTGTGCAAGCCCTCACAAATCATCAGGCTTTGCACTTTATTCTATAGGTAACTGGGAGTCATGAGAAGCTCTTTTTTTTTTTTTTAAACTTTTATTTATTTATTTATTTTGTGAGGAAGATCAGCCCTGAGCTAACATTGGTGCTAATCCTCCTCTTTTTGCTGAGGAAGACCGGCTCTGAGCAAACATCTATTGCCAATCCACCTCCTTTTTTTTTTCCCCAAGGCCCCAGTAGATAGTTGTATGTCATAGTTGCACATCCTTCTAGTTGCTGTATGTGGTTCGCGGCCTCAGCATGGCCAGAGAAGCGGTGCGTCGGTCCACGCCTGGGATGCGAACCTGGGCTGCCCATAGCGGAGCGCGTGCACTTAACCGCTAAGCCACTGGGCTGGCCCCATGAGAAGCTCTTAAGCAGGGATGGACCAAGATTTTCCTGCAACTTTAGCTGAACACACCTGTCATGGGTTGAATTGTGCGACCCCTACCCCCAATTCATATGTTGAAATCCTAACCCCCAGTGCTTCAGAATGCGACCTTATTTGGAAATAGGGTCATTGCAGATATAATTAGCTAAGATGAGGTTGTACTGGAGTAGGGTGGACATCTAATCAAGCATGACTAGTGTCCTTATAAAAACTGGGAATTTGGGCACAAAAACACACACACGGAGAACCCATGTGAACATGAAGGCAGATGTGGGGAGATGCATCTACAAGCCAAGAAACGTCAAAGATTACCAGCAAACCACCAGAAGCTAGGAGAGGCATGGGACAGATTCTCCCTCACAGTCTTCAGGAGGAACCAACCCTGCCACCATCTTGATCTTAGACTTCCAGCCTCCAGAACTGAGACAATAAATTTCTGTTGTTAAAGCCACCCAGTTTGTGGTACTTTGTTACAGCAGCCTCAGAAAACTAATACAACACCCAAAAATAGAGACACAGAAAGATGTGGCACTTGAACACAATCTAACATCCCAGGTGATGCCCAGATCAGACTCTGGGAGTGAGGGTGAGGAGTACCGGCCTGCCCTCTCCCCAGCCCACCTTACTGGCTTTAGCTGTTTTGTTCCGGGAAGCAGCCACCCTAAGCCACCACACTCACCTGCCCCAGTAATTTTCTGCTTCCGTAGTGAAAAAGTCCTGTGTCTGGCCTCACCTGGGTTCTTCTTGCTGCTGCACTGGTTCCATCTTGGAGAAGATGAAGATCAAAACCCACCGGCACATCTTTAGAGACTGGCAAACTGACCCTGCGCACCTTTAAACTATCTTTTTTGGTCCCAAACTTGCCTCCGGCCTCTCTTCCACTTGAATGACAGCAGAGAGAAGAAGCGTTCAATCCGGACGATAGGAAGGGGAAGAATAGGGAAACAATTGCTCTCCGCCACACTTGTGTGCCAAGGGCATGCATTATGCTATTGTTTTCACAACCACATGAGGTAAAAATGATTTTACAGATGAGGAAAGTGAGGCTCAGAGAGGCTAAGACACAGAATTAGTAAGTGGCAGAGCTGGAATTCCACCCGGTGGACACCGAAGCTCTTTTCATCCTCCCTGCGGTGCTCGGAGGCAGAATTCGCCAGGCTGCCCTATGAGAACTCAGGCACAGGTGATGGTTAAGTAGTGTCTTCTAGAAGTTGAGTTCCCAGCCTTCCCATAGATCCCCCCATTGGCAAAACTAGCCTCTTTAACCCTTGCTATCTCACACGGGAGCGCGGGGAGCTGGGGTGCTGCGACACATCCCAACTCCAGCAGGCGGCGCTGTGAACTAGAAACCATTCCCAGCGTGGGCGGCGCGCGGGGAAACCCGCGGGGTGGAGCCACAAGGAGCTGCCAGGGAACCACGCGTGGGGGCGTGGCCATCCTGGAAGGAGGGCGTGTCTGTCACTCAAGCCCCGCCCCCTCTCCAGGCCTCCTCTCCGAGTGGGCGTGTCCCGAATTCTCTCCTGGAGAGACACGCGTGGGCCGCTCCCCTCCTGGAGGAGGGCAGCGGAGAAGGGTGAGGGTGTCGCTGGCGGCCCCTCCCCGTGCGGGGCCACGTGGCGGGCTCGGGCCGAGCCCGGGGGAAAGAACCCGGCCCGTGGGGAGGTGGGGGTACCGAGGCGGCGCCGAACCCAGCCGAGAGCTGCGGTTTCGGAGCAGAGAGGCGGCGGCGGCGGCGGCGCCGAGAGGGAGGGCAGGAGGCAGACGGGCGCATGGGGCGCCCCGGCCCCGCCGGCAGCGCGCCTCCTCCGGCCGGACCGCGCTGAACGACCCCCCAGCGCCGCGCCTCGAACCCGCGCCCCGAGGCCATGCCGGTCATGAAGGGGTTGCTGGCCCCGCAAAACACCTTCCTGGACACCATCGCCGCCCGCTTCGACGGCACGCGTGAGTTGGGCGGAGGCTGGGGCTGGGGGTTCGAACTGGAGACCAAGTCTCCTTCGGCGCCGGCGCGGGTCTCTTGGATGTGATGAGACCCAAGGCGAAGGGAGAGTGGAGTTGAGGGTCTAGGAAATCCTGAAGCTGCAGTAAAGGAACAGGACTGGGAGCGCTCTGCGAAAGGAGGAGGGGAGAGGGCCAAGAGTGCGGGGGACCAACGTTGGGGGTGTGACTGGAGGCAGGAAAGGCTCTTTGTGCGGCAAAACGGAGGAGAGGCCTTGGGAGCCGCCCACTCCTGGACAGAGCTCTGCCGGGGGCGTGCATGGGGGTATCCGAGACGCGGAGGTGGGACTAAGTGGCCCAGGCGCTGTGGGGTCTACTCCCAGACAGCTCCAGTATCCCCTTCCCCCAGAAGAAAAAAGAGATAAAAGATCAGACTTTGGCAGGACCTAGCTTGGATTAAGGTCACGAGACCCCAAATCATGGCACGTCCATATTTGAGATAGGTGAGGCTGGAGGTGGGGGTGGTCCTTGTGACGGAGGGAACTCCCTGCTCTCCCACCCCAGCTTGGGTTCCAGGTTCAGCACCTTGGACAGCCACATTCCTCCTTCCCCGCCTCTTCTGCCGCCATTCCCTTTTCCTATTTTGGAGCTGAGAGATCTCTTGCCCTCTTCGGGCCAGTGCCTGGGATCTGGAAGGTGGGGGGAGCGGTACCCGAGGGCGGAAACCGAGCCGCCGGGGCCCTACCCGCCTCTCTTCCTCTCTCCCCCCCAACACCTCCCTTGTTTCCATAGCGCCCATCACCGGGGCAACAGGCCCTGGGATGGAAGAAGGAGGCTGCTGCCCAGGGCGCAGTGCCTCCCAGGCACCCTTAGTGTCCCCATCAGCCGCCCCACCCCCAGACACTCACCTCCCCTAGCGCCCTGGGACTGGTTGTGTCTCAGGCCCCTTCCCTCAGCTAAGACTGTGTCCCTGGATGGCCCACAGAGCCTCCCTGTGGCCTCCTACCCAGGAGGGAGCCAGGTCGGGTTCTGCTGCTGGGGTTACCTGAGCCACAACTTCATTGCCTAACCCTGTTAGACTTTGAGCACTGGGGACAGACCCCCTGAAATTAGCTAAAGGGATGCTAAAAAGAAGACCTTTCCTGGAAGGCAGGGAATGAGGATGCTACTCATCACTATCTTCCTCCTCCAACAAAGGAGATTTGTGAGCCTGGAAAAATCTCTGCCTTTTGGTTTCCTATCAATAAAATGGGTGTGATATCACTAGAATCTCTGCCCTGTCCACTCTCTAATAGGATGACAGGACAGCAGTTATGATGTGCTTTGAAAACTGTGCGAATGTGGGGGAATCATTTCACCTTCTCAGTGTAGCACTTCCTATGCACCAGGACTTGTTCTCCCCAGGTAACCCATGTAACTCTCACAACAACCACGTGAGGAAGATATGTTTTCCCCCACTTTTCAGATAAGGAAGCTGAGGCACAGAAGAGTTCATTAACTTGCCCAAGGTCACACAGTCAGTAAGTGGCAGAGGTGGGGTGCTGGAGCCCGTGCCCTTCCTCACTATGCTAGGCTGCCTCCTACGGTAATAGCTTACCAGCTTAAAGGCAGGGGGCAGACCGCATGACCTCTTGGGGTTCCTTCTCCAACCCCCTAGTAGTCCCTGTCCCAGTTCCAGGCCACCCTTAAGTCCTCGTCCTTTTGCCTGTCTCTTCTTACTCTCATTTCAGAATATCCCAAAGGGAGATCCAGGAATCACATGGAAGCCTCAGAAGCTTCTGTCTCTGTGACCTCTGACCACAGCTTGTGGGAGGTACTGCCTACCTGGAAGCTGAGCTCCCCTCCTGGCCTTGACCTGACCTTGACCTCTTCTTCCCACAGACAGTAACTTCCTGCTGGCCAACGCACAGGGCCCACGGGGCTTTCCCATCGTCTACTGCTCCGACGGCTTCTGCGAGCTCACAGGCTACGGGCGCACCGAGGTCATGCAAAAAACCTGCAGCTGCCATTTCCTCTACGGTCCAGAGACCAGTGAGCCAGCCCTGCAGAGGCTGCACAAGGCCCTGGAGGGCCATCAGGAGCATCGGGCTGAGATCTGCTTCTACCGAAAGGATGGTGAGGGGGCCTGGCCCGCCCTGCAGCCCTGCTCAGACCCCCAGCCTCACCCAGAGTCCACCTGGCACAGTGGAAGCCTGGGTGCTGGTCCCCACACTGCCACAAGCTGACTGTGTGAGACTGAGTGCATCCTTGACCCTCTCCGGGCCTTGGTTCTCCCATCTGGAAGGTGAAGCAGCTGGCTGACATAATCTCTGGGGGTTCTTTCTAGCTCTAAACCCCTGCAAGCCCTTTGACTGTGCCAGGAACCAAGGGGGATTAGGGGAAAGGAATGCCATAGGCTGCTCACCACCACCACCACCCCCATCTCTCCACACCTACAGGCTCAGCCTTTTGGTGCCTCCTGGATATGATGCCCATCAAGAATGAGATGGGGGAGGTCGTGCTTTTCCTCTTTTCGTTCAAGGACATCACCCAGAGTGGAGGCCCAGGACCTGGGCCCCCAGGAGGCCATGGGGACAGTAATCATGGTAATTGCAAGTCTGGGGAAAAGGCATGAATGGTCAGAGGTCCTCACCCAAGGTCACAAAAGACCTCTCCCTACCCAGCCTCATGAGATGAGCCCCCATTTATCTCTGTACCCTTTTTCCCAACAGAAAACTCCCTTGGCAGGAGGGGAGCCAGCTCGAGACTTCGATCTGCCAGGAGGCAGAGCCGCACTGTCCTGCGCCGACTGACTGGCCACTTCAGCCACCGGGGCCAGGGAGGCATGAAAACCAATAATGTGAGTCCCATCTCCACCCCAACATCTCCTAGCCTTAATTCTGAGGCACCCTTGCTGTCGTCTCCCTGTTTCCCTGTCTGTCTGGTCTCCCTCCAGTGGCTTGTTCCTCTGTCTGCCCATTTCTCATGTACGACTCTCTGCTCTATCCCACGTCCCCTCACATCTTCTTCCATCCCCGTCTCCTTTGCTGCCCTGTGATTGACATTACACTGCTCTGATGATGTTGCAAGGGTGGGGGCTCTAGCAGAAGTTACATCACCTACCTCTGGGTCATTGGGTTACATTGTGGGGGAGTGAAATCACAAGCTGTAGTCCTAGGGAGAAAGCCCCCATTGGGGGTGTGGCATCTAGCCCTGTATCCCACTCCTAGGATCCTGACAAAGCCACAGGATTGAGTCTCCAACTCTTGGTATAGTCTGTTAGGGCTACAGGGAATGGAGTGTGCCATGCCAGCTTCCCCTCACCTGTGGGATATACCCATCCTCTACTGGGCCCCCAGAACCCAAGAGGAACTTGAGGGAGAAGTTAGTGACCTCTCAAGCTAGGGCATGTGCCTGATTTGTCATAATCTCCTTCTCAAGCAGGGTGAAGGTCAAGGCTTATAAATACCCCCCACAAAACATGACTGATTCAGAAGGGGGCCTGAGCAGTAGCTCGGCAGAGGAAAGAAGTGTCAGGTGCCAGCCCCTAAACCCTCTCCCTCTTCTCGTGGTTGTGCTTGCAGTGCCCACTCACCCTTCCCCACCCCCTGCCTCTCCCTCCCCCCAGCTTTGGCTCCTCTTTCCCCCAAGTGTCCCCAACCGCCACCCCTCTCCCCTTAGAACGTGTTTGAGCCAAAGCCATCAGTGCCTGAGTACAAGGTGGCCTCCGTGGGGGGGTCCCGCTGCCTCCTCCTCCACTACAGCGTCCCCAAGGCTGTCTGGGATGGCCTCATCCTCCTCGCCACCTTCTACGTTGCCGTCACTGTCCCCTACAATGTCTGCTTCTCGGACGATGATGACACCCCCATCACTTCCCGACACACCCTTGTCAGCGACATCGTCGTGGAGATGCTCTTCATCCTGGGTCAGACCCTCTGCCCCATATACCCTGGCGGGTGGGCTGGAGGGACCCACTCACCCAAGCCTTGCTCCATCCTGGGCCTGCAGGACGCATGCATTTAGAGCCCATCCATTTCTGGGTCTTTGAGTCCTAATAGTCTGTGTGCCGTCACCCTCACACCTGTAGCCTTCAGCCTTTAGACCTGTTCTCCCTAAAGACCAGCCAGAAGCCCAGTGTGTCTTCCCCATTCCTGCCTCCAACTCCATTCTGGGTCCTCAAGGCTTGTTTCCGGCTTACCCAGTTCCTCGGCCCTTTGGAGTTCTTAGACTGAAGCCCCCTAGTAACAGCCTCTTGCACCCCCAGATATCATCCTGAACTTCCGCACCACCTATGTGTCCCAGTCTGGCCAGGTGGTCTCTGCTCCTCGTTCCATTGGCCTCCACTACCTGGCCACCTGGTTCTTCGTTGACCTCATTGCCGCTCTGCCTTTTGACCTGCTTTACGTCTTCAACATCACCGTGGTGAGTGACCTCCGTCCCCCCATGCAGCCTAGCCTCCCAACTTCAGCACAGCATCTCCCCAAACCGAGACTCAGTCCTTCCCATCAATCCATCTGCAGTTGGGCCGCCCCGTGGCTTAGCTGTTAAGTGTGCGCGCTCCGATACTGGTGGCCTGGGTTCGGATCCCGGGTGCGCACCGATGCACCACTTCTCCGGCCACGCTGAGGCCGCGTCCCATATATAGCAACTAGAAGGATGTGCAACTACGACATACCACTATCTACTGGGGCTTTGGGGGACAAAAAGGAGGAGGATTGGCAATAGATGTTAGCTCAGAGCCGATCTTCCTCAGCAAAAAGAGGAGCAATAGCACGGATGTTAGCTCAGGGCTGATCTTCCTCACAAAAAAAAAAAAATCCATCTGCAGATATTTGTCAGGCACCTGCTATGGGCAGAGCCCTAGGCAAGATGCTGAGAAGGAGCTGAGAGGGTCGGTGCTCTTGGGGAGCTCAGCTCATAATCTCTGAGGGAAGCTGAGAGAAATGAAAAGCTAACTAGGGCTACCAAAGCGGTGTTGGTCTGATGCCAAATGAGTGGTACTTTTCACATTTTTATTTAACAAACAACTGATGAGCATTTAGCTGTCTGCAAAGCACTGTGTGGGGCATGGTCACTGTGGGGAAAAGGCACAAGGATTCCGCCGCCAAGCACTAAGCTGGTGAGGGGGCAGGACTACTGGAGGGGACAGCAGGAACAGAAGAGGTGAATGGAGTGAAAGATGGGGCCCAGGTATTGCTGCGTGGGGGCCGGGCACAGAGCAGCTGACCTTGGAGTTCCAAGCTGGAACGTGCGTGTGCGTAAAAACGATCTGAAATCTGGCCAGCGCCTGGGAGGCCAGAGCACCCCAGTTGGGCAGAGGCTACAGTGGCCTGGGAAGTGTTCCTGAGGGAGGAGAGAGTAGAGCCAGACCTTAGACAGACAGTAGGATCTGGCTGGCAAGAGATGAGGAGAGAGCATTTGGGGAGAGCATAGTAAGCCAAGACAGGGAGGCAGAGGCTGTGTGGTAGGTTTGGAGGCAGAGAGCCAGGCCCATGTCCTCTCAGCTCCCTGGGGACTGCCTGGAGGTGCCCTGAGTGGTCAGCTTTGCACCCAGGGGGCAGATAGTAGGTCTTCTCATGTCCAGGGTGAAGGAGTCCCACCCTGTGTCCTGAGGCCCCCTCGGTTGTTGGGAGGGGAGGTGGAGAGCACTTTCCCTGTGCGCTCTCTCTCTGCCACACTTAGCTATAGCGGGAAACCACCTACACGCAGCCGGATTTAACTAGCCGCCAACGGGCTGTGGGCCTCTTCTCCTGGCTGTGTACACGTGTGTGCACGCTCCCACACACGTGCATGTGTGTATGTCTGCCCTGAGGCTCTGGCCATTCTGAGCGGAGCTCCCCACCCCTCCCCATGAGTGCACTCTGACCCCTGTGCCCACTCGGCTGTGTCAGTCAGGCAGACAGCTGTCCCTGAGGGAGAGGGAGAGCTGCAGAGAGCCCCTGTCTCTCATCCCAGGCAGTTCCCCCTTCTCTGGTACCTTCAGGAGCACTTTATAGTTTACTAAGTAAGTTCTTTCACACATATCATCACATAGAAACCTCGCAGTAACCCTTCAGGGCAGATTCTCTTATCCCTCTTTATCAGAGGTAGATGCAGAGGCTCAGAGAGGTTAACTGGCTTGCTGAAGGTCACACAGCTAGCAGTGGAAGGCAGGAGAAGGAACCAAGTCTCCAGACTTCTAGTCTAGTATTTTCAACATAACACCTTGCTTCCCAGGACACCAGGGTACCTGAGTGGATGGTCTGGCATAAGGGGAGACGAGGAGCAATGCTGGGGCTGTAGGGAGGCAGAGCAAAGACAGAGGATGAGTGGGCACTGGCAGAGCTGTGGACTTGAAGGAGCCAGGCCTGGGACATTCTGTCCAAGGAGAAGGAGAGGAAGGCCCTAAGGGAGTGGGGCCTAGGGGCAGGTGACTAGCGGAAGCCCTGAAGGGCTCAAGTTTGGTGTCAGGAGCTCTGGGAGCTGGGGGCAGGCATTAAGCCCTGGAGAGGGTCCATGTGGGGGAATCAGGGCTACCTCCTGTCCAGCTCCTTTACCTAAAATTAGAGAAAATGACATGAGGCGGCTCAGGAGGCATGTAGGGCCAGGGCTATGGGGGATGCTCCCGGAGGCCCCTGGGAGGACAGTGAAGGGCCTTCATACCAAGTGCCCAGGTGCTGCCCCAGAGCCCCCAGCCCTCGCCTCCAGGCTGCCCCCACCCATAGTAGTGAGCAGATAAGCCCCCACCTGCTCCTCATCTCCAAGACTGGAAGGGCTAACTGAAGCATTAATAACCACAATGAAAACAGTCTAGTGGTAATATTAGCTAACATCTACAGGACCCCCACTAGCTCCATCAACCCCCACCTAGCCCCACAAGGGCTGAGACCTCGCAGCCCAGGCTCCCGCAGTCCTGCTCTCCTTCCCTCAACATTTCCGCAGGACCTGCTCATCTGCAGCTGTCCCACAAGGGGAAAGGTCCCTAAACCTTCCCCAGTCCTCAAGGGGCGGCTCCCATCCCAACTGCTGTCATCACTAACAACCAGCTCTTATCTGCAGCCGATCGTGCCTAGGACAGTGGGGGCTTTGAGGGGGGCCAGAGATGATCTGTTTGTCCCCCTGCCTCTGACCAGGACTTGCTCCTTCAGCCCATGGTGCTAAGAGGCAGTAGAGCACAAAATAAACTTTGGTGTCAGCCCAGATTTGAGTCGCAGCTCCATCATTTCCTTGGTCTGTGACCTTGAGCAAGTCGCTGGCCTCTCCAAGCCTTAGCTTACTCATCTGCAGTCTGGGAAGGATGATAACTGGACTGAAGGATAGGTTATTTTATGAGCATTACAAATACTTAGCCCAGTGCCTGACACATACAGTAAGCACTTACTAAGTGTTAGCCATTATTAGTGTTAGTATTAGTCTCTCCCCTCAGCATTTGTTGGTCACCTTCTCAGGACAGCAGGGATGTTTTTCCTGCTGCAGCTTCCCCTGGCTCCAGGGCCTCTGGTGGCCAGGCCCTGGGAGGGGCCGTGGGGGCCGTGAGGCTCTGAGGAGGTGCGCCTGCTGACAGCCTCCCTGCCTCACTCCCACAGACATCACTGGTGCACTTGCTGAAGACGGTACGGCTGCTGCGGCTCCTGCGGCTGCTGCAGAAGCTGGAGCGCTACTCCCAGTGCAGCGCTGTGGTGCTCACACTGCTCATGTCCGTCTTTGCACTCCTTGCCCACTGGATGGCCTGTATCTGGTATGTCATCGGGCGTCGGGAGATGGAGGCCAATGACCCGCTGCTCTGGGACATCGGTGAGCCACCGACCCCAGGCTTTCACGGACCACTCATCCACCTGCCCTGTCCACTCAGCCCCCAAGTAGATGCCTCCACCAGTACTCACACCCACCACCCCATAACTGTGCTGTTCATCCAACAAACATGCACTGAGCTCCTTCTGGGTCAGGTGTGGGAATACTGATCTGAAGACAAGGGCTCTGCCTGGGGGGGACCTCACAGCCTAGCAGGGGAGCACAACCAGTGACAGGCAATCAAAAGACAGTATGGGAAACACTGGTGGTGGGGAGGGTGTTTTGGGAAGAGGGAGCAATACCCCCGCCTAGATCCTTTCAGGGCTCCCCACTGCCCTCTAAATAAAGTCCACACTCAGTCCACACCCGATGTAGTCCTGCAGCCCTCTCTGTCCCCCTTGGCTTCCTTTTCTCCCATGCCCCTGTGCGCAGCCACACTGCCTCCCTCCAGCACCCCGGACGTACTCTATCACTTTGGCCCTTGAACATGTTTTCCTCTCTGGAATCCTCTCCCTTTTGTCTTCCCTCCCTTCTTCACCTAGGCGACTTTTCTATTCCTTGTAGTCTCAATTGAAATGCTCTGTGCTAAGGAAGCCCTTCAGGAACCATATGCTGCCCCCTGCCCCGGCACTGGGTTGGCTCCCCTATGCCGTGATGCTTCCTAGCACACTCTATACTTCCCTTTTAGTAGCTCACCTCCCGCCTGTAATGATTTATTTCATGTCCCTCTCCCCTCCAGACTGTAGTTTTCCAGGGCAGGGAGAATGTCTGGCTGAGTCGAGTCCCAGCACCCTGTGCACAGGAGGTGCTCACTAAACTATTAGAGAGTGGAAGGGGCCCCTGAACAGTCAGCAGTGTGGGGAATTGGTAGCCTTGGACTGCAACTGTAACCAATTCACCGTGGGGAGGCCCTGTGGCAGCCTGTGCGAACCTCCCCTGCCTCTCTAAATACCTGCCCAAGGTCAAGTGCAGGCAGCTCAGGGAAACCCAGTTCTCCACCGCTCGTGCAGCGGGGCTCCTTGCATTCCTCCACCCCCAGGCTGGTTGCACGAGCTGGGCAAGCGGCTGGAGGTGCCCTACGTCAACGGCTCCGCGGGCGGCCCGTCGCGGCGCAGCGCCTACATCGCTGCGCTCTACTTCACGCTGAGCAGCCTCACCAGCGTGGGCTTCGGCAACGTGTGCGCCAACACCGATGCGGAGAAGATCTTCTCCATCTGCGCTATGCTCATAGGCGGTGAGGCCGGGCCTGTGAAGCCCCGGGGTGGCCCTGCTAAACCCAGCGTGCAGATGGGGAAACTGAGGCCCTGAGAGGTCAAGGTGTCCACCCACGTCAAGAGTCATGCATTCATTCCTAGATGTTTTCTCAGCATCCACTGCACACTGGCCCTGGGGGATGCCACAGACAGGCGTGGCCTCTTGCGAAGGGTTGGGAAACCCAAGTTCATGACCTAATTTGCGGGGGGGGGGGGTGCGACATGAGAGGAGCATCAGGTCTGACCCCTCTCGAAACCACCCTCTATCCCCCGCCCCACCCCAGCGCCTGGCAGCAGGTAGACACGCCCTCCCCAGGAAACCAAAGACCCCGTCCAGGGCAGGTTGGGTTTGGGAGCGGGCGAGGAGGCCAGAGGGGTGGCCGCCCCTGACCGCTGCCCGCTGCCGCCGCTGCAGCGCTGATGCACGCCGTGGTTTTTGGGAACGTGACGGCCATCATCCAGCGCATGTACTCGCGCCGCTCGCTCTACCACAGCCGCATGAAGGACCTCAAGGACTTCATCCGCGTGCACCGCCTGCCGCGGCCGCTCAAGCAGCGCATGCTCGAGTACTTCCAGAGCACGTGGGCCGTCAACAGCGGCATCGACGCCAACGAGGTAGTGCGTGCGGCTCCCCGTGCTCAGTGGGGAGGGTGTCGCCGCCTCTCCGGAGTTGGAGTGGAGGCACATGGGACCCAGGGAGGCGAGGTGCTGTTCACAAGGGCACCGGCCCACCCAAATTCAAATCCCTTTTCCTTTGCACTAAAATATGGGAACTGAAAGAGTGCTCAGGCCTTAGCTAATGCCATGCTCCGTTCAGCCAACATTACCCCGCACCTGCTTTGGGCCAGCCTCGGTGCTGGACACAGGGAGCTCAGAGAGGATTACACTCAGCCCTTGCCCCCAGGGAGACACCAGCCTGGTGAGGGAGGCAGACAGGTAAACAAATAATTACGCAGTGAATTCCCTGTACTGGAGGGATGCTGGTGCAGTGGGACCCTCATTGTGTCTAGGCCTAGAGGAGTCAGGGAAGGTGGCACAGAAGAGGGGGCATCGTGAAGGACAAGAAGGAAATTGGCCTGCTACGGGAAGGTCATTCCAGACAGAAAGAGCAATGAGAACACAGGTCCGGAAATGTTGACGCAAAAGAGCAGAGTGGGTTCAGGGAACTGAAATTAGTTCAGTGAGCCTTCAGGAATGGGTGTGTGAGCTCTGTGGAGGGAGGAGGGAGAGAGAGGTGCACAAGATGGGGCTGGGGAGGCAGGCAGGCCCAGCCCATGGATGGCCTTGAATTTAGATTTTATCCTGCAACATTTTTAGGCTGGGGAGTGGCCTGATGGAATCTAGGAGGCATTTCTGAGAGCAGGAGCTGGGGGACTTGGTGATCAGCTGCTTGCAAGAGAGGAGCTCAGAGTGACTCCCAGGTTTCTGCCTGGGGCAAAGGGCATGGAGGCCTTCCAGGAGAAAGATTAGGCTTAGGGATAAAAATGAGAGTCCAGCATTGGGCCATGGTGAGGGTGTGGTGCCAGTGGGAGATCCAGGAGGGGTTGCCCTAGGTAGTTGAAAATACAGGTCTGGACCCAGATGTAGGGCTCTGGGCTCACAGGGAGCAAGGAAGCCATGGAGCTGGTTGCCATGGCACAGGGAGAGTGTGGAAAGTGAGAAGAGAGCGAAAGGGCTAGTCTGAGGAAGAGGAGCCTGGGGAGGAAATGGGAAAGGAGCAGTTGGAGAGGTGGGAGAACAGAGGGAGAAGTCAACAAGCCACAGTGGCCCAGGGGCTCCATAAGATGAGGATGGCACTGTGAACATTAAGTTTGGCCCCTAGGAGGTCATTGGTAATGTTCAAGGTCTAGTGTAACCCTGCATTTTACAGATGGGGATACTGAGGCCCAGAGAGAGGAAATGGATTGTCCAAGGTCCACAGGGATTTAGGAGCAGAGCTGACTTGTAGTCTCCTGACTTCCAGTTGAAGGCTGACCCACCAGGGATGGTTCTTGCATGTGTGGGGTTGAGTATCCAGGACACGTGTGAGTGATCAGTGTATGTAGCCACAGGCAGTGGACAGACAGAAGACCTAGTCTCTGACCCAGAATGTGGGTTGGGAGGACCACACACAAGCAAAATTGAGGTTAGACACACAGAAGTCTTCCTGAAGGCCAGAAATGGGTAACTTCAAAGAAAAGGGCAAGTTGGAGCTCTCTTCTTGGAGATAGCTCAGTACATTTGTAGAACTCAAGTAGCAGCTGCAGGGGGATGGCCAGAATGACCTATGCCCCTTATGCAGTTACTGCGCGACTTCCCAGACGAGCTGAGAGCTGACATTGCTATGCACCTGAATCGGGAGATCCTGCAGCTGCCGCTGTTTGGAGCAGCGAGCAGGGGCTGCCTGCGGGCCCTCTCCCTGCACATCAAGACATCGTTCTGCGCTCCGGGCGAGTACCTGTTGCGCCGTGGGGACGCCCTGCAGGCACACTACTATGTCTGTACCGGCTCGCTTGAGGTGCTCCGCGACAACATGGTGCTGGCCATCCTGGGTGAGGACCCCACCACCACCCACTACCTACCCCAGAACCTTGCCCCCCCCAGGCCTTGGGAGTGGCCAGGAATCTAGGGACTGGGATACCCCCAGGAGATATCTGGAATTCCTGCTGAGGAGTACTCTTTCTTGGTCCCTTCACTCTACTACCATCCCCTTTTGACCATTCCCCTTGGACTGTCCTCTAATCCCATTGGCTATCCCTTGACCCATCAACCCTTTCCCAATGACTGTCCCCTAACTCAATTGATTCTTTCCCATTGCACCATCTCCCAACTCCATTGATTTTTTCCCATTGACCCTCAACTCCATTGACCTTTACCCTTTAATTGACCCCTCTGGCCATTCTTTATTGATCATCTAATTCCATTGATCATTTCTCCAGCCTTACTGACATCCCCCATTGACTGTCTCCCAACTTCACCAGTCATTCTTCACTGACCTTTTCTGAACCTATTATTTCCACCGATCTCATTTTTTTTTTAAGATTTTATTTATTTATTTTTTTCCCCCAAAGCCCCAGTAGATAGTTGTATGTCATAGCTGCACATCCATCTAGTTGCTGTCTGTGGGATGCGGCCTCAGCGTGGCCGGAGAAGCGGTGCGTCGGTGCGCGCCCGGGATGCGAACCGGGCCGCCAGCAGCGGAGCGCGCGCACTTAACCGCTAAGCCACGGGGCCAGCCCCACCACCAGTCTCATTGATTGACCCACCTTCAACGATCCTTTAAACACACTGACCATCCTTCAAATCCACTGACCACCTCCCAATGATATCCTCTTGGTCCCCCTGCCCCAACTGACTGTCCCCATCCCTTATCCACAGGGAAAGGGGACCTGATTGGGGCAGATATCCCTGAGCCGGGGCAGGAGCCTGGGTCAGGGGCAGGCCCAAGCTTCGTGCTGAAGACCAGCGCTGATGTGAAGGCTCTCACCTACTGTGGCCTGCAGCAGCTGAGCAGCCGAGGGCTGGCTGAGGTCCTGAGGCTCTATCCTGAGTATGGGGCTGCCTTCCGGGCTTGCCTACCCCGGGACCTCACCTTCAACCTGCGCCAGGGCTCTGACACCAATGTATGTAGACCCCCTATGGCCTCCATCTCCTCCAAGGTCCCCTCCTTCAAAGCACACCTCCCCCAGTCCCAGAGAGAGCCTCATGCATCTCCTTCCACCCTGAAAACATCATCTCTCAACCCCAGGCACCCCCTTCCATTGCCCCTTCCATGCTTAACATCTTCCAACCCCACTGACCCTGCTCCATTGGCCATCACCCAAGCCCATGGACCATCTCTCACCACCTCTACTTCCAACTTTACTATCCTATCTCCTGCTGGTCACCCCTCAGCCTCAAAGGACTCTCCCTTTGGAAACAATCCCCCTCGTGTGCTTCTCCTCTGTTAAGTCCCTCGCTGGACCGGGCACCATCCCCTGGGGCTTCCTCTTCTCCACTCACCAAATGTTTCCTTTTTGGTTTAGGCTCTGGGCCAGGTCTGCAGTTTACACCTTAGGCCTTTGTCTTTTACTGCTTTTCAGACTGATTTTGCCACTCAGGATTTCTCTGAGTCGGAGTTGGAAGTATCTCTGACTCAATTCCACAGAAAGGCCCCACATTCTCAAACCCCACTACACTGATGGGTGGGACTAGGAGGTGCTGCCCCCTGGGGCGTGAGGAGGTGTGAGTCAACTTGACCCCTCTATGTCCCCGCAGGGCCTCAGCCGCTTATCCCGGTCCCCTCGCCTCTCCCAGGTAACACTCCCTTCCTGGGTGGGGTTGAGGTTGCATGGCGGAGAGGCTGCGAGTAGGGGCACTTTTCCTTGGCTCCTCAACTGCAGGGAGAAGGGAGAGGGGATGGGGAGCAGCAGCCTCCAGTGAAGGTCCTTGCTTAATGAAGGGCCTGTTGTTCACTGTCTCGTGACATCAGCTGCCCCCTCTGCCCACAGCCCCGCTCGGAAAGCCTCGGCTCCTCATCAGACAAGACCTTGCCATCCATCACAGAAGCCGAGGCTGGGGCAGAGCCTGGGGGTGGTTCTAGGCCCCGCCGGCCCCTCCTGCTGCCCAACCTCAGTCCAGCACGGCCCCGGGGCTCCCTGGTCAGCCTTCTGGGCGAGGAGCTGCCCCCATTCTCAGCCCTTGTGTCCTCCTCTTCCCTGTCCCCATCCCTCTCGCCTGCCCTGGCTGGCCGGAGCCACAGCCCCTCCCCTCATGGCCCCCACAGGGGCTCTGCTACCTGGAAGCCCCCCCAGCTTCTCATTCCCCCACTGGGAACCTTTGGACCTCCGGACCTCAGTCCCCGGTGAGACGCCAGCCTCCTCTGCCTTCCCCGTACCCCTGCTGGCTTCCAGAACCTTCTCTGGGCTCTGTCCCCAGCATTCCAGCCAGTGCTCCTCCCTGTCTCTGCCCCCATCTGCCCACCCCACCCTTCCTGATCCGACACAGCTTGCAGCCCCACCCTCTTTGACACTGCTCCTCCCCAGCATCCTGGCAGTGCTGCCCCTATTCACTCTCTGCTGCTCTGCTCTGGCCCTTTCCCTCTCCCCACGGGACTGATGACCACTGCCCCTGTCCCAGGATAGTGGATGGCATTGAGGACTCTGGCAGCACAGCAGAGGCCCCTACATTCCGGTTCAGCAGGCGGCCTGAGCACCCTAGGCCCCGCTCGCAGGCCCCGCTTTCAGGTAAGGGCCAGCAATGGACTTCAGCTCACAGTCATCTATCCATCTGCCATTCATTCACGCATGCATGCATCCATCCATCCATCCATCCATCCACCCCATATGTAGTGAGGGCCCACCATGTGCCAGGTGCTATGCTGGGAATACACAGATAAAGCAGACCTGGCCCACAATCTTAGTGAGCTCCCAGTCTAGTGGGGAGTTCTTTGGTGTTCAGACACCAAAGAAGCTCCATGCCTAGGAGTGGGGATGGGGGGAGGGCCTGGGGAAGTTATAGGGCCTTGAAACCAGCCTGAGGAGTTTGGGTTTCCCATCATCCTGACCCCAGAGCTTCTCTCCTCTTGTTCTCTGCCTGCCCAGGGACAGGAGGGGGCCCAGCCTAAGCTACTCCCTGTACTCACCCTGCATCCCTTCACCCCATCCTGCCTGCAGGGACCAGGCCCAGCCGGGAACTGGCCACTGAGGCCGAGGAGGTGAAGGAGAAGGTCTGCAGGCTGAACCAGGAGGTGGGTTGGCGCTGGATCCTCCCCTCCAGCATTAGAGATTATCATCTTGGGATCAGAGATGTGTGTCATATAAGAGCACTTCAGGGTTTGGAGTCAGAGTCCTGAATTCAAATATTCACACTAGCTGGGTGACCTTGGGAAAGTCCCACAACGACTCTGAACTTAAATTTCCTCATCTAAGGAAATAATACGTTCTTCCCAGAGTTGTGAGGAAGAAATGAGAGCGTGCACGTGCCTGGCCCAGTTCCTGGCGCACTATAAGTACTCAGTGACTGTTGCTTCCCCTCCTTCCCAGCTGGCTCAGGTTGTCCAGCCTGAAAAGAGCGGCTCTCCTCTCTCCACCACTGTGGGATTCTCTCCTACAGGGACCCGCGCCCCACCAAGTCACCTTGCTGCAGTCCTTTCCCTTACCCCAGCCCTGGGCAATGAGTGCTAAGCAGACATCCAGGGCTGAGGACAGGGAGGCTGAGAGGCCTTCAGCCCTGTGGGACCTGGACCCCAATGTCTGAATCCTGGTTGGGAACAGCCCAGATCCTGTATGCTGAGGCCCTGCCTCCCCTCCTCCTCAGGGATCTCAAAGATAACACCACAGCACAGCCAGGCCCAGCCCTTGGGAGAGGGCCTTCCCTGAGTTCTGATAAACATCAGGCATCCCAGGGGGCAGACCTGGGCTGGGCGGGCCCTGGGCCTGGGGGTGGGGCCAGTCCCTGCTTCAGCCCCCAGTTCGTCTAGGCCAGTGATTCCGGAATTTGAGTGTCTATCAGCAACTGGAGAACTCGTTAAAATGCAGACTCCTGGGCCTTGCAGAATTTGGAATGTCTGGGGTGGGGCCCAGCAATATGCATTTTGACAATGTTCTCAGTTGAATCTGTACTCCTTGAAATTTGAAAAACACTGAATAGGTACATTTTTCTACATCTTGTAAAAATGGGGGGGAAATAGCAATAAGTGCTGTCCCAAATCCTTTTTGGAAAGAGGCTAGGGTATTTACATCTAGACAAAAATAACCCCTGCCTTGCCTTCTTCTCGGGGTGGCCATGAGCAGAGAGTAGTGTGAAAGAGCTTTGTAAACTATAGAGGAGGGTGCACCTAGAAGGATGGTGATTGTTGTGGCACCTGGGAAACCATTTGATGTGTTTTCAACAGATCTCCCGTCTCAACCAGGAAGTGGCTCAGCTTAGCCAGGAGCTTCGACACATGATGGGCCTGCTGCAGGCCAGGCTGGGTCCCCCAGGCAACCGAACAGCCTCAGCTTGGCCCCCAGACCCTCCTTGCCCCCAACAGAGGCCTCCATGCATCTCTCCCTGTCTGTCTGGACTGCCACCTAACCTCCAGGATACTACTTTTGCAGAGGTCCACTGCCCGGCCAGTGTGGGGACAGCAGAGATGGGGGCTGCACCCCCTGACCTGAGACCTTCTGTACTCTCCCACTACCCCTCAGAGCCTGACCCTCTGGTAGCCTCCCCAGTGCCAGAGGTCTCGTCCCCAACCCCAAGCCTCACGAGGCATAGCTTCCGGTCCAGATCAGACACTTTCCACTGACCCCGGCCCCAGGCCCAGGCCTGTCTGGGGTGGGCATTGCTGCCTGCCATCCAGGGAGGGGCTGGGCCCCTTGGCCTTCCACCTTGGGTCATCAGCCACCAGCTGGTCTGGTTGGCTCTGGATTCTCTGGACTTTTTAACAAAGCCTGGTCACTTCTGACCCTGTTCCCTTTCCCAAACCTTCCCCTACCCTCCTCCTCTATGAGGGGAGACACCTGAGGCCGTGGAACCCAACAGGCATGAGCTGGACCGTGGTGCCCATTGGGCTGGGCAGATGAGATGTCCTGCTTTCTCCCCAGGACCTGGAGGCAGGTAGACATGGAGGAGGAAAAGGGGATGGGGAAGGGCCCCAGATCCAGCTGGGAAATGAAGACTGAGGCAAGAGTAGGCAGGATCTTGATGTCTAGAGCAAGAGGGATACATTGCAGATTCCATTGCAGAGATAGCTTAGTGATAGTATGAGGTCTTCTGTCCTAGCCGCTGGGTCTCTGCTGGAAACCTTGAAAGCCGTGTTGCCTCAAGAGGGGTAGGTTTGGGATCCTGACTGGCATTTGAGCAACTCAAGATTTCTTAGGCCTCCCACTATCAGCCCAGGCTGGAGAGGCTCACCTCATCCCATAGTCCACACAGGAAACAAACTGATGACCCCCAGATATGTATTCTTTGGTTCTCACAGTGTTTTTTTCAAAATATGAATGAGTTGCTGACATTAAAAATCAGGAGAATTCACATAAAAATCCAGATATTCCAAATTCTCTAAAAAAATTTGGGAGATCTGACAACCCTGGGCCAACATTCCACCCGGCAATAATCAGCTGGTGTTGGGTGCCACTGTCCTCTTTAGATGGGGCCTGCATTCTCCAGTTCTTTGCAGTCCCCACGCTTTGATCATCTCTTGACACCCAGCTAGCTTCCCTCATTTGAATTCTTTGTCTGGTCTCTGTGGGTATTTGAGCTCGCAGTCTCTGACTTCGAGTGTGCTCCCAGGTCCCTGTGCCCCAGTGGGTGCTTTTTGGGCCCTGCAGTGTATATTTCTACCCCCGGCCTGGGCCTGTCAACATTATCGGTTTCTGTCTCTCTGCAGGCTGTCACCAAAGGTGTCTCTTCTGCTGTCAGCAACTTGAAACAGTCGCAGCAGCACTCCCTATCCCTCCCCCACCCCTAGGCCTCAGCCAAGCCTGGTCTCCCTCCTTCCAGTGTGGTGGCATTCAGCGTCCTGACTTCTCGCAAACTCACCCTGGTTTCCAGCTCTCCTTTACCACCCAACATCTTGGGCTCATTTTTGGATAGGAAATAAACTCTTTATTTTTGTAGTTGTTGGCTCTGGCTGTTTCTGGGGGTTGGTCTGAGAGCCCCAGGGCTTTGGAAGGGTTGGTCTGAGAGCCCCAGGGCTTTGGAAGAGCCGACTTGGCAGTCAGTACCCTACCCTGCCCCAGGGCCCTGTTGCTGTCTCTAGGAAGGGCAAAGGTGCCAACCAATCCACTTGGCACCACATTCACGCCACCAGGGGCCCCAGGGATGAGGCAGAAACATTAATGAGTCACTATGGGCCTGTTATAGTCCCTCCTCCCTCCACCCCAGTCACAGCCATAGATTCAGACACAGTATGTGGGAGGCACAAAACCCAGGAAAGGTGGCCCACGGGGACTCCCCAGCAATCCTGTATAACCCATCCTGTAGCTGTTGCAGGCTAGGTACAGCAGGGTCTGGGGAAAGAGCTTGTCACCAGCCAAGAACCTGCTAGGAATCCCACTCTGCCCCATCCCCTTTGCTTGCCTAGACCTCTCTTCCCTCTTAGCTTTCACATCTCTGATGATCGCTGCGTGGGCGGTGGGTGGGTGTATGGATGTTGTTAGAAAGAGGCACCCTGTGGCCCAGATGGAACTAGGTGTGGGCAGTTTTGTGGCAGATTGTTCCAGGTAGGTAGGTCGGTTCTCCAGCTTAGGCTCCAGAGTCTGATTGGTGTTTGCTGGTGTCGTAGGAACAATGCCCACAGCTGTATCTGGGGTGAGCTTTGATTCCATACAGGTTTTGAGTAGTGTCCCTGGGGGTGGGATGCAGAAGCAGAGGAGATACTGGTCTGTGTTGGCGGGCAGGGGGTGGGCAGAAGCAGAAATGGTCCTAATCCATATTGAGGGGAGCAGAAAAAATAGGAATAGTCCTGATCAATATGGAGGGCAAGGTAGAGGCAAACAAAGTCAGGGCAGATGTGGCCCAGCTCCATATGTGGCATCAGAGACAAGAGCTGGTTCTGGTTGGGGGTCGGGAGAGGCAGAGGCAGAGGTGGTCCTGGTGTGTTTTGGGGTCGAGCCAAAGGAGGAGGGTCCTTTTTTACGGCTGGGCAGTGGCAAGAGCTCTCCCTTTGATCTCACCCAGCAGCCTCCAGAGAACCCCTCCTACAGTGCTTCCATCACTTTCCCCATCAAAGAATGTTCCCAACATCTAGTTCCCAGAGCTCACTTGGCCTGAAAGTGCGGACAGGGGCTTCCCTGGGTTAGCCTCAGGACTGGTCTACGCGGCCTCATGTGCATATTCATTCACACCATATTTTTCCTTCCCCAATTCTGCGCACACAGCCTTCTGCCCTCTTCCAACGCTCTGCCGCCCGCCTCCCCTTGGGCTGCCTGGAACCCGCGGTGAGGCGGTTGGCACGCTTGGCCTTAAAAAGTTCCCGGTCGGGCTCCGCCTCGTCGGCAGCCGGCTCCACCCTAAGCCCAAATCCCAGGCGGCCACCGGCTCCTCCCAGCTCTGCGAACTACAAGTCCCGCCGTCCCTTGCGCGCGCCCTCCCGCCTCTCCCGCGCCCCCCACCGGCGTCGCTTGTGAGTCAGCCAAGAATGCCTCCCATTGGTCTCTCCGCCCTGTCAGTCACCTGGGAGTGTTGAGGGGCGGGTCGGAGGTGGAGATCCGGATCCGGAGCGGCTGAAAGGCGGAAGTGGAGGCCGGAGCCTGGGACGCCGCCGGGGGGAGAGGAGCGGAGCCTGTCTGAGCCCAGGCCACAAGTAACGCCGCCGCCCCGGAGCCGCTGTGAGTGTTCCTGTCCCAGGATCCAGTGTCTCGCTTGCGTTGAAGCCTCTCCGGGGCAGCCTTTCCTCCCGCCCAACCCCGGCTTAGGGAGATACTGACCCCTCCCCCGACCCGTAGCCCCCTCTTCAGGGACTCCCCAGGCGTCGGGCCAAAGAGGGGGGTCCTTCTTTCCTTCCCTTACCTGCCCTTCGTGAGCCTTGGGAGACCCACGTGGCTCTCCTCTGGCCTGTCTAGTTCAGTTGTGGGAGGGAGAGACCCTAAGTTCCGCTCCCTCTGCTCCCAGAATTGGAAGAATCTTTGCCAGGTGTGAAGGAGCCTGTCCCCCTTCTCTTTTAGACGCGGTTAGGAGTAGGCCGTTTTCCTTCCCCCTCGTCCCACAAAAACAGTTGTCCCCTCCAGCCCTAGAGGAATTTTATCTCGATTTCCTGGGGGGTGGGGGGGTCCTGGGTGAGACCGTTCCACACGCTTCCACAACTCCTTACTTCCTCTCTTTCCTCAAGCCAGAGAGCCAACCAAGATCTCAGCAGAGTTTAAAGTCTGGGTCACTTTTTCGGAATGAGCTGTCTTCTCCTTGTCTTGTCCCCTCCACCCCCAGCTTTGTCCTCTAGTTATGTTGTTCTCTAGTTGTGTTGTTCTCTTAGTATATCTTTCTTCCTGCCTCTGAAAAATTTAGCTGAGGTTTGCTCAATCCTAGCTACAGATCACAGATCAGGGTGGATCTGCCCATTCATTATCTTCTGTCTCCCCTCCTCCTCCCCCCTTGCTCCAGGCCCAGTCCTGTCCTCTCAGAGCATGTGAGTGGTTTTCAAGCTGTCTCAGAGGCCTGCTCTTCCTGGGACTGCTGTCTGCTGGTCTTTAGGGAGGAGGAGAGAGACCAAAAATGAGGAGTCTGGAATTGAAGAGTCCTGGGCTATCTCTTTCCCACCCCCAAACACACACAATCACCTCCCTGATCAACAGGTCCATGCCACTTATAGTCCCAGGGTCTATCTCTAATCCCTTCTGGGCTTGGACAAATTGTAGATTACAGAGGAATAAGTTGAGATCACAGTGGCATCTCTGCGTTCTTAATTTGCTAATCTTTGTAGCCCAAGGTATTCCCATACATGCCAGAAAGTGCTGGTTCCCCCCAGCCTTTCCAAGAGACAGCCCGTACTGACATCTGATCCTTGTCTGTTGCCTGGGACTTAGGTGTGTGAAATGGCTGCTGTCTCAGACCAAGCTGGGAGGTTCTTTGTTATGTGGCCAAAGTACAGGCCAGAGACTGTACCTTAATGAGAGCAGCCTGACTCTTTGAGGCCATGACTGACCCTTGCTATCTACAGCAGAGGAAGGGAGGGAGGGCTGTGCAATCTGTGGGAGTTTCTGGGCCACCTTTACTGCCTTTGGGTGCCACTTACAAGTGCTAAAGGTGTTTTGCCTTGAGATATTTTTGACTCCTGGACAGTCACCAGTGTCTGACTCCAGCACACTTTTGAGCTAGACCTGGGATGCACTTATTTCATTTTTTATTAGGTAACAAAAAAACCTTCATTGTTGGGGTCAACAGTCGGATCACAAGCTCTCTACCTGTGTGGGTTTCTTTGGAGGGTTGTTGGAGACTTCTCCGGCCAACCTAGTTTCTCTAATCTGGTCAACCTGTGCCTCTAAGGAGCAGGGCCAGAGAGGCCTGACTGCTCACTGGCCACTGGTCTTGGACCAAATTTACCTTGTCGGTAGTGGGCTGTGGTTTCCGGAACTCTTTGGGAGTCCTAGGATGAGGCTGGCCAGCCTTCCAAGGCTGACCGGACCTTCATTGTGTGGACATGCTCTCCCAGCTCTGATTCCAAAACAGGCTTTTGAAGGACAAGCTCTCCCTTTCAGAGAGACAGGAAAGCACCAGTGCCTGGGGTGGTTAGGCAGCCACTTCTGGCATCCAGAGATTATAGAGTCCAAGCAGAGATCTGACACTGCTTGGCAGAAAGAGGGAGGGCTCTGTGTGGGACATAAGCCCCTCCTCTCTGATGCGGTTCCTCTCCTTGCCTCTTACAACTAGTGAGCCTTTTTCTGCCTTTATACTATAGAGGAGTGGCAACAACTGATTTTTATGTCATTTTGAAGTTGCAAAGTTGTTTTCCCACGTGTTCCTCACGAGAGTCTTGGGAGATAGTGGGATTTGTATCTCCACTTTAGAGATGATGCTGAAGGAATTTAAGTAGCTTGCCTTAGATCATACAGGTAGAAAGTGGTAGAGCCGAGGCTTGGGATTCGGGATTAGATGTGCCTTGTCTTCCCTAATAGTGGGCCCTCCTTTGTTTGTTAAAGCCATGAACATACAGGGTGAGCCAGCAGTGGCCCAAGTGCAGGCCCTTTAGCATTCCTCATCATTGACACTCCTCCTCTGCTTCGGGTTTTCTTCCCCACCCCTACCCCATCCTCCTATCCTCTTCCTTGACCCCCTTCTCCTCTGCCTCTGGGGACCATGGCAGTTATGAGTCCCAAGTCAGAACTCTTCAGGGCCCAAGAGTTTGCTGACATCTGCGTGCCATTAATTTCTTGGCAACCTGAAAGTCATGATGGCTAGAAAATGAAAGTAAAAGTGGGTGGACTCAGGGGTCCTTCTGGGCAGGGTTAAGGGCATAGGGAACCAGCAGAGCCAGCCTCTGCTTAGCCTACTGAATCCCCTTTGGTGCTGCCTGCTGCTTGCAGGTGGAAAGAATGTGGCTTTCTACCAGGAGCTCCTTTCACTAGAATTTACATGGAAACAGAGCAGGGTCATAAATTTAAATTCAACCCCACCAAGCAAGTACTTCTTAGAAAGAACCTTCTTCCTTTAACTCTTGCCCAGTAAACAGAGAGGTGATGTGGTGAGGTGGAAGGTGCAAGAGCTTTAGAGTCAGCCAGACCTGAGTTGCCATCTGGACTCCCCCAGGTACCGGTTGCGTGGCCTTGGTTTTGTTACTGGACCTTGCTGAGCCTCTGTTTCTTCCAGTAAAATGGGGATACAAAGTATCTTGCAGAATTAGAAACAAAGGGTAAAGGAGCTAGTCCAGTCCCTGGCACAGAATAGATGCTCACAAAATAGCAATTTTATGGGTCCATGGGGTTTTGAAGGTACATTATAACTCATCCCTATGATTCTGATTCAACATTTGTACCAAGTGTCACTGTGATTCCTGGTGCTCTGCTGGATGGTTTCACATATTGTTTCGTGTCGTAGATATTGAACAGAATTGATGTGGGTTGTATTCCCATTTTACAGAAGAGAATGGTAAGGCCATGATTGTGCTTCTCCCACTGGGGTTCTCAGACCCTGCTGGGGTCATGTACTGTGGATATTCAGAGCTATAGACTAGATGAGGTCTTTGCATCTTCTAGGCACTTCAGTCTTACTCAGTTTTAAACATTTTCATATTAAAACAGTCCTGGATCTACGATAGAGTGGAGTGCAAAGTTTGCATGAATTTAAGCTAAAACAGGAAACTTGAGGACAACGTTTTGGTTGCGGCAGGCTGATTGCTGGATTCATGGGGTTTTGCATTTTTTCTTCCCTGACTTGGGTCAGGGGTACTTTTGTTGGGGCCATCTGAGCAGCACTGCTTCAGGTAGAATTTGTAAACTAGGATGTCCCCAAATCTAGGTAATAGTGCTTTCAAGAGCCTTGGCGGAGGAGAATTGGAATATTTCTTAAGGACTGCTCTGCATTAATAGCCTGGTGTTATAAGAGGTTAGTTTTCAGAGTAAATATCCCTATCTCCTGTCTATAGCAACAATAATACAAGAAAAGCTAAACTTTTTGAGCTTTGCTTATTGTTCCTGAGCTCTTTGCCTGTACTATTTCCAGTAATCCTCACCACAACCCCAGGAGGAAGATACTGCATTTAATCCCTGTGTATGGTGGGGAAATCGGCAGAGGGTGACAGAGCAGGGGTCAGAATCAAAAGGCTGGGGCCGGCCCGGTGGTGCAAGCGATTAAGTGTACGCGCTCTGCTGCGGCGGCCTGGGGTCCACCGGTTTGGATCCCAGGAGCACACCGACGCACTGCTTGTCAAGCCGTGCTGTGGCGGCGTCCCATATAAAGTGGAGGAAGATGGGAATGGATGTTAGCCCAGGGCCAGTCTTCCTCAGCAAAAAAAATAAAGAGGAAGATTGGCAGATGTTAGCTCAGGGCCGATATTCCTCACACACACACAAAAAAATCAAAAGGCTGTGCTCGGATCCCTATGCAGCCCAGCCTCCTTTGCCCCATCTCTGAGCTGTGTGTGTGCTCTTCCCTTTGCCTGGAAGGCCTTTCTCCACCTCTCCTGCCTGAGCGCTGCATCTCAAAGCTCAGTTGAAACATCACTTCCTCTGTGAAGCCTTCCGTTCCCCCAGGTAGGCTGCGGGCTCTTCTCCTCCCTGCGCTTTCCTCTCGTTGCTGCTGGTCTTCCTCCTTGTCTAGTGTGTGAGCCCTGTAGGGAAACAGATCGTGTCCTGTTTCATCTCTGTGTGTCCAGTATCTACCATAGTACCCGGCATAGTCGGCCCACCCATTGTGGTTGTTAAAGGAAGGGGCAGACGTTCACACCTGCCCCTGAAGCAAATGCCTGCCTATCTCCTTGAACACACTCTTCCTAAGCTCACGCAGCTTGGATGTGGGGAACCTGGGATTCACACTCCTACCCATCTGATCCCAAAGCCTGGGCCGTTTCTTCGGTCCATCCTCTGGAAAGTTGCTCACAGATAGGAGAGCAAACAGGTAAACAGGAGGAATGTTACAGTTCAGATGAGGGAGGGGGTGGGGACAGGTCACAAACTAAACTTCCAGAGGCTAGAGCTCTCCAAATCTCCGTTTCCAGTGAAGGGTTTCATAGGAAAAGGCAGGCATGGCTTTGGCCATCCACAGCCCTGCTGACCAACTTCTACAGCATGTGCATCTGGTCACTGTACTTCTGCAGCTGTGTGTGGTCAGGCAGCACTGCCCCCAGGCCGAGACTTAGCAGGATCAACGGAAGTGAATTTAACTCTGGTCCATGGGTGATACTTTGCACATTGGCACAAGGCTCATTCTTGAGTGAGGGTGGGCTTAAGAAGGCGGTGCCTGCAGCTGTTGAGATGGCGAGTGGTCAGCGCAGCCCTCCCTTGTGTAATCCACAGGTATGGCTTTAAGCTCCCCTGCTCCCTGCCTGCAGAATCTGAGTATTATCCTCTGCTCACCTTGAGACTATTGACGTGGCTCCCACCAACCCCCTTCCTGCACACTCCTCAGCCCATCTCTGTGTAAAGTTAACTCGTCTTTCCGAATGTGAGTTTATGGTACCTGGAGTCCTTGGATCTCATTTGGTCACAAGATGAGCCACTGCCTTTTTTTAAAATAAACTTTATTTCAGAAAAATTGTGAAGGTAGTACAGAGTTTTCTCACAAACCCCTGCACCCGGTTTCCCCTGTTATTAACATCTTACATTAGTGTTGTACATTTGTCACAATTAGTGAACCAATTTTGGTACATTATTATTAGCTAAAGTCCTTAGTTTATTCTGATTTGCTTACTTTTTATCTAATGTCCTTTTTCTGTTCCGGGATCCCATCCAGGATACCACATTATAGTTAGTTGCCGTGTCTCCTTAGGCTCCTCTTGGCGGTGACAGTTTCTTAGACTTTCCTTGTTTTTTGATAACCTGGACAGTTTTTTTTCCCCCCATCTTTCTATTGTGGTAAAATACACGCAACATAAAATTTACCATCTTGACCATTTTTTTTTTTATTGATGTTTTAATAGTTTTTAACATGTTGAAATTTTGGGTTGTACATTTTTGCTTGTCCATCACCATATATATGACTCCCTTCACCCCTTGTGCCCACCCCCCACCCCCATTGCCCCTGGTAACCACAATACAGTTTTCTCTGTCCATGTGTTGGTTTATATTCCACATGAGTGAGATCATACGGTGTTTGTCTTTCTCCTTCTGGCTTACTTCACTTAACATAATTCCCTCCAGGCCCATCCATGTTGTTGCAAATGGGACGATTTTTGTCTTTTTTTATGGCTGAGTAGTATTCCATTGTGTATATATACCACATTTTCTTGATCCAGTCATCAGTCGAGGGACACTTAGGTTGCTTCCACTTCTTGGCTATGGTGAATAATGCTGCAATGAACATAGGGGTGCATAATCCTCTTTGGATTGTTGATTTTAGGTTCGTTGGATAGATTCCCAGTAGTGGGATGGCTGGATCATAGGGCATCTCTATTTTTAATTCTTTGAGGAATCTCCATACCGTTTTCCCTAGAGGCTGCACCAGTTTGCATTCCCACCAGCTGTGTATGACGGTTCCTGTTTCTCCACATCCTCTCCAACATTTGTTGTTTTTTGACTTGGTGATTATAGCCATTCTAACGGGCGTGAGGTGATATCTTAGTGTTGTTTTGATTTGCATTTCCCTGATGATTAATGATGTTGAACATCTTTTCATGTGCCTATTGGCCATCTGTGTATCTTCTTTGGAGAAGTGTGTGTTCATTTCCTCTGCCCATTTTTTGATCAGGTTGTTTGTTTGTTTTTTGTTCAGTTGTGTGTGTTCTTTATATATTATGGAGATCAACCCCGTGTCAGATGTATGTTTTGCAAATATTCTCTCACAGCTGGTGGGTTGTCTGTTCATCTTGATTCTGGTTTCGTTTGTCTTATAGAAGCTCTTTAATCTGATAAAGTCCCACCTGTTTATTTTTTCTTTAGTTTCCCTAGTCTGGGTAGGTATGTCATCCAAAAAGATTCCTTTATGACCAACGTCAAATAGTGTGTTGCCTATATTTTCTTACATGAGTTTTATAGTTTCAGGTCTCACCTTCAAGTCTTTGATCGATTTTGAGTTAATTTTTGTGAATGGCAATAGCAGATGGTCCACTTTCATTCTTTTGCATGTGGCTATCCAGTTTTCCCAGCGAGACTTTCCTTTCTCCATTGTATGTTCTTAGCTCCTTTGTCGAAAATTAGCTGTCCGTATATGTGTGGTTTTATCTCTGGGCTTTCAATTCTGTTCCATTGATCTGTGTGTCTGTTTTTGTACCAGTACCATGCTGTTTTGATTACCATTGCTTTGTAGTATGTTTTGAAGTCAGGGATTGTGATGCCTCCTGCTTTGTTCTTTTTTCTTAGGATTGCTTTAGCTATTTGGGGTCTTTTGTTGCCCCATATAAATTTTAGTATTCTTTTTTCTATTTCCGCGAAGAATGTCATTGGGATTCTGATTGGGATTGCATTGGATCTGTAGATTGCTTTAGGTAATATAGACATTTTAACTATGTTTATTCTTCCAATCCACGTGCATGGGATATCTTTCCATTTCTTTATGTCATCGTCAATTTCTTTCAATAATGTCTTGTAGTTCTCATTGTATAGGTCATTCACCTCCTTGGTAAGATTTATTCCTAGGTATTTTATTCTTTTTGATGCAATTGTAAATGATATTATCTTTTTGAGCTCTCTTTCTGTTAGTTCATTATTAGCATACAGAAATGCAACTGATTTTTGTAGATGGATTTTGTACCCTGCAACTTTGCTGTAGTTGTTGATTATTTCTAATAGTTTTCCAACGGATTCTTTAGGGTTTTCTATATATAAAATCATGTCATCTGCAAATAGTGAGAGTTTCACTTCTTCATTACCTATTTGGATTCCTTTTATTCCTTTTTCTTGCCTAATTGCTCTGGCCAAAACCTCCAGTACTATGTTGAATAGGAGTGGTGAGGGTGGGCAGCCCTGCCTTGTTCCTGTTCTCAGAGGAATGGCTTTCAGTCTTTCCCCGTTGAGTATGATGTTGGCTGTGGGTTTGTCATCAATAGCCTTTATTATGTCGAGGTACTTTCCTTCTATTCTCATTTTGTTGAGAGTTGTTATCATAAATAAATGTTGTATCTTGTCAAATGCCTTCTCTGCGTCTATTGAGATGACCATGTGGGATAACCTGGACAATTTTGAGGAATATTGGCCAGGTATTTTATAGCATGTCTTTCAATTGGGATTTGTCTGATGTTTTTCTCATGATTACAATGGAGTTATGGGTTTTGGGGAGGAAGACCACAGAGGTAGAGTACCATTCTGATCACATCGTATCAAGGGTATGTACTGTCAACATGACTTACCACTGTCGACATCCACCTTGGTCACTCGGCTGAGGTGATGTTTGTAAAGTTACTGTCTCCTCCCTCTTTTCATGTTGTCCTCTTTGGAAGGAAGTCACTGTGTGTAGCCCACACTTGGAGAGTGGGCAGTTATGCTCCTCTCCTCGAGGGCAGAGTGTCTACATGAATTATTTGGAATTCTCGTACACGAGAGATTTGTCTGTTCTCCCCTGTTTATTTATTCAATTATTTATTTACATCAGTATGGACTCATGGATATTTATTTTACACTTTGGTTTATAATCTAATACTAGTTTATTTTATTCCTCAAATTGTTCCAGCTTTGGTCATTGGGAGCTCTTTCAGATGCTCCAGGCTCACCTGGTATATTTCCTGCCCCAGTCCTAGAATCAGCTGTCTGTTCAGGGCCACTGCCTTTTTAGCAAACATTTCCTCTCCAGTGTGTTGATATGGAGTTCTGTGGATGGGGTCAAGTTGTTTCTTCTCCTGAGGGTTAGTCATAGTCACTGAAGACTCCAGAGTTAGGTGAGGTGGAGATGCACCTGGGAAATCTACCCTGCAAGAATCTTGGGCGTTGACCCCAATAGCAGCCTGTTGCTTCTGCACTCACCCACTCACACTTCTCGTACCGCTGCCTGATGCTTTGACTGATCCCAAAGTGGTCAGATTTGGTGTTTACTCTAGTTTACTATCCAGCTGGGAAGATGAGGTACATAATCGTTATCTATTTCAGGTGCTAAGTTCTCCAGCCAAACCCTCCAGGACCCTAGGTCTTGTAAGAGAGTCCCTGTGGTCTGCATCAGTGTTCTTTTGCTGCCTCCCCTTTGGGAGGGTTTGTGACTCTAGGCAGGCGCAAGGCAGGCTGTCACTTTTGAGCTGTGATCCTGAATCATTGAATAGCTTAAATCCTTCCATTGTACTGTCATCCCTCTGAAGATGTGTAACCTGAGCTCTGCTGGAAACACTAACTTGGGATCTTAACAGGAGTTAGTTTACAAGCCTCTTGCCTTTTATTCATAGTTCCGTGTGTGTCCCCTTCAGGTGGCTCTGTCAGAAGCATCCCAGGCATGGGGGAGGGCGTGGGTGGCCTCCCTAACCCTGGCTGCTCTCCTAGTCATCACATTGCTCTCCGAACTGCTCAGAAGGCCGTGGTGATTAATGACGCCACTTCCAAACCTCTAGCATTTTCAGCCTGGCTTTTAACAGGAACTCTGGTTTCTTTGTCAGCTGTCCTAGGCCTGTTCCCTCCCCCTCTCCACAACTGAACTACTTCTTCCCTTTCCTGAAAGAGGCTTTGAGCTGGAAGGAACGGCATTTGGGCTTTAAGATGCTTTGTGTTGTGGGGCTTTTTTTTTTTTTAAGGAGTTATGGTTTTCCTGGTTGGGGGCTTTAACTCAATGCTGATTTTTTTGGATGGTGGTGGTCCCCCTCTCCATTCTTGTGGCTCTAGAAGCCAGTATCCAGAGAATACAAGGTTAGGGTTGTTGACAGGACACAGGACATCAGCTATGAGCTGGTCCTTTTTCTAGGACACTGGTGAAAGTTGTTGTCTTAGTCTTCTCCTGCTGCTGTACCAAAGTACCACAGACAGGCTGGCTTATAAACGAGGAAATTTATTTCTCACAGTTCTGGAGGCTGGAAGTCCAAGATCAGGGTGCCAGCGTGGTTGGGTTCTGGTGAAGGCCCTCTTCTGGGTTGCAGACTGCTGACTTGTTCCTGTGTCCTCACTTGGTGGAAGGGGCGAGGGAGTTTTCTGAGCCTCTTTTAAGAGAGTGCTAATCCCAATCATGAGGGCTCTGCCATCACTTTAGGGATTAGGATTTCAACATAGGAGTTTTAAGGGAGGACAAACATTCAGGCCATAACAGTTGTCCTATTCAGTGTTCTCTCCAAATGAGGGGCACTGAAGAATGGGGTCTAGGGAAATTGGAAGCAAAAGCCATGTGTGAATAGTGTCTGAACATTCCAACTGAGGAATTCACTTCCTTTGTAGGGACTTGGGGACATTTACCGAGTGCTTGCTCTGAGCCAGGCCCTTTGCTAAGAGTCTTACATGCATCCGTTCCCAGTAGCCATGGGAGATGGGTGGTGCTAGTCTCTCCGTTTTACCTGTAAGGAGATGGGTTCAGTGACACAGCACAGAGTCACCCTAGTAAGTGGTGGCTCCAGGACTTGAACTGAAGTTTCTCTGACTCCAGCACTTGTGCTCTCAGCCCCTGTGCAGAAGGACCTGAGAGGTCCCATGTGGGGTAGTGAGGCGTCTCCTCGGCTGGGCTATGGCTCTGTTAGGGAATCCGAGCCATCCCGCAGATGGATGTGTTTTTAAGCCTTCAGCTGCCCCATTCCCTTGCCAGATCTAACCAGGCCGTGCCTATGTTGCAGGCTTGGTTTACCACATTTTAGACCACCTACTGTGTGTCAGGTTTCATGTTATGTGCTGTTAAAACAAAGGAAACTCATAGTCCAGCCCTTCTTCTGCAATAGTGCCCTTAGTTTCTCTCACTTTCTCACTCCCAACCCTCAAGCCCCCAAGTTTTCCAACCTCTTGCCAGTCTTATGAAACCTATAACAGTCTTATGAAAATTTGGGACTGTGGAAGTAGAAGTGTGATTTACTGAAACTTGTTGAGGTCCATTCATTGCTTGCTGTCTTCCCCTGGCACCCTTCTACATTTGTTCAGCAAAAATTAAGAAAGAAAAAGTCGGCCTAAAATATTGTTCTTTAGCACCCAGGCTCCTGAGAGCAGCCATTGTCCCTCAGATCCCAGAGTGGGAACTTTGACCTTGTTGCTTGTTATTTGGGCAGCCTCTGACCACAGTGTATGTGGTGTCTGAGCAAGAGGAATTTGGTTTGCTAGTATCGGATTCTCTTTTCCCCTGCTCTCCTCTCAAACACGACCTCTTCCCTCTGCTCTCTGTTTAGGAGCTACGGGCAAAACAAAGAGAGCAGTGAGTTAAATTGGCTTTCTTTTGTTTTTTGTAAAGACAGGAAGAGTATGTGAGAGGTGTCAGTTGTAGTTGTTGGTATGAGTAGTTGGATGAACAGGTGCTGCTGATGACCGTGACTTTCAACAGAAGTTCTTGGAGTCTTTCTGGGTCTGGGGCAGCAGCATAAGTGGCAGTTGTCCTGGACCCTCTCAAGACGCAGGGGAAGATGGAGCCTGCATTGATGAGATTCCAGTTAGAACTGTCCTAAGTAAATAGTAACTGCATGAGCAAATCAAATACAGGGTAGTTGTGAGGCTGGTGGAGCAGCTGCTATTCTGCACCTCTCTGACTGGCTTCCACGTGACTCGTGCTCCATCCTGGGACCGCAGCAGGTGTAGGTTGGGACCAGAGGAGAGCCTGTGCCTTGGCTGGCTCTCTTCTTTGCATCCCACCCGGCACTGGCAGGTGAAGAGCTGAGTGGTGGGGCATGAGCACCACACAGCCTCAGTCCCATCGCCACCACGCCCTGTAGCTGGACATGTGTATAGATCATGCTGAAGAAAGTGCCAGACTTCAGATTGAGCTTTTGCTTGAGGCTTCTTAGAGAGCTGCCCTAGATGGGGCCAGAGAATCTGCCACAACCTTGCTGACTGAGGTGTTCTGAGTTAGAAGCCAGGCCTTCTTAGAGACGGTAGTCTCAGGAATGTCATTGTTGTTGCCTCTGAGAACCAGTAGGCAGGATGAGCCTTGCCTGGTGCAGCTGCAGGCCGTCCCCTGTCTGTCTGGCCTTCCTCACTCCCCTGCCAACCAAACGCCTGGCTCCTCTGTTGGCCGGTGGGGACAGTGTATGAGAATCCTAGAGCTGCCCGTGGATCCCGAGGCCCCTCCGTGGACAGCACGGGCGGACCACACTGACCAAGCTGTGTCAGCAGATACATGGAGATGTCCCCCCTACCCTCCAGCAGTCTTCCTCCCTGTGGGCACAGGAAGAGAGGGAGCAGGGACTGGAGGTTTCCACCCTCCGCCTGAAAGTTAGCGCTGACTCCGCTTCTCTCAGCCTCTCTGGGGAACCCGTCTGTGGTCGAGAGCTGAGAAAGCGGCGTGGAGATCAGGGAAGGATTTCTTGGTGTTCGTGCTGGGGGAGGGCCCTGGGAAGCTGGGAGTTGGTCCCTCAAGGGTGGCTTCCACCTAATTTAGCTTGGCCTGTGTCCTGAGTGACACAGCAACCTTCCTGCACAAGGGAGAGGGCTGCAGGAGCAGCCGTGCTGTGTCCCGCTGACTCCTAGCAGAGCTCCAGGTTCAGCCCAGACAGTGTGGTAAAGGACCACTTGGTCATGTGTACCCAGGGCTTAAGCTTCTTGGTGCCCCTGCACACTGGCCCCTTTTGCAGGCATTGGTGGAGTTGGTGGCCTCGGCTGGGGCTCTTGTGGACTCCGTCGGGGCCTCACTGTGGTGTAGAAATCCAGGCACTCAGCCCCAGAAGAGTCTTATCATTGAAAGGAGAGTGAGATGAAACTGATCCCAGTTAAGGGAGTTGGGTGGGCTGGGGCAGATTCAAGGGCTTGTCCCCATGGTGGGGGACCCAGCTCATGCTGAGTCCCCCTCCAGGGTGATTTCACTCTCCTCCTCTGGAAAGGGAGTCATCTTGCTGTGGCTGGGTAAAGGCAGCACCCCCTTCCTTTCCTGCTGCCATGTCCCCTAAGCCCGCTACTTCCTGGTGGGATGAGGAGCTCCAGCCCTGGCCTGACACACCCCATCAGAATTCTCCCCAGATCTCAACCTGGGCTGTTAAGCTTCTGGCTTCCAGGGCCAAGCTTCCTCTGTTACATTCTCCAGGTGAGACACAGGCCTGATGTGTAGCAATCCCATAATCCTGGTCGTATGGGAAGACACCCGTCTGATTCCACACAGCCCCCCCACCTCTAAACCCCTTTTTCCTCTGCAGGTATTCTCTGGGCTGGCTGGGGAGTGCAGAGCATCGCACCATCGTAACCTTTCTCTCCATTGAAAAGACATAAATCTCGGCTTCTCTTGTTAATCTCATGAAGTTTTAAACAACTTTAAAATTCTTTAGCCCACAGTTAAGTACAAACAATAAATATATTCTTAATGTATATGCAGCGATCATATTTGTGCTGAATCCTGTTATCTTGCCCCTTGCTTGTTTGGGTATCTTTGTTTTCTTCCCATCCTCTTCTAAGTCAGGCATCATGTATTTGATTGTCTCTCTTATTCTGAATTTTTTTACACTAAAGAGGAGGTAGAGAATGTTTTATATACAGTGGAGCTAGATTGGTTTCATATCATTTCTAAGCTTTAATTTTTCATTGATGTATGCAAAATTCTATACTAGCAGCATTTTTTGCCTTTTTATTGACATATAACTTACATATAGTAAAGCTTACAAATCTTAAGTGCACACCTCGGTGGATTTTTACATTTCTACACATCCGTGTATCTACCTCCCATAGCAAGATATAGACCTTTCTATCCAGCAGCATGTTTTTAAAATTTGATACAAACTCATTTTTCCATAGTTAAAAGCCATATATTATTAAAGCATACGTAGAGGGTGGTAGCCCCCGTTATTCTTGGTGGCTGTAATGACATTATTAATATTCTTGGGTTTTCTGTCTCTGATGGGGGAGCCTTGCTGGAGTTATGAGGCCTGGACTTGGGCTTTGCCATCACCTGGCTCTGACCCTGGGCAGGTCACTTCCCTTCACCTTCATCTCCTTCTCTGTAATTAGAGAGAGGAGGATTAGGTCTTCAAGGACCTTTTGAGCTTTGACAACCTATGAGTCAAAACTCTTTAGCCTTTTAGTGTAATAAACCTGCCACTTTGTTGTAATCTTTCCTTCAGCCTTAGACTGTGCTGTGCACACTGTGCGTTGTTTCATTTAACCTTCACAGCAACCCTGTGTGATTAGTATTAAATAATACCATTTTATAGATAAGGGACTGAAGCTGACAGCAGTCACTTATCTGACTTGGCCAAGGTCACTTGGCTAATAAACAGTGGAGGCAGGCTTTAACCGAACCCAGTTCAGTCTCCCAAGTCCTGACCTGCTAGTTGTGCTGGGGAAGGGCAAGCGGGTACCTCATGTGGCTCATGGCTGTATTGCTTCAGATTCTTCTTCCCTCTGGGTCCGCACCAGCTAGAGGTTTGGGTAGTCCTGCTGTGCGTCTGCCCTCTGGTCCTGTGTGCCGGTAGTGGGGGGTTTCCCCTTTGAGGAAGAGCTGTGTTCTCAAGTCTATGGGTAAGTCATCTCCCCGGCTGGTCTGAGCTTTTGAATGTCTTCCACCTTAGCCTTTGAACCTGATTACCTCTCCTCCTGTGTCCCATGTTTCGTTGTCTTTGAGCTAACAAGTTGCTTCTGCTGTCGTCTTCTCTTGCCCAACTCTTGTGGTGGTAAATGCTCAGGAATGCTTTTTTTCCAGAGTAAAGTGTAGATGAAGAGTCGCTGGCCAGAACCACCTCCAGGGGGCCCTGGGCAGGGTCACTTGGTTCTCGGGGCCTCTGGACTAACCTTGAGTGAGTCTCAGCCCAGCCTCTGGTCAACAGAGTCTGAGTGGTTTCCCTAATCAGCTCACTGATCCAGGCTGTGCCGGGACTGTCAGCTAGAGGAAGTCTCTGAAGCAAACAGGAAGCATGAGAGACACCCATCAACTGGAATTGCTCACCCTTGTACCAGGAAGGACAAAAAGTATGAAGTGGGTGACTTCATGGATTAAAGAAGAGAAAGGTGAAAATTTCGAGTGGAGGCTAGGGGGAGGGGCGACATTCCAGCAGCCTCTGGTGTCTTGGAGAAGGCTTCGGTTGTTGAGTGAAGCCAGCAACCAGCCCCGCCCCGATCTGTATTGTCCACGGCGCTGATCTGGGGGGTGCCTTTCTATCTCTTGTATTATTCCCTCCTTCCTGTATCAACTATAATGCTTGTGCTTACTTAAATCAGCTGCCTAGAATTACTTGGGGAGCTTACTTTTAAACCATTGATTTCAGGACTCCACCTCTAGAGATTCTAATTCAGTTGGTCAGGGTTCCTTTCTTTCTTTCTTTTTTTTTTCCAGTGAGGAAGACTCTACCTGAGCTAACATCTGTTGCCAATCTTCCTCTTTTTATGCTTGAGGAAGATTAGCCCTGAGCTAACATCTGTGCCAGTCTTCCTCTATTCAGTATGTGGGTCGCCACCACAGCATGGCTAACTAGTGATATAGGTCCGCTCCCGGGATCCAAACCCCTGAACCCAGGCCGCTGAAGCAGAGCGCACTGAACTTAACCACTACGCCATGGGGCCGGCACCCGATCTGGGTTATTTTCTAAATGCCTTGGGTGATCCTGATGAAAAAAAGTTTGAGACCCACCCATATATAGTGTCCAGAGCAGAGGAAACCCAGAGCAAGGAAGAGCAGTGTCCTGCTTTTTCTTTTTCTTTCTCTCCCACCCTTGACCCCAGAACTGGTTGGGCATATGCCCATTATGCCTCTTCACGGGACCAGAGTGTATAGGAGCTTGGATCCCATCTGCCCTTTCATGTAGCTTGTGGGAAAAGGTGTAGGGTGCCCCCAGATCCTTACATTCTCTCCCATTTCCTGTGAAGACATGAGGGTGGGACTGGTGCTCATTCTCAGTGGCCTGTAAACAAACCAGTGTTCTAAGATTTGGAGGGTGGGGAGAGTGGGTCATTTCAAGGAGAGTCTTTTACCTTGCATTTGAAGCTCTGCTCACTTTCAGCAGCTTCATAATAATATCCAGAAGGAAATTCATCCTACTTGTGTGTTTTTCATGGTGCTGGAGAAACTAATTAAAAAGAATCTTTGGCTCATTCTGGTTTTTTTTGTTTTTTTTTTTTAGTGAGGAAGATTGGCGTGAGCTAATACCTCTTGCCAATCTTCCTCTTTTTGCTTGAGGAAGAGTGACCCTGAGCTAACATCTGTGCCCATCTTCCTCTATTTTGTATGTAGGATGCCGCCACAGTGTGGCTTGATGAGTGGTGTAGGTCCACGCCTGGGATCTGAACCTGAGAACCCCAGGCTGCCAAAGCAGAGCATGCGAACTTAACCACTACACCACCGGGCCCACCCTCATTCTCTATCTTATAAGAAACTTTGACTACAACTTTGGCTCTTAAAGAGAATTTGATTTTTGTCTGCAAGAAGACTTTTACTATGCCATTTTTGGTTATAATTCCATCACCTGACTGCACCCGTGGATGATGCTTGCCACTGGTTATGGAGGAAAGATTCCCACAGTGAGATTCCTTCCCCCAGGGGGCAGGCCAGCTCACTGCATGAATTCACCTTTACCACCTGACTGGCCTATGTTCTCCGTTTCCCAATCTTGGGAGGGAAGGCATAAAGCTTCCTGGGGCTCTGGGTGTGGCCTTTGCCTGTCTCAGACACCCCCATGTCTCTGTGCGCCCTTCCTGGCAAAATCTGCATCCTCCATGCTTTATTGTCTGGGAAGGTTTGGCACCTCTGTTCATGTGATCACTGATCACCAAGTGGGGCCAGGGAAACCACGAGGCAGCAGGCCATAAAAAGTGCCGTGTGTGCCTGCTCAGGTGTCTCTGGAAGGGAGGAGCAGCATTCAGGCAGAACATGTCACCAGCCAGTTCGTGCCAGGGGGAGCAGCTACAGCGCTTTAAAAAAATACAGATACCCAACCCTCCTCCAAACCTTCATTGAATTTCCAGGGGCTGGCTGCACAGGTGATTTTGATGTGCAGAGAGGTTCAAGAACCACAAATAAGACATATTTGTCTCTCCTTCTGGCTTGTTGAAAAAATCAGATTAAAATCAGATTATCTAGGCAGGTTTGGAAACCCATTGGTTTGCTAGAGACGAGACTTAGATGTTGCTTCTATTTTTCTTGACTTGTAGGTGCTGGTTACTCCCCACCCCAAGAGCCCTCAGCTCCAGCTGCTTTGATTGTTTTGGAATTGGAGACTTTGTCTTCTGTTCCTCTCTCCTCACTTGTTGAGACCTCCTTCTCTAGTGCCCCAGCCACACTCTCTTGCCCTGCCAAGATTATGTGTCACGTGGATCAGTGGTAATAACGAACTTGTAACTCTGTTGTGGTTTCCCTCTGTCGCTGTCTCCCTGCCTGACCCTGGGCGGCTCCACCCACAGTTGGGAGTACTCAGGGAGTGCAAGATCCCTGGGGCTGTCAGCGGGAGCCAGACCTTGCTGGGCCAGCAAAGCTGCTGCCACAAACAGAGATTCTCATTCACCCGGCAACCTGAAGCCAAACACAGAGGATGGGCATTGCCTCCATCTTTCTTCCCGCAGCAGGGAGAATGGCAGGGTGACAAATGAGTGTGCAGGCCCCCCAAGTTTGCATCCAGGCTCTGTCACCTGTATGCTGGGTGGCCTTGAGCAGGGCATTTAACACCTGAGCATCAGGCTGTTTATCTGAAAAATGGAAGATTGTTTTAAGGCTTAAAGGAGATAATGGCTGTGCACTGCTCAGTAAATGTTAGCTGTCTCTGAACATTATTTCATTTGGTAAGCACACTTTGAATTCTCAGTGTGTATGTAGGTATTGCGAGAAAGGCATCTCAGAGAAGCCAAAAGCACAGACTTTGCCTCAAGGGCCGTAGAATCTTGCAAACATCATTTGGGGTGAAAAGAGAAAGCATCTTAAACTATAAAACATTTCAAAACTGGCATTTCTTATCACTAATTGAGACCCCCCCCCATATACTTCCTTCCTTGTACTCTTGGGGAAGAGGTGGCCCCCATTTCAAACCTCTTCCTTTGGTGCTGTCCAGAAAGGAAACTGTTGTTCCTGGTTAGTGAATCACTCTTCCTGAAGCTCAATTTTTAAATGAGTTGCTGGGAGAAGTCGGATGTGAAGAACGCTTTGAGGTTGAACAAAGCAGGCCCTTTGCTGTCAGCTTCCAGCGTGAGCACAGGCCCCTGCTGCCCACAGATGCCCCTCTTCACTTCCATGCCCGTCCTCTGACTGTAAGGGGTGCGCTCCCCTTGCTCGGGACAGGTCAGGGCTGTCCTTGGCATCTTGTTCTGAAGACCGTCCTGCATAGACTCTATTATGCAAGGGGCAGTCTAATCAAAACCTTTTCTTTCCAGCTTGGATTCAAATGCTGTACCGAGTCTTCAGGACGTAATACCTACTCACAGTACTCATTTGTAAAACATTCTTTATGTGTTCTGATATCTTTTAGTATAAGTCTTCTAGAGGCTTCTGCAGATAAGCTCCTCATCCTTCTTCGCCGTTCTAAAACTTAAAAAACTGCAAGTTTGCGCCTCCGAAGCTGTCGCTAACCAACTAAGATGTCGGGGCTGGAACACCAGCTGCGGGTGCAGGTCTTAGAGCCCCATGTTTGTCCCCACCTTCCCATTCCTCCCCCTTGTTCTTCCTCTGCGTTGCTCTCGGCCTCTGCCAGGAGAGAATGGAGCTGAGGTCTCTATTTAAAAGGGAAATTTGGCAGCCGTTCTGGCTGCCAAGAGAGCTCTCTGGCTTTGGTGTGTGTTTGGTTTTGTGTGTGTTTTGCTTTTTAATGTGTGTGAGACTTCTGGCCCATCAAAAATGAGAGAACTGGGGGGGAAGAGGCTCAGGATGAGGGAGTGAAATGAGGCTTTGATTCCAGTGCACAGTCCAGCCTCAGACTGAGAAAGTCAGTCAGTCCTTCCAGAGATGGCAAGACAAAATGGCTATTTTGATAACACCTTGCGCTGGCCAGGCCCTTGTCTCTATTTTGCCCACGAGGTTGGCCAAGCACCTTGTCTGAGGAGCTTTCTACCGGGACTCCCTGTGCTCTGGGTGGCCTCACCTGCCACTCTGGCTTTGCACAGAGGGCTGTGATCTTAGCTACCAGACTGCGGGTTCATTGTTTGTTGACCTGGATCCTAGTGTCTTCCTGGGCGATTTTTGGTACCCTAAAGAGCCTGTTGACTTAACTGTCACCGGGCTGGCATATGCCCATTCCTCTCTTGTGTGTTTATTTGTATGTGGAGGTACATTTTTGGGATTGGGAAGTCAGTGTGTTTGCTCAGAACCAGGAGCCTAAAGTTGGAAGACCACTTTTCTCTTTACTGCTGATGGTTGGAGAGCAAACCGACGTGTAGTACAGCCAAGTTAGGGCTCTTCCCCTAACTTCTGGGGTGGGGCCAGGGAGTCGGGGTGAGGGGAGGCAGTCAGCCAGGTCATCAAGGGAGGGCAAAGGGAGAGGCCTGTGATTGAAAGAGTCTCTGGATTGACCCCGTTCTTCTGATTTCTCCCTTGCAGTCGGAGACCCCCCTCCCCAGTAAGTGCCTCTTCACATAGCATCGGCCCCCACCCCCACGCTCACTGGTACCACTACAGCGGGACAGGCCATGGCGGGTCGGGGAGGTGCAGCGCGACCCAACGGACCAGCCGCTGGGAACAAGATCTGTCAATTTAAGCTGGTCCTACTAGGGGAGTCCGCGGTGGGCAAATCCAGCCTCGTCCTCCGCTTTGTCAAAGGACAGTTCCACGAGTACCAGGAGAGCACGATTGGAGGTGAGTGGGCACAAGGGAGTGGGGGCGGCTCCAGGTGAGCCAGAGAAATGCCTTGGCACTGAGGAGAAGGGAGCTGCCTGCCAAGAGAGAATGAACACGCCTGCGGTGGGTGGCAGCACCTCTGCCTCATCTGGGCTCTGGAATCGCATCCAACAGCTGGTCTCCATGCCAGAGTCCCAACAAGCATCTAGTAAGAATTAGCTGGGAGTCAAAAACTGGCTTGTCCTCCTGGTTCTGCCTCTTTATTATTTATTATTCATGTGGCCTTGGCTAGGACCCTTCCACTGACCCAGCCTTTGGGAAGGGAGAAGCTGGGTCTGGATCTCTGAGGGTCCTTCCTGCTTTGCCAGGCAGTGCAGCTGCCCTGGCCTCTCACACTTTCCAGAATGGGGAAATGGCCTGGTGAATGGGCTGGCCTTTCTGAAGCTGACCTTTACCCTTTCTTGAGTTCAGAGCCTGTCACTGATTTCCCAGTGGTCAGCATTTAGAATGTAAGGGTCTGGACTCAGCCTTCTGCCTCAGTGGCCAGTAAGCTTTGAGGGGCTGGGACCGACCTTGGGCTTGAGTCATCCTTTCTCTACCCTCTTGGTTGACAGGAGGTTTCCAGGCAGCTGGACACAAAATGGGTCGTGTCAGCAGTCTTCTGCTGCCTTCTCAGCACTCGAGTCAGGAGCTGGAGAGGGGGAAGTGAGCCGGTGCCCCAGGCCCCTCAGGGAGTGGGGGCAGGGCAGACAAGGAGAGTGAGCTTTCTACACAGGTCTCTCCAGGATCCTCTGCTGGATCCCGGGGCAAAGGGGACCCCCAGCTGCCTATCCCAGCTCTCGGACTCCTCCTTTGAAGCATCTGCACTAGCGCTGTAGGTTCCCCTGCCTCCTCTGACCCAGATAGGGTCACTGTGTTCCCTGAAGGTCAAGCCACAGGGTGGCCAATCAGGAATGGGTCGAGGTCAAAGCTGGGGGTGGTGGCTAGCCAGCGTGCCTGGAGGTGGCAGGGGCAGTTGGGAAGCCGGCCACCCAGCCTCCACCTGGCAGTTGGAACAGCATGTACTTTTAGGCGTCCCCAGCGTAGCTAAGTGTGTGAGAGTGTCCTCAGGAAATCGAAGGCCAGTGACACCGTGGGCCGGAGCAAACTGAGGGAGCAGTGAGGTTTCTAGCAGGACTGCTTTGAGGGGAGGGAGGAGGACGAAGGGGAGCGGGTGGGCCCACCCTTCTGAGCTTGGAGTCAGGTTTCCCCTGGCTTTCCCTCTCCTGCCCCTTGCCGCATTTCCCTTCAGAGAGTGCTCCCGAAGTGGCTTGAGTGCAGGCAGGCTCCCCTCTCCTGCTGCCCTTGCCTAGTGTGGGTCTGTAAAGCCTGTGCAGTCCCCAGCCCCCTCGACAAATACACAGAATGCAGACTCCCGCCTGCCCTCCTCAGACCTGCTTTGGCCCCCTGCGTGGGGGCTTTTCTGTGCCCGCCTCAGCAGAAGGCTTGTAAGTGCCAGAGCCCGGATGCCACGGTGGAGATAGGTGGGGGTGGCTTCCCCAGCTCCTTCTTGCCTGGTAACACCACTTCCCTCTTACAGCGGCCTTCCTCACACAGACTGTCTGCTTGGACGACACAACAGTCAAGTTTGAGATCTGGGACACAGCTGGACAGGAGCGGTATCACAGCCTGGCCCCCATGTACTATCGGGGGGCCCAGGCTGCCATCGTGGTCTATGACATCACCAACACAGTAAAGACTTTTTCTTACTTCTCCACTCTCTGTTGCTGGGTGGGGTGTGGGCAGATTTCCTCTGTTGTTTGGGGCTGTCTCACCAGAATCTTCAGGGTGGTGACGTCTTAGACAGCTTGGCTCTTCCAGCTCGAGCTTTTCTAGTTAGTGGCCCTGGGCAGAATGCCTCCTCTGTCCCTTTGACATTCTGGCCCTGTCTCCCCAGGATACGTTTGCACGGGCCAAGAACTGGGTGAAGGAGTTACAGAGGCAGGCCAGCCCCAACATCGTCATCGCGCTCGCGGGTAACAAGGCAGACCTGGCCAGCAAGAGAGCCGTGGAATTCCAGGTGAGGCATGGACAGGACTTGCAGGGAGGAGCAAGCCAGCTCCACTCGGCTTCCCCTGGGCTGCTCAGGGGCCTTGGGAAGGCCCACGTTGGGAGGCAGAGGAGAGCATTTATCTGCTGTCATTGGCAGTAAGGTATGTGTGCATATGGATAGCTGAAGCTTCTGCTTATTTTTTCTGTAAACTGACTTTTTAATGAAACTCACTGAAAAAGAAATACTTTTTTTATGTAATATATGCACATAGTAAAATTTAAACAGTACAAGAGAAGGTATATAGAATGAAATTTAAGTCTCTAACCCTGGAAAGTCCCCCCAAGTTCCACATAGTTTCTGGTGTTTCCAGAAACACCACATGTGTATGAGTCCCTTTCTTTACCCAGATGGGAGCATGCTCTATACACTGTATATATAATTTAGTTATTAGAAGTTCCTAACTGATGGACTTCTAGGTTGTTTGTAATACCAAAAGACCTGAAACAGTGCTGCAGTCAAAATCCACATTCTTTGTGCTTTTGTCCAAATGTGCAGGTGTATTTGTAGGATAACGTTCTACAAGTATTTCCTAGCCTACTGATTTTGAAGAGCAAGAAGGCAGGGAAAACTTATTAGAGAAACCTGAGTTAGACATGTGCCAGTGTTTGTGAGCTGAGAGGTGCTGTACGTGAGGTGGAGAGCTAGGGGGATGGTGCAGATGTCTCAGGGGGACCCAGAGCAGGAAGGCCAGAGGCCTGCAAACCCCTGCATTGTCTCTGTTGTGTATAAGGCACTGTGATCAGGGAAGGTTTTTATCCTGGACCCCAGCCCCTGCCAACTGTCAACATTTCCCTGCCACCCACTTTCTCACCTCCATCCAAATCAGGAAGCACAAGCCTATGCAGACGACAACAGTTTGCTGTTCATGGAGACATCAGCAAAGACTGCAATGAACGTGAATGAAATTTTCATGGCAATAGGTAAGGTGCCTCTCCTCCCCTCCCCCCACCAGGGGCATACTGCTTATCTGATGTTCTTTTTTTTTGTGTGAGGAAGATCAGCTCTGAGCTAACATCCATGCTAATCCTCCTCTTTTTTTTGCTGAGGAAGACCGGCTCTGAGCTAACATGTATTGCCAATCCTCCTCCTTTTTTTTCCCCGAAGCCCCGGTAGATAGTTGTATGTCATAGTTGCACATCCTTCTAGTTGCTGTATGTGGGATGTGGCCTCAGCATGGCCGGAGAAGCAGTGCGTCGGTGCGCGCTCGGGATTGGAACCCGGGCCGCCAGTAGCGGAGTGTGCGCACTTAACCGCTAAGCCACGGGGCCGGCCCTTATCTGCTGTTCTGTAGGAGGTCTATGGGGTCCCTTCACCAACAGATCTTTCACCATTTTAATATTCTGGTAAAATTGTTTTCTTCTTTATCTGACTTCCAGATGCAGATAATTCCCCCAGATGTTTCTAAAGCCTGAGCCAAAGTCTCAACATGTCACTTCCTGACCCTTTAGCTTACCACCCACCGAAAGCCCCACATCACCCTCCCCCTGCCCACTTCTTAGGATTCTTTTAGCTCATTTGGCTCGGGACTCTTCTTGCTTGGGTTCCATCCTCGCTCTACCACTTACTAACTCTGCTCCTGGAGAAGTTATTTAACCTCTCTTTGTCTCAGTCTCCCAAAACACTCAGAATGCACCTGGCACCTAGAAGCGAAGCCCTCAGTATGTTAGTCATCACTGGTTGGGTGGTAAAGGCCAGATTCTCCTCGTGTGGACTTGGGAGAGAGTATCTGGGTACCCCCACAAATGCATTTTTCCCTCCTCTCCCAAACAGCTAAGAAGCTCCCCAAGAATGAGCCCCAAAATGCAGCTGGTGCTCCAGGCCGGAACCGAGGAGTGGACCTCCAGGAGAACAACCCAGCCAGCCGGAGCCAGTGCTGCAGCAACTGAGCCCCCCTTGCCTGCCCATTGCCCCCACCTCCTCCGCCTCAACGACCCGACTGGAACCAATCTAACCAATCGCACTTAACGACTCGGGCCACCACTGGGGGGGCAGGGGGAGGGGTCCACCATGATTTCTCCGTATAATTTTGATCATAGGCCGGAGTGAGTTATTCCACCTGCACCTTTCTGTACAAATACTAATTCAATTTTAAGTCTTAAGTCACTTTTTTAATATATATGATCTTCTGCTCTTCCCACTTCCTGCCCTTTCTACTGCTCTCCCACTCTTCCTTTGCTGGTAGTAGCCACGTACCCCTGTCCCCCACCCTTGTATATGGGGAGGTGGGGGCTGGAGCAGTTGCCCTTCTTTCCCTCTTGCTGATCAGCAGACTCAGCAAGAGCATCCATATCCTTACTGTGTTTGGAGTGGGCTGGTTCTGGGCGGTGGGGCAGGCGCTGAGGCTAGAGAAGGGAGAGGCAGCTCTTCCCTGAGTTGGCTGTCATCAGGCTGCGGCCCCCCCTCACCCCCTGACTCAGAGCCGGGAGAGAAACCACAGCATTACCACAGCGTTATTGTGACAGCCATGAACCCATTGCCCACAACCCCCCCCCCCCCCGTCCTTGGTCGCCCTGACCTCTGGCTCTGAGCCCTGTTCTGACAAAATCACGATGATGAGTATTTGGGGGTGGGTGGGTAAGGGGGGGAGTGGGAGGGGATGGAACCAACTTTTTCTGTATTTTGTATTGTATGTTTTCTTCAACATGTAACCAATCAGTATCTTGTCAATATAGTCAGCCGATCGATCGACCTCCCGCTTGTCTTCCTTGTCTTTCTCTGGTGGAGTTTATCAGACCATATCCTCTCTAGCTTACTTGAAGTTAATGCAGAATGAACTATTGAATCCTATTAAACAAAAGCCCCCCCCCCACCAGTGAGGGGATGCTGGTGGTCATGGTAACCAAGAGAAAGAGGCCCTTACTATTGTCAGCTGTAACTGGGTGGGAGCAGAGGTAAGAGTGACCTGGGCCTGAATCTCACCCAGTTTGAAGTTGCAAGTCTTACATTTGCCTCTCCCCAACCCCTGCAGGTTATATTGGGGTGATGTGCAGTTTATATTTGAAAATAGTTGGTCTCTGAAACACTAGAAATAAACAACATCTTTGGGGGTTTTTGGTTAGTCTGTACCATACCCATGAGGGGCTGGGTCCTCTCACCCTCCTCCCTGAAGAGGAAGGAACACCGATGGCCTCTGGAACCTTGAACTCGTCAGAAGCCCAAGACAGCACCCTCACACCAGGTCCAGTCATCTGGTCCCTGGTCTCTCAGGGCCCTCTGCTGGTTCTGGAGCCAGGTGATGCTTGGACCTTCCTGGCCCTCTGCTGCTCCCTGGTGGAGCTGCTGCTCTCAGCTGCCAAGGGCTATTTGGTCCAGGCAGTGAGCTGAGCTGAGTAGGCCAACACTGTCCCTCCCAGCTTCTCCTAGGGCCAGAGAGGCCTGATTCTTGGTGGACCACCACCTCTTGCCTTTCCTGCCTCCCTGGGCCCTCCATTTGGCCTCCCTCTACCTTTGTTATACCGCCACCTCTGACCCCACCACGGAGAAAAGACTACGGACACTAAGGCTAGGCTGCACACTACGGTTGTTTACTGGGTCAGGCTAGGTTGGAATCCTTGTTAGAGGTGCGGCTCCTGAGCCTCGGGGACGGTCCTGTTCGGGCTTCAGGGGAAGGCAGCACTGGGCGCTGGCCTCGGAAGCGCAGCTGGCCAGAGGGGGTCAGGCAGCAGGTCATGGCGGTGGGATCCAGGTCCGGTGGGAGCTGCACTTGCCGGTGCACCTGCTGCGCCATGCGGTAGCTATAGCCATCTGGGCTGCAGCCCTCCAGTTGCCGCTGGCCCGTCACCATCAAGCATCTGCCGTCCACTTGCACCACCAGCTCCTCGGGGGTGAAGCCTCTGGCATCCACCTTCATCTGGAAGCCATCCTCCACACAGACATCGTCCCGCACAGCTGCCACATCGTCCCCCAGCAGCCGCACCGGCAGCGTGGCCACTTGGTTCTGTTCGGCGAGGGCCACGCTGGGACACCGGGATGCCACCCGGCTCCCGTTGGGGAGACCGCTACCGACCCGTTGCATCCAAGTGAGCAACTGCTGTCCAAGGGCGCGAGGCCCCGAGTGTAGCGCTCGTCACTCGGGCAGGGGCGCGGACACCCGAAGAGGAGGGTCCTCACGCGGGCCCGCGCATGTCCCCTTCCGCTCCGCGCTACCCCGCGCGGCTCCGCTCTGTTCAGCCGCGCTCCCTTCGCTTCCGGCGAGGTTCGCATCTGCGGTTTGGGGTCAGCTATGCACGTCCTACCTACACGGGTCAGGTTGTCAGCCGCCCTGCCGCCCCCGTTGCTGCTTTTATCCTGGATCCTGCCCCTTTCTCGGGCCTTTCTCCACCTCCGTCAGAGGGCGCAGGCGGCCCTGGGCTGTGACCCTACTGGACCGACTAAACGAGGCTGGACGTGCGTGAGCCCGACCCTGGAGCGGTCACCAGCACAGAGCGGAGATAAGATTGAGCCTCCCGGCTCTTGCTCTGCCAAGAATCAGGCCTAGGGGCAAGAAGGATTGTCCCCTGAACAGAACCATCCGAATGTGACGGCGGAGTCATCCATTCTCGGAACGTCCTGCCTTTCTCTGACCATGCACGGTCCTGTGACACATGGGGATGGGGAAGTGAATGCATCTTCCTCGTTTCCTTCATTCATCCGACTCTGGGCCTACTGTGGCAGGCTTGGGGCTGGGCTCTGGGACCGCAGAGATGAAGACGGGCCCTGCCCTCGAGGTGCCCAGTGTGGGAGAGCCGTTCCCATACGCAGGGAAAGGCTTCTGCCCTCCTCTGTCTCTACCTCTTCCCCAACTCAGTAGCCTTCCCTCTGACCATGGCCATGCCTCTGGCACTCAGAGCTTTTACAATAAACTCTTTTTGCTGAAATGTAATGTACATACAAAAAAGCACACAGAAGGGTACAGTTGAATTATTGCAAACAGAACACCCGTGTAACTACTTCACAGGTCAAGAAAGAACTGTTGCTACTTAATCTCCACCGTAGCTGCAATTCTGTGTCTGGGGACATGTGGGACACGGCCGGGTGGGAGTGGGAGGGAGACATGACGGGAGCCAGTGCGACCTCAGTCCCCTGGCCTGTACTTCCACCCTCGGGCTTGGGAGGTGGGCAGAGCCCACGATTCTCTCAAACAGAAGCCTGTTTTCTGGGATGCTTCTCCTTGTCCCCAGGGAGACAGTAATCCGGACTCTCCCGGAAGCCTTCAAGAGAGATTAGAATTGACAAAGGGTCAAGCTGGGGTGCTGGCTCGGGACTCACTTGGTTGTCTTGGACCGAAAAACAGGACAGAAAAGTCTGGAAGCCGGAGGCGAAGAGAGCGGCGGTGGAAGACTACAACTCCCGTCATGCTCCGGAGCAGTGACGCCTGCGCACTGTGCGCCGGTTGCCCATGCGGCCCTAGGGCTGGGAGCGCCGCGCTGCGCCGCGCCGCGCTCAGCTTCGGGGGAGGCCATGGCGGAACCTTCCCAGGCCTCGACCCCGGCTCCGGCCGTGCAGCCCCGTCCCCTTCAGTCTCCAGCCCCTGCCCCAACTCCGACTCCTGCCCCCAGCCCGGCTTCGGCCCCAACTCCGGCTCCCACTCCGGCACCAGCCCCTGCCCCAGCTGCAGCCCCAGCTGGGAGCACAGGGACGGGGGGGCCCGGGGTAGGAAGTGGGGGGACCGGGAGCGGGGGTGATCCGGCTCGACCTGGCCTGAGCCAGCAGCAGCGCGCCAGCCAGAGGAAGGCGCAAGTCCGGGGGCTGCCGCGCGCCAAGAAGCTTGAGAAGCTAGGGGTCTTCTCGGCTTGCAAGGTGGGGGCGGGGCCTGGGGTGAGAGGGGGCGGGGCTTGGGGCATCCTAGGGCCCGGGTGGGAATTGGGGCAAAGCTCTGGCTAGGGAGCGGCTCCTCGTCCCGGGATACAGAGTTATTGACTGATCCTTCTGCCTCCAGGCCAATGAAACCTGCAAGTGTAATGGTTGGAAAAACCCCAAGCCCCCCACTGCACCTCGCATGGACCTGCAGCAGCCCGCTGCCAACCTGAGCGAGCTGTGCCGCAGCTGTGAGCACCCCTTGGGTAAGGCAGGTAGTGCCCTTGGAGCTGGGGAGGGTGGGCAGGTGCTGGGGCCTGCTTGGGCAGGATGACTTTAAGTGCCACAGAGCTTCTCCTCTGAAAAACCAAAGATGCTTCCTAAGCAGGGATTGGGTTGGGAGGGTGCATGCCCTATGGGAGAAGAAAGGAAATCTGCCAGCCCAGAAGACACGAGGGGCCACCCAAGGGCTGACAAAGGAGCAGTCAGTCTCGTTGCTGGTCACACTGGTTGGAGGGAGTGAAGGTGAATCTTGGCTGGTGATGAAGGGGGGCAGGAAGCCCTGTTGGTCTCTTCTGTTCGTTCTTCCCAATGCTGCGGTCTGTCCTTCTTGCAGCTGACCATGTCTCCCACCTGGAGAATGTGTCAGAGGATGAGATTAACCGGCTGCTGGGGATGGTGGTGGACGTGGAGAATCTGTTCATGTCTGTTCACAAGGAGGAGGACACGGACACTAAACAGGTCTATTTCTACCTCTTCAAGGTGAGCTTCCTCTGAGTGAGTGAGGGAAGGAGGTGAGGCTGTGGGGTCTGCGGCTCTGATCTCTGCTTACCTACGCTCCTCCCTTTTCCTCTTCCTCCAGCTCTTGCGGAAATGCATCCTGCAGATGACCCGACCCGTGGTGGAGGGGTCCTTGGGAAGCCCCCCATTTGAGAAGCCTAATATTGAGCAGGTGGGATGAGGAAGGTGGTGAGAGAATTGGGGGCATCTTGGAAGTGTGGGAAGCCCTTGTTCTCCATCCTCCTCAAGCTGAGAACAGGGGAGAGGTTCAGGGAAGGGAGGACGTTTTGTACCAACCTCAGAGTGGGCATGGGGGTGGGGAGGGGACACAGTTTCTCTTCACAGAGAGCCCCAGAGTGAGAGGAGAGCCTGGCGCCTGCCCTCAGGAAGCACCTATTTTTGGATCAGAAGTGCTGCTGGCTGTTCACCCCTCCTTCCTGGTTTTGTCCCCGCCCACCCCTTCTCAGGGTGTGCTGAACTTCGTGCAGTACAAGTTTAGTCATCTGGCTCCCCGGGAGAGGCAGACGATGTTCGAGCTCTCAAAGATGTTCCTGCTCTGCCTTAATTACTGGAAGCTCGAGACGCCTGCCCAATTTCGGCAGAGGTCTCAGGCCGAGGACGTGGCTACCTACAAGGTCAATTATACCAGGTAGGCCCAGCCAGGGACAGCATGGGGGAGGCTTGTAGGCCCAACCTGGGTTCAGTGGTTTCCACGCTCACTTACCACCCCCCCACTCCCTGCAGATGGCTCTGTTACTGCCATGTGCCCCAGAGTTGCGACAGCCTCCCCCGCTACGAGACCACTCACGTCTTTGGGCGAAGCCTTCTCCGCTCCATCTTCACTGTTACCCGGCGGCAGCTGCTGGAGAAGTTCCGGGTGGAGAAAGACAAGCTGGTGCCCGAGAAGAGGACCCTCATCCTCACCCACTTCCCCAAGTAAGGCTCATTCTGGCCTATTTGGGTTTTGCCCCAAGTTCACATCCTCCCTGTTGTCCCCTTTTTTCCAGGAAGGCTTCCTGGATTGGTCCCTCCTCTCCCTCCATGAGCCTTCTGGGATCTGGGCATCTACCTGGCAGACTTGCCCATGGCCCAGACGCACCTTGCTAGCATTTGCCTTTGCGTGTACTAGTCTGGGGATGGCAGGTACATGGCCCGAGTGCTAACACTATCCCTGCCCACACCCCAGGTAGACGTTACTAATTGTTTCCCACGGGGCCTGGACACAGCCTCAGAATCCTTCCCACCACAGCACTCCAAGAAACCAGAGCTTACACTTGAGGTGAAACCGATTTCCGCCCCTGTTCTAGTCCTTTCTGTAAGATTTTCCTCTGTTCTGCCACACTTTCCTTTCATTTTAAACCTGGCTCATAGCTGCCCAGTTCAGGAAGACTTTATTGACTAATCCAGGGCCTCCAGTGCTGCCCTAGGTAGGAATATGAGGTGGCAGGAGGGGTGGACTCTGAGCCCCATTTTGATACTGAGGCCCAGGGTGACTTGGTGCCCTGCCTGGCCACACAGCACAGGACAGCATCAGTTCAGACCCTGTGTCCCTGTGCTGTACACGTGGCACACTGGTCCTCTGATCTCTGTCCTGGATTGTCCTGTCCTCTTCGACTAGGGGCTCCCAGGAGGCGGGGGGGCCTGTGCCTCCCCCAAGTCAGAAGGCAGAGAGGCTGTCTCCGTTTTTAGGTTCCCAGTTCCCCGAGAGCAGGGTCTGTCTCTTTGACCCACCTCCAATCCCTCTGGTGTCTGGCCCAGGCTGCTCCCTTGGCTGGAGGACAGAGTTGTGAGACAGACTGTACCCTCCCCACAGGTTCCTGTCCATGCTGGAGGAGGAGATCTACGGGGCAAACTCTCCGATCTGGGAGTCAGGCTTCACCATGCCGCCCTCAGAGGGGACCCAGCTGGTGCCCCGGCCAGGTGTGTGCCACAGCAGGCTCTGCAGGATTTCTGCTTGGCCTTCCTGACTGAGCTCAGCCCCTGCTCTGGAAAAGGGGCTGCAAATGGCAGCAGTGGGGAAGTACAGAAGGGCTCAACTGGGGGTTGGAGGGCCCAGATCCCTTTTCAGGACCCGCCACCTTCGACCCCTGTTCCCTGATTTTTCTGTTTGTCTCTCAGCTACAGTCAGCGCAGCGGTTGTTCCCAGTGCCCCCATCTTCAGCCCTACGATGGGTGGGGGTAGCAACAGCTCCTTGAGTCTGGATTCTGGAGGGGCTGAGCCCATGCCAGGTGAGTATTTGACCTCTGACCTCTGCTCCTTATTCACCCCTCCCCTAATCTCTCTTGCCATCCCCGAGAGACCTTGCCAACCTCCCCAGCAGGCGAGAAGAGGAAGCTCCCAGAGAACCTGACCCTGGAGGATGCCAAGCGTCTCCGCGTGATGGGCGACATCCCCATGGAGCTGGTCAACGAGGTCATGCTCACCATCACTGACCCTGCCGCCATGCTGGGGCCCGAGGTAGGCAGCCTGGCTTGCTGACCAATGCAGGGAGGGGGCCTCACCCACCCAAGACCCTCGCTCACCACTCCTCCTTTGGTGTCCAGACAAGCCTGCTGTCAGCCAACGCAGCCCGGGACGAGACAGCCCGCCTGGAGGAGCGCCGCGGCATCATCGAGTTCCATGTCATCGGCAACTCGCTGACGCCCAAGGCCAACCGGCGGGTGTTGCTCTGGCTCGTGGGGCTGCAGAATGTCTTCTCCCACCAGCTGCCGCGCATGCCCAAGGAGTATATTGCCCGCCTCGTCTTTGACCCGTGCGTCCCCAGGAGAGCCCCAAGCCCAGGGCACCACCCTTGGGCGCCCCTCGTCCTTGGCCTCCCCATTCTTCCCTGGGCTTCTTCGTCCAACCTTTGGGAATTCTTCCTCCTCAGTTCCCAGCACTGAGTACTGCTCAGGCCCCCAGGGCTGTGGGGACCTGGGGAGCATTTAGGGGACAGGTCAGGGCTGTGACCTGTTCCCTCTCCCCTCAGGAAGCACAAGACTCTGGCCTTGATCAAGGACGGGCGGGTCATTGGTGGGATCTGCTTCCGCATGTTTCCCACCCAGGGCTTCACGGAGATTGTCTTCTGTGCTGTCACCTCCAATGAGCAGGTGAAGGTGAGTGCGTCCGCGTGGCCCCAGCCCCATCCCACCCCTTGCTTCTGAGTTTGGACCAGGTCAAAACAGCAGGCCCCCAAACTTTGTTAATGGCCGGACAGTTCCTCACACCCCCACAAGGTGGCAGTTGTACTTTGATAATTGTGGGTTAAGACAACACCTGTTAACGAGTGGAGCCCAAGAATCAGCAGCACTCAAATGGTCTTGCATTTCCTTCATCGTTGGAATGTTTACATACGTTGGGGAGTTAGTACTTTTTACATTAGCCCTGTGCTGGGCAATAGTCCTGGCTTCTCTCCTTTGCTTGTCACAACAGATTCACTAGTAGGTCCCTGGTTCTCCTTTTTATGTAACCCAGGTCAGTGTGGTGCCTCACCGGTCCTGGTGTGTGTGGGAGACAGTGTCTCTTCAGAGTTCAGATGCTGCCGTGAGCCAGGCCCCTTGTCATTCCCCTTCTGCTTTCCCGCAGTTCCAAGGCCCAGGGACTGTGAACCAGTGGCCTGTGGACAACAGCTTCCTGGTTGGGTTTGGATCCTGGCCCTGCCGTGGCTGGCCGCCTGACCTTAGACACATTTCCTACATTGCTGAGTTTTGGTTTTTTATCTGTAACAGGGAGGAATAATACCTACCTCATGGGTTAATGTGAGAATTAGTCTGTAAAGCACCACACTTGGCCCAGAATAAGCGCTTAGAAATCCAGGGTCCTTCATTTTTCTCCCCATAAACTCCCCTTCCTCTGCCGGCCGCCTTTCCTCCTACCCACCCAGGATCCCCTGCTATCCCCACCTCCTCTCCAATCTTCCCTCTCTGCTCTGGGTCCTCTTGAGACCTCTCCAGTGCTGGGCCCGCGCCCCCCGGTGAGCCCTGCTCCCCTCCCCCACAGGGCTACGGGACTCACCTGATGAACCACCTGAAGGAGTACCACATCAAACACAACATTCTCTACTTCCTCACCTATGCCGATGAATACGCCATCGGCTACTTCAAAAAGCAGGTGACCCTTGCCCCACCCAACACCTGCCCCCTGCAGGGGCCAGGGGTCATTCTGTCCAGCCCACTGGTGTGGATGGAGTGGGAGTCCTTTCATGTCCCCTGCTCCATCCAGCACCTGTGGGAAAGTCCTTCATGCCTCTCTTCCTCCCTTCTGCTGCTGCCCCAGTGGAGAATTGGGCCCTGTAGGCAGTAAGGCAGTAGGGCAGGCGGCAAGAGTTGGAGGCTCTTGTCTCGTCTAGGGACGAGTCGGGAGGGGCAGCTGACCTGGAGCCTTTCCAGGGACAGTATAATTGAGCCTGCGCAGTGCAGAGCCCTGTGCTGGGGACTGTGGGGGCGGTTCAGGAATTGGGGAGAGGGGCCATGGCACACACTGCCCCTCAGGTGCTCCTGGGGAGGGGCAGTTAAAGCTGGAAAAAACCTTGCTGATGGATTAGGTCATAACTGTCCCCTCCCTAGGGCTTCTCCAAGGACATCAAGGTGCCCAAGAGCCGCTACCTGGGTTACATCAAGGACTACGAGGGTGCGACACTGATGGAGTGTGAGCTGAATCCTCGGATACCCTACACGGAGCTGTCCCACATCATCAAGAAGCAGAAGGAGGTTTCTGTGTGTGTGTGTGCATGCTCGTGCACTCGTCCATGGGGCTTTTCGTGAATGTGCAAGTGGTGAACACACACGTGGATGGGTACCACGTGTACATTCGTGTGCATGTGTAAGGTGGGGACGGGCCAGGACCTTGGTTCTTGCTCTGCCTCTTGGGGAAGTTAGGAGGGGAGGTGCAGGACTCAGTGGCAGGGGCTCCAACTGTGGCCCTGGGAGGGCTGGGGCTGGGGCTGGCCCCTCAGACCCTTCCTTCCCTCAGATCATCAAGAAGCTGATTGAGCGCAAACAGGCCCAGATCCGAAAGGTCTACCCCGGGCTCAGCTGCTTCAAGGAGGGTGTGAGGCAGATCCCTGTGGAGAGCGTCCCCGGCATTCGTGAGCAGGGTCTTGGCGGGGGGAGGGGGCGTGCCACTTGGCGTGTGTTCGGGCGTTCTTAGGGATGTTCTCCCCACTCCCCACTTTGCAGGAGAGACAGGCTGGAAGCCACTGGGGAAGGAGAAGGGGTGAGTATTGTGTGGAGGGAGAGGTTGTTGGGGGAGGCAGAGGGATCAGGAGCTGCAGACTTGGCATCTCTCATGCTAGGAAGGAGCTGAAGGACCCTGACCAGCTCTACACAACCCTCAAAAACCTGCTGGCCCAGATCAAGGTGGGGAGACCAGGTTCCCTTCTAGGGGTCCCTGCGCCAGTGGCTTTGTGACCCATTGTGGGGTGGGTGGCAGTCATGAGCTGGGCGTGGGGCACAGTGGGCCTGGCCCCAGCTCAGCTCTCCTCTCCAGTCACACCCCAGTGCCTGGCCCTTCATGGAGCCTGTGAAGAAGTCGGAGGCCCCAGACTACTACGAGGTCATCCGCTTCCCCATCGGTGAGGACGCTCCATTCCGACCCCTTTCTTCCACTTCTGCCCCCAAATGGACTCCTGCTCCTGCCTTCACTGGGCCACACAGCCCCCGGTGCCCCACCCCGGCAGTTGGCCCCGCTCTCCTCAGTCTCATAAAGGTGTGCCCCTTCTCTCCTGCTGCCCAGACCTGAAGACCATGACGGAGCGGCTGCGTAGCCGCTACTACGTGACGCGGAAGCTCTTTGTGGCTGACCTGCAACGGGTCATCGCCAACTGCCGCGAGTACAACCCCCCGGACAGCGAGTATTGCCGCTGCGCCAGTGCCCTGGAGAAGTTCTTCTACTTCAAGCTCAAGGAGGGGGGGCTCATCGACAAGTAGTCTGCTTTGGGCTGCACCTCCACCTGGAACGTCTCCACCTCGGGTTCTGAGCTGGCCCCAAGTCCCCCTCAGCTTGACACACTCCAGCCAGGGCCCCTGCAGCTTGAAGTGCAGGGACCTTCGGGCACCTGAAGCTTGCAGCTCTGTCCTACCCTTCGTTGTGTCTGACCTTGGGGAGGGGTCTCCTGGGTCTGGGGCCCAGCCCCTCTGGAGTGGCTGGTGGCCCCCAGGCCTGGTCCCCGTGGAGCTGTGGAGTCTTAGAGGCCAGGGCCTGGCCCGGGTCGCTGTTTTCTCAAGGGCAGGACTGCCAATTTAGGCTTGAGTGAGGGGGCTTCAGGGGTTAGAAGTTCAACCTGGACTGGAGGGGCCGTGCCTCACCCTGTACTGTTCTGTCTGTCCCCCAGGGGTTGGGGGGCATGGGGACCATTCATTTCCTGGCATTAATCCCATAGAGGGAACAATAAAACTTTTTTTCTTCTGTGTGATTGTTTCTTGGGTAGAGTCCCCAGGTATAGCAGGCTGACCCTGTTCCCGCCAGTACCTCCTGCAGGCTGGAGCCTTTTAAGCCCCAGGTTGTGCTGGGGTCACCCTCCCCTGCAAGCCTTATGCCTGGTTCCAGGCCCCTGGGGTGATGGGGTCTGCCTGGCTGTAGCCCTCTGCTTTTCCCTGCTCCTGATCCAGGTGCCAGGGCGGCAGTGGTCAGAGTCTCCACCTGGCTGCCTTTATCTGGGTGGACAGGGTTACAGCTGACTCCAAAAGGGGCGGGGGCGGGGGTGGGAGGGTGTGGTGGAGACTCCGCTTTCCTGTCAGCGTTTCTGTCCCCTTGCCAAAGTGCAAAAGGAGTTTTCTCTGCGGGGCGGGGAAGGGAGGTTCCTGAAGTCAAGCTCTGGGTGGGCTGGCTCCTCCCCTCAGTTTCAGTTTCCATTTTCCATCTCGGCAGAGCCGGGCAGCATCTAGCCTGGGCTAAATAAACAGCAGACCCAGCGGAGCTGCCCTCAGCAGGTGGTGCAGGTAAGAGTGGGCTGGGCAGGAGTCTGGTGTAGTCGGTGTTACTCCTGCCTCCCCTCTTGCTAGATCAGGTTCCTGGTGCGTCCTTCGAGTGCCTTGCCCCATCTCCCTCAAGTGGGATGGAGTCCTGGGCAAAGGGAGCTTTCTGCACCAGACTGGGCTGGCCGGGAGGGGGGAGAGGGGTGGGGGACCGTGGTCTGAGTCCCCTGCCATTCCCAGAATGGAGCTGCGACCCTACCAGTGGGAGGTGATCATGCCTGCCCTGGAGGGCAAGAATATCATCATATGGCTGCCCACGGGCGCTGGGAAGACCCGGGCAGCTGCTTATGTGGCCAAGAGGCATCTAGAAACTGTGGATGGAGCCAAGGTGGTTGTGTTGGTCAACAGGGTGAGTGGTTTGCCCTCCCTTCAGTGGGGAGTCAGCTCCTCCAGTGCCTCGAGAGCCTCCAGAACTGCAGAGCTGCTGTGGCCATCTCTAAGCTCACCTGTCTTTTCACCCATCCCAGTCCTTGCCTCCTCCCCACCCCACTTGCCCCCGATCCAGCTTCCTCTCCTCATCTCATTCTCCACCCCCAGGTGCACCTGGTGACCCAGCATCGTGAGGAGTTTAGCCGCATGCTGGGCAAACGCTGGACCATTACAACCCTGAGCGGGGACATGGGGCCACGAGCTGGCTTTGGCCACCTGGCCCGGAGCCATGACCTGCTCATCTGCACGGCTGAGCTGCTGCAGATGGCACTGACAAGCCCCGAGGAGGAGGAGCACGTGGAGCTCAATGGTGAGAGCTGTGGGCAGGGGAAAGGGTTGCACCTGAGGCACCCCTGCCTGCCACCCCCAGGGCACTTCTAGTAAAGATGTTGGGACATTTTGTGGGAGTGAGGGGTTCCCCATTCACCAAACCCCAGCATACACCCTAGTAGAAACAGACCTGGCTGCGGTGCAGGATCTTGGGCAAGTCCCTTCCCCCAGCTGAGCCTCAGTTTACTAATCTGTGAAATGGAGGTAAATTACCCCTGCCTGGCCCGTTGTCTGGGGACTGGCTGCAAGTTGTGAAGGGAGGAAGTTCTCAGATGAGTTGCGGGGACTACATGAAATGAAACTTATAGGAGGAAGGGCTTTCAGACATGGGTCACAGCCTTCCCGCCTTGTGCCCCCAGCCTTCTCCCTGCTCGTGGTGGACGAGTGTCACCACACGCACAAAGACACTGTCTACAACATCATCCTGAGCCGGTACCTAGAGCAGAAACTCCAGAGGACACGGCCCCTGCCCCAGGTGCTGGGTCTTACAGCCTCACCGGGCACTGGTGGGGCCTCCAAGCTCAAAGGGGCCATTGATCACATCCTGCAGGTCAGCTTGGCCCCTGCGATCCTCCCTCCTCCTAACCCCGCAGGAGCTCCCTGGCCTGCCCTACCCTGTGCCCACCAGCCCTACCCAGGCTCCCCCAGGCAGGGTCTGGGCCCCTTCTTCCCCTAAGCGCCAGCCTCCAGTGGCTTCTTATTGCACTTAGAATAAACTGCCAACTCTACTCTGTTCCATGTGACCTCGCCCCAGCCTGCCTCTCCAGCCTCACTTCCTCCTGCCTCACCCTCACTCCCAGACACTGGCCTTCTGTCTGTGTTGCAAGCATGTCAGGCTATTCCCATCTCAGGACCTTTCCACTCGCCATTCCTTTTGCCCTGAATGCTCTCCCCCCTGCACTTTACCTGTCTGGCTCCTTCTTGTCATTCAGGGAACAGCTTAAATGTCACCTCTCCCAAGTCTTGCCTGATCACCCCACTGCACTCTATCATATCATCCAATTTCATTCTCTTCAGAGCTCGTTGACACTAAAATTCTATCACTCTGTTATTCTTTACTGGTTTATCCTTTGTCTCCCCAACTCCAGTGTAAGATGCTCTGTCTGCCCAGTACCTAGAACAGCACCAGGACAGAGAGGGTGGGCAATAAATATTTGTTGAATAAATGAACCCCCACTCCCAATGGCCCTGCCTCAGCTGGACTCATCCTGCCCCAGAGCTCTGCCCATGGTCCCCACAGGACCCCCTCCATTCCAGTGAACCTCTCTCTGTTGCCCCAGCTCTGTGCCAACCTGGACACGTGGTGCATCATGTCACCCCGGAACCACCGCCCCCAGCTGCAGGAGCTCAGCCCCCAGCACTGCAAACAGTACGATCTCTGCCAAAGGCGCAGCTGGGTATGTGGAGGGAAGGGCCGGGGTCGGGGAGGTCTGGTGTGAAGTTAGGGCCCCTGGGGTTGAGCCCTGACTCCACCCTCACTAGCTCTGTGAATTCAGGTTACTTGCTTATATGTCTGAGCCTCCAAGTCTCCTTTCTGTGAAATGGGGCAGATACAGCCCATGCCCACAGCCTCTGGTTTGACTCAGATGCCACTGTGGGCATCTGTCAAAACCCTGGGCATGCCGTAGAGTGCTTTGCAAACCATAAAGCTGGGGCACTGTGTGCCGAGGCTGTTCCGAGCTCTATCCTGCGGTGCCGACACTGTCTGGTGCTTGCTATGACAGGGCTGGGCAAGGACTGGACATCACTGTGCTCAGGCCAGAGGTCAAGGGCACATAGGGGGAGCAGACCAGCAGGAGCCATGCAGGAAACTGACCCTGCCTCCAGACAGGACTCCTCCTTCACACCCCAGCCGGCCTCCCTCTCGAGCTCCCTCCTCGCCGACACCGACAGTACGCGGCTTCATGCGGAGATCAGCGCCCCCATTGGGTGCCCATTCCACGGATGTGTATGGGAACCCGCGCACTCTTCTCGTCCAGGACCCGTTTGCAGACAAGCTGAAGAATCTCATGGACCAAGTCCACAACCAGCTGGAGATGCCCGAGTTGAGCCGGGACTTCGGGACGCAGATGTATGAGCAGCAGGTGGTGGAGCTGAGCCAGACTGGTGAGAGGGGTCGCCCGGGTGGAGGGCTCGGCGGCTCGGCGGCTCGGCGGGCTGGACAGGGCCTGCCTGGGCGGAGCCTTTCGGGGGCGGAGCTAAGCCTTTCGGGGGCGGAGTCTAGGCGGGGCGGGGGCACCCTGGAGGGGCATGGCCGCTCAGACCCTGAGCCTTCTGGCCGCCCGCAGCGGCGGAGGCAGGGCTCCAGCAGCGGCGGGTGTACGCGCTTCACCTGCGGCGCTACAACGACGCGCTGCTCATCCATGACACGGTCCGCGCCGTGGACGCCCTGGCCACGCTACAGGATTTCTACGACCGAGAGCGCGCCACTAAGACGCAGGTCCTGCGTGCCGAGCGCTGGCTGCTGGCGCTGTTCGATGGTGAGGCTCGCGAGGGAGGAGGAAGGGGTGGGAACTGGACCATCGGTCAGAGGCCAGCCAGGGCACAGGCGCCAACGCGGGTTGGGAAGGTGCCATTGAGGGTACTGGGGCCCTATTTTTCTAACCGAAAGTCAAGGCCGTGGATATGACGAGATGTCTGCCCTCATTTGTGAAGGTTTGCATAGATGTAACAACTAACTCATGCTATTGACAAAGGTTTTTTAAAAACCATTTAATTGGGACTGTCCCTGAAAGTCTGGGGTGTGTGGTACCTTTGAACTGGGAAAATGAGGAGGTCAGAGGGTGAAATTTAAGGCTAGAGGCCCCAGCACAGGCTGGGGGGCAAGGATCTTTCTGAAAAGACCTGAGGTGGAGTCAGTCTTTTGGTAGCGAAAGTCAGCATGAAAAGGTCAAGGGTTGGGGCTGGCCTGGTGGTGTAGTGGTTAAGTTCACGCGCTCTGCTTCAGCAGCCTGGGGTTCACGGGTTCAGATCTCAGGCTTGGACCTGCGCACCGCTCACCTAGCCGTGCTGTGGCGGTGTCCCATATATAAAGTAGAGGAAGATTGGCACGGATGTTAGCTCAGCGACAATCTTCCTCAGCTAAAAAAAAAAAACAAAACAAAAAAACCAAGAAAAGGTCAAGGGCCATCCTGGTAGTTAGGTTGAAGAAGAGTGCTGGCCTGAGAGTATGTAGGCAAAACATTCTATACAGTAGGCCCCTGGTGTAAGGCTGGCTGGCAGAAGGTGTCCTTCAATGTGCTCAAGAGGACTTAGGCAGGAGCAGTATCTTCAGGCCCCCTTTGTAGTCCTGCACTCCTATCCCTGTGAGCACCCCCCCCACCCTGTCCAGCCCACCTCCAGGCCTGAGTCCTGTGCCTGTTTTGGGCTTTTCTGGCAGGCCACAAGAATGAGCTGGCCCGCCTGGCGACTCATGGCCCAGAGAACCCCAAACTGGAGGTGCTGGAACAGATCCTTCGGAAGCAGTTCGGGAGCTCCGAGAGCCCCCGGGGCATCATCTTCACCCGAACCCGCCAGAGCACTCACTCCCTCCTGCTCTGGCTCCAGCACCAGCCTGGCCTACAAACAGTGGACATCAGGGCCCAGCTGCTGACCGGGGCTGGGAACAGCAGCCAGAGCACCCATATGACCCAGGTATGGGCTTTGGGGAAAGGAGCGGAGGCTGGGGGGCTCCCTAGAGGAAAAGGGGACGGCACGGGGTCTTCACAGAGAGATGGGGGGTTGATTATCCCAAGGCAGAGAGCAGAGAGCTGGGGGAGAGAGGTGGACACTGAGATCCTCAGTGTTGAAGGTTTCCCCAGTCTGGGGTTCCCGGTGGGGCAGAAAGGCAGAGGCTCACGGATCTTCCAGGAAAGAGGTGAGTGATGTCCTCGGGACAGAGGATCAGGGGTCTGGGGTTCCTTGCAGGAGAAGACTAGGTCCTGAGAGCTCCTAGAATAGAGAGGCAGGCACCCGTAGGAGTCCCTAGGGGAGAGGGGTTAGGTGGTCACCTGGGAAGACAGGCAAGATCCTGGGGGAGGCGCGGGGGAGGTATTTGGAGATAGATGTGGAGACTCAGGGCCCTTAGGAAAAGAGCCAAGATTGTGAGTAAAAGGGCTGAACCAAGAGAGACTGGGCTGGCAGGAGGGTAGGCCTGACCCCACCTCATGTACCATCCTCTTTCTCCTCCCCCATCCCCAGAGGGAACAGCAAGAAGTGATCCAGAAGTTCCGGGTTGGCACCCTGAACCTCCTGGTGGCCACGAGTGTGGCGGAGGAGGGCCTGGACATCCCCCAGTGTAACGTGGTGGTGCGCTATGGGCTCCTGACCAATGAGATCTCCATGGTCCAGGTGCCCAACCACCCCCTGCCAACAGCCCTCAAGGGATCCTGGGTGGGACCCCAGCCCCACTCAGGCTCCTCCCTTATCTCTCTCTCTCCAGGCAAGGGGCCGTGCCCGGGCTGGTCAGAGTGTGTACTCGTTTGTGGCAACTGAGAACAGTCGGGAGCTGCGGCGGGAGCTGACCAACGAGGCGCTGGAGGCTCTGATGGAAAAGGCAGTGGCTGCTGTGCAGGAGATGGACCAGGCCGAGTACCAGGCCAAGGTCTGTGGGCAGCCCGTCCACGCTGCGGGGAGAGGGGCTGAGGATGCTCTGCCTGGAAGGTCTCTGATGCACACACATGCACACTCCTCTTCCTCTCTTGGCCCAAGTGGGGAGCATTTGAGTGGAGAGATGGGAAGAGGCCAGGGGTGGGGCTGCCAGCGAAGGCAATGGCTGTTCTCCAAAATGCCTTGGGAACAGGCCTTCTCCAGGGCTTTTAATTTATCCTCGTCACCAAATACTTTGGTGTATCTGTGAGAGCCACCTTACAGCCTTTCTGCAACCGGCAGAGGGGAAACAAACAAAGACACACACACAAATAAGCCAGAACCAGGACTTAAATCAGTTCCCCTGAGGCAGGGTCACCATCGTCCAGCCTCGCCCAAAATGGTCCGTGTTTACTCCTGTTGTCTCAGCATAATTACTAACGATGCTCCATGTTAGATTCAAAGAAGCAGCTTTGTACAAAATCCTCCAAAGCAGGGGCAAAGATTCAGCAAGAAAGCTTGCCCCACTACCCCTCCACGGAGCTGCTTCTAAAAGCTCCAGGGAGGGTTGAGGAAAGTTCCTTCTGGGTACTAATGATCTGAGGTCTTTGGGAGCCCTTTGTCCCCCCAGGAGCATTCCTGGGGGCCAGTGTCTTGGGCCCCAGCCATGCATAGTGTCCTCTCCCACCCCAGATCCGGGATCTGCAGCGGGCAGCTGTGGTCAAGCGGGCAGCCCGGGCAGCCCAGCAAGAGAGTCGGCGGCAGCAGTTCCTGGCGGACCAGGTGCAGCTCCTCTGCATCAACTGCATGGTGGCCGTGGGCCATGGGAGTGACCTGCGGAAGGTGGAGGGCACCCACCACGTCAACGTGAACCCCAACTTCTCGTGAGACCTGCGTAGGGGCTGTCAGGATGAGAGGGAGGGAGGAGTGTGAAGGGGGACTGAGAATCCCTCCCAACCAGACAGTGCTTTGAGAGTTTGGGAAGTTAAAGAGCAATTTTTTTTTTTTTTCCTGAGGAAGAGTCGCCCTGAGCTAACATCTGTGCCGGTCTTTCTCTGTTTTGTATATGGGTCACCACCACAGCATGGCTGACGAGTGGTGTAGGTCTGCACCTGGGAACCAAACCCGTGAACCCAGGCCGCTGAAGCAGAGAGCACTGAACTTAACCACTCAGGCCATGGGGCCAGCCTCAGTTAAAGAGCATTTTCACAAGCACGGAGTTTGCACTTTCACGATAGTCTGGTTAGACAGGTTTTATCACCACTCCATTTTACAGATGAGGAAACAGAGGCTCAGAGAGGCTAAGTGACTTGCACAAGCTCCCACGGCCACTCTGTGGTTGAGCAAGAGCTGGAATTCAGGATGCCAAATGCTGAGGGGCCAAAGCTGGCCCCGTGGGTCCTACCTACTCTGAAGACATCAAGAGGGGCTGGCTGTCCCTGAGCCATCCCCTCATCCTCTACCCCTAGAGGGTAAGCTTCCCCCATCTTCTCTCCATTCATTCATTCAGTAAGTATTTATTAGGCACCTACTGTGTGCCAGGCCACTGTGCCAGATCTTCACACAGGTTCTTTCACGTGAGGAGGTAGCATTTCGGCTAGGTCTGGAAGGGTGGATTGGATTGGAATGTGAGATGAGTATAGGCGGAGGTGATGCGACAGGAATAGTTCTGGTGGACTTGAGTGGAAGAGACTGTGAAGTGTGAGATTCTGAAGGAAGACAGACCAGCCTGTGGAGGACCTTAAAGGTCGGGCCTGAAAGTTTAGCCTTTATCCTGTCGGCAATGAGGAATCTTGGATGGATTTTGAGCAAGGGAATGTCAGGGTCAGATTTACATTTTCAGAAGATCGCTCTAAAAGGTCACTCATTTTAGAAGATCAGCTGGCGGAAGGGTGGCATGGGGTTGGGAGTAAGGATGGAACGGGATGGAAGGATGGGGCAGGGAGATCCGTCGGGAGGCTGTTGAAATCATCCAGGCGGGGAGTGCTGAGGCCTGAACGTGGGCAGGAGGGAGTGCAATGGAGGCAGCACAGGCAGAGCTTATTGAAGATCGGATTTCCTGGCCCCGGGAAGTCTCCGGGCCTCTTGACAGGCAGAAAGGCCCAAGGCCCAGGCAGAGGCTCAGCAAGCAGAGGGCACGAGGCCTGGGGACAGGGCGGGTGTCCATGGGCGCTGTGGCCCCTCTCCTTCCTCTCCAGGATCTACTACAAAGTCTCCCAGCAGCCAGTGGTCATGGACAGAGCCTTCAAGGACTGGAGGCCTGGGGGCGCCATCAGCTGCGGGAACTGTGGGGAGGTGAGTGCTGGGGCCGTGGCCCTCAGCTCCAGTGTTCAGAAGCCTGTGTCTGAGAGAGGAGGCCCAGCCTCTGCCATCCAGGTGCCCCCACGGGCATGGGGGGGGGGGCAGCCCTGTCCCAGGAGCCCCTAATCTGAGGAGAGTGGTCCAACCCCTGTCTTAGGGAGCCCACAGTGTGATAGCTCTCAGTCTGAGGTGGGAGACATAGGCCTTGCATTCCTGGACCCCAGCTTGAGGATTGAAAAGCCCAGTCCGAGGACAGAGACCCACGCCCAGCTGTCTCTGTCCCTCCCCCAGGCCTGGGGTATGCAGATAATCTACAAGTCAGTCAAGCTGCCGGTCATCAAAGTCTGCAGCATGCTGCTGGAGACCCCGCAAGGGCGGGTCCGGGCCAAGAAGTGGTCCCGCGTGCCCTTCCTCGTGCCTGACTTCGACTACCTGCAGCACTGTGCCCAGAGCCTGTCGGACCTCTTCCTGGACTGACCACCTTGTCGCTGCAGTGCCCGGCTCAGGCTGCAGGGGGCAGGAGAATCTGCAGCAGCCACCATCTTCCCCTGGGCAAAGCCTGGGTCCCGGCCCCTCCTGCCTGAGTCACCAGCTCAGGGCACTGTGCTGACCAGCCACAGAGGAACCCCAGGAGCCCAGGCTGGCTCAGACTGCCACGCTGAGGAAGCTGCTGGAGGGCCATAGCTCATCCCCAGACCCCACTCACACCACACAGACACTTTCATACACACTGGATGGAGGGGAAACTGAGGCAGGACAATGGCCACACTGTACTAGGAATCAACACAGCTTCTCTTGGCCCCTCAACATTCCTTCCCTGCCAAGGCTACTTCTGTTTTTTGAGGCTCCCCATAAAAGTAAAGAAATGGAATATTGGTGTAGAAAATGTGTGGTATTTTAAAACAGATTTGTTGAGGTATAACTGACATCAAATAAACTGTACATATGTATCTATAGTGTCTAATTTGATAAGTTTTAATGTTTACATGCTCCCCCCCAATCAAGATAATGAACATAGCTGTCAACCTCAAAAGTTTCATTGTTCCCATTGTAATCCCTCCCTCTTCCCTCTCCCCGTCCACTGATCTGCTTTGTGCTACATTTTTAATGTTAAAAGTTTTTTTTAACACCCCACTTTATGGCTCCCATGTAACCTTATTTGGAGAGAGCATCAAAAGTCTAAATTTGAGAGCCATCAAGAATGAGGCCTTCCTGCCTCCTACACCCCGTAATAGGCTCCAACCCCAATGCCCCCCCCCCCTTCTACCTTCTCTTAATCCCCAGGTCATCTCCCCTGGGCTGGGGAGAGGCTGAGAACCAGGATTTGTGGAGTGGGGTCCAGGTAGGCATGGGGGTGGGGAAAGTTGTAAAGGCCTAAATTTTCTGTTCTCATTTTAGCAGGAAAGAAAGAAAGGAAAAGTAAGGCAAGATCTAGGTTGATTCTTCAGGGAGAGGGCTATTTCTGTAGTAAGAGGCCCAGCAGGCAGGAGTCACCTTCAAGAGCAAGGGAGGGGGCTAAACAGAGATTTGAGAGCAGGATGGCAGTCCTTCCTGCCATCTAACCTCCTTCCCTCCTGCTACGTCCTTGGTCCTGCCTCAGGGTAGATGGGAAATAGTGCTCTCTCCTTCTCCCAGCATCCTCTTTCATCCGTCCACCACCTCTTGTCCGATTGAGGGCTGAAATTCCAGATCGTCTTTGGGCCTCCATCCCCGCAGAGTGGTCCCCTCTTGCCCAGGGCCCTTATTCCTCCTAATCTCTAGTGTCCCTTGGCCCTGGCTCCAGGAGTCACCCTTCTCCTCCCTCCTGTCCCATCTCCACCTCCTGGGGCCCCTTCTTTGGCCCATCTGCTCCCCACCTTGCCTTCAGTTGTTCTCTCCTCTGCCAGTAACATGCCTTTTGCAGTTCAATAAAATTAGCGACTGGGGGCAGAAGAAGCGGGGCAGGAGCCCAGGGGTGCTAAGCTCAGTGGCCTTGAATGCGGCTGGACACACGGAGTCCGGACGCCTGTCATTCCAGGGCTAAACAGTGACAGCTGAGGGACCTGAGCTGGTGTTGGGGGCAATGGGGCAGCTGTGTTGCAGGGAGAGATGGACTGATGATAAAGATGACCTGGGCACCTAATGGTCTGCTCAGTGGCCTGAGCCCCTAAATACACAGCTGACCCCTAGATGAGGGACCTTGACTTTAGAAGGGGTGTCCTGTCTGGCACCCACCTTGCCAGGCTGGGAGAGCTTTCTTAAACTCAGATGGAAGGGGCAACTCAGGCAACGAGGGGTTCCCGGGGTTTCCACTTCCAGTGAGGGGGTCTTCATATGGAGCCACTGCCTCCAGGGCATCTGGGCAAAGCTGCGCGAAGGAGGGGATTTTGTGAGGTTCTCAGGACCCAGGCATGCTAACTTACCAGCCTCAGAAAAGCCAGAGCTCCAGAACCTGCCTAGCGACCTAGATGCTCCCCGCTTTCTGCCCACCTGCATAGGCTGGCCCGCCCCACCCGGCTGAGACTCAGAGAAGGGCTCAGCCGCGGCTCCCCCTCCCAGGCCCCGCCCCCGGGCCGGGCCCCGCCTCCTCCCCCGCCAGCCCGAAGCCGCTGCGCTCCGGAGCGCGGCGAGAGCAGGTGGCGCGGCGGGCTCGGTCTCTGCCCCGCAGGTAAGTCAGCGACGAGGGCTGGTCCATGCTGAGGACCTCGAGGGCAGCGCGGGAGAACAAAGCAGCCCCTTCCACCTGTCCTGTGCCCTCGTCTCTAAACTGGGGGACCCTAAAGGACAGTGAGGACATCCCTATCGGCTCTGCGCGCCGACGCTGGGCATCTAGCGGGTGGGACTAAACTCTGGAGAAGTTTAGAGGGTCTCGGCTGGCTATGCCCGATGCCGGGGCGGGCTCCGAGGGATGGGAAAGGACAGAGCCGAGCATTGGGCGCGCAGCTTTCTGGAGAAGGGTAGGTCGGGGGTGGTGACTGCAGGGCACCGGGTAACGAGCCTCATTGACTCGGCTGTGTTTGCCTCATCCAAGTGAGGAAGCATCCTACCCCCTCCCTTAGGAATGATGGAGTGACCCAAACGGTTTCTGTTCTGTGGGCAAATGAGGTAAGAGCCGCTGCCTAGCTGAGCTGGGTCCTGGGTTTCCTGGTGAGCCCCAGGGCACCTGCATCTTGCATTTACACCTGGGTACTGATGTGCCTGGGTGAGGGAGCAGGGGATCCTCCCAATGGCCTGGGGAACCCAGAGAGCCTGGGGACTGAGTAGATCTTCTCTGTGTCCATGTATCAGAGCCAAGTGGGGGAGGTGATCACAGAAGTGGGCCTTATAGTAGATGTGGGGTTCATTTGCACCCTCCGTGTTTGGATTTGGGCTGTAGGAAAAGGGTCCTGCCTCCTAGGACCTTAAGGAAGTCTTCCTGGAAGAGAAGATCCTGGGCTGACAGCTTAGATGTGATGCATAGAGCTCTGAGCCACAAAGGAGAGTCAGATTTTGGGCCTTGGTGCTGGGTTGGGGTAGAGCATAGGACCCAGGACTGTAGAACAGAGGGAGGTCAGTATGCTGCCATCTGGATTCATCCAGGACCCCATGGACTTCCCAGGGATCATCACAAGCCTAGGGACAGACGGAGATCCACCTCAGGTGGGAGAGCTTCCTGTGTCTGTCTAGTTTCCCCATTCCATTGTCTCCCTCCATCACACACACTATCGTTGTCAGGAAGTTCTGTCTCATATCTGACCTTCATCCCTTCTGCTTCTGTGCCAGCTTCTTGCTTCTATGTGCTATAGTCGAAACAGCGGGGGCTTTGGGGTTAGTTAGACTTGAGTCCCATCACCTGTGCTTACTGTGTACCCTGGGGCAAATTACTTAACCTCTTTGAGCTCGCTTCCCCACCTGTAAAATGGGGATAATAATAGAACCCACCTCATAGAGTGGCTGCAAGGATTAAATGAGAATACGCACGTAGAGCGCTTAGCCCAGTGCCTGGCGCCTGGTGAGGGCTCAGCCAGTATAAGTGTCCCCTCATGTGTGGGACAGCAAAGCCGGTCTGCGGGAGGGGTGGTGGTGGAGGGGGTTGGAAGTTTTTTTTAAACTTGGCTAGAGAGAGCAATGCCCTTCACCACTACCACCCCCCCAGCCCCTGCCCCCTGCTGGTCTCTGGATCTCCGCTGGTCCTGTCTGGGCTGCCCAGGGCCCCTGGCCTCCTTCTCTCTTAGTCGCCCTGTTTTTTTGTCTCCAGGGTGAGCAGAGGGGACCCAGCAGGGCAGGGACCAGGGGCAGCAGGAGCCCACTTGGGGCTGTGCCTCTGGGGAGCAAATGGGCTTAGAGACCCAATGAGAAAAAATGCCCGGTTGTCATCACCTCCCTGCCCTCCCCACTCCAGAAATCCACAAGATGGGATCAAGCCACACTAAATTTTTCCAGGAAGATAAATAATACAAGAGATTGCAGGTCCTGTTTGGGGATTGTCCAAGCTGCCCTCCACTGGAAAGACAGCTTCAGTCCCTGGCCTGAGCTGGGAGGCTGCCGGGGAAGGCTGGGTCTGGAAAGCACTCTTAAACCTGGGCAAGGGAGGGTGTGCCCGTGCCCTCGCTGGGCGCTTTCAAGGGCTCCGCTCTGGCCCTCCTCTGGCTGTCCCTCTCCCTGTGGGGTGAGGAGTCAGCAGGGCCAAGTGGATGAGCTTGTGCGTCCCCTTCAAGACCATATTCTCCAGACCTGTGACTCTGGAGCTCCCTGCCCAGATGGCCACCAGCTTGCTCTCAGCCCATGCCAGCCTCTTCCCTGGGCCGGTTCTCCTCAGGGCAGGTTATGCTACTAGCGTGTGCACCCCCATACCTGAGGAACGACTGAAGACAGCTAAGGGGCGGCTGTTTGCTGGGCGTGAAGGTGGAGCTGGGATGTGAGGCTGGGTGTCCACATACACGTATGAGTCCCTTGCGGTGCAGAGAGTTGCTGGCAGTAGCAAGGGAGGTTGTTGGCTGGCGCCAGGGTGGGAGTGGAACTCTCTCTCCCTACACAGCCCTGTTCTCCTGCAAAACTCCCAGGAGTCAGAAATCTAAATTGGAATCTGGTCTTTCTGGTCGTTATGAAAGTGTATTTGTCAAAGTGGGAGCTTAGGACATATTTTCCTTAACAGGTTGTTAGCTCGACTTATAACTTTTAAATATTTAGACACGTGTATGTGGGCCCCCGTTTGTCCTCTTGCCCCAGGCCCTGCAAAGTTAGGGATGGGCCTGGCAGCGACCGTGACCCAAAATGCTATTTTGGTGAATTCCCTTCCTGTTCTCCCTTTCCCCCAGTGCAGTAGCGCCCCTGTAAAATTGGGCTTAGGACACACCCACCCGGACCAGGAAGGAGTTTCAAGGTGAAATGAAGGCTGTCAGCTGTCACCAACAAGCGGTTCCCCCTTGGGCCTCCTGACCTCATTCTCTACCCCAAAATTGGGACAATTTTTTTTTCAAATGTCCTATGATGCTTAAGAGGGAAGGGATGAGGGGGAGAGAGGTTGCTTATCTCCTGAGTGTGGGGAGGCTGTGGGCTCTCGCTGGACCCAAGGAGCAAGGAGGGAGCCAAATGGGGCTGCAGCAGCAGGAGGGATGGAAGTTAGACTGGGAGAAGATCAGGGCTGGACCCCACCATCCCTCCAGCTGCCCTTCTCAGAGGGAGCTGCGCCCGCCGCCAGGAAGGGGGGCCATGTGTCTGTAATGTGGGTCCTCCCGTAAGTTTGGATCTTGAGCTTTGGGTAGGGAGAGTGTGGGGGCCAGCTGGCCAGGTGGTGGGAGTCATCCCTGGCAGGAATGAATGGCATGTTGGTCTCAGCTGTAGTTGACTGCCCTGTGGCACCTGGACACACCGTCTGTTCAGAAGAGAGAGTCACGCAGCCTTTTTGTGGCCGTCCCTGACTCGCTCATTGATTCTGATTGGGCTGTTTGTGGATCAAACCTGCCACCTTGGCCTCATTAGTGCTGTGAAGTGCTCGATGGAACTGGACACACGCACACTCACACTCAGACACTCTCACACACCCGGCATGCGTGCCCACCGACACTAACTCACAGATATTGCTGTATACAGTTGCACACCCCTCAACACCGCTTCAAGTGCAGTCTCGGGTATGGGTACCCCGCAGACCCTCCCTGACACGTGCACTTTGCCGACCATGCGCCTTCCCCACAGTCACTCTCTCTCCCCCCATCAGTGACTTTGCATTCACCTTGGGTGACCTGCCAGCTCCACTGGCCAGGGGTTGGCTTACTTGAGGGTGGCTGGGGGCCAGGCGCCTGCAGCGGTTTGGTGTTGGGGACAGGAGGCAGCGGCACTGCCCTCCTGGGACTCCCTGCAAACCCCACCGAGCCCAACATTTGGCACCTCTGCTCCCCAAGTCCCACAGCAGAGTCTCCAGCCCTGAGTCTCTCTCAGTCTGTCTGTCCCTGTGTAGTTCTGTGAGCCTCTGTCTGCCTCTCAGCCTGTAAGTGTGTCTGTCCCTGTGTGCCCTGCATGCTCTCTGCTCGGTCCTTCCCCACCTCCTGTGCCTGTCATTTTCTGTCTTTCTCCTCTCTCCCTGTCTCTGAGTCTATCTTTTTCTGTCTTGCTCTCTTTCTCTTTTCTCTGGATGTGAGTCTCTGTCTCTCTCTGGGTGGGTCCCCTCTGCTCACCCTGGAGACAAAAAAACAGGGCGACTAAGAGACGTGTGCGTCTCTGCCCTTCTGTCTCTGTCTCTCTGTCACACACACACACACACACACACTTCCTCACTCTCAGTCTCTCACCTTGTCTCTCTGTCTCTGATTCTGTGGCGTCTCTCTAGTTTGTCTTTCTGTGTCTCTGTTTCTGTCTTTATCTCTCCCTCTCTGCCTCTAAGTCTGAGTGTGTCTCTCCGATCTCTCTGTCTTACTCTCATGTGGCGCCCCAGGGGAACAAGAGAGCCAGATGTCCCTGGGTGTGTAGAAGAAGAGGACAAAGCATCCCGGGGGGCTGCCATGACTTCTGGGCCCCTCCACTCCAGACAAAGAGGGGAAGGGGAATATCAGGCTCTGGAGAGGACAGAGGTCAGCCCATCTGCCCTAGGTCCTTTGCTGAGAACTTAAGCATATGGGGGCTTTGGCTCCAGACTCTGAAATGTTGTTCTTTAGTGACAAGGCCCAGGGTCATATGCCTGGGAGCAGGGCTGGGGGGTCAGAGTGACAAGGGAGAGAGCCCCTCGTCTGTCTTGTTGACCTGATTGACCTTGGGCCGAGCGAAGGGTGTTGAGGACTGGGAGTCTCCCGCAGAAGAGGCGTTGACCAGAGTGGGGCGATTTGACACGTTTCTTTTTCCTCGAAGCAGCCAAGCTCTACTCACCCACCCCAGGCCCCAGCTTCCTTCTCCAAACCACCACGGTGCTCCCTACCCTGTTCTAAACATTTCCGCCAACTGCCCCAGGGCCAAGGGGCCTGTTCAAGCCGCCTCCCTGCCCTCTCTTCCTGCCTCTCCACCTTCGCGGGCCTCTCCTCGCTGCCGCTGCCGTGGCTTCTTACACAGGAGCGGCTGTGTTGGCTGTTTATTTGACTGAAATTTCCTTGGGTGGGGTGAGGACCAACTCCACAGCTCCTTCTCCCCACTTCAGATGCCCGGGCAAGAGGCCAGGCCGGCCCCACTGGGTCCCACTGCCCTCCCCCCGGCCCCCACGTGCCTCTCCTACATCCTCAGGCCCCAGACTCCTCTACTCTCCTAATCTCAGGTCTGTCGACTCCTACTTCTGACACCAGCCGACCCCTCCCACTGGGTGGGCAGGATAGGGAGGTACAAGATGTACCCCCGCATCTCCCCCCATGCCTCGCCTAGTGGAGGGGTAATACTGGAGAAGGTGTTGGGAACAGGAGCCCTTGGCTTCTCCCAGGATTCTCAAAGAGGAACACATGGGGTGTGGTCTTCAGAAGATGGAGAAGTTTCCCCATGTGCCTGTCCGCTTTCATTGGCCTGAGGCTTGAGCCAGCGATAGAGTAAGACTTCAGCAGAGGCATAATTCTCTAATGGGTTTGCGGCCCCATCCAGAATGATCTCCCTGGGACCCCAAGGGTCTTTCCATCCTGGATTTTGAATGGTACTGTGCTATATACAGAACTGTCTCATCCTGCCCTATGAGCACCTGGAGAGGTAACAAAATCCCCATTCAGGTAGAGTCTGGACTTAAACCCAGGTCTGCTCATTCCCACAGCCAGGCCTCCTCCTGGACTGAGCTGGAGCTGCTCCTGGGGCAAAAAGAACCCCAGGCTGCAGCCATTTCTTGGCTCTGCCTGCATCTGACTCTCACCTACATCTCCTCCATCTTCACAGGCCTGCAGTGGAGACTTCTGGTCTCCGCCTGTGTCTCCAACTGGGAAGGGAGTGTAGAGACAGGTAACATTCTTGTGACCTTGTTCTGAGATCTGCTGTCCTAGTTAGCAGCTTCCTGGGGGGAGAGGGACACGAGAACCTTTTAGAGATGGTTTCAACCATCTGGGTGCTAATTGAGAATGCAACCGTCCCTAGGTTAAGGCTGGGGACAGCTATTCCGGGGCTGCAGGATGAAGTGTGGGGGCGAGAGGCCAGAGGGGGGATCAGGAAGTTTCCCCAAATAGCCTGGCCAGCAGCCAAATGTGGGAGCCAGGCCGTGGGAGGAGGGGGTCAGCCCAGCTGGGGGGCAGCTGGCCAGTTGGCACATGGACCTGGACCTGGGGAAGCTGGGCAAGGGGCAGAAACGGAGCAAGACTGGTATTGTCCCTCTTTTCTCTCCTGCTGAAATGGGCTCCTCTGGAACTTGGTGTCATGAGTAGGCGGGGGGAGGTGGGAGAGTGTGTCTCTGGCCTGACCCTCTTCTCCCCCAGGGGCCCTTGTAAGCCCCAGCCCATTCCACTGCCCCTCACCCAGTGACACTGACTTATTCATTCATTCAACAGACATTTATCGAGTACCTCCTATGTGTTATACTTGCTAGGCCTGCCCTGGGAATTCAAGGAGAAAGAAGGCAGGGTGAATACGAGAGAACATGAGGAGGCAGGAAGGAAATCTGCCTTGAGGAGGGCAATGAGGGGAGGCTTCTCATGGAGGGGATAGTTCAGCATCAGCCATGCGAAGGGAAGGTTGGAACCAGGAGGAAAAGAGCCCTCCAAGCAGAGAAGGCTCCGAGGCGAGGGAGAGCTCGCTGTGCTCCAGGGAGAGAAAGAGCCCAGTGTAGCTGGAGTGTGTAAGCAAGGTAGGGAGTGGTTGGAAAACAGATCCGAGGGGCATGGGATATTTTGACCTGGACATTTTGACCCCAAAGATGTTTGGAAGGCATTTACAACCAAAATGCATTTGGTTGAAACATTTTCAACCAAAACATACCAACACTGAAGACTTTTTTAGAAAGTGTTTTCCAGTTCGAACTCTATTCATCCAACTGAATTCCTCGATCAGATTTTTCAATTTTTCCTCTGTGGTACAGTTAAACAAATTTCCATTTTTTTCATTCCATTTTAATTTTACTGAAATTATTTTCATCGGCATCGATTCTGTATAAATTTTGCTGCCGAGTTTTGATTCATAGATCAATTTGGCATCGAGCAAAGACTCCTGACCCTAGTCTCTGCCATTTTGCAATTGATTGGGTAAACTCATCCAATTTTGGAAGGTTTAAATTTAAAAAAAGATTTGGGGTCAAGATTGAATTCAATCTTTTTAGTCAATAATGAGTTTTCTTTTTATCAGGTTCTAGCCATCGTCGGTGTTACTTCTACCAGCAACGTTCTTAGATGGAAAGTTATATTTGTATCTCAGTTAATCTGTGGGAGGGGTGGGTGGAAGGGGCGAGTTGGGAGAGAAGGGTTTGGGGAGGCAGGTAGAGGCCAGATCTTCCAGGCTGGGGTAAGGCTTCTCCTAAAGTGAAGGAGAAGCCTTTGGAGGTTTTAAGCAGGAGAGTGACATGATTAAACTTGCCTTTTTAAAAGGCTCCTTCTGGCCACGTGGAGAACAGACTGGAAGGGCTAGAGATGGAGAAGTGGAGGCAGGGAGGCTGATGAGGAGGCTGTTATGCCAATCCAGGTGGGAAAGAGAAGCGAACCAATTGAAGAAAGATTAGGGTCCCATCCCACTCCCCAGGATCCCAGCATGGCCCTCCCCACATGCTCAGAGTGACCTCGATATCATCCCCCACACCCTTAGCTCCTGCCCCTCCCTTTCTTTGAGGCCCCACACACCCCAGAGTCTGGCCAGTCAGAGTTTGCACAGGGTGGAGACCAAGAACTGGGGTGTTTTCCTTGGGGCTCCCTCCCAGTCTGTCTCCTGGCTGCATGCGGCTGAGGGAGAGTCAGGGATGCCCTGCCGAGGTTGGGGTGGGGGATTGGAACGATGGGGGTTGGCTGTTGGATCCGCCCACCCAGAGCACGTGGCTGGAGCAGCCGGGGCAACTGCAAACCTGGCGCAGAAACAGACCCAGACACAGGGCGCTTGTCCGGCCCGTGGCTCCGAGCTCGGGGTGTGACCCTGGGCAGGGGTACAAAGGGCCTCTGTTGATGCGAGGCACGGGGCCCACCTGGGCCAGGCCAGGTGCCTGAGGAGTGAGGAAAGTGGGCCAGGGGCTGCTTGAGGAGAGTAGGCTTGAAGTGACACAGATGCGAGGTTTGGGTGTCATCTGGGCAAGTTACTTCCTCTCCTTGGTCCTCAGTCTCCTCACTTGTAAAATGGAATCTTAATCCCAGCCTCCTAGACCTGGCACATCATCAGGACCCACCTTGTTGACTGATTAAAGCATCACCTTCTTAGAATCATGTATTTTTAAACATCATTATTTAACAGCCACACGTAGTGATACCACGTACCTGTTTGCTAAACACTTTACAAATATTGACTCATTTAATCCCCATAACGACCCTCTAAGAGAGGTACTATTTATCCTTCTTTTACAGATGGGGAAACTGAGGCACGGAGGCGACAAAGGTCACTCAGTTAGGAAGTGGCAGAGGTAGGATTTGAACCCACGCAGTATGGCTATACTATGCTGCTTCCCAAAAGGAAGAGGTGGGCATCCCTTAGGCCAGGCACCTAAGGAGGGGACCTGATTCTTCAGCAGGGATGGAGGCGGTATTCTAGAGCATCTCTGCGTCAGAGAACATAACTGTGCAATGTCTCCCATCCCAGGGCCTGGCCCCTAGGGCAAGGCTAAGAGTGTAGTGGGAGGGAGGGAAGTCAGATTCCACGAGAGGAGTCCTGGGACCAGAGATCCAGGGCAGGAGAACAGGGTGGAGCAGGGATCTCGAGCAGCAGGTCACAACCCTGCCACCTTTGGCCCAGTTGTGAGAGTAGCTGTGCCCAGCAGAGGCTGGGGTTGATTTAGTCTTCCTTCAACTAGGACGGGTCATTCCCTGTGGGGTGTCAGGCTTGATGCCACGTGGTTGCAGGAGCCAGCCCTCCATCCGGGAGCCCAGGGTCTGGCTGGACATGAAGGGTGGACATGGAACAGAATGGCATGGGGGCTTTGGCCAAGTGGCTGAGGGTGGTGGGGAAGCAGAGCCCAAGCCCACAGCGGTGGCGACCTCCAGGCTTTGTGGTACGCCTGGGAGCATGCGCATGACTTGACTGGCTGAGAAAGGAGGCGGGGCTTCCCCGGCTGAGGGCGAAGAGGTGGGTCAGTATGTGTGCGGGCGGCAGGTGGTCCCTTGTGGGCGGGGCTGGGGCAGTACGTGGAGGGCTCTGAGCGCCAAGCTCTGAGCTCGGACGTGCCCTCCTAGGCACATCTCTAGACCTGTCTGCTCTTCAGAATCACCTGGGCGCTTGTTAAAAAGGCAGACCAGGGCCTCACCCCAGCCCCTGAATCCGAACGAACCTCGGGGGTTGGGGCCCAGCCCAGGATGCCTGACACGCTCCCCGGGTGATGCGCACGTGGCCAGGCACTTGGGAAAACTGCCGGGCGAGGGGTTCTCACCCTTGGCTGCACATCAGAATCACCTGGGCCAAATTTAAAAGTCCCGGTGCCCAGGCCGCACCCCAGACCAATCTGTCCGAGTCCCTGGGGAGGGGCCCAGGCATCAGAAGTTTTCAAAGCTGCCCAGGTGATTCCAGTGAGAGCTTGCTTGAGGACCCTCAGACAGGTCTTCCCCTCAGGTCAGCCAGGTCTGAGTTGAACTGTCCCCTCCTCAGAGAGGGCTTCCCTGGTCACTCGTCCTCCCTGACCTTGTGTGTTGATCTGCTTATTGACTGTGAATATCCCCCCTTGATTACAAGCTCCGTGAGGACCCCTCAGGACTTTGTTCACTGCTGGACCCCCTGGGCATAGCACGGAGGGCCTGGCATTTAGTAAGTGTTCAACAAGTGTTTATTGAGTGAGTTTCTTGAGTCCCTACTCTGTGCTAGGCACAAAGGGAGACACTCTCCCTATATCATCTCTTAATTCTCTCAACAGCCTGTTAGTATCCCAACGGGTAGATACTACTGGGGCCGTTTTACAGATCAGAGAGGTGAAGCAACTTGCCCAAGTTCTGACAGTTCCAGAGCCCAGGCTCTGTCCTGGGCCGCGCACTGCATCCCACCAAGGCCTTAGAGCAGCCCTGCTGTGGGAAGCAGCCTGGCAGCCTGGAGGCTGGACAGAGGGTCCGGGGGCATAGGACATGTTGACACAGCCCGTTCCCGGGGACTTACTTGGAACCTCTCAGCTGGTTTTGAAAGGCCTCCTTCATGGCCTGGAACGGCCGTGTGCTTCCACCCACCAGACCGATTTGAGAGGAGGACTCCTTGATGTGGTCGGCAGCTGCTCCTTGGCCAGCAACGTGGACCATGGCCACCCCGCCATCTCCCTCGGCCAGTGGACTTGGAGGCTCTCCTCTTCCTCCTGCCCCAGGTGACCCCGGATTCTCAGGGTCATCCGCAGCCTCCCCCTGCCTCCAACCGTCTGAGGTTAGGATGAGTTAGGCTCAGTTTCTCATCCTGAGGAAGGGGGAAAGGCCCCCAGGTCCAGTGGGGTGGGCTGGGGTGGGAGGATTCTGCTGGACAAACTAACCAAATAAAAGCATCAGGAAATGGAAGCTGGGTCAGAGACTCAAAGATCTTAATTTCCACAGGGTTGATCCTGGCTGGCAGTCAGGGCCTCTCCTGGCCTCTTCTGAATGCAGCTCTTTAAGTAAGAGGGAAGGTAGCCAAGGTCCCAGTGAGGACCCCTGGGCCCTCAGCCTTCCTCATCCCTTCCATGGGGCAGTATGGGGAAGTCACCCCAGTGAGCAGACTGCCTTCTAGACTGCTGCTATTACAGCTAATATTCTGGGGAGGGGGCCACTCCTACTGTGGGCACCCCAGTTCCTAGCCTTCTCTCCTCCAGCTCTGGCCTCTCCTATACAATCCAGGCAGCTTTGCCAAGCTGGGTAAGGAGGTTGAAATAATTTCTGTTGCTTTGGCAACAAACACAAGTTGGATACAGCTCTGGGCTGGGAAAGATTGTGGACGGACTGGCAGCCTTGGGAGGCAAGATGATGGGCAGAAGAGGAGGGGTTTAGTCTGGACATGGGGACGGGCACCTTGGGTTGGGAGAGGGGATCAGTGGTGAGGTTTTGGCAGTTCCACCCAGGGCCGTTTGTCTTCTCTCTCTTTTTTGCCTCATTAGTTTCTAATGTACATCCGTGAGGAAGTTCTTTCTGCAGTCTCATCACTGTCCCTCCTGCTGTAACTAGCGATGTCATCTCTCACATCACAATTTACAGCTTGCAGGGTATTTTCTATACGTTATCTTATTTATTTATTTATTTTTTCCCCCAAAGCCCCAGTAGATAGTTGTATGTCATAGCTGCACATCCTTCTAGTTGCTGTATGTGGGATGCGGCCTCAGCATGGCCGGAGAAGCGGTGCGTCGGTGCGCACCCGGGATCTGAACCTGGGCGGCCACCAGCGGAGTGCACGCACTTAACCACTAAGCCACGGGGCTGGCCCTATACATTATCTTATTTAATCTTCTCAGCTGAAAGCCTTGGGTCAGGGGAGTTATTATTATTTATTGTTATTAGTTATTATTAGTTATAGTTATTATTGTTATCCCATTTTACAGACGAGGAAACTGAGGTGTGAAGAAAAGGGGCGTGTTTCCAGTCACAGGTTAGTAAGTGGCAGAGTTGTAAGTTCATGTTGCTCGATTCCAAGTTACTTCAGTTCCAATGACGCCCCCCAAATTACAGTCATGTATTGCTTAACGACAGGGACACATTCTGAGAAATGTGTCGTTAGGTGATTTCGCCATTGTGAGAACATCACAGAATGTACTTACACAAACCTAGATGGTATAGCCTACTACACACCTAGGCTATATGGTCCTAAGCTTATGGGACCACCATCGTATATGTGGTCCGTCGTTGACCGAAATGTCGTTATGTGGTGCATGACTACTCCCACGGACACAGCTCACCCCTCTCCCCGGCTCCTCCCCCTTCTATCTCACCATAACTCAGGAGTAGCCCAGGTCTGGAGAGGTCACCCTGTCCATCCCCCTCCCTTTCCCCCGGTGCAGTGGAGCCTCCGTGTGGCTGGTGTCTGGAGCTCACCTGGCCTTGGTCCAGGAGAGGGTGACAGTGGCAAAGTCGGGGTAGTCAAGGGTGTCAGCTGCTGTTGCTTCTTTTTGAGCAAAGATTTTTAAAGTTTAATGTGATAATCTCATCCTGATTACTGCAAACTGAGGCCCTCTGGCTCGTCCAAGAATCCATTACCGGCCATGAGGAGCAGGGAGACTGCGCTGGGCCCTCCCGGCCTCCCTGCCCCCATCCTCATGCGTCCTGAGAGGACTGAGCCTTGGTTTGTTTTGGGATTTTTTTCAGTGGAAAGAAGGTGTTTCTAGATCATGGTAGGGATGATTCGGACCTCCCTACTTCAAGACCCACCAGGGGACCCCAACCTTTCCTTTTAAGTCTGAGAATTTAAGTTCTAGGAAGGGGCTGCTGGTGAGTTTGGGCGTGAGGCCCATCAGAGGGCGTAGAAGATCAGCACAGCCAGGGACCCAGGAAGTCGTCCTGCACCCCATTTAACTGGCTGGGACACTGAGGCCCGATGCTGTTGTCTCCACATCACGCCTGCCCAGAAGTAAACCAATTAGCACTGTGCCTGGCTCTGTGTTCCCAGCGCCTGTCTCATTATTTGGGGATTTATGTCTCGGTCACAGTGAAGGACGACTGTCCCTGTTTCCATTGGGGTGAGCCCGGCCAGCCCTGAGCCCAGCAGCAGCAGGAGGAGGTGCCGTTCTGCTTGGGGCAGGATGGAGATTTAATTTCAGGGGGATTTGCAACCGGTGGGGAGCCGCCCTGGGCACATGGTGGCTCTGGGCTATTTTAGGAGGCAAAAGGCTGGCCTCGCGGGGGGAGGGATCACGGTGGACTTGTTCCAGCCATTAGTGATTCTGCTCTTTCAGTGGGAACAGAAAGGACCCATGATGGACCGAGCAGGCTGACTCGAGGTTGGGGTTTCTCCTGTCCTCCTGGAACCCAGGGGCCCAGAATTACACCACATACCCCACCCCAGTCCAGGCTATGAGCAGAATAGAAGCTGCTGGCTGGGCAGGGGTCTGTGACTCCTTGCCTGAGCCTCTTTGCTACAGGCCTTGCTTCAGCCAGGCCCTTGGTGTTATTAGTATGAATCATTAGTACAACCATCTCATATCTTTGTAGCAGAAATTATATATATATATATATATATATATATATATATATATATATATATATATATATATATATATTTTGTGTGTGTGTGTGTGTGTGTGTGTGTGTGTGAGGAAGATCGGCCCTGAGCTAACATCTGCCAATCCTCCTCTTTTTGCTGAGGAAGACTGGTCCTGGGCTAACATCCATGCCCATCTTCCTCTACTGTATATGGGACGCCACCACAGCATGGCTTGCCAAGCGGTGCATCAGTGCCCGCCCGGGATCCGAACTGGCGAACCCCGGGCTGCTGCAGCGGAGTGCACGCACTTAACCACTTGCGCCACCAGACCAGCCCCAGAAATTATATTTTTTGAGCCCTCAGGGAGGGCACCATGGTGCAGGGAGAAGGGCACAGCCTTAAGGCCAGGCTCACCTGGGATCCTGTTTTATATGGGCCCCTTCCAAGCTGGTAATGTGGGTTATGAAGTCTCTTCACCTCCCTGAGCCTCAGTGTCCCTGTCTCTAAAGTGGGGACCATAACACCTTATTAATGATGCCCTTCTTATTAATTCGGCACATGTGATGTCAGGCACTCTACAGGGATGGCCTCACATCACCCTCTGTGATGTTGTTATGTATGAATTGCCCCGTTTTACAGATAAGGAAACTGAAGCTCAGAGAGGGGGAGGAACCTGCCTAAGCCCATACAGCCCATTCTGTTTCTCATGCCCACAGTGAGAGTTGGTTCATTCCTCGAATCCCGCAATATGTGTTGGTTGCCTCGGTGTGCCAGGCATGTTCTAGGGCTGGGGATTCATCACAGACAAAACAGAGGAAGAGGAGATAATGGGATGAGACTGGGCAACAGTGAGAACTGAATGGCCCAACTAGAAACTCAGTGGCTTTATTTAGACTAAGGGTCATTTTCTGGCCAGAGAGAGGGCAATAACCAGGGGCCTGAATCCCTGCTTGGACGAGTGGTAGGTGGGCAAGGGAGGGCCAGCACCACCTGGCACCTCCAGCTGTCTTACCAGGAAGAGGTTTTCTTTGTTTTCTTCCTCCTCACCCCACCTTTTTAGGAGAAAAGTCACTGGGCATATTGGGATAAGGCCTTTCGAGGCACCATGACATAGAGGAAAGAGAGCATGGAGTTTGGAGTCAACCAGATGGGGTTCAACTCCCCCTCTCTAGCTGTGTGACCCTAGGCAGGTAAATTAACCTCTCAAAGCCTCCCTTCCCTTATCTTTAAAGTAAGTAGAGAAATACCAACCTTTCAGGGCTATTGGGATAAATAGATTGATAAAGGTGTGGGAAGGGCCTGGAAGACAGACGGCCCACCACTAATGGCAGTATTTTGTCTGTGTGCAGGGTTGGAATTTAGGGGCATGTTATTCCTAGGTATCTAGGTGAAGCCACGTCTTTGTGGTGGCACTAAGCTGGCACCTGTGGTCCTGCTGAATGATTTCAGCAGGCCGGGCAGAATGGGAGAGCCACCAAGCCTAGACATAACGTCTGGTGCTCATGGTTCAAAAAATCACGCTCAGTGACTAGATGCGGAGGCTGAACTCACCAGCAATGACATGAAAATACACCTGGGGGGTTTCATTGACTCTAGGCTCTACATAGAGCTAGCTCAAGACTGCAGAAAAGTTCAGGGGCGGGCAGCATTAGTAGATGATAGGGTTGAGGATGGGGGGAGGTGATTCTCTCCCCTTGTTCTGTTCTAAGGAGGGCATTGAAAGCCTAAATAAATTTAGAGGGATGTGACTAGGATAATAAAACACCTGGAAGCCATTTAGTCAACAAATTTTTTTTAAGTTTCTTAGGTCGGGTCAGTTGGTCAGCATGCAAGGTATTGGGCAGAAGGGAATGAATAAAGGCCTAGAACTATCCCTGTCAGTGCAGTGGGGTGGCCGGGGCAGGGCTTGGGGGAGACAGTTCAATACAGTGTATGTGCAATGTTAGGGGCCCATACAAGGTGCCCTGGGAGCACATAGGAGAGGCTTTCTGGAGGAGGTGGCCATATCAGGGGAAGAATAGTGGAGGGAAATGGGTCTCTTTAGCTGGGAGAAAAGACCTCTTAGGAAGAAGCTGCCGGCTGTGTTTAGCCGGCTATGGAAGGTGGAATGTGCTTTTTCCACGTTACCAGGGAGCAGATCCAACACCCACACATGGGCATTGCAGGAAAGCAGCTCTCAGCCTCCCGTGTTGATGAGATTTCTATCACTGAGAACTATCCAACAATGGAATGGGCCGTCTCTTGAGACAGTGAGCTCCCTGTCACTGGCATGTTCAAGCAGAGACCAGAGGGTAACTTGTCAGGGACAAGTTACAAAAGGGACAGAATGACCTCTAAGATCCCTTCTGAGTCTGAGCAACTGCAATTCTCCACGGACAGACACAGGATGTGGACTGTGACTGAGAGAGGTGTGACTAGATCAAGTTAGAGGATGGCTGTGCTGCAGGGTGGCGAGGTACACATGGTGCACCATGACTGTCGGCCCCACCCTGGATTTATTTTTGTTTTAGTAACTACTTTTACTTTTATTGAGATATAAGTCACATACCATACAATTCACCCACTTAAAGTGTACAGTTTAATGTGGGTTTACTTTTAGAGTGGAAATGAATTCATGCATTCATTCAACAACAATTTGTAGGGCATCTATTAGAATGCATCAAGCTCTGTGCTGGTGCTTGGGATCCCTGGGAAATAGGCCCTGCCCTCATGGTGGAGACAGGTGAGTGTCCACACAAAGGACTTACATCTTGGGAGATGTGCTAAGAGGGAAATTATCAGGGGCTGGGACAAAGAATAATGGGGCTGGGGAAACCAGGCCTGGGGAGTGACATTTGAGCTGAGGCCTGAGTGACAAGGAAACGGCCCTGTGACGGTCAGGGGTGCATTCTGGGCTGAGGGAACAGCAGGGGCAAAGGCCTCAAGACAGGAGTCAGTTGGTAGGTGTGAGGACCAGGAAGACACGCTGGGAGACTGGGTGGCAGCCCTGTGCCCTGCCCCAGTGGGTGAGGCATGGCCAGGACTCCTCACAGTGGGACCTTCTCTCTAGAAGGCCTGGTCCACATGAGGCCTGCCTGGAGCACAAGGTGAGTGAGCAGCAGTGATACATCTTTGGATATAAAAACCATTTCTGTCCCCTTCCTTTGGGGGGCAGAAAGTCCCCTGTTTTCTTACCCTGTTACTGCCTCCCAATAATGGAAAGATGACAGGGCTCTTAGGAGGTCACGCCACTAGCCCCTGCCCCCTGCCCTCCCCTGCTTGGCTTCATGCTTCTGCCTTGTGCACCCATGGTGGGCCAGTCCCTGGGCACTGACTGCCTGGGAGGAACCAGAAGTGACCCCAGCAGCACATAGCAGCGGTGTTTCCCCAGCAGCCATGCTGGCTGTCTCCCCTGGCCTGGGGAAATGGTTCCTAGGAGCAGTCTGGAGTCTGCCATTTGGTGCTCACTTCCTGAGTGACTTTGGGCCAGTTACTTAACATCCCAATCTTTTGTTTTCTGGCCTGTAAATTGAATGCCATCCCTCCTGGCACCCAGTAGGTGCTCCATGAGTGTCAACGTCTTCCTTCTCCCTGAGCTTCCCCGCCCCCCTCCCCGACCTTCCCCCCCACCCCCCACAAAGAGGGACCAGTTTGCAGGGAGTGGAGGAGGTCACAGCAGGCCAGTGGGAGGTAGCCACTTTGAGGTCCCCTCCGTGAGCTCTGGGAGCCCTCGGGAGCTCACGGGCTCTCAGGCCTGCCCGACCAGGGGTAGGGAGGACACTCACCAATGGGCCCAGCCCTTGCCCCGGGAGATCCCCAGGGTCTCCCCTCGCCTCCCTTCCCACGGCGCCCCACCGCTCAGCCCCTCTCCCGGCCGCTCGCCTGCGCTCCGCTCCGGGCGGCGCGGCTCCTGGCACCTGCTCCGCGCGGGCCGCCCAGGGGCGGGCTCGAGAGACGAGGCGGCTGCCCTGGGACGCGCGGGCCGGGGACTCACCCGCCACGCACGGCCGGGAGCCACGAATCCGGATCGCCCCGGGGGGCCGCGGGCGGCTGGATGCGGCCGCGCTCGGGTCGGGAGCGCCCTTCAGGTAGGCGCGGGCGCCGGCCGTGGGACCGCACTCCTGGCTCCCCATCCCGGAACGAGGCGCCGCTGGGGCTGAGCGCCCGATGGGGCACGCGCGGGTGGGCGTGTGGGTGGCTCTGTAGGGCCGAGGGCAGCGGCGAGGACCCTGCCCCTCTTTGTGTCGGGGGAAGGTGGGAGACAGGAACCGCAACTTAACCAGAAACCGAGTTTGGGAGTGGGGACAACAGTGATGACAAGAAGGACTTCCAGCTCCCGGTAGCGGGGGGAGGCTGGGGACCACCGAGCAGAGAGGGTGAGACCTTCAGCCTAAAGAGGGAACCATTCTCGGCAGACAGGGGGCTTGACCAAATAACCCACCTTCTTTTCCTAAGGAGTTTAGAGAATCCAAAAAATCAATCCACCCTTTTCAGCCCCTGGGATAGAACAGAATGCAAGGGGTGGGGGAGGGGAGATCTCCTATTGTTTTTTGGGGGATGCAAAGAGCACACTTGCCACGCGGCCCCTGCACCTCCCTCAGCACAGTCATTGGAGGCCTTTCTGGCCTGCCCCCGCCCCCTTCAAGGATGCCTCATCTCCAGCAACAGCAGAGGTTGGCCCTCCCACCCTCAGGAGGAGGCACAGCTCTCAGATAGTCCCCGGACCTCCCACCCCTCCTCCCTCTAGCTCCCAGAACTCATTCCCCCAACCCCAACTTGGAAGTGCTGATGGGGCCACCATGGCAGGGAGTGGAGTTTGGGGGAGCTACCGCTCAGTCTTGTGGGCAGTTGAGCTGGGAGAGCAGGCTGTGGTTGAAGCTGAGCTGTGCCAGGATCCTGGGCCCTGGTGTGTGTAAAAGGGGGGCATGGGGGGTGGGGGGGCATCTCAGGCACAACAAGTCAGGTTTCCTAGGCCTTGCCTGGCAGCAGAGGCTAGAAAAGGAGGTACTGAGGTTAATACCCCACCACCACCCCCTTAGAGGCAGGTGCTCTGTGTTGCCCCTGTGGACCCTTCAAGGAGAGATGCAGCTTAGATAGCAAGAAGGACTTCCTGAGGATGGCTTGAGGGTCTTTTAGGGGAGTCTCCTTGCCCAGGAGAGGCAGCCTCTGTCTTTGGGGGTGTCAGGAGGGAAGAGGGCCCTCTGGGACATCCAGCCAATAGGGGGTGAGGACAAAACAGACTGGAGGAGGGGAAGTGGTGGGTGACCTCATCTCTGGACCATCAGTCTCCCTCACCTCCCATGCCCTCTGTCTCCCTTCCTTGGAGCTGGAGTGTTGACTTTCAGAACCTCTTAGTCAGCTCACTCCTGAAATCCCTAGCACCCAGCAGTCCCCAGGGGAAGGTGACAGGCTTCCTCTGTCGTCACTTTGGATGGGAAGACAGACACAGCTGCCTTGGGTTGCCCAATGGAACCCCCCCCCCCCACTGGGCCCCTGACACCTGGACAAACTGTTGCCCAGTCCCAGGACCCCCTGCTCTGGCAAAGCAGAGATGTGTGGGCTGGGGGTTGGCACGGCTGGCCCCTCTCAGGCCATCCCACTCCTCTAGGTGGGGGTCTCTGGCTCATCTAGGGAGTCGTGACCCTGGGTGACCCCAGCTCTCTGGGCCTATGGAATGGCTGGGGTGGGTGCCACTCTGTGGTGGCCACACACTGAAGTGGGTTGTTCTTCTTCCTCACCCTGCAAATGGGTCAGCCTTGGGAGAGGGGAGGTAGCAGGGACGAGGGACCAAAATGCTCGATGGTGGCTCCTCGGGGCCATTGAGGGGGCAGCCGGGCCCAAGAAGGCTCACACTCTAGTAGGACAAGAACAGATGAGGCCTCTCTTCTTCCAGAGGCTTCTCTCTGCAGCTGGGTTGGTGGGGAGGGGCAGGATCCCACACTCCTGCTTGCGACCCTGTGAGTGACTGGGATGGGGGCCGCCAGGGTCTGAACCCCCTGCCCCTACGTCATAGGATGGGAGGGAACTGGCCCTACTCACTTGCCTCTCTTTTTGACTCTGAGCCTCAGTTTCCTCATTTGTAAGCCTCACAGGGTTGTTATGAGGTTAACGGAGGCAATGTTTCTACAGTGGCCAGAAGGCAGTGGGCCCTCACCACCTGGCAGTTCTTTCTCCATATCCACCCCGCCTTTCTCCAGAGACAGAAAGAGACAACTACAACTTGGCCTCCCCCCACCCCCACCTTAGAGGCAGCTGCTCTGTGTTGCCTGAAAAGGGCCTAAGAGATTAGCCCAACCCAACCCCCCTCTTTAAAGACAGGAAACTGAAGCCCAGAGGGGCAGGGACTGGCCCAAGGTTGGCCAGCCTGCCAGGCTCCCTTCTCAGAGGCAGGGCCTGGGACCGAGCTCGGCGTGGTGGGAGGGTAGATGTTGGCAGACGTGGGGGAAAATACCAGAGTGTAATTGGGCTCATTAAAGGTTTGATGAGGGAGCCCTTCATGCCCTGCCAAAGGCTGGGGAGAGGCCTAGAACCCTCCTCTTCTGTTAACCCTTTGGCAAAAGCAGCTCTTTCCCTGAGGACACCCTTCCCCAGGTTGCAGCTGAAACAACTCTCTGCTCTGTACTTTATGGCCTCCAAAGTCCCTTTCCATCTGTGGATAGGCAGGCAGAGAATTCCACCGTACTGCAGTGCCCGAGGACCCCGCTGAAACCTGGGACCTTGAAGTTCATTCGTCGCTGGGGCCCTGCCTGAGTACTCCCCACCCCCTCCAGCTCCATATGGATGGACAGACAGACAGACAGGCAGACAGCAATCTTGCCCTCCATCAGCTCTCCAGCTCTGCTGCATGCCTGCCTTCAAGTGGGTGGCCCCCTCCCATGGTCCAAGCGCCCCTCCCGCCCCCGCTGCAGCCTCAGCCCATCTTTCAGGGAAGGTGAAAACAGAGGGTGCTTTACCCCCCTTCCTGTGTAAATCACAGACAGACAGACACCTGGGTACATGCATGCTCTTTTCTCTGCTTTTACCTTTCCTGTCCCAAGTTCAGTTCAGTTCTCCTCATTTCTTCACACCCCTTCCTCCTGGCTTCTCTGGCTCTGGCCCCCACTCTTCCAGCTCAGGTGTGGCACATCCTGGCCTGGCACCCAGGTCTGTTGGGGCTGGGCACTGAGCCTCCCCGGAGCCCTTCTCTGAATCTGCAACCCCTCGCCACTTGGCAGTTCAAACGAGGGCTTGGCAGGCTCTAAGGAGAAGTGAAGTAGGGCAGTGGTTAAGGACTTGGGCTCTGGAGTCAGACAAGTGTAGGTTCAGGTCTGGCCATCATCCTCTCAAAGCCTGTTCTCTAATCTGTGAAGTGGGATAATAGGTTAATAACAGTGCCCACCTCATGGGCTTGTCGGGAAGCTGAAAAGAGAGCCTATCTGTGAGGAACCTGGCACACAGTAAGCTCTCAATAAATGGGGTTGTAATTATAAAGAAGAGGTGGCCTGGGGAGCTGGGTGGTAGAGAGGGAGGCAGGGGAACTTCTAGAAGCAGCGCTTGCACTGTCTTTCCATGTACTTTGAAGCAAGTCCACTCCCCTGCTCTGGGACTCAATTTCCTCTGCTGTTAAAGAGAACGTGTGGACCAGGTCCTTTCCAAGTATAGGTCCAGCTAGGATGAGTCATGCTGGTTCTGACTAGAACCCAGCGCAGGGGGTGCTGACCCGCTGATGCTCACGGCAGGGGTTAGATCAACCTGTGTGTGCCCTAAAAATGGCCCACTCCTCCCAATTTCCTGGCTGGGAGCCGTAGCTTAGCTGGAGTGGTGTAGCTCCTGCGGGGACAGCTGGGAAGGCTGGGACAGGTGGGGCAGGCTGCAACAGGCCCAGCGGCCTGGCTTGGGGGACACAATTAGCCCCGGAATCCAGGCGGGCCCTGTGAGTCCAGAGGCTATATATCACCGAGGTTTAATCAGCCCTGTGGCAGATATTTGCTTTCTTGGGCCATGTCCTCAGCCTGCCTGTCATAAATTGTACCGAGATTTCAAAATACCCCTGTCTGCTTGCTGGTGGGGCAGGCAGCTCTCCTTGGCAAGGCCAGGAAAATTTCATGCTCCTGAAGCCTCTTCCCCCTGGCCAGTTAAAACCCCCTCTAACACTTTCTACTTGCCCCTTCTATGGTACTTTCTACCTGCCCCTGCTTCCTGCTGGGAGAGTGGGGGAAGACTTGTAAGGGTAGGAGGAGAGCTCTGATGACCTCCATCTAGAGGTGAGAGAGTGCAGAATGTTGGTGAGAGGCTCCGTGCCCATTGGGAGGGCCTTCTCACAGGTGGTGGAGTGACCTTCCAGTGTGCCTTCTGTGGGCAGAGCTGTGCCCTGGACCCCAGACATGGTGCTCAGGAACTTGGCATGGCTCACAGGGGTAGCCTAGTTGCCCCAGAGTGTGGAGGAGTGGGGTGGGTCCTGCCAGGTCCCCTACCGAGTTCCACCTCTTAACGTCCCGCTAAGATGCTCGCTGCGCCACCTGGAGGTTATCTATGGTGCTGCAGCCCAGTCACACCACCCTGCAGAGTGATGGGGCCCTCAAATCGCCAGGCACCTCTTGGGGCACAAGGGTCTGACCCACGATGTTTTAGTTTTTTAGGGATGCCATAACTAACTAATACAAACCAGGTAGGCTAAACAACAGAAATTTATTGTCTCACAGTTCTGGAGGCTAGAAGTCCAAGATCAAGGTGTCATCAGGGTTGAGTCCTGAGGGCTGTGAGGAAGTCTGTTCCATGCCTCTCCCCCAACTTCTGGTGGTTTGCTGGCAATCTTTGGCCTGTAGAAGCATCACCGTGATCACTGCCTTCATCTTCACATGGCGTTCTCCCTGTGTGCATGATTGTGTCCAAATTTCCCCCTTTTATAAGAACACAGTCATTTTGGATTAGGGGCCCACCCTACTCCAGTATGGCCTCATCTTAACCTAACATCTGCACTGACGCTATTTCCAAATAAGGTCGCATTTCATATTCTGAAGTGCTGGGGGTTAGGATTTCATATGAATTTTGGGGGGACACAATTCAACCCATAACACACGTCGAGTGTCAGATGCTCAGTGAGTCTCATTACATGATATGGGCACAATGACTCCCACACCATGACAAACTACACTGTGACATGCACATGAAGTGAATGACACAGATTCACCTCAACAAAGGATGGGGTAACAGAGACATTCACAGTGACCCAGGTACACATGACAGACGCAGGGTGACAGAGAAGGTGACTCTACTCAAAGATGCAAGACACAGACACACCGTGGATTATTAATAGCTAACTTTTATAGGACACTGAGAAGTGTTTTACATGGATCAGCTCATCTAATCCTCCCAATGTGCTTGTGACTTAGGAACTGTTACTTATCACCCCATTTTACAGATATAAAGATGAGGGCACTGAGGCTCCAGTCACACAGCCAGTAAGTGGCGGAGCTGGGATTGGAAACCAGGTGTGAGTCAATATAGAGTTCGTACTCTTAACCACTGTGCCCCTCTGTTCCATTCACACACAGTCCCCACACATGTAATGACAGACCCTTGTGTGGGCCCACTGCCCACAACAATGACAAGCAGCTGACTGAGAGCAGGGGCTGGGTCCAGGGACTGTGGGCAGGGAGGGTTCTTGGCTGTGGACTTGAGAAATTCATTTTCTCTCTTCAGATGTGGGCTCTACCCCTGGATGTGTGGCCTTATGAGAATATGATGACATCATTTGACTTGACTTGGTCTAATTTGCAAAATGAGCATGAGCCTAAAGACACAGGAAATGCCCTTTCGGGGGATGTCTCAGTCGGTTCAGGCTGCCATAACAAAGTACCAGAGACTGAGGGCCTTGAACACCAGAAATTTGTTTTCTCACGATTCTGGAGGCTAGACGTCCGAGATCAAGGTGTCAGCCGGACTGCTTTCTTCTGAGGCCTCTCTCCTTGGCTTGGCTTCTCCCTGTGTCTCCACATGGTCTTCCCTCTGTAACTGTCTGTGTCCAAATTTCCTCTTCTTCTGACACCAGTCATACTGGATTAGGGCCCACTCTCATGACCTCGTCTTAACTTAATTACCGCTTTAAAGACACTCTCTCCAAATACTCACATTCTGAGGTACTGGGAGTTAGGACTACAACATATGAATTTTGAGGGAACACAATTCAGCCTATAACAAGAGCGATGGGCTCAGTCACGCCTCCCTCAGGCCCTAGCCTTGGGGGTCCCCCAGTCTGAGGGAGAGACACAAGTCAGGAATTCTCTGCCCCGGTGAGGGGGACACAGGCTCTGCCCTCAGGAAGTCCCCAGTCTGAAGCAGAGGCAGGAAGCCTGCACACAGATTCAAGAAGGAAGTGAAAATTAACAGTTCAGTCTGAGAAAGGTCGTTGGGCTGCCCCAGAGTAGAGCTGGTTAGAGGCAGAGTCAGGCGGGAAAGTTTCAGAGAAGTGAGTTTGAAAGGAAAGACTGTGGAAGATGAGCAGCTGGAGGGGTGATGTGTGTGCTCTGTGGGGCCCTGTGTGTGTGTGTGTGCACGCGCGCGTGTGTGCGTGTGTGGTCCAGGTCTCTACTAAAAACACTACTGTTGCCACCGCCTAGGTGGCCAAGACAGCAGGGGGCATCTGGAGCCACGTGGGGCAGGAATGGACGTGGGGCAGGGGTGGGGATGCCTTCACACACTGTCACCCTTTGTGAATGTCACCCAGCTGGGTGCTGGACACGGGGAGGTTACTTTCTGCAATCAGCCCTCTGGCCAGCAGCTGCCGTGTCTCCAGCAAGTGCCACAGGCCTGCCTGTCATAGGATTGTCAGCGCCTGCCGCGGGGCTGAGAACAGGGCTCTGGCTTCCCGAAATGTGACTCCACCAACCTCGCTGCTGCCTCTCCCTCTGTGCCTACCTGGGCTCCAGGACCCGAGTCTCCCTCCCTGAGTGATTTGCTCTGTGGCCCAGTGTGTAGACATTTCTGACACTCTTCCAGATACCGCTGCATTTTAATGCTGCTTTGTTTGAAATTGACCCCATTTTGCTCCCATCTGCCATCCTTGGGTTGGGGCTCTCAGAAAGCCGGGGAGTTTTGGCTGGGACATGGGGCTCAGGCATCTCTGGGTCTTGAACCCCTCTTGCTCCTTCCATGTGTTCACAACACTTGGCCTTTGCTTCCTGTCTCCTTCTATCTGCTCAGGTATGAAGCGGCCCCTGAGCCCATCTCCCCCGGGTGAGAAGGAGCCCCCCATACCTGGAGCTGCTGAGTGTCCCCCTCGGCCGCCAGAACCGCCTAAGCCCAAACGGGAAAGAAAACGGCCATCGTACACGCTCTGCGACGTCTGCAACATCCAGCTGAACTCGGCCGCCCAGGCCCAGGTGCACTGTGGTGGGCGGGCCCACCAGAGGCGGCTCCGGCAGCTCAGCCTGGGAAAGACCCCCACAGGGCCAGGTCAGTGTGCAGGGGTGCTGCTCCCACAGACTTGGTTCTGGGCCCCTGGGAGGGGCTCTGGGTCTGTGGTCTCTCTCTGTGGGGTCTTTGGATCTGGGGTGCCCTCAATGAGGTCTTAGGGTCTGAAGTCCCCCAGATGCCGTCAAGTTGTATATTACACGCACCTGGACAACCTTCTATGGGGTCTCTCAGGGTCTGAGGGTCTTTAGGTCGGAGGCTTCCTCTTGAGGTCTTTTTGGGTCTGGGGGCTCTCCCTATGGGGTCTTTTGGGACCAGGACCCCTAAGCAGCATTTCTCCAGTCTGGAGCCCCCTGGCAGGGATAGACTTTCAGAGAGGGTCTCACCTGCGGGGTATCCCAGGCTCCTTCTCTGGTCTCTGAAGGCGAGGGTCAGCAAGGTACATGACACTGTGACACTCTGACTGAGGGACGGTCAGGGGAAGGGCCTGCTGGGCCATTTGGCTGCTGACTCCTAGCCAGGACTTCTGCCTCTCCCTGGCTGGGTGACTTGGCAGAGCTTTGGCTGCAAGCACTGAAGGGGCCGCTGGCTGGGAGGCAGATTTCTGGAGGAAATGGGTGAATGCTTCGTGAGGGTGATTCCAGCTGACAGGCACGTGGGGGCCATGGGAAAAGTGAGGAGAGGCGGGCTGCTGGCTGGCAGGGGAAACAAGTTCAAAACCAGCCCCAGCGTGGGAGGTGGGAAGGGCTGGAACTTCCACCTTGTCCTTTGGGGTGGCCACCAGATACCTGCCTTGCAGCCCTGGTTGTAGCTTTTCCAGAGGGCTACACTCTGAACTCAGACACCCCTTTGAGGGCCGCCTGTTATTTTGGTGATTATTTGCGGGGCACCCACTGTGTTCCTGGCACTGTGCTGAGGCCTGGAGCCGAATAAGTTCCAGTCTTACTCCTCACCACCCTGCCCCTCAAGACTGAGTCTATCTTTGGGCTGAGACAGACACAAAAAGAACAGATGAGAGTTGTGGGTGCCATGGGGGACATACCCCCAGGGGTACAAAAGAGAAAGGGCAGTTATACCCGGGGGCACCACAAAAGGCCTCTTGAAGGAAGCGGGGGTGCACTGAGCTTTGGGACATGGGTCAGGGGAGAAGGGACTTTGCAGGCAGAGGTCACTGCATAAGCAAAGCAGGGAATGCTCTGATGGCTGGTACTAGCTCCTCTACCTGAGCACTGGGGCTGGACCCAAGGGTGTGACTCTGAGTAAGAGTGTATCTGACTGTATGGATGTTTCTGGAATGTGTGTATGTCTGAGTTCAAAAATCACTCATTAATTCATCAAATACTTATAGACAACCTGCTATGTGCAAGCTGCTGTTTGGGGGATTCATATTTTTTTTCCAGCTTTATTGCAGTATTATTGACATATATGTAAATTTAAGGTGTACAATGTGATGATTTGATATACGTATATATTGCGAAATGATTACCACAATAAGGTTAGTTAACACCTCCATCTCCTCATGTAATTACGATTTTGTGCATGTGTGTGGTAAGAACAGTTAAGATCTGTTAATAACTCTCCTAACAACTTTCAAGTATATACTACAGTATTGTGCATTATAGTCACCATGCTGGACACTAGATCCCCAGACCTTATTTATCTCATAGCTGGGAGTTTGTACCCTTTGACTGATATCTCCCCATTTCCCCCACCCTTCAGCCCCTGGCAACCACTCTTCTACTCTCTATTTCTATGACTTCGGCTTTTTTAGATTCTGCATATAAGTAAGAACATATCGGGCCGGCCCCGTGGCTTAGCGGTTAAGTGAGTGTGCTCCGCTGCTGGCGGCTCGGGTTCGGATCCCGGGCATGCACCGACGCACCGCTTCTCTGGCCATGCTGAGGCCGCGTCCCACATACAGCAACTAAAAGGGTGTGCAACTATGACATACAACTATCTACTGGGGCTTTGGGGGAAAAATAAATAAATAAATAAAATTTAACAAACAAACAAAAAAAGAACCTATCAACATCTGTCTGAGAATTCGTATTTTTAAAAGGCAGCCTAGCTGCCATCAGGAAAGAACTTTCTAAATAACTACATGTGCAGACGAGTTTGCCCAAGATAATAGCAGGCTTCATATAGGTGGGTACGGGGTGGTTCGAGAAGTCAGAGGGAGAGGTGAGCTGACAGAAGTCAGGGAAAGCTTTGGAGAAGTGAAATTGAAGTTGGATCTTGGCGAGGGAAAGGGAGTCCCAGGCCGGGAGACAGCTTGAGCAAATGCACGGAGCCCTGAGGCCAGGGCTTTCCAGGGGCAGCGGACAGTGCTGGGTGTACGGCCTTGTCCCAGAGAAGGGTTTTGAGCAGGAGTAGTTAGGGTTTTAGAGGTCTCCAGCAAGGGGTAAGGGTAAGACTTGGGGGTACATGAGAAAGAAGGGGGTAGGATGGAGGAAACAGATTCTGGGGCCTTTTCTGTAGCAGAACTGGCAGGACTTGGTGACTGATGGGATGTGGGGACCGATGGTGAGGGAGGTGCCAAGGATGACTCTAGCTTAGGCGATGCTGTGATGGGCAGTTCCGTTATCAGAAAGGGGGGCACCGAGAGGGAGCAGAGCTGGAGAGCAGTGTTGGGTGGGGAAGGCCAGTCCTGTGGCCCGTGGACACTGTCCCGCTGTGCTCCCCCTAACATGGCATCTTCAGGCCCTCCTTCCAGGCAGTGATCCCCATGGACCAAGCACTCCCTCCCCTGCCCCCCACCGATGCCAACATGGAGAGAGCAGATGGGATGTGAGGAGGAAAGACCACAGCTCCAGATACCCGTGGCCAGAGACAGGCTGCCCAGAGGGATGGGGACCCCTTCACCTGGCTTTCCTCTTCCCACAGTCCTCATCCCCAAGTACTGGGTAGGTTTGGGGGATCACCAGGAGACACAATGCCAGGTACTCCTCTCCAGATTATTAAATGGGATCTATTAAGCCATTGTCCCTCCGTTGTCCCTCGATCTGTCCGTTGCCTAGCCCTCCAGCCCTGTGCTGGCCCCCTGTGGGATGCCGGGACTCAGCCCTGAGTGTGCTCAGTGCCTGCCCTGTGGGCACTCACCGTCTAGAGGGGAGACAGCCTGGGGCCAGACTTTCACAACTGCCACGTTGAGAGGAGCAAGCAGCATTGTGGGAGCATGGTGGAGTGGTGGTTGTGCCTAGGGCGGGGATGAAGGGTCCTCGGATTTCTGGGAACCCTGGAATTCTGGGGCTCCGGCCAGAGAACATGCTGTCCATTGGCCTGGTTGTCTCTGAGCCTACTCCAGGCCATGACCCCTCAACACCCATCCCTCCCATGGATATCTCCTGTCTCCCTGGGTCCCTGAGAGCTGGGGGTGGGAGAAGCAGCCCCCAGCACAAGGATGCTGGCAACTGCCCCTGGGGCAGGGGGGTGGGGGTAAGGGGCCTCAGCCATGCTGAAGGCCCTCCCAGCCTGTGGTGGTCCTGGGCAGAGACCCTTAAGGTGCAGCTGACTGGGGCAGCCTCCAGCCTTGGAAACGGAGGGAACCACACCTCCTTTCACGAGGCTGGAGAAGTGTGAGGAGCCCTCAAAACTCTGCTTTGTTCCGAGACACTTGAGGTCTCAGTCCTGTGGCAGCCGGAAGGATGCTGGAGGTGTGGGGGTGGGACGACCCAGTCATGCACTTGGAGGCTTCCTCTCTGGGACGCCTCCTGGAGCTGTCACTTTGATCAGGGGTCTGTAGGGCTGGCGGCTTGCACAGTGACAGGCCGTCACAGGCAGTCAGGCGGGGACCCTCTCCTGCTCCTGCCCCTGAGGCCTCCCGTGGGAGCGAGATGCAGGGGCGGCTCTTCTCTCTCTGAGCTTCCTCGCCAAGGCCTCCTTACTCAGCCACCCCAGCTCCCAGCCCTGAGTGCACCTGGAACACCTGGGAGGGGGCACAGGACGGGGACACAGCAGGTACCCCACACTTCCCCACCCCCCTCCTCCAGATACTTTCCCAACTTTCCCTGCCCACCCTCCACCCCACCTGTCTCTGTCTCCACACAGCAGGCCTTTTCATTCTTCAGGAATGTGTCTTGGCCATCTTTCACTCCCCTTACCCTGCCTCCCACGGGGTGTGGGCACCAGGAACCCACCCCCACTAAGGCTGAACTCAGTGACCCTATTGACCATCACACACACACACATACACACCCCTTAATAATTTTAGGTGGTTCTTGAACATCTACAGAGAGAAAGGTTTGCTGGCTCAATCCTCCTAGCTCCAGCCTCTAGTGCAGATGTTGGGCCAGCACAGGGCATGGGGGACACCTTGGCAAGGAGCTGTGACCTACCCCTGGTGCCAAGCTGAGTGTCTGCTTAGGAGCTGAACTGTTGGCAAAGTACTTCCACATGCACATGGCCTTCCCGCCTCCCCAGCCATCCCAGGAGGAGATGATGGCATTCAGTCCTCACTTTACAAATTGGGATGTTGGAGCTCAGAGAGTTTAAGCAACATACCCAAAGCCACACAGCCGGGTTCAGATGCCAGCATGTCTGACTCTAAAGACTATCTCTCTCACATACACACACACACACACACACACACACACACACACACACACACACACACCTGTGCTGCTGAGAACGGCATATATTAAGAGAGACTAAGCCTTAATGTTTTAGGAATGGGGAGGAGGGATGGCCCAGAGAAGGCAGACCGGCTCCCAGGACAGATGATTCCACAAGTGCTCAGGACCCTGGCTTCTCCTCTGCCCTGTGCCTTGGTGTCCTCAACTGAAAAATGGGGAGATGCCAACCATTGCCCGCTGTACCTAGGCTGACTAGGGACAGGGAGGGCAGCCTCCTAAAGCCAAACAGTCCCTCCCCCTATCTCTTGGCAGGACTGACCCAGCCATCTAATTCACCCCCTCCCACCGTCCCCCTATCATCCACTGCAACGTGACACCAGAGTAGAGAGAAGGGGATTTCAGAAATAGCTTAAGCCCTGGCTTACTGAAATGGCCAGAGGGGCCTTGGGTGGGGAGTGCAGGGTAGACACTAAGGGGGACAGGAAAACAGAGATGGAGTCAGACTATAATGGATTTCAAGGCAAAGAGGCTGCAGCTGCACCAGACGTCCCTGTGCCTTTGGGGGCAGGGAGGGATCAGAGTGGCAGGTGGAGGCTGTCCCCTGCCCTGCGCCCTCAGACCTCCCCTAGCTTCAGTTCTAATCAGTGCCCCCATCTCCTCTCCAAGTCTTTGACTGCAGAAGCCTCTGGCTTCATTCTGACCCCCAGAGATCAAAGACCTTGAGCTCGGGTCACGCCTGAGTCACCAGCTTGATGAGCTCCTCACCCCACAGATGGATTAATTTCAGTCCCATCAGGAGGGGCCCCGGAAGCCCTCCAGCCTGTCCCCTGTTGCTTCATATCTTGCTGAGTTGCTGGTTCCTCCTCAGTGCCCCTCCAACCCATCCTGAAGCCTTTGGGTGCATGTTTCAGAGAAACTGTGCTCCTGCAAGACCACTGAGAAGTTCTTGCAGTCTAACTGGTGCCTCCTGCTGCTGTACTCCTTAAGTGGCAGATGAGAGAAGTGCCCCTCGCTCTCACTAGACAGCCATCACATCCCCCTCCCCCAGGTGTGAACCTGACCATCAGCACCTCCCCCCAGGGACCACCAGGAAAGGCAAGGCTGTCTGGGTGCAGAATTAGGGGGCTTAGCTCAGATCCCTGCCCCCGAGGAAGACAAAGATTCTGTCTGTGTCTGGGTGGGTTAATTAGCTCTGGGCTTGAGTTTCCTTCCTCTCCCCACCCCAGCAAGTCCTTCCTCCTAGAGCCTCTTCCTAACAAACCTGTTTTCAGGAGCTGCTGCTGCCAACCCCTCCCCAGACCTTCTTTGCGGCTGGGCCTGGGTACTGGCTGCTCCAGAGATTACAGGTTATTGTCTGGTGGAGACAGGATGCTGAGGGGGCGGGGGGCTAGCACTGGGACCTGGGCTTGGAATGCGAGACTGGATCCAGCTATGAGTTGGCTGTCTCCTCTCCCCCTTTCCACCCCCTCCCAGCCACCAGGTGCTCAGGTGAGTAGAGAGCCAGCCAGTTTTCAGGAAGAGGAGGGGGGAGGGGGAGGAAGGTGCAAATGGAGGAAAGAGAAGAGTGGGGGGGGGGAGAAGGGTGCGGGCAGGGGAGGGGTGTCAGAAGTTCTAGCTGACCGGATGACCACCCCCCCTTTCCTGGCATTGCCCAAGCAGCATGTCCAACAGTCTAGGTACTGGACTAAGAGGGCAAGCCACCTGGGCTCCCTTCCTCCCTGCCCCCACCATGGCCAACGCTCTGGGATGAAGTGGTACCACCTCTCTGAGCCTCAGTTTCCCCTTCAGCAAAAGGAGGTAAATCTAAGGGGATGGTGGGCAGAGGGTGAGTAAGGCTTGACAGGAGCATGCGGGCTCCTACAGCAGCAAGCCCTGAGACAGGGCTTCCAAGTTCAGCAGCAAGAACTTTCTGGCACCCAGGGAAGGTGCTCACGGTGCCTCCTTTCCTGGAGGTCTCTGTGGGCAGGGTCAACTCTTCGCTTCAGCATAAGAAGCCCTAGGCAGGGACTCTCCAGGAGTGGGGGGAGTGGACGCCCCCTGACACCCTCCCCCGTCCCTGGTCTCCACATTTGCCCCATACTCGGCCCTTGGGGAAGGACGTGCCCTGTTCTTTCCCCCGGTGGTTGGGATGGGGGAAACCAGGGAATAGGCAGCTCCTTCCTGGCAAGGGGGACGGGGCCCAGTAACCGCCTTTCCAGGCTGGAGCAGGAGTCCCTCCCTTGCACCCTCCCCTCCTGTCCCTCACATCCCCCACCCCTTCCCTCTGTCACTCTCTGCCCGGGTTTCATTTGCTCCTCACTCTGCGTGCTCAGCGGAGCCTCCAAAGGCAGAGAATGCTCTTGGGTGAGTGCTGAGGACAGGGGTAGGGACGAGGGTAGGCCCCTCTCCTCTTGCTGCTATTGTTGTTCCCCAAAAGTTGTCTTCAAGAGACTCCAGTAGCCAGTTGACTCTTGGTACCTTCTCCCAGGTCCAGGGCTGGGCAGGGGAGCCCCCACTCTGGCTGGGAACAAAGGTGGGGTGGGGGTGGCAGGAACGGTTGGGGAGCTGGGGTCCACCCTGCAGGAATGAGGTGCGCTGCACTTTGGGGCAGATGCGCGTGTCCAGGGAGCCTGTGTCAAAGGTTCCTTGTGTCAGACCAGACCTTTGACTGATCTGCCTGGAGCCTCCCAGGAGTATTAGCGGAGGGGGCTGAAGGGGGAGTTGTTACTGCTGCAGAGAAAGAGAGAGAGAAGCAGAGAAAGAGAGAGAGAAGCAGACAGAGGGAGAAAGGCAGAAAACAGGATGGCTTTGACCTGAGGTCCAGCCACTATGCTGCGGGTCAGCACCGAGCCCCCCCTTTCTCCATGGTCTCCTGGCCCTCTCCTCTATGAGGGAGACATCCAATATCCTTTGAGGGGTATTTTTGAGAACCCTTTCCATGGTGGCCAGGGTTGGAGGAAGTGGGGCTGGGTCAGAGTTCCTTTGTGACTGGGCTTGGGGGTCTTCCTCCAGCACGGGGAGGGGGACAGTCTGGAACATCTTGAACGCTGGCCAACCCAGAAGGGGGTTGGGGGCTCTGGAGAATGTGGGGAGGACCCCCTGGCCATGGTGGGAATCCTAATCCTAGGGGGAGGGGGCAAGCAGGGGGTCTTGGTTCAACCTCCCTTTGGCTTTCTCTCCCTCCTGGACTCCCATTTTCTTTGCCGAGTTTTGGATTTATCTGTAATAGAAATGGCAACTTTACTATTTGAGGTGTGTGTGTGTGTGTGTGTGTGTGTGTGTGTGTGTATGCCTCGGGGAGGACCCTACCACCTGCCCCGATGACTTGTGGTCAGCAGAGAGAGAGAGAGATTCTGGGTTTGGCTACATGAGCTTGTATGTCAGATGCATTTAATTTTGTAAGGGGGGGTCTGTGCACGTACCTATCTCTGGGGAAACGTGTCTGTATCTGGATCTTTGTGATTATGCATCTCTTTGTGATGGTGTGTGCCGCTGCACGCCTATTGTTTTGCATTGTCTGTATATGCCTCTGTAGGGGTCTGTGTGTCCTCGAGTGTCTGTCCCTCTGGGTGTATACGATCTGAGTGGGTCTTTGTTGATCTTGCCTGTCTGTGTGTACGTGCACGCTTGCGCGTGGCCTCCGTGCCTGCCTTTGCTCCTTGGCCAGCATGGGTATCTGTCTGTCTCTGCATGTGTACCTCCTCCATATGTGCACACATCAGCGTGCGTAGAGGTTCTCATCATGGGGAGATCCATGTAAGTGTGTGCCTTGACGTCTGTGCCTATCACCATCTGTGTGAGTGTCTGTGGACCACAGGGTGTGTGTCCCTGTGCTCTTCTGTGTGTGTCTTTCCCAGTGATGGCAAAACAGCAGGATGTGGTTTCCCCAGATCCTCTTCCTCAGGTGGCAGCCAGGATGATGTTATTTCATGAGACACCTGCTCTGTGCCCCTGCTCCAGCCTCAGGTGGACCCCTGTTGGTGGCCTCTTCTCTGCCACTCAGTTTGGTTTGCTCATGTCTGACCAGAGCAACAACCTGCCTCTTGAGGCAGCCGTCCACTGAGCTGTGAGTCCCAGCTGTGGACCTCTAGCCAGGGTTGGGGAGGGGTTGCTCCGAGACACTTAGCCAGGGTGGCTGTTCTGCTGCAAAATGCCATGAGAGAAGACCCCCCCACACACACTTGACCCTTTCAGAGAATTTGAGACCCGTCGGGCTGTGTGCTGCCATCCTAGGGCAGGTGTGGGGGCTGCGGTGTCTCCCTTTATTTGAGTATACCCACGAGCCAGGTGGTCACGCGAGTGCATGCATGTGCCGTGACTCATGCATCATCCCAGCGGCCTGGGGGCCAGGGTTCACAGTGAATGTCAGAGGCAGACGGTGGGTGGCACAGAGCGCTGTGTGAGGGGTGATGGGAGGAGTTCCCATGGCTACCCGAGAGGCCCCAATCTCAAATCAACATGTGACCTAGGCCTTGTGTGGGAGAGGAGTGCACCCAATGGCTGGAAGGCATTTCTGGGTGACTTTGTGCTGACTGGAAGGGGAGACTGGGTCACCAGTGCCCCGGCACCCCCTCTTCAAATGGCCTCCACACCCAGCTCCTCATTTGGTCCTCAGACTCATTCCTGTCCTGCCCTTTCCTCCTCACCCAGCTGTAATTCCCACTTCATAGATGAGGAAACTGAGGTTCATAGCTAAGTGTCCAGCCCAAGGCCTCAGAGTTCAATGTCATTGGAGCTCCCTTGCAGGCCTCTGGACTCCAGGTCCGGGATGGTTGGGCTGCCACAGCCCTGCATTCCTCCTGCAGGGAACCCACATCCTCTCCTCCTCTCTCTGGGGTACCCACACAGGGGTGAGGGTCTCTTGTGCATCTGAGAGGTCCCTTCCTCTACACCCCCTTCTGGCATCCCCATTACAAATAACTCATTAGATTAAAACATTGAGCTCCCAGATCAAACCCCTCCTGAGGTCCCTGGAGGGTCAAAATTCCCAGCACCCACTGCAGAGCCTCCTGGATGCTTCTTCCATCCATACCTGCACTCTACCTTGACCTTTGTGAACCAGCACTGAACTTTCAACTTCCCGATGCTCTGCTAGTCCCTAGAATGCTCTTCCCCTAGTGAATTTCACTTATCCTGCTGTGAAACCTAATTGACTCTCCAAGCGACCTGCAGCTTACACCTGCTCCTCTGTGATGCCAAAGCATTCTGTGCATAACTCTCCCAGCACTTGCCAGAGTGTGGCCTCCATAGCGCTCTACGTTTGTCTCTCACTTGTCAGCTCTCACCTGTGAGCTCCTTTAGGGACCGACGGCTACAGGTGATGGATTAATGACTCCTGTCCCTCCCGCCCTCGTGGAACGTCCTTCCTGCGGTCTAACCTCCGTCGCTCCTGCTGCAGCACGGGAGGCCGAGGGCGACGCCGGGCTCAGCGCGCGCCGGCCCGGAGCCCCGGCAGGTGGGCGCGGCCAGGTGAGCCCCGGGGGCGCCGCCGCCCTGACCGCGACCCCGGCCCGCGCCGGCTGCTGGCGCCTCTTCGCCCCCGTTACCGCTAGTGGCTGCTGTCGCTCAGCGGAGCCCAAGGAGACCGCGGCCAGAGCGTCCACCGCGCAAGATGGTGGCTCCCGTGTCTCCGTGAGTGTGTGCGGGCGGGGCGGGGTGCCCGGGCCCGGCGGGGCGCCCCCTCCCGGAGCTTCCGGGCAGGGGGCGGGCGACGGGGCTGGGAGCCCTGCGGGCGAGCCGGCGCGGGCGGGCGGAGGCCCGGTGCCTTTGCGGGTCCCCTCGGAGGGCTCCTCCACCACGCGCCCCCCAGAGGAAGTTCCCCAGCCCTCCGCGTCCCGGCCCTGGGAGGATGGGGCTGGTGCGCAGGGAGCCCCGACCTTACCCGGGCTACTAGGGGAGGGGGCGCCCCCCTTACTCTGCCGGGAGCGTGGACTCCTCTAGTGGGGTCCCCAAAGGAAGGGACCCGAAGGAGCCTGGGGAGGAGGCTGGGGACCACCATCCTGGGGCCAAATAAACACCGTGTTTGAGGCTTACGTGCAGGGTGGAGTGGGGGTGGCAGACCAACACACAACCGCCCCAGGGGCCCCTCAAGTTGTGCCGGCTGCCATCCAACTGGCTAGGGTGTGGAGAGGTGTGAGGGACCTGGGTTTGCCACAGGAACACCCTCCTGGTCAGTCTTGGTCACATAGTCCCATTTTATTTACACGCTGCCCCACCTGTCTGGTTCCTTCAGGTTGAAGTTGGGAATGTCAATGGCTTTTGCCCGGTTTTTTAGAGCCGCACTGTCCAATAGAACTTTCTGGGATGATGTAAATGTTCTCTATCTGGGCTGTCCAGTACAATAGCTACTAGCCACGTGTGGCTGGCTATTGGGAACTTGAAATGTGGCTAGTGCGACTGAGGAACTGAATTTTAAAATTTGTATTTAATTCTGATGAATGTAAAAAGCCACATGTTGCTAATGGCTACCGTATCGGACAGTGCAGTTTCAGAATCTCCATCTTCCCATGCATCTTCCTTACCTACTCTTTTGTTCTTTTATCAAAATCATCTTAGGTCTCATAGTCATTTTATCCCTCTGCAGAATGGAGCAGGATAGCCAGCTTCTAGGGACGTGAAAATGATCTGACAAACTTCCAGAAGGGTATCACCTCGGCCTTGCACCTCCTCCCCATTCTAAGATCCTTTGGGTGGTGAGCTGGACAAGGTCACAGAATCATGGGATCTTGGGAGGAAAGGATGTCAAAGGCAGCTAATGAAGCCTCCCAGTCAGTGCCCAAGGGCCCATCCATCGCTGTCTCTGCCTGAGGGCTCGTGCTTCCTTACCCATTCACTCCCCGAATTTTGTGGAGCACTTGATGAGTGCCAGGTACTGTTCCCTTCTCTGAGGTTCAGACATGAACAAGTTGGTTACCTTTCCTGCCCTCAGGGAATTTGTGTGTGTGTGTGTGTGTGTGTGAGAGAGAGAGAGAGCACAAACCAGCCAAGCAATAGAACCAGAGGGGAAGTGGAATAGGTAAAGTGTTGGGAGGAAGGGTGGGAACATTATGGAAGAAAGCAAAGCATTTGCAAAGGCCCTGGGGATGGGAACTTGGCACTCTGGAGGAACTGAAAGAAGGCTGGTATAGCTGGAGGAGGAGGGAGGCACAAGTGGCCACCAGAGAGGTCAGCAATGCCTGGGCATTTGGCTGACCTTGAAAGGGATTTTGGTGCTGGCCTCAGAGCAGTGGGCAGTCATGGAAGGGTTTTAAGCAGTATGTTTTAACATGCCCCCTGGCTGCTGGGGGTCCAAATGGCTAAGGGAGGGGTAAGAGTGGAAACCCGGAGTGCCGTCAGGAAGTGACTGCCATAGTCCAAGCAAGATGAAGGCCTGGACGAGGATGGTGGCAGCGGCGTAGAGAGAAGAGATAAGGTATAGGTAGATTGTGGGAGCGGAATCGACAGGCCATGTGGATGGACCGGGTCCTGGATGTGGGAGAGAGCAGGGTTGGAGGGGCAGGTTTCTGGCCTGGGTACCTGAGTGGGAGGATAGACCATTTCCTGAGCTGGGGTCAACCAGGAGAGGAACATATTTTATAGGGACAGGTCAAGGAGAGTTCTGTTTAGACAAGCCAGGAAGTCAGTTGGATGGAGAGGTGTGGCCCAGGCTGGGTTGTATATTTCAGAGTGGCCAGCAGAGATGGTTCTGAACCTTTGAACAGTTTGAGTTTGGGAAGAGGAGAAGGAGATGACAACAGAGGAGAGGCTGATGAGGGGAAGGAAAACCAGGGATGATGTGGGGTCTTGGAAGGCAGGAGAGAAGTGTGTTCCAAGGAGGGCGTGCTGAATGCCACTGGAGGCATTTGGCGTGTGTGTTCCAAATGCCACTCTGAGTCCAGGGGAAGAGGACCAATGAGTTTCACCTGCATCTGGCAACACAGAGTGCCTTTCCTTGCACTGAATGGGCTGCCCTGGGAGTCTACTCATCTGCCCCTACTTTACCTACCCACTAGGTGCCAGGTTCCACGCAGGGTGCCACGTCAGGTGGACAAGACAGTCACTGCTTTCTCAGAGTTTAGAATCATCTAACCAACAGCCTCAGAAGCAGGAAGCTCTTTCATATAGCCCAAATAAATCCTTTCATTCTTTTAAGCAACCAGCTTCTTTGGAGAAGCACCTGCATGCCTCTCCAAAGGCCCTGTACAGGGACTTAGATACAAAAATGAACAAATGCGATCTTGGCCAAGTGCAGGATCCAAGGAACCAAGTGCAGAGATACATAGAGAATCCCTGAGTTCACCACACTGTATCACAGGGACACAGGCACGGGGAATCAAGGGAGACTAGAGGACAGGTACCAGTCCAGGTTGGGGGGATCAGGGTGGCAGAGAGGATGCGTGAGCTGCTCTCCAAGAATGAATGGGAATTACCAGGGAAAGAGGAGGGAGAGGGAATTCCTGGCCCAGAGGATGAAGGCAGGAGCAAAAGTAACAGCAATGTGAGGGATGGTAAGCCTGTGGAGGTGGCAGGCAGACAGGAGTGGCAGGAGGCTCTGGAGGGGTCCAGAGGCTTAGAGGGCTCGCTGGCTCATGGTGAGGTGTGTAGACTTAGGCAACGGGACACACTGAAGAGCTGGAAGCAAGGGAGTGTCATAGTTGGATCTGTGTGTGGCCTTGCTCTCTGGCTCCTACGCGAGGGATGAATTTGGGGGAGTGACTGCAGAGGCGAAGGCAGCTGTGTAATCCATGTGAGATGGTGCAGACCAGGGTCTCAGCGTGGCCTGTGGGGTCGGGAGGACTTGGGTTCTAATTCTGCCTCAGCTGCTTACTTCTTATGAAACCCTGGGCAAGTCACTAAAATTCCCCGAGCCTCAGTGTCCTCTCCAAAATGAGGCTAAGACTACCTGCAGAGAGTTGTTGCGAGAGTAATCTTGGTCTCCCCATGGAGTCACTGCAGAGTACTTAGCACGGCGCCTGACTCAGTTCACACTCCATAAATGGTAGTTACCCTGTTGTTATCCGCAGGCACGGAGAGCAGGGGACAGGTTCGAGAGAATTAGGAGACAGAGTTAGCAGGTTTTGGCCGTCAGCTTGACATGGCCTTCTGGTCCTAAACTTCTCATCCTGGCCTCGTGCCTGGGCTGGTGGCAGAGGGAAGGAGGGAGAGGCAACCAGCTAGCTGCCTTCATTCTGGGGCCCAGCCCCCACCTCTGGGCTACCCTTCCCAGAACCACACTGTCGGCGGGTGAGTGTGCCCATGTGTGTGTTTAGGGAAGGGAGCTCCAGAGAAAACAAATCCCATTCCTCGGTCCTGTCACTCTGGGAGCTCAGCTTTGTGCTCACTTCCTCCTGATGGAGTCAATGACTGTGGACTGGAGGAACCAGTTATCTTTTGGGAAAGGAGTCAGGAGGTCTGAATATTTAAGTCTTGGGTCAACCACGAATTATTCATGAGCCCTGAGAACCACTGTCTGTCTCCAGGAATCCATTCCCCCGCCTATAAAATGTGGTTGCATAGACAGTGCCAGTCTTTCCAGTTCTGAGTTCTGACATGCTTCAGCAGTCACAGCAATCCATGCCTTGTCCTGGATGGAGGAAGACCTGCAGAGGGGCTGGGGCCCACATACCTCCCCACTTTGCATAATACTCTGTGGCCCTTTGCATGACCCCACCCACTCCCAATAGCCCTTCCCCATTGGGTCCAGTCCACCCCTCAGCTGGGGAGTGCTCTGTGGGCAGCATGAACCCACCATGGACCCCCTAACACCTCTTCCTTGTCTCTTTCATCTCCAGTCTCCTGCCGGTGGAGCAGGAATAAACTTTCCTGGCTAAGTTAGATGGATGGTCCCCATTAGCCTGGCAGGCTGCTCCCTCTTGCCTCCCTGCCGACTCCCCTTGTCAAGGAAGGTGCCTCTGTGTGTGAGGGAGGCTGGGGGACAAGAGCATTTGGGTGGGGGCTGGGGGTGCCCTGCCCCTCGAGCAGGAATGGTGCCCCCAGGGAAGAAACCAGCTGGAGAGGCTTCCAACTCCAACAAGAAGTGCAAGCGTTACTTCAACGAGCACTGGAAAGAGGAGTTTACCTGGCTGGACTTTGACTACGAGCGGAAGCTGATGTTTTGCCTCGAGTGCCGCCAGGCCCTGGTGCGGAACAAGCACGGCAAAGCTGAGAATGCCTTCACCGTGGGCACCGACAACTTCCAGCGCCACGCCCTGCTGCGCCATGTGACCTCGGGGGCCCACCGCCAGGCTCTGGCCATCAACCGGGGCCAGCCCACTTTTGAGGGCCAGGCTGAGGGAGCAGGGGCCTACCCAGGCCTGGCGACCACCCTCACCTCCAGGGGCGTCAAGGTGGAGGTGGACCCAGCCAAAGTGGCTGTGCTGACCACGGTGTACTGCATGGCCAAGGAGGACATGCCTGACGACCGCTGCTCGGCCCTGCTCGAGCTGCAGAGGTTCAACCTGTGCCAGGCGCTGCTGGGCACGGAGCATGGCGATTACTATAGCCCCAGGAGGGTGAAGGACATGCAGGTGGGTGGCAGCCAGAGGTATGGGGGAGGGCGTGAGGAAGGAGGACATGGAGCTGTCTGGGCACAGCGCCAGCATGCCAGGCCCCCGGGCAGTAGCCAGAGCACACTTCATTCATATCTTCATGCATCAGAACTTTACCCAGGGCGTCGTACTATACGCCAGGCCCTGGGCCAGCCGCTGGGGGCACAACAGCAAAGAGGCCAGGCCAGGCCCTGTCCTCAGGGGCAGAGGGGCACTCCCTGCACGACCTAGGCCAGAGGTTGCAAACTGGTAGCCTGGGGGCTTGATTGGCCTACAGATGTGTTTTGTTGGTTTTCACAGTGTTTTTGAAAAACTTCAATTAGTTTCCAAGTTAAAAATACTGAGAGATCACGTATAAAAACGTGGATTTGTGACTTCTACTGAATAGCTGGGTCCGGATGCTCTCAGGGCATGAAGTGGTGGAGCTGGAGAGCAGGGCATGGGCTTCTCCATTCCCTTTGGCTTATCCCTGGCCCCCGCAAGCTCAGGATCCCTGACATGGCCCCTGGGGGCATGCAAGTTGCAGCTCTGTCCTAGGTACTAGCTGGGTGAGTCCTGACGGCTTGTGTGGGGTGGGGGAGGTGGATCTCATCCTACAGAGATGACAGACAGACAGACAGAGCACCCAGCTGGGGCCCTGTGTAACTGCTCAGTTAATCCCTGAGCAGCAGAGTGGAGATAGACACCCAGGAATAAGGCAGACTGGGGCAATGCTGTAAAAACACACACACACACACAATGCTGTAGAATCTTTATGGTTCATAAAGCATTTTTACATTTATAAGCACAAATTTTATAATTCACAACAACTTTTTGAGGAGATTGGGGCAGGTATTAGCCTGATTTTAGGGCTGAGGAAACTAAGGCTCAGAGAAGTGAAATGACGTGCCCAAGGTCACACAGCCAATAAATAGCAAAGCTAGGATTAGTCCCTAAGTCTGTCTGATCTCAAGGCCTGCGCTCTTTCTATCGCCCCGTACTGCCTGCCTCCCCTTCTCAGGACAAGCCTAACTCTGTCCTAACTCTGTCCTCCCTCCCTTTCTCTCCCTGACTGTCCCAGGTGGCCATTGCCAGTGTCTTGCACACAGAGGCCTGCCAGCGCCTGAAGGCATCCCCGTATGTGGGGCTGGTGTTGGACGAGACCAGGGACTGGCCTGAGTCCCACAGTCTGGCCTTGTTTGCCTCTTCAGTGTCCCCCTGTGATGGCCAGCCTGCCACCACCTTCCTGGGCAGTGTGGAGCTACAGGAGGGCGAGCCCACCGCTGGCCAACTCCTGGACATCCTGCAGGCCTTTGGCGTGTCTGCACCCAAGCTGGCCTGGCTCAGCTCAAGCCTCCCCAGTGACCGCCTGGGGAGTGTGGGCCCGCAGCTCCAGGCTGCCTGCCCGTTGCTCACTGAGCTACACTGCCTCCCCAGCCGGACAGATCCCCAGCCCCCTGCCTACCTCGGTGAATATGAAAGTGTCCTGGATGCCCTGTTCCGCCTCCACGGTGGCCCCAGTTCCCACATGGTCCCTGAGCTCCGGACAGCACTGGACCTTGCAGCAATTGACCTGGCAGGACCGCGGCCAGTGCCCTGGGCCTCCCTGCTGCCTGTCGTGGAAGCAGTGGCTGAGGCTTGGCCTTGCCTGGTGTCCGCACTGGAGGCCTCTGCCCCCGTCTCGCCTACAGCTAGGGCACTGGCCCTTGCCCTGCGCCAGTTCACCTTTGTGGCCTTCACTCACCTGTTGCTGGACGCTCTGCCCTCCGTGCAGAAGCTCGCCCTTGTCCTGCAGTCGGAGGAGCCGGACTTGGCCTTGCTGCAGCCCCTGGTGATGGCAGCTGCAGTCTCCCTCCAAGCGCAGCGTGGCTCGGGTGGGGCGCGCCTCCAAGGCTTCCTGCGGGAATTGGCGTCCTCCAGCCCCGACTCGGGCGGTGGGCGCTGTACCTACCGCGGCGTGGAGCTGGTCGGCTACTCTGAGGCTGCGGTCCGGTGCTTGGAGCGGCTGCGGGGGGCCTTCCTGGACTCCATGCGGCGGGGGCTGCGGGACTCCTACCCCGGACCCTCGCTGGACGTCGTGGCCGCCTTCGCGGCGATCTTCGACCCCCGCCGCTACCCGCAGGCCCCCGCGGAGCTGGGCGCGCACGGCGAGGGGCCGCTGCGTGTGCTGCTGCGCGCTTTCGCCCCCGCAGTGGTGCGCCAGCGGGCGCTGGGCGACTTCGCGCTCTTCAAGCGCGTGGTGTGCAGCCTCGGGCGGCTCGGCCCCCGGGCCCTGTGCGCCAAGCTGGTGTGCGCGCACTCTGAGCTGCACGAGCTCTTCCCCGACTTCGCCGCCCTCGCCGCCCTGGCCTTGGCGCTGCCCGCGGGCGCCGGCCTCCTGGACAAGGTCGGCCGCAGCCGGGAGCTGCTGTGGTGGGGCCAGGGCGGGGCCGGGGAGGGCCGGGGCGCCCCCGCGGTCAAGATCGCCGTGGATGGGCCCCCGCTGCACGAGTTTGACTTTGCGCTGGCCGCGGAGTTCTTAGAGAGTGGGTGGGGGGAGGGGCTCCTGGGGTCGAGGCTCACGTGAGGGCGGCCTCCTTCCTTCGATCCAGCCGCCTGGGATGCTGGGCACTCTCGGGGCCAAGCTGAACCTGACCGTGCTGCGCTCAAACTGACCTGCCAACTGTGGCCTCCCACCCACCATCCCCGTGCTTCCTCTGCTCCACGCTGAGTACTAACAGCCGCACGGGCTGTGGAGGAGGGGCTGGGTCAAGTGGGGCCTGGGCGAGTGGGCAGAGATGCTAGGGTCTGGGACACCCTAAATATCACTCCTGTCCTTTCCAGAGTTTGGTGAGGAGTAGCTCACCCTTTCTCTCTGGACTCAGCCCAAGTTTTTGCCCTAGAAAAGTTGGGAGGTCCTGGCTGGAGGGAGGAAGACTGAGTCTCAGGAATTGAGGGATTGAGGGAAAAGAGAATGGGTCCTTGACTGTTTCTTAGCTGCCTCCTGGCAACATGTCTTCTCTTCAGATATGACTGCAGAGCAAATCACCATCCTTGTTTTTGACACAGCACAGCACCCTCTCTGTGCACAGGCTTACAGTTCAAAGGAGGTATTGGTGCCTTCCCTCCCCTCCCCACCAATAGGCTGCTTGAGGCTTTTCTGTATATAACCATGTATATAGACATAAATCTATAAATGTGAAATAAATCTATCCTATCTTTCATAGTGTTAACACGCAAATCCAAAAGGACTTCTTTTAGAAGGTTTTGCAATGACAGGGTCCAAAAAAGTCCCCAATGGACTGGATCTATTTCTAGTTTTTTTCTTCCTTGAAGTCTGGTTGTTCCCCAGGTGCCTAGCCCTCCCCTGCCCTCATCTCAGACCTTTAAGACCAAAGATTGGAAAACCACAGTGCTGTAGCGGCGACCCGAGGACCGGCCTCAGGCCTGACCCTGGGATGTTGGAGGGCTTTTTGCCTCCTGGGGGAAGCAGCTGGGACCTCATCAGAGCTGGGGGACATAGCCCTTCAGATTCCAATGGGTTTCCCGTCCCCTCTGTCAGCCCTCACTGTGAATGGTGTGGGAGTCTGGAGGGGGATAGTTAGTGAGAGAGGAGGGGGCTGGCCTTTCCCCAGACCTCCTGGGTTTGGGTTTAATTTACAATAAAGTGGAAGGAAACCCAGTGCATCATGCAGTCTCCATGGTGGTGTGTGTGTGTCAGGAACCCGCCTTGACTCCTCCTTGGCTGGACTCCCCTCGGGGGTTCATTTGGGCCATTATGCTGCCTCTATAGGGGCCAGAGGGTCACCCTTCTGGGCCGAGAACCCTGCACTGTGAATTCCCTGCTTCTGCCTCCCCAGTAGTGGAGAGAGAGGCACAGAAGTGGGCTGTACTCGCCCTGGGCTTGGCCAGTGCTCCTTTGTGAAGAGGGAGACAGGGGTTTGTGCCCTGGCTCCACACCCAAGAAGCCCGTCAACCTCTCCTTCTGCTGCAGAGGTGGGAGAAAGCCCTGTGGCTCCCCATTTCAGACCCTGCCCTTCTTCCTCCTGCAGCTGGCCCGGCCTCCAGTGCCCCCAGCCCCCTGCTGGCCTCCCTGCCCCTGCCTGCCAGGCCTCTGCAGCCCCCGCTGGACTTCAAGCACTTGCTCGCCTTCCACTTCAATGGCGCCACCCCGCTCAGTCTCTTCCCCAACTTCAGCACGGTATGGGCTGGGCTGGCTGGCGGTTGGGGGCATGCAGCAAGCTTGGGGGTGGGCAGGGAAGGTGGGCTCAGAGGGGCTGGCTCTCAGACGCTGGGTCTAACCAGCAGCTCATTCTCCAACATCCCCTAGTGACTCAGTGTTCCCAAAAAACAGACCCCTGGGCCCAGCTCTCTGGGCTAGGGAAGGAGGATGTTGTCACCCCCTCCCCCAATGACAACTGCCAGGCCTGTAGGATCTGTACTGTAGGTTTCACCTGAGTTTTTGCATAGGGACTTCAATGGATGGTCTGTGTATGTCTGTGTGCAGTTGAGGTGTGCCTTTCTGTTTTAGTTTGTCTCTGTAGGTCTTTGTGTGTTATTTGTGTATGTGAATTTGTGTGTTGGTGTTCAGTGTGTATGTGTTTGTAAGCAGCTCTGTGTCGGGGTATGTAATTAATGTGTGTGCCTCTGTGTCTGAGAGGCTTTTTGTGTCTTTGTGTCGATTATGTGTGTTTGGTGTGTGCCTGACCTCTGAGTGTGTGTGTTTGTGTGTGGGTTGGGTGATAGTGAGTTCGTCTGTGGTTGTGTGCCATTTGCGTGCATGTGAGAGTGTATCTTTGTGCATGTTGCTGTCATTTGTAACTGCCCGTAAGCTTAGGTGCTATGTGTCTGTATACTAGTCTATGTATGTCCATGTGTGTATGTGTGTGAACCACAAGTGTAGTGAGCATGAATTTACTTCACCACATGAACTATAAAGAATGCCCTCCACTTTTAAATTTTGAAAAATCAAATGTAATCAGTGATGAGCCCCACCCCATCTTGACAGGATGGTGGGAAATCCAGTTTCACTCACGGTAGGAATCCCTCCCTTCCCACCCTCCACGGCTGCACAGGGGTCCTAAGGAGCCTGAGACATTTGACGAGCATCCTCCCGTCTTTGATTCCCTCTGTCACTGGCTGACATGCTCACTGTTTCAGCTCATGGCCCCTCAAGAGTGGGTGAAGCCACTCTTGTCCTCATCGCTGGGGGCCCTGCAGGCCATTCTCTAACATCCTGTCCCCTGCCTGTCTCCCCGGCCCTGCGTGCTGTGAGGGTTAAAACCTCTTTCTGTTCTCAGGGAAGTTTCTGAAACCATGCTTTTCTCTCAAAGCCTCTGTTCTCTTCTCTCAGGAAGGTTTAGGAAGTTCCTTCCTGACAAGCAAGCCCAGACAACTTCTGCTTTTGGCCCAACAACCCAGGCCCCTGAGAAAAGGGAATGTAAAGGCTTGATTTGACAGAAGGAAAAAATTATTTAAAATAAGGAAAAGAAAAAAAACACACACACATACACAAATAAATATTCCAAAGAAATGATCCTACCACTCAGGGAACCCTCTGGCCTCCACCTGCTGTGGCCTGCCCCCTCCCAGCCCCCCACCTCCCCTGGCAGTGGTCTCAGTCTCCCTCTCCCTCTCAGGCCCTGTGACGGTGGCGGAGCTCATAAGATAAGCACAAGGCTGGGTTATGAGAGAGGAAATTCCAACAGAGGGACTCTTTGTCTCTTCCCTGCCTCTCTCTGCCCCCAACTCTCCGTCCCAATAGATGTGATTCTTGTGAATGAGAAAAAAAATCCCAGAGACCAGACGGGCAGCAAGTGATGGAAGGTGATCACCAGGACATGGTTCTGTTTCTCAAGATCGTGGAAGTCCCCTGGCCATCCCCTGCCTCCAAGCAGAAGCCCAGGCTGACAGATAAAATCAGCCAGGGAAGAAGTTGTTTCTTTTTCTGTGTCTAACATCCAGAAGGATGGGGAAGTTCTTCCTACAGGCTGACCGCCACCCTCCTTGATAATCTGCAGTCGTTCCTGGCATTTTGTACTGCCCCCCCTTCTGAGCCGACCCCAGTCATTGTGCCCTCCCACCCCCTTCACAGATGGACCCGGTCCAGAAAGCTGTCATCAGCCACACGTTTGGGGTCCCCTCCCCTCTGAAGAAGAAGCTCTTCATTTCCTGTAACATCTGTCACCTGAGGTTCAACTCAGCGGTGAGAGGAAGCAGTGGAAACAGGCTGGGGAGGGGGCTGGGCAGGAAGAGGGCTGGAGACTGGGCTTCTGCAGTCTTTCCTGGAGGAGTGGGGTGCAAAGGGGCTGTGGTCCAGACTTCCAGTCCCTGGTTGCAGAAAAGGCGCTCCTGCTCCTTTACCCAGCCCCTTCTCTCCTCTCTCCAGTTCCTCTGCCCCTTTCCTCTCTAGTCCCCCTAGGACCCCATTTCTCTCCCCTATGCCTCTCTCCTGTGTTCTGGATCCTTCTTGCAAGAGAGAAGACTGCCCTTCCCCACTTGGTGTCCCAGGGGCCACCCCATCAGCTCCTGGTTTGGAGCTGAGTTTTTAAAGCACCTGAGAGTTAGTTAATTAAGAGAGCATCTTAATTAGTTCTCATGATACATCTGTGAAGTGCATAGAGGCACTATTATCATCCCCAATTTTCAGATGAGGAAACAGCTTCAAAGAGGTTAAGTGACTTGCCTGAGGCCACACAGCTGGTAAGTAGCAGAGCTGGGATTAGAACCCAGGCCTGGCTGACCCCAAGGTCTGCATGCTTTCTACCAGAGCCTACCCCTAGATAGTGGAGGAGCCTCGTTCTGGCCTCCTAGGGAAGGTTTACCTTCTGTCCAGGCAACTCTGGGGACTGGGGAGATGCTCTCAGCAGACCTGATCGGATGAAAGGGTCCAGGGAGGGGCCATGGGGGCCTCTTTCTGATGTTTGGGAGCAACAAGCAGGGATCCCTGGTTGAAGAAGGGAGGACACTGACAGGCCAGACTCAGGGTTCCCTCCAGGCTTTCAGGTTACATGAGTCATGTAAGAGATGGACAGGGAGACTTCCCTCTGAGAGAGGGACCCCTCTTCACGCCGGGCCCCTGGCACAGTGTCTGGCAAACAGCAAATGCTCAATAACTCTTTGTTGAGAAAATAAGCCAAGGGATGAATGTTCTGGGGTGCACATAGCTCAAAGTGTGCAGACTACTCTGTTTCCTCCATGCGTGCATTTATAAGCTTGGTAACTAACATTCATTGAGCACCTACTGTATGTACTAGGCCCTTATCATTCAGGTTCTCATTTAATTCTTACAGTTGTGAGGTCAGTATTATCATTGCAGAGTTTACCAGTGAGGAAACTGAGGCTCAGTGAGGTGAGGTGACTTGCCCAAAGATGCACAGCTCATAAGTGGCTGAGTCAGAATTTGAAGCCAGAGGCTGCCTGCATGGGAGCTGATGTATGAGAATGTGTTCTGTAAACCTCAGGGCCAGACACATACTCTGATGACAATGGCAATGACAAGGATTCGTCCCTTGTGTGGCCAGAGCCCTGCCTCCCTCTGACCTGTCCCCTGCCTGGTGCCAGCTCATGGATGGGACATGTGGATTAGTGAATGAATGGTGACCCCACACCCTCCCCTCCCCAGAACCAGGCCGAAGCACATTATAAAGGCCACAAGCACGCCAGAAAACTCAAGGCTGTCGAAGCTGCCAAGAGCAAGCAGAGGCCACAAACCCTGGCCCAGGACAGGACGCTGGTGTCCCCAACCCCAACTCCAGCCAGCGAAGCCCCCGGAGAGCTGCAGAGCAAAGGTCAGTCCTGAACTCGTCTCCCCTCCCCACTCCAAATCTGGCTTCTGACGAGGGGTTGACAGATTTCTGCTTATTATTATTTTTGCTTGTGTGGGGTACTCTTACATTCAGAAAAAGGCGCCCAATGTACAGCACGATGAGTTTTCCGTCTGAATATACCGGGATCAAGAAACTTGCCACGAGCGCCCTGAAGCCCGTCTCGGGGCCCCCCAGTCACTACCTTGTTATGCTAGCTTCCGGGGCTGCGGTAACGAATGACCACCAACTGGGTGGCTGAAAACAAGAGAAAGTTATTTTCTCACAGTTCTGGAGGTCAGAAGTTTGAAATCAAGGTGTTGATAGGGTTGGTTCCCTTGTGGGGACTCACAGGGAGAGTCTGTTCCAGGCCACCCTTTTGGCTTCTGGTGGTTGCCGACAATCCTGGGCATTCCTTGGCTTGTAGCTGCATTGCTCCAATCTCTGCCTCTGTCTTCACATCTTGTTCTCCCATATGGGTCTCTGTGTCTTCACGTGGTCTTCTTTTAAAGACACCAGTCATTGGATTAGGGCCCACCCCAATCCAGTATAACTTCATCTTAACTAATTACATCTCCAAAGATCCTATTTCCAAATGAGGTCACACTCTGAGGTTCCAGATGGACATGAGTTTTGTGGTGACACTATTCAACCACCTACACCCCTTCCCGGGGTACCTACGATCCTGACTTTTCTTGGCATAGATCAGTTTCATCTGGTTTTGGTGAATCATATAGTATGTAGGTTTCTATGTCTGACTTTTGTTCATTTTTCATGAACATTCATCAACACTCACGCTAAGATTATTCAATGTTGTTACATATAGCTGTGGTCTGTCCTTTTTCATTGCCGTGTAGTGTTCCATTGCCTGACCATACAACAATTTTTTAAAAATCTACTCTGTCGTTGATGAATATTTAAATAGTTTCCAGGGCTGGCCCCGTGGCTTAGCGGTTAAGTACATGCACTCCGCTACTGGCGGCCCGGGTTCGGATCCCGGGCGCACACCGACACACTGCTTCTCCGGCCATGCTGAGGCCGCGTCCTACATACAGCAACTAGAAGGATGTGCAGCTATGACATATCACTATCTACTGAGGCTTTGGGGGGAAAATAAATAAATAAATAAATAGAATTATAAAAAAAATAAAATAAAAAACTTTTAAATAGTTTCCAGTTTTATGCTATTATGAATAGTGCTCTATGAACATTCTAGTACATTTTTTGGTGATTTCTGCTTATTTAACAGTTAGCTAATAACTAGGATATCAGGGCTATGAGGGCTTTCTGAGACCACTCCGTCCAACTTTATGATTTCAGATGGGGAAACTGAGGCCCAAAGAGGCCCAAGTCTGCCCAGTGAGTTGGTGGGAGACTGGGGTCTGGAATCAGCGCTGGTCATCCCTACACTAGGGACCCTTCCACTCTGCCGTGCCACCCCCAATATGTCAGTGCTTAAAATCCTGGTCTTGAGAATCATCTCAGCCCTCGTCATCTCAGACCTGATGCCTCTATCTCCCTAGCAGTTCCTGGAGCCCCTTCTCCTGGGCCCCCACTCCAGCCACCACTGACTCCAGACCCTGCGCCCAGGGAGCCAGCACACTCGGACCTCTTGGATGCTGCCTCCTCTTCCTCTTCTTCCTCCTGCTCACCCTGCTCCCCAGAGCCTGGGAGAGAGGCGCCAGGGCCTGAGCCGCCTGCGGCTGCTGCGGAAAGTAACGCGAGTGGGGAAGACAGGAGTGAGAGGGGGCGCCTCTACTGCCCCACGTGTAAGGTGACAGTGAACTCTGCCTCCCAGCTGCAGGCTCACAACACAGGTGCATGTGCCCCACCAGCTGGAGTCCGGGGGGGAGGGGGGCAAGGAGGTTGTTCTCACCAGATGTCAGCAGGCTGGGTTTCTGGGCACTTTGCTCAAGGGCTTGGTGACAGAGGCGTTGTGCTCAGCTGTTACTGCACAGGCATTCGAGTCCTCCCACTAATGCTTGAGGGGGGAGAATTGGGAAGAGAAGTCTGAGGTGGCAAGAACTGAAGGTCACTCCAGGGAAGACAGGAGCCACCTCCTCCATCTTTCTTTAGGTCAGGCCCAGAAGGGAGGGGTTGAGAGGAGAGCAAAAGGGAAGCAGACCAGTTACCCTGCAAGAAGGCCTTCCTTAGGGGAGGCTGGCATGGAATGAGAGAAGCTGGGAAGACCTTGCAGAGATAGAGATAAGACAGAAAAATCTCAGGTGGCTGGAGGGGAGTGTATGTTCTGAGCAGCATTGAGGCTGAAGGTACAACTAAACTGACCAAGTCTGGAGGGGTCTCTGTGGCCCTTGCAGCCCCTCTTTGGAGCTGACAGGCTGTCTTCTTTCCTCCCTCCAGGAGCCAAGCACCGGTGGATGGTGGAAGGTCAACAAGGGGCTCCCCGAAGGGGCCGGGGCCGCCCAGTGCCCCGGGGAGGAACCGGACACAAGGCCAAGAGAGTAACCGGGGGCCGGGGAGGCCGGCAGGGGCCCAGCCCCCCTTTTCACTGTGCGCTCTGTCAGCTCCAGGTCAATTCAGAGACCCAACTCAAGCAGGTGGGGGAAGTGAGGCCGGAGTTTGGAGCAGGGTGAGGGGGTGGGACCAGAGCCAGGTGAGGGGGGAGCCTGAGGACAGAAGATGGATAGAGCAGAGCCGGGAGCGGGTGGAGGAGGAGAGTGAGGCTAGTGGGACAGTGGATCCCTGGAGGACAAAGGCCAGTTCTTGCCTCCCCTTCCCAAGGCCACTCCAGGGTGACACCCAGTAAATGTGCCTTCAGTGTGTGAGCTGTGGGTAGAGGAAACGTGCGCTAGTCCAGGGTGATAGGGTAGTTGGGGGTCCTTGGGCTTCCTCACCTTGTTCCCAGTCTGTCTGTCTGTCTGTCCATTAGCACCTGAGCAGCAGGAGGCACAAAGACCGCCTGGCCGGGAAGCCCCCCAAGCCCTCCAGCCAGCACAGCAAGCTGCAGAAGCACGCAGCGCTGGCTGTGAGTATCCTCAAGGTATCTGTCTCTAGGCAACAGAGCTGGGACCCTGGTCAAGAAGGGAGAGGGTGGGCTGGAAGGGAGGGCCAGCTGGGGGCTGGGGGTGGGGCAGGAAGGAAGCCACCCGGCTCCGAGGCTGCCTGGGCAGGGAAGGAGTTGGGGTTCAATTTTTGGCTGTCTTGGCACCCGCCCAGAGGAATTTCCGGGGAGGTGGGCTGGGGTGGTAATCTCAGGGGTAAGAGCAAGGGTGGGCATGCATCTCCTGGAGAACATCTCTACTGCCACCCCCAGGGCCCCTCCCTTCGCCCATCCTGAGAGTCTCCTCCTCTGGGCAGGAAGACAGGTGGTGGAGCAGGCCCTCTGGAATGAATGTTTGGGGGTGGGAAGGGAAGAGGATTTAGGTTTGGAACCCTAAAGGGCACATTTCCCCTGCAGCAAAAAGCCCAAGGATGGAGCCCAGGGAAGGGGTGGGATTTTTCTGGGGTCAGAGACTGTGTCCACTCCTCTCTCTCTTCTCTGCAGTCTAAACTGGCCTTGCAGAAGCAACTCACCAAGACACTGGCAGCCCGCTTCCTGCCTAGCCCGATCCCCACCGCGGCCACAGCCATCTGTGCCCTGCCAGGGCCCCTGGCCCTCCGGCCTGCCCCCACGGCAGCCACCACCCTCTTCCCGGCTCCGATCCTGGGCCCAGCTCTGTTTCGCACCCCAACGGGAGCCGTCCGCCCTGCCACGGGACCCATCGTCTTTGCCCCCTATTAGCCCTACTAGGGGAGGCCAGGGCTGACATCCCAGCAATCGCTCTCCCCCTCCTCCTCTCCGAAAGGCCTCGGCTTCCTACATCCCACAGGGCACCGCCTTTTACAGCCTCGGGGGTCCTGCCCAAACCAGGAAGAGCCGGCTAGTTTTAAGGGCAGTTGTCCTTCACTCAGTCTGGACTGGAGACTCACTCAACTAATACCCCCTGGCCCAAGGACCATCCAGCCCCACCCTCCTTTCCCTGGATTTCTAGGGCTAGTCCTGGGCTCACTTGCATTTCCCAGCCTGATTTAGGGGGAGCAAACTGAGACATCCCAAAGATCTATGCAAAATCCTATTCCAAGCCCCGTGGTGCTCTGGTTTCCCCCATCCAAGACCTATACTCGCAAGGCAGAGGCCCTAGGACTCTCAACTCCTTCTAGCCTGGGGACAAGTCTGTGACCTCTACTCCCATGCCCTGGGGAGGAGGCCCTCCCCATTCACTGGATTCTCTGGAGAATCACTGGAGATGAGAGATGGGGTCTCCAGCTGGAGTGGGTTCAAGGCTATCTGGACAAGGTGACCGTGGGAGTGTGACGGAAGTCTGTGGAGGAGAAAGGGAGCAGTGCTAAGGGGGGCAAAGCCAAGGCGGGGTGGGGCAGAAAGCCCTTGGAGGCTTCATCTGCTCTGACGGGATGGGGCTAGGATGGGGTAGGTGAGGGGGATGTTCTGGCTGGGCCCAGTTTTAATAGAGAAAGTGATCAATCCCACAAAAGCTCTCCCCTCTGAGCCTTTCATTGATTCTTCCTGAACCCCAGCTCCTGAGGTGGGTGCGCACTGGGTCTCCCTCAGACTATGGACCCAGCTAACACTGGACCCCACCCCCCCGACCTGGCTCCCAAGCGAAGAGCGGTCCCCTCCAGCTCTTCACCCCACATTGGTCCCCAGCACTAAAGGGGTTTCCCTCCTCCCAACCAGCACCCCAGGCCCCCTCACTGTGAAGCTGAGTGTTGGGACACAGTCTGATATACTCTCAAGACCCATTTTCATGCTGTCAGTTAATGCCACAGCCCCAACGTTGCCGAGCACTGCCCCCCAAACCCCACAATATGGGACTTTGCCAGTATCCACCTGTATCTTTTTTCTTTTTTTTAGGTATTTCCAAGGGGAAAACAAGAAAAAGGGGGGAAGGGAGGGAAACTTTTTGATAAGTTATGGTTTTATTGTGTCCAAAGCATCAATAAACAAACTTTAAGCTGGAGCCTGTATATGCCCTAACCTGACTTGCCCAGCCCTGGGCCACTTGCCCCTGCTCACCTCCCCCATCTTGAGGAGAAGGGGCGTGTACTGGAGGTCGCCTGGCTGTAGTGTCTCACCTGTGCTAGGTGTGCACGTGAGAAGCACGAAGTGGGCACAGGAAGTTGTGGGTCATAAGCTCACTTTACAGCGTGTTGTGAGTGTAACCACCCTACTGAGCCCCGACAGATCTGGCAGCTCCCGAGAAGCTGCTACTGGTTTGCCTTGTTCTGTTCAGGCATCTGAGGTAAGAAGGAAGGGCTAGAGGAGCACCTTGTCCAGCCTTCACCATGGCAGCAGGCTTATTTGGAATAGGTAATGTATAAATAGAAGTCCAGCTAGTAGCTGAAAACCATAGGAAGGGGTGAAGACCAGCCCCCATGGGTGTGACGTCCCCCACTGGGCACTGAGCAGCCACTCTGGCAATGAGAGCACAGTGCACTCCTGCCCCCTGGTGGCTGGCGGAGAGCAGTGTCACAACCTCCAGGGCCAGTAGGCATAGCACCTTAAAGAGGGAGAAGCGAAGGGTACAGTCATAGGCAGCCTGGAAGCCATGGGCATCATAAAATCATAGGGCTAGAGAGGATCTAGAAGATCATCTAAGCAACTCCTGTCACCTTACAGATGAGAAAACTGAAGCCCCGAGAGGGGAAAGGCCTTGCTGAGTCACAAAGCCAGTTGGTGACTCAGCCCAGTCGTCATTCCATTCCACCTCAACCAATGAGGCCCATCTGCTCCCTGAGGAGGAAGAGGAAGCAAAACAATTGGGGGAATAGGTAAACAGAAAATTACACTTCCCGAGAGGCTGGCTTCTTCCAGCCAAAGTAAGGACAGGAGAAAGGTCAGGGTGCCGGATGAGGGAGCACCCCTAACACCAGCATGCACACACGCTCACATGTGCACACATCTACACACAGATACATGATACCTGGATGCCCTTTCTCTCGAGTCCAGGCTGCTGCCATAAGTACGTGTGTGTGTCACTGGCAGGAAGCTCAGAGGAGTGGGACCCCTGTGATTGGAACCAGACCCTAGACTGGGCACTTCTGCATGGTAGCTCTGCTTCCCATCCAAGGCAGGTGGAAGGGACACTGACTCACAACTGCCCCAGGTCACAGCGGGGCAGACAGAATGAGAGCTGGGGGGCGCTGGAGCGGGGGGTTGGGGGCACTAACCTAGATTATGTGCACTTCTCAGAGTTGAGAGGGAGCAAAAGTGGCCTGAGCCTGGGACAGCTCAGCTGCCTGGCCTAGTGGGGGGCTCCCCCACTGCTTGGGAAGGATAGCTTGCCTAACCCCTCTTTCCTCTCAACCCATCTTCCAGAGCTCCAGCAGCTGGAATGGGGTTGGGAAGGTGAAGACGGGATGGCAACCGTTCAGCCATCCAAGGAGCCGCTGCCCTTGTTCTTGCGGCTGAGGGGGAAGGCGGACTTGCTCTGGGGCTGTGTCATCTTGCTGGCCAGATAGACGAAGGGTTCCAGGAGAGAGCGGCGGTCAGCCACTGATACCTCCCACAGCTTCACCTTCTCTGACTTGGCCCAATGCTGAGCCACGTCTGGGTCTACACGCCGCTGCTCCTGCAGGTCACACTTGTTGCCAAGGACCACGATGGTGACCTAGTGGAGAGGGACAGAGCAGAGGCCTGTGGATAGACCATGGACCTCCAGAATGGGTGTGAGGGCTGGCGACCACCTAGGACTCCTAGAAGAAGCAAAGTCTCAATGGTTGGTGCCTCATCTCTTCCTATCTTAGAAATCATGGACTGGGAGGAGGGAGATGGTTGCTTTTTCCTTTTCTTCCTCTGTTCAAATTTTGGCCTCCACCTGGCCCTCCCTCCAGGAGTTCTATTACAAGCCCTGTATCACTCATGCTTGCCCATTACTAGCAGCCAGTCAGTTTCTGGCTAAACAACTGGTGAGGAAGCACTCCCAGAATGCCTGCAGCTGCAAGGGGGATTTGAGAACAGAAGGACCTTCTTAGCTAAGTGCATGGAATCGTTATAAAAAAACACTAATGGGGGCTCATGCATTAGATCAGGGACCTCTTAAACTGAAAAGTCTCTTTGGCTGAGCTGCCTCAACATGTGGCCACCTCTAGGGGTGAAGCCACCCTCCAGTGGCCTCCATCCCCCCTCTAGCTGCTAACCCACCTCTTGGGAAATGAATGAAAAATAGAGCCAAGCCGAGCCTCCCCAAGGCAGCTCAGGGCCCACTCTCTCCCACCACCAGGGCTCCCACACACACCTCCTTCTTATCTTTGGATTTGTCGATTTCCTTCTTGAGCAACTCCACACGCTGAAAGGACTCTCGGCTATCTGTGCTGTAGACCAGGACGTAGCCATCAGTGCAGGAAAAGCAGTGCCGGGGCAGCTCAGCCCCATCTCGGAGCCCCCGGGTGTCGTAGAAACGCACCTGCTCCCGCACCCCCCGGTCGGTCTCAATGGAGCCCACGTAGATGTCCTCCTGCGTCTCGATCATCTCAGAACCTGGGATAAAATGAGAAAACTTGTTTGCAGGGAGGAGGGAGATGGGAAACATGGGTGACTGGGTATATCCTGACAGGCTGACCAGACAGGGAGAGAAAGAAATGTGGGGGCTGGGGAGAGGGGGCCAGAGACCGAGTCTGGCAGGACTGGAATGATTCGGGGGAAGATATTAATCTCATGCTCATACCATCCTAAGCAAAAGGGTAACTTGGGAGCTTTTCCTCCCCATCCAGGATATTGAGTTTCCTTCCTCCAGATTTCTTCAGTGTTGTAGGGTTGCGGGTTAAAATGTACATGTTCCTCTTTCGGGTGCAATAACCACCAGGAGCAGCTTTTAGCCTTTGTGTGTTGTGATCAAATCCTACTCCTTATTCTTCAAATTCTTCCACTGTTTCCCCGCCTGCAACAACACTCACCCACTACATGGTTCCCATACAGAAGCTGCTCCAGGATCGAAGTTTTGCCCACAGATGCCTGGCCACACACGACCACCTTGCAGCTCTTCCCCATGCTTAGCCTTCAACCTTGAAGAACAGAAGCACACTGGGTGAGGTGGGATCAAAACAAAGGGCAGACCTCCTATAATTGAGAGCCCAAGTTCTGAACTGAATGCATAGCCTTAGGGATTCAGCACTGACCCCTACTCTAGTCAGGGTGTATTGAAGTGATGTGTCTGTGTCCACTACCAGACAGGCAGCTGTACGTTACTGATCTTTGTTATTCCCAGTATCTGGCCAGGAACTGGCAGAGAGCAAGTGCTCAGTATATGTTGCCATAAAGAGAGTAGAGGGTCGCTGGTTTAAAGGAACCACTGGTCATGTTCTTCTCTGTGCACAGGATGTGGAGGACCAGTTGCTGAAGGGAGCTCTGGCTCAGCTTCCTCTCTTTAACCACCACCCCACAGAAAAATAAGCAGGAATACTATTTTGTGTGGATCTGTCTTAAGCCACTCTTCCTGGGGAAAATGAGCAAATAAGGAGGATATTCTGCTTTCCTGTATGACTTATCTAGGCGACAATCAATGACCTCTAATTCCCAGTCAAGTCCATGGCTAAGATGAAGAACATCAGACAAGAAAGACAGGAGTGAAGAAATCTAAGGGAAAAAGGCTTCGAAAAGGAGACAATTTTTTGTCTCCTCCTTACCCTCCTAAGGGTAAGTCTACCCTTAGACTGACAGACCCAGATGAGAAGCCTCAGACACAGAAATTCCTTCTCCGAAGAGGCCCCAGAGACTTCCTCGAAAGCATCCTAAACACAGGCTTCCCAGAAGAAGCCCCAGAGTCCCCCAGGGAGCAGAAATACAGAGATCACACTCAAAAGGGGTCTCAAACAGAAACCTCTCCAGCGGAAACTCCTGAGTCGGACCCTCCTCCCCACTCCCCCCCGAGGAGCCCCATGTATGTAGTGAGCCCCGGAATAAGGGATACCCATGAGAAAGCCAGAGGGGCCTCCGCCAGATTCCCCACGATGGGACCCCCAGAGGGAGTCAGAGGCCGCAGAAACTTGCCACCTAAAGCGGCCAGACACGGTAGCTGACCCTGGCCTGCCAGCTCCGTACCTCCCGGGGCCCTCGCAGCACCCCGGCCGGGCCCCTCGAGGAACGCAGGGACCGCAGGCAAGGCAGCACGGCCGCAAGGCCTCCGTTCTTCCGGGTCGAGCCAGGCTCTGCGGGCCCCGCCCCCTAGCTTTCGTCCGGCAAGACGAATTCCGGCGGCGGAGAGCGGGCACGGCCCTCACAGCGCCCCCAGACGCCGGCGGGGGAAAGGACGGCCAGGACCTGGGCTGGTTGAGCGCATATGATTCCAGCTCCCCGGACGCGGGCTGTTGGTCCGGTGGGTCTGATGACCAAATGTTCTTTCCCTAAAGGCTACCATAGTTCAGTAACACTTCATTTATTCAATCGTTTATTCATCAGATGTCTTCTGAGCACCTACTCTGTGTCAGGTACAGGACCAAGAGCTGAGAAAAAGCAGACGAATTATACACTGTAGCTGCCCATGAGAATGTCACCGTCTAGAGAAGCCAGACATCTAAACCAACAATTACAGTACAGTATGGCAAGAACTATCACAGAGGAGCTATGGGAGCACAGCAAAGGGGCATTTAACTTGGAGGCAGTGGGCATCATGGAGAGCTTCCTGGAGTAGGTCATGTCTGTGTTGAGGTTTAAAGGGCTTGGGAGGAAAGGGTGGAGAAAGCATGGCAAGAGTCATGGCATTTTCTGGAACTACAAGTACTTGAGTTCAATACTAATGGTAGAAAGGAGCCAAATAATCTTGGGTGGTAGGCCAAAAAGCTCAAACTGTATCCTAACAGCAGTGGAAAGCCATTGATAGGTTTTATGCTAGTGAAGTGATACGATCAATTTTTGCTGTTAAGAAGGTCATTTTGGCAGAAGACTGAAGATTGGAGAGAAATGAGACTGGGGGCCAGTTAGGAGATTTTGGTAGTATTCCAAGTTTTTAAAAAATGACGGGAACCTGAAATGGGATGGAAAGGTGATAGATTTGGGAGACATTTGGTAGGAGAATCAACAAGACTTGGTGGTAAGTTAGGAGTCAGGAGTGAGACGGAGGAGTTCATGATGTTTCCCATCTTTCTCACTTGGTGACCAGGTGAATGGTGACCCGTTCAACAAGATAGGGAATTCAGGAAAAGAGAATCAAGTACAGCATTTGTTTTTCAGTTGTTGAGGGGTGGGGAGAGAATGACAAATTCAATTTAAATATGTTAAGCTTGGGGCCGGCCAAGTGGTGGTTAAGTTCACGAGCTCCGCTTTGGCAGCCCAGAGTTTGCGGGTTCAGATCCCGGGCATGGACCTATGCACCGCTTATCAAGCCATGCTGTGGCAGGTGTCCCACATATAAATAGACGGAGATAGCACAGCTCTTAGCTCAGGGCCACTCTTCCTCAAGAAAAAGAGGAGGATTGGCAACAGATGTTAGCTCAGGGCTAATCTTCCTCACCAAAAAATAAAAAAATATGTTAAGCCTTGAGGATTTGTGAAACATCCAAGAGATATCCGGTAGATAGTTGAATATACAAATCTGGAACTCAGAAGAGAGGTCTAGGTTGGAGATATCAACAGAGCTGAGAGTCAACGACAGATCAAGTTAAAGCTGTGAGAGTAGATGAGTTGGCATAGATGCAGGGAACACAAAGTGGGAAGATGGTGCAAGACTGCCTCCCGCATGAGGCTGTGGACTGGGAGCCATTGGCAGGCAGGGCAGGTGGTCTGTGAGTCTGTGCCCTCCCAATTAAAGCAGGGAGAGTGGGCACTTTGGGAGGGCTATTGAATGATTAGCTGGATGGATGACCTCTCTTCCAACCCACTGAGCCTCTCCCATCCTCCCCTACTCAGGCATGGGTGTGGATTCCCCTCCCTTAGCACTGTGATAGGCAGTGACCATACAAGTAGCCTATGGACAAGGGCACACACTATTTTACTGGAGGAACAGAGTAGATCCTTTTTAAGTGCCCACGCCCCCTTCTTATTTTAGTTTTCCTTAGCTTAAAAATTTTAACCTCAAATTCCCCCAATTTAACCTCAGAAAACCCCAATTTAATTCAGGTCCACAAATATTGCTTTGGGTGAGGGAAGTACTACAAAAACGATTAGGCAGCGTCCTTGCCCTCTGAGTTCCCAATCCAGACTGCATTCGGCAAGACAAGCGCGCTGAGCAGCGAGTTTATCTGAGGGGTGGGGGTACGGGGGACACTGGGGCAGGGAGCTCACCCCGGGAGCTGCCTCATAAACTCCAGGGCAGGGTCTGGGGCTTGCCACCCTCCCTAGCCTTAATGCTGAGATGGCACTCCTAGCCGGCTGACACGAAAGCAGCCTCGTAAAAGGGTCAGCGTCATTAGAGTCATGAACCAGTTGACGCTTGCAGATCCGGAGGGGATGAAAGGCGCGGGGTGAAGACGCCCTGCGTTTCCCTGGCTTGGTTGGGCAGGGCTTCCAGGGGCCGATGAACGCTGGGGAACCGGGCTCAAAGTGTCTCTTCTTGCCTTTCCCAGGAGGAAGCTGTGGACACACTCCAAGGTCGGGAAGGTAGTCGAGGGTGCTCGTTCCCTCCAGAGTCCTGGGTCACTGGGTTCCCACCCAGCTCAGGCTTTCCGGAGCGTTACAGGAGACTCTCTAGGATTGGAGGTTGCTATGGCAACGAGGCTCTTGAAATACTGAGGGAAGCCAAAACCTAGAGAGGCTAGACCCTCCTATTCCGACCCACGGGTACAGTGGCGCCCCCTACGCACAGGAATCGTGCCTGGGCCCCCGCCCCGGGGCGGAGACCACCGTGGACCTCCGGGGGCGGAAGGCCGCTCTGGCCCCAAGTAGAGCCTCTCGCTGGTAGACGGGCTCGAGGGAGCCCCTCTGGGCGCAGCGCCGCCGAGCTGCTCGATGCTCCGACCGGAAGTGCTCTTCACCGCCTGCCTCCCACTCGGCTCTCTGGTCCCGGCGGTAAGATGGCGGCTGCCGCTGGGTGCGATGTGGTAATGGCGGCGACCGAGCCAGAGCTGCTCTACGACGAAGACGCGAAGAGGTAACCGGGTGACAGGGTAGTGGAAGGGACGAGCTTCTGCTCCGTGGCTCCGGGAAACCCGTCCCTGCCATGATGCAGCCCCTAGTTGTGAAGGCGATGCCCCGCCCTCCGCGCCCCCCCCATTTGAGATCGAGTCCGGATGGACCCCCTGAAGGGGCGCTCTCGGAGGTCGGCCCTCCTTCCCGCTTCCGCCTGGCCGGGGAGTTGAGGCACAGCTGTGTTCTCTAGCAGAGAAGAAGGTCGTCCTGACTGTAAAAGCCAGGTCCCTGAGGAGCTCTCAGAGGTCTGTGGCGGGGTGGGGGAGGCGGCGCGGCGACAATGACGACTGCCTTACATCGCCCCTGACCCCCGCCTTCTCTTGTTAACTTCTGTGCATTGTTGTCTGTCAGCATTTTGCATCACCAAAGCCTGTGCTGTCCTCACCCCCTTTTTTCCGTATTTATACCCCAGCGAGTCCTAGTCTGGGTCCGAGGTGATTGTATGTCTCCATTATTGACCTTGTCCTCCCTCCGCCCCCCGGTTACCCCAGAAGTCGGAGGTGATAGAGAAAGAAGGAAGAGTGAGGGGCTTGTTTCATGTCTACACGTCAAACTCCTTTTCCTCCATCCTCCTTCCTAAGATCTTCATTCTTCCAGGACTGTTCTTTCTTAAGCAGGAAGGAGGAGGGCAGCTCCTTGGGCGCTGTTGGCACTGCTGGGCAGCGGCAGTGGCTCGAGTTTGCCAGTCCGGACTAGCCAGGGGAGCTGCTGAGTGAGTGGTTTTCGAGAACGCTCTGGATTCTGGCTACAGCTAAGGCAGGTTGTTGGAAGTGGGGTTGGAACACAGTTGTGGGTAGTCATACTTGACATAATCCTGAAGCAGAATTAACGAAAAGGTTCTGGAAATTTGGAGCCCTTTCTTTATCAACTGCAGATTAGTTGACTACAGTTCCCTCAGTCTCCTTCCCACATATTTCGTATCATTATAGCAAGCTCATTATGGCTTCAGTCTGGGTGATTTGAGGTGGCGATGTAAATTAGTTCATGAGAACTGAAATCAGGATTCTGAGATCTTTTACTGTCCAAGTTAGAAACGTAAGAGGTACTCAGTGAGGCAGAATGAATGGTTATCCAGCTTAAGGGTAGTTACTGCAGCCAGTGTTCCAAGTTCCTGACCTGTTGGGAGCTGAGAGGCTTGACAACATGTAGTAGTAGGTCCCTGGGATGTCAGAGAAGTCAGGATGTCAGAGTCTAGTCTCTCTGTGTTTTTAGTATTGAGTTTTCACATTGTTCCTAGTTCTTTACAGGTATTTAGAATTAAGCATCCTCAGCATCGTTAAGGAACTGCAAAATAAACAAAGAGTTCAACACAGTTTAAATTAATTGTAAGGATCTACTTTGGGAAGAGTTTAGTCGTTCTTTGTGCTATAAATAGAGACTTGGGCTATATGTAATTAAAAAAAACTCATCGTAATCATTGTAAATCTCTGATGTAGGACTGTCTCTAATTTCAGTTTCATTTCAAAGCCTCCTATCTAAAGTAAGTCTTTTTCCTTAAAAAAAAAAAATTACAGCCTTAGAGGGTATTCTATCATAAAACTGTAGTAAATGAGCCTAAAGATAGATTAAAACACGTAAAACAGGTGATGTTGTAATGTGAGCGTGTTATACAAAAACATATGGTATTTGGTAGCAGTTTAACAAAATAGGAGAGGGCCGGCCCTGTGGCTTAGCGGTTAAGTGCGCGCGCTCTGCTGCTGGCGGCCCCGGGCCCGGATCCCGGGCGCGCACCGACGCACCGCTTCTCCGGCCATGCTTGAGGCTGCGTCCCACATACAGCAACTAGAATGGATGTGCAGCTATGACATACAACTACCTACTGGGGCTTTAGGGGGAAAAAATAAATAAAATCTTAACAAAATAGGAGAGGATGTTGACTTATGTTTTTTTTTTTGTGAGGAAGATCAGCCCTGAGCTAACATCCATGCTAATCCTCCTCTTTTTGCTGAGGAAGACTGGCCCGGAGCTAACATCTATTGCCAATCTTCCTCCTTTTTTTTTTCCCCAAAGCCCCAGTAGATAGTTGTATGTCATAGTTGCACATCCTCCTAGTTGCTGTATGTAGGACATGGCCTCAGCATGGCCGGAGAAGCCGTGCGTCGGTGCGCGCCCGGGATCCGAACCCGGGCCGCCAGTAGCGGAGTGGGCGCACTTAACCGCTAAGCCACGGGGCTGGCCCTTGACTTATGTTAACTGCCTTATTTCATAGAATTTAAGATGTCATTGTAAAATGCACAATTTTTAATCTACCACTAAGAAAAAATAATTAAATTTAACTGAAAAAATGCTTTCTTACCAAATAGACTTACATGTTATACATATTTATACGGATATCTTTTAGACATAATAAAACAGATGTTTATTATATACCACTTAGGTGTGAGCAAATCAAAAGGAAAATATAGTGAAATAAAAAAAATCAGTTTGACTTTCTGCCATATAAGGCATCCTTAGGAGGGTAAACATTGAGATCCATTATTAAGAAAAAGCTTTGTTTACCTATGGATTTCCAGTGCTGAAAGTGGAGTGGGGATTTAGAAGATTTGGAGGAAGGTTGTTTTACATTTTACACATATCCTGGAATCCTCCTGTGTAGGCATAGCAAAGGGCAGGGATAGGAACTCCTTTACAAGTGCCCTTTAGTATCTGGCTTGGTTAGTCATTTGACCAAGTTTCTGTCTCTCATTACAGTCCGACTACCAGTTCATCTGGGGACACGGAAGTTGATGGGTCTCTTGGGTTGTTTTTGTGAAGTCCAGCCTGGAGTCCTTCCTTCCTTGTGTCTTGGCTCAAGGACATCCTGCTGCTGCTGCTAAATTTTTACTGTCCCACAGGAGGCAAAATGAGAGAAGCTTGCAAGACCCTGGACCTCGTGGTTGCAGCATTTTAAATAGCTACATGTTTCATTTTCTTAGCTTTAGTGTCTCTAGAGAGAAAAGAAATGGACTTCAATTTTTTTGCCTGCCACTTTGACAGAGTTCTTTTTCCCCCATAGCAGCTGAGAGGTTAAAATAAAAGATATGTTAGTTGGCACTCCAAAATAGATCAGGGGTCTGTATGTGAAGATGATTTACTTTTCTTTGCCCACCAGAACGGATGAAGCTACTTGGGAGCCAGAGAGGTAAATTTCAGAAGTAATGAATTTCAGCTAATTTAAGGCCTTAAATTTTCTTGGGAAGTTGCTGATTGCTTTACCTGATATATGAATACTTGTCTTGAGTGAAGGCTCTCTGGTCACATTTCCTGGGCTAGAGAGCAGCTTGGTGTCCATAGGTAGTCTTTGTTATGGTAAAATTGAAGGATTTCGAGTTGTTCATCAATAGAAGAAACATTTCTCTGTCCTAGCATATACTCACTGGCATGACTGGACAGTGAGGCCTGAAAGAACAGGAACCAGGACATCCTTACCTGATTTCTTGAGCTGATAATCTTAACTTGTTTGTATCTGTTTTCCTGATGGATGCAAGCAAGAACAATTATTAGGGCCTTTCTTAGTACCTAGCTGTTATAAACTCTTTGTGGATTTTGCCTTTTATTTCTCTATCCCTATTGTTGGTGGGAGGCACTCAACACTGAATCCATATCCCAGGGTCTGCTGTAGTTGCTGTGTGTTTCCTGCAGCTTCTTGGAACGTTTTGGAGTTCGTAGCCGTAACTGAAGAGCTTGTGGGGATGCGTGTCCCCTGTCTTATTCCTCACCCTGTTTTAAATTCTTAGGAATTTGTACCCCTAAACTTGCTCTTCAAGTTCCAGGGCAGGCAACTAGACATTCAATAAGCTGAATGGGAATTTATCTTTGATCTTGAGCCCAAATCAGTGAGAAACACTGCTCTCAGCCTTCATTTTCTTTTTCCTTTTTTTTTTAATTAATTTTTTTTATTGCGGTAACATTGGTTTGTAACATTGTATAAATTTCAGGTTTACATCATTATACTTCTATTTCTGCATTGATTACATCATGTTCACCACCCAAATACTAATTACAATCCATCACCACACACATGTGCCTAATCATCCCTTTTGTCCTCCCTCCTCTCCTCCCCTCTGGTAACCACCAATCCAATCTCTTGTCTCTATGTGTTTGTTTGTTGTTTTTATTTTCTACTTACAAGTGAGATCATACAGTATTTGACTTTCTCCCTGACTTACTTTGCTTATCATAATACCCTCGATGTCCATCCATGTTGTCACAAATGGCTGGATTTCATCGTTTCTTATGGCTGAGTAGTATTCCATCGTGTATATATACTACATCTTGTTCATCCATTCGTCCCTTGATAGGCATTTAGGTTGCTTCCAAGTCTTAGCTATTGTGAATAGTGCTGCAATGAACACAGGGGTGCATGTATCTTTACGCATTGGTGTTTTCATGTCCTTTGGATAAATACCCAGCAGTGGACTAGCTGGATCGTATGGTAGTTCTAGCCTTAATTTTTTGAGGAATCTCCATACTGTTTTCCATAGTTGAGCATTCATTTTCATTTTGGTACACTCTAAGTGTGGAGTCAGAGATGAAGAAATGGGAGATGAGTCAAATAAATCATGGATAAGGAAGAGAGAAACCTAGGAATAGAGAATCCTGAGTACCAGCAAATTAATTGAATCCTGATATTAACAAGTGGCAAAATTGTTAAGTAATCATTACTGGAGCAAAGGTAGAGTACAGAGGAAGGGTCTCTCTGTTCCTTACTGCTTTAATTCAGATCCATATGTTATCCAGAGCCAGGTAAATTGAGCAGTTTTAGTGGTGGGCCAAGTGAGTGGCAGTTGCTCTAGTGTCTAGTCCATTCCCAACGACCGGAGCTCTGATTGGCCTAAAGCCCAGCCTTATTGTACATTCCAGCCAATCAGGGAATAGTTTGGTCATGAAGCCAGTGTTTTAAAAGTTTTTAAAAGTTGAGTACTGGGCATTTGCCTTTGCTTTCTTTCTCTAGGACTTTAGAAGATTGGAGAACAATGGCCAGCGGCTGCCTAGATGCCTTGTGGTCTGATGCAAAGTCCCTCTGAGAACCCATTTCTCCCTTACTCCACTAATGTTTGGTCCCCCTTCTCCAGTGCTGAGTGATGTGGAAGTTACTTAGAGGTCGTTCCAGGTATTCTTTTAAACTGTCCGAATTTCAGCAGTGAGAGGAGGATTCCGAGTGCAAGTTATTCCAGTAGTCTATTCATTTTATTAGATTGACAATTTTTTTCTTCCCCAACTAGATCAAAATGCCAGTTCCTATGTTTTACCTCACCATTGGCAGGGGTGAGGCTTTTGAGAATGGTAATAGGAGGAGGAGTATTTGACTTTCAAAGTCTGATTCTGAGACCTACTATTCTATTGGCATGTGACTTAAAGTGTGTGTGTGAGGAGGCCAGACTGTCATAAGCAAAGTGTTAACCATCTCTTCTAATTCTAGTATTAAACTTTTGGGGAGAGTATGTGAGGCAAGCAGGACCTCTCTTATTCTTGGAGTTTCTGTCGTGAGAGTTCTTCCTCATACAGCTTGCTCTGAGATAGTCAGCCACCTGTTGAACTAAGGACCCAGGAGAACTAGGGAGGCAAAATACCAATTGACAACCCAGACTCCCCACTCTAATTGAGGTTTTCCCCTCAAAAAAAAACTCAGAAAGCAGCCTTTTTCTTATTATAGTTCCTCAGTTCTAGATTTTTGATGGGTGCTAGTGTCCTCATGAGGGTAGTGGGAGATTTCACAAAATGGGGAACCAAGGGATAGAAAATGGTGAGTTTAGGGATGTATTATGAAAACAAGCCTCTGGCTCATGCTGAAAAGCCAGGGACTGGTGTTTCAGAGTGCCTTCAGGGAAGCTTGTTTCTCAGAAGCATCTTTATGGCTGGGTGTCCTCTCCCCAGCGGTAAAGGAAGGTCAGGTAGATGGTAGATAACACAGATTATGACATCTCCCATTTAAGGAACTAGCATAATTTTATAACTCACAGTTGAAGCAGCTGTTTCCATGTGAATATCCTTCTGCCTGCAGTGATGGGATTTCCAGCTGAATGGATGGATTTTTTTTCTCCATTGAATAAGACCTAGCCAATTCCAGCATGCTGTCTGGTGTCCTTCCCTCCTCAAGCAGTAGAGAGTGCTACTGCCTTGTGTAGACTCTATCTGTGACTCCACTTGGTGCCTCTCGGTCCCCTGTAGCTCTGCCCCTGTTGAGCTTCCCCCTGAATGTCCAGACAGAGAACAATTTGAACTGGTATGTTAGTAAGTTTTCTTCATCTTCCCCACCTTCCCTCTTTTTGGGGAGAGGGCAGGTGCTTCAGTTGTGCATTAAAGTGAAAGCAGAAGCTGTTCTATAGGAAATTGGATAAAAGAAGCTGGGTAGCCCACCTGTACCAATAGGTAGCAGTTGGATAGAGCCCACCTCTGTTTTCTCTGGACCATTATGAAGCCTTTATTTGCACTCAGCTAAGTGCCTTGCATTTAGCAAGCACTCAATCTGTGGAATTGTTCCAAGTAATATATGGCGTCCACCTATCTACGTGAAACTTAAATTGTTGTTTCACCCCTAGATTAGTTAGAAGATAAAAAAGAAAGAAAGAGAATAATATGTATCTGGTAAAACGGAGTAAAAGTTAGCCTCCTGGGCTCCTTTTACTGGATTCTCACATGAAAGTCAGAGAGAGTACAACATGAAACAGGCCTCACCACATGCCTTTGGGGACAAGAGGTCTCAGACTGTGGGAAGGAGGAAGGAATTTTTACTCTGAGACTGGCCAAGATCCCATAAATTCTAAAGGGTGGAGGACATTTCTAGATCAACGGGCAACAAGTAAATTTGACTGAATAAAAGAAATGGGTGCAGCAATCATAAAGTAAGGGTGACGTTTTGGAAGTAGTAAATATAGTAGGAATGCAGGGAGGGTATTTGACTCATTGGCAGTATAAAGTATTATTGTTAATAGCCTGAGGGTAAAAAAAGGAACGATTTATTTTTCTAAAGTTCTTCCTGCCAATAAAATTAGTCTCCAAAATCAGAGGCTCCTAATCACTCCTCTGCTTTAACAAAAGAAATCATTTTATCCTGATTTGTAATTTTAGCAAAGTTTCATGATTTTTCTTCCACTTCAGAAGTAGCAAAATGTATTAAGAAAACAAAAAAAAGACCTCCTTCAAGCTGCTGCATCTGTTTAGATTTAAACTATTAATGCTATTGGAAGAGCTGAACTTTATTAAAAATATATTATTCTAGCCAAATACTTGAAATAAGTAAAAGCAGTGTGGTATGTATTTCATCATAAAAAACCTAATCAGCATTTCCCAGGTTACAAATGTTGCAGAATAGTAAACCCATGCCGGCCTTTATTTTTCATGCACTGAGGTAGAATAAATCTTAAAATGATACTGTACAAACAATGCAGCATCTCGTCCATATTTTAATAATCTACAAATATGTGATATGCGAAGCAGTTCCAGAGAGAACACAGCTGTGTTGACGATGTTTTAAAAACTACCGCCCAGTGAGGCCTGCATTAGTGAAAGCTGACTCAAGTTTCTGAATACCTCTTTAATTGCTAAAAGATAGACTAGTTGGACTAAGGCAAAGGTCTTGCTTAAGTGTACAACTTGGAAGTTTTTAGAGAGAAAGTGGAAATTTTTATAGGACGTCTAATTTGGGGCACATTGCAATGTCAGCTGTGGTGTTTTAATGTGTTTTTGATTTAGTTGAGCTGTAGATGTGCAAAGTTGGCTGGTGATCTTAAGCCCAGGTTGTCTGATATGGTCACGTGATGCTAAGACCTGTGTAATACTGAGTGATTCCCTTGGCAGTGTTTGTTGGTGGAATTAGCATCTGTGATGAATGAGTGCTAAATTGGGAGAGAGGGAATGTAACTGCATGATCAGAGGATAAATAGATTTTTAACACACATGTAGTGTAGTGTAGTGTAGAAGAACAGGTTTTCAGGGCAGTTTTCTGATTGATGTTATTTCTGAAAAATAAAGACATTTTAAAATAGCAAAGCAGACCAAGAGTGGAATATATTCTCCTTACTTCTATCTGTCTGAGGGAAGGCTGGCCCCAGCCCTCCAGTGCTGACCCTGTTGTGGGACACCTTCCCATCCTGCATCCAAAGAGGACAGAGTTTTTTGAAAACATTTCAGGAGCTGTTTTCACAAGAATTTGTTGTTGGCTGTTAAAGTGAAAGGGCTGGTTTGGTGAAGGGCTGGTTTGGTGGAGGTAGAGTCATTCCCAGCATCTCTTGGTAAGTCAGAGAGGTGAAGCTTATTCTGTTTAGAGTTGACCCAAGGATTGGGTGGGGAACTAGATGAATTAGTTCTAATCTAAAAACCTCGACACTAACAGGATCTAGTGGAAAACACATAGGACTCTAGGAGTTAGGACACCTGTGCAGCCACCTTGGGTACCTCACCGGCTCTTCCTGTGTTGAAGGACGCGTATCACCATAACCACTTCAGAAGGCCATTGCGAAGATCTTCAGAGGAAATGCTTTGAAAGTCTGAAAAAGCACTAGAGATATAGTGTAGCTGTTAATAGCACCATCAGGTCAGTCATGGCCAAATCTATATTTTGCTGTGGTATTATATTTCAGGGTTTAGTCTGAATTTTATTTTGGATCATAGAAAAGAATCTGTTGTTTAGTCCGTTTTGGAATCCTTTCTTTTTTTTAGACAGTCCAGGTGAACCCAGTTAATCCTAATTCTTCCTTTCTCAGTACTGATGTGTTTTAGTAGGTACATGTTATAACCTCACTTGGTTGTCAGATGAATTGACCCTGGCAGTGAGTGGAGTGACAGATGCCACCACCAGATTGTCCTCAATTCCAGTGTTAACCGGCTCTTCTCCTTTTCCAGTCTCACGCCTTTGACATCTCATCCTTCAGTCCCTTTGCTGTAAGAGCAACTTGAACAAGCTTCAGCCCTTTCTCAGACTCCCAGGGCAGGACTTGAATGGATTTGACCCTGGAATTGTTCCTGATGCAGCCTTGTTCAGTTCTTGCTGCTGCCATGCTGGATTCCAAAGACCCACTCTTTCCTCGGCTGGTCTCTCAGGGTCAGGCCCGTTGGTTAAAGCTTGTCTTGTGTCTGGTGGGAAGGTTCACAATGAAGGCGGGACTCCACTTTGAGTGTTGGGCCTGGAGGCAAAAATAAGCATTCAGTCTAAAAGCACTAAGTGCCCATTGTTTGGGCAGCTGTTAATCAACCATGTTTCTATGAAAATAAGTCCTTTTCATGAGGCAATTGTGTGGGAATAGCTAATTCTGGCCTGATGCTGTGCAGTGTGAGGTTAAAAACGTGGTAACTTGTCACAACACAATTCTTCTTGTTCTTTCTGCTGTGGGCTGACTCTACATTACTCGCTTTGTTTGCTCTAGAATGGAATCTACTCACCATTTACTAAATGAAATGCATTTCTTGGGGGAGGCAAAGTCCATTTCACTAGGTCTTGCATCTTAAAGAGAAAGGAGCCCTGCTCTCTCTCTGACTAATTGTTAGGAATGTCATTTAGCTTGTTTAAATCCAGATTGCAGTTCTTGAGTTGGATTTTCTACTCTCGGGCTGTTTTGTGCCTTAGTTTATTTATTTATTTATTTTTTTGTGAGGAAGACTAGCCCTGAGCTAACATCCATTGCCAATCCTCCTCTTTTTGCTGAGGAAGATTGGCCCTGGGCTAACATCTGTGCCCATCTTCCTCTACTTTTTGTGGGACGCTGCCACAGCATGGCTTGACAAGCGGTGTGTCAGTGCGTGCCTGGGATCTGAACCTGCAAACCACGGGCCACCGCAGCGGAGCACGCGCATTTAACAGCTGTGCCGCCAGGCCGGCCCCTGTGCCTTAGTTTAAATAAATTCGTATTCATTGCCCATATCTTGTTCCTAGCAATACCGATTAATTTTTAAAGTCTTAGGCAAAGGTAGAGTTGAGCATCAGAAAGCTTACTTAGCATAGTACAGAAGCTTTGGAATCTGACAGGTGTGAATTGACATCCTGACCTTGAGCCAGTTTTTAACTTCTAAGCCTTAATTTCCTCCTTTGAAAAATGGTAATAATGAAACTCACCTGATAAGAAGATAATGCATGGAAAGTACCTGGCCTCCATAATTATTACTAATCTTCCACAGAAATCATCGTTTGCATTTTTACTAGAAGCCAATGCTGAACTTACTCACCTCCATGGGAGTTAGTGTTTCCTGAAAGAAAGGGCACTTCTCAGTAGCTCTATACATTGTTTCACCTTTGACTCACAAGCCTTACACTGCTGACACAACATCTGTCCAAGTGCCTCGATGCCTTTGGTTTTCCTCAAGATTTTGTATATTCTTAGCCTCTAGCCAACTGAAGAGACGGCTAGATCTTCTCGGGTACAGTTGGGACCTACTGTTTCCTTTGAATTTTCTACTCCATTTCTTTACAGGAATTAAACTCAACTTCTAAAATCCAGTTTTGGGGAAGTCCTTTCTTCAAATCTCTTGGCATATCTACTCTTAAAGGATAGGTTCCTCATAGTTTTTATAATGCCGTGCTTAATTTAGAGTTGTAGGATGGTGTACACCATGTAGAAAGATTGCAGTTGGTCTTATAAGTCTTGCAGTTGAGGGATTCTTCTTGAGGACTTTTAATAGCAGATGGTCTATTTACAGCATTGTGACAACTGGTATAATAAAATTACTCAAGCAGATTTCTATCCATCACAGTTCAAATCTGTCAAATGGGTCATTTCCCATTTTCCTTCTCCTTTCTTCCAGCAGCCTTTTCATGTTAGTAAGGCTTGCCAGGACAGTGATGGAGAAGAATGGAAAGGGAGATCGCCTAAATAAAAGGAGGGCGGTTTTGCCGGTTTGTAGTTTAAAATATGTAAGTAAATAAATCACAAATCTCCCCAGTGCTGATGTCCGTAGAATCAAGCTGTAAACTCCCATACCATTGGCAAGGTTAAGAACTATGTACTTTTGTCCTCACTTCAGGGAACCCTTGAACTGGGTTCTTATTTGCATGTGTGGAAGAAAGGAAAAGAAACAAAGATTCTTCCTTATAACAAATATATGTTGCAGTATTCATTTTGGTAGAGAATTATATTTGTCACTCAAGCTGGTCAGAAGAATGATTTGGGGTATCTTTGATAGAAGTTACTAGTTGTTCTTTTTTTTTATTTTTTTTAAAGATTTTATTTATTTATTTTTTTCCCCCCAAAGCCCCAGTAGATAGTTGTATGTCATAGCTGCACATCCTTCCAGTTGATGTATGTGGGACGCGGCCTCAGCATGGCCGGAGAAGCAGTACGTCGGTGCGCGCCCGGGATCCGAACCCGGGCCGCCAGCAGCGGAGCGCGCGCACTTAACCGCTAAGCCATGGGGCCGATCCCTGTTGTTCTTTTAAAACATTGTCTGATTAAAACATGTCTGATTTGATTCTAGTTCTTTGGTCAGGAATATAATTCCCAATTATATAACATTATTCCTTTTGGAAAATACAATTTGTCGAATGGCACAGCTTCGAAAAATGGATCTTGAGGTAGGCCAAAAATTCTGATATTACCCACTTGGTGGTTATACAGGGTACTACAGGGATGGTAGAGGAGGCAGTAAGTACCCACCTAGATGTGATGGGCAGAGGGAACACCAGTAGATGGGTACTTCTTAGAGCATGGCACTGGCAGCCTACACCTTGTATGTCCCTGTCATCCAAGTTCTCAGTCTCTGTTGTCACTCAACTCTGTCCTTCATCTTAAACACCAATATGCTATGCTTTTAACTCCTTTTCCTCCTGCTTTTGCTCTGCTTGTCCTTCCAGTGACAAGTGCAGGAGCCACTTTTCAAGAAAATAAATCATCAAAACTCTTAAGAATGTGACCCATTTCACACTGAGAAATCAGTTGCCCCTGAAGGGAATTACCTGTAGCTGATTTTTTGTAAGTTTGCTAAAGTGGCAGCAGTTGTGCAACAGTGGAAAGGAAATAAATATAAAGATTGGTTTCTATGAGAGAATGTCTAAATTTGCCTGTCCTAAGGGGAATGACTAGAGGCAGGAATAGCAAGGCAAGGCAGGCAACATGAGAGAGGTTTTCTTGATTTAGTTTGAATGTATCTAAGTGACAAAAAGTAGCATCTGAAGAACTTGGATTCTTTCATTAGCACCTCCTTTTGGTTTTGTTTGTTTTTTGTGAGTGTGTTTGAGGAAGATCAGCCCTGAGCTAACATCTGCCAATCCTCCTCTTTTTTTCTGAGGAAGATTGGCCCTGGGCTAACATCTGTGCCCATCTTCCTCCACTTTATATGTGGGACACCTGCCACAGCATGGCTTAATAAGTGGTGCATAGGTCCACGCCTGGAATCCGAACCTGCAAACCCCAGGCCGCTGAAGTGGAGCACACGAACTTAACCACTATGCCACTGGGCCGACCCCTAGCACTTCCTTTTGGTCCATCAGCCCATCAAACAAATCTATAAATTCTTTCAAATATCACACTAACTTTCAGCTCAGTGTGCCAGGGGCTCTAGACCAAAGATTGCCCCCATGACATTACAGAGGTGGTTGCCTAGGTAAAGTAACATGATTCTCTTTCTCTTTCCTTTTCAGGGAAGCAGAATCTTTCAAGGAACAAGGAAATGCATACTATGCCAAGAAAGATTACAATGAAGCTTATAACTATTATACAAAAGCCATAGGTGAGGAGAACCTAGTGCTTATGCTGGAAAATAATTTGCCAAATGTTATTATAAATAGCTCCTCTAAGAAGTAGCCTTTTGCCTGCTGGGTTGATAACTGGTACTATGTGAACTCCTTCAGGCTTAATGACTTCATGAGGAGTTACTTTTTCTAGCTCAAGTGGGTAGTTCTTTTGGCAAATTAAAGGCAATTCCGGAAATTCTAGGTGTTATGGCCAAAAGATACCCACCTAAATGAATTTCCAATTCATTTACTATCCTAGAAAATGGCCTTTGTAGATTTTATCAAGTCTTAGTTACCTCCATGCTCAGTTTGCTAGATTATTTTAATCCCATGTCAGCATTTTTCTCACCTAATTTGCTTACAGGCTCCCCGCACCCTAACTCAACAAATGCAAATACATTTTCATATCTTATTACATAAAACACAATTCACTAAGGCAAGTATGCTGACCCCCCCAAAAGATAATCAATGTACTTTAAAGCTAAGTATAAATGATTTTTTAATAACTTGTTTTCTTTTTAAATTGGTTGCACCATTGCTGCTGTCCATTTGCACAGGTAGTCAAATTTGGCCGTGGCCTTTTCAAGAGAGTGTGTCAGCATTCCTATTATGGTTTGATTGCCTTGATATAGTTCTGAGGGAGATGGCCGGAGTTTTTAAAGCAATGACCCATGCTCAACTTTGTTTTACGTTCTTCTGCCTTTACTCTAGATATGTGTCCTAAAAATGCTAGCTATTATGGGAATCGAGCAGCCACCTTGATGATGCTCGGAAGGTTCCGGGAAGCTCTTGGAGATGCACAGCAGTCAGTGAGGTTGGATGACAGTTTCGTCCGGGTATGTAATGGGGCTGTTTGGGGAGGACTCAGTTGCTGTGGTTGAGTTCCTCTAGCCCAAGGTGTCTCAATTTTGACACTACTGACATTTTGGGCCAGATAATTTTTTGTTGTGGGGGCCTATCTTGTGCATTGTAGCATGTTTAGCAGCATCCCTGGCCTTCAACCACTAGGTATCAGTAGCACTACCTCCTTTCTCAGTTGTGACAACCAAAAATATCTCTAACATTGCTGAATGTCCCATGGCAGACAGAATCACCCCCCTTTGAGAACCCTTGCTCTGGCAATTTTCCTCCCATGTTGGTTTGTGTAGGTGTTTGTGACTGCTGTTGATTTCTCTCTGCTTGGCCAGTCATGCTCCTTTTCTTCCCTCTTTGTGCTTTTTCTAGGGACATCTACGAGAGGGCAAATGCCACCTATCTTTAGGGAATGCCATGGCGGCATGTCGCAGTTTCCAGAGAGCCCTAGAACTGGATCACAAAAATGCTCAGGCACAACAGGAGGTATCGGTCTAATCCTGTTTGTATCAAAAGAGGCAGTGTGGTATATTTGGAAAGAATGGTGATCTGAGAGTCAGAACTGAGATCTAGTCTCACTTCTGCCACTGGCCACACCTGGGTGATTGTAGGCAAGTCTCATAGACTCTGAACCTCCGCTTCCTTATCTGTAAAAGGGGTTTTGAATATGATTTACAGCTTTAGAAATCTGTGAAAATTGGAGGGTTTCTGAGATGGGTAGGGGGATAGGGAGATGCTTCAAGGAACTGATTTGAGTGAGGTTAAAGAATTTAAGTAAATTCAAATCCTGATTAAATTGCTAGCAGGCGAAACATGTTTTAATTCTATCTCCATATGTACTCAATTAACCCCTGGATGCGTTTCAGTGAGCATCTGAAAACTTCTGCTCAATCACTAACAGCACCTTACTTTTATTTTGTATATATCAAGGCATGACTCTTGTATTCCTGACTTAAAATTCAAACTGAGGGTGAAGGTTGGGCCTTAGCCTTTCTGTTAAGGAGTCCTGACTGCTTCTTCACCAACCTGGTTTGAAAAGTCTGTGGTTCTAATAATTTTGAAATAAAAAATTCATCAAGGTCTTGTTGATTTTTGTCTTTGTTGAATCTACAACTTCATTAAAATTGTTCCTTATCTGATTTTCTGGTGTAGTTCAAGAATGCTAATGCAGTCATAGAATATGAGAAAATAGCAGAAACGGATTTTGAGAAGCGGGATTTTCGGAAGGTAAAGTACAACTGTGAGGAAATCTCATCTACCCTTTCTCACACAGTTCGTATTTGTGTGTGTGTGTGTGTACGTGTACGTGTGCACGATAATTAAGAGGGGCAATATGGTACAGAAGATTTAGAATAGTAAATTATCACTTCAATTTGACTTTTCTTTCTCTCTTTTTTTTAAAACTTTATAATTTTTTTTAGAACAGTTTTAGGTTCTGCAAAATTGAAAGGAGGGTAGAGAAATTTCCCGTATACCCCCTGCCCCCACATATGCATAGCCTCCTTCATTGTCAACCAGAGGTACGTTTGTTACAGTCAAATTTTTGTCAGTTATGAATAAAGCTGCTGTAAACATCCCTGTGCAGGTTTTTGTGTAGACATAAGTTTTCAGCTCCTTTGGGTAGATACCAATAAGTGCAACTGCTGGATCGTGTGGGTAAGAGTATGTTTAGTTTTGCAAGAAACTGCCAAACTGTTTTCCAAAGTGGCTGTACCATTTTACATTCCCACCAGCAGTGAATGAGAGTTCCTGTTGCTCCACATCTTCACCAGCATTTAAAATTTTTTTTGCTAAGTTACTTATTTTCTTAGTTACATTTGACTTTTTGATAAAAAGCAAAATGAGTTTACTTGAGTTTGTTCCTTTTTTTTGATGTAAGATGGTGGTATAAAAGTGTGCTGGTTAATAGAGAAAAAGCCAATTGGAATTAAATATTGGATTTGGATAATCCATTTTTATTTGAATAATGAGAGCTAATTTTAACTCCTGCTTTATGCAAACTGGATGGAGCTATACATCTAAAATGGAGAGAGGCCCCTTTTACGTTTTTGAATAGCATATGTAACCTTTCATCCCTACCTTTTTGACATTGGGCCTTTCTACAAAAGCACGCTAACTCTCCTTTATGGAGCTGTGTGATAGTTCATGAAAATTTATATGCCAAAAGAGTTGACAAATCTGAAACATGAGAAAGGTATAAAAGTTCTAGATATCTTTCTAGATTTTGTGGTCATGCCTCATCTGTATAATTCCTAACTCCCTTCTTTAGATGGTACCTGGAAGTAGCTTTCACTAGAGTTTCAAAAAGGGAGGTAAATGGCCCCCCAAAAGGTTAAAAACCACTGATCAGGATCAATTTTTAGGATTGCTTAAAAGAAGTTTGTGGGCCAACCCAGGTGGCCTAGTGGTTAAGTTCGGCGCACTTCACTTCAGTGGCCTGGGTTTGGTTCCCAGGCGCAGGCCTACACCGCTTGTCAATGGCCATGCTGTGGCGGTGACCCAAATACAAAATAGAGGAAGATTGGCAACAGATGTTTGCTCAGGGTGACTCTTGCTCAGGGTGACTCTTCCTCAGCGAAAAGAAAAAAAAGAAGTTTGTAAGTACCACCCAAGGAATGGAGTTGTCACTTCATAGGTGGGAATTTGCTCAGTGCTGTCTGTAGCAGGTACTCAATAAATGTTTGAAAAACGATACAGTTAAGAATCATTCCTAAGGCCCCGTGGCTTAGCGGTTAAGTGCGCGTGCTCCGCTACTGGCGGCCCGGGTTCGGATCCCGAGCGCGCACCGACGCACCGCTTCTCCGGCCACGCTGAGGCCGCGTCCCACATACAGCAACTAGAAGGATGTGCAGCTATGACATACAACTATCTACTGGGGCTTTGGGGGGAAAATAAATAAATAAATCTTAAAAAAAAAAAAAAAAAGAATCATTCCTAAGTCACACCCTGTGAAGGTCTTTTATTTGGTAATAAATATATCTGATTAGCTTATGCAGAGTCCCAGCATTAACTTATTAGCATCCCTCTTCTGTCCATTGGTTTTAATAACCACAGTGTCTTTGTAGTGTGATTCATAAGTTTCTTTTGTTTTGTTTTTGTGTGTGTTTGGAAAGTGATTCTGCCTCCTGTCATGTTTTCTGAGGTTTACATAGGCAAAAGCTTTGTCTCGAAAGACAGTCTTTTGGGTTTCTTTTCTCTCTTGCCCACTCTGGAGCTAGAATCCTCTGTTTGTGACATCCCAGCGCCTCCCCCCCCCCCACCACTGTGGCTCATGGTGATGTCACAAATGAAGAATTATGATCCTGGCAGGGGAAACAGATGAACTTGGAAGAAACAAAGATCTTCTTTGCCTGCAGCTGTCCCTAGTCATGGGGAGGTGGGGGGTGGGAAGTGAAGCTCTGAGCCTCCAGCTGTACCCCCACGATGAGCAGAACCATCAGCACAGCAGCACAGAACGCTGGGAAGGCAGCAGTGTGGCTGCTTAAATTTTGACTGACTGCTCCCATCACCCCCCCCTTCTTTTTCCATTTAAGGGGAAAAATTAGCACCATGACTCTACCCCATAATACCTGAATTTTCATACTGTCCTTAGAACTTCCAGGACAGTAACCTGTGCCATTGAAGGAGAGGCATCCCCACCACTGCTCTATTGATATTGCAGGAAGTCTTCCCAGTGGAACAGCTCATGGTGTTTATCTACTTCCCCATATTTTTTAATTTAAATTTTCAAATAGGTGCTTTTTGTGGTTCAAAAGCTGGAAAGTATAAACACATGCGCCATGATAAGTGTTGCCCCAAACTTGTGCTTCATCTGCCTAGTTCTCACCACCTAAGGTAACCACTGTTCGTGTTTCTTGTTTCCTTCCACAGTTTTATTCTACATATATAAGCAAGTACAAATAAAGATTTTTAATTTTCTTTTTTTTCATGAAAGATAATATGCTATACATAGTTCTGTATCTTGCTTTTTTTCATTTAATAGACCTTGGAAGAGTGTCTTCAGTATTTTACAGCCACATAGTATTCCATTATGTGAATGTTTACATTATCTAACCAGTCTCCTGTTGATAGAATTTGAGTTATTTCTGCTTCTAACTTTTCAGACTTCCTCTTTTCCTGATCCCCATGGTCAGATTCTTAGAGGGAGTGGGTATCCCTTAACTCCAGATTTCTCCTTTGAGTTAGTTATTCTTAGAGGAGAATGTGATTCAGCAAGGATTCCCAGAAACAGCAACTAAACCAAAAATGGAAGCTCAAAGAACAAACGTCTGGGGCCGGCCCCGTGGCTTAGCGGTTAAGTGCGTGCGCTCTACTGCTGGCGGCCCGGGTTCGGATCCCGGGCGCGCACCGACGCACCACTTCTCCGGCCACGCTGAGGCCGCGTCCCACATACAGCAACTAGAAGGATGTGCAGCTATGACATACAACTATCTACTGGGGCTTTGGAGGGAAAAAATAAAAAAAATCTTTAAAAAAAAAAAAGAACAAACGTCTGAAAAGAGAAAATGGAAATATATGGAGAGCCTTTATGAAACAGAAAGCTTGAACTGATCCAGCTGTGTGTGTGTGAGAGAGAGAGAAATCCTTGGCTTTTGGTTTGTATAGCAACATGTTGAGTATACTAATCTGATATAGTCTATTTAGAACCCTTTAAAATGAACTATTTTATTGGTATATTTCTGTACTAAAATAGAGTGGCCAGCAGGGTTATCAGTGAGATGTGAGGCTCATGGCACAGGAAGGAGGGAACTCTGAGCAATTTCAGTGACATAGGGAGCAATGATTCATACTGGGTTATTTTTGGTATTCCTTGTCTTAATAGGCTAAGCATGAGGAATTATGCAAAGTAGCAAATAACAGTATTTCTGCACTAGCAGAATGTGAGTTTTTTGTTTGTTTGTTTTGTGAGGAAGATCAGCCCTGAGCTAACATCCATGCTAATCCTCCTTTTTTTTGCTGAGGAAGACCGGCTCTGAGCTAACATCTATTGCCAACCCTCCTCTTCCCCCCCACCCCCAAAGCCCCAGTAGATAGTTGTATGTCATAGTTGCACGTCCTTCTAGTTGCTGTATGTGGGACGTGGCCTCAGCGTGGCTGGACAAGCAGTGCGGCAGTGTGCACCCGGGATCCGAACCTGGGCCGCCAGTAGCAGAGCACGTGCACTTAACTGCTAAGCCATGGGGCCGGCCAGAATGTGAGTTTTGATCACAGTCACCATGGATATGATTCACTGTGGAGGCAGCTTAGCATGGTGATTAAGGTTATAGGTTCTGGAGTCTTAGTGACTAAGATAGAATCCTGTTTCTATCACTTACTAGCTTTGGTGACCTAGAACAAGTAACGTAACATCTGTGCTTTAGTTTTCTCTTCAGTAAAATAAGGGTCACATTATTACCTACTTTATAAAATTGTCATGAGCATTAAATGGGTTACTATATAAAGTAGTAAACGTCTGCTGGTACTATTATTATCTGGATCAACTGCTCTCATTTCAGTGGCTTAATCAAATGAATTAGGTATGTTTTTAAACTCTGATATTACTTTCCTTTGAATCTTTGTGTTACCTGTGACCAAACTAAAGACGTTTCTGGAGTCCTAGATGAAGAGCCTTATTTACTTTCTTCTTCCCCATAGGTTGTTTTCTGCATGGACCGTGCCCTAGAATTTGCCCCTGCCTGCCATCGCTTCAAAATCCTCAAAGCAGAATGTTTAGCAATGCTGGGTCGTTATCCAGAAGCACAGTCTGTGGCCAGGTATGAAGTCAGGCCAATTCTGCATTGAAATGCCAGATACCACTGGATAAATGCTGTCTGGCAGCTCTCACAACAAGAGCTACCATATGTCCTGCAGGTAGGCCAGGTAGGGCTGATCGGACCTTCCTGGGACTTAAAACCAAAGGTTAGAATTTGATTTGAAAACACACAGGGTGTGTAGGAGTATAGTAGGTACTTGAGCTGTAGGTGAAAGAACAGATGTGTGATTTGTTTTTGTTGTTTTTTAAATGTCTTTTTCTTTCTATTCCAGGGGTTTGCAAATGCTGTAAAGGTCCAGATAGTAAATATTTTTGGCTTTGCAGGCCCTTTGGTCTCTGTTGCAGCTACTCAACTCTGCCATTATAGTGAAAAAGCAGCCAAAGATAATAGATAAATTAATGATGTGGCTTGGTTTCATTAAAATTTTATTTACAAAATGGTGGCGGGAAAGATTTGGCCCTGGCTATAGTTTGCCAACCTCTGTTCTAATAAAGATTGTGAGACACAAGTGTATTCAAGATAAGGCTAAATATAGGAGATTTGTTTTGGGAAAAGTTCTTGGGAATCTTTCTATCTTTGGATACTTTCCATACTAGACACATGATCAAGAAAAAACCTGGCCACAAATGATAGTAATGATGGTGAGATGAAACCACTGCTAAATTTGCACCTTTCTGGCTGTTGCAGTGACATTTTACGAATGGACTCCACCAATGCGGATGCTCTGTATGTACGAGGTCTTTGCCTTTATTATGAAGATTGTATTGAGAAGGCGGTTCAGTTTTTTGTACAGGCTCTCAGGATGGCTCCTGACCATGAGAAGGCCTGTGTTGCTTGCAGAGTAAGTTCTAGGCACCAGATCTGGCTGGGAAAGAAAGCTTCCTTTTTGAGCCTTTAAGGGAGTTAGAATGGAAGGTTTTAGAATCACAAGGAATGTGATAGTTCCTCTTCCCGCCTTGCCAGGATGCTTGGTCCTTTCATTAGAAATGATTTTAAGACGACTTTTATTTGCCTAAAAGGTAAATGTGATCAGATAGAGTCAAATCCTTTTACTATCTAAGTTTCTTTTTTTCGTTTTTTCTTCTCTCAGTGAAGAAAAGATAGTAATGCTTGTCCTGGGGAGTGGAGGTAAACCCTGGGTAACACAGGCCTCTTTGGTATTCTTTTGTAAATCTTGGTTTCCCCTCTCCACTCTAGGAAGCACCAGTGAGGAACAAATAGCTCAGGTGGTGGGGTGGGGTGGGAGGCTGTTTGATGCTAAAGTACTGGAATCTCAGAAAATGAAAATAGACTCTGGCCTCTCTGTGCAGTGGTCTGAGGCTCTGGATGTGAACTGACCTCCCTTGCTTTTCCCTGTAGAACGCCAAAGCACTTAAAGCAAAGAAAGAAGACGGGAATAAAGCCTTTAAAGAAGGAAATTACAAGCTAGCATATGAACTGTACACAGAAGCCCTGGGGATAGACCCCAACAATATAAAAACAAATGCTAAACTCTACTGTAATCGGGGTACGGTTAATTCAAAGGTAAGCACTTGGTCTGGGTCTTGGAGATATTTTTAAGGGACATCAAAGAGGTCTTGAGGGACATCAAAGAGGTCTTGAGAAAGCTGCCCAAAGAGGGTAAACCAGATGACAGGAGAAAAAGTTGTTTTGGTTGATATCTCAGCTTGTTAGGAACTCCCTTCTGAGAGTGAAGCTTTTATCTTTGCTGTGGAATTTAGGGACACTTGAGGGACAATTTGAAAGGATATTCCCACTTGTTCTTCCTCCAGGTCCTTTTCCTCCAGTAAGAGAATGGCTAGAGGCTCTGGGATAATTTTTTAAGCAAATATTGTTGCTTCTTTTTGCCTAAGCAAGTGATTATTTCTTTTTTAGGAGTGATTTGGAGGAAATGAGAGTATGAAGAAGGCTTAGTTTTTTTCTCCAGCATAACTGATTGTCACCATGCTCAGTTAAAAATGGCCTGAGTGCCCCTGTGGTCCTATACACCATAAGAAGCAAAAGAGTAGGCTTCTTGCCCTTCCAGAGTTCTAGTAGTTGAAAATCACAGTAATTCTGATCCCACTAGTTGGCCTCTGGAAGAATGGAGGGCAAGAACCACCCTTACTATTTCCATATCTTGGTTGGGCACTAACCTGGAATGGTAGAGGTGGTTTATCTTTGCAGATAAGTGTGCCTGGCTTCCATCACTTAGAAAAGAAACCAGTTTCAAATTTGGCGTCCTTAGTGCTGTGAGATACTTGCCTTCCCGGTGACCAAGAATGAGTGTGACAGTTAGGGGGCCAGCAAGACTGATCCTCTTAGAATTTTGAAGCCATGCTCACAGCTTCTGGGCTCCCTCAATCACCGAAGATGTGAAGTATGACTGCTCTCTCTCTCCTGAAGCTTAGGAAACTAGATGATGCAATAGAAGACTGCACAAATGCAGTGAAGCTCGATGACACTTATATAAAAGCCTACTTGAGAAGAGCTCAGTGGTAAGTGCCTCTGGTGGCTGGGGGGAAGAGGGAGTTGCTGCTGGCCTGCCAGGGGAATTGCATTATGGATGATGAAGCAGACCCAGGGATGTTGTGAGGTCATTTGGTCCTTCCCCCTGCCTCTAGGTGGGATTGTTCCAGCTCTAGACTATCTTTATAGACCTCCAGCGGAGGAGATTGCACAAGCTCCCTCAGTCTCCCATGCCTGTGTCTTACGCCCCTCACGGTCAGTAAGTTTCCTCTGATGCCTGACCCAATTCCTTTTGTTAAAGTTTAAATCCATTTCCTTTGGAGATTTTATTTTGCGTTGTACACTTTTGCTCTAACTTGGCACAGTGCTTGGCACACAGTAGGTGCTCACTCAATAGATGTTTTGTTGAATGAATGTATGGTGCTTGGAAGAGGAAGAAATAAAGTATCTCTTGGAGACAGTTGTGCTTATCCTGTTTGTTCTGGGTTAGGATTAAGGTTAGAAGGGATTTAATCTGGCTCAGCTTCCCAGCAGAGTAAGGACCCCCTTTTGCCATACCACCATCTGACTAGGTGATTTATGAGCCAGGGTATGTCTGCCTCTAGTGCCCAAATTTGCCTTCAAAGTCCAGGTGTTCCCCAGCATTCTTGTTCATCTTACTCTTGGACCCACCAGCCTCTTTTCTCCAGACAGGAACATTACCAAAAGCTAGGAGAGACTCTTCTCAAAAATCCGTCTTTCTTTTTTCAGATTATTTCCCAGACAGAGAAGAACCTCCTGTCTTTAAAGTTCCTAAAGGAAGACCTATTTCTTATATACCAATCTCCAACACCCGATCCATTCCTTGTTATAAAATGTCATATCTAAGGAACAGGTGCTGTTACTGATGCTGAGGAGCCCAAAGTTCTTTAAGCTCCTCAAGTCTCATCAGTGGTGCAGAACGTGTCCTACCACCCATTTAGTTTTCCCAAAATTATCCACGTTTTTATAAAATAGGATAATTGCTACTGTGTGCAGTGCTTTTTTCCTTTTTTTTTTTTTTTTTGGTGAATTTCTAAATAGATGACTAAGTCTATCAAACAGAAACATACACAGAATTATATTATAGACTTTATGAGACCAACTGTCAGTCATCTCATCTTCACAAACCACTGGCAGACAGAGTGGAAGCTTTGGAAAACAAGAGTACCTTTGACCCAGCTAAAGAGTTATTTTAACAGACGCAAAATGCTATATACGTGTCCACTGCAGTTTTATCTGTAATAGCAAAGAAGGAGAATCCACCTGTATGTCTGGTTACATGATACTGTTATCACTCAACGGAATACTCTGCAATGTTTGAACAGGGAATGGGGAGAGAACAGAAAATTCTTGATTTGTTAGGAGGATAATGGGATGGAGGATTATTTTCTTCATACGTGTACAATAAACAAAAATCAGGAATTGCTTTGATCAGAAAACTCCTTATCTTTGTGGTAGAAACAGAACTGTCCTCTGAGTGGCTCTGCCTTTGAGATGCCACCACAGGGGACAGCGTGCACTGTTTGGCACAGCTGACTGAAAACTTGGCAACATCCCCGTAAGCAGCTGGGATTGACAAGAAGTACTGGAGATGAGCTCAGACCAAAGCCTACCAGAGGCCTGACTGCTGCCCCAGTGGCCTCAACCTGCCCCTCAAGCTGGGGAGATGCCAGGTCTTTGCTGCATCTCCCATCATGGGCTGGAGTTTCCCATTTTCCCTAGAGCTCTACTTTTCTTTTTCTTCAACTTTAAAAATTTTTTTTAAATATAAGGATGTCCTTGAATTTTTTAAAAAAAGTGTGAGGTAAAAATGCAAATCCCTAACATCAGCTTGTTTATTACATTACATACAGTCGTGGAAAGTTCATCAAGGTTGCTTGTTTGTCAGATCATTCTACACCCAGGGCTATCAGTTACCAATTTTCTTTTACTCCAGTTTATATTATACTTCATCCTGTAAATGGGTTCTTTGAGCTCCTAGTAGCATTTGTGCCCTGTGTCTGCAAAGCATTGGTTTTGTCAACATTTTTTTAAAGTCACAATTGAGGGCCGGCCCCGTGGCTTAGCAGTTAAGTGCGCACACTCTGCTACTGGTGGCCCGGGTTCGGATCCCGGGCGCGCACCCACACACTGCTTCTCCGGCCATGCTGAGGCCGCGTCCCACATACAGCAACTAGAAGGATGTGCAGCTATGACATACAACTATCTACTGGGGCTTTGGGGGAAAAATAAATAAATAAAAATTAAATAAATAAATAAAGTCACAAATCAAGATGTTCAGAAAATCAGAGATGCTAAGACGTTGGGCTTCCCTTTTGTTAGCCACATCAGTAGCACTTGCCCTGCCCTGGCCTCTAAGCCTGGCCTGTCTGTGTCTTTCATGAAGATGGGCTTGTGTGGTAGCAGTGAAGTAAATTGAATCTCTGTTGTGCAGCAGCTAGCTGCACCACATGCTCACTTCCCACTGCCCAGCTAATAGTACTGTCTCTGGAGCCCCTTCTTTCAGTGGTTCGGCTGAAACAAGACATGAAAAAGATAGTGGCAATGCTACTACATGAGCAGAGGAATTCTACCTATAAAAAATTATTTGGAGTCAGTCTGCAAGAGCTTCAACAGCAGGGGCTCACTGAGAATGGCATTCCAGCTATAGTGGGGAATATAGTGGAGTATTTAATGAAACATGGACTCACCCAGGAAGGCCTATTTCATCGGTAGGCCAGTGGTGGTGCCAGTGATCTTATCCAGACATGGGAAATGCCACTTTGCCTCTGTGGAAGAGACCCTTAAAAGGTCTGGCAATCAGCCTGTCAAGCTAGATTCCTCCCACCTTGGCCAGGGCCTCTCCTTTCTTCTGACACTATCGAAATAGGAGCAAGCCTGTGTTTAGAGTCTCCTTTCTCACTTACCTACATCTCTTAGATTGATTGGTCTTAATAGAAGCATTTTCCAACAGCCACCACCTTGAACTTGTTCCCTCTAGTGGCTCACTAATCCCACTTATTCTCTGGACTGGAGCTGGCCCTGCATGTTTATGGCACTATAGTTTTCAAAACTGTTCCATATCCATTTATGTCACTTGATAATTTTTCTCTTGTGTGTTTCAATTTCAAGGCATCAAGTAGATGCCTTTCCTAAGGCAGGCCAGATGCCTCTTGGGGACTGTGTGTGAAATCAGAAGGAACTTTCTCCCTTTGGTCGCTTTCTGCTCAGAGCAGAGTATCACTTTGCTGGTTGGGTGCAAGTGGCATGAGACTTCTCTTTTTTTCTTGAGGAACTGGTAATTAATTTTTTCTCATGGCTAGTTTAAAGACTCCTGTTTCATGAAGCATCTCAACCAAAAGTGTGTGTCTCTTGCTTGAGCCATGCCTCTTCCCCTAGAGTGATGCTGAAGGCCATTGCTATTTATGTCGCTCTACTGCCCTGTATTTCCTTCTCAGTTACATGGACACAGAACAGTATGAAGAAGCAGTGCGGGACTATGAAAAAGTGTATCAGACGGAGAAAACAAAAGGTAAAGGAGTTTGAGAGCATGTTTCCCAGGGAACTGTGTGGTCTTACTTGCAGGCCCTAAAACTGACAAAGGAGTAGTTCAATTTGGGGATCAGGGTTGTACCTGGAGCTTATGGGATCAGCAGCCAGGAAAGCGTGAACAGAGATCTTTTTTTGTTTGTTTTGTATGAGGAAGATCAGCCCTGAGCTAACATCCATGCCAATCCTCCTCTTTTTGCTGAGGAAGAACAGCCCTGAGCTAACATCTATTGCCAATCCTCCTCCTTTTTTTTCCCCTTTTCTCCCCAAAGCCCCAGTAGATAGTTGTATGTCATAGTTGCACATCCTTCTAGTTGCTGTATGTGGGATGCCGTCTCAGCATGGCCGGACAAGTGGCGTGTCGGTGCGCGCCCGGATCTGAACCCGGGCCGCCAGTAGTGGAGCGCAGGCACCTAATCGCTAAGCCACAGGGCCGGCCCCTGAACAGAGATCTTGAGTGCGGGATGAAGTTCCTGTATTCTGGTCCCTGTCACTTTCACTTCCTTTTCTATGTGATGAGGCTGATGTGAGAAACCTAAGTATGAGTAGATTTTTTTTAATCTCCAGAAGAAAACACCTTAAAAGCCCCTAGTATGGTTAACAAGGCTTCTGACTCCAAAGCATCTGGTATGGGACCTGGGAAGGGATGCCAGAATCAGATTTGTCCATTGACACTTGATGTCTCTCTCTAGAACACAAACAGCTCCTAAAAAATGCACAGCTGGAACTGAAGAAGAGTAAGAGGAAAGATTACTACAAGATTCTGGGAGTGGACAAGAATGCCTCTGAGGATGAGATCAAGAAAGCTTATCGGAAACGGGCCTTGATGCACCATCCAGGTAGAGCAGGCAGGGGAGGGGACTCCATGGGAAGAGCACACCAGGCCGGCCCACTGCCAAACTCAGTCCAGAATGAAAGCCCAGGGAGGCTCTTCAGCTGGAGATAAGGTGTCGCTAAGTTCCATACTCTGCAAATTTGGGGAAGTACCAAATTCTAAAATCAGACATAAAGTGGTCTTCCTCTTAAACTTTATTTTCTTGAGACTGAGATGAGTTCTTCTTGTACTCCTCCCTTTAGATCGGCACAGTGGAGCCAGTGCCGAAGTTCAGAAGGAGGAGGAGAAAAAGTTCAAGGAAGTCGGAGAAGCTTTTACCATCCTCTCTGATCCCAAGAAAAAGACTCGCTACGACAGTGGACAGGACCTGGATGAGGAGGGCATGAATATGGGTGGTGAGTTGGTTGGGACAGCCTGGGATAAATCTGGCAGGTGGAATGTTAGAGATTTTTCTAAAGACACTCCAAAGGGAGAATGTCTGTAATTAGCCAGTGACAAATCAGTGTAGTGATTGTAAAGTGCATATTGATGAATACCTATAATATGTGAGCCTCTGTATTGGGTGCTAGAAATAACAAAGATAAATTAGACTTGGTTACCTGACCTCTGGGAATCCACAGTCTAGGGGTTTGCAAACTCCAGCCAACAGGCCAAATCTGACCCCTGCTCTAATAGATAGGGAATCCAACGAGTGCAGTTGAGTGCAGCAGTTGCCCAGGGTGCAGAGTGGGCACCAAGGAGGTAAGCACGAGCAAGGGAGGGCCTGGAAGTGCAGAGAAGCACAGCACCCTTGGGGAGCTGCAAGGGGCCCAGTCTAGGAGGAGAGAGGGTGCTCCAGGCAGGCAGGTGGTGGTGCAAGACGAGGCCAGAAAGTAGCTGGGTCAGACCTCAGAAGGCCTTAGGGGCTGGAGGAAGGAATATGGGCTTTTTCCTGTTGGCTGGAAGTTCTTTTGTCCCCCACTGTAAAGTGTATGCGGACTGATATTTATGTATGTCACATGTTCCTGTAAGCCCTCACATATTCAGTTTCCCTGAAAGACTCAGGATGAAGTAAAGCACCACCATCAATGTGACTGCTTACTGTGAGCTCAGTCGGAGATAAAAGAGGCCCTGAACTATGGACATTTCTCAGACCACGGTCTCTAATGCCAACCCTTCTCTTCCACTAAGAACATCTGTTGAAATTTAAAATAAGATTGATGATGTTATACAGATAATCCTGACCTCTCCAGTTCAGGGTGTGTGTGTGTTTTTAAAACCTAGGTTTACAATAATAAACATTGCTCTGCCCAGCAGTTGAGAAGAGCTATAATCAGTCGAAAGCTATTGAAGGGTTTTAAGTAGAGGAGCTATGGACTAAATTTAGGCTCTAGAAATATATTTGTGATGGCAGTGAGGAGAGGTGGTTTGGAAGGGGAGAGGAGGATAGAGATGGTGGGAAGACACAGTTGATAGGAAAGGATTGGAGGGCACAATTGGGAGATAGTGGTAGGCTCGAGCGGCAGGAGTTGGTTGTTGAATGTGTTGAGAGAGGGAAAGGACTAAGTTGAGAGTGGCTTTGGCATAGCTGACTTGATGGGGCCATTCGCTGAGCTAGGGGACCCAGGAAGATGAGCAGATATGCAGGCAAAGAGGAATGCACTTTTGGACACAATGTGCCTGTGGGATCAGCTGGTGGGGGTAAATCTTGCTGTACAGCTTAGGAAGTCAGGCAGAGCTGGGGAGATCAGACCTGCTGTGGCCTGGTGAAAAGAGCACAGCGTTGGAGTGGGACAGGAGTTGGAATTTTCAGTTCTGCTGCTTTTACTGGCCATGTGATCTTGGGCAAGTTACTTTTGCTCCTACTTATGTTTTGTTGAGTATAAATTAGGAATAATACTTACCCTGACAAACTATTATTAGGATTAAATGATAGAATGTCCCAGCGCCATGACTGGCACCTGGTAGGTGCTTTAATAAACCATAGCTTTTTTCTGGCATACAGTCTAGACAGAGCATGAAATCAAACAAATACAACAAATCATAGGTCTTATATTTATTCTTGGTAGCATTCAAGTGATAAATTTTAGCCTTTTCAGTAGCAGCCCCAGCATTATAGGGAGAAAGAGTGTGGGGAAAGTGTGTGTCAGTAAGTACAAATGGCATTGTTGAGAAGAGGGGCCAACGAAGTGCACTGAAGCAAAGAAAGCTTTCCTTTGGCACTTAGAAGGAGAAGGGAACGTATCCTAGGAGTGGGATCAAGTAGCAAGTTTCACATAAGGTGGGACAGATTTGCTCACTGCTAGTCTGTGAAGTTTTGGGAAAGGAGGGAAGTGATACTATCTGGGAAAGCTTTGGAGATCTGTTCTCAGTGTCATGATAAGTTCCCCTTCAAACACTAATTTTTTCACCTTTTTGTCCCTTCCTTGTTTCTCTCCTTGCTCCACAGATTTTGATGCAAACAATATCTTCAAGGCATTCTTCGGTGGTCCTGGGGGTTTCAGCTTTGAAGGTGGGTATGCCTTCGGTCCTTGGGAGTCCCCGGATCACAAGCAGATGCAGCAACTCCACAGTTAGGCAGCCCTTTGCGAGTCAGAGGGGCCCAGGAGTGGAGGCAGCTGAATTCTCGGCTAGCAGGGCATCTATCTACTCAGGTGGTGCTGAGGATGGAGGAAGGAGGCTCCCAGGCACACCCTGCCTTGGGACCATTAGAGCCACACCTCCACAGGGTCAGGGAGGCGTCGCTAAGCCGCCTAGTACCAGGGTTTCTGTGCAAGAGTGAAGGTGTTAGAAGCCACACACATAGAGCATGCTCACATGCTCCCTCTCACACCCCGGGGCCCAGGCTGTTTGATACCCTTAGAGGTTTTTCTCTGAGTTTGAAGCAGCCCTTGAAGACTTGTCCATAATCAGAGCAAAGTGATCTTCCCTTGAAAACCCACAGAGCCAACTAACAAGCCCTTCTTTTCCCTCACAGCATCTGGGCCAGGAAACTTCTTTTTTCAATTTGGCTAATGAAAAACCTAGAACCCAGAAAATGCAGACTTGCTCAGTTTCACCTTGAATGTGGACACAGTTCACCTCCTCCCTTCATCATGTCTCCATGTCCTTAGAGCAGTTTTGTTTTTTCAGTTGGATACCATGTCTGCGTGAGTGGGGTGAAGGAAAGGGAGCCAGCGCCGAAGACTGCGGGTAGGGGAGGGAGGCGGGGGTGGACAGGGAGGCAGCTTGTGAAGTTTTGTTTTACTGTTTAACTTTATTAAAAAAAAAAATTAAGAGAATAAAATGTTTTGACCCTTTCTGGCACTTTGCTCTGGTAGCTGCTTTGTGTCACTCCAGAGTCAGTGGGCCAAAGCTGAGCCCCCAGCGTGGAGCTGATGCTGACGTGAACCTGAAGCTCAGCAAGCTGCCCCGCAAGGGGTGTGGGCACCCAGAGCCTGGTGGCAGGCGGGGTGCTGGCTGCCTCTCCTAAACCTATTTAGCATGTGAGTGCTGAGCAGGCCCTGGGTGTGCTGCTGGGCCCAGCCTGATGGCAGTCACGGGGAAGTGAGTTAGAAAACATGCTCATTTTATGGTGGAGGCCACCAGAAATCACTAGAAGCCGTGTGTCCAAAGCTCACATAGACCATGGGTGGATGCTAAGTGTCAGGCTGGACTAAACTAAACACAGGAGGTTTACACCAGCTCTCACAGTTCCTGTTGCCAGTGCAGGCTTGAGGGAGATGCAGACAAGGACACAATCCTGCCTCCCTGATTTTGTGTGGGAGGCAGGCTGCGGAAGGAAGCCGTGGTGTGTGCCAATGCTATTCACGTTAAGCTTAGTGTTGGTGGTGAGTAAACTTCTATAGGAGTTCCAGGCAGGGACACTTGAGGCTTTTACGGAAGCTTAGATATTTGGTGCTTTGGTAGTAGACATAGCTGAGGAAAGACCTTAGATTTCTCTTCCTTTGGAGCCCCTGCCCTTTCTTTCCAGTCTTCCCACTTTGGTGCCAAGGCCATAGTGAAATGATGACTGAGTTAGGCCTGGGAAGTTCCCCATGTAGCCGTCCAGGCCCCTGTTGGCCTGGAAGAGATTCCTGGATGTCAGGTCTTCCCTTGTGTTTGAAGCAGCACTGAGCACTGACTGGAGGGTGGCCTTCCCTAGAGAACTGGGGGAACCCCACACTAGGCACTTTGGGTCTTGCTGAGAAGTCTTTCCTATGGGGTTGGGCTGGGCACTCCTGTGGGCCGTTGCCACAGTTAAAGGGGACGAGAGGCTCTGTGCTCCATGTCCCTCAGACCCAGGCAACCCCCACTTTCTGTGTGTGTTTAAGACCAGCTTCTCTCCTTCCTGCCTCCTCATGAAAGCCAACACTGTTCAGCTGCCCAACCTCACCACAGCTGTGCCCAGCCAGCAGAGGGGAGACAGGACCGATGGCCCCAAGCTGTGGGACAAAGCCAGTCCTAATACACCCAGCCCTCGCACCAAGGAAGACTGAGCTGGGCACAGAAGGGTGAGAGAGACTGCACACAGCTAGGATTAACGTGATTTATTTCATTATCAGTCTTACAAGTTGCTGAGGTTGGGCAAAGCCAGGAGAGTAACTTAAATGCCAAGCACTTTTGTGGAGTGACCACCAGATTAGCAAGGCCCTGTTACTGAGCAGAGGGCAATGGAGGACACCCCGGGAACCACAGCACGTGTAGCAGTGTTAAAAACCCCTTCCCAGAGGCCCCAGGTGGGACTTGGCCCTTACCAGCCAGGCATCCACTCCATTGGCTCTTGGTACCCACCGACCCCCTTTAAAGGAGGCACAGAGGCCTCCCGAGGCACCAAGGAGGCAAGGTGGGCTGGGCAGACAGCAAGATTAGAGCTTCCCCAGGAGGTACTGTCTCTGGCCTCGATCTCCGGATCCACACAGCAAAGCCACACCACTGGAATGGATGGCCAGCCCATCCCCTTCCTGGGGTGAGACCAGTAGCCAGGCTAGGATGTGGCTGCTGCTTATTCTGTTTTCTTCCCTAGTTATCAAACTTACCTAGTTACAGTGTGAAGGAGGAGGGGACAGGCGCTGAGGACCAAAGGTTGGGGGTAAACCCCTTTTTCTGCCCTGGTAAATAGCCCCAGCCTTCCTGGGGCTACAGTGATCAAGAAATGGAATCACTGCCCAAAGCCCAGGGATCTTCCCCTCTCAAATCCACCACTAGTTTTCCATGGCCGTGGTGACCACTCTGGGTATGTGCAGCTCTCAGGTATCTCTCCCCACTAGCTGGCTCTGGGCAGGGCAGTGGACCTGGGCTGGGGGCTGAGAGAAGCAACTGGAAGCAGGGCTCGGGGTCGTGGCTGCGGCTGGTCCAGGCCCAACTCAGCCCAGCCTTGTCAGCTTTGGTCCAGGTTCCTGAAATGCCACCCACCTTGTGTTGAGAGCTTGAGTGTTAGAGGGGATGAGGGGGCAGGAAAAGAAGAGCAGTTATTTTATAAGTTTTTAAAAAGTTACAGGAAGGTTAACTTGAGTAAAAAAAAAAAAAAAGAATCTTAAAGATCAAGCAGAGGGCCTGTTTCCCTCTCCTCCCCCTTCCCTTGTAAAGAGTCAGGGGCCCAGAGTGGTGAGACCACTCAAATGATGGTGCAGGACTGAAAGGCACCCCCCTTTCGGCTGCTGAGTATGGGCACAGATTTGCCCTTCCCGTAGTAGCCCGTGAAGATGGCCTTGACCTCCACCGTCTTGGGCAGGTTCAGCATCCAGCGCCCACTTCCCAAGGAGTAGAGCTTGCCCCGGTTTAGCTCACCCACCTCCTCGCCTCGGCTGCCCCCCTTCTCCTGCTGCAAAATCTCGAGGAGGTCAAGGCCCGTCTGCACAGCCTCCACGTCAGCTGCGCAGCCCAGGGTGATGTGAGCGCGGCTCCCCCGGGGCAGGCTGTCAGAGGGCGACAGCCTGTCCACGTCATTTGGCCACAACAGCAGCTGCTGCTCGCTCAGCTCCACCCGGGCTCCAGTCGTCTTGGGTGTCACAAAGAGGGCCGACACGGCCAGTGTGAAGGCCTTGCCATAAGATTTCTTCACCGCCTACAGAGAGAGAAGGAGAGGACTAAGTTAGAGGTGTGGCCTCCAGAGAGGGACAGCTGACTAAGGGCGGGTAACAGGCGAGCACAACTGAGCAGAACCCTTTGGTAAAGGCACGTCATCCATGAACATCTGCCACAGGCAGCCTGTGTGTTGTAGGACATCTTTCCACTGACACGGTTCCAGCTGATGTGAAAATAACGAAGGAGCCAGAAAGGCAGGACAGAGCAGGGGTTAAAGGCCAGACCTCCTGAGCTCAGAACCTGGCGCCCCCACTTACTAGCTGCAGGGCTTTGAGCAAGTTAACCTCTCTGTGCGTCGGCTTATTCACCTGTGAAATGGGGATGATGCAGAACCTACCTCAATGTTGGGATTAAAGGAGCCTGGTAACAAGCTGCCCCTCGGCTCACCCTGAGTAAAGCCATCCCGAGATCCAGGCAACATTCTGGAGGGCAGGGGAGGTCAGAAATAAACACTTTTGGTCACAGTCTTCTCTGGACACCTTGGTTTACATCTGGTGACATACCTGCTTATATCCAACTCTCTGAGAAGGCCCCTCTCTCCCATCTGACCATAAAAGTTGCTCTGTTTTTGCTCACAATCCCTTGTCCCAATAGTGTCTCATACATAACAGGTGCTTAATAAATACTGCTAAATGAATGAATGGTTAGAGATGGTAGTGGAAAGTGTTAGACAGTCATTCATGCAGCTCTGCTAGGTGCTGGGAACACAGGGCTGAACCACACTAAAAAATGCTCGCCCTCAGGGAGCTTCCACTCCAGTGGGAGGAGACTGATGAGCGCACAGGTCAAAGGGCTGCACTAACCTAGGCAGAGAAGGGGGGAGACGGGTGGAGGGTCAGGGAAGGCCTCACTGAGAAGGCGACCTGAAGGAGGCTGGAGACAGCCATGCGCATCTGGGCAACACGCCTGGTGCTGAAGCATCACCGTGGCGGGGGGCGGTGGTGGGCAGAGGATACCAGCTGTGTGGAGGGGAAGGGTCTGGTGCCCCTAAGCCAATAAGCCTCACTATCCCTTGACACTCCCTACTCCAGGGCAAGGCCAGCCCTCAGACTAGGGACAGGGACCTCAGAGAACCAGGCTCCCTGGGGGCAAGGGACTCCTGGCTTTGGGACTGAATGCAGGCTTAGGCCAGAGCAGGAGCCTGCTGCCACCAGCATTCTCCATGAGGCCGCAGAAGGAAAGGCACTGGTGGGCAGGCCCTGGGGATGAATGCACAGGACAGCTGAGGTCTGTGTGACTGAGCCTGCAGGGGGCGAGCTGGAACAGGAGATGCCACTGTTCCTGAGAGGCTCTCTGGGTTCTGGTTCTGCCTTGAGCTGGTACCCAGCTCCAAAAGACCCTGCCCTCTCCCCACCTCAGCGGGTGTCCCTAAGAGGCACTCACATCCTGCTGGGCGTACTCGTCTGCCCCGGTGGCCTTCCCGTAGTCACAGAACTTGGTTGTGCAGTGCAGCACGCCCGGGGGTCTCTTCCCAAAGTAGGTGGGCAGTTCAATCTTCTCCCTGGGCTCACCCCCAGGGACAACTGCAGGGAGAGAGAGAGCAGGCCCGTCCCAACATCTGTCACCAAGACCAGGAGGCCCAGAGGAAAAAAATCGGACCTCAAGCATAAACTCTTGAGCAATCCACTATCATTCATTCATTCATTCGTTGGTCAAACTAAGAGCAACTTTAGAGCTATAGCTATAAACAAGTGCTTCACTTCCCGGGCTTTACATTACATAGCCTTTTATAGCTCTTCCCAAACTTGAAAACCGAGGCACTTGGAACCCAGGAGTAGGCAGCATAGGCCAAAGGAATCAGCTTCCCCAGCTGCACATCTGCGAGACGGAAGCAAGATATGAAAAACGGAGGAGAAAGAAAAAGAGGGGGTTGGGAACTATGTAGTATGATGGAAGGAGCCAGAAAGAACAAAATTAACCTTCCAGCCCTTTGACCTGGGCAAGTGATTGACCCTTATCTGTCAGTTGAGTACAACAATTAAGGTGACCATACCCCCCAGTTTTCCCACAACCAGGGAACTATTAGTAGCGCCCCATTTCACTCAGGGGCCCACTGGGACGAGAAGTTACCTGGTCACCATAATAATTTACTTGCAGGCTTGTGTAGTGGATGACAGCCTACAGAGGGCCTGGTGCAGGAAGGGTTTTGGGCTATAATGGTATGACATTATGTGGCTGGTAGTCTCAAGGAGACTTGGAGCATTCGTGATTTCAATTTCCAGACTCCAAGCCTTGGGGCTAGCTTCAGAGTCACTAGGTTTTTCCTGTTTATTCCCAGAGTCGAGTCCCTGCGAGGATGTCTCGCACCCTCCACAGGGGAGGGAGGCCTCCACTCTGACAGCAGGCCTTGTTCTTGGCCCATTACATTTCTCCTGCTGCATCCCGGGCAGAAAAGGATTCCAGTTTTCAATGGTAAAAGCAGCTTCAAGAGGCAGTCACTCTCCAGGGCAGAGCCACCAGCTCAACCCAGGAGCCCTGCCTCTCGGGTGCTTTTCTGTCAAGCTATTCACAGGTACTGGGCTCAGGCCTGGCCAGCATCTCTACAGGCACCACTGTGCTGTTCCCGCAGCATTTGAGCTTTAGGGGCCGAGAAAAGAGTTCTCTGAGAACATACATAGGCACCAATTACCTGCCTTTGAACAACACAAAGAAACATGGGTGACGATATTTCAAGTATGAAGATAACCTAAAATCTAGGGGAACTAGAAATGGGTTCAAGGAACAGATGGATGAGTGGATGACATATCCCCAGTAGGCCACTGTAGAATGAGGGCCACCAGGGTCCTTCCTTACCCCACACCTACCCTCTCATTGGAGTACACAGCCCTTGCCAGGAGGGAGCCCTGGGGAGGCCCCTGCTGGGGTCCACAAAGGCCAGGCTCTATGGCTCTGGGCAAACCCCACATCCCTCCGGGCCTGTCTTCCCATCTGCAAAATGAGGGGTTTGGACTGGGTGTGAGACTGTTCTCTGGAGCAGTGGGATGCCACAGGAGGTGCACTGAGTAGCCCAAGGCCTGAGAACCATCTCCAATGAAGTCACAATAGTCCTAGTTATAATTTGTTTGCAGTTTAGGATTCCATGGAATATTTTATTTTAGAATATGGTTCTGCTGCTAAAAATAAGTTTGAAAACACTGGACCGGACTCTCCCTCTAAGGTTACATGAAATGTTGACATATTTCCTGTTATGACAGTACTGTTTTTCCCACTTCTAAGCCAGGGTCAGTGCTCTAGATCCAGGCTGGGAGAGGGCAGTGGGGAGAAGAGAGCAGGAAGGAAGGGTGCAGGGAGAGGGAAGGTGCTCTGGGAAGCGCCTCTCCCCACATCCCTCTGCGCCTCCACTACCCAGGGCTGCCTCTGCCTGTACCAAGTGAGCCTCCGCCTGCCTCCCCACTTCGCTCCCAGTGCTTTGAGAACAACAGTGGTCCTGTGCATGCAGCCCCTGGTGCCCAGCAAGGGGGGGCTTATGAATGAGGCCGAGTGCCCCCACCCCACCCACTCTGCCACCTACAGTGTCGCAGCTCCTTCTTGAAGGCCTTGTGGTTCCCCAGCTCGTCCAGGAAGGCCTGGCCAGCTTTGCGGAGGCTCTCAGAACTCTTCCTGGTCAGGAACCAGCCGAAGTAGAGCGGCAGGAAGTCCTTCTCCAGCCCAGGCTTCAGCTTCTTCAGGTCGTCGGCTGACAGCTGCCAGTGGCTCTTCTCCTTGAGCAGGGTACAGTCCAGCCGCCACGACGTCTTGGGCTCCACCAGCACCACCTGGTACTCGTACTCATCGGCCATGTCAAAGAGCTGCTCCAGCCGCTCCCGCTCATGGTTGGTATCATCCAGCACAAGGATGCGGGTGTCCCGGCGGCAGAAGGCAGCCAGTTCCTCATCCAGCCGCTTGTACTGCTCGGAGAGGCTTCCCTGGGTGCCAGGGGTGATCCCGTGATCGTCGGCAGACACTATCTTGGTGCCGTCACGGTACCTGTCCACGATGACCCGCGCCAGCGTGGACTTGCCGCTCCCTGGCAGGCCACGCAGGATGAAGAGTGTCTTGCACTCGCGCAGTACGGAGACCGTCTCCTCATCCTGCAGGAAGGGAAACTGCAGCTCAGGCTTGTCCTTGGCCCCTGAGGATGACATTTTGCGGAAGAAGATCTTGGGCAGGAACGTGTGGCTCTTTCGGGAGAAGCCTCTATTCTGTGAGGAGGGGAAGAGCAGATGTCAGCCAGGTCACTGGGGGCCACCCAGCCAGCCTTGCCCTCTTGTCTCAGGCCTCGTTCTAACAGGGAACCCCTGCTCAGGGCTCCCCGGCCCCGAATTACAAGCACAGCGACTCCCCCAGCCGTGGAGTGATAGACTGTCTCTCCTTTTCCGTCCTGGCATACCATGAGCTTCTGGTTGTGGAGGATGGAGAGGGAAGCTTGTCTGAGGTTCCTAAACTCTTCCTTTCCTCTAATTGGAGCTGTAGCCTCAAGGATCACCACTGCTGCCACCTCTAAAGAGAAAATGTGCTGGAAGTGTGTGTCCCCTCCTCAGGGGAGAGCCTGAAGCCTGGGGTTCTAAAAGCGGACTCTGACTTTATCTTCTGGCACCAATTAAGGATGACCTCTCTGGAGGTGGGGGTCTCTAGGGCCGGGCACAGGCACAGCTGCCCTGCTCTGAGTGCAGAGGGTTGGGTGGAGAAGAGTTACCAAGGCTGCCTCCCTTCCCCCAACAATGGCAGCAACAGATAATACTCTCTTGTCTGGGATGGGGGGACAATGGTCCCACAGAAGGGCTGGTGGGGGCAGGGCTGGAGAGCGCGGGACAAAGGGGCTCATTCACGCGCCTGCTACCTCCTCCTCTGCCCTCAGCCCCCCACAAAGTCCTGGCCTTTGTGCCTGCCCCAAGCCTGGGCGGCACAGGGCACCTGTGTTCGGGGTCTAGCTCTGCCCACCACTTCGCTGTGTGTAAGTAGCAACTCTCTGAGCCACTGTTTTCCTGCCTGCTACAAGCCACAAGCGAAAAGTGTTTACGGTAAACCGCTCGCTCTTCTACGCTGGCTCCACCTCCCTCAGCAGCCTGCAAGCTTAGCAGGCAACACAGTTTTCTCAGACCAGGCCCCTGGGCAGGCGAAGGCGAGGAATGCCCGCCCAGCGCGTGAAGTGGGGACCGGCCATCCACAGGCCTTCTGGGTCTGCCGCGGACAGCAGCTTCTGCAGCTCCGGAGCCCCCTCCTCCTCCTCCAGCGGCCCTCCCCATTGCTCCTCTCCCCGCGTCTCCCCTACCTTAGCGCTGCACCGCACGGCCAAGAAAGCCAGCGCTCAACTCCGGAAACTCGGGTCCTTATTTGCATGCCACTTCCTCCGCGAGTCCCCCAATCCTCCCGTTGTCCGTTAGGGCGCTACCCCGAGCCCAGCCCGCCCCCTCCCCCGCCGGCCTTCCCGCGCCCGCTCACCATGATGAGAAGGGGGCGCCGCCGTGGCCGCCTTCGCAGGCACCAGCTCTCCGGCACCGCCCGCCTGCGCGGAGGGACACGGAGCCTAGCGGTGGCGCGACCCTGGCCGGGCCGCCTTACATAGCCAGGGGGGCGGAGCGCGCGCAGAGGCGGGTCGGGCTGGGCCCTCTCTGCGCAGGCGCTGGGAGCAGCCTTCCGGCGCAGCGCGGCGGGGGCGGCCAGCTGTGCGTACCTGTGCGCTCCCGGCCGCTGCCACTAGGGGCTCGTCTGACCTCTTTTCTCATAGGTGTTGATGATGACCTTTTTTTTTTTTAATAATTTTTTTTCTTTTTGTGAGCAAGACTGGCTCTGAGCTAACATCCATCACCAATCCTCCTCTTTTTGCTGAGGAAGATGAGCCCTGAGCTAACATCCATGCCAATCTTCCTCTATTTTGTATATGGGATGCCGCCACAGCATGGCTTGATGAGTGGTGCGTGGATCTGCGCCCAGGATTGGAACCAGCAAACCCCGGCCAAAGCGGAAGGTGCAAACTTAACCACTACACCACAGGGCTGGCCCCTGATGGTGACCTTTTTAAAGAGGGCAGCAGTCGCCCTTCCCCCGTCCTGCCCTGGAATTAGGATGAGACAAAGGAGGCAGGGTCCTGCAAGTGCAAAGTCAGGTCCTGTTTTTATTTAAAATTTTGATATTTTATTCATCATGGGTTTTTGCATTAACTTTTTTTACAATATTGCATTAAAATACTGTTTATCTTGCTTACTGAGTTTTTGGCGCCCCATGAAATGTTACATCTGAAATGCCTCACTTGCCTCACCTTAGTCCGGCCAGGTCCCAGCCCAAAGTCAACCTCAGTCCCAACTTTTCTGGGAATTGTGGAGAAGGAACCAGGATGGCAATGGCCAAAGGGACAGATGACTAATGTAGTGAAATCCTAACTCAGCCGCAACCTCCTCCGCGAAGCCACTGGAAGCTCGGGTGATTTTTGAGAGCTTCCTGTGGACCGAGTGCGGTGCTGAGCACTCTTCGTCCTCACGGCAGCCCCTGAGACAGGCGCCCATTCTCCAGAGGAGGACACAAGCATGGGGAGCCTCACTGACTGGACTGGACTGCCGGGAGGTGGTGTGGCTCCCACTGCCAGGCTGCTCCCTGTTCCCGGGCAGGAAACTTCTTCCTTCCTCTTGGCTCCTGAAGCACAATGCCCCTATCAGTACAGCATTCATTTCATTCTGCTTTCAAGGCTTAGGGGTTTACAATAGGTCTCGCTCACCCTGTGATGGCCGAGACCGTCCCATCACTCTCTCTTCCCTAAAGCCTCCCACAGCGCCCTGCAGACCGTAGGTCCTCAGCCAGATGAACCAATGGCCAGAAGCTGGGCAGCCATACCTCCAGGCCTTTGTCTTTCTCCCTGCTGTAAGCTTTCCCAGTTCCTGGGAGCCCACCTGTTTCTTCACCATCCTGAAACCCTTTCTTAGCACCTCTCTCATTTCTTCCATGAGGCCCTTAGACTGGGCCTGGGGGAGAGGACCACATTCCACACTTGATCCCACCCTGGTTCAGGCCTTCTTGGGGGTCTCTGTGTTTCTCACTAGTCAGGTCAGGTCAGAGTTCTGCTTGGAAGTGGTGCCCCGTGCCAGGTCATTCATTCTCTAAAGCTCTTCTGGGAATGGGTAGGGGTGAGAAGCCAAAATGACAGAGTCAGGTGTTGTAAGAGTGAAAGGTATCTATTTAAAGGGAGAACAGTAACAGAAAGGGACTGAGGTGACCTGTGGGGCCCAGGCCACATTTTTTCCTATTAAAGGCAAATCTCAGCTTGAAAGTCCAGTATACTAGGATCCCCATGGTGCCTGCAGACACCGGCCTCCTGATCCTAATGCCTACTAATAATGGCTTCATTCATCTTCCTTATCATCTTTTTCCATTTTTTCACCATTTCCTGATTTTTTCATTTCTCTGACTGTTCCCAATTCTGTTTTCCCCAGTTCTTCCAACTCTCTTTCGCCGGCTTCTGAAAGTCTCTTCTCTAGTCCCTCCGATTCCCCTCTGCTTAATTCTTCGGAGAGTGTTTGGTCCAGTTCTGAAGGCCTCCTGTAAATTTCTCTTGATTCCCTTCTACTCAATTCTGATAGTTTCCTGCCTGCTTCTCCCGATCTTCTTAGCCCTAGTTCTCTGGACAGTCTCTTGGCAACGTCTTCTGAATCTCTCCCCATCACTCCCAGTTCCATCTGCCGTAAGGAGCTGGCTTTTTCTCCTCCTCTCCACCCGTTTTCTTCTTGTCCACTCGCTGTGATCCTCAGGGCTTCCTTAGACAACTCATCTTCTGTCTCTTTGTCACTGTCAGTGTGCTCTCTTTCCCACTGTTTCATCACCTTCTCGGGTTCATCTCTCCCTCTTCTCGTTTCCTTTTCCCTTGCCATCACTGTTGTGTTATCCAGTTCAGCGGCCTCTTCTGAAAAACAAGAGAAAAGAGGGAAGAAAGGTAAAAGTCTGTTTGTCTCTGGGCCTGGGTGAACCCCAGCTTGTGGGGACCTGTGCTTCTGAGAGACAGCACACCTTTCCAGAAGGAGAGGAAGGGAATCATCATTTACTGAGCACCAGCCCTGTTCTGGGCATCATGTGAGCTGCACAGATTACACCATTCAGTCATTGATTCGAGCAGTCAAGGGACCCGAGATTGATAAAAATCACACACAATAGTCACACTGCAAATAAATAAATAGCAGAGCCAGAATTTGAACCCAGGACAGTCTGCCCCCAGAGCACATTTTCTTTCCCTGTAAGAAATAGCATAGGTACTGGGAAGGGACAGAAGAGTTCTTTCCTCCAACATCCTCATTCTGTACTTCTCTTTGTCCCTGGGAAGCACATTTCATCATTTGTTGAGATGGTCCCTGTAAAAATATGAGCAGACTGCTAGCAGGGAGTTCAGCTGGAAAGCTATTCTTGGGATCAAAGGAATCCTTGCTCCTTGTTTTTACCAGGTACAGAGAAAAGTTACCAGTCCCCTCCTGAGTGTCCCCCACATTCTCTTCCTGGAAGCCCTTGGTCTCTAAGACGCCCACAGGGGCTCTCTGTTCACCCCAGGAAAAAGGCCACCATTTGGCAATGAAGACATATACAACGCTGCCGCCTGCTGTTCCAGGAGGGAAGTGCCCGGAAGCTGCCGCTGGCCACAGGGCCTTCCTGATGAGTTTTCAGGACTTTCACCTCCCCCCACCCATGGCCTGCCAAGGGGAGGGGAGGCTGCTTGGAGCATCTGCTGTTTCCTTGCTGAGTCTCTTCCCATCTATTGCTCCCATGGCTTCTGAGAGCAGCTTCAAGACCATGTGGGGGTAGAAGCAGATTCTCTCTCTGAGGGGATCCAGCCACCACCTGGCAGGCGCTGGATAATAAAGGGCTGTCATCTGGCTGCTCAGGTGCCCAGAAACCCCACGCCCAGATTCCTGCTGCCATGCTTGGGTCAGAGAGGGCTTCAGCCTTGTTGGCCGGAGGGGGCTCTATCCTCCCAGGTGCACGGAGCCCCAGCCCTGGTGCCTCTTTACTGCTATATGGATGGAGTGAGGGCAGCACAGGGGGGCAGACAGAAACCGTACAGAGCCACAGTGAAAGCATGGGTTCTAGAGCCAGAAAACCACCCAAACTGAAAACCACTCTGCCTCCGCGTCCTCATCCGTAAAATCAAGTGAATACTAATTTCATAGTGTTCTTGGAGGGATCAGAAGAGTCAGTACACACAAAGCCCTTAGAAAAGCATCTGGCATACAGGAAGCACTCAATGGAGACCAGCTTTTCTTATCGCCCCATCCCCGCTGGGGCCTGGGGTCCCAGCCACCTCTTCCCTCACTCCCTCCACAGCAGAGCCAGTCAGAGAGCCCGCGGCCAGCGGAGTCAAAGGCCTCTTTAGTCCCTGGAGGCCTTGGGAGAAAGACTGATAAGGCCAGACTGGCCAGCAAGAGGACAGCTGTGACACAGAGCTGCCTTCACCTCAGCCTGCCCTCATGGCCCCTGGCCTGGCCTCTGCCCTACCCACTGCGGGGCCCCGAAGGGCTGCTCCACACAGCGGCGAGAGCGCGGCTCTAAGTCAGGCTGCTGTGTGACACAGGCAGCTCACTCAACCCCACTCAGCCTCCATTGCCCCAAAAAACAGTACCCACCTCCCAGGGTGGTGAGGACTGAAGAAGATCATTCTGTCTGATGCTTAACCCTGTGTCTGGCATGCGGTCAGAGCCTGCAGAGTGTGAGTTATTGTCATTCTGCCTCTGTCTGCTCCTGCTTTTCTCAGCCAGAAAGGCCATCCTCTTCCCCTCACACCTGGAGAACCCTTTGATATTTTTTGGAGGCTGGAGCAGATGATTCTTCCTCTTTGGAGCCTTCCGTGTCTCCCAGAGGAATCAGAGCTCCTTTGTTGGGCTCTCACCGCGGAGCGTTTCTGCCTGTTCTGAGCACTCAAGTGCAGGAGCCCATCTGCTGACAACTCTAATCATCTGGCTTTGCCACTGGGCCGAGGGCTCCTCCTCCCCCAAATCTCACACCTTCCTGGCATGTGACAAGTGCTCAACAAATAATGTGATCTATTAATGGAAGAAATACAGGAGGGGGCGCCCAGGCAGACCACGTGGGTTCCGACTCCAGCCCAAGGAGGCTGGAGGTCTCCCTCTCCTGCCCCGGGGAAGGGCTAGGGCTGCTCGTGGCTCTGCAGTGAGAATGCTGGGTGGGCAGGGCCACGCCCTGGGACAGGAGCGGCTGCAGGAAAGCGCGGTTGGAACTGACAGAAGAGAAAGCAGGCGAGAATGCTGAAGTGCCGTCTTCAGGGCTCCAGAAACTCACCTTTCTCTTTCTTATCTTTGAGCATGTCCCTGTAGTTGGTTTTCTTAAGCTCTTCGACAATGCCCTTGTTGGCATCGTCCAAGGCCTGTGGGTGGGAGAGGAGCCGGTGACCTCTCTTAACCCTGTGTGGCGCCTACACCTCTCCCTCCCCACCCAAAGTCCAACTCCAGAGGGCAGGGCTCTGCACTAACCCTGCCACCCTGTTTTCTCCTGACTCCCCTGAAGGCTCCTGTCCTGAAGTTAATTGATACTTATTGACCTGGAATTACTAAGAGGTAGAGACACAAGACGGCCGGTAACTCAGACTTCATTTCCCTGGGGCTCAGGCATGTATTTAGGAGTTATGTCTGTTTGCTAATTTAGAATTTTTCACCTGAAGCTTCTTTTGGCTTCAGCCAAGTAAAGAGACAGTTCAAAGCCCTAAGCACTCAGCAAGGTGGCAAGTCATGGACAGGATTCAGAAACACACTGTGGGGTGGGGGTGGGGGGCTGGCCTGCCTTCAGAGGGGCTTCAGGGTGTCTGCGGGATCCCTGGGGGCCTGGAACTCAGCCTGTGTGCACCTGGAAGGCAGGTTCTACCTTCTTCCTCACAGCCGTCTGGAGGCTGGCACTCAGGAAACGTCTACTGAATGACCACTGAGCCTACAGGCTCTTGTGCAGTGTTGGTCTGCTCCCTTGTACAGCTTCCTGCCTGGAGATGGCAATCCAGGAGGGTGAAGGGTCAGGGGCCTGGTCCCAAGAGGAGTCACTTAGGGCCGTGGGTCTGTTTGCCCGACAGGCACTTTTCTCTGCCTCTCAACCTTCCAAAACCCTCCCCAGCCTTCCAAGTGACCTCATACCTTCCTTGATGGGAAGCCCCCAGCTGCGCCTCCCCGCTGGGGCTCTCTCACTCTGAATCCCCTGCTCCCTGTCCCACTGGTCATGAACAAGGGGTTTTGTTTAACCTTCCTGCTGACACCAAGCTTCCTGAGGGCCAGGACCATGGTCATCACTTTTGGACTGGGCAGCCCAGGCTGACTTGTGGTCAGCAAATATTTACTGAATTGAATTGCCATGCCATCTCTCTCCAGATCCTTGCAGAGCAATCACATGGAAGAGGATTAAATGGGAGAGACCATGCATATGAACCAAGGAACACAGACAGAGCTTCCATGAGGGGGATGACAGTACTCTTCCTCTGGAGGTCAGATTTAGGGGCAAGGTGCACATTCGGGGACCCCCTCACCAGAGGAAGATCCTCAGTGTGACAGGCCTAAGCTGCCCTGGGATGGGAGAAAGCAGGGCATAGACTGCCACATGGCGGGGTCTCTTGGGAGTGGTTTCTGCACTATGACATGGTCTCTGCCTCCTGATGCTTACAGTCTAGGCCAGCACTGTCCAACAGAAATTTCTGCAATGATAGGAATACTGTAGATCTGCACTATGTGGTTCTCACAAGGCACATGTGGCTATTGAGCACTTGAAATGTGGCTAGTGTGACTGAGAAACTGAATTTTAAATTTTATTTACTTTTGTTTGTGTGTGTGTGTGTGAAGAAGACTGGCTCCGAGCTAACATCCATTGCCAGTCCTCCTCTTTTTGCTGAGGAAGATTAGCTCTGAGCTTACATTTGTGCCTATATTCCTCTATTTTATATGTGGGACACCGCCACAGCATGGCTTGATGAGCAGTTAGTAGGTCCACACCTGGGATCTGAACCTGCGAACCCCAGGCTGCCAAAGTGGAACATGCAAACTTAACCACTATGCCACCAGGCCAACCACAAATTTTATTTACTTTTAATTCACTTTAATCTAAACAGCTGCATGTGGCTCCATATTGAGCAGTGCAGGTCAGACAAGTGAGGCAATCACATTGTATTTCCTATTGTCTCCTGGAAGAGGTCGCATTTTTCAAATGGCAAATCATAAAATTAATTTAGAAGGACTCAACTAGCATTAAAGAAAAGGAAATAAAAAATAAAATAGGATACAATAGGAAATAGCATACTTAGTAAAGGTAAGTATGTTTGTAAAACTTTTGTTTCTATTTCTTGTTTATTTCACATAAAAACATGTGTATTGGGTTGCTATATAAACTGACAGCAGGAGCAAACATTCGAAAGCCACCACTGTACCTAGAATGTGCCCTGCAGCTGGTGGGTAATAAAGACCTGTGGACTGGCCACTGAGAGGGCTGAGGGGCTGAGGGCCCCGCCCCACTCGCCACAGCCAGGCCCAGCTGTGAAGAGACTCACGCTGATGATGGCCTGCTGCGCCTCGTTGTTATGGACAATCTTCGCTCTCTCCAGGGCCTTCTCAAAGTTGTTCACAGCCGCCTCGAAGTCTCTCAGCTTCACTGGAGAGCAAGGGGAGGCACAGCACAGGTAGTGACGTTATATGTTGCACAATGTGGGGGCCCCAAAGGTGCCAGGGGCCCTTAGAAACCCCTGGCCTGCCCGGCCACTCCCAGGGTCAGTTAGAAGCCCGTGTGAGCTGGAGTCAGCCCCAGGCCTCAGGCAGCATCACTAAGTTGCCCAGCACCACCCTTTCCATCACATGCCTAGGCCATCTCACCACAAAGGACCAGAACCTGGCAACCTGAGCCTTGGATCTCAGACTATTTAACAGGGTCAGTGAGAGAAAAGGGTCTGGGGTGGGGGCCCGTGCACACATCATGTGTCTCCAGGGCAGGGGGACAACTCTATCTTTAGATTGTTCCAGAAGAAGAAATCCATATTTTTAAAATGTTCGCTCAGATTTTTTAACAACACTGTGGAGACCAAACAAAACATCGAAGGGCTGGCTGCGACTCGTGGGCCAGCATTGGGACCTCGGCTCTAGCTCCCACACTGGTGTAATCTGAACCCAGAGAGGAGGGGGCCCACCAGAGCTCACCCAGCCAGTTAGTGCTGGAGCTGGCACTGGAATACCTGACTAATTGACCGATTGATTGCCCTTTAAAAGAGCTTAATTTCAGGAAGGAAGGAGAAAAGTGCTCCCCAGCCAGGGTCTGGGAAGCCCACACTCCAGTTTCTTCACACACCACTACTTTCTCCTATAACTAAGTACCCAAGATCCACTCCCCCACCAAGAATTGCTTTGGGATCCATGGGGAAAGGAGGGCCTTGTGTCCGTAAGTCAAACTGCAAAAGGCTATTACTTGAAAAGTGATTCAAATAATAATTCTGAAAGTATGTGGAGTCACAGTAAATGAGGCCAAATATATATATTTTTTCAAATACACATTTGAAAAGGAGAGTCACAGTTTTCATTCAGAGACCTCTCTGAGTGAATGTGAGTGTCATTCTGACACTGCAGGTCTGCAGAGGAGTCATAACGCTTATTCAAGGGAGTAGAACATTAAAGGCTATACCTTTTGTTTTTAACTGAATACGTAATCTAAAGTTATCTTGATTCTGGGAGCTGTTTTCCTCTACTTTTCCCCTCCTCTATACATCCACAAATCCACATATTTATACCTACATTTTTGTTGAGCCACAAATAAAAGCTTTTCTAAGGAGTGTAATTGTTTCTCACCACTGTTAGAGACACTTATGAGAAGTTGATGCGAGGGCAGGAACGAAGAAATTAATACACACTGAGCGCTAACTATATGCCAGTTCCTGTTCTAAATGCTTAAGCACTTAAGTATGACCTTAGTTCTTCACACCAACCCTACAGCCAGATACTATAATTATCCCTGATTACAGAGGATGCAACTGAGGCACAGAGTGGACCTGTCCAGGGTCCCTGAGCCAGGTGGCCCCAGAGCCCAAGTCCTGCCCGCCAGGCTGTGCGGCCTCTACAACCCACTGGCTCCCAGGCTGCCGCGTCTGATATTTTCAACCCCAGAGTGGGGAAACTGAGACCGACAGGGACCAGGGGCCCTCAGGGCCTAATAAGTCCTCAACAGTGGACTCAGGACAGCACCAACCCTGAGGGGTACACCCTGTCTCCCCTTCAGCTTACACGGTACCCTCCTAAGAACAGGAAAGCCACAGTGATCGTGTCTTCCCCCAGGTTAGTTTCCAATGGTTTTCTCGACACTTTTAGGAAAGAATCTACGATTTGTATCTAGGCCCATGAAGCCCTGCTGATCCGGCCCCTCATCATCCTCCACCCTCCAGGTCCCCAAGAGCCCCCAGCCGACACTGGTCTCCTTCTTTTTAGATTTTTTTTTTTTTTTTGGTGAGGAAGATTAGCCCTGAGCTAACATCTGTTGCCAATCCTCCTCTTTTTGCTGAGGAAGATTGGCCCTGAGCTAACACTTGTGCCCATCTGCCTCTATTTTATGTGGGACACGGCCACAGCACGGCTTGATGAGCAGTGTGTAGGCGCAAACTTAACCACTACGCCATCAGGCCAGCCCCTCCTTCAGCTTTTTAAATAAGCCAAACTCCTGCCCACCTTCATAAATGCTGTTCCTTTGGCTGGAAAGCTCTGTCCTCAGCTCTTAGAACAGCCGGTGCCTTCTGATCCTTAAAGTTTCTGCTTAAAAGTTACTTCCTCAGACATGAGGGCAGAAAATATTTATCAATTTTGCTCCCTACTTACACCCAACTTGGTGCATAGAAGGTGCCAAGTAAGTATTTGTGGTGCAAATAAATGAATGAGAGATTCTGCCCTGATTATAGCACCTGTCACACTTCCTCCTGTCCAGGGTCAGCTGGTACCAGGGCGAGGCAGCTCAGCACAGTGATTAAGAGCCCCAGCGCTGGAGTCCAGCGGAACTGGGTTCTAGTCCCAGCTCCAGCGCTCACTAGCCTGGGGCCTGAAGCCATTTCTTTTTTAACTTTGTATTATGAAATATTTAAAATATACCTGAAAGTAGAAGGAATAGTATAATGAACCTCATTACTCATCACCCAGCTTCAACAATTATCAAAACATCACCAGCTTGCTTCACCTATTCCTCCTCACCCCCTGTTCCTTGTTGCTTTTTTTTTTTTACAACTTTATTGAGATGTAATTTACATATTCTAAAATGGACCCATTGGTAAGTATACAGTTCAGTGTTTCTTAGTAAATTTATAGAGTTGTGCAATGATCACCACAATCCAGTTTTAGAACATTTCCATCACTCTTTAAAGTTCCCTCATATGACCTGGGGCAATCTGCTGAGCCACTCAGTGCCTCAGTTTCCCCATCTGTAAGGTGAGGATAACAATGCCTACCTCATTGGCTTGCGTAGTGAGGAAATGCAAGAGCTCATGTGTAAAGGGCACCACAGCAAGAGGAAAAGGGGCTGTCTGACGACAACACGATGCTGCAGCTGAGCTCCACAAGGGCAGGGGCAGCTCTTGGGGCGGCAAGCCCTAACCGAGCTTAGCTTAAAGGAGGCACTTGCCCTGTGCTGGTCAAAACGGAGGGGTTTATCCCAACTCTCAGACTCAGAATTAATCTGGTTAGGGACACACTGGGATGGTAAGTCTGGCCCACAGGATTCCCAGCCCCAGTGTGGCAGCTGGGACTGAGGGCTGGGAAAGGCAGGGTGATCCTCTCTGAGCTCATACCTTGTGCCTGCGCCACCAGAACACTGGCATTCAGCTGCCACTCTATGTCCCCTTCTTCCTCCGCGCACTGCTGGGACTTCTCGCCATAATTCTGGGCCTGCCAGGGCTGGTCCAGCTCCAAGTAGCAGCGGCCGATCTCATGGAACAGCCAGGTCTTCTCCAGGGTGGTTTTTGCCAGAGGGATCTTCTCCTCCCACCTGGGGACACGATGAACCCAGGGTCAGCTTCCTTACCTCAAACCCTGCACTTGGCCACAGGAGGCCAAGGCTTCCTAGTGGGTGGCTGAATAAAAACTCTTCTCCAACTACCAGTTATTTAGATACAGGGGTGGAGCTAATAAGTATTAACATATTTTAAAACTACCAAAGCTATTTTGGTACATCTATGGGATCAAATTTGATACAACAGTTGAAAATAATGTTTACAAAATAGCATTTGAAATAACATAAAAATAATGCTTAAGAATACTATTAAGTACATTTAAGAGAAAATCAACACAGAATAAAGACTAGAATGAAAAAACAAAATATCAATACAAGAAAGAGTAGGATTAGAATTAGTACTTGACTTTGGGTGGTGCGACTGAATAATTTTTCTTCTACTTTTCTATATTTTCCAAGTTAATATTTTAACAATAAGCACATACTTACTATAAAATTTTTATTGTAAAAAGATACTAATGGGTGGGTGAACTCTCATACTCTTCTTTTGGCACATAGAGGTGCCATTCAGGAAATCACATTACATGCAGCAGAAGGCTGCTGGAGAACAAGTCTATTTCAGTCAAGCGACGGGGGCCTGAAGGACGATTTCTCTCTGCGCTAAGCGAGTGGCACAAGGAGCTGGCTCTCCGAGGGCAAGCTGGTCTCGAGGTCAGGCCATCCCCTGAGTCTCCCTGGGGCTGAGCAACCCCACTGGAGCAGATCACCAGCCCCAGAGTTAGACATCAAAAGCCCAGCAGCTGGGCCATCTGGCAGTGACCCTGCGTGACCTCACAGAGTCACAGAACAGCCTCAGAAGAGGTCCCAGGGGTCAGTTGGTCAACCAATTCCTGAACTTGCACAAAGGTAAGGATCCCCTGGAGTGACTTAAAAACAGATTCCTGAGCTCCAGCCCTGACCTGTAGGATCAGAATTCCCAGGGGGAGTCATTCAGAGGCCTAACAAGTCCTCCAAGTGATTCTTATCACTGGGAGAAGTGTTGAGAAAATTCTGATGCTATTCTATTAACTCATTTAACTCATGAGCCCCAGAGTTTACAAACTGGCTTGCTCACAGTTGCCTAGCAGAGGCAGAAGCCAAACTCAGTTCTTCTGATGCCTCTTTGCCTGGCATCCTGGCCCCTGGCAGGAAGTCTGGTGTGAGGGTGAGAAGCACTGGCCTCGGGGTGGGGAAGGGGCAGTCCTTCGTCACTCACGTGTCAATGGCTTGCTGGAATTTCCCAACTCTGGCAAAAACCCTACCAATGTTGTCAAGGGCTCTCGACTTGGCATCAGGAAGGTCACTGTAGGGAAGAAGCAAGACAAGTGTTCACTAGAAACCAGCTGTCATAGGCACTGTGGAAATTGAAAAGAAGCCAAAGACACGGGCCCTGGCCTTAGGAACTCAGGGTCCGGATGGAGGGACGATGCCCAGGCTGGCCAGGCTGTGGCACACAGGCTCTCCGTGCCCTATCGGGACCTTTCTGGAGGGCAATCAGTCAACAGCTCGCAAAGATGTCCCCTTGATGCAGCGATTCCTCTTCCAGGAATTTACTCAAGAAAGTAATGTGACAAGAACACTCATTAAAGCACTGTTTATAATAATAAACACTGGAAACAATCTACACCTCATCAGTGCCCTAGCACGACCATTTTTGTGCATAAAAAAAAAGTCCCTGATATGTTAAGTTTAAAGTCAGATTACAGGAGCTATACTCTGTGTATCGTCCCATTTGTGTTAAAATAAATACGCACAATGCTGTGCTCCCGGCTTTGACAATGAAGGGGCCAGGAGCCACGGAGCACAACGAATGCAGCTCTAGAAGCTGAAAAAGGCAAGGAAACAGTCTCCCCTTGAGCCTCTCGAGAGAGCACGGCCCTGACAACACCTTTGATTTTGGACCCATGAGCCACGTCAGACTTCTACCCTCCAGAACCGTAGGAGAATAAATGTGTGTTGTTTTAAGCCACCAAAAAATAAGTAAATAAATTAAAAGTGGGCATTTTAAATAGAGGGAGAGAGAATTAACTATTCACAATGATTACCCAGGGGAAATGAGAGTATGAGGGAAACTTTTATTTTATCCATATTATCTAAATTTTTTACAGTATTTGTGTGTCATCAGAAAAGAGATTAAGATATTCCATAAAGCAAAAGACAATTGTTCCCCTACATCAGTTCTTTACCATTACCATATGAACAGTCTGATCTCTCTGTGAAAAAATACCTCCTTCCCAACAAATAAAACAAGAAAACCCTCCCGCCATCCCACATCCCCTCCACCGGCATCTCCTCTCACTCTCTCCCTTCCCAGACAAGCTTCTCCCCCTCCTCCTCGCCCCTCAGGCCCTGGCAGCCCAGCAGGCCTCCATGTTCTCCATGAAGCTCTCCTCCTCTCATTCATTCTCCCCACCACTGCCAGGCCTGCCTTTCTACAATGCAGACCTGATCAAGCCATTCCTGTGCCCCCAGAAATGCTCACACACATCTGCGGAGTTTCACGGTAGCACCGAGTGTCACGGCAGAAATGGAGCAGCCTCAGTGTCTGCCCACAGGGATGTAGTCGCATAAATTACTGTGCTGCCGAGAGACCTTCCTATGAAGCCATTTAAATGGGACTCTTTCTAAGAAACCTTCTTTAACAAAACATAGAAACAAGTTACCTTTGTTTTAGAAATACTGTAAGTTCTGCTTTCAGCACCACACAGTTCTGAAGCAACTACAACGCTGCAATACTCGTGTCAAAACAGACTCCTCATCAGCCCTCAGGACCTTCAGCCTGAGTTCCTTCCTCCTCAGTGTGGCATCCGGTCCTCCCACTCCCTCAGGTCCCAGCCCCAGCCCTGCCACACCACCTGCAGTTCCCCAAATCCTCCATCCCTGCATGTCCCTCTGCCTGGGGTGCCCTTATCCCTCCCCCTCATCCATCCATCCTCTCCGAGGCCTCCTCAGCTCCCAGCAATGCTCCCCCACCCCTCCTCCTTGGACCCTCAGCCATCCTTTGCCCCTGCTCCCAGCACTTCTGGTGTAGGCCTGCCCTCCTAGAGTGAGTGCTCTGTTATGGTATGATGAATGAAGGAATAAGTTGTAATATGTTAATTTATTCATAACAATAATATGTAATAATAAATAACAATAATAGTAATGAGAAAGCATGCAGTCAAATCATCTATAAAGTATTCGAAGAAAGAAACAGGGGCTGGCGTCACTGAAGAAGCTACTTAGACCATTTGGGATGTGAGCTGCGCCTTGAAGGGTGGTAGGCTCTGGGGAGCGGGCAGCAGGGGGGCGGGACTGGTTAGAGAGAGGGAACACAGCACATGGGGCACACTGAACTCACAGGGAAGCCTGGAGGTCCGTTTGTGCATGTTAAGAAGGAACTAACATCATTTAGGGAACACCCCTGCTTACTTATGCAGCCACTGCGCACACATTTATTGCACGCCCGTTATGTGGCAGGTGCTGGGAAGGGAAAGGGAACAGAAGATAGTCCCTTCCAAAGTCCAAAGTCTGACAGGGCAGACGGGGTAGGGGTGGCCGTGCAAAGGGAGCAGAGGAGGGAGGGAGGCACTTAGTACTTCAATTCTGAAGGATGGGTAGGAGGGAGCTGATGAAGACAGTGCTGCCGAAAGAGAAAGCAGCCCTGTTTAGGGACTAACAGGAGCCACAAGGTGCTGGCCGGGTCACAGGATGCTCAGGGGCCTGGAGAGAACCAGGTCAAGAGGCCAGGACCAGTCAGGTCTGGAAGGGCGCTGGAACTTTATCCCGACCACTGGATTTGTTTTGCACAGAAGGGCCAGCTGGGCTGCAGGAAACCCAGGTCAGAGGAAACAGGCAAGAAGTGAGGAGGGCCTGGACGGAGCTGTGGGAGGGAAACAGAGGAGGGAGGGCGCTCTAGGAGACCAGAGGGAGGAGGCACAGACAGGCCAAGGGTGGGCTGGGCCTGAGCACTGAGGCGAGGGAGGTGTCTGGGAAGCTGCCCAGGCTGCTTCTTGAGACTGAGTGGCCACCAGTCCCATCCCCATGGATAGGGAATGCTGGAGCAATAGGTTTGGGAGGAAGATAAGGGATTCCACTTTGAACATGTTAAATTTGGAGTTCCTGTGGGACATCCAAGTGGAAATGCCTTGGAATCCATTGGATATGCAGGAGAGGCGAGAAGTAAAGATTTTTACGTCTTTAAGACATGAGAGATGGCAGGATTCAAAGTACTGGAAATATATATACTATTTAATCTTCATAATCCCTGTGAATGGGTATTATTATGCCTTCATTAGAGGTAAGGAGACTGAGAAGGTGAGCAACTTAATCAAATCCACACAGCTTCTGAGGGCCAGAGCCAGGAACCAGACAGGTCTGTCTCCAAAGCTGGTGGCGGCTTGTTTGTTTTCTCCTTCTGCTTGGCCAGCATGTGACAGTCCTGCTCAGCACGGGGCAGCCAGGTGAGAAATGAACTGGGAACGGATCGCATGTAGTGCTCGGACAAGTGAGGAGGAGAGCGCAGGAGGCAAGAGTGTTCAGGAAGTACAGTTTGACCCAAATGAAGGACTGACATTGGAGGGGTGTGCAGAGGTGCGTTCAGAGAGGGCCTTGAGTGCCAAGCAAAGGCGTTTGGTTTTAACCTGCAGGCAATGAGGGGCCAAGATCTGTGTGTCAGCAAGGGAAGGAGAACTGACAGATGAAAAGCAGCGAGTCTCTGGAGGGGAAGTGGGAGCAGCTGGAGGCAGGGAGAGCCGGGGGCTGACCTGCGAGCGGAAATGGGAAGATGGGAGACTGGGAGAGGCTCAGAACTGTGGGGCGAGTAGAAACTGGGGAGAAGAAAGTCACGAATGACTCCCAAGGGTAGAACCAGGGTGCCCAGAAAGCAATGGTACCTCCGAGAGGGGGCCATCATGTCTTGGGAAGAGCTGGTTCCCATGAGAGTTGAAATTACTGTTATACAGAAACCTGGCATTGTCCTGAAGTCTTCACAAGTAATTCTGCATGCCGTCCTCCCTTCGCCCTATCAGCTCGGGGCTATTGTTATGCCCATTTGACAGAGGAGACACTGAGGCTGAAAGAGGTTAAGTGCCTTGCCTAAGGTCCCACGGCTTGGAGGAACAATTCTGCAGTCTGGGTAGGCCTGACTCCAGGGCCCACGCTCTCGGTCAGCGCTGTGGTTTCTGAGGCCCCGTGTGATTCGACTCCTACCCACTTGATCCAGCCTCCTCTTGGCCACTCTTCCTCCGGCAATACTCTGTACTCTCCAGACTTAAGCTTCCTCCTGCCTGCCTCAGGGCCTTCTCACAGGCCAAGTGTGTCCCCCAACGCCCAGTCAAGTTCTCCTGGAATATACTTTGGATAGCACTGGGTCCTGTACTTTTTCTTCGTGACACTTCCACAAGTGCAATTTATTAGCTATATCACTTTTTGTTTCTGCAGGAAAATGACCCTTGTGTCTAGTCACTGCTCTGTCCCTAATGCTAGAAGCATCTGGCATGTCTGGGGTTGATGAATGCTTGTTGAGATGATGTAAGAATAAAAATACCCAGGGCTGGCCTGGTGGCGCGGAGGTTAAGTGCACACACTCCGCCTCGGCGGCCCGGGGTTCACAACCGGTGAGTTCAGATCCCGGGCGTGGACTGATGCACCGCTTCTCAAGCCATGCTGTGACAGCGTACCATATAAAGCAGAGTAAGATGGGCACGGATGTTAGCTCAGGGCCAGTCTTCCTCAGCAAAAAAGAGGAGGATTGGCAACAGATGTTAGCTCAGGGCTGATCTTCCTCACAAAAAAAAAAAAATAAAAATAAAAATATCCCTAAGAGCCAAACCATTGGGAGCTTTTTGAAGTTTGGGGCCACTGCCTTCCTCTTTGTGGCACAAAAGCTGACAGTCTGGGTCTGCCCCTCACCCTCAGTCCTGGGCAGGTGGCTCCTCCCTCTGGGGGAATCTACCTCTAGCACGAAGGGCAGAAAACAGGAGCTCAGCCACCAGCAGCCCTGGCAAACGGCCGAGACAGAACCCCAGCCCCACGTCTCTGCAGGCCCATGGCCTTTGCCGCGTGGCCTGCCCCAGGCACTCACTATTCCTTGGCGATCTCCAGGTCCTTTCTGTGGTTCTGCAGGGCGGCCACCATCTGGCCCAGCTCAATCTGGGCATTCCCTATGCAGCTGTACAGGTTTCCAACCAGTTCATCCTTGTTGGGCACCTCCTCTTTGTTCCACTCCAGCACCTTCTTCAGCACTTTCTCAGCTTTCTGAAGGCTTCCTTCAGCACTGCCGCTGGTCAGCACTGGGCAGGGAGAGAGGTGATGTGGGGTGAGAGCAGCTTCCTCAGGGCTGACAGGGGAACCCGCCTCCCCAGACACCATCCACAGGCCAGCGAAGCCAGGGGCTCAGGCTACTATGCTGCTCCCTCCCAACCCGGCAAAGGCCCCACTCTTCTGAGAACACCGCCCACACATGTCGATGTCCTCAAGGCTCTTGAGGATGTAGTGGGCTGTCTCAGAGGGACGGCGTTTGCGGTCCCGCAGCCATTTCCCCTGCATCAGCTTCCGGTCCCGCTCCCTGGCATAGATGGGCTTCTGCTGCCTCCAGAAGTTACTACGGGTGTCCAGGTAGTTGATGCCCGTCATGATGAGGTCCTCCACAGTCAGGCCATGCTTGATGGTGCCTTTGATCAGGTCTGTAAGGAGGAACCAACCAGAACAGGCTTCTAAGGGAGTTGCCTCCTCTTGGCTTGGGGTCCCTGCTGTGGGGCCCCCTATAGGAAACTCTGCCTGGAGTTGTGGCAACAGTGAGGAAAGTGAGAGCACATGGGTGGCAGAGTGGGTCTCTCTGGGCCCAGATGAGGCCGGAGCCCCCCCGCTTCAGTCACTCCCGTGGTACAGAACTTAGTGCACAGGCCCCTTATGGCAAGATATGAGGAGCTGGTGGAGAGGCCTCAGCCCTCTGGGCTCCCCCATTTCAAGCTGTGTCTTCAGAGAAGACTGAGTCCAGATGACTGACTTGGCCCAAGTTGCCAGTGCCAAGTGATTCGCCAGGTGCCAAATGGGCCAGTGCAAGCTGGGAGGTGGAGGGGCATGGTCAAGTCCTGCCCACCTGGCCTGAGCAGAGGTTAGAGCTGGTAGCAAAGCTGCGAGGCCACTCGGGGTAATATCCAGGTCACCCCTTCTCTCCACAGGAGGGAGGGAGGGCAGGGTTCAGGCCTGTTACAGAGATGTGCAGGCAGTGAAGCTGCCTGTGACACAGACCTGCAGGGAATCCTGCAGATGACCTTGGGCAGTCAGTCCCAGAGAAAAGGCACTGGATTCAAGAGTGATCCCTGCTCAGGCTTATCAGCTAATGGCAATACTCCCGCACCCCGGGTTTATGTGAGACATTCGTTTCAAGGCTCTGTCCTACTTCCTGTCACTGCTGGCATCGTGGGGGGAAAGAGCGTTGGACTAGAGGTTAGGAGGCCTGGGCTCTGGTGTCAACTTCACCACTAAATTGCTGTCACCTTGGACAAGTTACTCCCCACTCAGGGTCTCTCTTTCCTTATCTAAAAATAGAGGGACCGGACCAGATGAGGCTTCAGGACCCTCTAGGACTAGTATCCTAAGAGTCCCCTTCTAGCTCCTCCCAGCTGGATTCCTTTGCCCCTTGTACAGATTGAAGACCCAGTAGACGCCCCTCAGGGACCACGACGGTAGAGGAACCCAAATCTCCGACATTCCCTCGCAGGGCACCACAGTGCTTAAGAGCACTGGTTTTGAAATTGGACATCCTAGATTCAAATCTGAGAACTGAGTCACTGCTTACCTACGTGTGACCTTAGGTGAGTTACTCAACCTTTCTGTGCCTCAGTTTCCTCATCTGTAAAATGAGAACGCTAGTGAAATCTGGCCATAGGAATGTGTTGGCAAATATTATATGATAGGCTCTGCCCCTGGCTCATGCATTAAGCATTCGCCCCAGATTTCCTTTGCCCCAAGTTCCCTGTTGCAAAGAAAGTGTCCGAAACCTTCATCCAGTAGGAGCTTCTCCAGGTACTCCTTGTCCACGTAGAGCTCGCCCAGGAGCTGGCGGACAATCTTCTCACTCTTGAATGAGCCCTTCCGCTTGGACTCTCTCTTGGGGTGGTGGAGGAGGTGTCTCAAAGGATGAGGCTTCTGCTGGGCTTTCATACTCTGGGAAGATGGAGCAACACACAACAGAGCCTTAGCAAGGGGCACAGATTACCTAGTTACGGCCCCAGGGTCTGTGATCCCAGGCTCCGCCTCCAGGACCTCTCTGTGGGCCAAGGACCATGGAGTGTGTCTGGTCCAGGAGCAGCTGGGCTCCCAAGACCCCTCTGGAGCTGGGGCAGAATCCCATGGCTGCCCGAGATGGGCAGGAGCTAATCGCTCCCAGGCAAGAAGCCACTAAGACCTATGCCCTGCAGCCACACATGGCCTCTTCCCTTGGAGGGATGTGGCGTCAGAACCAGGGCCCTTACCTCAGCCTGCTTGGTTAGGAAGGAGAGGTCCCCTTTGTTCTCTAGCTTAATCGAAGAAGGACCTGTTAAGGACAGAAGCCGGGGCTCAGGTTGGCCAGGGCCCCTGGGCACAACATATCACATATTTTATGTGGAAATGGCTGCATAAGAAAGATGGCAGAGGTTGTGTCAAAGCTGGCTCTGAGCCAGCCTAGCAGGCAAATGGTACAGGACGTTTGGTAGAACACTATTCTAGGAGCTAGGCAGCCCTCGCTAGCCCAAGACCATGGGAGCCAGATTTCCAAACAAATGAAGGCCCTGGGCACCAGGGAGCTCTCTATCCCATGCTATTTCCACACTCTTCAGCCCACAGTGGCAAGCTCTTGCTTTCTCCCCTCCTCCTCCTGCCACTAGGCTGATGGGAAAGGCCAGCCCTTGGAGCATACATGGTAAGGGAGGAAGCCAGGGACTAGGGAAGGCTGGGCTCGGGAGCCCATTCTACCCTATGACACCAGGCGAAAGATAGGCCCACTGTGAAACAGCCATTCTCACGTGGCTTTGAGGAGAACCAGATGCTGCAGTGCTCAGTACAGTGGATCAAGTACTGTCCTCCCAGTGGACAGCTCCTAATCCTCAACAAAATCAGGAGCAGCCAAACGCAAGCATGGGAATCCCTGTGGGCCTGGTGGTGGTTGCTCACCCAGTGTACCTCAGGCCTTCCTCCAAACCTAAGGATTCCAAGAGCCTTCCTGGATAAGGGCGTAGGCCCCATGGTCACTCACTTCCCACTGAGTTGTTGATGGCTTCCTGGGCTTTCTGAATTCCAACTTTGAATTCCCGATCAGGCCGCAGCTTATAGCCTCGATGGTAGAACACCAAGGCAAACTCAAAGTCTCCCATAGTGTACAGGGTCTCAGCCTTTTGTAAAATCCCCTGGAATGAGAGAGAGTCAAATCAAAGTGGACAGACAAGGCCTTACAGGACTCAGGTGCGGTGGAACAGAAGAGTCCTGGGTTGAGGGTCAAGGTTGGGATACAGGGGCAGGGAGCTAGGCAAGTGACCTATAAAGAGAAAATGACATCAAACTCTACATAGTCCAGCTGATTCTTTAACCACTTCCAACCAGAGGCTGCTGCAGGCAACAGCAATGATGAAAGTAAGACTGAGTCCTCCCACCCACACAGTCACCTTGCAGAAAGTCGGGTCACCCTGGAGTGAAGCCTCAGCATCTTTCAGGGATTTCTCCAACTCTCCCATCTTCAGGAAGCACTTGGAACGGGCAACCAGGCAATTCTTATCTCCATTCTGAAGGTGAAGAGCCTGAGAAAGGAACCACCAGGTTGACAGGCAATGGGCAGGGCAAGGTAGAAGCTGGACTGGAAACAGTGGCCCAAACCCTCCTGCCAGAGTTTCAAGGGGACTCCTCAGGCCAGCAAACAGGTCTTTGGATCTTTTTTTTTTTTTTTTCTGAGGAAGATCAGCCCTGAGCTAACATCCATGCCAATCCTCCTCTTTTTGCCGAGGAAGACTGGCCCTGAGCTAACATCCATGCCGATCTTCCTCCACTTTATGTGGGATGCCGCCACAGTATGGCCTGACAAGCGGCGCGTTGGTGCTGCGCCCGGGGCCCAAACCCGAGCCACCAGCAGTGGAGCACGCGCACTTAACCGCTATGCCACGGGGCCGGCCCCAGGTCTTTGGATCTTATCAGACCAAAAACAGCACAACACTGATCTTGGCTCAGTCAACTGCATGTGGCTCATTTTGAACAAATCAAATCATCAGCTATTGTGAAAGCCACTGGCTGAGATGTGAGACTATATTACTCTGGGGCTATACTGAATTTCCCCCAATATCTGGGATTCCTCCAGTCCACCTAGACAATAGAATCTTAGGATGTTTGGTGCATACCAAATTCAACCACAAACCTGAAATGACTACGCAACACACTCAAAATACATTTCAAAGGCTAAGCATTCTGAAGGCTAACAAAATGGATTTTAGGATAATATACAACTTGAGTTACCCATGTCTGTTTTTACATAGCTTACCGAGAATGAATTTCAGGGGATTAAGGTGAAAATGCCAGGAAAACTGAAACTGTGATTTTGGCCCTAAAGTGAGAGCAGAACGCTTCCCCTACTCCCATCCTCTCTTCTTCTGTTTGAGATCATTACTGCAGTCTGTGGTGTACTGTCCTTCCTGAGGCATCAGACTGCACCCGCCCCTTTCTAAGACCTTTCTACTCTTTCAGGAAGAGGAAGTAGTTACTGTCTTTTGTGAAAAAAGGCCACTTCTCAACTAAAGCTATCTTCCCTTGGGGTGTTCTTTTTTCTCAGCCTGAGCTTCTGTAGGACAGAATATGATCCAGAAAGAGGAGAATGGGTTGGGGCAGGGCTCCTGAACTCAACTGTTGCCCTATCTGGTCGATCATTTCTGGTTTTAGGGTATGGTTGGCGATCAAAAGGGACAAAAGCCGCTGGGTAGCAGTTGAGAAGCTTGACTTTAGGGGGAGCCTTGGGACTGGTTAGACGGCTAGCCTACCACTCCATTTGGAATAAGAAGTGGGCTATTTGTTGTAAAAGAAATTGTCATAAGAACATCTAATAGCTTACTTGCCAGGGAGTATAGTATGGTGGTTAGCACCTCAGCACTGGAGTCTGAGCACTGGGTTTGAATCCTTCCTCTGCCACTTGCTAGTTCAGTGATCTTGGGCATGTTACTCAATTTCTATATCAGTTTCCTCATCTACAAAATGGAGTAATAACAGTACCTCTCTCATAGGCTGGTACTGCACTTAGCAGTGCACCTGATACCCTAAAAGAGCACTCAATCCCTTTAGCGTGGGGTGGGGCAATTTATACTAAGGTTGTATAATAATGTTATTTACTGATCATCTCCTGTGAGCAACTGTGTGCCAGAGATTTCACCACTTCTACACGCAGCCTCCCAGCCAATCTCTTGGCCAATGATGGGAAACTGAGGCTGCTCTGTAGAAGGGAGCCAGTCAATCAAGAAACATTTAAGTAAAAAAAGTAGGAGAAGAGGTCACTGTTAATGCAGAGAATGGTTATCCACAATCAGGCAGAACGTAAGCGGGAATTGGTAGAAAATGACCAAGCAGGGGCTTCTCTGTGACAGCAGAGCATCAATCAGGAACAAGTGAATAATAGAAACAATAGGTCCTCCAGGCATCATCAGGACCTCAGTGTTATCAGGAATCGAAAGTGATGATGGGTGATTGATAGGTTCAGAGCGCGACTCACGTTGCTGAAGCTATGGGCGGCTTTAGAGAACTCCCCGCAGAGGTAGAGCCGCTCGCCCTCCGCCATGTAAGAGGGAAAGGTGCTTCGCAAAACGTCAGTTTCCGGGTCCGACATGGATTCGGAGACGCTGAAGCGGAAAAACGGAGGAAAAGAAGAACCTCGGTCCGGCTTGTGGAAGCCCCGTCTCTTAGCAACCGGGAGACACAGAATTACTTCCACCGCCGCACGCCCGCCGCGCGCGCTCCTGCGGGGCTTGATTTCCGGGAGCAACCGCCGCCAGCCTGCGCATGCGCCAGAGCAGCCGCGCCCTGGGCGGAGGCGTGCCGAGCGCGTGGCCGGCAGCTGTCAAGCGGTTAGGCTCCGCAGTTTGCTGCTGAACGCTCAATCGGTTCTCTCTGGAGTTGCATCGTGTCTAGAATTTACAGCCAGGAAAACAGGAAGAAGATTGAGGGCAGAATTCCAAATGGGGATAAGGCATGTCAACCTAAAGAAATCTAGAAGGAGATGATAGAACAAAAAGGGTTTATTTGGGATGAAAGAATTGCAATTCGGGGCCCACAGATTCCCGTAGTAATCTAAACAGTGTCCCGCTAAGGAGTGAAAGTCAGGAGTTTTTAGAGAGAGGAGGCTTGCTTAGGCCACTTACAAAGAATTTTAATTGGGGCTGGTGGCAGAAAGCCAATCTTGGCTAATTATGATTGATTGCTAAGACTATAGCTAAGCAAAAATGTCATTACTGTAACAAGTTGCAGATGTTCTTGCAGCCTCCTTGGACTCTTTGCGTTTGGCCTAGTTCAGAGGTTCATGGTTCTACTTGGTGAGGACATGCATGAGGCCCATTTCCTTAATGGCCTCCCGGCTCCATTTTAAAACCCCTTGACATGAGTGACTCCATTTTGTTTCACATTTCACAGGCATACATGGCACGGAGATGTGCACCGCATACTGCTGTCAGGGGAGAGAGCACTAGGCTTGGAGTGGGAGTACTTGGGTGGTCTGTACTTCCTGGCTGTGTGACCCTGCACCAGGCATGTAAAGGCTCTGAGCGTTAAGTTTTCCACCTGTGAAGTGAACGTGAAGATAATAAAACCTTCGGGATGTGAGGATTTGCATGATACTACTTGGAAAATAATGTTAGGTCAACCTTCAATTTAACACATTTATTTAGCACTTGCTAGTGGCAAGCCTTGATCAAAGTCTTTCCTGACATCCTTCCCCATTCCCTCACTCTCCCCACCAAAAAGGTGGACTAGGTTCTTCTAGGTTCCAACGAACATCCTGCCTTTACTACATTACTTTTAGAACCTTAACTCCCAATGCCAACGAGATTGTGACCTCCACTGAGGCAGGGACCTTGTCTTAACCTTGTATTTCTAGAATTCAAGGGGGGGGGTGGCCCTGGCCCGGTGGCATAGTGGTTAAGTGCACGTGCCCCGCTGCTGGCGGCCCGGGTTGGGATCCCGGCGTGCACTGACGCACCGCATGTCAGGCCATGCTGCGGTGGCGTCCCATATAAAAAGTGGAGGAAGATGGGCAAGGATGTTAGCCCAGCGCCAGTCTTCCTCAGCAAAAAGAGGAGGAGCGGCATGGATGTTAGCTCAGGGCTGATCTTCCTCACAAAAAAATAAATAAATAAAACAAGAGACCTGAATAAGCTCAGTGGCTTGTGTCAGTGTCTGTTTTCTGGTTGTGTTAATGTACTAAAGTTTTTCAAGATGTTACCATTGGAGGGAACTGGGTAAAGGGTACATGCGAACTTTTTGTATTATTTCTTACAACTGCTTATGAATCTACAATTATCTCCAAATAAAAAGCTTGATTAAAAAAAGAATACCAAGATTAAAAAATAACATGGTCCCGGGGCCAGCCCCGTGGTGCGTAGTGGTTAAGTGCGCGTGCTCCACTTCAGCGGCCCGGGGTTCGAAGGTTCAGATCCCGGGTGCGGACATATGCACTGCTTACCAGGCCATGCTGTGGCGGCGTCCCATACAAAGTAGAGGAAGATGGGCACGGATGTTAGCCCATGGCCAATCTTCCTTGGCAAAAAAAAAAAAAAAAAAAAGAGGAGGATTGGCAACAGATGTTAGCTCAGGGCTAATCTTCCTCACAAAAAAGTAAAATAACATGGTCCCTTCCCTGAAAGTGTTCCGTGTTATCGATCAGATGCATAAGCAATAATGACTACTCAAAGTAATATTAAGTTATTCAAAGTCTCGTGTGCCTGTGAGGGAGATAAGGACAGAGTGGTGTGAGGCCCAGACAGGTGGATGATTCAGTCAGGGTCTGGAGTGGATTAGAGACAGCTTCACAGAAGGGATAACATTTGAGCTTAGAGGGAGTAGGATGGTGACCAGGAGACGTAAGTAGGGAAGGAGGTGAACAAAGGCCAGAGGTGTGTAAGTTCACAAGGTGTGTAAGAAGCAGCAGCCCCACGCACTGGAATGAAACTCATCCTGTTCTAGATTGTTAAGATAGGCACATAGGTGAGTTGAACACACTGCTGAAGTCACCAGCAGTTAATGGGAAAAAATCTCATGCAAAAAACACAGACAAAAACAAAAACAACTTCCTGCAAAGAGGAAATCTATAGATTCATGCAATCCCAATTAAAATCCCAGCAGACATTTTTTTTTTAGTAATTGACAAGCTGATTCTAAAATTTATGTGGAAATGCAAAGGACTTAGAAGAGCCAAAACAATTTTGAAAAAGAAGAACGAAAGAAACTTATGTTCTGCTTTCAAGACTTATTTTAAAGCTACAGTAATGGTATTAGCATAAAGATTGATACATAGATCAATAGAACAGAATAGAGAGCCCAAAAATAGATCCACACAAATACGATCAATTAATGTTGAACAAAGTTGCCAAGGAAATTCAATGGAGAAAGGATAATCTTTTCAACAAATGATGCTGGAACAACTGGATAGCCAGATGCCAAAACAAAACAAAACAAAACTTGACCCTTAGCTCACACTATATACAAAAATTAACTCAAAAGAATTAAATACAAGAGGTAAAATTATAAAACTAGGGGAAAAAATAGTGAAAATAATAGGACACAAAAAGCATGACAAAGAAAAAGTAAATTTGGGACCAGCCTGGTGGCGTAGCAATTAAGTTTGCATGCTCTGCTTCAGCGGCCCGGGGTTGGTCGGTTTCGATCCTGGGTGTGGACCTACTCACTGCTCATCAAGCCATGCTGAGGCGGTGTCCCACATAGAGGACTTAGCAGGACCTACAACTAGGATATACAACTATGTACTGGGGCTTTGGGGAGAAAAAAAAAAAGAGGAAGATCGGCAAGAGACGTTAGCTCAGGGCCAATCTTCCTCAAAAAGAATAAATAAATAAAATAAAAAATAAATTGGACATCATCAAAATTAAAATCCTTTGTTCTTCAAAAGATACTGTTAAGAAAATTAAAAGGCAAGCCACAGACTGGGACAAAATATTTGCAAAACATATATCTGACAAAGAACTTGAATCTATAATACATAAAAACCTCTTACAACTCTATAAGACAAATAAAAAGTGACCAATAGATTTGAACAGTTCTTCATCAAAGATATACAGATGGATAATTAGCACATGAAAAGATGCTAAACATCGTTAATCATTAGGAAAATACAAATTAAAAACCACAATGAGGGCCGGCCCCGTGGCTTAGCGGTTAAGTGCAGCGCCCTGCTACTGGCGGCCCAGGTTCAGATCCCAGGCGCACACCGGCGCCGCTTCACCGGCCATGCTGAGGCCGTGTCCCACATACAGCAACTAGAAGGATGTGCAACTATGACATACAACTATCTACTGGGGCGTTGGGGGAAAAAAAAGGAGGAGGATTGGCAATAGATGTTAGCTCAGAGCCGGTCTTCCTCAGCAAAAAGAGGAGGATTAGCATGGATGTTAGCTCAGGGCTGATCTTCCTCACAAAAACAAAACAAAACACAGTGAGACACCACCTCACACCCACTAGAATGGTTAAAGGAAAACCACTGACCTTACCAGGTGTTGGCAAGGATGTTGAGCAACTGGAACTCTCCTATACTGCTGGTAGGAATGTAAAATGGTATAACCACTTTGGAAAACAGTTGGGCAGCTTCTTAAAAAGCTAAACATATGCTCACCATATGACCCAGCTGTTCCACTCCTAGGAATTTACCCAAGAGAAACCAAAGCTGTACACGAACATTCATAGCAGCTTTATTTCCAATAGCCCCAACTGGAAACATATCGGTTGACAGGTGAATGGATAAATAAATTGTAGTTTATCCGTATAATAACTACTCAGCAATAAAAAGGAAAGAACTAGTGATATATGCATAATATGGATAAATTTCAAAATAAGTGCTGAGTGAAAGAATTCAGACAAAAAAGACTATATGATTCCATTTATATAAAATTCTAGAAAATGCAAACTTAATCTATATTGCCCAAAAGCAAAACAATGCCTCTTGCGGGGCCAGCCCTGTGGCACAGTGGTTAAGTGCGAGCGCTCCGCTTTGGTGGCCTGAGGGTCCGCAGGTTCAGATCCCAGGTGTGCACCGACGTACTGCTTGTCAAGCCATGCTGTGGCGGCGTCCCGTATAAAGTAGAGGAAGATGGGCATGGATGTTAGCACAGGGCCAATCTTCCTCAGCAAAAAGAGGAGGATTGGCATTGGATGTTAGCTCAGGGCTGATCCTCCTCACACACATACACAAAAAAGCAATGCCTCTTCTGAACATGGAGGTAGATGGGGGGATAGATCATAGAGGAGTACAAGCAGACTTTTGGGAGTGAAGGATATGTTCACTATCTTGATTGTGGTAATGTTTTCATGGTATATATGTGTTGAAACTCATCAGATTGTATACTTTCAATATGTACAGTTTATTGTATGTCAATTATATATCAACAAAGCTGTTTAAAAAATCCCAATAAAATAGCAATAATAGTGTGTGCTTTGGGGCAGTTTACAAAGCACTTTGTGATCTTCACAGCACCCTAGTGAGGGAGGGAGCCAGGCAGTATTTTCCTGGTTTCACAGATGAAACACTGAGGCTAAGAGAGATGACAGGATTTGCCCCAAGCCACAGCAGTAGGATATAGGTGGGCTGGACTGGGGTCCATGCCTTGGGCTGGATTGGTAGGGTAAAAAGCACTGGAATTGGATCCCAACCTATCCCGGCCATTTACTAGCTGGGCTCCTCATGTTACCTTTTTATATCTTCTTTTACTGTGAAATAGAACATAGGTACAGAAACATACATAAAACATACACGTACAGTTTAATAAATGACTATAAGATGAACACCCACGTAATCATGACACAGGTAAGTCAAGAAACATTGCTGGGGGCGTGAGGGGTGGGGCCGGCCCAGTGGCACAGCGGTTAAGTGCGCGCGCTCTGCTGCCATGGCCCGGGGTTCTGATCCTGGGCGTGCAGGACACAACGCTTGTCAAACCATGCTGTGGTGGCATCCCATATAAAGTAGAGGAAGATGGGCATGGATGTTAGCCCAGGGCCAGTCTTCCTCAGCAAAAAGAGGAGGATCGGCGACAGATATTAGCTTAGGGCTAATATTCCTCACAACAACAAAAAAGAAACATTGCCGGGCCAGCCCTGGCGGTCTAGTAGTTAAGGTCAGTGCGCTCTGCTTCAGCAGCCTGTGGTCAGGCCCGGTTCCACGGTGCGGACCTACACCACTTGTCTGTCAGTGGCCACTCTGTGGTGACAGCTCACATACAAAAAGGGGAAGATCAGCAGCGGATGTTAGCTCAGGCGAATCTTCCTCAGCAAAATAAAAGAAAAAACATATTGCCAACAGGAGGTTCTCTGTGAGGCCCCTCCCCAGTCACGACTCCATCCCTGCACCGCCACCCCTCCCCAGGTAACCACCACCTTCCCAGTTACCACCCTGGTGTGAGCCCCCATGTCTCCCTTGGATTACTGCAGTATCCTTCTAACTAGGTCTCCTTGTTCTACCCTTGCCTTCTTACCCCTTCCTTCTCAACACAACAGTCAGAATATTCCTTTTCCAATGCAAGTCAGATCATGTCATTCTATTCAAGACCCTGCAATGGTCCCTCATTCCACTCAGAATGAAAGCTGCCCTCGCCATCACTCCCTGTGCTCTAGCCACCTGGCCTCCTTACTGTTCCTTGAACAGAAAAACGCCAGACATGCTCCTTCCTTAGAGCCTTTGCTCTGGCTGTTCTCTCAGCCCCAGATGGCCTGAAATGCTCCCTCCCAGCCACTTAACTGACCCTCTCCCCTCCTTCATGTATTTGCTCAAATCTGTCCTTTGCGATGAGGCTTACCCTGACCACACTATTTAATACTGCAACTTACTTGCCCTCTCCCTCTCATTTGGGAATTCTTGATCCTCTACTCTGTTTTCTGGTTTCCACAGCACCATTTTCTTGGGCCTCAGTTTCCCCTGCATTTCCTCTGTAAAATAAGAGAATTGGATTAGGGGATTTCTGAGGTCTCTTTTGGTTCTGATGTTCTATGAATCTGTGATCAAGGAGCCCTGAATAAGCAGTATCTAAGTTATGAGGGAGAGAGGTAAACACAATCCACGCTGGGGATGAGGCCTCCAAACATCCTAGGGTGAGGCACAGTCCTAAACTCTTAAGATTGGTGTCAGGGGAGAGACTTTGGCCCTGAAGGAGCCTGACAACTCTTATTTATACACCATGACCTCTGCTTCTGCCTGCCCCTGAGAGAATTCTCAAACACAGCACATGGCAAAGAGGGACAAGAGGCAAAAATAACAAACTCATTCAGAGATAAGGTTAAACATGTCAAGTAAAAGTCAAGGGTAAGTTATCTGTGTGGGGGAGGAGCTGTGCAGGTTCTGTCTTAGGACCGGAAGTGGTAAACTGCCTTCCTAGGGGAAGGCTTCCAGAAAGAGGAGGGATTTTCACAGGAACATACGTGGTGGGGAGGAGGCAGCGGCAGTTTTTAAGAGAGAGTGAGGGTAGAGTTCGGGGTGACTCTGGGAAGAGGCCAGCCAAGAGCTGATTGGTCTATCTGGAGACTATTTCTTGAGCACAGATGCTGGCTGTGGCCGCACCTCTCTGGGGAGCTTCCCCAGGACATGTGGACCCTTGGCTCCAATTGGAGGCTGGCCAGTTTTGGGCAAAAAGTAAGTGTTGCAGGAGTGAGAACCCTTCCGGTTCTTCGCAGGGCGGATCGTGATGGGTCTCTGCCATAAACCCCTGTCTCTGGCCGTCACAAGCAGAGAGGTGGGTTTAGAACTGCACACTCAGGTAGACCCTCCTCCTGGCTGCGTCTCCTCCCTCTTCCCCCCCCCCCCCCGCCTCTATAATTTCTTTCATTCACACGTTCATTCCAGCGTTTATTCAGTGGTGCACACAGTGAGTGCCTAATATGTGCCTGGCCCCATGCTAGGTACTGGGGATGCCAAAACGAACAAGGCACACTCTTGGATCTTGAGGAGCTCACAGTCAAATGGGGTAGACCCCTTGGATATGATTTTCTTCCCCTACTTCTCTCCTGTAGCAGGTTGCAGTGGACAGGACAGGAGACCTGGTGGCAGAGGGTCAGTTGTTCATCTGCACAACTGCTCAAGGGGTTGCTGTGAGCAGTATGCATTAGCACCCAGGCCTTTCACATAGTAGGCACTCAATGAATATTAGCTAAAATGGATTATAATCTAGGAGGGAGTCATTAGGCAGTCTAAGCCTTCTGAAACTGAGGTAGCACGCCCAAAGCTGGATGCAGAGATGGTACCCATATCCTTCTGTGTCTGGTGACATGGACCTGTCCTCCAGCCCAGTCTAGAAGTGGAGGAAGGTGGTTCAAGTAGGAAAAACAAAAGAGTTTAGAGCTTTTAAGTCAGAGAACAGAAAGATGAGAAGATGGGGCCCAGACTGGTTACTTTAGGGCAGAGGAGCCTCTGTAGGGTCACGGTGGGGTAATGAGAGAGTCTTTCCTGGGAGAGTTGGGGGTTGGGGTACAGGCCTGGAATGGGACCACTGAGAAAACTGAAACATCTCAATGGTTAGCTGGCTCACGGACCCTCTGGCCTGTGCCTCTCCTCCCTCACTCCCTGGACAGTTTCTTTCTTGTTGCCCCTGCCCAGAACTAGTCAAACTTGGGCCCAGCAATACCTAGATGGGGGACTTAATCACTCAGCAAATATTTATTGAGCATTTACTATGTACCAGGCCAGATTCAAAGTGCTGGAGACACACCAGTCGAAGAAAACAGACAAAGATCCTTATCCTCATGTACATATGCAAGTATATCTGAAGGATAAATTGTTAGAAATGGAATTGATGGGGCAAAGGGCAGGTGCATTTTAAATTTTTATTGATATTGCCAAATTGACGTCAAAGAGTTTGTTATAGTTTATATTTTCCCGGATGCCTGTTTCTGGACGAGTGTGTCTTTCTAACCGGAAATTGCTGCATAAGTGATTCCTCCTGACTGCAGTCTTCCTGCTAGCCCAGGAAGAGCCTGAACTGCTGTCCCCCAAGGCCAGAAATGGAGTACCTTCTAGGACATGTTTTCTTTACCTACAGAGAGGTGACCCTTCTCCCAGATTTGTGCTGTTTGGGGATATTCTTGGTAGGGATGGAGCTCAATCCGTGTAGGGGTAGAAGACTCTCTAGGAGAGGAGAGAGGAGGTGAGGAGCTGCTATTTCAAAAGGATGCTTGTGAGGGAAGGGACCAGAAAGTGACATCATCAGGGATCACTTGGTTCAGGCATGGGCAGCAAGTTTAGCTGCCCCACTCCTGGCTACAACAGGACTAGGGGGAGGAGGGCTTGGGGAAATTTTTGTCCAGGAGAATGTTGAAACATTGTTGCAGTGTGAGTATGACCCTGGTGCTTGGCAGGGGCACAGGCATGCTGATTCTCTGCACCGTGGGCTGACCTCTTCACCTGAACTATCAGACCATAATTCTCCTTCCTGGAGTTAGACAGACCTACAGGACTGGGGTGGAGGTGGGGAAGCTCCAGAATGTCAAAGCAGTAAATGTATGTCCTGGTTTCCATGACTGTCTGATTTCAAATATTCTGCCCCTCAAGTTTACCAGCACCTATTAGACCGGGTGTCCCAGTTTTTGGTTTGGAAAATATAGTATGTCTCACAAGTAACGGAGAGGGGGCAGGCAGCAGTTCATTCATTCCAGTGTCTAAGCGTGGGATTGTGGGGAGGGCGCCGGGAGCAGAAGACAGGCAGAGATGGCCCCAGACCTGTGCTAGAATCTCCCATTGAATTCTCAGCTCCGTGCTGAGGTGAGCAGGTGAGTGGGCCAGAAGGCGTGTGAGGTGTGCCTGGCACTCTCCTAGCCCCACCTGCTCACCCCTTCCCCTTCCCTATCCCACATTGGGAGGTCTGGTCTGATTTCTCGGCCTCGCCCCACCGGCTCAATGGAGACGGTTCAGGTGCAAATAGGAAGGCAGTCTGCCACGGCTGCTTAAAAAGCGGGTCTAAGCAACTGGTGGCCGATTTCAGGCAGCCAGGATGCGGACGTTAGTTTCTCCCAGAGGGAGAGAGGAAGGAGACTCCAGGTCCCCAAAGCAGCGCTACACACTGTTCGCCCAACCCCCCACCGCCCCAAAACCCCCATCAGAGTGGCGGGCCATCCAGCCTCTAACAAATCAGGCCACGGCCCCCAGCCTCGAACGTTCTCCTCCCGGCGTAGCCCAGCCCATCTCCCCACCGGAGGCCCCGCCCCGAACCCGGCCCCGGCCTTGCTGGCTCGGGAGAGGCGGTGCCCGCCCGCGGTCTAGGACGGACGCGCTAGTTGGACTACAAATCCCAGCAGCCCCTGGGTTCCGCCCCCCGGGGGCGGGGCTGTACCGAGCAGCGAATTGGGAGGAGCGCTGGCGCTCAGGCTAGGGAACGCGTGTGACCAATCGCGGGGCGGCTCGCGCCGTGTGCCGATGGGGGCGGGGAGTAGACCCCCGGGGCCCAGACAAAAGCGGGATCCCGGGAGGCTTCGAGAGGCTGGAGCGCTCCGGTAGTGGGCGGTGAGTCAGGTACTGTGGAGGGAGCGCCGCGTACAGACTTTCTCAGAGTGGTAAGTGGCGGGTGGCTGCTTTCGCGGGAGGGCCCCCACCCAGGAGCTTCCTGCCTCCCCCCCAACCCGGAACCATCTCCCCGGACGCGGGCTTGTTGCTCACGCCCCCTCCCTGCACCGGCTTGGAAGTTTTGGGGGGGGGGTCTTAGCTTTAGGTTAGCCTTCGCCCGGGACCTCGGCCGGTGGCCGCGTGTCGACTCCCCCCTCCCCCCCTCCCATCCCAGTTCCTGGGAGTTTGCACAGGGCTTGCCGCCGTGTCTTGCTTTTCTCTCCGCTGAATTGTATTTGCCCCATCCTGGCGCCCCTCACCCCTACCTGGGACCAGTCATCGGGCCATTTCTTGCCCCATCTGGGTCCCCCACCGGATACCGGGGCCGGGAAGTAGAGCAGTGGCCAAACTCGCCTCTCCAGCCAGGTTCAAGCCCTTCCTCTTAGCTCTGTGGGGGAGTCGACTGAGCCCCGCGGAAGTGGAGGGAGCTAGTCGTGCGGGCCACGCGGGCCGGGCTGTCCCAGGGTACCTGAGGCCTGGCCTCGCCGCGAAGACCTGGCCATGGAACGGCGGCGCAAGAAGGACCTTCCTCGCTTTGGAGGTGCCGTCGGGGCCAGCCTTTAGGCGACAGATGGCCGGGCTGCCCGTCTCCCTCCCTACCCCTGCCGCTGCCGCTGAGCCTGGCTAAGCAAGGTCCTCAAGGAGCCTGAGGATGCTGCCGCCGCCCTCCTGTCGGGCCTGACAGAGGGCCAGTCCCAGCGCCTGCTGCCCTCTCCACTTGGCCGATGCCTTGCGGTACCAAGGAGTTCTGCCATTAGGTGGTCCCTGGCAGTTTGCCTGGGAAGAGGATTTTGGAGAGGATGGTTGGTGGCAGTACATAACACACTGCAGTCGGTCAGCTCCTTCCTCTCGTCACCCTTTAACTTTGCTCTCTGTTTCAGCCAGCTCAGTTCCTTCTGAAATGTTGGGTGAGGGACAGCTGGTAGACCCCAGCTGCCCAGAAGGGTAATTTTCACCTCTTAGCTTCTTAAACAGCTTTGGGGCCGGTGATGGGAAGACCCCTCAGACACTGGGCAGTTGCTGTCTCCGCCCCCAATCTGACACTATGCTTGCTGCAGTGGGGGACGCTCACAGAATTCTGCCTTTCTCCTTACTCCATGGATTGCCTGTCCTCTCAAAAAACCTCAGTCCTACGGATACTAACCTTAAAATGAGTGCTTTTTGTCCTTCCCAGAGACAGACCCTAAGTAACATCCCCAGTGATTCCTGTCCACTGGCTGTGTCCCAGGGGTACGTTCCTGGGGAACAGGCTCCTTTTATTCAGCCTTCCCTGTGGGCTCCTTCTGCCCTCGGTGGCTGCTGTGGATGAACTCAATCCTGGGTCACTTACCCTGTCTGTAAAAAAGACCCCATTCAGCTCATAAGATCCCTCCCTTGGAGTGTATGTGTGTGTTTTCAGGTTCCTTGGCATGATGTCCCCCAAATGGTTTACACGTTTATCTGTTACTAGGTAACAGTTCCTGGGGCCCCAAAGTGGACCCCAGGGGTCTTAGCTGTGCCCTGAAACCATCTGTCACCAGTTTGACAGTACATTCAGTTCCTAGGGAGGCAGCCAAAGACTTTAGAGGGAGCTCCCCAAACCCAGATTGGTGTACACTTTAAGCCCCTTTCTCACTAGAGCAAATATTCTTAACTGGTGGTTTGTGGACCATCAGATCAGAGTCACAGGTCAGCACCTTGAAATGATATGCACAGTTGAGTATGTGTACATTTTTCTGGGCTTTTCTTCAGATGCTCAAAAGAGTCTGAGACCTCAAATAAGTTAAGAGCCACTGCCCTAGAGAGACTTCAGAACCCCACTGAATAATTAAACTTATGATTTGTCTCCACCAAGTCCCCTCCCTGTGTTTATGAGCCTCCTTACCCTGCATTGGTGAATAGGCAGAGGCCAGATTCCTTTATTCTGTCGTATAAGGGCCTCCCCTTCTAAGCCAAAGTGCTCTAGTGGCAAATATGTCGTTTTGGTAAACTGGCAAATCTTTTCTGTCCTGTATCATCTCCCTGTTGTGTCTTCTCTCCCATCCTTCTTCCGAGGACCTTATGGAGATGAGCTCTTGGGTCTGAGATTTCATCTGGGGCTCAAGAAAATTGTGATTTTTTTCCGCTGCAGAAGGTCCCTTTTCTCACCCTTGTCATTTCCAAAGTTGGGTCTTTGTTTTGGGAGGTGCCAGGTTTAGGAGTTTTTTGTTCTGGGAGTGTCTATCAGACTTCTCTCTGCTGGAGAGGCTTAGCTGAGGGGCTTCCTTCCTCCTGGAGTTTGTGATCACTTGTGCCTGATGTGTCTGAACTGCTGAGAGTGGTCAGAAGCTGCCTGCTCCTTTCTCTGCTTGATCTGCCTTGGGCTACACTCTCTTTGGGAGAGGGGTTGGGGCAGGTGTACCCATCTGATTTCAGGACCAGTTTTTCTGGTCTGAGTCAAGAAGGTTGGGAAATGGAGCTGGAGTGGGTGAGAGGCTGGAGGACTTTGGGGCCAGTGGGGCCAGTGGAGGCATCTCCTTTGGAGACTCATGTTGGGAAGGAGCTAGAAGTCATCCCAGGGGAAGGCCAGAAAAGGCAACATCTCCTTTGAGCCCCTTCCCAGCTACTTCACTTTGGGCCAGACACCAGACTGAATGTGCCCATTGTGCCCAGCTGGAGGCTAGCTGGGAGGCTGAGGGAGCCAGCCAAGCCAGGATTAGAACCTGAGCCCCAGTCTGGCCAACTGAGAGGGAGATGCAGAGTGGCCTCTGGAGTATTGGCCTTTCCTAAGCTGGGGATGGAGACCAGCCTTCCTGTGTGTATAAACTAGCCAGCTCCCTAACTCCACCCTCCTTTATTTGACTTTCCTCCCCCAGCAAATTAAACAACTTCAGTTCTTTGTGGGAGACACAAGAGTGACTTTTCCTGATCTGGCCAAGCTCTTGGCATGAATGACTTGGTTTCCTCCCCCTCCCCCATTCCTCTCCCCAGCTCTCCTGTCACTACCTGTCAGAGAAGGGTGTGTCAGGACAAAGCAGTGGGGAGGGAAGATGAAGAAATTGTCATCACAGACTCTTCTGTAAGGTGAAGGGGGGCATGGCCTTGTTCTTGGAGAAATGGTCTTTTCTCTCGGGCTGAGGTGTGCAGTTTTCTGGAGACTAGGAGTAAGAAGGTTTGGATTCAAGTCTTTGGTCCCCTGCTAATTAGTTAGGCTTCTTGGGCAAGTTATCTTAACCCCTCCCAGCTTTTATTTCTCATCTAAGAAATAGGGTTCTGAATCTCGACATACCTCACAGCGCTCCCATAAGGTAAATTTCTGTATACATGTGACTGAGAATGCTTGCTGCCTCCTCCCTCAGCTCTGGCTCAGTTGAAAGTGACCACTACAGGGGCCGGCCTGGTGGCGCAAGCGGTTGAGTGCGCGCGCTCCGCTGCGGCGGCCCGGGGTTCGCTGGTTCGGATCCCGGGCGCGCACCGACGCACTGCTTGGCAGGCCATGCTGTGGCGGCGTCCCATATAAAGTGGAGGAAGATGGGCACAGATGTTAGCCCAGGGCCGTCTTCCTCAGCAAAAAAAGAGGAGGATTGGTGGATGTTAGCACAGGGCTGATCTCCTCACAAAAAAAAAAAAAAAAAAAAAAGTGACCACTACAGAGTGGTCCCCAGAGAGGCCTGTGTTTTGCTCTGAATTAGCAGCCAAGTGACTCAGTGGGGCGGGTGGTCTGACCCACTGAAGGTCACAGTTCCCCCGCCCCGTGTCTGCTCTGAACTCAGGGGTGAGAGTCTAGTGTCCTGGGAGAAATGAGCTTTGAGATGACTCTTCATCTTTGCTCCTGGGGGCTCGATCCTGCCTGAGGCTAAGAAAACTTGCTGGCCTGGCCCTCTGCCTGGTGGTTTATAAGTGTGTGAAATGGGGTGAGTCTGGATGGGGTAGATGAAACCTGTGGTGGGGGTAAGGCCGGCTTTGCACCATTCCAGCTGTGCTCCCCTCCAGTCATAGAACCAAAGGGTGTGTTTCAGTGTCTGTGTGCCCTCCTCGGGTGGGACGGCACTCAGGTTTGGGTCACATCACTAGGATTTCTGGTCTCCCCATCCAGCTGCCTTTGGCTCCAGGACGAATGTGGCTATGGGTGATCTGGTTTGCCTAGAGAGAGTAGAGACAGGGTTGAGGCCCGGAGTCCCAGGAGAAATGCCACCTTTGTTTTTCTCCATCTTCCCTCCCCCATCATTTCTTGATCCTCCTTCTCTGCTGTCAAAAGTGCTGTTTGAGATCTCCCTTCCATCCTTCCTGCTGGGGCAGCTCTTCTTCTCCCTCTTGAGAAGGGCTGAGATCTGTTTTACTGTCTGGGGGCAGCTAGGTGTAGGTCTCCATTTCCCTGCCTCTTCTGACCAGCTCCTCTTACCCCGACAGGTAGAGCAGGTCCCTCTGCAGCCATGTCAGCCAAGGCGATTTCAGAGCAGACGGGCAAAGAGCTCCTTTACAAGTACATTTGCACCACGTCGGCCATCCAGAACCGCTTCAAGTATGCCCGGGTCACCCCTGACACAGACTGGGCCCACCTGCTGCAGGACCACCCCTGGCTGCTCAGCCAGGTGAGCCCGCCCCCATCCTGAGCCCTTCTTCCAGGCCCAGAGTCCGAGGAGAGAAAGGGTCGGTCTGTTGGAGATGTCCGAGCGGGGCATGTGATGGCAGACTGCCTGCGTCAATGGGCAGTGGGCATGGGCTGGGCAGGGTTTTGTGTCCAGCTCTGGGCTCCGCATTTTGAGGCACGCTGGCATGGTAGGCAGAGCATGGAAGGGACAAAATGGAGTCCAATGCTCTGTCTATTAAGCATGTCACCTGTGGCAAGCCATTTCACCTCTCTGAGTTTTACATTCCCCAGCTGTCAGATGAGCATAACACTCACCCTATGAGCTGTAAAGATTAGCAAGAATGTCTGGAAAGCATTCAGTGTACTGCCTGGCGCTTGGTAGATGCTCAGTAAAAAGTGGGTATGTGCCCCCTCCTCCCTCCAAAGTAGAGCATATCAGGAATGGGCCATGAGGAAGTGTGACATTGTACTTTGTGTAGAATGACTGATGGCCCTGTAGAGGCCAGCCTAGATTAGAGGCTTCTCTCTTTGGATCCCTTCAGGGCCATTGTTGGGAAGGCTTGGGAAGCTTAGACATCTTTGGCAGATCCCAGAGAGCAGGCCTAGGACCAATGGTAGGGGTTTCAGAGATGCAAATTTCTGCCCACTGTGAGGCAACCCAACCACAAAGGAAGCTGCCTCCAGAGATAGTGAATTTCCTAGTGCTGGAGGTGTGTGAACAGTGGCTAGGGGCTGCTTGGATTTGTAGACAGGGTTCAAACACAGATGGGGTTGACCAGATGACCTCTAAGGTCCTTTGTCACCCCAAGCTTCTGTCTCTGTTTTTCCTCTTGGAACTCAGGCGCTGGTCCATGTTCTGAGGAGTTTACAGTTTAACGAATCTAAGATCCCACATAGGGATTGTAGGGGATCACTTATTCATTCAGCAGGTATTTGGTGAGCACCTACTTTGTGCCAGGCCCCATCCTGGGCACGGATGGCTCTAGATTTCTGGTTGTCAAAAGATGTAGTCTGGGACAGGTGAAGAAGCTTCTAGGAGTTGACCCTGAAGGATGGGTGGGATCAGCTTTGGGAATGGAGTGTATGGGAAGCCACCCAGGCTCTCCTGTGTTTTGGGTCCCCAAACTATCACCTTTTAACTCTGCCCTCTCTTTCCTTGCTCTAAATACAAACTCCTCTTCTTCCAGAGCTTGGTGGTCAAGCCAGACCAGCTGATCAAACGGCGTGGAAAGCTGGGCCTAGTTGGGGTCAACCTTACTCTGGATGGGGTCAAGTCCTGGCTGAAGCCTCGGCTGGGACAGGAGGCCACAGTAAGTGTGGGTAGAGGGTCCGGGTGGATGTGCTGTGGTAACAGAAGCAAACATGGTTGCCTCCAGCTCAGCTACCCTGTGAATCACCCCCGCAACTGGTCAGATTGCAGACTGCGAGAGGTGGGAGTCCTGCAGAGCTGACTTAGAAAGCAGGACCGGTCGTGGTGCTCATTCCCAGCTCCCCCATCAGGAAATGGCAAGATGTGCTGCCAAAGGAACCCCAATACAATTTGAAAGCCAGGGGGCAGTGGTCTGTTTCTTTAACGACAATCGTGGAGATGGGACTCTGAGGCCCATTCTGGGAACTCCTTTCTTTTCAGTTTCCAGAAAGTGTATGGTAGCTTGTCATGACATGCATACCTAAGAGGGTGGGTAAAAAAAGTTGAAGAAGAGAGATGCAGAATCATTTAGGCAGAAATGTTATTGGGCCAAGAACCTAGGATGAGACTGTTAATACTACTGAGGAATAAATTCACTTCTTGGCTTCTCCTGGCTAGATGATTAATTTCAACACTGTAGATGAGAGAGCTAAAGTGCAATATGGTTTAGGAAGGCTAAGAGATACTCAGAAATAAATTGCCTTTCCTTTTCTTCTCACTCCCAAAGGGAGCTGGAGACTGAAGGGAGGGAGTGGGCTGAGGCTTGGCTTAGACTGGGGAGGATGTGCCATCCACACCTGGCTGTGTCCCTCTGGGGTGACCATGGACTAGAGGTGAAGTGTTCTCTTCCTTGGCTGCCCCGGAAGTAGGATGAAGATGGCGATGGAGCCGTCTCCCTCTCTTGTTGAGCTTCCTCAAATCAGCTCTTCGTGTTAATTTCCCAGCTTGTGGCTCTCATGGATAAAGAGGGATCCTTGAAGTTGTCCATGGGCCTGGGGGTGTAGGGATCTTGACATTCATGCTTCCAGGCCTTTGGGGAGAGGACGGCAGGGTTGGGGATGGAGCAGTGTCCCCAGAGGTCCTCATGCTCCCTTTTCCTCAGCTGGCTCTTGGGAGGGGGATGTCAGGGACATCTGAGCTGGCAGCAGTGTCGGCCCTGGCAGGAGCGGCTCATTACCTCTGATGGATCACTGTCTGGTCCCTGACTCAGCAATGACGCACAGGCGGGCGGGGGCTTCGGGACACGGTGGGATGAGGGCTATTTCACCTCGGCTGCCACCAGGGACCCAATCAAACTGATTAGCTCTGCAGGCCTGTTGTCCTCAGCCAGAAAAGTCTGTGCGGAAAAGTTTTCCCCGTCGAGCTCTCAGCCCTGCCCCCAGTCCCCCATGCCTGGACTCGTGTCCTTGGGCTGGCTCTCCCTGCCTGAGCTGTGGGATAGATAGGCTTGATTTGTCTGAGCTTTTTAAGTTGTGCGGCGGCAGGGAGGGAGATGATTCCTGATCTCTGCTTTTGGGGTTGGGGCGATGTGGCAGTTCATTTATCATCCTCCAGAGGAGGCAGAACAAGAATGTGCAAGATCAGTACATGTCGAAGTGTGGCTGGCACAAGGGCGAGCAGATGGAAGAGGGGCTCTCATGAGGACTTCTTTAGCTTAGGCGTCTGTGACCTCATTGCCTTGGTTTCTGGAACAATCTCTGCTGAGTGTTGTGGTAGTGCTTGGGTCCCACCTTTGATAGGAGCTTGAGGTAGAAGGAGCAGAGGGCGATCCCTCCTGCCCTGGGGGGCAAGATGCGCTGTCTGTCTAAGCTTTATCTTCCTTAATCTCCATAGGTTGGCAAGGCCAGAGGCTTCCTCAAGAACTTTCTGATCGAACCCTTTGTCCCCCACAGTCAGGTATGTGTGAGGTGGCTCCAAGCTGGATTTTCTCCCTCCTGGAACTTTGTGTTTGTCGACCCCAAAATGATGAGAGGAGAAATCAAGCTGCTGGAGAAAAGTCAAGGGACCAGAGTCTCTGACGTTGTGCTGAGGGTCTCAGGGTGCTATGGAGCAGGGAGTCCAGAGATGAAGAAAAGGGCTTAGTTTGCAGCAGGGAGGAATCTGGGGTGGTAACAGAGGGGACTTCCCAGTGCTGGGATGAGAAAGACTTGAAGGCAGGACCCCCTCCCCCAGATCAGGTCATGCTGGCTCAGCCTGGACTGTCACCCGGCAAGGCAGTGGCTTCTTTTCTCCTCTAGTCCCTGAGGGGAGGATGGTGAATAGGTCTCCCCTGGTGAGACCTGGGGAGACCTGGGTTTTAGAAATGAGACCACAAGAATTGGGCTCCTCATCCCCAGTTCAGTGCCCCTCACATATGTGGTGCTCTCTTCCTCTGTAAGGCCGAGGAGTTCTACGTCTGCATCTATGCTACCCGAGAAGGGGACTACGTCCTGTTCCACCATGAGGGGGGCATGGATGTGGGTGATGTGGACGCCAAAGCCCAGAAACTGCTCGTCGGCGTGGACGAGAAGCTGAGTCCTGAGGACATCAAGAAACACCTGTTGGTTCACGCCCCTGAAGACAAGAAAGAGTTGAGTGAGAGGGATGGTAGGGAGGTGGCAGTGGGGGGACAGGGAAGGCTGACAGTCTCTGGGCACAGAGCAGGGAAAGCAGAGGGTGGAGGTGGGGAGTAGGCGGTAGGCACAGCCCTCCCTGTCCCAAGGAGGGGAGCTGGGGTCGGAGGGGAGGCTGGCTCTGACTGAAATATGCCGTCAGCGTCCCTCACCTCCTCGCCCTGTCTGTCTGGCACCTCCTCCTCTGGCTACATGCCTGACAGCTCCTTGCCACCCCGGTGGCTGAAGAGCCGTGTCCAGGGAGCAGGGTTTGCAGGAGAAAACGAGGGGTTGGCGGGGTGTCAGGATGTCAGGAAGTGGAGCTGTCAGTGGCAGAGAGATTGCTGCTCCCTGATGGACTGTCCTTCTCTCCCTCCCCCTTTAGCATTCTAGCCAGCTTTATCTCCGGCCTCTTCAATTTCTATGAGGATCTGTACTTCACCTACCTCGAGATCAACCCCCTTGGTAACTGGCTCTGCTGGCGTGGGATGGGGCAAGGGTCAGTTATAGCAGGGTCCCAGTGCTTATCGTAACCTTGGCCTTCACTTTTGGGGGACCAGACCCCCACTTGTAGAATGGTGTGCAGGGAGCTCTCCAAGCTCATTGAGTGCAGGCTCCTGTTTCTGAGTTCTCAGAAGACAGTGATTATTCCTCTTTTTAACCAACTCCAGCTTCTTTTTTGGTCTTAATTGGTTCAGTGAGGGGAGTTCCTGGTTTTGATCTGACTGTGTACTCTGTGGCTGTTCCTGCCAGTGGGTTAGGCTGTTCTACCAGGAGCGGGGCTGCCTCTGCACTGGCCTGACCCTTCAGGCCCTTCTTTCCTCTCTGTGCCCTCGGAGGCCCCCCAGCCACTCCCCCTCCGGGAGCTGGTCAATCATTGACCCCCAAGGCTGGGAAGACCTTGGTCCAAGCCTCTTGTGTCATGCTGTGAAGCAGGCAGGTGGCGTAAGCTGGCTCTGGCCAGGGCTTCTCAGGGCAAAGTCCTGATTCCAGATTCCAGCTGGGGCTGCAGCCCCTCTAATGGACCAGATGGTTCTATGCTAACTTAATTAGCTAAAGGGCTCTGGGGAAAAGGGAAGATGGCTATCCAGTGAAGCAGCAGTAAGTGAACCCTGCTGACTGGGGGCCCAGTGCACCCATGGCTTCCCACTCCCCCGACAATGAGGCTTCCCCTAGGCGGACCCTAGGAAACCCAAAGGTGCATACCTATCGAGGGTCTTCATAGCAGTCTGTACCTTAAACACTTTTTTTTTGATGGCAGGGCCCTGGATGGGTGAATGGTTAGATATTTAAGGCTTGGAGTATAGCATTTTATAAAAATGTTTAAAAATTGCTATGGCAACTTTTTAAAACAGACTTCCCTTAGGTCAGGGAAGGGTAATTAGTCTTACAGGATTTGTTTTTCCTTTAAGAGGGGGGAAGCTGTGTCTCTATAAGGGCCATTCTGGTTTCTTGATGAGCTAGGGAATTATTAGGCCTGTGTGGGACCCCATGGGAGCAGTGTGGGGGGAAGTCTGGGGGGGTTTGGAGGTTGTTGGTCGCCTCTGCCTTGGGCTGGTGTCTGATTGCCTCTGCTTTTCTCACAGTCGTAACCAAAGATGGCGTCTATGTCCTTGACTTGGCAGCCAAGGTGGATGCCACTGCCGACTACATCTGCAAAGTGAAGTGGGGCGATATAGAGTTCCCTCCCCCCTTCGGGAGGGAGGCTTATCCAGAGGTAAGACTGGTTTGGGGAGGAGAGGGAGGGTGATAGGGGAGGGTGATTAATCTCAGACGAGCCTTTGGCCCCCCTTGTGGGCTGTATATTTGGCAGGGAAAGGAAGGCCAAGAACCATTTAATTTTCTTAAAACCCCAAAGGGGGTGGGGTGGGAGTCAGCCAAGCCTCTGAATCCCAGCCAGAAATCCTTTTAGACTTCTCCCTCAATCAACCTCCCTGGGCTTTTAACTTGATTTGTTGCTTCTCGATAATTCCAAGTGGCCTACCCTGATCCTGTTGGGAAGGTAGTTGTCTCTGCCACTTGCTGAGAATTTTAATTGCTCCTTCCCACCCCATCCTCTGAGAGGTCCTCACAGCGAAATCAGGCCTGGGTGATGTAACCCAGGTCAAGGGAAGAGGCTAGGCTGGGCGGGGCTGGAGAAGGGGTGGTGTCTGGAGAGGGGAGAGGGGCAGGTGATGAGCTAAGCAGGCCGATGCTGGGAGTGGGGGCCCTGGTAGAAGCAGAGTGATACAGTGAGGCTCAGGACTTGGGCAGAGGGCCATGGACTTGAAGTCGGAGAGAAAGAAGTTGGAAAGTTTGTCCCCAAGCCATGACTCGCCGTGGGTGGTTTTGGTACTTGAAGACACCATCATGTTTTGTTCCAGGCATGCAGAGCCCTGCACAGCTCTTTCTCCCTGACCCTATTAAGGGAATTGATGACCTCTTCATGTGTCTCCAGGGAAAGGGGAGGGGAGGGTCCTGGGATCTGGGACCTGGTGAACGGGGTGTCCCCAGGGCCCACCTGTTGCTGTCTGGTCCCTAGGAAGCTTACATTGCAGACTTGGATGCCAAAAGTGGGGCGAGCCTGAAGCTGACCTTGCTGAACCCCAAGGGGAGGATTTGGACCATGGTGGCTGGAGGTGGCGCCTCTGTCGTATACAGGTGACTGAGGGGGCTGCTGAAGGGGTGTCAGCCGGGTCCACCCAGGGTCCACATGTGTGTGACCTGGATCAAGTTGCTTCATTTCTGGGGGTCTCTAGTTTCTCACTTTGGTGCAGAGCAGGAACTCGTGGGGCATCCCAGAGGGGTTCGAGGGGCTCCACTGAGGGCCTGCACCTTCTTGTTTGCTTCATGATGAAGTTATTGTTACTAGTTTTAGTTCTTATAATTAGTGATATGTGCTTCATGCAAAGGTACAGCAAGTACAGAAAATGAGCCAGAAAGTCAACATTGCCTGACTCGTTCCCCACCCCCCCCCACCAGGTCACCATGGTGACCATGTTGCTGTGTGTCCTTCCAGGTGTTTTTAGTGCCTGTATAAGTCTTCATACTTTTACACTTTGTAGAAATACTGGGGTCATATTCTACACCCTCTGCAGTAATTGGTGGTTTTTCACTTGAAGCACAGTAGACGTCTGCTCGTTTCTGGACCTGTGATCTGCCACGTTCCCTCCCTTGCTTGGCTGGGCTCTTTCCTCTGGCTGCAGCACAGTTTTCCTTCTCTTTTTGGCAGCCTGGCAGGGACTCCTGGAGTGTGCACTTTTTCCTTTGTGTCGGGAGATGGTCCTTGTTTGTTTTCCCTACCATTGCCGATCCGGGGCCCCAGCCTGGCCCAGGGCAGGCAGAGTGCACTGCCCGGGGGTGTCTGATGCAGCACAGTTAACCTTCAGGTGTGACTGGCGTGGGGCTCGAGGGTGGGAGGTGAGAGGTCAGTTCTACAGCCTGACTTCAGGGCTTCCGGGGCATCTGCGTGTCCTCCCAGGCACCAGGCTGCCTGCCACCCTCTGCTGTCTGAGTCAGAGCCAGCACTGACTTCTGTGTCTCCCTGGCAGTGATACCATCTGCGACCTAGGGGGTGTCAATGAGCTGGCCAACTATGGGGAGTACTCGGGTGCCCCCAGCGAGCAGCAGACCTATGACTATGCCAAGACGATCCTGTCCCTCATGACCCGTGAGAAGCACCCAGATGGTGAGACACACACGTGCTTCTTCCCCAGGATGGCCCAGTGGGCTGCAGTGGGAACAGCTTTGGGCTAGGAAGCACTGAGGTCATGGTCCTGGTCCTTTGCAACCTGGGGCTAGTCATTTAACTTCTGGACCTCAGTTTCCCCGACTGCACAATGGGCAGTGACAGCATCTATCAGATGGGGGCCTCTGAGAGGCAAGGAGGTGATATGTACATGACGTCCTATGAGCAGGCCTGAGGGAGGCAGCAGCAGCACGCTCTTACTCTGACTGCTGTAAACTCAGTTCTTCATGGCCCACTGAGACATTCATTACCTGGGCTGTGTGAGGCCAGCCTCCCTTTACCCCCTGTCCAGTGTTTGGGGGCTACACACACCAGATCCCCTTCCTTTAAGCTGGTTAGAGAGAGATTCCCATCAGGGATATCCACGACCAGGATGGGATGCCAATAGGATTGATGAGGAGTCTGTGGGTTTGGATTAACCACCTGCTTGGTGGCATAGGTCATGGAGAGTTGAGTTGATAAGGCTGGCAGTTGAGTTGATAAGGCTGGCAGACATCAGGAGAGACCAACCTGCTCCCCCTGCCTGTGCACTGATACCTCCTAACAGTTGGGGAACCCTTGCTCAGAGGAGGGAGAACTCTCCCAGTTGGGTTTCTGGCAGGATGCTCAAGTCTACATTTCTAACCCTTTTTTGACTTCTGTCTTACTCCAAACGCAGGCAAGATCCTCATCATTGGAGGCAGCATCGCAAACTTCACCAATGTGGCTGCCACATTCAAGGTAACCAGCTGCAATGGACTTTGTGGTTTCTGGGGAACGTGGGTTTGGGGCAAGCAGAAAGGAGGTTCCCACAAGCAAAGTTTGAGACAGAAGTGAGTTTCCCAGTCTGAGTAGAGGCTCTTGCCCCAGGGTCCTCTGGTGGGGATGCAGAAGACACTGAAACAGAGCTGGATCAGAAGCTGTGTGTCTCTGGGCAAGTAGCTGACACTTGCTGGGCCATCACTCTCCCATCTGAAGTGAGGAGAAGGGGAGTTTCTGCCTTCCTCCCTTTCAGGACCACTTCTTGAAGAACTGGCTCAGTTGATCTTCATTCTCAACACTCCATTGTGAGACTTGCTGGGTTCTCCACAACTCCTAGTCTTTGTCTCTCAGTCATCAGCCCCTTCTCTAGAATGAGGAATGAGGAAAGTGTTTTGATGATCTGGGCCTTCTACTCATCCAGCCAGGTGCCCGTCCGCTTGGGTCCCGGTGCACAGGTCAGGGATCAAGAAGGATGACAGAGCTGACATGTCTCAAAGGCAGCCACCTCAGGGGACCATTTATTATTCCACAGTCGGGTGCTCATTGAAGCTATTCAGAACAATGTGCTCCATCTGGTCGTTCCATATAAGTTTTGAGAATAATGAATAAAATAAATGTCAGCCTTGGAAGTCTGAGCTCTCCAGAAGTGGGGGACCAGGCCTCATCAGTCCTGCCTAAAACAAGGTGTCCCTAATTGGACCTGATTCAACAGACAAATCGGGGCCGGCCCCGTGGCACAAGCGGTTAAGTGCGCGTGCTCCGCTGTGGCGGCCCGGGGTTTGCTGTTTCGGATCCCCAGGCGTGCACTGACGTACCACTTGGCAAGCCATGCTGTGGCGGCGTCCCATATAAAGTGGAGGAAGATGGGCATGGATGTTAGCCCACGGCCAGTCTTCCTCAGCAAAAAGAGAAGGATTGGCAGATGTTAGCTCAGGGCCGATCTTCCTCACACAAAAAAAAAACAAAAACAAAAGAAACCAGACAAACCTGAGACAGGTCAGTCTCGATATTTGTTTTAATTTCTGAGCAACCCTAGAATAAAGGCAGCACTGGTGATAAGGGCGGTTAGGTCTAGAGCAGGAGCTGGGTGTAAAGCTTTGGGTGAAATGCCTTGGGTGACAAATTGGACTGCTGACCCAGTAAACTAGCCGTCTGTTTTGGGGGAGAAAACTGGCACACACCCGTACCTTCATTCTCCCACGTTTCTAAAGTTGACCCCATTGCAAGGTCTAGTCCCCTAAATCGTTGGAAGAAGCTCTTCTAGGACTTTGACATTTAAGTAGACTGTGTCCTGATACCTTTGAGAACTCTTGCCTAGGACCCCAGCATAGATTTCCCCCCAAGTTGCAAGAAGAGGTAAGAGAATGACTGTAGAGGGGACAAGGGAGAGACCAACAGTCCCACACGGAGGGTTTTTACTCTCGGCTACTCCAGATTCTCACCTCAGCAACATCACACACGATTGCCTGTCCTAGGGATTTGGGTTGCTAGTGCATAGTCCAGTCCACACTTGTAAAGTTCGTGGCTGCTGTGGGCACCTCAGGAGGAGCAGCCCCTGGTACATTTATCATGGATATAAATAATTGATTTATGGCTGCCTTATTTTTAGTCACATGTCTGTCGCCCCTCTGTGCTTCCAGGGCATTGTGAGAGCGATTCGAGATTACCAGGGCCCCCTGAAGGAGCACGAGGTCACAATCTTTGTCCGAAGAGGTGGCCCCAACTATCAGGAGGGCTTACGGGTGATGGGAGAAGTCGGTAAGATGGGGGACCTTTCCTTCCCACCCTGTGTGTCGGTGGCCTGCCTCCTTGGGATTCCTGAAAGAGCCAGTCTTTGGACACCTCCATGCTCTCCCACTCCCCTTTCTGCAGGTGCCACTTGCTTCTACTTCCATTGTCTGCCCTCCTCTGACAGAGCACCTGTCCTAAACTTCAGAATGGGCAGTAACACATTTTCAGTCAGCTATTTGCTTAACAAATATTTGCGGCAGGCCTGCCCTGTGCTGGGCTCCGTGCTAAGTAAGCACTGGGGTTACAGTCACACACGAGACAGACGGCAAGCCCTTGTGCAGTTGAGAACATTGGCCATAATGTCAGGTAGTGCTAAGAACCATGAAGGACCACAAAGCAGGGTTAAGGGAGAGCATGTGTGGGAGGTCACAGGGCAGTTTTAAATGGAGAGATCAGAGAGTGCTGGACCAAAAAGGTGGCATTCAAGCAAAGACCTGGAGGAGAGGAGGGAGCAGCGCAGTGGTGGCTATTTGCAGAGGAAAGGGCAAGTTCCAGGGCCCTGAGGTGGGAGTGTGCCTGTGCTTGGGACCAGTGGGGAGGGCCATGGGACTGGGGCTAAGGGAGGGAGGGGCAGGGTGTTGGGAGACAGAGGCAGAGAGGCAGTGGGAGCAGACGTGTGGGGCTAGTATAGGTCCCAGGAGCACTTGGCTGTGACCGTGGGCTGGCAGCTGCTGGATGACTTTGAGCAGAGGAGTGACATACTTTGACTTCGATTTGAAAGGGTTATGTTGGCTGCTGGGTGGAGAAAAGACACAAGGGCAGCCAGGGTAGAATCAGGGAGACCAGAGAGCTGTGACAGCCTTCCAGGACAGAGTGGTGGCCTGGACTGAGGGTAGAGGTGGAGGGAGACAGAGGTAAGGGGTCAGGCCCAACCTCTGCTGGCCTGGATGTGGGGGATGTGTGGAGAAGGGTCTGGTAGTTGGTAGAACATGAGAGGGCTGCCCCTCACTGTAACAAGGGGGAGGCTGCGGCGTCTGTTTTGGTTTCCTTTCTCCCTTCTGCGTTTTGAGTGTCTCCTGCAGGTTCATGAGACCTGGGACTCAGAGCTTTCAAGTCTGGGACCACATCTCGTCAGTCAGGGCTAAAATCAAGTCTCCCTATGTTGACCTGATTGAGCTTGAAATACATGAACTTCGTGACCAGCAGCTTGGGCTTAAGTAAAGTGCAGCCCCCGTTGCTGAGAGCAGTTAACGTGTGGAACAGATGTTCATGGGAAGCGCCACAGGGGTGACGGATATATGACACTCTGGCTCAGTGAGCATGCCCTCTGATTGGGGAGAGAAAACCTTTCCGTCTTCCCGTTTTTCCGAATCTGGTTTCCATGGCAAACACTAAACCCACCTAAATCACTTTAAGTGGTGCCAAGTCCCAGTTTTCCTCTAAAACTGCGTAGCTGCCATGGGCCCGGTCCTCGGGGCACCACAGTGAGTGTTACTCAGTCACAGCTGGTTCCTTACACAAACAAGTAAACAGTGGCTCTGACAAGATGATGTCAGATAGGGATCTGTACGGGGAAGCAGGCAGGGTGGTGTGGAGGAGAGTGACTGCTGAGGTCAGGAAGGCCTGCCTCGGAGGTGGCAGCTGAGCCAAGCTGAGTAATGAAAGAGAGCAGCTGGGTGAAGATCTGGGGTGAGAGCTCCCTGCGGAGAAATGAGCAGGGCCAGAAGCCGGGGGAAATTCGGACAGGGGCCAGGCCAGGGAGGCTGGAGCGTGGCGACTGCAGGCCATGAGGCCGGGTTGGGGGCGCGGTGCAGACCCAGGGTCCAGGCTGTGCAGAGGAGGAGTGCAGGCTCTTGTGGTCGTTTGAGAGTGTCAGTAAAGCTGTTTCTTGCTCTTCTCATCAGCAAATGGTCTTTATACAGATTTGGTGATGAAGATGTGAGAGCTGACTTGTCCTGGATAACTAGTCTTGCATAGAAAGTGCCAGACGTCGGGCAGGACTCGAAAGGGACCTTTGCAGAGTCATGTGGACTTGGGCACTTATTTGAAGACTTGAATGATGGATTCTTTTCCCTTCCTCACAGGGAAGACCACTGGGATCCCCATCCACGTGTTTGGCACTGAGACTCACATGACGGCCATTGTGGGCATGGCCCTGGGCCACCGGCCCATCCCCAATCAGCCACCCACGGCAGCCCACACTGCAAACTTCCTACTCAATGCCAGTGGGAGCACGTCGGTAGGTGCCAGCTGTTCTCTACCTTAAAGCCTGCCATGCCGTCTGTGTCACTCCCTTGCACCCCCATCCTATCCAGGACATAGTGCTCCTCCTCTGTCCCTACTGATTTGGGGACGTTGGAGAAATTCGGGGAGAAGGTAGTACGTGGTTGGTTTCTGGATCTCTGCCAGGTTTCCTCTGCCCCAGTCAAGGTGTATAATGGAAAGACCAGAAGGTTTAAATCAGACCTGAGTTCAAATCCTGCTGAGGGAGGTATTGTTCCCGCTCAGAGCCTCAGTTTGCTCATCTGTAGCATGGGGACAATACTAACTCCTATCTCAGAGGGCTGTTAGAATAGTGCTTCTGGAAGCAGCTTTTAAAGAACAGTGCTGTACATAGTTCTCGTTATCTGATTTCTTTGGGGCCTTAAGGACAAATGACCTTTTTTCCCAGCTGCTACCTGTGATTCTTGCTCTCTGTCCTTGTCCCACCCTAGACTCCAGCCCCCAGCAGGACGGCGTCTTTTTCTGAGTCCAGGGCTGATGAAGTGGCACCTGCAAAGAAGGCCAAGCCTGCCATGCCACAAGGTAACTTCCAGCGGTTTCAGGCACTTCCTGTCCCCCTTCCCTTTCTGGGCCCTGCTGGGCCAGCAGAGGCAGGTGGCAAGTGGTTTGGGCTTTGCTGTGAGAGTGGGTGTGGGGTGTGGTTATGGGAACAGGATATGTGGATGTGATGAATCGAGCCTTCTCTGTGGGCTCTCCTGGTGCTGAGGACCCATGCTGTACCTGGGCCACCTCTCTCCCCACTGTCTTCTCTGCCACCTGCTTATTTCCTGTGGGGGTGTGTGAGCTGGGCAGGGAGGCTGTGGAGGAGACAGGGCTGCGGAAAGACCAGGAGGTGGGAAGGTCTCCCAGGCTCTCCGCCAAAATGGAGCCCAGGAGCCTGGAGCTCAGGATGGCAGAGCAAACCCCTACATCAGTGGTTCCTGACCTCCCCCATTATCCTGGGGCTCCTGCAAAGGCGTTTCCTTCCTGTGAGCCCATCATAAGAACACACGGTGTCTGCCAGCCCATCTGTATTTGCCTACTTTGTCTCTCTGTCCTCTGGTTCATCAGTGACGTGATCCCTGCCAGCCAGCCCTTGTAACCAGTGTTAAATGACTGGCATTAGTTAGCAGTGGGCTGCTGTGGTCTGTGCAGCCTCTTCCTGGTACAGACAGAACGTGCTGAAGGCGTTTTGTGAAATAGTGACACTGGCTCCAGGCACTCAAGATGGGAAGCCACTGCCCTGTAGTCCCCAAACCAGCAGCTTTGTCCACAGCGCAGAATGATAGGTCCAACCCCACGCTGGCCTAATCATCTTATTGTGCTTCATGAGGACAAAACAGGATTGGCATTAAGAGGGTAGGACTGGGCCAGCTGTCCCTCCAGAGGGCTGGGGGGATGTTCAGCACACCCTCCAAGCCTTCATGACGCCCCTACCCCTCTCCCTGCCCCCTTTTTCCTTTGTCCTTTCTTGCTTCCGCTCTGCTGATCAGTCTCTCTCCTCTTCTGTCGGCTTGACTCCTGTCTATTGTGGAATAGACGGAGACGGTGAGGGCATCAGCCCTACAAGGCTTGTCCATGGGACCCTTCCCTCTTCCCATCGTCTCCCTCCAAAACCTCTAGCCATCAGCGGGTCACTCAGTTGCCTTGGTCATTTTCTTTAACAGATTCAGTCCCAAGTCCAAGATCCCTGCAAGGTAGGATGCCCCCGCCCACCCCAGCTCCACGTGTGGCTTGTTGAGCAGTTTACAGTCCTACTGTGTGCTTCGTTTCCCCCTCCCCAGTGGGTTGCAGTGTTGTCTGGGATATTTTCTGTGCCTGCCTCAGTGTGGCCTGCCCTCAAGTCCTAGTCTTCGCTCTCCCTCCCTTCCCAGTGCTGCTTAGTCTGAGCCCCCACTCAGCACTCTCCTGGCCGTGAGGCTGTCTCTGGCTCTGCATAGGGAGGGGGTGGAGAGCGCAGGAGGAGCCAGAGCCAGGCCCACGGCCTTGGAGAGTGGAATGGTGCCCAGGAGGGAGGGTTGTCCTGGGAAGGAGGGAGCCATCGAAACTGAAGGGGGCGTGGCAGAGCGCAGTGGGTGAGGAGGGGGCCACGGACCACCCCGATTCTTATCTGTGTCTCATGATGTCTTCCTTTCCTTACTTTTCCCGCCTCAGCCTCACCACTGCTGACTTCATCCCAGAGCTCCCAATACCAGGGACAAGTTTAGATTTATCTCCAGTTTGGGTGGACGACAGGATAGAGAAGGAGAGAGAGAGAAACTCGAAGGATGTGCAGTCAGTCTGTAGAAGGGATCTGGGCTTTGTCTGGTGTATGAGGTCACTGTTTACGATGGACGTTTTCTGAGCATGCTCACGTGTGTTCACGCATGCTCACACGTACATGCACAGACACACACCTTCACCAATGACCGAGGTGAATAGATTCATCATTTCAAAGCATCAGTGGTTCCATTTAACTTCTGACATTCACAGCTGTGGGAAATTTCACCCTGGGGCAGGGGAGTCTTTTGGTGATGACATTTGACCCCTTGCGAAGGAGAGGGAAGGAGTAACTAGGCAGGGTTGCTGATGTCCCCCAGAAAGGCCAGGAATACAGTCCTCTGACCATGTGCCTTTAATGCCTACATTTTCTGCCTCTGACAAGATCCATTGTTAGTAAAAGAGCAGAGCTGAGGCTGAGCCCTTGCAGAGAGAACAGGGCCGAGTCTCTTAGAGAGTTCTTCCATCCAAGGGGAGGGGTTGTTCTTCCCATCAGTCCCTTGGCTGTGCTGAGAAGTGGGAGGGAGGACAGATTGTGCTGGGGCGAGTCCTCCCCTCAGTGGGGCCAGAGGAGGAGCCTGGGTTGGGGGTGCTTAGCCCCCGGATCAGAGGTTCCCTAGGAGGCCTCCCTGCTGCTGGTAGGCTGAGAGTTGTCCCCTTCGGCTTTGACTTCTCTGTGCTCGAGGTGGTGAGCACTCCAGTTCTGCCCTTTTCGTGCTGGAGATGCAGGTGGGTTTGTAGAGATTGCAGGCTTTGTCCTAATTTCTGTAGCCTCTTGGGTGGACAGATGTGTGTATGTGCGGATGAGCACATGCTGATGTGGGCGTGGGCTCCCCCGAGAACGGGGAGTGGTGGGGCCACACTGGCTTACATTCCTCCTCCTCAGCTGCACAAATGAGTTGCATCTTAAGTTAGCATGTAATCCTGGCTCTGATGCTTGATGACCTAGGATCTCCATCATTTGGCATCTCTGGGCTTTCATTTCCAGAGACTGGGAAGTGAGGAACTGGATTAGGTGGCTTCCCTTGTTCTGTGATCTCATGTCTCATCGGAGCCCAGATGAGTCTGGGTGACAGTAAATCCCACGTATTTGCAACATCAGGAGGCTTCTTTCATGAGAAGCTTTTGGCTGATGGAAGAGGTACGCCCGCGGAGTGATGAGAATCCTACGTGCTTTGGGAAAGTGATCTCTTGTATTTATTTAATCAGACCTTGAACTCGGTTAGTAAAGCCTGCACTAGTATAGTAGGTTCGTTAGTACCAGCTGCCACTGAGCTGGGTGCACTGTTTCGCCTGGGGGAGCTGATGAGAAGCTCCCCTGGGGGCTACTTCCCTCCACAGAGTGGTGGAGGAGCCTCGCCCTCCAGGCTGAGGAATGCACTTCTGCCAGCGTCTTTTGCTCCCTCCTTCTTCCCCTGACCTCTTTCCTGCCTACTGAAGAGCTCGTCTCAGAGCAGGAAGGAGCTGCCTGGTAGAGGGAGGAGGACCGGAGGAATAGCCAGTGTGCTGCCCCTGCCCCCACCCGTGCTGGAGCCCAGGCCGGAACCTCAGTTACAGATGAGGCTGCAGCAAACCTCTTCCTGGGACCCGCACTGACCTGGAGTCATGAGAATTCAAATCCTGACCCGAGCTATTTTATATCCAGCTTTACAGGTGATAAGTATTGGGGGGGAGTTGTTGAAAGTCCTGTGGCCACCAAAATTGGGAGAGCTTAACATTTTTTTCCAGTGACTTTAAAAATAATTTATCAAGCCCCCAGGAGGCCAATTACACGCCTTCCTGTGAAACTGAGCGGTCCTGTAGGAATTCTCCACTTGTGGGCCGTTCTCTGCATACAGAGTCCTTTCTCTGTTCATTGCTGAGCTGTTTACCAGCCAAGCAGGTCCTCTGAGCTCTTTTTTCTCTCCTGCTACCTCTTCCTAGAAGAAATCAAGGCACCTCTTCCCCGAGTTCTCAGGATTCCATTGTCTTGACATTCCTTTGCGGTTTTGATGAGCCAGCCTCCTTGGCCTTGGGGCGCGGAGGGGTCTGGCACGTAGCCCCTGCGGGTCTCTGGGGGGTGTGTGTTCGGGGTGCACTCGCTGTGTCTCTGCCCACCAGGAAAGAGCGCCACCCTCTTCAGCCGCCACACCAAGGCTATCGTGTGGGGCATGCAGACCCGGGCCGTGCAGGGCATGCTGGACTTTGACTACGTCTGCTCCCGAGACGAGCCCTCGGTGGCTGCCATGGTCTACCCTTTCACGTGAGTCACACCATGGCAGGGAGGCTGGAGATGGCTGCCCAGCGGGATTTCCTCATTTAATCTCCTCCCTCTCTCAGACCAAGCTCGGCGTGCAGCTAGGTTATCCCCTTTGCTAGGGAAGCGGCTGCCCGCCTCAGACAAGGGCAATCAGTATTCCTGGGGGGTCTTTTCCTGCAGACGGAAACTCTTGGAGGGCAGAGACCTGCCTTTCCACCTTCCAGGGGAAACTCCTCCCCTCAGCCTCCCCCTCCCCAGCCCTGACAGCTTGAGGGTGTCCTGACCCCTCCTCCACCTTTCTCACAGTGGGGACCACAAGCAGAAGTTTTACTGGGGTCACAAGGAGATCCTGCTCCCTGTCTTCAAGAACATGGCTGATGCCATGAAGAAACACCCAGAGGTGGACGTGCTGATCAACTTTGCCTCTCTCCGCTCTGCCTATGACAGTACCATTGAGACCATGAATTATGCTCAGGTAGATCACTGGGCCCTGGGGTGGGGGGGAGCAGGGAGAGCTCCTGAATGGTGTCCACCATCACTGCGGCGTGGGACAAAGGGCTTCGGACTTGGGACTGGCCAGTGATTTGGTGCAAGCGGTTGGATACCGTTGATCTTCGGAAGGCAGAGTAGTAACTGAGGGCAGGCGCCTGGGAGGGGCTGTTTACCTGGGCTGACAGAGAGTCAGTTCAGGGTCATCTGCGCCTACCAGACCCTCTCTGAGCTTGCTAAGACTGGCTTTAAAAACAGAATCAAGGGCCTGGCCCCATGGCCAAGTGGTTCAAGTTCTGCGCGCTCTGCTTCAGCGGCCCGGGTTTGTGGTTTGGATCGCGGGCACGAACCTATTCCACTCACCAGCCATGCAGTGAAGGTGTCCCTGATACAAAAAATAGAGGAAGACTGGCACAGATGTTAGCTCAGGGCTAATCCTCCTCAAGCAAAAGGCAAAAAAAAAGAGGAGGATTGGCAATGGATGTTAGCTCAGGGCAAATCTTCCTCAGCAAAAATAAATAAAAACAATCAAAAGCACTTTATTTCTTATTATAAAATTATTACATATTTATTGTAGAAAAAATTTAAATACTGGTAAATAAAAAGACGAAAATAAAGACCTCAAGTCCCATTTCCCAGAGACATGACTGGTGACGTTTGAGTGTGTTCTTATCCGCACCTCTTTCTGGATTTGAACAAATGGAATAATGTTGTACGTAACTATTTTATGATCCATTTTCTTCAGTTACTCTTTCCACATCAATAAATATTTATTGGCAACATCATTTTTGCTTTTTCAAGTCTTGTGATTAGCACCTTGGATTTACATATATCCGTAATCATTTCTGTGGCATAAATGTCTAGAAGTCAGACTGCTGTGTCAGAATGTGCAGATTTGAAAGCTTTTGCTCCGTCCTGCCCAGGTGCCCTCCAGAGAAGTTGTGTAGACACAAACGCCCATCAGTAGTTTAAGAATGCCTCTTTCCCTGGACCCTTGCCAGCACTAAATGTTTGGATTTTAAAAACATAGATTTGACAAAATGATAGGCATTCTGTGTAATTTGCATATCTTTGACTAACTAAGATGAGCTTTTAAGAACATTTATTGGCCATTTGTATTCTGTGATGTGGCCTCCTCTCCTTTTTCTTTCTATTGAGGTGTTTATCTTTTTTGTTTTTGATTTGTAAGAACCTTTATAGATTAAGATATTGATTCTTCTATCCAAAATTATTGTCTGATCCCAGACTGGCTTAGTTCAGTTTATGACTGGAGAACATAAACTTGTTTTTTTTTGTGTGAGGAAGATCAGCCCTGAGCTAACATCCGATGCCAATCCTCCTCTTTTTGCTGAGGAAGATCGGCCCTGAGCTAACATCCATGCCCATCTTCCTCTACTTTATATGGGACGCCGCCACAGCATGGCTTGATAAGCGGTGCGTTGGTGCGCGCCCGGGATCTGAACCTGCGAACCCCCGGCCGCCAAAGCAGAGCGCGTGCACTTAGCCGCTGCGCCACCGGGCCGGCCCCCATAAACTTGTTTGACATCTAGATGAAGCAAAAACAAAAGCACACCTGCTAAAACTGACCTGCTTTTCTAGTCTAGAGCAGAGGTTAGCAAACTACAGCCCAAGGGCCAAACCTGGCCCTCTGCCTGTTTTTGTAAATGGAGTCTTACTGGAACACAGCCACGCTCATTCATGTATAGATTGTCCACACTGCTTTCGTACTACAAAGACGAAGTTTAGTAGTTGCCACAGAGACCACATGACCAACAAACCTAAAGTACTATCTGGCCCTTCGTAGAAAAAGTTCTCTGGCCTCTGGTCTAGAGTCAGAAATGGTTCTCGATCTTTCCCGCCCACCCCCACCCCCACCCCCTCTAGCTTTCTCCCCTGCCCACTCTCTAGTCTGAGTGTGGAGGCAGCTTGTTCCTGTCATGCACTGGCCTTGTCCTGAGGGGGCATAGAGTCAGAGACTCAGAGGGCACAGTGGAGAAAACCAGAGATAGCTGCTTTATGAGCCGGCGCCAGGACAGGGGGGACAGGTGGGGCTGAGTCTCGTGGGTTTTGGGATGGGAGAGAATATAGTAGCTTTGACTGTAGCAAGTTTTCAGAACATTCGCTCCTGCTTGGTTACTGAATCACTGTGGTGTTAACCAATGGAGATCAGTTTTAGGTGTCCACGCCTCTCTTTTTGGGAGAGGGTTGGCGTGATCAGGATAGGAACAGACCTGTGGGGAGAAGGGTGTGCATATCATTAACATTACTTTGTCCTTAGAGCCTGGAAGGGGCATGGGGTTGGGTTCTTGAATGGTTGCTGCCTTGTTGCCCACCTGAAGCGAAAAAAGTTAACGGAGAGGGACTGTTCTCATCCTCTAGATCCGTACCATCGCCATCATAGCTGAAGGCATCCCTGAGGCCCTCACAAGAAAGCTGATCAAGAAGGCGGACCAGAAGGGCGTGACCATCATTGGACCTGCCACTGTGAGTGTCCCTTCCGGAAAGCCTTTTATGTCAAGGCTATCTTTTTAAGTTCTGGGCCCTCAGGAAGCTCACTTGTTGACTCGTCTCTCTCCCTCCTAGGTTAAAAAGATTTAAAGAGTACCTGCTGAAAGTCAGTCTGTCCATTTCCAGTTAATTTTTTAAAGAGTTCTCTCCTCAGTCCACACCACCTTTATAGTTTTAAGGGGCTAATGAGAAGACTTTGTGTTTTAAGTGTTTGTCCCCCCTCATACAACCATAGCGTAGTCTTTGGTTATTCCTCTAACTAGGAACCAAAGAAAAATCTACCTGGAAACTTTGTTTACCCAAAGGTCTTCACGTAAGAAAAAATTGCTCTGTGAATACTTTTTTGTTTGTTTTTACTCAGTTGTTGCATTAAAAATTTGTCTGAAGCTAAGATTTTTGAACTAAGCAAAGGACCTTTCATTTCAGAGGCATGGGGTGGTTTTGAGCAGAGGCGCACACCTGTGTTATACACCTTTACTGGGAGCTGTCGCCCTTTTAGAGCAAAGGAGGTGACTTAACCCTAAGTACCCATATCTGAATCTGTAGCAGTAAGCCATGTTTTACAGATAAGGCTCTCTTTTTTCTGTGTAACGTCTCTTGGGGGAGAGGAGACTCTTCCTAAGCAGGAAACCCAAAGTGCAGGTGTTAGCTCTCTTGGTCATTTTCTCCCAGCCTGGCCAGCGTGGGCTGGGCAGGTAATACCGGGCTCTGTGATTCCCCTGAGTTCTGTGGTCCATCAGGAGCTCCCTCTTCCTCCCTGACTGCTGTTTCTGCCCCTGCAGGTTGGAGGCATCAAGCCCGGGTGCTTTAAGATTGGGAATACGGGTGGGATGCTGGACAACATCCTGGCCTCCAAGCTGTACCGCCCTGGCAGCGTGGCCTACGTCTCGCGTTCTGGGGGCATGTCCAACGAGCTCAACAATATCATCTCTCGGACCACAGATGGCGTCTATGAGGGCGTGGCCATTGGCGGGGACAGGTGATCAGCTGGGGGGGCCAAGGGGACCTCCCACACTGAGAACAGCAGGCTGGGAGACGGTGCCCTGAGTCCTCCAATCTCTGCTTACTGCCACTGGGTTCCAGGCATAGGAATGTTGCTTAAGTCCATAAAGTGAGACATCTCTCCTCTTGTCTCAGGACTGACGTGAGCCTAAAATCAGGAAATACAGGGAAAGTTGTTTTTAAAAGGCGTTTTGGGGGCTGGCCCAGTGGTGTAATGCTTAAGTGCGCGTGCTCTGCTTCAGTGGCCCAAGGGTTCGCAGGTTCGGATCCTGGGCGCACATTGACGCACCGCTTGTCAAGCCACGCTGTGGTGGCGTCCCATATAAAGTAGAGGAAGATGGGCATGGATGTCAGCCCAGGGCCAATGTTCCTCAGCAAAAAAAGAGGAGGATTGGCATTGGATGTTTGCTCAGGGCTAATCTTCTTCACCAAAAAAAAAGGTGTTTGGGCTTTGGGGGTAATTCTGTTTGTTGTCTGAGGTGTGGCCATAGGGAGGCAGCAGAGTGCTTGCTTAGTGGACCAGTTCTGAAATGGGACCAAAGGAGTTCAAATCCGAGTTTCCCTGTTTACCAGGGAGTGCGTCCTGGGCAGGTTACGTACCTTCCCTAGACCTCCATCATCCTTACATTCCAAATGGGTAAAATAATAGCACCCACCTCATGGGGTTGTTGGGAGGATTAAATGAGGTAATATATATAAAGTGGCTAACACAGGGCCTGGCGCAGTGAGTACTCAGTAAGTGTTAAGGTAGTTAGTAATTGCGAGAGGAAAAGCTCTATTCCTTTACTCTCTATTGCCACCACACTCACATTTCTGGCCAGCAAATGTGTAGTCGTTTTCCCCACACCAAGCAGTTTTCCATTTCTCTGCAGACACCAACTGGGTGTCCTCGAGTTCAGTTCAACTCTGACACTGTCTACCAGGACCGGCGTCAGTTCCCACAGGGCAAGGGCTCAGTCCCACAAGACTGCACTCCCAGCCCCCTCTTCAGATGCCAATCACAAGTCCGGGCCTTTGGTACTTCTGACTGACTGGCTATAAAGCAGGGATTCCCATGACCCCCTCCTCGGGTTTGATGATTTGCTAAAATGGCTCACAGAACTCAGGAAACGTTTACTTACTCACTCACCAGTTTATTATGAAAGGATACAGCTCAGGAACAACCAGATGGAAGAGACGCACAGGGCAAGTGATAGGGGCAGTGCATGGAGCTTCCATGCATTCTGTGGGTCCACTACCCTCCCAGCACCTTGGTGTGGTCACTAACCCGAAGCTCTCCAACCCCCATACTTGAGGGATTTTTATGGAGGCTTCATCATGTAGGCCATTAACTCCATTTCTAGCCCGTCTCCTTTCTCTGGAGAATGGGAGTGGGGCTGAAAGTTCCAAGCTTCTAATCATGGCTTGGGCTTTCTGGTGACCAGCCCCCATCTAGGAGCCCACCAAGAGTGGCCTCATTAGAACAAAAGACACTCCTGTCACCCAGGCATTCTGAGGCATTTAGGAGCTCTCTGTAAGATGCTCCTATCACTCCCATTAACTCAGGAAATTACAAGATTTTAGAAACTCTGTGTCAGGAACTGGGGGCAAAGACCAATATACGTATTTCTTATTATTTCACAAGTAATGTCCTCGTCATTTTTGTTAATGAGAACAATAATCAGTAGTACTTAATACCATGGTAAATGTTAGCCATTGCTGTTTATTATTCCTACTACTAGTTCAGCTCAGAATCAAAAGCTTTTGGGAGAGTGAGTCACCTCGTCAGTCTTCCTAGCTCTCAGATCATTTCAGATGGAGCTAGAGCACCTCAGTGAGCAGGGACTCTCACCGAGGTCTTCAGGCTATGGCCTGGGGAACCCTAGTCCGCGGGTGCTGCCTGACAAAAAGCTTCATGTCAAATAAGTCTGGGCAATGCTGCTTATTATACTGTCCCCGTGGAATTTATAATGCTCTTGAGCATATCAAAAGCACGTGAAGATCTGCAGAGAAGCCTGCGTGGCCTTAAACAGTCCTTTTGCAAACAAACTCATGTGACAGTAGAAAAAAACATACATATAGACCTTGTAGCAATAGCCTGCCATCCTGAGACGTAGTTTGCACATTGTATTAATTATCTATTGCTGTGTAAAAAAAAAATCTCCCCAAAACAAAGTGGTGTCAAACAACAATAAATGTTTATCCTCAAGGTTGTGGTCAGACATCAGCAGGGCTGCAGTCAGAGGAGGTGGCTCATCCTTGTGGCTGGCAAGGTGGTTCTTCTCTGTGGGCTTCTCCACAGGCTGCTTGGAGTCCTGAGGACTTGGCCGGCTTCCGCCAGAGTGAGGGATTCAGAGAGTGCCAGGAAGAAGCTATTCTTTTTATAACCCTGCCTTGGAAGTCAATATCATAGAATCCTCCTGCCACATTCCGTTCATTAGAAACTAATCATTAAATCCAACCCATATTCAAGAGGAGAGGCATGAGGTTCCGCCTTTTTAAAGGAATTTTTGGACATGTGCTCTCCAGGCCTCTCTTACTGCCAGGCGTACCTCTCTGGGCTTATTACTTCTTCTTCCCTCTCTCCCCTCTCTTCCCCGTGCTTCATTTACTGCCTCCTCCCCGCCCTAGTAGTCCTAAGGCATCTCCGGAGCCTCCCTGGGCATCCACGCCATGAAAACCCCAGTGTTCCTAGTACACACGTGCTTCCACACCTGTACGCACACCTCCCTACGTCTTCTGACCCCGTGTGCCCCACTGCTCTCCCCAGGTACCCCGGCTCGACATTTATGGATCATGTGTTACGTTACCAGGACACTCAGGGAGTCAAAATGATTGTGGTTCTCGGAGAGGTAAGCTATTTTTTTTTTTTTTAATTTTTTTATTTTTCTGATTGCAACAGTAATGTATGATCTCAGTTTTTAAAAAAATTCATGCATTTTGGTTATATATGACTTAAAAGGACCGTCCCTGGTAATCACACTCTGTAGACTCTGGGCCTAGGGGTTGTCACTCTTAACACTGCTGTGTTTGTTCATGAAAAAGGAGTTCTTGCCTCCCAGTGGCACAAGACATTTTAGTGCCAATAAAGGAGAAACTTTGCACTGGCTAGCCATGTCTACCTGGCGGGCAGTGGATAGATGATTGGAATAAAAAGTGTGTTTCTTTAAATTTGGGAGAGCCTTATAACCCCATCCCTTGCTTATGCCTCTGATCAGGTCTAGTCCTCAATCATCCTTAGATCAGGAAGGGGGGATTCCAGGGACTCTCCTGGAATACCCATCTCTTCCTTACATCTGATCTCCATCTCCCAGGCTATTATTTGCTAAAGCCATGTCCCCTCGTTTTCTAGCCAGGTCGTAACTCAGGACCCTTGTTGACTCTGGCCCCTCCCGATTTGGGACAGACCTTCCTGCTGCATTGCTGCTCTTGGAGCACTCAGGATGGGTCCCACTAACCTGTGGGCTTTCTCTGTCCCTGTTCATCGGCAGATAGGGGGCACTGAGGAGTATAAGATCTGCCGGGGCATCCAGGAGGGCCGCATCACCAAGCCCGTGGTCTGCTGGTGCATCGGGACCTGTGCCACCATGTTCTCCTCCGAGGTACGCTGGGACAGTCACTCCTGGGCAGGGGGCTGGGAAGCCAAGAGGGGCATTTGAGGTGAACCGTGTGGTTATCTTAATAATCAGCTAGTTCCTCCGATGAACGTTTGTTACTTGCTTGGTTACTACAAGGTCCAGCTGGGGCCCTGCTCGCTAGGAGCTGAAATTGAGTTGGTGGAGACAAATCAATCAGCACATCAAGGCCAGATCAAAGCTCTGAGTCCCTACTTGGAGTAGGAGCAACCTGCTGACTGGGGGAGTTGAGAAGGATTCAGTGAGAAGGGGATGCTTGAACTGCATCTTAAGGGATGAGAAGAGTTTGCTGAGTGAAAAGGAGGCCGAGGAGGGAGAGGACACACCCCAGGCGCAGAGCTGGGCGGGGTGTGTGAGAAGTTCTCTGTGGGGACGAGGAGAGGAGGTTTGTTCTGCGTGTGTTAACGTGATAGAATGTATGCAAGTGCCTGGCGGCAGATGGTAAATGCAGCACGTAAGAGATGTTAGATGCACTCGCCTGCTGGGAATGATAAGCCAGACTTTAGCCCCTGTGCCCTAGCTTAGAGAATCCTGTCTTGAAGATGGCCCATCCAGTGATGATGAGACTGAGGAAGCTGCGACTTGTCCCCAGTCAGTTCATCAATGAATAAGTCAGTTCATCCCTCCAGGTGGAAGGCCTTGTCCACGTGCTATGTATATATGAAGGGAAAACTTGGCCTTCAAGGCTTCCTGCAACAATGATAGTCCCCGCGCGTAAACCTCAGTTCTTCCTCCCAGTGAGCCTGGGTCATGCTGTTCTTCCTCCCTAGACTGCTTGCCTTTCCCCTTCAGATTCCTGCCCACCTCAGAGTGGCAATATTTGTCCGGCTGTAAAATGCAGCCTTTGAACCAGCAGTTCCATTTCCACAAATTTATTCTACGGGTATGTGTGCAAAATATTTCAGAGTATATGTACAAGGATACTGCAGTGTTGTAATGGCAAAAAATGGAAACAATCTAAATGCTGGTCAGGAGGGGACTGTGTCATTATGGTACAGCCATGTAACGCAAGACTGGGCAAGCAGAAGAATGAGGTGGATCTTGATAAGTCAGTGTAGAAAGAGTAAGATATGTTAAATCTAAGAAATGGTGGGGTGCGGTAAATGCTTATAATAGGATTCATTTTGGTAAGTATTAACTCTGTGTGTGTGTGTATTTTTTTCCAAGTAGGTAAAAGGGGAGGGGGCGGCTCGCGGAGACCTGCCCATCTTTCAGGGATGAGCCCTACTTTCATAGGCTTGAGAATCAGCTTTGGTGGCTCTCTCTGACCGGGGCAAGTCACTTAGCCTCTCTGTATCTCAGTTTCCTGCAGTGTAAAACGGGATGATACAGGGTTGTTGTGTGGGCTTAAATAAGAAAGTAATTGTAAAGGTCTGGCACACACAAGTCTTAGCAACTGTTCATCTCCATTCTTCAATCCACTTATTCCAGGAAGCTGTTCCTGATTCTCTTTCTTCTTGACTGCTTTCCCCTCCACCCCAACAGCTGAAAATAATTCCTTCCTCCCCCTCCATTGTTTGTCTTACCCAACTTTGCATTCCCATCCCTCCACCTCCCCACCCCACTATGCTGAGGACATCACCTCCACGAGGGCAAGGACCTTGCTCTTCTGTTTCTGGCTGAGTGCTCATCATCGTCCTATGGCTAGGGCAGGTCCTCAAGAGGTGCTTTGTTTTTTAATTTATTTTTTAAACTTCCTTTATGAAATTTCAAGCATACTTGCATACTTACATACAAATGTAGAATAATACAGTAACTGTTCAGCTAATAGGTGATTTTTGAATTCTGAACAGGTCACATGACCTTGCAGAACTTTCTGCCCTATGGAGGAGATACGATAGGTACACAACTAAATCTCCACCCATTGGCACCTGAGACAGCTCTTCGGGAAAATGAATTAAGAACTGGGGGATGGGAGTAGAGACAAGGGGGTATGGGTAAGGTGGCATTTTTCAGACGCATGTTCCACAAAACACTGGTCCTGTAGCGATGTCCTCAAAAAAAACAAACCAAACAAACAGGGAAATAAGAGAGCTTCCGTGCATTATGAACATGCAGTATAATCGATCTCCCTTTTAAAATTTTTGGTTTTAGTTTTGAGATATCTCAGACTTAAACTTGTTTAACTTCCTTGAACCAAGTGTTTTCTCAGTTTATTCAAGTGCAGAATCCCTTCTCCTTCCCACCCCGTCCACCCATGCAGATTAAGTCCTACAAAAAATGCATTGGGAACCCGTTGTGAGGCCTGTGTTTTTAAGTGCCACTACCAGAGCAGCGGTCCCTAACCTTTTCAACAGTTAAGGCCCCTTTTGTTACATTTAGTGGTTAAGAGCACAGTCAAAGGTTAAATTGCTTGGTTTCAAATGCTACCACATACCACCTGTGTGGCCTTGGGCAAGTTACTTTACCCCTCTGTGCTTCCATTTCCTGTTTTATAGGAGACAGTCAGAGCTACTGGAAGATTAAATGAGTAAAGCTCTTAGAAAAGTGCCTGGATGTAGTGGGTGTTATTTAAACAGTTCAAGTATCATGATTCCCCACTACACCCCACCCTAAGTCGGGGTTTTGTACCAGATGTTTCATTAGGTTAATTCCTTTTCCCCAGGGCTTGATCAAAGACATTTACCACTTAGCTCTTCCGATTGGTTTTCTCTTCTCTTGCGCTCACTTCCCATAGCCAGTCAAGCCCTGTGTGCCACTGGATTTATAGTTTACCTCAGTGCATGCTCAGGTGGAAGGGGGCAGTTGCTAATGACTTCAGGAGATTGTTGCTGTGTGGGAGTACAGGCCTACTGGTGCAAAATCTGACTTTTTAAAAGAAGGTGGGAATTTGTATTTTTACATGAAATCTTCTGTTTGTTTGTTTAATATTGGTACATACTTTATAAAAAGTATGTGTGGGACCATCAGATCATGCCTGTGAGCTCAGCTCAGCCTAAGGTTGCCAGCTTGTAACTTCACTTCTCACATGTTGCTCAGAACTCACCCCTATTCTCCATCCCCCTGACCACTGCCCCAGGGGAAGCTGAAGGAAGGTGTTTGTGTAGTTGGGCTGCCAGGCATTGTGTCCTGGTTCCAGGACACCAGCTGTGTGACCTTGAATAAGCTCCTGAACTTCTTCACACCTCAGTTTCCTCATCTGTAAATGAGAGTCATCCATTGTACCTATTTAGTGAGTCTGCTTGAGGCTTGATGAATGAAGTGGTTTATGTAGGGTACAGCCCGTAACTAGTGCTCACATTCCCCAGGAGCCTTTGTTCTGGGGACTAATGAGTCCTGTAAAGTGCCCTCCTTTGCCCTCCAGGTACAGTTTGGCCATGCCGGAGCTTGTGCCAACCAGGCTTCTGAAACTGCAGTAGCCAAGAACCAGGCTTTGAAGGAGGCAGGAGTGTTTGTGCCCCGGAGCTTTGATGAGCTTGGAGAAATCATCCAGTAAGTGGACCCGAGGGAGGATGCCAGCCTCCTGCTCCCTTTCCCAGTCTCTCCTGAGGACAGCAGACTCTCTGATGTGGGGGTATCCGATATTCCTCTTCCGTCTCAGGCATCTAGCACAGCTGTACGATGGTCCAAAATCCTTTCTTTCTCTTTGGCTTTTGTTTTGTTTTTTGTTTATAGAATCAGCAGCTATAGGCTGTTAGGCAGGTTAAACATGTTAAAACATGTTCAGTTTCTGAGCCTACCTACTTGGCATTTAGAAAGGGTCACCTCCGAGTGACTGATGAACAGTTATTGGATATCCTATTGTCTCTTCCCATTCCTCCCTTTGTCCTTGCTTGGCCTCCAGGTTCAGCTTTCTATAAAGCCCATTCAGAGAAAGGGGGCAGGTGCTCTTGGCCAGAACCTGTTTTAATTTAGTTCTCAGGAATTCAACTAGTAAGAATAAGCTACTGACAGGACTGGGTACAGAGATGAAGAAACCTGAAGTGTTTGGGTTGGATGGAGGAGCATTCTTGGGATGGCTTAGAAGAGCCCAGAAGAATAAAATGCACGTGGATCTCTTTTCTCCTGTCCCTTCCCTACCTCCCAGGTCTGTGTACGAGGATCTTGTGGCCAAAGGGGTCATCGTACCTGCTCAGGAGGTGCCACCCCCAACCGTGCCAATGGACTACTCCTGGGCCAGGGTAGGTACCATGTATGTCCCTAATCCCTAACAGCGTGGGCAAGGGAGATTTGGGGGCTAGGCTGGTGAGTTTTGAGTTGATTTGGCTTGAACCCCTAGAAACCGGGCTGGCCCTACCTAACCAGGCTGGTTAGAGCAACCACATGCTCACTGCTCTGGGCTCCAGACCCCACCGCTGAGGGAGCCTTCTCTAAGGGCCTCAGCAGAAAGCACAGGACTGACTCTAGGATTCCACCCTCTCCTTGTGTGCTGGGCCTTGTGAGGTGGCACCTTCTCACCAGTGGTCAGTGGGTCTGATATAGGGCCCAAGAGCGCAAGGGGCAGCGTGTCTCCCACAGCTGTGTGGCCTGACCTGGCAATCGGAGCTGGGACAGACAGTGTCCCCTAGAGTTGTCTGCACTTGCTAAGGGATTTCAGGGGTGAAGCAGAGTGTCCACTCTGCCTAGTTGTCTAAATGGCATAGACGAAGAGCTCGTTTTCTTAATCTACAAGAACTCTTAGAAGTCAATTTTTAAAAGACCCATAACCCATTAGAAAAATGAGTGGGAAATAGACTGTCAAGATGAAAAAATGCTCAGTCTCACTCATTATAAAAGGAACCAGAGTAAAAGCTGTGATAGCAATTTTCCCCATCAGGTCAGCAAAGATAAAAAGTTCTTTGATATGCTGTTTGTGTGGATGTGAAGAAACTATTGATGGGAGTAGAAACTGGCACAGCCTTTCTGAAAGGCAGTTGGGTAACATCAATCAAATTTAAAAGCGCTCATACCTTATGGCTCAGCAACTCCATGTCTAGAAAGCTACTTCAGAGAAATGCTCGCATATACACACAAAGAAACACATTCAAGAATATTTTTCTAGTTGATGATTATCAGTAGAGGAATGGCTAACTTGTAGTATTGTCATGTGATGGGATACTATACAGCAGTTAAAAGGAATGAACTAGATCTATGTATGTGCCGACATTTATGGAGTGAGCTCACATTTACTTAGTAAACAGCATATTATGGGACAGTATATCTATTATGATTATGAAAAATGTATGCAGACAAAACAGTGTTGTATATTCTCCATAGGTCTAGGTACGTATGTAAATATAAGTAGAGAAAGAAAGGTATCCACTAAACTAACACTAAGGCAGAAAACCAAGATGGGGTGGAGGTCAAAGGCAACATAACTTGATCTGTTCTGTTTTAGATTTTTGAAAAGGAGAAGGTATTTATTCATGATACTTTTGTAATTAAAAGCTAACTTAAAAGCATTTTTTAATTAAGGTTCCTCAGGGATAACTGAAGAAATGGGCTTAGACAGAGTTGGCTGATGATACATACCCCCACGTTCCCCAACTCTGGAAACGGGAAATTTAGGAGCTCAGTCCCCTCCCTTTGGGAAAGGCCATGTTGGGGGATCCCCCGTTTCCACAGCCATGTGCCTCGTTATATTTTGGTGGGGGGTTGGCAGTTGTATGTGGAGTGTTTTAAGGTTTTCCCTTGGGACTCCTTCCCTTTCTTAGCCAGGTGACCTTGGGCTGGTGACTGGGCCTCTCTAAGTCTCGTTTCCTCTGCTATAACATGAGGGCTGGTTCTCCTTTGTGAGGTTAAAATGAACCCGTGGATGTCGATGGCTTAGTGCACTGCCTGGCCCCGCAAATGCTCAGTAAAGAACAGAAAGAGTGCTGAGGCTGCGCAGGTGCCATGAGCGTGGCGCTTCTATTTTCTATACCTGAGATGATCTAATAAAAGGGCTTTTGCACCTCTTTCTTGGGAGGAGTTTGTCAGAGTTGTTACTTGGCCGCCAGAATTTAAGACATTCCTTGGGACACTGGTTCTGAGAGCACGGACAGTGGGGCAGTCCTGGAAATATCTCTGTGGTCACCATAGTGCTGCTTCCCTCTGTCCCCATCTCTGCTCAGGAGCTGGGCTTGATCCGCAAACCTGCCTCGTTCATGACCAGCATCTGCGACGAGCGAGGACAGGAGCTCATCTACGCGGGCATGCCCATCACCGAGGTCTTCAAGGAAGAGATGGGCATCGGCGGGGTCCTCGGCCTCCTCTGGTTCCAGAGAAGGTGAGGTGTGGAGGGTAGATCATAGTAGGTCCCTGCAACTGGAGTTAATGATTTTCCCCTAACAAGGGAGTTGGGGTGTGCAGCCTTGGGGAATATGTCCAGGGTCAGTCTTTATGGCCACTGATCAATCAAAAGGCCAGAGGAAAGAGATACAGGCTGTTCCTAAGTCTTCCAAAGACAGAAAGGCCAGTCTCCACCAAGAGAAGTAGAAAGCAGTGACCTCATCAAGGGTCTTGGATCAGCCCTTTTCCCTTGGGAACTTTTAAAGAAATGGAACAGTAAATGCAGGCCTCTTGGGAGAAAGGTAGGGGTTAGCAGGGGAAATCGGGACGGATCTGGTAGCTTAAAGAGTGGATGCCTGGTGGAGTTGCTGAACAGGCATAAACAACCTTGTATTGTGTCCTCTGCAAATTTGGGTCTCATCAGCCTGAATGTGAGAAAAAATTGGCTTTCTCTGTAACTGCCAAGCTTAGCCCTCCCCTAGGACCAACAGCTTGGCAAGGAGGCCAGCGAGTACACAATTCACAGAGCCCGGGCTTGGGGTGGCACTGGGCAGAAGGCCAGGTCGAAATCTTGCTTTGTGTCATGCCCTCACCTGCAGAGAAGTGGGTCTTGGTCCTCCTTTGGGCCCTTCCTGGGAAAAGTTCACAGGTTGTAACACCTGAGCAGGTTTCAGTCTGTCTGCTCTTGTGTCCCCACATCTCCAGACTTGGTTCTTAATCATCAGTTGGGAGGTTGACCACTGCAGGAAGCCTGGGGCCTCCTACACTGTGAAAGGGACAGGGACCTCACCTCCTCTCTGTCTGGTACATAGAGGGTCGCCACAAATACAAGTCAAACTGTCACAGCAACTCATGCTGAAAACCACTGTCTAAAGAAGAGATTTCAAACCCTGGTTGCTAACTCTATTTTATTTATTTTTTTGTGTGTGGAGGATCAGCCCTGAGCTAACGTCCATGCCAATCCTCCTCTTTTATTTATTTATTTATTTTTTTTGCTGAGGAAGACCGGCCCTGAGCTAACATCTATTGCCAATCCTCCTCCTTTTTTTTTTCCCCTTTTTCTCCCCAAAGCCCAGATAGTTGTATGTCATAGATAGTTAATACGTCATAGTTGCACATCCTTCTAGTTGCTGTATGTGGTATGCCACCTCAGCATGGCCCGACACGTGGTGCATCGGTGCACACCTGGGATCCGAACCTGGGCTGCCAGTAGTGGAGCGCGCACACTTAACCGCTAAGCCACGAGGCCGGCCCCCGCTAACTCTATTTTAAAAGCAGTATTTGAGGGCCGGCCTGGTGGCGCAAGTGGTTAAGTGTGCACGCTCCGCTTCGGCGGCCTGGGGTTCGCAGGTTCGGATCCCAGGCGTGCACCGATGCACTGCTTGTCAAGCCATGCTGTGGTGGCGTCCCATATAAAGTGGAGGAAAAGGGGCACAGATGTTAGCTCAGGGCCCATCTTCCTCAGCAAAAAAAAAAAAGAGGAGGATTGGCATCGGATGTTAGCTCAGAACTGATCTTCCTCACAAAAATAAAATAAAGTGTATGCTCCTGCTCAAGATTGTAAAAGAATATTAAGTAAAAACACAAATTATAAAAAAAAAAAGCAGTATTTGATGTTAGTGAAGTCCAGAGCTGCTCAAGCATCAGGAGGTTTTGCCTTGGGTTGTATGATAGTATTAGACCTGGGAGGTCTAATTAGACTGAGAGGCTTCTGCCCTTCTTGACTCTAGTGACTTATCAGGGGAGAAGGGAGAAGGTAGGAGCATGGCCTTGTCAGTGTACCTCCTGTTCAGCAGCCCGCCTTTGCTCCAACTCTCCTCCACACCCCTTTGCCCACCCTCCTCCAGGTTGCCCAAGTACTCTTGCCAGTTCATTGAGATGTGCCTGATGGTGACGGCTGATCATGGGCCAGCCGTGTCTGGGGCTCACAACACCATCATCTGTGCTCGGGCTGGGAAGGACCTGGTCTCCAGCCTTACCTCGGGGCTGCTCACCATTGTGAGTACTGTTATCCTGGGAAGTGAACAGCAGGGACGCTGGGCTTTGGCATCATGCCTCTTGGCTGTAGCAGGGTCCTTGAAGGAGCCCCTGAGTGTAAAACCCCATCGCCTGGGGCTGTTCAGGGCATGGCAGATGGGTCTGTGAAGCTGAAGGAGACTCTTACAGCTCAGGGCAACATGGGCTTGCTTCTCCTACAGGGGGACCGGTTTGGGGGTGCCCTGGATGCAGCAGCCAAGATGTTCAGCAAAGCCTTTGACAGTGGCATTATCCCCATGGAGTTTGTGAACAAGATGAAGAAGGAAGGAAAACTGATCATGGGTATCGGTCACCGAGTGAAATCGGTAAGTTGTTGCTCCCTTAAAGGCCTGGATCTACAGGGTGGACGGTGACAAAAGAGCATCGGTTTAGTTGGGAATGCCCAGGCTCTCGACTCCCAACATGCAAAGCTGTGGACGTGTTGACAGATGCCAAATATAAGGCAGCTGTTTTTTCTGTTATAATACAGATGGCCCTTAAACAGTTTTTATCTTGTTGAATTGTGGTGTGAAAATATAATGAGCTGGAAACTTGGTAACTTTAGCTTCTTCCCAGTGAATCTTATGGGAGAAAAGACCAAGGTCAGGGGTAAGGGGACAAATCGGTCACCTTAGGCTAGATGATGCTGCCTGTTGCGGTAACAGACAACTCAAGAGATCTCAGTAGCTTACAACAGCAAAGGTTTGTTTCTTATTCACCCTACATCCACTGTGGGTTGGCTGCGGCTCTGTCCTCTGTCATCGCTGCTGAAGGAGCAGCCCCTGTCTGGGATGTGCTGTCTCATGTTAGAAGGACCACAGCTGTGGCAAAACCCTGTGAAAGATCTGAAAGCTGCTTGGAAGTTGCTCAGCTCACTTGCGCTCACATTTCATTGGCCAAAGCAAGTCACATGGTTAGCCTGACATCACGGGGGCAGGAAGAGCAATATATCGGGGTCGGCCTGATTGGGGGTGGAGGAGGCGGTGCTGTGAATATTTTAAATAGCTAATTGAGGCTCCCACAGGGCAGGTAGTCCCTGTGTGTCCTGAGAACGAGTTGTGTTTAGAAATCAAAGGGAAAGAGAAGAGGTAGTGGGCAGCTGCTCAAGGTCTTACAGGGGCAGCTCCTTGGAGGTCCCTTAGCCTCAGTGTCTTTGGTTCTATAGCTCCAGAAGCCTCGTTTAGTCAGTCACTCCACTGGTCTAGGGAGGGTGTACAACTCACATTAATACAAGAGGGTCAGGCATGTGATCCAAGACATCCCCTTCCAGGCATTCAAACACTCGGCCAGCTCAGGGTAGACATCCAGAGGTTGCCTGATGAGCAAGGACTGCATTAGAACCAGGGGAGGCAGTTAGTTCTGAGGCACGTCCCATCCCGGCTTTGCTGAACTTTGCTCAGCCCCAACTCCTGAGCAGATAGTGCACACACAGCGCAGGGCATCTTTCTGAGAGAGCAACAGACCTGCACTGCCACACATAGTCTTTTGGGCTCCTTCCTTCCTGGAGTCCATTCTGACCTAGTGTGTCCCTTTGCTAAGGGAGGAGGTCACCATGGCATTGGGATTTGGCCTGTGCCTAAACTGTCTCACTCCCCTGCTGACAGATTATTGCTTCGTGTGGGTCTCTTAACAGATAGTTCATCTCCATTCGTTGCAGGTCCAGTTTTTCCTGAAATTTCCGGGGTGCTTTGCTGCCCTACTGCCAACATGTGCTTACTTAGTTAAAAACTGAGAACTTGAGCCAGCCCTGATGGCCTAGTGGCTAAAGTTCAGTGCTCTCACCGCTTTGGTGGCCCGGGTTTGGTTTCCAGTCATGGAACCACACCACCCATCCGTCAGTAGCCATGCTGTGGCAGCGGCTCACATAGAAGAACTAGAAGGACTTACAACTAGAATATACAACTATGCACTGGGGCTTTGGGGAGGGGGAAAAAAAAACATTTATTTTAAGAAAAAAACAACGGAGAACTTTGGTACAGCTCGACTAGGCTGCTGAGCTGGTGGGCAGCATGGCTACTGCTAGAACCTAGGACTTTTGGTTGGAGAGTAGGGGAGCCCCAGCCCCCTGCTGCTTACCAGCTAATTCACGTAACATCTCCACGTCTCAGTTCCTTGTTTGTAAAATAAAAGAGAGAACCTACAAAGGTTGTTTTGAAGCTCAAATGAGACGTGAGAGGACTTCAGAAACTTTAAGCCCCACAGCAGTGTCATAATGTATGCTATGTGGAATCATACATGTGGATCAGGTCCCTGAAACACACCTCCTGGATACAATACATACAGTTGTGTCCACCCGTGACACGAGCACGAACATGTCCCTTAACAGCAGTGGTAGAGTGAGTTCCTCTGTAACTTTGGGTCACTTTCTAGATAAACAACCCAGACATGCGAGTGCAGATCCTCAAAGATTACGTCAAACAGCACTTCCCTGCCACTCCGCTGCTCGACTATGCACTGGAAGTGGAGAAGATTACCACCTCGAAGGTAAAAACGAAAATAGCCCTAATTCCCAAATCACAGTTTTGGGTTAATTTCTTGGGGAAAATGAAAGCCAGGTTACATTTTGATTGTGCAGCTAAAATCAAACCTGGTTTTCTGGGAAATTTTATTTCTGTTGCATGACTAAGTTCAACAGACTTATATGAAGTATCAACTAGGTGTGTAAGACACAGTCTCTCCTAACCAACTGGGTTGTTTTGGTGGGAGGTTTTTAAATGGTGGTCGGAATTGGTGGTAATAGTAGTAGTAGTAATAGTGGAAAATTACAAGGGAAAAATGAGAACTAATGATAAATGCTTTGAATTTTTCCCCTTCCCAGAAGCCAAACCTTATCCTGAATGTAGATGGTTTCATCGGAGTCGCATTTGTAGACATGCTTCGAAACTGTGGGTCCTTCACTCGGTGAGCTTTGCAGCCCTTTCCTCCTTCATGTCATTGACTGACTGTTGCTTTCTCCCAACTCTGACAGCCCTGCATGCTCATTATAGAGGATTTAGGAAATATGGAGAGGTAGAAAGAAAACAAAAACTGCCTCTTACGTCCACCACCGAGAGCACCCTTTTCTCCTTTGAAACCAAAGAGAGCCAGCTTCTCATTCCTGGGCAGAAGTTGGACTGTCTGTGGGAAGGAGGGCGGTCACGTGAGCCATTTTAAAACTACAAGTCGATGGTGTGTTGCAGGGAGGAAGCTGATGAGTATATTGACATTGGAGCCCTCAACGGCATCTTTGTGCTGGGAAGGAGTATGGGCTTCATTGGTGAGTTGTTTTGTTGTTGTTGTTTTTTGGGGTTGTTTTACCCATGGTTCAGCTACACCACTTAACCATGTGGTTGAGTTTCTACAAGAGATGTCACATGGTCTTGATCACTGTTCCTAATCCTCCCTTCCTTACTGTAACTTCCCCCTTATTTTTATCTTTGTCCCTTTGTTCTTGGAAATGACTTCAATTGCTAGCCCAGGAAAACAAATTCAACAATTTCCTTTTACCAAGGCTGGCAGCTGCTTATGGAATGGATCTGGATTTACTTCCCCACTCCTTTGCATTAGAAAGAGTTCCCTTCTCGGGCCGGCCCGGTGGCTTAGTGGTTAAGTGCGGATAGGGTTAGGGTTGGGGTTGGGGTTGGGGTTGGGGTTAGGGTTAGGGTTGGGGTTAGGGTTAGGGTTAGGGTTAGGAGGGGTTCGGATCCCGGGCGTGCACCGACACACCGCTTCTCTGGCCATGCTGAGGCTGCGTCCCACATACAGCAACTAGAAGGATGTGCAGCTATGACATACAACTATCTACTGGGGCTTTGGGGGAAAAAATAAATAAATAAATAAATTTTAAAAAAAGAGAGAGTTCCCTTCTGGGGCCGGCCCGTGGCGTAGCGGTTAAGCCCGCATGTGTTCTGCTGCTGGTGGCCCAGGTTTGGATCCTGGGCATGTACTGACGCACCGCTTGTCAGGTCATGCTGTGGCGGCGTCCCATATAAAGTGGAGGAAGATGGGCATGGATGTTAGCTCAGGGCAAATCTTCCTCACAAAAAAAAAAAAGAGAGTTCCCTTCTTTATCCTCTCTCCTTCACCAAACTTTAATAAACTCACCAACTCTTAACAAAAAGATGCACTTGCTCCGTTTTAGGACACTATCTTGATCAGAAGAGGCTGAAGCAGGGGCTGTATCGTCACCCGTGGGATGATATTTCATATGTTCTTCCGGAACACATGAGCATGTAACTGAGCCAGGAATCCTCCTGCAGTAAAGTGAAGACAAGAACTCCTCCCCCTGGAAATAGCGCGCAGACAGCTGGCACTGGAGCTTGCTATAGGATGGGCCTGGATGTAAAGAGCCACCAGTGTACAGGCACTGAGGACCAACATCACAGGCTAACACTGTTCAGTCCACACAAAGAAGCTTCATGTTTTTTGTGTTTTTTTTTTAATAAGCATAGAAATAAAAACCAAGCCAATACTTGTGACATTTGCTCTGCTACCTGCTGTATTTATTATATGGAAGTATCTAAGCATGTAAGGATAGTGTTTTCCTCATTGTAGGGTGTTACGATGTTGCTTTCTTTTTTCCATTAGTTAAAAATTTTTTTTCCTTGGAGGAAGGGAATGAAATTTTAAGACCTCAAGATACTATACATTTAAAGCACGCCTAATGTCTTGTTTTTCCACTTCCCTCTTCCTCCTCATATAACATGAAGAGCATTGTATTAATCTGATTTTTTTTAGGATCTTTTTGTAAATGACATGTTAAGTGTTTGTTTGGTATCCCACTGAAACATTCCATGTTGCAGACCAAAGTCTGCTTATGTCAGGGGGATGGGACCATTGTATCCTTAGCCATTGTCACAAAATACGTGTAGTAGTAATTTAAAATGTAAAGCTGTAGTATACATATTTTAAAATGGAAACGCAAAGCAAAAAGCTGTGAAATGTCTTGTGTTTTACATTCTCTGTATTTATGCAACTGACTTGTCTGTCTGTTACTGAAATGTGGGTCCAAGGACTCTGCTCCAGCCAGTTTGCATTTGTAATCCACAAAGATTCTGGGCAGCTGCCACCTCAGTCTCTTCTCTATATTATCACAGTTTGGTTTAAATAAACTATATAGTAACAAGACATACTGTCCCATGTCATCCATATACTTTCATCTGCATTCCTTTGAACTGTGCTTTCTAATAGTTTTACTATATACAGTTTTTAAAATGTTCATCCACCTCTTCAAAAAAAAAAAATTAAAACACTATCTTCAAAAAACCAAAAACGACACTATCTTCTCCCCTAACTCTACACCTCCCCTTTCTCAGTGAATGAGAACCAAAGCCCTGCCCACCTGATATTCAAACCAAAGGCACAGGTGTCATCCTTTCCTCTACTTCTCCATCTGGTCGCCAAGGCCTTGATTTACCATGAATTCTCTGATCTATCCCCATCTGGTCTGCTGACTGTGCCCTCGTTCTACCTTGTCCCCTTACAGTCCATTCTCCACGCAGCCACCAGTGATACTTGTAAAAACAGATCCAATTGAGCCACTTCCTTGCTCAAAACCCAAAAGTGGCTTCAGTCATCTTTTTAACAAGTATATAGGGAACAGTAACTATGGACCAAGCTCTGTGCAAAATACTTAACAAGCATCATCTCATTTAATCCTCACAGCGATCTTCCAACGTAGATAATATTCCCGTTTTTACAAGATAAATTAGTTCAGAGATAATAAGTAACTTGCTCACGCTCATCCACGTAGCTGGGGCTCGGTCTCAAGTGTTTGTTTCTTTTAAAAATTTTACTCCTAAGCCATTTTAAATCTTTAAATAAAGATCCTATGTTGCCATCCAAGACACTAACAATGGGTGATTGCCTAAGGTGGCTTTTGCTTTACAATAAGACCGCGAAGGGCATGCTACTCACTGAGGGGAAGGAAACAAGCCATCCTTCCACCGAGATGTGGCGGGAGGCCACCGGGGCACACAATCACAACTGGGGAGCAATACAACAGAGCCTTATCCAAGGTGGGCCGGCTGCGGCGGCGCGTGCGCAGACCCGGGGCCGCCCGGCTCCGCCCCGCGCCCACTATTTATTCCCAGAATCCCTCTGTGTCGCACCAGAACGGCCGGATCGTTCCGAGACTGCGGCGCTCGGGCGCGGCGGCGTCAAGATGGCGGCGGCGGCAGTGGCGGCGGCGGCGGCCGCGGCGGCGGCGGCATCTCTGCAGGTGCTGGAGATGGAGAGCATGGAGACGGCCGCTGCCGGGTCGGCGGGGCTGGCCGCCGAAGTCAGAGGCAGCGGCACGGTGGACTTCGGGCCGGGGCCCGGTTTATCTGCAATGGAGGCGAGCGGGGGCGACCCGGGCCCGGAGGCCGAGGATTTCGAGTGCAGTTCTCACTGCTCGGAGCTGTCGTGGAGGCAGAACGAGCAGCGGCGCCAGGGCCTCTTCTGCGACATTACCTTGTGCTTCGGCGGTGCCGGAGGCCGCGAGTTCCGGGCGCACCGCTCGGTGCTGGCCGCCGCCACCGAGTACTTCACGCCCCTGCTCTCGGGCCAGTTCTCCGAGTCCCGCTCGGGCCGGGTGGAGATGCGCAAGTGGAGCTCCGAGCCCGGACCCGAGCCCGACACGGTGGAAGCCGTTATCGAGTACATGTATACCGGGCGCATCCGCGTCAGCACGGGCAGTGTGCACGAGGTGCTGGAGTTGGCCGACAGGTAGGCGGGATGCGGGGACCACGGCGCCAGGAGATGGATGGAGATGCGGATGCTCGCCGACCGAGGGCCGCGTCCAGGGAGGGCAGTGCCTAGGGGTGGGCTCGAGTGAACCCTGAGGAAATGCATTCATTGAATGCTTACTGAGCGCCTGCTGTGTGCTGTGGGGCAGTCACTGCGCTGGGCCTTGAGGATGCAGCCGGCCAGTCCGGCGAAGACGCCCTGCTGTTAGGGAGCTCAGATTCCAGGTGGAGGGACAAAGGCAATGAAAAAGCAAGTCTGCCTGTAATAAGTGCTGTGTTGACATTAAAAAGAGAGGAAAGGATACTGATTGGGTAGAGGAAAGACGAATCTGAGGAGGTGACGTTTAAACCGACCTCTAAACGTCAAGGAAGAACTGGTCGTGCAAAGATGGGGAATGAACATTCTAGGCAGATAGCGCAGAGGCCCTCAGGCAGGATTCCGTTTGGAGGAAAGAAGAACTAAGAAAGAAATCCAGTAGGGCGAAGGGGAGGAGGGTGTGTGAAATGCGTTGGAATAAGGAGTTTGGATTTTACTGGGTGGTGGGAAGCTGGGTAAAGAAATTCTCTGATTATAATATTTTAAAAGATGATTCTGCTACTGTGGAAAATGATTGTAGGGGGCGGGAATGGATGCTCCCCAGACTGGTTAGGAGGCAGGTGAATGCCATTCATGGAGATGGGGAGGAGTCTGTGTTGGCAGTATAATGTTACGGATATGTTATTTTAACAAATACCTATTGAGGAGTGTATGTACCTGTTACATACACTGGGTTCTAAGGAGCTAGGGATTCAGTAGTGAACAAAACAGACCAAAATCCCTTTCCTCATTGCATTTACATTGGTAAATGGACAGTAAATAAGTAAGGTAGATAGCATATTGGATGATTGTTATAGCTATGATGAAAAATAAAGCATGTTGGGGGCATATAGAAAGTGGTGGTGGAGAAGAGATGTTTTTTTAAATTGGATGGATAGAGAATGCCTTACTAAGAAGACATTTTGCAAAGAACTGAAGGAGGCGAGGTAGAGTGTTTCAGTTAGGGACGCTGGTGTAAAGGCCCTGAGATGGAGCTTGTCTGGATGTTAGAGAATAACAGGTATTCATTGTGGCTGGGTCAAAGGGATGCAGGGTGAGAGGAGAAGGAGAGGCCTGAGGGTGGTAATGGGGATGGATCCAGGCCTTCCTTAGGGCCTTCTAGGCCTGAGGAAGGACTTGAGCTCTTAGTCTGAAAGGGATGGAAAGGTTTGGGGCAGAGGAATGATGCAGTCTGATTTGAAGAATTGTGCTGTGTTGGAAAAAGGATGGAGCAGCACAGAAGGGGCTGCAGGGCAGAAGCAGAGAAACTAGTTTAGGAGGTTGTCACAGTGGTGCTGGAGGCTTGGACTGCAGAGGGAGCCATAAAGGTGATAAGAAGTGCTTCGTTTCTAGACATGTTTTGAAGGTAGAGGAGATGAATTTGCTGATGGATTTGATGTGAGGTATAGGGAAAAGACTGCTAGTTTTTTGACCCAAGCAATTGGAGCAATGGAGTGGTTATTTATTTATTAAGATGTGGAAGACTGCAGGAAAGCAAGTTTGAGAGGAAGATCAGGAACTTGGCTTTGGTCCAGGAGATGTCTGATTAGGCAGTTGGATATAAGAGCATTGGGAGCTGGAGATGGTAATTAAAGCCATGGGGCTTGATGAAGTTACTTAGGAAGAGAGGGTAGATAGAGAAGAGAAGGGGCAGGACTGAGCCCTGGGGTTCTCCAAAATGTTAAAGAGAAACTGGCAGAGGAGACTGATCCCATGGAAGCCTAGAAAGAAAGAGTGTCAGAGAGGGAGTAGCCAATCATGTCAACTCTGTCAGCCGTTAAGTGGTCATTGGATTTGGCGATAATAGAGGTCTTTGAGGGCATTGACAAGAACCATTTAAGTCTTGCTATAAAGAGCATCAGAAAAATGATACACATGGAGATATTTGGGGAGGAGTCAAGAGCGGTTTGTCTTTTTCCGCCCCCTGAGATAGGCTAGAGCATGTTTGCGTGCTGATGAAAGATGACTCGGTGGAAGAGAAGAAATTGGTGTTCCAGGAGCAGGGAAATAATTGCAGGAGCGAAGTCCTTGAAACCAAGCAGGGGATAGAATCCATCTATGTTAAAAATGGAAAGGGGCCGGCCTGGTGGTGTAGTGGTTAAGTTCTCGCGCTCCGCTTCGGTGGCCCAGGGTTCACAGGCCCGGATACCTGGCACAGACCTATGCACCACTTATCAAGCCATGCTGTGGCAGGCGTCCCACATATAAACTGGAGGAAGATGGGCACGGATGTTAGCTCAGGGTTAATCTTCCTCACCAAAAAAAGGGAAAAGTTGGGGCCAGCCCTGGTGGCTAGTGGTTACATTTGGTGCCCTCTGCTTCAGTGGCCCTGGTTCAGTTCCTGGGGGCAGACCTACACCACTCATCAGTGGCCATGCTGTGGTGGCAGCTCACGTACAAAAAGAGGAAGATTGGCAACAGATGTTAGCTTAGGGTGACTCTTTCTCAGAAAAAAAAAAAAAGGAAAAGTTGAACTGGGAAGGCAGAGTATAGGGTACAGCTGCAGGCAGATTGGGTGGTGGGAAGATGAAGTTTCTGCCTGGTTGCTTCTGTATTCTCAAAGCATGAGGCTAGGGCCAGCCCCGTGGCTTAGCGGTTAGGTGCACGCACTCCGCTGCTGGCGGCCTGGGTTCGGATCCCGGGTGCGCACTGACGCACCGCTTCTCCGGCCATGCTGAGGCTGCGTCCCACATACAGCGACTAGAAGGATGTGCAGCTATATGACATACAACTATCTACTGGGGCTTTGGGGGAAAATAAATAAATAAATAAAATTATTAAAAAAAAAAAAAAAAAAGCATGAGGCTAGGTCATCCATTAGAGGGTGTTGTGGGGCAGGGCGGGCCTAGATCTGAGAGAGGGAGGTTTGTTAAATGAAACTGGGTGGAGAAGGGTCATTGCACTTACTCAGGCTATGTTGGCTTCTGTCATGTGAGCTTGAGATTCTTAGATTTGCCCCTGCTTTTTGGGGAGTTGAGGGTAAGGAGAGGAGAGAACACCCTAGGCAATTTACTTAAAACTCAAGCTGCTCTCTGTCTGTCAGCTGCCCAGCACTGTTAGGCACTGTTCTTAAGTGCCCTACAACCATCTCGTCTAATCTTACCATCAACATTGAGGCAGGATCCCTCTCCCTACCACCACCACCCCTGCCATATACTCTGTCTGTTGATCATACCTCCCTTGCAGGGCGCTTTCAACGTAAGGAAATAATAGGAAGTGCCCAGCACGATGCCCATCACATGCAAATACCTACTATACGATAGCCGTTGTTTTCATAGAGCAGTGTTTCCAAACACTTGTCCAAGGAAATATGTGTCAGAATTACCTGGAGTGCCTGCCAAAAATAGGAGCGAGGGGGTGGGGGGCTGGCGGCACAGCCTGGGAATGACTGGCACTCAGACGGGTTTGAGAGCCACTAGAGCTCTTAGCACTCCGCCTTCTCTTTGTTTTCTTTCGAAGATGCTGTCTTCCCTGAAGAAGGTGAAGGGAGCCTATCTCATTCATGTTTATTTCATAGTTAGATAGTTACTAAGCACAACAAGCATAATAACAAATGGTTACTGAATTGGGAGAGGCCTGGACTGATGAAGCCATCCTTGTATTGTTGAAGGTTCTCAGTTCTGGGGACTTACTCTTTTTAAAGCTGTGGTCTCAAATTGGCCACCCTCGAGGCTGAATTCTGTCAGATTTATGGATTTGGCTGAAACTATTGTAATGTTTTATTTTGTTTTAATTTAACTTTAAGTGAATTTAGGTAGGCAGACAACTTCTAGTCAGCTACATGCCAAACCACCTTCTTTTCTTTTTTAACCTGGACTGTCCTGCACATGTGTTTTTTATTGTTGTTGTTTTATTTCCTGGCTTCTTCAGATCTTTGAGTTTGCCCTGCCACCCTGCTTTAATAAGAACCGAGCTTAGGCCAAAGCCTCCAATGACCACCTCTCACCAGCTGCCCAAGGAGAAAGCTCTGGTGAAGAGGAGGTTAAAACCTTTGACACAAAGCCCCACTGCTGTTCCTTCTGATATTTGAGCCAACAGCGCCTCCCAGGAGCCACATTTCCTGTACCATGTAGTCGATGCTTAGTCAAGTCTCTGCACTGAGAACCTGCCTCATCGGAGAAGAGGCTGGCGACTGGCAAGGGATTAGGGCAGGACGGCCTGGACAAGTTTCGATTGGGATTTGCCTTTGCCAAGGGCAAATTAAAGTGAAAATAAAGTATGGGACTATTGTACTTTATTAAAGGATATGTTCCAGGAAACCTTACATAATTAAAAACTCCACTGTGTGTGTGTAAATCATATGTATTATGTATAATACATAATTATACATAAACTATATAAAATAAATAATTTAAAATATATATAAAGATGATTTTATATATGCTATTAACATACTTTTAATTTGAGGGGATTTGCTTTTTTCCAGAAGCTGTGCATAAAGTGAGATGAAACCATTTCAATTTGTATAATTCAGATGCTCTCAAAATGCAACCACATAAAATATGCTCATATGAAAATTAATCCTTTCTCTTTCTTTTGATTTTAGGTTCCTGTTAATTCGTTTAAAAGAATTTTGTGGAGAATTTCTCAAGAAAAAACTTCATCTGTCTAATTGTGTGGCCATTCATAGCTTAGCTCACATGTATACCCTGAGCCAGCTTGCTCTAAAAGCTGCTGATATGATACGGAGAAATTTCCACAAAGTAATTCAGGATGAGGAATTTTATACTTTACCTTTCCATCTCATTCGAGACTGGCTGTCAGACTTGGAAATTACGGTTGATTCTGAAGAGGTTCTCTTTGAAACAGTTTTGAAGTGGGTTCAGAGAAATGCTGAAGAGAGAGAGAGATACTTTGAAGAACTTTTTAAATTGCTCAGATTGTCCCAGATGAAACCTACTTACCTTACTCGGCATGTCAAACCAGAGAGGCTGGTGGCCAGTAATGAAGTTTGCGTCAAGTTAGTGGCCGATGCAGTGGAGAGGCATGCCCTGAGAGCCGAGAACATACAGTCTGGCACGTTCCAGCATCCTGCTTCTCACGTCTCATTATTACCTCGCTATGGGCAAAACATGGACGTGATCATGGTTATTGGAGGTGTGTCAGAAGGAGGGGACTATTTAAGTGAATGTGTGGGATACTTTGTCGATGAGGACAGATGGGTAAACCTGCCCCACATTCATAATCACCTTGATGGACATGCTGTTGCAGTAACAGAATCCTACGTGTATGTTGCTGGATCGATGGAACCAGGGTTTGCTAAAACTGTGGAAAAGTATAACCCAAATTTGAATACGTGGGAACATGTTTGTAGTCTGATGACAAGGAAGCATTCTTTTGGGCTAACAGAAGTCAAAGGGAAGCTCTACAGCATTGGAGGACATGGCAACTTTAGTCCTGGCTTTAAAGATGTGACTGTTTATAATCCCGAGCTTGATAAATGGCACAACTTGGAATCGGCACCAAAGATTCTTCGAGATGTCAAAGCACTAGCCATTGAAGACCGGTTTGTGTACATTGCTGCCCGCACCCCCGTGGACCGGGACACTGAAGATGGATTAAAGGCTGTCATTACTTGCTATGATACAGAGACTCGACAGTGGCAAGATGTGGAATCTTTGCCACTTATTGACAATTACTGCTTTTTCCAAATGTCTGTGGTCAATTCAAACTTTTATCAGACAGCCTCATGCTGTCCCAAGAGTTATTCTTTAGAAAATGAAGAAGCAGTAAGAAAAATTGCCAGCCAAGTTTCTGATGAGATCCTTGAAAGCTTACCTCCAGAGGTCCTAAGCATTGAAGGAGCAGCCATTTGCTATTACAAAGATGACGTTTTCATTATTGGAGGCTGGAAAAACAGTGATGATATTGACAAACAGTATCGGAAAGAAGCCTACCGATATTGTGCTGAGAGAAAGAGATGGATGCTTCTTCCTCCCATGCCACAGCCTCGTTGTAGAGCCACTGCTTGCCACGTGAGAATCCCGTACCGGTACTTGCATGGCACACAGAGATATCCTATGCCTCAAAACTTGATGTGGCAGAAGGACCGGATCAGACAGATGCAAGAAATACATCGGCACGCCCTAAACATGCGACGAGTGCCAAGCTCTCAGATCGAATGCTAGGTTCTCTAATACGCGCAGCTGAAAACAGTTATACCTGTTTCGCGAGGGTGAAGATACCCAGACTGTTACTTGAAAAAGTATGTCGATAACTTATTTTCTACCTGAACTAATTATTGCCGCATATAAAGGAAATACTGTTAAAAACTGGAGAGTGGGAAACTCAATTCAATATGTGGTCATTTTTGTTACTTGCAGTCCTTTTCTCACTTTGGTTTGTGTGTGTGTGCTAGCTGAATAAGATCTTATTAAAGGCAAGTGGAAAAACCAGGTATAGTTACTTGGCTGTTTTTCTGCCAACAAGTTTTAACTCCTTTGACTTTAGGGACTTATGTGTTGAACATGCTTTAAGCACCAATTTTATTTGCACATTTACTTTGATATTCCTTTTCATTTTTTCCTGAATGGTTTTGACAAGATCAGAATTTATGCATTGAGCCCTCATCTGCAGGAGGTATGTGCAATAGTGAGACTGAAATTTGAAGGAAAAAGCACAATATTTCAGCAAGATTTTAGAATGTTTGCATTGATATTTTGTTGTATGTGTTTATTTAGAAATGCTATTTTGTTTATTTCTAAAAGAGATGACTGACAAGAAATTTGTGATTGGCTCATGCATTTTTAAAATATTTTTCATTCTTTAGCAACTGTATTAGAGACTTCAAGCCATCACTCTGAGATGATGGTAGCTGGCAAAAGTATTGATCTTTAGCTGTTGATTGAATTCAGAGGAAGTTATGTATGTGAAATTTGTTTCTCTTAGAAGAAAAGTGTTATTAGTGTAGACTGAGAAATCAAAGGCATTAAAAAATTTAAAAACACTTTTTTCAGGAGTTGCAAGTTTATTTGAGGAGAAGTTAATGAGTGTAAATAATGCCTATGACAATCGACACTCAATGCCTTCAATTTTAAATTTTGCTCTAATGCATATTGTATAGAATCCTCATCATTCGTTTCTAAAAGAAACTTTTCAAGATGAAAAGGAAGTAACAATTTAGAGAAGTGTTGCTAAAGAGAAGCCTTATTATTTCTCAGCCCTGATTGTTAATAATGTTTTATCCAGTTGCCCTAGACTTTCCTTGGAATTTTGCCTGAGCCTAGAATACCAAATTTGGGTGCATAATTATGGCTCTTAAAAATGTATTGCTGCAGTTACCGTTTATTTATTTTTATGCATTCTTCTGATTCTCTTCCACACTCCCAAGCTTTATACACATTAGCACTCGGGTTGACTCTTTCAGCACTCAGTTAACAGAACAGACTCCTGCTCTAACGGTTTGCAGTGTGGGTCCAGTATATTTTTCTTGTTTCTTTCGGAATGTCTCTATCTTCTTAGACATTCCAGAATATCATTCTAGAAGTTGAATTCCACATGCAGTGATTTTTTTTCCCTACTCCATTATAGTTAAGCTTCCTTTTAGTTGTATCAAACATCAAAAGAAAAAAGCACAACCAGAAATTTTGGCTATCAGTTTGCTGCAAGACTATTAATGTTTAGCCCTTGGATTCTATACTAAACTTTCCTGAAATTTCTAACTTAGTATTCCTGCCTGGGACAAAGTTTTTCAATAAAATGTATTGAAAATCTGCTTTAAAACCATATAATTTAGACTGAGATGGGGGTGGGAAACTGCAAGTCATATTTCTAGATGAGGATATATTATCCTACCTTTTTCTCAATTTCCATTTGTTTGTAGTTATTTTAATAAAAGCCATTTGGATTCTGAGAAGTGTTCATTCCTAGTTGTGAGAGGTCTATGCAAGTAAGACAGAAGAGCTCACTGAATGAAGTTCTCATTTCTCTCGGATAGACTCTGCTAGCAAACTTCCTTTTCTTGGTGGTGGTGAGATAATTTAGTAGCTTGCTAGGATACCAGTTTCTCTCCAGAAGGGTGTGATGTAAGGTTTTTTTTTTTGTTTTGTATCTCAGAGTTGTCTTCTGAGACAATCATTACCAATTTACTTGTAGGGTTGTCTTTTTTTCACATGATGTGGCAGAAATTACAACTCATAAGATTTAGGTATAATCTGGTTTTGAAAACTTGATTGAAACTGTTGTTTTTTAACTCAGCAGGCAGCCTAGGCCATGGCTGAAAAGAAGGGGTAAGTCCTTCCTTGCATGATGGTGTGTGCAGGTTTTCCTGACTACTGAATTTCTAATTTTCATATTTGAATTCACACGTGTGATTTCACATCAATAACTTGTGTTTCTGAAATATCCTAACTAACTTGTTAATAAAGAAAGAAACCAGATTTGCTTAAATCTGTTCAAGGCTGACATTCTGAAATTCTGAACTGGAAATAACTTCCCAGAGTATTTGGAAAGGTTCTGATTATGATCAGCCTAAAATGGCTCTTTGGGAAAGAAATTTCCTTTTTGATGAGAACTTAAAGATTGTGTTTGATAATTTAAGCAGTTAAAAATACAGCTTTAAAAAGACAGCTTAATGTGTATTCAAGCAAACCTTTTTTTGTTGCTTTTGTTTTTGTTTTGTGGAAGGAAAAGAGAGGAATTGATAATACCAAAAAGTAATAACTGTACATAACTTGGTGTGAGGCTGCTTATTTCTCAGAATAGATATCCTTTAACTATACCTACCCCAATATGGTTTAAAAAAAAAAATCAGTGGTCTCTATCGAGAATGTCAGTCATGAGCTCAGTGTTTAAGTAACGCGTCTCACTTGCAGTGTTTGCATGATTAGTCTTGTGTATCTTGATATCCAACTTTGCTTTTGCTGTGCCAATTCAAAAATATTTTGCTAAAAAAATCTCAGAATTCATTGATAACAATTTTGTTTTGATCACTTGGTTTTGTATAGTATACCTGGGACCAAAAAATGTAAAAATACTAACTTTTAAAATATAGAACAGAAGTTTGAAGCTGGAAAGATAGTGTTTATGGAAGATTTGTGTGCTTTTGTATTTTAAACTCTTCAGGCTGCTGGTAAGGCAGTTTCCAGGGCACACTTTTTTCCTCTCTGTGTTTCTTGACTTGTGTAGCATGTTGTTTGTTGAAATATTTCATTCTCCGCTTCATAATTCTAATATGAACACTATACTGTAGGTAGACAAGGTAAGCTAAATGTATATTTTAGTTACTTGGCTGAATCAAGCATAACTAACAGGACTTTTTTGTACTTCCTCAAATTAAGCTTAAATAAAAAGGGTATATTGGCCACCTTTCATGTCTTTTGAAAGTATACAGAATTGTGAAGCAAGTTCTCTGCCTACACTAGAAAAGTAGGGTGCTTATAGGTTGCCATTTAACTGTAGAATATTTGAGAAACAATTCAGTTTCATTTTTTAACTGTCAAACGTTTTGGCACAGTTCATCACTCTAGTTGGTGACTTTCTTGAGAATAGTCCATTTTTGTTTTTGTTATTGTGTTTATATTATAATGTGTTCTAGTCATTGGAATTCCAACAAAAGAGCTCATAGTTGAGTGATGTGATACAGTAACAATAACATGATACAGTAGTCATTTTGCTTCAAGGAAATTAACTAGATGGCCAAATAACTGCTCTTTCTTGATTACCTTTGTAGGGCTTTTATCTTACTCTATATGACCATTACTACGAATGTCTGATATTGAAGCACATACAATAGAGCACTTATTGTTAACTTAATCCTCCTGCATAATGCACTCGTGAAAAGTAGTGCTTGCTAGATGTTCGACGATCTTGTGATCCATGTGCTAGGGCTCATTGAGTTATCTGTAAAATAAATAATTGGTTCAAGCTGATACACAGGGAGTTCTTTGGGCTAGCAGTATCCAAGCCCCCACTCCACTGAAAGTGTAATCTTGACTCTCTCCTATTAAGTCAGAGGAGATGTAGAATTTAGGACACTTTGAGACATTACATTGTAAAATAGCTTGTTTTGTGTTCCTAAAGCTGTCTTGTTCTGTGTTAAAGCTACTGCTCGTCTCAGTGTAAGTTTTAAATAAATGTATTTCTTTAGAGCTGGTTTGCACTGTGTGATTTTTCATTTTTATTTGCACTGTTGAATATAATTGCTTTCTTCCTTGTTTTTTACTCCCTCATTCATCCAATCCTTGGCTCCCTTAAGTTGAACATTTTCCAGTACTCTTACAAGTTTAAACACTGCATTTATTTAAAAAAAGAATTAATTCTTATTGCTTAGACTTTTTATTAGCTAAATGAAGAGGCTCATACAGGTAGGGTGCTTGTCGAAGCAGAGTACTTTACTTCATCTCGCAGTGCTAATCCTGTGAAGTTGTCCCGTCTAGCTGCATATTCCCCAACATTGGCCAGCCCTGGTACCACACAGCAGCTCAGAGCACTGCGGTATATACTCATGTCGTGAGCATCATACCACTCGTCGGTCTTTTCGTCATAGCACTCCACGTTAAAGGTGGTGGTAAAGCCATTAAAGCCACCCACCACAAATAGGAGGTCATCTACCACCTCGATGCCAAAATTGCTACGAGGATTAAACATAGTGGGGATCGTGCGCCAGGTATTAGCCACTGGGCTGTAGGCTTCTGCGCTCCTAAGTCGATTGGCTCCATCAAAGCCACCTACCTGTGGACAGCAAAGGAAACAGTTGGCTGTTAGCCTTGCTTCTGTTCAGTGAGGAGGCCCTTTTTGGGGGGGACCAGTGATTTCATACCTCCCTCTTCCACTATCTTCCATGGGGAAAAAACTGTTCAAATGCTCCCCAATGGTAGTGTAAATCCGTTTGCTACTGGAACATTTAAGGATATCGTTTTTGTGGTAGTACAAGATAAACTCACCGCATATACGTGTTCTCCATAAGCAATTACGCCTATTCCGCTCCTCCTGCTCCTCATGGGTGCTATGACTGTCCACTGATTACTCTCAGTGTTGTACACTTCTGCTGTAAACAGGCATTCGTTTCCGTTAAACCCACCACATATGTAGACCTGTGTGAAGAGAGTTCCAGGATTATTAAAATTGTTACTTCTGTGGAGTAGAAAGGGTGTATATATAGTGGTGGGGGTGGGGACACTTCTGATGCCAGTCTGTACAATCCGAGTTTCTTTTTTCCACGTTGCATGCATTGCTTTTTAATAAGTAAAATAAAAAAAGATAGTTACAAAGGGCCACTTAGTCATTTGAGGAAGGAGTTAGTACTGCAAAGTGAGTACTGCCACTTCTGTTTTCCATCCACCCCCAAAAACGAAGAAGAGCCTTGTTTCTGGGTGTATGTGCTTCTCCTTCCTCCATTCCCCGTTCTTACCTTTCCATAGAGTGTAGTGGCACTGGCATCGCTCCTCTGTTCATGCATGGGGGCAATGAGCGTCCATTGATTGGTCTCTGGCTCATAACGTTCAGCAGTGTTGAGACGCACATAGCCATCAAATCCTCCCATGGCATAAATAAAATTGCTGAGGACTGTCACACTGACATAGCAACGTCTGGAGTGCATCGGGGCCACCTGATGCCAAGTTTTCTTGACTGGGTCAAAACGCTTAACGCTATTGAAATAGTCTACGCTATCGAACCCCCCAATGATATAAACGTAGCCTTTCAAATAGGCTGCCCCGTGGTAGGCACGGGGACTCTCTTCCTCACAAGTGACATTCACCCATCTGTCTGCCCGAGCATCATATGCCTCAATGGCATTGGTGGGGCTCCCACCACTCCAGCCACCAATTGCAAATAGGATGGCATAGGGCAGGCGGGGCCTGGTGAGTGGGTTGGTGAAGTCAGAATTAGAGGGTCCGTTCATGTTTAGGTCATACATGGCCTTTAGGGCGTTAATGATGACTGGCTTGCATTCCTCACTGTCTTTGACATAGTCGTTCATCTTAACATTGTTCATGAAGTACTCAGCATGCATTAGGGCCAGGCGAACCTAAGAAGGAAATAAAGTCATTCAGATGAGGTGAGGGTGCCTGGAAAATCTGTATCCTTAACCCCCTGTTTTATAGTCTGCCTTTGGATTATGTTTTGTTTTTGAAATTTAAAACAGGTTTAAATATTTGTTTTTTGGAGGTGGTATACATTTGGAGGCTGAGAATGAGCTAGATAGAAGGCACCTTGAATGGTCACAGAGCTAGCCTATTCCTTGGCCACTGGATGTACTATTAGACCAGAAAAAGCTGCAGTAATTGTTCAGTAATTGAATATCTATGTCTCTATATGTAAGATAACACGAATTGGCACCAGATGGCTAAAGTTAAGTGCAATACTCATGGTTTGGTTTCTAGTCCAACTTTTATCTTGGGTTTGGGGAAACTCACAGAATGGAAAATGTGAAAAGAAAACCCTTTAGAATTGTTTTGAAGACCTTGCCCTTTCATCCCACTACAAGGGAGAGTTTTGGTCAAAGACTATAACTGGGTTAGAAGGAACTAGCAATGCCAAGGGCAAAGAAAATTGCAAAATTCCAGAGAATAGTAGGAGATGCCTTCTATGTAAGTATGTGTAAATACAGCCCTAAAATCTGTCAAACATCTGACTATGGCTCTTAGGACAGTCCTTCTGCGATTAAATGAATCAAAAGTGAGCATTAAGCATCCCACAAAAAATAACTTGACCTTGGGAAGCAAAACTGAAATATGCTGCTTCCTATTTTGGGGGTCATGAGAGATCCACTTTAAAATGGCCTCAAATACAGCATCTTCTTGTTTGACGTTGAGCTCATCTTTCTCAATGATATCCTTAAGTTCAGTGACTGAGAGCTCTAAAAACTCTGCTGAGACTTTCACCATCTCCTCGAAGTTGTGCAATATGAACATGTAGGCCTTCTGCCTCAGCTCGGGGCAGTAGTAGTAGTCTGTGAACTTGCAGATGCCGATACAGTTATCCAAACACAGCTCTGACTTGAGGAACTCACAGCAGCCCCTGACAATACCCATGATGTTAAACTGGTCTGCAGCAGCCAGCAGCTTCTCCACATTGTCCGGGGTGATGGGGACGGTCCGGGTGTACGCATATTCGATAATGAGCTTCATCATGTCGGGGGAAATGCCGGGAATGTTGTATACCTTCTTTTCAGTGTTGTTCCAGCCACTTGTAAACAAAGCTCTGGAAAAAAGGAAGAAAGTAGCAGCCACTGCAACATTTCTCTCCAGTTTCCCATGTTATCCCCACCTTTTCTTGTTGAGCAGAGTTTGGACTTTTTCCAAACAGTGCACACTGAGTGTGTTGGAAATAGATTGGCGTGGGGAGGGGAAGGGCAGACTGTGTGCTTTATACAGTGCGCAAGGGAGCCTCTCCAAGAACTCTGGTCACTCTCACCCTTATCCTCATGAGAACTAGGTCCTTTTCCCATTTTGTGAATGGAGAAATTGAGATCTAGAGCTGGGAGTAAGACCCACGTCTCTTCTGTCCCAACACATTGCCTACCAAATTCCACCTTGCTTAAGGAAATTAAACTTGAGCAGTACACTTTTTAAATGAATATTTTTCAATCAACACATATCCGGAATCTGATCACTTCTCACCTCTTTTACTGCTACCTCCGTGGTCTAAGCCACCACCATCTCTGCCTAGATTATTGGGAGTAACCTAACTGATTTTCCTGCTTCTGCTCTTGACACCTCCAGAGTTTACAGTCTTATCCTAGCCACCTTATGAGTTTATGTTTCTCTTTCACTCAAAACCTTCCACTGACTTTCCCTTCTTACTCAGAGTAAAATACAAAGTCCTTACCAGGGACTACAAAAGTCCTCTGAAATCTGGACGAGTGATACCCCTCTGACCATACTTCCTCCCGTCTTCCCCTTCCCCCTCACTCCATTCCAGCCCCTCCAGCCTTGCTTCCTTGACTATACCAGAGGTGCTTCCACATTTTTGGTCCTTTGAACTTGCTGTTCCCTCTGCCTGGAAGGCTCCCCCAGATTTCCATATTTCTCACTGCCTCATCCCCGTGAAGTCTTTGCTCAAATGTCACTTTGTCAGCAAATTGATAATCCTATTTAAAATTGCCACCCACTACTCTCTAACTTCCTTCTTTTTTTCCCTAGGACTTATGGTCTGATATGTACTTTATTTAATGCCTATTCCCCCTACTAGAAGGTGTGCTTCATAAGAAGAGAAATTTTTATCTCTTTATTTGTCGCTTTATTTCCAGTACCCAGGATAGTGCCTGTCACAAAAGAGGCACTCAATAAGTAATTATTGAAAGACTAAGTGACTACATTCCACAGCTATTTATTGGGCTCCTAATATGTAGCTAGGTACTTTTCTAGATATTGAACAAGACAGAAGTCCCTACCCTAATATATTTTGTTTCCTTTTACTAGGAGGTTTAAGGGAATATGGGCTTAGAGATCAAATTCTTCTCTAGAGCAGAGATCTACACCTGCACCTCTTGTTTTTGTACTGCCCACGAGCTAAGAATGTTTTTACATTTTTAAATGGGGGGAAAAAATCAAAAGATTTTGTTACACCTGGAAATTATAATAAATTCAAATTTCAGTGTCCAACAATAATTGTATTGGAACACAGCCATGCCCTTTATTTTATTATTATTTTTTTATTTTTATTTTTATTTTTTTTGGTGCGGAAGATTTGCCCTGAGCTAACATCTGTGCTAATCCTCCTCTATTTTGTATGCGGGATGCCTCCACAGCATGGCTGACGAGTGGAGGAGGTCCGCGCCTGGGATCTGAACCTGAAAACACGGGCCGCCAAAGCAGAGCACGCAGATCTTGAACCACTGGGCCACGGGACCTGGGGGGCCAGGGCTGGCCCCCCATGCCCTTTCATTTAGCATTGTCTACCACTGCTTTCCTGCTGTAAAGCAGAGTGGAAGAGTTGCAGCAGAGATTGTATGGCCTGCAAAGCTTAAAATAGTCACTGTCTCGTCTTTTTGTAGACCCTGCTGTGGGTCTAGATGAATAATTTTTAGCAACAGGTGGGACGCATTTATCCTATCTTCACTGGAATGGATTACTCAAACATTTTCAGCTCATGAACAAAATACTTCTACTTCCTAGGTTACAATGGTTTTGGCTCAAACTCCCTTTTCCTTCTGATAAATGTTTCCTTGCTTCTTTCTCGTCACCCCCCTTCCCATCCCCTCAATCCTTGTTAATTTATCACCCCATTTGAGATGCAGGCATACCTCGGGGATATTGCAGGTTCGGTTCCAGACCACCGCAATAAAGCAAATATTGCAGTAAAGTGAGTCACACAAATTTTTGGTTTCCCAGTGCATATAACAGTTATGTTTACACTATACTGTATTCTATTGTGTGCAGTAGCATTATGTCTAAAAGTGTACATACCTTAATTTAAAAATGATTTATTGCTAAAAAATGCTAACCATCATCTGCACCTTCAGCGAGTTATAATCTTTTTGCTGGTGGCGGGTCTTGTAAAAAACTCAGTATTTGTGAAACGTAATAAAACAAGGTATGCCTGTAGTCTCTACCGGGATAGAGGCATAAGGGGTGGCTGAAGTGGCGTTGTCATCTAGGTTTAAGTAGGAAATCCAGTTCAGGTGTCCAACCTTCCCAAGGGTTGGTTTGGGTGAGAATCAAAGAAAAAAGCAGCAGGCCCACTGACAGTTGGTTGAAAACCAGAAAGAAGAGGCTCTGGCCCTAGTTGGGCCTCTTCAGAAGACAAAGGAGCCAGGCTGCGGGAACCCAGAGCTTTGACAGTGTCCCTAAACTTAAGATGGTGGGGTGGGAAACATGAAATGAACCAAAACGTCTCAAAATGAGCCCGGTCCCCCCTTTGGCTTAGTTCAGCAACCCTGTTATACCTAAAGTAGGAACTGCAGCTACAGAGGATGTTCTTGTGGGCATTGAACTCAAAGCCATTGACCTTGATGACCACGTCGCAGAGCTTGCCCTCTAGCCTAAGCTCGTTGAAGATCTCACAGGTCATCGCACTCATCTTCCTCTCCATGTGAGGCTGGTGGAAACGTGTGGAGGCCGCTGCGCTCTCCATCTCCATGGCACCCTGGGACCAGCGGAGAGAGGCTGCTCTCCTAGGGTGTTGGGGAGGGTTGTGGGGGCCCCCTTTAGCCAGCTGTCGCTTCTTTTCCCTACTACATCTTTCATATAGGGCCCATCAGGCAGCCCAAGTTCCAGAATCCTAGGTCCGCAGTGAGATCACTCTCAGGATTGTGCTCTCAGGTTCTGGAACTCTGTCCTTTCCCTGTCCTCCTGCCTTCTCCCCTCCCCCACCACACCACCATTGAAGACCACCCCACACTGCCTTCCGTGTCCTTGAAGGCGGAGCAGGACTGTGACCACTAACACCACATATCAGTTTTTATGAATTCAGATTCCTGTTGCCCAGTTCAGTTGCCCAGTTCCGTACCCCTGTAGCATCCATCTATCTTCTTCTCCACACTTGGCTCCCAGACAGAGTTCCAGGAAGCCAAGTCAGAGGAGGGAGAAGGGAAAAGGAAAGCTGATTAGATTTCATTCCGGCGCAGCTGTCCGGAGCATTCCTGCCCTCTGGCCGTGAGTTAGTCCACTTTAGTTAGTCCACAGTTAGTACTCCTTTTCTTCTATGATGAGGAGGGGGCCAGTTAAGGAAGCACCTTTTGGATGTTTAACAGCACTCACTTTATGGCTCCTTCACACCCCCTCCCATCCTGTGGCTTTTTGTCATGCAAACTGTAAGTCTGGAAATGACCACTCTTGCCAAGGTTTTTGCTCTAGAAAGAGTGGCACCCAGTAACCCCAACTCCTTGGGACCCTCACCCTCCTCAACATAGACCCCTCAACCAGGGTATTCTCCTAGCGCACGGCGCAGCCCTCAACGTGGGGACAGGGCCCTCCTGCCTGTCCCGGCCCCTTCGGGCCGGACCTCCGCTGGAGGCGGCGCCTGCGCAGTGCGGCCACGGGGCGGTCGTTGTCCCCGCGCTGCCAACCCGGCTGCGAGCGCCATGGCAGAGGAGGTGAGGCGGGAGGAAGCGTCTGGCGTGGGGCGGGACCCGACACCCGGGGTGCTCCGGGCTCCCCAGCGGGCCGCCTCGGGCCCCCTGCGCCTCCCCGGCCAGTAGGCGCCCCAGGCCCGGCCGGAGGCCCCGCTCCCCCCGCGCCCCGGCCCGGCCTCGCAGGGCTGCGGAGCGAGCCCCGGGCTCCCCTTGGGCGCAGCGCGGTGCCGGGGTCAGCGGTTCTCTCGGGTCTCGGGACAGGTGAGCATCCTGATGAAGGCCACGGTCCTGATGCGGCAGCCCGGGCGGGTGCAGGAGATCGTGGGCGCCCTCCGCAGGGGCGGGGGAGACAGCTTACAGGTACTAACCCGGGCGAGGTCGGCCGGCTGGGTGGGGTGGGGGCGGCTGGGGATGTGTCTGCCCCTCGTGCCTTCACGCGTTGCTGCGGACACCTGCAAGCCCTCAGCCTCTGGAAATGGCCAGCGGCCTGAGGGCAAGCAGGTTGGTTCGCCTGCTTTGCACTGGGGAAGAGCCCACCTGGCTGCGAACCTGGATTTCACATTTCTCGATAATGTCATGCTGCTTCCTCTAATTCCGCAGAGAGCACCCCACACCAGGCTGGGGCCTTCTCCACACTAGCCCAGGTCAGCGGGCTCCCCAGGAAGTTCAGATGTGGAGATGGGCCATAAAGGTGGAAGCACCTTCAGAAGGACCCAGGGCGCCTCTGAGATGGGTGCTACTGAAAGAGTCAAAGGGATCCTGATTCTTCAGTCCCCACCGCCACCCCCAAGAGCCTGCGCCTCCCTCAGGGTTAAACTTGTGCTAACTAGGATTATTTCTTCCTTCCCTCTCTAGCCCTTCCTAACCACCCCCACTCCCCAGGCTTTAACCACAGGCTGGACACTGAGCTGTTTTGACTTCCATAATCATCCCCCAGGCAGGAAGGAGCCTGTCTAGGCATCATCTCTCTCTTGCATTTTAGGTCATTTCTGATTTTGACATGACCTTGAGCAGGTTTGTGTATAATGGAAAGCGATGCCCTTCTTCTCACAGTAAGTAACATACTAGCGTGCTTTGTTGGGCTTGACAAGACGAAGACTTCTAAGGGGCAAGTAAAAGGAGTTTTATGTTTTTGCAGATATTCTGGATACCAGCAAGATCATCAGTGAGGAGTGCCGGAAGGAGGTGGGTTATTCCCCCTCTTTGCTCAGAAACGGCTATCATATGCTACTTCAAATGGTTCTCAGTTAGGACCAAAGATTCCGGGATAGAGACCTTAGAAGATTAATTTTTTGTGTGTGTGAGGAAGATCAGCCCTGAGCTAACATCCATGCCAATCCTCCTCTTTTTGCTGAGGAAGACTGGCCCTGAGCTAACATCCTTGCCCATCTTCCTCCACTGTATGTGGGATGCCACCACAGCGTGGCCTGACAAGTGGTGCGTTGGTGCGCCCCAGGATCTGAACCTGGGCTGCCAGCAGCGGAGCGGGCACACTTAACAACTATGCCACGGGGCCGGCCCCAGAAGATTAACTTTTTAAAAAATTGTTGTTATGCCCAGATGGACCTACCTTAATACACTGAGACAGCTTTTCCTTATTGGCCAAGACATATGATGACTGATGGTTAGAATATGGGTGTTATGCTTACTGTTAGCTATAGAGTTTACAAGAGACTTCAGCGTTTGTTATTTAACCCTCCCACAACTGTGAGAGGTGGATAGAACCATTGTTGTCTCCATTTAACACATGAGAAAGCAGAGGCTTGCAGAGGTTGAGCAACTTACCCAAGGTCACACAGCACAATGCAGAGCTTGGCTTTCCCATAGGTCTGATTCTGTCCCGAGCTCTTTCCACTACCTTATACTCTTTCCTTGATAATATAATTTTCTTGGCAAGGCTACAGGTATCAGGAAAGACTTCTGAATTAACGTCAGTGTATAACTCCCATTTCTGTAAGACGCATGCAAATCCTGTAAAGTGATCTCTGTAGCCTTGCAGTTCCTTTTGCTTGCCTCCACGTTCTTCCCATTGCTGTCTTCTTTGCCAGAGCAGAGCCATGCTAGCTGGCATTTCTCTGCAGGCTGCTGAGCTCTTTCTGCTGAATAACTTCGTCATTTAGTTCCACTTCATTATGAAACAACCTGAATTGCATACTAGGTGTCATTGGTCTGTCATATTGGTCAGCTCTTCCAATACTCTGTCATGATTACTCATTCTTAAAATGGATGGTGAATTATAGGTAACTCTTAATATTTCTAAAACCTCTCTCTCTGGAGATGCCACTTTTCACTTAAGGTAGGTTCTGGCTCCACCAATGACTGCCTTTGGCAAGTCACTTTTTGGTTCCTCACATCCCTGATCTTATCAACTTTCAGAAAGTTGCATCCACAAATAAGACAGTAGGTTTGGATGCCCTCTCTAGCATAGAGAAAAGCTAGAGAAAACTAAGATGCTTGGTGTGGATGGGCTCCTGAGAAAATTAATAAAGCAAAATTTACATAAGAAATCTTTTTTTCTTTTTAAAAAATTATATTCTTCTGTTGAGTTCTATTATGCTTTTAGAAAAATTTCTCACTCTCAAAAAAACACCCACATTGAGAATCTTAATACATTTCTGACACTTTCTGCCTTCGTCAGTGTGCGATCTTTGCATTTAACCCTCTTTTGGACCGATGGTCAGGAACTCCATTGATCCCGTAATATTCCAAGACTGTGCATATATTAAAATTGAAATTCTTGGGCCGGCCCCGTGGCTTAGTGGTTAAGTGCGCGCACTCTGCTGCTGGTGGCCCGGGTTCGGGTCCCGGGCACGCACTGATGCACCGCTTCTCGGGCCATGCTGAGGCCGTGTCCCACATACAGCAACTGGAAGGATGTGCAGCTATGACATACAACTATCTACTGGGGCTTTGGGGGAAAATAAATAAATAAATAAAATCTTTAAAAAAAAAAAAATTGAAAGTCTTTACTAGGTCAATTCCCATTTTTACTGAGCACTGTTACTGACTGCCCCTGTGTGACACTGCCCCCTCCCAAGAGGGTCAAAGGTCCTGGCACGTGGAAGGAACCTTAGACTGAGGAGCTCATATAGAGGCTCGTGAGGTCATTCACCTGATGCTGACTGTGGGAGGGAGAGACCCACTGACATGCGGTGTCCCAAACTACAGTCTGCTAGTTCCACTTTCATGATTTTTTTTTTCCCATGGCTGTGTATGACTTTTATTATATATTTTTCTTTAAATTGACCTGCCGTTTTTTTTTGTGTGTGTGTGAGGAGGACCAGCCCTGAGCTAACATCCAATGCCAATCTTCCTCTTTTTTTTTTTTTTCCTGAGGAAGACTGGCCCTGGGCTAACATCCGTGCCCATCTTCCTCTACTTTATATGGGACGCCGTCACAGCATGGCTTTGACAAGCGGTGCGTTGGTGCGCGCCTGGGATCCAAACCGGGGAATGCCGGGCCGCGGCAGCGGAGCGCGCACACTTAATGGCTGGCACCACCAGGCCGGCCCCTGACCTGCTTTTAAAAATCTGAATGCAATTAACTTACAAAAGAGGGCCAGCCCTGTGGCTTAGCGGTTAAGTGCGCGTGCTCCACTGCTGGCGGCCCAGGTTCGGATCCTGGGCGCGCACGGACATGACGCACGGCTTCTCCAGCCATGCTGAGGCCACGTCCCACATACAACAACTAGACGGATGTGCAGCTATGACGTACAACTATCTACTGGGGCTTTGGGGGGAAAATAAATAAATAAATAAAATTATAAAAACAACTTACAAAAGAAACAATCTTTATGAAAGCATGAGTTTGATGTGCTAGTTTTCTTTTTCTAATGTACATTAGGATAAATCCAAAAACGAAAACTATTTATCCATGTGGCCCCTAAAGTTATCTTGTCTACCACCTGAAAAGGTGTACCACATTTTGGGAAACATAGCATTAAATCAGTTGTTACTGGTTAAACTCTGATGACTCAGCTAATTAATAGCAACAACAAAATCCTAGTAACCCTCTTATGTGATAGCAGAAGCTCTTTATATTCCTGATTCTCAGACCTCACTCGCTCAGGGTGAGTGCAAAGGATGACCAGCTCTGCGGATCCATCACTTCCTTACATGAAGTTGCATCTTGCGGGTGATTTTTTTCTCACCCTAAACTGTAGGACTTTGCTGGGAAAACATGATGCGGACTAATGGCTTTTCTCTTCATTTGGATGTCCCAGCTCCAAATGCTCCTTCACCACTATTACCCAATTGAGATTGACCCACACCGGACCATCAAAGAGAAGTTACCTCATATGGTGGAATGGTAAGTGATGGTGGGGGTGAGATGCTTCTGCCCTCAGGATCCCTGGGAGGGACATATTTTTCCTGAGCTTTGACAAGATGACAGGCTCCCTTACCTACTGAATGCTTACCGGAGTGCCACAGGCCCAGCTATTAGAACCATTGTCCCGACACACCCGGGGCCACTGGTAGCTGCTGCCAGAGTGGGTGCCCACCAACAAGAACACTTGGAATGAGTAGAAGCCCTTGGGTTTGGAGGAGTAAGTGCTGTCGGGGCAGAACCCTCCTCCAGAAGCCAGTCTCACTGGACAGAGCCCGCATTCTCAGAGAGTGGGGTCGCGGGGGAAGCGATTCAGAAGAGCTTTGACTTCAGCACTTCGCTCGCTTGACTCTTGTCTCCCTGTTGTGTAGCTTTCTCACTCTCTTCCTTTTACGGAAATCCTTCAGAGTCCTCAGGAAATGGCTCTGTGGAAAAGGAAGAGGCCTCCATTGTCGGCACCTCCAGAGGGGACTTGGCCCTGAAAAGGGACAGGACACTTCACTCACTCGGTGACTTGAATTTAGGGCTTTGTGGGGTGTCTGTTTCTAGGTGGACCAAAGCGCACAACCTCCTGTGTCAGCAGCCGATTCAGAAGCATCAGATCGCCCAGGTGGTCAGAGAGTCCAATGCAATGCTTCGGTAAGCTGCTCGCTCTGGAAAATGCTTCCCCCAGACTGTTTGAAACTGGTTTGCTCACAAAAGAGGCTGGGAAGGAGTGGAAAGGAGTTAGTTGCTGGGAGAGTCAGAAGAGACATAGCACCATGAGCAACCCAAGTGGAGGAAGTCTTGCCCTTCCTCTCTGGATGCAGCTAAAGGCAGTCTGCCAGTAGTGGATGTGGTGTGAATATGACCAGGGCTTCATCCAAAACAGACAGCATCTAGCTCATTTTTCCCAGTGGTAAAAAGACTTCTGGGGTCCCCATGGTGACTGTTCATTATCCAGACATGGATGTTGGCTGGCCTGGAACCCTTGATCATAGGTGGCCTTCACAATGCAGCTCTCTCGCTGGAGTGTTCTTTACCGGAGAAGGGATGGGGGACACTAGAGAAGGGAGGCAGTGTGGGCGCCTGCCCTCGAGGATTGTGTGTCCTAATTGGGGAGAGAGGCTAGCTCATGAACAGCCAAGAGAGTAGAGGCGTGCAGACCTAGTGAGTGCCGGGGCAGGCTTGGGGTGGTCCTCAGTGAGGCTGCCCCAGGATAGCTGCCTGCTTGTATTTTGCTTGAGCAAAATAATCCAGAAACAACAACCACAAAAATGAGCCCATTTATGTGAGGTTCAAGGACACGCAAGGCTAATCAGTGGTGATATGAAATCAAAAAGGGGGATGGCATTGACTGGGAGGGGTCATGAGGGAACCTTGATGTGGTTAGTAATTACATGGGTGTATACATATGTAAATAGGAGCTGAATACTTAAGATAAGTTCACTTTAACAATTTACTGTATGTATTTTATACCTCAATTTAAAATGTTTAAAAAAATTGAATAATATATAACCCAAGTAGAAAATAAGGAACAGTAGCAGAGGCAGTGCCATTTCAGAATCCATTCATCTCTTCTCAGGGAGGGGTACAAGACGTTCTTCAACACCCTCTACCAAAACAACATTCCCCTTTTCATCTTTTCTGCGGGCATTGGTGATATCCTGGAAGAAATTATCCAGCAGATGAAAGTATTCCACCCTAACATCCATATTGTGTCCAACTACATGGATTTTGATGAAGATGTGAGCTGGATCTCATTTGGGCTGGGAATGGAAGCAGGGTGGGGACCACCAGCTAGGACATGTGACCCTAAACATTAACCTTACCCTGGGGAGGAAAAAGCGGGGAAGGCATGCTGGCTTCTTTGCTCTTGGGCAGTTACTTATTTATTTATGTCAGCTAAAAACAGTTATTTTTGAAGGACCTACTCTTTGGTGTTTGGCCAATAGTTAGCTGTCTGCCATGGGGGGCCTAGTTTAGGGGTCAGCCAGGCCCCATGTCACTGTCATGGGTCATGTGCCATCCTGGGTACTCAAGGGCTTAGACTTTGACTTGTTTTTCTAGAGCCAGAGTTGGGCTGCTCCGACTCACCTGTGTTCTGACTTCTTCCCCTTAAAACCAATGGCCAGAATTTTCATCCCTTTGACCTGTGGTTAGGACGCGGCCTGCCACTGAGGCTTAGCGCACACATAGCCTGAACAGTACTTGATCACAGGCCTCGTGCTTCCACCAGAGCAGGGAATCAGCAATATTTGATGGTCCCTGTCCATTTAACTGGCCCTACATGAGTCTCTGTCACCCTCCATCTGTCTCCTGATTATTTAGGGTTTCCTACGGGGATTCAAGGGCCAGCTCATACACACGTACAACAAGAACAGCTCCGTGTGTCAGAACTCCGATTACTTCCAGCAGCTTCAGGGCAAAACCAACATCCTCCTGCTGGGAGACTCCATGGGGGACCTCACTATGGCCGATGGGGTTCCCGGTGTGGAGAACATTCTCAAGATTGGCTTCCTAAATGACAAGGTAGGTCGGGGACCAGGGCTCTTCATGGCTTGCTTCTCCTTCAATTCCTGTTAACAAATGCTTACTGAACAGCTTCTGTGTGACAGACACTATGTTAAGTATTAGAGGTACAGAGGTAAGACACAAGCCATATTCTCCAGGGGAATATTCCATATTCTCCTAGGAAAGCAAAAGAGATACCAGTAACTACAGCTGTGTGCTCACCACACCGCCTGACACTAGAGTTCAGAGACGGGGTAATGCCAGCTACTTAATCGGAGCCTACACTTAGTGCCCACCGTGCGCCAGGCACATTAACCCATATAATCCGTACAATAGCTTTCTGAGGAGTGACAGTTATACCATTTTACACTTGAGGAAACTGAGTCAAGGAGGTTAGGTAACGTGCCCAAGGTGACATAGTTTAGGAAGTGGTGAGGCCGATGACCTGTCCTCCTAAATCATACCTGTCAGGCGTGATTGAGATGGGAGACGTCAGTATTCAGGATGCGGGCTTACAATTTAGAGAAGAAAAATACAAGAACCAACCAGAGGCTGACAGGGGTGAAAACTGTGTGGTCATAAAGGGGCACAGTAGCTAGAAGGCCGCCAGTCCACATCCTCAGCCAGCAGGTGCTGCAGTCTCCCAGGATACTTGGGCTTTGTGGAAATTCAATCCAGTTAAGTTAGAGGTAACATCTGGTTTTTAAAATTTAATCCTCGTGACTGTCCTTTTCACATTGACCCAAGGGTTAATGGTGGTAGCCTGTGCCCATCACCATCCATGTCTCCACAGGGCAGGTCCCTGTAACCTTGAACGTCCTCCTCCCCCAGCCCCAGGTGCTTAGAGTCAGAGGCAGTGGGCGAGGCAGACGGCAGGGCATTTGGGGGACCCTCAGTCTCTCCTCCCCCGGGCAGGTGGAGGAGCGGCGGGAGCGCTACATGGACTCGTATGACATCGTGCTGGAGAAGGATGAGACGCTGGACGTGGTCAACGGACTGCTGCAGCACATCCTGCGCCAGGGGGACTGGATGGAGATGCAGGTCTCCTGAGTGCAGGGCGGGCCCAGCCCTGATGAGGAGGGGCACCCCACTGCCCCACCGGGAGGCCGCTCTGCTGTGAGCATGCCTCTTCTGTGTGTGTGCGGAGAAAAGTCCAGGGCGGCCACGAGCTGCTGGACCCTTGCTCTCCCTCCTCTCCCCGGCGCCTTCTGTTTGTGTTCTCCAAGGCCTGAGGGAGGACCTGCCCGGCGGGAGGGCAGCCAGAGCTGTTCCGGATCCTCTCTGGACCTGCAGGGTGTTCGCACTTGAGGAATCATTTGGTCCAGGATTCTTTTTTCCAGAATTTTTAAACATGGGAAGCCCTTCTTCAGACAAATCTAATGTGCAAAACAGATCACAATAAAGAAGGAAAAAGCAGCTGTTCTGATTTGGTACCAGAGTCTGCACCCCTTGGCCCTGGAGGTGCAGGAACCCCCCAAGAAGCTGCTAGGGCTCCACGGAACACAGTTCGAAGACCACTGAATTAGCCCAGGAGACCGTGAGCACAGCCTAACTGTGTCTGTTGGGATCAGGGTGGGCAGGCAGGGCTGGAAGGATGTGTTTCTGACCTGGGATGGTTTGGCTTTATGCTCATGCAGCCGTTCAACTCGAAACTCAGTTGGGATCATTTGCGTCTGGCTGACCCTGTCTGCAGAGCCCCCACTTTAGGGATCCCCAGAGGGATCCATTTGGGTGTAGATTTTCCCTGGTGCCCCTGGCTCCTCTCCCTCCTCCTCCTGTTTTGGGTCCAGGGCCAATGAAATGGATGACCTTAAGGGGGGTTGAGACTGGGGACCTGAGGTGGGGAAGGAGCTCTGTGGCAAAGTGAAATAGGAGTGACTTATGCTCTGTTGTCCAGTGTTATTGGGCTTTCTCCTGTGTCTTTCCGTTCTCCCCTCCCTGTTGACTTAGATGGTCAACAACTACTGAATTCTTGGGGCTGGCCTGGTGGCATAGTGGTTAATTTCGCGCACTCCACTTTGGCGGCCTGGGGTTTGCAGGTTCAGGTCCCGGGTGTGGACCTACATACGGCTCATCAAGCCATGCTGTGGTGGTGTCCCACATAAAAATTGAGGAAGACTGGCACAGATGTTAGCTCAGAGACAATCTTTCTCAAGCAAAAAGAGGAAGATTGGCAACAGATGTTAGCTCAGGGCCAATCATCCTCACAAAAAAAAAAAAAACTAAATTCTCTCTAGGGCACTTTTTGAAGAAAAAAATGTAGACCAACTAGTTCACCTGGCATTTTCTTAGCCTGTCCTCCCTCAGAGAATTCATTCCTTCACCTTCTGCCCGCCTGTCGGTTGGGAAGTTGTGTTTATCTGCAGATCTGAAGGGAAGGTAATGGGAGTGTTGATTGAATGCCTGCTGTGTACACCTAGAGGGGTGACATTTAATCTTCACAATGACCCTGAAAGTAGGTGTAGTTCCCATCTACAGATGGCTCAGAAATGATCAGGAACTTGTCCAAACTCTCGTAGCTAGGAGCTCGAGCCAGGGTTTGAGTGTTTCTGATAAAAGCTGTGCCTGTTCTGCACCGTGCTGCCTCCACGTGGGCCTCAGTTTTGAGCTGTCCTGTTAGGTTTTGCGGAGGGGCTGGGTGGGTCCGAGGTGGGTCTGAAGCCACCGTCAGACCCTGAGGTGACTTCTGGATGCTTTGGGACCAGGGAGTGTCAGTCACCGGCTGTGGGAGAGGTCACATCTCTCAGGGGATCCTGGGCAAGAAATCAGTGCTTTCGGGGGCAGTTCAGTGAGTCTAGTCCCGACTCAAGCATCCCCCCACCCCCGTCCTCAGATGGCTTGCGGCATCTTCGCACTGGCCAGAGTCCAGCCAGGCAGGAGAGGGCAGATGGCCTGACTGGTGACTGAAGCAAATCCTCCCCCAAGACGCCGGAGACCTGAACTCAATGACCTTTCCTTGGGAGAAGAGGGAGAAGGATCAGACAGGGGGTAATGGTCAGCAGCCAGGAGCAGGGAGCGGGGAACGGGGTAGCACTGGAAACGAACACAAAAGAGCGGACTCCAACTTGTGTGATTTAATTTAGTCCTTGAGCTTTCTGTGTCGTGTCTGAGGTCAGGGACCCTGTCTTTCCATTCAGCCGGGAGTTCGGAGACGAGCAGCATCTCTCCACACCTTCCCAATCTTTGGGTCTAAAGCCTCCCCCACCGAAAGACCACTTACTGAGCCGTTGGTGTCGTCTTTTATTTGGCACAAAGGAGAAGGCGATCTGGCACCAGTTTAGGCTTTTGAGTGTGCAGGGTTCTGCCCACGCCCCCCACCCCTCAGCCCCCAATGAGCCCCTCTTCCAAGTTGATCTCAGCCCTGAACCAAGGATTCCGTGGCCCTGAGGCCCATCTAAGTAGGTTTCCTTACCCTCGCTTCATTTTCTTCCTCCTCCTTGGTCCCTTAGAGAAAGCAGCCTTCTTCAGGGATAAAAGGTGACACTAAGCCCAGCCCTGACCTGCAGCACCCCAGGGTCACCCCAGCCGCCATTGGACACAGTGAAGGGGGACAGGACAGGTGAGGTAGGGCTGCCTTCCTGGAGCCGCCCCCTTCCCAGGAGCCAGCCAGAGCTGAGGGAGGAAGGCTGGGGGTCCCACCAGCCCTGGGTCATGCTCCTGGAGAGCTGCCACCACAGAGGAGTGGGGGCTGGAGGTGGGGGTTGTGGATGGCGAGAAGTACAGATAAAGGGAAGTCTGGGGAGAGAAACAATGAGTTCGCCTTGCTCAGTGTCCGGTGACATGGAGGGGAGGTGGGGGTGAGGGGCCAGCAGTGGCCCATTCGACCCCCAGACCCCACCACTCCCCACATTGGCTTTGTAACCCCAAACTGTTAAGGAAGGGATTTGGGGTTGGAAGAGAAAACCGAATTGAGGTCTGTGCTGTGGATTTTACTCTCGGGCTCGTGGGAAGACCAGAGTTGTCTCCTCTGACCACTTTTTAGACGCTCCCAGATGCTATCCCAGCAGAGGGGAGGGTGACTCTTGGAGGGTCAGCCCCAATGCCCACTGTCCCCCCTAGAAGTGGGCCTTTGTGTTTGGGCCTAGGCCCCCGCCCTTCAGAGCTCCTCATGGACCCGCTCCTGGTCTTCGTCCAACTTCAGCTTGAGCTCCTCGGCAGTGATCTTGCCGTCCTGGTTGCGGTCCTGGTTCTGGAACATGTCCGCTATGATTTTCTCCGGGTCCTGCCCAGGCATGAGGCGTCCTTTGCCCTCACTGACTTGAGCCTTGATGAAGGTGGAGAACTGGGGCGAGGAGAGCCAAGGGGAGGGGGGGGTGAGGGTCTTGCCTGAGCAGCTGTGGTGGCCTTGGGAAGGGCCCTCAGGTGGAGGCCAGCCAGTACGGATGGAGAGGAGAGGAGCCAGAGTGGAGGGCGTGCTCGGGATAGTCTGCAGCTGGGGGAACGGGTTGCCAGAAGAACGTGTGCCAGAAGAAAAGGCAGAGACTAAAGCACAGTGACCAGCAGAGGGGCAGAAGCACGGGCGCAGACAGGATGGTGGACATGCACTGCGTTCCTGCTACATGCCACCATGCCACGTGGCTCCTGCTGGGTGACCACGTGGGAATGGTTATTATAAGGCTGAACTCCTCACCCACCTCCTCCAGGGGGACCTCGCCATCCTTGTTGAGGTCCAGGTCTTCGAACAGGTTGGCGGGAGGGTCCTCATGCCACACAAACAGGTAGCCTGTGGGCAGCCCCTCCTCCCGAGACACCAGCTCCACCTCAAACAGCAGCACAGCACTGCCAGGGACCCCCCGGGCTGGAGGAGGGAGAAGAAGCGAGAAGGGAAGAGTCCCACTCAGGGCAGGGGCTGGGCTTGGCTTCAAAGGCTGCCCAGGGTGCTCCCCAGCTCACAGGCCTCAGTTTCCCCTGTTGGGGACTGGAGAGTAGAGCATGGGATGTTTACAGAACAATCCAGAAGGCTTCCCTGACTCCTCCCACCAGCCATCAAGGCCCAAGGCGGGCAGGGGCAAGGGGGACAGAACATGGATCAGACCAATCCCTGCCCCTCACCTCCACTCTCCCCGTGTGCCAGGTGTGGGGGGACCACGAGCTGCCGCCTCTCTCCCACACACATGCCCTGCAGGCCTATGTCCAGGCCTTCGATCACCTTGTGGGCCCCCAGAGTCGCCTCCTGGGGGGCCCCGTAGTCGTGGCTGTGGGGAGAGCAGATTCCCACATCAGCGCCCGTCCTTGTGCCCCCCCAGTTCACACCACCTCATTGTCCCCTCAATTCCCAAGTCACTCCTGGCGCGGGCTCAAGCAGCAGAGTGCAGGGCCCAGTGGTTCTTGCCACTGCCCCTAAAGTGAGGCCTTGAGGGCTCATCTCTCCCTGCTTGTTTCCCCTCCATAAAATGGACCCAGCAGCTCCCCCTACTGCTGGCTTCACCCTCCCTCTGCCTGCCTGCAGAGTTAAGAATTTAAGCTCCCCCCACCCACTCACTTAGATGGGAACTTATGGAGGGAGCAAGAGTCGGGGGTGCTGTTAGGAGGACTCCCCACGCCTGGGCCCACCCACCTGCCCAGCCCTGGCCCCGCCCCGGACCCACGAGGAGAAGAGCTCGGTGCCATCCAGCAGAGAGCAGTTGTAGTGGTATCTAACGAAGTCCCCAGGCTTGGCGGTCTCGTTGCAGGTCTCGGGGGGCGGGGACAGGGTCTTGACTTCCACTGGATCCGCGGGGTTGTGGAAGTCGATGATGTGGACATGGAAGATGAGCACAGCGGAGCCAGGGATCTTGTCTCCTGGGGCAGAATGGGGGAGCGGATCAGCTCGAGTCTAGGAGGGGTGGCTCACGGTCTCCATGGGGGCCCCTAGACCTTCCCCGCCCTGGATGGGATGGGTTCTTCTAACACGCTCTTGTTGGGGTGAGGGGGCAGGGGAGGGGGGCATGCCAGCTGGAAAGGCCTTTACACACAGCATCTTGCAACCTCCCAGTAACTTACCCTGCTGATCAATGTCATTAGTCCCACTTTACAGGTGAGGACACTGAGCCATCCAGCCAAGCTGGGTCTCAAATCCAGGTTTCTTTGCTTCCTAGGGCTATGTTGTTTCTGTTCTTCCATAACCACCCTCCCTCCCCAAACTCAGGAGTCGCTGCCCTTCTGCAGTGTGGAAGGGGAGACCCAGGGGACTGCCCCTTGAGAACAGGATGGAGTCCGTGCAGCAGGAACCGGGTGGGCGACTAGTTTTTGTGAGGAGAGGGGCAGACCAGTGGCTGGAGTCCCCCCATGGGGGGAAGGTCAGTGAGCAGTTTAGAAGAGTTGCTGGGCTGGTGGCTTGGGGACAGGGAACAAGCCTACCAGTCCCGTTCTCCCCGTAGGCGAGGTGGGGGGGGATGGTGATCCTCCGGCGCTCTCCCATGCAGGCGCCCTGCAGCCCCTGGTCCATCCCGGGGATGATGTAGCCCCGCCCCACGTAGGTGTCATAGGTGTGGTTGCGGGAGTAGCTGCAGTACAAGGTGGGGAGGGCCAGCAAGGGCGTCAGAGGGGCCCTGCCTTTCCAGGTGGCTCAGCACCGCCCAACCGCCCCAGCTGCTGCTGCCTCCCCGCAGCCTCCACGGCCCTCCTCAGGAACCCCTGACCTGGAATCGAAGAGGGTGCCGTCCATCAGCGAGCCGTTGTAGTGGTAACGCATAAAGTCCCCGGCCACGGCTCTCCGCACACAGCCGGGCGGCAGCTCCAGCGTCTCCAGCTGGACAGTGTCCTTTGGGTTGTGGAGGTCGACCAGTAGGACATGGAAGACCAGGGAGGCGTGCGAGGGGATCATAGTCCCTGGGGAAGGGACAGGCTTGAACCATACAAGTGGAGAGCAAACCAGGGCTCCTTCTCGACTCAGGAAGGTCTATGTGAGCACCATGCAAAACTGCCAACCCTGTTCTCCAGAGCTTGTTCCCTGCCAGCAGCAGCCCTGTTTCTTGCTCCCCCTGTGAGGCCTGAGCGAGTTGTCCCCAGGGCCACCACCAGCCCATACTGAACCTTTGTGTGGATCACAATAAATTACTCCTTCTTAGTGAAATGATCACCAAGGGCTAGATTTCATCTCTACTTGCCTCCTTGGCTAGGTGCCCTTGTGCAGTGCACAACCTAAACAACTGTATGTGGCAGCCCACTTCTGGAGAATCCTGCTGAATCCCTGCCTGCCCTCACCATAGCCTTTCTCGCCATAGGCCAGGAATGGAGGGATGGTGATCTTCCTTCTCTCTCCAGGACACATGCCCAGCAGCCCCTGGTCCATGCCCTTGATCAGCCAGCCAGAGCCAACGTAGGTGTCATAAGTGCCACCCCTGCTATAGCTGCAGAGAATGAGGCAGAGGTGATGCTTCTGGAGTGGGAGAGGCAGGGTGGGCACCAGATGCCCCCCACCATGCCATAGTCCCCAGCGCCCCAGGGCTCCCTCCAGCCCTTACCTGGTGTCGAAGGCGGTGCCGTCCAGCAGCGTGCCATTGTAGTGGTAGCGCACAAAGTCGCTGTCCTGGACCATGCGGGGGCAGTGGGGCGGGAGCAGCAAGGTGCTCACCTGCACGGTGTCCGCCTTGTTCCACACATCCAGCAGGACCACGTCGAAGTAGAGGGTGGCATCCGGAGGAATGAGCCCCGCTGTGAGGGCCGGGCAGCCGGAGCACACGTTTGGTGCAGCCCCCAGTGTGGGGGTGGAGTGGAGGTCTGAGCGTCCTGCTTGGCCTCCCCTCCACCACCCCTAGTTCCCTTCTCCCTCGTCAAGCTAGGATCCCACCCAGGGCCCTGTTATTTCCCTTCCTCCCACCCCAGGGGCAGGAAACTGAAACTCTGGGCCCAGACCTGCCACTATCCATCCTGCATATGCAGTGTGACCTTGGGCAAGTCACGCTCCCTCTCTGAGCATCAGTGTTCTGGCCCTGGGGTCCTTGCTTCTGCCTCCTGGTCTCCTCCATCCCCATGCCTGGGCCCCAGCCTTCTCACCCACGCCGATGCTGCCATAGCCCAGGTGGGGAGGCACAATGAGGCGCCGTCGCTCGTTGACACACATGCCCATGAGGCCTCGGTCCATGCCGGTGATGAGGCGCCCCACGCCCACCACGATGGCCACCAAGGTGCTGCGGTCATAGCTGGGGAACGGAGGGGACAGATGGGACACAGTGGCCTCTGCCTATGGTCACGTACACACACAGGTGCACACGCATGCACAATACCCCCTCCCTACACGCAGGTGTAGATCCACGTGCTCATCATCTCCTCTTCAAGCCTCCCTCCTACATCTGTGGCGACTCCCACCTTAATAAGATGGACTGTTACAGAAGGGAAGCCCCGGAGGAGGCCAGGGGCTTTTATTCGCCTGGGATGGGGGATGCTTACCGGCCTGTCTGCTGCTACTATCTGCTGACAGCAGAGGAGGGGTAGGTACAGCAGAGGAGGGAAGAGGAGCATTTATTGAGCAACTACGATATGCTGGATTAAATGCTTGGCATTTTCCATTCATTATCTTACGTTATTCTCTCCCCTGTGAGGTGGGCATTATTGTCTTCATTTTTCTCATGAGAAAAATTGAGACTTGGGAGATCGAGTGACTTGCCCAAAGTCACACAGCTAAAACGTGGTCTGTGGAACTCCAGGACCCACGTTGGTGCCACTGCACTATCCATTTGTCAAGGAAAGGAGGGGAAAGCCGAGCTGGTGGGGGTTAGGGATGGGTTTTCAACTTTGAAAAGGCCTATTCTAAAATTGCCATGGCTTTTTTTTGTTTTTAGTTACAGTTTTAATTAAAGTTTCCAGAAGTTAAGGGACGATAGGAGATTTTGATTTTGATTGAAGGGCCATGCGTTGTGAAAGTTTCCCAAGCTCAGCCCTGCACGAACTGGGCCCAGCCGGGGTCCCAGTGTCCCCACTGGGGAAGCACCCCCCAACTCCCGACCCCTGCCCCACTTGGCGGTCAGGGCTCAGGGCTGTCCTCCTGGCTACCGCCTGTCCTTCCTTTTGCCCACTGAGCTGGTTTCATGTCCGGCCTGCTTCCTTCACTCTTCAGAGTGCTGTTGTGGGAGCCCAAGCACCGCAAGAAGTTTCTACCAGCTCAACACCATCAGGGCCCACGGTTCCGGCCAGTGTGGACGGAACCTGCTCACAGCCAGCCAGGCGCTGTGCGAAGGCCGCTTTCATTCATGGTCTGGAGTCCTATCATCAGCCTTAGGAATAGAGACTCCATTTTTCAGGTTGTTTTTAATCTCCATTTTTCAGATAAGGAAAGCAAAGCTTACAGAGGCAAAACTCCCTGTCCAGGATCACAGCCTGGCTTTGAACCCGGGGTCTTGGACTCAGGACTTCCTGTTCCCCAATATACTGCCTGCCTCCAAAGCCATGGCCGCTGATTTCCCAGAGGCCGAGCTGAGCTGTGTTTTGGGGAGGGGTCTAAGAGGCACTGACTTCTCGGTGTGTGTACGTGAGACGTGTGTGTGACTGGGACTCAAGGCTTAATCCAGCGGTGAGCAGCTCTGCTCTGTGTCCACCAACAAGAGTGGACCTGCCAGAGCAGACCGAAGGCCTGGACCAGACCAGAAGCCGGGCTCTCAAACCCCAAGGCTGGCAAGATGGGCGGCAGCACTGGCCTGGGAGAGCTAAGATGGAGGGAGGTGGCCGTGCGGGGACACCCGGAGAGAGAGGCATGAGAACCCTCCGAGGAGTCCAGGGTGGCACATCTGACCATGTGACACGTAGACAGACAGGGTCCCTACACCGAGCTATGCCCTACATCCCTGGATCCATCCTGCTGTCTTATTATAACGCCCACCTGCTTTGGCTGCTGCTAACGCCCACCTCCTCCAAAAACAAGTTCTACCCCCTCTTCTATAAGCACAAGGGCACTGAAACCTGGGGCTGCACCCAGAAGGGAGGCAGTGTGGGAAGGTAGGGGGTCCCAGGCTGAGACGATTGGAGGATTCACATGCAGCAGGGACCAACTGTCCTTTCCCCCCAACACTGTGGACCAGAACGTCCCCCCACCCATGTCTTTAAATAAAGCACCAGTAAGTAAATAGAGCAGTTCACCTTGATTATCAAGCACTTCGGGGGACTGGGGGATGTGAGGAGCTTGTGTGAAAGAAATGGGGTCCTTTGAGAGGCGAAGGTTTGAAGTTGAGGCAGGGATGTCTTTGCCAGATGGATGTCTGGGGGTCCCCCCACCCAGGGTGCTGTGTTTGGGGTTAGGAGATCACAGTGTGAGTACAGGGATGCAGACACGGCTTAAAACGGGCAACAAGGGAAGCCCAGGACTAAGAGAGCCTGGCGCCAGGCTGAGGAAAGCGGAGCGGCGAGTCTGGGGGCACCCAGCCCGTTACCTCGAGTCAAACTTCTTGCCATCCTCGAAAGTGCCGTTGTAGTGGTAGCGCACAAAATCCCCCATCTGCACTTCCCGGGGACAGGCCCTGGGGATGTGGTACCTTTCGATGACCACATCTTCCAGGGGGCCCCCGGCCGGGCTGGCGCGGCCCAGCCCCCTCCCCACGGCCTGCAGCAGCAGCAGCAGCAACTGCAGCAGAGGGAGCCGAAGGAGGGTGTGGCTGGGGGGCCCCGCGCGGAACATGGTGCCTGGAGCGGGGACGGCCGACAGTGAGGGCGAGCGAGCGAGTCGCCGCCGCCAACCCCCTTCCCACCCCTCCTCCCTGAGCTGGCTCCCCCTCTTCCTGTCCTCCTTCCCCACCCCCGCCCTGGCTGGTCCACGTGGAATGGGGGCTGGGGAGACTGAGCTGGCGGGGCGGGTGGGGGGGGAATAGGAGGAGGGGGAGCCTGAGAGGGTTAGAGTCCGAGGAATGCACCACAAAAACTCCAGATTCCCCCCTCCTCCCCCACCCACCCGGGGCTGAGAGACCTGGGGCCCGGAGGGGGAGGGAGGTTAGAGAAAGATGAGATGTCGGAGGCGACTCCCAAAAAAAAAAAAAAAAAAAAAAAAGAAAAAGTTCAGTGTCTTTTTTCCGGAGCCCCCGGGTCCTAAAGCCGGCCTGAGGCATCCCTTGCCTCTTTGGCTGGCATTCCTAAATCTAAGGCCTCTCAGGAGGCTGGCTGAGCCCCCAGAATCCAAGGGGTATCTCTGTGCTCTCCCCACCCTACGTCCCAGGGACAGCCTCTCCAGGGACGAGCTGCTTTGTCCCTCGAAAGCTGGACTGCCAGAAGGACTTTCTGACGCGGGGCTGGAAATGGAGTGGGAGGTGGCGAGAGCGGAGGGTGTGCAGGGTGACACCAGGTGTGTGCCTCCCTGTCGCGGGCTGGGGGAACACTTGGAGTGATCTCTTCAGGGCTGGGGGTGGGGAGTGTGCAGAAGGGGTGCCGTGATGGAAGGAAGACCAGGTTCCAGGGTCTGGGCGGCGCAGAGGCGGTGGCATTTCCCCCAATTTCTCGATCTCAAGGTGGGGCACTGTCTGTGTGCGGAGGGGCTTTCCGGGCTCCCCATCCCTGCGGGAAGCGTTCCCCCGCCCACTCACCATCTGTCAAGGGGAAGACCCCCAGAGGCAGGAGGTCCGGCCGAAGTAAGCGACTCAGGACACCACTGGGCCCTCTGAAAAGAGGGGAGACGCAGCCCTCTGCCCCTAGGGGGACCTGACCCAGACCTCCACCCCGCCTTGCTGCCCTGGCGCCCGGCGCTAAGACCCAGCGGGCACGCCGGCCCGGCCCCTGCGCCCGCCCGCCCGGGGCCCGGACGCCAGCCCCTCCCGGGAGAGCCGGCAGCGCGGCGGGGGCATGGCTCGGGCGGCGTGGGGGCTGCTGTGGCTGCTGCTGGGCAGCGCCGGGGCGCAGTACGAGAAGTACAGCTTCCGGGGCTTCCCGCCCGAGGACCTGATGCCCCTGGCCGCGGCCTACGGGCACGCGCTGGAGCAGTACGAGGGCGAGAGCTGGCGCGAGAGCGCGCGCTACCTCGAGGCGGCGCTGCGGCTGCACCGGCTGCTGCGGGACAGCGAGGCCTTCTGCCACGCCAACTGCAGCGGCCCCCCCGCCGCCTCGGCCCCCGGGCCCGCGCCCGGCCCCGACGGCGGCGACGGCGACGGCGACGGCGACGGCGACGACTGGGCCCGCGAGCTGCGGCTCTTCGGCCACGTCCTGGAGCGCGCCGCCTGCCTGCGGCGCTGCAAGCGGACGCTGCCCGCCTTCCAGGTGCCCTACCCGCCGCGGCAGCTGCTGCGCGACTTCCAGAGCCGCCTGCCCTACCAGTACCTGCACTACGCGCTCTTCAAGGTGGGCCCCGCCCGCGGCCCCCGCCCTGCCGTCGGGCCCGGCTTGCGCTCCGCGCTCCGAGCCTGAGCCCGCGTCGGGGTTCCCGTCGGGTCCGGAGGAGCGATGCGCTCACCGAGCCCAAGCCCGCTGGTGCGCTCAGGGCCGCGGGCTCGGGCCCTCCCGATCCGCTCCGTCCCCACCCCGCAGGCTAACCGGCTGGAGAAGGCGGTGGCCGCGGCCTACACCTTCCTCCAAAGGAACCCGAAGCACGAGCTGACCGCCAAGTATCTCAGCTACTACCGGGGGCTGCTGGACGCGGCAGAGGAGACCCTCACGGACTTGGAGGCCCAGCCGTACGAGGTAGAGTGGAAGAGGTGGTGGGCCCGACTCCCGTCCCTGTCCGCCCCATAGGGCCTGTAGCGGAGGGGAGGTGTTGGGGTCCCCCTGACCCTCCTGCCACGCTCCCCTTCAGGCCGTGTTCCTCCGGGCTGTGAAGCTCTACAACAGCGGGGACTTCCGCAGCAGCACCGAGGACATGGAGCGGGCCCTCGCCGAGTACCTGGCCGTCTTCGCCCGGTGTCTGGCTGGCTGCGAGGGGGCCCATGAGCAGGTGGACTTCAAGGACTTTTACCCGGCGGTAGCAGGTATCCCCGACCTGGACCCCTGCAGCAGCCCTCTCACCCACAGGGCCCTGCTTCCCAGAAGTCCTAAGGCCTCTTAACACAAATACTCATTCCATACACATTTATGGAGCACCTGCTAAGCGCTTGGGAGCAGACAGGAGTAAGGGGTTACCCTGGCCTTGGGGGAGCCTTCAGTAGGTTGAGAGACAGACTAACAGATCCTCTGGTGCTCTGTGTAGAGGACTGCAGGGTGTAGAGGACTGCAGTCAGGAGTGTCCAGGGTGCTGGGCATCAGTGCAGAGAGGCGGTGACATCCCAAAGGGTCTGGGGAGGCTGGGTTCACAGGCCCTCCAGGCAGAGGGCGATGCAGGTGCAAAGGTGCCGAGGTGGGAAACAGCCCAGCAGTCTGTGGCCAGAAATCACACCTAGTCTGGGATCCCTGACTGTGGGGTCCCTCAGCCGGGGCAGGAGGGCTGCTCTGAGCTTCTGTATCCGGGCTTCAGAAACATCTCCAAACCTCACCTGCCGTTCTCTGAGAATGCCCTAGGTCCCTCTGGCTTTGGGGTAGGGGTTGAGCTATGGGGGTGGTAAGTGACCCCAGCCCACAGTAGTCTCGTCAGCATCACTGACCGCTCGCCCAGCACTACACATGTTGTCTCACGTGATCGCAAAAATGCGCTCTCTGGACAAGCAAACAGGCTCCGCTGGCAGAGCTGGGATTGGAAGTATCTCCATCACCCCCATCAGTGGGATGGCGCTGTTCAGCACACCACCAGCTCCTCCCCACTGCCTCCCATCCCCAGATCTCTTTGCAGAATCCCTGCAGTGCAAGGTGGACTGTGAGGCTAACCTGACCCCCAACGTGGGCGGCTACTTTGTGGAGAAGTTCGTTGCCACCATGTATCACTACCTGCAGTTTGCCTACTACAAGCGTGAGCCTCCCAGTGGGCTTGCGGGAGGGAGGGCACTGTGCTGGGAGCAGAGCGCGGCAGAGACGTGGGGAGCTGTCCCTTGGAATTGAATGGGTGATGGGAGGGAAGGCTGGGGGTGGTGGGGCAGGTGCGAGGCTTGTGGGAGGGAACAGAGAGCAGCCTCCGGAGAATTCGAGGGCCTCGAAGAGTAAATGATTAGATAGGCAACAACTGCACAGCACTTGACAGTTTACAAAGCCCTGCCACATCTGTTATCTCACTTGATCCTCTTACCAACCCCCTGCAGCTGACATTACTGGACCAATTTTTCAGTTGGGAAACTGAGGCTCATAGAGAGTACGAGGCTGTTAGCCACATGACTAATGAAAAGTAGCACCAGGACTTAAGGCTATTCTCATTTGTGGGAGATCCTGGCATCAACTGTGGCTGGGATGGACAATCTTCAGAGTTCCTGAAATGCAGAGATGCCCAGATTCAGACAGAGGCTGGAGTTGGAGCGGAGGGATTGAGGACCAAGAGGCCAGGAGACCCTTCATGGGTCCAGTAGGCAAAGAGGTTGAGGGCAGGGCCGCTGGCCTTTAATTCTCCAGTGTCATCATTATCCAGGTGTGAGCTTGAGCACTTTGCCTAACCTCTCTGTGCCTCAGATATATTGCCTGTAAAATGGGGATGACAATAACAATGAGGCTTAATGAGTTACACGGGGCCTGGCACACGATAAGTGCCCAGTACATTCTAGTTTGCATTATTATTGGCTGGACTGAGGCACCCAAAAGGTATTCCAGGAGGCGACTGGGGAGCCATGGGCACTGGACTGAATTGGGAGACGGGTAGGCTGGATGGGGGTTATCCCTGAGGGTGGGAAGTGCCACGGCTCCCCCTCACTCCTGTTCCTCCTGCAGTGAACGACGTGCGCCAGGCCGCCCGCAGCGCCGCCAGCTACATGCTCTTCGACCCCCAGGACAGTGTCATGCAGCAGAACCTGGTGTATTACCGCTTCCACCGGGCTCGCTGGGGCCTGGAGGAGGAGGACTTCCAGCCCCGGGAGGTGGGCACCGCTTTCCGAGGCACTCTCGGGACACGTGGTTTGATTAAAAAAATCCTGGCTTCCTGGGAAGGCAGGATGGGAAGTGAAAAGAAAGACTATGGGTTGTGGTTGGAGTCCTGGGTTCAAACCCAGCCCACCAGCTGTATGGTCCTGGGAACATTACTGCCCCTTTCTGAATCTGTTCCCTCACGTGCAATGTAGGGGTCGTACTGCCCACCTTGACGGCACAGTGCCTGGGTTGTGGGAGGTACAAAAATGCCTGTCCATTCTGCCTGCTCCCCTCCCCACCCTCATCCCCCTCACTGCTGGCTATTGCCCTTCTTCCCCAGGGACCCCTAGCCTGGACCAGCTGAGGAAACCCCTTGGAATCTAGGGCAAGGCTGGCAAATATGGGGCAAATGGTGCCACTGCCACTTTCGTTGTTAGTGGCAGAAATTGCTAATTGACTGAGGAACTCTTTCTTCACGGAGCCCTCAGGATCCTTCTTAACCTAGCACTCCAAGCTGCTGTGATCTTTCTTTCTTTTTTTTTTTTTTTTGTGGGGAAGATCAGCCCTGAGCTAACATCTGTCGTGAATCCTCCTCTTGTTGCTGAGGAAGACTGGCCCTGGGCTAACATCCATGTCCATCTTCCTCCACTTTATATGGGACACCGCCACAGCATGGCCTGACAAGCGGTGCATCGGTGCGCGCCCGGGATCCGAACCCTGGGCTGCTGCAGCGGAACGCTCGCACTTAACCGCTATGCCACCGGGCCGGCCCCCTGATTTTTCCATCAGCACGTGACCTGATACCTGTTCCCTGCTCCTTGAGCTGGAAAGCACCAGAGAACCCAGATCCTAGGAGCTCTGGCTCCTCCACCATCTGGCGGCAGGGTCTGGCTCGCCTCACTTTCCTTCCCTCCTCCCAGGAGGCCATATTCTACCACAACCAGACCGCTGAGCTGCGGGAGCTGCTGGAGTTCGCGCACATGTACCTGCAGTCAGATGATGAGGTAAGTGCCCCCTGCCCTCCAGGCTGGGCTGTGATGGAGACCCCTTGGTCGTTTTCCTGGGGCCACTGGGCCAAAGCTCAGCCCAGCTCCTGGCAGTGAGCTGCTGTGCAGCGGGAGAGATTCACCTGTCCCTTAGCAACACCTGCCCTTCTCTTCTCCCTCAGTGTTCTCATGTTCCTCCCTTCTCTACACGTCTGAATCTTGCTCTCCCAGGCCCAGCTCAGGTGGCGCCTCCTCTAGGAAGCTCTCGCTGCATGCCAGGGCTCTGTCTTCTGGGCTTGCAGTGCCACCTCTGACTCTCTGTGCCTCCCTGGACCTGGAGTTATTTGCAGCCCTGGTCGTTCTCACCCCCAGCCCCCTTCTCCAGCCAGTATCCTAGAGGATTGTCTTGCAGGACAGGGGACTAGGTTATTCCCAGTTCTCCCACAGCACCTGGCACAGAGCTGGTGCTCTGAAACTGAGTGTGAATGAACCAGTGAATGAATGAATGAACGCAGGACACCGGGAGGGAAGACCACGTGTTACCTTGATTCTGAATGAGGGTTTGAGAGCCTGAATTCTCCAAGGTGTTGCCGCTCAGTGCTTAGTTATTCATTCCCTCTTTTGTTCATGCGTCCAGGCCCCCACTTGTCACACAGGGGCAGGGTCTACACTGTTAGCGCCCAGGTTTGGTGCAGCCAGACTTGGCTCCACCGCTGGCTCCACTGCTTACCGGTTGGGCAGCCTCTAGGCAAGTCTTAGGTAACCCTCGGACTTTGATTTCTTCATCCACCAAATGAGGAGAACAGTGCTCCCTCACACCGTCATGGTGAGAATGAAATGAGGCTGAGTCAGGCACTTAGTGTAGAGCTGGCACGTAGTAGGAGCTCCCGCCCCGTGCTTGGGCTGGGGTAAGTTGATGAAAGGCACAGTCCCCCCAGCAGCTCACAGTTAGTGGGGGAGGCCCAAACAGTGCTGCAGGAGGAGTTGGCACGGGGCACTGGAGGAGGACTCCAGACCCAGCCAGGGTCATCAGAAGGGCCGCATCCTGGAGCTGGTGCCTGGCGGTGGAGGGATAAACAGGAGCTCTCCAGGCACAGGGGAGGAGAGGCGTTCCTGGCTGGGAAGCGGCATGAGCAGACAGTAGGCACGGGCTAGCAGTATTCGCCGCGGTCTTTATGCCTAATGGCAGCTGTGGAGAGGGCGATGCTGCTTATGCTAACAGTGACTCCCTGCTAGTGGAGCCCGGTGCATCAGCTCAGGGAGGGGGCAGTTTGGGAATAGGACTTGATGGGAGAAACCCGCAGATCGTTCCTCTGTGAGATCTTGAGACGGGGGAAGGAGGGGTTCTGGGGACTGAGACGGGACGGGAGGGCCCCTTGGCCAGGAAGGGAACCGATCCCGCTTGTGCCTGCTGTGACCTGGTTTCTCCCCCCACCGTGGGGCTGCTCTAGATGGAGCTGGAGGAGACAGAACCGCCTGTGGAGCCAAAGGGCCCCCCATCCGATGCTGAGTTTGAGGGGGAGGGCGACTACGAGGAGGGCGTGTATGCTGACTGGTGGCAGGAGCCTGATGCCAAGGGCGACGAGGCTGAGGCCGGTCAGTGGCTCGGGTGCTGATGGAGGGTGGGGAGGCAGCCTGGCGTGGAGGCTGGGGACAGGAGGGTCCATGTACTGGGCTGCAGGGGCAGTGGAATGTGCATGTTGGGTGCTGGGACCCTCCTCTGTGGCCTGTTAGCAACTACTGTCTCACATGGTGTGTTGGGGGGTGGCATCCTTCCTGGAGCTGGGACCAGCTGAGACCTGTTCCTGGGAGCCTCCCTCCTGCTTGGCCCCCCTTCCCCCAGGACAGCACCCAGACGCCTGTTGGGAGTGTGTGTGGGGCTAATCCCAATGCTCTCTTCTTTCCTTTTCAGAGCCAGAGCCTGAACTAGCATGAGAAGAGGGCCACCCCTGCACCCCGCAAGAGTTTGGGAAGCCTTGGCCCAATGGCACCACCCTCACCAGCCTGGGCAGCAGCAAGAACTATTTATTAAGAATGTAAAATGGACATAGCTGACCGGGCCCTATCCCATCCCACCTGTAGGTGCTGCCCCCCAGACCCCTCACACCTCCTCTCTGGACCACAGGATGGTGGTGCTGCCGCTGCTGACGGCCCATCTTCCTTCTGATGCTCACCCCACCTGCACAGTCTCCTGGAGGAGAAGATTCCAGCTCCTCCTAGTTGAGGTATCACCCTGAAATGCAGACAGCAGAGGGGCAGCTGGTGTCATGAAAAGCACTGGACCAGGAGTCCAGCGTTTCCTGGCACACTGGCAGGGTGCTCAATAAACATTTCTTATTGAATGAATCACAGTGCCTGGGGTCCGTGCTCCCCTGGGCTGAGTGGTGAGGGTGAAGGCCCCTCCCTTCCTCCCCATGCGCCATCTCCCATCATCTGTAAATGCAGAGTCGGATTGGGGAGCACTGTTTGGCCTCCAGCTGGCCTCTGTGGACTCTGAGTGTTGGGGAGTGAGAGCGAGGAGCAGCCCCGTGCAGTTGCAATCTGCCGCCAGGGGGCGTGAGGACGCATTCCCGCCTGGAGGCCTGGAGTGCTGGGAAGATGGTGGTTTCAGATTTCTAAGATGGGATGTCCCGTATTTTCCTAGTTCAGCATCGCTTCCCTTAGGAAATGTGGCGAGTGTGGGGAGGGGGCCAGGGGCATTTACTTCCCGCTTGTACTTTCCAGGCATTTACTGACCGAGGTTCCTTAGAGTCAGAGCGAGCATACCCTGCCCTCTGTGCCCGTTCTCCCATTCCACAGTGGGGATTAGGCCCCCATCTCAGCGGCCAGAGGACCCTAGGGATACGGTTTGATAACATGAGACTTCATGGTGGCAGTGAGACTGCCAGACCGTCTTGCCCAATCTTCCGTCGGCTTCAGGAGGCAGAGAGTCTGGAGATGTGGGGGCAGGGGTGGTGCCCGGTGGCTACCACCCAGCCCTGTGACTCACCAGTGTCCCCACCATGTTCCACAGCAGTGAGGTGGGGGCAAAAGGGGTCTCTCTGGGGAGGGACCCTGGGACAGGGCCAGCCAGCTAACAGTTCTGTCCCACTTCCCACGTTTCTGGCCTCCCAGGGACAGGGCAGTGGAGGAGCCTTCTCTTCCTACTGGAGAGTGGAGCTGAAGCTGGGAAGCCCAGTTCTCACCATCCACACCCCTGCCCTTCCCCTAGATGTGCCAGGTGACCAGGCCTGGGCCCCACCCATCTCTGTGCCCTGGAGGAATCCCTGCTCCACGCCAAGCCCCTCCTCTGGGCCTTCGGTGATGATTAGGGTGGGAAGGCCAGAGTCTGAGTCTGGGGCTTGGGCGGGGTCAAGGCTGGGGGTGCTGGTGACCTCACTCTCCCTCTCGCCCATAGGTGGGTCTGCAGTGGTAGCGTCTCCAGAGGGCTCCCGTGTGCCAGGGAGGCCCTGCCCCACCCCACCCCTTTCAAGCTGCTGTGTAGGCAGCTTCCACTGAGGCCCCGCCCCTGTTTCTGGGAGGGGCTGTGGGGGGCTGGCACTCCAGAGGGTGGGGAGCCAGGATGTGCTTGAGCGCGCCTGCCGCCTGTCGTGAGTAGTAGCTTTGGAATCTGGACGGCTGAGTGTGAATCTGCAAGTGCCTGTGTGCGGGAGTGAGAAGGCCCGTGTGCTTGTGTGTTGTGTGGATGTGCGGGTCTGGGTGTGAGTGTGTGCCTGCGTGCACGTGTCTGAGGATGTCTGTGGCAGCGTCATGGGTCTGAGTGTGTCTCTGCACGTGCGTCCCCGAGTGTGCGTGCGTCCATGAGTGTGGTTCTAGAGGGGTTCGTCCACTCACTCAACACATATTTATTGAGCCCCTGCATGTGCCGGCGTGCTGTGGCAGCTGGGCATACAGCAGTGGGCAAATCAGGCCGAGCGCCCTGCCTTCGTGGAGCTTGCATCCCAGTCGGGAGACCAGCAGTAAACAATAAATGTTATAATCAATAAATTAGCAGGTTATGTTAGATGAGTGAGATGGAAAAATAGAGCTGAGGAAGAGGACAGGGAGAGCTGAGGGGTTGCAGTTTAAGAAGTGTGTTGATGTGTGCGTCCAAGTGTGCATCTGAGAGTGGCGTCTCCAAGTGTGTGGCGGTAAGTGTGTATGTGAGGGGGTGTCCCCCGGGAGCAGAAGGCTGGCCGCTCTCTGGGCACTCACCCCCCATCCAGGCTGTTAGCCCAGGCCCTTCCCTCCCCGTCCTTACTCAGGTCCCCTTTCCCAGACAGCTGCCGGCCCCTCCTTCCTTTCCCTGATGCCAGCGTCTCCCCATTGTCCGGCCAGCTCCCCAAACTGGTGAGACAGAGTTCCAGTGAGTCCCAGCGTGGGCCCTCTGGGGCTCTCCAGCCCATTCTCTCAACCCCACCCAGCCCAGACGCCCTGCCTCCTCCACATCTCTGTTTCACTGGGCCCCTCCTTACCCCGCCCTAATGCCCCCACCCAGCACCTCATCCGTCTTTAGCATCTGTAGGATAATGGGTAGAAGGTTAGGGATGGCCAAAAGGGCGCTGGGGATGGTGGCCTCACACAATAGGGCCAGACTCAGATGCCCCAGAGGTGCCCTGGCCCCGGAAAGACCCCATCCTAAGGAGAACATCACGACTACAATGTGTTGAGTACCTACTGTGTGCCGGGCACTCGGCATGTTCCTCACAACCCTCAAACAGTCTTGCACCATAGGTATCAATTCCCCTCTGCTGCAGGTGAGGCTGAGGAATGAGAAGCAATTTGTCCAAAGTTCCTCAAGGTGGGTGGTGGCTCAGCTGGGTTTGAAGCTTTTCTCCCCAAATCACTGCTGCTCAGAGAAGGGAGAGAAAGGGGAGGACGCCCTCGTCTCTGGTGTTGGCTTTGTCCCTTTAGGCTGTCAGCTGGGGCTGCGCAGAGGAAGGTGAGGGCCAGATGTGGAGACAAACCCCCACATTGCCACAGCCCACCGAGGGAGGCAAGGAGTTCCAGAAGGGAGGGGGGAAGAAGGGAGGGCTAGGGAGGAAGGGGGGGGGAGGGGACAAAGAGCAGGCAGTCAAGCTTCCTCCGTCAGGCCTGATTCCAGAGCCTGGTCCCACCCCCCATTGTCAGCTCCATGGGACTGGACCAGATGTTAGGGGCTGGGGACAGACTTGCTGGGGTCACTTAGACCAGCCTCTTCTCGAATCCTGAGAAGTGATGGCCAAGGGAGGTGGGGGAGTTGGGGCCCTTGGGCTCCCCCCAATTTCCAGTTAATTCCAATAGAAGAAATTCCCCTCCTTAGGTTTGAGAAATAGTTTTTGAAGTCTCACCCTCGTGTTCCCCTTCTCTAGGAGGGTAGGGGTCTCCCCTGGGGACAAAGAGTGAACCCTTTCTATGTCAGAAGGCTGTGTCCAGTTGGCACAGGGGCCACCTGTATAACCTGACTGGGGAAGTCCTGGCAGCCACAGGGCCCAAGCCCCCCACATCCTCTCCACTCTGGGGCCTTCATCCAGCCCTTCCTTTGCAACTTCTCTCCAAGGACAGCTCTGGCAGATGGCCCCAATTTCATGGATGGGGAAATTGAGGCCCAGAGAGTCTAGATTGGGCCCCAGGGCCGGGGCTGACTCTAAGCAAGGCTGGTGCAGCCCCGCCTGGCTTTTCCCATGATCAAACTCGAAGATGACTTGGAGATTTGATGGGAGTGTGCTGGGGGCTGGGGCTGCCCACCAGAGCCAGCTCCAGCCCAAACCCCAGGCCAACCTGGGGACAAATCACCCCATAATCACCACCTGGCCCACCTGGCGCCGGCTGCCTAGATAGCATCTCTTCTGTCCCCCAGACAGCCCTTGGGGTGGGAGCGCCTCTCAAGCCCATGACTCAGGTGGGGAAACTGAGGTAAGGAGGCTATGCCTGCTTGTTTACCTCTCCCCCCTCCACATATACTTGATCCTCTGAATCTGTGGAAAAACTCACTAAGGTAGGTCACTCACAAAGAAGAGGCCAAGAGAGCTTCACATCTTCCATTTCCAGTCACCTTTTCCATCTTTCCTTTTAGAAGAAGAGTGTGATGTTATGCTCCTGGAGCAAAGTCAGGGGTGGCCACTCGATATTCCTTCCTTTTCCCTTGACCACTTGGTTAATCCCGGTGGCCCTCCAGGAGGAGTCTAGGCAGGAGCTAGGTTCAGCCAATCTAAGTCCGGAGTCTGGCTTCTCTCTCTGGCCCCAGTAGGTGTGGGGAGCAGGGGGCTTTTTGGAGGCCTCACAGCCATGACGGACATCCCATTAAAATTTTTTGTTATCTCTGAAGGAGGTTATGCACAAGTTACAGAGACACAGCGACAGGAATGAAGTCAGAAAATGCTTGTCAGATGACTTTAACCTTTAGCACAATTATTTTGATAACCCTGGTTTTCTTTGGTAATACATTGGTATCCTCAAAAATGGAAGTGTCCCTGGCCTCCCCCCCAACACACACACTTTGGATGGAGCTGGCTTCTCTCCAGCACCCTCATCAGAAGCCCCCACGCTCCCTGCCCCTCCCCCTCACTACTTCCAGGTTCTCTGCTGGGGCCATAAATTATCCATGAGCTGTAAGTTGGCTGCTTCTTCAACTGGAGGCAGAAGTGCTGATGAAATATTCAAGGATCTCGACTCTCAAATTCCCTAGTGGCCGAGGGATGTGACTGGGGAAGATGGGATTAATGTGCAGGGCCGGGGGGCCTCCAAGAGCTGGCGCCAGTTACCACCAAGGCAGGGAGAGCAGGGGCAGAGAGGGCTGGTGGAGGTGGGGGAAGGGTCTCTTTGCATCATCGATTGCTGTGGCTCTGGGTGGTGCCCTCGCTGGCCTGGAGGGTTTAGAGGAAGTGAGCGGAGGTTACTGATTTAGACCCCTGAGGAGGGCCAGCCAGCCCCGCCCCTACCCCCCCACCCCCCCCCACCCCCCACCAGCCCTGGCTCTCTAATCCCGAGATTTTCCTGGAGTCACACCTCAAACTGACTTCCCACAAAATTGGTTCTCATCTCCCCCCTCACTGCACCCCACTTTGTTGGGATGGAAAGAGACCTACATTTGTGGGAGTGGTGGGCTGGTGGGCAGATGACAAAGGTTCAAGTCCCAGCCCTGCCAGGAATTTGCTTCTGTGACCTTAGGGACGCTTCTCTCCTGGTTCCAGCCTCAGGTTCCCCATATGTACAAGGAAGGGGGCTCGGATTCTACTGTTCCTTCTTCCTCTTCCCAAGGACTCTCGACAAGTGGGGGAGAAATTCCTGCCGTGTGTGTGTGTGTGTGTGTGTGTGTGTGCTTGTACACAAGCAGGGGAAGGGAGGCCTCTCCGTGGGAAGGGCGCCTGTCAGGGCAGGCATCTCTCCTGGCTTGCTGGGGGAGGGAGGGGCAGGCAGGCTGGCGGGGCGGGTGGGGCCCCAGCTGTGTCAGCCTGTGCGTGGAGTCACCCAGGCCAGGAGCAGGAAGGGGGTGACTCAGGTGGCAAGGCCTCACCCCCTCTCTCCTCCCCCAACCCACTCAGGGCGGGGGGTTGCTCAGAAAGCCAGGGAGACCCAGGTCCAGAATACAATCCTGATGCTTGGAGCCCACCCTGTTGGGCTCCTGAAGCCCTGCAATTGCACCTGGTGGGGGGGTGGGGGGGGTGACCCCAGGATAGACATTCTCTGGAGAGGTCCTGACCTTCCTCCACCCTCTCGATCCACCACCACAGCCCCTGGTATCGCGCCTTGGCCTGAGCTATTTCTGGCCCGTCCTATCTCTGTTTTCCTGTCTCCCTCTTTTCCCTGCCACATTCCTTCCCCGCCCACACGCCTTGCAGCAAAGTGTGGCTGGAGCTACCTCTGTAATTAAGAGCCCTCCCTGCTGGCTGGGCACTCACCCACAGGACCAGGCCGTGGGCAGCCTCTGGCTTCGAGGCTCCTCCCCTGGACAAAGGGCAGCAAAAAACCGGAGAAGCACCCCTCCTCCAGGCCTCGCACCAGCCCACCTCGCTCTTGCTCCTGCAAGGCTTGGGCCCCTCCAGCCAGAAGAGTTTGGGAGCCTGGAGGCTCTTCTGCAGCCAGTGTCATCTCCCCAGCCCTGAAGGGGTCACCCCGAGCAAGTCACCCCCAACTCCAGGGGACAGGGGCAGGCGTGCAAATGGAGGTCCACATACTGTAGTCCAAAAAGTTACATACAAATCAAGCACACAAACTGTTAAATAAGCTATACCTTGATAAGTACAACTTCACAATGACCTGAGAGGCCAGGATGGAACTGAGACTTCTCAGACTCCTCAGAACATGGCAGCCCGGGGATAACCGTCCCCAGGCCTCCAGCCCCTGGGCCATCTCCCCGTCCCTTCGAACCCCTGGGTCCCCCACACCACAAAGGGCCTCCAGCACATGCGTGTAGATACCCCAGCTTGCATATCTGTGCTGTGTCCACCCGTCCCCATAACTGCCCTTGTCACCACTTTGCCTGTGTGTGCTTGTACGACGGGCGGTGCTGCTGTCCTCGGGAGGGGAGGAAGGGCCGGAGTGAGAGACCCCAGGCCCTAGAAGCGGGGTCACTGCTGGGCAAGGAATTTCAGGGTTTCCGCCACCCGGAGTGTGGTCTTGAAGGGGAGAGCCATGAACTCTGTATAGGCTTGTTCCTTTGGCCCTGTGTGGAGGGCACAACCGCAGGAGGGCTGGAGTGGGGCCTTCTGAGGGATAGGACCCAACACAGAGGCCCCTTTCCCAGGTCCACGGGTGGCTCTGCCCCGGGGCTGAGAGCCGGCCTGTGCTCAAGATGCCTCTTCCTTTTCTTATTGCCTTTGATTCCAGCCTGCCACGTGGGAAGCGACAACTCCCGGTTGTCGCTCTCCTTTCCCGCTGCTGTAACTAACGCCAGGGGAGAGGGAGCTGCTGTGTGATGAAGAGGGACCATTGTCAGCCTGAAGTTTAGCAACCCGTCTCTTCACCCCAGTCTCCCTTGATAGAGATGACCATCCCTGAGGCCACCCTAGAGGAAGAGGAGGGATGAAGGGTGTGTGTGTGTGTGTGTGTGTGTGTGTGTGTGTGTGTATTTGTCTGTTGGGGAGAAAGCGTTGATGCGTCTGGTGTTTGCGTATCTGAATCTGTGCCCATGAGTGTATATCCCTGAGGTGTGAGCACGGAAGGTTGTGTGTGTTTGTGTGTGTGGCTTGTGCAGATCTAAATCTCCTCAGCCTCTGTCTGGGGAAGGGACCCCACAGAGAAAGGGCCAAGTTTGAACAGACAACAGAAACTCTTACCTCCTTATATGGCCCAGAGGCCTCCTGGCGGGGAGGGGAAGTGAGATGAGCCTGGAGGGCACTGGGCTGTTGTTCACCTTCCCTCAGGAAAGCGCCTGCCCATCCCCCACCAGCTCCCCTCCCTCCCAACAGCCCCTCCTTGGACCCCTCTTTGCTAGTAGCTTCTGTCTCTGGGACAGCTTGGGATGGGCCACTGGGTGCTCTTTCCTTCTTTACTTGAGGCCCCAGAAATCTGCAATGTTGAATTAACCATATGTGATCTTGACGGCCCAAGGACGCTGCTTCCACTGAGCTCTGGGCAAGAGAAATGAGTTTAAATTGCAGCAATACAAATTGAGGCTAGACATCAGAAGGAACTTACCAGTGTTAGGATAAGGAGACAAGGACATTCATATATGGGAGGCTGGAGACTCTCCTTTCCTGGAGATTTGTCAAACAGAGAAATCCCTGCCTTCAAAGGCTTGGAGGCAGGGGACTGGGTAAGATGGTCTTGTGGCCTTTCCTTCAAGCTCTAGTCATAGAGGAGACTGCTGCACAGCGACTCTCATCCCCATCCCTAGGCACCTCCTTGCCCTGTGAGACCAAATCCCCTACACAGACAGCTGATTCTGGTCAACATCATTTTCTGTATCCTACAGATGAATCCTCAGTGCCTGGCAGGCACGTAGTAGGTGCTTCATAAATGTGCAGAAAACCCCTTGATCTGGGCGGAGAGACACAGCTGTCATCCCAATCTTTCCTACTGCTGCCGCGGTGCCTCCACCCAGTCCCAGCCTGAGCGCTTAGTTTGGGGCAAGCATGTTGCAGCATGTTCCAGGCTGACAAGCAGGGAACATTCTGGGGAGACACACACACACACACACACACACACACACACACACACACACATGCACATAGGCTTTATTCTGAAGCCTTATTTCTGCCCCTCCACCCGATCCAGGTTCCTCCACCCCTCTGCAGCCAACCAGCCCTGCCCTGCCCGTATGCGGAAGTCAGGAGAAAGGAAGGAGTTGAGCCAGGCTTGAGTCTGGGAAGTGTGTGTGTGTGTGTGTGTGTGTGTGTGTGTGTGTGTGTGTGTAGGCAGGGGAGGGTGTGGGAAGGTGGGAAGTGGGCAAGGGAAGGTGGGAAGTGGAAGAGGGAGGAAGTGAAACCCTGGCGACGGCAGCAGCCTAGGATTTCGAGCTCCTTTCCCCCCAAGCTGGGGGCTGGCCACTGCACAGTGTGGCAGGGTGCTGAGCAGGTGGGTGGGGCAGGGGTAAGGTATGGAGAAAGATACTGAGTAAGCTGGAGGAGGGGGAGGAAGGGAAATGAAGCACAGGGCAGTGGCACGTGGGATGGTACCTGGTTAGGGATGTTGATGTCTCCCTGCCCCCTCCAGGAAGACCTCTTGGATGGCACAAGCCTCAGAAGTGCGACTGTTTGGCCATCATTGCAACTGTTTAGCCATCATTGCTTTCTCTGGTGGGGAAAGCGGTCAAGGATGCTGCAGGGCTTCCTTCACCCAGCCCACCTGTGTGCGAGCTTTGGGGCTATAATGCTTCTTTGAGGGAGGACCCTTTCCCGAACAACCCCTCTCCCTACACACACACACACAGAGCGGCTGAGGTGACCTGTTTACACTTAGCCCTCTGGAGCCCTTTGAGGGTTGGGATCATTTTGATTTTCCATGTTACCAGTGCCTAACCCAGTGCCTTGCATACAGTTGGTGCTCTATTGATGAATGAATGTCTGTAGGACCCCTGGCACACTGTACTGCCACCAGCAGGCACTCATTTCATCAGCCACAGAAAGAGAAGACTCTTATCTTCTTAAGCTGCCTATTGGGAAGTTCTTTCTTTCTTTCTTTCTTTCTTTTTTTGTGAGGAAGATCAGCCCTGAGCTAACATCCATGCCAATCTTCCTCTTTTTTTTGCTGAGGAAGATCGGCCCTGAGCTAACATTTATTGCCAATCCTCCTCCTTTTTTTTTTTTTTTCCTTTTCTCCCCAAAGCCCCAGTAGATAGTTGTATGTTATAGTTGCACATCCTGCCAGTTGCTGTATGTGGGACGTGGCCTCAGCATGGCCGGAGAAGCAGTGTGTCGGTGCGCACCTGGGATCCGAACCCGGGCCGCCAGTAGTGGAGCACGCGCACTTAACCGCTAAGCCACGGGGCCGGCCCCGGACGTTCTTTCTGATAACTAACCCAGACTCTTCCACTACTGAGGGGCCTGCTGCCCCATTTCTTTTAGGCAGTGTTGATTTCCTTGCTGCCTGATTTCTTCCAAACCCACCAATACTTTCTCAGTCTTTGTCCCTTTCACAGGGATTTCTCTGTTTGACAAATCTCCAGGAAAGGAGAGTCTCCAGCCTCCCATATATGAATGTCCTTGTCTCCTTATCCTAACACTGGTAAGTTCCTTCTGATGTCTAGCCTCAATTTGTCCCTTTGTCCCAAATCACTACTCTTCTGTCTCTCCCCGGAATTTGTTTTTGCCTTTTCCCCGGCCCCTCCCCACTGCTTTGACATTTTATGTCGGTGCTATATTCCACCAGGAGAACATGTAGTTTGGTGAGCCTTGAAATGAGAAGAAAGGGGTTCTAGTTTAGGATGTGCCACTTTCTAGTTTTGTGACCTCTCTGAACCTCAGTTTCCTCATCTTTGAAATGACAATCATTTTGTTGTCCTAACAATTTTTCAGAACTGTCACGAGAATTAAAAAAAAAGTCATTAATTTAAATTGTAACATTTAGCAATTGTCCAAGTGATTTCACAAACTTTACTTCATTTCATCCCCACATACTCCCTTGAGAGAGAGATATAGCCAATGTACCCATTTTACAGAGGAGGAGAAACAGGGTGAGATGAAGTAACTTGCCTAAGATCATATAGCTCCTAAGTGGCAGAACCCAAACTCAGGCCTTCTGATTCTAAATCTCAGGAGCATTCCATCTTTCAGGAAAAAATTCCCAAACCAGCTAATAGCCTATGAAGTGCTATACAAACATCTTATTACCACTTTGTGGCAAGGGTGAATAAGCCCAAAGAAGCATTATTCCTGACGCTGAGCTGGCTGGCTGGTGAAAGCGTCTGTCCTTTCCCATGGCGCCTCCTGACTCACCTGTTGGACAGGTAGGGGGAAGGGGAGAGTAATGAGTCTTACCTGCTCAGAGCTAGGGTGGGGCAAGACACACCCCATCCCTCCCATTGGTTCTTTCCTTAGTCTTACTGACGACACCTTGCCCAATCAGGAGGAAGTAACCTCCTATCTGCCAATAGGTGCGGAGTTAGGATGGAACCTCAAGTTGGAGGCCGTCCCCAGAGCCGACTGGCAGTCTCTGGTGCCAATGGCCAGAGGATAAACAGAGGTGGCGATGGAAGAGAACTGGGCGCGAGGCTCCGCCCCTCGATGGGACAGTCAAGCGAGGCAGCCAGTGAGCCCGCATCAGCGGGTGGGCGTCTCCCTCAGGGGCGGAGCTTCGAGGGGGCGAGAGGCGTGGCTTGGCTGTCAGGTCCCTTCGCCTTTTGTTCGGTTACTGAGTTGCTGCCTTGGCCAGAGTCCGGAGCAGCCGCCGCCCGAGCGCGCCGACCTCAGTTCGCCGCCCGCGCCGGCTCCCATCCCGGCCCGACCCCTGCCCAGCCCGGCCAGGCTCCACACGCAGGTGCGGACGATCGGGGCAGGTAGCGCTGGGGCGAGAGAAGGGCGGCGAGCGGCCGAGAGAGGCCAACCCCCGCCGTCTCAGGGCAGGTGAGGGCGGGTGTCAGGGAGCGCCTCCCTGCACCGGCGGCAGGGGGCGCGCTGGGGTCCTGGGCGCGGCGGCTAAAGGGGCGCGAGGTTCGGGCCGGGTGCGCTGAGGGGCTGCGTGAGCCGGAGATCTGGGAAGGGTGGAGAGGGATCAGGGCAGGTGTCTCCGGGGTCGCGCCTCCGCCGGGGCCGCGGAGCCCGCCCGACGCCGCGTCCCTGACTCTCACCCTGACTCTTGCGGGGGAGACTTTGACCTGCTCCGCCTGCGTCCCAGGGCTCACTCTGTAGTCAGGAATTTACTGTTTGAAAACTTGCTGCCGCTGGTCTCTTTGGGGCCACCCTCACCCCACCTCACGCGTCATCCTCGCTTTCCCTCCCTCCCTACTCCCCCAGGCCTGGGTGGGGCCCTATTGTCTGCGCCCGGCTTGCCCAACTGTGGGGCCGAACGCACATTTTCCAAGCGACGCGGGCCCCACCTGCCGAGCAGGTGAGCACACGGAGTCCAGAGGCTCTGCCCTCCAACTCCCGGAGCTTCGTCGGTTCTGTACCTGTGGCGCCTCCCTCCGCTCTGGTGGGTGCCGGGCTGTGGCTCCGCCAGGGGTGCTGGGATGGGATGAGAGTGGGACTGGTGCAGGGCCCGGCTCCGCGCCCAGCTGGGGTCTGGCACCAGTGGCTCGGACAGGGGTCTGGGCAGAGGGGTCGTGCATGGGTAGAGAATTCACTGGCCCAGTTTCCAGTAGATGCCGCTTCCAGAGTGTTGATATGGGAACCGGACCATTCTTCTTCTCTATCCTCTTATTGTCGGAAAAAGCACCCAAAACAAACTTTCCAGGAGGAAGTATTCACAGCAGCTTTCTCTGGGGGTTTTCCTGCCTCCTTACCCAGGGCGTCCCCCCAGGCTTACGGGGTCCATCTTGAGCAAAGCCCCCTCCCCCAGCCGGCCAGGCTGAACCAGGGCCAGTGCCTGCGCTGTGACCCTGCCTCCCCGCCCCCACTTCCATCCTGTTTGCTGGGCCCCTGGGGCCTGAGGTGGGGGCCGGGGTGGGGGGGGTGGGCCGAAAGGGGAAGCAGCTTCTTCCTTCTCTTCCTGCCTCCGGGGACCACCACACCCCCTCGCTTGAGGCCTGCGCAAGTGGCTTTCTCCCCAGCTCTGCCCCCCTCCCCAGGAATGGGGGTGGGGCAGGGCCGGGCCAAACAGACGGGGGTGGGGGGAGCGATTGTTCTTTTTTTTTTTCTCTACCCCATCCCCCACATTGTTTTGCTGGCTGGCAATTGAGGCCTAAGAGCAAAGAGCAATGTTGCTTGATTTCCATTTGCCTTCTGGATTTTGAAGGTGCATTCCTTCTGGAGGCTTTGCAGTCCATTCCCCACCCACCCCCTTTCCTGAGAGTTTGATTGGGAAAGTTGGGACAGGAGGAAGGATTCTGGGGGGAAGGTTTCAGGCAGAGCTGCATTAGCCACCCCCACCCCCCCCATTTCTTGAGAGCCCCTTCCCTGGCCAGAGTTGGGGATCTCCACCAGGCTTTCACACAGGTTTTAAGAAATCTGAAGTGTGGTCTTTTTGCAGAGATTTGGAGCCCAGCCTCCTTGAGGAACAGAGGGGGAATGTAGGAGCCAGGTTCTCCCTGAGTCCTGGGGTGAAGGGAAGACTTGGGGGGAAATTGGGGCTGCTTGCCCTGACTCACTTGGGAAGACCCTGTGGCCTCTTTGGTGGTTGGAGATGGGAGAGTGGGGGCAAAGGTCAGCCCCACTCCTATGATGTGCCCCTGGGCAGGGATCAGGCCCTACTCTGGGTTAGGGGGAGACTGAGGAGAGAACCCCCTCCCTCTTCTGCTCTAGTGGGTGGGGTACCTCTGGGGAGCCACAAGGGTATGGAGTTTGGGCAAAAATAACCTGTTTTCCCTCCTCTGTGCCAAAGTGGAGGAGGGGAAGGCATTGTAATTACATTGGTTAAATGATTAGTTTAGCTAATCTGGTTTGTGGCTGTGATGAAAAGACAATATTGAGGAAGCATTGCTAGGAGGTGCCTGGTGAAAGCTGGCTGCTTACTGGACAGGAGGGAGAAGGGAAAAAAAGGCAGGATCCAATTAGTCATTCCTTGCTAGATCAAGCCCCAGCTTGGGTGACTTGAGCCCTCTCCACCCCCTCCACCCTGCCCCACCCCTGCACCCCAGCTCCACCCCATTCCCTCTGGACCTTCTGCTTGGGCTGCTGGGGCTAAGGCTTTGAGAAGGCAGTGTGTGGGAATGGAGGAGATCAGGCTAGGGCTGGCAGCCATGGGACAGGTAGATGTGGGGGTGGGAGGGTGGTGGTGGTAAGGGGGCATCTCTCCCTGACCTGGGAGGGGTTGGGCAGAGGAGCCACCTTAGAATGAGATGGGGCAATTGACTCGCCTACTGAAGGGCTGTTTTTGTGGAGAGATGTTACAGTGGGGCAGTTCTGAACACTGCGATTTCGGCTTAGACTGAGCTGGGTTTGAATCCCAGCTCTGTCAGTCATTACCTGTGTGGCCTTGGTCAAGTCACTTCACCTCTCCAAGCCTCAGTGACCTCCTTGGCAGAATGGGAATAATAATACCTACCTACTCAGTAGATACTTGACACATGGTCACTTAAAAGGTGAGGGAGGACTTTACAGATACCAAGTACTTTCATTGACTGTTCTCACTTAATCCTTGTGGCTATCCCTAGAGGCGGGTGTCCTAACCCCATTCTACAGGTGAGGAAATTGAAGTTAAGTAACTTGCCCAAGGTTGCACAGCAAGACCCAAGCAGAGCCAAGACTGGTGTTTGGGTCCTCTGGCTCCAAACCTAGAGCTCATCCTGCTGTATCATCCCCACTGGGAAGAATTTTTCTGCCATCCCTTTTTGAGAGCCTCTGCTTTGGAGTTTGGGGAGAAGAGAGTTCAGAAGGGCCCAGGAAGGTATGTGTGGGTGGCAAAGGTGAGGCCAGGTTTGTCAGGTGGGGGTGACTCATGTCCTAGCTTCCAGCCCTCTGGAACCTCCCCCCGTGGGTTGGAGGAGGAGGCTAGTTCCCCAAGGCCGGGGGCTGTGGCCCGTGTGTGGAGGCGGTTGGGGGCCAGAGAGGAGGGCAGGGTCCAAGCAGCTGCTGCTCCCTGGCGTGAGCAGGGCAGAACCATGGGCTGTTCTGGTCTTGTCCCTTTATAGGAAGAGGGACTTGTCTGCTTTGCTGAGGGCTGGAGCTGTGCCAAGATAAAGGGGGCTTGCTCCCTGGGGAGTGCAGAGAAATGAGAGTCAGATTCAGGACTGGGCCGGCGTCCTGCAGGATTGTACCAGTCAGAGCTGCCAGGCTGCTCTTGGGCGGGGAGCTGGCTATCCTCTGCTTTGGAGCCCAGGAGACTGGGGGGCTGGGAGTAGGGGTTTTCTGCTGCTGGGAGGGCCTTTCTCGTGATGGGGATGGGGTCAGCCAGAGCCTTGGTCCTCAAGGGAGGGGCCGGTGTCACTGTCTTCTCTGACCTGCCTGGCTCTGGTACCTGCCAACGGGACACCTGACCCCAGAATGGGGCCTCTACCTGTGTCGGCGCAGCCTGGGTCCTGAGCCTATCAGCACTGGGCTTCTGGGTCCCTCGAAGTCGGGGAGGTCCCAGGCATGGGAATTATTGATCCAGGAGAAGAGACAACTGAGGGACTTGATGTGACAGAGAAGGAAAAAGAATGAATGCAGTCTGGTTCATTGCTGTCAAGAGGGTGAGGGGCTTGTAGTTTTCCATCACCCCCGAGGCCACAAAAGCGTCTGGGACTGATGCTCTTGTGGAAGGAATAGAGGCTAGACAGGAGGAAGGACTGCCTGTGTGTTCGAGATGAGATCTTGAGTTGAAGAGTAGGGGGGAGACAGAGGCTCAGAGTTGGTTCTTCTCTGAAGAGGATAGAGCAGGGCCCCATCCCTGTGAGCTGTCCCAGGAGAGAGGGCAGGCAGGAATCACTGTCCTTTGGGGTGAGTCTGAGGTCTGTTGGGGTCCCTGGGGACACTCTTAGTCTTGTGTCTCTTGGGAGAAGAGAGACCTGGCAGGGAGGGGGAGATCCATGAGTAGGCTGGCCCAGTGACCCCTGTGAAGAGAAAGAGCAGTGTGGCTGGGGCAGGTTGCTGGCGTTTATGTCCCTGCAAGTGACACTGTGAGGCCTCTCTCCTGGGACATGGTTGAATCTGGTGGAGGTCTGGAGGACATGGACTGTCCCAGTTTCCAGCAACTTTCTTGGCCAGGGCTGAAGAGAAAGCTCTGTGACCACTCCTCTTTGCTCCTGGCACCTCAGCCTTTGGGGGTCCTCAGGGCAGGAAGCCCAGCTTTCTGAGACCTGTGTGTGATGGCCTGCTTTCTGTCCCCACTGTGGGCACAGCGGATTCTTGTCCCCTGCAAGTGGCGGGAAGGGGAGGAGAGTTGGAATGGGGCTGGGCAATCAATACGTGCTTATTTGGGGGTGAGGAGGGGGTTGGACTACACGACTCCCCCTCCCTCTTGATTGAAAAAGTAATATCTGATCATTTACAAAACAGTTGGGAAGTCTAGAAAAGTTTACGAGAGAAGAAAAAACATCTCCCATAATGCTACTCCATCGAGGCCACTACCGCTAACATTTCTTTCCCTTCTCTTAGCATCGTCTTGTTTCTTAACCTCGATCTCGATGATCTCATGCTCTGTGTATACTAACAAATTTTATCCAAACCTTTATCCAAATCCGAGTTTTCTCCAGCAAAGGCTGAACAGGGAACTAACAGTCGGGTCTTCCCTGCGCTTCCAGGAGAAGGCCAGGCAGCCAGCCCTGCAGGATGAACCCCTAGGGAATCACACCCTAAGGAGTGGATGCCAGCTGGGGTCAGGGCTGCCCAAGCTCCCTGGAGGTGGCCAGGTGGGGACAGTGGGCACTTGTGTATGGAGATATGTCACTGACACAAGTCAGTCCCTTGCTGTTGTTTCCTGAGGCTGGGTGAAGTGTTTTTCCATTCCCGGGAGTCCTGGTTTGGGGTCATCTGCCGGTTTGGGATTTTGCCCATCCAGGGTCACCAGCCGGGAATGGAGCTCCAGCTGGAGCCCTGTCCAGGGGAGCCCAGAGGTTCCTGGGGTCGAGCCACCTGGCGGGACATTTCCGCTCCTCCTGGTCCCCTTCATTTTCCCACCCGGGTTTGTTTGCTTTGGGAAGGAGCCCAGAAGGAAGAAAACCAACAGCAGCTGGGTCGGCCTGACCTGAACCTCCCCCCCCCCCCCCCCCCCCGCCAGTCCTGGCGACAGCCTGGGCTGTCCTCCAGACCGGAAGTGAGGGTTTTCCTCCGGAAGCCCAGGATGGGCTCCTCTGTCTTCTCTGTCCCCAGGGCCCTGGCCATGCATGGCGCCTGCTTCAGTCTCTGCCCCCTTGGAATGACCAGTCTTCGCGGGGAGACCGCAGTCTCTGCCAAGGAATCTCTAGTGTGCGGGGGTTTCCTCCTGGAGCCACCAGTCTAAGGGGAGAGGCCTAGTTGGGAAGCCCCAGCTTGATGGGGGAGGCAGCTTTCTCGAGGGAAGAAGTCATGTCTGTCTCTGTACTTTTCTAGAATCTGTTTCCATCTGTGCTTGCGACCGCTGGCCGAATCTCAGCTGGAGCCAGAGACAGAGTGGGGAAGGGTGGGGGCTGACCCTGCTGAGCCCAGCCTCTCCCCTGGGGCTGCTATGTGGGGAATGTCCATGCCTGGCTGGCCTGACCGCCCCTGGCTGCAGGGGGCAGCACATGTGAGTGGGGAGAGGGGCAGCACGTGTCTCCACCTGGCCTCCTCTCCCCTCCCAGGACCCGGACATGGCTCCTTACCCCCAGCCATGCCCCACCGCACCCCAGGGGCTCAGGCCTAGCCCTGGTCTGAGGGGTCAGGGAAAGGAAGCCTGGGTCACAAAAAGCAGGGTGGCTGCCAGGCACCTTGCCAGGTCTGTCTCTGCCAGCCTCCTCCTCTGCCATTTCTTTGTTTCTCTAAGAGAAGGATGCCTGCCTGGGCCTTTACTGTGACAGAGGGCTTCCATAGTCATGGGTGTGTGTTTGAGCCATAAGGAAATCGAGTGACTTGCCCAAGGGCACACAGCCAGCGAGTGATGGAGCTGGATGGAGCCCTCTCTGACTCTCATGCTCTCCCGCCCTGCGCGCAGCTCCCTTCCCCCGTCACTGTCTGAGCGGATGATCCAGGTCTGCATAGGCACCGGCCTCTCGCCCAAGGACCTTCTGGGGCCCGGGCCCTGCCTGCTCTTCTCGTCCTCTGCTGCAGTGTTTCGGAGCCTGGGTCCAGTACGCCTCTTGGCAGCCCCGTCCTGTCCCTATTTCCAGGTGTCTTCTTGACGCTTGGCACCCTGCAGCCCAGCCCAGCTGTGCCCGTCACTGACGGCGGGTGCTGGCGGGGGCAGGAGCCTGGTGTAGCTCTGGTGGGAGTTATTTTTAATGTCAGGGCAGGGCCACACTCTGCCGGGACAGTCTTGGAGTTAGGGTGCCCACTGCCAGCCGGCTGGGTTGGCCGTGCTGGGGAGGAAGCAGGAATGAAGGGCAGGGTACGCCTCGTTGCTCGGAGATTCCTACAATGTGGACTGTGTTGGGGAAGAAGAGTCCTTTGCACACCCTCTCCAGGGCCCCGTCTTCTCTCTTCCCATCCCTGCGCTGTCCCCCACCCCACCCTGTGATCTCTGAGCTGGCTTCTTCCTTCCATGTTGCCAACAATAGAGCGTGTGCTAAACAAAGGCCCCCCATTCAGCTCAGACAACCGCCCTGTGTCTAGCTCTGCCCGTCTCTGGCCAGGGTGCATGGGCAGGGCCCACGTCTGTCTCGCCCGCTTCCACCCTGGCTCTGTCCAGGGGCGTTGTGACAGGTCTCACTCTAGGTCCAGGGTGGAGAGGGATGAGACCAAACTGGGTGCGGCCCCCTCCACCCTGGGAACTGCAAAAACAGCACTTTTGTTTCTTGTGGGAGAATTCCCCTGGTTCTCCTGGGGAGTAGGTAGGGAGAAAGGTGGGGCTGGTTGACAGTGCTGCCTGAGGTCTGACTTCTGGCCTTCCTGTTGCAGGAAGAGCTCTCCCCATGGTCTTTTCCTCAAGAAAAGTTCTGGTGTGTGTCCTCACTGAACTGCTTTCCAGCTCTGACCTTGCCCACCTGCAGCCTTCTCTTGTCTGTTGTGAGAATCCTGGTTCCTTATTGCTAGAATCTTAGACATCAATGTTCCTCTGAGATCACCTGGGCCACACAGGTGAAGCACAGAGAGGAAAGTAATTGCCCAAGGACACCCAGCACGTTTGTGGCGGAGCTGGGACTAGAACCTGGGACTCCTGATTTCCCAGCTGCTCCTCTGCCTCCACCTGTGGCCTCTCCAGCCCCTCTTCCCCTTGGCGAGGGGGCTCAGCTCTACCCCCCGCCCCGCCCCTCACTCTCCTCTGCGGCAGGGTGTCTGGCCCTCTCTCCTTGACCCCAGGGCGTCCCTCTTTCCCTGGATCCCCTGTGAGGAACGAGGGGAGCAGCCCTGTTTTGCGCAGGATTTGAGCAGCCTTGGATTTGAGCAGAGCGCCGCCCTTTTCTCAACATGGATCCTGTTTTCTCACCTAGAAGTTGGGAATAATAAAATGCCGGCTGGGGTCACTTCTAGGGAGGCAGGAGATTGATTTGACAGTAAAGACACTGGACGCCCCCTAACCCGATGGACACTTTCCCCTCTGTGTGGCCTCTGTCTCGCCCTGGGCGGCTGTCCAGCCCTCAGCTTCTCTTGGCTCCAGGCCTGGGCTGGCCGGGCAGTGAGGGGCCTGCTGAGGAAACACCTCACTGTGGCCAGCCTTGACCTCGGTGGACTTTGGACATGGGGCCAGTGAGAAGATGGTCCCTGAGGTTCCAGGCGAGGCCCACGCCCCTCCGGCCAGCTGAGAAGCCCCAGGGTTAGGCAGCCAGCCCTCCTGGGGAGGGGCCTTTTCGACTTGGATGGGGTGTTTTTCCTGATCCGGGCTGGAGATGTCCAGGTCGTCCCGAGCGGATCTGACTGCTGCTCGGCATCCAGACGTTGGCTCAGTCCTCCGCCCGGCGAAGTGGAATCTAAAGGGTTAATGTGACTGTATTTACTGAGGCAGCTTCACCTTCCCTCTCCTGCTTGGCTGTCCCAGGCCTCCTTCGAGCTCTGTGCCGAGCTCTGTGCCGGGCTTGCTCCTCCCAGACTCTCCTCTATTCTCTCTCTCTCCAGGGAGGGCAGGGGTGCTGGGCAGTGTGTGTTTAGGGCGGGGGGAGGGGGCTCCTCCTGAAATAGTCACACTTGACCAGTGCCTGGGAAGCAGCTGGACACATCTGGTGGCACCGAGCCTGCTGTCTGGTGTTCTGGGCCTGCTTCTGTTTACTGGCCCGAAACTCTGAGTCACTGGGGTGGCGCGAGCTGAGGGAGGAGGCAGCTGGAGCGGGCCTGGCTGCTGCCTCTGCCTGTTACAGGTGTGCTCACGGCAGGGGAGGAGCCGCGTGTCGCTGTAAAAGGCAGGAGACCTGAAGGATCCTTTGTCATCCTTCTTGAGGGTGGCACTGGGAAGACGTGCCCCTGGTGACCTTTGCTCCTGGGGTGGGGCCAGGCTGCACAGGCCACCCCACCCGCGTCCTCACCCAGTCCCCCAACATAACAGGCTTGAGGTGCTGGGTGCTGCCACCTCATGGGTGGACCAGCCTGGGGTCTGCTTGCTGTCTGAGGCCACACTGGGTGTGCAAAGCCCACAGACTTGGGTGTCACTCACGCCTGTGCCTGGGCCCGGCTCTGCTATTTCTCCACTGTGGCACTTCACCTGGTGCAGCCTCAGTTTCCCTGTCTGTCAATGAGGAACAGAGCATGTGCTTCAAAACCCACTAGTGAGGCTGGTGGCATTAGTGAGAGGTCTGGCACAAGGTGGGCCGTGCCTGGAGCACAGCTTCCCTGCCTCTGCTCCCAGGGGCTGGACTCCGGAGGTCAGCTCCCAAGACAGGGGAGCCAGACAGACCAAGTGGGAGTTCACCTTTCTGGTGCAGAGTAGGGCCCAGCTCTTCCTTAACCTCATGTGCCCCCCAGTCTCTGCAGAGAGAGGGAGGGGCGCCTGAAGAGCAGGGACCACCCGAGGCTTGCCCCACCCTATATCCCTGGCCCAAGTTCCAGAAGGCCAGGAGGTGAGAATACACCTTTGGGGAGAGGCAGTGCTGATGGCCACAGCGATGGCCACCAACATGGAGGTACATGGAATACCTACTATGTGCCAGGCACCATACTGGGGCCTTTCAAAGATGGTCCTTACAGCACCCTGCGGGCGAGGTGGTGCTATCCCATTTCAGATGAGGGCTGAGGCTCAGCGGAGAGCTGAATTTCCCTGGTAGTATGTGGCTGAGATTTGAAATGGTTGGTGGGACTCAGAATTTTGGGAAGGGCTTCTAGGAGCTGGAGAGACAGGGGTCTTAGGGCCTGGCCCTCTGGGGTCACTTGTGATGCTGCCCCATCTGTAGGAAAGTGAGATCTCGGGGTCTCTGAGAGAGCCTGGGGCACCTTCGCCTGCTCCCAGCAGCCTCCCTGGCTCCCCAGAGAAACCTGTCTGACTGCTTCCCTGCCCCACTCAGCTTCCTGTCCAGTGCCTGGGGTGCAGCTGCCTCACCTCCACAGCCTTTCCCAGGGAGCCCCAGTGGGTGGGGGTGGGTTTGTGGGACCCCAGAAGCTGCTGGAGGCCCTGAGTGCCTTCTTCTCTGGGAGTGCTGGGCAGGGTGAGTGAGCCCAGGGCTGCTTTGGGGCATTTGGCCCTATACTGCCCCACCCCCCATGGGGTTCACCCGACTCTGGGCTGGAGGTCAGAGATGCAAGCCCAGAACTCACACACGGGTATCGCATCATGGGCAGTCTCTTCCTGGGCCTGGTGCCCTTCTGTCCGTCACCTCCCTCCACTACAGCCCACTGGGGCCCTTGGGTCTGTGGTGGGGGAAGGGGTGATGGGCAGGGCCTGGGGATGGGCTGAAGCTGGGGGCGGGGCCAGGTGATGGGATGCCCCACCAGGGCCAGCTGATTTCCCACCCCTCCTTTGTGTCCTCAGTGGCCACCATGGAGGTGATGAACCTGATTGAACAACCCATCAAGGTGACCGAGTGGCAACAGACATACACCTATGACTCCGGCATCCACTCGGGCGCCAACACCTGCGTGCCCTCAGTCAGCAGCAAGGGCATCATGGAGGACGATGAGGCCTGTGGGCGCCAGTACACGCTCAAGAAGACCACCACCTACACCCAGGGAGTGCCCCAGGGCCAAGGTCGGGATCCCTGGAGATTGTTCCATGAGAATATTCCAGCAGAAAATGAGGGTGGGCCCTGGAGGGAGGTCAGAGTAAAAGGAGGCAGAATTTAGGGGGCTCCCAGTCTGAGGGGGGAGGCACAGCTCCTGTTCTTCGAGACTCACCCAGTCTGAGGGAGGAGGCACAGCTCCTTCAGGGTGACCCCATCTGGGAGGGAGGCAGGATCCTCTTCCATGAACCTCTGGTATGGAGGGGAGGCCTAAACCCTTCCCCACAGCCTGAAGGAAGAGGCCTGGGCCTTGTCTTCCATGAACTTGCAGTATGACAAGGAGGCGTCACTACTGCTCTCAGAGAACCCCTGGTCTGTGGGGAAGACAATCCTTTTGCTCCAGGAGCCTCAAGTTTGATGGGCATGCAGAGCTCTGCCCTCAGGGAGCCCCCAGTCTGGTAGAGGAGGTGCAGTTTTCAGGCCTTGGGGCTCCTGGTTGGGGGCAGGGAGGAGACTGGTCTGCATATGCTGTTGTGCAAACAGGCCACGGCCGGGGAGTGGAGTGACCCACCCAGTTCTGGGGCTTCGTGAGGGGTGGGGATGACCCACCAGCCCCGGGCACCCTGCCTCTCTCGGGGAGACGAGTGTCCGGGTCCCAGCACTATTGTCCACAGACGCCTCCAGGGCTTCAATGTTGCCACGGTGGGCTGTGGGAGCTGGGGAAGGTGCAAGGTGGGCTCTGGGAGCTGGGCCACCACAGGGCTCAGCCTCTGCACGCGGAGGTCTCCTCCCTGAAGGCAGGCAGAGGCCTCTCGGCCTGGCACGGCCGGGCATTGTGTCGGCAGCTACAAGAACAGCATCACGTGGGAAAGCCGTGTGGATGTCTCCTCCTTCCTGACTAATCGGAGGGTGGAGCCTCTGCCTCCCTCTCCCGGGGGCATCAGGACGCTTGCCAGGGCCAGGCTGCCTGGGAAGCTTGGCGCCTATTTGTGGGACTCCCAGAGCCACCCAGGGGTAGGACCTGGAGTCTGGGCTGAGAACCCCCTCCTGCTTTTGGAAACCACAGTCTTGGCTTTCCCTCTGATACTGGGCGACCCTCTGGGCCTCTATGTGCCTGCCCATATAATGGGAGAGTTGCCTCCTCTGGGCATGATGAGGGTATAACATATATAATCATAAGATTTCAGGGTTGAAAGAGACCTAGGTTGTCTCATCCTGTCCCCCCTGATTGTAAGGGAGGGGCAGAGAGTCGGGGTTTGGGCTCTGAAGTCAGGCTGTCTGAGTTTGGATCCCAGCTTGGGTTCTTTTTTTTTTTTTTTTTCCCCTTTTTCTCCCCAAAGCCCCAGTAGATAGCTGTATGTCATAGTTGCACAAACTTCTAGTCGCCGTATGTGGGACGCGGCCTCAGCATGGCCGGAGAAGCGGTGCATAGGTGCGTCAGTGTGCGCCCGGGATCCGAACTCAGGCCACCAGTAGCGGAGCGCGCACTTAACCGCTAAGCCACGGGCCGGCCCCCAGCTTGGGTTCTTATAACCTCTGTGCCTCAGTTTTCCCATCCGTAAAATGAAGATATGAATAGTACTTACGTTATAGGGTTGTTAGATTAAATGAGAAAATATAAGAAAAGCACTTAATTCACTGCTAGGCCATAATAAGTACTCAAAAAATGTTAGCTTTTCCTATTAATAATAATAATCGCTAACGTTTTTGTAGTGATATGTGCCAGGCTCGTGCATTCTTTTTTTTTTTCTCGGAGCAATTCATAACTATTATCTCATTTATTTATTTATTTATTTATTTTTTGTGAGGAAGACCAGTCCTAAGCTAACATCCAATGCTGACCCTCCTCTTTTTTGCTGAGGAAGACTGGCCCTGGGCTAACATCCATGCCCATCTTCCTCTATATGGGATGCCGCCACAACATGGCGTGACAAGCAGTGCGTTTGTGTGCGCCTGGGATCCGAACCCACAAACCCTGGGCTGCTGAAGTGGAGTATGTACACTTAACTGCTTGTGCCACCGGGCTGGCCCCACTATTATCTCATTTAATTCTCATAAGAATTCCCTGTGATAGACAGAACAAGTGGTGCCCCATTTTACAGATGATGTAATTGAGGTGATGGTGACCTCCCCAGGGTCACTGGTAGCAGACAGAACCTCAAGTTGTCCCGGGGTGGGAGGGAGCCCAGAGAACCCAAGTGGGCTATCTACAAGGCCTGCCCTGCCCCCCAGTGTCCCCCCACCCACCTCCTGCAGCTCAGTCCCTGCCTGTTGGCCCCCAGGTGACCTGGAGTACCAGATGTCCACGACTGCCAGAGCCAAGCGGGTGCGGGAGGCCATGTGTCCTGGCGTGACAGGCGAGGAGAGTTCGCTGCTGCTGGCCACCCAGGTGGAGGGGCAGACCACCAACCTGCAGCGGCTGGCCGAGCCATCCCAGCTGCTCAAGTCGGCCATCGTGCATCTCATCAATTACCAGGACGACGCTGAGCTGGCCACCCGGGCCCTGCCCGAGCTCACCAAGCTGCTCAATGATGAGGACCCGGTCCGTGAGGGGCCTTGCTGGGGTGGGGGCAGGGCAGGGAGGGGAGAGGTCCCGTGTCTGCAGGGGAGGGCCCTCCCCGGGCTGGAGGGAGGTCATCGACCCAGAGCCCCATCAGTGGGAAGAGTCTGACTTGGGTCCGTCTGAGCTTTGTGGAGGGGTCTCCTGGCCCCCCTTCCCACAGTGGCAGCCAGCCTGGCCCATCTGCTCACTTCTCCCATCCTTCCCTTCACCCCTCAGGTGGTGGTGACCAAGGCAGCCATGATCGTCAACCAGCTGTCGAAGAAGGAGGCGTCACGGCGGGCGCTGATGGGCTCCCCCCAGCTGGTGGCGGCCGTCGTGCGCACCATGCAGAACACCAGCGACCTGGACACGGCCCGCTGCACCACCAGCATCCTACACAACCTCTCCCACCACCGCGAGGGGCTGTTGGCCATCTTCAAGTCAGGCGGCATCCCTGCCCTGGTCCGCATGCTCAGGTACCCACCCCTACTCACCCCTCCCCCACTTGGGCTTCCCCGCTCCCTTCCCTGGGCTTCCGTGCATTTATTGAGCACCTACCATGTGCCAGGTGCAGAACCACCCCCAGTCCTGGTGCTCAGCTGCTCACAGCCCAGCAGGGGAGACAGGCATGTAACTAACTAGCAGGTTAGTTATCAGGATACAGGTGTGTCTGAGATTGCTGGGGCTCTGAGAAGCTGTTCACTCTAACAGACGGATGAGTGGAGTTTGGCCGGTATAGATGAAGGGAAGAGTCTTCCAGGCAGAGGGAATAGCATATGCAAAGTCTCTTGTTACCTTTACCTTTCCTGGCCCTGTGATGTTGATCGGCTTCCTTCCTCATCCCCATACCTGGGAGTTCCCCGAGGATGGAGATATTGATCTCTCTCCCCTCTGAGCCCCTTGCAGGGCCTCTCTAGCATGTGGCCTTCCATGTGGTGCTTACTCTCAGTAGGGACCTACTATTCAAGGGGACCTACTATGCACTCAGCACTGGGCTGGGAGCCCAGGAGCAGGAGGAGTCATGGTCCCAATGGGGAGCAGAGAAGTGCTGTGTTCTCTGTGCATAAGAGTGGGGCTAGGTCAAGAGACAATGAGATTTTAGCAAAGGGCTCTTTCCATAGGGGTGTCGGTATTGGGGAAGGCTTCCTGGAGGAGGTGGCCCACATTTATGCCAGGCCCCTGGGCCCTGACCCACATTAACCTCCCTGCCCACCATCCCAGCTCCCCCGTGGAGTCGGTCCTGTTCTACGCCATCACCACGCTGCACAACCTGCTGCTCTACCAGGAGGGCGCCAAGATGGCGGTGCGCCTGGCGGACGGGCTGCAGAAGATGGTACCCCTGCTCAACAAGAACAACCCCAAGTTCCTGGCCATCACCACCGACTGCCTGCAGCTGCTGGCCTACGGCAACCAGGAGAGCAAGGTGGGCCCTCCCACCCGCAGCCGAGACCCGGGGCCCACTGTTTCGTTGCCTTCCGTCCAGCTGCAGCTTCAGGCCGCTGCCTCCTTACCCCTTTAGGTTAAATGTCTATGTCTATGCAGATGGACATATTTCATCCTGTAAGTGAATATTTTGAGAAAAAGAAGAAAAAAATCCATCATCCTCACACAACCACTGTTATCTCGGTGCGCTGCCTCCAGTGCCCTCCCCGCGGCGGGGGCATATTTATACGTAGCTGTAGTCATAGCAATGTACAGCTTTGCCTCTGTTTTCTACATGATATTTTTATTTATTTATTTTATTTTATTTTTTTATAATTTTATTTATTTATTTATTTTTCCCCCAAAGCCCCAGTAGATAGTTGTATGTCATAGTTGCACATCCTTCTAGTTGCTGTATGTGGGACGCGGCCTCAGCATGGCCGGAGAAGCAGTGCGTTGGTGCGCGCCCGGGATCCAAACCCGGGCCGCCAGCAGCGGAGCACGCGCACTTAACCGCTAAGCCATGGGGGCGGCCCTACATGATATTTTTAAAATCTTTCTTTACCATATTATCCTCAAAACCACCCTCTGTAATGGCAAATAACATTTCATGAAGTGGAGGCCCCAGACTTTATTCTGAGGGAGGGCATCTAGATTGCTCCCAATTTTCCACCTTTATAAACAATACTGTAATGAACATCTTTGGGCAGACAGCTTTTCCTAAATGAATTTTTCATCAGTAGGGCTTAGGGTCCCCCCCACCCCGACAAAGCCCCAGTAGATAGTTGTATGTTATAGTTGCACATCCTGCCAGTTGCTGTATGTGGGACGCAGCCTCAGCATGGCTGGAGAAGCAGTGTGTCGGTGCGTGCCCGGGATCCGAACTCAAGCCGCCAGTAGTGGAGCGTGCGCACTTAACCGCTAAGCCACAGGGCTGGCCCATAGGGTTTTTAATATTTTAGGTTTTTACCCAGATTGCCAGATTGCTTTCCAAAAGGACCGTATTATTTACAATGCCATCAGTGGCGATGTATGTTAGTACAGTTTCACCTCATCCTTGCCAGCACTGTGTATTATCCTTTTTTCAAAATTTTGGCTTATTTAGTAGTTATCAAAGCTATTCAGGTTTTAGCTAAATCTCAGTGATGACAGCTCTGTCAGCCTCCTCGCCCTTCCTTGTGCCCTGTCATATTCCATGTCTGTCTCACACCTCTTCTCCCTCCACCCCACAGCTCATCATCTTGGCCAATGGAGGACCCCAGGTCCTCGTGCAGATCATGCGCAACTATAGTTACGAGAAGCTGCTCTGGACCACAAGCCGTGTGCTCAAGGTGCTGTCTGTGTGTCCCAGCAACAAGCCCGCCATCGTGGAGGCTGGTGAGTATTATGGCCTGTGAGGGTGGCCCACGTGGCTGGGAGGGCTGGGCTGGGGGCCCTGTCTAGTGGCCAGGCTCCATTAACCGTGCTCCCCCGTGGCTCACGTGACCCCTGTCCCCTGCCCTAGGTGGAATGCAGGCCCTGGGCAAACACCTGACGAGCAACAGCCCCCGCCTGGTGCAGAACTGCCTCTGGACCCTGCGCAACCTCTCCGATGTGGCCACCAAGCAGGTGAGGGAGCCGCTCCGGCCAGGGCTAACCTCTTCAGCTGCCTCATCCTCCCATCTTAGCACGTCCAGCCTCCTGTCTGGGAGTCTGACCTTAGGAGCCATGGAAGGCCTGAGGCCTCTAAATCTCGCCCCATTGTGGCTGAGGCTGGAAGTACCCTGAAGACCCTCATCCCTTTAGTTTAAGGCTCTAATTCCTATTAGGGATTCGGGAAGAGGAGTAGATGAAGGGGTGATGTTGCTGAGCTGGAGTTCAGGTGGTACCAGGGGAACAGTTTGGACCTAGACCCTGGAGCAAAGAGTAGTCGTGTGCCAAGAGACAGCTGGGGGCCCCGTGATTAAAAAACACAATTTAAGGAAAAATGCAGTTTCAGGACAAGCCTCATGGTCCCTCCTTTCAACCTGACTACCATACCTAAGAGCCCCCCCATCGATAGACTGCTCACTAAGCATCCACCACGTGCTAGACTCTGCCGGGCACTCGTGGACATTGGCTCCTCTACCCCTTTCAACACCTGGAGGTAGAGTGTGGGGCCTCGTTGGTTAGATGAAGAAACGGGGGCTCAGGGAGTTAAGTAATAGCCCTTGGTCACAGCTAGTAAATGGCAGAGCTGGGATTTGAATCCAGGACTGTCAACCCCAGAGCCTGAAGTCTTTCTGTTCCACCATAAGGCCCACATGGCTCCCCCTGGGAGAAGTGAGGCTTCTGGATTAGGGGTGTTTCCTGAAAGTGGATTTGGCCTGGGGACCACTGAGGGGGCAGCAGTGAAGGCCCAGAACAGTGAGAAATGCATAAAAGTGGGTCAGCTGGGCCGCTGAAGCACGTGGCCTCCTCCACAATTTCTTCCTGGTCTAGGGGCCTCCCTCAGCCTGAGTAGGGCTCTGCCTGGGTCTGAGGATGCAGAGGAGGGGCAGGAGGGGTGGAGGAAAGAGCATGGAGCTTAGAGACAGGCCTGGGTTCTGATCCTCCCGCGAGATGTGGGTCTGTGGGCAAGCCCCTCAACCTCTCTGAGCCTCAGTTGCCCCACGGGATCGCACTGCCCTCTCCTGGGGCGTCGGCAGGATCACGGGGATGAGGGTTCCCAGGCACACACAGGCAGGCCCGTCGAGTATCAGCTGAGTGGGCTTCAGACCCCGTTAGGCCACCTGCTCCCCTCGGACATCCGTGGGAAGACTTCCTGGAGTTGGGAGTCTCCCTCACTCTCCGCTGCCCCCCCTGCCGACCCCCAGGAGGGCCTGGAGAGTGTGCTGAAGATTTTGGTGAACCAGCTGAGTGTGGACGATGTCAACATCCTCACCTGCGCCACGGGCACCCTGTCCAATCTGACGTGCAACAACAGCAAGAACAAGACGCTGGTGACGCAGAACAGTGGTGTGGAGGCCCTCATCCACGCCATCCTGCGCGCCGGAGACAAGGACGACATCACGGAGCCGGCTGTCTGCGCCCTGCGCCACCTCACCAGCCGCCACCCTGAGGCCGAGATGGCCCAGAACTCCGTGCGCCTCAACTACGGCATCCCAGCCATTGTTAAGCTGCTCAACCAGCCCAACCAATGGCCCCTGGTCAAGGTACCGAGTGCCCGCAGTGGGGTTAGGGGCGGGAGGGAGCCCTCTGCAGTCAGGATTACGTGCTGTGTCAACACAGGGTAGGCAAAGCTGCTGTAACAGAGGCCCTGAAATACAGTGGCTCCAGGAAGATAGAAGTTTATTCCTCTCATGTAGCGGTTTAGACCTCCACAGTGGCTCTGCTCCTGAGACCCAGAATCCTTCTATCTTGTAGCTCCGCCATCCCTGACAGAAGAGCTTCAAAGTTTAATACGCACATGACCGCCCCGGGCGGTGTCATTGAACTGCAGGTTCTGATTCAGTAGGCCTGGGGTAGGCCTGAGACTCTGCATTTCTAATAAGTTCCCTGGTGCTGCTGCTGGTCCATGGAGCATCCTTCTTATGCCAGAGGGTCTGGATGAGAGGGTTGTCCTCACACAAACGGTTGGACTGTATCATCCCTGCAGATGTTCTAGCCCCAGAGAAGTGGGGAGGGCTTGCAGTGACCAGAAAGCGAGACATGTCGCTTCAGCTCACGCCCCGGAGCTCAGTCGTTTGGCCACATCTAGATGCAGGGAGGCCAGCAGTGTGTCATGTGTCCAATGGCCATGTGTCCTGCTAGAACTCAGGAGGGATACGAAAAAGACAAAGGAGAGAGGATTCTGGGGGACACTTAGTGTCTGCCGTAGGGAGTCGGGGGTGAAGGGGTGGAGCTTTCTCTTCAGGAGGCCGCCTGGGTAGAGGAGAGCCAGCAGGCAGGGGCTCCCATTGGCTAAATTTTAGACAATTTAACAGTACAGATAAGAATGACTCTAAGTGATTATATACATTGAATTAAAAAAAAATCCATAGTGAGGAAAAGAGACAGCACGGGGCCCCTCCTTGGGCATGGTCCCGGCTGCAAGCCTGAGGTGGCGGAGGGTTTGCGTCCTGACCCAGCAGCTAAGTGATAAGTGATAAGTGACCTTAGCAGGTCAGATATTCTAGCTCACAGCCTCATCTCTCTCATGATTTTCATCCCTGCCCTCCTGGCTTCTTGTTTTGACGATCAAATGAGATGATAAATTGCTTTGCAAGACCCTGAGGGACCCAGTGAGAACAGAATGGCTCCTGGGAGACAGGGCACCCTGTGGGGGAGACCTCTTCCCGGAGCTGCCCTACTGGGGATTGATTACAATATGAGCATCGCCAAAGCAGGAGGCCTTGGGGTCACCACAGCAAGGACTCCCCGATAGTCAGGGTTTGTGGACTATCAGAAAAGCAAGTAAGGGGCCGGCCCCGTAGTGTAGCGGTTAAGTGTGCGCGCTCCGCTGCTGGCGGCACAGGTTCGGATCCTGGGCGTGCACCGATGCACTGCTTATCAGGCCATGCTGTGGCGGCGTCCCATATAAAGCGGAGGAAGACAGGCATGGATGTTAGCTCAGGGCCAGTCTTCCTCAGCAAAAAGAGGAGGATTGACATAGATGTTAGCTCAGGGCTGATCTTCCTCACAAAAAAAAGAAAAAAAAAGAAAAGCAAGTAAGACTGTGGTGTCTGGGGGTGGATTGAGAGAGGGGATGAGGTGAAAAGGTCAGAGCGTGGGGGCTGGCGGAATGTTCTGGAATGGTGTATCATGTTAGCAGAGGCTGTTAGAGTTAGACACGAGGACCCACAGATCCTATGGAATAAGGGACACAGGCTGGGAGTGGAATAATTCTCTGGAGATCTTCCAGCATTTGTGTGTCTGGCCTGGGGGACAGCCAGATGATAGGGGAAGGAGGAGATGATGCGGGGAAATTGGGATCCTCCAGAGGCCCAAGAAATGCCCCTGATTGTTGTCCGTTTTCTTGCCAGGCCACCATTGGCCTGATCAGAAATCTGGCCCTGTGCCCAGCCAACCACGCCCCCCTGCAGGAGGCAGCGGTCATCCCCCGCCTCGTCCAGCTGCTGGTCAAGGCCCACCAGGATGCCCAGCGCCATGTGGCTGCAGGCACACAGCAGCCCTACACAGTAAGTAAGCTGGTGGTGCCTGTGACCGCCCCCCCCGGGGGTCAGGGTGTCCTCTGTGTGAATGTGTCTGCTTGTGAGTGTGTAAATGGGGAGACGAGTTCCGATTGATGTCAACTCCAAGGACCAGCGAGGTTTGCCAGAGTGTCATGGGACGGTGTGGCCATGTCCAAGGGCCCCGTTGCCATGCCCCGATGCCTCCTCTCGCACAGGATGGCGTGAGGATGGAGGAGATCGTGGAGGGCTGCACTGGAGCCCTGCACATCCTCGCCCGGGACCCCATGAACCGCATGGAGATCTTCCGACTCAACACCATCCCTCTGTTTGTGCAGGTGAGTCTGGGCCAGGTGGGCAGGGGAGGTCCCCCCAACCCCTGCTTATCCCCACTGCTGAAAGGGATGATTGGCAGCCACGGGTCAGAGGGGCCTGGACCATGCATCAAGAGATCGTTGGAGGAGTTTGGAGAACAGTGCCCACACCAGGGGTGCCCACTTAGCAAACTCCTCATGGGAATGGCTTTCCAAGCTCAAAAGCAAGGGAAGAGATCACAAATGAAAAAAATAGTCTTGAGATTCAACCACGTAAACATTAAAACCGTCTGTATGCCAGAAACAGCCTAAAAAGCAGTAAGAAGTAAACAGCAAATTGGGAAAATATTTGTAAGCATCACAACACACAAGAGTTTAATATCCTTCATATAAAAAAGCTCATTAATACCAGACCCCAGTAGGTAATGGGCAGAGGCAGGAGTAATCCTCAGGTGGCTCCGAAACAAATAATGCTCAACCCCAGGAGTTTAAAGAAATGAAGCTTACCCCCCTTCAGTGAGAGCCCATTTTCCACTATTAAATTGGCAAAGAAAAAAAAAAAAACGAGAGTGCCCTGTGCTGGTGAACATGCGATGAAATAGTCTCAAACCCCCCCTGCTGGGACAAAAAGATGGTAAAACCTCTTCAGGAGGCAGTTTTGCAATATGTATAGAGAACCTGTGACCAAGTAGCACAGCTCTGGGACTCTCTCCTTACGATATAACTTAATTTAAAATATAGGCAAAGGGGCCGGCCCGGTGGCGCAAGTGGTTAAGTGCGTGCGCTCCGCTGCGGCAGCCCGGGGTTCGCCGGTTTGGATCCCGGGCGTGCACCGATGCACTGCTTGGCAAGCCATGCTGTGGCGGCGTCCCATATAAAGTGGAGGAAAATGGGCATGGATGTTAGCCCAGGGCCAGTCTTCCTCAGCAAAAAAAAAGAGGTGGATTGGCAGATGTTAGCACAGGGCTGATCTCCTCACACACACGCTATATATATATATATATATATATATATAGGCAAAGATTTATGCACACAGCTCACAATTGCAATGTTACTTATAATAATTGAAAACAGTCCTAGAGTTCAGGGTAAGGGATGTGCCATAGCCACCTCCAATTGTGATTGATGAGGTTTTTTTTGTTTTTGTTGCTGTTTGGCTTTTTAGCATTCTCTTTCTTTTTTATCGATATGACCTTATAGATTTTTAGGAAAGATTTTTTAACAGTATAGGAAAATGCTTTTGGCTACAACGTCAGGAGAAAAAAACAGGAATCAAAATTAAAATTGTACTATGATGGAAATCCAATGGGAATATGCCAGTGTGTTAACAGAAGCTGTGTCTGGGTGTGGCTGGTTTTCTTTTCGGTTCCTTTATACTTTTCTTAGACTTTCCACACTCTTGTGTGAGCTTGGGTTAAGTCTGGAAAAGAGAGACTGCGGTGATGGGCAGGGCTGTGAGGTGCGCTGTCGTCCGCCTCACACCCCCTCCCCCACACTCCCCCCCCCCCCGCGTCCCCTCCCCCAGCTCCTGTACTCCTCGGTGGAGAACATCCAGCGCGTGGCCGCCGGGGTCCTGTGTGAGCTGGCCCAGGACAAGGAGGCAGCCGACGCCATTGATGCTGAGGGGGCCTCGGCCCCACTCATGGAGCTACTGCACTCCCACAACGAGGGCACCGGTGAGGGACTGGGCTGTGGGTGAGGGTGGCAAGGGAGGAGGCTGGGCCTCATTCCCCCAGCCCAGGTGGTGGTAGGCGCCTGATATGCCCTTTCATTTCCTCTCTGCTCAGCCACCTACGCGGCTGCCGTCTTATTCCGCATCTCCGAGGACAAGAACCCAGATTACCGTAAACGCGTGTCTGTGGAACTCACCAACTCCCTCTTCAAGCATGACCCCGCTGCCTGGGAGGCTGTGAGTACCCGGGTTGGACTGCAACATTTGGTTGTGCAAGTTGCGCACTGTACAAGGACAGCACTTTTAAGGGGCCTCCTACTATCCTGTCAACTTTATAGATTTTTATTTTGTAATTGAATCATTTATGACAATGTCCAGCAGATGCAAGTAGTAGACTGAGTAGTAGTATCTATTTTTGACCTACTAAAGTGGCCATTTAATTTTGTCCTAACTACTACAAAGTGTTTGAGGCCGGGGTGCCTTTTTCTAACTTGCACACAGGTGCTGTATAGTCCAGCGGCTGCCCTGACCCTGGGCAGGGCCGCTCCCAGCTCCCATTCTTGAGTCCTCTCCCCTCCACTCCCCTCCCAGGGCTGCTCTAGTTCTGTGGGTGTCCCCAAGCATGAATGGGGGGACCCTCCACCCTGGGGAGGTGCCTGAGGACAGGAGTTCATCAGGGCGCTGGGTAACCCCATCTTATCTTCGGTTCCTCCAAGGGGTCTTCGCTTTGCCCTGGCCCCCTTTATAGAAGCGGCTCTTGCTGCCGCCCAGCCCAGAGCTTGCGTTTCCCACCCTTACCCTCCCCAACGTCTCTCTCTGTCTCCTTCCTCAGGCCCAGAGCATGATCCCCATCAATGAACCCTATGCAGATGGTGAGTGTGTGCAGAGTCCTCAGGTCCTTGGAGAGCCTGGCGGGAGGGCTGTGCGTGTGAGCAAGGGAGAGGCGTTGTGTCTCCAGGGCCAAAGGACCAGTGGCAGCCACCCTATAGCACTCACGTGTACTCCAGGTCCCCTGACAAGGGAGTCTGGGGGGGAATCAGGCCCGCTGGGGATGGGCAGAGGTAAGGGAGGTGGCTGAGAGGTCCAGACCCCCCGCAGGGTGGCCTGCAGACCTTGGACAGAGCCCTCTTCTCCTCCCCAGACATGGATGCCACCTACCGCCACATGTGCTCGAGTGACGGGCTCCTGGACCCCCTGGATATGCACATGGACATGGACAGGGACTGTCACCTCGACACCTACAGCGACGGCCTGCGGCCCCCCTACCCCACGGACCACATGCTGGCCTAGCTGCTCGGCCCCAGTACGGCGCCCTCCACTTTGCAGCCCTCCCTCCTGCCTGCCAGCTGCTGAGACATGCTTTCCCTCTCTCCTAGAACCTCCTTCTCATGGAGGCCTTCCCGTCCTTCTAGAACCTCCTTCTCACGGAGGCCGTCTCCTGTTGCCATTGAAACCCTGGCTCCTTTTCAGGGGGAATGAGTGTGGGGCCTCTTGCTGTTGAGTTCCCCCGAGGAAGGCGTGCCTTGGCTGCCTTATTCTGTTATCCTTCCTGGCCGTGGGGAGTCCTGCCCCTTCTGTGGGTAGCAAGTGGGTGACACGGGGTGGCACGAGCTCGTAGAGGACACTGGCCTGCCCTGACCCTACTGTGTCTGCCCCACCCCCCAGGTGCACTTCCTCGTCTGTGAGGCTCTTCATGCAGGCGATGGGGCGAGACACAACAGTGCCTGAGCTGGGGCAGCAGGGCCGCAACTTCTGCCCAACTCTGCGCCTCCAGAGGGCCTCTGTAGTCTTTCTTGGGATGGTGATCTGCTCCTGCTTTTCTGTTCTGGGCCGTGGGTCCAGGGCCTGACCCCCCGCCCCACCCCTGTGGCCCTGGCCACCAAAGCTTTAGACTCGAGCCACCCACTCTGTTGCCCCCTGCTGTCCCCCTTGGCTGCCCCGGGCCCCATGGGGCTATGGTTCCTGCTCCAGTAACTCCACCCGACCAACAGTCCTGAGCCCCCAGGGCCGCCAGGACCCAGGTTCAAGGCCCAAAGCCCCGGAATCCAAAGCTTCTCTTGAAAAGTTCAGGGACCTTTGGGGAGATGGGGTAGAGATGTGGAGAGTGAGTCACCTGCTCCAGGACACTGCCTGCCTCTCTCTCTGGGACGCTGAATTGGCTTTGGTGCCCCCCCCACCCCGGGGGAGCTCCAGGCACAGCTCCCTCGCACCCCCACAACTGCCCTAGCTGACCCCTGAGAAGTGCTCTTGGCTGACCCCTCTGGTGTGCGGTGAGGGGCTCTCTCTTCCTCTTCCTGTTTCAAACTCCCCCACCACCTCCTGCACATGGGTGTGGGGGGCTGGGGGAGGTCCCGGCGGAGAGTTTTATCATCGCTTTATGTTTTTGGTTATTGGTTTTTTTGTATAGACCAAAGCAAAGAAAATAAAACTAACACACGGACCCAATGGACGCTGTTTAGGGGAGTGGGGTGGGGGACCCCTTAGCAGCCTGGCGCCCTCCTCGGCCAGATCCTGCACGTGCTCACGGCTGCCTTGCCTTGCGTGTGGGAAAGACGTGGAGAGGGGAGCTTGGCAGAAAGGAGCCTTTGAGGAGCTGGACTCGACTTAATTCCGTACACACTTGTAGGGCTCCAACTTGGAGCCTTAGGAGGTTAGGAGGGGCGAAGAGACGACTGGGGGTACGCCCCCCCTTCAGGGCCTCCAGGCCTTAATCGTCTCTCCAAGGGCCGCCTCCTTGCTGGCGTCTCCAGGCCTCCAGGCCTGCCCTGTCCCACCCCGGCCAGCCTGAATGCATGGCCAGCATTCGGCCAGCCTGAATGCATGTTTGGCGGATTTCTCCTGGGCTAATGCTCCCCATGGCCTGTGGCTTTGAGTCCAGACCCCCTATTGGTCTGCAGTGGGCCCGCCCCAGCCCCTGCCCCCCTTCCCTCTGTCCCCTCAGGCAGCATCCTCCATGCTCTTCCTTGCCTCCTGGTCTTTGTCCCTGCTGTTCCCTCTGCCTGGAGTGCCTGCACCTGCTCGCCCACTGGGATCCCACTCAGACCTCACTCCAGGAACACCTCCTCCAGGACTCCCACCCCCTCCCAGCCAGGCTGAGCTGGCGCCCCTTCTCTGCTCCATAGTGCCCTGTGCACGGCTATCATTTCACCCATCATGTTGCTGACAGTCCCCGACCCACGTCCCCAAATTCTCCTTCCTGGCGAGAGCTCATCACAACACACCTGAAACGTGGCATCTGTGGGCCTGCTCTTGCCAGGCCCATTGTCTCATTTCTACACCTGCCTAGAGTTGGGCAGTGGAGGGAGGGCACGGCCTCGTTCATAGAGGATAGAGGGCACCAGGACAGCTGTGGTGTTGGGGGCAGGGCAGGGAGCCCAGTTAGGAGGTGGCTGGACGGTGCAGGCAAGAGGTGATGAGCTGACGAGCTGTGGGAGGGGAGGGGACAGGGTGGAGTTTCCAGAGAGCAGAGTCTTAACAATGCCCGTCATTTGTACTCTGTGTTCAGGGCCTGTGTTAGTCTGCTCCAGCTGCTATAGCAAAATACCATAACCTGGTGGCTTAAACAACAGATATTTATTTCTCACAGCTCTGGAGCCTGGAAGTTCAAGATCAAGGTGCCAAGCAGATACAGGGTCTGGTGAGAGGCCATCTCTCAGCTTGTAGGTAGCTGCCAACTCACTGTGGGCTCAAGTGGCCTTTCCTCATGCGTGCTCACAGAGCGAGAGCCATCTCCCTCCCTTTTCTTAGGAGGGCACTAATCCCATCATGAGGGCCCCACTCTCATGACTTCATCCAAACCTAATTATGTCCCAAAGGCCCCACCTCCAAATATCATCATACTGGGGGCTAGGACTTCAACATATGCATTTGGGGGGACACAGACTTTCAGCTTGTAACCGCTCTGGCAGAAAACATTCAAATTGTGTCATTTGAGGAGAATTTGGTAAAGGGACAATTTGCCAAGGTATGGGCAGGTATAGGAAACAGCAAAGGAGAGGACAGTACCTGGGCTAATTACAGTGGCCTTGGGAAGGGAGGGAGTGCTTATTGGGAACAGGACACTGGATGAGGCTCCTGACAAGGGGAGGCCCCTTCTGCCCCACAGAGCTGTGACCTCACTCCCCCCTCCTACCAGGGCTCCCTGTGGGCTGAACCCAACCAGAAACCAGAGGGCCCATCGATGTGGTTCATTCGTATCGTCTCCCGATGCCCAGAGCAGAGTGGAGAGACGATCTGGAAGGCCAATGAAAGTTAACTGGGCACACTTCCCCGGCCCCCATCTTTCCAAAAGAGGACTCCAGGCAGCTTACAAGAAGGAATTGCTCTCAAGCCTCATAACAGGCAATGAAGACAAGGGCAAGGAAGAGGCCGGAGGCGCGGCCCCATGGCTTAGCGGTTGAGTGCGCGCGCTCAGCTGCTGGCGGCCCGCGTCCGGATCCTGGGTGCGCACTGATGCACCGCTTCTCCGGCCATGCTGAGGCCGCATCCCACATACAGCAACTAGAAGGATGTGCAGCTATGACATACAACTATCTCCTGGGGCTTTGGGGGAAAAAAATAAAATAAATAAATAAATAAGTAAAAAAGGAAGAGGCAGGAAAGCACCCATATTAGGGGTTAATACCAGTGATGATTAAACTTCACATTAGGCACTGAGCTACCTGGCAGCCCGGCCAGAAAGGGAACTTAAGTTAATCTCAAAGAAGTGAGTTGGCCCCCCTTTCAGTTTTCACGTAGGCACTATCTGAGCTCTGTAACCTTGATAAAGTCAGTTCACTTCTCTGAACCTCAATTTCCTCATCTGTAAAAGGGACAGTGCCTGTTCCGCCTGCCGAACACAAGGATGCAATGAGAAAACAGTGATTCCAGCAGGAAGAAGGGGAAAGGGCAGGAGGCTTTTCCCCAGAGAGGCTTTGCCTTTTTGTTTTCCAGAAGGGACATCCCCCAGGGACATTGGTTGGAAACTGTCACATGACCCTCCCTTGCTGCAGGGGCAGCTGGGGAATTGAGGACATTTTAGCTGCACACATTGCTCCTTTGATAAAAATCAGAGCTCCGATAGTAAGCATGAAAGGGGACACAGAAGACATGGGGTAGACACCAGATGTGTCTGCCGCGACTGGGAACGAGCGTCCCAGACCAACCTCTTCCTTTTGGGTAGCCTTGCTCGGAGGAGGCAGCAGAAGAGCTGAGTGTCTGGGTGTCAGCAAAGGAGCTGACCAGAAGGGGGAACGCAGGCTTAGGTGAGGTGGGCAGACCTGATGGAGCAGCCACACCAGGGACTAGGAAACCTGGCCCCGTCGTCTGGAGGAAGGTCCCTGCCACCCACCATGGTCAACATCTCTACCTTGGTATCAGCAATACAAATGGAGACAGACCCCCCGCCACTCACAACAGCAGGCGCCACGCTGATGGCAAGGGAGTCACTTGCTAGATGGCAGAACCAAGGCCCCCCCTGAAACAGCAACAAGCCAGAATGAGGGGCAGAATCCAACAAGGTGGGGTTTCAATATCAAGTTATAAAAATAAGTCTTAAAAATGAGTTATTATCTGTGAACCTAAAACTACTCTTAAAAATAAAGTCTTGGGGCCGGCCCCATGGCTTAGCGGTTAAGTGTGCGCACTCTGCTGCTGGCGGCCCGCGTTGGGACCCTGGGCGCGCACCGACGCACCTCTTCTGCGGCCATGCTGGGGCCGCGGCCCACATGCAGCAACTAGAAGGATGTGCAACTATGACATACAGCTATCTACTGGGGCTTTGGGGGAAATAAATAAATAAATAAAATTATAAAAAAAAATAAAGTCTATCAATTAAAAAAAAACCAAAAAGTTATCCAAAAATAAAAAATAAGTTATTAAAGTAAACCTTACACTAAAAAATTTTAAAACATGTCTACATGACCTCATCCCCAAAGCATATAAGTTGGCTTAAAAGGTACAATCAATAAGATAAAATAACTAGGGAGGAAATAATTAGATGGAATCCTAAGTCCTATGCTTTCACCTAAAAAGGTCCACGCACGTATGGAAAATATGGGGAAATTCGTACACCCAGAACATGTGGGCAAGAGCTGAGAAATTTAGTTGACTCTCAAGTTCACAATGAACTACTAGAACAATGAAGCTATGGAAAACGACTCCGAATGCTGTGCTAGCCTGTACTGGTAGAAGGGTAACGTCTCGGGAGGGAAGTGATGGAATTCTGTATTGGCTGGATTCATGGGTCATTCATTCGTTCATTCATTCATTCATTCACCAAATGCTTCCTGAGGGCCTGCTCTTTGCCAGGCTTTGTTCAAGGCACTGGGGATAGAGATGCCTAATATTCTTGTCTTCCAAGGGGAAAATGGACCATAAACCAACACTAGCTGGAGAGTGTGGAAGAAAGCACTGTGCTCGGGGTCTGGGCGCGTCCAGGGGAGCCAGAGGAGGGAGTGGGTGACATGACTGCTGGGCATCACAGAAGGCAGCGGCATTCCTGGCAGAAGGGCAGCAAAGACACCGAGATAGGAACCTGGGTGGAGAGTTTGGGAAATGACAGCGGGTTGGTGTCCCCAGCCCAGGAGAGGAGGGGGTGATACAGCGAGAAACAGGCTGGAAAACGAGGCCCAAGTCAGATGGCGGAGGGCCTTGTGCGTCGGGCCAAAGCGTGTGAACCTGATCCTGAGTGAGATAGGGGTAGGGAGCACTGAAAGGTTTTAACTGAAGGCAGCAGCGACCCCACCCGGAGGCTGAGGTTCTGCCCTGGAGTGGTTCTTGGAGAGCCAGTCTTCCCAACAGTCAGGGATCAGACCCCTGACTGACGGAGCTCTCTCTTTGTGCAGGACCCCTGTGCTAAGTGATGTCCTCACAGCAACTTTGAGGTGGGAGATATTTACCTCTCATCTTACTTTTGAGGCCAAAGAAGTTCCAGTGACCTGCCTAGTAACTCTATTGTTTTTAGTAATAATATTAATAACAGCAGTTACCATTTGCTGAGCCCTTGTTAGTGTTAAGTGCTTTACTGCATAGTCTCAGTTAATCCCTACTGCCCTGTGAGATGTGCAAAATGAAGGCAAATTATACAAGGTAAGGCTCTTGAGACTCAGAGAGGTTAGGAAACGTGCTGAAGGCAGCACAGCTTGTGTGAACTCCAGGGCTGGGATTTGAATCCGGGATGCCTGACTCTCAATCCCAGGGCTCTTTGCCCACCCCACCCCAAGGTTGGGACCCTGAGCCTAGGCTCCACTGGTAACCCCTGGGCTCTCCCGGTGCACCCCCATGAGATCAAGAGGGATGGAGTTCGTGTCTGGCCAAAGACGGGCAGGCTTGGAGAAGAGCAAACTAGCAGAGGGCCTGTCAGACGTGCCCAGAGCACAAGAGGGCGCAGCCTCATTTGGGGGACCCCCGGAGAGGATAACCAGAAACAAGAAGTGGGATTGGGGGTGGGGGTGAGAATTACAAAGAGGACTTTTGCTCTAACTGGAAGGCTTGAGGAAGACTTTTCTAGAGTGAAGGCTGTCTAGAAGGGTACAGACTACTGAGCTCCCCATTACTGGAGGTATTCAGGCAAAGCCTGGAGGGCCACCTGGTGGAAGGTCATGGCAGAGATTCTGCAGCAAATGGTCTCCAGCACAATGTCTCCATGGACGGCAGTGGGGCACCTGTGATAAGGGGACCTCCCTCCGCCCTGGTCCTGCACACCGTGGACCCCACAAGCAGGGCCCTTCCTGGGAGGGCTGTTTGGGTCTGTCTTCACCAGTGACAGTCACCACTGTTGATGGAGCACACAAAGTGGAGCACCCTGCATGTGTGATCGCATTAGTTCTCAAGTCAACCCAAGGGGACAGGAACTCTCATTCCCATTTCACACACGGAGAAGCTGAGCCCAGCCAGACGGAGTTATGTGCTCAAGTCAAAGCTAGTAAGTGGCAGGTGGCAGGCTGGGATTACAACCTGGGTTGCTCCACGGTTTTTCCATCACACCCACCGAATTCCCATCAGCGAGCTGGGGGATTGGAGGGCAGGGGAGAGCGCCTGCTCCCAGCCACACCCTTCTTGGCTCCACCAGCCCCGCTGTTGCTGCTCTGCCTTGGCGCTCTATGCCCCAGCGCGGAAAGGGCCTCTAGGTTCTGCCTGCCCGGCCCTCCCCTGCCCCTGGCAGGCTCTGCCCATATCTCTGCTCCTTGTTCTCCACCCCTGGAGGGAAGGGGGTGAGAATCCCCTTCCCCTTGACTCCCCGGAGCCGTCTCGTTCTGGCCTTGAGGGAGGACCCTGTAGCCGCGGTGGAGCATCCGCTGTGTAGCGTGCCAAGTGCTTGCTTTCCTTACCTCACTTACTGGCTATGAAGTCCCCGCACAGTTGAACCTCGATTCATTATCCCCATTTTACAGATGGGGGCGCTGAGGTTCAGAGAGCTCTTACTCTCTGCAAAGGATCTGTGAGACGCCTTGCTGAGTGCAAGCCGAGAGCTCAGGGCAGGAGTGGGCACCACTCCCCCTGTGGAGGCTAGTACAGGGGCCTTTCATGGAGAGAGGGCTGAGGGGGGTGTCAGGGCACAGGGGTGTGTGCTGGGGAGAGCTGAGGGACTCGGTCCTGCCCATGCCCAGTGGCTCCCCAACATCTCCCCCCGGGGCCTGAGGTCCAGGACTCAGGGGGAGGGAGTGGGCATCACTGGGGCTGTTTGGGGTTCTGGCTTCCTGAGGGGTGGATGCCTCTGCTGCTCAACGAGGGAAGAGGAAGTGGACAAGTGGACCCCCAGACAAGAAGAGCAAGCCACGCTACCTGGAGGGAGGCACCTGGGACCAAGCCCCCTTCTGGGAGGTCTCTAAGTCAGGTCAAGGTCAGCAAAGGTGCCGTTTATTTCACTTATTTACATACTTACCAGGAGGCACCAGAGTGAGGGGAGAGATCCATTTATCAACCTGGAAAGATTGACACACACAAAACAAACAGCGCGAACAACACTCAAAGTGTGTGTTGGCATCCAAGTCCATGTTGGCACAGTTGATTGTGGTTACTCTGGGTAACCACAGAGCTACGGGTGATTCAAACCTTTTTGTTTATCTACATTTAAGAAATATTTCCTTGTTTAAAATGGAATTGAATTGAATATTACAAATGTTTTAAAACATCCAAAAGAACTTTCTAATAGGAAAAATTTCAAATGTACATAGAAGTAGAGAGCACAGAACAAATAATTCCCATGGGCCCTCACCTAGCTTCAATAGTCATCAACCTTCTGCCGTTCTTGTTTCGTCTACCAGCCTCATATTGTTAAGTATCTAAGCAAACATCCGATGTTGTGTCATGTCACCTGTAAAATCTAACCCAGGGGTCTTTAACCATCTTTGTGCCCAGGATCCTTTGGCTATCTGGCGAAGCCTATGGACCCCTTAGACTAATGTGTTTAAAAGCGTAAGATAAAATATGTAAGATGGTAAAGGAATCCTCTTACATTACATATAATATAAACCCATTGTACTGAAATATAGTGATCAAAGTATTTAACAATTTGCGGTATAGTAATATATGAGTGTCTTTGTTAATACATTAAATTGTAAGATCTAGCAGTGGGCCTGTAACGATGTTAAAATCACGCATCGCTTAATGATGGGGACACATTCTGAGAAATGCATCATTAGGCAATTTCGTTGTTGTGCAAACATCAGAGTGTACTTACAAAAACGTAGATGGTGTAGCCTACTGCACACCTGGGCTATGTGGTACTGACTTTATGGAACCACCGTCGTATCTGTGGACTGTTGTTGACCAAAATGTTATGCGACTCATGACTGTATATGGAAAGAAGTCCAGTGAGCATAGCCAGCTCCAGGAGGAAGGAGGGCCCAGATTCCCAAGCCCTTGCCCCAATCTAGGATGCAGTGTGGGGCAGTGGACAGCACGTGGGCTTTTGGTAAGACAGACCTTTGTGCTCCAATCTGCCTGATCCTTCCTGGCTGTGTCGCCTTAGATAAGTCTCTTGACCTCTCTGGGCCTGTTTCTCATCTATAAAATAGTAATGTTTTTTTTGCCTTCGAGCGATGATAAAATGAAATAGCACATAAAAAGCATGGACCTAGTTGGGGCTCGGTGAATGTGTGTTTCCCTCAACCCCATGAATTGCCCTCGGAAGGGCTCAGAATCTAGATATGGACCCAAGGATCAGAGGGAGCTGCTGACTCTGGGGACAGAAGTCAGTGAGTGAAGGGCTCCTGGGTCTTCACCCTGAGCCTGGAAGTAGCTCAGAGGGGCCCAAGAGAAGAAGAGCATCCAGCTTAGCTCGTCACCACTGCCTGCCCAGCAGGCTGGACAGGGCTGATTGCCCGCCCTCCCTCACAGTGGGTGCTACGGTTCCCCCACCCCGCTCCCTGCTGCTTCTCACAGAGCCTCCCACGTCAGGGCCACCGCCTGACCTGCCAGCCTGTGGGACACAGCTCCATGTCCCACTTCGGCCTCTAGCTCTGGTCCCTGGAGGAAGCGAGTAGGGGCTGGGCTGAGGGGCTCTAAGTGAGAAGTGGGGGAGGTGGCTGTGCTGGAGTTCCCCCACTGAGCGTCCGTGGCTCCTGTCCTTGATGGAAGTCCCCCCTCCCAACAGGTGGCCCCTGGGAGGTTTCCTGGTGGGGCTCACCTGGGCTGGGGAGCATGGAGCACTGTTAGGGGGTCCAGAGCCCTAGGCTCTCACCCTGACTGGGTGAGTTAGCCCTCTCTGGAGCCTTTGGGGGTCACTCCCCCCCACACCCAGACTCACCCAGAGAATCCATCGTGTTCATTCAACAAATACCAAGCGCCTACTCTGATCAGAGTCCTAAGGATACTGAAGTGGGCAAAGCAGATACTGGCCTCATCGTTATTTAGATAATCATCTTGTAAATAACGTAATCTTACACTGTGAACAGTGAGAGGCAGGAGAGGATGTGGGGGCCGGGGGCAGAACAAGGAGCAGGGAGGGCTTCCCAGAGGAGGAGGCCGACCTCAGAAGGAGAGCCGGAGACAGCAGGAGTGAGCCTGCAGGTGGCGGGGCAGGGGTGTTCCAGGAGGACAGGAGCCCCCAGGTGGGAGAGAGCGTGGTGGGGATCGGAGTGGAAGAAATCACTCTCTGCTAGGACCCTGACCGTCCCCCACCCCTCACCATCACCCCAGGTACTTCTCTGCCCTCTGTCCTTGCTTCTGTACCATCTCGGCCAGCAGGGGGTCTAGAAACCAGAAGACAGCAGGCTGAGGGGCTCAGGCCCCCAACACATCCTCATGTCCTCCTCCCAGGCCGGGAGAGGCTCAGAGGGCCCCAGTGCCCCAGGAGTCTGGCCGGGGTACTGGGAGGAGTAAAGGAAAGGGGGGCCCTGAGAGCACACCCCCTCCCTCCGGCTCCCCAGTCTGATGCAGAAAGTAGTCCTGGTGCCCGGCCCCGCCCAGATCCCTGGCGCTGACCCTCAGGGCCTCTTTCCCTGGGGTACCCTGTCCCAGATGACTTTTCCCAGGGTCAAGACAGGCCTGAGCTGCCCACGGCTGGGCATCAGACTGACTGTGCCCCAAGTTCATGGCTGTGGTGGGGGGTGTGCCTGGCTTCATGGCCCAGTGAGTCGTGTGCTCTCTCCTGTCCTCTCTCTCCAGTAAGGGTCAGAGGGTGCATATTGGGATGGAGGGCAGGAAGCCTAGGGTCTCTGCTGTGCAGATCTCTCCGGTCAGAGCTGCAGCACGAGGAAGGAGGGGAACAACAGACCGAAGGCCTGGATCAAAGACCCCCGTGGGGTCTCCTGTGCAGCCCAGGGCAGCCGCAGACATCTATCAGACAGGCCAGAATGCTTATTGCAGAGGGGCCCGGGGGTCTGAGCCCTGGTTTCTCCATCTGTAAAATGGAGTCACCATCCATACACTGCCTCTTTGGTGGGGTGTGTGTCCTCGTGGGGGAAGGAGCTGGGGTGGGGTGGGTTGCCGCAGTATGTGGACTGGCACTGCCCTCTGGTGGCTGCAGTGAGAGTTGCTGGGCACCAGTGCCTGGATCTAGAGAGTGCGGTCAACTGGGAGCCTGCAGGGTCCCCTTGAGCTCTGTCTTCTCCCTGCCACTTCCTTCTTCTCCCCCCAAACTTCCCAGGGGCCTCAGGGCTGCTTTCTCATGGGCAGGGATAATTCAATTCAGCAAACATTTGTTCAGCAGGAATTGAATGGGCCCCTATTGGATGTCCCGTCCTGTGCTTGGTGTTGGAGCTGCAGAGATTCCAAGACACAGTGAGACTGTCCAGGAAGCTGGAGGCTGGTCGGGGAGACACTCCACGGAGCTGCAGTCTCATGAAGTCTGGGCTGTGCTGATGCCCCGTCGTGGTCACTCCCGGTGTTCAACCTCACTGTTCACATCAAACCCGGGGGTTGGGTTGTATCTCCTTAAGACTTTTTGCTGACAAAGAAACCATAGAAAACATGCACGCGTTGAGCACTGAGGAGAATGGATTTGGTTACCAGGATTCCTCCACTCCCAGAATTAGTCCTGGGCTATGGGTTCTCTATTCTGCATCAGTTTTCTCCTTCCTGCTAGAACATTTCCTTCAGCACGTAAACATGTTGTCATGTCTCCCATCGTTAAAACACCTTCTCTAGTGCCCACGTCCTCTTTCAGCTACTGTTTGCTTTTTCAGCTCTCCTTTGTTGCCAACATCTGCAACAGAGTTTTCTATATTCTCTGTGTTCACTTCATCACCCATTATTTCCTCACCCCCTCTCGGTCTCTCTCACCTCCACCACTCCACTGAGACCGCTCTTGCCAAGGTTGTCCATGACCACCGTCTTGCCGAGTTGAGTCTCTAGCCTCATGTTGCCTGATCTGGCAGCACTACTCAACACAGGGGCCACTCCCTCCTTGAAACACTTTCTCTAGGACCCAGCTCTCTCCTGGTTTCCCTCTACTTCAGCGCCCCAGCCATCTCAGTCTCAGATGCTTCCTCCTCCTCTTCCTGCCCTCTAAATGCTTGAGGGTTTAGTCCTGGGCCCTCTTATCTCTCTACTCTCAGTCCCTTAGAGATCTCATCCAGTCCCATAGCTTTAAATTATTATCATAGAGCAATGACTCCTAAATTTAAATCTCCAGCCCCCATCTCCCCCCTACACTCAGATTTATATATCCAATTGTCTCCCCAACATTTCCACTTGGATACTTGACAAGCATTTCAAATTTAACTCATCTAAAACTGAACTCCTGATTTTCTCTACCAAAGCTGATCTTCCCTCAGCTTTCCTCATCTCAGTGAACGGCAGCTTTGTAAGACCCAAACCATTGGAGGCATCTTGATTTCTCTCTTTTCTTCACACCCTTCATCTAATCCATCAGCAAGTCCTATGCCTTTACCGTCATAATATACTTCTAATTTGGCTTCTATCCAAATAGATGGAGTGACTAGTGCCACAATTTCCCCCCTGCTGAAAACAACTAGAACACTGGATAAAATGTGTGGAACAACCATTTTAAGACGTTGGACAACATGCAGCACAGGACTGTGGTCTCGGAGAGAAACAAGCAAGACTAGCCCTGCAATAACCTAGCTTTCTGTCCACAGGCAACTTTTGCTGGTAATGCAGGGAGGGGGAACCGAAGCAGACCCTCGTGTCTCCCTGGTTGCAGAGATAGAGGTCAGAGTTCAGGGAGGCTGAGATGGCTGGAATTTGTGGAATAGATTTTCCCCAGAGGAGGGAGCCATACAGAGAATGAGTTCCAGAAATCCACAGAGGGATACTTCTGAGTCTTTCGTTGAATACTAAGCTGTACGTGTGTAGGGTGAGACTCCACAGGCTGGGAAAAGAACATCTCCTGGGAAAGGGCAAGTACCAGGAAGCTGTAAGCTGAGGAATTCCCAGAGCTCACACAGGGCTGAAATGTTCAAGTTCTAACCAGACAGCGAGGAGAGTCCTCACTGAACATTTGGGGCATTCGGTAAAGCCTCCAGAAGGATCACTCTTTAGTAATAGGGCTAAACTATCCCCAGAGCAAAGGCCCTTCTAGATAGGCCCTACAAAGCTTTAAAAACAAGCCTCAGGAGGATAGAGCTGACCCACAATAACTTAACTGTCTGGCAAAACAAAACTCAACACTGTTTAAAGGAAGATAACAAAACCCAGCAGCTCAGCAATGTAACATTCACAATGTCCGCAGCCAAAAAATTATTAGACATACAAAGAAGCAAAAATGTGACCTGTGAACAGGAGAAGAATCCGTCAATAGAAACAGACCCACAAATGACAGATGATGGTGGAGAAGGACTTCTAAAAAGCTCTTATAGCTAAGTAAAAGAATTTAAAGAAAAATATGAGTATAATGAAGAGAGAAATGGAAGATACAAACAAGGACCAAATGGAATGTTTAGAGCTGAAAAATACATTATCAGAAATGAAGAAGTTACTGGATGGCTTAAAAGGAGATTGAAAGAAAAGATCAGTGGACTTGAAGATAAACCAATAGAAACAACTGAAACAGAAGGACAGAGAGAAAAAGGTTGGAAAAAAAAAAATGAACGGAGCCTCAGCGCCCTGTAGTGTAACATACATGTAATTGAAATTCCAGAAGGGGGTGCTCAGAAAAAATATTTAAAGAAATAAAAGCTGAAAAATTTCCAAATTTTGATGAAAGCTATACACCCACAAATCCAAGAAGCTCAGTGAACCCCAAGAAGGGTAAAAGAAAACGCCACCAAGACACATCATGATCAAATTGCTGAAAGCCAGTGATGAAGAGAAAAATTTTAAAAGCATGCAGGGAAAAAGGACAGATTACATTTAGGGAAATAAAGATAAGAATGAACGCTAGTTCAAATCGAGATGTGCTATAAATATAAATGCACACTGGATTTAGTATAAAAAATGTAAAATATAATCTCATTAATAAATTTTTATGTTGATTACATGTTGAAGTGATAATATTTTGGAGATATTAGGTTAAATAAAATATATCATTAAAACTAATTTCACCTGTTTTTTAGGTAATAAAGCAAGATTTTAAAATATGGCTGCTAGAATATTTACAATTACATGTGTGGCTTGTGTTTGTGGCTCACATTCTGTTTCTCCTGGACAGCATTGCCCCAGAGTCCATTCTCCAGCCAGCAGCCAGAATGATGTTTTTACGAACATTAAGTCAGACCACGTTGCTCCCCTGCTGGGAGATCTTCAGGGGCATCCCATCCCATGAGAATCCAAGGATGCTCCTGTCTCCAGGTCTTTGCACTTGCTGTACCTCTGCCTCCATATAGGCAGGGCTCACTCTCTTAATTCATTTCATTCTCTACCCAAATGTTGCCTCCTCAGGGAAGCCTTCCCAGAACACTCTTTCTGAAACAGTAGAAAGAAACAGGTGCTGAAACAGGAGCACCTGCTCCTCTTTCCCCTCACCTGGCTCTCTTTCTCCCCCATGTTTGTCACCATGGGATATTATAAGCATTGTCACCATGTGACATTATAGGTGGTGTTTACCTTGTCTGCTTCCCTAGAGTGGAAGCTCTCGAGGGCAGGGGCTTGTCTTGTTCATCACTGTATCCCCAGAGCCTAGAGCAGTACCAGGATCCTTGGTAAGTGCTCAGTAAGGACTTGTTGAATGAATGAATGAGACTATGACACTTTCCAAGAGTGGGGAGAAGCCCCTGGGGCTGGAGTAGAGGGTATGTCAGGGGAGACCAGAGGCGCACGTGGGTGAGATGGGAGCCCCGAACAGGGAGAGCTTGAATGTGATGCCAAAAGGTTGGACTCCTGTTGGCCACAATGACAGCAAAACTATGTAAGATTGGAATGTTTGGGGTGACAAAGCAGGGGAGATGCTGACAACTGATTTTCAGCCCTCCTTGTAAAGGATGGGGAGTCATCAGGGAGTAATGTGTATCTGTGTGTTATTACTTTAAAAACAACATTTTATTATGGAAAATTTTTAAAATACACAAGAGAGATAGAACAGTATTATGTTCCCCCTGTACTTACCCCAGAACTTCAACAGTTATCAACTCACGGCCGACCTGTGTTATCTATGTCCCCACCTGCCTCCCCTTCCTTCGTTACTTTGAAGCAAATCCCAGACATCACTTCATACAAGAAATTCAGTATCTGTCTCTAAAAGATAAGGGCCTTTTTAAAAAATGTAAGGACGTCAGTAGGTGAATGGATTAACAGACCATGGTACATCCAGGCGATGCAATATTATTCAGCGATAAAAAGAAATGAGCTATCTAGCCGTGAAAAGACATGGAAGAACGTTAAATACATATTACTAAGTGAAAGAAGGCAATCTGAAAAAGCTGCATACTGTATGATTCCAACTCTATGACATTCTGGAAAAGGCAAAACTAAGAGACAGTAAGAAGATCAGTGTTGCCAGGGGTTGGGGGGAAGGAGGGATGAATAGGCAGACCACAGAGGATTTTTAGGGCAATGAAAATACTCTGTATGATACAATAATGCTTGAAATAGGTCATTATACATTTGTCCAAACCCACAGAATGTACAACACCAAGATGAACCCTAATGTAAACTATGGACTTCAGGTGATTATGATCTGTCAATGTAGGTTCATCAGTCATAACACATGTACCACTCTGGTGGGGGATGTTGATAATGGGGGAGGCTGTGCATGTCTCGGGGCAGGAGGTATATGGGAACTCTCTGTGCTTTTTTCTCAGTTTTGCTATAAACCTAAAACTCCTCTAAAATATAAACTTTATTTTTTTAAAAAAGATAATATGTGAGAGTGATGGAAATACTCATTATCTTGATTGTGATGATAGTTTCATGAGCGTTATATCAAAACATCAAATTTTACATTTTAGGTATGTACAGTTACAAATGTCAATTATTCCTCAATAAAGCTGTTTGAAAAAAAAGGAATGAAGTATTGATGTATAGTGCAACATGGATGAACCTTGAAAACATTGTGCTAAGTGAAAGAAGCTAGACACAAAAGGCCACATCCTGTATGATTCCATTTATATGAAATGCCCAGAATAGGCAAATCCATCGAGATAGAAAGCAGATTAGTGGTTGCCAGGGGTTTGGGGGAGAGGGGAATATGGAATGACTATTAATGGGTATGGGGTTTTATTCTGGGGTGATGAAAATGTTCTGAAATTAGATAGTGGTGATGGTTGCACAACTCTGTGAATATACCAAAAACCACTGACTGGACACTTTAAAATCATGAATTTTATGGTATGTGAATTATATCTCAATAAAGTTGTTAATTTTTTTTTAATAATTTTATTTATTTATTTTTTCCCCCAAAGCCCCAGTAGATAGTTGTATGTCATAGGTGCACATCCTTCTAGTTGCTGTATGTGGGACGCGGCCTCAGCATGGCCGGAGAAGCGGTACGTCGGTGTGCCCCCGGGATCTGAACCCAGGCCACCAGCAGAGGAGGGCGCACACTTAACCGCTAAGCCACCGGGCCGGCCCAAAGTTGTTAATTTTTTAATAATTTTTTCTTTTTGTGAGGAAGACCAGCCCTCAGCTAACATCCATGCCAATCCTCCTCTTTTTGCTGAGGAAGACTGGCCCTGAGCTAACATCTATAGCCAATCTTCCTCCTTTTTTTTTTCCCTTTTTCTCCCCAAAGCCCCAGTAGATAGCTGTATGTCATAGTTGCACATCCTTCTAGTTGCTGTATGTGGGACGCGGCCTCAGCATGGCGGGACAAGTGGTGCGTCAGCGCGCGCCTGGGATCCGAACCTGGGCCGCCAGTAGCAGAGCGCGCGCACTTAACCGCTAAGCCACGGGGCCGGCCCAATTTTTCAAAAAGACTTATAAGGTTGTTATGGACTAAATGTTTGTGTCCCCCCACCCCACCCCAAATCATATGCTGAAATCCTAATCCCCAGTGTGATGGTATTAGGACGTGGGGCCTTGGGGAGGTGATTAGGTCATGAGGGTGGAGCCTCATGAACGGGAATTGTGGCCATATAAAAGAGGCCCCCGAGAGCTCCCTCACCCCTTCCTCCACGTGAGGACACAAGGGGAAGACAAGACAACAGTCTATGAACCAGGAAGCAGGTCCTCACCAGACACCCAATCTGCTGGCATCTTGATCTTGGACTTCCAGCCTCCAGAGCTGTGAGAAATAAATTTCTGTTGTTGGTATTTTGTTATAGCAGTCTGAAGGGACTAAGACACCCCCCCTCCATCTGTCTATTCTCAGCCGAACAGCCAGAGCCTTCCTGCTAAAACTTAAGTCAGATCGTGTCGCTCCTGTGATGAAAAGCCCTCCACGGACTCAGGTAAGGTGGTCCATCGGCCCTGCTGCCCCCTTCCTGACCCCATCACCCACAATCCCGTCTCCTTGTTCCATTTTAGCCATTTTGACCTCCTCTGGCTGCAAGGCTGTGCATTTGCTGTTGCTTCTCACCAGGTGAATATCCTCCCTTGCTCCCTCCCTCCCTCAGCTCTGGACTTAGTGACTCTTCAGTGAGATCTTTCCTGACCCCCCTAATATTTAAACTTGCAACCCACAGCCCACCCCCCACCCCCAGGCCCTCCTCCCTGCTTTCTTTTAATCCACAGCACTCGTCACATCTAATACACTATGTGATTTACTCCTTTGTTTATTATTTGTAGCTCCCATTGCATGTGGGCCCTATGAGGCCAAAGATCTTTGTTTTGCTCACTGATGTGTTCCCAGCACCTGCCACAATGCCTGGCACCAGGTGCTTAATAACTGTTTGTTGAATGAATAATTATTGGAAGATAATTTAGGGGGCCGAGAAGAGTTGAGATGAAAGAAGAAATGAAGCTAACAAATATTAAAGTTGCTAAAGATTAGAACCATAAAAAAGGGCAGCATGTGAAAAGCATAGAGAGCAGCTGTGGATCTTAGACGTCCCATCTGTTTATCCAAGGCCTCTGGCCTGAGCCACCCTTAACCACCTGGCAGAAGTGCCCTGGAGCCTGTATGGGAGGAGGAGCAGAAGAGGGAGCAGGGGTCAGGGTGGGCAAGGGTTGGGAGGAGTTTGAGTTCCCCAGGGGAGCCACTTCCTTATTTCCCTGCCCATGAGGGGGCTGCATTTGGAGCCCTGACTTCAGAAACCACGTAACTAGTGAGCACTGCCCCTTTGATAGAGAGGTGAATCCCTGCAGGGCTGATGCAGGTGTGAGGGATTTAGGGCTGGGGAGGCGAATTGGTACCAGGGTTCGCTCACCAATCAGGAATGAGAAACGCTGGCTCCTGAGGAGAGAGGCTGCCATTTGAGGGGGGCAGGGATGAGTGGGCTGCGAAGACCGAAGACCGGGGGTGTGGGCTGAGATGCAAAATCCTATGCCATTAGTGATTTCTCCCCTCCCACCCAGAGCACCGGGTCTGATGGGTACTTTCCATTTTTCTCAACGGTAGCTCCCTGTTTGCTTCTCTCAGAGAACGCACCACACTCTGTAATTATCTTGTTTCCTTGTTTATCTGCTTCCCCTTCTAGGCTCTAACCTCCAGGACAGTAGGGGTCTGGTTCTCTTGTTTCCTGCTCTGGCCTGCGAGTCTAGGACAGTGCCTGGTATAGAGAGGAGGCACTTAATATACGTTTGTCAAATGAATTAACGAGCTCAGACAGACGGAAACATTCTTCTCCAAGTGCTTCTCCATAGGAGAGCTGGTGGAGGGGGCACTTTGATTCTCCTTCCTGGGTTGTGTCTCTTGTTCTGTGCTGTCACGGACACCTGGCCCCAAAGGCATGCTGTCAGCACTAGGACCCTCTGTCCTAGGTGCAGACCTTGGGCAACAGCCTGTCCTGGGCTCAGGCTTGGAGTGGTGGCTGTGGAGAAGGGGTCCTGGAATTCCTTAGCTCAGACAGGAGTATGAGAGGGATGGACTAGAGATGGATTCACGTGGGTGGGGTTGGGGGGAGAGGTGAGTATCACAATAATCTAGAAGAGAGGATGAGGCCTCACCAGCAGAAGGGCTGAAGAGGCAAGGGCACATTTGAGAAATATTTAGGAGGTAAATTAAGCATGACTTGGTGAGTGATTGGGTATTGAAGAGAAGGAAACTGGGGGACCGAGAATGATCCCAAGGCTTTAAAAGACTCAGAGCCACAGCCATCTCTTTTTGGCCTGTAGGTTCCTCCAGTCCAAAGGCACAGAAATGGCTACTGGACTCCTCTGCCAGCCCACAGGTCATGCAGGACTTACGGCGACCCTCGTAGGTATCTGGTCTGTGCTGCGCTCCGATGGACACGCTCCCTGCGGTGAAGGGTGGCAGTCTGCTCTTGGAGACAAACACACTCCGACCACTGCCGGCCAGCGAATAAGGAATGCTCTGGCGCGTGGGAGACGGGGTCAGAGGAGTCTTCTCAGGGAGACATCTAAGCGGGGTCTGCCGGAAGAACACGTGTTCCCCAGGATGGAAGGAAGTGGGCAAAGTGAATGAGGGCTGGAGGTGAAGCAGGAGGAAAGGCAGTAAGACAAATAAATAAGAAAGGGGGCTGTCGGGGCGGCCCCGTGGCATAGCGGTCAAGTTTGCGCGCTCCGCTTTGGCGGCCGGGGGTTCGCAGGCCCTGAACCCGGCGCCGACCCACGCACCGCTCATTAAGCCATGTTGTGGCAGCATCCCATATAAAGTAGAGGAAGATGGGCATGGATGTTAGCTCACGGCCAATCTTCCTCACAAAAAAAAAAAGGGGGGGGGGACTGCCCAGTGGCTCCAGCGCGCGGGGGTGGGGGTGGGGGTGGGGGTGGGGGTCGGTGTCAGGCTGAGCGCGAGGATCAGCTTGTGACGCGCCAGGCCAGGCAGCGCGTGGAAACCGAACAGGAGTTTGGATTGATCCCTCAGCCAAGGGGAAAGACACAATACTGTCCTAACTCACAGGTCACCCCGGCCCAGACCCAGAGAAGGCAGTCAAAAACCCCTGCAAGGGAGCAGAGGGAGAGGGTGCCCCCAGTTAGGGACCTCCGAGTCGCTGTACCCGAATCCCGGAGAAGCGGCTTTGGGCAAAACCATTCTCCGGAGGTGGAGAGGGGAGGAAAAGCCCTACACTCGGAACCCAAGCCCACGGAACCAGCTGGAACCTTCACTGGCCTCTTCTCCTCGCTCTTCTCTTGTTTTTACCCTCTGCTCTGCCACCATTAGCTGCCCTCCTGCGCTACCCCCCGTCCCGGGCACCACTAGTTGCTCCTCGGCCGCCCCTCCCGCGCGTGGTAAGGCCCGGCGGGCGCGCGCTCCCGGCACAGGTTATAAAGGCCCGGCTGCGGCAGCCGACTGCGGAGCAAGATGCGCCCGAAAGACTGTGGGCAGAGCTGCGCTGGGGACCGGCCGGGCCCAGGACCCGGGGATCCGGCAGCAGCCACCCCCGCACTGCCACCCGCAGCCAGTCCCGCTCCTGAGCCCTCCGCCGAGCCTGAAGCCGCTCCTGCGCACGCAGCGGCGGCTGGACAAGGAGCAGGATCTGGATCCCCATCCGTCTCGGGACCCCCAGCCGGAGTTCGCTTGGCCTCCGAGGCTGGATCGGAGGCAGGATCCCAGCGCGCATCTGCATTCTCGGCCGTCCAGGGGAATGCCCAGTCCGTGCCCGGCGACTCGGATGTGCCATGGACCCACTTCATATTTCAAGGGCCCTTTGGTCCCCGGGCCACTGGCCTGGGCACTGGAAAGGCGGCGGACATCTGGAAGACGCCAGCTGCCTACATTGGCCGGCGGCCGGGGGTGTCGGGCCCCGAGCGTGCCGCCTTTATTCGGGAGCTAGAGGAAGGTAAACCGAGTCCTCTGGACCCCGAAGCGAGTGGGACTAGGGCAGCTCCAGGGAGGAGGGGGCCCCGTCGGGTCCAGGTGCCCCGCTCCCCCGACACTCAGTCCCACCCCTCCACCCGCCCTCGCCGTGTCACTGTCTGCGGTGCCAGTCCGGTCGCCTCTTCCCCATCTCCTCTTCCCTTCTCTCGCTCCCTGATTTCTGTGGGTGGGTCAGGTGCCCGGGCCCGCGCGCTCCCTCGGCCCGCTCTGCGCGCCTGTTGCTGCGGTAGATCTGAGCACTCTCAGGGCCCCCCTCCTCAGTCTACCGCAGTGCCAGGAGCGGGGCGGGGGGCTGCGGGAGGGCGCTGCCCGGCGCGCTCTGAGCCTGCGCTGGCCCACCGCGCCCGCGATGGGGAGGTGTGTGGGAGGAGGGGGGGGGTTGCCAGCCTATTGGAGGCGGGGGTCAAGGTCGGCTTTTCCCCAGCCTGGGGTTGGGCGGGGCCTCAGGCGGAGTCTGCCCCTCCTCTTCCCTCCCATCCTCTTCTGGGAGATCTCTGGATTGGGTCTAGAGGCTCAGGTGCCCCTATTCCAGTGCTGGAGAAGTCTCTAACTCCTCTCCTCCCCACATGCAACAGGTGCAGGGTGGGAGACTGCGTCTGTGTTTATGATCCGTGAGGCTCCGATGAGCTGGCCAAGCTGCCCTCTGGGTAGCTGGTGATGAGTCAGTCTGTGGTACTTCCGCCAGCCACCTCCATTCTCCTGGGTTCCACGGACCCAGGCGTCCTGAGAGCGCAGTTCCGCCTGAGCCTGGAGGACTGTGATCTCCTTACCTCACCCAGCTCCTCCAGAAAAAAAATGAGTCCAGTTGGCCCTGGGAGCAGGGAAGGGAGTGCTGAGTACTAGGGGTATGGAGAGGATATTGGGGGCAGGAAGGGAACTCAGTCTTCTCCTCCCCTGTTGCTGACTCTCACTGTTGAGGGAGAACTGGGGATAGGGCAGGAAACAGTGGGGTACTGGTTAGTGTATGCCCCCTTTCTCCTGACCTGGCTGCCTGCTTTCTCTTGCAGTGCTGTGTCCTGACCGACCCCCGCCAGGCAAGAAGATCAGCCAAGAAGATGTGCAAGTGATGTTAAATCTGCTCGAGGAGGTCTGTACTGCCTGGCCTACCTGGACCAGCCTGAGCTTTCGCCAGGCCCCTGTTTTAATTCTGTCCTGTAGGAGTAGGAGTCTTGTCTGTTTCCTGCCTGGCTGCCTCTTTGGGGGCCCCTCTTACAGAAGGCAGGTCGATGTGGGATGTCCAGGCTGGAAGAGCTCTTAGAGCCCTCTGGTCTGATCTGTTCTTTTTTCATAAGGGGAAACTGAGTCAGGCCCCACAGTGGGTTAACGGCGGACTCTTGTCTAGTACCCTGGAGAGCTGCGAGATGGTGAGGGTTCCCCCTAGTGGCCTAGCTTCCCTCTGACGCCTGTGTACTCCCTAGCTTCTCCCACCTGTCTGGGAGATCTCAGAAACCAGGAAAGTATTCCCTGTGGATGGGGGGGTCCCTCTGCAGAGAGAGCGGGACCTGAATACGGCAGCTCGCATCGGCCAGTCCCTGGTGAAGCAGAACAATGTTCTGATGGAGGAGAACAGCAAGCTGGAAGCCATGCTGGGCTCAGCCAGGGAGGAGGTAACTGGGTAGGGAGTAGGGGGTAGGGGTATGCCATCTCAGACCTACCTACATCCCCCTCCTGCCAGGACCCGTGCCTGCCCCGCCCGCGGCCTGACCTGGGGCTCCTCTCCCCCTGCCAGATTTTACACCTCAGACACCAGGTGAGCTTGCGGGATGACCTCCTTCAGCTCTACTCAGACTCTGATGATGAGGAGGAAGAGGAGGAGGAGGAGGAGGAAGAAGAAGAAGAGGAGGAAGAGGAAGAGGAGGAGGAAGAGGAGGAGGAAGAGGAAGAGCAGCAGAGTGATCTTCCTTATGAAGACCCCGAGCTGTGAGTGCCCTGCCTTTGCACCTGAGCGGCCCCTTCTCTGAGCCTCAGTTTCCTTGTTTGCAAATAGGGACACAGACAGCGTCCCTGCCAGCAGGATTGCTGGGGCTGGTTGAGACCACCATGCTCAGCCCGGGTGGGGGAGCCCTGGGTGCACCGGGCCCTGGGGCTCCCAGTCCTGCCCTCTGACTCCCATCGCTCTCTCCCCTAGGACACCTCTGACGGAGTCGGAGTCGCTGCACCACTGCCCACAGCTGGAAGCCCTGCAGGAGCAGCTGAGGCTGCTGGAGGAGGAGAATGACCAGCTGAGAGAGGAGGTGAGGATGGGGGAGGAGGGTGCGCCCGCGGGCAGGGGGTGTTGACTCCCCTGCCCCTTCCTCTCTCCCTTCCTCCAGGCCTCTCAGCTCGATGCCCTTGAGGAGGAGGAGCAGATGCTCATTCTGGATTGTGTGGAGCAGTTTTGTACGTGAAATTGTAACTTGGGGTGGGGGCTGTCCCAGGGAGCAGAGGGAAGAACTCAGGTCTTGGAGACCTGAGTTCAAGTCCAGTCCCACCTCTGGCACTTCCTAGCTGTGTGAGCTTGGACAAGTTCCTTGACCTTTCTGAACCGTCATCTTTAGAATGGGGATTAATAATCTCAGCCCTGTTGACCTTCTCAGGGCCACAGCTGAGGAAGTGCTTTGTGCAAACTGTAAAGAGCTCAACAGAAGCTTTGAGTCTCCTCTAAGCCAGTCTCCTTTTGTTATTTGGGGCAGGGAGAGGAAGGGGGCTGGAAGCGAGGAAGGGAGGGAGCTATGTGAGCTGCCAGAGACCAGGCCCCCTGAGCGTTGGGGCCGGGGCCATTCAGAGCTGCGCTTTGGGCAGTGGCTGTGCCTGGCTCTGTGTGTTTATGAAGATGAGGGAGGCACAGCGTCCCTGAGGAGTTCTGGTCTAGCTGGGGAGATGCAGACTCGAGATGGCAGCACCTGAACTCATGCCGTTCTCCTCAGCCCAAAGCTGACCTTCCTTTCCCCTGGGTTCCCCAGCTCCCTGGTCCCCCAGGCCCCTGGAGGAGGAGCCAGTCCTCAAGTTCTACCTCCTAGGAAAGCCTCAGTCTCCTTCCTCCTCCCCACTTGGCTGCCTCTAGCCCAGGCCACCTCTTAACTGGTCTCCCTGCCTCCACTCCTGCCCTTCCAGGGCCTTCTGCACACAGCCCAGGATCTGACTACGTTACTCCTCTGCCTAAAACTCCCAAATGGCTTCCCATTGGCCAAAGGATAAGCCCCAACCTGCCCACTGTCCCAGCGACTCCCGCTCCCAGCATCCTGTGATCACCTCTGGGCCTCTCCACACCCTGCCTGGGTCACGTCCTCCTTTCTGCCTGGAGGAGCCCTACTTGTCCTGCAGAGGTCTTAGCTTCACAGACCTTGCAAGGCTGGGTTGGATGTCACAGCTCTGCCCCATCGTAGCCCGTAGCGTGCACTACTGTGATTTTCTTTTCCCATCACTCTCTCCACTAGACTTGAGCTCAGCATGGCTGGGACCAGGTCATGTTGACTGCTCACCCAGTACCCTGCTCAGTGTCAGTCAATGAACATTTATTGAAAAGTAGACCTGAGTGAGGATACTAAGCCATGTGGAACTGCAGGGACTCTGCAGGAGCTGAGGGGTGGGGGCAGACAGAGGCATCTGGGAGGGCCACAGCTGGTCCCTGAAGGCCAGGGGAGCCAGGGTTGACCGTCTCCCCCCACCTCCCCAGCGGAGGCCAGCCAGCAGATGGCTGAGCTGTCAGAGGTGCTGGCAATCAGGATGGAGAACCAGGACCAGCAGCAGAGGGAGGTCAGCCAGCTGCGGGCGCAGGTCGTGAAGCTGCAGCAACGTTGCCAGCTGGTGCGTTGGGGTGTGTGTGGGGCTCCTTCCTCCTCCTATGGCCCATGGGACCCAAGCCCTCTTCTCCCTGCCCCACCTCATGGAGCTCTCAGCTCCGCCAGGCCCAAGGCCCCTCTCTCTGTCAGAGTCAGAGTTGGAAGAGACCTCAGAGAGCGCCTCATCCTGCCCCCTCATTGTCCCAAGTTGGGGACCAAGGCCCAGAGAGGTCACAGGGTGTTCCAGGAACCAGGCTGCATGACTGCCCCGCCTAATTTGGCCTTATTTCTTGTGACTTCTTAAAGGCCTGTCCAAGACTCTCTGATGTGCCTGGGAAGACTGGCCGGCAGTGGGGGGTGTATGGAGTGGGGAGGCCTCGGATGGGGGTTCACTGGTCTTGGGTCCTTCCAGTATGGGGCTGAGACTGAGAAGCTGCAGCGGCAACTGGCTTCGGAGAAGGAAATCCAGATGCAGCTCCAGGATGAGGTGAGGCTCCCCTGGGCTCCCGCCCCAGCCCTTGAGAGCCCCTGGCCCAGAGCAGGGGGACCCAAGGCCCTTGAGGTCGCCTGACTCTCCTGAGAGGATAAGCTCCTTGCAGCAGAGATTGGGTCTGTCCCTTAATGTGCCCTCGGTAACTGGCACGGGGCCTGGCAGGTGGTAGTTCCGTTGGGGTCTAAGTGGAGTGGTGCCCAGGTCACCCTGCATGTCATTATGTGAATCCAGAGTCTGGGCCTCTTGCTTCAGCCCAGGCTTCCCGGCCCCCCAGGGAGAGAGTGGGCAAGGCGTGCTGGGCTGGGTGCGCCTGGGTCCCAACAGAGCCTGCGGGCGGCTTCCCAGCTGCAGGACCTGCGGGAGAAGTACACGGAGTGTGGGGGCATGCTGATTGAGGCCCGGGAGGAGGTGAAGACCCTCCGCCAGCAAGCCCCGGTGTCCACTGGCTCTGTCACCCACTATACATACACTGTGCCTCTGGTGAGGATCCCCTAGCTGCCGCCTCTTTACCTCTGTGCCCTGTGTCAGCCCTGCTGGCCGATTGCTAGCTTCAGGCCCTTGCTGTGCCTGGAAGTGTGGGCGGGGGTGCTGTGGGGATACCTGGTAATGTCCCCGCTCTCCACCATAGGAGGCGCTTCCTGGTTTCCAGGAGACCCTGGCTGAGGAGCTCAGAACATCTATCAGGAGGATTATCTCAGACCCTGTGTTTTTTATGGAAAGGTGCGCAGCCGGACTGCAGACCCTTGCTGGCCCCTACTCACTCTTGCCTTTCCTGTAGTGGGAGGGGTTTGCCCTCCTGCTTCTGACCTTCGTTCACCGTAGGGCCCTCCTCCTGCCCCCTTCCTCACCCCAACCCCTCCCACTCACCACCCTCTCTTCTATCCACACAGTCTGGGTCCATCATTTCTCCCTGGGATTGTTTGTACATGACGGGGCCCCAGGGACTTTGCACTTGCAGCTTCCATTGCCTTGGGACAATGAGGCCCTTTTCTCTGTTGAAGGAATTATGAAACAACCACAGAGGAGACGTCTGACCTGGGGTAAGCTGGCTGGGGGCTCCCCCATCTCCTGCCCTCACCTTTCAGCAGCCAGACAGCCACCTGCAGCAGTTTCTGCCACCCTACAACCCTGGACATGGCCCCCTTTCTGGGCTGGCTGCGCTGAGAGTTGTCCTGGGAAGGAGCTGCCCCCTTCTCCTTCCAATCTTGCCCCATAGGTGGCCGTCTGATTTAAGGCTGCTCCATGTAGGGACCAACCCCAAGGGTCGGGTTCCCTTCACCCGACCAGGGGCTGAGAGGTGAATGGGTGCTGGCCTAGGAGCTGGGAACATCTGGTCCTTGGGCAAGTCACTTGACCTGTCTGAGCCTTACTAAAATGGATCTGTTCCTATGGCAACTAGCTGTGGGATGGGTTGTGAAGATTAAATAATGTAGGAGGGGGCAGAGGGGATATTATCCCTGCTGGTGTCTCCTGTGCAGCAGAGTGGGGGGTACTTGGGGAAGGCGGGGCCTCTTTAGTGTTGATGACCATTCTTCTCCCCACCAGGGGCATGGGCTGGGTGTTTGAAACCTTGAGGCTGGTACCTAGCTCCCCTCTCCCCTGGCTGAGACAGAACTAGGGAGTAACCATCAGGGTCTCTGTGTAGACTGGGACCAAGGGCAAGAGAGCTCCTCAGCCCCAGGGGCTGGAGATGTCCCAGGGGGAGTGGAAGAGGGGGGCTGGGAGCCCCGGATGGGGTTGGATTTTGGGGGGTATGCAAAGACTTCCTGTTTCCCTGCCCAGATACGAGCTACGCTACAGTGAGGCACAAGAGCAGGAACAGGGGTTCGAGGCTGAGGAGGGTTTGATGCCGGCAGAGGATTTTGTGCCGGCGGAAAATTTCATGCCTGCGGAAGACTTGATGCCTGAGGAGGAGCTGGGGACCGCAGAGGAGGTGGTGCCAGCTGAGGAGGAGGTGACGGAAGAGGCAGAGCTTGTGTCAGAGGAGGCCGAGGCCTGGGAAGAGGTGGAGCCAGAGCTGGATGAGACAACGCAGACGAATGTGGTGACTTCAGCCCTGGAGGCCAGCAGCTTGGGCCCCTCGCACCTGGACATGAAGTATGTCCTCCAGCAACTGGCCAGCTGGCAGGATGCCCATTATAGGCGGCAGCTGAGGCAGAAGATGCTCCAGAAAGGTGAGTGCTCCCGTGGGGGCCTCCCTCCCGCCAGCCGGACAAGCTGCAGATCGTCAAGCCAATGAAAGGTGAGGGTAGGTGAGCCCCTCAAGTGCTCACTTACCCCAGTTTGGCCCCACCCAGTGTGCTGATTTGCATGGACTTTGCATATCATTTGCATAGGCACCTCAGGTCCCCCTCAGCAGGAACTGTGACCCCAGTGCTCATTTACATGGAATTTGCATAGGATTCCAGCTCCACCCTTTTTCTCCCTGGGGCTGGGCTGGGGGTCTGGGCTGCAGCCCGACACTGCGCCTCAGCTTCCTGTCTCTGCCCGCCCCCTTCCCCTATTCCCCACCCCTGCCTCCCCCATCCCCAAGGCTCCCCAACCCTGCAGCAGTGGCAGCAGCAGGCCAAAACAAACATGGGGGGCGGGATCGTGGAGCAGCAGCCGGGGGTGCCCACCCAGGACTTTCGGAGGCTGGAGGAGGACAGGGCCAACCACCCTCCCAGGGCCTGGGAGGAAGAGGGGCCTTCTGGGGTCACCCAGGCCATTGGGACGAAGGCCTCCACCAGCAAGGGCCACAGTCGGACCAGTCCCCTGGGTGAGTCTGAAGGTGGTCTCCTACAGGGTGGTGGGGGTGGGTCAGGGTCTCCTCTCCCCAGCTTGGAATCCTGAAGGTTGGGGAGCCGCACCTGCTGAGTGCCATGTGAGCCCTGCTTTTAAGGAGCTCGCAGAGATATCAAAGAGGATTTAGTGACGTGCATTATCTCCTTTAACTCTCACCCCCCCATAGGTAGGTATGATCATCCCCATTTATTTGATGAGGAAACTGAGGTTCGGATAGTGAAAGTAATTTGTTCTAGGTCACACAGCTAGTGTAGATCTGAGCATGTTCCCTTCACTACTATGCTATTAGACTTTTCTGGCCCATCCCCTCCTCTGACCCTGTCCTGGAGCCTGCCTGCTGGGTCAGCCATGAAGTTTATAGCCTGTTGGCAGCCTCACCACTATGTCTGGACTGCCCCCACTCTGATTGCCCTTTGACTGGGTGGCCTCTTCAGGGCTGCCATGTAAGGTTGTACAGGCTGTAAACTGAATGGTGACTTCTATGGCCAGGCAGTGGGCAGCCTGCATAACTATCAGTGGCTGCTGTCTCTTTCTAATATAGCTGACCAGGCCCCGGCCCCTGCCCTCTGCCCAGGCCAGGCCTGTGGTCCTCAGGCCCCTAGTTCATGTCCACCCCCACTTCTCTTCCAGGCTTTGCTGTTTCCCAGCAGCCTGCAGAGGCCCCACAGACAGCCTGAGGGCCCTCCTTCCGCTGCCTGGCCAAGTCCCACCCACCCCAGACCCTCCTTCCCATCCTCCGGAACGGGACCCCCAGTCTGTCACCAGCCTACCCTCTGTCCTGATGAACCTGGGCCGGGGCTTTAGAGCCCAAGCCTCGACCCTCTTCTGGGATAGGCTGAAGGAACCCCGGCCCTCGTTCTGCAGCTGGTGCAAAAGCTGTGGCTGCTGGGCCTGGGTCACGTGGTGGCCCAGGGGGCGGGCGAAGCCGAGGGGGAGGCTCACCAGCTACCAGACCCAGCTCTGAGCTGGAGGCGGGGATCCGGCGCTAGGTGTAGGAAGTTGTTCTGAGCACCCTCCTAACAATGTGCCCTTCACCCCTTGATCTCCAGGTTAAAGGGGCTCCTGAGTCCTTGTGGACTTTTGGGGACCTGGCCCTCTTCCCCGTTCTTGGCCCTTTTTCTCAGTCTCTAATTACTGTTTATAACCAGAAGTGTCTCTACATGTGGGTGAGGAGTCCCTCTGCCCGGTGGTGGGCCTCCCCACCCCACCTCCCTGCCTGTGGCCTGTGAGTGTCCAGGCTCCCGCCCAAGGCCCAGTCCCTCCCTCCCACTGTCCTCCCCTCAGTGCCCCTTATTTCCTCCTCCTAGGTGTTCCTCCCTTTCCCACCCTTTCCTCATAAACAGCTGGAGTATGGGGCTCAGGACCTCTGTTGGTACCGCCCTGCTCCCTGCCGTGCTTCTCACTGTCATATCGCTTGTCGGCCTGTGTACCTGCTGGTGCAGGAAATAAAGGACCTGTGTGCTACCTGGCCCAGCCTCCAGCCGTCTTTCTCAGGGAGCATGAGTGTGTGTGCGCGCATGCGCATGTGCACACGAGTGTGTTCTGGTGGGGCAAAGTTGTGGAGAGAGGATGAGCTCCAGTATTGAGTGATGTGCTGAGGGCTTTGATTAAACACATAATCATATCAACAACCCTGGTGGTGGGTTATCTGATAAACAGTTGTCAGATGAGGAAACTGAGGCCCAGGCGGGCTAACTGACCCTCCGAAGGGTCTAACAGCTGGTTGTGGAGCTGGATTTGAACCCAAGGCCGTGGTCCTCCAGAGCCCATGCTCGGACGGGCTCCCTTCCTGACCCAGTGCCCCGCTGCGGAGGGTGAAGCAGGAGTGCATCCCCCACTCTCTTAGGTAGAGGGCCCCCAGAAGCGAGCATGGAACAGCATTTGAAAACAAGTCGTTTATTTGGGAGATGATCCCAAGAAGCACTCTTGAGGGGTGGGTACTTGAGAAGAGAAGGAAGCTAATGGAAGGGAGTTTCAGGCAACTGAGGCTGAGTCCTACTGGGGAACTCGGAGAGGAAGTGTAGTCCTTTGCAACTCAAAGTGTGGTCTGTGGACTAGCATCATTGACTTGCCTGAGAGTTTGTTGGAAACGCAGACTCTCAGGTTCCATCCCGGACCTAGAGAGTCAGAATCTGCGTATTATCAAGGTCCGTAGGCAGTAAACATGCACGTTAAAGCTGGAGATGCGCAGGGCCAGCCCCGTGGCTTAGCGGTTAAGTGCGCGCACTCCGCTACTGGTGGCCGGGGTTCGGATCCTGGGCGCGCACCGACGCACCGCTTCTCCGGCCATGCTGAGGCTGCGTCCCACACACAGCAACTAGAAGGATGTGCAACTACGACATACAACTATCTACTGGGGCTTTGGGGAAAAAAAGGAGGAGGATTGGCAATAGATGTTAGCTCAGAGCCTGTATTCCTCAGCAAAAAGAAAAGGATTAGTACGGATGTTAGCTCAGGGCTGATCTTCCTCACAAAAAAAAAAAACCAACCAAAAAAAACCTGGAGATGCGCCAATATGGAACCCATCTCCATTATCCCACCCAAGGGGTGAAGAAGCTAGAGCATGCATCCTCCAACTGCTGTCCCTCATTGGCTGAGGGCTGCTCCTGGGGGCATTAACTCACTGGAGCTCTGGCCTCGCCATGCATGGGCGAGGAAAAGTCCATGGCAGAGAATAACCGGCGTTTGTAGTGGAACACGGTCAACACGTGCTAGAATGGTGAGTGGGCAGGGCACTGATGGTGTCCACTACAGTCCACTCTTTGTACCACTTGGATGCACTCCAGCTCTGTGTGGAGGTCACTCTGGCCTGGCATTGCTTCTTTAGCATGATGGCTGGTCACCGCATCTTAAAAAAAATAAACTTACGCCTAGAGGGCGAATGGTCCCCACTGCTGCAATTGGTCTTGAAACCCTGAATGATATTCTCATGCCCTTCCTCTACCCCCCATCCTATATTCCCCTCCTCTTTGGCCAGCACTTCAGCTGGTCCAGATTACTTTCCTGGTGAAGTCACCTAGACCTTCATTCCTGTGAGGTCTGAACACTTGATCATGTGTCCTTGTCAGGTCATTGACTCTGCAACTGTCTGCTTGTGGTTTCACCAGATAGGGAGCCCCAAGAGGCACCCCAGTGAACCTCCTGAGTTCCAGACCCCACGTCCTCCTTCCTGCCCCAGCTGTGAGGCAGCGGTCCTGGCTCCTCATGCTAATCAGAGTAATAACCTCTGACAGTACTTGACATTTCTTTGCCTGCTGGTCTAATGTCACGAAGAGACGAAAATGGCCAGGCAGCAGCTGTAACTTGAGGTTTAGGGGAATCTTGACTGTATTCCCTGGTGGAAGCATCCTCCTCCAGGAACCAGGATTTCTGGTCCAGAAGTGTCTAGAATTGTGGGGACAGAAAGCACAAACTCCTGAGGTGGACCCCCAGCAGTGATGGTGATAGGGGCCACTCCCGCACTACCCCGGGCTCCTGGACCCATGTGTCCTGGCCTTTGGGGACACAGCACCCTATAGTAACCGCTGGTTCAAAATATATACTGCATCCCAACCCCCAGGCTACATCCCCAAGTTGGTGCCTTGGCTGCGCATTTAATCCCAGCATTCTCTCAGGCCTGCAGTTTCTGAGTGACGTGCTGTACGGTAGGACAAGTGGATCCCGTGGTCATGTGCTCATTGCTGCACCTCCTTCCCTATAAAGTAGGCCCCTTGTCTGAGGTCATGTTTCATGGGATCCCGTGATGGCAACTCATATACCGGAAGTCCTTAGATGCTCTGTAGTCCTGTAGTGCTGGTGGAGGCACTTCGGGCAGGAAGGCAAACTTAGAATATGTATCAGTCCCCCCTTCTAGGGTGGAAGTGTCTGATGCAATCAATTTACCAATATGTAGCTTGTTGGTCTTGTTGCTATGGGAGGCATGGTCCCATATCAAGGGCTCAGAGTTGGTCTCTGCTACTGAGATTGGCAGTTGGGCCCATGCATAACCTCTGTCTCTACCACCACTGTCACTGTATTCAAGGGCCCATAGTGCAAGTGTGGAGCGGCTGATGACTGTCTGGTTGACCTCCATTGAATAAGCGATCCTTGTTCAGGTGGATGCTCTAGGGTGGGCGTTGGTGAGATGCAAAGATCCATATACTTTGTGCCTCCTCCATAGATCCATCTACTTGCTCTTCCCCAGAAGTCTTTGTCTCTGATTTTCTAATCTTGCTCCTACAAGTCCCTTGACCAATCAGGTGAGCCACTTGCACTGCCCAGCAGTCTGTGTATATCCTTCCCCCTGCCCACTTCTCCCTCCACGCCAAGTTGATGGCCAGGTCTGCTACTTGAAACTCTACTCGCTGGAAGGATTGCCCCTCACCACTGTCTTTCAGAGCCACCCCTGTGTGGGCCATAGTTTGGGAGCAGTCATTTTCAGTTTTTACCAACATGTCAAGCCTGCCCATTTGTGAACCAGACCTGGTCTTTCCTCCTCTCTGAGCTGGCCGTAGGGAACCTCCAATGAGGCCATAGGGGTGAGCTGAGGGAGAGGCACTGGTGCAGTAGACCTGGGGGTGTGGGTGACAAGTTTGAATAACTTGTTTGTGTCCTCTGGTCCTCCTCAGGCCCAGTCTCAAAGGTACTATTTCCATCCTAAACTGAACTGCTGGTTGGCCCACCCAACCTTGTGACATGGCGGGTCTGAAAAGACCCAGCTCATGATGGACAACTGTGGTTGCATAGTAACTTCATGTCCAATGGTCAAGTGCTCACTCCCTACTAGGGCCCAGGAGCACACCAGGAGTGGCTTTTTAAACAGTAAATAATTCTTTTCTGCTGATGGCATGACCTTGCCCTAGAACAGGAGTCAGCAAACTATGACCCATAGGCCAAATCTGGTTCATCACCTGTTTTTATACAGCCTACAAGCCCAGAATTGTTTTTATATTATAAATGATTACACTTTAAATGGTTATTTGAGTACCTAACACAATATCCTTGATTTTGCCTCTTGGCCTGCAAACATTTTCTATCTGGCCCTTTAAGCAAGTCCTAGGGGTCTGCACTACAGTTCTCTTGTTGGGATTTGCCAGAGACTTCATATGGTATCCTTGTCCACCATGGATACTTCTAGCACTGTGGGGGCTGCCAGGTCATATGGCCCAATCAGCAGGGCTGCCTGAACCTGTCAGAGAGTTCTTTCTTGATTTGGTCCCCACCGGCAGCCTCCTGATTCACCTGATAAAGTCAGGGCAGTGTTTCCAAGTATGATAGTATGGATCCCCAAACCCAGAGAATCCTAGCAAGCCCTGTGCCTCTTTTTTAGTGGTAGAAGGGAAGGTTTGCCCTAGTCCACTGAGTCTGTAAACACTTCACCAGGATTCCTGAATATTTTCAGGGTTTATGCACCCACTTTGGGTGCACACATATCTCTCCGGGACAGCCAGAGTGCTTGCCACTCGTGCTTACTAGGTCTGATTAACATGATGACATCAATAAATTGGACTGGTGTGATGCTCTTCAGAAGGTCTAGATGATCAAAGTCCCTTTGGACTATCTTGTAATAGAGAGCAGGAGGGTTGATATAGACTTGGGCAAGACCGTGAATGTGTACCACTGTCTGTTCCAGGTAAGTGAGAAGTGCTTCTGATCCTTCCTCCTGATAGGAATTGAAAATAAAGCATTCATCAGACCAACAGCAGCAAAGCAAGTGTCAGCAGTTGTGTTTATCTGTTGTAGTAAAGATGCCACAGTGGCACAGCTGCTGCCATCAGGACTGTCATTGGTTAAGTTTACGGTAGTTACCATGACGGCAATAGTCCATCTGGTTTTTTCAGGGGTCATGCCTGTGAATTAAATGGCCATATGATGGAGTCCTTCACCCTTGCAGTCCTTCAGGATGGCACTAGTCTCTGCCAGTTCACCTGAGATGTGTTATTGAGAGTGGGAGGGCAGCTTCAGAGACTTCCACTTGGCGTTTCCCATCGTGATGGCTCTTATTCCATATGACAGGGAATTAACGTGAAAGTTCTGCCAGCTGCTAAGTCTATCCATCCAAATCATGCACTCAAGGACCAGAGCATGACCACAAACCAGTGGGTCCAAGGACCCACTGGACCTATGGTGAGACAGACTTGCATCTAGACTCCACTTGTCACCTGGCCACCAGACACTCCCTCTTTAATGTGGGTGGAGGCACAATGGCATTTTTGGTTCTCTGATGAGATAGCTCAGGCTCTGTATACAATAGCTTTTGAAATATCTGGGTGTGACTCTTTCCCAGTGTACAATTACACTGATAAATGATTGGTCTGAGAATTGATGCAAATTTGGAAACCAGGCAAGGGATCCTGATTTTCCATTTTGGCAGCTAACATCAGCCATTGGCACATCTGCTTCTGATCTGTTCTGGTTGCATAGGGCAAATAGTACCCTCACTGGCCATCCATATATCTCAAGTCTAGGAACACCAAGGTCTATTAGCCACCACGACAAATCCTGTTGGCCAAGGTCTCCTGGAGGCCATTTTGGTCTTGCTCCTCATTATGTCCACCTTGCCTCTGATGATTAAGTGCTGCCACCTGGCCTCCTCTGTCCTGCAATCCTGTCATCCCCATTGACACTAGGTAGCCTGGGCCCAGAGTAGCATCTTCTACATCAACTCTGGACTACAGAGGATAACTACTGCTTATGTCTCCTCACTGACATGTTCCTGATGTCCTCTGGGAAAGGAGTCAGAGGCAGACTCAGAGATAAAGATTTGAGTGCTAGTGGTTTATTCGGGTGGTGATCCCAAGAAACACAAGTGAGAGCGTGAGGGCATGAGACAGGCAAGGGAAGGAAGCCAATAAAGGGTAACATTGAGCAGGTTCCTGCCATGGGCAGCTGGGGCTCAGTCCTGCTGGGACCTCTGGGAGACAGAGTTGAACACAGCTCAGAGTTACCCCACCAGAAGGGTGAGGGAGCTGGGGTATTTATTCTCCACCTCTCATCTGTCATTGACTGAGAGATGCTTCTGGAGGTGCTAACTCCTCAGCATTCCTAGCCTGCCTTGCACTCAGAAAGCCCTCAGGTGGAGAGTAGCCTGTGCCTGTGGTGGGGTGCTGCTGACAGGCACAGAACAGTGAGGGAATATGGGTGAAACACCAAGGGCCTGCACCCACCACTCGACCATCCATTTGACAAATATTTATTGGGTACCTCCTGTTCTTGGTACCAAGGATACAGCAAGGAAGAGGGACACGTGGTCCCCACTTTACAGAGTTTTCCTTCTAACCGGGAAGGCAGACAATAAACCAGCAAACAAAGCAACTACAGAATGTGAAAATGTGCTCTATAGAAAATATTATGCTGTGATTAGAGGATATTGGGGTCTGTGTGTGAAGGGTGAGGGGCAGAGAGGGTGGGTCTCTCAGGAAGTGGCATTTCAACCAAGAACTCAAGGAGAAAAAGGGGACCCAGCCACGTTTGTGCCTGGAGAAAAGCATTCCAGGTGCAGGGAACAGCAAAGACATAGATTCTGAGCAGGAAAGAACATGGTGCATTTGTGTAAGGGAGAGGGAGAGAGAGGAGGAAGGAACGCACCCATGGCGGCGCCCACAACAGGGACGGCAGGGCTAGCTTGTAGGCTTCGGTAAGGAGTTTAAGTTTTATTCTAAGTACGATGGGAAGTGTTGGATGGTTAAGCCTGGAGTGGCATGCTTTTCTTTATCTTTTAGAAAGCTTTCTCCAGTTGCGACCCCACCACCTCTTCTCCCACTCACCGGTGTAGATTCTTGTTTGATGTTAGGCTCTGGGGACACCAAGAAGAATTAGCCGCGGTCCCTGCCCCTAGGGGGCGCTCAACTCTCCTCCCTGCCTCAGTCTTGCCTCCAACCCATTCCCCTCCCCTGCCCCGGGACACTTGACACAGAGTGATCTATTGGAAGCTAGTTTATTTTGATTGGTTTTTCATGGGGCAGGGCTGGGCTGGGCTAGGAGGTGGCTGGGCTCTGAAGCTTAGTTCTAGGGACGTTGGTCCTGTTCCTCAGCACTGCGGCGGCCGAAGTCCATCCATCCATATGCTTCTTCTTCTTCCTCCACCCACGGCCCCTGCTTCTTGGACAGGTCTGAGGGTCAGAGGAGGGAGAGGGGGTGAGGATGGAGGAAGCATGCCCAGCCTCTAGAGACCGAGGCCTAAGCCAAACCTGGCGGGGCAAAGGAAGCCGGGATGGCTGTCAGCAGCTCCTACCTGCCACCAGGTGTGGGGGACCCTGGAGCCCCAGCTGCCTTCGGTGATGAGAGGCTGGACCCAGCCCATCCAGCCGGTCTGGCCAACGTGGCTCCAGGCCCTTATTGGCCCCCAGATCCGAGGGCGCGTCCTGCACCTGGGAGCGAGGCTTCCAAGAAGCTTCGGAGAAGGCGGCCAGAGCCAGTACAAAGATCAGCGCATACACACACAGTCGCCCCATCTTGTCTGCAAAGGAGAGGAGGGCCGAGCTTAAAGGTGGGCTGTCCAGGCACCCAGAGTCTGGGCCCTGGACCAGATGTACCCCAGGCCCTCCCTGCTGACAGCTCTGCAGTTCTTCGTGGGGTTGTGGACTGTTCCTCTAGTTCGTTTCTCCAGCTCCTGTCGGCTTCCCCAGCCGCCAAGCCTGGGCCTTTCCTCCTTACTTTCCCCAGTTACAGCAACTGCTTCTCTTGGAGGATTTTAAAACCTAGAGCAGTAGTTTCCAAACTGCTCTGCAGAATTTGAGGCCATGTGAGTGGCTCTGTAGATGTTTAAGTCTTGTAATTTAAAGCCAACTTTTAAATAGTAATACCAAAGAAATGCACACTCAGCTGCATTGCAGACCACAGGGTGTCTCTTTGGCGACCCCAGCACCTTCACGCGTGCTGGGTCACATGGTCTTTGTGCAGCCCTCGGAGGGGAGGGTCTCCTGCCTTTTTTGCTTAACTGAGGACTATCCTGTGGTTGTAATTAAGAGAAAATTAAATTGTCACCATTCCCAGCCATGTATCAGGGTGAATCAAGTTTGGAGGAACCACAATACAGAGTAACCTGGATACTCAAACAAACCGAAAATTCAAATCTAAAATTCGGTTCTCTGGATTCAACATCTTTGTGTTCTTTTAGCTTCCTTGTTCTGATTGGCTTTATCAGAAGTAAACGATAAAAATTGTACCTCCTCAGAACACATTTGTATGAATAAAACACTGCTTTGATCTGTTTTGCATAGTCAGATTTCCCTTGGAAGAGAAAGAGTTTTGCTGCTAAAGAAACAAAGTCGAAAATCAGTGAGGTAGAGCCATGCTGTCCACTATGGTAGCCACACGTGGCTCTTTACGTCTAAATTAATTAAAATGAAAAATTCCTCCCTTGCATACACCACATTTCCAGTGCACATGTGGCTGGTGGATACTGTAATGGACAATGCAGAGAGAACATTACCGTCATCGTGGAAAACTCTTTTAGACAGTGCTGGTCTAGAAAAGCGCTTGAGATGAGATCCAGGAGCCCTGGGGTCCAGACCCAGCCCTGCCCAATGATTTGTATGACTTTGGGTAAGTCACATCTCCCTATGGGCCTCAGTTTTCTCTCCTGAGAGATGGGAGAATAGCCCCGTCCTTCTCACCTCGCAGGGGTAAGGTGAGCGTGGAGTGAGAGGGGCAGGGCAGGGCCCTGGTTGAAGCAGCAGGTCAGCTCGAAGGCAAGGGTTGCAAAGGCCAGGGTGGGTCCTAGAGCTGAGGCCTGGTCTGGCCTTGGGCTAGAGAAAGGGTCTCAGCCCTGGAGACACTGAAGTGTGAGCCTGGTACCTTGATGGGGGGAGGGGTCTCGTCAACCCTCTTCCCAGCCTCTCCCCTTCCCTCGTGGGTGTCTCACCTGCAGAGCTCAGAGGTAGGAGATGCTGCGGTGGCCTGGTGCCTCTTGGTTCTCTGCTCTGCTTGGGGCTCCAGCCCTGCCTTATAAAGCCCTCAAAGTCCCTCCCAAACCCTCCTCCCGCACGAGGCCAGACTGCCCACAGTGAGAGGAAGGGGGTGGGTACAGGTGCATCACCCCTGCCCCACCCTGTCACTTAGAGTCAGTCAGTCATCCGGATGTGAGGGAAGGGAAGGGGAGCTGACCTCCATGGCGAGGGGCAGGAGCCGAGTGGGGGCAGTTCTTCAGCTGAGTCTGAGGGCAGGTAGGAGACAGGCTCCCTGGGGTCAGGAACAGTGTCCCCTGCCTTGTCCTTGGGGTCAGAGGCCTAGTGCTCATCCCTTGGACCACATCCCATTGGGGGGCAGGTGAGGAGGACGGACCAAATGACCTTAGCATCAGAGAAGCATATTTCATGACACATTGATGTTTGAAGAGCAGGGAGTGGGTGAACGTGGAGTGACATATTGATCCCCCGTCCCCTCTGCCAGGCTCTGCAAACAGGACGTGTCGCAGTTATCAGGAGCAATGGGCCGTGGGCTGATGGCCCTGCTCTCTCTGCCTAGTGGCTGTGAGCTGGTCGTCTCTAAGCCCCTTCACCTCCCCTTACCTGGAAAACCCTGAGCGTCCCCCCTCCTCATGCCCTCTGTGCTGGGCTGGATTTAGCTTGCAGACCCGTCACCCCAGGTTGGCCCCTCATCCCCCATCCCTTGCAACCCCCTAACAGAGCCCATCCTTTGAGGCTCGTGCATTCGTAGGCTCCCTCCTTTTGTTTTCAAGGGGAGATAGTAATCTGCGTAACACATTCACCGCTTTTCAATATAAAAATACATCTTAAAATGGTTAGCAAAGAGACTAAAGTGTTTGCCCAAGATGTACCAGAAAACCAAAGGGTGTGCTTGTTGACTTATTTGATAAATTGCTGCCTCCACCACGTTGGGATGGGTGTAACCAGCTCTAGGCTGTTTTTGATTTTTCCGTAGTCGGGACTAGAGATTCTGCTCTTGTTCCTGCGTCATCAGGGCCCCTCCTCGTCTAGGGGAGTTTGATGCCCCTTTGGTCCTGGATAAGGGGCAGTGATACCTACGCGCACAGCCAGCCTTGCTGAGAATGAACAGGTGATGAAGGAAGCAGGCTGCGAGGTGTCCATGACAACCAGCGGCCGAATGTTCTGTTGAATAACCACTCTAATCCGGAGCAGGACTCGGTGACTCAGCAGATGGAATAAATGAAAACGGCAAAAACAGTGCAGGCAGTGGTGATAATTCATTGAATCACAGGATCTCAGGGATGGAAGGAACTTTGAGGGGGCTTGGGGGGAAGACTGGGGTGGGGAGCAGCGCTGCTCATATCCCCGGAGAACAGAGCCGGTCGTGTTGCTGTGGTAACGGGAAATTATAAGCTTTCAGCAGAGCCCTGGTTGTTCCAGAGCCCAGACTTGATTTCTGGGCCCCTGGCTGTTCTTCCGCAGGCTCATTGCACGAGGGGGCCGACTGCACTAGAGAGAAGCGTGTACTTGCATTCAACAGGTGGTGGTGGGGTGCCGCCGTTCGTGGGCACAGGCAGGCACGCAGGGAGGGAGCTGAGACAGCCCTCGCCCCAGTGAGAACACAGTCATGGGGACTGCATGTTCTGCCCACAAGGGAACCTTGTCTGATGGAAAAGGGAAGGGTTTTCTGGCAGATCTCTCCCCGTCTCTGAGATCTTTTCTCCTCCAGGAAATGAGGAAAATAACTTGGGGAGGAGTCCTGTGAAGGTGAAGTACATAGAGCACCGTGCCCGGTGCCCAGAACCTCGTGGGTACCTACTTTGTTTGCACCTTCTCCCTTTAGCCTCTCTGGGCCTCACTCAGTGAGCCTTATCTGTGAAATGGGAATCATTCATTCCTACCTCTTAGGGCTGTAGTGAAGGGGAAGTGTGACAAGGTCTGTGCACACACTTCACACACATGAGGGAGCTTCTCCTCCCAAGGATTAAGGAGGGTAATTCCCTAAAAACCTTCATCTGTGAATCCAAGGTTTTCCCCTCCTGCTGGCCATGACCCAGAGGGACACCTGCCCCGAGTTGCCATTGAAACAGGCAGCAGGCATAGAGCCTGTGGAGGCTGGCCCTCTCAGAGGCCGGCACCGACTGGTGTGCAGAGGGTTTTGGAACTGGTAAGGCCAGGGTGGAACCCTGGCTCCAATATTTTCACTAGCTGGGTGACCAGAAAATCCAGTTTCTGGGTCTACCAAGTTGGAGATCAGATCCCAGCCCCTGGGGCCCAGCTTCCTCCCCACCCTGTGGACCCTGCCCATCTTCACGATGACAACGCTGTGTGCCAGGCACCCATAAACCTTGGCATGCGTGAATGCAACTGCTCTTTTCCATGAGCCTAGGGTGTAAGTTCTGGTGTGTCCGCATCCTACAGAGGAAGAAACTGAAACTCAGACAGGCGACACAATTCCTGTCCTGTGTTCACACGACCAAGGAGAGCTGGGCCTTAAACTCAAGTCTCTGTTCTCCTACTTCTGGGTCCTCCTCCTCCCAGGAGGGGTATGATGGGTTGAATAATAGTCCCCCAAAGATGAACTTGCCCTAGTCTCTGGAACTTGTGGGTATGTGACATTACCTGGCAAAATGGACTTTGCAGATGTAATTAAGGTTGCAGACTTTAAAATAGGGAGCTTATCCTGGATTATCTGAGTGGGCCCACTTTAATCAGCCGGCACTTACAAGCAGAGAATGTTCTTCAGCTACAGGCAGAAGCGACGTGGCTGAAAGGTGAATCAGAGATTTGAAGGACGAGGAGGACTCGACCTGCCCTTGCTGGTTTGAAGACGGGACGGGGAGGGCAACAGGCCGAGGAATGCAGGTGGCCTTGAGGAGCCGAGTGGGGCCCTGGGCTGAGGCCCCATGACCATGCAGAACTGAATTTGGCCAACAACGTGAGTGAGCTTCTATGTGATTCTTTCCCAGGATCTTCAGAAAGGAATGCAGCCTGGTGACACCTTGATTTTGGCCCAGTGAGCCATGCTGTACCTGGCCTTCTGACCTACAGAGCTGTGAGAGAAGGAATTTGTGTTGTTTTAAGCTTTAAGTTTGTGGTGATTTGTTACGACACAACAGAAAACGAATACATGGGGTTCCAGCCTTTTGAAGGTTTCTGTCAGTAAGAACAGCCCTGCGTGAGTTTCCCGGGGATTTTTCACAGACAGTTAAGGGAGATGTTCGGTGAGGTATTTGGCCATGCGTCTGTTCCATTTTCCTTCCACGTCTTGAGCACCTGCTGTAAGCCAGGGTCTGGATGAGGCCCGGGGGATAAGAGGTGGATATGATCGGCCCTTTCATCGCTTTGCTGGAGTTTAGATTTGGGGTGAGGGGGTACAAAATATATGATGTCAAGGGGAGAATGTTCCCTGGGAGGAGACTCCCCAGAGGCAACTGCACGCCTGAACACACTCCCGCCTGCCAGCCGGCCTTGGGAAACATCACTACTGATGAGCTGCACATGCTGTCGCTGTCAGGCAGCAGTGCCTCGGCTTCCTAATTGGTTATTGATAGCGGAAAAGGGAGAGGCGGATGACGACTCAGTCACCTGCCCCAGGCAACGGGGCCTTGAGGGTGTGAAGGTGCTGGGGCAACAGTGACACCTGGGAGGTGCTCAGGCAAAGTGGGCGTCTGTCCACGGTCTGTCCCAGGGCAGGGGGCTGGGGAGGGGAATGTGGGTCCACGACCTCTGGCCTCACCTGCTGCCCGAGTGGTAAGGTAGTGGGACCAAGAGGAAGCTGCTCTCAGGCTGAGCTGGAGAGGCTGCCCACCCGCCTCAGGGGCCCAGAGAGAGCAGAGGGCGCCCCCACTCCAGCCTCGGCCTTCTCTCCCCCGCCCTCCTCTCTCACTTCTCATGTGATGCCCACCTGCGCCTTTTCAGCAGTGGCTCTCAACCCACGCTTCACATTAGGGTCACCTGGGGAGCTCTAACCCCCACCCCCATGCCCAGGTTGCACCCCAGTCCTCTCGAATCAGAAGCTGGGTGGAGACCCAGGCGTCAGCTGGAGTCTGTGTGCAGGGCAAGGCAAGGAGGCTTTGCAATCGGGGCTCGGATCCCAGCTTTGGCGCTTCCTAACTGTGTGCCATCTAAGGCAAGTCACAGGCTTGAGGATGATACTGGTACTTACTGGGAGGGTCCTGGTGAGGGTTAAATGAGACGCCGGCAGCATTTGCTTGGTCTCTGACACACGGTAAGTTCTAAGTAAAAAGCGTCTGCTATTATCATTGGTATTTCCGCTACCACAAACTTACCCGCACGTCATCCGTCCTGCTGCGTCCAGCTGACTTCCGGAATATTCTCCCCCTTTCCTTAGTTATTTTCCTCTCTACTCTTCCCTGCAATAGTGCAATAGTCCCTGGAGGCTTTCCCTACAGGTTAATGCCCCCCCCCCCTTCCAGGCCTCACACTAGCTCCTCACATCTACCCGCCTTCTGCTTCCCACAGCCCTGGGTCACATCCTGGCCTCCACCCTGGGGACGGTGTTGCCTCCCATCTCTTGACAATAACACTGGTCCATTGTTGAATGGGCCCTCACAGGACATATTAGCTCACTTGATACTCAAAATCAAGCCCAGAAACCTGTTTGCAGACTGTCAAAACCCATTGAATGCACGATTTTGTCAAAACTCATTGAATTCACACTTAGGATTGTGCATTCCATTGTATGTAAATTTCATTTAAAAAGAAAGAACTGTAACAAATATTGAACTCTAGTTAATGAATTGTTTAGGGCAAAGTGTACTGTGCATTTATTTATTTATTTATTTGTGAGGAAGATCAGCCCTGAGCTATCCACGCCAATCCTCCTCTTTTTTGTTTTTTGCTGAGGAAGGCTGGCCCTGAGCTAACATCCGTGCCCATCTTCCTCCACATTATATGGGACGCCGCCACAGCATGGCCTGACGAGTGGTGAGTCTGTGCGCGCCCGGGGTCCGAACCTGGGCCGCCAGCAGCAGAGTGCATGCACTTAACTGCTAAGCCACGGGGCCGGCCCCTGTGCATTTATTTTGAAATGCATGAAAAATAAGATGGGCGGATGGATAGATATGAGATTGAGAACAATAAAATATAAATTATAGAATCTAGGTGGTGGGCATATGAGTGTTCACATTAAAATTCAACTTTTCTGTGTGTTTGAACATTTTTATCATGAAACGTTGGAAAATATTTTGTTTAGCAATATCTGATAGTGGTTTGAAATGGGAAAATAATTCTAAAAGCACCTAGGTGAGAGCAGTCTTCACTCAGGTGCATTTTAGAGACGAGGAAGTGAGGGTCAGCCAGGGTAAGCTGCTTGCCCCAGGCCCCCCAGGTGGGAGGTGAGAGAGCTGAGCTGTGAACCTGGTCGGTCTTCTTGGACTCCCTGAACTGCTGCCTCTCCTCACCCACCGCCTCCTGTCCCACTCTCTCTCCAGAAGCTCCAGCTGAATCTACCTTTGCTGTGACCTCCAGCTCCTCCCCCTGCCTGAGTCCCCATAACCCACCTGCCCTTCCAGGTCTCACGTTCCTCCCTCCCCAGCCTGGCTTCACAGTTTGTCGTTTCAGGTGTGTGCGATGCACCTAGATTGCTGCCCTTGTCCTGCTTCAGAGCCTGCCAGGCTGGTCCCCAGTTCCTGGCAGAGGACGCCATCACCCCTTTCTCAGCTCCTGTCTCCTTCTCCCTGCAAACAGGATAGTTCCTGAAAGTGGCAGGTTGATTCAATTGCAGATTAATGTTCTGCAGCTGGTTGTTGCCTGGCAACCTTGTGAATTATCTCCCCTTCCCTCCTAAGGCCATCTGACGTCAGCCCCCTTCTCCCCACCGTGACCACAGTTGTCTGAGTCCACTTTCCGTCCTTTTCTCCTTTCCACCATCTCTGGAGGGTACCGAGCCCTGTTCAAGGTCAGCCCCTCCACCAGGGCCCTTCATCCCAGACCCTCCTGCTTGCTTAGAAACCTTGTGCCTTCACTTTTTCATTCATTCATTCATCTATTTAGTCAATGAAAAATTTTCTAAGTGCCCATTTTGGGTCAGGCACTGTGCTGACTCTGGGGACGCGACGTTGATCACTAGGGTCTTCATTCCTTTTCTCTTGGAGGGGAGACAGTATGGTATGAGCTTAAGGTGCCACGGATGGTTGGGAGGGGAAATAGGCAGGGAAGCCTTCTCCATCCCCCTGGACCTTGAAGCTCGCCTCCATGCAAGCCTTCGGACGTTTGTAACACGTTTTCACCTCCCTCGTCCCAGAATAATGGTGATTAAGATTTAGAGAGCACTTCTGTGGCCAGGCCCCCACGCTAAGCACGTTACATGCATTATGTCTTCTAATCCTCACCACAACCCCGTGAGGAGGGTAACCCTATTGCCCCTGGTCTACAGCCGAGGAAACTCAGGCACAGAGAGGTCAGTGGTCGTTGGGAGAAGCCATGAAGCAGTCCACCATGAGCATCCCTGATCGTTCTTGCTGAGTATGCCAGGAATGCAAGGTCATGACCACCCTTTACCTGGGCCATTTCTCAGGATTGTGTTTACTCAGGTCAGTGAGTAACCTTGAGGGATGAGGTAACGTCTCCCTAGGGGACGAAGAGCAGGCTTGCTACTGCTGGGTGTAAAAGCAGTAGATTCCGCAAGCTCAGTGTGCCTCAGCTGCCACTCAACTACTGCCCGAGTAGCATCCATGTGGGTCCATATTGTGTCACCACCAAGGAACTTGGGGGCAAGGGGAACTGATGGAAATCGTGCTGCTAGCTGGCTTGTGAGTAATCAAGTTCTTTGCCCTTTCGGCTTTCGGCTCAGAGGAGGTGAAGGTGCAACTTTCTTTGGTTGTCCCGAATCCGAGTTCATCCGACACCAGCTGCCTCCACTGTGCCGCCTAAGTTCGATCCCAATGAGATCAAAGTCGGGTACTTGAGGTACGCTGGTGGAGAAGTCGGTGCCACATCTGCCCTGGCCCCCTGGGTCTGTCCCCCAAAAAGGTTGGTGATATATCACCAAGGCAATTGGTGATTGGAAGGGTCTGAGGATGACAGTGAAACTGACCATTCAGAACAGACAGGCTCAGACTGAGGTGGTACCTTCTGCCTCTGCCTGGATCATCAAAGCCCTCAGTGAACCGCCAAGAGACAGAAAGAAGCAGAAAAACATTCAGCATGGTGGAAATGTCACTTTTGATGAGATCATCAACATTGCCCAACAGATGTGGCACTGATCTTTAGCTAGAGAACTCTTTGGAACCGTTAAAGAGATACTGGAGACTGCGCAGTCTGTGGGCTGCAATATTGATTGCTGCCACCCTCATGACATCATAGATACCATCAACACTGGTACTGCGGAGGGCCCAGCTAGTTAAGAATGACAAAGGAAAATGTTTCAATAAAAGATCACATGACAACCAAAAATTAAAAAAATAAAAATGTAATAAAGTACTTTGTCTCTGACCAGGGAGTCTTGTGTCTTCTTTTTTTTTTGGTGCTGAGGAAGATTCACCCTGAGCTAACATCTGTTGCCAATCTTCCTCTTTTTTTATGTGAGTTGTTGCCACAGCATGACTACTGACAGACAAGTGGTGTGGTTCCGTGGAGCACGCCGAACTTTAACCACCAGGCCACTGGGGCTGGCCCGGACCTGGGAATCTTGTGTGTTCTGCCAGCATTGGTGAAACAGTAATAGGATAACTTATCAGCTTGTGAGTAGGGTAAGATCAAATCCCACACTCAACCCAGTGATTCTCCCAGGACACAGCTCATCAGCCGCACAGCTGAGACTGGAACAGGGGCAGTTTGACTCCACGAGCCTTTTTTTTTTTTGTGAGGAGATCAGCCCTGTGCTAACATCTGCCAATCCTCCTCTTTTTTTGCTGAGGAAGACTGGCCCTGGGCTAACATCCGTGCCCATCTTCCTCCACTTTATGTGGGATGCCGCCACAGCATGGCTTGCCAAGCAGTGCGTCGGTGCGCGCCTGGGATCTGAACCGGCGAAACCCGGGCCGCCGCAGCGGAGCGTGTGCACTTAACCACTTGCGCCACTGTGCCGGCCTCTCCACAAGCCTTAAACGAAGTCTTTCCTTGCTGCTTTTCTGCTCCCTCCATGGTAATCTGTCTCTTCCCTTCACTCTGTCTATCGAGCCAGTGAGTGGGGTTGGTTGGAGTGACAGACAGCGGGGGCAAAGAGAAATGGGGGGAGGTTTTGATGGCTGATTTTGACTGTGACCTCACTTGGCTATTGCGAAAAGCTATTTCAGGGAAGGGAGAAGGGGCAGCACATTTTGTCAGGCTTTCCTGAAGTTCTACATTTATAAACCCACCTAATTCCAAACTATCCCTGGCAGAGGGTAGAGGACATTTCGGCTCACCAGCCAAAGTGGTGCTGCCATGTGGCAAGGGCAAAAGCCCTGCCCATAATTTGCCCACCCAGCCGGCTTTGAAATGATGTAATTTTTAAAATACATATAACCTATTTATTGAGATATAGTTCACATATCACACCATTCACTCTCTTAAAGTATACAATCTGGTGGCTGTCGGTATATTCACCAAGTTGCACAGCTATTACCATTATCTAATCCCAAAGCATTTTCATCACCCCAAAGGAAAACCCCATACCCATCTGCAGTCACTCCTCATTCCTCTTTTCCCCTGGCAACCACTAATCTGCTCTCTGTCTCTATGGATTTGCCTATTCTGGACATTTCATATAAATGGGATCATACAATACGTGGCCTTTTCACATGGTAACTCTATGTTTAACTTTTTGAGGAACTGTCAGACCGTTTTCCTCAGAGGCCGTACCATTTTACATCTCCACAGGCAAGGTATGAGGGTTCCCGTTTCTCCATATCCTCCACCAAAAATTGTTTTTTGTCTTTTTGACCATAGCCACATTAGTGGGTGTGAAGTGGTATCTCACTGTGGTTTTGTTTTGGATTTCCCTGATGGGTGATGATGTTGAGCATCTTTTCATGTGCTTATTGGCCATTTGTATATCTTCTTTGGAAAAATGTCTATTCAGATCTTCTGCCCATTTTCCAACTGGGTTGTCTTTTTTTTTTTATTGACTTCTAAGAGTTCTTTATTTATTCTAAGTCCCTTATCGGATATGTGGTTTGTAAATGTTTTTTCCCATTTGGTGAGTTGTCTTTTCACTTTCTTGACAGTATCCTTTGAAGCACAAAAATTTTAAAATTTGATGAAGTCCGATTCATCTATTTTTTCTGTCACTTGCATTTTTGGTGTCATATCTAAGAAAGCTTTGCCTAACCCAAGGTCATGACAGACTTATATTTTCTCTTAAGACTTCTATATTTTTAGCTCTTATCTTTAGGTCTATGATTCATTTCGAGTTCATTTTTTATATGGTGGGGAGTTGAGATCCAACTTCATTCTTTTGCATGTGGCTATCCAGTTGTCTCAGGACCGTTTGTTGAAAAGACTATTCTTCCCCTTTGAATTGTCTCGGCACCCTTGTCAAAAATTAATTGACTTAAATGTGATGATTCTTGACAATTTTTAATTTGGGGGAGTTCGTGTTATTTCAATGTAGTGTGTAGAGTGAGGCTTTATTAGTGTGTTTTATAACAGTGCTTCTCAACTGTAAAGGTGCGTGAGAATCCCCTGGGGGTCTGTTAGGAGGCAGATCCTGATTGGATTGCTCTCAGATGGGGCCTGAGATTCTGCATTTCTAACAAGCTTTCGTGTTAGCCTGATGCTGCTGGTCTGCAAACCACACTTTGAGCAGCAGGCCGTTATAAAATTTTATTTTGAATGTCCATAATTCACAATACAAAAAATATATAATATATATTTATATATAATATGAAAAATATAAAAAGAGGTTGTGAGTGCCTGCGGCAACACACAGATCACCTTAAGAAGTAAGAACTCCTCCTTCCTCACCGAGTGTTCGAAATTTAAAGCAGAAATAAAACAGAAGTAAAGCAGAAAATAAAACAGAAACATCTGGCAAGTCTAATTATTCAAAAAACAGAAATCACATTTGGTTAGACATGAGAAAGAGGATTTAATTAAAAAATAGAGATTTTTTAAGATTATAAGAAATGCTATTCATAATTTTATGCTAATAAACATGATCATCTCAATGAAGGGGACAATTTTCTGGAAAAATATACATTTCCAAAATCAAGAAGAAAACTCAAATAGTCCAAAATTATGGAAGAAATTGAAGGAGTTGTCAAAGAGTTACCTCTAATAAAAAGTACAGGGCAAGAGGATTTAACGATGCAATATCATTCAGCCATTAAAAATGGTGTTTTCAGGGGCCAGCCCACGGCCTAATGGTTATGTTCTGCTCGCTCTGCTTTGGCAGCCCAGGTTTGGTTCCTGGGTGGGAACCTATACCCCTCATTGGTGGCCATGCTGTGGTGGCAACCCACATACAAAATAGAGGAAGATTGGCGACAGATGTTAGCTCAGGGCAAGTCTTCCTCAGCACAAAAAAAACCCCCAAAAAACCCCACATGTTTTCAAAGGACAGTTAAGGACACAGAGAAATTCTCACATAGTGGATTATGGTGATTTCTATTTTCTTTCTTTTTTCCTACTTTTTGTTGTTTTCCAATTTCTTTTCAGTGAGTGTGTATTGTTTTCATAGTCAAATAAAATATATTTTTTAAGGAAGAGTAGGGTGCATGCAAAGCCTCTGCCTCTTCACCTCCCACTCACTGCTCCCGTTGGGTCTTCTGATGCTTCTCAAGATCACTAACCCAATGGTATTCGATTTCTCCTTGTTTCCTACAATTGTTTCCTGCAGCATTTGGCACTGTGGACCAGCCATCTGGGCTTCTCTGATAAGGTCTCCTGCTAGGCACCTCTCTACCTGCTCGAAACTCCCATTCCTTCTACTCTCTAAATATAGGAGTTCCTACAATGTCTGGACTCTCCTTCCCTCTCCCTTGGTGATCCCTCCCTGTGTCACAACTTTGGTTATGCCTTCAGCGTTCATGATCCTACAGCTGTTTCTGATGACAACTCCTCTTCCAAGTCCAGACCCCATTGCCAACTCTTTGCTGTGTTCATTCATTCATTCACATTTATGGAGTACTTACTGGGAGGCACAGTGCCAGATGTGGGGTTCAAACCACATTTTTTTCTCATAGAGTTTATTCTCTAGTTGGGGAGTCAGATGCTAAACCAACCACTGTAGAAATACCTACATTATTTCACCTGCGTTTAGGCAAGGGGTCACACTCGGCGTGTGACAGGAGAGGCACTCTTTCTGCTCTTTTTCTCCATTGCACTTATCACCGTCTGGACAAGTATATCATTTATTTATGTTTGTTTGATTTTGTTCATCTTCCTCCACTGGAATGTACACTCCACATGGGCAAGGATCTCTGTTCAGCGCTGTATCCCAGTGCCTCAAAGCAGGTCTGGCACATACTAGGTGTGGAATAAATGTTTACTGAATGAATGAATGGTTCATGCTATGAGAAGTTTAAAATTAGCAGAGGGTGGTTTGGGGCCAGCCCGGTGACGTAGTGGTTGGCTTCGTGCCTTCCGCTTCAGCGGCCTGGGGTTCTCGGGTTTACATCCTGGGCGTGGACCTACACACCACTTATCAAGCCATGCTGTTGCAGGCATCCCACCTATGAAGTAGAGGAAGATGAGCATGGATGTTAGCCCAGGGCTAATCTTTCTCACAAAAAAAAAAGAAAAAAAGAAAAATCAGCAGGGTTGTCCTATTTGGTGGAGCGGCAGTGAAAGGGTGGGTTAGATCAGTGGTTCTCAAAAGGGGGGTGTGGTTTTGTCCCCCAGGGGCATTTGGCAAAGTCTGGAGATAACTCTGGTTGTCTGGGGAGGGGGAAGAGATGCTATTGGCCTCTAGTGGGTAGAGGTCAGAGATGCTGCTAAATATCCTATGACACACAGGACAGTCACCCTCCTCCCCGACAGATAACTATCTGATAGTTATCAAGATCAAATATCAATAGTGCTGAGGGTGAGAAACCCTGGGTTACCTGGGCCCACTGGGAACTGTCGTAAGCCTGGGCAAGCTGTCCATAGAGTCACCCACATGAATGTCTTCTGTCCTTCATCCAGCAGCAAAGCAGCTGAGACCTCTCTCAGTGAGCCTCAACTTTTTTGGACTCAATAATCCTTTCCGTTTCCTATCAAGAATCTAGAAGACCAACCTGGGAATTTTAGACCGTTTTCATCATACGCCGGGTATACGACCAGGCATTTTAAGTAAAAGATAATTTACTTGAGGTTGGTAAATTAAGATAGGTTCTTCTCTAAAGTTTAATTTAAAATATAATCTGTAATAATCATACCATTTAAAGATAAATTTTGACCTTCTCCATTAGAAAAGTGACAAAACGCTATATTTAATTAGAAGAAAAAGCATGACTTTAGACAAATTAAAGAGTGATAATGCATCATGTTTGGTTACAAGAACAAATTATATTAAAATGCAGATTTAAATTTCATTATGTATTTTTTTTAAAAACTAAAGTTCATTGGGATCCCCTTACATTTGTTGTAACTGTTGTCTTATTTTCCCCAGAGGGTGATACAAGAGAGTTTCAGGCTACTCACATGCAACACTGCAAACAGTATGTGAGAGAGGTGGGCTCTCTTTGGTCCCAATGAATGAACAGCCAAATTAGAATCAGCCAGGGCCGGCCCCGTGGCTTAGCGGTTGGGTGCGTGCGCTCCGCTGCTGGCGGCCCGGGTTCAGATCCCGGGCGCGCACCAACGCACCGCTTCTCCGGCCACGCTGAGGCCGTGTCCCACATACAGCAACTAGAAGGATGTGCAGCTATGACATACAACTATCTACTGGGGTTTTGGGGGGAAAATAAATACATAAATAAAATTAAAAAAAAAAAAAACAAAAAAAAACTACTCCTTTAAAAAAAAAAAAAGGGCTGGCCTCGTGGCTTAGCGGTTAAGTGCACGCGCTCCGCTGCTGGTGACCCGGGTTCGGATCCTGGGTGCGCACCGACGCACCGCTTCTCTGGCCATGCTGAGGCCGTGTCCCACATACAGCAACTAGAAGGATGTGCAGCTATGACATACAACTATCTACTGGGGCTTTGGGGGGAAAATAAATAAATAAATAAAAATCTTTAGAAACAGCCATCACTGTATTTTCTCCTTCAACATGGTTTTTGACATCTTGGAGACCTCTTAATCGGATGAACAGGACCTGCAGGTCTGGTGGGGCTCCATGGGGGTGAATGGGTAGATCACTACCACCCATGGGCCACCCCCAGTGGTTCTGGCCTGAAGCTCTTGGTACCACTGAAGAACTCCCCAGCTGATTCCCGTGAGGGCCAGGTTTCTGCACCTCTCAGCCAGCGCAATGGTACTCAGTCCCTATTCAGCTCATAACTGTTGCTTTCCATACTTCGACTGCCTGTTTTTGTGCATTTCAATGCAGATCTGAAACTGTAATGGAAAACACACTTATAAAAAATTAGAAGTCATAATGTTGCTGTCTTTTTTTAACCAGCTTGCAGATCACAATACGAGGTGTGCTAATTTTATGGTCCAAACTGGTGCTTCTCAAATTTTGTTAAATGAAGATGGTTAAAATGAAGATTGATTTCGTAGGTCTGAGGTGGGGCTTGAAGTTTTGCCTGTCTAACAAGCTCCCAGGTGATGCTGAGAAGCAAGAGTCTTAGTTCTGTCTCTGTGTGGACCATGGAACCAGGTAAGTGACATCCTCTGAGCTGACTTGTGCTTGCTCTCTGCTGTTTCACAGAAATGGAGAATCAGCGGCTTGACACACATACACAGTGGCTGCTGTGTTTGTATTTTAACTGCCATATTAACATTTTTCACCCTCTGTGTTCCCTGTGCTTCCTGTTTTTAACCAATTGCCCATTCTGGATATAAATTAACCATAAAGGACTAAGATTAAAGACAATTTAAACTGTGCAACGACCCGGATTGCTGTGGCTGGATGACGGCTGGTGATAGCGCCGTGGCGTGAGTCATGCACGGGCTTCTGAGCGCCGTGGAGTCTGGCTGCTGCCCAACTCACGTTCGGTTTTAGAGATATTTAAAAATATTTTAAATAGTTATTAATTTTAAAAATCGATATTGAAGTACGCATTTACTGCTTGTAATGATGTGCCTGGATAACCTTTGTTAATCCCAGGGGCTTTGTAAGCCTCAGGAGGAAACTATGGACCAGTGATTCTTAACTGTTTTGGGTAGTGGGATAATCTGATAAAATGCTGTGGACAGTCTCCCACGAAAATGCACACGTGTACATTACACACAAAATCTCACAAAGTCTCGGGGGTTGGTTTCTCAAGTTCTGACCATCGGCCACCGCCTTTTCAAAACATCTTAAACATAATACTCCTGCTTACTTTCCCTGAAGTTTAGCTCGATGATGCTTCTCGCCTGCTCAAGTTTTCTCAATAGCTCCCCATTAGCCGCAGCAGCCGTGTTTCCACAAGTGTGGTTTGTGGCTTTCCGATAGGAATTGGCTGAGGCTGGTTAAAAAGGCCAGTTACTGGGCCCTACATCAGGGTTTCTAGATCAGAATCTCTGGCTCCAAAGACAGGGCCATTTCCTGGAGTTTGTAGGCCAGGTATTCTAACCTCGAAGGCTCCATTACGTCTCATGCCAAATGAATAAAATGCGCCCACAGGCCAAATAACAATATATTTTCCGTAACATTTTTGAAAAGATGTTTATAAATTTTACAAATCTAAGTTTTGTTAAAAATAGTTAATATTGTTCTTTCTCTAAAATGTTTATTATGTTTACATATAGTTACATAAGAATTATATTGCAGTTACTGCCAATGTTACCTTTTGTAGGGTTATTCATTCTGATTTTGCAGCTTTTTGGTCCAATTTTGGAGATGATACATTTCTTTTCAGTTATTAGACATTTTTGCAGGCCCTTGAGAAGCAGACGGGACTGGGGCACTGTTTAGCTGATACTCAGGAGAGCCAGACTGTCCTGGGTGGGGCCTAGAATCTGAATTTTTAACAAGCTCCCCCCAAAACAGTGCATTTTATGAATATTTGAATTAGGAGGATTTAAGAGAGTGCAAGAGAAGAAATTACCAAAGCCTCAGATTTTGTGTTAATTTTGAAATAATGTATATCTCCCAAAAACTTAAAAACTAGTCAAAGAGCTCTTCATTTCAGTCTTGTGAATAGTGAACTGTATTTTGACACTGATGCCACAAGAGGGCACCACTCCAGCTGGTAAACAAGGGGGTCAAGTCTAGAGCTAAGGGGTAGAATGTGCAGTTCCTGAATATACTGTTTCTTTGACCTCTTTATAGGCAAAATTTGAATAGGCTTTAAAGTAGTTTTTGTAGATTCCTGTGCAGTTTTAGCTGACCAGTTTTCATTTGGTCTTCATAACACCATTTTAAGGAACGTTCGGTTTGTCCCTGCTTGTCTCTGTTGCAGAGGGTGGGCACAGGGGCAGGAGGGCTGCTGAGGCCTGGGGTAGGGTGGGGAGACTGAGGGGAGAGAGCAGGGGCAATGGGAGACAAGAGAAGGAGTGACTAATGGACAGACAGGGGAATGAAGAGGTAGGAGGGAGACTGCAGGTTGGGGAGAGGAAGGAGGGAGCAGAGAGCTGGGAGACATTCCTCACTAGGATGCTTTTGCTGACATCTCAGTGTCTTAGCTGTGCCTCAGCCCACTCCCATCTCACACCAACCTTCCAGCTCTCCTTTTCCTCTACTCCCTTCTCTCCACCTACTTGCTGGCTAAGTTACTTTACCTCTCTGAACCTCAGCTTCACCGTGGGACTGAGTCCCTTACTGTTAAACGAAAAGAGTCGATGTATACTTTAAGTGCTGGGCACAGGCCTGGCACATAGTGAGAGACAGCACTGTATTTTTTCTGCTCTATGCGGGGCCTTTGTTCCAGCCAAATGGTCCTACCTTAGGTTCCTCATACACACTGGGTGCTTCCACCTCTAGGTCTTGACCCCTGCTCAGTGTTAATCTGGAATGCCCTGCTGCAGATGGCACCTCTTTTATGAAGCCTTCCCTGGCCCTGTTGGGCACGAGGAAGATTTCCCAATTCTCAGAGACCCTGTGGCTCTTTGGCCACACCACTGGTAGCATGCCCTTTTCTGCTTCCTTTCCAGGCTGCGTGCTGGTCTTTACACCTGTATCAGGCCGTCAGCTTCCTGAGCACATGGTTCTGCTTGACTTGCCTTTGTGTGCCCCGATTCCCCATACGCTGCATGGCATGTAGCAGTCGATCTCTGTAAAATGAACTATTTAAATTGTGAAGATACAGGTCATCTGATGGGAAGAGCAGAGGACAGAGGCCTGGATTCTAGATGAGGCTCTACCACTCATTAGCCTTGGGAATTTCCACCTCACCGTTTTCTCATTCATTGAGTGGAGACAATTATGCTCTATTTCAGCCCTGACACACCCAAGTCACATCAATTGGATTAGCATGTCCATGAACCTCCTCTGTTCACAGATAATTGTTTTGGTTGGTTCCACAGACAGCTGATTTAATACTGATGTTGCTAGCTTAACTTGGAATAATCATCCTTCTAGAGAATTAGTGGTCCTTAAAAGGAACAAGAAATCTTAGCAGCCTAGCACAGGACCTGCACATTAACCTGCAGCATATGTGTTTCTCTCATTTCATTCCCCCCTTCTGATTGTGGTCTTCTGTGGGAGTTGCCTCCAGGATTGCTTCTACTAGTTCATCAAGAAAAGCGCTTTTGTCTACAGTCAAAAAATCGTACTGATTTCAAAGTCTCACCCAAATGTTTTGAGCAATGCCATTGTTTGGAGCCAAGTGGTCCAACTGTTTATTAAACAGATCAGTTTTGTAGGACCTTGTGTCAGAAGCCTCCACCTGTGGTTAGAATCATCTTTTATTTCCAGAGCAATTGCCACTGGCTCAGCCTTTCAGAAAGCAGCCCTCCCCCACACATCACTGGTTCCAGGCTGACCTTTATCTACACAACAGGGGCTGGCAACAAACAGGAAAAGGCATGATCCCTCATGACCACTCCCAGCAGCTTGAAGCCTTCATTTTTGTACCTGAAATTAGTACCAGTGCTCGTGATCCACATGCTGGAAGACTTCTATTTTGTGTGTTTAACAGCATGAATGGCCCTAAGAATAGATCTCCATATACTTAGTATCCTTTGTAAAGGGATGGCCTCCCAACATTAAATTTCAGCTTCTCAAAACACTTTAGTCAATTAACTTAATACTACAAACCTATTCCCTAGAAAAAGTACACACTCTTGTATCTCTTTACCAAAGCTTCGTGGATTAGAGCACGTCCCACATCATGTTTGTTCTTTTGTTACAGCCTTTAAACCAAAGTCCCGTTACTGAGAGGACTCAAGAATTTTCATCTACCTGCTCTGTCATCTCAACAAGGCAAGTTCCTCCACAACCACTGAGATCAGTGACACTCTAATGACCAATGAGTCACTCATATTGTTGGCGGTGTCCATCAGCCATGCAGCCCCTGCTTTCAGGACACTGATTAACAGCACAGTGTAGCTCTGGCTAAACGCTTGCACAACAGCTGACCTGTGGGAACCTGGAGGGACAAGCTCAGAAGTTTTCTTGGTCAAGAGGTTCGGGCCCCAGGTGAAAAGCTGTGGGTGTAGATGAAACCTCCATTGCCCATTTCTGTGGTTTTGTCACATACAAGATTGACTATATAAAAAATAGAATCTGCAAATCAGGTGTTTCTGAAAACAAGTTTTATTTAAATAAGGGTTTAAATACATTACATAACATTAAAACTGAAGGGGAAAAAAAAAACCAAAAACCAGTTTGTTACTTCACATGGCATTGGGCAGCTGTTGCTAGTAAGTTGCAAGTTCTACAGCTGGCTACCTGACTGATACATCAGTTTGAAATTTGTTCCCTTGTCAGAAGTTTAACTCTGGTAGATGCTGGCCTCACACTCTGGTGTTTGGACATCAATTAGCTAGAATATGTCTGGTCAAAAAGACCTTCGCAGCAGGCCAGATGGCCTACCACCTCACTAGAGGGAAGGCGGCCACTCTAAGCTCTGCCCACCTGGTCAGGCTGGAGACACCAGGGGACCACTCTTTGACCACCAAAGGCTCCGGCCTAGTGGTACAGCTGCCGTTGCTGCCTTACCCCATCCTCTCCTCTCAGCTTCACCGAGGGCTGTCCAGGTGGTGACATTCTCTTAGGGCAGGGAACTCTGTAGAGGGAGAGCCGAGGAGCTTCTGGCCAGACATAGCCATCTGTGATCTTGGGGCTCTGGGCTTGGCCGAAACATCACATTATTGCTTTGTTTCAGGCTGGACACTGCCAGGTGCCTACTGCTTGACCTCTGTTTAAATGAGGGACTTCACGACTAGACAGCATGGCTCTTTTCAGTTTATTGCATGAAGGAGTTACACTAGTCCAAGTTAAAAGCAGACCCCAAATGGTTACATTATACAAGCTGTGAGGTTTTTAAACTTGTGACAAGGGACAGAAAGGAAATTCTACTCATTGCAAGGAAATCCTCACTTAAGCTTCAATGAGCCAAAAGCACTTAAAACCCATGAACCTTCAGCTGGTCGTCCTTAGCCAGTCCAATCTGCAAAGAAAAAAGGGCAAAGTTTTAAAGAGGGGACAGAGAGAGTTAAAGGCTCCATTTCTGATGCCAACAATCCTGTCTTCCTGCTTCTACACTGGGCGAGTCCAAGAACCAAGGTGCACACCTCAATCGCCATGAGCACACAATGGTTTTCAACTCAGGGTACTCATTTAAGAACCAATGATGTAGTAGGATCTTAGCACAAAGGAACAGCAAACGAGACACCTTGTTTTTAGTATCTGTGTGCAATTTATATTTGCATCTTTAAAGTAGATCCACACAAACAGTAAACTTAAGGCAACCAAGTACCTTCCGTTTTTGGAAATACACTTGTCTACATACCTTAAAACAACTGTTTTGCTTAGTCTTAAAAGTGAACTTCTGTGTCCTCAGCAGAAGTTGAATAGACTAGGCAGGATCTGAGATTCGCCCGGGCAGACGCACAAATGGATTATCAAGAAGCACCGGAACTTACCTCTACCAGGAACTGGCATATGTTCTTGCGCTGGTCACCCTGTAGTTGAATTACTTCTCCATATTCTGGATGCTCAATTACAGTACCATTGCAGGCAAATTTCTGCAAGCACAAGGGAATCAAATTAGATCAAGCAACAGCACCAATAATCCTTTCTAGGAAATAATAGAACACCACACCTCCACGTGGTCAAGTTAAATCTCATTTTCCTACTATCTCAGTGAAGACCTACCTTCTTAAACGCCTTCACTAGTTTCTTTTTATCGTAATCATCAGCGATCCCTTGGACAGTAGTAAGAGTCTTCCTGCCGTTTCTCTGTTGAATTCTTATATGGATATAATCCTCAGTGCCAGCAGGAAGCAGATCATCACCCTTACTTGCATCAGCAAAGGGGTCTGGGAAGAAAGGTGAAGCTCGTTTGGAACTGTTGTGGCTCAGCTACCACTGCCACCCTCCCACTCATCTTTTCCATGTGCAGAAACTAATACTGAAATCGCCAGGGCCTGGTTCAGATCAGATGTCTTTTGTTGGCCCACCCCGAACAGGTCAGTCCGGGACGGCCGGCTTCCCTAGCGCCGGAGAAAGACTGGGCCGCCCGCCCTCGGAGACCGATCACGTGCCGGGGGAGCCAGGGCTGGCAGACAGCGCCCCACCCGGCTGATGCAACCGGCCGGAACCCGAGCCCCGAGGCGGGGCCAAGCTTCCCGCCTCATTGGCGCGCGCGTTTGTCACTTAGGGCTGGCGCCGCCTCGCCCTCCCGGTGCCGTGACGACGGTGACGTAACGGACGTGACGCAGAGTGGCAGGAGAGGGCAGGTGTGGCCCAAAGCGGCCCGGGAGCCATTAGTAAATGCGCCACCCGAAACGCCAGGCCCGCCCAAGGGCTGACCTCCCGCCCGCTCCTTCCGGTCGCGCTCTGGGGCCGACCCCTGGGCCCAGGCCTCGGCCCCGCTGCCCGCGCGCTCGGACAATTTCCCTCCGGACAGCTTCCCTCCGCCCAACTTCACGAAGGCCCGGATTGGCAGCTTTCCGGGCCCCGTCTCCGGGCCCTCCCCCCACGGGACCTTCCCGCGGCTTACCGAAAGAGTTGAGGTTCTGGATAGCGGACATACGATACGATTCCTTTTCCTCGGTGGAAACGGCCTGCGGAAGGCGGCGGCGGGAGAAGGCGGGCGGGGGGGACGGAGCGTCGGGAAGCGAGGGGGCTCAAGGGGGAGGCTGCTGAGTCCTCGGCGGCGGCTCAGTGACTGGGGCGGAGGGGCGGTGCCTGTATTCACTTATATAGCCGCCCCTGTGACGCCAGCGCGCTGCACTCACGTCCCGACCCCACCCATGGCGTCGTGCCCTCAGCACCCAGGCGCCGGCACTTCCAATTGGTCCGGGGGCGGGGACGCGGTACTGCGCTTGCGCAGGAACTCAGCGCTGCGGGAGGGCGTCCTCTCGACTTGGGGAGAGGTGGAAGGGGGAGGGAAAGCTTGGTCCGTCTAGGCGCCTGCGCAGTGCGGGAGGGAGGTGTCGGCTGCGCAGAAAACTGGCAGAGGTTTCGGGCGCGCCTGCGCACTATGTTCTCTGGCACGTCCCACCTTCTTGACTCTGTTGCAGTCCTGCTTGCTCCAGGGAGGATTTCTGTTGGGGGAGATTGGCACTCCTTAGAGGAGGTTTTGAAGCCGAGCCTCCCACACATGACAGGTTCCCACTATCTCATACCCACCCACCTACCCACCTAGTTACACACTTACTCCCACTTTCCTTATAGATTTAGGGCGGCGCTTTCATTTAACCAATTTAGAATAATAAAACTAAAACCTTAACTTTATCGTTTAGATTAATTTATCATTTAGATTAATCTAATCTAAAAATAGATTAGTCTCTAAATTTATCATTTAGATAATCTAAGGAAAGGCCGCCCAGCTCGTTGGGACGAGGTCAAGGGAGAGTAACGCTGGTTCTGGGGGGCCGAGAGGAATTCAGGCACCTGAAGGGTGTCCTTTGTGTCTACAAATTGTGTTGGGGTAGAGCTTTCCCTGAGCGTAGATGAATATTTCCTTCACAACAGTCAACCTTTCTTGTTCTTTTAATTCTTAATCGAAATGCCCTGCATTGCAGGGGTAAAAAGAGTGGTTTAGGCTCCAAAGGCCTCCAGGGGCCAGGCAGGTAAGATAAAGGAGTGCAGACAGCCAAGTGTGATGTAATGGGGTGTGGTGGGGGTTGGGGTGGAACTAGAGGCTGCAGCCGCTACTCACCTCCAGCCCATTGTGCTAGATCTTTTTCAAGAGAACCTGGAAATCCAGCTGTTTATATAATATCTCTTGATTTTTAGATATTGCCAATAAATTGAATTTTTGGAAAAACACTGTGTAAGCCAAACCAAAAAAAAAGTGTGTGTTGGCCCCATGCACTACCCGTTTATGCTGCTTGACAGTCAGGGTCGTTGGCCTCATGGAGTCTACTGGGAGAAGGAGACAATAAACAAATAAAATGACAGATTGTGAGACGGGCCAAGAAAGAAGTAAACAGGGTGATGTGAGAGAGTGACAGGGGCCTCAGAAGGCCTCTGAGGAAGTGACATCCCAGCTGACACTTACAGATAGGAAAGAACCCACTGTGGGGGAAGGTGAGAGCCTGCCAGATGGGAAACCCTGAGGGAGAAGTTCAGTGTACTTGGTAGTTTGTCTTGATTCTGTATTTACTAAGTAATCTTTTGATTAATAATTTGGCTTCCTTGATTCCAGGAAGCGGGGAACCATGGGGTTTGGGGAGAGAGAGTGGATGAGTCAGAGCTATCCTTCCCAGTGTGCACATGTATTTTGTTATATGGAGTGTTAAAATAACAATGTGGTCCAGCTTATCCATCTTTCTTTTTCGGAAAAGATCCTTTCTGTGTCATATTAAAGAAAGCCTGTCTCTGCCCCAAGTTTATAAAGATATTCTGTATTTTCTTTTGAAAGTTTTAAAGCTTTGGTTTTTATGCTTAGGTCTTTAAGCCACCTGGAATTTATGTTTGTGTGTGGTGTGAGACAGGGGTCTAATTTTTTTTTCCTATATGGGTAGCCAACTGTGCCAGCACCATTTATTGAGTAATATGTCCTTTCCCCACTGACTTGTCGTGCCTTCTCTGGCATGATTGTGTTTCCATTTATGTGGGGGTTCGGTTTTGGAGTCTCTGTTCTGTTCCACTGGTCTATTGATTTATCCCTAAGCCACACTCTCTTAATTATGGGAGCTTCACACAAAGTCGCGATGTCCAATAGAATGAGCCATTTTGTTCTTCAGAATTTTCTTGGCTAATCTTGGTCCTAGTTCCCCTTTCAGCATCATCACAAATCACCACTCCCCACATTCCATGCCATAGCGGTTCTGTGAAGCACTCGAACTTTCTCATCTCAGGGTGTTTGCACGTGCTCTCCCTTTGCTTGGTACGTTCTTCCCTCCTCTTCTTCACTGGGCATCTCCACTCATCCTCAGGACTCAGCTGGGATTGTCTGCTCTTCTGAGAACACTGTGTTTGGGCCTTTCTCTGTGCCCTTGCTTCCACTATTGTGGCATTTATCACACTGCATTTTGCTTGTTTGTTCCTTGGACTGGCTACATAATTTCCTGGGCCCAGTACAAAATGAAAACGTGAGGCCCTTTGTTCAAAAATGGTTAAGAATTTCAAGACAGCCACAGCAGAGCATTCAACCAAGCACAGGGCCCTTCCAAGCGCAGGATGATGTCTGATCGGCACAGGTTTTGTGTCCGTGAATCTGGCTCTGCCCTTCCCTTGTTGGTCTCTCTGCCAGGCTGTGAGCTCAAAGAGCAGGGTGTGTGCCTGTCTCCTCTCCTGAGCATGTGCCGTAGGGGCCTGGCACACAGTGGGTGTTCAGTGCTTGTTAAATGAACACCTGGACGTACATTGTAGGTGCTCAGTTCCTAGGAAGGGCCGACCCTTGACTCCAGGCTGTAACCTGTGCCACCCTCTCTGAGAGTCCTGGGGTGGAGGACTGAGAAAAAGTCCTTTTCTGAGGTCTGACTCTGGGCTCCAAAGGTTGCTGCTGGCCCTGGCCTCCTGGCGCAGGGCAGGGAGGGCAGCCCTACAGAAGCCACATTCCCCAGCTTCTCTTGCAGGGAGCTGGTGCCAGTGCCAGAGCTGGCCTCAGTGCACTATAAACAGTTATTGCCACAAACACACACAGGCTTTGCCCTGGGCGAGATGTAGCTCAGAGGGCAGGCTTGGGGTAGGTGGCCAGGGAAATGGGAGACCCAGTTCTTGATTGCCACCAGCTTCCTGGGTGATCCTGTTCACTTCTCGAGTCTTCTGTTTTATCCCCCATAAAAGAAGGACTGGGTAATTTCTAAGGGCTTTGCTGGGTCTAAAGTCCGAAGCTCTGTGTCCCAGGTTGGGAGCATTTCCGAGGAGGGTCTACAGGAGTCCACTGTCCAGTGTGGGAGGTTGTCTCAGGCCTGGGAGCTTATGGAGTAATGATGGAACCAGGACGAATTTGTTTGAGAGTGACATCTGTGCCTGCTGTTGATACTGGCTTATTCATGACCGTGCTCCTGGCTCTGAGGTCCTGGCCCCGGTAGCCAGGGGCAGGGTACAGAGCAGGCTCTGGAGTACTTGAACCTGAGTGTCACCTCCATCTCTTCCTGCCTGGGGGACTCAGCTTCTCCCAGCCTTCATTTTCTCATCTGTACAACAGGGATAATAATATCTTTCTCTTAGGCTTTTGAGGGGATTTAAGAGGAGACTATGTATGACAGCATACAAATTTAAAGTAATTAAATCACTAAATAGATTATGCCAAGTTCCCAGAGCCTCTTCGAGTAGCAGGAGACAGGAGCGAGCTCCCCAGAATGGGGATGGGACAGAGGTGGGCGCTTCTCCATGGTGATCTCCTTGGGACGCTGCAAGGGCATGGCTGTGCGGGACACCTGGGGACCCTTGGCCTCGATAAGATTCCCCAGGGCCCCAGATTTGGCATGGAAGCAGGAAGATTCCTCTGGGGATATAGGCGTCTCCATGGTAACCAGGGCAGATGGATGATGTGGTCCAAGGGGCCTCCCCGGAGCTCTGGTGCTATAGAAAACTGGTGACCTAGAGAGAATCCTGGGGAACACTGGAGCCCCTATCACATCCAAGATCAGATTTCCGGGCGGCCTTGTAGGCTGTTAACTGGCACAAGATTTAACTTGATTTAAAGAAAGTCAAATAAATGCAGTATTTCTTGCATCCCTTCTTTGGGAGCTACCACCCGCCTATGTAAATGACTGGAACGGTCCCCCTGCCCCGCCCCCTGTGAATGAAGGCTGCTGTGCTTACCACTTGGAAAAGGAGGCAGACCTGGGTTTGCTGGGGCTCTGACCCAGATCACGTGGGGTTATTGTGACATGTACGTGTTAGGCACCAGCTGATGTTCCACTGGCAACACATCAGCCCTTCGCCTTCCCCCCGCAAGGGTGTATACCAGGAAGAGACACGAGGGAACCTTACGGGGTGCTGGAAATAATCTCAGTCTTGATCCAGGTGATAAAAGTTCATCGAGATGGACCCTTGAGGCTAATGTGCTTTGCGCATGTCTGTCAGTTATACTTTACCCCCCTGCAGCCCCCTCCCTCCACCGCCAACCCCGCCAGGCTTGCTCCTTGTTTACTCCCAGGGCCGGGAACTCACTTTTGCGGACCCAAGGTGGGAACTCTCGCTCAGTTCCTCTTTGCCTCTTTGCTGGCAGAGCATCTGCCCTCTCCATCCTGCTTTCTGCTCCTTCCCCTCTTCTCCTTCTTCCTCCTCTGGGGAGTCCTGTAGGAGCCCCTGTAGATGGGCTGAGGGTGAGGAGGCCTTGCTTAGGAAGAGGGATAAAGGTCAGAGCTCCTGGCTCCCCTCCCCCGGGCAGGACCACCTGGGTGGACAAGCTGCTGCCTCAGTTGCTGAGGGTGGGACGATCAAGTGCAGTCTGGGCCCGTGGAGGAAGCAGAGAAGGGCCAGGCCTGGCCTCGGCCCTCAGGGAGCTCAAAGACGCTGCCACAACGAACCAGGAGCCCAGATGGAATGGAGGAAGTGCCAGGCACCAGTGCACAGAGGGCCCTGCATTCTCACGGAGCACTGGAGTAGGAGTCCCCTGGGCGGGGGGCAGGTGGACATTCCAGCTGGAGGGAAGAGCATTAGACATGTATGGAAATCACTTCAGACCTGGCCCCGCCCCAGGGAGGGGGAGGTGTGTTTGGGTAGGGTAGTCAGCCTTGGACTGAGACCACAGCTTCTCCAACCTCTTTCACTTTATTTTTATTTTTCAACAAACTAATGTAAACTCACATAAGGGCTGTCTGCAGGGAGGCCTTTGTGTTCACCGGCAGCAAGTCTGCAGCAAGGCTCGAGTTCTTCCTATGGATTCGAAGAACTCTCCTACCAACTGGGAGAGAGCGGGGTGGTTTGTACTGAGGGTCACGGGGAGGAAATGCAGAGGGGTTTCACAGGGCACAGTCGGGTGCCCTCCCTCCATCACTTCTGGCCCCCCTTCAGCCACACCTCCGCACCCCGCCCCCAGCACTCGGTTCTCATTAATGTGCAGCTCTGGCCCCAAGCCCATGTCACCTGGAAATGCCCAGGCCTCCCCGGGCGGCCTCGGGTCTCCCCTGCACCTATCCACCTTCACCAAATTAAATCCACCTCCCAAAGGGCCATGGCAGCCACGGGCCACATGTGGCTCACAAGCCCTGGAAGTCGGGCTAGTCAGAATGCCCATGGGCTGTACGTGTAAAGTACACACGGAGGTTTGAAGACCTGGCATGGAAAAGATTGTGAAATATCTCAATAATTTTTATAGGGGTTACTTATCAAAATAATATTTTGGATGTATTGGGTTAAATAAAATATATCGTTAAAGTTAATTTCACGTGTTTCATTTTAGTTTTTTAAAAATGTGGCTACTAGGAAATTTGAAGTTAACATAGGTGGCATGCACTATGTTTCTACTGGACAGCACTGCTCTAGACGAATATGGCCAACCTCATCCTTTACCCCAAACAGCTTAGCAGCTGTCCCCTCTACCCGTAGATAGGACTCTTTGTGAGAGGAATTCAGGGCAGTAACTTTTTTCATTTTGTTGAGCACCCACTATGTGCTCGGTGCTGTGCAGAGTATCTCCCACTCCCATCCCGTGGGATCCTGACAAAGCAGGGTCCTCACCCCTTCTGTAGGTAAGGCGCCGGGGCTTGGACAAGGACTTGGGCTGGGGCGGCGGTGGCTCTCTTCCTGCTGGGCAGCGTGGCCACCGGGATGGACCAGATTCCCCTGAGGCACCTCTGGGGTGGTTCTGCCCTTGTAAGGGGGTTAGCCATTTCCTTGATGGGGCCAGCTCCCGGAGTGCACCCCAATTCTCTGCAGTGCTGGGGGTGTTACTATATCTTTGAAGAGTGAGTCTGGGTGGCCAGTGCTGCTGTGAACAGGGCAGCCGCTGCAGCACGCAGACTAGGTTTAAAAAAAAAAAATTAATCCTCAATTCCTTTCTTTAAACGAACACTGGCTGAGCCCCCACTCTGACCGCCGCGGTGATGGGCACACGCCTGCCCCTGAGGAGCTCGAAGATGGGTCAGGGAGGTTGACAGGTCAGTTGTGGTTCAGAGATGAGCGAGTGGGAACACAGAGACACATGTGAGAGTGTGTGTGTGAGTGTATGTGAATATGTTTATGTTGAATATACGGGGGTGAGAGTGTATGCGCACACGTACATATGTGTGAGTGTGTGTGCACCTGTGTAGCATATCTGAGTGAGTGTGAGCGTGTATACATGTGTGTATTCCTTTCTTGCTTCCCAGATGCTCTCGAGGATCGGAGAGCTTCCTGCATAGCTGCCCAGGCCCAGCGGAACCATCTCAGTCCCTACAGGAGCCTATAGGGCACCAGTCTTACTGGTGCGACTGGGGTTTTGAGTCAAGGGACCCTTTGAGATGCTGTCCTGCTAGTTGTCCACTCTGTGTCCTCAGGAGACTTGAATAATCTCTCTGAACCTCAGTTTCCTTTCCTGTATGGATCAGGAGAAAACCCACTGGATTTATTATCCATAACCCCCAGCCTACCTTCTAAGGAGAGCTGCTCCAGGTGCCCGGAGGGGCCGTAGCTGGCTTGTGGGGGAGCCTGGGTGGAGCTAAGGTGCTGGAGAAGGGTGGATACCCTGGGGGAGACCTGAGCGGAGAGGGAGGTGCAGCCAGCGGGGCTGGGGGCAATGAAGCCAACCATAGTCGGTGGGGACAGATGCAGACAGAGGGGCTGGGAGAAACGGTAGATCTCCAGAGCCTGGGGGAGGGAAGCCTTGTGCACCACGTTCTGTCTGCCCCGCCCTCATCGCTCCTGCCCATCTTTAGTAAAATACTGATCGCTCGCTGGTGCTTTTGGGGAGAGGATTTTCTTTCGAGGACAGAGTGAGGTTTGGGGTTCTGCGTCGAGACTGGCCTGGGCTCCTTGTGGGGGCCCTGTGACACCTGGGTTGGTTTATAAGGAGTCCATGGCTTGTTGGAGACCTACTATTTATTATCTGCTTCCAAGTGCCAGGCTCAGCGTTAAGCACTTTATGTTTGTCTCCTTGAATCCTCTCAACACCCCACCAAGTGGGAATAGCTGTTCTCTTTTACAGATGAGGATTTTACAGATGAGGATACAGAAGCTTACAGTGGGGGAATTATTTTTGCAAGATCATAGCTAGTAAGTTGCAGGGCTGGATTCAAGCCCAGAGCCTGTTCCTGTAACCATGAAGGTGCGCCTGCCCTGGAGGGCTTCTGTGCCTGGCCCGTGTCCCCCATAGCACCCCGCAGTCACTGCTGGCTTCTCTTTCCAGAGCTGTGGGAGGTACTGAGGGAAGAGCTGCCTGGTGTGGCCCTTGAGTGAACCCACTTCCTTCAGTTCTTTCAGAATCTCTATGTTTTGTTTTATTTAATTAATTAATTAATTTATTTATTTTTGTGAGGAAGACCGGCCATGAGCTAACATCTATTGCCAATCCTCCTCCTTTTTTTTCCCTTTTTCTCCCCAAAGCCCCAGTAGATAGTTGTATGTCATAGTTGCACATCCTTATAGTTGCTGTATGTGGGATGCGGCCTCAGCATAGCTGGAGAAGCGATGTGTCGGTGCGCGCCTGGGATCCGAACCCAGGCAGCCAGCAGCGGAGCGCGCGCACTTAACTGCCAAGCCACGGGGCCGGCCCCTATTTTATTTTAAAATGATGATACTTCCCCCAATTGTAAAACAATATAGTTTTATTGCATAAAAATTTAAAAAGTATAAAAATGACCAAAAAATCACCTGTTAAATCAGTTACCACCTAGGGATGACAAGACCCATTTTGGCATGCTTCCATCTGTTTTTGTGGATATTTATGAAGCTGCCAACTGCTTTGTGCCGTGTTAGCCTGTATGCAGCACTGGCCACTGCTTCAGACTCTCCCCAAAGAATCCATTCTCACTTAAAATACGAGTGAACGATGTAAGCTTTACCCAGTGCCCCTGGAGGAGGTGGGGGAGGGCATTCACCCCCCTCGCCCAACATAGCTCAAAAGTCTTAGCTGGCCAGACCCCTCCTGACCTTTCTGATGGGTCTCCTTCTCCTCTGGGACCTGGCTTCCTGGCTCCTTCATCTCCCTCTTTGGTCCCCTCCCAGTTTCAGACCTTAGTCTCTTCTCCTCTTGGTTTTGCAATTCAGCTCTGCCCCATGCCTCCCCCAAATGTGTGCAGCCAAGATCTGTCTCCACTTGGCCGACAAAGGGTGTGCCGGCCTGTAGGACCCCTAGAGCGGAGATGTGGTTAGAGACATTAAATGTGTTTTCTGTTATTACACACTTCAACACAGTGTATTTTTGTTTGGGATCAAACGCTACAAACTGTTTCATGACTTTCTTTTAGTCGTGTAATAGAGAATGAGGTATGCTACTGTCATATAAGAAAAGAGAGAGATATGTGTGTGTGTGTGTGTGTGTGTGTGTGTTTGGTCTAAAACAACAAGGTACCTGTAAAGGGAAGGAGAGGCTAGGGTAGAGAGGACAGGGATAAAAGCTGAATTTCCTTGACGTTGCCTTGTTTTGGAGATTCGATTTTGGAACCATGTGCAGGAGACCCGCCTTATCCACGGGGCGGTCCCGTGGGGGACCCATCTTGGGGGGTCCATCCCAAGACCCCCAGTGGATGCCTGAACCACGGTAGTACTGAGCTCTATGTATACTACGTTTTGTCCTATACATCCACGCCTGTGATAAAGTTTGGTTTACAAATTAGGCACAGTGAGAGATTAACAACAATTAACTAATAATAAAATAGAACGATTATAACAATATACTGTAATAAAAGTTACTGTAGATCTTAGCAACCTCAGCATAGATTTTTTTTTCTTTCTTTATTAAGTCAAGAACTTTCCCCTTTCACTTAAGGGAAACACTTTCTCTTTGGCATATCCAAATCGCCAGCATCACGGCTGCCGTGCTTTGGGGCCGTTATTAGGTAAAATAAGGGTTAGCTGAACACAAACGCTGCAGTGCTCAGACAGTCTCCACAGTCCATCTGATAACCCGGGATGGGCGGGTAGCAGTTACAGCATGGATACAGGGGACAAAGGGATGATTCGCGTCCCAGGCGGGATGGAGCAGGATGGAATGAGATTTTATCACACTCCTCAGAATGAGGCGCAATTTAAAACTTCTGAATTGCTCATTTCCGAAATTTTCTATTTAATATTTTCAGACCATGGTTGACCAGGGGTAACTGAAACCATGAAAAGTGAAACTGCAGATAAGGGAGGACTACTGTAAATATTTTACATAATCATAAGGATAATAACTGCAATAGATTGAAACATATCAAAGATGCTTATGTCAAATATAGTTGCATTCGTAAGTTTATAACAATTAAAGAAAATCTTTACTAGTCATCTTTGGAGTATGCTAGAGAATCGTCTTATTACAGTGAAAACTGGTAAATAGAAGGAAATTATCTTCTTTGCCTTTCCTGTAAGAACTTGCTTTAGTGGAACCAAATTGTAGATGTGTGTGTATGGGGGAGGGGCATGGTTCTCTTTATAGAAGTATTCCAGATAATAAATGAAGAAGGAACCATACAATTAGAATATCACCATTTTGCAACTCCTAATGAATGAATGGATCTGGGCATTGATCATCAATGGCTGCTAAAGTCACCAAAAGAGAAACAACACGTCTCTCCAGCACCACCTATGAATTGCCCCAGCTGAGAAAGAGGAGGAAACCTTCAATCTGATCACGACTTTACATCGAACTAGCACGTTTCAGACAGTACAGAGGACAGAGGAATATGTTAAATTACACCATGGGAATGCAGTCAGCCAAGTCCAGATTGGGAACTCTACAGGACCAATGATCTTTTCTACAACAAATAAATTGGGAGGGGGAAAGAAAAGAGAGGAAGGAGGTAACTGTAGTTTTGTAAGTGAACGTAAGTGAGGCCATCTTGTTACGCTAAATGGCCCCAGCCCCTCCTCTGTGTGACTACTCGCTGCTCTGAAAGTATTCTAAAAAACTTCACCTGCTCTCCTGATTTACGGCCTCTGCATACGTATGTACTCCCCTATAGTTTGATCAATTAAAACTTTGTTCCATGAGTTTCTCTCCAGGAACAGGCTGACCACAGGTGGGAAACACACCTACAAGATATTCATCATCACTGACAGAAGAAAAGAACAATGAAAGACCCTCGAGTCCCTCATGCCTGAAGGCCGACATTTCTAAATCCCTTCCTTACTGCCCATTTTCCCTGTATAACTACCTCAAGATTCTATAATTCTGGAAGATGGTTTTTTTGAGACATTAGTCTGCCATCTTCCCCATTATGCTGGCTAATCGAATTAAAGCTTCCTTTCTGGATCCCTAACTCGTTGTGATCGATTGGCTCAGATCATGGTGAGCAGAGTGAGTCCATTGCTCAGTAACAATTTGAAAGACTTAAGATACGTGCAACCAATTACTTTCTGTGGACTTTATGTGAATCCTGAATTAAAAAAATAACAATTGTCATTTATAAGATTTTGAAATTTAAACACTGACCACATATTTGATTGTATTAAATGTGGTATTGTGATATGATAAGAACTATATTTGGTCGTAGCCCCCAGTTCCTGGCACAGAGCTCCTAAAATCCGTGTAATTTCCTGAGTGACAGAGGTGCTAGGAGCATCTTTTATTATAATATTTGGTCTTAGTCCCTGGTTCCTGACACAAAAGCTTCTAAGAGTCTTAGAATCTCTGGAGTGATGGGTGTCTTGTACGCTAACGAGATGACTGGTGGCTGGGAGCCCCTAGATGGCTTCAGGATGGGGACTGGTTGCTAAAGGAACCAACCATGTGATTAGAGGGTTGGAACTTGCAGTCCTACTCCCTGACCTCCTCTGGGGAGAGGTGAGGGGCTGGAGGTTGAGTTAGTTACCAGTGGCCAATGATTTAATCAATCATGCCTACATAATGGAACCTCCATAAAAACTTTAAACAGTGGGGTTCAGGGGAGCTTGCAAGTGGGTGAATGCATCCATGTGCCAGGAGGGTGGTGTGTTCCAACTCCCTGGGGACAGAAGCTCCTGAGCTTGGGGCCCTTCCAGAACTTGCACTATGTACTTCATCTCACTGTTCACCTGTATCCTCTATTATATCCTTTAGAATAAACCTGTAATACCAAGTAAAGTGTTTCTCTGAGTTCTCTGAGCCATGATAACAAATTACCAAACCCAAGAGGGGTTGTGGGAACCCTTGATTTGTAGCCAACTTGGGAAGATCTGTGGGTAACCTGGGGACCCACTACTTGTGATTGACAACTGAAGTGGGGGCTAGTCTTGCGGGACTGAGACCTTACCCTGTGGGGTTTGTGCTAACTTTGGGGTAGTTAGTGTCAGAATGGTTGGTGTGGAAAACCCACACATTTGGGGTCAGAGTATTGTGAGTAGAGAAGTAATTTTCCTTGGGAATTATTATTAATTATTTTAGGTATGATAATTAGATGTGGTTATGCTAAAGAAAAAAGTTCCTATCTGCTAGCTACATAGTGAAATACTTATGGATAAATGCTATGATGCTTGGGATTTGTTGGAAAATAATACGTAGGAGGAGGGAGGAGATGGGTGAGGGTAATAGATTAAGACTGTTCATGAGTTATTAATTGTTGACTTTGGAGTGATGGGTGCATGGGGATCTATTCTATCATTTTTTTCTACTTTGGCGCATGTTTTAAAATTTCCATAATAAAAGAGTGACGAACATATGTCTTGAACCTCTTTCCATGCTCCGATAAACAGAATTCTACAATGACATTTTTAATGCCTAACTTTCCTTTGTCTCAGTGTAGCATAAACAATATAGCTAGTTTCCTTTTGTTGGGCCTCTAAGTGGTCTCCAATCTTCTGTTCTCATCAACAGCACTGAATGGACATCCTTGTGGATAATTCAACATGCACGTGTTACTGAACCAGGTTCGTTTTGCCTGATGCACGATTATGCCAATTACCGCGATGACGAGTTTTCAGCAGAGAAAGGGTTTATTCACAAGGCAGCCAAGCAAGGGGACAAGAGAACCAATCTCAAATCCACCTCCTCAAAAAACGAGGATAAGGGATATTTAGGGGATACAGGGGTAGGGTGGTCTGAAGTGTGGGAATAGATGATTGGAGGTGAGGAGAAGTGAGGTAATTGATGATCTGCGCAAGGGTAGTCAGGCTTCATGGCTCTTCATAGACTCTTCCTAGTCTCTTCCATGTTCACAAAATGGCAATGTTACCATGATCTGAGGTTGGAGATTTCGGCTCCTTGATGTCAAAGGGTCACCTATCGGTCACCCACACAGACACAGTTGATGGGTCAGTGGTTTTAACCAGCCTGAACTGGATGAGGAGTCAACTCTCAGTTCCTGAAAAACATAAGCACCTGTTACCATGGTGACCCAGGCATCAGAGATGTTATTGATAGGGTGGGCTTTAGTAATGCACTATTAACTACTTTTGCAAACAGACAACTAACTGAGTACAGTTAAAGCAGGTTGGTCCCCAGTTTCAGTGTCTTTCAGTATTTCTTAGGATAAATTCCTCTAAGTGGATATTCTGAGTCAACAGACAAACATATCTTTAAGGTGTTTGCCAAACTGCCCTCCAGAGACAAATTGGTTCACATTCCCTCCAGCAGTCTGTGAGAGGGAGGTCCTTACCCATCTCTCCCGGTGACTTCTCGTACTCTTTTCTCCCTGGGCTTCTGTGACCTTCTCTTGGGCTCCTAAATCCTAGTTCATCACATTTAATTGTCACATTAACCCAATGAGGCAGGTACTTTTATTATCATCATTTTACAGTTGGGGAGATGGAGGCTCAGAAAGGGCAAGTAGCCCTTTCTAGCCCAAGGTCACACAGCTTCTAGTAAGCTGTGATTGGCTCACAGAGCTGCCTGTCGGAGGGCCTGGCCTGGTAACTACTGGCTGTATTATGGGCAGCTCTCCCTTTGCCTTCTCTGCTGGCCCCTCTTCTTTCTCTGGACTCCTCCATGGCCCCACACGTCTGCTTCCTGCTCTCTTGGTTCTCTCATTCTTTTCTTCTGTGGCAAACTCATTCCCCACCAGCTCTGTGAAGATGGTTCCTAAATTTGCACACGGTTCAATTCAGTTCTCATGGGTTTCTATTTCCAGGTCTGTCTCTGGAGGGAGTATCAGAATCATGGTGGCCTAGTGAACCAGAAACATCTCTGGGGCAAAGTTCTGGACATGGATGGTGGTGATGGTTGCACAATGACATGAATATACTCCATGCCTCTGAACTATACACTTAAAAATGGTGAAAATGGTAGATTTTATGTTATGTATATTTTCTACAATAAAACACACATACACACAGATACCAAGTGGATTGAATGAAGCTAACAAACATGTTTAAGAAACATCCCAAACTTAGCATGCCCTAGGCTGGGCCCCTAATCTCCCCTCCCCACCCAAACTGTCCCATCCCCAGCCTTCTCAACACAGCCCATGGCAGCTCCATCCCCGTGGAGACAGAACATTTGACCCTTCTCTTCTGTCCCACCCCACATCCAATTGGTTAGAAACCCTGGGGGTCTCTCTGCACAATATATCCAGAGTCTGACCACTGCTCAGCACTCTGGCTCCCACCCAGGTCCAAGCCACCAGCATCTCTGGCCTGGATTATTGCAATAGCCCCAAGTGAGTCTCCCAGCTTTGGCTCCAGCTCCCTGGCGTCTGGTCCCTACACGGCAGCCGTGGGAGCTCATTAAAATGTAAGTCACCTCAGGACACTCCTCTGCTCAAAAGGATAAGCCAGTTTCCACCATGTTCTGAGGCCTCTGTGATCAATCCCTTACCTCTCTCAGCTCATCTCAACTCCTCTATCCTCCACCCTCATCCAGCTACACCAGCTCCCTTGCTGGGCTTAGAACATGCCAGAAATGCTCCCACTTTGGGGTCTGGACACTTCTTCCCAGATATTCACATGGCTTTCTTTCCCAAAGTCCCGTAGGCAAGGAAAACATAATTTTCCCTCTACGTTTCCAAGTTCTTAGCTGAGACTCCTGTAATAAAAGACAGATTAACAAGAGAAAAACAAATGGAAGTTTATTAACATGTATACCTCATGCATACATGGGAGAAACTCAGGAAAAATGAGTAATTCCTCGAGGTGGCTTAGAATTCAGGCTTAAATCCACCTTAATAGGGAAGGGGAGGGGGAATAAAGGCCTCTTAGGGGACAGTAAATGACTTTCAGGAAAGAAGAATGCGCCCTTAGAAGCATAGCTGGGAGGTGTGGCAGTTGTGACAAAGTTTAGGTGTGGTGTCACTTCTAGTTTCCTCTCCCCTGATGAGTCAGTATTCCCTGGTTGATAAGACTCTCTCCTGGGGAGGGGAGTTACGACAACTGAGTTCCTTTTGGAGAATCTGTGTTCAGGCAGATAAAGGGAGTTTAGAGAAAGCCTCTCCCTGCATTTGCTGTTTTTCAAGTGCTTACAACTCAAAATAGTCGCTACAACAAAGTAGCGGATTTGGGGTGGCACGTCCTGCTAGCGGTCCATCTCAAGGTTTTGCTTAAATGTCTCCTCTGTCCAGAGGCCTTTCGCTATCTTAACTAGCAGGCAGCCCCCATCTAGTCCTCTCACGCCCCTTTCCCTGTGTTACTGCTCCTTTTTTCCCATAGTACCTTCTAGTGCACCATGTAATTGACTTATTTATTAGGGCTGTTAGGGAATGTCTGTCTCCCCCACTGGACTCTAACGCCATTTACTGATGTATCCCAAACCAGTTAGCACAGGGGCTGGCACAGAGTCGGGGCTCAGTAAGTACTAGTCAAAGGCATGGGTGAGTTAGGGCTTTATTTACTACGAAGTCTGTGCACACGTGAGCAATTGCTCTTGCTTCCACTGTAATAGCTTTTATTTCTAGGTGGCTGAAGGATGTCTTCACCAGGGTGTCCTGACAGCAACTCAAACCGAGGTCCTGGTCTCCTGCTGGCCCTGGCTTGTCTAGCTCTGCAGGTAACACCACCATCAGCACCGCCCGTCCTCCTTCCGCTCTCCTTCCCCAGCACCTTCTCAGTCGCCCTGAAACTTCTCCCACGTGCCCTGTCCACTTCCCTCCAGCTATAATGCTGTTTCCTGAAGAGACCCTTGGTCAAGCTGCACTCGTGCTCAGAGACCTTTGCTGGCTCTCCGTTGCCTAAGATTTAAGTACAAACTCCCTATCCTGGGCTCAAAGACTTGCCCACGAGGCTCCCAAATGACCTTTCCCTCTACCCTTTACATCCGACTGAGGCTAGGGACAAACCGGATTCCTTAGAACCAATGTTTTCCCGCCTCCGTGCCTTTGCTGAGGCTGGTCCCGCCACCTGGAGTGCCTTCCTTCATTTTGGGTTGCCCGGAATCCTCCCGCCCTTTCAGGCCCCGCGTCAGCATCACTCGCGGCCTGAAGCCTTTCCTGAGCCTCCTCTACTGCGTGTCCCCTCCGACTTTTGGGACCTTTTGCATGATCTTCTATTCTGGTGGGTATCTGGCGCTGAGTTGAGTTTTAGACCATGTCATTTGGAGGCCACCTTGCCGGACACCGGCTGAGCTGTGCCTTGTTCTTTTCTGTAGGCCCGGTAGTCCCAGCACAGCGCCCACTTTTTGCCCAACCCAAGTGTTACTTCGAATTTCAGGACAAATGCGGAGCGACAGAACAGGCGCACTTCCTCCAGTAGCCACAAGATGGCAGCATAGACCGGGCTTCGGGACAGAGGCTAGGCCTCTTGTCCTCCCACCTTCCCAGAGGCCAACAGGTAACCCAGTTCCCTGGACGTGTGTGGACGAGGGTCCTCTCTCTAGGGCGGGGGGCGTTAGGTCTGGGATCGGAGTACCAGCTGGCGGCCTGTAGTGAGTGTGTCTGCGTGTGTTTCCTTTCCCTTCCCCCCCCCCCAAGGTCTGCTCTTGGGTCCCTTCTCCACGAGAGACCCCGGTGGGGTGGAAGGAGCACTGGGCAGCGAGTCGGCAGTTTTGGGCCCCGGTTGTGCACTGCGGCCTTGGGCAAGTGTCGTCTGTGTACCAGGAAAGGGCCGGTCACAGAGTCCCGCTCCTGGCGAAGCCCATGAATATTCTGCTCCCCCCCTCCTCCGCCAGCCCCCTTGCAGGTTTCCCTAAGGCACCATGACGGTTGCACTAAGATCTGACGTTCACCACTTTCTGGGATCCTGTGTTGCCGCGAAGAGGGGCAAGGTGGGGTTCCTGGGGCCCCGGAGTGTCCTGCCTCCATCTCAAGGCCCACTTATCCATCCTTATTGAGGCAGGACAAGCCCCCTCCAGGCAGGTGAAAAACATCAGGTTTCCTAAAAGTCTAGCCCTGCGACCTTGAGTAAGTCCGTCACACCTCTGGCTGCAGCTGCTCACCTGGAGAGGGAGGGGCTGCACTTCCTAGGTGGTGCGAGGTTGTCGGGTAACAGAGCCTGGCAAATACAGGTGTGCAGCCTGTGGTAGCTGCAATAATAATAATGATAATAATTATTAAGTCCCTTCCTGCTCCAACATCCGACGATTCTAACTGTACCGTGAGACCCACTGAGAGAACAGGGATGGTGGGGATGTAGGATGCCTGAAATGTATTCTATGAGGGAGCAGGAGAGAGGAGAGAGGGACAAAGACGCCCCTGGATGGTCAGGGACGGCCTGGGGCTCCCCTGGGTGCGGGGTGTGCGGGGAAGGGGCGGGACTGCCCGCGGCAGAGCCTTCCTCCCTGGTGGGGCTCGTCGGGGTCGCCGGGGGCGCGGGCGGGGTGGGGTAGGCGCCTGCGGGCTGCGCGTCCCCGCGGCGGCGGGAGGCGGCGGCGGCAGGAGGCGGGCCTGCCCAGCAGAGGGCGCCGCGAGCACGCGGGCCGGTCCTGGGTCTTCTCCAGGGGCTTTTCCGAGCGGATTTGTCTTCCCGGGCTGCGGGCCTCTGCGCGTCCTCCCGGGATGCGATGGGGCGAGGGTGCTGCTGGTTGAGTTGGGGGGGTGTAGGTATTGTCACCGCGTGTAACTGTTGGCCTGTGTCCCAAGTGGCAACTTTGGGTTTGCCTGTAACCATCACAGTATCATTCATTCAGTTAACACTGCTGAGCGCCCACCGTCAGGCGCTGCACTGAGAGTAAAAGGGCAAACCAGGAGCTCGCCCTGATAACCCACACCCAGGTGACGCGATCGGGGTGGCAGGGTCAGCCCAGGGCCCTGGGGGAGCCCGGAGGAAGGGTCGAGAACTTCTCACCACCATCTCTCTCACCTGCACCAATGCTGAGGAGAGCAGCATTATGCCTCTTGAACAGAGGAGAGAATTGAGGTTCAGAGAGGTTAAGTACCGGCCCAAGGCCACACAGCCAGTCAGAGGATGAGCTGGGATTCAAATCCAGAGCCTGGTTCCAGAGTGCCCTCCCACCTGCCCTACGAGACCGCCTCTGCCAGGGAGGAGCCAGTGAGGCTGTGACGGGGCAAGGGGCTGTCCTGGGGGCAGGGAGGCGACTCCACCAGTGCATGCCCCCAGGAGGACAAGAGCCTGTGGAAAGGGGAGGTTACAGGGCGGCTAATTTCATCTCAGAATGAGGAAGAACTTTCCAGCAATCAGAGCTGCCCAGTCATAGAATGGGGGAGCCCAAGGACCACAAGGGCCCTTCCTCTCCTCAGACCTGGCAGCAGCTCCCTGCTGAACCTGGTGCATTCACCCAGCGTTGGAGGCTCTGCTTGGCATAGTCCCCTCTCTCTCCGGCCTCGCATTGCCCCCTCTGTGTTCCTGCCTCTCAGTCCTTCTTTCAGCAACTTGCTGGGCATACTCCTCACCCCAGGGCCTTTGCATGTGCATGCTCCCTCTTTGTCTGGCTAAGTCACCCAGTCTTTAGGCTGCTTGAAGCCTTCCCTGACGCCCAAGGAGGCCAGGTCGCCTGTGTGCTGCTCGTTCAGGCTTCTCTGATCCCCTAAATGTGACTTGTCACAGCTTACTGACATTATTAGGTAACAGTCTCTCCCACTAGACTGTCAGTTCCGTGGGGCAGGGTCCATACTGCCTTGTTCTCTGTGTTTCTCCAGCGACCGACAGGCGGGGGCTGTGCCTGGTGCACAAGAAGTTTGTTGAAAAAAATGAGTTGGGGCTGGCCCCGTGGCGTAGCAGTTAAGTGCATGTGCTCTGCTGCTGGCGGCCCGGGGTTGGGATCCTGGGCGTGTACTGAGGCACCGCTTTTCAAGCCATGCTGTGGCGGCGTCCCATATAAAGTGGAGGAAGATGGGCAGAGATGTTAGCCCAGGGCCAGTCTTCCTCAGCAAAAAGAGGAGGATTGGGGAGGACTGGCATGGATGTTAGCTCAGAGTTGATCTTCCTGACACACACACACACACACACACACACACACGCACACAAAAAGAGTGAATGATGAATGAAGGCAAGAAAGAATGAAGGAAGCACAGATTGCCAAATGCATGGGCGGGGAACCTGGGTCAGCAGACCTTCAAGTCCCCTCCCATCACCCTCTGGCTGCAGCCCATGTTCTTTGCTCAACTCCTGGGAATTAGAGGTTCAGAGCCACAGTCAACAAACATTCCTTCAGCATCTAACATGTGCCAGGCACGAGGCTGGACACCGTCACGTGTATTCTCACTATCAAATTACAAGCAGGGACGAGGTGAAACGTTTGCAGTGGACACTGGCTTGCAGGCTTCCATCCCTGCCTGGAATCATTTGCACGTTGGTCTCGGCCGTCGCCACGCCTGGCTGCACCGGCCCCGCCCTCTCTTGGACTGCACCCCGCCTGGGCTGCGTTTCCAGAGACGGCCACCAGGTGGCGGCAGAAGCTAAGACTCGGGGCTCAGCGCGCGCCTGCCAGTCCCCGACCGCCGGCAGGGGGCGCGGCTGCTCGGCCGGGCGCGCGGGTGAGGTCGGTCTGGTCTACCAGCCGGACTAGGAGGCGGGTCAGCCCCACCAAGAGTGGGGGCAGGTCCGAACCGCGGCAGGGCAGGAAGGTCGTGTGGCACCCTCGTTCCTTCTTATTTGTACAGCGCGGTCTTAACCTCTGCTTTATAGGCAAACTCTTTTGTATTGAGCCAGATGGTAAATATTTTAGGTTTTGCTGGCCATATGGTCTCCGTCGCAAATACTCAAGTCTGTCCTTGAAATGTGAAACAACCCGTGGACAAATGGGCGTGGCCGTGTTCCAATAGCTCTTTTTTTGTGGGCGCTGAAATTTGAATTTTACACAATTTTCTAGTGTCATGAAATATTGTTCTTTTTTTACTTTTTAAAAAACTACTTAAAAATGTGAAAACCATTCTTAGCTCTTGGGCAGGGCAACCCGTGATCTAGGTAAAGCCCCGAACCAGCGGCTGCCGTGTTAGGTGCTCACCTAGTGATAGCTGCGGTTAGCCACCCAGGGGCACAAGGCAGGGCTCCGTGGCCCCCGTCTCCAGCATCCCTCGGATGGGGCAGGACACTCTCCCTCCAGTGTTGGCCACTGACACTGCCTGACCCCTTACAGAAGCCCTCAGTGAGGAGTACCTGTCCTCTCTCCTCCCCACAGTGCGTCCCGCTGCGTTTTCACACCTCCATGCCTCTGCTTTGGCAGCCCCCTCCGCCTAACGAAACCCGGTCCTTGTCCTCTTCCAAGGCCCAATGTCACTGGTCTCTTTGTCAAAATACGTTATTGAGGTATTGAGGTATTCACCTATTTTAAGTGCAGAGTTCACAAGTTTTGACAAATGTATGTACCCAAGGAACCACCTCCACAATCAAGATACAGAACATAGAACATTTCCTTCTCCCCAAAAGCTCATGCCCTTTCCTAGTCAACCTTGGCTTAAAAAAAAAGTCTCCCAATTATTAAGAGCTTGCAATGTGCCAGTCTCCATGGAGGTGCTTGACAAGTTCTGTGTCACTGAAGCCTTGAGAACCTGGTGAGGTGGGGACAATTATTGGCGGGCACCTTTCAGCTCAGGACCCTGAGTCAGGGGCAGAGCTGGGATCGGATCCTGGCCTGCTGGTTCCCCAGGGCATCCCTCACGACTCTCCTGCCTGCCTCCCTGCACCCCTCCACCCGGCTTCTTCCTGTTCCCAGGGACCTGTGCACACACCTCCTCTACTCCTGGCTACTCACAGTGTGGCCTGGGACCAGCAGCATCGGCATCCCCTGGGAGCTGGCCAGAAACGCAGAGTCTCAGGCCACGCTCAGAACTACCGAGTCCCCAGTTCCCCCCGGTAATTTCAAGGCTGAGAAGCGCTGTGCTGAGGCTGTCTGTCGTGGCTGTGTCTGTGTCCCCTTTCCTCCCAGACTGTGAGCTCCTGGAGGGCAAGGGCTGAGCCACCTCAGGGCCTCTGCCCCACAGTCCCCAGTGAATCTAAGGTGAGTTAGTAGATGCGGGGAAGAGCAGGAGGCCGGAGCTTCCGAGTGAGGGTTTGGCAGTGGGGCTGTGTATCTCAAGAGCTGGTGGGAGGTGTGAGGTCAGCGGGCAGGGGGGTGGTCCATCCACTTGGAGTCTGGCCACTGTCCAACTTGACTCAGGGAGTCTGGGTTCATCTGCATGTCATTTGCATGTGATTAGCATATCTCTGTGGTTCCTTTCCTCCCCTCCCTTACACGTGGAGGGGCAGGCTGGATTTGGGGAGCAGGCTGGATTTGGGGAGTGGGTGGACAGAAACAGAGGGCCGGGAGTGCTGGGGACGCCTTGGGCTGCAGACCCAGGTCTGGCTCCTCGCAGATGCCCAGCCTGGGAGCAGATCTGGGGTTGGGCGCTGACTCTCTTGGGTGAGGACGGCACCTGCTAGGTCCTCCAAGCTCTGGACACTTGCTGTGGGAGCAAGGCTGGGGGCCGGGCTCCCCAAGTTCCCCTACCTGGAACGTGCCATTCACACAGCAGGATTCTCCACAGCAGTGAGAGAACCTTGCAGGCATAATGCTGAGCGAGAAGACATAAAAGAAGCCATATTATATGAGTCCAGTGACATAAAGCAGAAAAGCAGGTCGTGTGACTCTGCGCTGCAGAAGTAATGGCCACCCCTGGGGGGTTAGTACCTGGAAGGGGGCACGGGGGGGGCTCTGGGAGGCTGCTCGAATTGTTTTGTGATCTGGGTGTGGGTTATAGGGTGTGTTCACTGAAAATTCATTGAGTTGTACAGAGATTATATGTGCATTTTTCTGTATATGGATAAAAAGTTGAAGAAAAGACCAGATTTAAATTTCGAGAAGAATCCTACGCATGTTCCACTGTTAGGAGACCTTCCCAGGATGCTTCTCTCCCTCCTGCCTGTCCTTTGCAGCTGCTAAGGCCCTGGCAGCTCTGACTCATGTAATTTTTAGTTTTTCCTTGCCCTCCTGTCTATGGGGTCATGAGGTCAGACTCGTGTCCTGTTCGTCCTCTGTCCCCTGACATGGGACTGGGCACAGAGCAGGTGACTCCTCAGCACCTCTGGGGTGGCCTGAGAGGCCCTGGGCACCGAACAACCTGGAGGGAGTGTTTCTCCTTACTACCAGCCCCCGCCCCCCGGGAAGGCCAGCATTGAAACACCCGGTTGCAGTCCAGGGCTAGAAGTGGGCTAAGGCATGGGAGAGCAGAAGGTGCCAGAGGAGAGCGAGATGGGACTCGAGGGTCCCTGGGCAGGTGTGGGTGTGGGGGACTGCCAACACCCTGGGACCTCAGCACCCCAGCCTCTCGCTGCTGCTCCCTCTAGCCTGGGGCGGGGGGCACTTCCTCTTGCCTGTGAGTTTGCCCCTGACCCTGAGGCCGCCTGGGCCCCTGCGGAGCACCCCCCTTCAGAGGCGGGTTGGGGAGGCGGAGGCCTGGCTGCTCTGGACTCAGCCCTGTGCTGGGGCTGCTCTGGACCTGCCCGGTCCTGTGCCCGACTCACCCCATCCTCCCCGCCCTGCAAGTTGGGGCCTCCCCACCTCCCGAGATACAGGGCCTGCAAGCAGGCACAAAGCCCCTCCCCACCATCTGGAACTTGTCGTAGAAGGACTTTGGGCAATGGCCTGGCCTCTCTGGCCTCGGTTTCCTTTTTCTGTAGAGTGGGAGAACAATTCTGGCAGCTGCGAGGTCAGACAAGTCAGAGGGTGGGGGAGACCTTGGGACCCAGAAGTGTGGGGAGCAAAGGCCTGCTGGGGAGGGGATGGGGAGTGAGGGGCCACGCAGCTCTACCCTTCAGCTGGGCAGGGGTCTGCCTGGCAGGGGCAGGTGACGTGGTGGGACTGGTCTGTGCTGCTGTTCCAGGGGGTCCCTTGAGAGGTGGGGTGCTGGGGAGAGCACGGGAGTCAGGGGCTTGGGTTTTGGCCCGACTTGATCCTAACTGTCTGCAGGCCAGTTCCCTCTCTGGGCCTCGGTTTACCCTTTTGTCAAGGGGACCGCTGGGTTCGATTGTCCCTCAGGGCCCCCGAGCTCTGAGGCTCTCTCACGTCCGTGCTGTATGTGGCCTGCACAGGCTGTTATTTGGAATCAGTTTCTACATTTTGGACATTAGGAGGTTTCCAATCAAATCCAGAGTGCCAGCTTCCTGAGTGCACACAGGGAGGTCGGCCACATTGAGATTCCTGCATTTGCGGTCAGTGACCTGGTGCGGCTGCTCAGGAAGGGGCTTTCATTCCCTGGGGGCCCAGCCCTCCCTACCATCCACTCCCCGGAGGCTTAGCCCTGCAGGCATTTGAGTGTGTGGCCTGCTGGCCTCCCTCCAGCCAGGGGGCTGTTTCTGCCCAGGACCCTCTGCTCCCCGCCAGGTCAGCCCCGTGCACACCCCCCTCCCCGTGCACGCTCCCCTCCCCCGTGCACACCCCTGTGGCCCAGCGGCTGGCGCACCTGCACGGACAGGCCTCTTCCCCTTGGTTTTGCCAACCTAAGGCTTCGGAGGGCAGGGCTGGATTGGATCGGCATGAGCTCATGTGTTTATCCAAAGCAGAGGCCTAGGTCTTGGGGCTCTGGGGAGTGTCCAGACCCTCGGTCAGGGCCCAGAGACAGTGCCTGCTTGTGGTGGGATGGGTCCCTCCCCCACCAGGGCCAGGTCCTTCCCTTCCCCCTGCAATGACCCCCATTCCGTGTCTCAGCCTGGCCACAAGGCCCTTAAAGACCGGCACCTGGCCCATCTGCCGGTCTCTTGGCCTTACCTCCACGCCTCCATACCCAAGTGCCCATACTCATGTGTCTTGTGGCATGGCTGTCCACATCCTTAAGTCCCCTCCCTTTCTTCCTCTGCCAACCCCCTCCCCCAAGACCCAGCTTCTCCATCCCCCAGGAAGCCTTCCCTGCCCTGTCTTTGTGGGGCCCACTCGATGCTCCCCATGGCCTCCTGCACCAGGCTGTGTGTCCCTGACACTGGGATGGGGCCTTGGTCCTGCCTCCCCAGCCTCCAGCACAGAGCCAGGCACACAGTCAGTGCTTAATAAATGATCTAATGAATGAAGGCTGGCTTTTGTCTGAGAGGCAAGGTCTGACAGGGACCTGGTAAGAAATAACCGGGGGCCAGGCTGGAATTCTTTGGGCTATTGCTCCGCCATTGCTGGGAAGGGGAGAAAGGGCAGCGCCCCTCAGGGCCAGCAGGGAGGGAGGCCCCTCCCCTCCAACACCATTCCTGGCTGCAGCTCTGGGCTCCCGCACTCAGCCACCCACTGGATCTCATGAGTGCCAGCCCCGGGCTGGGCAGTGGGCCTGCGGAGAAGTGTAAGGAGCCCTTACAGTCAGGGGCTCCCAGCCAGACACAATTCCCTGCCACAGCCCGGCTCCTCCACCTCTCAGCTCATGAAGGGGAGAACAGAAACTGTCTCAGAGGCCCCTCAGGGACACTTTACAGATGGGGAAACTGAGGCCCAGGGTGGGGCGGTGACTTGACCTGGTGTCCTGGGACCCTCTCCCGGGTGGCCTGAGGCAGGCTGTGGTGTGGTCAGTCCTGGGGGTCAGGACATAGCAGTATCTGCCTTGTTGGGGTCCCAGCCCCCAGCCCTGCATCTGAGCTGCAGGGGAGCATGCCCTGCCCCCAGCACACTCCACCTGGTGTGTCCCAGAGCCAAAGGGAGGGCGGGAGCAAGTCTGAATCGGCCCAGGGAGCTGCGAGTCCCAGCCAGCCCTCCCTGCCCGCAGGTCCTGGGAGTGGGAAGCCAGTGCTCCACACCCCAAATCCTCTGCCTTCCCTCCCCACCCACTCATTCAGCCTGGGGCCCAAACATGGCAGGGAGCCAGGCCCCAGCCTCCCTCCTTGGTAACCGAGGCACAACACCCAACACTGGAGACTGTTTGTCCTGCCAACGCCGCACCCCAACCTGGGCCTGCACACCCGGCGGCCGGGGAGAAGCCTGGCTGTGAGTGGGGGGAGCTGGGCAGGGGGCAGCAGGGCCCCATAGGTCTGGAGACCTGTCCCCTCTTTTCCCAAGCTCGGGCCATCCAGGGCCATTGTCCCAGAAACCTTTGACTGTGTGGCCCCCAACCCCAGACTCTGCTCCCAGCCGCACAGGATGCCCTAGGGCCTGGAAGGAGGAGACGGCTGGGGAAAGGGACTGTGCCTCAATCACAGGAGAGAAGCGTGGGTCCGAGGAAGACAGCCGTCCTGGGCCAGCTAGGCTGTGGGAAGCGTTCCGGGAGGGAGGACATGAGGGGCCTCTGTCCTGGCTGGGGACAGCAGGCCTCCGACCCGGCAGGAGATGGAGGGGAGGTTCGCCAGCCCCCAGGGTTGGGCGGGGGCCCGGGAGGCAGCTCCGGCATCCCGGCATCCCGTCTGGGGCCTGGTTGGGCCAGTGAACAGGGGGATGCCAGGGCCTGGGGAGTGGGGGTGGCACTGTGGAGGGAAGGACAGGTTTTCTGGCCTTCGCTGGCCTTTGGTTTCCAGGGTCCAGGGCTCGGGACTGTGGGGAGATAGAGAAAGACAGACGGGGTGGGGGGTGGGTCTCCGTCCCTGGGGAGCCCCTGTCTGAGGGAGAAACATGGCCCCAGCCTTTGGGGAGCTCCTAGTCTGAGGGGAGACACAGCCCCTGCCTTGGGGAGTCTGGGGTATCCATGCTGGGTGACAGACAGAGGACCGACGGGCTCACTCAGCTCCACTGGGAGCACCGGGCAGCCCAGGCCTGGGGGGGAGAGGGCAGATGCTCTTGCGACTTGGGGAGGTGGAAACTGGGGGTCTTTCTGCTTCTCCTCCCCGACTGGGGGCACCTTCCCAGTCGCCAGGCCTGGTCAAAGCTGTGATTAATTCCCCACTGCTTGTCACGTGCTTCCAGGTTGAGCAGTAGCTCGCTCACCAGCGCAGTCCTGCACTGTGGGGAGGGGCCATCACGGACCCCTCTGACAGACGAGGAAACTGAGCCTCAGAGAAGGGACAAGGCCGGTGCTAGAAGGCTCAGGTCCTCCGGGGCAGACCACTGCGTTAGAGCACCCACTGGCCTGACATTCGGGGAAATCTGCTGTGGGCTGACCCCGGGCCGTGCGGGAGAAGGGCAAGTCCAAGAGCATCCCTGCCGTGCCCCCCCCCCCCCCCCCCCGTCCTGAGGCCCCGTGGGTGCTGTCCCGGCCCTCGGCCCCTCTCTCAGGCCCTGTCCTGGTTTCAGTCCCTGGGAGCCATTTGGGAGGGTGGGGTGGGAGAGACTTGGTCCTGCTGAGGCTGCAGCTTCCCGGCCCACCCAGGCTGAGTCAGGGCCGGCGGGAGCCAGGGGGGTGGCCGCTTTCCCAGGGCCAGCCCGGGCGGGTCCACATTCCTCACAAGCGGGTGCGCCCGGGCTTGGCCAAGCCAGGTGTACTGTGCCCCGCCCCGGCCCCCATCTGCCCCCAGCCAGCTCAGCGCCACGGCCTTGTAAGGAAAGAGCCTGGCAGCCGCAGGAATGGGGCGTGGGAAATGCTTGCCTCGCACATCCTTGCTTGGCGGGGGGTGGGGTTCAGCCTCCTGGAGCCCCAGCCCCACAATGGCCTGGGCAGTTGGGGCATCCCTGCTCCCCCCCTACTCATGCCCCGTCTTGGTCCCTGCACTCAGGGATCTGGAGGCTGAGGCTTAACAGTCTGTGGTTTGGGACTCGGTCTTGCTCATTCTCAGCAAATGCTGGTGGAAGAGGGAAGGGTGTTCTGAGAGCTGGGGGTGGTGAGGGCCCCTCAAAGGCCGGGAAGCATCAGGGGGTACATCCTGCTAGTTGCCCCCAGTCTCTCAGGGAGGGCTTTGTCCTCACTAGCTGGAGCTCTGGGTGCCAGGTGGGGTCCTGGGGCAGAGGCTCTGAGCGGGGCCCTGGGCCCACGGGGGCTGCAGCTTTGGGGCTGGCCACCCTAGTCTGCTTCCCCCACAACCCCCGGGCTGTGTGCACTGACACGGGGGCTGGGAGGGATCCACGCGGGGGCCAGCCCAGGTCAGTCCCCACGGCTCACCTGTGTGCAGTTCTGCCCACAATCCACTTCCCCTCCCTGGGCCCCAGCTTCCTCTCCTGGAAAAGGAGGAAGGAGCCCCTGCCCTGCCAAGGCCCCTGGGCTCTTGATGGAGGGAAAGTGACTTTGAGACTTGAGGAAGTGTCTGGGGACTGGGATGGGCTGTGCTGGGACCCCACCGCTTCCCCACTGGGAGATCCTCAGCCCAGCCCATCGCAGCTCTGCGGCTTCCCCATCAGCCTCTGCGGGTCAGGCCCGGCTCCTGGCTGTGGGGAGGAGGTAACCTCAAGTCTGGGGTTTGGGGACCCTGTCCACTGTTCACCCGCTTCCTCCGAGGTCTGCTGGCAGAGCTAGCATTTCAGCCACTCCAAGGAACGGCTGCAGGGCGCCCCTTGCCCTCCTGCCACCCGGTTCTGTGGCCTCATCAGTTCTGAGCTCGGCCCGTGGGCCTGGGCCGGGCCTCCATCGTGCCCTGCAGCAGTCAGGGCTGGGCTGTTTCTCGGGCGGGCCCAGGGCAGCTGGGGCTGCAGAAACCACTTCCCAGGATTGGTGGGAACAAACGGGCGCTGGCCCCGGGCCCAGGGTGGGCGTGGGAATTCTGTCCGCACGGAAGGTCGGGAAGGGTGACACCAGGGCCGTGGGAGCACAGGCTGAGGGATGAGCCGAGATGTCGGCCCTGCACCTGTGAGGGGCAGCAGCTGAGTGCCAGGCCCTGGTGTGACCTGCCTCAGTGATAGGCAGCTGGGGGCCTGGGTCGTGGGAGAAGGGAGCAGAGTAGGCACAGCCCCCAGCCCCAGCTCGCCTATCACTGAGCCGTGGGGCAGGACTGGCCTGGGGTGTGTCAGGCTGGGGGCAGGGACCCCTCAGCATCCTCCTCCCCAGCCTTCCTTTGGCTGAGCCCTAGGGCTGGCATTCTGGGGTGACTGTGTTCCCAGGGACCCTCCAGGGACCTTGGCTGCCATCCCTCCTCCCCTGTCTGGGGCCTTGTGTCAGGAGGGCAGCACTTTGTCCCGGGGGGTGGTGGTATTTGCAGTGGAAGGAAGCGCCTCAGCCCTCTGAAGGCCCTGCTGTGTGTCCTGACGTCCTGGGGCTTAGGCTGGTTCAGTGTGTGTGTGTGTGCACCTGCGTGTGTAAACCTCTGTGCTTGCATGTGTGCGTGTGTGCAGGCGTGTGTGCATGCTGGGGGGAGGCAGTTGTCCCAGTGGAAGTGGGCTTCTGGACGTTCAGACTGGGGTCTCTGTAGTTAGACTCTGAATCCTGAAGGATTCTGGGAGTTGGCAGTGAGAGCCGGGCCCAGGGCAGCCTGGGAAGTCATGGGAACAGGAGAGAACAGGCTGGGAGGGTGTGGCCGCAGCTGGAATGTGTGGGTTGTTGCAGCCCCATACTCCCTCATCCAGGAATGGGCCCTACCTGGGGAGCCAGGACCCCGGGCCCTCCCCCTGCTGTCCCCAGCTCTGCCCTGCCAGGCCTCCCAGCCCCTGTTCCTCCTGTGGTGGACCGCCATACCCCCTCACTCCTTGCAGGGCTAGAGGCAGCAGCCCAGCTGGGGCAGGCTGTTTGGGAGGAGCCGGCAACTTTTCCTGAAGATCCCCAGGTTCTTGGTGCCACGTGTTTGTTTCTGACCCTTGCGCAGACAGACCCTCTGTCACTCATGGGGGGCTCGCTCTGACAAGTGAGGGAAGCACTCGGCCACACCTGTGGGGGTCCCTGGACCAGCGGATGGGGTTTCTGGGCCAGCTCTGCTCCTGGGAGCGGGGCTGAGGGCACCTGCCAGTCCTGGAGCTTCTGGACACACACCGGCAGCCTGTGCAGAGTGGCTTTGTCCTCACCTGCCCTGCACAGTTGATCAGGTGCCCTATGACCTTCAAGAGAAAGCCCGTGTTCCTTAGTATGGCATACAGGGCCGTCCACAGGTGGGCCCCTGCCAGCCTCTCCAGTTCCAGCTCCCATCTTGGCCTCCCCAGCCAACTCCCCTGTCCCGCGTGTCTCACTCACCCCCAGGGCACCAGGCCCCTGTGCCTCCCGGCCTTTGTATGTGTCAGTCACCTACCTGGAAGGCCAGCGTCTACCTGTGACTCCTGTGTGTATGGTTCCTGCTCAGACTCCTTCCCCAGCTGTCCTGCACCTCTCTTAGGTGCCCCCACAGCCCCACCTGCTCCGGCCTCCATGATGCTCTCAGCTTGTGAGGTCCAGGTGTCTCCCCTGGAGACAAAGCTCCCCAAGCTCAGGGTCCACTGTGTGTCCCCTGTCATGTCCTCAGGCCCTCCTTCACATAGGTCAGGGAGTGAGAGAATGAACTCATGAATGGGTGCGGGAAGTTGGCGGAATTCTTCTGAGGCCTGTGGATATGATCTTGGCTCTGCTTCTGCCTCCTCCAGTCTGAGGAGACACAGCCCTCCACCTTGGGATTGGGGGCTCCTGGGAAGATTCTAGAAATGTCTTTTGGGATCAAGCTTGTACAATCTCCTTCTCCCACCCTGTGAAGACTCAAGGTTAATGGGCCAGTGTGTGAGTAGCAATGGCTACTTTGTGTGAGTGTGTGAATGAGTGTGTAAAGTATGAGCAGCGAGAGGCAATGTGTGTGAATGTGCACAACTGTGAGAGTGTGCAAGAGTGTGTAAAAGTGTGAGTCTGTGAATGTGTACTAGTGCGTGAGGCTGTGCAAGTCTTATGAATGTGTGAGAGTGTGGGTATGAGTGAGTGTGTATGGGTTTGTGAGTGTATGTGTAAGTATGTAAGACTATGAGTGTGAAAGTGTGTGAGTCTGTGAATGTGCACGTAAGCTGATTGTGTTGGTGTGGGGGTCTGTGAATGTGTATATGTATGTGAGTGTGTATGAATCTATAAGTGGGTGTGAGTATGTGTGCATCTGTGATTGTGGCTGCATGAGTCTATGAGTGTATATGAGTGTGACTGTGAGGGCTGTAGGTGTGTGAATGTGGGAGTCTGGGAGCGTATGTGAATGAGTGTGAGTGTGTAGGAGTCTATGAATGAGCATGTGTGTGTGCGTCTGTGAGTGTGAATTTGCATGAGTATGAGAGTGTGAATGTGTGTGGCTGATCCTGGAGGGGGTTGATGGGGATCTGGGGCGGCAGGAGCAGCTGGATTGTCCCCCTCCCCAAGGCCACGGTTAACCCCAGGGAAACTCAGAGCGCTCCCAGGACTTCCAGGGAGACGCAGGGAGCTGGAGGCTCAATCTTGTCCCGGGAGAGTTTACTCAGAGGGGTGAGTGGTCTTTCCCATCCTAGAGAGAGCTCAGAGGCCATTCTTTACGAGAAAAAAAAGTAATACTGAATAGATTCAAAATAATATCTACAAAATACGTGTAGGATATGAGAATTAAGACACAACAAACACCCGTGAACCCGCCACCTAATTTTAGAAACTTTGAGGAGTGCCCCTTCCCCTGCCACAGTGTAAGCACTACCTGGATTTTGGGTTGTTATTCTGAAGTCATTCTCCCAGGCCTTAATGGGCGTCTGTCCCTCTTCTTCAAGTCGAGCCGCCCGGCGGGCGAGTCAAGAGCGGCTCAGTGCTGCCCTCTGGTGGCGCGGGACACCCCCTGCCTCCTGCTCTGCGCCGCCGGCAGCCTGGGCGAGGAGCCCCACTCAGGTCACCCTGCAGAGACACCACAGAGGTGGACGCACTCTCTGTGCACACACGCACAGGACACGCCCAGGGCATGCCAGGACACAGATGCACACACTGGCCACTCACAAAGGTTTGCACATAGACGCGTTCCATCTATCGGGAAGGAGCCGGTGCCATACTGTGTGTGGGGAGCTCCAACAGGAACGAGCCAGCAGCAGCTGCTGACCTTAGGGAGTTCGCAGCAGGAAGGGGGTGGCCCCATGGAGTGGACAGTGCCCTGCCTCAGGGACCCTCACACTCAGGGCTGGGGGAAGCTGGGTAGGAAGGTTGACTTGGGGGTGAGCAGTTTACTAGAACGACTTAAGGTGGGGCGGGGAGGAGAGCTTTGTGCCAGAGGCAGGGGAGCGTTTTTTGAGATGGAGAATGGGGGGAGAGTGATGCACAGGCCAGCTTCAGAAAGGATTTTCGTGTCCATTGGCTTGGAGGCAGGGGAGTGGACACAATGGCGCAGCCTAGGTCCCTGATGCTATGGGGGTCATGGGACTAGAGGGCGAGGAGCTGAAGATGGTAAGGAGAAGCCAGGCCCCTGGAGAAGGGGCGGTGTGAAGCGCAGGTGGAGGACGACTTGAGTCCCCTCGTCCCTCCCCCAGCCCCAGGCAGCACCTCCCGGGACTGCAAAGCACAGGCGCGCGATCCAAGGCGGCCAGCAGAGGGCGCTCCTGGCACAGATTTGAGGCTCCAGCCGGTGCGCTGGAGAGTCCGGGTTGACTCGGAGATCATTCTTGGAAAGCACTCGGCCTGCAGTCCTGATGGCAAGCTAGGGATGAGAAGAGACGACCTCATGAGGTGGGAGCCTCGCAGTGTCCTCTTTCTCCCCTTCCTCTGCTCCCTGGTCAAGCACTGTCTGGCCGGTGTTTCCATCCCATCTCCAGGTGGTGACCTCGAAACCACCCCCAGAAATGTGATTAGCCTGCCTGCGCTGCCCTGGAGGTGTTCCTCTGAGCCTCTGTGGTCTGTCAGGGCCAGCCGGCCTTCTAGAATGTTCCCCAGGGTTCTAGCCCTAGGGCTCTGCCTCTGTAGTCTCCCTCCTGACCTCACTGGCTCCCTGCTTCCCTCGCTCTCGCCTCTAGGTGGCGACTTCCTCGCCTGGTGTTCAGCGGGATCCCTCAGCCTGCTACATCCTGGGAGTGGGTGGATTCTAGAGTTCTCAGGGCCAGACATAGACCTTGGTCTTCTGCCACAGGTTGGTGGACACAGCCAGGGCTGGCTGGCTCAGACAAGGTGTGCTAACCTCCTCGACTCCTTGAGGGTACAGTTATGGAGGAGAAAGTCCCTTCACTGTGAATGCCTCCTTCCACCTCCTGACATCTCCACCCAGGGAGAGCCACCTTGAACTCAGATCATTCATTTATTCATTCATTTCTACAGTTATCAAGCACTATTTCTGGGGACAGAAAGAAGAAGGAGGCAGGGTTCCTGCTCATGTCTAGAGGAGCGGACAGGTAAACAGGTGTGACCACGCAGGGCAGGAGGTGCTTTGAGAGCCGTGGATTGTTTTCTTCCTCTGAATCCTGCTTTTCCCTCTGGCTTCTCTGTCCTAGTCAGTGGCATCATTACCCGTCCACCTGCTCAACCCCGAAAATGCAGAGTCATCCTGGTGCCTCCCCCTCGCAGTCTCGTCTCCGTATGGGCCACCATGTCTGTCCTACCATCTCTCTCCCTTGCGCCATTGCTTCAGCCCTGGGCCCGGCCCTGGCCGCCATGCAGCTTTCACATCACCACCAAAGTGAGCCTTTCTTCAGACTACCTGCTGCCCAGATGCATAAAAGAAAAAATTAGTGAATGTGACCTGTGGGGAGTCATCAGTGTGGAAAAAGACACTATAAACACAGTTGGAAGACCACTGGCCAACTGGGAAAAGGGGTTTGCAACCCATGTGCCAAAGGCCTCCTTCCCACGTTTACCAAAAGCTCACACAAGTCAGGAAGGAAAAGATCCCACAGAAAAAAGAGATGAAGATTAGGAACAGCTGGTTCATAAAAAACAAGAAGGAAAACAGGAAGTGACCAAAAAAATATAGGGAAGAATATTCAGTCTCACTCATGATTAAAGAACTGCAATTGAAGCGAGAGAGAGGCCTTTTGCGACTGTAAAATAGACCGAAATCGGAAAACAACCACCACAGACAGCCTTCAAACCTTGACGAGACCCAGTGCTGGTGGACGTGCCGGGAAGGTTATTCTCGTTCACGATTGGTGGGAGCAAAAATTTGTAGAACTTTTCAAGAAGACTTTTTTTTTTTTTAAACTGTGGAAAATTTCAGATATACACAAAAGTAGAGAGAATAGTGAAACGAACTTCCATAGCCACATCACCCGGTTTCAATAATTGTCGACATACTGCCATTCTTCCTTCTCTCTCCCCCTACTTTTGTGGGGGAGATTAGAGTATTTTTTTTTTTTTTTTGTGAGGAAGATGGGCCCTGAGCTAACATCTGCCAATCCTCCTCTTTTTGCTGAGGAAGACTGGCCCTGGGCTAACATCCGTGCCCATCTTCCTCCACTTTATATGGGACGCCGCCACAGCATGGCTTGACAAGCAGTGCGTTGGTGCGCGCCCGGGATCCGAACTGGCGAACCGCAGGCAGCCGCAGCGGAGCACGCGAACTTAACCGCTTGCGCCACTGGGCTGGACCCCGAGATTAGAGTATTTTAATGCAAAGATATAATTTCATTTCACTCTGGAAGAAAATTTGGTAATAGCTATCCAAGTGAAAAATGGATCTACCCTATAACCCAGTAATCCCACTGCTGAAATTTTCCCTAAGGATGTTTGCAAAAGTTCACCAGGCTGTCTGTTCAGGGAGATTTATTACACCATTGTTTGTAAGAGCCAAAAAACCTGGAGACCAGAGCTGGTTGGTAGGGACAGGAGTAAATAAATTACAGCTCATGGTCATGACGGATTAAAAGAATGAGGTGGCTCTGCAAGAGAGATGATTAACTGGGAAATGGAGGCATTGACGGGATCAATAATATTCCTTTTGTATAATTAAAATCTCTATAAATAGACATATTGAAAACAAAACAGCACAGTGATGCTTGGATGACTCTCTTGCTACAGGACAAAGTCCAAACTCTTCAGCGTGACTTTCATGGTGGTCTCCCTTTCCAACCTTCATTCTAGCCATTTGTTCCACTTATATGAATTGGCCCAGAGAGTCCCAAAATGGGTTCCAAGGAACCCTAGCTCCACATGCTCCTGCTGGAAGTGGCTCCATGGGTGGATAAGTTTGGGAAACCCTTAGCACTTCCTCCTCTCCTTGAAGAGTCACAGTGCACATGAGCTTGCTGAGGGCTCAGGGAGGTCTGCAGTAAAACAAGCAAAGACTGTGTGACACAGGGGCTGGCCCGGTGGCGCAGCAGTTAGGTGCGTGTGCTCCGCTTCAGCAGCCCGGGGTTCGCAGGTTCAGATCCCAGGCGTGCACCGACACACCACTTGTCAAGCCATACTGTGGTGGCGTGCCACATAAAGTAGAGGAAGATGGGCACAGGTGTTAGCCCAGGGCCAATCTTGCCAATCTTCCTCAGCAAAAAAGAGGAGAATTGGCAACAGATGTTAGCTCAGAGCTGATTTTCCTCACAAACAAACAAAAAAAAAAAGAATGTTTGACATGGATGTACCTTGCCCCATCCTAGGAGGCTCTGGAGCACCGTTCTCAGCCCTGGCTCTCATTAGCACCCCCGGGGCCCAGCTCTGGTGCAGCAGGGGTGAGAACTACCGCTCTGCCCCTTTCTCCCTTTGTGTAGCTACACTCTCTCCCTTGCTCACCCCACCCCAGCCTCACTGGCCCTTGTTCTGTTCCCGGCAAAGGAGTACTTGGTTCAGCCTCAGGGCCTTTGCACTAGCTCTTACCTTGGCTTGGAATGTCTTTCCTTGTGCATGGCTGGCTCCTTCCTTAATTTGGTTTCCCCTGCAAATGTGGCCTAGGAGAGGTCTTCCTTCCCTGGCCCCCCTGAAGCACCTATGTTCCCTTGTGTGTGTCCATGGAGAACGTATTGTTCTCTGTGATTATGGCCCATCTCTCCCGCTAGAATGTCTGCTCCGTAAGAGCAAAGATGTTGTCTGTTGTGTTCATCACCGTATCCCCAGATAGTGCCTGGCACAGAGTAGGTGCTCAAGGAACAGTAGCCGAAAGAATGCGTTTTCTTCCGAGATCCATTTTCCTTAGCAGGTCTATTGCCTCCCCTGGGAACACGGATCCGGCTGCAAGTCTCCTGGTGTTCCCCAACCCTCTAGGCGTGTCCCTGCCTGTGCCTGGGTGATTTCTCACCTCATCTTCTGGGCCTGGCAGAGCCCTACCCTCGCTTCGAAACCCAGCTTTGTTGTCCCTCCCTGTGAAACTGTCCTCCGTAGCCTGGTTTGAATGAGACGCTCCCTCCCGCTCCTCCCAGGAGCTTGTACACACATTCCTTCATCACTGCACAAATAACACTGCTGTGACGGACTGTTTGTGCGTCTCTGGCTCACGGCCCGCGCTCGGTAAGGCGGGGCTTGGCTGACTCAGGGCTGAATTTTCAGCACCCAGCCCCAGGAATGCTGCACAGTGATGCAATGAACGGGTGCTGAATGCAGTGCAGCTCCGGGCCCTGACTGTCTGCTTCCATCCAGCAAGCATCAATGAGGCACTTACTGTGCACAGAGTGCTGAGTTAGACCTTATAGTTAGTCCAGAGAGAAACAGAATGCTGTCTTTTGGCTAAAGGATTATGATTCTAAAAGGGAAGCAGATCCACCTCCAAATAATTCTAACACCAGTGAGAGTGGCTAGCACTCATTGCAGCTAGAACGGGCTCGGGGAGTGTATTAGTTCCCTGTCGCTGCTGTAACAAATTACAACTTTAGAGGCTTAAAGCCACTCACATTTATTATCTTACAGTTCTGGAAGTCAGAGGTCTGAAATGCGCCTTACGAGGCTAAAATCAAGGTGTCAGGGGCTGGCCTGGTGGTGCAGCGGTTAAGTGCACACGCTCTGCTGCGGCGGCCTGGGGTTCACAGGTTTGGATCCCGGGCGCGCACCGACGCACTGCTTGTCAAGCCATGCTGTGGTGGCATCCCATATAAAGTAGAGGAAGATGGGCACGGATGTTAGCCCAGGGCCAATCTTCCTCAGCAAAAAGAGGAGGATTGGCGGCGGCTGTTATCTCAGGGCTAATGTTCCTCACAAACAAACAAACAAAAAACCAATAAAAACAAAAACAAACAAAAAATGTGTCAGTAGGGCTGCGCTCCTTCCGGAGGTTCTAGGAGTGAATCTGTTCCTTGCTTCTCCCAGCTTCTAGAGTCCGCCCACATTCCATGCTCAGGGCTACATCACTCCGACCTCTGCTTCGGTTGTCACATCTCCTTCTCTGACTCTGACCCTCCTGCCTCCCTCTTACAAGGACCCTTATGATTGAATTGGACTCAGCCAGATAATCCAGAATGATCTCCCCATTGCAGGTTCCTTAACTTGATCACGCCTGCAAGGTCGCTTTGCTATGCGAGGTGCATAGTCTCAGGTTCTGGGCATTAGGATGTGGACCTGGTTGGGCATTACTCTGCCCAGCGCAGGGAGGGAAGGATCACACCCCACCTCTGGGGTCCTTCGCCCAGCCAGCTCTGGTCACTGGCCCTTGACTGAATCCCTCGTGTGTACAAGGTGCGGTGCCAGCTGCTGTGACACGCTCTCTCGTTTAAGCCTCACGAAGGGTTGTTGTGGACATCTAGTAGCCTCATTTTGCAGAGGAGGGAGCTGAGGCTGAGATAAGGGAGGTGACGTGCTCAAGGCTACACAGGGTCCACGTTGGCCCACGCTCCTGGACTTGGGCTCTTCTCATGAGGTGCGGGGTCTTGGTCACAGATCACATGCCTGACCCAGGGCGTTTGGAGATTAGGAGCTGTGGTTCCTCCTGACAGCCTTGCTGAGGAGAGTGTACCTCACCTGAAATGTTGGATTACAGGCCCCCAGGCCCGGGTTCTGAGGCAGGGGCAGGACAAAGGGGCAGGGAAGTTTAGCAGACGAGGTTGCTCCTGGAGGCCAGTAAGAGAGCTTCAGCAGGAGGCAGGCCTCGACAGAGGAAGCCGGTGGGGGCCCTGGGGTGGGGCAGGCATTCCATGGAGCCCAGGCCTCTGCTCTGTATGCTTCTGCCCTGTCCTCCTGTTTTGCCCTCAGAAGGACAAGTCACCTCCCTTTCCAGCGGGGACTTCCTGAGGCGGGAACACTGGGATCGAAGGCCGCGCTGCCTCCTCTTTCCTCTCACAATCCTCCTCCCTTGATCCTCCCTCTTCTAGTCCTCCCTCCCCTGGTCCTCCTCCTCTGGTCCTCCCTCCCCTGATCCTCCTCACTGGTCCTCCATCCCCTAGTCCTCCTCCCCTGGTCTTCCCTCCCCTCGTCCTCCCTCTCATGATCCTCCTCCCTGGTCCTCCCTCCCCTAGTCCTCCTCCCCTGGTCCTCCCTCCCCTGGTCCTCCCTCCCCTGATCCTCCCTCCCCTGGTCCTCCTCCCCTGGTCCTCCCTCCCCTGATCCTCCCTCCCCTGGTCCTCCTCCCCTGGTCCTCCCTCCTCTGGTCCTCCTCCCCTGGTCCTCCCTCCCCTGGTCCTCCCTCCCCTAGTCCTCCTCTGACTCTCCTCCCTGGTCCTCCCTCCCCTGGTCCTTCCTCCCCTGATCCTCCTCCCTGGTCCTCCCTCCCCTAGTCCTCCCTCCCCTAATCCTCCTCCCCTGATCCTCCTCCCCAGATCCTTCCTCCCCTGGCCCTCCTTCTATGATTCTTCCTCCCAGGTCATCCTCTGGCCCTCGCCTCCCCCACTCCTTGTTGGTCATATTGTGGTGGGCTGGGTGGTCAGCATCAAGACAAAGAGCCAAGAGCCCCCGTCCTGCTGGTTGTGCAGGTTGAAGGACGAAGGAGACAGGCCATGATCAGAGCATCCCCGAGCTCACACGGGGAGCCCCCACCCTGAGTGAGCTCCCAGTCTAAGGGGGGAGGCATGGCTGCTCCTTTGAGGAAGGGTCCACTCTGAGGGGGGAGACCAAGCTGCTCTGTCAGGAGCCTGGGCCATACCTGTCCCTGGAGGTACCACTCCAGGGCATTGACGAGCAGGTCCCAACGAGTGCGAATTAGTGGGAGAATTAGTGAGAGCCACTGGCCTCACAGGGCGTGGAGGGTGAGGAGCAGAGCCTGCAGGTGGGGCAGGGTGAGGGCCCTGGGAGGCCGGGGTCTGGAAGGCAGGGCCTGGGGCCTGGGGCTCCTTCAGGGTCTCTGACCTGGCTCCTCAGGCCCTCAGGACCCCTCAGCCAGTCTGCAGGGCAAAGGGGGAGGGGGTGTGAGCCTGAAAGGGGAGCCCACCTGCAGTGCTGCCCTCTCACTCTCCCCAATACTCCCCTCAGGCCAAGGAAGGGGGGAGTGGAGAGAGGGAGGGGAGGGCTGAGGGAGGAAGCGGTCCTGTCAGCTGGAGTCTTCCAGCCTCTGGGCAGCAGCAAGAGTTCCCACACGTGCCTGGCTGGCGCCTGGCGTCCCCTTCCCGGACGTCCTCCCTGCCCGTTCCTGCCGGTTCCCGCCCTCCCTCTCTTCTCCTCTCCCCCTGCCCTGGGTTCCGTCCGGTCCTTTTTGGGGAGGAGCCCTGGGCAGCTAATGGCTTGCCTGGAAAGGTGAGGTGTCCCTGGGTGTCTGTATCTTATGTCTTGGGTCCACTCCAGGCTAATGGTTCCTGGAAACCTGTCAGAGGGAGGTGGCTGAGTTTGCTTGTCCCTGGGGAGGGAGCACCTGGCAAGCCCTGTGTGTGCAGGGGACAATGGGGGACCCTGCCTCTGATTTCTCAACTGGGAGGAGGCTCCCAGGAGCCCCAGGAATGATGGCATCTCCCACAGCCTGGGGAGGTGGGGGGCGGGGCCCTTTGGAGCCAGACACAAATCATTAGTGGGTGGATCTGGGTGGCGTGGCCCTGGGGCCTCCGCCATGAGGCTGCGGAAAGAGCAGAGAGGAAGAAGAGGATTCCCCCTGAGGGCAGGCGTGGCTGGGCGAGGGTGCACTGCTGGCCAGGGGTGGGGAGTGCTCTGGGGATGAGGTAAGGGGCAGGGATCTGTGAGCTCCCTGGTGGCGCTGCCTTTCCCATCCCGGGCCAGGTGCCCCAGCTGAGAGGAGAGAGTGGGCTCAGTGTCTGTGGGGTGAATGGAAAGGAGCTGATAGGTGCCCTAGTGGCAGGGGTCTGGGGGGGGCAGTGAGGGTCTTTGGGACCCCTGAAGGATTTGGGGTCCCCTTCTCATCAGCCAAGCCAAGGCCCCAGCTAGGAGCCACCCCCGGGCTCTTGGGCTTCTCACTTCCCCTGACTTCACCGAATATGGATCCTTTTCCTTGAGGGGAGGGTAGGTGGCCATGTATTCCCTTCCTGGGTCCCTATGTCTATCCCAGTCAAGGCCCAGGTTCTGTCCCTAACAATTCAATGAGCACTTACAGAGCACCTGCTTCGTACAAACCGTGCCCTGGGTTCTGGGAGGGGATGGTGGTAGACACTGTCCTGGGGGGTGGCAGTTAATGCTTGGGGGGCCTGTAGGAGCCATGACCTACCATGACCTTTGTCAATATCAGCATGCATCTATTGAACATCAGCTGTGTACCCCAGCTCACTCTATACCCTGTGCCTTCCGTCAGCATTATGGGGGTGGGTGTAGTCCCAGGGACCCTCCCCCACACCCTGCTCCTGCTCACATCCAAGGCAGGATCTGTCCAGACTCCACTCCGGAGAGGAGACCAGGGCCTGTGGGGGCGGCACCCCAGGGGATGATGGGAGCTGTCCTAGCCGTCTCCCTGGTGGCCTCCTCCTCTTGTCTCCTCCCCGACAGTGCTTGACTCCCAGCAACCTCTGGGGCTGATCTCTTCCTCCTTTTTCTCTCATCCCCCATGTGAGCCAAGCTGCTGACAGCTGCGGGGGCTGTGGGCCTGGCACTGCCCCTCTGGCTGCCAGGTGCCTCTCCCTGCTGGGGGTGGAGGGCAGGCCCGGGCAGGAGGAGTCACGGCCGAGAGGACCTCTGTGCAGCCCGCCAGCTGCTCTTGCCAGGCCTTCCTCCCCGGCAGGGAGTCTGGCTCCAGGCCCCGCTCTGACCCCTTGCCCGCCCGCCAAGGGCACTGGGCCTCGGTTTCCTCACAGCGTTTTGGAAAGATCGGGCAAGGGCTGTCCCCGAGCCATGTAGGAGGAATGTCCAGGTCTTCTTAGCCCGGCCAGCGATGGCCACATACTCCAGAGAGCAGGGGAGGCCTCCTGGGGTCTAGCTCTGCCCTTTCACTTGGGGAGGGCTGAGCTGAGCCTGTCCTCCAGCAAGGGAGGCCCTTCTGGGTTGAGGTGCAGAGGGGGGCTCCACAGAGGCAGAGTCTCCAAAGAGCAAAGGCAAAGGGCCTGGGAGTCCCTGGTGTGGAGAAACTGAGGCCCAGACGGCAGCACACAGCTGACGCCAGGGGTGAGGGGGCAAATGGTGGTGAAGGAGTGATGCCTTGGTGATTTTAGAGGGAGGAAGGAAGGCTTCCTTCAACTCTCTGCCCCTTCCAACGGGGCCTCAGGACTAAAGTCTGGGAGTGTTGGTGGGGGTGAGGGCTAGGCTGCTCTGAGGAGGGGCACGAGGGCGGTGGCCCCTTCCCCAGGCCCCTGGCTCTGCGGCAAATTCAGCGCTGGAAGGTGGGCAGTCGCTTCCCTGAGCCGGGTGAGGCCGGCCTGGAGGGAGGCCAGTAAGCTTCTGGGGGAGAGGGGTTCCAGGAGTGTGGCTCCAGCGGGGATGGGGAGGGTCTTTGCTGTATGTCATTCCGTGCGAGGTAACCTGCTGGGACGGGGCCTGCCTCTGGCCCACTCACGTGACTCCAGGTTCTACTGGTTCCCTTTCCTCCTCCAAGACCGTCCTGGAGAGCTAGGAAGTCCTCCCTGATGTCTAACCTCATGGAAGAGCCTTGGTGGTCTGACCTTGCTCCCTATCCCGGGCTTCGAGCTCCCTCCCCACTCCCCAGCAAACCTGGAACCCCCAGACTTCACAGGTGGGGCAGGAGCAGGATAAAGTTGGGGTTCGTCCCCTCTCTCCTGGATAGCTCATGCTGTCCCCACTCTCCAAGCGAGGAGACACCTTCTCGTGAGAGGCCACCCACTTTCTAGGCAGGAAGTCCCTCCGGCAGTCTAGCCTCAGCATGGGAGCTCCAGCCCACATGGAAAACCTGACTCTCTCCCTGTCCCCGTGTGTGGGCCTCTTAGAGCCCAGGCCACCCACGCGCCTCCCTCCCGGGCCAGACTCGCCCTCCATGCCTGTCCCGCGGGCCCGGCCACCCCTGGAAGCTCCCCATGGAGACAGGCCCGGCAGACGCCGCTGTCCTGGCAGCGCCTAAATCATTAGCGCCGCTGAGATTAGGCTGGTAATCTCCAGGTTGAGAGGCGGGTGCCAGCCGCCAGGATGTGGGCTCGTGCTCTTGCTCCCTGGGCGGCCCGTCCCCAGGGTGCGGCGCTGACGAGGGGCACCCCGCTACACAGATCCCACGCTTCCCTCACACCTCCTCTGGGGGCCCCCCGGGGTGGCTTCCTCAGGTCCCGGGGGATGAGCAAGAGCGGTCACCCTACCCTCTGCTGCTTCCTCCCCCTCAGTCCCAGCTTGACCCCTGTCACCATCTCCCCACATCCCCTCAAAGGACCTGGGAAGCGGGAATCACCCTCATTTTAGGAATGAGCAAACAGGCTTGTGAACTGACTTCCTGAAAGGCTTGGAAACAACCGCTCAGGTCAGCGGCTGTGTCCGTTCTGCTCAGGTACGGGGACCCCCCAGCCTGGGGCTGTGTCTCCTCCCACTGACTTGGACTCATCTCAAGAGAGCTGAGGGATCCCTCAGGTCAGAGTCTGATTTCCCCCCTCCCCGGGGCGGGGGGGCTCCCTCAGGGCCACGTTGTACCTGGGGGAGGGTGTTGGCTGGACACTCTCCACCTTTTCCCTGCGGCCCACGAGTGCTGGGTCGGGGGCAGACAAGCGCCTGGGCTCCAGGCCTGTGGAGCCTTGTTCCAGGTCCTTCCTGACTCCTAGGGCTGGGTTCTCCGGACCCCCCCAAGAATGAGCTCAGCTGCCTAATTGCGTCCAGGATGGAGGATCACCCTGCCCCGGGGCTGCGGCTCCAACACCACTTTTGTTTCTGAACAGACAATGGGCAGCTAAGAGGCCACCGGGCCCAGGCAAGGCTGGGGTGTGGGGGGCTGGGGGTGCACTCAGTGTGTCCAGCCTGAGCCCCAGGCCCTGGGCGGCTGGTACAGAAGCAAATTACGTGGCTGGGGTTTTGGCTCTGACTTCAAGGGCCAGGGGCCCAGCCCCCCTTTAGCCTGGCTATAAAGGGCTGCCTGCCCGGGGTCTCTGTCCAGACTGGACCCTGCTCCTGACTTGTGGACACCATGGCTGCCACCACCACCAGCATCCGCCAGTTCTCCACCTCCGGCTCCCTCAAGGGCCTGTGCGCACCCGGCGGGGGTTTCTCTCGGGTGTCCTCCATCCACGTCGGGGGTGCCTGCCGGGCCCCCAGCTTCCTGGGAGCCGGCAGCCTTGGCAACATGTCAGTCACCTCGTCCCGCTTCTCGGCGGGCTTGGGGGGCAGCTACGGCGGGGGCTACACCTGCAACCTGGGCGGGGGCTTCGGCTCCAGCTTTGGTGTGGCAGACGCCCTGCTGGGGGGCGGTGAGAAGGAGACCATGCAGAACCTCAACGACCGCCTGGCCTCCTACCTGGACAAGGTGCGCGCCCTGGAGGAGGCCAACGCCGACCTGGAGGTGAAGATCCGCGACTGGTACAAGAAGCAGGGGCCCGGGCCTGCCCGCGACTACAGCCACTACTTTAAGACCATCGAGGAGCTGCGGAGCAAGGTGGGAGCTCCCTGCCTGCTGCCCCCTGTCCTTAGGACCTGCTTCCGACGCCCTCCCTCCCAACTTTGGACCTTTGTGAGCATTTCTCCCCTGTCCTAGGTCTCCCTCCTTCCTTCCTTCATTCATCCATTCACGCTCTTACTTGCTCTGGAGCCCAGCCCTGTGCCAGTCCCTGGTCCAGGCCTGGAGGACATCCCAGGCAGGGAGGTTATTGGAGTTCTCCCTTCCCGGGGGAGCGTGGGTGGGGTGGGTGATGGGGGGGTGGGCAGGGGAGGCTGCAGAACCTTGAAGGCAGCAGATGGCATTCCAGGTCTGGGGAACAGCCTGGGCAACGGCAAAGAGCTGGGAAAGAGTTTGGTGTGGCTGCTGGGAGGTGAGGCTGGAGATCTCCTTCTCACTATTCCATTCCCCTCTGGGTCTGCCCTCCTGCCTGCCTTACCTCCTCCTGGCAGTCCTCCTGGATGGGTGGTACTTGCCTTTATCCCCAGATCTTGGGGGTCCCTTCAACACCTTGAGGTTCAGTCTCTGCCCGGTGCATTGTGCTGGTTTCACTGAGTCTGGCATTTTCTCATGGCTGCTTTTGTTGTGGGTCCTCCTCCTCTCTCCATGATGGTCACTCTGAGAGTCCTTGAGAGGAAAGGCTGTGTCTCTGCTTGCAGACTGAGGTGTCCCTGAGGGAAGGAGCTGTGTCTTCCCATTCAGATTGGAAGCTCGAAAGGAAAGGGATCTCTCTAACTTAATTTGATGGAGAAGACAGTACACACACACACACACGCACACACGTGACCTCTAAGATCATGGCCTTGGCATTCTGTACATGTGGCACCTGGGTCTTCTGCACAAACCCTGCCCCTGGTGAGGCTCCTACAGAGCTGCAGCCCCCAAGGCAGGTGAGAAGTTCAAGACCTGAGGGAGCCAGGCCTGGGGGAGGTTGGGGAGGCCCTGGGAGGTTGGGCCTGCTGTTTCCTCGCGTGGAACCAGGCCCGGCTGCACTGAAAAGGGCCTTGCCTGCTCCCGCCTGGGACCTCCACCAGGCGGGGAATCCCCGTGTTTCCCTCAGGAAGCAGAGCTGCAGGGAGTGCCAGATCAGACACTGGGCTTGGTCTGGGCAGTGGGGAACCCAGGGGCACCCTGGTGAGTCAACGTGAGCTTCGGGGTCAGCCAGCTCCTCACCACCAGCCCCAGACACCTCACGCTAGACCTCCGCCCCTCTGAGTCACGCCCCTTGGGGGTTTTCACAACTGCCCCTCGCTGGGCCCAGTCAGCCGCCTGAGCAGGGAGGTGGGTGGGGGGCTGGTCTGCAGGCCACAGACAGGCCCACTGAGGCCCAGGGACGGTAACAAACTGGCCCTCGGGTTCAGTCTGGATACAGGGCCCGACCCAGGGTCCCTTCACAGAACTTCGGGCCTTGAGTGGGCACTGAGGCCCAGGACGAGCCGTGTGGGGCTGCTTCTGCCTCTTCTGCCTCCTCTTCGGCCTCTACATTTCAGCTCTCAGCCTTAAAGAATTCCAAATTCTCCCCAGCTCATCTGCCCCTCCACCCAGACCTCCATCTGCTTCCTCTGGGCAGTGCAGAGGGGCCTCGCTTTCCTCTAGCCCCCGTGGCCCTAGATTGGAGCCTCTCTTGGATGCTTCTCACAATAATAACGACAGCAGCAGTAATAATAACCCATCCTCTGCTCCCTCCAGAGCCCTCCTCCCATGTTCTCATTTATTTTTTTTTAAAGATTTTATTTTATTTATTTTTTCCCCCCAAAGCCCCAGTAGATAGTTGTATGTCACAGCTGCACATCCTTCTAGTTGCTGTATGTGGGACGCGGCCTCAGCATGGCCGGAGAAACAGTGCGTCGGTGCACGCCCGGGATCCGAACCCCGGCCGCCAGCAGCGGAGCGCACGCACTTAACCTCCAAGCCACGGGGCTGGCCCCCCATGTTCTCATTTAAACCTCCCAAATGACCCTGTGGGAAAAGAAAACTTTGCCCTAGGTTTGAGGTGGGGCCAATCACAACCTCATTAATTAATTAATTAAGCACTTAATTAAACAAATGTTTCCTGAGGGCCGACTCTGGGCCAGGCACTGTGCCCAAGGCTGGGGATTCCAAAGAGAATGAGACAGACATGGCCTTATCCCCCTGGAGCTCAGAGTGCAGTGGAGGAGGAAATGACCAAAAAAGTCACAGAAAAGTTGCACTGGGAGAGGTGCTGTGAAAGAGAGGTAGGCAGGGAGGAGGTAAGACAGGGAGCAGGGACCCGACAGAGAATCAAGGAGGGCTTCCTGGAGGAGGTGGCAACTGAGCCTACAGGTGAATTTAGTTGGGGAGGAGGGAGTGAGGTCTAGGCAGCTTGGGCGGTGACCCCATGGTGGGAGAGGGGTGCATATAGGTCCCTCTCCTGGCATTGTGGTTTCCTGTGCCTGGGCATCATGCCCTCACCACTCTGTGAGCTCCCCAGGACCTCAGCTGGGCCCCTGAAATTCCCAGCAAGGTGCTCAGAGGAGGAGACAACCGGTACTCTCATCTCCCTCACTCTGGCCCACTCTCCAAAGGCCAGCAAGAGGGGTGTTCCAGGGCCTTCCTGGGGCTGCCAAGGGGGTTGCTCACTGAGCCCAACGTGTCCCTCAGATCCTGGCGGCTACCATCGACAATGCCAGCTTCGTGCTGCAGATTGACAACGCCCGCCTGGCAGCTGATGACTTCCGCACCAAGTGAGTCCGCTCTGGGGCTGCCCCGGGGGGTGGTTGGGCTGGCTCTGCACACCACAGAGCCCTCTGTGCGTACCAGGGGGTGTCCTCGTGGCACCCCACGGCTCACGCCCCCATCCTTCTCAGGTATGAGACTGAGCTGAACCTGCGTTTGAGCGTGGAGGCCGACATCAACGGCCTGCGCAGGGTGCTGGACGAGCTGACCCTGGCCAGAGCCGACCTGGAGATGCAGATCGAGAACCTCAAGGAGGAGCTTGCCTACCTCCGGAAGAACCACGAGGAGGTGGGGCCAGCTTCCCGCAGGGCCATGCTCTCAATCCAGTTTCCATCTCTGGTGGGCTCTTGGCCTGACCGTGGAAGACCCCCAGGAGACCCTGGGTGAGGCCTGGAGGGCCCTCTCACCGCAAAGATACTTGTTCCTCGAGGCACTGTCCACCACGTGGTGACAGTTAACTATCTAATAAGCAAATCAATCTAAGACCACGCATGCCAATTATCATAATTAATTATAATAGTGATAGTCATAAGAACAAGGAACATCTGCCCAGCACATTACAAGTGATTTACAGCAATTATCTCAGCTGATACAGCAGCATTGGGAGAAGGGCGCTCTTTCCTACCTTTACTAGGGAAGAAACTGAGGCTCAGAGAGGTTAAGGATTTATCCAGCGCTGCACAGTGGTCTTCCCTCCTGTCTGTTTGACCCATATCCACACCCAGGTCTGACTCCACCACTCTGCCACCTCTCCTGCCTGGTTCCCAGGGACCCCAAGGCTCAACCCAAGGATGGGAATATCAGGCCCTGTAGGGAGACTAATGAGCCTTGCAGCTTCCTTCTCAGCAGACCTCTGGGCTGGCCTGAGCTGGGGGAGCCCACTGAGGGGGCTCCAGTCCCTGAGTAGCAGGAGCCCAGGAAGTCTCCCCCTGGCTTTGAGGCTGGTTATATGAATTACACGCCCCCAGCAATTTAACATTTCCTGAAGCGATCTGGCTCTGCTGATACCGACATGGGGCTGCTCCCCCCGGCTCATGCTATGTGGTTGTTGGTGGGGGAGAAGATGGGGGGTCAGGGCGGTGAGTGAGCTTGTGCTGGCTCATGCCCCACCGTGGTGGGTATTTGCCATCTCTCCTGCCCCAGTACACATTGGGGTTGGACCCCAAGTGTGTGTTGGGGAGATTGTTGATACCCACAGCCCTGCATGTCTGGGACACGATGACATCTGCCTCACCTTCAGGGTGAGGAGCTGTTGGCCTGTCTTTGTCTGTCTGTCATCTGCACCCATCTCCCCGAGGTCGAGAAGGCAGGCCCCAGGGTCTCTCCCCAGGATGGCTCTGGGTGAGCTCTTGCTCTCCTCTCTGCCCAGGAAATGATCGCCCTTCGAAGCCAGGTGGGTGGGGACGTCAACGTGGAGATGGACGCCGCCCCTGGCGTGGACCTGAGCCGCATCCTGAACGAGATGCGCGACCAGTACGAGAAGATAGCGGAGAAGAATCGCAAGGACGCCGAGGACTGGTTCTTCAGCAAGGTGGGTGGCCAGGCGTGAGCAGGTGTGCACAGGTGTGCATACGTGTGCTGCGTGCTGAGTACGGCTGGAAAACTTGTAGACTGACAGACTGTCCCAGCTGGAAGGACCTTCGGAAACTAGACCAACCCCTCATGTTTGCCCGCAGATTGTGGGGCTCAGGGAGGCCTCAAGTCACACACCCTCACTGTGACTGGGGAACAGATCCAGCCCTCCACAGGCGAGGGCTGTGTGTGTGTGTAGGGATGTGTGTGTTGGATGTATGACCCTCACCCTGAGTAAACACCCCCCGAGCATCTACAGTGCCTGGACAGCGATGGGCACGTGAAGGTTACAGCCTGGTGCCTGGCTCTGAGCGGCGCCTGCAGTTCATAAGGGATGCGAATGACCACGAAGCAAGGTGATTCCGCTAAGTTCCAGTGTGGGCACAGAGGCCTCTGTGTGTGGGTGTGTTTGGGGCCCCACAGAGGTCAGGGAGGGGCTGGGGCAGCAGTTCTGGGGGGTCAGGGCTTGGGGTGGCCCTGTCCTCTGCCTCACCCCTGCAAGCCTCCTGCAGCCCCTGCAGCTCACCCTGCCTTGCAGACGGAGGAGCTGAACCGGGAAGTGGCTACCAACACCGAGGCCCTGCAGAGCAGCAGGACGGAGATCACGGAGCTCCGCCGCTCCGTGCAGAACCTGGAGATCGAGCTGCAGTCCCAGCTCAGCATGGTAGGGCCTCCCTCCCCTCCCTGCCCTCTGCCTGTCAGCCCAGCACGGGCCCAGCCTCGTAGACCCCCACTCAGAGAACCAGAGACTCCCCACCCAGCCTGTCACTTCACACTCAGCCACAGGGGCCCCTCTGTGCCGCAGTCATCACTCCACCACGCTGCAGAGCCCACAACCCCACACAGGTGGTGCCCCTCTCTGGGTGCTCTGCCGTGGGGAAGGGTCCCAGCTCGGTCTCACCCAGCCACCTGCACCTTGGCCCACAGAAAGCATCGCTGGAGGGCAGCCTGGCTGAGACCGAGGCGCGCTACGGGGCCCAGCTGGCCCAGCTGCAGGGGCTCATCAGCAGCATCGAGCAGCAGCTGTGTGAGCTGCGCTGCGATATGGAGCGCCAGAACCACGAGTACCAGATCCTGCTGGACGTGAAGACGCGGCTGGAGCAGGAGATCACCACCTACCGCCGCCTGCTGGAGGGCGAGGATGCCCAGTGAGTGGGAGCCCGGGCACCCGCTCGGGTGGGCTGGGGGCCGCTTCACCCAGGGCGGCACACTTGAGCTGCGGGGACAGCACCCACCAAGGCCAGGAGGAGGCAGAGGTTTGCAGGAGGTGAAACTGAGAACCCTGGCTGGGGTCTGACTGTGAGGAGCATCGAAGGCCAAATGCTAGCATCTGGACTAGAGTGTGTAGGGAATGCCGAGCCGCGGAGGGTTAAGATCCTCAAGATGGCTTAGAACGTTCACTCTCGCTGCAGAGGGAGAAATGGATCCGCGGGTCCAGGGTGGGGTCGGGGAGACCTGTGAAGAGGCTGGAGCAGGGTCAGGCCAGAGAAGTCCCGCTGTAAGTGGCGGGTGGAGGGCAGGGAAAGGGAGGTGGTGCCTGCAGAAGCTATGTTATAGCTAAGAACAGCAGGACTGGAAGCTCGAACGTGGGGGTGAGCGTGGCTCGTGGGCGGGACTCAGTAAATGTTGAGTGAGCACCTGGAGGAGTGGGTAATGATGACCCTGGGTTTCTGGTTCCAATGACTGTGTGGTTGGTGATGCCATTACCCAGGATGGGATAAGGACCAGGGTGGGTGGTGATCTGGTTTGGAGCTGGGAAGGTTGATGGGGCCCCTGATATAAAGGGGCTGAGAATGTCCTGAAGTCTCCATGCTTAGTCACGCATTCTAGCTTTCTGGTCCCTGACGATGGCGAAGTCCATCTAGAGTCTAACCACAGTATCTCCTGCTTTAATTGAGTTTATTTGTTGAGCCCTTCAGGATATGGAAAACCACTTGCTCAGCTTCTCCTTGTAAATCCCTGGTTAACCACAGTGCCTCCGGGTCTTCCGTTGGCATGTCTTCTCCTTACTCCTGTGCCCTGGGCCTGTGCCCTTTGACCTTTGTGGTTACCCTCCTTTTCCATGCACTCCCAGCCGTGCTTTCTCTCTGATTGCTGGGACCTCTCTCCCCTTTCCCCGGCCTCCCAGTTGCCCCTCCTCCCAGCAGTGCTCCCAGGGGGCTGGGCTCCTGGCTGGCATCCCCGGGGTGACAGGTCCCCCTCTCCCTACAGCCTGGCTGCCCAGTACTCCTCGTCCCTGGTCTCACAGCCCACTCGGGAAGGTAAGAGCCTGCCCCGTCCTGCCCAGAGGGAGTGGGGAGAGGCTGAGGACCCTTCTGTGTGGGAGACTGGGGGAGAGGCTCTGGCCTGAGATTCTCTGTGTCCCCTCCTCCACTGCCCGCAGCCACGGTGACCAGCCGCCAGGTGCGCACCATCGTGGAGGAAGTCCAGGACGGCAAGGTGGTCTCCACCCGCGAGCAGGTCCACCGCTCCACCCACTGAAGCCCCTTTCCACCTGCGACAGCCCAGCCTTGAAGGTCAAGGGGCAGCCACTGCCGCCAGCTCCCAGCATGCTCCTGCCACACCCCAAGTGCCCATCTGGGCCCCCACCCAACAGCTGTTGCTTTTCTGTATCTGTTTCCTGCAGCCCCTCACCCAGGGGGCCTCCTGGGTTTGCCCCAGTGACTGCTATTAAAGCTTTGCCAGAAGTTCAGTGCCTTGCGTGCTCTGGTCTGATTCTTGGCTTGGGGTGGGCATGTGGCAGAGGCATTGGAAGAGGGTGGTTTGTGGAGTGTGTGGGTGGTGCTTGTCACTTGCCAACCTTTTCTGCCCACCACATCCGGGCCTGGGGCTCCTGGGAGGATGAGAGGGGAGGAGGCAGAAGGATTGAGGGCGAAGGGATAGGACAGCCCATCAGACTGGGAAAGTTTCTAAGGATCAGCCCCTGGGTCCCCGTGCCCTGTGGCTGGTCCCTGGGAGGGCCCCATAGATCTTCTGGGGAACCATGCCTGTCATAGAGAACTCCCTGCCTCAGCCGGGGGCAGATCTGCGTTCAAGATCAGAGGGAGAGGGGCTAGGCAGGGGGCTTTCAGAAGGGGTGGTCCAGGGCATTGATGGGTGAGCGCTAGTGGCAGCTGCACAGCCGGCCCAGGAAACCAGACCGGCTCTGCCCGGCTCCAGGTGTGTGTGAGGCGGGGTGGCTGCTGTGCGTGCGAGCGTGGGGGGCGTCCTGTTTGCTTTGGTGTCTTGGCAGCTGCTGGGCTATTGGAGAATCTCTCTCAGCTGCTGGTCGGGGCTGTCTGGGCCTGCCTGGGAAGTGGAAGACATTGGCAGTCTGAGACATGGCCACATTCCGCCCAGGAGCCTGCCGGGACCCTGGGACCCGGGGCTGGGCTGGGGGTGGTGGGCAGACACACAACCCATCCTGAGGGGCCACATCAGGGGCTAGGGGGGCCTTTGAGGGAGGTTTTGGGGGGAGGGGACTAGCTGGCGGGGTCTCAGGAAGACCCTCTTCTTTCTAGCCAGTTTCCAGCTGGCTGGGACCTGAGGTATATGGCCCTTGCCTCGCCCTGAGGCCTCTTAGGATGCAGGAGGGGTAAGGAGGGTGGAAAGGAGATGCCCCTCACAGCTCTTTCAGCCTCTTTTACCACCATGCTTCCCTCCCAGCCCACCATTTCCCCAGCCTATAGCTAAGGTCCTCTTTGCCCACCCTAGCCCAGGACCCCCACTTCTAGGAGCGGGGAGGGGAAAGGTTAGAAGAGGAGGCTGAGTCACCAGCAGGTCCCAGGGATGGGGGCAGGGTCAGGAAACTGGCCAGATGGAATCACAGCCCCTGGAGTGCTTCCCTGGGTCAGGGCTCCCCAGAAGGGGGGCAGTCTGGCCAGGGCCCTGGGGGAGGGGGGTGGGGACTGTGGCATGGTGGGACGAAGGATGTAGCCCTGCCAGCCCAGGTCTGGAGTTGGGTGGGACCGTGGGACACCACCCTCTCTAAGTGCCAATTTCCTTTCTCTGTGAAATGGGGTGGTAGTCTGAGACGACAGTTACGGGGTTGTGTGGTGAGCCCGGTGGGTTTAGGTCCAGTTTCCAAGGCAGGATGGGGGCTTGGTCCTCACTGTCTCCCCAGCACCCAGCCCAGAGCCAGGATCTTGTGGGGTGTGCTGTGTGGTGAAGGAGAGCAACCTCAGCCTGGGGGCGGCCTGGTCCCCCAACCTGCTTTCCCGCCAGACACAAGATCTAGGAGGGCTGGGCTGGGGTGGCAGCTACCTGGGAGGGACCGGTGACGGTGACGTCCTGCCTTCTCCTCTTCTCCGTATTAGGTCATGGGAAAGCGTAGCTGGAGGGCCTGCCTGAATCACAGGTGACGGGCCTGAGACCAGAGACACGCACACGCACATGCAGACGCCCAGCACGGGGGTTTGGAGAAATGAGGCAAAGCCCCGATGGTGGGAGGGGAGGGGGGCCCACAGCCACCTGGGAGCTGGCTGGCAGCCAGTGGTGATGAAAGCCCAGGGGAATGGAAACAGAGGAGCGAGCCTGTTGTAATCGCTACGCCCACTTGTCGGCCTATAAAGGAGGCAGGCGAGCCCCAGCAGCAACTTGTACCTTGGGCCTCTCTCCTCTCGAGCCCTCTCGCTCTGCTCCGTGCCTGACTGCCGCCGGCATGGCCACCACCATCCGCCAGTTCACCTCCTCCAGCTCCATCAAGGGGTCCTCCGGCCTGGGGGGCGGCTCGTCCCGCACGTCCTGCAGGGTGTCTGGTGGCCTGGGTGCCGGCTCCTGCAGGCTGGGGTCTACCAGCGGCCTGGGCAGTGCCCTCGGGGGCAGCAGCTATTCCAGCTGCTACAGCTTTGGCTCTGGGGGTGGCTATGGTGGTGGCTATGGCGGTGGCTATGGCAGCAGCTTTGGCGGTGTTGAGGGGCTGCTGGCGGGAAGTGAGAAGGCTACTATGCAGAACCTCAACGACCGCCTGGCCTCCTACCTGGACAAGGTGCGTGCCCTGGAGGAGGCCAACGCCGAGCTGGAGGTGAAGATCCGTGACTGGTACCAGAAGCAGGCCCCAGGGCCCGCCCCCAACTACAGCCACTACTTCCAGACCATCGAGGACCTGAAGAACAAGGTAGGGCCTGCCGGTGGGAGGGGGACTGTGGGGGGGCATGACTTCTCCTCCCCCATCTCCTGCCCTTGACCAAGGCCTGGAGTCCAGCCTGGAGGCTACGACAGGGTCTCGGGGAGCCAAGGAGGGCTTAGCACCGGCTTGGCCTCTGGAAGCCCACCTTGGGGCCACTGTGTGGCCCACATTCCCCTTTTTCGGAGGCAGCAGGCTGGACCAGGGACAAGCAGGCTTTGTGGAGCTCTGCTGAGCTCAGTTTCCTCATCATGGAGCTTCTTGCCACCTCGTGTGGTTGTAGGATAAGATGAGTGAATGCATGTGGAAGGCTGGGCTCATGGGGTGGACAGATATGTGGGTACCTCTCTCCTTGGAGCAAGAGGGGAATTCTGGGCGATGGTGGGCTGAGGGGTCTGAGTGAGCTCCTGATGACACCTGCTGGGAGGAGAAGGCTGGACAGAGGGGGCGGGCCCTCAGGAAGCCTCTTGTGTACCTTATTTGGGGATATTTCTGGTTTCCCCATCCCTCCTGCTGCCCCCTCAAGGTGGGGCTCAGCAAACCTCCAGGGGCGGGGCTGCCTGCTGGGGCGTGGGGTTAGGGTTTAGCAGGACTTCTGATTTGGAATTGCCCTTTGGTGAGGCCTCCTTAACTTCCTTTTTGGAGAGCCTCTGCATGGCACCATCTCCCCAGCTGTGATTCTGGGACAGCTTTGGCCCTGGGGCCAGTCTCCCATACCTCTCTGGCTCTGGCTCTCCAGAATTCTCAGCTGGGCACTTGGCTGCCTCCTCTTCTTTAAGGCAGAGCCTGTCCTGGGGGTCTGTGGGGGCGGGTGGTGGTGGGGGGAGGCAGGTCCTGGGGGTGAGGGGGGGCAAGTTTAAGTGCATCAGACTCCTGCTTGTCCCACCTCTGCCAACAATTGCAGCACAGTAAAGGAGAGCGAGCCTTCTTGGAGAAGGCAGTCACATCCTGGCCTCTGGGGCATGAAGACTCAGCTGGAAACCCTGGTCTGGGCTGAGCTACCCACACCCAATGACCTGACTACTCTCCCATTCCCCCAGATCCTTGCGGCCACTGTGGACAATGCCAGCATCCTCCTGCAGATTGACAATGCCCGTCTGGCTGCTGATGACTTCCGCACCAAGTGAGCCCTAGCCAGTGGGTTGGGGAGGAACTAGGGCAACCCTCCGCACCCCAGGACTCCTTGGTTGCTTGTGGCAAGGGCCAGGAGCTGGGGGTGGGAAAGTCCTAGGAGCTGCTAAGAACCCACCTCTTAGTCCAGGATGCAGCAAATTCTGAAGGTCGCTGGGCTTAGGCAGGTGATGGAAGAGAGGGAGGCAGGAGGCAGAGAGGAGAGAAGCAAGGACGCTGGGTGGGTGTGGGGCCTTGCCCTTTGTGTGGTCGCAGGGCCTCGGGGCTAGGCTAGAATTTGCTTCCACTCTATCCCCTCATCCTTCCTTACAAGCCCTTAGAGCCCTGCTGAAGGCAGGGTGCTGGGCCAGGATCTGGATCTACCAGTCCAAGCATCTACCGAAGTCTCTGGTTCCCTTTGCAGGTTTGAGACGGAGCAGGCTCTGCGCCTGAGCGTGGAGGCCGACATCAACGGCCTGCGCAGGGTGCTGGATGAGCTGACCCTGGCCAGAGCCGACCTGGAGATGCAGATCGAGAACCTCAAGGAGGAGCTGGCCTACATGAGGAAGAACCACGAGGAGGTGAGGCATCTGGGGCAGCAGGTCAAAGAGGCTACAGAGTGGGTGGCAGGGCTCTGGGGCTGTGCCAAGGCTGAGGCCATGGGAAGACAGCAGAGCAGGTGCAGCAGAGCTGGTCACCTTACAGGGCTGCCCTGTCTGCAGATCCCTGGTCCTGCGGGTCCAGAGCCAGTGTGCAGGGAAGCCTCCTCCATGTACCACCTTGATTCCCTGCATCCGAGGGACCTCTTGGGGCCCGCAGAGGCCTCTTCTGCCCATCCTGGTCTCCCTCACGAGGACAGGGGATAAGTGAGGAGGTCTCCTTGTCCCAGTTCAAACCCTCAAATCTGGGCCTTATGTAGAAGTTTGGAAATTAGAGGGGATATTTTGGGAGCACAGTCCTAAGAATTAGATTTTATCTTTGGAGAGCCCTTGGTCTAGTGGGGAAGACATAGAATCTGTCCTTAGGGAGCCCCCAGTCTGATGGTGGAGGCAGAGCCCATACAGAGCAGATGACGAAAGTCATTAGGAGGGTCAGAGGGGAGAGCATAGGCAGAATGAAGGACTCCTCGGGAGGGGTCTGGAGAGCTTGTGTGGGAAGGGTTGGGAGCGAGAGGTCAGGACAGGCCCGGATGCCCACACCCGCAATCTCCCTCCTCCGCAGGAGATGAATGCCCTGCGAGGCCAGGTGGGTGGCGAGATCAACGTGGAGATGGATGCTGCCCCCGGCGTGGACCTGAGCCGCATCCTCAATGAGATGCGCGACCAGTACGAGAAGATAGCGGAGAAGAACCGCAAGGACGCCGAGGACTGGTTCTTCAGCAAGGTGGGGGCTGCTGCAGGCCAGAGGCCTCTCCCGGGGGATGGGGTTTAAAGGACTGAGTCCCGACGGTAAGCCCAGTGCCTGGCATCTTGGGGTGCCCTATCCTCAGTGAGCTACAGGGACCCCAGGGGATTGGGGTCACCTGTTGCATCAACAGGCCTAGATCATGGCTAAAGCTGGGATCTGGGGGGTGGGGGGAGCCCTTCAGGAATAAAGCCAGAGGGTAAAGACCCTGGGAGCTTCCACCTCTCTCTCAAGAAGTCAGGAACTAGCACCGGGGGCCTGGCTCCTGTCCTGCCTGGTTCACAAGTTTCCTATCCTTGTGCCTTCCACTTGTAGGGATGAAAGATAAGACTCAACATCATTTCAAAGGCTTCTGGGCGTTGGGAAGTGGGAAGCTGCTAAGAAGGCACGGCTCCCACAGTTGGGTTTGGGAGGAGGCCTGAGAGGCCCAGGGGAGGTCAGGAGGGTGACCATGGCCAGGGGGGTCATGGGGAGTGTCCTGTCTGGGCACTGAATAGGCCCTGGGCTGAGCATGTGGAGGCCAAGGGGGTCGTCTGACTTGGAGGAGGGAGCCCAGGCTCATGCCATACTGTCCTGTGTCCTGTCTGCAGACAGAGGAGCTGAACCGTGAGGTGGCCACCAACAGCGAGCTGGTGCAGAGCGGCAAGAGTGAGATCTCGGAGCTCCGGCGCACTCTGCAGGCCTTGGAGATCGAGCTGCAGTCCCAGCTCAGTATGGTAGGGGCACGGCTAGGCCTGGAGTGTGCGCAGGGGCCTGGGGGGGCACTGACCACCCTCACTGACCTCTAATCCTCCTGCCTTCCTGTAGAAAGCATCCCTGGAGGGTAGCCTGGCGGAGACGGAGAATCGCTACTGCATGCAGCTGTCCCAGATCCAGGGGCTGATCAGTAGTGTGGAGGAGCAGCTGGCTCAGCTGCGCTGCGAGATGGAGCAGCAGAACCAGGAATACAAGATCCTGCTGGACGTGAAGACACGGCTGGAGCAGGAGATCGCCACCTACCGCCGCCTGCTGGAGGGCGAGGATGCCCAGTGAGTAGGGGCCCCGGGGCCAGGGCTGGGGACTGGGGCCTGGGGCCTGGGGCAGGGGTGGGGCTCTCAGACCCACATCTAATCTCCTCTCTGTTTTTTTTTCGCAGCCTGACTCAGTACAAGCCCAGAGAACGTAAGGATCTTGGTAGCTGAGGGCGGGGCTGTAGGGGGCAGGCCATACGTCTGCATATTGCTGGGGGAGGGTCCCCAGGAGCTCCAGGAAATGATGGTTGATCCTCAGCAGGAGACGGGGGTGGGGGCGGGGGGGGCGGGGGGGGCGGGGAAGGGGCCCGTTAGGGCTCAGGGTTGATGCTCGGTGGAATCAGATGAGGGAGACACTAGCTGGTCTGATGGGGGCTGGGCAGGGAGATGGCCCTTACCCTGGAGATCCTAGTCTGATGGGGGAGACATCGTCCTAGCCCTGGAGACTCCTCTCACAGGAAGATAGGGACATGGTCTCATGATCTTTGTTCTTGAGACCCTACAGATGACCAAAAGCAGTCCTGTCTCGGGGGTCTCTAGTCTGATGGGAGAAAGGGACTTGGTCTTTGTCCTCCAGATCTCAGTCTGGGGGAAGACAAGATCCTAGCCCTGGGGTATCTAGTCTACTGGGGGTGATGGGGACGAGGTTCTTGTCTTGGAGATCCCAGTCTGAGGGGGAGACGGGAGCATAGTCCACGCCCTGGAGACTGCAGAGAAATAGAGGTAGACCCCATTTCCTGTAGCACTCAGTCTGCATGGCGCCTCTCTTGCAGAACGACTCAGGGGGTCAGAATCAAGCCACTCATCTGGGAGGCAGATCTCACTCAGGGACACCAGCAGAGGGACGGGATGGAAGTGGGGAGTGAGTGGCAAGGACAGGAGAGATAGCTGTAGCTGTGATGAGGGGCCAGTAGAGGCCCGGACACCAAGCGGCTGTGGGGGAGAAAACAGGCTCCACTCAGGGGGCTAGGGGCTGAGTGAGGGTCTCTCGGCCCCTGCCCACCTCCGGTGTCTGTTTCCTGCAGCCGTGACCACCCGCCAGGTGCGCACCATTGTGGAAGAGGTCCAGGACGGCAGGGTCATCTCCTCCCGTGAGCAGGTCCACCAGACCACTCACTGAAGACTCGGCTCCCCCAGCCAGCCCTCGGGGCAGGGAGGCTGCCACCCCATCAGCCCTGCAGCCTGTGGCCTCCCCAGCCACAGTCCCCTCCCTACCCCTTCGATCCCTTCCCTCACTCCCCTACCTGACCAATAAAGCTTGTTGACTCATACATGGAATGAATCCTGATTGTGGCCACTGAGGTGGGCCCCAGTGAGAAGTGGGTGAACTGGAGGGCACCAGGGGCAGGGGGAGGAGTCCGTGGTTGCCGCCTGTTGTTGACTTGGAGGTCAGGTAGTCTTAGACCATCTTAGTAAAGAGTAGGTCTGGGCAGAGCTTGGGGTGGGGGGTGCTTTGCATCTCCCAAGGGCCAGGGATCTGAGGCAGGGTGGTCCAGGCAGTGCCAGACCCAGGGTGGGGTCACCGCATCAGAGGGGTTCTTAGGTGGCCTCTTCTTGCCCTATGAGTAGGTCCGTGACCTCGGGCAGTCGCTTTCCCTTGCTAAGCCTCTTTTTCTTATCCTTAAATGGACGAGAAGTTCTCAGGTGTGGGAACCAGACTCCCAGGGATGACACATCCAATTGATTGCTTCTTGCCGTCCTGGGGGCTGTGCCCTCCTCCGAGAGGGGGCAGGGATGGTCAAGGACTGAGAGGGGAGGCAGGATCCTCCTGGGAGAGGCACGAGGGTAGGGAAGGTGGGGGAGGCAGGCTGGGTGGTCAGGGCCCAGGTTCCCACGTGAGTCTCAGAAAATCCCCAAAAAGAGCTTGTGGGCCCCCAGGGGTACTCCAGGAATATGAGCTGGAGACCTGTGCTTCTAGAGAAGACTGTGGACCCCAAGGAGACAAGGAGAAATGCTGGGGGCTCTCTCAGGGATGTTTCCTCAAATGGTCAGCTGCTGCGCAGGGTGGGCGCGTTGAGAGGGGCCCCACCCTCCCTGGCAGTATGTCCAGCAGCCTGGAGATGGGGGAGGGTGGTAAACTGTATCCTGGGGAAGGAGGCAGGGGCAGTGCTGCCCTAGCCACACCCTGGACCCTCTGGGCCCCAGCCCCTTGCACTCTGGGGCAGGCAATGAGCCAGCTGGGGAGGAGCCCCAATACCTGGAAGTCTTCTTTTGAGTAAATCCGGAAGCCACTGGGCGGCCGGCCTGCTTTCCTGGTTTTCTCAAAGAAGTGGGGGTGGGTGGAAGGGATTAGTGAGAGGAGGGGAGGCCCCACCCCAATTCACTGACAGGCCTGGGACTGTCTGCTGCTGGAGAATCAGACCAGGGGGTGGGGCCGGGGGCAGGGAAGGGGTGGGAGCAGCCAGCGGGCCCCCCTCCCCCGCCCCACCCTGCCCCAAGGCTTGGTGTGGAGCAGGACTGGGGACTAGCAGAGGCCAGAGAGGAGCAGGTGGGGCAGCGGCACCAGGGCCATCTATGAAGTGGGCAGCTGGGTGTGGGGACTTTGGGCAGGTCGTAGGCCCTCTCTGGACCTCAGAAGCCGCAGTAAAATGAGGAGTGAGATGAGCCCCAGCTGAGAGCCCTTCCGGCCCTGATACGGGGATGGTGAGGACAGTGGGTTCCTTTCCATGGTGGGGACCACCGCTGGAGTCCGGGAGCCCGTGCCTGCAGCATCGACGGCAGGACTCGAAGCAGGCTGGTAGTGTGGGCTCCGCTCCGTCAGAGGCCAGTGTCTCTCTGTTGTCTGGACAGCAATCAGATGGAGGGCAAAGGATGGAGGGCAGGAGGGAGGCACTTACCCACCAGGCCCCTGCCACACATCCGGCCACAACCAGAAGAACCAGCCCTGGGGCCCCAGGATGGCTCATCTGCAGGGTGATCTCATTTATCTGAACAGCAGTCCCAGGAAGCAGGGAGGGTCTGGGAAGAGGCTCCCCATTGTGTCGATGGGGACACCGAGGCTCCCGGGAGCAGTGACTCAGCCCTTGTCTGGAGCCTGGCATGTCAGGGGTGGAGCAGGTGCAGGAGAGGAGCCGTCTGTGCTGGGAAGAGGAGCCGAGAGCCCCACCTCTGGCCCCACCCCTGGCTCTCAGGCAGGTCTGCTCCTACTGATGGGGTGAGGGAAGAGGGGTCAGAGTGTGGGGCTGGCCAGAGGCAGCCCTGGACTTTGCCCCTCTGCTCAGGAAGAAGCCCCTGCCCACAAAGGGCATGGGTGGGTGGCTCAGGAGGCTGTGATGGAGGAGCAGCCAGGGGGCTGCCTGCTGGGGTTGGGGGTCCGCAGGGGATAGTCCTGGGCCTAGGGAGGGAAAGCCCCTCCCTTTCCAAAAGTGCTCAGCCTAGGTCCTGGCAGGTGGGGGCCACAGGGAGGAGTGACTGGGGACAGGAGCCTATGGTCCCCTTTGGGATGGTGTGGGGACTTTGGTGGCTTTGTCCAGGCACCCAAAGCCGACCCAGGCTGCTGACCACATGTGCCTGTGGCTGGACTGGGGGACCTAGCTGCGGGACTCTCCAGAGGGACTCAGTTCATTTGCACCTACCCGCCACTGCACAGAATGTTTCACCCCCTCTCAGCGCCTGGTCTGTATCTGCCCTCCGTGCTGCCTCCCCCACTCTCCTATGATGGACACACACACCTGATTCCCAGGCCCGGGCCCAGGCCAGCAGTAGCCAGCCCCTGGGACTCTCCCTCCACCACCCCCACACCTGGAAGAGTGACCTGGCAGTGCTTCCTGTAGGGAGATGACACGGCAGTAACACTGTCCAGGGCACTGCATCGCTCTGTGTCTGGCTCTGCACCGGGCCTGGGGGAAGGAGGAGACACAGGCCCTGGCCTGGAGGGACCCCAAGGGGTGGTGAGCAGGGCACAGTGAGGGGGCTGACAGTACGCCCTCAGCCCTTAGGCAGTGCGGGTCTCCTGTGCCACCCCAGGCTGCAGGAGACTGAGAACAGAGGGACTAGAGCTGGGGCAGTTCTGCCACCAGTCACAGAGCTGAGGCTGTAATGGAGCTTGACCCAGCTGCAGGCTCCCCTGAGGGCCCCCCAGTTGTGCATACCGGTGTGAGGGGCTGTGACAGCCCCCACGCTCAGAAGGGGTGCATCAAACATGGGCGGGAGAGGACCACCCAAAGTGGGCCTGGCGCTCACGGATTCACCCAGATCCTGGGAACAGTCACGGGGCCAGAGCCTGGATCAGGGACATTCGTTCACTCTCGGAGATCCAGCCCCCTCCCTGCAGGCACCCTGGACCCCACACGGCCTGACCACACGGTGTTGGGATTGTCTCCACACCCTGTCTCCCTCTCCAGATGGCATGCCCTGAGGGCTTGTCTGTCTTGTTCTTTGCATCTGAGTGCCCAGCACAGCATGTGGCACATAGTAGGTGCTTTATAAATACTGGTGAATAAATGCAATGACAGCCACCAGTCTGTGCCAGGTGCTTTATGTACTTCACCTCTAATCCTCTAAGATGCCTGCCAAGTAGCGCTGAGATTCCCATTTCCCGGAGATGGAAACCGAGGCTCAGAGAGGTGGAAGGACTTGCCCAAGGTTTGGCCCCCACTTGCCCGGCTCCAGGCTGCGCTGCCCAGGCTCGTCGGGGCTCTTCTCTTTCTTCATCCTGCCCCAAAGCCTGTGGCTCTGGCTGCCACCAGGGGTGGGGGCCCTCCAGCAGCCCCCTCTCTCCACTCAGTCCCTGCCTTCCCTCCCCCAGCCACCTCCTGCTTCCCAGCCTGGCTGGTCATCAGAATCCCCTGGGGGCCTGGAAAACGTCCCCACCATCTGGCTTGTCCGGGGCGATGCTGATGCAGTGGTTTGGAGCAGCCTGGGAATCCGTATGGCGATTCTGGTGCTTGGTCAGGTTTGGGAATCACTGCAAGCTGAGGTGTGGCCTTGGCCAACTCAGGGGTGAGATGACCTCATACTGAGATGGGGCTGGAGAGAGGAAAGAGGTCGGGTGTGGGAAGGCGCCCACTGCCTGGAGGAGCGCCAGCGTGGTAGAAGTCTGCCCCCTACTCCTTCTCTGCCATTCAGATCTTCCGAGGCCCAGCTGGGGCCTCCCCTGATTACTCCTGGCACCTTCTGAAGAGGATCTCAGAGGCAGCCCCCTCCTTTACTGCAGAGGCCAAGTCTTACCCCACTGCATCCCGCAGGCCGAGCCCCCGGGTTTCCTGCCATGCGGTGCTGTACTCCCAGCCTTAGTTTTCCCTTCAGGATCAAATGATAAGGTCCAAGGTCAGAGACTCTGTCATCACCTCCCCCACTCCCACGCCCAGAGTGCTGGGCACACAGTGGGCGCTTGGTCTGCGGGGTTGACCCAGTGGTTTGATGGGCTGGTCAGCAACTTCCTCAGCTTCTCAGTCCATGCAGATCCCTGAACACCCAAGGGCTGGGCCTGTGTGTAATGCCACCCCCGACTCCTTCAGGAAGTGGGGAGGGGGTGCTGGGGCAGAGAAGCAGGAGGTCTCAGAGGGCACTGGAAGAGTCGGTGTGGACCTCCGTTGGGGTGTGGGAGCCGGGTTCACGTCTCTGCTCCGTTGCTTCCACGCTGTTTAACCCGGGACAAGGCTTTCACTCTCTCTGGTTGGGGCTTGGTGGCCTTTGGTGACCTCGAAAGTTATTTCCAGTTCTGAGGGTGATGAGTCTGTGGTTGGACCTGAGCCCCAGGCCCCTCCTGACACCTGGGACGATTCCAGGGTCCCCTTGGCCCATTTTTGGGGTTGGGGGAAGGGAGCACTGAGTTCTCTCTCCAGGGCCTGGCCCTGGAGGAGTGTGCTGGGCCTCGGCTCTACTCGTACCTCTGGGCCCCGCGCCTACAAGCCGGCCGTCTCACAGGACGCCGTGTGGCAGTAACAAAGCCCCGGTTATGCTGAGACGGAGAATTTCCTGCCCCCAGGTTCCACGTGGTATCGCCCAGCAGAGCTCAGGCTGAGGCAAGCCCTCTCCCGGCTCCTCTCTCCTGCGCAAGGCACTTCAGAGCACGGACAGTGGCCAGCTCTGCAGGTCACCCCCCTGAGTACCCTGAAGAGGCCTCGTTTTTGGGTCCAGACCCCCTAATCCTGCCTCCAGCCCTCAGGCCAAGGTCACGCCCACTGTGGGCACAGCTTGTTACTGGCACTGTGGGGAGGTAGATGAGAATGGACACCCCCGGTCCATACCCGCCTGCAAGGCATCACGGCAGAGTGGAGACTGCCAAGCTCCGGGTTCTAGTCCCAACTTCACAGCTCAAAGCCAAGTGACTTTGGGTGAATCACCCCTTCTCTCTGGTCCTCTATCTCCCCTCCCCACTTCACAGGGTTAATTCAGGGCAATGATATATTTTGGAGACGCATAGAGAGAGTGGTCCAGGATGGTGGAAAGGGCTCAGGCTGGGGGAGCCGACAGACAGGGGTTCAAACCTCAGCTCCCCTATGACTGTGGCCTCCAGAAGCCCACTTACCCCTCCAGCTCCCTCATCTGAGAACCGGTGGTGGGAATAACGCCCCTCACAGAACCGTGTGGAACGTGTAGGGGACTCCATACGATATCTGAGTGTGGCAGGTGACCAGAGACCCACCATCCCCCCCCCAGAGTGCATGATTGAAGCTGCCAAGCCCAGCCTAGAATCTGCGGACATACGAGAGAAGACTGTTGGGAACTGAGCACTGGATGAGACTGTTTTCTGTGTGGGAACTCAGAAGCCCATGGCGGGGTCAGGGGTCACACATGGCACTAGTGGCAGGAGGGGGTCTCCCTCCTACCATAGTCTACGCTGGGCACCCTGGGGTTAGATAGAGCAATTCGTTGGGGTGGGCTGCTCTAAGGGTGGGAGTGTGGGGGTGTGGAGAGGGCAGGAGTGTGGGAAGGAGGTGCCAGAGCAAAGAGGTGGGCATGAGAAGGCAGATGAGGGGCAGCTGGGCTGGAAAGGAAGGATGGGCAGGCTGAGGGGCAGAGCCGGGCATCAGGGTAGGGCCATGCATGTTCCTTTGTGGCTCATGGTATGTCCTCCCCTTTTATAGATGAGAAAACTGAGGTGCAGAAGGGCTAAAGGGCTGCCTATGCCAAGCAGCTTGTAAGGGGCAGAGCAGGGATTCAAGCCGCCACCTGTCTGGCTCCACAGAGCGTGCTGGTTCCATGGCACACGCCACTTCTGGAGGTCCTGGGTCCCAAAGGCAACCTCCGACACTGAGATTAAATCCCATTAAGGAAATAGAGTCACAGAATTTTTAGAACTATAAAGAACTCTGAGATCACTCAGTCCAGGCTTGTCACTTTACTGAGGGGAAACAGAGGCCCAGAGAGGGTAGGTGAGCGACCTCAGGTCATACAGCGAGCAAAGCAGAGTGAGGCCACGAACCCAGCTCTCCTGTCCAGAGCCAGGCATGTAGGATCCCCACAGCTGCATCCCAAGACAGCAGCACCGAGGCCATTTCAGCCAAGCCTGTCACCGTGGGGCAGGAAGTCCTTCCATGGGCTGACTCACTGCCTGAGGACGCAGCCACCACGAAGCCGCCTGTGCCAAGGCCCCGCTGGTCCCTCGGGCTCCAGGAACAGGAGCTGGGTCCCCACCGCCCAGGCTGAGTCATGACCGACTCCCAATTGTGCGTTTTGTCTTGGCCCCACACCCCCCAAATCTGGGTGGGAACTCTGAGCAGCACACAGTGAAGTGAGTCCACCCTGGGCTGAATAATCCGGAGTGGGGAGTTAGTTGGACGGGACCCGGAGTGATGAAATCTAAAGGGGAACCCGAAGTCAGCAGTTGTGAGGGCCCCACCTTCCCCAGGTGCATATAAATGTTCCTGGGGTTGGAGGCAGCCCCAGCATTCTCTCAGCCTCTCTGAGCACCTCTCTCTTCTCTCTGCCGACTTGCTCGCTCACTCACCGTCCTCAGCACCATGACCACCTGCAGCCGCCAGTTCACCTCCTCCAGCTCCCTGAAGGGCTCCTATGGCATCGGTGGTGGCTCCAGCCGCATTTCCTCCATCCTGGGCGGAGGGTCCTACCAGGCCCCCAGCGCCTATGGAGGGGGCCTGTCAGTCTCTACTCGCTACTCCTCCGGGGGGGCCTGCGGGCTGGGGGGCGGCTATGGCGGCGGCTTCAGCAGCAGCAGCAGCTTTGGTGGGGCCCTGGGTAGTGGCTTCGGCGGAGGATATGGTGGTGGCCTTGGTGCTGGCTTTGGTGCCGGCTTTGGTGGTGGTTTCATTGGTGGTGATGGTGGCCTTATTTCTGGCAACGAGAAGATCACCATGCAGAACCTCAACGACCGTCTGGCCTCCTACCTGGACAAGGTGCGTGCCCTGGAGGAGGCCAACGCTGAGCTGGAGGTGAAGATCCGCGACTGGTACCTGAAGCAGCGGCCCACCGAGCCCAAGGACTACAGCCCCTACTTCAGGACCATTGAGGACCTGAGGAACAAGGTGGGTGGGCCAGGTGGATGGCTCTGGTGGGTGGAGCGTTGAGAGAGGCCGTGGCAGCAGTGGCCGTTACAAAACTGCTTGCTAGCATCTCCATTTTACAAGCAGGGAGACTGAGGTCCGCCTTGGGGGAGTGGCCAAGGGCCACTCAGAATTGGTGGCAGAGGGTCCCTTTTCGGCATCTACATGACTGAGCTGAGCCTGGAACCCTGAACCTCTTATTCCCTGGAAGTGTTCTTACACTGCACCCTCAGCTTCTCTCAGCCTTGGGCTGAGGATGGGGTGATGGGAGACGTGGGACGCATCCCCTACACACCCTGAGCTGGGTGGAGAAGGCACTCCAGGCTCGGGTACATCGGGGGAGCATAGGACCTGACCTGCCAGCCAGGCGACCCCCAAGTTTGGGGAGGCTCCTTTCTCCCCTCTCTGCTCTGCTTCACCCGTGAGCAGCAGGGTCTTGGCTAACCAGGCCTCCTGTCCTTCACCCCCTCTGCAGATCATCACGGCCACCATTGAGAACGCTCAGCCCATTCTGCAGATTGACAACGCCAGGCTGGCGGCAGATGACTTCAGGACCAAGTGAGCAGCCATTGTGGTGGGCTGAGGGCAAAGAGCAGAGGGCAGGGGGCGAGTAGTGGGGCTGTCCATCTGGGAGGACCAGCAGGTCTGGAGCCTCAGAAGCCTCACAGATGGAACCTGATGCCATGACCTCTGTCCTGCCAGGTATGAGCACGAGCTGGCCCTGCGCCAGAGCGTGGAGGCCGACATCAACGGCCTGCGCAGGGTGCTTGATGAGCTGACCCTGGCCAGGACCGACCTGGAGATGCAGATCGAGAGCCTGAAGGAGGAGTTGGCCTACCTGAGGAAGAACCATCAGGATGTGAGGCCTCTGCGGGCGTTGGTGGTGGGAGGCTGATTCAGAGCAGTTGCAGATGCAACCTGGGCCAGGAAGGGGGTCAGCTGAGCTGACCACCTCCTGCTATCCCTTTCTAGGAGATGAATGCCCTGCGGGGTCAGACCGGTGGGGACGTCAACGTGGAGATGGACGCCGCCCCGAGTGTGGACCTGAGTCGCATCCTGAACGAGATGCGCGACCAGTATGAGCAGATAGCAGAGAAGAACCGCAGAGACGCCGAGGCCTGGTTCCTGCGCAAGGTGGGGCTCGCATGGTCAGCCCTCCTGCAGGACTTCCCAGCTAGGGGCACCTCTGCATCACCTCACACCTTCTGCTCTTCTTTCCTATCCCAGACGGAGGAGCTGAACAAAGAAGTGGCCTCCAACAGTGAACTGGTGCAGACCAGCCGCAGTGAGGTGACTGAGCTCCGGAGGGTGCTCCAGGGCCTGGAGATCGAGCTGCAGTCTCAGCTCAGCCTGGTAAGAAAGACTCAGCCCAGCCCCAGCCCCCAAGTCACCGGTAATGGCCACCACATCCTCAACACTGCCACTTTCCGGGAGTGGGACTGGAGGGATCATTGTACCCATTTATAGAGATGGAGAAACTAAGACCCATAACGGTGGAATAAATTTACTCCATGTTGTCTGGCTCATCAGTAGCCCAGCTGGGGTCAAAATCCGTGCACTTCTCAGGAAACATGCCCAGAGACCCGGAGAGACAGATACCACCTCTGTTGACTCTCTTTTTCTCTCTTTCCTACTCACAGAAAGCATCCCTGGAGAACAGCCTGGAGGAGACCAAAGGCCGCTACTGCATGCAGCTGTCCCAGATCCAGGGGCTGATCAGCAGTGTGGAGGAGCAGCTGGCCCAGCTGCGCTGTGAGATGGAGCAGCAGAGCCAAGAGTACCAGATCCTGCTGGACGTGAAGACACGGCTGGAACAGGAGATCGCCACCTACCGCCGCCTGCTGGAGGGCGAGGACGCACAGTGAGTGCCCGGCCCCCAGTGCTGCCCCACAGACCCTTCAGCCCCCTACTGCTCCCAGCACATCTAACTGCTCTGCCTCTTCTCCCCCATAGCCTCTCGTCCCAGCACACGTCCAGCCAATCCTATTCTTCCCGCGATGGTAAGGCTCCTGAGGTTCCTGGGTGCTCCAGAGCCCCTAGTCCACCCTTCTCCCTGTGTGGGGCCTGCTTAGCTCCCAGAGCTCTTCTCACCTCCTCTCCTCTCTCCCACAGTCATCTCTTCCTCGTCATCGACCTCCTCCAGCCGCCAGACCCGATCCGCCCTCAAGGACTAGGGCTCGTCCAGCTTCAGCCAGGGCCAGAACTCCAAGCCCTGAGTTGCCTCTCCCAGAGCCTCCAGTCCACCCGTTGGCCTCACCTCCAGAAGGCCTGGGTCAGGCCCTTGTTCTCCCAGCGCGGCTCCCAACTGTCTCCCCTCCCTCTCTGCTGGTGGTGGGCTAATAAAGCTGACTTTCTGGTTGATGCAAACCTGTGTGGTCTCTATTCTTGAACTCATGGGAGGTGAGTTGACAGTGCCTCCCAGGAACCCCTCTGGGGCCTGACAGCCTGAGGGAAGCAGGAAATAAAGCTTAGAGGAGCTTGTAGGGTCTTCCTAGAAGAGCTTCTTGCCATCGCAGGAGTGGAAGGTGGGACACAAGAAAGGAGGGAGCTCACACGTGTGGACAGACACTGTGTGAGGCATTTTACAGAGGTTCTTTCTTTAGATTCTTTGAGCAACTCAGTGAGGTGGGTGTGGTCAGGCCCATTTTGCAATCCAGACAATCCCTGGAATTCAGAGAGGTTAAGTAATTTGCATAAAGTCATGCAGACAGTAAGGGGCACCATTGAGGTTCACACTCAGGTCTCAAAGGCTACAAAGTCCGTGCCTTTCTTTTAAACCACTCTGTCTTTTTAGGTATTTTAACCGAAAAACTCCAAAGCTGGAGTTCTTGACTCTACCCCTTGGCTCCTCACATTTGCACACAACGATTATTTTTGTGAGGAAGACCAGCCCTGAGCTAACATCTGATGCCAATCCTCCTCTTTTTTGCTGAGGAAGACTGGCTGTGGGCTAACATCTGTGCCTATCTTCCTCCACTTTACATGGGACACCGCCACAGCATGGTCTGACAAGCAGTGCGTTGGTGCGCGCCCGGGATCCAAACCCGGGCCCCCAGCAGTGGAGTGGGCGCACTTAACCGCTACGCCACGGGGCCAGCCCCTGCACACAACGATTTTTGTGTTGGGTGGTGGAAGGGAGAGCATTCTGCCTTGGGGCTGGTGTCCATGGCTAGACGAATACTTTCTTCTCTCAACCTGCTCCTCCTCCTCCCCCTTCTCATTTCCTTCCCCCTCCTCATTTCCCTCAGTGAAGTGAGTGCTGGCGAGGGCCCTAAGAGATGTCTGTCACCCATGCCCTCTTCACATGCCCACAACCATTGCCATGTTCAGAGCTGCTTCCTCTCTCCCCAGAACTGGGCACAGCTGGCCAAGAGCCCCTTGCTGTCCATCTCTCCCACTCCCATCCCTGCCTAATGACCTTTCTGACAAGAATGTGGTCAAGATCAAGAAAAAAGCTGTGGTCAGGACCCTCTGCCTAACCACTCGAGATGTTCCCTTTCCCCTCTGATGCTGGGTCCTCAGTCTCAAGTGGCTTTGGTGCCTTCCTGCCCTTCCTTGCCCTGCACTCCGAGTCAACTGTCCCTGGCTATTGCAGTGTCATACACCTCTCACTTGCCATGGGTGCCTTTCATATTTTAAAATTTGAATTAAAAAAATCAAAGTTATGTATGTATAACATAATAAGACTCATTATGAAAAAGAGCCATCCCCAGGCTGACTCCCACTCCTCCATTCCCACCTCCCACTTTCAATTCTTAGCTGTTACTTTTGCTATTTGTCTCCTTATTTCTCAATAGCAGGCTTATACTACTATTTCTTGATTTTTTCAGTTTTATTTTTATTTTTTTGCTGAGGAAGAGTCACCCTGAGCGAATATCTGTTGCCAATCTTCCTCTTTTTGCTTGATGAAGATTTGTGTTGAGCTAGCATCTGTGCCCATCTTCCTCTATTTTGTATGAGAACCACTGCCACAGCATGGCTGCCAATGAGTGGTGTAGGTCTGCCCCTGGGAACCGGGCCCAGGCCGCTGAAGCAGAGCACGCTGAACTTAACCACTAGGCGATGGAGCCAGCCCCCCATCAGTTTTATTTTTTTAATCACTTGACTTCCTGCTATAAAGGATGGGGATTTAAGTCTCTTATATGACATAGCCCCTCCCCACTTCTTCCTACCCTCTCAATATATTCATTAGATAAATGTTTAATACTTACATTATTATGACTATTTCAATATTATTTACAGTCAAATCATGTTTTATACTATATTAAATCTCTTTGGAATAAATATCTGTTTTCCATTTTGCTTAAGTTTTGTATGTGCCTATCACGAATTTATTCCCTCATTCACTGCCAGAAGTATAAGTCTCTTCTTAATATGTTAAACACTGCGTATTCCATTAATTTCATCTTCTTGAAGATGTTCCTCCTGAGGCCTCTTCCTCCTGCTCTGGCCAGTTCTGGGTGCTCTCTAGGCCTGCTGTCATCCTGGAATCTCCTCTCACCATCATCCTGGGCATCCCTTCTTTCTCTGTTGTGTACCTTGTTTATTGGATTCCATGCTATCCTTTTCCTTTTTTTCTTTTCCTTTTCCCTTCGTTTAAGTGAGGCACATCCTCTAGTAGGTTCCTGCAAAAGGATTCATAGGAGTTGAATTTTTTGAGACCTTTCATGTCTGAAAATATCATTAGCCTACCCTCACTCTTGAGTGATAGTTTGGCTGGGTATGGAATTCTAGGTTGGAAATAATTTTCCCTCATTATTCTGAAAGCACCACTGTGTCCCGACTTCCAGTGTGGCCACTGAGAAATCTAATGCTATTTTGATTCTAGATCTTTTGCACTGTCCTATTCCCACCCCTTTTCCTGGAGTTTTTAGGTTCTTCTCTTGCTCTCTAGCAGGCTGAAATATCACACATTCTGCCTTGATGTTGTGGTATCTTCATCTGTCGGATTGAGCACTTAGCAGAATCTTTCATTGTGGGAACTCATGTTCTTCAGTTTGGGGAAATATCCATGAATATTTTCTTGATGGTTTCTTCCCTTCTCTTTTCTCTCTTTTTGGAACTCCTCTTTTTCCTGTGTATTTCATTCTACTTTCCACCTAACTTGTCTTTTTTTGACTTTCTGTGATTTCCCTAAACTTTGTCATCTAATCTTATTATTTAGAGTTAAAAAATATCTGATATATTTTAAATATCCCATAGCTCTTTTTTTAATAGTCTTTTGTTCTTGTTTCAAGGCAATATTTTCTCTTGTCTTCTTGAGCCTATTAAACATGGCTTTAATAATTCTTCTGTTTCTGCCATCATCTCAGTTTCCTCTTGGTTCCATTTTTCTTGTTTATTTTGTCTCCATCTTCCATGTCAGACGTTTTCCTCAAATGTCTGGTGGTCCTTGGTAGTCTGTTAATATTTAAGGGTAAGTCACTAAGAAACTGATTGGAATGCGCACACGCGTGTGTGTGTGTGTGTGTGTGTACAGCAGGGGGGCTTTTCCCTGGTGAGTCTCACCACAGAATGAATAATCTGGTAGAGAATCAACTATTTCATTGGGGAACCCCAATGCATCCCCCCAAGCATCACTATCTGTAGGCCTTCTCTTTTGGGTAGGGTTTTCCTTAGGAAGGTATGCCTCTAATGTTCTGTCTGGAGTGTAAAAAGCTACCAGCTTTCAGGAAGTTATGCAGAGGAAGGCAGCTGGGAGGGTCTCAGTCTCAGTTAATCTGATTCATTTCAGTTCATTACCCCTTCTTTGGCTGTGCTTGGTGTCTCAGGGTTCAGAGTCCCTCTGGGTAAGTTCCCCAAAGTAAAGCTCCAGTTTCTCCTGGGGTAAAGGAGGAGTGGCTGGCATCAGAGGAGCTTGGAGGTCTCCCTGTTTTTTATATGGTTCTTTTAACACATCAATCCTCCTGTTTCTGGCCCACCTGAACCTCACTCTCAGAGGTGCCTGGTGTCTCCCATTCCAGAGACTTTCCAGGGTTCTGATGTATAAATCTTCTTGCTTTTCAGCTTCTCCCTGGAAAGCACTGAGATGCCTTTTGTCTGTTTTTCAGATTCCAAAATCTTTTTACTGTAATCTCCTCTCCTGTTCTCTTTGTCCAATATGGGTTTTATCCATTATGGGGTTTAGGAGGTGAAGATGAACCATACATTTAACCTGCCAGTTTAACCCAAAGTCCCTGCTCTACATGGCAAAGTATTTTTCATCCTTCAAGGCTGCAGAGCCAGATCCATCACTCTATGACGCACAACCACTGTGGGTGGTTCAGCAGACACGTCTCCCTTTTCCTGGCCACTGATCCTGTCCTCTGGGCCGTAGGGTGAGCTTATGATTCAGACTGAATCCCAAATCCCAATGCCTAAAAGTAACCACTAGTAACATTTTGGTGAGTTTCTTTCACATGTATATTAAATATATACATTACAAGTTATATATATAACAAATATAACTACAATCACACTGAATGTCTATACTGCTTTGCATTCAGTTTTTATTAATATTATAAGAGAAGCACTTCTCTGTCTTATTAAAAGTGTTATACATTTTTAATGCTGTTTCCACTGGTTTTTTGGGTTGCCATTTAAAATGATGCAACAATGAACATCTTTCTGCATAAAGCTTTTACAAATATTTTGCACTCCTTCCTTATGCTAGATTCCCAGAAGTATAATTACTATTTAAGAAAATAACAAATTGTTTATGGTTTCTGATTTGTATTGCCAAATTTATTTAAAGGGACGTTGTACCAATTTACATATTTTGCCAGCGGGGAATGGGAGTGCCTATTTCAAAACATGCTCACCGACTTTGAGTATTATCTTTTAAAATCTCTTTTATAAATTGATTCATCTGTCACATTTAAGGCTGAAGTTATGGAAGGACCTTTGCACAGAGATGCAGTCCCGGCCCGGGTTACTAAAGCTCCTGAGCTGGAACACATGCTCATGAGTTGTTCAATGATGAGATGTCAGAACAGAGGATGTAGAAGCCCTCTACCTGGGCGCGGGGAGTGATTTTAACAAAGCTGTCTGTGCCGATGTCTTCAGAGTGCCTACCACCCATCGGTGGGCCCTCGGGAAGCTCTCTGAGAAAGGCCTCCGTTTGACAGATGGGGAAACTGAGGTCCCAACTAATTAAGGAAAAAGCAAAAACTTTCTCAGGCTCTCCCAGCTGGTTAGTAAAACTCCCTGGGAGCAGAAACCACGCTTGCCCTCTTCGTGGCTGTATCCTGTGGAAACAAAACATGAGCCCCCTCTCAAGAAGGACAATATAAAAGCAGAAATGTGGGTTTCCCCTTCAACAAGGGAACCAGCTCTCCCACCCAAAAATGTCTTGTTGCCTGGATTTCTCAAATGAAGATTCAAGTCCCAAATTCGACTGCATTTTGCTCTCGGCTGGCCTTTCCCACTTCCTAAGATCCTGGCACCTGAGATGAGAAGGTCGAGTGCTCTGGAATGTTCCTTGTAATTCGTCTGCTTGAACACACCCTCAGATTCTTTATGCTTGAGTTAGTGTCAAAGTTTGTGAAATACTGTTTCAGATAATTGCATGAAGTGCTAAAACAATGGCTGAAGTGAGAATTAATGATAGCCTATAAAGTGTGTCTGCTGAGCTAAATGAATTGGTGGTGAGCTCGTAAGGTTTTGCTTTCTTTGGGCCCATTGTTTCTGAGAGCTATGAAAAGAGCAGTGTCCCTTCTGGCGTCTGAGATACACGATTTCTCCCGTTTGCCTTCTCACTGTTGCAGCTTGCTGTTGAAGATCTTCCGAGGGCTCCCTGAAACGTAAACAGGAATGAAGCCTTTTTTTTTGCTTTTCCCCAGATGAGCTGTCCCTCAGACAGCATCCCGCCCATGAGGGATGCTCCATGAAGATTTGTGGAGTCAGGCCATGGGTTTGGTGTGGAAGCCTCTGCTCTCTCGGGTCTCCACGGAACCTTCTCAGAAGCAAGTTTCTTGAGGCCAGACTTCTCTGAATTCCACATGACTCTGGTCATGTGGGTACAAGGCAGCCACCATGGGTAGGTGCTGAGGAGCTGCTATGGAAGAGGAAGCAAGGATCTTCTTGAGCCACGGAGGGAGAGAGCTGAGGCACAGGGCAAGTGCAGCTCTTTATCTGGCTTTCCTTGGATGTGCTATGTGGTCCCTGCTGGGGGCATATATAGCTCTGCATGCCCCCTTGTCCAACCATCCAGGACCCTTGAAGGGCTCTGAGCAGATCAGGGGTGTTAAAGCAGAGATGGCAGCTATTTAGAAGGAGAGTCTATTTCCTTCTTTCTTTTTTTTTTGTGAGGAAGCTTGGCCATGAGCTAACATCCGTGCCCATCTTCCTCTATTTTGTATACGGGACGCTGCCACAGCATGGCTTGATGGCGTCAGTCTGCACCCGGGATCCGAACCTGTGAACCCTGGGCTGCTAAAGTGAAGCACACAAACTGAACCCCTATGCCACCGGCTCGGCCCCTGACTCCATTTCTGACTTGGCTCCCTGTGAACCCATTGCTGGGGTCCAAAGGTCCCTTTCTTTCCTATATCATAGGATTGTTACACATAAAACAGATATGTTTGGTTCCAGCTTTTATCTGCCGTATGAATAGTGTGACAACATCAATAGAAATATAAAAAATAAAAACATTCGTCCATTGTTCTGTCCCTAGGGATTTTATTCTCCCAGGCTCCTCTCTGGCCTCATTATGTGTGACTACACAACAAAGATGATTTTCAAATATTTAAGGGGCTTCATTATTAAATGAATAAGTTCATAGTAATAAAAGACTAATCTAAAAGGACATATGTGCAAAGATATTTATGACTTATTATTCATAGTGACTGAAAATGGGAAACGAAGTGACTACCATTGGTAGTGCAGAGTCGAGTAATTAATGTCCCCTCATACTATGGAATAGTAAGCAACCATCACAAGCAGTAAATTGGAGCTATGTCAGATGACAAGCGATTCCTCAATGTGTCGAGGAAAGGGAAATGCACGATGCAGAAAAGCACATGTAGTATATCGATCTCACTGGTGTGAATAAACAAAAACCAGATCCCCATTTATGTAAATGCATTTGCGTGTGTGTATATAATGATCTGAGCATCAAAAATATGAAAGGGTAGCTGTGAAGTTATTAGCATGGATTACCTTGGGGTAGGGTGGGATGCGGATGTGGGGGGAGGGGAAATAGAGGGGAAGAGGGGATCCTAGAAAAACAAAAAACGAAAAAAAGAGTGGACACATTTTTATACACATACATAAAATTGTGTATTGTGTACACGAACAAAGAAAATAAGTAAAAATTGTAAAAACCAAAGAATCAGTTACTTTGCTGAGTACCACATCAAATTTCTGTTAAAAACAGATTGCACACCCTAATAGCCTGGACTGTCAGTTTTATAGTGCTATATAATAGATTTTTTTTAGCATCTTAATAATAATTTTTAAGTGTACAGTTCAGTAGTGTTAAATATATTCACATTGTTGTGCAACAGATCTCTAGAACTTTTTCTTCTTGAGACGTTGAACCTCTGTAGCCAATAACACTAATTCTGTCTTCATCCTCCCCCCAGGCCTTGGTAACTAATTCTCTACTTCCTGTCTCTGTGATTTTGACCACCATGGGTGCTTCTTATAAATGGAATCATACAGTATTTCTCCTTTTTGTGACCGGTTTATTTCTCTTAGCATAATGTCCTCAAGGTTCATCCACATTGTAGTGTGTAACGCTAAATAATAGATTTTTAAGTCACTTTGTATTTAGATGATATTGTGACTATACACATTAAGAGTGATAACCAAAAGAAAAACAATGAACTAAAGTAAGATCATGGCCCCTTGCGGAAGGTTATGTGGAATAGTGGAAGGAGACAAGAGGCCAACCCAGGGTGAACTTTGAGCGTGACTTCGGGTGGGTCCCTTCATCTCTCTGAGTCTTGGTTTCCTCTTCTGTAAATTTAGGGTATTGGTATCTACCTGATGGAGTTCATGTGAGGATTAAAGGAGATAAAAGCCGGACAAAGTACACAGTAGACACCCAGCAAATGTTTGCTAGCTCCTTCCCTCTCCCTCTGACGGTTTTCAAAGCAGCCTGATCTCTTACTACCTTATTTGGTTCTTGCAGCAAAGCTGGGGATGGCAGCTGTGTCCCGCCTGCTCAGGCTGAGCTGGAGCAAACCCCTCCTCCCCTCCCGCTCTCTGCCAAGACTCTTGCTATCTCCCCGTACTGCCCTTATCCCATTTTACAGGTGAGGAAACTGAGGCTCAGGGAGGCTGAGTGACTTGCCCAAGGGTGCATGACTGGTAGGTGGGGTGTCAGAACGGGCCCCCCTCATGCCACTTTTGTGTAGATTTTCCAGGTGAGCGGACTGCTGGCCTCGTTTGGCTTGATCGGGTTCACAGAGAAGATGAGTTCCTGCAGGAGCTGAGTGAACTCAGCCCACGTCCACTTAGAGGCTGCTCTGGGCCAGGTGTGCTGGGCTTGGGGATGGGCACAGGGTGGGGGCTACAGCGATCAACCAGGAGCCGCCTTGACCTAACATGAGACACTGAATTATAGCATCTACTCAGAGAACGGCACTCTTCTCCTCCTTCTCCTCAAGGTGCCTCGAGTGTGTGCAGGGTGGGCGATGTCCTCGGCAGCCCGGCTTTGGCTGGTGCCTCTCGTACCCCTCTTCCTCCTCTAGGGAAGGCGGTGGGGTATCTACACCATGGAAATGGTAAACGCTACATCGGGGCTTGATTTGTTGTGTTTTGATTGTCTAGACTTCAGAAAGTCTAGACTTCAACATTTTAAGAAAAAATGTTAAAAATAATGCAGATTTAATCTTAAAAGTGTCTCATTCCTGTAGTCATTGCACTGTGGATAGCAAAAAATGTAAGAAAACATCCTTTCAGTATTAGAAATCTGCTATCTGATTCAACAAAGAAGTCACATCATTGATGAATGACTGAAGTTAGGGATGGGTCTTTGTCTCTTCACTTTTATCATACATCTTAACGTAAACACAAATTTCAGCTAGCATTCGTGTCAGCAATACACTCGTTTGTCAATTGCAACTATAAGTTGCAAGAGTTTGCTAAAAATCAGTGAATGCATCCCTATAATAATCAATTGACTATATGCAATTGACAATAAAGAGTACTTATTATTAGTAAACTGAGTGCTACACATCCCTTACATAAGTAAAATTTATGATAAAATTATATATATAATATATATATCCATCCCCCTTGGATAGCTGGCGGTTAAAAATTTACCAGCATACCACTGGCTTATATAGTTAAAACTCAAAAACTCAGGTGCCTCAGTTTGGGTTCCAGAAGCAGACTCTTAGACAAAAATTGAAGTGTAGGCAGTGTTTTGGGCAGTGTCCCATGAAACGTCATTGGGGCTCAGGTAGGTGAGACGGGAAGGGAAGGATGCTGATGGGGGTTTGTGATCAAGCTTGTGAACACTGGACACCTGCAGCTCAATCCTGCTCGGGAACTCCGCGACAGTGAAGAACATGCATTGCAGAGCTCTTCCCACAGGGCGAGGGAGCCGGGGTATTTGTCCTCCGACCCCATCGGTCGCAGGTGGAGGGCTGCTCTCAGGCTGGGCAGTGGCGCTAACTGCCCAGCACTCTAGCCTGCCCCCAGCACAGGCAGAATGGGTTCTGGCGGCCAGAGAAGGCCCTCTGGCAAAAGTCTCTGGTGCTGACAGTTGGAAGTCTGGCCAAGAGTGCCCAGGAGAAGTGGCCGGAGCTTGGTAGTTACAGGAGGCAGGCCGTGATGATGCTGCCAGGGGTAGGGGACCTGGCTTTATGGAGCACCTTGGCACCTTTGGGACACCTGCACATTCAGTGGCAGCTGGGAGGGGCTCAGCCCTTGGGGACTGAGGCCCAGGGAGCTTCCTTGCCTTCACCTGTCTGAGTCTGTAACATGGATACACTAACACCTTCCCCAAAGGTGTTGTTAGCATTAAACGAGAACACTGGTGGCAGTGCCTAGCGCAGAGCCTCACAGAGCTGGGCTCAGTGAACTGAAGCTCTCAGTGTCCTTCAGATTCTACGAAGACACATTCATCTCAGACCTCAGACCTTAGAAGATGTTTGTCTCTCTTGACAGTCAGATGTGCCTCCTTCTCAGTGAGAGTTTCATATTCCATCATGTTTCCCTTTTTGTCTTGGCTGCCAGGAAACCCAGGGCTAGATGTCAGGTATAGCAGCCTCTTCCCTATAGTTAGTGCCCCAACCCTTTTGCAGTAGACACACATTGGGGTGACTGCTTAGTTCACAAAGGTTGGCACCAAATCCGTGCCCCCTCTTCTTTTGATACTAGGCTCTTCTTCCTTGGTCACGGTGGGGGTGTGTGTGTGTGCTGGGTTGGTCATATAGGATTTTGGCCACCGGCCACATCAGACCACACAGAAGCCTTCCCTGGGGATTTCCACATTCGAGCTGATTCTCTCTGACCATGAGGCTGAAGGATGAGTTCAGAGCTGCCTTCAGCCTGGTTCTAGCCTTACAGAGGAAGCCAGGAGGCAGAGCAAGGCTGAGGGGGGGTGTATGTGTGTGTGAGAAAGGGAGAGAGAGTGTGTGTGTGAGAAATCAGTGAATTGCCTCTTTTTGAAACTAATTCAAGTTGAGTTTCTGTTGCACCCAAAATGTGTTCACCAATGTACCCTATTACTGAAATCTTGATTTATTTCTCTTTGACTCTTGCTGGATAATTTTAGTCTTATTATACATGTTTTTTTTTTTTATTATGCACGTGTTTTTTTGTTTTTTCACTTTTCAAAAGAGCCCAAGCCCCCTCTTTTGAAGTGAGTGACATAGAAATGGGGTGTGCGTGTGTGTGTGTGCAGATGCTATTCCCACTGCACAGACGGCCAGGGCTGAGAGGAGAAGGACCAGGCCTTGGGTGATGCTGAGTGACCGGTGGGGCTTCCCCCGCCTCAGGCCTCAATGGAACACCTGAGCCGCTGCTTCCCCATCCCTCACTCCCAGGTGGGGGGAGGCAGTGCTGGGCTTCCATCCTCAGCTGTGGGCCCCACGGGCAGCTCCCATGCCTTCTCCCTCTACACCCAAACCCTCCTGCTGACTCTTCCTCAGCTGAGCCTCCGGGCCTGCCAGTTCCCATCGACTACACCCCGGCCAGGCCCTCACGGATGCACCAGCTCATCGCCTCGGCCCGCTGGCCTCAGCAGCTCCCCTGCGGCCTCCCTCCTCCTGTCACTCCAACGCCCCGGCACCAGCCTAGACTCCTCTTTGTTCTTTGTCTCTGTCTTTTGATTTCTGTTCTCCATTTGGGCTCACCCCCTGCCCCCGACTTGTCAAACTCTAGGGCTTAATTTAAGGGAATTTTTACCAAACGTTTACTCTGTGCCAAGCACCATGCTGGCCATTTGCCATTAATTATCTCCTCCTCTTAATAATCCTGTGAGGCAGAAACTGTTCCTATGCCCATTTGATAGGGAACAGGCTCGGAGGGCTGCAGCGACTTTTCCAAGGTCACGTGGCTGGTCAGTGGGGGAGCCCAGACTGGAACCCCAGTCTGATGGACTGGGAGGCCCTGTGCTATGGGGTGTCTCTGCGCTCCAACCTCTGACTGGTGGAAACCACTCCTTTTCTTTCCCCTCGCGAGGCTGGAACTCCCCAGGGATACCTTTCCCCTCTTTCCCTCTCCCTCTGTCCTGCCGGCCCCGTAGTTCAGGACTCCTGACACAGCCATTCGACTCCAGGTGCTGACTCCCCTGGGACTCACCGACTCACCTCATCATGCTGGAGCTCTTGCAGCCACGCCCCTGCCTGGGAATGCCCTCTCCCCACTCCACCCACCTGGGGCTCTTCCTTCTTTCAAAACCTGAGTCAAACACACCCTTTCCAAGAAGATTTCCATGTGCTACCCACCCCACCTGGCGGCTCCTCGGCTCCCAGCTCCCCTCACCCCATGGAGCAGAGAAAGCTCTATGCTCATTTGCCCTCCCCCATCAGACTGGACATCCCTGAGGGTGGGGGCTGCGTCTCCCCATCAGCCCCAAGTATTGGCAGTAAATTAATATGTCGAGCACCTACTATTTGAGAGACACTTTGTGGCCCCCTAAGGCACTGGGGTAAGCCATAATGGGGGCAGGCAAAGGTCATAGAGGCAGTGGGAGGGCCGAGAAGGGGAAAGCCAGGTGATCTGAGGTGATGGGGTGGGACTCCGCCCCCCCATTCCCGGGAGAGCAGTGAGCTGAGCCAACACCACCCCTACCTGCAGAATGACAAGGCTACATCTTCCTTTCTAGGTTTCCCTTTTCTGCTCCCTTTCCCAAAATACGTTCCACGTGGAAAGCCAGAGTAGTCTTTGTAAAACACTCCCCCGCTTAGAACCCTTCAGAGCCCCCCGTGTCATCAGGATAAAGTCCGAGCTCCTCAGCACAGACTTCATCACGTGGCCTCTGCTCTCGGTTCCATCAGGCAGATCCAGCCTTCAGCTCGCGCTCCAGCAATGCTTAAGTGCTTGCAGTTGCCATCAGACCAGTGTTCCACACCTCTGCGTCTTTGCTCAAGTGCTTCCCTGAGCAAGTGGGATGTCCTTCCTCACTTCCTTTGCTTGCTTAGCACCTACTTGTTGTCAAGGTTCAGCTCAGTTAAGAACTCCTCTAGGATGCTTGCCCATCATGGGATGGGTGGGATGACAGCCCTTTTTCTGTGTTCCACCCATCCTTCACCCACCTCCCCACCCACCATCCATCCTCCTTCCATTCTCCTCTCTATTTATCTATCCATTATCCTTCCTTCCATCCATCCATTCATCCACCCACCTCCTCACCTGCCTATCCATCTATCCATCCATCCGTCCATCCATCCATCCATCCATCCATCCATCCATCCATCCATCCATCCTTCCATCCATCCATCCTTCCACATTCCCTTACCATCTTCCCTTTCCTCGCTTTCTCCCTTCCTCCCTCCCTCGCCTTCCCTCCCTCTCTTTTGTCCACCTTTCACTGAGCATCTACTTTATGCCTCATGGTCTGCAGAAATCATATCTTAAATCTTTGTGTTGAACTGAGTCTCGGCCTTAAAGAACATGAGGGATTTGGGCAGGAAGAGAAGACAGGAGCGGAAATTTAGGCAGAGCTGGGAGATGGGTGGGGATGTAGGGGTCAGCGAGGAGACTGGGCTGTTGGAGGTGGAGCTCAGTTTGCAGTGGGTATCATGGGTAATTGGCTGGAGAACTGCGGCCTCACTTTCTCTGAGAGGGAGCCAATAGAGGGCATCTGTTGCTGGCACTTGGTCACCTAACCGTCCATGTTCTTGACACTCCAAATGTGATCCTGAGGAGCAGGCACAGCTCTTTTCACCCCACCTATTCTCAGACTGCCTAGCTCAGATTCCTGGGTGACACTCGATAAACATTCTTCACTTTCAAAGCAGGCTTTGCTGTGTGACTTTGGACATGACCCTTCCCCTTTCTGGGCCTCAGTTTCCCCATCAGTAAGGTTAAGAGGCTAGTCTAGAAAACCTCTGAGGCCTTTTTTGGCTCTGACTTTTGGGGACCCTCTAGCAAGCAGGGGGTGCTCTGTCACTGGAAAGTGAGGCTTGCAGCCAGGCAGAGCTGGAGTTGAATCCTGCTGAGCAGCCTCCTTGCTGTGGACCTGGGGAATTCCTCGACCTCTGAACCTCCTGCATCTGTAATGTGGGGTAGTCAATCTCTGTTCTGTCAGCTTTAGCAGCTGGCAGGCTCAGACAAGGCCATGGACACTGAAACACTTGGCTCAGCTCATCTGTTGTGTCAGCCCAGGCTCTCACAAGGCCCAGATGGGCAAGCTGGCCTGGGAAACCAGTGGCTGGCAGAGCTTTCTAGGGGAAAGGGGACCCGGGCCTTGAGGAGGTGCTCCAGGCTCCCGATTGCCTCTTGTGCCTGCAATCTTGCCTGCCAGCCTGCTCCTGGCCCCTGTGCTAGCCCTGACTTTCTGGTGGCAGAGGCTGAGTTCAAGGTTAGTTCAGGCCCTAGCCTGTCATTCTTAGAAGTGACAACCCTCAGCTCTAGGAGACTTTACCCTTGCTACACACAGGTGGCTGGGACATGGTGGGGAGAGGAATGGGCAAAGTGAAGGGGCTGGGCACAGGAGGGTGGGGGGGAGGGTGCCAGAGAAGGAAGGGCAGGGAATACAGGATTCTACCAGGAGGAGAGGAGAAGCCCAGAGGAGAGGAGCAGACCCTGGGGGTCTAATAATCACAAAGAGTGCTCTAACTGGTCACCTGACCACGCACCTCTCTGGGCCTCAGACTTTCTACCTGCGACATTAGGAGGACACTGACTGTCCCCTCCTTTCCCCCAGGGCTGGTGGGGGCCTAGGAAAAGACTCTAGGCATCAATGATAAGAGAAGCGCTTCCCTCTTCAAGGGAAGCCACCATGGGAGTGTCTAAGGGTACAGAGAGGGTTTGAGGAGGCCCAGTCTGGCTTTGGGGCTGGACGAGAGAAGAGGAAAGCGTTCTTTCTTGGGTCTGGACTCCCTTCACCAAAGTGTCTCCTAAAAGCTACAGTCCCTCAAGGAGTCTGGGGCAAATGAGGTTCTCGAGCCCAGTGGCCATCAAGAGCTCTTTCCCTTCACTGAAGGATATGAAAACTAGTGGGTGAAAGTTTAAGGAGAAATAAGATAGTTGCATAGACTTAAGGCATCTTCCTCAAGGTATTTATTAATTTCAATGGGAAAAGTAGTAAATTATAGTGGAGAAATCCTTAAACACCACTGTAGCCCATGGACAAGGGTAACGTCCCCAGCAATAAGACACATCAACACGTCTTATATACCTGAGATGATGCGCTGAGAAGGAGACAACATCATTTCCGTGTTTTTCTTGCCAAAATGCATAACCTCAATCTGATGATGGGAAAATATCAGAAAAACCCAAACTGAAGGATAGTCTACAAAATAACTGACCAGTGCTCTTCAAAAGTGTCAAGGTCACAAAAGACAAGGAAAGACTGTGGAGCTGTCACAGGCTGGAGGAGACTAAGGAGACATGACAACTCATGGAGTGTGGAATCCTGGATTGGAGCCTGCAACAGAAAAGAGACAATAGTGGAAAAACTGGTAAAATTCAAATAAAGTCTGTAGTTAATTAATAGTATTGGGTTCAATGTCAATTTATTGGTTTTGATTATTGTACAATGTTTATGTTATAGGATCATACTAGGGGAAGCTGGGGGAGGGGTGCACATGAACTCTGTTTTATTTTGCAACTTTTTCCTGAAAGTCTAAAATTATTTCAAAGTTAAAAAAAGAAGCTCTCTCCCAGAGCAGTTGTCTATATGTGAAGGAGCCAGAGAAATTGGGAGGTGGGAAGTGTGGGCTGACGCCCGAGAATTCTGTGCCTCCCCGCTGCCCACCCCCCAGCACCTTTACATGTTGAGCTAAAAGCTGCTCCCAGAAGCCTTCCAGATTGGCCCTGCCTGCATCTGCTCATAACCATCTCCCACCAAGTTTTCACCATCATCACTGCAACATGGATAGCTCCTGGTCTGTTATATGGTGTAGTGGGTGGAACAGTGTCACCCGCAAATCATGTCCACCAGAACCTCAGAATGTGATCTTATTTGGAAATAGGGTCTTTGCAGACGTAATTATGGTAAGAATTGAGATGAGATCATACTGGATTAGGGTGGGCACTAAATCCAGTGAATGTCCCTACAAGAGACAGAAAAGGACACGTAGAGGCACACAGAGATGAAGGCCATGTGAAGACAGAGGCAGAGACGGGAGCGAGGCAGCTACAAACCCAGGAACACCTGGAGCCTCCAGAAGCTGGAAGAGGCAGGGAAGGATTCTCCCCTGGAGCCTTCAGAGGGAGTGTGGCCCTGCTGGCACCTGGATTTGGGACTTCTGGCCTCCAGAACTGGGAGAGAATAACTTTCTGTTTTAATCCACCAGGTTTGTAGTAATTTGTTATGGCCGTCCCAGGAAACCAATACATATAGATTGCACTTTTCTCAGGTCTGTTGATATCCTAAGTAATTTTGATGTGTATCCTCTCTTTCCTCTCCTGCTGGGGGCTTCCTAAGGGCAGGGACAATCTCCTCCATTAGACTGGGCTCGAGGGTAGGGGCTGTGCCTCCTTCCGCAGACTGGGCTGTCCTGAGGTCCCCTCCTTCCTTAGGATCCTCTCCCCTAGCGTCCCCACCCTCCTCAGCACACAATGCGGGCTCTGTGGGGGCTTCCTGACCCTGCCGCTTCACCTGTTTGGATTGGCATCCGTACCCCCCACAGGCTGGTGTGGGGAGACTCACCGACCACGAGAGGCGCCGCCCCGGGCTCCTCCTTTACCCCCTCCCTCCTGGGGCAGCTGGAGTGAGGAGCAAGTAATGGCGCCCACACAAAGCCTGCCAGGAGTCCCGAGGTGGGGAGTACTCCAGCCACCAACAGACAACCCCCCCATCCCGTTAACCCTTGCTGCCCCAGAAAGCTGCCTCTCCTCAAAATGTTATAAGCACCAGTCTGGGCTGTTTGCTCCTAGTTCCATGTCTGCAGGGTGAAGGGGGGTTGGTTTCGAGATCTGAGCCAGGCTTCTAAGCCTGGGTTGGGGGAGAAGGTCAGACGTGTGTTCCATGCTGGGTTCCAGGGTCCGCAGGGGCAGCGTGGGCTGGCAAAGGCCTCTTCTTGGATTGTGTGCATGCATTTATGTCATCGGTTCCCTACCCTCTCGATCTTTTAGATTCCCCTTGGAGGGGGCAAGGAGGGATCCTCTTTCGAGGTTCCACTGAATCAGGTGGGGGGAAGGAGAGCTTTTCTTGTGCTCCAGGAACTTTATCTGAGGTTCCCTGTAGTGCAGGGAGACGGGGTGGTGGGCGGTGCAGAGGGGCTGCTGTCGGGCTGTGCACCCACTCCTGCTCCGGGGTCCTTCTGGATGCTGCATTTTTCTCTGGTGAGCAGCCCCCACCCCACGCCCCCCAGCGGACAGCAACATGCCTCCTGACAAACGCGTCTGTCCCTCAGCGAAAATCCCTGCTGCCTCTCGCTGGGGAAAATTGTAGGGCTGGGCCGGGGTGGGGGCCCATCCTCTGGAAGAAGATTAGGAGTGTCTGTCAGTGGTGGATGGGGCAGGGTGGGGCAGAGCCCTTGGTTACTCACATCCTTGCCAGTGTTCCGCGTGGCAGATTTGGGGAGCCCACAGCCTCAAGTGTCTGTCTCAGCATTGTCTTCTGGGCTCCTAAGCCCCCCAGGTAGGGGCGGCTCCCTGACTTCTGCTTTGCTGGCAGTTGGGGTGGGGGGAGAGGGAGGCTCCGCTTCCTTTCTGGAAGCAGTTGATCCTAGGAAGAGCGTTGGAGCCTCCAGCAGGGGCTGTTGGGGCCTGTCTGGGGAGATGGGACGTGTCAGGCAGCCCCAGACACGACCACATTCCTCCCAACATGCCTGCCGGGGTCCGTGGAGCTGAGGGGCTGGCGGGAGGGAGGGGTGTGGCTGGAGAGGGTGCTTTTGGAGGTTGTCTGGGAGATGTGGGATTGCTGAGGTCCCGATACACAAACCTCCAAGGCAGAGCCAAATGGACCCCTGGAAATGTCCCCTGACCCTCGGAGCCTCAGGAGTCAGAGGCCCTCCAGTCCACGCCCAGGTGTCTGCATGCCTGCCACTCCTCTCCCCCACCCCCTGCAAAAAAAATCCCTTGAGCCAGCTCCACAGGGGTTCAGATAAGGGTGCCTGTGCCAACCCCTCCCTCTGGGGCTGCCCTGGGGGCCTGAGAAGATGCCTGGGGCTAGAAGCCAAAAGACCCCTCCAGTCCTGTTCCAGGGTGTTGCTCCATCCCTTTTGGGGCCCAGAGTGGGGCTACAACAATGCTAACCAGACTTTGTGCCACACTCAGCTTACAAAACACTTTCACACACACTGCCAACATTGGATTCTCAGAGCTTACTCTGCAGTAGGCAGGGCCGATGGTATTTACTCCCACTTTACAGACGCGCAAACTGAGGCTGACCATGAGGTCAGGGCCTGGGTCTCACAGGAGTGACTGGCAGAGCCAGGACTCAGTCTGACCACACGCTCTTTCCCCACGTCTCTGGCTCTGCCTGTGACGCCACCTGCCCTCGGCCAGACTGAGCAGGCAGTGCCACGGGCCCATCCACAAGTGTGTGGAGGATCTCAGGCTCTGTGCCCAGGGCTAGGGAGAGCTGCCTGTGTTTCCCTTTAATGGGGGTGTCAGGGTGGAAATCTGAGCCCCCTGACTGGCTGGGCATGTTTCAGGGATGTGTCAGGCTCCCTAGCTCAGCCCAGCAGGTCAGACCTCGGAGGCACCAAGACCTTCTTGTCTCTTTTTATAGATGGCAATGCTGAAGGGACATCACTGTGCCCTGTGTGATCTTGCCGTGCTGGTGTTTCTCCAGCCGGGTGCCGCCTGGAGTGGTGGGCTTCCTCCAAGTGGATGTCAGAGGCCCACCGAGCTAATGGGGAACCAACAGGTCACCATGTTTATGTTGCGGAGTGGCCTGCTCCCTGCCACCCAGCGGGGCCCAGCATGTGGGCTCCTGAGGGCCGCGGCTCCCAGGGCCCATGGGAAAGTGTAGCCTGCAGGCCCACACCTCCTCTTGTGAATCACGCCTGGCGGGACAAGAATCCAAAAACACCCCAAACAATGAGTTTCCAGTAAAATATGACAGACATGACGAGGCGGAGGAGAGGAGGGATCTGACTGGGAGTTGGCACTGGCCCGTGGGTGATGAAAGCCAAGGGGAATGGAAAATGCCAGGCCCGCCCCCTACTCAGGAGTATAAAGCACCCACATCCTTTGCCAACTTACCTGAGCACCTCTCTCTTCTCTCTGCCGACTCGTTCGCTCACTCACCGTCCTCGGCACCATGACCACCTGCAGCCGCCAGTTCACCTCCTCCAGCTCCCTGAAGGGCTCCTATGGCATCGGTGGTGGCTCCAGCCGCATTTCCTCCGTCCTGGGCGGAGGGTCCTACCGGGCCCCCAGCGCCTATGGAGGGGGCCTGTCAGTCTCCACTCGCTATTCCTCCGGGGGGGCCTGCGGGCTGGGGGGCGGCTATGGCGGCGGCTTCAGCAGCAGCAGCAGCTTTGGTGGGGCCCTGGGTAGCAGCTACGGCGGAGGATATGGTGGTGGCCTTGGTGCTGGCCTTGGTGGTGGCTTTGGTGCTGGCATTGGTGGTGGCTTCGGTGGTGGCTTCGGTGGTGGTGATGGGCTCCTGGTGGGCAGTGAGAAGGTGACCATGCAGAACCTCAACGACCGCCTGGCCTCCTACCTGGACAAGGTGCGTGCCCTGGAGGAGGCCAACGCCGACCTGGAGGTGAAGATCCGTGACTGGTACCAGAAGCAGAGGCCCGCTGAGATCAAGGACTACAGCCCCTACTTCAAGACCATCGAGGACCTGAGGAACAAGGTGTGTGCACCGGGCAGCAGCAAGTGCCATTCCAGTTACCTCACTCCGGGAGCAACAGATGCCCCAGGCCACTGGCACCTTTAGATTCCTAGACAGGACAGACTCCAACCCCTGATCCTTTCTTCTGGACGCCCCCAACAGAGCTGGTCAGTGGGAAGATGGCCTCCATTTCCCTGCCTTGCTCATGTCCTCTGGGCTCCAGATCCTTGGACCATGTGAGACCAGGGATTCCTACCCTTACATTTTACAGAGGAAGAAGTTGAAGCTTTGAGAGGTACTGTGACCTGCCCAAGGTCACACAGCAAATGAATGGCAGAGCCGAGGCTAGAACCCTTGCGCTCCACCTGCCAGTCCAGGAGGCAGCTACCTGTTCACCAGCACAAGGGAGGGGCGAGGCTGTAACGGGACCAAGCTAGACACCCAAACTGCTCATTAGCTCATTAGTCTGGGCTGTGGCAGCTGCCGCCCATGAGCCCTGGCACCGACCGGCCCATCCCATAGCTAGGCGGGCACAGAAAACCCACAGAGACGATCAGTGGCGGCCCACCTTATGTGCCCTGGATGGGAGGGAGCCTGGGGGGCTTGTGTCATCTGTGGCCCCTGCTCCCCACTCCCACATCACCCTGGGAGCCCTCCCTGCTGATCCTGCTTCCCTTGGTATCCGGCTCTGACGCCTTGCATGGATTAGGGAAATTAGATGATGAGGGAGGGGACTCTAGCCAAGCTCAGGGTTCACTGGATCTCTTTTTCTTCAGCTTCCTATTTTCTAAGCCCCTGTGCCAGCTAGGTCTCATCTTTTGGGAAAGCCCCACCTGAGGTCCCATGCTCTGCAGGCTTGAAAGGGAATGTACGTGCCTGCAGAGGACTGGCAGGGCTGGCTTGTGCAGAGAGGGGGATTCAGATCAGGAAGGGGGTCTAGGGAGCCTTAGGTCACTCCCCTTGTCTGTAGGAAGGGAACCTGAGGCCCTGAGGCTCGTCTCAGGTCTTGTGGCAAGTCATTGGTAGAACCAGCACAAGAACTCAAGGACTTTTGATTCTAAGGTCAGGGCTCTTTCTACCCCCTCCGCTGACCACGAGACAGCAAAGCCCTGAGGCAAAGCTGGACCACTGGGGGTTATCTTTTAGGCTGCTGTGGTGAAGGCTTCTGGAGAGAAGAGGGACTCATGAACGCAAAGGCCTAATGCAGGCTGCAGTGGAGTCTGGCTAGTGATGCCCATTTGACCAATGACCTGTGCCCTTTCCATCTGCAGATCCTCACCGCCACTGTGGACAATGCTAATGTTGTCCTGCAGATTGACAATGCCCGCCTGGCTGCTGATGACTTCCGCACCAAGTGAGTTTGCAGTGGTGGCCCAGAACATCCACTCTCCCCTGGGTGGGGCATTTTTGGAGCAGCATTCCCTAAACAGAGCTGATGAGTGCCAGCATGGCCACGTGAAAACCCCTTGGGGTGCTTGTAAATGTACAAGATTCTTGGGCCCCACCCTTGGAGTTCTGATCCAGTTATTTTTAACAGGCTACCTGGGTGATTCTGATCCACAGCCAGGTTTGGGAGCCATTGCTTTAGGGAGAGGCGCTCCCCACTTCCCCACCTGCCCCTGAAGTGCAGGAGGTAGTCATATCTGGAGGCCTTGTGTGCTATTGGTTGGCTGAAACTAGAAGCATCTTCCCTCCCTGAATTCTGCAGCATGATGAACTGCCTTATTCCCTGCACCCCAGGGATGTTCAGGTCTGAGCAATCAATGGGCACCATGTCCAACCATGCCATTTTCAAGATTGGCTCCCTCAGCTACCCACAGGGTGCCAGCTATGGGAAGAAGCTGCAGGGGGAAGAGAACAAAGCCTTCAGTGTGGCCAGGATGGGTGTCTCACTCCTTTTCTCTCCGGTCATTGCAGGTATGAGACGGAGCTGAACCTGCGTTTGAGCGTGGAGGCCGACATCAACGGCCTGCGCAGGGTGCTGGACGAGCTGACTCTGGCCAGAACCGACCTGGAGATGCAGATCGAGAGCCTGAAGGAGGAGCTGGCCTACCTGAGGAAGAACCACGAGGAGGTGAGAGCTAAATGGAAAGGCCAGCTTGGAAGATTAGTGGGGATAGAAGAGATGGAACTGAGATGGTGGAGAGACCGTTCAGGCCAGGAATACCCCTGACTAGGGAATCCCAATCAGCTGCCATAGTGAGGCTCCTGACTGTGGACTCTTCTTTGGTTGCACAGGAGATGAACAGCCTGAGAGGCCAGGTGGGCGGAGACGTCAATGTGGAGATGGACGCCGCCCCCGGTGTGGACCTGAGCCGCATCCTGAACGAGATGCGCGACCAGTACGAGAAGATAGCAGAGAAGAACCGCAAGGACGCCGAGGACTGGTTCTTCAGCAAGGTGGGTGTCATTTGGGGTGTCACCAGGTGGAGGGGACCCAGGAGACCTGCCTCCCAGGAACTTCCAGTGTGAATGATATTTTCTTTTCTGCAGACAGAGGAGCTGAACCGCGAGGTGGCCACCAACAGCGAGCTGGTGCAGAGCGGCAAGAGCGAGATCTCAGAGCTCCGACGCACTGTGCAGAACCTGGAGATCGAGCTGCAGTCCCAGCTCAGCATGGTAGGGGCACGGCCAGGCCTGGGGTGTGCCCAGGACTACAAGGGAGGGAATGACCACTTGCATTGGTCCCTGATCCCCTTTTCCTCCATCACAGAAAGCATCCCTGGAGAACAGCCTGGAGGAGACCAAAGGCCGCTACTGCATGCAGCTGGCCCAGATCCAAGAACTGATCAGCAGTGTGGAGGAACAGCTGGCTCAGCTGCGCTGCGAGATGGAGCAGCAGAACCAGGAGTACAAGATCCTGCTGGACGTGAAGACACGGCTGGAGCAGGAGATCGCCACCTACCGCCGCCTGCTGGAGGGCGAGGACGCACAGTGAGTGTCCTGCCCTATCCCCCCACTATTCACTCACTGTCCCCTATGTGTTTAATGATCTTGCCCCTTTCTGTCTTCACAGCCTCTCCTCCTCACAGTTCTCCTCTGGCTCTCAGTCATCCAGAGATGGTAAGACCTTCCTCCTCATCAAGCCTGGACTCAGGACCACCCTCTGTCTCCGAGCAGGTCTAGGGAGTTGGAGAAGGGCTTCTGGAAGGGTTGAGCTAGAGTTTTCTCACCCAAGATCCCTTATAAATATCTTTCGGTGGAAGAAGCCATTTTCTAAACCCTCCTTAGGACTAGGAGCTGGTGGCCTCCACCTTTTACTTCTGTTGCCCGGTGTCTGTGGCAGACCCCATGGTTCTGGAGGTCAGAACCATGGACAGAGCCTCACAAGGCTATTCCCACCAAGACGGTCCATTTGGGTCAATCTGCAATGAACCAGTCCGGTCTGAGTTCTTAGGAGGCTCTAGTCTGAGGACACAGACTCTGCCTCTGACCTTAGGGAGCCCTAGTCTGAAAGAACGTGCTGATTGTATCAGTGCTGGGGAAAGAGCAGGGAGGGAAGTGACCATCAGGTGAGAGGGCAGTAGGAAGACAGTTCATTTAAGTTGTCTCAACAACTTGGCCTCCCCAGTCCTGATTTCTCCATTGCCTGTCCACTGCTGGTAACACCCTCTCTCCTCTTTTCCTCAGTGACCTCCTCCAGCCGTCAGATCCGCACCAAGGTCATGGACGTGCACGATGGCAAGGTGGTGTCCACCCACGAGCAAGTCCTTCGCACCAAGAACTAAGACTGCTCAGCACTGTACAGGCCTAGGAGGCCCCCCGCGTGGACACAGATCTCACTAGGGGATCTCCTCTCCCATCCCCCAAGCACTTCATACCTGAACACTGCCTCACCCTTGCCCTCTCCTGGCAATCAATAAAGCTTCATTATCTGAGTTGCACAACTCCCGCCTCTGCCTGGTCATTGTCAGGGGTGGAGGTGGGGAGAAAGCGGGGGAAGCATTCTCTCGAGTTTGTCATAGCACCTGCCTGTGGCCTCGGGGACTGAGAGAAAGGGCCGGGGGGCGGACTGGGCTCAGGTCCCGGGATGGCTTTCACCATCTCAAAAGATACAGAAAGATGTGTGTACCAGGTCATCTGGGGTGTCTCCTAGGACATGAGACACATTCATTCATTCACTCACTCATTCATTTACTCGTTTATTCATTCGTTGGTTCCTTCATTCACCAGATAGTCTGGAGTGCCTTTTGTGCCAGACACTGGGCTAGAGTAAGGATTCTGAACAGTTTTGTCATCAGGGACTCCTTTGAGAATATGTTAAAAGCTATAGATTCTCTCCCCTGCCCCTCAATAAACACACACATTTGTATACAATTCATGAGGTTAATGGGTCCCCTAAAGCTCATCAGTGGGGGTCCATGGACCCAGTAAGAACTCACGCTTTACTGAGAGTTTTGTCTCCCTCCATGCCACCTCCTCTTGGTCTGGGTCTGAATCCTGCCTGCTCTTGGTTGACACAGGTCAAGCTAATTATCATCTCCAAGCCTCAGTTTCCACATCTGTAAAGTGGGCATAACGACAGTACCTCCCTCGCGTGCTTGTTGGGAGGACTCGCTGGAAGAATGCGTGTGAGGACCCTAACACTGCCTGGGGAAGTGCAGGCTCAGGGGCGGCTGTGTGAGCCACACTGGGTGAGCTGCCTCTCGTGACCCCATTCATGATGAGGCTAGTTTTAGAGGCGTTGGGGGGACTGAATAGTTTCTGACTCTGGCTCTGCTCTGTATTAGTTCTGTGACCTCTGAGAGTCTCAGTTTCCCCACTTAATCCGGTAAGCATGGTGAACTCTGCTTCTTGGAGTTGATGTGGGAATCCGATGAGGGAACGCACATTGAGAGACAGGGTTGTAGGAGCCTCCTGTGGTGGGGAGCGTCTATTCCTGTCTTTGGGGGGCTGGAGAAGGAGGAGGAAGAGAGGAGGACTCCCCTAAGTGAGTAGTGAAGATTCCAGAGGTGGGTGGGGCTCACTGCAGTGAGCTAGGAAAGAGTTGACTGAGTCAGTTTCAACAGCTCATTCATTTGGCTGCATGAATGAAGCTTCGGGGGGGGGGGTGCGGGGGTGGGTAGGACTGGGGTTAAAGAAAGACTTTGTCTTTCAGGGCAACGGGGCTAAAAGCCTGGGCTTTGGAATCAGACATCCTGGATTGGAGTCCCAGCTCCTGTACCAACTGGCATTAAGAGTTTGGGCAAGATCTTCTTTTATAAAATGAGGAATAAAAACCCTTACTACATAAGGCCGATGGAGGATTAGGTGATCTCATGCAGGCAACGAGTTTAGCATTGTAGTTGGCACATAGTCAGTGCTCTATAAATGGTAGCATAAGAGGGTGAGTTATTAGGAAAAGGAATAAGTGACGTTGGTTCCTCTTGACCCCATCTTCACCCCAGCAAAGAGAGACCTGCTTTGTGTTCCTGAAACTCCAGGATTCTTTTCACCTGAGTTTAGGCATTAAGAAGGGCTGATCTGGGGTGATCTCTGGGTGAGGGTGGGCCGTTCTGGAGGTGAATGACTGGAGTTTCAGAGGTATGTGGGGACAACTCAGGGAGGAGGGAGGTCAGAACGAGCTCTTCGGGGACTGCGAAGGGATGGTTTTGTGGGCCTAGAAGTGATAGGACCCTGGTGGGGAGGGTCTGCGTGATACCCTGAGAGATGTTGGACCCTGGGGACCAGCATCCCAGCAGGGCAACGAGGTTTGGTGTGACATGGAATCTGGGAAGTGGTCCACATTCGGGAGGCCACGTGGGCCAGGACAGAGAGCAAAACCTGTCAGTAGTCACCATGAGGACTGAAGCCTAGAATGCTCTGGACTGCACAAGGATTCCCAGGATAACTCTGCCTTGTAGGTGGTGCCAGAATAAGTTTCCACCCCCAAAGGAGATCCACTTCAGAGTAGTGCAAGGATGTGAGATTTCTTAGACTTGGGTGTGGTGAGGTGAGCTTCCCCTCTGCTCAAGTGGCTGCCATTACTGTTTGGAGGGAATACAGGGACAGTGGGCTTGCTTGAGGGTAAAGATGGTGGCTGGGAGCCACCTGGCTGAAAGCAGGCTCAGAAGTGGGCGGGGAGGAAGTCAAGCAGTGGGCTTCGAGGTGGTCCCACTCTGTGTGCCTGGGCCCCAGAGGAACAGAGCAGACCGGGCAGCTGTCCCAGAGTCCCACATGGAGTCTACTCTGATCTGGGACCCCCCCCCCCCCAACCCCATACCTCACTGAGAAGAGGGGAGCCAACTCTTTGGATCCTGCTGCCCACCAGTGCTCTCGTCCACAGGGCCTGGCACTGTGGGGACCCAACTAAAGACCAGGGCCAGCGTTCTGATGTGGCAACACTGCCTCCTCACCGTCACCCCAGCTCTATCTGATAGGAAACCAGGAAAGCGACTCCATAGCACAGTCTAGTGGAGGCAGGAAGAGTTGCCTCTGAGGCCGGGGCAGGTCACGTGGCCCCTGTGGCTCCACATCTCCCAGTGCCATCTGGGATTTGCGCTCTTCCGTCCTCTCAGAACGCAGAAGGGCAGTGCCGGGAGGGCCGTGGGGACGTCTCTTCCAGCCTCCTCATCTTAGGGAGACAGTGGCCTGTTCCAGGTCATACAGACTGAAAGCGGCCAAGCCCAGCTTGGTGCTCAGGCCCTGGTGAGGCTTGTGCCTCATTCTTGTTCTATTCTCTCTCAGGATGAAGCTGAGGGAAGAACATGAATTTTTCCTAGCTGACTGTAAGGTTTTTGTTTCATGGGATGGGGCCCACCTTGAAATTCTGGGTCCCCTTTAGTTTTGGGGGCTCTTTTCATTGTGGAAAGACCTCCAATGTGTCCAGGGAAATTTATAGGCAACAAGTGGCATATCTCCCTGTGGTTACCTGACCAGGTGAATGGCTCTTCCCCAGAGCCACAGGTGACCTGGTTTGGGTAATGTAGCCAACTGTCCTACAGGCTGGTGTCAGAGGAGGCAACCCCAGGGCGGCCTGGCCGGGGAGGCTGGAGGTCCCGGTGTCCTGGCCTGGTCCCCTCACTGAGCTTGGATGCTGCCACAAAGGGGAAAAGGGAATGCCGGGAACTTCCAGGGCAATGGCTTGGCCTCAGGCAGATGCAGGACAGGCACCAGCATGAGACGCTGCCCTTTGCTGGGCCAGCACTTTCCTGAAGGGCTTCCCTGTGGGGCACCATCAGCTGTGGGGACAGGGCTGAGGAAAGAAGCTTTTTCCATTGGAGGTACGCTGGTGAACTTTGGGGTGACTCGGCCTAGGAGAAAGGGTGAAAGAGACACAGAAAGATAGAGAGAAACAGAAATGCAAATAGACAGAGAGAGAGACAGAGAGAGGGAAAGACAGGATAGTGAGGTTTTGGGCTAGGACTAGGCTGTGAGGATCATTCATTCATTCTTTCATTCATTTACCCACTCACACATATATTTTTGTGTGTGTGTTTGTGTGAGGAAGATCAGCCCTGAGCTAATGTCTGCCAATCCTCCTCATTTTGCTGAGGAAGACTGGCCCTGGGCTAACATCCATGCCCATCTTCCTCTACTTTATATGGGACGCCGCCACAGCATGGCTTGACAAGCGGTGTGTTGGTGTGCGCCCCAGGCCACTGCAGCGGAGCGCGAGCACTTAACCACTTGCGCCACGGGCCAGCCGCCACTCGCACATATTTATTGAAGCTTACTATTCTAGGTGTGGCCAGTCCTGGTGGTCTAGTGAAGATTTGGCGCTCTCACTGCTGAGGCCTGGGTTCCTTTCCTGCTCAGGGAACCACACTACCAGTCTCTCGGTCATCATACTGTGGTGACCACATGTTGCTGTGAGGCTGAAAGCTATGCCACCGGTATTTCAAATACCAGCAGGTTCACCCGTGGTGGACAGGCTCCAGCAGAGCTTTCAGACTAAGACAGACTACGAGCAAGGACCTGGTCACTCTCTTCCAAAAAGATTGGCCATGAAAACTATGAACAGCAGCGGAGCACTGTCTGATGTAGCACCGGAAGGAGAGAGGATGGTGTGAAAAGACTGAGCAGGGTTCTGCTCTGCTGTAGGAGGGCCCACAGCGTCGTTAGGAGTGGGAATCGACTCGATAGCACTAACAACAACATTAACAAAGGTGTTGGGGAACCTAGGGGTGAATTGAGACAGACCAAACAAGGAGAGACACAGTGAGGAGGAGAGCAGAGAAGGATCCAGAAAGTCTGGGCCCGTCTTAGCTCCCACTCCCTGCAGGACAAACTGCACTCTACCTCCTGCTCATTTACTCTGTGACTGTGGCCAAGGTACTGACCCTCTCTGAGCCTCACTTTGATCACCTGTAAAACGATTTAAAAAGTAGTACCTACCTCATAAAATGGCTGTGACAATTAAATAAGACGGGGCAGGCCAAGCCCCGGGATTCTTGCCTGGAGCCCTGGAAGGTCCTCGGTGGAAGAAACCACAGTCCCCCAACCTTTGTGCGCCCTCCTCCCCAATCCCACTTAGCACAGGTCCTTGATGTTTACCTGGGCTTCAACAGACTAGTGGGATGGACTGATGGTAGGTGAGAGAGCTGAGAACTCAAGTCGTCCACACAGTCTGAGGGGAAGTTGGGGGCAGGCCCAATGCCACGGACAGTCAGGAAAACGTCCCACTGTGTGCCGGACCCACACCAGCAGCTTTACAACATTAGCTCTTTAGCCCCACAACAACCTTGTGAAGTCAGAACTATTTTCACCACCAAAATCTTTGCTTGACCCATCCCACTGCCCTTTAGCCTCACTGGCCTTCTGCCCTTACAGTCATGTGCTCCTTCCCACCTCAGGATATTTGCACATGCTAGCTATTTCTCTCCCAAGATGCTCTTCTCCTGGCTCACTCCTACTTCTCCTTCCCTCCAGTGTCTCTTTCTCAGGGAGATCCTCCCTGATCTCCCAAACTCTGCCACACCCTCATATGTGCTCCCCATTTTCCCACCAACAGCACTCACCCTGGTTTTGAATTATACATTTATTTTTGAGGGTCTGTTTTTTCCCATAACTGTCCAAGAGAGTAGCGGCTATGTCTGGCTTGCTCATCACTTTATCCCCAGCACTCAGTACCATGCCTGGCACACAATAGGTGCTCAGTAAAGGATGAATCCAAACTTAAGTGAGGAAACTGAGGTTGAGAGAGGGGAAGCAACTTCCTCAAATAAGTGGAAGGACCTGGATTTAGACTCAGATCTGTCCAGCTCCAAAGCCCGTGCCCTGAACCTCTCTGCTGGTGTGTCCTCGCAGACACAAGGCTGGGGTGTCCAGACCCAGGTGGAGGAGCCTACTGAGGGCCTACCTCATCCCCTCCCAAGCCATGCCCCTTGGTCTGGTGGGCTCTGCCTAGGTGGGGTGGTGGCAGGCACCTACCCTGTGATGAAAGAATCAGTGTCGACAGATGGGGCAGGCACCTGGGCCCTGAGTTAGTGGGTAGCACTGTCTAGATCACTAATGGAGGGGCAGGCCCAGCACCACACCTGCGCCCCCTCCCCCAGCAGCCAGTCACATGATGACTCAGGGCGCTCCCTGGGCCCCACCTGGGGCGCAGTGATAGACTGCAAGTTGGGGGGAGCCTGGGGGGGGAGCAGCTGGTTACAGGCAAGCGGCAGGGCTCCCATGGCCGGAGGAAGGCTCTCCTTGCCCTCCCAAGTCCCCATACCCCTTGCCCTTTGGGGACACCACGTAGATGCAATCTCCGGGTCCCTCTGTGTGTCTCTGTCTGCCTGAGTCCTTGTGGCCCCTTCTCTCCCACTTCTCCCTCCTCCACAGGCAGGGCCTGCACTGTGGGTCCAGGCTGCAGAGAGGCAGCGCTGGCTCTCCCGGCTCCCGTGCCAGGGTGCCCTGAGCTGCGTGTGCTCCATTCCTCACGCTTTGCAGGTTTCCTGCAGGTGGTGTTGGAGGTGGGGCTCAGAGGGCAGCCCCTGAGCACTGAGAGGGTAGAAGAATGAGCCATGTAGCATGGCGTAGAAGAGATTGCTCCCTCAGGCCAGGGCTGTTGGTCTCCCTCATCCCTGAACCCATCTTGCCCAGTCTGGTTCCTGTGCCAGACAGAGAGCTTGGAGGAAGGGAAAGGATGGTGCCTAGGTGCGACCAGAGAAAGACCAGGCCATAGAAGTCGTCCAATACTGCAAGCTCTTCTTCATACTGGAAGCAGGGCCAGAGGTGGAGAGGACTGATGTGGGGAGCACGGCCGTACACGGAGAGCAGTTGGGCATTCGTCCAGAGACCCCTCCAGACAAGGCCTCACACACACACTCTCTTTATGGCCCCTGACAGCTCTGCACGGAGGGGCTTCCCATGAGGAAACTGAGGTCAAGGCCACAGAGTTAGGGAGGGTGCGTGGGGAGGCAGCCCCTTCTCTCCCCTCTCCACTGCTCCCCAGATGTGGGAAGAAAGGCCTGTGCCTTCTTAGCACTCAGAGGAGGGAGGGCAGCTGGCAGTGACTGGGGTTTCCTCAATCTTGGTAGAGAATCGGCCAGACAAGTCCAACATTCAAGGGAGAGCCGGGTTTGACAGCCGACCTGGAGCACATGAACCACTGAGTCCTCACCTCGCTGGCCCCCGGGAGTTGGGTGTGGGGAGAGGGCCGGCTGGGTGGTGGTCCCCACCAGCAGCTCAGCCTCCCTGGGCAGCTGCATTGGAATTCTGAGGACTACAGCCTGGTGTTCTGCAGGAGAGTTAGGGCAAGCCCAGGGGGCGGGAAATTGAGGAGGTGGCTGAGGGCAGATGTTGGAAGACCAGGGTTGGAAACAGGCCAAATCTCACCAGAGCCGGCTGGGCAGGGGTGCCTGAGCTGGGCGCTCTGGTCAGGCAGGCAGGTCTCAGCTGCCCTGGCACAGTCAGGCCTGGGTCCTCAGGGTCCCCCAACATGAGTGCATTTGCAGAGAAGGCACATGCAGGGCCCCAGAGACACTGCTCTGCTGGCTCTCCCCTTGCCAGCTCACCCAGGCTCTGCCAACCTCTCCTCCATCCAGCTCGGGCACCTGGGACCTGGGGTTTACCTCCCAAGGTGGCAGCATCAGCATGGGGATAGGGGGAGGAGGTAGAAAGGATTGACCCCTCCTTGGCCTCAAATCCCACGCAGGCAGATTCTGGGCTCGCCAGCCGAGCTTGGCGGGGGCCTGGGGAAGAGTTTACAACCAGTACACTCGCAGCCAACCTTGGTCTAACAGTTCCCCGGGGGTTAGGCATTCACAAAATGCCTTCAATACTTTTTGTACTACCTGTTCAATTTTTCATTTAACATATTTTGTTCTACCTATTTAAATATTTATTTAATGCATTTTGGTACACCTTTCATTTCAACAAAGATATATGCATGAAGGAAATCTTATATTACTCTGTTACTACCAAAAAAAGGAAAATCGGAATCACTTGGCAGAAATAGAAGGAAATGATATAAATAAATACTTAACTTCTAACTAGATACTGTTGCTTCCTGAAGGTTCTGAGCCCAAGGCCGGCTCTCGTTTTGTAAACAGGGTGACTGGCAGCGTGGAGGGGTGTTGAAGACGCTGCAGCGTCTGACTGAGATTTTCTCCTGGACTGATCAGAAGATGGAAAAATAGAGAAAGGGGATACTTTACTCCCCAAATGACTCAATATTATTTAGCACAGTCTCTGTGCATCGTCTAAAAGCATCACAGGAAACACTGGTGCTTTACGAGGCCTAAACCTCTTTAGCTTCAGCCCAGATGTCATTGCCTCGTCCAGAGGTCATTGCTGACCACCCTGGCCTCTCTCTTCTTACCTTTGGCTCTATTTTGGCTCAGCATCTCCTACCTGGAACGACCGGTTCTCTCTCCTTCATCCCATTTGTGTTGGGATCCTCCTTGGACCAGACCCAGTGCTGGGCGCTGGGGCAGGTACAAGATGAGCAGGCACAGGGGTAGAGGGGCTCCTACCGTGGACACAGCAGGGCGGAGGGCACGGAGATACAGTGTGAGAAACTGTAATGGAGTAAAGTACAAACCCAGAGGGAAAGAACCCAGGAACACTTCACGGAGGAGGGGGCACATGGAGAGGTCAGCCAAGATGAGTTGGGGTTTTCTGGGTAGAAAAGAAGGAGAGGGGCATTTCAGTTGGAGGGAACTGCAAGCGCTGAGCCTTCTCTGAGGTGTGAAGGGCGTTTGGGATCATTGTATGATTGGGTTAGGGGGCCTGGGGAATGGTGGGAGATGGGGCCAGAATGGAAAGATTGGGACGGGCCTTGAATGCCAAGAATGTGGACCTTAACTTGAGGGTGAAGGGAAGTCGATGGAGTGATGGTCAGACATGAGTTGGAAAGACTAGTCCGGCTCTTGCGTGGAGGAGTCAGAAGGACTGGGGGAGGCAGGGAGATGAGCGAGGAACTGGTGGTCCAGGTGAGGGCAGAGTCAACAGGGACTCAGGGGGTTGAATGATCAGAGGCAGTCTAACATATCTCGAGTGCTTCTCATGCGTCTCTTACTAGGAGATGGGCAAACTATTAATATCATCATTTCACAGAGGAGGGAATAGAGGCACAGAGTAGTTAAGTAACTTACCGAAGTCACACAGCTAGTGAGCGTGGAGCTGGGATGGAGCTCAGGTTGTCTAGCTCCAGAGCTCACCCACTTCTTTACCACTTTCTCCTGGCCTTGCTCACTGGAATACGCTCTGAGTTTCTGCCAGGAGCAAGGGGCTTGTAAGTCCCAGGAGGGCAAGATAAGCCACACATCACTGTAAGCCTCCCAGGGCTCAGTATGGGCTAGGCAATCGACCAAGGTCAATTCCATGCCCACTGCTGGGCCCTGCTGAAGGAGCAGGACAGCCAAGTCACTTGCGTTCCTGCTCTAAGGTCAGCCAGTATTAGCACCACTTTATTTATTCAGTCCACTTTCTCCGTGAGTTCTTCGTGTGGACTCTGCTTGCTTTTTCTGAGTGCTGGCGGGCACGTTGCTTTGTGAGCGTGTCAGTCTTTCTGTCATGCCACTTGTCTCCTCCATCAGACTGGAGTCTGGGCTCCCCATCACATTGGGGGCTCCACGAAGGCAGGGGCTGGGCTTCTGGGGCTGCACCTCCCCCATCCTCTAGAATAGCTCCTTGCTACCCCGGTCCCAGCTCAGGCCACAGTGGGCACAAGGTGAGATCAGGGAGAGGTGCAGACAGTAATAATCATCAATACAGGGGTGACTCTGCTCCTAGGAGATTCTATCCCAGAAGGGCTAAATCTCAGACCTGCTGTTGGGCCAGCAGGAGACCAAACTCCAGGATCTAGGTCGCGCCTCCATAGCAGAGCTGATTTATGGTGCCCGTGGCAGCCTAACATCATCAAATTACCCCGCACAATGGAGAGAGGCTGGGCTGTCTCCAGTCACCACAGGACTCTGAGCCTGGGGCAGCCCTGCCGCCTCCTGGATCCCAGACCTCCTTCGAGTCTGTGGGGGAGGCTGTGCAGACAGGGGCACACCCAGGTGGGCCACCTGCAGCGGGGGCATAAGTAGGCAGGCTCGGGGTCGGCTCTGTACCTTGCACTCCGGAGCCAGCAGCACTCCTACAACTGCTTCCCATCCCTCAAGGGGCGGGCAGTGCCATGAGTTGCAGACAGTTCTCGTCGTCCTACCAGAGCTGCAGTAGCTGCAGGGATGGTGCGGGTGGTGGGGGCAGCATGGCGTCCTCCTTCCGCCGCTTCAGCTCCTCAGGGGCTAGTGGAGGAGGGGGCCGATTCAGCTCTTCCAGTAGCTGTGATGGGGGAACTCTGGGGCTGTGGGAGGGGAGGTGGCAGTAATTTTGGCTCCACCTATGGCAGAGGGGCTGGGGGTGGTTTCAGTGCTGGTAGTTTTGGCAGGAGTTTTGGTGGAGCTCCCAGGGGCTTCAGTGGTGGCCCTAGAAGAGGCTTCGGTGGGTCTGGGGGTTTGGGGGTGGTGCTGGAGGCGGTGAGGGTGGCATTCTGATTACTGACAAGAAGACCACCATGCAAGACCTCAACGCCTGTCTGGCCTCCTACTTGGCTAAGGTGCAGGCCCTGGAGGAGCCCAACACTCATCTGGAGAATAAGATCTGGGAGTGGTATGACAGGCGGGTGCCCAGGACCTTCCAAAAGGATTGCTCTTGTTATTACGACACTGTCAAGAGTCTCAAGAACCAGGCAGATGGGGGAGCTCCCATCTCTGTTGCTCTGTCTCTGTCTTTCACACACATACACACACACTCTCATGCTTTATCTAATAAAAAGTTAAGATGTTCGATTCTAGGCTTAGACAATAGCCAGGGAATCCATCTTTTGGAAACTTTAAACTTTCATCAGAAACAAACTTGTGCTTAGCCCCTGATGCCCCAGAGCTGGGATTCTGGCCTTTGCTCTGGGCTTTCATCTCCATGTCTCCAACTTCTGGAGTCTGGGCAGAGCAGGGAAGAGGCCTGGATTAACATGGGGAGGCCTGGGAGTGGGTGTGGGAGTCTCCTCCTCGCCTGGCCTCAGGTTGGGAATGCAGAGGCAGCGTGCAGGGTGCATAGCGAGGGGGGCACTTCTTCGGGAGCCAGGGATCTGGTCCTAGGTCTGCCACCAATTCACTGCATGACCTTGGGAAACCTGATGCCCTCTCTGGACCTGTTCTCCCATCCATTTAATGCAGAGGACAGGCACACCAGCTCTCAGGTCACTGCTGGTTTAAATTTTCTGTAATCCTATGAAAAAAAAAGTGGTAAGAGTGCTGCTGCTAAAAACAGTTGGATCATATGGGTCAGGAGAGGGGAGCATCTGTGCCTGTCTCTCCTCTCACCCCCTAGGACTTCAGAGCATTCTAGTTTGGAAAACTAAAAATGCTATCTCTCCCTTCCTACTTCTCCTGGGCTCCTACAGGGGCCTATCTTGATCTTTCCAGTTTTGTTAGACCCAGATACACATGCTAGTTGTTCAACTGATAGGATCTAGAACTCTGAGGATGGAAGTCATCTATCCATTTATCCATCCACCCACTCATCCTCCTACCCACCTATCCATCCATTCACCCATCCACCCCCCACACCCCCCATCCACCCACTCATCCATCCACCCACCCATCCACCCACCCATCCATCCATCCATCCATCCATCCAACCATCCACATTTCCATCTATCCATTTATTCATCCACTCAGTTTCGTGAGTTACTATCCTCACTGTTGCTCTGAGCAGACGTAGTGATGTAACAGACTTGGTTTCTGCCCTTGAGGAGCTCACAGTCTAGCTAATTCACTGTTCCCACCTATTCTCCTTACCTTCACACCATCTGGTGAACTGCCTCTGGATTTCCTGTTTCTTCCACCCAAAACCTCTTGCATCTATTTATTCAAGTGCAATCTTAGCCATCCTTCAGGAACCAATTCAATTGCCACCTCCTCCCTGAAGTCTTTCTTGATCTCCTGTAGCCATAAGTCATCTCTCCTGTCCTTGAACTCGTCTAGGATACTTTGGATGTTGTAGTCGCCTGTGGGCTCCTTGAGGAGCAGTACCTTACTGATCTGTAAACATCGCAGTGCCCTTTGTAGTGGATCTTTAAATATTTGTTGAATGAATGAAGGCCATACTGAAAATCCTTGCTGAAGGCTGTGAGGGGTCTGTATCATGTACCAGTTGTGGGCAGCTCCTCCTACCTCTTGAGCATCTTCCTGGATGGGGTCCTCACCACCTATGGCTTTGCCTAGCCTCTTGCCCTCCCAGCAAGGGTCAGGGCAGGGGAACATGGGTTCCACGCTGTCTCCTCTTTTTTAGATTGTGAACCTCACAGTGGACAACAGCAAAACCCTCCTGGATATTGACAACGCTCGCCTGGCACTGGATGACTTCAGGATGAAGTGAGTCCTGCTCCCTCTCCCTACCCTGTCATCAATCCTTCCTCCACACCCCAGTGCTCTGGAGGGCTCCGTAGGGACTGATTCTTTCTTGCTCATTCTCTATCCATGGCTAGTCTGCAGGTTTGAGATGGAGCAGAGCCTGTGAAAAGCAGTGGCCGCTGACATCAGTGGCTTGCATAGTGTGCTGGATGACCTGACTATGCAAAAGTCTGACCTGGAGATGCAGTATGAGTCTCTGCAGGAGGATCTGAAAACACTCAAGAAGAATCATGAAGAGGTAGGGTGCAGGCTACTTACGGCTTGTTGGGGAGGGGGGGAACAGAAGCACAGAGATGGCAGGGGATGAGGGGAGCTATGGAGCATTGCCTGGGAGACATGCTCTCCTTTACTCTTGAGGACACTCCTAGCACCTCCTTAGCACTGCCTATGGTGGTGGTTGGGCTTTGGCTTCACAGTTGTGTCCCCTTTTTGGGGGCAGAGGGAAAGGGCTGAAAGGTGGTGGAGAGGATCCCTCCCCTCTGACCTCAGCCCCTTCTTCCCTGGCAGGAGATGTGCCAGTTGACTGGTCAGAGCACCGGGGATGTCAGTGTGGAGAGGAATGCTGCTCCTGGCAAAGATCTCACTAAGGTCCTCAATGACATGCGCCAGGAGTACAAGCAGCTCAGCGCTAAGAACTGTAAGGACGTTGAGCTGCAATATGAGACTCAGGTGAGCAGGGTGGGCTGCCCAATCAGCCTTCTATCCCTCTGTCCCTGTATCCCTCTGTTCCTCCACCCCACCCCTCTATTCTCTTACCACTCTCTCTCTCAGTCCACCTGTCATTCATCCATCTTCCAATTCATTCATTGTCCACAAACATAATGATTAAGTAGCTTCTCAATGCCAAGTTTTATGTGAAGTCCTGATGTCTCAGAGATGAGCCAACTAAGATTGCTGCCCCTGAGAAGCTCACATTTTATCACATGTTAACAAAGGCAGAGCATGAACAGCTTACATATGGTGATGAGCTATCAGACTCTAGTAGAGGAACAGTGTGCTTCTCATACTACACTGAGCTCCTCGATGACTCCCTTCCTCCCCAGGTCTCCAGCACCTAGCATAGAGCCAGGCACACGAGGGCATGGTCTGTAGTGTGTGCGTGTGTGTGTGTGTGTGTTTGGTGGGTAGTTTGAAATAAGGTTAGAAACGTGGTTTAGGGACAAAGTGTGAAGAGTCTTGAAGCCTTGCTGAGAGGGAATGTTAAGTTGAGAGAAATAAACGACCCTGGCTGGAGGGACCCAGAACTCAGAACAACTTGTCCTTGGCTTTGGCTCAGTTTTGGCCCTGGAGGGGAAGGTCTTGGTGAATGGGACAGAACCTTGCCCACTGCAGCCTCTGGCCCAACCTGGTCCTCACTGAGCTTTTGGGTTTGCGGATGAGCCAGATTGAGCAGGAGGTAACAAACAGAAGCCAGGAAATGGAGTTCAACAACAAAGAAGAGACCCAGCACCGGCATAGCATCCAGGAGTTGGAGATGGAGCTGCAGTCTCAGCTCAGCACGGTTGGTAGTCCTGCTCTAGACCCTGCCAGGGAGGGGCATGGCAGGCTGGGCATGATCCCCAGGAGTGGGAAGGGGAGGAGCTATGATGTAGCATCCCTCTCAGAGCCTCCTCCTGCCTCCTAGAAATCGGCCCTGGAGAAGTCCTTAGAAGACACCAAGAGCCGCTACTGTGGCCAGCTGCAGCAGATCCAGGAGCAGATCAATAACCTGGAGGCCCAGCTCACTGAGATCCAGGCAGAGATTGAGTGCCAGAATCAAGAATACTGCCTTCTGCTCAACATCAAGACGTGGCTAGAGCAGGAAATTGAGAACTACCACAGCCTCCTTGAAGGAGGCCAGGAGGACTGTAGGTGCCCCAGGACTCTGTGGAATCCCTAGGAATTCCTAAGCCCCTGACACTACTTCTGTCCCTCTGGATAGAGGCAGCTGAGAAAGTTCCCACACGCAAGGGTCTGATGGGTTGAGGACTTCTTCATCCTGTGGGGGAATCTCAGGGCATTTGGGCTTTGGGAAAGGAGGATGGTAACAGTGAGAGAAGGGACTGCTCCCTGCTCCAGAGAGAGGAAAGCTGTCCCCTCCCAGCTGTGGTGCCAGCCCAGTCTCTGTCCTCTGCCTTGCAGGAAGGAAAACTTAGGAAGACACATTTGGGTCTTGACTCTGTCCAGGTCCATCCTTGTATATGTATGTGAAGTCACTTATTTTATCTCTGTGTTTTCTCTCCTTCTCAGTGAATCCTGTGGAGCTGGACAAATTGGCTTTGGAGGTGGCAAAGGAAGTGGATCTCAAGGTGGAAATGGAGGCAGTCATGGAAGAGGATCCAGGGGAGGAAGTAGAGGGGGTCATGGAGGAGGAAGTGGAGGCAGCTATGGTGGAGGAAGTGGAGGTGGCTGTGGTGGATGGGGGCCACTAGGACCCCAGGGTCCTTCCATTTTGGGATTCTCCAGCTCTTTGAGTTCCAGTCTCCTTGCTCCCGGTTTGCCCATCTCTTTCCAAGTCCCAGTCTCTTTGTCTCCTGCTCTGAGTCCTCTCTTCTCACTCTCACTTCCCTTGGGTCTTTCCATAGGCTACAAGATGTGATACTAGAGCCCTTACAAACTTTCCTGGCCCTGTCCCAGCTGAGTATCACCCAGACGGGCAGACCCTGGATGAAGCCTGCTCATTGCATTCTGACATCAGGAATAGCTGGCAACGAGCCCCAGAGCCCATTTGGGACTGGGCTGATTGGGCATGTGTGTCTCTGGCCGCCCACTGGCTCCCTCCTCTGGCAAGGTTGGGGAGACCTCTCTTCCTCTGTCTGGTCTGGGGGTGACCCCACTCCCTACCTGATCTCGACGTCCTAAGAAAGCTTTCCTACTGCAAATCTGACTTGGACTTGGACCCATTTGCTCTTTGGGATTAAGAAGGGGCAGAAAGGAGGTGAAGGGAGAATCGATTGAATCCACTTTAAAAGTGAGGGTTAGCTTTTCTGTCAGTTAACTTTAGCGTGTAACAAAGCAACCCACAATTTAGTGGCTTGAACTAACGACCATGGCTTTAGCTCAGCCTTTGCAGTTGGCAGTTTAGACTGGGCAGTTGTTTTGTGCCTCTGTGGTCAGCTGGAGGTCAGCGGGCGCTCTGCCTCTGGGGCTTGGCTGCATGCTGGCTGGGGGCGACGGGAGTGAGAGGCCCAGTGACTGTCATCCTCCAGCCAGCTAGCTCAAGCAAGCGTTCCAAGACAATGAACACAAGTGTGCAAGGCCTCTTGAGGCTTAGGCTCAGAACAGTCACTTCGGCTGCATCATTTTGGCCAAGGCAAGTCACAACCCCACCCAGAGTCAAGAGCAGGGGAAACAGATCCTTCTTTTGATGGAGGAGCTGCAAAGTCACATGCAAGGACGTGAACAGAGGGAGGACAACAATTGAGGCCAGTGTTTGCAAACAATCTGCCGCAGTCTGTTAGGAGGTCACGTGTTAGCTGCAGAGGGAAACAAGACAACAGTGATGTGGTTTTCACTTTGGAAGAGTTCACAGATGGTGAAAAACATAGGCACAAATAAAGTGCTCCAAGACAGAGGAAGGAACATTCCACAAGACAGCAGCCAACAATGTTCTCCGAGGATGATTGGGCCTGATACAAAACCCCTTCTCCCTAGGACTAGGGACAGACAGCCCGTCAGCCTATGTTCCAGATACTACAGCTGCATATCAAACCTCCCCAAAGCTTAGAGGCTTAAAATAACAATGTTGATTTGGGGGCTTGGTGGGGACAGCTCACCTCTGCTCCACTTGGTGTCACTGCGGCTCACAGGCTGGGGGCTGGAGTCATCTGAAGTCTTGGTCATTCGCATGTCTGGCGCCTGGGCTGGAAGGACTGAAACCCGGGGACCGGCCCTCAGGGGCTTCTCGGGCATTGCTGTATGGAGACTCCCAATGTGGTCCCTCCAGTAGGGCTGAGTCGGCATTGCCAGACTTCTTACATGCTGGCTCAGGCCTCCAAGACATATGCCTTAAGCGAGGAAGAGCCAGAAAGAAGCGATTTTGCTTTATTACCTAGATTGGAAGTCATGCAGTGTCACTTTTGCTGTAGTCACAGGCCTGCCTAGATGCCAGGGGAGGATACACACACCTTGCAGTAGGCAGAATTCTAAGATGATCCCAGTTATTAGACCAAACATGAACCTAGGTGCTGCTGTGAAGGGATTTTAGAGAAATAATTAAGTTCCCAAATGTGTTAACTTTAAGATAAGGAGATTATCCTGTGGGTCTGACATAATCATATGAACCCTTTAAAGGCAGAGACTTTTCTGTGGTTGGTCACAGAAGAGGAAGTCAGGGATTTAAAGCATGAGAAGATTTTGATATGTCATTGCTGGCTTGAAGATGGAAGGGGGCATGTGGCAAGGAATGTGAGTGGCCTCTAGGGGCTGAGAGCCACCAAGGAAAAGGGGCCCTCAGTTCTCCAGCTGCAAAGAACTGAATTTTTCCAAGAACAAGTTTGGCAGATTTCCCCCCAGAGTCTCCAGATGAGACTGGCTGACACCTTGATTTCAGCCTTGTGGTACCCTGCACAGAGGACCCAGTCACCTCTGAAGAACTGTGAGCTAATAAATGGGTACTGTTTTTTCTTTTTTTTTTGGTGAGGAAGATTGGCCCTGAGTTAATACCTGTGCCAACGTTCCTCTATTTTATATGTGGGATGCCGCCACAGCATGGTTGATGAGCAGTGTGTAGGTCCGTGCCCAGGATCTGAACCTGTGAACTCCAGACCGCTGAAGTGGAATGCGTGAATTTAACCACTATGCCACAGGGCCGGCCCTTAAATAGGTGCTGTTTTAAGCTGCTACATTTGCAGTAATTTGTTAAGCAGAAATAGAAAACAAATATAGACCCCATCTCAAGATGGACGAGTGTCAAGGTCACACTGAAGAACAGCATGTGGAATGGGATATGTTGATCTTTGGAAAACACAATTTGCCACAGATTGGCCAAATCATTGGGGGAGGGGCTTTGTAAGGGTAAACTTAGGACATTAAGTGACACAGAAGCTCAGCAAAACCCAAGGTCCTGGGATTTATGGAGATGGAAGCTGGATGGTGTGTCTGGGTCCAACAAGATGCCTCAGCAGAGAGATTTTGTGATCCTTTCTCTAGTGCTCCACCCTTAATGTGCAACCGGTTACTCTCTTCTCTGGTTCTCCTCCTGCTACCAGCTGTCTTCCTCTCCTACCACTTTATATCTTCTCTCTACTTCTATTTGGGGAATTCTCCATCTTGAGTCTGAGGCTCCCCATGGGAGAAGCCAGAAACTTGTTTTCCCAGCCTTCCTTGCAGCTAAGGCATAGGCATGTGACGTAGCTCTCCAATCAGGGACTCCCACAGAAGACTTTGGTTTGGATGTGAAGGAAGTGCTGAGCGGAATTAACGTGGCAGGAACAGGGCTGGGGCAGAGACACACAATTTACTGAGGCAACAGTAGTGGTGGTTCTGCAGGGGTAGGCGGGGCCCAACATCAACTGTTGGAGCTGCACTGTCTGTGGCAGCAGTGACAGCAGTGGTGTCCTCCTGGGGCAAAGCTTTAGTGTGATTTGGGCAAGGTTTCTGTTTGCATATCCCTCAAGTCTGATTCTCTGCACATCTTGGGAAAGATGTTCTACTTTCTCTGTAGGTGAAAGCAAACATATTCTGGTATTCTTTGCCTATTGGGATACAGCAAAAAGAATTTTCCACATCAGATGCCAGGGATTACGGTGATCTGTTCTAGTAAGTAGACCAAATCCGGAACAACAATTGTCATTGGAATAACCATGTGATAAATAATAAAATAATCATTCTGTAACATCTGTCCGTATTCTGCATGGGGAAAACAGAAAGTTAATTGGGAAGTGATCAGAGTCATCAATCCTGAATTGATCAAATCTTTTTTGTGTCACTAATCTCTGTCATTCTCTTACAGATGTAGTGTTTTTGGCTCTTCTTACCACAACAATCCTTACTCCACGGATCAGGGAGCCATTTACTGATTATATCCATTCCATTTCAGACACTGGGAAATAACCACAGGATGGGTCCAGGGTACTATGGGGCTCATGAGAGGCAGACTTAGGTCAAAACTTCATTTGCCATCTGTTCCTCTGTATCGGTCAGATTCTAAGTTGCAACCAACAGAAGCTACTCTGGCTATTTCAACAAGTAAGGGATATATAAGAACTCTAGATAATTCAAAGAATCATTAGGAGGGCTGGAGAAACAAAATCCAGGCTGAATTTCTAACGTCTCCTGAAATGACACTGCAGAATGGGTGTCAAGGGAGCTGCTGCCTCTGCCAAGACTAGGAATTTTCCAAGTCAGGACGTGATTTGCTGAATTGAGAAACAACTTCACAGCTTGGGCTTCAGAACCATGCTGTCTCTGCCATCCATGCCAGCAAACTGGATGTCCCAAATGGAGCCCATTTCCTCACGTACCTTCCTTCTAAATTAAGTCTCACATGGTGCATCTCATTGGTAGAACCTAAATGACATGGCTCATCTTAGTGGCAAAGGAGGCTGGGAAATGTAGTTCTTGGATCTATCTAAGAAAGAGCAGTGATCACAATGGCAGATATAACGTACACCTACATAAGTTTCCGGTCTATCTGGTGAAGTACAGTGTTGTTCTGCCAATCTCTAATTTTCAGAGATGAGAGTTAGTTTGGAGCTAGTGTCCAATAAGCCCTGAAGGTCTGGGTATTTCCCATCCCCCAGTACACAGCTACTCTTGTAAATGCCCACAGGCTCCTATGGGGAAGGTCAGGAGGTCGACGTACAGTATGTGCTTGGGAGGTTTTTGCAGAGTCCTTCCTCAAGGGGACCTGGACTTCCCTTTATTCAAAGTCCTCTGGGTCCATGAGCTGATTCTGGTTTTGGAATTGGATAAGAGCCTGCCATTCTCTATCACAGGGCTTAAGACAGGCCTCTTCCTGACCTAAAGTTTTCTTTTTGGGATGTGGGGTAGGGAACTGTGGCAGATATGGAAGACTGACTTGCTCAAACCTGTTCCCACATGCTTCTGGTGAGCTTTCCTGTGTTGTAGAGGCTGACGACCTTAAATCCACCTTTTCCAGACTCCTTTACAGTATGGCTCTAGGTGCAACTTAGGTTTTTCCAATCAGATGAAATTCTGTGGGACGTGAGTTGAGTGGGGAGAGATCCGGAGGGGGAAGTTGTTTCTGTTGGTTTAGATCTACCAGGCACTATAAGTCCTGGGGCCAAAAGATCTGGTAGTGGTGTCTTGATTCCCAAACTTGCTGATCACGGCAGAGCAGGAGTTCCCTTGGGACTGGTTCTGTGGCGTTAATCTGGGAGCCATTCTCAGAGGCCCAATTTAGAGTCTGCTCCTCCAGTCTTCTAATGATTTTGTAAGCAGCTAACACTCTGTATTAAATTCCTTTCTGTTGAGAAAGTGAGATTTGTTTCTGTCACTTAAAACTGGATCCTGACTGAATCAGGATCTTGGTGGGCTGCTCGTATACTTTGGTCCTAGAGACCCATGATCAACTGACCACTCTCATGGATCCCTACAGATTTTATCGTTCTGCTTACTATTCCAGCCCTGCAGCACCAAAGTGCCCCTGCTTGTCCTCTGCCACCTGGGACTCACCTCTGTTGAAATCAGGGAGCCTAATTCAACTGTAGCATCTCCCACCCACATCCCCAGAGAACAGCTGCTACTGCGTTTCTCAAAGATGCTGTGTTCCCTCTCACCTAGGTATTTCTTAATTGTCAGAGTCTAGACAGTGTCTTCTGGGCTCTCAAGCAGGGGAATGGTTGAATGGGTTCCACACGATAACTCCACTCCAACATTTCTGTTTCCCTAGCTGGTTGCGTTCCTTCCTCTTTATTACAACAAGGATTTTCTGGAAACCCAACTTTATTTTGTATAGGTCACCATTGAGTGCAGTTCCTGCCACCCAACTGAGCAAATATTTAGACATATTCTCAGATAGTCCAGCTAGCAGCTGAACTGTGGATCCCTGGTCAATGCCTCCATATTGATCAACTCAACCTGATCAAAAATTAGAATCCATTCCCAAGTCCAGTCTTCGCATTTCTGCTGATATAGGTTAGCAACATCTTGAAATTCTCCTGGTCTGTGGGCCTTCTTCTCTAAGCTTCGACTCTATAATCAAGCTCCTCTCCCAAGGACCTGACTTATTTATAATTTTGGAGGCAATAAAGGGTGGTATGGTGGAGTGGGAGGATAATTTGGAGTTTGGGGGTATGATAAGTCAATTAAGTCCTCTCATATAGTTCTGTTCCAGTTCTGTGGGTGCCCCTCTTTCCTGATCAAAGGTCTAACTTTTACATAAGAGACTTGGCAAGATTATGGTTTCAACAGGTGCTGTGACTTGGCAACTTGGAAAATTCAACTTTGAGATGAAGCTACGTCAGCCTTATCAGTACAAGAAATAAAAGATCTTTTTGCATAATCATGGAAGGTCCCTTGTCCTCTGGCTGCCTATAGAGTGCAGAACTTAGGAATTTGAATATATCACTCTCTCTCTAAGCTCTCCAGCACAGTTAGAAGAAACTAGACAACCCCTCTTTTATCACTGCATACCATGGGCTTCTAGAGTCCCATGTATATATATTATTTGAGGAAGATTAGCCCTGAGCTAACACCTGTTGCCAATCTTCCTCTTTTTGCTGAGGAAGATTGGCCCTGGGCTAACATCCGTGCCCATCTTCCTCTACTTTATATGGGACACTGCTACAGCATGGCTTGACAAGTGGTGCGTCTGTCTGTGCCCAGGATCCGAACCTACAAACCCCGGGCCGCCAACGTGGAGCGTGAACATAACCGCTATGCCACCGGGCCAGCCCCTAGAGTCCCATATTTTAATAATAGCTAGATTTCTATTGCCTTCAGGCCCATCTAGGCCAGATAACCATTCTTATTCTCATGTCATGCATTCATTCAACAACTTTCATTGGATAAATATGTATTAAGTTCCTTCTATACCAGACACTATTCAATGAACAAAAGAGATGAAGGTTCCTGCCCACTTGGAGCTTACATTCTAGATGGGAAGAGGGGAAAACAATATGTGTCATAAGTAAATAAATTATAATATATTTGAAGATGATAAGTGCAAAGAGAAGTAGGGAGTGGTGAGGGGGATCGGAGTGCTGTGGCAGGGTGGAGGACTGCAAGGTTAAACAGGGTGGCCACGGTCGGGGTCATTGAGAAGGTGAAACGTAAGCAATGACCTGACAGAGCAAGGGAGGAAGTCAGGTAGGTATGTGGTGGGAGATGGCTCTAGGTACGGGGCTTGGGCGTGTGAAGGCCCCAAGGTAGGAACATACTTGGTATGTTCAAAAACGAGTAAGGAGGCCAATGTCCTTGGAGCAGAGTAGCGAGGAACTAAGTGGTGGAAGACGAGGTCAGAGGCAGAGGGTGGCCACCTCACCCAGGGCTCTGCGGGGCTCTCTGAGGAACTTGGCTTTACGCATGGTGAAATGGGGAGCCCCTGAGAGCACAGTTGACAGCGAGGGACTCCAAGATGGAAGATGCCAGAGAAGAAAAGGAGCCTGGATACCCGAGTTCACTGCTTGGAGGGCAGCCATCAGGAGAGCTGTCCAGCCAGGAACCACCACATCAGTCCTTACGGGAGCAAGTGACAAACATTCACCGTGTTAAGCCCCTGAGATTTTTGAGGTTGTCACATGGATGAGCTAGCACTGATGATCATGACTGACGCACAGGGCTTCGAGCAGAGAAGCAGCAACATCTATGTTCCATCTTAAACAAATCTCTTTAGCTGCTGTTTGGTAAGATGCCTGGAGACCAAGGGTAGAGGCAGAGAGACCAGTTTGGAGGGAGGAAATCCAGGCAAGAGACCGTGGCACTCAGAGTGGAGATGGTCAGAGGCTGTTGATTCTGCACACAATTTGAAGGTAGCACCTTCAGGATTCTTGAAGGACTGCATGTTGGTGTAAAAGAGAGGAGTCGAGGATGTCCCCCTGTCTTTTGTCTGAGCAGCTGGGGGACAGGAGTTGTCACTCCCTGAGATGGGAAGGCTGTGAGTGGAGGCGGTTGGGGCAGAAGACGAGTCAGTTTTGCACGTGCCGAATTTACAATGTCTGTTAGACACTGTTATGGGCTGAATTGTGCCCCCCAAATTCATATGTTGAAGCCTTAACTCCTAGTACCTCAGAACGCGACTGTATTTGGAGATAGGCCCTTTAAAGAGGTGATTAAGTTAAATGAGACCGTTGGGGTGGGCTCTAATCCAATCTGACTGGTGTCATTATAAGAAGAGGAAATTTGGACACACAGAGAGACCCAGGGGTGCGCCCCCACAGAGGAAAGGTCATGAGAGGACACAGCGAGAAGGTGACCATCTGCAAGCCAGGAGAGGGGCCTCAGACGAAACCAACTTGAGTTTGGACTTCTAGCCAGAGCTATGAGACAGTACATGTCTGGTGTTTAGGCCCCCCGGTCTGTGGTACTTCGTTATGGCAGCCCAAGGAGGCTCTGACAGACACTCAAGCAGAGGCTTCTTAGGAGTCTCTTGACCGCATTCACTCCTTTTACCAAATTCTGTATCAATCAGGGTTTTATCCTGCAAAGATCAGAACCCACACTCTGAAGCCGGTTTGTTAAAGGATGTTAGGTGACTCACAGAATCTCCAGGAAGAACTCCCAGAGAACAAGTCCTGGAGGCTGTGCAGCCGGAGGAGGCCCCCTCCTGCCACCATCTGCGGGCGCAGACTTGGCCACATGTTCCACTTGATGCTACCGCTAAGCCTCTGGCATTGCGGCTTCTAGAAGCTGGATGTCTCTGTGGCCACTCTTGCCAGAATGGTTTCCACGGGGCACCTCCATCTTTAAGACATCGGCCCCCAGCTTGCAGGCTTATGCAATGTGTTTGGTTGGGGAGCCTGGTCATGTGTCTGATCCAGCTGCAGCGGAGGCTGGGAGGCTGATCTGGGGCTTCTGCCCTGGGGAGGCACAGCCACCAGATGGAGAGTCCTTTTCAAAGGAGCTGGGGGACCAAGAGTAAGAACAAGTGTCCAGAAGAGGAAGGGGCAAGGACAAACAACTGCTGAGCACGTCTTATGTGCCAAGCGCAGTGTGAAGCACTTTATAAATATTATCTTATGTGATCGTCATAGCAACCTTATCATGCTGTTCATATTTTCATTTCCTACATGAGGAAACTTGCTTAGAGGGATTAAATGACTTGTCAGAAAGATCACACAGCTTCTCAGCAGTGGAGCCAAGGTTTGAATCTAGGAAGTCTGATCCAATGAAGCAGGTATTATTATGCCCATTTTACAGATGAAGAAACTCTAGCTCAGAGAGGTTAAGTAACTCGTCTGAGGTGACATAGAGTTATAAGGGATCAAGCAAAGACTCAAATCCAGTTTGGCCTGGCTCCAAAGCTAGTGCTCTCCCTGCACTCTCTGGCCTCAAACAGTTATTGAGCCCCCACTGAATACAGAGACAAGCAACTCCCATAAGCAGAGGCTTGTCAGATATGCCCTAGGTGGGAAGCAGTGACTGTACAAAGAGCTGAGGAGAAGATGGGTGACCTCACAAATGTAGATTCTTTCCTGGGACCTCAGGTCCCCCCCTCCAAGAAGGCACTGGGTCTGCGCTTGCTGAAGGGAGGGACAGGTAAATGAGCAAACAGTGGAGGAATGAGAGTGACAGCTGGATCGTCTCTGGAAATCCCTTTGGCTCCAACATCTATTATTTCACACTCATAAACCTCGAGCGCTTTGATCTCTCAGTTTCGCCTCCTCTTCGAGTCTCTGCAACATGTCGAGGCTGCTGCTGGCCCTCTAGGCCCCAGGGCTCTGATGCTCTCTCCCCATCTCAAGCCCAAACAGGAGCAAAATCAGTGCCCTTCTCTGTTCTTCTTACTAGACTGCGGCTATCTGCCGGGATTCTCGTGAAACCAAAAGGAAAGTCAAGGAAATGAACCTCTACCACCAACAAATAAAACCCAGGAGAAACAGTACAGTGTGAGGTTAAAGACAGTAAAGGTAGGGAGAGCTCTCAAAACTGTCTCTTTATGAAAATCTCTAACTGGAGTCTCCATCTATTTTGATCCCTTCTTCAGACCTTTCATTCATCTGTTCATTCATTCAGTAAATATTCATTGGTGCCTTTTCTGTGTCAGGGATTGGAAATGAATAAAATTGTGAACAAAACAGATGAGGTCTCTTTCCCCCCGGGGCTCACAATCTAGTCTGCGAGCGGAGAAGCAGGCTGGTAATTGCTGAACCGTGTGGTGAGTGCTGTTGGTGACGGGAGGGGACGGTGGCCGGGGGCCGGGAAGGCCTATGGGCCTCCTGACCCAGCCATGGCGCCTGGGGAGGCTTCCTATGACAGGCGTGGGACAGGTTCCGTATGTCATCTCCTTTATTTCTCACAACAACCGCGAGAGGTAGGTACTGTTGATTCCATTCACAGATGAGGAAACTGAGGCTCAGAGAAGGGAAGTGATTTGCTGAAGTCACGCAAACCAAGGTTGGCTTGGCTCTAAATCCTGCCCTCCCAGCACCGCCTACCTGGCCTCTAACAATTGTTAGCACTTTCTAAGGTCAGAGACGGGATTCTGAAGAGCAGAGAGGAGCTGTTTTGAGACAACTATGCAAACAACTTCGATCTGTGGCCTCAGTTTCCCCCCTGAAGGCACTTTGTCTGAGCTTCTTAAAGGAATGAATGAGTGAACAAGTAAGGAAGGAATGAGGGCGTTGGACCAGACGGTCCCTAAGGAGCCCTCTGCCCCAGCGCTGTCTGGTTCAGACCCTCCGACATCTTCAGATGGCTTTGATGTTCCTGAGATTTCAGGACTCTCTCTCTTGCCCAGGAATCTTCCATCCACCTTTGCTCCACCAGCACCCTCAGCCGCAGGGACACACCATTCTCACCTTAACTCTGGCCAAAGCCAGTAAACACGATCCCTGTCATCTGTTCCCCTCAGCATGACTAAGACATGTCCAGGATTGTCGGAAGGAACTTCATCAAGACAGAGAGAAACCTCAGGGAAGTGAATCAAGAAAACACAAAACCCATAAGAAAGAGTCAAATTTGAAATCCAAAGCTGGGGTGGGGGTGGAGAGGAAGGTTGGCTTCCCCGACCTCCTGCTCATGGGGGGCCCCGAGTGGAGCCCCTGTTTGCCTTTTGCAAGTCATTGACCCCTTCACTCAACTCGCCCTCCCCAAGGTCCTCCTCTGTGCCGGGCACGCTGCTGGGTGCTGGGCTACAACGACAGGCTCTGCCCCACAGAGTCTTACAGGGAGACCGACGAGCAACAGCAACCACAACACAGTGTGCTGGGTTCCACTCTGGAGAAGCCCAGGGGCTTTGGGGCACACAGCAGGGGTGTTTAGCCCAGACTTGGGAGTCAGGGAACATCCCACAGAGGAAGTGCTGGGCCCTGAAGAATGGGTTGGGTTTATCCAGGTGATAGTTGATGGGGGTGTGGTGTGTGTGCGTGCGTATGTGTGTGTGTGTGTGTGTGTGTGTGTTGGGGGGACGCGAGTGTTCTGGGCAGGGGGAGCTGCATCTGTCAAGGCCCGGAGGTGACACTGAATGTGGCAGCAGGTGACACTGAATGTGGCAGCAGTGGAGGAATTGGAACACGTTATAGTGCAGAGTGTGAGGAGGGGCTGCTGAGGGTTCGTGGGGGACAAGTGACAGAGGACTTGCTCAGTGAAAGTGAGGAGACTAAACTGCATCCTGAGGGCTGCAGGTAAACCCATGCCATCTCCATGCTCATCTTTTTCTAGCCTTTGGTGGTGGATGAGGCCCTATTGGCCAAGGACTGCCCACCGTCTTGGCTATTGCCCACCATTTTGGTTATTGCCCACTATCTTTGTTCCAGATAAACTCCTCCTAGTAGAGAACAAATCTGGCAAGAAGACAAATGGTCTCCATTCTGGTCAGAAGCTGCACTGGAGCTGGGGAACATCACCCATCAATCTCCCAGCACTCATTTTCCCTGAGGAACCCGGGGCTGGGCTGTGTCACCGCTGCCACAGCTCCCATGTGTGTCCATCACACTCCACCACTGGTGAGGACCCCGCTCCCCAGCTGAGAGCACTGTGCCTGAGGCTGGTCCCCTCCTCTCTCTCCAAGGGTGTGTTCCATTGGTAACAGCTATAATTCTCAGTGTTGTGGGCGCCCTCCACCTCCATCCCCTCCTCGTCATTATTGCAGCTGGACTTGGCTGTGCCGGGACTGCGGCAGGCAGGCCTTTACACAGTCATCTACTGGATTTCCCACAACCACTCCACTTCACAGACGGGACACTGAGGCTCAGACAGATGCTGCAACTCAGCTGACAGAGGATCTGAGTTGGTCTGACTCTCAAGCCCACCCTCATCTCACGCCATCTAAAATAATCACAGAGCACCTACTGATAGTGGAGACCAACACCTCCCACAAGCAGGAAAGCTCTGGAAATCCTCTTCTTAGGAAGCAAGTGGCCACAAGTGAACAATGAGTCCCCGGCCCAGTTATTTCTTGTCTCTGGGCCTCAGTTTCCTCACCTGAGGTCCTCATGTGTGGAACAAATGGAGTGACAATGAAGGAATGAGACTGAGGCTGGCCTGGCTCCAATGTGGCGGAGAGGACCTCCCATCAATTCTCAGGGGACAGCGGTTCAGATAGGCAAGAACTAGCTGTGCTAATTTCTAGACAAGCCCATTCCCCTCCTCTGTGGAGAGGCTGAGGTCTGTGCTTGATCAACACACACATGTGCCAGTGTGACTGAGGAAAGAATGAGGACCATGGCTGAGGACCCTCTGGCTCTACTTGTGATTCTGATTCATCAATCTCAAAGAAAATCTGCATTCCTCAAGCTTTCCCCTCCCCGAGGGGTCTCTCATCTCTCTCTAATGTCATGGCTCCCCTCAGCCTCAGGAGAAAGCTGTTCTAGTTTTCTCTTAGGTCCAAACACTAACAAAACAAAGTTCTCTTTTCTCTTCCCTTCGTTCTCTTCCTTTCCCTTCTCTTCTTGGTTACATATGAGATGCTTTGGAATTTTCAGAGGAAAAGTTTGGCAAGCCGAGGGAAGACTTTATGGAAATGTACAAGGAGTATTCAGAGCCTGGAAGACCCCATAAGATGGAGTGAAGCTTGTGGGACTAGAAGTAAAGGAAAACACGAATGGCTGTCTCCAAAGCTGCTCCTGCCGGCGAACCCACACTGGGCCCTCAACCCCCTTCCCAGGTAATTCATGCAGTCGGCAAATATTCTGTGAGCTCATGGTCCCCGTCCCCGTGGACTTCACCACCCACCAGGGACACACAGGTAGACAGAAACCACGTCCACTGAGCAAAGGGCTGTAATGCGGGAGGTATATAGTATAGGGAGCTCAGAGGACACAAAACCAATCTAGATTTGGGGGCGGGGGGCAGAGAGAGGACGAAGGAAAAGCAGGTGGGATAGGAAGAAAGTGGGGGTGGTGCTGTAATGGAATGGTGGTGGAATGGGTGGTGAGGGGGGCATATGCAGAGGCCTGGAGGTGAGAGCCAGCCGGGCACATTCAAGAAATGGAAAGAAGTTTTGAATGGTGGGAGGGAGAGAGTGCTGAGTGCTGAAGCTGGAGAGAGAGGCTGGGCTGGATCATGAAGAGTTTTGAAAGCCATGCTGGAGAGGTGGGGCCCACTGAAGGGTCCTGTGTGCCCCCCAGTCCAAACACTGACCCTTCCCCTAGAGATTCCCCTCCCATCGGTGGTTCTGGGAGGAAACTGTAGTTCAGAGTGGTTCAGTGACCCGTCTAAGGACCAACAGCTAGTGGGGAAGTCACTAGCCTCCTGGATTTGAGCCCACATGCATGGGATTCCATGGCTGGTGGGATTTCCTTTCGGCATCCCGTCTGAGCCGCTTGCAAGGGATTTAGGGATATTTCTAGGGCTCACTGGATAGATGCTCCTAGTTAGCCCAACTTTCCATATAGCTTGATCTCTCAGGGTCCCATTAAACTCCACGCCCGATAGAACCGTGAATTGAGGGGACTGCGCTATTCTGGGAAGTTTTTCAACATTTGGGTTACATTATGATTCCAGCAGGTGTGGTACTGGGAGGAGGGAGGCTGGGCGGACCGCCCTCGGGGGCGTGGTGGGGGCGGGTAGTTCAGCTGGGAAGGTGTGGGCCGTCCTCCAACTTCCTTCATAGCTGTGGCTGCAGCGGCCCCTTGTGGCCATTTTACACACGAGGAAACTGTCTGATAAACTGCAATTTTAGAGCTGGAAGGGAAGGTGTCTTTCCCTAGAGAGATGGCCTCCTCCACTCCTTTGTTGCCCAGAGAAGGAAAAACATGCCCAGCGTCACACAGCTAGAATCTAGTCTTTGGACCTCTAGCCCTCCTGGGGCTCTTCCTCTTGTACCACTCCCAGCTCAACCCCCCTTTGCTGTCCGTAGGGAGGCCAGGGAGTAGTCTGGAGTGTAGGGCCTGCCCTTGCCTAGACAGGCTCCCTCTGATCCTTTCTCTCCTCTCAGAATTGAGCAGGGTGAGGGGTACGGAAAGAGGGGGGCGGTAGCAGGAATGAGCCTGCCAGGAGGCAGAGCAGCGAGTCCCCGTGAGGCCTCCAGGGGGCGCCGCGGCGCCGCTGGACAGGCAAGCGAGCTCAGCACGCCGAGCACAGCGGGAGCTGCGTGCAGCTGGCCTGCTGAGCGGGCGAAGGCCGACCCGTGGCCGGCAGCCTGCGATGTCCGAAGCTGTGGCTGGCTGCGAAGTGAACACCACCGCCTCTTTCCGTGGCTCAGATGCCAGCTCTCTGATCCGCCTCGCAGCCTCCGCGAAACTGCACTTTCCAGACGCTGCTCTTCTCTCTGAGCCTCTGCATGGCGGGGAGGTGGGCCGGCAGGATCACTGTCCCTGTTGCTAGGTGGGGAAACAGTTTCAGAGAGACCAGCCAGCTGCTAAAGACAGAACCCCGACTCCATCCAGGGCTTTGACTCTGCATCCAGCACCCATTCCTACACGGTCGCGCCTTCCCCTGGGTTCTGCTCAGGGTAAATGGGGAGGTGTCCTGAGGCAGGCAGGGGGGCTGTGGGGTCAACTCCACTGCTACCTGCTTCTGTGACCTTAGGCAAGTCCCTTACCCTCTCTGCGGTTCAGTCTCCTCATCTGTAAAATGGGTGGTAATCTTCTCCCTTGGAAGGTTGTTATAAGAAGTGGGCACAATGGATTATGTCTGGGCACCTGGTCTAGGGAAGCTAGTGTTGTAAATGTGGGGGCTGCAGGGTCCTGGCTGGGAACATCAGAGCCCTGCTGTGCCTCACTGAGGTGGGGGTGAGCTACCGTGGACTCTGGGGTGCAGACTGTGGGGTGGGCATGCTCAGGCTGTTGGAGCCGGCCAGAGATGGAGCTGAGAGAGTGCAGGTCCGGTGGGGTCAGGGGCAGGGCAGGGTGTGGGGGATGTGGAGTGAGTCACTTACCAGCTCAGAGGCTGTGTAGTGAAGAGGAAGGAGCGTGGAGGCGGGGGCCGGCCAGGCCTGGCGGCACCAGGCACCAGCATACCCGGCAGAGAGGCAGCTCTGCGGAAGGAGGCGAGGGTGGTGCCCCGCCAACCCCACACACGGTCCCTGTCCTGCTCAGTACGCTCCAGGAGGGGGGGTGGGGCCAAGGAGAAATGTAGCCTGGGACCCCTCCATGTGTGGGCCTGTGTGGGGCGTGGGATCCAGAGAACCCTCTGGGAGTGAGGGTCAGGTCTGCTTTCTCCTCCCTGCTCCCCGTCCCCTCATCCGCTCTCCCCTTGCTAAAGCCTTTCTTCCTACCAGTATGGCTGGGGGTGGAGGAGAATGGTCTGTGAGCCTCTCCCAGACCCCATGGGGGGTGGGTGGTACCATCTAAGACAGACAGACCAAGGCAGTCTCCGTATGTGTGCTAGGCCCATTGCAGCTGACCATCCACTCGGACTTCAGCCACACCTGCATGGGTCAGGGTGCCCATGGGATATGATGGACTTTCAGGGTCAACTGAATGGACTTGAGAGAAAGAACTATTTTTGGAAGTGTGGACAGGAGCAGGGATGGGGGTCACATCCTGGGAGGAGCAATGGGAAGCTGAAAGGACAGCAGAGGAGAGAGCAGGTGATGGGAGCTGGTGAGGGCTGTGGCCGGGGAGGGCTGCCCTGCAGGAGCAGTGACCACTGCTGCCCTGTGGGGGGAATAGATACCCTGCCTCTCTCTTCCCTCTGGCCCACCTCTTGCAGCTGCCTCCCATTGGCTGATCCAGTGTGGCAGCCAGAGATCAGCCTTCTGGGCACAGAGCAGGGCAGAGAAGGGTAGAGAATGGATCTGGAAGGACCAAGAATTATTAGGGTGATGGGGACACAAAGATAAATGCCAGACCCTGCCCTCACGGAGGCACTGCCTAGTAGAGGAGACGAGAGATAACTCTCATAGGTGGGGAGAGGCCAGTCCCAGGAAAGGTTCAGATAAAGCACCAGACAGGCTCAGAGGAGGGAAGGGTTGGGGCGGGGAGGGTGCCGGGGCTCACAGAGGCTTTAAGGAAGAAGTGCTGTATTCGTTTCCTATGTCTGCTGTAACAAGTGACCCCACGCTTAAGGGCTTAAAACAACATGATGTGAGTATCGTACAGTTGTAGAGGTCAGAGTCTGAAATGGATCTGTGGGCTAAAGTCAAGGTGTCAGCAGAACTGTGTTCCTTCTGGAGGTTCTAGGGGAGAATCTTTCCTTGCCTTTTCCAGCTTTTAGAGGCTGCCTGCATTCCTTGGCTTGGGGCCCCTGCCTCCTTCGAAGTGCATCACTCCAGCGTCTGTTTCCATGGTCATCACTCCTCTCTCTGACTTTGACCATCTTGCCTCCCTCATATAAGGACCCTTCTGATTACATCGAGCCCATTTAGATAATCCAGGATAATCTCTCCATTTCAAGATCCTTCTCTTAATCACACCTGCAGAGTCCCTTTCTGGCCTGGGAGGTGCACATTCACAGGTTCTGGTGTCTAGGATGCACACATCTTTGGAGGGCCCTTATCTGCCCACCACCAGTGGCACTGGAGATGGGCCAGGCTTAGACAGGTGATGGCTGAGGGTAAGGACACTGCAGTGGGAGGGGACAGCCCTGCAGAGGCAGGGCCATGAGGACAGAAGCAGCACATGCTGGCACCTGGCATGTGGCTGCAGGAGGTGTGGTCTGCTCAGGGAGCAGGCCTGGAAACGTGGAAAGGCCAGTGCTGCTCCCCTTCCAAATAAACACAGTTGGCCTGTGAGTGGAGGGGACAAACGTTGCCCCTGAGGGCTGATGGGGCTGGGTTGGGCCCTGCTGGATTCGAGATTAGCATCACTGTTTAGCATTCACTCCATTGCTGTATTCAGGCCTGGTCACAGCCAGTCTTGACCCTTGTAATTGTCCCCTCAGTGGTGTCCTCCATTTAGCCCTACCCCCCTCCAGGCGACCCCCTCTGCTGATAGCCTCAGACCCCACCCCTTAGGGGCCCCTGCTGAGGCTCAGGCCTGGGCTTGTCTCCCCTCCACAGCCTCCCCCAGCCTCCACGCCTCTCATTCTCTCCTCCAACTTTCCTCCCCAGCCAGAACCGCTCCCTGCTCCTGAACTCCCGCTTGTGCACGTGTCCAGGCCATTTCCAGTAGTTTTTTTGGTGCCAGAAATGCCCTCCCTCCACCCTGTTTCCTCTCCTCAGCCTTTAATCCTGAGCTCCTGGAAGAACGCCTCTCCCTTCCCTCCTTTCTGCTGCACTTGGAGGCACTGAGAGGCTCCCACAGGAGCTTTTATAAAAATCCGCACCCGCTGAGTGGTCATCCTGTGCGGGGATGGTGGACCCATCACATGTAATCCTCCTACTGGTGAGAAGAGCTAGAAACCATTGAAGGCTGACTAAGTGCCAGGCACTGTTCTTTTTTTTTTTCTTGTGAGGAAGATCAGCCCTAAGCCAACATCCATGACAATCCTCCTCTTTTTTTTGCTGAGGAAGACTGGCCCTGGGCCAACATCCATGCCTAGCTTCCTCCACTTTACATGGGACGCCACCACAGCATGGCCTGACAAGCGGTGCATTGGTGCATGCCCGGGATCCCAATCCAGGCCGCCAGCAGCGGAGCGCGTGCCCCCAACTGCCGTGCCATGGAGCTGGCCCCACCAGGCACTGTTCTTTACAGACGATGTTTTTTTTGTGTGTGAGGAAGATTAACCTTGAGCTAACATCTATTGCCAATCCTCCCCTTTTTGCTGAGGAAGATTGGCCCTGGGCTAACATCCGTGCCCATCTTCCTCTACTTTGTATGTGGGATGCCGCCACAGCATGGCTTGACAAGTGGTGCATAGGTCCGTGCCTGGGGTCTGGGCCTGGGAACCCCAGGCTGCTGAAGCAGAGCATGCAAACTTAACCACTACGCCACTGGGCTGGCCCCTACAGAGGATTTTTGTTTATCCTCTACACACCCCTCTGACGTTGGTGTTATCAGCCCCATTTCAGAGATGAGGAAACTGAGGCTCTGAGAGGTTAAGTAACTGGCCTTGAATGACACACTTTCGGATAAATAGTCCTTGAATCAAAGCCAGGCCACATTTTATAGAAGAGGAAACTGAAGCTCGGGGAGGTAAAATAACTGGGCCAGGCTAATGAGTGGCTCTCAAACCGAGGTGTGGCTCATTTCAAAGGCCAAGCTCGTCAGTGTCTCACTACATGGTCACTCATTAACCTTTACTGCCACACTGCAGTGCCGAGCCTCTGTTTTGTAGTTATTTGTATGGATCTTCCCTTGCCCCAACTCTGCCTCACCCACTGTACAGGGGGCCGGGCCCGGGTCTATCTCTGCTTTCTGCACCTGGCACAGGGCCTGGCTCAGAGCGAATGAGGGAATGAGTGATGCTTCCTGGACGTGGCTCTGGGCAAAGCAAGAAAGTGCTCAGAGAGGTCACCTGCAGCCACTGAGACCCAGCTGGTGGGACAGGCTTTGATTGGCGGGCTTCAAGAATTTATGGTAAGGGTTGTGAGGCCCTCTGGGCCCAGGCTTGGGGTCCCAGCCCATCCAAATTTCTTGGCAGATCTGAATGCCCACGTTTGTTGTTTTTACAAATGTATTTTATATATAGTTTTTGGAAGAGGTAACACACGCATAATACAGTACAAAATGCAAAAGTACACAGGATATATCACAAAGCAGTCTGGCTGCGTCCTTGGAATCCAGTCTCCTGGCTCCCCTCCCAGCAGGCATCCTTTGCTCTCACTTGCTTGTGTAACTTTCTAAAGAGATCCTGTGCGTTTACAAATGTACACGTGTTCATGTTCTTCCCTGGGGCACACATACAGATGGTAGCAAACTATATACGTTGCTCTGCAAGCGTCCTTTTTCATTGAATAAAATATTTTGAAAATCTTTCCTACCAGTCCCATCTAGAGCTGCCTCATTCTGTTTGATGGTTGCACACAGTATTCTATTGGATACAGGAATCCTATAATGCATATTTAGGTGTTTCCAGGCTTTGCATTATAAATCATGCTGCCATGGACATGCTAGTACATCCTGTCATTTTGCACATGTGCAAAGCTACACTTGAGAGGTAAATACCTGTAAGAGAAGTTGATGGGACAAAGAATCATATGTAAACTTTTGATGGATGTTCGAAATCACTATTCACAGAGTTTACATTGATTTTACTGCTACAGCAATGTGTGGATTGTCCAGTTACCCATAGTCCCAATGAATAGTAACTTATCAACTCTTTTCATCTTTACCAATCTGACATGTAAAACACGAGATTTCATGGTAGTCTAAATTTGCATTTCTCCTATTTTGAATGAGATTGAACATTTTCATAGTCTAAATGCAATTTGCATATCTTTTTCTGGAAACCGTTTGCTCATATTCTTTGCCCATTTTCCTCCTGGGTTGTTGGTCTCTTACTTAGTTATTTGTAGGAACTCTTTATATGTGTTAAGGTTATTAGCCTTTGGTCCATGACATAGATTGCAAATATTTTCCCCTTTTTGTTCCCACAAGTTCTGTTGTGAAAGGCTCCCTGCTGATCACTTCCCATCTTCCCCTCTAGTTATTTCCCTACTTGTCTTAAATCCTCTGTAATTACCCCTCACATTCCCAGTAACTTATGCTTGCATGATCTGATTTAAAGCTTATAACCTCCATGCAAGATGAATGTTGATATTCCCATTTGTGTTGAGAGAGACTTCTCCATGGATCTCTTGCATTTCTGCACATCTTGCAACCAGGGGCACTGACAGCTTTTGTTCTGGTCTGTCTTTTCAAGGATGTTTTAGTAGTGAACTGCCATGGAAGGTAGAGAGAGTGTCTGCCTCCTGAGCAGAGGCTGGTTTTTTATGTTCTGCCTAATAATGATGATGCTTCCCCCTGGAGCAAAGATCAGACAGGTTTGCTTGCAGCTCGTTATAGAAGATTTGGTTTCCCAAACCTTGGGGTTTCCCAGCTGTCATGCAAAACCCATTGCATGTGTAGCTCCCAGCTGGACCCAGCTTCAGGATGTCCCCATAGTACTTGAGGGGGAGGGCAAGAGGAATCAATGCAAACAGGAAACTTGAGCTGCTTGCTGTGCCTGTGAGTAATGAGATCCTTTGTCTCTGACCCAGAAGTCTCCTGTCTTCTGCCAGCATCCCTAAAACTGTGGCAGGCTAACTTGTTAGCTTGCAAAAGGAGTAAATCTCAGACCCTTACAGTTCTTGACAGTTTGGCAGCTGGGCAGTTTTTGATCACCTGAGCCCAAGGTCACTCAGATAGAAAGAAGCAAAACTGGGCCTGGAACTGGGTCTCTTACTTCACACCCGAAGTTTTCTTACCCCATAAAATTGGGGTTCTCTGCCCAATGAGCATAAACAAGCCAATTAATTATGGCATTGGCCTTTGGGGGAGAAATCAACTTCTATTCTACAAGATTGAACTACAGGGAGGCAGGGGGCTTGTGCCCTGAGATCTGTCTCCCCGATTCAGGATTTGGGGCAAAATTTAAGAGGTTAGGGAGAACAGGTTGGCATGCGGAAACACTGGTGGGACAGGCTTTGATTGGTGGGCTTCAAGCATTTATGGTAAGGTTTTAAACATTTATGACAGGGTTCTAAACATTTGTGAAGGCTCTAAACATTTTTGATGAGGTGGGGAAGGAACTTTAACACTGGATCTTCCTGAATGAGGGACCCCTCACTTCTGATAAGAGTCTGACTTTCAAGTTCTGGTCATGTCCTGGTCATTGGGTTCCGTGGCAGGGAGGGTCTTTGGTTCCAAGGTCGTTTAAGGTCACAATTTCTTCTTTTGCACATGCCTGGGCTATGTGACTTTGCAGTATTTCTGAAAGACAATTCTTAATCACTCTGTTGATAAGAGATGGGGTCAGTTGAACTGGTCCTGGAGGGCCTGTGGTCACAAATCTTTTTGTTATTCGTTTCTCAATCTTGAGGGACACAGGGCAATGACTGTTCTAGCTTCTTCCTGTTGATAAAAGGTGTAGGTTGTTTTGACCACGTTAGCATAGCCTTCCCCTGCTAGCAGGCAAGCTGCCTGTGGCTAGGCTTCTCGTGGCTGACTTATCTTTGTGTCTCTCCCATGCCTTCTGCATGGTTTCAACAGAGAAGTTTGATAGATCTCATTCTTGGGCTAGTGGTTCTCAAACTTTAGTAAGCCCGAGAATCACCTGGGGAGCACACTGAAAATGCAGGCATTAAAAATGTAGGCTCACCCGGAGAGACGTGATTCAGTAACCCTGGTGTGGAACCCAGGGATCAGAGTGTTAGACAAGCCTCCCAGGTGACGCCGTCCCATGGTGTGTCCCGCACTCTGAGAGTCGCTGCTGTGGAGAACAGGCTGTCACTGCGGGTGTGTGAGCAGAGAGACTTGATCAAAGCTGGCTTGAGATGGATGAGCCTGGAGCTGGGGAGAGTGCTGGAGATTAGCTGTGAGGGAGGTGGCCAGGCTGCTTGGTCTTGAAGTGATAGGCCAGGATTATGGGGCGGCAGAGGGAAGGAATGAAGGGGGTGTTGGGACACCCAGCTGGGATGACTGCCCTGTGTTCCCAGCTTCAGGGCACTGTGCTCTCAGCTGTCTGACTCATCCGACACTTTGCATATTTCACCTCCTGACTCAAAAACCATCGTTGGCTTCTGCAGGTAAAACAAAAATCAAATCCAGTGGCCTGAACTGCAAAGCCTTTCCTTGTTTGAGTCCAGCCAGCTTTGCAGCCTCTGCTGCCCTGATTCTCCTTTGGCACAGAGGTTAACCCATGACGCACAGGGCCAGACCTCCTGGGTTCAAATCCTAGCTCTGCCACTTACCAAACTTGAAGCAAGTTGCCCTCAGTTTCCTGGTCAGTAAAATGGAGATATTGCTATCTGCAGCAGTACTTACAGCACAGGGGCGCCTTGACGATCAAAATAAGTTAGTGTATGTCACATGCTTGAACAGTCAGGCATCCAGTAAGGGCTCCATACATTGGACTGTTTTTACAGGATCCTTTGTTACTGAAATTCCCACCCACCTGCCACCTCCATGTCCTCCCTCCTGTCACCACTTATTGTAGCTCACCCTGGGCTCTGCTCAAGGCCCTCCTCCTCCAGGCGGCCCTCCCTGCTCACCCCAGGCCTCGCTCACCGTGCACTCCTTCCCTGAGCTCCAGCCCTCTGTTCTGTGTCTGTCCTCTGACGCTGGCCTGCCACCTGCTCTGTCAGGAACCTGTAGTGTTCGCCTCTTTCTCTTCTGTGAGCTCAGATCTTCCCCTGGGGGCAGACAGCCAGGATTCAGGGCACCTGCCTGCTGGTCTCAGCTCAGCAGAAAACTGGCTGTGTGACCTTGGGCGGGCTGAGTCCCCGCTCCTCTCTTAGTCTTCTAATCTACAAACTGATGGAGTTGGACTAAAGCACCAGTGATGGAGCTTTGAAAGAGGGGGAACCTCTGCTTCAGCAAAATCTTACAGAAAGCTGGGTATGTAAGCAGGAGAGCAGAGCTGCTTTGGATGAAGGAGTATGTGAGTGTGTTTGTGTGCATGCACGTGTGTATGTGTGAGGGTGTGTGTCTGTGTGTGAGTAGGTGCGCACATGTGTATGTGTGAAGGTGTGAGTGTGTGTGCGCGTGGGTGGCCAGTGCAGGTCTGCTCAGCTCGCATCTCTGCTGAGGGCTCTGCAGGCCAGGCTTGAAGACCCCTGGGCCAGGATGTTTCTAGGCCCCCATCCTACAAGTGTAGGCGTTTCGTCTGATTCATCTCGCTGGGCTTATGGTAGATGCTTCCTATGTTTCTTAGTGGTTGAGATGAGGATAAGAGCAAGGTAAAATTGGCCTGGCAGGAATGGCAAGTTTCGGCTTCCCGAAGCCTCCCCTTCCCCTCCCTGAGCCCAGATCCTTCCTTCTGAAACTCCAGATACAGATCTCTGTCTGAAGGTGTTTGTTTGACTTCTGTGTGCCAGGGTCCTAGCTCTGTGTTGACTGAGCTAGGATGTTCTGGTCTCCAGAGGCCCCCACCCTAATACCGGACAAGGCCTGCCGAGGATGTACCCCCTCCCCACCCCAGCACATTCCTCTGGATGGGGGCTGGGTCTCAGGCAGGGAGGGCTTCCTGGCACTGCGGCTCCATAGCTGATTTCCTACCCCTCCCTGGTGCTGGCACAGCTGGGAGGCCTGGAGCTGGTGCCCAGTCACCCTGCTTGGGAACCCCACCCTGAGGGCTGGGGCTAGCATCTGATAGGTCCTGCCTGGAACAGCAATGAGGTGCCCAGTGGAGCCAATGAGATTTTGTCCTCCGTTAATGCTCTGTGTTTGCTTGTGTGTCTAGGGTGGGGTGTGTATTTCCTCCCAATCTACTGTCCCTTATCAGAATGTCCCTTGGATACCAGGCCCCTGGCAGAGGGTGGGGCCTCAGCTGCTCTTTCTTTGGGTAAAGGGCATCTCCCCCATCAGACTCTAGACCTGGGGCACTCCTGGTGTCCCCAGCTTCTGGCAGCCCACCTTGTTATGGGATTCTTCGAGGTCTCCGCCTAATGACTGTTTATCCTGCAGCCAGCTGGAGCCAGGGGGAGCCAGGAGGGGCCAGGATGGGCCAGGGCTCAGCATTCTGTCTCCAGAGTGGCTCTGAATTCCAGCTGTGCTCAAGAATGTCCCCGACCCCTCCCGGCCAACCTCCACCTGCCTTTCTCTCTGCGGAAGAAGCAGCTTTTCCCAAAACTAGGCTAACCTGACCACCCCTCCCCCAAGCCTACCAGGCCCCACTTGCCAGCTTGAAACCAGTGGAGCCTGGGGCAAGTCAGAATTGAAAGTATATGCGCACCCTCTACTCCCGGTTATAGAGGTGACACATGTTCATTGTTGCTTTGTTGAAAATTTGGAAAATGCAGGGCCTGGTCAGAAGCCCCTACCCCCCACCCTGCCTGTGGGCTCCGTGAGAGCAGGGCCTAGGTGGACACAGCCTGTGTCCCTCCCCTTCCGTCAGGGGGCATCAGTGCTGGCAGACATGTGCACAGTGAGTGCTTGGTGAGTAGAACCCAATTAGAACCTAATTCTGCCAGGACTTCTAAAGCAGATCCAGGGATGACCCTGCGGGAGACTGCTGTCTTTCTGGAGGGCGGTCAGATGAGCCACAGCTCAGACCAGTCCCCTGATGGCAGTGCAAATGCTAGGCTCAGGCCTCGAGCTAGGAGTCCTCCTAGATTCCTCTCCTTCCCTCGTGTTCTGCATGATTCCATCAGCTCACCTGTTGACTCTGCCTTCAGAACACACCCCACATCAGGCCACTTCTCACCGAGTCCCCTCACATCTCCCCAGAACCAGCCTCCAGCACCTCTTGCCTACACTTTATAAGAGCCTCTTATCAGATCTCCAGCGTCCACCCTCGGCCCCCAGTCTCTTCTCCAGAGAGCGGCCAGAAGCCCCCCAGTGTTCCTCTAATCAAAGCCCCATTACCCTCAGGATAAAGTCTCGCTCCCTAATAAGACTACAGACCCGTGCGCTCCATCCCAGCCTCCTCTGGGCCCCCTCTCCTGCCCGCCCCTGCCCTGGCACACCCTGCTCAGCCTCGGGGCTGTCAGGCGTTCCCAGAACACGCCACGTTCCTTCTTCCTCAGGGAGTTTGCCTTCTGCCACGCCCTCTGCCTGGGTCCCCCAGGGACTGGAAGGTTCCTTTGCCTCATTCAGGTCTCTGTCCATGTGCCACCGCCTCAGGGCCCTTCCCTGGCCCTCCTTAATGGGCTCTCCCTGCGCTCTTCACCCCTTCCCTGGTCCGTTCCTCCCCTTTCACTCCTCACACCTAGAATTACATTGTGTCTGCCCCACCCAGAACGAAAGCTCAGGAGGGTAGGGAGTTTGTGACCGTTTGTTCTAGAAGGCCACAGTCTAGAAGGTGCCTAGCACAGAGTGTGGTCCATAATTATTTGTTGAATGAAAAAAAGGGCTTCTCCCTTTTCTTCCTCTTTTTGAGCAATAATTAAGCATTTCCTAGTGCTGGAGTGGGCCCTGGGGCTAGAGGCAGCTGCGAAGCTCGAAGTCTAGCTGGGGCCACAGAGCTGTGGCGTGTGATGGGGGAGTCCAGGGGGCTGCATGGGGGGAAGCTGGCCCAGTCTGAGTGGGTCAGGGCAGATGTCCCAGAGGTGACACACAAGCTGAGCCTGGAAGAGGTCTGGTTCCTTCTAGAAGGCAGGGATGTCACCCTCATGGCCACGTGTCAGCCGCTGGCTCACAGTAGGTGTTCAGCGGAACTGCTGATACGGCGAGTGTTCAGGAGCCACGCCTGATTTCGAGGACGACAGTTTCAGGTCCCGGACAGGACCCTGCCAGGTGAAGGTAGTAAGGGCTCTGTAGAGTTCACCCAGGATTCCAGGACCAGATGTTATGAAACGCAGAGCCCTGTCTTCTAGAGTCCCTGTCTCTGAGGGAAGCAGTGCTGTTTCCCCTTAAGGATCCTGGGGGAGGGAAGTTAGCTGGCTGGAAAGGGCGCAGGGACCACCCAGGGACCATGATGGGCTCTGGGAAATCAGGGCAGGCTCCGGGACAGTTTTCTTTTTCTCTGTCCCGTGTCTGGTCCTCCCATGCCCCAGCCCAGGTGGTACGGGCCCAGGCTTGGTTCAGGGCTCCAAATGGGGCACATAGCCCAGTGTCAGGGCGGAGGCAGAGAGGCACCCCTGGCTAGGTGGCCCGCTGGGCCCTCCCTGTGCAGAGAGGATCCTGAGCCTGGTCACGTACACTCAGCCCCGAAGGAGGGCCGGGGGCAGGGAGAGGCCAGTCCTGTCTTCCCCGGGTGTGAAATGCGGCACCTCCCGGGTGGGAGAAGCTGACGCTCTCCATTCCCCCATGGGCCTGGACAAGGGGCAGTTCCCTAGGACTCAGTGCTCCCTCCCTCCTCTCCCCCGTGATTGGCCCTGGTTCCTGTCAGGCTGGTTTTTCCTCCCCTGGGGACTCCAAGAGGAAGGCGAGGGGCCATCCTGACCCAGCCGGCCCTGCCCCACCTTTCCTGGGTTCCTGTTGCCACAGACAGGGCCAGACCTGGGCTGGGGGAGCTCCCGCTGCTGGCCTTGGGTCCTCACGACACCACCCACCTGGCCTGAGCAAGGCCCTGAGCTGCTCACAGCGTGGCCAGCATTTCTTGTCTGTGTCCTTCACTCCCCATCCTCACCACCAGGACTGAGTTCAGACCTTCTTTATCTCTAACACGGACTATTTCAGCAGACCTAAACTGGTCTCCCTCCCCATCGCTATGCCTACCACCTTCCTCTCACCAATCTATTCACCACGTGGAACCCACAGCAATTTCTAAAAGATAAATTTGACCACATCACATCCCTGATTGAAATGACTTTCCATTGTGTTCAGGATAGAGTCCAACTCCTAGGATGAGCTTACAGCACCCCGCAACTTCTCTGGCCCATGCCCCTCCTCCACATGCCCCAACCGTACGGAATTACCAGTGGTCCCCCAAGCTGGCCCCGGTGAGTCCACTCTTCCAGGCCCTGTTCTCTTTGCCCCCCTGCCTGATAAACACCTACTGGTCTTTTGCTCAAAGTTCTGGTTCTTTAGGGTTTTTCACATCACTGTACATGGACATTACTCCTCTATGAAACATCTCTGGATGCTCCTGGGCAGGAACGAGCACTCCTTCCTTTTGCGTCGACTTGCTCCTGCACAAACACAATCCCAACACCTACACACTTGATTATTCTGATTTGTCTGAAGCCGAAATGCCTACTGGCTCAATAGTTCTAGAATGGTGGTCCACATAGTGGCTACTCACTCCAGCACCCCTAGAAACCCCCCCAGTTATTTCAGAAAGTCCCCAGGGGAACGCGTCCCGTGTGCTGACGGGGGTGCTCCCGGCTGCTGCGGTGTACCTGCTGCTGTTCCTCCTGCTCCGGCCACACTGCTCCACGCGCACTACCCACGGGACGCCTCAAGGGCAGTGCTGAGAACGCCCATGTCGGTGCCAGCGGGCCGACTCTGGATGCTCCTGAAGCTTCTGATACTTGGGGAGCTGGAGCAGGAGGGGCTTTCCCCCCAGGTCCAAGTCATTGGGCTGAAAGAGCCCTCCTGCACCCAGATTCTTTCCAAGTCCCTCTTGAAAAGTTCTGCCACCTTCTCTTCCCTCATGAAGAGGGAAAACTTCATAAAGAGGAAAAACCAGTGCACAGGACCCAGGGGTGGGGCAGGCGCCTGGGAACATTTTCGGGGTGCTCTCTTCTCTCCACGTCTGCCGTTCCCCTTTCCAAAACTTCCTTTCTCCTTTCCTAATTCAAGACTGGAGTGTCAGCGTGTATGAGCGGGGACAAAAATGTCAGTGGCATGTGCAAGGAGGGGAAGAGGGATTTACTCTATTAAATGCAGCCAGTTCTCAACGTCCATCACGTAGTGTTTCTTGAGAAATTATTTAGTTTTAATTAACAAGTAATATACAAATACATTCTTGTTGTAAAAATTAGAACAGCAGAGATGAGCATGGGTCCCCATGACTACTATCTTCAGTCAGCTTCTCTCCAAGGAAATCCCTGGTGTCTGTCTGGCTGGTTCCTCCCTCATCGATGGGCTTCCATGCATAGTCATAGTACCTGTAGAAATATCATCTTTTAAGTGTATGTCAACATTAATTTATCATATATATGGATTGCCCTCCCACTGCCTTTATTTTGCCCAACAACTGGTTCTTTGGGGTTTTTCACATCACTGTACATGGACATTACTCCTCTGTTTGATTTCTGCTTCTAGTCCTTCGTCATGTGGATATAACATGGTTTACTCAATGGTCTCCCCACCAGTGGTTGTTTCTATCTTTCCACTATTACAAACAAGGCTTCAGAGAGTACCCTTTTATATGCCTCCCTATATATATGGGCAAGGGGTTCTTTGGGGGTAAGTATGAAAGAGCGGGCCAGGGGCTTGTAGGGGGTGTGAATGTTTTTTAGGGAAGACACGGCCAAACCGCCCTGCAAAGTGGCCGCTACAACCCACCTTCCATCAATGTGTTTGAGGGAGTTCATTTGCCCTCAGCTTCCCAACACTTGACATCATCAAACTTTGTAATTTTGCCAATGTAATGGGGAAGCGTGAATCTCCCATCTTCTCCTGCCTGCCCTTGATTGGGTTGGGGGTCTGGGAAGGCAGCCTGGTGCTGTTTACAGAAAGTTCCAGCCAGCCTTGTTTACGGTCCCATCTTCTCCTCACAGGGCACCTGGTGTCGCAATACCTGAGCTTCTGGGGTTTGTGCTGAGAATCTGCTTGCCTGCCATGGGCTTCTGGTCCACTTCCGCCTTGGGTCTCAGCTTCCTCTCGTCTGCTGTTAGCTACCATTTTTGAGCTTTAAAATTTTTGTGGACATTTCTCATCTTCTGTTGTCTCTTCTTTTATTCTCTTTAAATATTCCTTAACAGTCAGCATAACAGGGTTTTAGGAAGGAGCAAAAATTAATGTGGGTCTCCAATCTACCACATTTCATTGAAATGAATGTCTCCACAATCCCCTGCCAGCCTGTCAGCCTCTTAGAGGCAGGAAAAGCTTGTGTCTACTTCTATATCCCGGCACGAGCACCAGGCCTGGCACACAGGGGAGGGGGCTTGGGACATGCTCCTTGAATGGAGGAGCAGGTGAGAAGGTACCTTGAAAAGCCGGCACTGATGGTCCCTGGGGAAGGGGATGGTGTCTAGGTAAGGGTCACCCATTACATAACAAGCAAGTTCATGAAGTCTGCACACCTTTACCCTTCTCTCCTCCAGCTTACGAATTCTGCTCTGTTCACATACACGAGTCCGTCTCCTCTGCTAGGCTGAACTTTGAGCCTTGCTTGCACAACCCACTGACTGACCAAATTAATAATTGTGTGTCCAAACAGGGAGGACAAGCTAGGACCTTGACAGGTGACACTATGCCTTTCCCAACTTGATGACTCTTCCTCCAGACTAGTGGAGGAAGGCACCTTGACCTGCATCCTGTGAGAGAAGGGATAGCATTCGTGGTTGGGACTGTAGCTTTAGGGAGTTAAAGATCTGGGCTTGAATCTTGGGTCCACCACGTACTTGTGTGACCTTGGTCAAGTTATTAACCTTTTTGAGCCTCAGTTTTCTTGTCTGTAAAATGGGGATGATCATACTTAACTTGCAGGATTCATTGAGATAATGTAAGCAAAGTGTTGAACATGGTGGCCGCACAGTAGATGTTGGCTATCGTCATCACCTTCGTCACCATAATCACTGTCATCATTGTCATCACACCATTTCATTCTACCCAGGGGCTAGGACTTTCACTCCCAGCTTCTTTCCAGTGGTCTCCGCCCACTATGTCATTTCCTCAGATATGATGAAAACTCCTCTACCTTTAACCTCTCCCCTCTGGGAACTGCAAGCTGCATTTGCTAAGTGTAGCAAGCTTCTAGTGTAGGTCAAGGCAGAGATGCAGAGAGAGCCCTCGTCCTCAGGACGTGGAAACTAATCTCAGCTCTGCCTCAGCCATGTGACCTCAAGCAAGTTGCTTGACCTCTCTGAGCTTCCTTGGACTGGATCGGCTTTCCCTGTAATATATGGATTTTTTTCCCCCAATAATTCCACATCTATCTACTAAGAAAATAACTGTAGATATAATAACAAAATTGGTAGCATTCCAAACATCCAACAAAAGGGATTGGTTAATTTAGGGTATGGATTATTAACAGGTATTACCTGACAAAGTATTCCATGGTCCAGTATATTTGGGAAATGTTGGTTAAACAAAGTTAAATAATAATACTTATAATGATAATTATAATAATAACATACTATTTAACAATAATAACATTATATAATAAAATAATAGTAACAGTGAGTGCTTACTGTTTGCCAGGCACCATGATAAACCCTTTCCAAGCCCCATCTCATTTACCCCTTGAAACAACTCCACAAAATAGGTTGTTATTATTTTATTAGTATCTCTCTTTCACAAATGAGGGACTGAGGCTTTCGGAGCCTTTGGGATTGTGCACTGTGAATCTCCAAAAGGGAGTAGGCACAAGCAGTGTTTCTGATCTTACCTGACAACGGCCCCCTTTCCCACAGGGATCTCATGGTGCTGGGCTCTGCAGGTCTGAGCTGGGGGGAGGCTGGGCAGGGTCCTCTCTGGGATCCCGTCATGCTCCCACATTCCCTTCTCGCCACTCCTGCCCTGTGTGCCCCAGTGCTGCAGACCACGGATCCTCAGCCTGACACCAGGGCCGGGAAGGGAGCTCCCTGGGTTAGGTTCTGCCCTCCTGCAGCCAGAGGCGGACGGAAGACACCAGCATGTGTGTAGTCTGTTTACTGACTGGGAACAGCAGCCTGACCCCTCAGTTCCACCTCTGGGGAGGGCAGCCTGTACAGATTTTTCTCCTGAGTTCTTGATGTTCCAGAGAAGTGGTCAAAAGCCACACAGCTCATGGCGGAAGGTGCCAGGCACTGTTCTGGCCAGAGAGTGGGAGCGGGGGATTCTCCCTGACCCCAGCCTGCAGTTCAGTCTGGGGCTGACTGCCCTTGGAGTTAGCATAAGATTTGAGGGGAAGGGACTCAAAGGAGTTGTTCTGGAGCTGGGACTTCCTTGGAAGGGAGAGTAGAGATTCTGTCACACTCAGGAACCCAGGCTGTGGGGCTGAGGGTCAAGAGGCTGGAAGACAAAATCTGACACTCCAGGCTGTGGACCTCTGGCAAGTCACTGCCCCTCTAGGAGCCTCTGTTTCCTCGTCTGTAAAATGGGGATAAGAACACCCTTTTTGCTGGGCTGCAGTGAGGATCCAATGAGATCTGAAAAGGCTTTGTAAACTGTCCTACCCTACAGTCAGTTGTTCTTATGACCACGGCCCTGGGGGAGCGGGCTGGGGCTCTAAGTTCCTCTGACGTTTAGGGAGCTCACAACCCCTTAATCTCTGGGGGAGAACTGTTGGTCCTATTCTTTGTTTCCTAATACAAAGTCCCTTCCCAGACCCTCCTATCAGGTCAGAAAACCAGATTCCGGCTGGGGCTTGGTGTGCATAGCAACTATCTGGCCAATCTCCCCCTTCCCCCACAAGGAGCAAGCCTCCTTCTCAGGGCCGAATAAAGGGAGTGACTCATGTCAGACTGGCCCTGGCGGCTACAACCTTTGTGAAGGCCCAGCCGCACCCGCTTTCATGGCCGGCCTTGGGTCACGCCTTCCTCCCGCTCTGGGGCCCCTGGACCCACTTGTGAGTCTGATTCACTAGTTTAAACAGCCTCAGGCTGCCCTTCCTACTGGCTCAGAGCTGCTCCTAGTCGGTTAGGGGTGTATGTGGGGTTTCCTGCCCCTGTTCCTGGATAAATTGGTGGATGGAAGACAAGTTACTGGGACTTAGATTTCAGAGCTGGGGATAAGTATTCATCTAGCCACAGGTGACCCAGGTGATAATACGCAGAGAGATTTCACGGGGGAAACTGAGGCCTGGAGATGGGGAGTGACTGGCCCATCTCCCTAACACCCTCCGAAAAGGACACAGGCCTTTGTCCTGAGAGTGGGTGACTTCTCTGCCATAAGGACGGGAAGGAACCATGGGGACAATTCTGAGAAGGGGTGAGGTCCCTGGGGACAGGCGCTGGGGTGAGGTGGTTACAGTGCCCTGCAGTGTCTGGCAGGGGGTCTGGCCCTCTAAAGTCATCAAAATAGGTGGGTGGAATTGCTGAGCTGGATGAAGAGCAGGGCTGGGGGCTGTGGGTGGAGAGGGGCTCCTTCCTCTATTATCAAAACTCCTCCCTTTGTGCCTGGGCACTTTGTGGAGCCCTCCCCAGCAATGCATTCATTCATCCTCGTACCAGAGCTCTCCCCAGCAATGCATTCATTCATCCGCGTACCAGGACAGCACCGTTAGGCACAAGGATTCAGCCTCTGACACCCTCCTTCCAGATGCTCACAAGGAGGGAGGCATTCCATCCTATTTCTGTCTCCGGGTGGCAGGTGCTAAATGTCTCATGGGCCAGTAAGTTGCCTCCCTCAGGCTTAGAGGCCTGATCATGGCACCACTAAAACACTTCAATAAATCTGTGTTGAATGAATGCATACTTTTGGGGCTGGAGGGTAGGGGGTTGTGGGGGGGGGGTTGGGTGCTGAGAGTACCCAAGTGGGGGTCAGCCCCCAGGTGGGGGTCAGGCTTGAGCTTGGGGTTGTGAAGGTGCCCGTTCCAGTGCAGCTGCAGATTCGCTCCCAGCAGCTGTTCCCAGGAGCCTATTGTCACCTTGTCACCGTGGGACTCTCTATGGCCCCAGCAGGGTGGGGCAGCTTTGTCTCAGAGATCAGCAGGCATGCAGCTCAGAGCACCCTCATCTGGGGACTCAGGGGGAGTCAGGGTGTGGGTGATCCCCAAGGGGTAGGTTGAGAGGTCGTAATTCCCAGGGGGGTGTAGGAATCTCCTGAATGTACTTGGGGGGGGTTGTTAAGTATAATCACAAGGAAGGAGCTCAGAACATGATTCCAGAGGGCGCTCTGAGTGAGAGATCACTGGGGGACGAGAGTAGGACTATCCTCTCAGAGGGACTCAACTCCTAGGGGGTGTCCGACTCTGGGTGATCTTAACGGGGGAGGGCCAGCATGTGAATTGGGGGGTGTCTATGTGCGTGACGGGTGGGGGGGCTCTGGGCTCCGAGAGGGCTGGGGTGGGGCAGCTCTCTGCAGGAGGGGAGAGTTGGAGGCAGAGCCACCAGGAACTGACCAATGGGGAGAGCGCCCGTGTTTGCACTCAGGAGCCTGCAAATTCCTCGGGGCTCAGATATCCGCCTCACACCAGACCCCTCCCCCCGCCCGCCTCGGGCATAAAAGGCGCCAGGTGAGGGCCTCGCCACTCCTCCTGCCGACCGCTGCTCCTCCGACCAGTGTCGCCGCGTCCTCCTTCGCCATGACTTCCTATAGCTATCGCCAGTCGTCGGCCACCTCGTCCATCGGGGGCCTGGGCGGCAGCCCCCTGCGTTTTGGGGTCGGAGGCGCCTTCCGCGCGCCCAGCATCCACGGGGGCTCTGGTGGCCGCGGCGTGTCGGTGTCCTCCGCCCGCTTCGTGACCTCGTCCTCCTCTGGGGGCTACGGCGGCGGCTATGCGGGCACCCTGGTCGGGTCCGACGGGCTGCTGGCGGGCAACGAGAAGCAGACCATGCAGAACCTCAACGACCGCCTGGCCGCCTACCTGGAGAAGGTCCGCGCCCTGGAGGAGGCCAACGGCAACCTAGAGGCCAAGATCCGCGACTGGTACCTGAAGCAGGGGCCCGGGCCCGCCCGCGACTACAGCCACTACTTCAAGACCATCGAGGAGCTGCGGGACAAGGTGGGCGGCGGCCGGGCCGCGGGAAGTGCACCTGCCGCGGAAACCCAGCCCCGCGGGCCGGGTGAGGCCAAGGCGCGGGCGGCGGGCGCCTCCCGGCCGGGCCGGGAGCGCACAGGCCAGGACTGGGAGGGGCCCGCAGGGTGGGGCGGAGACAAGGGGCAGGTGAGGAGGGCCAGGACAATGGGACAGGAAGTGGAGGACGGGGCCGCGGGAAGGGGGCGGGTAAGTGGGTGGGGCATGCGGCGGCGCGCGGTGGGAGGGGGGCTGGAGGGCGCTGGGGTCAGGGAAAGGAGGTCCGGAGGAGTGGGAGGGGATGGGACACAGCTGTGGGCTTTCACCCCTCTAGGCCAGGGGCCGCAGTCGCAGCAGGGAAATGCAAGTTTGGCCTGAGGGGAATCTGGGCCAGACCTGCCCCTTGGTGCCCCCGGCCTGGACCCCTCTGCATTCCTGCTCTCTGGCGGGGCAGGTCTGGTTTCCATCACGCTCAGCCTCTCCTCCCCCGCCCAGGCGGCCACACCGGAATTAAGAGGACCTCTAGGAAGCACGCGAGAGGCCAGCTGTGGCCCCTGGCCGGTTAAGGAGGGGCATATCCCGTGGCCCCTGGACAGGGTAAAGGAGGGTCTTATGCAGAGACCCGGGGAGTCCTTTGCCTGTGAAGACCTCTGTCGGGAAGACCAGGTGCAGCAGCAGTTCTCTGGGTGGAGAGTCCCTGGCTGGAGACCCCGGGTCTGAGCCACAGGTCTTCAAGGGAGGCCCTAAGGGGCATGCAGGGTGGGACTTGATCTCCACTCACAGGGAACAGCTCGGAGCTCCATCCTGAAGAAATGCGTCAGAAGCCAGTGGGACATTTAACAGCCCCACATGCTGGGTCTCCAAACACGGGGCTCCCCACAACATTGCCCAGTGCCCACCATGTTCCTGGCATGGTGCTGGTTGTCCTTGGCATAGACCGAACAGAACCCATGGACAAAGAGAGAGCTAGAGATGAAAACAACCATCCAGGATACTGCTTTCACACTTTTAAAATTGTGACCTACCATAAGTCACATTTTACTATGTACCCTCATCCTCACACATTCTCTCTCCTTCCCTCCCTTTCTCCCTCCCTCCCCCTCTCCCCCTCCCTCCCCCTCTCCCCCTCTCTCCCCCGTCCCCCTCTCCCTCCCTCTCTCTCACTCTCCCTCCCTCTCTCTCTCTCTCCCACCTCCCTCTCCCTCCCTCCCTCTCTCTCCCCCTCTCCCTCTCCCCCTCCCTCCCTCCCTCTCTCTCCCTCCCCCTCTCCCCCTCTCTCCCTCTCTCCCTCTCCCTCCCTCCCTCCCTCTCTCTCTCCCCCCCCCACACACACAATGGAAGCAAAAGCTTCTTGAAACAATCCTTACCCTGCTGTGGGTGAACCCTTCTGATAGTTGACATTCTGTTCTGTTTCATTAAAAAACTGTGCAAATCACCACCCAGTACAATGACTAACGAGTCACAACTTGTTCTTTGAAAAACACTAAACCCAAGGATCTTAATCAATGGTGTGAATACGCCCCTTAGGGGAGGGACCTCTGGTTGGGGTGAACTTGGACCAGGAATCCTGAACTTGAGTTTCCACCTCTGTAAATCAGGTGCACCCACTGACCTGGTGTGAAAGTTGAGATGCAGAGTGCCCCCACATAATAGATGCTCAACAAATGGAATTCCTTTCCCTGAGGCAGAGTGTGCTTTGGGGGGGGGGGTATAGACAAGGGTGACCCCTACACGTCCCTGCATCCGGTTTGCACATCACTTAGAGGTGCCTCTCTAAGACCGTTTAGAGTTTCCCTGGGTACGGGGTCTCAGAGACTTTCCTCCCGGTTTACCTCCCTGCCCTCCCTCGCCCATTCCCTAACCCCGGCTCAGCCTCCCCAGCAGTGGTTTCTCCTGCTCCAGCTCCTGAGCATGGACTGATTCCAAGACCTAGGGAGCAGGCCAATGGGCAGCCTGAGAGGTGGTTGGGGCTTTGGTCTCTAGGGAACGAGGGCATGCTCATTTTCTCCTCTCTCTCTTCTGGGGAGAAAGTGGGTGGGCAATGCTAGTAACCTCCTGCTTCCTGTCTTTCAGATTCTTGGGGCCACCATTGAGAACTCCAAGATTGTCCTGCAGATCGACAATGCCCGTCTGGCTGCGGATGACTTCCGCACCAAGTAAGCGCCTCTGCCCTGGAGGGCTGCAGAAGCCGGGGCAGGGAAGGAGGGGCAATCCCAGGCCCTTTTGGGGCTCAGTGCAGTGGGGGGACTGGGCCCTGCCCTCACCCACCCCAGCTGGTCTGAAGCAACTCCTCCCCCACCCCATAGACTCCTAAACCCTGGGGAGGTGGGGAAGTCTTCAGAGGTGCAGAGGAAATGCCGGCCTGACTGCAGCTATTGCCTCTGAAAGGTTTGAGACGGAGCAGGCCCTGCGTTTGAGCGTGGAGGCCGACATCAACGGCCTGCGCAGGGTGCTTGACGAGCTGACCCTGGCCAGAGCCGACCTGGAGATGCAGATTGAAGGCCTGAAGGAAGAGCTGGCCTACCTGAAGAAGAACCACGAAGAGGTGTGTTTCAAGCTGGGCCTTCCATCCTTTCCACCCTAGCTTCCCAGGGCTGAGGATATTTTTTTATGCTGTATCCTCTGACTGTCGCCATACTTGCTGCACCCTCAGCATGGCCCTGGGTGCAGAGTGTGGCTCCCAGGGTTCCAGCAGGGAGTGGTGGCAATCCAGTCTATCCCCCCATGCTGCCTCCTAGGTCTGCACCTGAAAACCAGCCCCCTTAGGCGTGGGGGCCGGGGGCGTGACCTGGCCCAGACCCAGCAGGCTCTGGGCTCTGACATGCCCACTCTGCTATCTTTCCAGGAAATCAGTGCCCTGAGGGGCCAGGTGGGTGGCCAGGTCAGTGTGGAGGTGGATTCTGCTCCAGGCGTTGACCTAGCCAAGATCCTGAGCGACATGAGAAGCCAGTATGAGGTCATGGCTGAGAAGAACCGGAAGGATGCTGAAACCTGGTTCATCAGCAAGGTATGAAGAGGGAAGCAGATGCCCTTTGGGGAGGTGATCAGGAGGGAGGGCTTGATGCTCCCAGGCAAAGTTCTGGCTCAGGGCTTATTCCTTCCACCTCCTCTCTTATTGCAGACTGAGGAGCTGAACCGGGAGGTCGCTGGCCACACAGAGCAGCTGCAGATTAGCAAGACGGAGGTCACCGACCTGCGGCGCACTCTCCAGGGCCTGGAGATCGAGCTGCAGTCTCAGCTCAGCATGGTATGTGCCCTCAAGTCCTTGCAGGCTTGGGTAGCCTGGGTGGTGGCGTGCCCATTTCCCCTCTGGGAACCATGCTCTGCTGAGTCTCCTTCCCTCTCCCTGCCCTCAGAAAGCTGCCCTGGAAGGCACGCTGGCAGAAACAGAGGCTCGCTTCGGAGCGCAGTTGGCACAGATCCAGGCTCTGATCAGTAGTATTGAAGCCCAGCTGAGCGACGTGCGTGCTGACACCGAGCGGCAGAACCAGGAGTACCAGCAGCTCATGGACATCAAGACGAGGCTGGAGCAGGAGATTGCCACCTACCGCAGCCTGCTGGAGGGCCAGGACGCCCCCACCCTGCTTGTGGGCCCGGGCCGCCCCTTTGACAAGCCGCCACCCCCCAATGCCCACTGAGTCCGGCAGCCTCCTGTGGAGGGATGCCCCTGAGTAGGGGCATGGGAGGGGAGGGATCTTTACTGTGGCTCTCCCTCTGATCTGCCAATAAAATTTTATGGCCCAAGGGAGGAAGGACATTGGGTTTGTTATTTCAGCCCATGGAGATGGGCCAGGCCTTGGCACTGTTCAGGTTTTATTTGGATCAGAGTCCACCCTGTCCAAGGAAAGGGACGGGAGTGCGCTCACAAACTCTGTTAATTGTGATTCCTGTTTGCAGAAGTCTTCGTTTATCTCACCTGTTCCCTAAAACAACCTTGTGAAATAGGCATTGCTTCCATTTTACAGAGGGGTAAACTAAGGCTCAGAGAAGTGAAGTGATTTGTTGTATGTATAACTATTCTAACACACGGCAGAGGTGGGATTTGAAACTGGTTTTGCTTCCAGATTTCGTTTTCTTTACACTGTGTTCCCCCAAGGGTTGGTGTGTGTGTGTGTGTCTGAAATTAATGTTTACTGTATACCTACTATGTGCCATTTAATCAACATAAAAAGGTAGATAGTATGAGTTACATCTTATAGAGTGGGTAAAGTAACTTGTCCAAGGCCACACAGCGACTACGTGGCAGAGCCGGGACCAGAATCTAGGGTTCCTGCTTCTCTTTTTTTTTGTTTTTGTGAGGAAGATTAGCCCTGAGCTAACATCTGTTGCCAATCCTCCTCTTTTTGCTAAGGAAGACTGGCCCTGGGCTAACATCTGTGCCCATCTTCCTCTGCTTTATATGGGATGCTGCCACTGCATGACTTGACAAGCGGTGCATCGGTGCGTGCTCGGGATCCAGAGCCCAGGCTGCTGAAGCGGAGCGCATGCTCTTAACTGCTATGCCACCGGGCTGGCCCCAGGGTTCCTGATTCTTAACCACAGTGTCACCCCTGCACCCCTGTGTCCTAGGATCCACCCTGCTTATGCCAAGTCCTCAGTACACTCCAGTCTTGCTCCATGTGAAGGCCTAGGACCAGGATCCCCTGAGGCAGTTCACTTAACTGAAGGAGGAACTGCGGCTTTGGGGTCAGAGCCTGAGTAATGGGGGGGGCAGGCATCCGCTCAGAGTAAGGCTGGAGAGGGTGCATCTGCCGGTGTGCGTGCACTAACACATTCATCCATGTCCCGGGCAGCCCTGCATAAGCCCCTATGCCCACCAGCCATGCCTGGGCCCAGAGCCTGGAATGAGACCCAGACCTCCCACACAGACCCCCAAACTGGCCTGCCTTGGGCTGGTTCCGGGCCAGCAAAGGAACGCCGGTCCCAGCTTCCTGGTACTGCTCTGCCCTCAGGTGGGTCTGGTCCTGCCCCTGTGGTTTATAGCTTGGCTGCCAAGAACTGAGGCCAATTAAGGGTAAATAAGTCCTACTTCGCCCTGGCTGAGAGATTCAGGCTGAGGGAGTCTGTTCAGGCCCTGCAGATCTGTGTGACAGCAGGCCAATCCTGTAAGGGACACTGCTCCTTCCCCCAGAAGGTCTGCTATAGGGGAACAGATTGACTCTTGGCTAAGGAGGCCCGCAAAGCCGATCCTGAAGGAGGTCCCCTTTCCGCCGTTTCCCCTGGGCCTTGGAAAAGTTTATTAGCTTGCTCCGAATCAACGAATCAACGGGTGACCCCAGAGCCCAGCTCTTCCCTCTCCCTGCTGCAGCCCTGGGCCAGGAGCCCCTTCTGCCACGTCCCCAGCTCTTCTCCAGCCTCCAGCCCCCACAGCTCCCTCTCCTACTTAACTTCTCAGGAGGCCCTGGAGCCAGAGGCCAGAGGCCTGGCCTTACTGCCAGGCTGGGACTTCCCAGGATGTTTGTCCCAGTTCATGAAAGCCTCTGTTGTTGTCACAGCTGAAACCCTCCCCTCTGCCCCGAGGCTCTTAGAATGTGGCTGTAGGTCTGGGGCTGGGCCCACACAGGTGGAGCAGGTGACTGGGTCCCAGGTTTGGGTGTCAGGAATGAAGCCCTCCTTTGTGTGTGTGTGTGTGTGTTGGGGAGGTAGGGGTGAGGACACTTTTCTGTCTCAGTCTGAGAATTGAAACTAGGGGTGCTCTGTTGACAGAAGTGGCTGGGATAGAGGAGAGGGAGAGGGGGAGAGAGAAAGGGGAAGGGGACAGGGAGGTGAGGTCTTTCCACCCCGGCTGGTCATCATGACCAGTTCAGTTTGCAAAGCATTTCCTGTCAGTTCTCTGCTCCATCCCTGTGAGTCAGACTGGGCAGGAGTTATTTCCATTTTCCGATTGGCAGACTGAGGCTCAGAGATAGGAGGCTCCATTACCCCAAGCCACATATCTAATGAATGACAAAGGAGCAATTCTCCAGGCCCCAGATCATACGCTCTCTCTGTCCCCTGCATCTCCGTGGGGAGTGGGGGAGGGGGGTAGCGGATTCTCAGGTTTATGGAGGCACCCCTCCCCATGTGCCATTAAATGCTCACTGTGGCCCTGTAGCAGGGGTCAGTGTTAGTGACTCAATTATTTTTTTTTTTTCAAATTGTCATAAAATACACGTAACAAAATTTACCATCATAATCATCTTTAAGTGTACAGTTCTGTGGCGTTAAGTACATTCACGTTGTTGTGCAACCGTCACCACCATGCATCTTCATTACTCTTCCCATCTTTTAAAACTGAAACTCTCTGCCTATTAAACAATAACTCCCCATTCTCCCTCCCCTAGGCCCTGGCAGCCACCATTACACTTTCTATCTTCATGATTTTGACTACTCTAAGGCCTTATATAAGTGGAAAAATGTCCCAATTTTAAGTCGGGAACCTGGCTCAGAGAGGTTGTCACACCCAGAGGCGGAGTCCAGCCCAGGCTCTTTCCGCTGGGCTGCATCGTCCCACCCCAAGGACAGAGGCCGGCTCTGGGGACGGCCTGTCTGTCTGCTGTGGGCAAAGGACAGAAACTGGCACAGCCTCCTGGGCGGGCTGCCAGAGGAAGGGCCTGCAGCCCAGGCTGGGCCCAAAGGAGCTGGGTCTCCGCCCGTGCAGCCATCGCCACCTGGTGCTAATGAGCAGGCCCAGCCCCACCCAGACCTAGAGCTCACAGGAGCTCTTTAGGCTGAAACCAGGGATTTGTGACCGGGGCAGCTGCTGCCTCAGGCATGGGCCTGAGAGAGGAGGGAAAGCCACCTCGAGGGGCTTCTGGAGGGGAGTCAGGGTGCAGAAGAGGGGCTGGCTGGGGTCCAGTCCTGCCTCACCCTGGGTGATGGCGCATAATTTTTTCCATGTTAATTGCTGGGCCCTAATGACTACAGAGGCTTTAATGAGCTACGGCTGATCTGAGTTTGATTATTTTTCTTTCAGAGGAAAAGACAATATCCGCCCACCCATGAGACAATACAGCACTGTCAGGGCTCAGCACTGGGATGCTCGGACGGAGGCCTGGCTCACTGAGGGACAGCCCGTCCCCACTCCCCAGGCCAGCAGAACCAACACCACCCACCCCCCCGCCCCCAGCTACCAGCTCAGATGCACGAATCTGGGGTCTGTGGGAGGGACTCTTTTTTCCTGTCCTCTGTTTAAGTGGGGTCAGAGGACCCACTGGAGTCCTAGCGATGCCCCTTACTAGCTGTGCCACCTTGCACAAACTGCTTCCCCTCTCTGAGCCCCAATTTCATTTCTTTTGAAACAGGGGCAGGGATCGTCTTCTATGTCGTGAGGATTGGAGGAGGCGATGGATGCAAAAGGGCTCTGTTAAACCGTGAAGTGTGCGGTTGAAGGTAAGGGATTACTGTTGTTACAGCAATAATGGCAACCACCTGCACTGGGTGCCCAGTGGGGCTGGCTCTGGAAGAGCAATGCTGCAGGACGAAAGTCCCTCCTGGTGAGGGTACGCGGGAGTCCCAGGTACTGGACATGCACCCTGCTATCCGGCCCCCAGAAGATGGGGAGCCAGGATGAAGCAGGATGGGGGCCCTTGGGCCTCAGGGCCTCCCCATAAGTGAGAGCTGAGAGTGCCCCTTGCCACAAGGAAACAGACTTACAGGTAACACGTCCAAGGTTTCACAAGCAGTAACCCATAGAGCCAGGATTTGAACCCAGGCCTGAGGAACACCCGAGCGCTGTCCACTTCACCGCGCTGCAGCCCTGGGCCAGGAGTCCTCTTTCATCTCCAGCTTAGTCTTGCTCACCTCCCCAGCCTCACGCCTCCAAGTGGCACTGTGCACAGGTACCAGCTACCCCTGGAAAGCTGGCCCCTGAGCTGGTGACAGAGAAAAGGGCTCTCCTGAGTGTTTGACTCCCCTCTCTGGCCTCAGCAACCTGCTCTGTGAAGTGGTGCCTTGGCCTTCAAGATCTTCGAAGTGTCTTCCAGTCTGCCCACCAGGCCTCCATATTTCCTCCCTTCCCACAACGTTCAGGCACGTAGAGCCTTCTGGGCTAGGTCCCGCTCCAGCGCCACATCACTTTGCAGGACAAATGGGGTTAATCTGGCCCAGCTATGCAGCGACATGCCTCTCCCCGGAGGAGGAGGCAGGGGCTTCCCAGAACGTGTTCCAGTTTTATCTGCAGAGGTTTGCCCCGACGTGTTCCGGGAGCAAGCAAAGGTTCAGGGACACGTGCGGTCGGCAGGTGGCGGGAGGATCAATCAGCCCCGTGTCAACCCTGAGCCTGGTGGCTTTCGTCAGAGTGCCAGGGCAGTGGGGCTGGGGCTGGGAGAAGCTGGAGAAGCAGTGGGGGGCTGCAGGTGGGGTAGGGGAGAGAACGAGTGGAGGACGGGAGTTCATTTGCAGCATCAGAGACGTGACAGATGCTGGCGCCTCTGGTCACCTCAGCAGGAACTTGATTCAAGATCCCTCTCCTGTGCTGAGCCTGTGCCCATGGGGCCTGCACTCCTCCATGTGCCTCTGCCCACTGGTCCCCAGAGACCACCGCTCTCCCCAAGCCTGCAGGCTCACACACGGCGGGTCTGTGAATGGGACAACACAGAGCAGCAATGGGAAGGAGACTCCCAAACTGAAAGCAGGGAGCTGGCCACCTTGGTGGAGGGTCCCAGGCTGGGGGAGAAGCCCAGCCAAGGGTGGAGTTGGCCTGCACGGCTCTACCAGTGCAGGCGGAGGCCTGGGAGCCGTGGTGCCATGCGAGGTTGCTGCCCGCTGCTCTCCGCGTTCTCCCGTACGGTGGAGATGAACCCGTAATCCAGGTGTTAAAATCATGGCCCGGGGCAAAACACCCTTCATTCTGAGTCATCTCTTTTGTTGCATTAAAAAAAACAGAAAGAAAAGAAAAACTAGCCACGTTGAGGTGTGCAGGCAGCAGTGTCTGTCAGGAACGCAGGGGAGTTGGCTTCCCTTTGGGGGAGGAGACACGGTCCCACGACACTCTCCGAGGGGTATATAAAGAGCCCCAGGCTGGCGGTGACAGGCGCAGCACTGTGGTTTCAGTCCAGCCCACACCTCCCGCCAGCGCCTCTTGTGCTTGCTGAGGACTCGCCGGCTGCTGCCTGGCCATGAGCACCCCGTTTCTACAGACTTCTTCCTCCACCTTTGGGGGTGGCTCTATCCGGGGGGGTCCCCTCTGGGCTGGGGGAGGCAGCTTTGGTGGTGGGAGTCTTTATGGGGGAGGTGGAAGCCGCAGTATCTCAGCTTCTTCTGCTAGGTTTGTCTCCTCGGAGTCAGGAGGGGGCTATGGGGGCGGCATGAGCTGCGGCTTTGGTGGAGGGGCTGGTAGTGGTTTCGGTGGAGGCTTTGGAGGTAGCCTTGGAGGTGGCTTTGGTGGGAGTTTTGGTGGCGGCTTTGGTGGGAGTTTTGGCGGTGACTTTGGTGGTGGTGATGGTGGCCTCCTCTCCGGCAATGAGAAGATCACCATGCAGAACCTCAATGACCGCCTGGCCTCCTACCTGGAGAAGGTGCGTGCCCTGGAGGAGGCCAACGCCGACCTGGAGGTGAAGATCCGTGACTGGTACCAGAGGCAGAGCCTGACCAGCCCAGAGCGCGACTACAGCCCCTACTTCAAGACCATAGAAGAGATCCGGGACAAGGTGAGTCCTAGGGTGTCAGAGAGAGGGGAGCAGGTGGCTGGCACCCTGCACGCATCTCCAGCATCAGTGTTCCTGCCGCCTCGAGGAAATCCTTTCCTGCCCAGGCGATGACTGTGTGTGTAACCTCTGCAGACTTGGAGTGTGAGGAATACTTTCCAGGTGTGGATGCCGGCACACGCCTACTCAACTTGGCAGTGCTGGGGGCATCCTGGGAATCTGGTCAGGACCATTGGGGCCCGAGGCAGGACAATTACACCCACCCTGTAGGGCTCTGCATAAAGTGTTCCTTTGCTTCTTTTGCAAGAATGGTGAGTGTAGCCTCGGGAGCCCTGAATGTTGGGACCTCGTGCTTCACTCTTTGAGGATGTCTGGTGCCAAAAGCACTGTCAGAACTTAGGATGCCTGGAACTCATAATGGGCCCTGCCACACACTCATTCATCCTTTCACTCAGCTGGACCAGTTGTCTCAGCCGTAAAATGCCTTCCTCAGCTGCCCTCCAGGTTCCCACTAGCTGGAATGTTCTGTAGATTCATGGCTGTGTCCAGGTATGCAGCGACCACGAGCTGTCCACAGGGGAGGCTGGTGGAGTGTCCCCCAGAGGCGTGTTACAAGAGCCCACCACAACCCACCCATGCCACTCGTGGCCAGGCAATTCCCACAGGGGAGTCCAGGCAATCCTGGCTCCTTAGTCCTTCACACCCTAGTGACAGAGAGGGTGGTGTGGGGGCAGACCAAGGAGTGGGCACTCAAGGGGAGGCTGGACTCTGCCCTGGGGACCCGACAGGCTTTTGTTGGTGGTGTCAACAGGGAGATTGTCAGTGAGGGGTCTGATGGGGTGCAGGCGGGGAGAGCAGCAGGGAAGAGGGAGGGGTCCTCTAGACACCAACTCCCTGTCTCCTGCAGATCCTGGCGGCCACCATCGACAACTCCCGGGTCATCCTGGAGATCGACAACGCCAGGCTGGCTGCGGACGACTTCAGGCTTAAGTGCGCTCTGGTCTCCCTCTCCCCTTCTGCATTTCCCCCCTTTCTTGGCCTTCTCTCCCTCCCCCAACTCGAGCCGCCCAGGCCCCTCACCCTTTCTCACCTCAGGTTCCTCCTTTCATCCCAGGTATGAGAATGAGCTGGCCCTGCGCCAGAGTGTGGAGGCCGACATCAACGGCCTGCGCAGGGTGCTGGATGAGCTGACCCTGGCCAAGACCGACCTGGAGATGCAGATCGAGAGCTTGAACGAGGAGCTGGCCTACATGAAGAAGAACCACGAGGAGGTGAGATGGGGGCAGGGCCTGGGGGTGGTGGGAGGCAGAGTGGGGCTGCTGGTGCCTCCTCATATTTGGCTGAAGGGCATAGTGGTTCAGAAACGCAGCCCCCCACACACAAAAACAGGAGAGGAAGGGGTACTGTCCTCTCATCCATAGCCAGGCCAGGCAGCCAGTGTGAACTGCTGTCCTGATGTGCTTCATGAGCTCACACAAGGGTGCTGCTGTCTGAGGTCCTCCCTCGGTAAGACGTAGAGAGGAAGAGAGACCCTCAGAGCTGAGGGGCCCATGTGATCAAACCCCTTCATGTGCAATGGGAAACAGCGGCTGGGGTGAGGTAGGGGGAAGAGCCAAGATCATGTAGTGAGTTAGGGGTGGAGCCAGGATAGGCATGTGGGGCCCCAGACTCGCAGCTCTCTCTTCTGCCCTCTGTCTCATCTGGGCCTGTCCACCCTGCAGGAGATGAAGGAGTACAGCAGCCAGCTGGCCGGCGAGGTCAACGTGGAGATGGATGCAGCCCCGGGCATGGATCTGACCCGTGTGCTGTCGGAGATGAGGGAGCAGTACGAGGCCATGGCGGACAAGAACCGCCGAGATGCTGAGTCCTGGTTCTTCAGCAAGGTGGGCCTGACCTCCCGGCCCCGCCCCAGCTTCCCAGGTCTCCAAGGAGACCCATGGGGCTCAATTCTCTTGTGTGTGACCTCTAGACCGAGGAGCTAAAGAAGGAGGTGGCCTCCAACACAGAGATGATCCAGACCAGCAAGACGGAGATCACAGACCTAAGACGCACGATGCAAGGGCTGGAGATCGAGCTGCAGTCCCAGCTCAGCACGGTATGGCCACCTACACTATCCCCCACCCCAGCCTCTCCCATCCTCTGTGGCTGGTTAAGCCTTGGAGTTTCCAAGCCCCCGCAGAGGTGGTTCCCTGCGTCCATTCAATGCCCCTCCTCATACTCTCAGCGGCTTCCTTTCTAGCCTGATGTGGTGTCTATTGATCTGTTGCACCCCAGAAAGCCGGCCTGGAGAACTCACTGGCAGAGATTGAATGCCGCTACGCCACGCAGCTGCAGCAGATCCAGGGGCTCATCAGTGGCCTGGAGACCCAGCTGAGTGAGCTCCGCAGTGAGATGGAGGCTCAGAACCAGGAGTACAAGATGCTGCTGGACATCAAGACACGGCTGGAGCAGGAGATCGCCACCTACCGCAGCCTGCTGGAGGGCCAGGACGCCAGGTGGGGGCAGGGTGCAGAGGGAGGAAGCAGGGAGGTGCCGGTTGTGGGCAGGATGGAGAGTCTTCTTAGGAGGACGGCGGTGTGGTACAGTGAAAAGAGAACTGAGCAAGGAGGAAGAGACTCTGGACTCTGCACTCTGGTCTTTGGTCTCTGCACTCTGGTTACCTTGGGCAGGTCATGTCACCTCTCTGGGCCTGTGATGACAGCGCCCTGTGATGACAACGACAGAGGTTGGGCTAATGCTGGTTCCATTCCCTGCATGAAACAGATGGGGTGTTACTGTAGATCAGAACCTATCTACTGGGGGTGGCCGGTCTGGACAGGCTCTCAAGATGTCCCAGCCTCTAGAGAAGTCAGATGTGGGGGTGGTGATGGTGAGGGGGCTGGGGAGGACCGCTTAACTGGCCATTGGGGCCAACACTTGGGAGACCTGAGCTTCTGCCCTTTGCTTACTTCTGCTTCCCCCTCTCTTTCAGGATGGCTGGTATTGGCACCGGAGAAGGTAGGAAGGCTTAACTCTTCCTTGGGTGGGGAGAAGTGGGGGGTGGGGTGGGGAGGGAGGTGGTGAAGCCACCACGCCCCTTAGAATGAGGAGGAAAGAGAAAAAGGCCCAACATCCCAAGTAGGGCAGGGACTTGCCCATTCTAGCCTATGCCTCTTCCGGATCCTCTATCAGCTCCAGTAGAGCTGGGGTTGAATATTTATTGAGAATCTTCTGTGCTGAGCAGGCTTTGTCCAGGACATAGCTCCTCCCAGGCCCCGCCTTCATGTGCTTATGCTCAGATGCCCCCTATTACTCCCTGTTCATGTGCAGTTAAAAACCCTGATGTTCTCACGGGGCCAACCCTGTGGCCTAGTGGTTAGGTTCAGCATGCTCCACTTCAGCGGCCGGGGTTCGGTTCCTGGGCACAGACCTACACTACTTGTCAGTGGCCATGCTGTGGTGGTGACCCACATACATAATAGAGGAAGATGGGCACAGATGTTAGCTCAGAGACAATCTTCCTCAAGCAAAAAGAGGAAGATTGGCAACAGATGTTAGCTCAGGGCAAATCTTCCTCAGCAAAAAAACAAAACAAAACAAAAAAAACCCTGACGTTCTTGTTCACTGTGGGGCGTACCTGCGCTGCCACTGCCCACCTCTACGATGAGGAATTCAACACCAGTCCTCCTGGAGCTCAGCCGGGGTCCGGGCCCCCTTGGGAGGAAGGGAGCATGGGGAGGGTCTCCCACTCTAAAGCTTGCTCCTTCTCTCTACAGCCTCCCTGGGAGGCGGCGGCGGAGGCAAAGTCCGCATCAATGTCGAGGAGTCAGTGGATGGGAAGGTGGTTTCTTCCCACAAGAGGGAAATCTAAATGCCCAGCGCAAGAGAGCCGACCCTTACCACCCCCAGCCTCCCCTGGCTGAGCGGACAACCGGCCAGAGGGGCCGCAAGAGCAAGCTCCAGTCCCTGCCTTCAGAGGGCGTCCAGCTCAGCTCGAGAGGGTCCCGCCTCTGCATGCCCTTCCTCCCTCTCCTCTGCAGCTCTCTCTGCCTCCTTTAGAGCAGGGAGGTGCCAGAAGCAGCTGTGTCGTGTAATAAGCTTGTTTGCACCGTGTCTGTCCATGCAATAAAGAATTGCTTTTCCTTTTGCAAATATCTCTTGGTGGAAGGTCCAGTTTTTCTTGTTGGGAGCCTCTGAGGAGGCCCAGAATCCACATGTGACATCTTCCCCACTTTGGCCTCTTCCCTGGTCATAATTCATTCTTTGGGGTGCCCAGGGCACCTGGGGAGGACCCAGCCTGCGCAGGTGACTTGCTCTCTGGCTAACCCTGTTCAGTGACTGTGGAAGCAGCAGACAGGGGTTTCCTCGGAGCAGTTTGGTGCACTTGGCACAGAACTTGAAACATGGTCTAATTATTTACCGAATGACTGACCACATGGATTGTGTTGGGTCGCTACTGTATGGTTGGCACTGTGCTCAGCACCCCTCCCCGGGTCTCATTTAATACTCACGACTGGGGGCAATCAGGACTTATTATGCTCATCTTAGGAAACGTAGAGATGAGGAAGTCAGGGAGGTGAGGGACTTGCCCTGTGGCCTCATGGATGGATAGTAAGCAGCAGGGTTGGAACTGGGCCCCACAGCTGTATGACTCCAAGACCAGGGCTTCTTCCAGGACCCCTGGCCCTGGCCCTTCATAGCTCATTGCCAGGACCCTTTTCTTTGCTTCTGGCCCTCACCGCGTGTGCCCCTCGAACCTCCCCTTCTTCCCAGCCAGGCACACCTGACCTCCAGGGCTGCTGAGCCAGTTCCCATCTCTGCCCTCCTGCAAAGCTGGCCCCCGCCCCCGCCGAGGCTGCCATCTCCTCCACTCAAAGTGCCCAGAGGGAAAGACAGCTACTCCAGGAAGCCCTGTCTGATTTCTCCAAGCTTAAGTCCAAAGCAACACCAACCCCTATCACCCTCCTCAGTCCAAATTCTGCTCCTGCTCCCCATCGCCAGCGTCACCACCCTTGGGCTCACTGGAGCAGCCACATCCATGCACACTTGATTGCTTGCCCCTGGTTTGTGGCTGGTTCCTCTGGGGTTCACAGCCCCGGACAGAGGGCAGAGAATGAGGAAGTGGAGAAGTTTGGGTGCCGTGGCTGGGCTGGGCTCAGGTGAGGATTGTGGTGAGAGGGAGAACCGGTTTCTTAGTCCTGCTGGGAAGAGCAGGCTGGAGGAGATCATTTGCGGGGAGAGCCAAGCCCTCTGAGAAGGCCCCCACGGGTCTCACTGGGTGAAACTCCTTGCCAGCAGCCCTGGCTGGAGAGAAGGTGGCGTCTGTTCTTTCTGAGGGAGATTTAACCTACAATGTGTCTCCTGAGTACACACTTAGAGGCCGGACTTCCCTGGGGGTGGAGGAAGGAACCGGAATTTACAATACGCCAATCTCTGGGCAGGGCATTCGTTGGATGGCATCTCATTTACTCTCCCAACAGCTTTGTGAAGGCATGGTCAGACTTCAGCATCAGTTTTCAGAAGAGGAGACAGAGGCCCAGGGAAGTTAAGTAACTTGAATGAAGTCACAAGCCGGGAAATAGTGAGACTGGGTCTGGGACTGGTGCCTGATTCCAGACCCGCACTTTCCCCTTGACATCACGAGGTGACGGAAGCTGGCAACACCTTTCTTTCGGGGGTGTGCTAACCTGAAACCCTTTTCTTAACCTTGTGGGCAGCCTGTTGAAATGTCATAGAGCCATTACAGTCAGAAAGATTGTCCCACATCTAACCTTGGTCTCTTGTGCTATGGTTTAAGTTCATGCTGAGGCCCAAAGCACCAGGTGCCATGTCCCCGAATCCTGGGAACAGCCAGGCCCCTTCCTGAGGCTCTGGAGCCCAATGGCCTGGCTGCTGCTCCTGCCTCGCTGGCGTCTGAGCCTCTGTCGAGGAATCTCAGGCCCTCTGAGCAGCCGGCAAAGGGTTTTCTCAGGCTTCATTTTGCAAAAATAACCACCTCTGCAAAGGTGCAGTGAGGCAAGGCTGGAGGCAGGGCTGGGCGTCATCCAGCCGGCCTTCCCTCAGGCCAGACCCTTAGCTGCGGGAGAGGGGAAGCGCCAGTTCCTGCTCTCCTGGGATTCCGGGAGGGCTGTCAGAGAGGTCCTCAGAACTTGCCAAGTCCTGTTCCCTCCTGACCCCAAATGCCCAGGAATGGCTCATGCCTGGTGGAGCCCTTAAATAGTCTGGGCTGAGATGGCCCGCCTCCTGCCGGCCCCGGGGCTGAGGCTGGGCTTGGTTTCCAGCCAATCTGGGATACAGGCGGCAGGCCTCCCTTCTCCCCCTAGAGACAGGGTGGCTTTGGGCCTAGGGATTAGGGCCTTGAGCGTGTCCTCTGCTCAGGCTGGGCTTCCCAGAGCAGGCATGGGGCATGCCTGCCACCATCTCCCTGAGCACATTGGCTGGTCCCTGTCCCTCACTGGGTCTCACTTTCCCCATCTTTAAATTGAGGAGTCTGGCTGGACGAGATGATCTTGAGGTTCTCTCTGAGTTGATCTGTATCCCGGGACCTCAGGGGGGTACCTGCGCTGTGAGATCTGTGACAGCAGAGGCTGTGTCACTCCACCCACTGCTGAGTCCTTGGAGTGGGAGCTAAGTAAATATTTGTTGAACTAATGCATGAACTTGCTTCTCCCTTGCTTTTTCCTGCCCTAGACACGGCTGTGGATATTCACTAGAATCCTGGGCAAGTGCCCACCTAGTGGTCACCTGTCCCTCCATGGGCATCTGGCAGCACAGGGGGAAATAAGGAGCTGGCAGCTTTTCCCATGAGACTTGCAGCTGGGGTGACCCCATTGGATACCACTCCTGTTTGCCATTCTTTCTCACTCAGAACCAGAAGACAAAGTACCCCTGAAACAGCTTCTCAGCATTTATTGAGAGCTTCTGTCTGCCAGGGGCAGTATTCGCAGGTATATAAAGACCCTTTCTTCAGGGGGCATAAGACTGAGTGGGCGAAATAAGATAGCAATGCAACCACTGTCACTCATCTGTTTGCTGTGGGCAGCATGCCAGCTGCAGGGACCAGAGAGGGAGGCAAAGCAAGTTGGCACAGGATGCAGGCCCAGAAGAATTCTCGAACAGGTCACCTAAGAAGGATGAGCTCGCATTTCCTCATTCGTAAAAGGAAGAGAGTAGCAACCTTCCGCCTGCCGAGCGCTCCCCTGTGTCAGGTGCTTCTCAAATAGCAACTCATCAAATGCCTGTTTTCCAGTTGCGGCCACCAGGACACTGAAAGGTTGAGTAATTTTCCCAAGGTCATACAGCCAGTTGATGGCAGATGTAGGGTTGAAACTCAGGTCCACCTAATTCAAAGGCTTTGCTGACCTTGCTGGGTTTCTGGGAAGCCCAGCTTGTACGAAAGAGATTTTAGAAAGCTGAGTACTGTGCAAATGTAAGGGCCTGGGGCATTGAGGCTGGTCTGGAGAAGGCTCCTGGGTACTGCCGTGTCAAGCACGTGTCTCTGAGGATGGGGGGCTGCCCAGAGGGCCTGGGTCTACTGTCTGGGGAGCTCTGCCTTTCATGGGAGGCCCCTCGCCTGTGAGGGAGCCTCAAGACTCTTTGGGAGGTGGGTCAGCCATTGTGGGTCCAGGGAGAGAGAGAGGAGGGAGGAGTCTCATTCATGCTCCAAGCAAGGAACCCTGGATTAGCAGGTGGGGGACAGATCTGAATCCCAGCTCTGCAGAACAGTCTGGTGACTCTGGACAGATCTTTGAGGACCAGAGACTCAGACAGGCATTGCTGAAGGACACTTACAAGTCATTTCAACATAAGGCCCATGATGAGTTGGTGGTAGAGCTAGAAATGCATGCATTTCTCCTTGCTTACCATTGCTCTGGCCCTTGGCATTCTGGGCTCAGTTTCCCACATGGGAAATGAAGGGGTTGGATGGGAATGTTTCTGTGACAATTCCGGCTCTGACATCCCGCGTTGAGTGAGTACCTAGCAAGCCCTGAGCTTTGGAGCTCACACCAGGACAGACAACAGACAGGCTGACCCGTCAGGCCATCAGCTGCACAGGCCTGGCCACTGTGGGAAGCAGGATCATCCATCAGCCAGGCCTGGGGTGACAGGAGGCCTGAGAAGGAGAGGGCAACAGAGGATGCCCTTGCTTGGATGGGGATGGCCTTAAAGAGATTTACCAGGCAGTAGGTAAGGGCACGGACCCTGGAGGCAGAGTTTCAAATCTCGGCTCTGACATAATGGAGTTTGGGTGACGTATTTAACTTCTCTGGGCCTCAGTTTCCTCATCTGAAAAAAGGGTATGATAAAAATAGTAGAGTTGTCTTGAGGACCAAATGAAGTCATACATGTAGAGCGTTTAGCACAGTGTTCAAGAAATGTTAGCTAGGGTTATTTTATTATCTTTGAACACATAAAGAATGTAGCACTCAAAGATCATACATTGAGTTCACAGCAAGGCTCCAAGAAGCCTTCAGGTGGGACAGAGAGAGCCAGACGCCGGGTTTAAATCCTGACTTCATAGTGACCTTGGGCAAGTGACTTGGCCTCTCTGAACCTCAGCTGCCTCGTCTATAAAATGGGGCCAATAAAAGCCCTCTCCCCTTGCTGTGCGGACTCAATGACAATGTGTACAGCTCAGCCTCCTCTGCAGGGGGTGCTCGTGAATGCGGCTTTCCCATCCCTTCCCTGGAAACGTTATTGGGGAGGGGACTGAATTTGATGTGATTTTGCCGAAAAGCAAAGAAGGAAGCTCAAGACAAGCGAGCAGTGCCTCAGGCCCAGCCCTCTGTCCTGTCTCCATTAGGACAGGGCCGGGGCAGGGGAAACTGCATCTCCAGTTCAGGTCTCCGCCCAGCTTCCTCTAGGGGGGCCCAGCACGTGTCGCCCAGCCCTGTGGACCCTGGGTTCACTGTGGGTCAGAAGAAGGCATTCCTGTGTCAAGGCACTACGAGTCCCTGCTCGGAGGGGCAGGGCAGGGCCGTACCCTAACCCCGCGAGGGGAGGCATGTCATGGCCACCTGTGTTTGCACTGCTGGGGCTTTGGAGGATCTGTGGCATTGTTCCTCTAAGAGGCGTTGGCTCGAACCTGCTCGTCAGCCCTGGGAGGATCGTCACTCCAGGACTGGCAGGTTCCATCAATCACCTTCTTGTCAGTTTTGATCCTCTATTGAGAGCGAGAGCTCCTGCTTTGGGCTGAATCACACCTTTTCGGCGAGAGAGCTGAGCCATCAGTTTGGGGCAGGAGGGCCGGGCAGAGTCAGGGTCAGCCTGAGTCCCCGGCCTCACCGTGGTGCTGGAGCACCTGCAGCACGCCCTGGCTCTTGTCCTGGTGCTGACACCCGCTGGGTGAAGCACAGCCCCGCTTTCTATCCTTGGAAAACAAAGGACAAGAGAGCCCTGACTCAGAGCCCTCTTTTCTGGTTTCCTTGCTGAATCAGCAAAGTGGTTTCCAGGATAACCTCAAGCCTGTGACATCTCACCCCAGCCCCTGGCCTGGTCCCACCCAGACCCTCACGGCTGCTGTGGGCCAGAAGGCTGCTCCCGAGAAGCCATTCATTGCTACGCTGGCCCCCTTGGTGAGTGGAGGCTGGGTGCTGCAGTCCACGGCCCTCTATTCTGGAACCATCTCTTTCCATCCAGGGCTCTGAGAGGCCACCTCAAGGCCCTTTTCTTCCTGCCTGAGTGGTGAAGCCTCCTCTGGCAGGGTTGCTAAGCAGTCCCTGAGTTTCAGCCATGTCCCAGGTTCCTCGACAGAGACCTTGGGTCACAATCTCCTACACGGTCTCTTGGTCAAACACTCATGAGCCAAGACAAATGTTGTGTGGTTGGGGGACTAGAAAGGGCCCTGCTCAGGTATTGCAAGACTTTCTTTCTGGACTTGTTGTGCCTCTGAGGCAGCTGGTATACCGAAGTCATTAAACACATGGCTCAGGCTGATCCAGGGCTTCTCGACCTTGACACTGTTGACCTTTTGGCCTAGAGAATTCTTTGTTTTGGGAGCTGCCCTGTGCATGGTAGGATCCCTGGTCTCTATCCTCTAGATACCAGTAGCATTCCCCTGTTGTGACAACCAAAATGTCTCCAGACTTTGGCAGATATCTCCTTGGGAGCAAAACAGCTCCCTGGCTGGGAACCTCTGAATAGATCTGTGGTGAGAGAAGTTGCAATCGCGGGTATGTTAGGGGTGTCAGGTGTGGGTAATTGACTAGAAAAGGTACAAGGAGCTTTACCGGGTGCTGGGAATGTGCGGGGTGGAGGTTACACAGGTGGACACATGCTGAAAACATCATGCAGAGGTAAAAAACAGAAAGCTGGACACGTGATGTGTACATTTCCCTGTATGAAAAATATACCTGAAACATGAGCCTTTGTGTCAGACAGAACCAGACATGGATTTCAGTCCTGTGCTTTAAGGCTCCGTTTCCCCACGTGTAAAATTGGGATAATAGTAGGACCCTCATTGGGTTACTGCAAAGATTAAGTAAGACAGTGAGTGTAAACCTCCTAGCCCAGTGTCTGCCTGTGGCAGGGTATCTGAGAGGATAGCTATTATAACATGCATGGTGGCCTCCTCTTGCTGTGCCTCAGTTTCCCCAGCTGTGTTGGATGGTCCCTAAGGTCCCTTGCCACTGAGAGTTTATCTGATGGTCTTGGAGCCATTTTTCTTCTCAGCCTGAATACATTCAAGGTAGTGGATTCCACAGGACTAAGCGAAATTTGCCACCAGAGTTGCTTGGAGCACTGGAGTGGATGAAATGCTAAGAAGGATGTGGAGCATTCCAGGCAGATGTTTTAGGAATAGAGAGAAGGGACGCCAGGGCTGCGGTGAGCTCGCCAAGCACCGGGCCACTTTGCAGCCAGCCCTTCCTTTGCAGAGGCTCCCGTGCAGACCCGTGCAGCTCGGTCCCCATTCTGATGTTGGGTTGAGCTGAGAGCCTGTGGGAGCGAGTTCCCTAAGCGGAGAGGTGAAACAGAACTCACTTGTCAAAAGGGGAATCTCAAACAGAACACTGTTCCCTCTGAATCACCCCTTTTGTTAAGGATTAAAAAAAAAAAAGCCACCCCCAAAGGCACAACCCACCCTGGAGAGCAGAGGTGACTGGGCTTGTGGGAAAGAAAAAAATGCAGTTGGCACCAGTCAGAGGGTGGGGAAGGGAGGAGAGAAGATGGGGCAATTGTCCAACCCCCCTGGAGGGTGTATAAAAGGCAGGCACGCCAGGGAAGAGCCACAGTCCTCGGCCCAGGCCAAGCCAAGCTCCTGTCCGCACCTGCTCTCCATCTTACTGTCACCATGACCAGTCGCCTGCAGAGCTCCTCCGCCAGCTATGGAGGTGGTTTCGGGGGTGGCTCTTGCCAGCTGGGAGGGGGCCGCAGTATCTCTACCTGTTCAACCCGGTTTGTCTCTGGGGGATCAGCTGGGGGCTATGGGGGAGCTGTGAGCTGCGGCTTTGGTGGAGGGGCAGGTAGTGGTTTTGGCAGTGGCTTCATAAGTGGCTTTGGAGGTGGCCTTGGGGGTGGCCTTGGAGGTGGCTTTGGAGGTGGCCTTGGAGGTGGCTTTGGTGGGGGTTATGGTGGTGGCTTTGGAGACTTCGGTGGTAGCGATGGTGGCCTCCTCTCGGGCAATGAGAAGATCACCATGCAGAACCTCAACGACCGCCTGGCCTCCTACCTGGAGAAGGTGCGCGCCCTGGAGGAGGCCAACGCCGACCTGGAGGCGAAGATCCGCGACTGGTACCTGAAGCAGAGCCCGACCAGCCCAGAGCGCGACTACAGCCCCTACTTTAAGACCATCGAGGAGCTCCGGGACAAGGTGAGCCCTTGGATGTCGAGGAGGGTTCCTCTGTGCAGGGCAGAGCCACGTAGGCCAAGAAATGCAGCATCCCAGGGAACCAGAAGATGCAGTGTGGATGGAATTCTCACCCTTCCTGTGGGGGAAAATTCTGGTCTTTTACTGCCAAGCATCTCTACTTCTGATGGGCTTTCTCATGTCACAAGTTCTCAAATGTATTTTCCCCCCTTATTCATTTTTATTGTTGTTATTACTCATGTCAGTATTTTTACTGCTTTCTGAACAGTTATGTTATTAGTGACTCGATCTCTATAATCCTAACCTACTGAGTTATTTGGAAACCATGACAGTTTTAAAAGCCACTAAGAATGTCTAAAATCAACAGAGAAAGGGATACATGTTCATGCACTGATCTGGGAATACTAGTTTATTTTGTAGGGGCCCCGTTTAAACCAGTATTCTCAATTGGCTGTGACCAGGTCGGGGAGATGGGGGCGGAGGCTTAGGCAGTGCTAAACTGAGATTCCTTCCGTCAAGGCCTGTCCATCACGCTGTGATGCCAGCTTGTCGGAACAGAAAGCCACCCGCCTGGGCTGAGTCCCATCTATGTGGGGTGGATTGTAAGTGCTTTGGAACATAAAAGTTTAGACAAGGAATTCAGGTAGATGAGAACATTTGTTGGTTTTCTCCTCTGCTCAGTTGGGAGTCCAGCTCCGGGGATGTTTTTATGAACTATGTGCGGCCAGGTCTGACCTTAAGAAGGTTCTCAAGACAGTGGCCCAGAGATGGTGCCAGCCTGAGGCTGTGGAGACATGATGAACCAAAGTGCTCTGGGTGGGGTCGTTCCTTTGAAACGTACATCCCCATCTTCCCCATCTTGACCAGACAGAATGCTCGAGTGACAGCAAACTGAAGGGCCCCAGCTCTGCCCTTCACTTGACGGAAGAGGAACGGAGGCCCAGCTCAGGTGACAGTGAGGAGGCAGAGGCTGATGACAACCAGCCCTGCCCGTGTCTTCTCAGTCCTCCTCCCCAAGCTCATGGAACCTCCAGCGTTTACCTTCTGTATTTTGCAGATCCTGGCGGCCACCATCGACAACAACCGGGTCATCCTGGAGATCGACAACGCCAGGCTGGCTGCGGACGACTTCAGGCTCAAGTGAGTTTATTTCTCTCATTTCCCCTCCCCAGCATCTCTTGTTTAGACAAATGCTCCTCTGAACAATGAAATTGGAGCATCCCAGGAGTGAAGGTCTTGGAGATGTAGCCAAGCCCAGTGCAGGGGCAGGAGTGTCTAATATCATTTCTGTGTTGCTTTTTCAATTAAAAAAAAATTCTTTAGGTATGAGAATGAGCTGGCCCTGCGCCAGAGTGTGGAGGCCGACATCAATGGCCTGCGCAGGGTGCTGGACGAGCTGACCCTGTCCAAGACCGACCTGGAGATGCAGATTGAGAGCCTGAACGAGGAGCTGGCCTACATGAAGAAGAACCACGAGGAGGTGAGAGGGGGACATGGGCCTGCCATGCCTGAATCACCTCCACTGAGAAAGGGGAGCCCTTTGCTGAAGCTAGACTTAGCCCTCCAATGTGGGACCTGAAAGCCCTTTCCAGAACTTTCCAGTAGCATTCAGAGCCGAGGAGAGGGAGGATGAGGGGCTTCACACATGTTCCTTTTCCATCCCCACAGGAGATGAAGGAGTTCAGCAACCAGGTGGTAGGCCAGGTCAACGTGGAGATGGACGCCACCCCGGGCATTGACCTGACCCGTGTGCTGTCGGAGATGAGGGAGCAGTACGAGGCCATGGCTGAGAAAAACCGCCGGGATGCTGAGGAATGGTTCCAAAACAAGGTACCCGGCCCTCTTACCCCACGTAGCCAGTGGCTGTCAGGACCCTCCAGCTAGGCTCCTCCATCACCTTCTTCCTGCTTGAATTTCAGAGTGCAGAGCTGAACAAGGAGGTGTCTACTAGCACTGCCTTGATTCAGACCAGCAAGACGGAGATCACGGAGCTCAGGCGCACACTCCAGGGCCTGGAGATCGAGCTGCAGTCCCAGCTCAGCACGGTACACCTGCTGCCCCCTGCCCAGCGGCCACCACCTATAGGCCTCCACCTGGCCTGGCTCCCCTCGTAACTTCTCTGTTGCCCCACCAGAAAGCCGGATTGGAGAGCACGGTGGCGGAGACCGAGTGCCGCTACGCCCTGCAGCTGCAGCAGATCCAGGGGCTCATCAGCAGTATCGAGGCCCAGCTGAGCGAGCTCCGCAGTGAGATGGAGTGCCAGAACCAGGAGTACAAGATGCTGCTGGACATCAAGACGCGGCTGGAGCAGGAGATCGCCACCTACCGCAGCCTGCTGGAGGGCCAGGACACCAAGTAGGTCCTCGCCAGCCTCTCTCTTGGGAAAGTGCCCGCAGGACCCTTGGATGTCAGAGCAGGAAAGGCCTTTGAGATCAGCCCCCTCATGTCCAAGATGGGAGGGGACCTGTCTGAGCTTAAACAGCCTGGATGAAGATCCAGAACCGGGGCTCCCCTGTCCTCTTGGACCAGACTGTGGGGGCATTTCCTCAGCCAGCTGCAGGGCCACTACCTTTAAACTTTTTCATTCAGGCCTCTGGATTAGACCGGCAGGAATGGGGACCACGGAGAGAACATCTCATATTGGAAAAATATTAGCTTGGGGGCAGCTCAGCCCAACAAAGCTATTAAAATGCCGATTTAACTGCTTCAGGCCTTTTGCAGAGACCAGGCCATCCTTGTGGGCTCAGAGGAGGCGAGGGTCTGGGGGGGGCGCTCTGAGTGAACCAGAAGGAGGACAAAACTTCCAGCAAATGCCCTGAGCCTTGGGGCAAATAATATCTCCTCCTGAGGCCTCACAGACAGACAGACAGACAGGCCTGGCAGACACATGATATTGCTGCCCCTTGGGCTGGGGGCACAGCTAGGTAAAAATGCCCAACCCAGGCGCTCCAAATGATCTGAGCACTCCATCCAGAGGACGGGTAAGCACCTGTTCTCAGTTGCCTTCTGCTCACGGCTGCCTCTCTCCTCTCTCCCAGGATGGTCGGCTTCACCTCCTCAGGAGGTAAGGAAACAACCCAGGGGGAGAGGCAGGGCAGGCTGCTTTCCTTGCCCTGTGGGGTGGGTAGGGAGGGAGGGGGCTGGGGCAGGAATGGTCATTTGCTCATTGGTTTTCCTTTCAAAATAGATGGCTCTGCCCCTTAGAGCCCCTGGGCTGTCTCGGAGAGAGCCACCTTTGGCAATTAACCCCCACCTGACCAGTTAGGGGTTTGGGGCCCTCCTGGGAGGGCCTGACTGGGCTTGAGGTGGGTCTTCTCCAGCCTGAGAGTCTCTCGCCTCCTCCATTTCCCAGGAAACTCTAGCACCACAGCTACGACCACCACCTCCCTTCGCCGCACGTCGGAAACCGTCCGTAGAGTTTAATCGGCACCGCATCCCGTCCCTCTGTCTTCAGCGCCCAGAGGAGGAGAAAGCTGACAGTTCCCTGCGGGAGACAGGGTGGGACTGCAGGACAAGAGGCTCCATCACTCTGCTCCCAGGACCCCAGTCCCCCACTCTCCTGAGAGGGGGCGCTCTATGCTCTTCTTTCTGAGTCAGCTTCCTTTTCTCTCTGACCTGGCTACTTTGACTTCTCAGCTTCTGTACTAAAAAGAAAAGATAATTCAATAAAGTTTCCTGCCTTTTTGCAAATGTATTTTTGATTCTGGCCTGGTTTCTGTGGGCAGCACCTGCCAAGGCCCTCATTGGGGTTGTGGGTGAATGGGTGCAGTTGGGTCGAGGGGCTCACCCTGACAAGGCCTGGCCCTGGGAGCTCCCAGCTGGGAAGGACACAAGACACCTGGGCTGACCATCAGTGCACAGGTGCAGCAACAACAAACACAGAGGACACAGGTGGCTCACAGATGATGGCACCCAGCAAATGTGGACAAATGGGGCAAACCAGAGACATGCGGGGCAGTGAGCCACTTCAACACCCTAGAGGCTGTCCGTCAGTAAGGCAGCAGCAGGGTTCTAGTAGAGTCAGGCGATGGGGAGATGTGGGGAAGAGGTACAGATGGCTCTGGGGCAGGCTGTGAGGGGCCAGTGCAGGGCTGATTTGGGGTGAAGGAGATCCAGGGCAGTTACACCAGCCCCAACCTGCTGCCTCCCTGCTTCCTGCAGAGGGCACCACCTTTCAGGATGATGGGCATCCAGGCTGCAGCGCCCGCCCACCCTGAGGCCCTGCCATTCCAAACCACTCAGTGACCCAGCCTCACGATTCAGTGAGTGACCTCAGTCTGCACTGAACTTCCTCTCCTCTGCCCCTCTGGCCCCCTGCCTCTCCAGGTGTCCCAGCCCAGATTGGCAGCCTCTTTTTGCTCTGCTTACTCCTTACACGTGGACTGGGTCCCTGGATTCTGGCATAGGCCTCTTCTCCTTTTCCTCTTCACTCTCCCCTTGGGCCATCTGCGACACGTCTATGGTCACAATTACCAATACATTCTGATGGCTCTCCAGCGAGGCCCCACTCCTCTACTCCAGACTCATATGCTCAACTGCCTTGGTGATCACCTCCTCAATCCATTCATCCAAAGGAGCACCCCTCACTCTCCCAGATCTGTGCCTTCCTGGTGCCCCATGCCAGAGGACCTGGAAACCCAAACCAGGGGCCTGGGAGCCCTCTTGGCCTCATCTCTCACTCACCCCCTCACAAGTCCATTCCGTGCATGCTATTAGCTGTAATGTCTCACCACCTCCCTGGTCCTAACTGGGTGGATGTGTTGCCACAGCCTCCTCCCTGGCCTCCCTGCCTCGAGTTTGAGCTTCCCTGTCATCCGTGCTCCACACTCCAGTGGAGCAATCACTGAAAATGGAAAGTCTTCCTCCTGGCTCAGGGAGGCCACAAGAGCTCCCCTCTGGACACTGAAGACAGCTTAGATTCCTCCCCAGCCGAGAGGCCACCGTGGCCTGGCCTCTTCCCGCTTCTCTTGTCCCTGGCTTCTACTCAAGCCTTCCCTGACCCAGCCAGCCTAGGGGTCCTGTTCTCCATCTGCTCTTGGTGACCCAGGCTTGGGCCCTCGTTCAATGAGTGACCTCAGTCTGATCTGACCTTCCTCCCCTGTTTCCCTCTTTCCCTCTGCACCCTCATCTTTCTTTTATTGGAGATGATCAGGTTTTTATTCCACATTCAGACTGAGATGAACACTCCCTCCTCTGTGGCACCTGGATAGTGTGGGGAGCCCTCAGGTGTTTGCATGTTGGCACCCACCTGCCCCAGCATTGACCATGCGCTCGGAAGGGGCGGGCTGCGTCTTTCTCTCTGGGGCCCAACCTCCTGCTGGGGCTCAGTCAACGCTTATCCAAGGAGGAGTGGAATGCGTGAACTGGGGAATACCTCTCAGACACCATCTGATTCTTGCCATGAGGTTTTAGGCCAGAGGGTAGGTGGGCTCTGCTACTCTTGCCAACTGCCCCCTCCTCACTTCCCCTCCCCTCCCTCTCCAGCCCCCTGCACAGTTTAAGCCTCACTCATTGTCATCCTCCTCTTCCTGCACACCAAGGCTGTCTGTGGGCTCCAGGCAGTTGGCTTAGTCCCTCAGGCGTCTCTCAGACATGGCCCACCCAGCTTGCTGAGCCAGAAGAAGGTGTTCGCCCTCCACTCAGTCTGGATCCCCCCAACCTCCCAGCTACAGAATGAGGCGGGGCTCAGTACCAGTTCACCTGCCCAGAACAGTGCCGGGAGATAAGGCGTCGAAGAGAAACAGGGCATGGCCTCCGCTCCCCAAACGCTTTTACCTTCTTTGTGAATCTATTTCATCAGCAGCTATCTATTGAGTGCCCACTGTGTACCAGGCACTGTACTGGGTCCTGGAGAGAAAGAGACAAGCCAAAGGCAGCTTCTGTCTTCATAGAGTTCACGGACTGATGGGGAGGTGGGAGGAGGCGCCCGCAACAATGAATTACTGCAATCTTCAAAGCTCACTCAGGCTGCGCCTTTTGTCATAGATCTTTTCTGGTCTTCCCCACCACTCTGAGTCTCCCCGATCTGTCCCCAAGGCCTCTGTGCTGATGACCATCGCAGCAATTATTGGAGAACAGGGTGCAAAGGCCACAGGCTCTGGAGCCACATTGTCCCAGTGTGTGCCCCAGCTTTGCCACTTACTCCGTCTGTAACCCTGGCCAAGTGACTTAACCCTGTGGGCTCACTTTCCTCGCCTGCTGAGTACCGTCTCCCTCAGAGGTTGTTCAAGTCAAGTGCTTCGAACAGACGCCAGCAGGTAGTAAGCGCTCAATGAATGCGAGCTTTCCAGTTCTCTCTCTGAACCCGTGAGTTCCTCCAGGGCAGGGAGCGTCCTGTAGTCATTCTCATCCTCATACCTAGAATGTTATAGGAGCTCAACACATGTGTTGAGTGGAGGGAGAGAGAATGAAGACGAGCTATGAGAAATGAAAGAGGTAAGTCAGCCCACTGTACTGAGGGCAGAAGGGGGAGGGGCCTCCCCCAGACTGAGGGAGGGGCCTGGCCAGAGGAGGGGCCTCAAAGCTGAGCCCTATGGCTGGTTCTAGGCCCCCTGGTGTCCATATCCCAGGCTTGCTGGGCCTAGAGCAGCCTCTCTCCCTGAGGCCCAGGCCAAGGCTATCGAGGGGGCAGCCCCCTCCTTTTCTGAGCTGGTATTGGGGAGCTTGGTGGGGTACGGGGTTAGTCGTCCATGCAGGGCAGTGAAATGAGCTGGACCCTGGGCCTGGTGGGGACTCTGGCCTGGGACCCTTTCACCCAACCCCAGGGAGGACACTGAGAAGCTGGGCTCTATCCAAGGACCTCTGTCGCCCTATTGGGAACCCCTGGGAAGCTGGGAGGGAAGCCCAGGTGTGGGGGTTTCTGTCAAAGCTGACCCAGGAGCTGTCCTGAGCTGGAGAAGAGGTGGTAGCTCCAGCCCTCCAGTCTGAGATGTAGGAGAGGCAGTGGGGGTGAGGGATCCGCCCTTTCCATCCAAGGCACAACTGTATCCCCTCAGTCATCTGCATGGCACGGCCATTTGAGGGAGGGCAGCTTTATCAGGGCTGCTGGGCCGATATTCCGCCTCGCCAGGGTTGGCCAGGTGCCCACACCCAGCGGAGGTCACACCCCTGCTTCCTGGGCTGCAGCTGTGCAGAGGCAGCCCCGTCCATTGGTGTCTGACTAACGTCTATGTCAATGATTGTGAATGAGCACGTGTTAATGCAAGAGACGCATTAAAAGAGGGGAAGTGATTATTATATATTGGATTATTATCTATATGGAGCTTCTTTTCACCCTGTACTTCATTTCTTCTTTACCCTGTGAGTTGGCACCATTGTGCCCATTTTACACATCTGAAGATTGAGGCTCAGACTGGTAAGTGACCTGCCTAGTGTGAGAGCTGGGATCCACATTCCAAGGTGCTTTCCAAGACTGGCTGGCCCTGTGTCAAGAGTCAAGCAGTCAGCTCTGGGAATCTGGGGAGGAAATGGGGCTCTCTCCTAAGCCGCAATGCTTAGGGGACAAAGACATCAACCGTGGAAGATTCCCGTGGCGTCCCAGTGCCTCGGAGCTGCAGAGGGAAGCGCCTCCACGTGGCAGATGCTGCACAAAGTGGCTAATTGTGGTGCTGCCCGTGGGACTCCTGGCTGCTTCTGTAACCCTCCTCCTCACCCTCAGAAAAGGCACCTCCCTCTCCCCAAGGCTCCACCCTGGGTGGATGGGCAGGTGCACTTCTGCCCTCCCCATGGGGTTGTGTGTCCTGCCTGGGCCCTGCAGGGGGCAGGCTCACTCCAGAAAGCAGGTCAGTGCCTCTTTGGCCAGATGCTGGGACACAGGGTGGAGGGACAGGGTCCTAGACCTGGTCCTACCTGGGCCTGGTCCCAACATGAGGCTCTGTCCATTCCCCAGCCTTGTGTTGGGCAGCTGGGCACTCTGGAGAGCAGGGCATGGCTGAGGGCAGAGCTGCAGCCCTGAGACCCCTTGGGTGCCGTTCTCCCTCTGTTTCGAGCAGCAGCTTTGAGGGTCCACGGGACACCCAGAGTATGAGATGAGGGTGTCTGGGGCTTCCTGGAAAAGGGAATCTTGCTGTTGTGCCCAAGGGAAGCCTGGGGAAGAGAAGGAAGAGCTGTGGTGGAAGCGGTTGATGGGTTGTGAAGAGGCACTGTTCTAGCTTTCTAGCTTCAGCCACTGGGGCCTTTCTTCCCTCCCTGCCGTGGTCAGTGCACCTCGGGGATGCTGGGGACTTGCCCTCTGTGGGATGGTGTTCCTGGGGCTTTTGGTGGCAGGAGTGGAGCAGGGTATGTGGGTGGCATCGCTTGGATCCGCTCCTCTGGGAGTTTGGGAGCGATCAGGTGGGTGGGTGGGTGCTACTGAGACTCGTACAGGCACCTGTTGGGAGTGGGATTCGGGGGAGTTGGCTGGGAGCTGGCATTTACTCTTCTGGCCCATTTTTATGGACAGCCATAATAACTCTGTGGCTTTTTTCATCCAAGGATCTCAGAGCAGTTTGAAAGTCGAATCGGCAGTGTAAAGCATGGATGATTACAACCTGGAGCCCACCGTCGTTAGTAGGAAGACCGTGAGATCAATTGCACAGCAGCCTCTGTAAATGCAGACGACTGAATCCAGTCAAATAGGGTGTTTGGGAAATTCACTTTGTGGTTCAGTTAAATGGTCCTTGAATCAAGGGGACACGGAGGCTGAGGTACCAGCTTCTTTCTCCCAGGGGGCCTGGCTGTGCATCTCCCACAAATCACAGGTTCTCAAAGCACATAGGGGAGAGCAGTGACAGCTCTGGAATTCTCCATAAAAGCTGGGTGGGGGGAATTAGGGACTGAGTGGATCTGAGCAGGAGGCCCTGGACTCTTCCGGTTGGGAGCTGTCAGCCAGCGCAGCCGTGCTGGAAGAGCTGGCACACAGGTGGCAAGGAAGTGGGCGCTAGGATGCAGAAGGCAGAGCCTGGCGCGAGAGAACCAGAGAGGTAAGGCTTAAGATTGGGGTCAGGGCGGCACTCTGCGTGTCCCCTGTGGCAAGAGCAGTTTGGAGCAGAATTTTGAAGACCTGGGAAACCATACCCCAGGGGGAGAGAATGTACCTTTGTGTTTTGCGGGAGATAAGAGTTTCAGGGCAATTCTCGGCCTGGTGAAGCAAGAGTTTCAAGGCCTAATCAGGGTAAAGTCAGGCTCAGTGGGGATTCAGGACCAGGCATGGAGCAGCCTGTTTGGGTGCACGGGAGCCTTGCAGAGCCCGGGAGCCTTGGCAGGAGCCACTGCTCAGGGCCATGGCCAACTCATCGGCTCCTCCAGGGCCCCTAAACTCGGGCTCTGGGCCCTGTAGAGGGGCAGCTGGGGACTGGGGAGAGACCTCCTTGGTCACTTGGTGTGTGTCCAGACTGTCCTGAGGCTGGTGAAGCCTGGTGACAGCAGGGGTAGGCAGAAGTGCGGGGCAGAGACTGTGGGTGGGAAATGGAGCCAAGAGGAACTTGCCAAAGCTTGCCTAGGAAGGCCTGAGTCACCCTGCTGAAGGCAGCTGCCATCAGGGTGGAATGTCACTAAGGTGGCCAGGACAACAGAAGGGACAACTTAGCACTGTACTTCTGAGTTCTGCTTGCTGGGCCTGTGAGGGCAAAAATGGCAGCCACAGAGAACAGCATATAAAGGACAGAAAGCCACGATTTCCAAGGGAAGCCTGACTGGGGCTTCCCAAGGGGCCAGTCGTGGTGACAGGCCCCAGAGGGAGGAGGGCAGGAACAGCTGTGACTTGTTTGCCCAAGGCTCTCAAGCGGTGATGCTTCGTTATGGAGGATTACGGGTAAAATGCAGGATGCGCAGTTAAATCGGAATGGTAGACAGACAATGAATAAGTTTTTAGTGTAAGTATGTCCCAAATAGTGCAATTATTTTAATTTGCTAAATCTGGCAATCCCATCCTTAGCAGGTCTAGAATAGCAAGACCTTTCTCTGATTCTTTGGACAAAGGAAATTGGTGGCTCGAAATGTCTTACTTGAAAAATTTTTTTCCTCCCGTAATGCTCTCTTCAACTTTGTGTACCTGTTACCGCATGTCTGTAGACACGTTAGAATCTAGCGTCAACTGGCGGCAGATTCGGCACGAGCTTTGATGTAGTTTACACAGAATATATAGTAACCATGCTTTCCAGGGAGGGGCCCAGAACCCCCAGTGCTTTGCGGCTTGAACAAATTCTTTGTTACAAGGAAAAAGCAGTTGTGCAGGGGAAATGAAGGCCAGCATGGGTCTCCCATTTTCTGGGTGGATGCTGGGAAGGGTCTAAAGAGGTTAAGACATGGGATCAGCATTTCTTAGATGCCTCTTATGGAGGGAAATTCTGCAGGACCTGTGTGTATGGACGTCGAAGGTGGAAGAGGTAGCAGGAGAAAGCTAGGAGGACGAAGGCTAAGCCAGCAGGACACTGTCACAGAGACAGCCATTGTACCCCTTGAATGATCTTATTCCCATTGGCGCCCAGTTGTAGGTGGCCTGGCAGCCCCACGGTCCACTGTCTGCTCCCTCTGATGCCTTGGGGGCACGGTGGTGGCTGGCACATTCTGACCACAGCCCAGGGGAGCAAGGAAGGAGGGCCTCCACTCAGAGCACTCATTTCCTCCTTGGGCACACTGGGACAGGCTGTGCCTGGTGCTGTCTGTGACGAAAGGACTGCTCAGAGCTGGGCAGAAGGAGACTCAGGCTTGATTTCTTGGGTCTTTGCCCGTGGAGAACCTAGGCTTTCAGACGGAAGCTCATTCGAGGGTGGAGACTTCTTTTTACCAAAGAAGGAGCCACAAACCCAGCGGCTGACTCTGAACTTGGTGGCCTTCCAAGACGGGCTTGGAAAAAGCCACAGTGTTTTCTGTTCCTGCAGCAGCACCTCCCCTCCTCTCCCTGTCCCCTAAGCTCGGGCCACGGTGGACAGAGAGCATTCTGTCACACTGCAGCCCTGAAACCAGCACCCATGCCTGCAGTAGGCGGTAGAGTAAGGGTCAGAGGCCAGAGAGTCCTGACCAAGGGGGGCCCTGTGGCCCCAGACACAGTCCCAGCCACCGCCTTTTTGAGCTGCTGTCTTTCCTTACACAGCCAGGTTAGGTCTCCGAATCAGCATCCCGTGAAACCAGGGTGAGTGGTGCGTGCCCTGGAAACTGCGTTTTACTGGGGCTCTAAGAACAGTTTTGATCTCTCAAGTGTGTGAAGTGAGCTCCTGTTTCCCAAGCACTTTTAATGTAGGTCTTGCAATCCTGTGAATGTGGCATTATGGTCTCTGTTCACCTCTTGGGAAAACCGCAGCTCAGAGGGCTGGAGTTGCTTGAACCGAGGTCTGGCTGAGTCCAGGCCCAGGGCCCCTGCCCTGCTGTCCAGCCCGACACTCTCTAAGCCCCTTCTTCTACAAATCCAAGTCTCTGGCTCAGTTGGCCAGAGATGTCATTTCAGCCTAGACGTGCTAGGATGCTGGCTCAATGTCCTGGTGACACCACACCTCTGAATGGGGCCTTCCGGGGAACAGCCTTGGGGGGTGGGTTGACGCTGCCTCTGCCTGTGAAGGAAGGCCAGGAGGAGGCCCGCGCTGCTGTTCTCGTGTGGTGTGCGGGTGTGGAAGCAAAGGGAGACTGAGCTCTGTGGGGTTTGTGATGGAAAAAAACCCCAGTTGTGTCATGGGCTGGAATCTCCGTAACTCTTCTTTATTCTGTGAGCCAGTGACAGAGAAGGGACAGCGGCTGTGGGGGATGGTGAGGGAGTCACAGACACATCCAGGCGACTCCTGGCCAGCTCCATGGGAAATGCTTGGGCCTCAAATCCTATAACATCTGAGATGAAAGGCCTCAAGCTCAACTTGTCCAGGCCCTTCCTTGTTCAGACTGGGGCTCTGGGGCCGAGGGTGGATGGGGCTCATACAGGGAGTTTGGGGCAGAGCTCGGCCTGGAGTTCAGGCCCCCTGACCCTTAGCCCAGTGTATTTTTGATTAATGTTAGAAAGAATGGTCTTGGAATAGGACCCTTATTTTGAAATGAAATCTGATGAATGGGTACCCCTGTTTTACTCTACACTGAACAGGTGGATTTTCTCCAGCGCCGGGCCACCATGGGTTGGGGTGGGTGGTCACATGAAGTTGCCCCGGGAGACGGGTGGCTCTGTGAGTCCCGGGTTCTCTTCTCTGACACAGGCAGAGCACTCATTCTTCTTGGGCCTCACTCTGTCCTGTGATGGTCCAGGCTTCTGGGTGGAAGAATGCAGAGGAATTCCTCCCATGAGGGCCCCTCCACACTTCCCTCTGAGAGGTGGCCCTGCAGTCTACACCATGGAGAAGGGCAGGGGACTGAAAGACTGTCTCCTTTGTCCAGCCCGTCACCTGCTGCAAGAGAGGTATGTGCCTGACACACTGGCTAAGAGTGATGGGAACAGTCAGAGCAGCAGACACCCGCTTATTCAGTTACCCCGAGAAAACCCTAGAATCAGCTTCAGATATGGATTGCACGGTGGAGGGATTAAAAAAAGAAAATGAGAACATTAACTTCAGATGTCCAGCAGCCAGAGATCCCAAACAGAGAAGAGTGGTGCCAGGGGCTTGATTAGGGCTGCCCTCAGGAAGAGCACACTGAGTTACAAATGAGGTAAGCTGAGGCTTGGGTGGGTTAAGGACTCGCCTGAGTGGGGCCCATAGAGACAGCCAGAATCGGCACTGTTGTCCTAGAGAACAAAGCGGGGCTTAGAGGAGGTCTGGTCAGTGCCCCAGTTCCATCCTGATAGTCCAGTGTTTCTAAGATAGGGGCAGTTTTGCTCCCCAGGGGACATTTGGCTATGTCTGGCGACATTTTTGGTTGTCACAACTTGGGGAGACGGTTGCTACTGGCATCTGGTGGTAGAGTCCAGAGATGCTGCTAACATTTTACAACGCACAGGGAGCCCCCACAATAAACAATTATATAGCCTGTGATGTCAGCAATGCAAAGGTTGAGAAGCCCTGAGACAGCCCCATCCCGGGGAGCAGGGAAGACGGGCAGCTGTGAGGACCGTTGCTGAGGCAGCTGGGGCTCTGGAGGCCGGATGCCCCCGCTCCCACTCCCAGGAGGGGCTGCACAGCGGGGGCCCGGGAAGCCCATCAGGCTGTTTTGGGCATCCTGTCGAGGTGTCCACCGCACTGGGCGAGGCGTGTGCACCACAGCCAACCCTCCTGAGTAACTTCAGAGAGAAGCTCATAAAGCGTTTTAAGAGGTTGGCAAAGTACAACTTCAGAAGCGCATAAATCCTTCCATAAACGCCAGTTTTGCAAACCAAGTGTGTGTGGGAGAAGAGTGAGCAGGTAGCTCAAGCCTTGGGAAACCCTGTGGTGTGAGGCGGAAGCACTGAACTTACCTCTGGTCTTTGATTCTCAGGTTCTGCTCTTGGCGTGCTTAACTATCTGGGAGCGTTTCATTTGTTCTGGTCCTCCCTGTCCAACGAGTCTGCACTGACCACCTGGACCCGTTCCGGGACCCGCAGTGGTGGGAGTGGGCTGTCCAGGGTCCTGATTCTACCTTCCTAGGTTCAGAGACTTGGGGGCCACAAAGGGAACTGCCCCTCAAAGCAGCCCCATTTGAGGGCTCACACCCATGATCCTTTGCCCAGCACAGCCATGAACCATCATCAAAGACCGTCCTCCTAGCCTAACCAACACCTCTACAGCACCCGATGGTTTTCAAAACACTTTTGCTTCTGTTCTTTTTGATCCTCCTCGTATCTGTGTGAAGCAGGCAGGGCAGGATGGTGATCTCTACTGTCCCAGTGAGGACACTGAGGATGCCAGAGAGGGAGTGTTGTGCTCAGCATCACAGGCCAAGTATCAGCAGGGCCAGGATTTGAATCTAGGTCTCCAGTCCCTAAATTCTGGGTGCCTACACTTGACCTTGGTAGTGGGGCTTGCAGTGGGATAAGGGCATGGGATTTGGGGTCTGAGGGCCCTGTTACAGATCCAAGCTCTGTTCCTCATGGCCTGTTCACTTTGAGAAAGCTTTTTTTTTTTTTTAACCATTCTGAGCCTCAGTTTCCACATCGGTAAAATGGAGACAATATTGGCCACCTCCCAGGATTGTTGTGGGGTATAAACGAACTAACTACCAGCCTGGCACATAAGTAGGTGCCTCATGAATTTTAGTTCACTTTGCTCCCTTTCACCATCCCAGTGGTCTAGGCACAGGTGAGCAGCTCTGAGGGGTGTGGGTAGTGGCTGGGGGTGACAAATGGACAGACTGGCTTCCTCAGGGGAAGGCATGCAGCAACAGCAGGAACCAAATGTCACTTGTGAGGCCACTCCCGATTTATGGGATCTGGTGCAAAGACTTTGAAGAGGCAATAAAATTCATATTCTGCTAGGAAATGACAACAGCTGAGAGTCCTGACTTAGCAAACCAAATTCCACAATTTTGTTTTTACAAGTAAGGAGTTCCGGATGGGTAGCAAAAATCACGTTCCAATGAGATTAGCTTTCCAGAATAGGAATAAGCTTTCCCAAGAGTGACATGCCAACACCCCATGGAAAGTGTATATAAATGCCCCAGAGAGGCCTTGAGAATCCAGAACCCGAGCTCCTTGCTAAGCTGTGAGTTTCCTCTGCTAGCATCATGGCCACCCAGATCTGCTCCCCGATCTTCTCCTCTGGGTCTGTCAGGGGCCTCTGTGGCACAGCAGGTGGCATCACTCGGGTGTCCTCTGTCCGCTCTGTGGGCTCCTGCAGGATCCCCAGTCTTGCTGGTGCTGCGAGGTCGGCCTCCTCCGTCAGGCTGGGCCTCTCTGGCTTCGGGAGCTGCTTGCCGGCCTCCTGTCTGTCCACCGGGTGCTATCCCTCTAGCTTTGTTGGGAGTGGTGGTTGGTTCTGCGAGGGCACCTTCAATGGCAACGAGAAGGAGACCATGCAGTTCCTGAACGACCGCCTGGCCAACTACCTGGAGAAGGTGCGCCAGCTGGAACAGGAGAACGCGGAGCTGGAGAGCCGCATCCGGGAGTGGTACGAGTCTCAGATCCCGTATATCTGCCCAGACTACCAGTCCTACTTCAGGACCATCGAGGAGCTCCAGCAGAAGGTAGTGGATGACCTGGCCCCTCTCCAGCGGGGCAGCCCAACCTCTGGGAGGGGTCTGCCTTATCCCAAGAGATTATAGATGGGACTGCAGCTCTTAGGGAACTCTCCTGTTAGGGCAAGCTTTTCTCTCTAGGGTCTTGGTTTCCTGGGGGACCCAGACCTCTCTGCTGATCTCTCACTCGCTTGTAACATGTTGCCAGTCATTCCTCCCCTCTTCTCGCTGTCTCAGCTATAGGAAGGGCAGTAACATGTACCAAGCCCCTACCGGACACAGGCACTGTGCTGGATGATCTGTTGGCTTATTTATTCCTCATCTTGGAGAGATGGGTATTACTGGCCCATTTAACAGATGTGGAAGTTGAATTTTAGGGAGATTCAGCAACTTGCCCAAGATCACACAGCCTGCGAGTGTTGGAGGCAGAGCCTGAACCAGGTCGGCCTGGTTCTCTCCACTTACCTTGCTGTGTCCCATTGTGTCACTCAGGGGGCTACAGATGCCAGACTGATGGCCTCTGGCATCCTTGTGATGCCTCTCCTGGGGTCAATGCTCCCTCCATACCTGGACTCAGGGCTCAGGGCTCAGGGCTGGAAATGCTGAGGGTGCTGATGGTACTTAGAAGCATGGCTTCTGTGAGCTGGGCTATCCCCTCCCACCCACCTCCTCACTGCTAGGCCTTCCCTAGCTCATGGGACACTCCTTGTTCCCCAGATCCTGCTGACCAAGGCTGAGAACGCCAGGCTGGTCCTGCAAATTGACAATGCCAAGCTGGCTGCGGATGACTTCCGGACCAAGTGAGTGGGCCCAATCAGGGAAGGTTTTTGTACTGCTTCCTTGCCTCTGTCCCCTGCCTTTGGGAGCCGGTGAGATGGGAGTGAGGCCAGATGGAGCTGTAAGTGGGAAATGTGGCATTGGCCCTGGATTGCTTCGGGGTCAAGGGAAAGGACCACTACGCTGCTGACTCCAAATCAGCAATTGCAGCTGGACAGCAGGGCAGGGGGCCCTGCCTGGGCCTGGCTCCTTTGCTGCAGACTTGGCAGGGTTCTGTGTGTGCAGGTACGAGACGGAGCTGGGCTTGCGGCAGCTGGTGGAGGCCGACACCAACGGCCTGCGCAGGATCCTGGACGAGCTGACCCTGTGCAAGGCTGACCTGGAGATGCAGGTGGAGTCCCTGAAGGAGGAGCTGCTCTGCCTCAAGAAGAACCACGAGGAGGTGAGGCTGGTGCCAGGCGGCCTCCCAATGTTTCTCATCCAGTGAGGAGCCACTACTGACCCTTAGGCATGACAGCCATGATGGCCAACTCCACAGTGACCCCAGCTGGCATCTATTGACTGCTTACTGTGTGCCAGGAACTATACAAAGCTCTTTGCATTTCATTCTCATTTCATTTCATCCTCACAGTAATCCCAGGAGGTATATACTATTACAAGCTCCACTTTACAGATGAGAAAACTGAGGCACGGAAAGGTTAAGTCACTTGCCTAAGGTTCCAAGATCCCACACTCCTGCCCGTGACACTAAATCTCCATTTGGACTCTAGTGCCTGATAAACAACAATTCTATTTGCCAGGTGTTTGCATTGTCTTACTCTACTCTCCCAAATCCCTGAAGGAGGTAGGTGTAGGTCCATGAGGAGGCTGAGGCTCAGAGAGGTTAAGCATCCTGTTTAATTTCACACAGCTGGCAACTGAGGGAGGGGGGTTTGAACCAGGTCCGTTGCATCCCCAATCCAGTATCTTTTTCACAACCTTATGCCATCTCATCTCCTCTCTGCAGGAAGTCAATGTGCTCCGTGGCCAACTTGGGGATCGACTGAACGTGGAAGTGGATGCCGCCCCCTCGGTGGATCTCAACAAGATTCTGGATGATATGAGATGCCAATATGAGACCCTGGTGGAGAATAACCGTAGAGATGTGGAGACCTGGTTCAACACCCAGGTGGGGCTGGGGCAGCCCAGGACCACAAGCTCCTGAGGGGGGAGTTACCATTTACAGGAGCTTCGCTTCGTCTGACCACACTCTGGGCCCTTTCATACGTTTCAGACCGAGGAGCTGAACCAGCAGGTGGTGTCCAGCTCCGAGCAACTGCAGTCCTGCCAGGTGGAGATCATCGAGCTAAGACGCACAGTCAATGCCCTGGAGATCGAGCTGCAGGCGCAGCAGAGCTCGGTGAGTGGCCTCTGCCTGAGTGGCCGGCTGCAGCTCGTGGCAGGCCCCCTGATCCGCTCGTCTCAGCACGCAGGTTTTCATGGGGTGCAATCAAAGCGACAAGCAGATTCCCAGAGCTGTGGTCTCTGGGTGGTGGTGTCAGCTCTTCTTCTTTCCTATCACAGCGGAATTCCCTGGAATCCACCCTGGCGGAGACTGAGGCCCGCTACAGCACCCAGCTGGCCCAGATGCAGGGCCTGATCACCAACGTGGAGGCCCAGCTGGCAGAGATCCGCTGCGACCTGGAGCGGCAGAACCACGAGTACCAGGTCCTCCTGGACGTCAAGGCACGGCTGGAGTCGGAGATCGCCACCTACCGCCGCCTGCTGGAGAGCGAGGACTGCAAGTGAGTGGCCTGCGGGCCTGGAAAGCTGGGGGAAGGATCAACTGGACCCGACCCTCAGCGCTGCACTTGGGGAGTCAGTCCCTGCAGGGGTTATTGCACAGATGACGGGGGTCGATCCATAGCCTCTCGAGACATTCCTTGTAGCCCCTGGCTTGGCCCATTCACAGGGGACAAGCCAGCCCAGCACCCAGCACTCTTCCAGCCATTGTGTTTGGCTGGGACATTCTAATCTTCATCCCTGCAGCCCTATCCTCCTACCCTCGGGGATTTCAGAGGCACTGTCTGAGGCCACTTGTTGTCACCCACCTGTCTCACTTGATCCCCTAAATCTGTTTAACTTGAATGTCAGTCCAGTGCCTCGATGCCAAACGCACCTGACATGATTTCTTTTCCTCAGGCTGCCTGCCCATCCCTGTGCCACGGAGTGCAAGCCTGCCATCAGAGTTCCTTATGTCTCCACGGTGCCCTGTGCCCAGGCTTCCCAGGTCAGCGCCCAGATCCGCACCATCACCGAGGAGATCAGAGACGGGAAAATCATTTCTTCCAGGGAACACCTGCAGCCCTGCCCACTGTAACCAGCCCGCCCGACCCACCAGGGCAGGCCCTGGCCCACAGGAAGGAGGACACCCCTGTGGCTCCTGGCTCTCAACCACCCTCACCTTCCCTAAAGGGGCTCCCCGCTCAGCAGGTTTTTCTACCAAAATCCTTCTTATGTTGTGTTTCTGGACTTAACCGCTTTTACGCCATGTAAAACTAGGTTTCCCTGGAAATATCCCCAATAAAGTGTGTTCTCTTGGCATAGCAAACTTGACTCTGTCTGTTCTCACGCGGCTAGTTGGTGGGGGTGCTTGATCATGGGTTGCAGTAAGATTGTGGGTTTTGGTTTCAGTTCCGTCTTTTCTTGCTCTGAGTGGGAAGAATGACAGGGTGATTCAAAATATTTAATAACGGGGATACCCCAGGCCTTGGTTCATAAGAAGTCACTGACCCAACCCGGATGGGTGCTGGCCGTAACCCATAGGCTGGGCCCGCCTGTGGGTACCCACCTGGGGGCAGCCCCAGAGAGACAAGTTCTCCCAGGCCAGTCCTCGGTAGCCCTGCCCGGATCCGGTGGTTCTCTCTCTCTTCCCTTCAGCTTCTCTTCCCTTGTCCAGCTCCCGTCACCCTGCTGGCCCACCCTCAGGAGAGGGGGTTCCAGGACCAACCAGGGAGAGGCAAACCCCAGGGGGCCAGCCTGGGCCCACCACCCCAGGGAGGGGAGTCGGGGTGAGCAGAGAGATGAAGGCAGGAGGGCCAGGTGAATCCACGTCTCCAACACTGGAATCAGAGCTGAAGTGAAGGGCAGCAGGGACAGTGAAATGTGTATGTGGGGGTCAGACACAGCAGGGGACGGGGACCTTGCTGTGGGGCAGAGTTCATAGTGCCCTGGATTCTACCGTTAAGCCTAACTGTGCCAGGCCTTGGACATCCCTCTGATCAGAGAAGCCCCTGTGAGAAGTCTAAGGGCTCCACATCTCCTTTGTCCCTCTGCCTCATGCTTCAGTTGAGAACACAGGCCCAGAGAGGGCAGCGAATTGCCCCAGGCTACACAGTGGTTAGTGGCAGAGACAGGCCATTGCTCAGCTATTCTCAACCTAACTCTGGTGCTCTTCCCAGCACACAGTTTCTCACACATCTGTCTCTCAACATGAATCTTTAACCACTTGCTGGACAAGCCAGAGGTGCAGCAAACGCATCTCAGACCTTAGGGGAGGACGTGCACAGGCAGAACGGGAGCATCGCGGGCTGAGCCTGGCTCTGTGCTTGGTGGTGGGCACCCGGTCATGTCACATGACCTCTCTGGTCTCAGCTGGTTCCTCTGTGAAATGGGGCTGCCGGGAGGCTCCAAGGGGACAATGTGTGTACAGCACCCAGGAAGTGGTAGCTGCGCGCATTGGTGTTAAGTGAAGAGTGCCTGGGCTGACAGTGGGGAACGGGGGACCCCAGCAGGTGGGCCCAAACTCTTTGCTTCCTTACATGGCAGGGTGCTGTGGGGCCTGTGCTGTCCGCCAGTAGCACTCTTGGAGCTGGACAGTGAAGCTGAGGGCCTCGACCTCAGAGGATCTACTGGCTTTGGGGCCAGAGGCCGGGCAGGAGGGCCAGTCCACATGGTCTCACTCCTGCCCTGCCCTGCCCCTCTCTGTGCTCCGCACTCTGCTCTGGGCCTGGGGTCTGCAATTCCTGGCTCTGGCCAGAGGCTCAGGAGATGAGACGTGGGCGGCCAGGTGTGCACAGTGCGCATCACATCCCCATTCGCTGGTGCATGGAACAGCCAGGGATCGGGGAGTGGACTGAGCCTTCCGCTCTGGCCACAGCTCGAGCTGCCTTGCTACTGCGTCAGAGCAGGCAAACAGACCACACAGCGTTGAAACCTGACGAATAATCATGCTATCAACTCCTCATACCGTACAGTGTGTTACCTTTTTATGAGCACTCTACAGTTTACAGAGTGCCTTCACAGCCTCATCTCACGCACCCAGACAGCCCAGCATGGCTGCAGGCGCTTTATTGATGTAGCTTTGTCTAGCTTTTTATTAAACTGTTTGGAGCATCTGCATTGGTTAGGGAACCCCTCCCACTCTCAGCCTCACATACACCCTTAACTGAGTTCCAATTTCAATCACTAACCAATGTGCACACAACACAACACTGTTGTGGACTGGGCATTGGCACAGCAAGCGGCAGACTTAGGACAGCTTCTCAGATCTTTTGACTCCTATGTCATTGCTCTTTCCTTGAAATCAAGAGAGAAATGATATAAAATATTACATTTTATCATATTTCCCCAGAGTGAATGTAATACTTTATTTCAAGGTGGTCTGATCTTGTTTGCACTTTCCAGATAGATATAATGTCTGGCTGTCTTCCTCATTCACACATACTCAGATCAATTGATCAATCAACAGATGTATACTGACCACCGTACGCATGGGAAACCCAGTGCCGATGGAGGGGCTCATCCAGGGAGAAGCGGGGATGGGGCAGCAGCTGGGCCAAATAGTGGAAGACAGGCACAGTCCCCAAGGAGCTGACGGTCAAGCGGTGTACACAACCCCTCGCACTACGACAGGGCACCAAGGATACAGGCGGGGTGTGGGGCAGGCTTTCAGGTTCTCAGGGGGGAGAGAGACTACAGAGAGCTGGGGCGACCAGAGGAGGCTTTAGGGGAGATTTGAATTGATGGAAACCTTGAAGGATGGGCAGGAGGAGGAGGAAGGAGGGAAAAGGGTATTTGAGAACAGTCGAGTGTGTCCATGGCATGTTCTGGGGACAGCATAGACCCCTTTTGAATAGAGTGCAAAGGTCTTGTAGGATTATTATTATTACTATGTATTATGATGTATTGGGATACTTGCTAAACCATGTTAGTTCTTGCTGATAAGGGGTTCTAAGTAACTATTTTGTTCTATTACAAGGAATGCTAAGAAAGAATGGAGGGCCAGCCCTGATGGCCTAGTCGTTCAAGTTTGTCACGCTCCACTTTGGCAGCCTGGGTTCGGTTCCCAGGTGTGGAACCACATCACTCATCTGTCCGTGGCCATGCTGTGGTGGCAGCTCACATAAAAAAAAAAAAAGAGGAAGATTGGCAACAGATGTTAGTTCAGGGCGAATCTTCCTCAGCAGAAAAAAAAAAAAAAAAAAAGAATGCCAAGAAAGAATAGAAATAGCCAGAACAATTTACACGCTACTTCATAGCTTTAAAAATATTACTTATATGTTTTATAAAATTATCCAAAAACAAACTTATCAGAACTCTTAGCTACATGTTTAGCACTGGTTGGCTTATGGGTCCTATCCCCCTCTAGGCAGAATGGCTTCTGGCCCAGAGAACACTTGGTCCTCTGCCTCAGGGGCTGGTCAGTCTGGGCGGGAACCGCTCACCTGCAGAGATGCCTAGTCTCTCGCCAGCGCTGAGCCTTGGCTTGCTCATCTCTGAGAGCAGGGACGGTAAGATGGACTTTGGAAGCATCATCCCCTCCCTGCTCCCTACTCACTTTTTCTCTCCTTCCTTCCTCTGGCCCTCCCTTCTATGCTCCCTTCCTCTCAAAATCCTTTCTTTGCCTCCCTACTTAGCACAATTCACCACGGGTAAAGCATTCATTCATTCTGAAGCCCAGCACTGTGCTGGGTTCAGAGGTTTCAACAGAAGCACGAGGTCAGTCCTTGCCCCCAAGGACTTAGAGTCTCCCTGGGAAGATAGGGCTGAAACACAGCACACTTTGAGGACAATTCCAGTGAAGGGAGAGCCAATGGATCCCCCACCAGTCACTGCCATGGATGTTCAGAGCTAAGACGGCACCACAAGGCTGGAGCAGGGGGCAGGCTCTGGGGAGAAGGCTAGGCTGGGGCTGGGCCCCCAGTGGCAGTGGGAAGGGCCTCAGGTCTGCAGCGGGAAAGCCTGGGCTTTAGTCTCCCTGGGACGACCACGTGGATGTTGGGTTAAGCATTCACCACCCTGGGAGTTAGCACCCTTCTTTCCACGGCTATGTTGCAGGGCATGTGAGGGGCTTACAGGAGAGAGTGTACCTTGAACGGCTGTACAGATGTTAGTTCTGCTGGCTCTGCCACTCACTAGCTGTGTGACCTCGGGCAGACTCCTGAAACATTCCAAGCCTCAGTTTACTCATCTATTAGATGGGGATATTAGTGATGCCGATTTCATGAGGTTGTTGTGAGGAGTGAATGAGAGAACACATGGAGAGAGCTCAGCTGCTGTGCTGAGCCTGGCAGGTACTAAGCGCTCAATGAATGATGGCTGGTACCATTAGCCTCCTTATCAACAGGGCTGGGTTGGGGAGAGAAACCCTGTCTGGGCAGCACAAGTGTGGAGCCCCGCTTGGGAACCCATGTGACCCCCAGGGGTATAAACAGCACGAGGTTTCCCAGGCCTCCACTGCTGTGGCTCCTCTGGGCCCTGTGGCTCCTGGGAGGCCCTTGTTGAGCTCAGAGCACGTCTCGAGGAGGCTGCAGCTTAGCAGGGCTTGGATGGAGCCCAGTACTCACATGGGTGGGAAACACAAACACCCACAGAAGTGCAGCCAGGCTCTTAGCTCAGCTACGTCTTTGCACTGGGGCGTGGATTTCCAGGGAGGGGAGGCTGAGGCAGCCAATGGGGCCCTAGATTGTGCTGGGCGGGTGCCGGTCACACCAGGTCCTTGGGTGTGAGAAGGGCACAATGACTCATGGGAGCTCTATATCTGAGGGCCCCAAACACATGCACCTGGCCAGAGGTTTGGTGGCCTATGTGCTCAGAGCCCATCCACACTCCCTAGTGACAGCTGCTTAGCATCGCCAATCTAAGTACAAGACTCCAGCTGCGTGGTGACTGGCAATCAGCAGCTGCCATTACTGAGCACTTACCATGAGCAGGTGCTGTTCTAGATGTTCCAAACTCATGTAATCCTCACAGCAGCCCTGGGAAGTAGGTACATTATCCTCTTCCCAGTTTACAGGGGAGGAAAAGATGGACAGAAGTTAAGTCACACCGTTGGTGTGCGGCCGGGCTGGAATGTGAACCCACAGAGTTCACACGTCACCGTGATGCTGTGCTGCTTCTCCTGGGACACCAGTGGCTGTTGGAATCCACCCAATTCTGTCCTTTCCGTTCTCTGTAGAGCCCGACTCTGTCCAGCAGCCCAGGATGGGATTCTGGGGCAGAGGTGGAGGTGGGTGGTGGGCCACCCAGTCTGGGCCAGGCCAGACTTGGGGTAGCATCTTGGCTCTGCCAGTCACTAGCTGGTGGTACTTCAGCAAGCTCCTATAGTCCCTGAGTCTTGGTTTCCTCAACTTCAAGATGGGGATAATGAGCTCGGGCTCACAGAGCAACAGGAGGATTAACATGGTGCTCAGCTCACTGTCGTTCTCCTGATGGGAAGATAATGCATGTCCCTAGAAGAATAAACAGGACGCAGGACCGCAGGGCAGACCAGAAGGTAAGTCCCATAGGGCTCCACCTGACGAGGCCCCTCCCCAGCTCCACCTGCCTGCTCACTCAGCTCCCAACCCCTCTTCCAGGTCTCACTTGCTTGGCAGATAGGATTTGCTGGAAAAATAACCCACCCTTGGGCCGGCCCTGTGGCTTAGCAGTTAAGTGCGTGCGCTCTGCTGCTGGTGGCCCGGGTTCGGATCCTGGGCGCGCACCGACACACCGTTTCTCTGGCAATGCTGAGGCCACGTCCCACATACAGCAACTAGAAGAATGTGCAGCTATGACATACAACTATCTACTGGGGCTTTGGGGGGGAAAAAAAATAACCCACCCTTGTCAAGCTTTCTGGGTGTCAGTCTACACAACCTCTATAGCAGAGAGAAGCTCTGAAGGCTAGGCTCTATGTGCCTCCTGAGGAGGCCTGTGAGTCAAGGCCACTCCCCCTGTCCCTAGGTAACCAGAAGGAAAAGCTTCCCCATTTTTCAACCAGAGCCTGGGAAGACATACCTCCCTACACATGGGAGGTGTCACCAGGGGCAGGTGCGCAGTTAGCCGACTTCCAGTTGTTTTGGCTGGAGCTGAGGCTACACAAACAGAATAGATTTCCTGGGGAGGGAGGCAGTGGGGTTGTGTCCATCAAGGCTCGGGGCTGTATCTGGGGTGACCAAGTGTTCTGTTTTGCCCGGGACTGAGGAGTTCCCTGGGATACGGGGCTTTATCACTAAAACTAGACCAATCCTGGTAAGACCGGATAGTTGATCCCTATAGTCATATTTCCTGGGCCATTCTAGAGCCTTCTATGTCTCTTTGGGTGCAAGGCTCCTGCCTTCTTGCAACAACCAGGCTTGGTCTTCCATGGCCCAGGAGCCAACCCAGAGGCCTCCTCTACTCCCTTGGGCCCACAAAAGGAGACAATGCTGGAGAGAGTCAAGACAGGGGCTGGACTCCCACACCTCTTAAGGAGGAGTCTGAGGTCTGGGCTCTGATGACAGGGCCCTTTGAAGAATAGACGGAGACTTGGTCTTCTCGCTGATGTGGGGCGGTGGAGATGAGTCTCGACGTAGCCACTAGTCCAAAAGGGTTCCTTTTTTATGAGGCTGGGAAATGTTCACAGGGAGCTAAATAACAGGTTAATGAGGGGTTCTGATAGAAAGTGGTACTAACTTTAACAAGGAGAAAACACTTTGAAAAGGCCAACGCCCACTGGGGCAGAAATATAAACCCGGATGAGGAGCTGCTTCTCTGCAGCGGGGGTATCTGGCTTTGGCGATCCATCACTTGGGTCCAGGCTGCTGAGGTCATGGCTTCCAAATGCCTCAAGGCCAGCTTCTCTTCGGCGTCTCTCAAGGGCCCGGGAGGGACTTGGGGGGCCTCTGCTCGCGTGTCCACCATGTACTCCAGCAGCTCTTGCAAGCTCCCAAGCCTCTCCCGGGGGCCCCACAGCTTCTCTGCATGCTCAGCTGGACTGGGCAGGAGCAGCTGCAGGGCCGCCAGCTGCCTCCCTGCTCTCTGCCTGCCCTCCGGAGGCTTTGCCACCAGCTACAGCACGGGCGGGGGCTGGTTTGGGGAGGGCATCCTCACCGGCAACGAGAAGGAGACCATGCAGTCCCTGAACGACCGCCTGGCCAGCTACCTGGAGAAAGTGCGCCAGCTGGAGCGGGAGAACGCGGAGCTGGAGAGCCGCATCCGCGAGTGGTGTGAGCAGCAGGTGCCCTTCCTATGCCCCGACTACCAGTCCTACTTCCGGACCATTGAGGAGCTCCAGAAGAAGGTAAGAGGCTCAGAGTGGCTTTGGCTGCCCACCAGCACTGGACTGAAAGCCAGAACATCTGTGGTGGCAGCCCTGCTCCCGTGGGGCACTTTAGAGGTCACAAAGCATGGTCACATCTGTGGCCTCATTTACTCCTCCTGATAATCTTCTGAGGGAGGTATCATTAGCCCATTTACAGATGAGAACACTGAGGCTCAGGCTGGTTAAGTGACTTATTCAAGGTGATCCAGCTGGCAGTTAGTGGAACCAGAGCTTGAACACAGGCCCTATGAACTGACTGGTTATGTGGTCTCTGGGACCACAGCCCACCTCTCTGAGTTTTAATTGTTTCATTTTTTTTAAAGTGAGAGGATTGGATTTGATGTGTCTGGTGCAGATCAGTTTCCTATAACTAACCAGGGAAGGAAAGTCCTGTCAGAAGTTTCCTTCTTGCCCAGCCCACAGCCCCTGAAAGTCCCAGCTGGCTCCTGAGAGGGACCATGTATGCCCAGAGAAGCACAGAGTACGCTGTTGGTAATGACCCGCCAGTAGCATGGGAGATAGGCGGACAGGAGGAAGCCACCATGTTAGGTCTTTCCTGCAGCATTTCCACGTGTCTCTCTCTCTACCCCAGGTCACAGGTAGCAGATGCACTGCACTGGAAGGAAGGGAATTTAGAGGTTTCCTAGTCTGACCCGTGCAGCATGCCCTAAGCCTTCGTGGAGCCTCAGCTGCCAAGAGCCCAGGGCTGGGTGATTCCCTCCCTCCAGATGCAGCCCACATCAGCTTTGGAAGCTTAGGCAGCAGAATGTCCTTGCTTTCACTGAAGTCACTTCTTTATTTCCCCAGACCCTGTGCACCAAGGCAGAGAACGCCAGGCTGGTGGTGCAGATCGACAACGCCAAGCTGGCTGCCGATGATTTCAGGACCAAGTGAGTTGTCCTGCTCGCCCCTTTGTTGGAGGCTGGTAGAACTGGACGTTGGCAATGCCTTGGTGAAACCAAGGGTTTTGGTTGCACTAAGTCACTGAGGCATTAAGGCAGGACACACAGCACCAGGCCAGTTTGGGGTGGGATCTGACTTGGTATAAAGGAAGCGCAGCTTCAGGTGCTCTGTTATGTGCCTGCCAGGTATGAGACGGAGGTGTCCATGAGGCAGCTGGTGGAGTCAGACATGAATGGCCTGCGTAGGATTCTGGATGATCTGACCCTGTGCAAGGCCGATCTGGAGGCCCAGGTGGAGTCCCTGAAGGAGGAGCTGCTCTGCCTCAAGAAGAACCACGAGGAGGTGAGCATGGGGGAGCAGGTGAGCTTGTGGGGAGGAGGATGAAAGAGGCAGCAAGCTGGGAAAGTTAGTGCTGACCCTGGTCTGTGCCACAGGAAGTGAACTCACTGCGCTGCCAGCTTGGTGACCGGCTCAATGTTGAGGTGGACGCTGCTCCGCCTGTTGACCTGAACCGCGTTCTGGATGAGATGAGGTGCCAGTACGAGACCCTGGTGGAGAATAACCGCCGGGATGCTGAAGATTGGTTCAACACTCAGGTAGGTACCTGGAAACAGTCAGCGCAACAGAGACACAGGGTGGGTCACACAGAGTGACCCTGGGGCTCTGAATCAAGAAACCTGAGTTTGAGCCCAGCTCTGTTTCAGCCTCACTATGCACCTTGGGCAGGTTGTCGTCCTCTAAGCAACAATGTCCTCAAGTGTGAAATGAATGGTTTGGACGGGGTAATCTGGAAGGTCCTTCTTGGCTTGTGATTCTAAGTGGCCTCTGTAGACCTCTGAAGCTGAGTCCCAACGTTCTTGACCAGAGCCTGTGTGTGTGTTTCAGACAGAGGAGCTGAACCAGCAGGTGGTGTCCAGCTCCGAGCAGCTGCAGTCCTGCCAGGCGGAGGTCATCGAGCTGAGACGCACGGTCAACGCCCTGGAGATCGAGCTGCAGGCCCAGCAGAGCACGGTGAGCCCGAGGCTTGAGCGGGGCTGCTGGGGGGCTAAGCCTAGCAGCACAGGAGCCCCTGGCCTCCATGCTCTGACCATACAGGCAGGCTCCAGGGGTTCCAGTTCTTGAGCATCAAGGATTTTCTGTGTAGAGAAGAGGAAAGGGGGGCCCAGCCCCCATTCAGAAATCTCCCAGTGGTGAAAGACAGAAGACCTGTAGCAACTGACATGTCCCAGCAGCAGCTCCTGTATTTGTGTAAGCAGACACATTCCGAGTAATTATCAGTTACTCAGAGATATCATTAATGGGGGAGACACTCTCTAGTTCCAGTTGGCTACAGGGGCCAACTGGCTCATCTCAGATGCGATGTCTGATTGTGGTTCACCCTGGCTCAAAGTGATTCTCTGAGCTTCCGTTCTTGGATTCTGAGGCCCCACTGAGACCCAAATGGATTAAGTGCACCTTCCTTGCTCCTTCTCTAACCTTTACCCTTCTTCCTCCCTATACAATCCTTGCCCTCAGAGAGATGCTTTGGAATCCACCCTGGCAGAGACAGAGGCCCGCTACAGCTCCCAGCTGGCCCAGATGCAGGGCCTGATCACCAACGTGGAGTCCCAGCTGGCGGAGATCAGGAGTGACCTGGAGCGGCAGAACCAGGAGTACCAGGTGCTGCTGGACGTCCGGGCCCGGCTGGAGAGTGAGATCAATACGTACCGGGGCCTGCTGGAGAGCGAGGACTGCAAGTGAGTACCACTGCACGCTCTCTGGTCTTCTGAATGCAGTCTACAAAGCTCTGGCGAGACAGCAGGTGCCTGGGAAGAACCCAGCATTTGGAGTCAGGAGCCCTCGATTTTAGTTCTGCTCTTGTTACAAATTCATCACGTGACCCTGACAAGTCTTTTTTCTCTCTGGGCCTCCCTTTTCCCATTGGTAAAACTAGGGGGCAAGACTAGGGGATTTTTAAGGTGCTCTGAGTTATTGAAAATAGCAACTGGAAAATCATAGTAATCTGACCTTTTTCTTTGTCCTAGGCTTCCCTGTAACCCGTGTGCCCCTGATCACTCACCCTCCAAGTCAGGCCTCCCCTGTCTTCCTGCGGCCTCCTGCGGTCCTGGCTCAGCCTGCACAACCTGCAGCCCCCACCCCATTTGTGTCCCCTGCCTGGGGGGCCGGTTCTGAGAGTGGCTGGCCCAGAAAGCCAAGGCCACTGTCTCCAGGGCTTGGCCTTGGCCTCTATTCAGCCCTAACCCTAAAGCCCAGTCCCCTCTCTTCGTGTAGAGCCCAGGGCCTGGCCCTGATAGGGCTCATTGCAAATACATGCCTTAATGTTTCTCAAAGCCTGTCGTAGGCTGGCCACCCCTGGAGGCCTCAACTCTTGATCATTTCAATGGGTGCCAGGGTCTCTGTTCTCAGGCTGCCTCCTGGGTCAGGTTTTCCTTCTGGGTGCCATTTCAGTGGGTTCTGAAATGCAATAGAGGGCTTCTGTTGGCAGAACAATAAAGCTCATTTACTCTCGAAGCCTGACTAGCACGTTCTGGTATTGCTGATTTGTGTCTCTGCTGGGTGAAGAGGGCAAATGCATGGGGGACGTTTGACCATGTATGACCCTGGGGATGACAGGGTCCCTATGCCCCTGTTTGGGATGTGCAGAGGCCTATTGTGAGGCTTTTTGCTCAGCTTTTCTGATGAAGACCCTTCTCCAAGTTTCCAACGTGGCGATAGGTGTACCAGACCTTTCCTACTACCCCTCTTAGGGTCCATGGTCATGGGGTCCCAGAGGAGCATGGATAAAGCTGAGACCAGTACAACTGGAAGCATTTTAGGCCGCTTTTAGCCTCATGCCTGTGGTCCTCGTAAGAGCAGCAACATGGATCCCACACCCAGGGAAGCTTCAGGAGTGTGTTTGCGTCAACCTCCCTCTTGACTGCAGCCCTTTCACACAGCCGTTTCGGTTCAGCAAACCCCCTTAAAACCCACATGCCATCAAAAGCAGATGAAATAGCGAGCCTGCCATTGTGACTTCCACCCACGATTCAGAGATTCTTGTCCTTGAGACTCATCATGTTCCTGTGCACCCTTGGCATCTGATGAGGCACACAGCGCCTTTGGATACCAAAGCATTTCTGTACATAAGTGGGAGCTCCCAGCCTCTTGGCCCAAAGGTTCTCATTTGTGTCCAGAATGTCCTCCCGCAACAGACCAAGCCAAGACCAAGCTCCATCTATTTCAGTGGTAAGTGGAGAAGGATGAAGGCAAAACTTTCTGAGATAGAAAGAAAGGCGGGTTGTCCCCAGATGTCCATGTGTGCTTTTTAAGATGCCGAGAGCACCACTAAGGAACTTCAGTGATACTGAGCGAGTTGTAACGGCACCCAAGGTGGAGAACAGATTGGTGAAAGATGCTGACCAAGGCGGGCCTGAGACCTCCATCCCTCAAGGCTGCCGTATAGTTCAGCCTGATTCGACTGTAGAATCCTCCCTTTCTAACACCCTGTAAAGGAGGGTCTGGGCTTTGGTTTCTCCCAGCCCCCTCGCTCCTGGCTCCTGGCACCGCCTCAGCTTCAGTCTTCTTGGAACACCGTGGCTGGTTTTGCTGAGGCTCAGCCCCTGAGGAGGATGGCCATCTCAGGATCCTTCAGTTCATTCAACAAACCCTTACTGAGTGCTTCCCTGGGCCAGGCAGTGTGTTAGGTGCCCGGGGTAGGATTGACCCTCATTGGAGGGAGGCCTTGGGGTGGGACAGGAAGGATGCCCACTCACTGCCTCTTCTCCTTCCTACCTCAGTGGTGGGAGGAGGCCAGCTAAAGGGCTCCATGGCATTAGTGTTATGAACATGGGCTCCCAACAGGAGTCAGATGGACCTGGGTTCAAATCCCAGCCCCACCACTTCCTGGCTGTGGGAGCTTTAGCAGGTGGCAGTCCCTTCCTGAGTATCAGTTTCCTCATCAGGAAAATAGAGAACCTGACACTGACTGTGCTGTAGTACCTAATGCTTTGCTGAGCATATGCTGGGCATTTGAAAACTGAGTCACATTGTTGACTCTATTCTAGCTGGATGCCTGGATTGCTCTGAGGGTGGGCATCCACCTTTTCCCTGCCCAGGTTTTCAGTTCTGAGGTTTCCTTCCAAGCAGCAATGCCCAGGGTAAACCAGGCCAGCCAAAGTGGATATGCAGTTATATGATTTATTATCTAATTCTGACTTAGAGCAAACTCAGCGGGGGAAGCCACAGTCAGCAAGCATTACACGGATGCTCTCTTGAGCACATGGGCTCCAGTGAATTCTGTTTTACACAAGCCACACTCTTCTTCTTTACAGTATTCTTTGTGGTACAAGCGCCTTCCAAACCCATCCTAACTCCCTCTAAGATGGGGCTAACCAGATCCTGTGTAGACCCACCTCTAATTATTGACTTCATTTGCTTGTGCTTTTAAATTATAATACTGTTTACATTTGGCCTGAGGTTTTCAACCTTGGCTGCGCATTGGAATGAACTGGAGAACTTTAAAAAATATGGATACCTGGTCTGACCCTCAGAAGTTCTGACTTAGTTCGTCTGGGATATGGCCTGGTATTGGGGTTTTTAAAAGCTTTCTGAGAATTCCCCTGTGCAGCCAGGGTTGAGAGCTGCTTTATTAGGTAGGCGGCCTTTTGGCAAGGCAGCTGGGAGAACAGGGGGCTCAGGGCAGCACTGACCTAGACCTTAGTACTATCTGAACCCTATATTGTACTTTTGACTCTTCCTTAGTTCTGGCTATTTTCTCTCCTTTAATTTCAAACAAATGAACTGAATTTTTAATTTCAGTTACCATACTTTTAATTCCAAAGAGTTATTTTTTGTTCTCTGTTCTTCTTTTATAACATCCAGTTCTTGTTACAAGGACGTAACTGCTATACTTATCTCTGAGGTTATTAAAAAATATCTATCTTAATAGAGTGTTTCAGATTCTGCATTGTTTTGTTTTCCCCAATTTCTTCTTCATTGTTTTGTTTTGTCTCTATTTTTAATGTTGGAAACTTCTCTCAAATGTCTGGGATCCTTCTGTTTGTATGTAATGACGAGACAATAAAAAGCTGATGGAACATGCTATGTACACGGGTAGGTTGGCAAACTGGCTTTTTGGTTGGTAGAACCACCTAAATTCAGTTTCTGTAAGTCTCTTCTCTGGGGTCATTCTGTTTTTTCAAAGAATGGAGGGAAGGAGATGGTCTTGGGCCAGGCCCAGACAAGCTTCCTATCTGCCCTTATTTAAGTAGATCCTTCATCCTGGACCTACTTAGCCCCTCTCAGCAGTATTCCTTCCTGCTTTCTTCCCCTTGCTTGGCTTTCTCTCCATCACTTTCCCTTCTCCTCTCCTTTTTCTAGCAAATGTGTTTGCTCAATAGTTCGCTTTGGCCTCCGAGGGGCTGGGGTCCAGTGAGAGCCTTTGGATCCAGACAGACGTAGTTTGGACACTGACTGTGCATCCTCCTGCCCTGAGGCTGCCTTTCTCCGCCCCTACTTCTTCACCTGTGAAACATCCCCCAGGTCTGGCATACTGGCTAGACCCCTGGTCTACTGTGGCTTTGAACAGTCTGCTCTCCTTGATCGCACCACTCTGATGAGAAACTCAGTTCTTCCTTCATCATGTAGAACACTGCTCATGCCAAGCACTTGAATTGGTGGACTTTGCTGAAGATCTCTTAGGGACCACGGGATGGGACTGCATCACACAGGTCACAGCCTCTCACCACCTTCCTGGTCCCTCTCCTCCTGGCTCCTGCCTCCCTCTCCTCTCACCCCTTCCTGCCATGATTGTCCTGGGAACTTCAAAGTCTTCTCTTTCTCCCTCTGACGTCTTGCCAGCCAACATTAAGGCACTTGGGGTCCCACCTTTTACCCCAACAATTTCTCAGTGTATTTTTTTAAGTAAAGACAATTTTTTCTACAAGAGGAATTCTGGTGACAGGTGTTAAGATATATATGCTCCTATACCTCAGCAGTTCTCAAAACCACCTGGAGGACTTGTTAAACACAGGTGGCTGGGCCCCACCCGCGGTTTCTGATTCAGTTGGTCTGGGGGGGACCTGAGAAACTGCATTTCTAACATGTTCCTGAGTGATGTTGATGCTGCTGGTCTGGAGACCACACTTTGAGAACCACTGCTACACCTGATTATAATAATAATTATCTTATAATTTATTTTGGGGAGGATTAAATGGACAAATTAATACCAAGCCCCCAGCACAGTGCTGGTGCTTATATACATCAACTAAGCACTGGTTATGATTTTGAAGGGTGGTCCTATGAGTCTCAGTCCGTGTAGTTGGGATTGCCATCACATTTCCTTCCATCTGATGCCATGGTCTTCTTTAAACAGTTAATCCAGACAAAGGAATTGAAATTTATGATTGTTGCAGGAAATCAAACTGAGAGATGATTTAATCTAACCCTTTCAATTTGCATGAGGAAACGAGGCCCAGAGAGGTAAAATGACTTTCCCAAGGTCACATAGCAAGTTAGAAGGTAGCATCTGTATTTTGACTTTTCTTAAGCAACAAATTTCGGGGAATAGGGCTGGGTGGCATTTTCCCTTCCCTGCCCCTTCACCAACACTTCTAGACATATATGAAAAACAAGACAAGTACTTATACTCCACTACTGTACTGAGAAGATTAATGAATAAAAAGTGGCTAGGTAACACACACATCTTAAGCAGGAAGCGCGTGAACCTGCAAGTACCACGGGCAGGACTGAGGACCACTGGTCTTGCCTGTTGGTTTCTGAAGGAACGCCCAAGGCTTCTATAACTGGGGACACCTGCTTCCCAGACTCCTGGCTTCGCTCATCCCAGGGCTGCAGAGTATCGCTTCTCAAGGGAGCTGAGTCACCCTGCTCCCGGTCTCCAAGGTCCCAGGCGAGCCCTCCCTTCCCGCCACTGCAGAAAGTAAAAGTAGAGCCTGTTCCAGCCTGTCCAACCTCAGTATGCTCAACAAACAGGAACCGAGCTCTCGGCAACTCTGTAGGTGGAGCAGTGAGGGATGAAGGGGAGGATTCAGAGAAGGTCAAGATAGAGCATCTGCCTCACGGAGATGTTCATGACATTGATCTCCCTTTCCAAGAGAGGGGTCTTCTCATCTCTCTTTCTCAATAGTGCCAAGCTGAAAGGATGTCCCTGATTCTTAGGCTTCCTGTCTGTGTCTTGAGTTCATTCTCTCTTCTCTGATATTATTTTCTTCCCCTTGATAGGAAGATGATGCATCCTAGAGAAGCCTCAGAGGTTCTTTCTTCTTTATCCCTTGATTTGTACCACTGCCAGTATCAGCGTAGCTTCCATCACCCACACATTTCCTTGTTAAGGGGCCAGGCCTCTTCCCACAGGGAATGCTCTCGTTAAAAGGAGTGGCTGCTGCCCCACAGGACTGTGGCCTTTCTCGGGGCAGGAGCAGGTGGGGGCACAGTGGGCAAGGCCATTGGTGGCACAGGGCCAGGCCGCTGTGGTCTGTTGGCAGCTCTGCCCTGGTAATGAGGGCCCAGGCATGGAGGCAATCCTTTGAAGATATGTCCTGAAGCCTCCCCTGGTGATCAATGACAGGAACCCAGAGTCTTGCTTTAGCCAAATGACAAGCCTGGCCTCTTTTATGAGGAAAGGAACTCCTTATTGGAAACCAAATTACAAATTAATTAGCAGCTTCCTCTGGGGCTGAGTATAAACATTGACACCACCCCATGATGACTTTTTAGCGTGAGCCCCCTCATTCCAGGGGTATAAAAAGGCCCGAGCAGGATGGGGTCTTGTAGACACTGGCGATCCAGGTCACTGCAGCTGGAGAAGGGGCCTCCCCAAAATGATATCCACCTGCTCACCGGCCTCCATCAAGAACTGCCCCCGGCCCTCCTCTGTCTGCTCCAGCAGCATGAGCTGCCAGCCTGAGCTGTGCCTGGGTTACGTCTGCCAGCCAGTGACATGCGTGCCTTCCATCTGCACGCCCACCACCTACCGGCTGGCCAGCTGCCTCTCCAAGACCTACCTCTCCAGCTCCTGCCGGCCAGCCAGTGGCATCTCCAGCTCCCTGGGAACCTGCAGCTGGTACTGTGAAGGCACCTTCAATGGCAGTGAGAAGGAGACCATGCAGTTCCTGAACGACCGCCTGGCCAGCTACCTGGAGAAGGTGCGCCAGCTGGAGCGGGAGAACACGGAGCTGGAGGGCAAGATCCAAGAGGCCTGCCAAGCCCAGGTGCCCATATGTCCTGACTACCAGTCTTACTTCAGGACCATCGAGGAGCTCCAGCAGAAGGTGAGGGCAAGCGGTGAACAGACTCACGGGGAAGGCGACCGGAATAGCTGGTATTCCAGATTTGAATCTCATTATTAAGCTATGTTCAGGGAAAAGAGACTTCTCTAGGGCATAGGATTATCTCATAATTTGAGTGCTTAGGCAGGCTCTTTAACATGGAAAGAGGCCTGGGATCTAGTCTCAGTTCTACCATTGATTCATTGCATGACTTTGGGAGGACCCTTCCCTTCCCCAGGCCTCAGTTTCTGCATCTGTAAAATGGGGATAATAACGTTCCTTACCTAATGGGGCTGTTAAGAGGATTCCACGAGTTGATGCAGGTAAAGCCCCTGGTGCATGGTGAATTTTCAGTAAATGTTAGTGCTTGTTAAGGACCCTTCTAACTGTTGTGTGAATGATGTCAGACTTAATGAGATTCTTTCCTTCCACATTGCTCATTGCATCCAAAACGGGGCATTTGGATTTATGAAGACCCAGGTGCTTAAAAAATAAATCTCTGGGGGCCAGCCCGGTGGTGCAAGTGGTTAAGTGCTCGCACTCCGCTGTGGTGGCCCGAGGTTCGCTGGTTCGGATTCCGAGGAAGCACTGATGCACTGCTTGGCAAGCCATGCTGTGGCGGCATCCCATATAAAGTGGAGGAAGATGGGCACGGATGTTAGCCCAGGGCCAGTCTTCCTCAGGAAAAAAAAAAAAGAGGAGGATTGGCAGGTGTTAGCTCAGAGCCGATCTTCCTCATAGAATCAATCAATTAATCAATCAATCAATCTCCTGTTCTTCAAGGACTAGCAGTTCGTTAAATATCCCCCAGAGTTCCACGGGCTTCTGCAGGCATGGCTGCAAGGCTGCCGAGCCCCATCAGCTATTGTCTCCTCATTTGGGTTCTTTTTCCTTCTTCTTGTCCTAGACTAACCCCCTCTGTGTGCCTTGGCCCCTAGGTTCTTTGCACCAAGGCAGAGAATGCCAGGATGGTCGTGCACATTGATAATGCCAAGCTGGCTGCTGATGACTTCAGGACCAAGTGAGTTTGGCTGGGGGACGGGGGAGCCCCTCTCCCTGCACATGCTTGGGGCAGCTTTCCATTAGTTTCACGGAGTTGGAAAAGCACCGGCAGTGCAAGGTCTTCCCTGAGTTCTGTGTTCAGTTTCACCCCTCAGCTGCTGACCCCATCCTTGCATAGGTACGAGACGGAACTGGCCATGCGGCAGCTGGTGGAGGCTGACACCAACGGCCTGCGCAGGATCCTGGACGAGCTGACCCTGTGCAAGGCCGACCTGGAGGCCCAGGTGGAGTCCCTGAAGGAGGAGCTTCTCTGCCTCAAGAAGGACCATGAAGAGGTGAGCCCGGAAGTCCAGCTGAGGTGACCCTGGGAAGCAGAGTGGGAAGAATGTGGGGTTTTGGGTTGGGTAGACGTGGGTTGAAATTCCCAGGCCTGCTACATATTGTTTCTGTGACTTTGCCCAATTTACTTAACATTTCTGAGCCTCCTCACCTGTAAAACAGGGATAACTCTATCTCACAGGGTTGCTGTGAAAATTGAATGAGGTCATGGGTATCAGACACCTGTCACTTGGTGGGTGCACAGAAATGCTAGCAACTTTCCCTCTGCATTTCCTGGACTTCTGTAACTGCCACAGGCTTGTGGTGACTGCATTTGTTTTTCTCATGAGAGCCACATACGAGGGGTAGAGTCATGCACTAGGGCCGAAGGGGGTTGTGTTCTAGAACTAGTACGGAATGGCCTGCCCATCTCTGCTAGGCTGGACCGCTGGTGGTGACACCCATCTCTTCTAAGAGACAGCTGAACTACAGCAGTTTTCTTCTTTTTTCTGTCTCCATCCTTGTTCCTCTTCCTCTCTTCTGTTTGCATATAGTGTACTTAATCCAAAAGCCACAGGTCAACACTTGACTTTCCGAGTTTTCTTCATCTCCTGCAGGTCCTCGGAGGGAAATCCCTCCACTCTGGGCCCCTGTAAAGCCCATCTGAGCTGTGGTGTTTTTCCTTCCTTCTCTGGGTTGACTCGCAGCCTCTTGACTTGGGATTTGAAAGAACAAGTGCCTCTGAGTCCTGGCTGGGTTTCCTAGGCTTAAGTGTAAAGTAACACTCAGTCACCACCTACTCGCTGAGTGCCCTAAGGCACCTGACTCATCCCACTTAAATCACAGAACTGGGAACAGCCCCAAGAAGCCTCGAATGAGAGCATCGCACACTCTGGCAGCCTCAGTGACAACTTTCTCTCCTTGGCAGCGGAGCCTGGGGAGGCGCCTGCCCTAACTGGGGCCTTGAACCAAGTAAAGCCAGGCTCCTGCTGCCCTCCTTCCCAGATGAACACAGGCTGGGAGGGTGGCCGGGGACAGAGGGGCACAGGTTTCCCATTTTAGCCAAACAGATCAAACAAACCTTGATGCCGCTCTTAGCTTCCGCCAAAGCGACAGGAAGTGCTTGGTTGGAGTGCTTCTCCCATCATGGTGTGTCCAGCAGGAGCTCGAAGACCATCGGGATACTGCAGAGGGGACTGCAGTCCTCAAAGGGCCCCTCTAATCTAGACATCTTTATCATATTTTGTTCCATCTTTTCATGTCTCCCTGGGGACATGAGCCGGGACTGTGCAACTTCACGCTTGCTTGGGGCTCCTGTGCCTTTTCAGGAAGTCAGTGCCCTCCGATGCCAGCTTGGGGACTGCCTTAACATTGAGGTGGATGCCGCGCCCCCTGTGGACCTGAACAGGATGCTGGAAGAGATGCGGTGTCAGTACGAGGCAGTGGTAGAGACCAACCACAGGGACGTGGAAGAATGGTTCAACACGCAGGTGGGCCTCGCGCAGGGGGCTGGCCTCCGGTGCGTCCCTGAGAAGGCATTCTCAGCCTCTCCTGTCTCCCCCATTGCAGATGGAAGAGCTCAACCAGCAGGTGGCCACGAGCTCTGAGCAGCTTCAGAGCTATCAGTCGGACATCATTGATCTGAGACGAACAGTCAACACGCTGGAGATCGAGCTGCAGGCCCAGCACAGCCTGGTGAGTGCCGCTGGGTGGGCACCCCTTCCCCAGCTCAGGCTCCCAGGTGGCATCCGGGAAGAAGGAGGAGGAGGGGGAGGCCCAGATTCAGCCACCACAGAAGCTCCCCCAGCTGACTTCTCCTGGCAGGGGCTTTCTCCCAAGACCAGGCTCAGAGAGAAAAGGGGCATGTTTCAAATCTGCACTGTCAAACACGACTCCCCAAGAAGCTTTGTTCTTTGCTTAGCCTGCCTTTCCAAACCCATGCTTCTAGACCTCGCCTGTGGAGCTTTCAAAAATCCCAGATTCCTCCTTGGACAAATTAAATCAGAATTTTTGGAGGTGGGGCCTGGGCCTGGGTGTTTTTTAAAGCCTCCCATGTGACTCTAATGTGCGGTCAGGGCTGAAGACCACTGGTCTAAATGATGCCGTAGGGGAGGAGCCTCACATCCAAAGCCTGAAGCCCAACTAAGTTTGAGGCAGACTAAGGTTGAGGAGGGAATAAGGGATTAAGGGTCACATGGACCTGGGTTCAAACCCTGGTCTGTCACTTACCAGCTGTTTAACCTTGAACAAGTCACTCGACCTTTCTGGGCTTCAGCTTCTGGAGTGATGTAGGTAGGGAGGTGTCATTCCCAACCCCAGAGAGAGACTTGGCTCTTCTTGTTTCTTTCTGAACCAGGCCATAGAAAGGACGTCTGCTCCTCATAGTTACTCTGTCTTTCCTTTTGCTTTAGAGGGACTCGCTGGAAAACACCCTCACCGAGACCGAGGCCCGCTACAGCTCCCAGCTGGCCCAGATGCAGGGCCTAATCACCAACGTGGAGGCCCAGCTGGCAGAGATCCGCTGCGACCTGGAGCGGCAGAACCAGGAGTACAGGGTGCTGCTGGATGTCAAGGCCCGGCTGGAGGGCGAGATCAACACCTACTGGGGCCTGCTGGAGAGCGAGGACTGCAAGTATGCGGGCCCAGCCGAGGCCGTACAGAGACATGTGTGCGAGGGTTGGGGGAGGCCGTAGGAAGCAAGTGGATCTACCCGTAAGACAGAACCCAGTCATGATCAAGAAGTGGTTAGGAGGCTGGTAGGATCCGAAGAAAGTCAGGCAGGAATTCACACTGCCTTCCCCAAACCTGGCCCATTGCAGACCATTCTGTTCCATTCCAAGTTGACAGACTCTTTTCTAAGTGCCTACCACGTGCCAGGCGCCATAGGGGACGCTGAGGTAGATGATGACAAGCCATCTGCTCTCCAGTTTTTTCCATGTGTCTAGCGAGACAGGCAGACAGGCAACTAGAGATCACAGGGGGGTGGTGGGGGGAGTTGGCGCTTGGTGGGACAATAGGAAGCTTCATGTGATGAGCTGTGGTGGGAAGGAGGACGAGAAAGTCAGCTGGGGCACATTAGTGGAGAACTATGATGGCCGTGCTGGGGAGAGAGGGCTCTATTTTATAGGCAATTGGGAGACCTTTATTTATTTATTTATTTTTTAAAGATTTCATTTATTTATTTTTTCCCCCCAAAGCCCCAGTAGATAGTTGTATGTCATAGCTGCACATCCTTCTAGTTGCTGCATGTGGGACGCGGCCTCAGGATGGACGGAGAAGTGGTGCCTCGGTGCGCGCCCGGGATCCGAACCCGGGCTGCCAGCATCGGAGCGCGCACGCTTAACCACCAAGCCACGGGGCCGGCCCTGGGAGACCTTTATTTTTAAGGAGGAAATGATAGAATTTGCTTAACTACCTATCTCCCCCGCTAGACGGCAAACACCTAGAACTCAGAGACAGTATAAATGATTTTTATCCCCTGCACCCGGCATATAGTAGATGCTCAGTAAACATTTCTTGACAGAGTCAGTGAGAGCTCAAAGCTGCTCCTCAGGAAGATGGCACAGGCAGCAGCAGGAAGGACTGAGTGGTGGGAGGAGGGACCGGGCAGGGAAACTATTCAGGAGGCGTTGGCTGTAGTCTAGGTAAGCAGTGGGGAGGGTCGGGTTCAGGGCAGTGGAGGCATCTGCCCCCAGCCGCTGTGCAGGTAGACTTGCAGGGCTTGGTGGCTGTCTGGTTGCAGGACACCTGGTGGGCTGATGACTCTTGTGGGCAGTTTCTTATTCTACATTCAGCCTCGTTTCTCTGTCATTCAGAATCTTATCCTCTAGGGCGAGAGTTGCAAAGTCAAACGTTTTTCAAGGCCCATGCCATTAACATACGTGAGTGATGTGGGTCACTGTGGGACCACAGAGGACCAGGGAGCTATGCCCTGTCCCATGAGAGTGCTCCCCATCAAGGCCATTTCTACCATGTGAGACGCAGATCCAGTATTGCGGGATCTTCTGATTGTTCAAGGAAATCTGGATTTCTTTTTTCTTTTTCTTTTTTTTTCTGAGATCAGCCCTGTGCTAACAACTGCCAATCCTCCTCTTTTTTTTGCTGAGGAAGACTGGCCCTGGGCTAACATCTATGCCCATCTTCCTCCACTTTATATGGGACGCCGCCACAGCATGGCCCGCCAAGCGGTGCGTTGGTGCGCGCCGGGATCCCAACTGGTGAACCCCGGGCTGCTGCAGCAGAGCCCGCACACTCAACCGCTCGCGCCACCGGGCAGGCCCCTGGATTTCTTTTAAATGTTAAATTCTCCTGATTTTTAAATATTTTCAGTAAGTTAAAAAAAAAATACCATGCCAGCCAAATGAGACACATTTCAGGCCGATGTGTCCTTGGGCTGCCTACCCAGTCTCTGGGCTGTTTGACCTCCATGCAATGTCCAGCGTGTTATTTCTGGTTTTGAGGCCACACCTGTCCATCTCGGAGATCGTCCTTTCTCCTTTTGCCATGTATCCTTCTCTATTAATTGGTTAGTTTATCTTGTTCACCACATCCTCATGAAGTGCCTGCTCTAGGCCAGGTGTGCCGGGTGGGCTGACCTCACTGCCTAGAGGGGGAACAGACCGTAATAGAATGGTCACAAATCCCTCTGGAAGGAGGTACATGGGACCCTAGGGGGATTCGACAGAGAGTTCAGGGGATACTTCAAGGAGGATGTAACAGTTGGGTTGAAGGAAGCTGCTCTTCATCCCAGCACAAATGGGAGGCCCTGAAGGTTTTAGGTGGGGGAGGGGCATGACTACATTTGTGTTTGTAGAAGATTACTGTGGCCACTGAGTTGACGATGGCTAGGAGACGCAAGCATGGGGCTGCGAAGACTAGTTAGAAGGCCGTTGGGGCTACACAGGCGAAGATGATGGAAGCTGGGACTAGGGGAGCTGGGTGGAGAAGGCGCACTGTGGGTTTGAGGAGCGTCAGGGGCAGAATTGACTGCACTTGTTGCTGATTGGGCTTCTGTTTAATCCTGCCCCACCTGCTCTTCTTCCGCAGGTTGCCCTGTAACCCCTGCTCCACTCCCTCCTGTCCCCCTTGTGCGCCCTCCCCTAGTGTGCCCCGGACCGTCGTCCCCCGCACTGTCATCGGCATGCCTTGTCCACCCTGCCCTCCCGGCCGCTACTGAAGTCCCTCAGCGCCGGTGGCTCCTGGAGGGACCGGAGCTGCGCGGCTGGTGCCTCCTCAGGCCGAGCCTGACCACAGGTCAGTGGCCACCAAGAGAGCAGGGCCAGCCCCGGCCAGCAAGGAACCAGGAACCAGATGCAGCAGTACCAGGAGGTGGGCCGTCCACAGTGCGCTCTGATACTGCAGGGGGCGCCCTATTCCCCATCGCTTGGAACCTGCCTTCTCATTTCCAGGGCAAATTGCTCTTTGCTGATGTTTCTGGTTGTCTCTGCTGCTTCAAGAGCACGTGTTCTCAGTTAACTGGAAAATAAAGCCTCATTTGGTGGCCCTGCAGACACGTCTTTCTCTATCTGTCACGTACGATGCTGTATCCCACAGCCGATTCTACAGAGTTGGGCTCAGGAGGAAGGTGGCCTAATTCTATAGTTATTTTTATGCCTCTTCTGCTCCCATAGAGGCTTCAGAGGTGTTCACTAAAAAGGCCCATATGCCAAAAACCAGTTAAAACCAGGCAATCGGTCCAGAGCCAAGTAATAAAAGAATAGAGGGAGATAATTATGCCAGAAACCTAGGCCAAACTACTGTAATTGAGACTAATACTGTAATAACCTCACCCCTAAACCTGATTACAGCAGGTACAATGGGATCATTCATTCATTCAAAAAATCTTCACTGATCACCTGTTAGGTGCAGGTTCTACGTTAGGGGCGGGCTAATCCATGTAGTAGTCCTCCAGACACCTTGTTAATAATGTCCCCTTTAATCCTTGCAACAATCTCTGAAAAAGGTACAATTATATTCTCCCCTTTATAAAGGAGGAATCTGAGGCTCAGAGAGGTAAAGAAAGTTGTGCAAGGTCACACAGCTAGCAAGCGGTGGACCCAGGACTCAAATATAGACCCTCAGGCCCCTGAGATGCTCAACCAATACATATTTGAAGTCCTCACTATTTTCAAACTACAGCTGGGTGCAGGGGATACCAAAAAATGCAAGTGTTCCCCACTATCTAGACATTTCTAATTAGGGAGCTAAGACCAGTGTGTGTAAGGCCTCACTCCTTCTTCAATAAGGGCCTAATAATAATAATAAAAATAATAACCATTACTACCACTTATTGAGCGCTTATGACACACCTGGTACTGTGTTGAGCACATTACATAAATTAACTTATGCAGTTTCGTGAGAAACTGCAAGCCAGGCATCATGTGCATTTTACAGATGGGAAACAGATGCAGAGAGTGGTTTAGTCAGTTGCCCAAGGTTACATGCAAGGACAAACATTTGAACCCAGGTCTAGCCGCTTCCACTGTGGCATTATTCTAACCACTCTGCTACACTGCCCAATTCCTACCTGGCAAGGGTGCACACTGACAAAGAGTACTAGCTTGGAGGGTCATAAAAGGCTTTATGTAGCTGGCGGCATCTGAGAAGGAGCTGGAAGTTTGACTAGGATGTCCACAGAGCACAAGAGGTAGAGGTGTGTGGGGTCTGCAGGAAAGCAGAAGGCACGCCTAGGAGGCCTCGAGTGGCCCTGCTGGCTGGAGCAGCAGGCTCCTGTGAAAGACTGGTGGCCATAAAGCTCAAATGGTAGGAAGGTGTCAGACTGGGGGGGGGGGCCTCAGGTGCCCCACAAAGACCCTGGACTCCATCCTGAAGGCAGTGGGAGGGCTGCTGCAGGATTCGAGCCCAAGGATGACATGACCAGAGTGGTATTCTAGAAAGTTTCACCAAGGAGTGTAAACAGGATGGCTAAGAGGCCGGGCGAAATCCGAGGAATAGTGTGAGCAAGAAGCATACGGGGTCTCCACTAAGGCAATGACGGTGGGGATGGAAAAATAAGGTGTCAGCTTGAGAGATTCAGTGAAGGACCCAACTTGGCACAATTGGCCAAGGCAGATAAAGAGGAGACAACCAGGAACAGGAATCTCGAACACCTTTCTGAACCTCACCCTCCAAACACATAGTTCTTCCTTAATGAGCTAAGGTGATGTTTCTATTAAGGATCTAACCTTCTGGACTTGCCAAGAAATGAGGAGAAATGGATTGGATCCTGAAGCTGCCTGGGGCTCTCGGGACGTGATCCTGCATGCATGCCTGGTAGACAGGGTCATGAGCCTGACCGGAGACACAAACACACCACTTAGCCAGCTGTGGTTCCTGGTTGCAGGCAGGGTAAAATTTCATTGAGCTGGAATGCCAAGGGGAGGGGCTTTTGGCTAACTGGATGTTCTAACGCCTGAGTGCAAACCAGCAGTCCTTCTTAATTTCAATCCTTGTGCAAAATTTGTCTAGAATGTGCTTAGCTTGGTAAACATAATAGACTGAACAGAACCGAATCTTCGGTTCTAGAATCCTAGGCCTGTTCTAATATGATAGCCACTAACTTACATGTAGCTATTTAATTTTTAATTAAGTAAAATTAAATAAAATTGAAAAATTCAGTTCGTCAGTTGCATTAGCCATATTTCAAGTGCTCAGTACCTATGTATGGCTAGTGGTACCATGCTGGACAGTGCAGATAGAGAATATTTCACAATAGAATATTGTAGAAAGTTCTATTGGATGGCACTGTCTTAAACTGTCAGAATCACAAGGAGCCTTACAGATGATCTGGCCCAGCCTCTCCCATTTACAGACAAGGTGTCTAAGGCCCAGGGAGATGGAAAGATGTGCTCACAGACACACAACCCACAGGTGGGAATTGAAGCCAAGTGCTCTGATGCCAAGCCTAGCGGGTCTCTCCGAGGTCTTTACGCCTTCTCCAAGCACGAAGGTTTATTATTCTTTCAGGCTAATAAATATTTCCACTTTCCCCTTCTTTCATGTCCCTAAGAATAGAGACATTTTCTCTGAGATGCTGAAACTCCCTTCTGGGAATACAATTCCCCTTTAAAAAATAAGCAGCAACCACCCACTCAGACTCTCCTCATCCTTTGAGCATTTGGCTCAGTAAGAGCACAGCTCAGGCTGTGGCCAGAGCTGCAGCAGGAGCAGTTACAGGGGTGCAGGCCAGGAGTCCAGGCCCCCGTACCCTCCGGGGACTTCTGCAGGCTCCTTTTCCCCAGCACATGTTGTCCAATCCACCCTGGTCCCTGTTTCCATACCCGTGTGTTGCTCCGACTTGCCAAGACCTATCTGACCACCCAAATGCCTGTTAAAGCTTTTTGTAGGAAACCAAGCCCCACCGCCCGGGGCCAGGAGTGCTGCCCCCTGCTGGACATGGTTGGCCACCATCTTCCATGTTTGGATGGAACTTGCAAGACAGAGATGTCGCAGGCTATCCTTCCGCCTAGCCCATCTCTCTTATTTGATGGATGAGGAAGCCATGGGCATAGACCTTGAGAAATATTTATGCCCACCAGCATCAGGACCTCCTGGAATCTGGACCCAGTGCTACACATATGGGGATTCTCAGAGGAACTTTGCCCTCGTATCAAAGCATTTGGATTTAATTAACTCTGGTTTATAGGAAAACTTAGGCAAGACTGTGGTAAAGTAATAAAGCCTCTGGCATATTTGATGTCTGGGAGAAGCTCCCACAGGTAGCAGCATCCTCCTCAAGTGGGGATGGGAAAGAAAGGACCAGTGTCTCAAAGATGCAACTTTCCCTGAGGTCATTAGAGTCTGGGCCTCACTTCTGCCCCTCACTGCCTTAGAGCAAGACCCCCTCCTGGGGGTGGGACCAAGGGCCCACTGGGGCAGGGCTGCCTTTAGGAAGCCTGGCCAGAGGGCAACGGCTTCCAGAGAGGGCCCAGGAGTCTGACGCAGTGACTGGGAGGCCGGGCGGTTCGTGGACTGAATTGTACTGAGTGGCACCCTCCCTACTATCCTGGGAAAACTTTTACAATATGATCAAAAAAGGATATGGCAGGCCATAACTGGGAAAATCATTAACAATAAAATAATTCTCTTTTGGGTTTCGTAAATTTTAGTGTATGAATGCAATGATCTCAATTTTGCTAAACAGAAAGTTTCTAAGATCATTTGATGTCTACCTTTTTGAACAATTGGTCAAGATAAGTTTATTTCCCAATAGTCCTGTCCCTTAGTCATAAACAAGTAACCAAACACACCAATGAGCATCTCACAATAATGGAAACAATCAGTGGCTTTGGCTTCAGAAAACCTGGGCTGGGATCCCAACTCTACTACTGATGTGTGTGTGATTCTGGCAGATCTCCCAAACCCTGTGCATCTGTTTCCTTCTCCCCCTGGAGAATGAGGATAATTCTCCCTCCTTCACACAGTTGGGATAGGATGCACGTGAAAACGACTCTCACGATGCCTGGCATACTGTTAAGTGCTCAATAAATGTTGGTTAAAGAAAGTCTGCTTTGGCGACAAGTGCCCCCGTTGTCTGATTTTCCCCAATGACTATGCAGCTGAGTCACTTTTCTCAGCCATTTGAAGCCCATGTTTCAGAAACACCAGGAGCGGCAGCAACAACAACACAGCATCATCGCATGGGCAGCTTTGCTTGGCTCCAGGGTTAAAGAGCATCTTGATGGACTTCCTGTCTTGGTCTAACTGCCTTGGTAAAGTGGAGGGTCCAGTGTCTGAGGCCCAGTGTCCAGTTCTGGAGTCCACCTGGGTGATGCCCTCCCTCTGCCACAGCCCTCGGGCTCCAGAGCAGACTAACGGTCTCCCCACATGCTCTGGGGGATCTGGTATTTAGGCATCATTCATTGTGCTCTATAGAGCAGTGGTCTGTGAACTACAGCTCACAGGTCAAATACAGCTTTGCCTGTTTCAGTAAATAATGTTTTACTGGAACCCAGCCACACCCATTCACTTCCGTATCATCTATGCCTGCTCTGTGCCGCAACGGCAGGGTTGAGGAGTTGGATTGCAAAGAGACTGTATGGCTTGCAAAGCTGAAAATATTTACCATTTGGCCTTTTAATAGAATAGGTTTGGTGTAAAGGAAAGAGAATATGCTGGATTAGGAGATCGGGGTCCCAGTCCAGGCCTTGTAGCTGACTTGCTCGGTGCCTCTGGGGAGCTCATGGCCCCTCTCTCGTTTCCAGCTGAAGCAGGAAGGGGTTGAATTCACTCTCTAAGTTTAGTTCTAACCTCTTAGCACCCCTTCATTCTATTGTTCAGTCTCTCTGGGGACTCCTGCCCTGAGACTAGAGGCCCCACGCTCAGTGAACTCTGCCTGTCTGAGAGGACAGCAGCATCTTAAAGGCAATGCCACTCCAGAGGGATGCCAGATGGTCATTCAGGGAGCAGAGCTTAACTTCTCCATGGGGTATCTTTAAAGAGATGACAGGAAACATCCGTTCTAGCAACAGAAGGCAGTAACAAGGAGTCCAAATGCAGTTACCTCTCTCTTTTATGAGGTAGTAAGCTATTTATGGAGCCCGAATAAGTGACTAATCGTTTTTCTGCTGGCAGTGGACATGAGGACGTCATGGTGGAACTTGCATAGCGCACCTGCTCCCATAGCGGGTGGATGAAATGTCTGCGCGACAAAGCACGCTCACACTTGGGCGCTTGGCCCTTGTAACCAGTGTGCAGCTCAGCTTCTGGGACCATGGCTTCTAGCTGGAGCAGAAACCCTCGCTCTTCAAGCTCTGCAAACAGCTGTTTGATGGCTCCCAGCTCCATGCAGCCAGCACGGGAACTCTGTGCCCAGTGGCTGCCCAGCCTCCAGCACTGCACTGGGGCCTACCTGAAAGAGAGCAGCCGATCTAGTAACCATCTTTCCAGAGCCTGTGGTTCATGGCCAGTCTAGCCTGGCCCTTCCTGTGGTCACCCAGTTTGTTCTCTTAGGGACCAGCAACCCTACCAATCTGTAGGTACCTGTAGCTGGTTCAGTGAAAGCTCAGTGGCAGCAAGGAGGAGACCGTGCAGTTCCTAAATGACCACCTGGCCAACTACCCACAGAAGGTGCGGCCGCAGGAGCAGGAGAAGGAGGAGCTGGGGGCTGAAATTCAGCCGTGGAGCAAACGGCAGGTCCCCAACGTGTGCTCCAATTACTGCTCACACTTGGAGACCATTAAAGAGCTGCAATAAAAGGTAAGGTGAGACCTGGAGCTCTGACATCAATGGCAGGGAAAGAGGGGTGAGTATTGGTGTAGGGGAAATGGAGGGGTTGCCTGGGGGATGGCATTCCATAAATGTCCATGGAGATGAATTGCAGATGCCAGAAACAAGCTTTGGCATCAGAGCCCCGACCGCTCGGTCCTACACCCGGTTCCATTCAACAAGTGGCGCTGCTGACGACTGTGATGAGAGGACTCCAATCAGCACATGGGTTTATTTCTTCACGATCCAGATCCTGCCTCATTTAAGGACTTGCTGCCACTCGTTCACTAGTGAGTGGGCACCAGCCATGGGTGAGTTACTGTGCTAGGTGCTGCAGAGCAGACCCTGCCTACAGAGTGAAGCCTCTACTCTTTAGCTTGGCATTTAGGGCCAGTTTGGTTTGATCCTCACTTCTTTTTGTAGCCCACCTCTCTCTAATCTTCTTCACACATCCTGTGCTTCTGCCAAATTGCTTTGCCACCCCCAAAACGTTTGCTCACATGTGTAATGTTCTCTTTCTTGCCTTTGCATGTCCCGATTCTAGCTGGGCTTCAAAACCCGGGTGAGATGCTACCACCTCCTGGAAGCCGTTCTAGAGGCTGACCCCATGGGGAGGGGGTCTCAGATTCCTTTGAACAACCCCTGAGGCTGAGCCTAGAGTCATAGCCCTGTATCTGAACACCTCTCACGGCATTTTCATCTTTCTCTTCTGCTTTGAAGCCCCTATTCTGTACAAGATGGTGGCAAGGATGAAATACCTCTCTTCGTTTGAGGAAAAATGTTAATCGCATTTATTTAGTATCTTCAGCTCAGTGCTGGTATTCAGCTGGGGCGCACCAGTCTGTCTGTGTGGTGGTTTCCAGTAGTTTCCTTTTTGCTTGCTGCCAACAGTAGTCAGATTATTTCTGATATCACCCTTGATTCCACTAGATGTCAAGACTGAACTGGGAATTTTCACAGACATTATTCCTTTGAACCCTTTCAACACCCCCTGAGGTGGATATTATTATTTCTATTTTATCTAAAAATAAAGTGCACCTTTATTAAGAGCTTACTAGGCATCAGAAGCTTTGCTGGGCATTGGTGCTTGGTTGCATTCAATCTTTACAATGATCTGATGAGCAGATAGATTCACTATTCCCATTTCACAGATGAGAAGATTTGAAACTTAAAGGAGCTGGGAGCTGAGCCTAAAGTCACAGAGTGGTGCCATGGGGCCACTTTACCACCGCATTGGTGCCTATGAGGAGGCAAAGGGAGGTCAAGGGGACCAGGTTCAGTGTCACATGCGGGCTGTGCAGGCTGGGGTTCCAGCGCAGGGGCCTTTCCTCTGACCGCCTCACTACTGCCCAAACCCGACCAAGGCAGCTCCGTCACTCCCTTCCACATGGATCCATAGCAGAACGAGGCCTGGAACCCCACCGGGCTTTGTATTGTCCCAGAGCTCAGCCTGCTCCACTGCAGACTTAAGGTCAGACCCGAAACCATAAAACTCCCAGAAGAAAACGTAGGAAAAAAAGTCCTTGACATAGGTCTTGCCAATGATTTTTTGGACATGACACCTAAAGCACAAGCAACGAAATCAAAAATAAACAAGTGGGACTACATCAAACTAAAAGGCGAGCATGCATCCATATATTTATAAGCCGTTTCTATTTTTGTTTTTCTGAAAACACTAAGCTTTTCAAAAAGGGTGATGGCGATGGTCAGAGACCCTGAAGAGGAAGGGAACTGGCGTGCTGACTCTGTGCTCGACGTTATGTTAGGACGTCTGCCCGCTGGTATCTTTGCTCTGACCAGTAGCTCTGTGTGTCAATATTGTTGTAAATATTCACAGGAGAAAACAGATGCATTTAAAGGTTAAGTAACTTGGTTGAGGTCAGCTTTTGAGGTCCAGCTCAGAAACTGAGGTTTTGGTATTTTCTGTTTCCACTGCTGTGAAACAATAGAAGATGTACATTGGTCTCTTTCCTGGGTTCCTGGCACAGAGCTCTTAAAACTCTTGTGATTTCCTAAGTGATAGGAACACTAGGAGCATCTTTTGTTCTATTTGGTCTTGGATCTCAGTTCCTGACTCAGAGTTCCTAAATTCCTTGGAATTTTCTGGTTGATGAGAGTGTCTTTTGTTCTAACGAGGCCACTCTTGGTGGGCTCCTAGATGGGGGCTGGTCACCTGAAAGACCAAGCTGTGATTAGAAGCTTGGAACTTTCCACATCACCCCCCATCCTCCAGGAAGGGGGGAGGGACTAGAGACTGAGTTAATGATCGATCTTGCCCATGTGATGAAGCCTCCATAAAAATCCTTAAAGTATGGGATTCATAGAGCTTCAGGGTTGGTGAACACATGGAGGTGCTGGGAGAGTGGCTGGCCTAGAGTGGGTGTGGGAGTGCCACTCCTTCCCATATACCTTGCCCCACGTGTCTTTTCATCTGGCTGTTCACCTGTATCCTTTATTATACCCTTTGTAATAAACTGATAAATGTAAGTGAGGGTTTCCTTGAGTTCTGTGAGCCATTCTAGCAAATTATCAAACCCAAGAAGGGGGTCGTGGGAACGCTGATTTAAAGCCAGTCAGTCAGAAGTACAAGTGTCAACCTGGGACTTGTGTTTGGTGTCTGAAGTGGGTGTAGTTTTGTGGGACTGAGCCCTTAACTTGTGGGCTCTGACACTAACTCCAGGTAGATAACATCAGAATTGAACTGAATTAAAGGACATCTAGGTGGTGTTGCGGAGAATTGCTTGGTGTGTGGAAAAGCCACACATCTGGTGTCAGAAGTATTGTGAGTGTAAGAGTAAAGAAAAAAAACAGGAGTGTTTTTTCTAGACAGTTGCAAAGGAAAACTAATTTCAACTTTGATCTGCTCTTGGGCCACCAACAGGGTAATGGGAAGAAAGATGGTGACATGTCTAAAGACCTCAGGGTGAGTGTGGCACCACCTCCGCAGGCCCAGTGTGGAGTTTTGTCACAAATATCACCCCTATTCTAAGGCAAGGGTTTGTCTTTTATAGATGTGCTCCTAGTGTTTAGAATATGTCATGGTAAAAACCATGATTTCTTCCATCTCAAAATACGCAACACTTGTTACTTCCTAACATCACTGCTGAAGCTTTATGTGTTCAGATGACGCTCCGCTCTACTGAAGCTTGATCATGATCCTGGCTTGGGCTTCTACTGAGTATGCTATTTTGCATAATGACACTGATGTTACATGATCAAATATCTCCTAATTACAGTGTCTATAAAGGGTTGCCCATTGATGAGCTCTGAGTAAACCCTTAGGCCAGAGCTGACCACTAGTTACCTTTCCTGGGAAACCCAATCTGGACAGAATTCTCAAATTCTGTATTTCTTCTTGATAGAACTCCAATGGCCATGTTTCACATGTACATGTCTGGTCCCTATAGAGATGTCTGTTCAGCTTTTGCTCAATGCTCAGAGCACTGGCAAATATTCATTTTCTCAAAGATCTAGTTGTAACCCCTTGGGGGTCTCGCTCTATGCCAGGTCTTTCTCAGTCCTAGGGGCCTATCAATCTCCTGCCACAAGTTTTGAGAGAAAAGTTTTGGGACCTTAGCAGACAACTGTCTTGGTTTCCCAGTACCAAGAACTAGTGGGGTATGCAATATAGTACTACATTTTGGAGACAGAGATCTCCCCTGGGTGTCGTCCTGCATAGTCCTTGGAGAAACCCTGCCTTATTGCTTTGGTGCCACAACACCTGTATTTTATGAGACACAAAGAATTATATAGAATGTCAGATTCTTGTTTTATCTCTTAATGGCAACTTCTTGCCCAGTTTCTAGGCCTTATAATCCTTAGTTCTGGAAATGACACAGTTGTTCTCCTATTGAGGGGTGGGGTGGGAGATGTGGTGGTCAAGGTGAAGAACACAAGAATAGGCTCTGGAGTGGAAAGAAACTGATACTGAGAACAGACTTTTTAATAAGGTTGATCTCAGAAAAATGACTTCACATCTCTGGTCCTCAATGCCTTCTTTCTTTATTTATTTTGTAAAATTAAGATAATAATACCCATCTCACAGGATGGTTGTAAGGATTAAATAAGATCATCGATCAGTCCCCTAACACATATGGTAGGTGCTTGATAAGAGGCTTTAGAATCAAGGAAGTAAGGCAGGAAGAGGACCCACAGTGACCCTGATAACTCAACGTCCTTTGAGTTTCATGGCCAAATTCTTATATGGGTTCGAAAAGATTGTTTTTCATTTTTGTTTGTTTCTGGCTTCTCGAGCTCACCTTCCCTGGTCCAGATCAGGCATGGTGTTTAGGGTCACCCTCATACTGATGAGCTTCTCAGACCCCCTATTTAAAACTCCATGGCTACCCAGTTGTGGTTGCTCCCTGATGGACAGGAACTGGATCATGCTTAACCAGTTATATGTCAGGTGTGTGGCACAGTGCCTGGCATACAGGATGTGCCAGAAGATGTGCTTTGAATGGACTTATCAAAGTCTTATTGCCCCTCAAATTGAGTCTGAAAGACAAACAACTGAAGAAAGAAGAAATGTAGAACTTCTTGATAACCCAAAACCATAACATCTACCAACCAAAAACCAGTTTCTTCCCTGTATAGGGAAGGCTGGTTTAGTCCTAACCCAGGTGAGCACCAGTGTAGTCATAGGGTTGTCTCTCCTGCTACTCCAAGGACCAATAGGAATAGTCATGCCTTCAGTGTGGGCACATCAACTAGGAGGCCAACCCCTGTCAAGGTACAAATGTCTGATGGCCAAAAGGACTTGTGTTCTTTAAAAAATAATAAAAAGCTTCTCTCCTCCCACCAATAGCCAACCTGATATCAAAGAGCCAAGAGGCACCTCAGATTTATCAACATTCCTTTAATGAGGTGAGGAACTCTTAAACTTCACAGCTGAGTAACAGGATGATGGTACAACAATAGGTAGAGAATCAGGGCAGAGAGGTCCAAGAATTGAACCAACACCCACCTTGGATGGGTATAAAAAGGCCAGGAGGGAAGGGGGTTGTCACACTCAGTGGCTTGGCCTTCCCAGCTGCTCTGAGCCTCCTGTGCAGCCTCAGCCCAACAGCATGACTTCCTCCTACATTAGCTCATCCCACTCTCTGGGCAGCACCAAGACTTTCGGAGCCAGAAATGTCTCTGACTCCTCCATTGATGTTGGGGACCAGCCTGGGGCAGAGGCCATGGCTGTCTCCCTGTGTCTCTCAGCCACCCTGGCACACGCCAACCGAGTCTATGTGGGGACGACCCCTCTGGGCCGACCCAGCCTCTGTCTGTCCCACAGCTGCAATGCTGCTTGCCCCTTGCCAGGGACCTGCAACATTCCCGGCAACAGTGGCATCTGTGGGACCTATGGTGAAGGCACCCTGAATAGCCATGAGAAGGTAACCATGCAGTTCCTGAATGACCACCTGGCCAACTACCTGGAGAAGGTGCGCCAGCTGGAGCCGGACATTGCAGAGCTAGAGACCAATATCTGAGAGTTGAGCAAATGCCATTGAGTCCAGTGTGTGCCCAGACTACCAGAGCTACTTCCGGACCATTGAGGAGCTCCAGCAGAAGGTGAGGTTTGGAGTAGCCTGGGGTATGCTGGGTCTGAGGAAGGCAGAAGGGCAGGGCAGGCAAACAACCACTGAAGGCTCAAAGAGATTTGGGTTCTTGGGTTCTCTTGAGCATGTCTGTGTGTTACACCACATGTAGAGCTGGAGTCCAGAGTATGACGTTCTGTGTGTGAACTCTCTTCCTGGTTTTCCTCAGATGCTATGCAGCAAGGCTGAGAAGACCAGGCTGATTATCCAAATTGACAATGCCAAGCTGGCTGCCGATGACTTTAGAATCAAGTAAGGTTGAAAGAGGGCCCAGAGTGGCTCCTCTCTTCTGTTCTATTTCTAGTGCCCATCACAAGTACTTGGCCCAAAGTAGGTGTTCAAAAATAGTTGTTGACTAGAAGAATGAATAAATCAATGAATAAGTTTTCATTTTCTTCCTCTCCAAACTATAATTTAACCTATTATTAGAAATGGTCATTATAGAGGATGGAAGAAAATAAAAGCACTAAAACCAAAAATGGAAAGTGTCGTCTAGATTGGTTAGGTCCTATGCCATTTTCTCCCCACATAGAAGATAACCAGAAGCCAAATCAAGTCATTGCAAGAATAAAATTTCTGTGCATAGGTGTTGGGAGACTCACTGACCCTTGGTAAATCCATCAGTGGGAAGAATTGTCATTGTAGCTCCTTGTATCATGAGTTGCAATTGAATGAATGAGAAAGGCAGAAAAATGATGGGAAAGAATCCAATGGGTAAAGTAGCAAACTGTAGCTCCAGAAGACTTATTTTTAAGCCATTCTTTTTCCTGGGTAAATGACTTCTTTATGGCAGAATGAATACTGCATTGAAGTCTGAACACTTAGGTTGAGTCCATGCATTTTCTATTATTCAAGGTATGTAATCCTAGACAATCCACATATTCTTTCTGAGCCTCAGTTTCCCGTCTACTCAGTGGGCATAATGATACTTGTCCTGACCACGAGCTCTGTGGCTATTGGGTCCAACACAGTGAATGTTGCTCAAGTGAGCAAATGAGGATCCAAGTTGGTGAAGGAGGTAGGAACTGGGGGCAGCTGAGAGGGGCTCCCCTTGGCATCTTGTTAACCTTGCACTTCCTGTGATCGAAGGCACAGGAGTGAGCATGCCCTGCACCAGCTGGTGGAGGCGGACATGTGCAGGATACACAAGCTCCTAGATGACCCGAGCCTGGCCAAGGCTGACCTGGAGGCCCAGCAGGAGTTCCTGAAGGAGGAGCTGCTCTGCCTCAAGAGAAATCACAAGCAGATGTAGTCCTGTGGCTCCAGACTCATGGGGGAGGGCACTGGGTAGAAAAGGGAGCACCTCCCACCCAGTGGCTCTAGGGTTAGAACCTGGGCTCAGTTGGCATCAGGGTAAAGGTTGATCTGGGTCAACCTGGGTCAGATTCTGTGGGGTGTGGCAGAGTGGGAGTTTCTTCTCCAGAGTTTTGCCCTGTGAGTTTAGAAAGGTCTCTAGATGGGATCCTGGGCAAGACCTTTCACGTTAGTGTGTGTGTGTATGGGGTTCCCCTCGTGCTGCTTGTCAGGGGAGGGCTTCAGGTGCTCTCTGCTCTGTCAAAGCCCCTTTCTCACTTAGAGTGTTGATCTTTCTGTCCCTGCAGGAACTGAGCAGTCTGAAGAGTCAACTGGGGGACAAACTCTGGATTGAGCTGGACACTGAGCCCACCGTGGACCTGGGCAAGGTGCTGGAGGGGATCTGGTACCAATATGAGGCCATGGTGAACACCATAATGGGGAGCAGTGGTTCCAAGCACAGGTGAGGGCAAGGCTACGGAGCAGGGAGGAAGCCTGGCTTCCACCTGGGCAGGGAGGTGATCCTGTCTCTCTGTGCACCTGCGCTTCAGTCTGAAGGCATCAGCCTGCAGGCCTCGTCCTGCTCTGAGGAGCTGCAGTGCCGCCAGACGGAGATCCTGGAGCTGAGACGCACTGTGAGCGCCCTGGAGGTTGAGCACCAAGCCCAGCACGACCGGGTACGGGTCCTCCTTCACCCTCACCATGCTGTGGATGCCACAGGCCACGGCCTGGTAGCAGCATCTTAGAAGCCTCACTAATCAGTTCTGTTAGCAGTAGTTAGAGCTCAGGATCTGAATCCATCTCTTCCTGGGGGAGATGCCTTGTTGTCAAGGTTAGTTTGACCCAGAAAAATGGTTCCTATTCAAAGTCAACTCCACTTCCTTTAGAATAAGGTGTGGTGGTTCAGGCACTCATTCCACAAGATTTTACTGGGTGTCTCCTTTATCTCAGGTATTGGGGATACGGGGCTGAACATGACACAGTTCCTCAAGTTAGATATTTTTGGGAAAAGTCATGGTCATATGGACAGTGATTTCTCCAGAGCTCTGGGAATGTCCTGTGACTGCCTGGAATTTGCCCCATGCCTGGTGAGTGTGGCCATGATGTTCACTGCTGAATTTTGGGTCACCTGTGTCTCTTACTCCATCATTTCCCCTTATAGATGGACTGTCTACAGAACTCCCTGTGTGAAGCTGAGGCCCGCTACGGCGCCGAGCTGGCCCAGATGCAGAGCCTGATCAGCAGCGTGCAGGAGCAGCTGTCTGAGATCCGGGCTGACCTGAAGCAGCAGAACCAGGAGTACCAGGTGCTGCTGGACGTCACAGCCTAGCTGGAGGACGAGACCGCCACATACGGAATATTCTGGAGAGTGAGGACTGCAAGTATGTACCCTGATATTGTTTGTGTCAACGTCATATGTAAAGGCAGAGACCTCATATTAGAAACGACATAAAAGGAGGGGGTGGCATTGCAGGCCCAATCTTTGGGGACAAACTGCTACCCAGTAAGCCTGGTGGGCTGCCTGGACATAGTGGAGGGTGTGCAGGGGCTTTTTAACTCATGCTGTCCATCTTGCTGGCGACTTTATGTTCCTAGCTACTAATCACTCCCCACAGGGGCTAAAATACTGAGAGCTCAGTGCATTTAGGTTTTGCTCAATTCTCCCTGGAAGAAGTATCCTAGTAGCAGGAATTCCTCCTACTCCTACAAATATTGCTAAGGGCATTTGCCCCATTCTCTCATTTTAGTTCCTCGATAGTGCTGTGAAAAAGGTAAGATGGATAGCACACCCCTTTAAGCAATAGGGAACAAGATTAGGGGCTGTGTTTAAATTAAGAGAGCGGCTGATGGTCTTGCTCTGCCAGCCTTTCTCTCTGCCACGTTCCTTTCCACATGGCAGGTAATGCTGGTTTTGCACACGGACACCTTGAGCTATGGTCCCAGCTCCACTGTGGACTCCGGGAAGTCACTGCCCCTTTCTAGGCCTACAGGAACCCCCTAGGTCTAAAATCACCTTTTGCTCTTCCAATTCTAAAGTGTCTATAGTTTTGTCTTTCATGCACTTCTCACACCAATGTTTCAAACATCTTTTTTCTCTCCATAGGCTCCGCAGTCTCCAGCACCCCCTGCCCAGCCCCTGCAGCCTGTACCTCCTGCTCTCCCTGCCTTTCCAGGCCTCCTCGGGCCTCCTGTGGGCCCTGCTCATCGCCTCGACACTGACATACTCCTCAGCCTGAGGTGCTGGAAAACGGAAAATGGGAACTGTCTGCAGCCTCTTCGGCTCCAGCCTCCAGGCCTGCCACTCGAGACCTTTCTTCCTCAGCCAGCAGGCAGGAGACTGAAGCCAGGCAGCGCTTCTCTGTTGATGGGCTTTCCAGCTCAGCAGCTCAGTCCCAGCCCCTGGATTTGTGCTTCCTCTCTTCACAGTGTGTGAGGTGTTCTATTTTTCTCTCTTCTGTTGCCTCCTAGTCTCTCAGAGATGTGGCAGGTAACCTTGTTTTTATTTCACTAATAAACTTCGCTTCTGCAGCAAACAGAGCCCAGTGCCTGCTGGTCTTAGCTTCTCCACCCCACACCCCGTGTTGCTGGGAGCTCCCTGAGTCAGCTGTTCCTGTAGAAGCAGGGATTGTGGCTCCCTGACCAGAATGGCTCTGGGAGGCGGCAAAGCCAGTGAGGACCATGGTTAAGAATGAGACTGCATTGGAAGAATAAACATAGTTAAAATGTCCATACTACCTAAAGCAATCTACACATTCAATGTAATCCCAGTCAAAATCCCAATGACATTCTTCATGGAAACAGAACAAAGAATCCTAAAATTCATGTGGGGCAAAAAAAGAACCCGAATAGCTAAAGCAATCCTGAGAAAAAAGAACAAAGCTGGAGGCATCACAATCTCTGACTTCAAAACATACTACAAAGCTATAATAATCAAAACAGCATGGTAACGGTACAAAAACAGACACACAGATCAATGCAACAAAACTGAAAGTCCCGAAATCAAACCACACATCTATGGACAGCTAATCTTCGACAAAGGAGCTAAGAACATGCAATGGAGAAAGGAAAGTCTCTTCAGTAAATGGTGCTGGGAAAACTGGACAGTCACATGCAAAAGGATGCAAGTAGACCATTATCTTTTGCCACACACAAAAATTAACTCAAAATGGATCAAAGACTTGAAGCTAAGACCTGAAACTATAAAACTCCTAGAAGAAAATAAGGGCAGAACACTCTTTGACATCAGTCTTAGAGGGATATTTTTGAATCCCATGTCTACTTGGATAAGGGAAACAAAAGAAAAAATAAACAAGTGGGACTTCATCAGACTAAAGGGCTACTGCAAGGCAAATGAAACCAGGATCAAAACGAACAGACAACCCACCAGCTGGGAGAAAATATTTGCAAATCATATATCTGACAAGCGGTTACTATCCATAATATATAAAGAACTCACACAACTGAACAACAAAAAAACAAGTAACTTGATCAAAAAATGGGCAGTGGATATGAATGGACATTTTTCCAAGGAAGATATACAGATGGCCAATAGGCATATGAAAAGATGTTCAACATCACTAAGCATCGGGGAAATGCAAATCAAAACTACATTACGATATCACCTTATACCCGTGAGAATGGCTATAATCACCAAGACAGAAAATAACAAGTGTTGGAGAGGCTGTGGAGAAAAGGGAACCCTCATTCACTGCTGGTGGGAATGCAGACTGGTGCAGCCTCTATGGAAAACAGTATGGAGATTCCTGAAAAAATTAAAAATAGAAATACCTTATGGTCTAGCTATCCCATTTCTGGGCATTTATCCAAAGAACTTGAAATCAACAATCCAAAGAGTCTTATGCACCCCTACGTTCGTTGCAGCATTATTCACTATAGCCAAGAGGTAGAAGCAACCCAAGTGTCCATCGACAGATGATTGGATAAAGAAGATACGGTATTATATACAATGGAATACTACTCAGCCATAAAAAAGACAAAATCATCCCATTTGCAACATGGATGGACCTTCAGGGTATTATGTTAAGTGAAATAAGCCAGACAGAGAAAGACAAACACTGTATGACTTCACTCATATGTGGAATATAAACCAACATACGGACAGAGAGAACAGTTCAGTGGTTACCAGGGGGAAGGGAGTTGGTGGGTGGGCACAAGAGGCAAAGGGGTGCATTTATATGGTGACTGACAAATAAAAATGTACAACTGGAATCTCATACTGTTATAAACTATTATGACATCAATTAAAAAGAATGAGACTGCAGCAAAATGACACAGACGAGTGATACCCAGCTCTTGAGCTGGCCAAGCCTATTTAGATCCAGAGTCAAAGAGCTTTGAAAATACAGACACTAAATAAAACCCCCTTTTACCGGGATGAAGCCCTCTGGTCCTTGTGCAAAGGAAGAGCTTAGGTCAGAGGTTCTACTGGGCGCCCCCCTAGAATACCATACTTAAAGTAAGCTTTTGTGATCACATGCCCGCTACGAACAAGGATGGCGCTGGGGCTTTACAGACATCGTGACACAGGGTCCCACAAAAACCCTGCAAAGACCGTGTGGCTGTTGCTATTCTCAGCTGGTGGCTGAATCAAGACTTGAACTCCAGCCTCTTTGGACTAGATCCAAAGCCCATATTTTGGAAACTTTGAAGGAGAAAAAATTAAACACGAGAAGGTTTAGGGCAATGGTTCTATAAATGTGGTCCTCCAACCAGTAGGACCAGCATCACCTGGGAACTTGTTGGAAATGCAAATCCTTGGGCCCCACCTCAGATTTTCTGAATAAGCAGTCTGGTTTATCGAGCCTTCCAGGTGATTCTATGCACACTCAAAGTTTGAGAACTACTGGGTTAGGGGGTTTATTTGGGGAGTGAGCCCCTGACTGGCCAGACACTCTGCAGAAGGGGTTGGCCTTACTCCCCCGATAGATCCCCTGGGTGAGGAATCCCCCATGCTGTTGAGATAGCGCCTTTCCCCTCCACATTGCAAAACTCTGAACATGGTGATGGCAATTGCTGAAGCTGTCAGACTACCAGTCTAGAAAAGGCCAATCAAACTGACCCACTCAATCTCCCTCACTGGCTCCACCGACAAGTTCTTCTGGCAGCTGCCTGGCTTGGAACTTGCAGGCAACAGACACATGAACCAGAAGCTCCCTATTTAGGCAGCCATGGGCAAGAACAGCATGTCTCCAGAAAGAAGCATCAGAGCTGGCCCAAGATGGGGAGCAGTGAGTTCCCCATCCTTGAAGACATTCAAGCAGGGCGTTTACAACCACCTGGTGGGGATGCTGAGGAGGTTACTCAGGCATCTGATGGGGCTGGATGAGATGTTTGTAGAGGGTCTTCTAGCTCCCAAATTCTATGACTCCCTGCTTTCCAGGTCTATTCATCAGTGAAACTACAATAAACTGACTCTAGGAGCTGGTTCTTGTCTTCCCTCTCTGCTCCGTGAACTCTCTGATTCAGAGTAGCTGCTGAGAAATTTACAAAGTCCAGCTGATGGTTGTTGAGTCCAGCCCATGTGCAGGAGTGACCACAGTCCCAAGCCCCAAGGGTGGAGAGAGCTTAAGCCAGGACCTGGCTGCTGTGCCTCCAACTGCTCTCAAGCCCAGAATCCTACCTGTTGGCTGCTGTCTGTGAAGACAGGACTGATTTGCTTGGGAGGCATCAGGACTTCCACCATAAGAAGCTCTGGAAGGGTCAGAGGCTGTCACACCCTCCCTCCCTTCCCTTCCACTGTGCCTCTGCTCTTTTTCCCAAGTGGTGGAGGTGTTTGGGCACAGGTGACTCATCCCTGAGGCACTTACCCAAGAGTAGGCCCCAGTAAGAAAGAGTAATCTTGGTTAGTCTTAATTTAGCACCTGGCCCAAACACCTTCACCTCTTCCTTTGTACTTAAATAGCTCCTTTCATCCAACAAGTTCAAAGCTGTCTGGCAAAATAAACCCACTTATTCTTGCACCATGACAGAGTAGGCAAGCATTGTTCTTCCCATTTAAGGAGAGGGAGAGAAGGTGAGTCATTCGATGGTTGAGGGATTCCTCTGGTGACATGAAATGAGTCAATGGGGCCCTGGGGTGATTGACCTGTGTTTCTTAAGTTTACATCCAATACCCTGACTGTCATTTATAATTAAAAGTTTAGCTTTGATGAGACATTGTTTGTATGTGTGTGTGTGTGTGTGTGTGTGTGTGTGAAGTGGTTTGGGTTCCTGGGAAGAAATGCTGGGTAGAGGGGATCACGATGCTTGGGGTGGTGTAAAGAGCTTCCCTGGAAACCAAACAATCCATCATTACCATCATCACGACCAGTACCACCACCACAATCATAATTTTTCATCATCCTCATCACCATCATCATCATCATCGTCATCTTCATCATCATCATCATCACATATCTTCATCCTTATCATTGTCATTGAATCTCACATTCATCAAGCTCTAACTATGATCCAGGCACTGATCTAAGTTATAGATAAGTTTATATACAGAAACCCATTTAGTCCTTACAGTAATCCTATGAAGCCAATGCTATTGTTATCCGCATTTTGCAGATGAGGAAGCAAGGCTCAGAGAGGTTAAGTAACACGCCCAAGGTCACATAGCTGCTGGGTGGTGAAGCCAGGATTCAGATCCAGACAGTCTGCCTCCAGCAACTGTGCTCTTAACTACTGTGCTTTATAGAGGCCAAGTCTCAGATTGTGTCAGCAGGAAGACAGAAACATAATTACCCCAATGTTTTGATTCCTTTTGCTTGAAGGAAATGAGAGAGTGTTTATGCTAGAGGAACCATTTTTGAGAATTTATGCCACAAAAGTTGGTACAAGGAAGGAAAGTTCTATAATATCTGAAAACAGCTTGAGGAATCTGGCAATTTTAACGGTGGGGAATCACCAAAGAAGGTCAACCCACCCCTTTACTAAAACCACTTTGTCCACTGAGGAAGAGGAGGAGAAGAGAAATAGAATCTCTTACACATGCACATCGTTTTACCATTTACAAAGCACTCTCACATGTGTTATCCAATTTGAACCCTCCCAAAACCCTGAAAGAGGCAGAACAAGATGCCCATTTCGCAGGGGAGAGGTTCAGGGTTAGGGAGGTGAGTGACCTCCCCACCCCAAGGTCTCAAAGCTGGTCTCACTCACACCCAAGTCTTCTCATTCCTGATCCATTGTCCTTACCCTGCACCGAGCCACTAAGGGCTTTGCTGGAGGTACATCTGGATAAAAGTTCACATTCAGACCCACTCTCAAATGCTGGGGCGAGGTAGCTGAGGTGGGTTTTGCAGGGCAAAGTCTTCCAGGGCCTGGGAATCTCCCCAAGGATAAGCTTCCTGGTGCTTTCTCCCACCCTGCAGTGTCCTCTCCTTCCTAACCACATTGTGGACTCAGCTTCTGGCCTTTGGTTGTCTCCTGGCCTCCTTCAACTGAGGCTCCCCCTTTCTGCTGGTTTGTGTACCCAAATCTCCCTTGCCTCCCTTCCCCGTTCCTTCTCCCTGGTTCTCAGACATCCTAAATGTGTGCTTCCCTCATTCACATTGGCCTCCAAGGCTCTCCAACCAAATGCTCCACCCGGCAGTAGATCTCTCTCACCCCGAAGCAGAACTGTGTCTGCTCACCAGCAGTTTCACGCGTCACCTCCATTTCTCTCCACTAGTCTCTATTTCTATTTTTATCTCCTCTTTTACTTGCTTGATTTAGTACTGCCTCCTTTCTTTCTTCTGCCCCATACCACATCCCTGGAAGCCTCTTTCACCTGCTTTGAAACTTGTATGCCCACCGGTCCTATGGGGACGCTGCAGGGCTGAAGCCATGGGCAGTCACCACCTGTGGTCTCCAAAGCAATGAGAACCAAATACCAAAATAACCAGTTACCAGGGCTGTTGAAGAAAAGATTCTTAAAGGGATTAGGATTCTAATGAGATCAGTTGTTTGAATCCTACCTCTGAGTCACCTAGAGAGTGGAGTCACGAATAAATCTCCTTTGGGATGAAGATAAATAATCTGAAATGGCCTCACCCCTCATCTCCTGGCTGAGAATCAAGAATTGAGCTGAAATAGCCTGACTGGAGTTAGGGGCAGGAATAGCCGTGGGAAGAAGTGGGAGGGGGAAAGGAAGAAATTTTTAAGGGGTAAAGGGCCCAACTGTATTACCTTATGTCAGAGTCAGTTGTGGACCTGTCTGCTCAGCAGGACTGAGAGCTGGCAGAGGGCAGGGGCATGTCATCTCCCCACCATCCCACTCCCCACCGACCCCCTGTCCCCAGCCCTGGGACTATGTCAGGTGCTTGAAAGATGTTCAACCAATGACTGCTGCCCGTAGTATCATGTATGCAATCTTCTAATTACATTAAACACAAACATATTTCCAAACGTCCTCCTCACACCTTTCAAATATCTCACCTCCTTACCTTCTTGTTATTTCTCATATATTTGGGGGACCCATATATGAATTACTCATAAAAAGACACTCCACTGCCTGAACTATGATTCTTCTTTTCAATTTAGTCCCGTTCCCAGCGTGGAGAAGCTGCTCAATAAATATGTTTTGAATAAAATTGAGCTAAATAAAGAAAGTGGGTTTGATAGTTCCTTGACTGCTCAGTTTCTCTCCGAATGAATAAAGTTTGCAGATACTTCAATTAGGAGATCAAAAGACTACATGAAGTCTACCCCTAACCTGTGTGAGGTCATGGAGACCTCACAACGCCAGAGTCCCATTCTCCCCATTAATTCAAGAAGCAAATTCTCTCAAGCCTATTGATATTTTGAAAACACTGCAAGAAAGAGGCTAAATGGTGTGGCGGCATTATGTTTACTCACCAGCCAGTCTGTCTGCTCTCTCCATCCTGAATTCTTGTGCCATTTCACCATCTGCAGGGAAAAGAGGTATCTCCAGGAGAAATAGGCAGGTAACAGGGGTAACCCGTTCTTTCCCGCATCTTCTCTGTGGCTGCTGGTTGGCCGTGACCTGAAGCCAGTGCAGGTTTAATTCCGTCTGCTCCTTTCTTCCTTCCCCTCTCCACACTCCTTATTCCTTCAGAAACAGGTAGCCTTGCGCCTTTGACTTTACACTGCTGGGGTGTAGACCACAGTGCATTTCTCAGGCACGAACAAATCCCAGAGTGGATCGTGGAGGCGATGCTCTGGTCTGGACACCCTGGAACAACGTCACTGCTTTCGGAGGCCTCAGAAGGTGTGGTATTGTGTCTGTAGATCTTTTCCGAGTCACCTCCATTTATACCTCGCAGGACACTCAGCAGGGCGGCCCACTCTTCTGTCCATCAATTCAGGTTGCCTTGGCTGCTTTGCGTTCTCCAGGTTCACTCATTTGAAGACATACTAGCTTTGTCTGATCAGCTTGGCCCCAAGTGATTCTGACGATTCCCCCCAGGTTCCCTCCTTGCCTCTTCTTGATGTTCTTATCTCTTTTATGAAACACACCTCTTCCTGTTTCCGTCTCTCCCCATTTCTCTGATCTCTCTGCATTGTATGCAAATTCTACTTTTGCTGTCTCTCTCTCTCTCTCTCTCTCTCTCTCTCTCTCTCTCTCTCGTTGACCCATCTTTGAATCTTCTCTTATTTAGAATCTAAACATTCTGCTTTGACTAAAGCCTCCACAAGGCTACGCTGGCCAGTCAGTAGATGAGACCAAAGAGCTTGGAGAGTGCCACTGGCATTTAGCTCCTGCTCCTTCCTGGGTGGGGAGGAAGCCAGGACTGAGGAAACAGCTCCTTGCTGGAAAGCCAGTGCTTTAGAGCAGGCTGATAAGAGTTGGGGGCAGGAGTCCTGTGCTGTTCCCTACCAGTGAATGCTCCTCAGTCAGACTCACAGGCCTTTCCACATGTCCCCAGCCTGGACGAAGCGAGACTGGAGCTGCCTACTGACTGCCGCCACCTAGCCTTGTGCCCTTCCTCCGGAGAGTCTCGGTGATGCCTGCCAGAGGACCCACCCATTTCTCCCCCTTTAATTGCCGTGGAGGCAAACAAAGAAATTTTGATTTTATTATATGTCTGGGGCTTCTTTGTAGCACAGTGTGGCTTTTCATCTGGATGGCATTATAATAAGTGGTGATAATGGCCTTGGAGAGGGTAGATGAAGAGCGTACTGAGACTCAAGCAGAGCGTTGCATGAATACTATCATGAAAGCTCGATGGGGAGAAGGACTCCAATAAGATGTCAATAAAACTACTGCTATGGCTGGTGGCCAAAGCCACAGTGAGGTTGGGGCGCTGATACCTGAGACGCAGGTGGGACCCGGTGGTGCCTATAATTATGCAACTTTTATATATGCAGAACTTTGGCCACCCCTTCCTCAGACCTTCTCGTGCCTTCCTTCATCCCCCAAATCAATCCCAAATGACGCTAAGCTTGCCTTGCAAAATCCCCTGTTTACTCTGTGTCTCAGCATTTTCTGTCCTGGTGCCCAGGTCCTTGGATTCAATTACATGACCACAGAGACCTCCTTGGTACGTTTTCACCTTTGGTTCTCAAACCAGCTTGCACATAACCCAGCAAGGCTGAGAATGGGAAGCGCAGGACAGGATATGGTGCATCTTCTTGGTGTGTCAATTTCACCTTGAGAATTGGGCAAAACGTTAGAAAGTTTAACTGGAAACCTTAACGTGATTTTTCATTTTAAAGCCAACATGAGTATATTATGGAATATAAGGTCAATTCACGTGAAGTTTTAAGATCAGCTTCAAAGTTTTCATGCTTGAGGAGGCCCCTTGGGGCTATCTCCTGACTCTCCCGATTACCCGCGCACTCTGTTCTAATGCTATGGACACTTAGGTGAAAAATTTTGACAAGCACTTCCTTATTCCTTTCCCTCAGACCTGCCTCCAGATCCTTTTCCTAGGTAGTTTCAATGCATTTATATAGATCTCTCAGCTTGCATTTTTTCAGCTCTCTTTTGAAATGATCTCTTCCTCCAGAACTTTCCCTGTTCTCAAACTATTTATCAAAACCCCTACCTTTAAAATTTCTCTAAAATCTTTTTAAGTGATATACAGGAGGCATTACACAAACAACTGTCCATCCTTCTCAGCCACGGCCCAAGTCAATCCTTATCCACCTCAAGGCTTCCAAGGCTTGGGACGCTACATCATTGAAGGATCCTTCTCTCAAAGCAGATGGGAAGAGAGTCCACTGCTGCCCACTTAATGCAACTTCTTCCTTGACTCAGTCCCAGTCCCTCCCTAGAAATGCCAGGGGGCCAGGAGATGAGTTTGATCGTGGGTTTACAGGATCAGGTGGCACAAAGCAATGTCATTGGATGGACGAACTCCCAATTAACAAGGGCAGATCCTTGGGCTAGACTGTGTGGGCTCTTTGAAGGTCTACCACGAAACTCTGATTTCATGGGTGTACAGCCTCAAGAGGAGTCCTGACTTAGCAAGAAGCCCAAGTAAAGAATTTTATGGGACAGGGGACTCTTCTGAGGAAGGCATATAACAGACTTAAGGGAAGGGCGTTTGAAAGCCAGTGAAGAAGTAAAAAGAAAAAAGACATTAAATACCACGTCCACACCCTCTGTGGAGGGGGTATAAATGCTCCCCAGAGGCAGGAGGCCCACAAGCTCCTGGGACAACTTGGACTCTGTCTTCAGCTGAGACCCTTGCTCCCTCCAGCACCATGCCTTACAACTGCATCCTGCCCAACCTGAGCTGCCGCTCCAGCTTCTCTGCCCGGCCCTGCGTTCCCCCCAGCTGTCGCAGCTGCACCCTGCCCGGGGCCTGCAACATCCCCGCCAACATGGGCAGCTGCAGCTGGTTCTGCGAGGGCTCCTTCAATGGCAGTGAGAAGGAGACCATGCAGTTCCTGAACGACCGCCTGGCCAGCTACCTGGAGAAGGTGCGCCAGCTGGAGCGGGACAACGCGGAGCTGGAGAGCCGCATCCGGGAGCGGAGCCAGCAGCAGGAGCCGGAAGTGTGCCCCAACTACCAGTCCTACTTCCGCACCATCGAGGAGCTCCAGCAGAAGGTGAGGGGCCTTGCTGTCATCTGTAAGCAAGGGAAGTTTGCTATGACTCTCAATCTGTGATAGAGAACCGTGTTTCTTGCTTCTATGCCATCATGATTCTTGCTTCTCCTTTTTACCTTCAAAATAGCTTTTAAAGCCTTTTAAAAGAAGTTGATGGTTTCATACTTATTTTCAATCCTCGCTAAGCAACACCTCATTCCCCAGATCCTGTGCACCAAGTCTGAGAACGCAAGGCTGGTGGTGCAGATTGATAACGCCAAGCTGGCCGCGGATGACTTCAGAACCAAGTGAGTTGTTCAGAATTCACACTGGTGTCCACTCTTTTTTTTTAAATCTCTAGTTAAAGAAAAGGGATTTCCATAGTTTTACTGAACAACACTTCAATCTGTTGGTTGTGAAGGATCCTGCAGAGATGGAGAGGAACCAAGAAAAGGAATAAAAAATAGATGAGGACTCAAATCAATCTGTATTTTTGGATCAACATTTTGTCTTGATTGACTCTCCAGAATGCTCTGTCTATTCATTGCAGAAAGTGGGAAGACAAGGTGAATGGGGTTAGAAAAGGTCATTCCTGTGAGTCTCGAAGGTCTGCCATTACTGCTCTGACCCTATCCTTGTGCAGGTATGAGACGGAGCTGGGCTTGCGGCAGCTGGTGGAGTCAGACATCAACGGCCTGCGCAGGATCCTGGACGAGCTGACCCTGTGCAAGGCTGACCTGGAGGCCCAGGTAGAGTCCCTGAAGGAGGAGCTGCTCTGCCTCAAGAGGAACCATGAGGAGGTGAGACCAGAAATGAGAAATGAAGAAACCCGATTCAGTGTCAGGCTGAGGGTGGCTTTAGTCTTTGGAGTGGCAGAATCAGGAGTACCAGGCTGAAGGTGACTTTATAAATTTCCTTGAAAAACACCAAAACTTCATGATGAAAGAAAAATATTGAGAGATGAAACCTATCCTTGTTCCCAGATAAGATATATCTTTCATTCAAAACTGGTGTATCATTTGAGTTTCCCAGGGGACCTCCATCGGCTTGTGATTGGTTACTGAGTTGTAGACTGAGTCTCAGCATCAATCTAATCAGGCTGTGCAAAGTAATTTCTCTCCCCCAAAGACCAAAAAAATCAAGTCTGGTAAATCTGAGTCTCTTTCAAAGTCTTGGTGAAGAGTGATCTGAGGCTTCTTCTCTCACCTGGGTGGGGCCCTGACACGATCTTCTTACTTGATGGCAAGAATTGTTTGATATACAATATGAAATTGTACAGCCAATTCATTGTATTATGAGGTTATCTGCAGCCAGTCTGCAAATTAGGAAAGTTGAGTATTAGTCCGTCCTTCAGTGGCATCCATGCAAATCCTTGGGAATTTTGTTCTGAAGTCAAGTGTCATGGCACAGTCATGGTGTGGAGGGAGCTGGGTCACATGGAACGCAGACCACTTTGCCTTGAGTTGTCACAGATTGCTGCACTACAAGTTTCTTTTCTGAGAAAATAGACTAACAGGGCTTCAACAAGCAATGCCATTTCTTAGAGTCCACTCTTCATTAAGGATAGTCACTCTTGCACTTTCTGCATCCACAGGAAGTCAACACCCTGCGTAGCCAGCTTGGAGACCGCCTCAACATCGAGGTGGACGCGGCCCCCACCGTGGACCTGAACCGTGTGCTCAACGAGACCAGGAGTCAGTATGAGGCCCTGGTGGAGACCAACCGCAGGGACGTGGAGGAATGGTTCACCACCCAGGTGGGCATCTCAGCACGTGGTTGCTCAGGACCCGAGGCCCCGTGGGGCCCTTTAGGCAGGGTCTGATCCTGTCTTCTCCCCTGTGGTGTTTCAGACCGAGGAGCTGAACAGGCAGGTGGTGTCCAGCTCGGAGCAGCTGCAGTCCTACCAGGTGGAGATCGTCGAGCTGAGACGCACGGTCAACGCCCTGGAGGTGGAGCTGCAGGCCCAGCACAACCTGGTGGGTACTGTTCAGCCGTCCTGCTGAGAAATGTGAAGTCGAGGAATCGGAGTCACTGGGATGCCCTCTGGGCCACATTCTCCTAAATCTTGAAGCTGTGACTTCTTGGGAGCCCCATGGAGAAGCCCACTGAAGGAGCAGCTCTGTGACGTTCTTTATCCCCCCACAGAGAGACTCTCTGGAGAACACGCTGACGGAGACGGAGGCCCGCTACAGCGCCCAGCTGTCCCAGGTGCAGGGCCTGATCACCAGCGTGGAGTCCCAGCTGGCGGAGATCAGGAGTGACCTTGAGCGTCAGAACCAGGAGTACCAGGTGCTGCTGGACGTCCGGGCCCGGCTGGAGAGTGAGATCAACACGTACCGGGGCCTGCTGGAGAGTGAGGACTGCAAGTGAGTACCCAGCTGGAGGTAGCTAATGAAGCCCAACACACGTCGCACTACTTCTCAGTTGGACTCCAGCCAAAGATCGCATACCTTGGAAAGGAAATTATACCTTTACACCAGACATGCTCAAACAGGACTCAGAAAACACAACACAGCTGTCATTAAAAACATAAATTGGCAAGAATTGTTTGATGTCCAAACTGAAATTGTACAGCCAATTCTTTGCATTCTACCATGATAATATTGGTATGAGATCAATGATATTTCTTGCATTTTATAATACTGTATTGTGTAGAGGGTACGTTTCCATCTACTACCTTATCTGACCTCACGGTGACTACCAGGCAGGCTAGACCAGTATTCTCCTCATTCTATAGGTGAAGAAACTGGGGCGCGGAGAAGTTAAGTGACTTGCCCAAGGTCATCAGCTCAGAGGGGACAGTGTTGGAGTCAAAGCCAAAGGGTTAGAGTTTCTGTCCAGTGCGTTGGCACTCTGTGATAGGAGACCATTAGCAATTTGATAGCGAGCTTTGCAGCGGGGAAGCCTGTGGCCTTCTCTGCTGTAGGTTAGGCCAAGCCCCCACAGGCATTCCACTCTTGGGGTCTCTCTGGTCTATATTACAAGCCTCCCTCCATTCACCTTTCCACATCATTCTTTTTCTCCAGGCTGCCCTGCAACCCCTGCGCCACAACCAACGCGTGCGGCAAGTCCCTCGGGTCCTGCGTCTCCAATCCCTGCACCCCCTGTGTGCCCCCTGTGCCCTGCACGCCCTGTGCCCCCCGCCCCCGCTGCAGGCCCTGCAACACCTTTGTGCGCTAGAGCCCGGGGCTGCCAGAGGAGCAAGGAGGCAGGGCCTGAGGCTCTAGGGCTTTGACCTGGCACTGGCTCATTTGAAAAAAAGGGCCTGAAAACACAATTTGCCTGGCTGGAGCTGCCCAGTAAGGCAGCCAAGAAACTCACCCAGCCTACTCCAGCCCACCCTTTCCCACCCTACTTTCCCTGCCCACTCTTTCCTTCATTGTGTCTGTTCCTTCTTTGCTTGCCCAGAGAACCCTCCCAAGTGCCAGCGGCTTTCCCTTGTAACCTCCTAATAAACTTGATTTCCTTGGCAAAGCAGATGTCTTTCTCATTGGTATTCATTTGTTTCGCCGTGCCCATCACTTGAGTGCTCTATAAAAAGCCACTTGAGGGTCAGGCCATATAATGGCCTGACTCTTGGATACATGAACCGTTCCATGCCTGGCGGGCAGTTGGCTGGCCTGGTGCTCTGGACCCAAGGGTGAGGCAAGGTGGCAGGAGGGAGGACAGGGCAGCAGCAGTGCTGTGGCTCCCCTCTCCTCTTGACCATTCCTGCATCTTCTCACTCTTCCCTCTTGACCTGGACGTCTCCTAGAGCCGACTGTATCCAAATCTGAAGGGAGGAGGCGTGAGCTGGGTGCTGGAAAGAAGCTCTGGAAAGCTCATCTTTTCTTAGCAGGAAGTTTTAGGTCCAGTGCTATGTTATCTTGGTTACTGGTGGTCTAGGCAGCCTCAGGACCACCCAGCGAAGGGACCCTCTGGCTTGCCTGCCGTGCCCAGGATGTCCTCCTTACCCCTGTGCAGGTGGATCACTGCCAGCCTGGGCTCCAGCTGCTCACTTCCCCTCCCAGCTCCGGGGCTCAGAGATCCCATCAACTTTTCATTTGATACTTCTGCCTTTCTCAATTCAATCCAACCAGTACCTGTTGAACACCTACTCTGTTCAGACCCTGGATGGTGGGGAGGGGAGAGACACATAAAAAAAGACACAGTCCTGGCTACAAATTATTTACAATTTGTTAAAAGGGATAAAACTGGTCCCCAAGTAGTGCTATTATAAGGCACAGTCCCTGGCACTGTCAACAGTCAGGCTGGTGCTGCGAGGAATACTGAAAGTGACATCAGTGTTCATCAAGAAAGAGTGTCTGTCTTTAACTCGAATGAAGAATCACAGAAGTGATAAGCATTGACTTGCTAAAACCTCAGAGGACCATTTTGATATGAAGTCATCAGAGACCACCCAAGTCTCGACGTTTTCCAACTAACCTACCCCATCACACCAGGCTTTCTGAGGGTGGTATAGAACCCCACTTTGGTGAAACACAGACTTGTGTACTGAAAGAACTACATGGTTGAAATTATATATATATATATTTTTTGTTGTTGTTGTTGTTGTTGTGGAGGAAGATTGACCCTGAGCTAACATCTGTTGCCAATCTTCCTTTTTTTTTTTTTTCGCTTGAGAAAGATTGTCTCTGAGCTAACATCTGTGCCAATCTGCCTCTATTTTGTACGTGGGACGCCACCGCAGCATGGCTTGCTGAGTGGCGTGTAGGCCCCCACCTGGGATCTGAGCCCCAACCCTGGGCCACCAAAGTGGAGCACGTGAACTTAACCATTATGCCACCGGGCCGGCCCCATATATTTTTTTGATAAAACAACTATTTATCTTCTCTACCATAATTATTCCCTTGATTCTTATTTTTCAAGCTCAATTTCCAGGATGGATTCAGATTTACACACCTTCCTACTTGGCGTGTGAGAAGCCTCTGACCCAGAATTCCTTCCCTGATGTGATTCACCACCATGTCTGTGATTTCCTCCAAATCCAAGGTCAAGCTAAGTCCAGAGGCCCTTCCTAATTTTGCTTGTTCCTTTATTCCACATCCTGCTTACATATATTATTTTATAATAGTGCAAAAGTAATGCTAATAGCTCTTGTGACAGGCAGAATAATTGCTCCCCCTCCCTGACCAAAGATGTCCACGTTCTAATTCTTAGAACCTGGAAATATGTTAGGTTACACACAAAGGGAAATTAAGGTTGTGGATGGAATTAAAGTTGCTAACTAGCTGACCTTAAGATGGGGAGATTATCTTGGATTATTTGGTGGGCCCAATGTAGTCACAAGGGTTCTTAAAAGTAGAAGAGGGAGGCAGAAGAGAGTCAGAGGGAGATACGACTGTGGACAGAGGTCAGAGCGATGTGATATGAGAAGGAATTCACCTGTCGTTGCAGGATTTGAAGATGAGGGAAGGAGGCCATGAGCCAAGGAATGCGGATGGCCTCCAGATGCTGGTAAAGTCACGGAAATGGATTGTCCCCTGAAGCCTCCAGAAGGAACACAGCCCTGCCAACATCTTGATGTTTTTTTATATTGTGGTAAAATACATATAATATAAAGTTTACCATTTTAACCACTTTTAGTGTTTAATTCAAGGGCATTAAGTACATTTCATTGTTGGGCAATCATCACTACCATCCTTCTCCAGAACTTTTCCATCATCCCAAACTGAAACTCTGTACTCACTAAACAATGACTTCCCAATCCCCTCTGCACCCAGCCCCTGGCAACCTCTATTCTACTCTCTGTCTCAATGAATTTGACTACTCTTGGTACCTCATATAAGTGGAACCATACAGTATTTGTCCTTTTGTGTCTGGCTTATTTCACTCAGTATAAAGAACCTTTTCAAGGTTCACCCATGTTGTAGCCTGTATCAGAATTTTATTCCTTTTAAAGATTGAATAATATTGCATCATATGTATACTACACATTTTGTTTGTCCATTCATCCATTGACGGATATTTTGGGTTGTTTCCATCTTTTGGCTCTTGTGACTGTTGGTTCCTTTGATGTTATTGTAAACGTATTTTTTTCTTAATTTCTTTCTTTTTTTTTTTTTGTGAGGAAGATCAGTCCTGAGCTAACATCCGATGCCAATCCTCCTCTTTTTGCCAAGGAAGACTGGCCCTGGGCTAACATCTGTGCCCATCTTCCTCTACTTTATATGGGATGCTGCCACAGCACGGCTTGATGAGCAGTGCGTCAGTGTGCGCCCGGGGTTCTGAACCTGCGAAATCCGAAGTAGAGTGTGCACACTTAACTGCTAAGCCACAGGGCTGGCCCCTTAATTTCCTTTTTTGATTGTCCATGCTAGAGTATAGTAATGCAACTTGATACCTTAATTTTAACCCGGTAAGAATAAAAATTTGGTTTTAGACCCATGTCAGACTTCTGACCTATAGAACTTTAAGACAATAAATTTGTGTTGTTTTAAGCCACTAAATTTGTGGTAATTTAAGACTGTACCAGTAGGAAACTAATACAGCTCACGTCTATTGAACATCACCTGTGGGTCAGGCAAAATACTAGGAGGTAATCTTATAACAATGCTGCAAATTAAACCCATTTTACAGATAAGGAAACTGAGCCTTGGAAATTTGCTTGTAATCACAGTTGGTGATTAACAACTATGGGATTTGAACTGGCTTCTAGCTATAGTTGCACATAAGACACGACTGTAAAGTACGGAGAATGATTAAAAAAATCAGAGCAGAACGAATACATCAAGGTCAACGACATTCTTCAGAGTTGGTCCCTACACACAGATTTCAACTAATTTTTGACAAGTATCTTTAGGAATTGGCTTTAGAGTCAATTACAAGCCATAGTCATATGGAGGTGTTTTTTTTTTTTTTGGAAATTATCTAACTTGATTGTCTACCTTATTCACAAGGTTCTCTTTGAATAGCTTCCATAAAAGCAAATCCACCATTAGAGGACAAACGGTTGCTATCAACAAACTGGATATTAAAAAGATACAGACATTGCCACAACAGAAAGTTCCAAACATGTTTTGAACAGAGAAGGCAGCCCTGGAATAAACGGAGATTCTGTCCAGAAACAAATCTTTTTGGATTTGTAAATTCTGCCATGTTTTTTAAAAACAAAAATTTTGATCTTTGTAGCTACACCTTGATTTTGTAAATATATGTGTACTACATTCCCTTAAACATCTCTATATGGCTTTGAAATTGTTCCCAGGTGCTCTGTCATCATCATCAAATGCACACTGAGAACAGTGGTTCTCAGCCTTGGTAGTGCTTTGGAATCACCCTGGAAACTTAAAAAAAATGCTGCGGCCTGAGTCTGCCCTCAGTCTGATTTCCTGGCCTGGGATGCAGCCTGGCCACTGGGAGTTTGAGAAGCTCTACAGGTGATTCCAATGAGCCAGGTTGCAACCCATTTACCAGAATCTGGGTTCTAGTTCTGACTTATCCTCTCATGAACTCTGTGTCTTTGGACAAGATACATAGCTTCTCTGAGCCTCAGTTTCCCCAAAGTTAAAGTGGAGATAACAGTATCTTCTCTACCTGCTTTATACACTTGCCAAGAGGATCATGCAAGATTGTGTTTATGGACACTTTGTAAACTAGACATTTTTATTAGGATTGTTAATCATTTTGGTTGTTGCTGACCTAACACCAAGTTAAGCTTCTTAAGGATAGAAAAGTATGGTTATCTTTTTTTTTTTGGTTTCATGTCCAAGAGTAGAATTTATATATCATCCTGTTGTCTTTCACACCACCATTTCTTTCTTCTTGAAATCCCCCATCTTGCTCTGCACCAAGAGTATATGCTCTGCTCAGCATTATTTGATACCGTTTGGTCCCAGGCCCATCTTCTGTTTGGGGTCTCAGGTCTCTTCTCGGTTGGCATGTCCAGTGCCCTTTGGTGACCTGTTTTATCGGTTTCTGGGTTGTCCTGGTCTGAACTCTTAAGCCCACTGGGCATATCACTCTCAGACGTTTGGCTTTCCCCTAGCCTTGTATCCTGAATATTTTTCCTGATTCTTTTCCTTTCAGTTTCCCTGAAAATTTTATATTTGCTATGGGGTAGAGCTAAGGCACTTTTTTTCATTGTTATATCTGGAGTCAAAGTCATTGCTTGAGTCTTCGAGGCGTGAGGCTGTCAGCATCTACAGGAAGAGCAAGGCTGTCCAGGAGTGCTCAGCATTTTCCTCTATAAAAGCCCATCCCATTACTTCCAGGAGTCACGCCTCATCACAAGCTTGTGGCATTTGTCATTTTTTAACCCCCATTTTACTGAGGAGCAAAGCAATACGTAGGAAGCCTAGGTGTGTCTTCCTGGCCGCACTCAGAGCTGGCATTGGAATCCATGATCTCGTTTCCATGTTTTCCCCCAGTTCTTGTGTTTTGACACACTCTGACTAGGCAGCGTCTCATCTCTTTAATTCACAACGAGGTGTGATGGGCCAGGAGACTTGAGTCTACTTACTTGTGTCATTTGGACATGTTAAATTTCTTCCCAGTGTCTCAGATTCTTCATCTCTGATACACGGTGAAAATAATGGAATCCAAACACCCAGTGTTTTGGGTTAGGATGGAACAGTATGAGCGGAGGGTCCTAGTAGACTATCTGACTAGAAAGTGATCTATTGATATTAATTTCCTTCCTACCTCACTTTCTGGGCCTCAGTTTTCTCCTCCATAAATTCAGTTCTTTCTAGCTATAGACTTCTTTGATTCTAGGAAACAGAACTTACCTTTGAGATGAAATACTACAGGGATAAAAGTTTAGGGCTAGGCAGGTAGGCTTTCTCTCAGATTCTAAATCACCTTAGGTCATGCCATTGTGCATTTTCATTTGCTTAGATGCCAAGAAAAGGCAATCTAATTTCCAATCTGGACATATCAACCAATTATGAAAAAGGATGGCTATTTCCCTGTAGAGAAAAGTTAATTAGCATAACTTGGTCTTAGTTCAGGAAGGTACCATAGAGAGTAACTGGGTGAGAGGGCTGCTTGGGCCGAGAGGCCTTTGGAGGACTGATGGGGAATGGAGGGTTTGGGAAACTGGGCCCCAGTGAGGACCAGACGCAAAAACTATAAAGAGAGGGGCAATGAGCAGAAACGAATTTAAGATTTCCTTTCCCTCACAAAGCCAGAGAAGCTTCTGTGCCAAACGTTTGCACTGTGTTTAGGTATTCAGGCTTAGGAGTTAGACATCTGAATTGTTCAAGTCCCAGCTTTGCCACTTATTGGCTGTGTCTTGGGAAAATTCTGAGCCTTTCCCAATCTGTTAATTTATCTGTAAAATGGGAATAATTTTATAGGCCAATCTTACAGAGCTGTTGGGAGAATCAAATGAGAAATGTGCCATAGCACTTAGCATCCTGTTTGGCACATAATAAGTATACATGAAATGGTATCATCATCATCTCCCTCATCATCAACACCACTACCACCACCACCATCATCATTACTATGAATGCTTGCACAGAAATGTAAGGCTGGAGGATTCCCAGAGGATGAATAGAACCCATTTCAATGCCAGTACAAGAAAGGAGGCTTTGGTGGCAATACAACCCCATGTAGAGAACTTGTCACCCCCAAGAACCACCCCAAATAAGATAACCAAACCCACAAGATCAGGAACTTAGCAGAGAAGGTTGGGACAATGGGCCATCTGCCAACTTCCTATTCCAGCCACCATGTTCAAAACTTGCATTTTTGTTGATTAATCTATGAATATAATTCTGTGTCCCTAGCACTTGCAAGGTAAGCGAGTGAGGTTTGATCACCATTGAGTTGGCATGGGCAACGTGCCTAGTGTCTGCTCAACAAAATTGAATATTCACAAAATTCTTCATCTGAGCCAACAATAGTAGGGGGAACGTTACATAATCATCATCACCACCGCCTCTAACCATATTTACACACAATATCTTACTTAACTTTCACAACAAAACTATAAAGTGGACAGCATTATTATTACTTCAATTTAAGAGATGAAAAAAACGAGAGTCAATAAAGGGAACTTCTCTGAGCTCATATTGTCAGTAAGGATGTGAACCTAGGTCCTTTAGCTCCAAATGTGTGCTTTTCTGTTCCTCCCACATTGCCTTTGAAATCTGGACAAATCCTTCTTGAATGACTCATACTGTGTTCCACAAATAATCTTTTTGGACTTCTTTCTGAACCATGATTTTGTTTCTGTGCAGAACAAAGGAGAGGTAGAGTGACAGAATTTAGAAGGTGAGATGGGGAGGGCTACTTTGATAAGATGCATTATTGAGCAATAGGGAGACTCACAAAGGTTTGGAAGGGTCAAAGGGTCTCTGATCTCAGAGGTTATGGAGAGGTGATCACTCATCAGAGACGGTCTTTACATCTTAGGGACGACAGAGTCTCTGTGCCTTGTTCTGAGAGCATCTCAGCCTGGCAGATTCACAACTCGAGGGGTATTCAGTGCTCTCGGAAATAAGAGTAAGTCTAGGAAGAAGGTGAGAGAAATTTCCAGAAACTTTGAGATATGGTCACCATGATGCAAAGATAGCTCTTAGTATCTCATTCTGATTTTCCTTTCTTGATGAGTCTGAAGTATTATGCTTCAGATTTATGTCTCAACACTGCCACTGGACCTCTCACTCTGTGGACTATTCTCAGCATAATTTTCTTTCTAGATATTTCTTCTCTTTCTCATCTTTAGGGAGATTGTTGCTTCAGTGCAGGTAAACTTTTTCTGTAAAGGACCAGATGTTAAATATTGTAGGCTCTGCGGGTCATATGGTCTCTGTTGCAACTACTCAACTCTGCCATTGTAGCACAGAAGCAGCCATAGACAATACCTGAATGAATGAGCATGGCTGTGGCCCAACAAAACTTTATTTACAAAAAAAGGCAGCAGGCCAAACTTGGCCTGTGGGCCATAGTTTGCTGATCTCTGCTTTAATGTTATTCTCATCCAACCAGACGATTTCATTTCCCAACCATCAATACTTGATTATTTTCAGTCTCTCCATGTATTGACAAATGTTTTAAGCCCCAGCTAACACTCATACTGAGTAAGGCTCAGGATGCTTGCAGCTAATACATGACAAGTTTCTGCTATAAAGCCAAGTTGAACTGAACACTGAAATGTGGGTAGACTGGGGAGAAAAGGGCCACCCAGAAGACTGTTCACTCCAAACTCTCTTTCTAGGGAGTCTAGTGGCAGAACCTCATGAGTGAGGAGTCCCAAACAACTCCACCCCATGTCCCTGACTGTCCTCCCTTCTGAGTAATGGGGAGAGCCATTTGGGGCTGTGATGATTCTGCCTCCTTTGAAGCCATCTGATGAAACTCTGATTTCACCAACCACTAGCACCTAGGAAGACCCTGGTGTGACACAGCTGAATGGAATAATTTTATGGGATGAGAGGAGACTCTTTGGAGGCATCTAACTAGCATATTTTGGAAAAAAAATTAGCTGAAAGGAATTACCTGAAAAATTAGGAAACTATGCTGTATGCCAAGCCCCCACTCACCATTAAGAGTATAAAAGGACCACGGAGGAAGGAGAGACTCAAACCTCACCCACGTCCACCTGCATCAGCTCACCTGCTCTTCCGTCAACTCTCCCAGCACCATGCCTTACAACTGCTGTCTGCCCAACGTGAGCTGCCGCTCCAGCTTCTCCTCCCGGCCCTGCGTGCCCCCCAGCTGTCGCAGCTGCACCCTGCCCGGGGCCTGCAACATCCCCGCCAACGTAGGCAGCTGCAGCTGGTTCTGCGAGGGCTCCTTTAACAGCAATGAGAAGGAGACCATGCAGTTCCTGAATGACCGCCTGGCCAGCTACCTGGAGAAGGTGCGCCAGCTGGAGCGGGACAACGCGGAGCTGGAGAGCCGCATCCGGGAGCGGAGCCAGCAGCTGGAGCCGGGAGTGTGCGCCAACTACCAGTCCTACTTCCGCACCATCGAGGAGCTCCAGCAGAAGGTGAGGGGGAGGGTGTCCATATAGGGGCACAGCAGGAGCTGGCTGTCTTTGAATAATAAGACATTCTCAAATTCCAGTGGTCCTCACAGTAGACTCTTCTTTTCAGATTCTATTTGCCAAGTCTGAGAACGCCAGGCTGGTGTTGCAGATCGACAATGCCAAGTTGGCCTCTGACGACTTCAGAACCAAGTACGTTGAGACTTTTGGGCCAGCTGACCTGCAAGGCCCCTATGGCTCTTTCATGGCCCTATGGACCTAACATTGCCTGGAAGGGAAGAGAAAGCCATTTCTCCCTTTTTATTTCTCCTCTTAAGGCTGGTTATGTAAAACCAGTTTCAAACAGAGATCTAGACTCATGTGCTGTCTGCTCTTCAGTCTCTATTGGTCTTTCTGAAAGGCCTTCTTAAACTGTCAAATTCAGAAATTGAAATTAATTGTTCTTGGGGAATGGATTGATTTGATGGTATATTAACCACCAAAATTGAGAGGAGAATGAGAGACTCCATCTCGTGAGTCCTCACGGGTGCCTTCTGGTGTTAGGGTGAGTCAGGGGCTTCTCTAGCCTATTCATGCAGAGCTTGAGGGAAACATGGAAGGGAAGAGGTGGAAAACCGAATCAGTTCACAGAGAGTCAGGATAGTCCTAGCCACACAAGATGCGGGACAGGGAGATCGGCTTCTTTCCCGGCTCATCCTCCCACTCGGATCTGTGTGTGCAGGTACGAGTCGGAGCGTTCTTCGCGGCAGCTGGTAGAAGCGGACATCAACAGCCTACGCAGGATCCTGGATGAGCTAACCTTGTGCAAGGCTGACCTGGAGGCCCAGGTGGAGTCCCTGAGGGAGGAGCTGCTCTGCCTCAAGAAGAACCATGAGGAGGTGAGAGAAAATGAAAAAAAAAAAAAAATAGGCTTCAGAGCTAAGCCTTTAGCACTGGGAATCAGGGGGCAATTGCCGTCAGGATCCCTGGGCTGGGACCCTTCTCTGAAGAACTCAAGGTCAGCTCAGGGAATAATGATGCTATTCCCATACCAAAGAGTGGGGTGAACTGCGAGGGTTGGGCAGGTGGTAGAGATGCTGAGGAAGGCCATCCATTTATTGAGGTCTGCTCTCTGCTGGTTACTGTTAGGTCCTGAATTTGGTGGTAGAGATGGAGGAAACAAAAGAAATAAGACATGGCTTTCTCTTCAAAGAGCTCACAGTCTAGTGTCTAGTCTGGGGAGACGGCCATGTAAAATCGTAGTGTATAACACAGGCAGAGGGAACTAAGTACTGTATGAGACACACGAGCAGTGTGCTCTGGGAACAATCCAGTCTGCCTGAGAGAGGATAGGGGACTCTTCTCAGAGGCAAGTCATGGGAAGGAGGAGGATTTTAATACTTGCGTGTTCTGATCTGAGGGAAGAGGCCGAGCAAAGACACAGAAGTGGTGGAGCAGGGTACATTTAAGTATGGCCCATGGATCACTGTGGCTGGGCAAGCAGGACCCACAGAGAGGTGATGCAAAATGAAGTGGGACCTGCACGTGCCAGAAAGTTTGGACTTAGTCTTATAGGAAATGTGAGCATGTTTCAGTTTCATGGGAGAGGAATTGATGTGATCCCTACTTGGGTTTATTCCTGTGATATCTGTCAGTCTTTGAGATTGATCAGGATGTTACATTCAGTGCATTTTTGGCAGGGTTGTGCACACTTTCCTACAGCAGGAAGATAGCAGATCCACTTCTGTGGGTTCATTCCTTCCCCTTCCTCCATCAGGAAGCCAACTCCCTGCGTAGCCAGATTGGAGACCGCCTCAACATCGAGGTGGACGCGGCCCCCACCGTGGACCTGAACCGTGTGCTCAACGAGACCAGGAGTCAGTATGAGGCCCTGGTGGAGACCAACCGCAGGGACGTGGAGGAATGGTTCACCACCCAGGTGGGCATCTCAGCACGTGGTTGCTCAGGACCCGAGGCCCCGTGGGGCCCTTTAGGCAGGGTCTGATCCTGTCTTCTCCCCTGTGGTGTTTCAGACCGAGGAGCTGAACAGGCAGGTGGTGTCCAGCTCGGAGCAGCTGCAGTCCTACCAGGCGGAGATCATCGAGCTGAGACGCACAGTCAACGCCCTGGAGGTGGAGCTGCAGGCCCAGCACAACCTGGTGGGTACTGTTCAGCCGTCCTGCTGAGAAATGTGAAGTCGGGGAATCGGAGTCACTGGGATGCCCTCTGGGCCACATTCTCCTAAATCTTGAAGCTGTGACTTCTTGGGAGCCCCATGGAGAAGCCCACTGAAGGAGCAGCTCTGTGATGTTCTTTATCCCCCCACAGAGAGACTCTCTGGAGAACACGCTGACGGAGACGGAGGCCCGCTACAGCGCCCAGCTGTCCCAGGTGCAGGGCCTGATCACCAGCGTGGAGTCCCAGCTGGCGGAGATCAGGAGTGACCTTGAGCGTCAGAACCAGGAGTACCAGGTGCTGCTGGACGTCCGGGCCCGGCTGGAGAGTGAGATCAACACGTACCGTGGCCTGCTGGAGAGTGAGGACTGCAAGTGAGTATGAGGCAAAGGATTTCTGGGAAAATGTGTGTGGTGGGACTATAAGACATTGTGGGCACACACATGTTGTGTCCACTATGTGACAATTAAGCAAATGTGGAAGGTCAGAGGTGAAGAGCATATATCCCCTGCCTCAGGGAGCTCACAACGGAGAGGTGATGGTAGAGAGATTGTTACTCACAACAATAACTGTTGGGTAAGGCAGATTAAGTTCCATGAGAGCTCAAGAGCATGAGATAATATTTTTCAGAAGGACAATTTTCCACCTCTGCACATGGCATTCTGGGACAAGGAGATGGATTTGGTAACAATCAAATTTGATTCCAACTAACTCAACAATTGAGAGTTCATAGCTTGTCTCATTAAGCACCCTAGGGCTCTCCACTCTTCTCCCTAATCCATTCTAAATCTCTCTGTCCTTCCAGGCTCCCCAGCAACCCGTGTGCCACCACCAACGCTAGTAGCATCTCCTGCGGGCCCTGTGGCATCTCTCAAAAGCGTTGCTGTTAATTTATAAACTTGCATCCTCTTTGAAGATAACAATGAAGCCATTTAGATGAAGCATAGGAAAAGTCCCCGGGTCCTGCCTTTGCTGGAGCACAGTTGCCATTTAGAAACCATGTTGTGCCAACTGTGATATTTCTAGACATGGAAATGCTTCCAGACCCAGCAAGCAAAGATACACATCATTACATTCCATTGTCTGGAAAACTCCTTCCTGTTGAAGGTTGAGTCTCTTTGTTTCTGAAGATGTCCAGCTCCCTGTAATCTGAGCTCCAGGTATTACTTTAGGGTGTTTCCTGCACTTATTGTGTTTCCTGCTTTTCTTGCTTCTTGGGTATTCTCTGGAATGCAAAGAGGCTGCTTCATTTACTTCCCAATAAACTTTATTTCTCTGGCATAGTAAATGTGTTTCTCATTCATATTCATGCATTGTAAAGTACTCATCACAGCTATTTCATAAAAATACCCCTTCATCAGGAGGATGAAATGGGTTAAATGACTGACTCCAGCCATTGTGTTCCACTGGTTAATACTGATGAGGAGGGAGAGATATCCTCCTGGGAGGCCCCCACAAGGGGAGACCATGCAGAAAACCTGGCCTTCAACACCCACACCCAACCTGCCATGGCTGCAGGGCCCTTGGCAATTCTGAGGATCGTCCCCAAACTTCACTGCTATCTCCACTGTCGCCCTCATCACTCTGGAACTCTATGCTTTCCCTTTCTCCTAAACGGTGATGACCAGCTTCTGTAGAAACTGCTCAAAGAGGAACTGCCCTCTCCTCTCAACCTCACGGCTGTACCTGCAATGCCAATACAGATACCTGTCTCTCCCTCAAAATGGACCTTCATTGATTTCCATAACTTGGCACACTCTGGCTCCTCTTATTATATCTCCAACTGCCCATTCTCTGTCTCCTCATTGGCCTGTCTTCCCCTTTCTGTCCAAAGTGGAGGAAATGCCTAGATCCTCGGTTCTCTGTGTTTCTCTTTCTACATCCCTGTTCATGGAGAACTAGCACCTCTGTGCTGATGACTCCAGAATCTCACTCTCACCTGAGCTCAAGTTCCAGGTCTTCGGTTGCCCATAGAACAGTTCCGCTTGGTATCAGGCCGTCACATCACATTCCGTTGAATCAAAACTTATCTTTGCCGAACTGGTTCATCTTGCACCCACTTGTCATACCCAACACTTTGTTACCTAAAGATCTTTAAATGCAGGCAGGCATCTCCCCTTACCTCCCCCTCTTCAAGTTTATTCTTTCCTCTAGGTATTCATTCATATCTATAATGTTCTTCCATAATCTCTTTATCATTTCATTTTCTATGATTCCAAGAAAGGCCAATGTTCATTAAGTCTCCTCCAACAAACATTAATCCCACCCCACCCCCACTTGCCTCATCTCTGAATTTTCAAAGCTTTCAATTCTACCGGCCACTATCTCAATTATCCCTTCAATTTGACGCTATCTGACGGACACACTGCAGTCAATCGTCTATAGTGTGTGGCAGTACCATGTGGGGTGCTGAGAACACATGAATATGTGAACCCCAGTCCTGACCCGCAGCATGTTTACAGACTAGAGTGGATAAGACAGAGACAACTGTATACACACAAACACTGATGTGGCTCAAGACAGAGTCAGTAAAGAATGATGAGTTTCCGAGGTGTGAGAGAGTGGTAAGGGGCTCTGAGAAGGAGGGAGCACTGGATCAGGGCTTTGAAAACCCAAATATTCTGTTCATATAAATTCTGTCCACCTTTTTTGTTGCCTAAAGGCCCTTCAACAGTAAGTGAGCCAGTATCTTCACCTAATGAAAGCCTAGTATAAACCATAGACTACTCTAAGTGGAATAAATAAGGAACAGTCACGCTAATGTGGATACATGAGAAGGTTATTAAAACTTTATATACTTCCCTTAGTTCCAACTTCAATCAACTATTACTGTATGTGGGCCGGCCCCATGGCTTACCGGTTAAGTGTGCGCACTCCACTGCTGGCGGCCCGGGTTCGGATCCCGGGCGCGCACTGATGCACCGCTTCTCCAGCCATGCTGAGGCCGTGTCCCACATACAGCAACTAGAAGGATGTGCAACTATGACATACAACTGTCTACTGGGGCTTTGGGGGGAAAAATAAATAAATAAAATTAAAAAAAAACTATTACTGTATGATATTAGCATAATTCTGAAATAAAGTTTGATGGATATGTTTGGACAAGAGAGTCTGTGTAGGTCTGTTTTTCCAAGCATGAACTTTGTCTGGTTTGAAAGTTTTTCCAAGCATGAAGTTTGCCCGGCAAGGAGATGAGGAAGCAGGAGCTGTGTTGAGAGCCTGACAGACCAATTCCTAGCCTGAAGCAGAGGATAAATGTGGTAGCAGAAGACGAAATTATAAAGTAGTTAGGGAGGACCATATCTGGCAGTGCTTTGAATGCTTATCTGTGAGATTGGCTTGTAAGGAAGGTTGGCATATGATCTATCAGATAGCTATGTGTAGTCTGGGTTGTGATGGGGTCTAGAAGTGGGTGGGGTTGGTTGGGAAAGAAGGATGATCAATTAGGAGGCTGATGAGAGACAATAAGGACTGAGATAGCTGGAGATGGGGGAGTGGGTGGGGAAAGGGAGGGGTGGATTTCAGAAGCACAGCCTGGGATATGGAGGCTGTGAGAAACAATGGAGAGAGAAGGAAGGAAACTAGTATAGATTGAATACCTACTACGGGTCAACACGAGTGAAGTTTTTGAGCCTGAGAAAATGAAACAACAGTGGGTCTCCAGTGGAGAGAGCTGGAAAAGAATGACTAGATTTGGGATAGATACCAGAGAAATACTTAAATAAAGATGATAATAGAGCTGTAGGAGTTGTTAAGACTGTTAAGGGGAAGATGTTAGAGTATGGAAGAACCTTGGGAACCACTGATAGAAATGACAGAGTAGGCCTGGAGCCCTCCAAAGTACCTGACATGAGGTTCTGCCTTGCTTTAGCTGGGTCTCAAGGATAGAGATGACATCTGGTTATAAACAGCTGGAGAGGGAAATGGAGAAGCAGCTGAAGTGACACAGAAGTTGAAAGAAGTTAGAGTTTCGATGAGGGGATGGCCAACAGCATCCAGGTCAAGGAAGATGAGGATTCAAGCAAATCACTGGATATAGCAATGGGGAGCACTGGTAACTATTAAGAAAGCAAGGTCTGTGGGATGCTGGGGGAAGAAGCCTTATTTCAGTGGCTCTCACATCTGTCTCAAATCGCTAACTTGATAGTGAATTTAATGCACAGTTCAACACAACCCATTCATACTAAACATGAAGCTTGCTCTTGCTTTAGTCTCTGTGTACTACTAAAAATGCTGTAGCATCTGCTCTTCCCTTTGAGCGACAGAGCAGTCACACAAACAGATTTTCATTCTTTCTCTGAGTAGTGCCTGAAGCCAGCTTTGCCGGAAGACTAGGACCATTAAGTTACATTGTCCTGGATTGTTTCATGTTCTTCTTGACTCCTCTATTCTAGACTAGGTACAGGTAAAAATATACTGATGAACTTTGTTTGCATTTTTCTGACATGGCTTGGTCCCTTAAGACCCCCAAACTCCATTCCCATCATGAGTCCGGGACTGAATGTAAGAGAAACAATGGTTACTCTGGAGAGGTTTTGTGGAATGGGCCCTGAATCCCATTTTGAGGTGTCTATACTTCTCTTTGCTCAGCCCATCTTACTACTGAGCTAGCATATTCTCCAGGTCCTCTCCTGCTCGTCCCTCACTGGAAATCCTATTTGAGCATCTTCTCAGAGCCAGATCTGTTAGCTAAGTTCCTGCATTACCATCATACTTTCTCCCCTCAATATAGCGAGGCTGGACAATTGATAAATTGACAAAAATTGCCTTTATGGAACGGCCCGTGGAAGCCCTATATCCTGTTCTTATAAGCAGCTCTAACTGGGGCTGGCCCAGCATGTTGGGCTGGTGTTGGTATTGAACAGTATTTCTGATTTTCTGATTCCTCAGTGGGTCACTCTTCATCTCTCTTTGGCATAAGTCAGTCCTCCTGGCCTGTGTGTGCCCAGTGATACCATTCCTGGTCCCTCCTTGCCATTTGTACACATTAGAATATAATTAATTGATAAGTGGCCCAACACGTTACTTTGCATTTCCCAAAGAATACATTTGATGTTTCTCATGATGAGAATTTCAAGTGCCAGTACCTGGCCATCAGGGAAGATAGCTTTGGGAAGGAAGAAGAAGGCCTTCTAATGCCTGTAAAGTCCTGCCACAGGGAGGATGGCCTCAGCAGATCTGCCCGACTCCACTCCACGGTTAACTACCACTGGTGAGTTTGGGTGTGATCTCTCCCCTGGAAATAGCCTTGGCTTCCATAATAAATAGTATCCTTAATCCTCAGCTGCAATTTGCTCACATCTGGAGACCAGACGCCTTACCAAGGCGTCTGCCACAATTACCTGAGCAGGTGTAAAACCTTTCTGTTTGTTAGGATTTGATTTGCTCATCATGTTTATTGAAGGGTCATTGACTACCGACAATGTCATAGCTTATGTAAAGGTAGGAATGCACAGCACACAGTAAGTGGAATAAATAAAAAGCAATTGCCTTCCAGAATTCCTGGGAAGCTAATTGAACCTTGGCTCTTTCCTCAATAGACCAAAATCGTCTCAACCATAATTATCTCAAGACCACGTAGCTATGCAGCAATCATTGTTACTTCTACTCAAGATGTGGGAATAGTCATGTTTTCTAAACTCTGCCCTCCACTTTTTTTTTTTTTTTTTTTTTTTTGTGAGGAGATCAGCCCTGTGCTAACATCCGCCAATCCTCCTCTTTTTTTGCTGAGGAAGACGGCCCTGGGCTAACATCTGTGCCCATCTTCCTCCACTTTATATGGGACGCCGCCACAGCATGGCCTGCCAAGCAGTGCGTCAGTGCGCGCCCGGGATCCGAACCAGCGAACCCCGGGCCGCCGCAGCGGAGTGCGCGCACCCAACCGCTTGCGCCACCGGGCCGGCCCCTGCCCTCCACTTTTGAAGGTACAAGTATACTTACCTCTGGACTATTCCATTCTGACTGAAGTAGAAGCTACAGTAATGGCTATAGGGATCCCATGGACATATTTACCAGACTACAACACAGTATTCCTTTCCTATTTAAAAAGTGCAAGTGTCTAGATTTTCCTCTTTTGAAGCTTGGAGCATAGGAAAAGGGAGAAAGACAGAGAAAAGCTAATGAATCCAGCTATTTGCTTTATGTTATTTGATCTCATCCAATAGGGCTTCAATTGGTTTGGTATTGATTTTAAACCAGCACACCCATTCAACATCTCTCTAAAGGTAGAGATTCAGGCAGGAGAGGCAGAGAGCCATGATTGTGAACGTGGGTGGGATGTCAGCGCCTTCAGAGCACACAGCCATTTACTCCAAAGATGTCCTTTATGAAAGCATATACGAAACTCCACCTTGCAAATGACTTTTAGAATTGTACATTATTATTTTATAGTAACAATGTGTTTCTCATCCATTAAAGATGCTACTCAGTTTTGTTGTTTATCCCACTCACTAGCCTTGGTTCCAAATGATATCTGGTTGGTTCCAAAAATAAACATACCCTCAGAAGATGAAGATTTGCCTTCAATAAGGATAACCAAAAGAAAGTGTCCTAGGCTGCAAGGGCAAGTTCGAAGAAGTAATCCGAGTAATAGCTGTGTGGGAGGAATGAGTACATAGCTTCCAAAAGGAACTACTTTAAGGAGTATTTTTTACGTTTTGAGAATGGACAGATTAAACATGAAATCCTCATAATTCACACCTCCATCTGGAATACCATGAGGGCAGAACATCTGTTTGTCAAAATGTATTGATGGTCACGAGAAGCCATTAACCATGTAATGATGTAGTGGCTTTTTAGGGTCACTTTTTGGAGAAGTGGGCTCAGGTGTTTCTACATCAGATCAACTGGGGGTTCCTTTGCTTCAAGCTTCTAGTGGATATTACACTTTCTCACTTACTAGATTTCCTTAGAATAGAAATGACCTTTGGTTCTTTGATAGAGAACAGGCTTTTATTTTCGGCCCACGCCAATTTAGAAGGGGATATTGTCTAGTAGTGGTTGAACCCTGTTGAACTCAATCCATTTGTGCATTATTGCATCTCAGTGGTGAGAAGATTGGAAGAGAGAGATGGTGTGACAGAGAGAGTGTGGCTGTTGGAATCAGAGAGAGCTGGGTTTGAAGGCTGGCTCCACCATGTGACCCTGGGCAACCTCTCAGAGGCTTGGTGTCCTCAACTGCAATCCCTGAAGGATTTTGTGAGCACTGAAGGAGATAATGCAGAGGAGGTGCTTCGTACAGTGGGTGCTCAGTAAGCAGGAGCCATTCTAATAACAGCCACACTGTGTGCAAGCACATAGTAAGTCTTCATGCAGAGTAGGTGCTCCCAAGATGTTAGTTTTCTTAATGTTATGTGAACACTGAATGATAGCAGAAATAAAGACTGGGGGCCTTCCTGGAGCCCCCTAGGAAAAGAGTAGAACTGCCTCCAGGTGGCCTGGATGGAATGGCAAGGGACGTTGAACTGGATGGCTTCCTAAGTCCTTTCTGATCTCAGCTTCCAGAATTCCCCACCCAACAGTCTGGTTTCCAGGTGGGCTTCCTTAGATGGCTTTTCTCAGAGTCCTTAGTGAGTATGGGCTGGATGAGGTATAGACCTTTCCTCATTTAGGGGAAAGAGGTACAGAAGTGCCCCCAACTCTGGGGGACAGGGTACAGCTGTCACTCTAACTCAACACCCTGTGAATAAGTGGCAAGGGAATGGGCTGGTCACTTTGAAGTCAAACCATGAAGCTCTTACTTAACCAACCAGCAAGATTGGTGAGGAGTCCTGACTTAGCAAGAAGCCAGAGTAATACATTTTATGAGGTAAAGGACTCGTGTGAGGTGGCTAAACAACAAATGGAAAAATTGGTAAAGAGGGCAAAAGGAGGTAATGCTGGACAGGTGTGCCACACCCACTGCAGACAGAATATAAAGCTCTGGAGAGGACCAGGGCTTACACCAGAGAAGAGGAATCAGGCTTTGGAACTGACCTTCAGAGCTCCTCTCCCTCCAGCACCATGCCTTACAACTGCTGTCTGCCCAACCTGAGCTGCCGCTCCACCTTCTCCGCCCGGCCCTGCGTGCCCCCCAGCTGTCGCAGCTGCACCCTGCCCGGGGCCTGCAACATCCCCGCCAACGTGGGCAGCTGCAGCTGGTTCTGCGAGGGCTCCTTCAACGGCAGCGAGAAGGAGACCATGCAGTTCCTGAACGACCGCCTGGCCAGCTACCTGGAGAAGGTGCGCCAGCTGGAGCGGGACAACGCGGAGCTGGAGAGCCGCATCCGGGAGCGGAGCCAGCAGCAGGAGCCGGAAGTGTGCGCCAACTACCAGTCCTACTTCCGCACCATCGAGGCGCTCCAGCAGAAGGTGAGGGGGTGGGCACCACACTGCCAACTTAGTAAATTATTTATCCAAATTTAGCATACCCACTTCTGAATGGATCTAAGACTGTTTGAAGCTAATATTGAGAATGATAAAGACATAGACTTCACTGGGTTAGGTATGACACACCAATTTGTCTTTGAAAATCTCTTCGGGAGGCCCCACGAAGGAAGGATGCAGACTGGGGAGAGGGTAAGGCATTAGGTCAAAATCAGTCACAGCAATCTTACGTTGCTTCTTACCTAAAACCAGGTTATCTGACTCTTTAGTTCTAGTAGGATATCCTGGTCTTGTTTTTAGAGCCTACAGCATTAAAAAAAAAAAAAAATTCACCTGAATTATTTCTAGGAGCCAGGAATTTCCTGAGTGAATCTGCAAATATTTAAAGCCTTTCAAAGCTGCAGCAAGAGACTGTGTCTATAGCAAAGCAAAGAGCTTTTGACTCCAAAAGCCTTGCTAATATACACAGACACAGTACCATCCACTAGAGCAGACATGCGTACAAGTGAGAATTCGGGGCCAGAAATGCAGGAGTAGAAGTGGGGACAAGTGAAGAGTCTGCGTAGAGATGGGACTTAGAACATGCTGTAGGTCTGGGAGGGCTTCACAGAAGAGGCAATATCTGAGCAGGGTTTGAAGGATGAGCAGGAATTTATATCCAATTGCACAAGCCCTTGATTCTCAGAGGGAATGGACTGTCCATTGTTCAGTAGTTCTGCTAAAGTGAATGCTGTTAAGGGGCTGTGCAATTTGAAGATCATGCATTCATCTACTCACGTTTAGTGACTACTAGACACAGTGCTGGAGCAAGGGATAAAGTACTGGGTAAGACAACCTCTTTCCTGCAGTGCTCACAGGCTAATAGAGGAGAGAAATGGAAAGCATGGAAACCAATGACCAGAGTGAAGGTGATGAGAAGTGTGACTGGCTGAGCGCAAAGTACTGTGGGAGGGCGTGGAGGAAGTGACCCCCTGCAGGAGCTGGGGAGGGTGGGGAATGAGGATTGTGTGAGGGGTCTTGTTAGGTGGTGAGGGCATCCCAGGGCACTCCAGGTAGAGGCAGAAGCTTCATGCAAAAGCCTTGTCCAGGGCAATATGATGGGAGGGTGCAGAGAGGTCAGCAGGGCTGGAATAAGGGGATATGAGGGCAGGATAACCAACTTGTCCTGGTTTGCCTAGGGTTTTTCTGGGTTTAGCATCCCAGGAACCCCCTAGTTCCAAGCAAACTGGGGCACTGGTCACCCTATGTGAGGCTTGGTACCTAGTATGCTCAATTCCTGCCGGAAGCCTGAGGCAGACCAAGAGAAGAATTCATGACAAAGTGCACATTTCCCCTTGTTTTAGCTTTGAAATGATCAGTTCTATTAATTAGTCCTCCTTTTATCCCCAAACTGAAAATCTGAGAAGACTCAAAGCGATTTGGAAGGAATGTGGCTCAAAGAAAATAGCTTTTCACCTTAAGGCACAGGGCATTCCTTCTTGGTACAACTCATTTCACAATTACTCCTGTCTCCAGATCCTGTCCAGCAAGGCGGAGAACGCCAGGCTGGTGGTGCAGATTGACAACGCCAAGCTGGCTGCCGATGACTTCAGAACCAAGTAAGATTTTCCTAATGATCAGAGCAGTCTAGTAACGGACAGACTGAGCTGCAAAATGATGAACCCTGTCCTTGGAGCATGCAAGCAGAAGCTGTCTGGGATGATACTGGGCGGATTCTTGCACTGGGTTAGTCACGTTAAATGTCAGTTAAAGTTTCCCCACTGAATGCTAAGATTCTATATTTTTAGGAAGGAGTGCAAGAAACCACCCATTCTTTTTCTTTTTCAACTTAATGTTTGGACCAAGTTTAAAAGTGAACTTCACACTGGTTTCTTAGTATAGGTTAGTCAATATCAGCCCATCAGAAAAAAGTTATTAAACCACGAAAATAGGAGGCAAAATCCGTTTCAGAGAATCAATCAATTTTTCTAGGCGTGACCATTACAATCCTAAGAGTCCTTTCCATTTTTCTAAGATTTTACAGCTTACAATGTAATTATACCTACGGCATTTCTTCATCTTCAGGCCAACTCGATGAAGTGTTAGTTTGGTTCCCATTTTACAGATGAGGAAATCAAGGCTCAGGAGCTTATCCACAGTCACAATGACAAGGCTGAAGCTAACTGACTTCTAATTCAGTGCTTTGCTCACAGCACCAGATTGTTTCTCTGGGCAGGTGGGAAGGATGGCAAGACAATCTGTAGCAGGCTTACCAAGTTTACCGACTCAGTTAAGAAGGCAAGGTGATGGGGCTTAGTTGACAGCAACCTGTGAATGCGATTCTTAGAATAAATGCAGTTAATATTAGAGTAGAACTGTACATAGGCACCCCACCAATACCTTCTCTGTGGGTCTCAGGGAGGAAAGAGGTCTTTTTACTCAGCACAGTGGTAGTTTTTCCCTTTCAAAAAATTCAAAATATTTCAAAATGTAATGAATTTGACTAGGTCAGCCAAGTAAAGCCCAGGAGAAAGTCTTCCTCTTTGACGTCCTTTGATCTTTGGCTGTGTCTGAAGGTATGAGACGGAGCTGGGCTTGCGGCAGCTGGTGGAATCGGACATCAATGGCCTGCGCAGGATCCTGGACGAGCTGACCCTGTGCAGGTCTGACCTGGAGGCCCAGGTGGAGTCCCTGAGGGAGGAGCTGATCTCCCTCAAGCAGAACCACGAGCAGGTAAGGGAGTCCCAGCTCCCAACCTCCCAATATTGAGAGTTCCATAGCTCCCCTGAGCAAGATAAGGTAGGTCTTTGCGAAGCACCCTAGGGTTAACACCACATTTTGCTGGTTGCTCAAAACACACTTGGGGGATTGTTGGGTAATGAGTCACAAGCCTCTCTTTTTTACCTAAAAGAGTGTGGTCAGCTGACCTATTTCCACTTGGGACCAAAGTCCATACAAAGATCTTTAAAATACTTTCTACTGTTTGATGAGATCTGTCATCTTCTGAATAGATGCCAATTAATGACTAAGACTGGAAGGAAACATCCTTATATTATGTGTCACCTAGCTAGGAGAACACAAGTTGGATAAATGGACGGATGGGAAAAACGGGAGAAATGAAGTCAAATAATGGTTGATTCAGACCTCATGGTTGAATGTAATACCAGGAAATCAGATTAAGAGGAAACAACCTCTAAAAGCGTATGATGGCAGAAGACAGGAAATAAACGGGAGGAGCTCAACCTGGTTCCTCTGTATTTAAAAGCAGCAACTATAAGCCAGTTATCATGCCAGGTTTATCACTGAGCAAAGAGAAAATAAGAAAGAAACGAAAGAATCTTGGAGTGGGAAGAAACAATAGCAATCATTTAATCAAGGAGCCTCATTATACAAATGAGGAGAGATTCAGACAGGAGGCCTGAATCATAAGGAGTAACTTAGCCGGGTTTTACGTCAACTAGACTTCAAATCATGATTCCTAAACTCCAACACAATTCTCTTCCCACCACACTGGACTCCCTCAAAGAGAGTTTGTTTACAGACTTCTTTCTGTGGGTTTATGCCGTCCCCTTCCTCCATCAGGAAGTCAATTCCCTGCGTAGCCAGCTTGGAGACCGCCTCAACATCGAAGTGGACGCGGCCCCCACCGTGGACCTGAACCGTGTGCTCAACGAGACCAGGAGTCAGTATGAGGCCCTGGTGGAGACCAACCGCAGGGACGTGGAGGAATGGTTCACCACCCAGGTGGGCATCTCAGCACGTGGTCGCTCAGGACCCGAGGCCCCGTGGGGCCCTTTAGGCAGGGTCTGATCCTGTCTTCTCCCCTGTGGTGTTTCAGACCGAGGAGCTGAACAGGCAGGTGGTGTCCAGCTCGGAGCAGCTGCAGTCCTACCAGGCGGAGATCATCGAGCTGAGACGCACGGTCAATGCCCTGGAGGTGGAGCTGCAGGCCCAGCACAACCTGGTGGGTACTGTTCAGCCGTCCTGCTGAGAAATGTGAAGTCGGGGAATCGGAGTCACTGGGATGCCCTCTGGGCCACACTCTCCCTGACTCTTGAAGCTGTGACTTCTTGGGAGCCCCGTGGAGAAGCCCACTGAAGGAGCAGCTCTGTGACGTTCTTTATCCCCCCACAGAGAGACTCTCTGGAGAACACGCTGACGGAGACGGAGGCCCGCTACAGCGCCCAGCTGTCCCAGGTGCAGGGTCTGATCACCAGCGTGGAGTCCCAGCTGGCGGAGATCAGGAGTGACCTTGAGCGTCAGAACCAGGAGTACCAGGTGCTGCTGGACGTCCGGGCCCGGCTGGAGAGTGAGATCAACACGTACCGGGGCCTGCTGGAGAGCGAGGACTGCAAGTGAGTACCCAGCAGGCAGCACCCCTGCAAGACACGTGCACAGTTCTACTAAAGGCTAAAACAGGGACTTTGCAGGTCAAGTTTCAGATGCCAATATGTCTGTAGAGACCAGTGTTTTAGATTACAGCAGCAAGAGATGATGGGTATTGGCTGCTCTCGTTACCTGGCCTAAAGGTATTTGCTGTTCCAACAGATACTGGTGAGATTTGACTGTTTTCCCCACTGGTGAGCCTTTGGATGCTGAGGGATAAATAAAGCTTTATATCTTCAGGGTTGGCTGTCACAGCAAAAGGGAAAACAAAACTGCGACAACAATCATGCATATTTGAGTAGTGCTTTCGGATTTAACCCAAATCCACTGTTTCATTGATCCTTACTGGAATCAACCAAGGCAGGCAGAGTGGGGATCAGTGTAACCATCTTATAGATGAGCCTTTGAATATTGGAAGGGAAGATGACTCAATAACTCATAGGGTCTAGCACTTGTCACCTCACACAGTGTTTTTATGATCAAATTCTCTGTGGTGGGTATTACCAATCCCATCTTACAGGTGAAGAGGCTGAGGCTTAGGGGGATGAAGTGACTTCCTTCCCCACGACTCTAGGGTTGTAGAGCGAGGGGATTCCACCTTAAGTCTTCTTTGCTCTTATCCACCATGGTCTCTGAGCCTTATAGAAGTAGTGATCGAACAAGGCTTGACTTCCTAAGACATCAGAGAATGCTTTCCACTTGTTCCCGTGTCTCCTTGGGTTGAGCTCCTTCTTTTGATTCTTTATTATCCCTCTCATGCTGATGATTTAATGCTTCTGTGTCACAGGCTGCCCAGCAACCCCTGCGCCACGAGCAACGTGGGTGACAGGTCCTGCATCACCAATCCCTGCATCCCTTGTGGCCCCCGCCCCCGCTGTGGCCCCTGCAACACCTTTGGGTGCTAGATACCCCAGCAGGAGGGTTGCATGAAGACAGAAGGACCATCGATGGACCAGCCCTGCTTCTCTGACAACCATCAGCCACAGGACCCACCCCAGGCATCACCATAAATTATAGTCTGGAAGGAGAACAAATGCCCAGGGTGTGGCCCGGCTCTGAGCCCAGGCCCACCTGATCCTCTTCATCAAGGCTGCTCTCTTGTAGTTATTCTGTGACCTGCTGGTCTGACAGGTTTGGGCTGTGAAGGTGTCATACGAGATGTTTTGTGGTTCTCTCTGCTGCTTTCTTGTAGTTCCCCAAATCCCTTTGTGAATCTCCTAATAAACTTTCCTCTTGCAAAGCAGTGATGATTCTCATTTGTATTCATTCTTTTCAAAGTGCTCCCTCTATGTGTATGTGCTTCTTATAAAGCTACTTGAAAGCACAGGAGGGCTGTGTAGTTCAGTCCTCTCCTAAGAGGTCTTCATCACCATTAATTAACATTCATTAAGCACTAGGAGCTGCAGCAGTCACTGAGGCCAGCAGGGAACCAGTGGGACCACTAAGGCAAGAGGCCTCATCTGAATATGATGAACATACACTATGGGACCTTACTCAGTAAAATACAATGGTTAACATTTCTAGAAAGTTCCACTTTTTTCTTTTCCAAGTGCCTGCAAGAAGAGAGACAGGAGCTAACGCTCAGTGAACACCAACCAAGAGCCAGGAACTCCATGACTAATTTTTTCTCTTACATAGTAAGTGACAATGACAGGACTGAACCTGGAGCTCATTCTCCGAATGTCAGTTTGTGTGAGGTGTGACTATGAGAGAATAAAACTGACTTCCAACAAGCACCCAGAGCTTATACACCCTTCAGAACCGTCACCTGGGGAGAGGTGATGCTATTAGTACCTCAAATATCTCTGAAACTCTCCTTTGGAAAATATTGGAGAACTCATAGTAGTAGAAAGTGCTATCTTCTATTTGAGTAATAACCAGCAGATTTTTAAAGTGTTTCTCTTATGTTTTGAGTTTTTTAACACTGGGTCTAAATTTGAGTTTTGAGATCCCCTCATCCCCCCAAAGTTCTTTAGAACCAAACTAGGATATTTGGTATCTGGTCTCTGCCAGTACTAAAAGTGCCAGCTCTGCTGGTGCCCACTCCTCCTGGTGCCCACTGATGTCTGCCAAGGTTAATGGCTCCCACAGCTGTGCCCGCTGTGGTCTGTGCCAGGCCACTGCCCTAATCTTTGGCCAAACTGCTAGTTATGTCTTCTTTCCTTGAGATGAAGCTGACACTATCTCCCTCTGCTGTGACGATGCCCGCTCCAACGTTGGTCTTAAATTCCTATTCTCTCAAATATATTCAATTAAAAAAAATTCTTGTTCTCTCATACTCTAGTTCTTTTCATGTTCACTCCATTGCCATTGATGTTGTTGGAGGTCCCTTAGCCAGACTTCAGGCAGGAGACCTTGGAAGATAATTGAGTGACACTCTATGTTGTGCTCAGAGTGTCCCAGACCCAGCTGGTGCCTTCTAGCCTCTCTCCCTCCAGGGCAAGTTCATTCCCAGGAACCACCTCCACGCCTGGTACAAATACCCTTGTTCAATCTATCCCACCTGTCTCCAACATGCTGGGACCACTGTCTACCAACAGTTACCAGCAGCTGCCTTTGTCAGGGACAGATGCCTCTCAAGTTTTACGCCTCATAAGTGAGAGCTCAAATTTCTCAAGACAGTAAATACACTTTGTTCTCATTGTTCACTGTGGAAAGCGTTAAACAAAGCTTTGTCTCTATGTTTGACAGGGCTGTCTCAGCGGGAGAATTGGGTCCAGGAGAGGCTGTCCTGAGTCCTTGTCCCTGCCACGGTGCTTTCCTTGGGGGAGAAGAGAAAGGAGTGTCAGGGAAATCACTTTTTCTCAGGACAGAGCCAGATTGGTTTCTGAGACTCTGGGTAGGGCTCAGTGTTACTCCTCCCTCACGTACTGGGCAAGTCACTTGACCCTGAAGTCCACTGCTGACGGTGGTGATTTGCTACCTAGTGTAACAAGGCAATGCTCCTATTTCTTATTTTAAATTACGAAATATTTCAAACATATAAAAGTACAAAAAAATAATAAGACACCTACAAATCCGCAACCAAGATTTGAGTGATGTTAACCTTGTGCCGTATTTATGTCATTGCTGTGGGGTTTCTTTGCTTGCTTTTTTTTTTGGAAATAAAATGTTATAGGTTGAGACAAAACCCCACCTTTATCCATCCTTCTTTCCCTCTGTCCCCCAGACGTAACCACTATCCTAACTTCATAGTGCATTATTCTCCGATTAAAACATTCCTGAAAATTATACATGGATGTATTCATGTACGTGTGTGTGTGTGTTTCAATTTAGCAGTTTAAGTTAGAAAATATAAATGGTATAAATTTTGCCATTAATTTTCCCCGTTCAACATTATGTTTCTGAGATTTATCTATGTTGATACATGTTTTTCCTTTCATATATTTTAACTCCTATGTAGTGTTCCATAATGAAAACAAATCATGTTTTTATTTACCTATTCCACTACTGAGGGACAGTTGGATATTTCTTTCTTTCTTTATCATTATAAACAGTGTTGCAGGAACATCTTTGCCAATATCTCCTTATGCACCTGAGTGTTTCTCTAGAGCAGTGGTTCTCAAAGTGTGGTTCCCTGGGAACCTGGGAAGCTGTTAGAAATGCAAATTCTTCAGTCTCACTCCAGACCTACTAACTGGGAAACTCTGGGGCCAGCAATCTGTTTTTTTTTTTTTTTAACTTTATTGAAATATCACTTCTTTCCAAAGGAAGTAAAATCAGTATCTCAAAGGGATAGCTGTACTCCCATTTTCATTACAGCATTATCCACAACAGCCAAGACATGGAGACAATTGAAGTGTTTGTTGATGAATGAATGCGTAAAGAAAATGTGACATATATATCATATATATACACACATGTATATATGATGGAAATCCTGCCATTTGGGACAACATGGATGAACTTGGAGGACATTGTGGGAAATCAAAATTGACCACCCTGAAATATATCTCTTTACCTTGATTATTTTCTCTGATGGACATCTGACCTCCCCCACTAACTGTCTAAAGGAATTTAACTCTGGGTATGGACAGACTGGTAGTGTCCTCACTAAGCCCATTCTTTTCAAAGTTCTGTTTACCAAATATTTACACTTGTAAAGGTATCTCCCTCTGTGTACTGGAAAGGGGCAGGGGATGACCTTATCTCCGGAAACTCTTATCAGTACAGAAGGAGAGGACTTAAATCTACATACTCTTGATTACCGTGATTTCTGTCTTTCCGGCCACCTTCTCTATAGGTGGCCCTGTAAAGAATTTTCTGGCAAACATTTACATTTCCCTCTTTATGTGAATTGTCTTCTTCCCCTCTGAAATCCCAACCCCCCCACCCCAACATCCTCCTTTGTCTTTAGCTGAAGATAATATTTAAAATTAACATCTCTGTCATTTTGTTGAGAAACTTAGTTTCCCTGGTTTCTCCCATGTATACATGTTATTAAACTTGGTATTATTTTCTCCTGCTAACCTGTCTTTTAATTATTTGGCCAGCCATAAGAACCTTAAGGGAAAGGGCAGAGGGGGATTCTCCCTCTTCGCTGACAACATGACAACATTATGCTAAGTGAAATAAGCCAGACACAGAAAGATAAATACTGCACGATCTTACTTATATGTGAAATCTAAAAAAGTTGAACTCATAAAAGCAGAGAGTGGAATAGCGGTTGCCAGGGATTGGGGGTGGGGGAAATGAAGAGATGTTGGTCGAAGGGTACAAAGAGTCAGTTACGTGAGATGAATAAGTTCTGGAGATCTAACATAGAGCATGGTGATGATAGTTAATTATACTGTATTGTATAGTTGACATTTTCAAAGAGGATAGTTCTTAACACACACACACACACACACACACACACACACAAAGGTAATCATGTAGAGGTGATGGATAAGTTATTTAGCTTGATTGTGGTGATCTTTTCACAATGTATGCATATATATAAAAGCACCAATTTGTATACCCAGCAATCTGTTTTTACTTTCAAACTTGATGAGTGTCATCAGACTTAGCACATATTGCTAAGGTGTTCATATTTATTTGCTTACAATACTTCTTGTACTTTCTTCCTCCTTTTGGGTTTCAATTTCTTGTTTTCTGAAATGCATTCTTTGGTAGTTCTTACAGAATCTATAAGTGATAAATTCTCTCAGTTCCGATCTGAAAATGTCTTTTCTTAGTGGTCACTCCGAAATGATGGTTTTTGTTGGTATAGAATTCCAGATTGATGACTATGTTCCTGCAACATTTTGAAGACCTTATACTGTTGTCTTTTGGGTCTTGTTGCTGATGTTGAAAAGCCTATTGTCAATCTAACTGTGGTTGCACTGTTGGTAATTGCTTATTTTTTTCTTTCTTTGGCTGTTTATGAGATCACGTCTTTGTCTTTAGCGTGTGTGGCTCTGCTGCATTATGTCTAGGGGTGGGTCTAGTTTTGTTTTCCTACTCAGGACTGATGTGCTTCTTGAATTGATTCATGTTTCTCAACACTTGCGGAAAATTCTCAGTGATTATATTTTTTGAATATTACTTCTGTCCTAGTCTATCTTCTCCTTCTGAATTCTTTTTTTAAAAATAGCTTTATTGAAGTATAATTCATGCTATATAGATATATTGTTCAGATGCCATACAATTCACCTGTATAAAGTAAAACATTCAATGGCTTTTAACATATTAATAGAGTTGTGTAAGCATTACCACAATTTTAGAACATTTTATCATCCGCCAAGGAAATCTTGTCCGCATTACTAGTCAGTCCCCATTCTCCTCAACCCCCCGGGGTTAGGCAACCACAATTGTCTCTATAGATTTGCCTATTCTGGACATTGCATTGAATAGAATCATACAATATGTGGTATTTTGTGACTGGCTTATTTTACATAGCATAATGTTTTAAACTTAGAGCCCAGTAAGAGACAGTTCAGCTTGTTTTTTCCCCCCAAATCTTCCTGTGACAATGAACATAGTTTTTTTATTCTAGTTTACCTTTTCACTAAGGGTGCTGTCTTTTGAGAGTTGTGGCTTTTCTCAGTGGTCTGAGTTCCAACTCTCTGATAAAGACTAAGGGCCTTGTTCCCTGCCTCTCCTTTCTAATTCACCCTTTTCCAATTTAGACTCTTTTACAAACTCTCTATATGAGCTTGAGCAAGTCACTTCCTCTTTGGGGTCAACATTTTCTCATTTGTAAAAGGAAAGAGTTGGGTGAAATGACTCCTTAGATCCTTGGTAACTTAACATTCTAAGATTCTAGACTTCATCTGACTTAGACACTATTTCCAGAAAAGAAATGTCACCATCATATGTGTGTGGGAAGTCCAGTCTAAGGATGTGGCTCAGTGAGGGATCCTAATACTCGATATTCTTGGACTGTGGGTGGCAGTCAATTGGCAGAACCTTTCTCCAAGGGTTGTGCCTTCTTGCATTCTCTTCACCTGAAGCTCAGACCACACATCAGTCAACTCACGAGCTACACGCTGTTTGATCTCATAGGAAGCTTGGTTTACCTTCATCCCCTCCTAATAGCTCCTCTTTGGAACTGGCAAAATCAGCAGTTATCACAAGGGTGTGAATGCCAATCATGACAAAGCCTTTATTTCCAGAATGACAAACTCAAGTGCAATTTAGTGATTATATTGGAATAGGAGCCTTACTGGATCCTTTTACAACACTTTACTTCTTTAGAAGACTTGTAAAAATTTCCTTTTGGAATTTTTAATGTAAATTTTATTTCTTTTTCTTGTGCAGAAGTAACACACATATTTTCAAAAAATTTGGAGAAAACAAAAAGTATAAAGAATAAAAAAGTGTTCATAATCCTATCATTTAAAAGCATCCGGGGTCATCACTGGAGTGTGGTTCTTTTTACTTCTTAATTGTCCTCATAGTTAAAATCACATTTTTAATTTTGTTATGACTATATTTGTGTACTTTATTTTGGGTAACTGTATTGCTCTTGAGTAGAGTCACCATCATCTGAACAGTTGTGGTTCTAAGTGTCTCTAACTAATGGGATATAATTCCAAATCTGATGGGATATAATTATATAAATTGCTCCAAACTGTTGGGATATAATTGTATGATCAATATAGAAATAACAATTGAAATCAGAGAGGCAAGAAGGAACTTCAGTATTGCTGAATTCTATCGTTATTTCCACATTCACCCTTCATTCATCTTCAACAGAGCAAATCTCTGGATAACAAGATTTTGTTTTTCTGTTTTTTGCTTTTCTCTCACTTCTTTTGATTTCTGCCCCTAGGTAATAACAGGTCAGACGGGTTGTGAAATTATTCAACATCTCTGAAGCATGGTGATGGGGGCTGGGAATGCAGTAGGGATCAGTAGATGTGCATTCTAACTACACAATCCAAGACGAGCCATTTCTCCGTTCTGAGCCTTAGTTTCCTCATTTGTAAAATGAGAGGGTTGAGTGAGATGATCATTAAGGTCCCTGACATCACTCTTGTTCCAAGATTTTCCCTCTCTCTGTTGATTATTTTGCCATTTGGGATCTACACAGGAGAAGGAAGAGAGGAAAGAAAGAGCCAAACACAAAGCAGTCTGGTGTTTGATCTGCAGCTGTAGATGAGGGGCGTGGACTCTGCTGTGAGCACCCTTCTCTGAGTTCTGCTCTGTCTTCTGCTAGGATGACAGTAAGGAGCCTGGGCAATGTATGTATATATGTATTTATTTATTTTATTATTTATTTTTGTGTGTGTGTGTGAGGAAGATTAACCCTGAGCTAACATCTGATGCCAATCCTCCTCTTTTTTTGCTGAGGAAGCTTGGCCCTGAGCTAACATCCATGCCCATCTTCCTCCACTTTATATGGGACGCCGCCACAGCATGGCTTTGACAAGCAGTGTGTTGGTGCACGCCGGGATCCGAACCTGTGAACCCCGGGCTGCTGAAGGGGAACGCGCACACTTAACAGCTTGTGCCACCAGGCGGGCCCCCTGGGCAATGTATTTAGGCACATAACTGAATTCCTTCTTCATCATCTAGCTTTAGGATATCAAGTAAGTCTCACCTTATGCCTTGCGACAAAACAGAAGTGGAGTTATATGCATGGACAGTTCCGATTGCTTATGCTTCTTGGGTAATTGTTCCTAAATCACCAAGTATTATGAATCATCAAATCCAAGCAAGCTTGACATCTTTAAACTGCTTAACACACACTCTAATTATCGTAGAAAGTGTGTATTGGTAAGACCAAAGCTCACAAGCTTTATAATCAGGTGTACAAACTGACTGTGGCAAGACATCTCTAAATAATGAACACTTCGACTCAGGGTGTTTAAAGTCTCGGTCTACCAAAGTTCAATGCGGGTGTCACCTTAAGAGCACAGGTGCTGTATACAGTAGGCACCCCCGTGTGACCCTGGAAGGGTCGTTGTAACTTGCTGGTCAATGTATCTAAGACCCTCTCCATGGTTCTGATCTTACTGGGCCCTTTGCTGCGCTTGACAGTTTTGACCTTCATCTCCACTTTGAAGCTCTCTCCTCCCTGGTCTTCTATGATGCCATGAACTGGCTCTCTTCATTTTCTCCCACCATTTCTCCTTTTCTCTCTGACTCTTTTTCCTTCTCCTGACCTCTGATTGGGGAAGTCTCCAAAGTTTGGTCCTCAGCCTCTTGTTGCTTTTCTTTTTGTACACTCTCCCTTGGCTCGTTTCTCTGACTCTCACATCTGCACTAAGATCATACCTGTCATTATCATCCCCGTCATGAATTCTAGTCTTGAAACTCCAAGGACCTGCTGAACATTTCCCTGTGAGATTCCACCGTTCCTTCAAACGCAGTTTATCAAGAATAAAACTTCATCACTCTTCTCCTTAGAATCTTCAATGGCTCCCCACTGCCTTAAGATAAAGCCTAAACTCCTCAAGGAGATGTACATGGTCCTTCATATAAAGGGCCTTCCATTCCTTTAGGGAACTCAAGTAGAGAGAGATATATGCATGTAAGTCATGACAATGCCATGCTCAAGGGGAGATGAGAGTTCAGAGAGGAGGAAGAGATGATCTGTCACAAGAAGTTAGGGAAGGAGGTAGTTCATTTTAACAAGTAGCGTGGTATGATGGAAAGAAGAGAGATCTGTTTTGGAGTCCTGGCTTCACAACATATTAACCCATATCCTATATGCCTTGGTTTGCCCATTTGTAAAATGGGAATAATATCATTTACCTTGAAGAGTCATGGTGAGGAATGAATGAGATCATGTTTGTGAAAAGTGTCTAGCACCATCTTAGGCCTGTGCAGGTGCTGAACAAGTGCGAGCTCCTTCTGATCATAGTCCTGGTCCTATCTTCCATTCCTCACAGTGTACAAAGTATGACCCTGGTGAATATCTGTTATTTGGTTGATTAACATTCTCATGGATATGGATGACACCCACTATATCAGGAAACAGGACTCCTGGGAACCAGGCTGTTTTCACTGTCCCAGAAGGGATCAATTTCTCTTTCTGAGAATCATGAATTTGGATTTTGGCCTTCGGAAATTTGACCTAGCAAAAGATACATGGGCAAGAACTATTCTTTTCTCTCTCAGCGAGAAGAGCCAAAGGCTTGCCAAGGAGTCAGGGCCACCAAGCCAGGAGGCAAAGTAGCAATGGTGTCCCTGGACCTGCCACGCCCCACTAATGGAGGCCAGGGCATCCATGAGTCCAGCTCTTTGAAGCCACATCATGAAGCTCTTACTTCACTGAGGCACAGCATGGAAGAGAAGTCCTGACTTAGCGAGAAGCCTGAGTAAAGTCTTTTATGAGGTGAGGGACTCTTCTGAGGAAACATAACAAACTGAGGGGAAGGGCTTTTGACAATCCCAAATGAGTAAGAAAAAAGGGCTGCCTTGCTTGTCCACACCCTCTGTGGAGGGGGTATAAATGCTCCCCAGAGGCAGGAGACCCACAAGCTCCTGGAACAACTTGGACTCTGTCTTCAGCTGAGACCCTCGCTCCCTCCAGCACCATGTCTTACAACTGCTGTCTGCCCAACCTGAGCTGCCGCTCCAGCTTCTCCGCCCGGCCCTGCGTGCCCCCCAGCTGTCGCAGCTGCACCCTGCCCGGGGCCTGCAACATCCCCGCCAACGTGGGCAGCTGCAGCTGGTTCTGCGAGGGCTCCTTCAACGGCAGCGAGAAGGAGACCATGCAGTTCCTGAACGACCGCCTGGCCAGCTACCTGGAGAAGGTGCGCCAGCTGGAGCGGGACAACGCGGAGCTGGAGAGCCGCATCCGGGAGCGGAGCCAGCAGCAGGAGCCGGAAGTGTGCGCCAACTACCAGTCCTACTTCCGCACCATCGAGGCGCTCCAGCAGAAGGTGAGGGGGTGGGCACCACACTGCCTCCAGCAGGAAGCTGTAAGGAGAGAATCTGAGATATGGTTAAGAAACAATATGAGCTCTTGGTTTGATTGAAACCCATGGGTTGAAGTCTGACTTTTCCATTTTCTTTTCTTGAGGATCCATCTTATTCCAGGCCCAGGACTGCTAGGTCTGAATATTTGCATAGGGTTAGTCTATGTGGAGATAGCAGCACTTTGTATAAATAAGCTATAACTAAAAGCTGCCTCTGAATGCTTCCATGCATTTCCCAAGCTCTGGAATTGTTTCCCTGAGGTGAGAGAAAAGATTGAGCCCAAGAAGGAAGCTTAGGAAGCAGAACATTTTGTAAGGATTGGACTGTTTTCTCTCTCCCTCATCTGAGCTTTTGACTGTTCTGACCTCTTGTTGCCATCCTCTTCCCGGCACCTAATTATCCTGCTTTACGGTTCCGGCCTAGATGCCTCTTGGCTTCTCCTGGTGTACAGTGTCCAGCGAGGGCATAAAGTGGTTGGCTAAAACCAGAAAGAGTGGACACTACCTAGGAGGACATGGTGCCAAGCTATCCAGGATGACCGAGAGGGCATGGCTGCTTCGCTGACCCAGCCGCTTCCAACTGCTGGTGTATGTGTTTATCTTCCCCGCTGGACTGGAAATTTCTTGAAGGCAGGATCCAGGCTTACTCATTTTTGTATCTTTAGCTCCTAGAACCGTGCCAGATATATTGTAAGTTTTTAAGAATAAATGTTAGTTTTTATTATTATCAGCTTCTCAGTTTTGCTAATTAGGAAAGAAAAAGAAAGACAATATATCTACTGATACTTTTCTTGCATATTTCAGTGTTCTTTTTTTCAAATTTGATTTCTCAAATATTTATTGAGCACCTATTGCACATGGACAGCATTTAATAATCTTATATAAGATCTACTGTGATTTCTCATTCTGTTCCTTCCATATAAGTGAATTAGTAGGGATTGCTGTTGGCTAAAAACAACCAAGCTCATTCTAGAATGTTTTGGGTCTTCTAGATCCTGTGCACCAAGTCTGAGAATGCCAGGCTGGTGGTGCAGATTGACAACGCCAAGCTGGCCGCAGACGACTTCAGGACCAAGTGAGTGGGCAAGTGGGGTCTGTCTTCTCTCTCTTGTCTCTTTCCCCTTAGCCTGTCCTCAACACTGACACACATTGACAAAACTTTTCCCAAGACATTTTCCCCAAGATCCACAGAGCTATTGCTCACCAGAGCTCAGAGATCCCTTCTCTAGGTGCCTTCTCCTCCTCTTGCTTCTCTGTAAAGCAATATCCCCCAATCTAGTGTAGAAGTCATGGTCCTCCAATGCTCTGCTATGCACAGAATGCAATCAGGAGAATGTGGGAAGTGTATCAGTTTTGGAAATCTCAGTTTGTGGGCTTCTATCCCCTTAAATCCACTGGCTGTTTATTTATTAAAATATAATTATCAGTGCATTTTCCTCTAGGAGCTAGAGCTCTGTGTTGAAAACCTAAATGAATGAGATGGCTGTAAAAACCACAAGCCCCAAGTTCCAGTTGTCTGACAAACGAAACCAGGGTCAAGGCCAGGCCTGTTTCTGCCTGGCCTGTCCCTGATGCTCCTGTATCCCAGGTATGAGACGGAGCTGGGCTTGCGGCAGCTGGTGGAGTCGGACATCAATGGCCTGCGCAGGATCCTGGACGAGCTGACCCTGTGCAAGGCCGACCTGGAGGCCCAGGTAGAGTCCTTGAAGGAGGAGCTGCTCTGCCTCAAGCAGAACCACGAGCAGGTGAGGTTCCCCAAAGAGCAACAGCTTCAAACTTGCCAAGGCCTGTTTCCAACTGCCCCAGGGTGTGGGAGAGGCTCAACTTGAAGAGGAATCTAGTCTCCAAACAAAAGGAGATTTATAGAGAATGAGTAATCTAAAAATGCATGATATGAGATTAGGATTTTTCTGTCAGAGGCAGAAATAAGAGTGAGGGAAGTTGGCAAGCCCCATAATAAGGAAAAGTCAGCAACTGGGCAGTGCCCACAGCCTCTTCTGCTCCCAGGTTGGAGCAGACGGGGCCACAGAGATCTTTTATCCCAATTCTCCACTTAGCAACTGGAGAGGCCAGGATGGCCACACAGCAGAGAGGGCTGAGCTGGAAACAAAACCCAACTCTCCTTTTCTCGTCCAGAACTCTTTCTGCCATTCAGTGCTGCCTGGAGGAAACACTGAAAAAACGCTCACTATCATTGTTTGGTTAGTTGCATGATAAAGAAGACAGATATTTTTGTGCAAACCTTAAATCCCAGAACAATGTAAATAGTGATGATTAATATTAATTGAGTGCTTATTGTGTGTCAAACGTTGGGCTAAGTGCCTTAGAACTCCAGAGGTAGTTCTTACTTACAGATGAAGAAATTGAGGCTTCTAGAAGCTTCTAGAAGCCATGTAGTGAGTGGTAGAGATGAGACCTAATTCAAATCGATCTGACATTCACCTAAGCCTGAGTACCAAGCTATGCTGGCTCTGTGAAGAGATGAGCAGTGAAATGAACAGATACTTATTTCCTTCAGCAAAATCTATGCTGATGGAATCTCCAGTGATGCCTATACTATCCCAGGATGGCAGATTTTGAAGTAAGCATTCTTTATTTCCTCTTTAGCCAGACTCTATCCTTTTTATTTCCCACGGTTAAGCATCAAACATAAGAGGCTATGGGGTATACTAGCAGAAACACTGAACTGGGTGTTTGGGGCCCACGGTTTAAAACTCAGCTGTGAGGGGCTAGCCCCGTGGCTTAGCGGTTAAGTGCGCGTGCTCCGCCACTGGCGGCCCCGGTTTGGATCCCGGGCGGGCACCCACGCACCGCTTCTCTGGCCATGCTGAGGCCGCGTCCCACATACAGCAACTAGAAGGATGTGCAACTATGACATACAACTATCTACTGGGGCTTTGGGGAAAAAAAGGAGGAGGATTGGCAATAGATGTTAGCTCAGAGCCAGTCTTCCTCAGCAAAAAGAGGAGGATTAGCATGGATGTTAGCTCAGGGCTGATCTTCCTCACAAACAAAACAAAACAAAACAAAAACTCAGCTGGGAGGCCGATCACTGCACTTCTCTAAGTGAGGGGTAGCGCACTGACACGAAGGTGGAAAGAGGTGGTGGACTTGAAAGCACTTTGTAAAGCAGGATACACAGATTAGTCACTGAAGGCAGAACCCAGTCAATTAGAGGATCAGAGGGAACCAAGCTATTGAAAGTTTAATAGTGATCACAAGTTCAACTGCATTCTCTTAGAGGAGAGCATCAGGATCCTTTGTGATACTTTAAATTTTGCCTTTTTCCATCAGGAAGTCAACACGTTGCGTAGCCAGCTTGGAGACCGCCTCAACGTGGAGGTGGACGCGGCCCCCACCGTGGACCTGAACAGCGTGCTCAATGCGACCAGGAGTCAGTATGAGGCTCTGGTGGAGACCAATCGCAGGGACGTGGAGGAATGGTTCACCACCCAGGTGGGCATCTCAGCACGTGGTCACTCAGGACCCGAGGCCCCGTGGGGCCCTTTAGGCAGGGTCTGATCCTGTCTTCTCCCCTGTGGTGTTTCAGACCGAGGAGCTGAACAGGCAGGTGGTGTCCAGCTCGGAGCAGCTGCAGTCCTACCAGGCGGAGATCATCGAGCTGAGACGCACGGTCAACGCCCTGGAGGTGGAGCTGCAGGCCCAGCACAACCTGGTGGGTACTGTTCAGCCGTCCTGCTGAGAAATGTGAAGTCGGGGAATCGGAGTCACTGGGATGCCCTCTGGGCCACACTCTCCCTGACTCTTGAAGCTGTGACTTCTTGGGAGCCCCGTGGAGAAGCCCACTGAAGGAGCAGCTCTGTGACGTTCTTTATCCCCCCACAGAGAGACTCTCTGGAGAACACGCTGACGGAGACGGAGGCCCGCTACAGCGCCCAGCTGTCCCAGGTGCAGGGCCTGATCACCAGCGTGGAGTCCCAGCTGGCGGAGATCAGGAGTGACCTTGAGCGTCAGAACCAGGAGTACCAGGTGCTGCTGGACGTCCGGGCCCGGCTGGAGAGTGAGATCAACACGTACCGGGGCCTGCTGGAGAGCGAGGACTGCAAGTGAGTATGAGACTAGTAATATTTTCCTTGGGGGTGTAAGAGTTTTCTGTAGGGATCAAAAGTCTTGATAGAAATGAATTTATAATTTCAAGATTTTCTTGGAGGAGCTCTGAGGAAGAATGATATTCTTAGACAAAGTGCGTTTAGTATCTTCCTAGCTCTTCATCTCATTTTACCCTAACTTGCCCAAATGGTTTCCTGTCTCTAGGCTCCCCTGCAACCCATGTGCCACAACCAACGCATGTGACAAGTCCATTGGGTCCTGCATCTCCAATCCTTGTGCCCCACGCATTCGGTGTGGGCCTTGCAACACTTTTGTGTGCTAGAGGTCCCGGTGCCAGGAGGAGGAGAGGGGCTCCAAAGTCGCATCTCAGCCCTACTGCATCCAAACGTCTCCTACAGTGACCACACCTTGGACAAGGGAAGAAACTTTTACCAGCACCAGCTTCCAAGTGTCAACTCTAGCCTTCCACCGAACTCCCTGGCTTGATCCTTTAGCACAAGAGACTGCAAAGTCTACTTACTGACTCAGTCTGTCTTCTGAGTCACATAGAGAAATCTGCAACAGGATCATGCAATATCTATTATCACAATGACACATTTGCATGACATGTTATACTTTAACAAATACCTAAATGTGATGGAAACATAATGATATTAAGTGCGATAGTGCTGACGGGCATGCTATGAAGCAAAACATAATTGGAAAAAATCTTCCTTGTCACTGTTTTGGTCTTTGGAGATGCAGTAAAGATCCCTTGTTAACCTCTTAATAAACTCTTATTCTGGCACAAACGTGATAATTGTCCTTTTCATTCATTAATTCCAAAATTGGTTGTCTAGTATGAATAAAAATTAACTAGTGTTCTTCCATCAGGTGAAGAGATCATTCAGCCCAACATATGGTCTGTGACTTCCCTCAAAGAAAGGTCTCTAGCAGACATCATTGTCGCACTGACGTGGCTTTCATGTTTGGGAAGAAGGTGGTGGGAAAGGAATGGCAAACGCACACAAGAGTATCTGCAAACATTTTCTGTCAAGCTCTTCAGAGGGAGTATGTGAGAGACTCATAGAAGTAGGACAACATCAGGAGGACATGAATCCTGAGAGAAGATGTGAATCATGTGCCTCTTGGCAACAGGAAAATATTGAAACCTAGACAGAACCAGGAAAAATATACTCAGCCAACAATGATGTTCCTCTAATTCAATCTTTGCATGTTGGAGAGTTTTATTTTCATAGCCATCAAATTCAATTAATGACTGTTTTTGTGCCTAAAAATCTCATAATAATTATTAAAATATGCAGAAATATATTGTACTCAGATCCAGACTTTCAAGTCAATGTCATACAAATCGTCAAACTAAAATGTTAAAAAGACTCATTTTCAATCACATTCCTCTCACCAAAATGTGATTAAGGTTGATATTTTCTTTCAAATTATTTAATCATGGTATTTTGGGCGGGCAAATGTTTATGCCCATTTAATAATAAAAACAAATATAATTTAAAAAGTTTTATCACAGATTACTTATTCCTTTAAAAATTTTTATTAGCAGTGTATAGTGTACATTTTATAATATGCGTAATACTTTACAGTTGTAGTATATACACATATTATAAAATGCATAAAAATAAGAAACATTTTGCAAGTGTGCACTCAAAATTTTTCCAGTAGGAGTATAAGATGAAACACTGTGAAACCCAGAGGATTAGTGAGCCCTGTCCCTCCGTCACCTCCTGCACTCTGCGTGGACTGGGATATGTCATTTCAACTTGACGTAAAGTTGTGGGTGGAGATTCTTTGGAGTGCCACATCTGTTATTAAAGAGTTGAGAGTAAGACAGTTTTGGTCAAAAGATCCTTCCTTTTCATAATGAGGGTATAGCACGAAATTTACACACATACCATTTTTTTGACATGTAAATTCACCCAAGATGTCTACGGTGTGTGAAACTGTGTGCCGGAAGCACTGGGTGGATGCCATGGGCCCCTCTCCCAAGGTTGCTCTGGGCCATCAGAGCCGAGCAAGTGCCTGCAAGTCACCCTACTGGAGCTCCAGATTCACAGAGAGCCTGTGCCCGGCTCACTCTGGGCCTCACCCCTCGCTCTAACTCTCTCCTCTCCCTACAGCATCTGCCTGGGTCATGCAAATGTCCTGTTCCTGGCGATACCAGCGCAGTTGAGCATCCAGGCTCCCCCATGCGGTCTGAGAGACAGGAAGGGCTTGGACTTCCTGCAGGCTTAACCCCACCCATGAGGGGGAGGAGCTACAACTCATGTGACCCTCATGGCCTCAAGTTCCTCTTGTCCTTTGTGAAAAGCGAAAAAATCATGCTTCTGGTCTGTGCTATACTCAAACCTGACTCTGCTCTTTACCAGCTCTGGCCCCTGGGTGAGTTCCTTTCCTTCTCTGACCTTCGTGCCTCCTCACAGGGTTCTGAGATGCAGCTCAGAAATCATGACCTCTGAGAGCAAGCGTGAAAGCATCTGCAAAGTGCTATGTGGAGGCAAGTGGTTCTTCTTCAGTGCATCCGACTGTATTGATGGGGCCTGTTGATCCAGTGGCCTTGATGTTCTTCGCTTAAAGAATGTGACTCTGGAACCAGAGTTTTGAGTTAGATCCTGGCTCTGCTATTTAATAGTAGTGTGACCTTGCAGATAACATAAACATCACCATCACTGAGGTCATCAGTTCCTAGCCAGGCATCCTCAGAAACAGTGCTCTCACAGCAAGGAGGCAAGGGCTTCAGAACCCGGGAACCACCTCCTCACCTGCTCTGCCCTCTGTGTGAAGTAAACAAGATGGCTGGGCAATGGGTCTCACCCCCTAGATGACAGCGTGACACGTAGCGGAAGAATTAAGGGTTGTTTTGGAGGCAGAATTTTTGGGTCTCGACTTTGGACAGTTGTTAACTTCCCTCACTTTCAGACTCTTCCTTTGAGGGAGCACCGGGCCTGCCAGCCTCATGGCGTTGCTGTGATGGTCAACGTGGGTGGAAGCACTTTGTAAACGGCACAGCGCTGTACATGCATAAGGCTTGGTATTATTTTCACTGACCCTTTGACCTTGAATACTGATTCCTGGGCTCTGAGAGTCTAACTTTGAGATTGTCTCCCCAATAAAACATTCCACTCAGACTCCTACAACGTGCTTTTGTTCCTGCCTTTCACTGATGTAACCCAGACTCTCGTTTTCCCAGCCGGGAGTGCTCTCCTGAAAGGCCCTGGGGTAGTGCAGGACCGACTTTCTCTTCCGGAAGGGTGATGGTTCCTTTTCATTATTCCAAGTATCCCTCTTCCCAGCTTCCCCGTGAAATTCCAGGCCCCAGAGCAGCATGGAGTTGACATGAGAGGAAGAACCATAGGGAACGGAACGTGATAGGAAGTCTTGGGGTGAGTGATGAAAAGAGTATTGTCTGTGGGAAATGTAGGGAGATGGGGAAAGGGAAGTAGGTCTGCCTAGCCGGTCTGCCCCTTTCTCCTCCTGGAAGCACAGTTTAACCTCTTGTCTCTTACAGGCACCTGTACCCTTTTCAGGGCAGCTTTATGTGCGTGTCTCTGAGAAGGAGGCAAAATGTGGCCTGGTGAATCACTCACAGAATGAATTACCAAGAGGCCCAAGGGAGGACCTAGAGCAGAAGCATCTTGTAAACACCAAGGACATACACTTGGGCAAGAAGATGTGGAAGATCCATTCTGTGGGAATTGTTGCTCACTTTGGGAAGTCCCATAGCCCCTAAACCCCAGAAATCTGTCTCCCTCATCATCTCAGGAATGTTACCAGAATTCCTCTCATGAGCTTTCTTTTCTTCACCCAGGTCCTTGACTATTTCGAGACGCCCATATTATGTGATTTTGAGTGCACCAGAGGTGGGGCTGCTCTGTGAGGTCCCTGAACATGAAACACTGTTTAAGATGAGCGACACACAATCCCACCCTCTTCCTCAGCCCGCTCTTCGCTCCTCATCTACCCGTGTTTCAGGAGCTGACCCCATAGCCATGCCTGTGATGGGTTGGTGGCCCTTGATCACCAGATCATGGAAGAGGAGCCTGCTCTCAGATTGGGGTGGTCTGGCTCCAGAGTGTGTGCTCCCAGCCTTGACCTCAGCTGTGAGTCATGTGTCTCTGAGAGCCCAGGGAACCGCTGCTATATATGGGCATTTGTATTTCCTTATCAAACATCATCACATCCATTACCACATTTGGGCTTGTTCTATGTACTAGACGTGGACAGGTATTACTATCTCCATTAAAAAAAAGCTTGATTGAGGTATAATTGACATGCAATAAACTGTACATATTTATAGCATGCAGTTTGATGTTTGGACACCTGTATACACCTGTGCACCATCCCCACATGAACATATCCACCATCTCCCAAAGTTTCCTCATGCTCCTTTACAGTCCTCCCCTTCCCTGCACTGGCCCCTTCTGCATTTTATGAAAGAGCAAACTGAGTTTTCTGGGCGGCTGGAGCAAGAATACAGATAGCCTGACTGTTCCCTTCTTCCCCCATGACGTTGGCTCATAAGATGGCCAGCAAGATGACAGAGGGAAGCCAGGGCCAATGGCAGCTGTTTGAGGCTTTGAATACTTGATAAGAGAGGAGCCGACATCTATTTAATACCTAGTCTATGCTTTAAACCTGGGAGGGCAGGGAATTATCGCCATCCCGCAGATGGGGAAACTGAGAGCAGATGGGTTAAGGAAACTTGGCAAAAACCTGTGGATCAGTGATGAGTCAGTTTGTCACCCTCCCAGCCCTGAAATCTGACTCTTCTCCCCTGTCCCATATTGAACTTGACTTTGATGGCTTAACCCCCAAAGCTGTCCAGCTCTTTGACATTCTCCCTCCATTCACGTGGGAGCTGATGTCATGGCTTTCACTGGACTGGCCCTCACCACCCCCACTGTGCCAGGCCTCCCAGATATGTGCATTTAAAGTTCCCTGAAGCCCAAGTCTTCCTCCGCTCAGAACGGAATGCCAGATAACACCTTGGAGATGGTGGAGAGACTTTGCGGTTTGGAGATGAACGGAGTGGGGAAGAGGCTTCTTCTAATCCAGGAAAGTATGTGCCTGTGGCCGGTCCAGGAGGTAATTTTCCTTTCGAATCCCCGGTGTAGCCAGGGAAGAGACAGCAGGGTCTGGTTCTGCTTTTCCTCCCTGTCCCTCCTTCTCTTCACTTTATCTTGAAACACTCCAGAGGATGCTATGGCACAGTGGTTTCCAAAAGCTATTAAAAAAAAATAACAGGATTCTTTTTCCAAATAAAAATTGAAAGGGAACCTGGTATATAAAAGAGCAGTGTTTAACTAGTATATCTTTAATTTTAAGATATATTTATAATACTTACTTAGAAATTCAGTCAATGGGAGCAATGAGGTTGTTTGGACTCATTTGTTTGCTCAATGAATATTATTAAGCACTTACTCTGAGACAGGTTTTGTTCTTGGCACCAGTGATGTCTCAGTGGAGAAGACAGACAAGATCAGGCTCTCCTGGAGTTCACAGGCGGGAAAGAAGAGTGACCAAGTCAATAAGTAAATGTGTACAACAGAAAGAGGATTTTATTTCATTGGTGAGGAAGATCAGCCCTGAGCTAACATCTGATGGCAATCCTCCTCTTTTTGCTGAGGAAGACTGGCCCTGGGCTAACATCCGTGCCCATCTTCCTCTACTTTATATGGGACGCCGCTACAGCATGGCCTGACAAGCAGTGCGTTGGTGCGCGCCCAGGATCCGAACCTGCAAACCCCGGGCCTCTGAAGCAGAGCGTGAGCACTTAACCACTGTGGGCCCAGGCCAGCCTCCAGGAAGAGGATTTTAAATAGTGGTGACCACCAAGAAGAAAAGGAAGCAGGTGATTGATATGGGTCTGGGCGATAGTGGCTTCCATGGTTAGGGCTGCTCTCTCCCAGAGGTGACACTTGAGACCTGGAAAATGAGAAGAAACATCAGAGGGAAAGAGCATTCTAGACAGAGGGACCAGCAGGTCAAGGGAGGGAACGAGGCTGGTGCCTCTGAAGGAGGAAAGAAGGCCGGTGATGGAGTGATGCAATGACGGACAAGCTGGGAAGAGCGGCCAGGGCATGTGGGGTCTCCTAGCTCTGGGGAGGATCTGATTTTGTTTTAAGTGAAGAGGGAAGCCTTAGGAGTTAAAAGAATGGATTTGATTGACACCTTTATTAAAAGGAGCCCTTTGGCAGCTGAGGGGGAAATAGATTTGCTGAACGCTAACATTGGAAGCCGGGGGGTAGCACACAACAGTGACAGTCAAATGCTTTGTGCTGTTTTGTTTCAAAGAGTCGCTGATGTCTGACAACTGCTCACATGCCTCATCAAGAACAGGAAAGTCAGACAAGAAGTGACAAAAGTTGCAAGAATTGCTAAAACTATAAGAAGATATGATCATGATGTGGCCTGTCCCTTGTTATCGCAAAACTCGCGGCACTGACACCTTGACGCGGGCGTGTGCCAGGCAGGTGGGCCTGGCCTCGCCAGGCTCTTGTCTGAGCCCACGGCAGGTGTGCAGGGTAGTTCTTTCTCATGCTCACTTTTTACACGTGGGGACAAGCACAGGTCTGAAGTTTAAAGAAGACCAGGGAAGATTACCACCTTCCCGGTCACAGACGGACATAAGAAATTAAACCATGCTCGGCAGCAGGGAAATGTTGGCGTCTACCAAGATGACTTCATGCGGCAGCACAAATGAAGCTGGTAGCGGCCCTGAGGAGCTAACACTTGGAGTGTGACACATTGGAGTGTGTGTGTTTAAAGTTTTAAAAATGGTAAAAGATGAAAAGAGAAAGGATATAAACCAAACCCCAGAAAAATCTTGGGTTTGAAAAGGACTGCTTTAGTTTTCAATCTGAATTGTAACCTGTATCTGAATCTCAGCCCTCAGCTTGTTACTTGGTCTGAGCCTCAGTTTCTTAATCTGTAAAATTGGGAGAACAATGGCCACCTCATAGTCTTTTTTATAAGGATAGAATGAGATTATGTTGGTAAAGGTGCTTAACCCAATGCATAGTAAATGCTCATTAAACACAGTTTCTCGTCATGTCCTCAGGGACCCTGAGGAAATTGTATCCCTGTGCTCTGACCCCCCTTTCCTAGTGATCGAGACAGGGCATCCACAGCCTTGAGAGTCAAGGGTTTTGCTCACTCAAGGCCTTTGGCACACAGGTTAGGAAACTGGTATTGAGTTCCCTCAAGTTGAGGGCTGCAGCAGAATGGCTGGATGGGGGCAAGAGGCAGAGGACTCTGAGCCTGAGGGCTGAGAATCAGAGATATATGAATTCCGACGTGCGTGTGCGGGGGTGTGCCTGCCTATGTGCACGTGTGTGTGTGTGTTGTGTTAGGAGGAAGATGGACAGTTAAGAATATTAAGCTAATGGAATTTTCCCTGGTTGTAGCAATCAGAATTTTCCAACGGGAAGATCAAAGTAAAGCACAGACCCGGTAATGTCAAAGACACAGTAATTTTAGTCACGTATGGGAGCTGGTTTCCACTTAGATCTATTTTCTACACAGGAAAGCAACAATTAGGTTTATCACTGAAGACCTGGATCAAATTGAATGTATTTGTATTTCATTTTAATAATAATTCGATACCTGCACATGCTGACTTATCGTGGGTTGTTTGTGGAGCCTGGCTGGCAGCTGACCACAGGGAAAAGTGGGCAGGAATGTTGATTATCAGTGATCTGGACGCTAGGGGACAGAGCTGTGTGTGGTGTGTCATTGAACAGCCAGGCACGGAAGGGGGTCTCCTCGGGAAGTGCAGTCTCAGGCTGCGTGTGGTAAGGTACAAATACACACCAACACGGACAGTGAAGTCCCTCCCTCTGAGAAGGGTGTGCTGGGGGGCGGGCAGGGGAGAGGGCATAGATGGGAGAGTTTCAAGTCTGTTCTTGATCAGTTCTCAATTAGATTGGTTCTCTAAGGCAGCATATCTCGAACTGAAATGCACAAACACAGGTGGGCTGGTGGGAGGACAGGTGGGGAAGTGTCCAGAATCTTGCAGCTGAGATATGGTGAGCTCTGTGCTAGCAGGACTGGCTCCCAGGGTTTGACATTTGGAGTCAGAGATTTTAGAAAAGTGCATGTCTGCCTTATGCTATGTGTTGAACTGAGGGTTCACATTCCTGCTCTAAAGTTGGTACTGAAAGAAAGAAAGAGAGAGAGGAGGCAGGGGGGAAGAGAGAAAGGAAGAAAAGAAGGGAGGAAGGAAGGAAAGGAGGAAGGAAGGAAGGAAGGAAGGAAAGAAGGAAGAGAGAAGGGTCAGGCAAGCTGACCCTGTCTGTTGCAATTGTCTTAGACCCTCTCAATGTACCTTATCACTTGGTCTTTGTGGCCTCGTTTCTGCCACTCCCTTCCTTTGTCACCCAATTCTAGTCCATGTTTGCCCCTTAGATTTAATGGTAGATCCAACCTTTCTGGTCTGATCTTTGGTGCCCCAAGACACTATTCACCCCATTCTCCAGCTCCTCTTGCCCTTGGCCTCCCAGCCAGGTCTATAGTAACCCACGTGTGCCCTTGGTGAGTTAGAGAAAGGCTCCCTTTCTGGGAGGAGACACCCCGCAGGTGCCTGGTCTGGCAAGCAGCACATAAGCTGGTCTTCAGCTTCTCTGCAACCCCACAGCTGGGCGCTCTTGGGCCTGGCACAACTCTGCACTTGCATATGGCAGCCTTGAGATAACCATGCAGCCTGTTCAAAGCCTGGCCCCTGGACTCCATCCAGGCCATTGTCTCTGCTAGATTGACCCTCAGGTCAGATAGTTTAACGTTGAAAAATTTTCACATTTCTTGACTGATCCTAGTGAAGCCTTTTATGGCAGACACATAGGAGGCACACGATAGGTGCTCAACCAATAATAGCCTGCCGGCCTGAAATTAATAACCTATTTAGGGCAGATGAAAAAATGAAGCAGAGAGGTTGCTTGAGTAATGTCACACAGCAGGAAATGTTTTTTATTCATTAGGAGGAGATGCACTTGGGTGACTATTAGAACAGGAAACATGTAGCCACATGACTTTCTTTTGCTGAAGAGAAGGGAGTAATTCCACCCTCTCTTAACCTTGGCACTGTGTTCTTGGAAGGCAGTTTGTCATGCCTACATTAACAACCATGACACTCACAGGATTAGACACAAAACTTCACTGTGAAAGAATTTTGGTGACAAGAACTGAGTGCGGAGCACATCTTTTGGATTGAGCCCAATATTATACAGAAATTAAGTAAAGAACTAAAGTGGTTGGACCACACAAAGCTTGAATTCATGCCAAGAGTCTTTGCAGTTCTTCTCAGAGGCACTTAAGCACAGACCCAGAAAGCTGTCCGTTGTGCCCATATCACAGTGCTTCTGCCCAGTGACCCCGCCAAGACCTGGACGCTTTGGTCTTGTCCTTGTTCTTCTCTCTGCAGAGGATGGGGCATCTCTTGCTAGACAGAAAGCTGATCAAAAGGGACAAAAAAGGTATATATTCCAGAAAGCTTGGGATTTTACTGAGAGAGTCAGGGTGTGTCTAAAGAATCTTTTTTTTCCTCTCCAGTTAGGCTGTGACCAACAACAAATGAAGACTGGGTGAAAAAGTGAACCTCTTGGTTGAACCAAGTTCTTTCATACTCACACTAATCGCATATCCAATTAAATAAGTTGATTGAAAAATGCTAGTTAATGTTTATGCCTATATTTAAAAAAATCTTGGACTTGTATATATATTTATAAAAGCATAAAACACGAGGAGGATATGCATACTGAATTTATGATTGTGTTTGTCTCTGCGAAGAAGGGATTGGAATGCAAATGGGTGTGAAAGTCAAAAACGTTCTCGATGCTATCTTTAACGCTATATTTACTTGATCTTTTAAACACACTTAGAGCAAATACAAAAAAATATTAACAGCCACTAATCCTAAGTATAGAAGCACAGGTTTTAACCTATATTTTCTCTTGTTTTAATGTCTAGCTGTTTTTTTTTTTAAGTGTTTTATTGCTATCAAAACAAAACAAAACAAAACAAACACAAAAGAATTGGGTGGAAAAGCAAGCTAATCTCTTTATGTCAGCCAGTCATGGCTGTGGTAATCCTGGGTATTAGACCTTGGAGTCTTAACAGTGTTGCTGTTTACCTGATGGAAACTTAGGGTGATTAGAATAGGCTGAGTAACCAGGAGGATATACATTCTTGTGTTTGGTCCTGACACCCACAGCCACAGGCACAGAGTGATGACAAATGACATTTGTCCAGATCCTTGCAAAAAGGTAGTCTTGTAAAGGTATTTGCAATTTTCATACTTATTATGATAAGGAGAAAGGGGGGCAAGTGAGTCAAAAGCCACTTGATAAAAAATCTAACTGCTTTATGACAAGAAGTCTGGGGTTCTCCTGGAAGCACTGTACAAGGTTTATACGCAAGGAATATTTCCCTTTCTGTGATGGACTGGGAAGTACCATGTCCAAAGACAAATATGGAAATGCTCTCAACCAGGGAAGCGTCAATAAAATAAGTGTGTGGTTACGAAGGGTGACTACATGTGGATATGTAAGTTTCTCTAAGATATCTGTCTAGTAGATTCATTGTCTTAGGAAACATTCCTGCTCAGAATGGAGTTTCCTTTTTCAAATACAAATCTTTTATTTTTCTTAAGAATATCTCCCAGTGATGGGGCTGGCCCCGTGGTGTAGCAGGTAAGTGCACGTGCTCTGCTGCTGGCGGCCCGGGTTCGGATCCCGGGCGCGCACCAATGCACCACTTGTCAAGCCATGCTGTGGCAGCGTTCCATATAAAGTAGAGGAAGATGGGCATGGGTGTTAGCTCAGGGCCAGTCTTCCTCAGCAAAAAGAGGAGGATTGGCATGGATGTTAGCTCAGGGCTGATCTTCCTCACAAAAAAAAAAAAAAAAGAACATCTCCCAGTGACATCCTTATTTGTCAGAAATTTTACAAGAGAAGTAGACCAGAAAAAAGGGGCTTGTGGAGTGTGATGGTTAATTTTATGTGTCAACTTGACTTGGCTAAGGGATGCTCAAATAGCTGGTAAACATTATTTCTGGGTGTAACTGGGAGGATGTTTCTGGAAGAGGTTAGCATTTGAATCAGTAGACTGAGTAAAGAAGATCTAACCTCACAAATGAGGGGCCGGGGTGGTGGGGTGAAGGAGTTGGGTGGGGGTTGCATCGCTCAATTTGAGGATCTGAATAGACAAAAAGGCAGAGGAAGGGCAAATTTATTCCCTTTGCTTGAGCTGGGACATCCATCCTCTCCTGCCCTGGCACATCCCTGGTTCTCAGGCTTTCAGACCCAGACTGAATTACACCAGATGGCAGACGGCAGATCATGGGACTTAGCCTCCATAATCACATGAGCCAATTCCTATAATAACTTTCCTCTTATATATATATCTACAAATATCCTATTGATTCTGTTTCTCTGGAGAACCTTGACTAATACAGGGAGGGAGAGTTACAAGATGGCAGGTAATGGAGTTTGTGGTGGCATGTACATCCCAAACATAAAACACAGGCCTGGGAATAGGACACTGGGGAACGGAGATGAGCATGCATTCAACACGGACCATCTTCTCTGGTCCTCACACTACCCTGACTTCAGTTAACCGGGAGGTATTGAATTAAATTTGCCTTCAGAGTCAACTGAGAGGGCTTCTCTCCTTCTTCCTTCAACTCCTTTCAAATAATTCCCCTAGTTTCTTGCTTATGGGCAATGAGAGTGAGAGAGAGAGAAACAGAAGAATCGAGAGAGAGAGTGAGAGGAGAGCAAGAAATAGCATGAGAATGCACTGTGTGGTTCAGTCAAAGGGTTATTAGCAACTTGAGGAAATGGCTGATATCAAACCTCTTGGTTTTGGGTTTTGTTCTTGGGGAGAAAGGAGAGGGAAGAGGAAGGGACAATGACTGTAGGATATTAGCATTCCACAGGTTAGGGAAAGGATTACCTGGGAGAAGAGACAGACTGTATGAAAAGAGGACTGTGCAATAATATCTCTTATCCCCACACTTTTCTTACAACACGACTTTGCTAGCCCTCCTATTGACATAGACCCTCCTCTCAAACCTGGGTGAATTTGTGACTGCAGAGCAAGTGACACTATGTGACTTCTGAGGATAGTTCATAAAAGGCAAAGCAGTTTCTGCCTGGTTCTCCTGGGCTACTTGGAACCCAGACACTGGGCCATGAGGAAGCCTAAGTGGCCTTCAAGTAACCCCCAGCCTTCAAGTCTTTCCAGACGATGTGCCAGACATCACAGAGCAGAGCCAAGCCATCCTGCTGTGCCTTTCAGAACTCCTGACCCACAGAATCCATGAGCATAATAAAATGTTTGTTGACTTATGTCACTCTATTTGAGGTTTGTTATGCAGCAGGAGGGACGGGAACGAGGACTTTCTCCAGGGCCTCTGGTTTGTCTTCTCCTTCAGTGGGAACCAAAAGGAAGCATCAGATAGTTACATCTTGACTTCCCAGCATCCATAAAATGCTAAGTGGATCTAAACAAGGCTGAGTTGCTTTTATCAGTTATATTTCCAAAGCTCACACCTGTAGATATTTTCTAGCTTGTCTTTTATTCATTTAAAGATAGCAACATACTTTATTGCAATCTGTATTTGATAATTCCATTATCTGAACTGTGGTCTGCTTATGCTCTCTTGTTGCTACTGGTTCTCCCTCATGGTGCCTTGCTTCCTCGTGTGATTAGTTACGTACGACAGTGAGTTGTTCATTGGATTAGTCAGGGTGGCTGAGATACGGTTACTGCAGTAACAAACAACTCCCAAATTTCCCAGATCTTACCGCAATAAGAGTTTATTTCTTTCTCACGGTCTGTGTCCAATATAAGCCGTTAAGAAGCTCTACTCAGCATATTTACTCAAGAACCCAGGCTGATAATAGCTCCAACTCTAGATATACTTCCACAAATCTGCTTTGGACAGTGAAGAAAAAGTGGCAAATTGTGCAGTGGCTCATAAAGCTTCAGTCTGGAAATGATGTGCGATACACATCACCTCCATTCACATGTTATTAGTCAAAGCCAAGTCACTTGGTCATGCCTAACTTCAGAGGAGTTAGAGAAGTCCATTCCTGCCATGTTTCTGAATGGCAGAAAGACAGAAATATTTGGTGGATAGCACGAATGATTACTACACTCATTTTCCTTGGACTATTATTTGTGGGACCCTGTCGAGATGGGATGATGTGTGTTTGTCCAGAAAGGATTTGCATTTGTTTCTGCCAGTGCAGTGGCAGTCAGAACCCTCTTTAAATTCATGGCCTGAAGTTTTTTGAATTGTCCAGGTAATGTGCAAGACAACTTTACTCACCGCGCCCTGGTGGTAGGAGTGAGTGGGCTGAGTTTATATCTGGTTCACCATTACAACAAGGGTGAGGCCCTTTGGGGTCCCAGCTTTACGGAGGGGAGGATCTCCTAGATGAGTCTCTACTTTGGGTAGGTCCTAGACTTTCTCTTCTATTTCTGTCTCCCTGAAAGGTCATGAAAACTGCAATTCAAGTTTGCCAAGTTCAGCAAATGCCCTTGAGGGAGAAGCAGATTCAGTGCTCAGTTCACCTCTCTGAGTACTTACCTTCGCTTAATTCTTTGATAATTACTTGATCATTCATACTATCTTGTCAGCTCTTTGATGCTTTTAAGAAGATTCAAACTTAAAAAAAATACAGCATATTTAGTTGTTTTCATGATGCAAGTTAATCCAAATAACCCAGCCTGCCATATCATCTGACACAGAACCTCTGGAGCTAACTGTCCAGTACAGAAGCCATTGACCACATGTGACTAATTCAATATAAATATATTAACATTAAATAAAATTAAAAATCCAGTTCCTCCATCACATTAGCTACCTTTCAAGTGCTCAGTGGCCATGTGTATCCGGTGGAGTCCGTATTGGACAGAGCAGATATAGAACATTTCTATTATCACAGAAAGTCCTATTGGACAGCATTGCTTCCAGACCCAAGATTGAGGGAAGCGTGATTGATAACAATGAAAGGCGAGTGAGGAATGGCGGCAGAGACCCCACTCTCTTCTGATTGACACTTTTGACTGTATTACACTACAGGGGGTCATGTCACATTCATTTGTGATTTTATTTATTCATTTATCTAACAAATATTTGTTGAATGTCTACCATGCAGTAGCCACTGGATGTAAATTGGTGAATAAAACAGCCATGGTCTCTGTGGTTGTGAAACTTCCAATCACTTGAAGATACTCTTACTCTAAGACTTACCTTAAGACAAAGAGGCAAATTATCATGGTTCCCTCAAGAAAGCCTGATCTAGAGGAAGGGGGATGGGCTTCAGAAACAGATCTGGGTTCAAATCCAACCTCTGCATCTTTTAGTTAAAGTAATTGACCTCTATGAGCCTCAGTTTCCTCCTGTAGGAAATATGGATAATAATACTTATTGTATACAGTTATCTTGAGTATTAACCAAGAAAACACATATAAAGTGCCTGGTGCAGTGCCTGGCACATGGGAGGGGCTGAAAACATACCCCATTTGCCTAGAGATGGTTAATCGGACACATCATTTAAATCAGTGCAATGTAAATACAATAAGCTTCTCACATCAAATCAAGGTTTTGAGTTGCTCCTGGTGAAGCCAGAATCAGGGCCTCTCTTGTGATGGTCTCTACAAAAAACACCAGAAGGTCAAGTGTAGTGTCACCTGATGAACACTAGAGGCCGCCAGAACAGGCACCATGCCTACGTTTTAATGACTCCTGCCCTACCTCCCCATCCTGTTCTTGCTTGCACACTAAGCATTCATTTAATAGGCATTCAAGTTCCCCAATTAGGAGAACCAGGGCATTTTCGTGAAGCAGTATCTGCCACACACCAAAATAAATTCCTGATGGGTAACAGCATTAAGTGTAAAATATACAACTATAAAAATTAAAAGAAAATAAAAGTTGTCTCGTTGGGGAGTGGTGAAGAAGTTTCAGGCATAAAGGCAGCAGAAAAGAAAATATAGATAAGTCTGTCTATAGAAAAAGAAAATTCTATGCATAAAAGTATCATTGACATAATTAATAGAAAATGATACCCTGGGACAAATTTTGCAACATGTGTGAGTGACAGAAAAGAAAGTTAATATACTTAGCATAAAATAAACTCTTATAAATAAATTAGGAAAGATGAGTAGCTTTAAGTACAAATAAATACTACAATGAGACTTCGTGATTGAAGTATAATCATTACAAATCTCTTGACAAAGAGATTAAAAAAATAACAACTGGTATTGGTGAAGGCACTGTGAAATGGGCTCAAATGGGGATAATTTTTCTGGAGGATGATTTTTCAATATTTATTAATAGCCTTAAAATTATTAATATGCTGAAGATTCAGTAATTACGTTTCTAGGAATTTATTTTAGGGAGATACGAAAGATGCATAAAGAGTCACACTTCAGGAAGTTCATCTTGGTGTTTTGCTTTTAATATTGGAAAATTGGAAACAAAGATATCCAACAATAGGGAAGGTTTACGTCAACGTGAAAACATAAATTCCCAAATTTTCATAATATTTAGTAATCAACACATTCATGAGCATTTTCTCAGGCTAAGCACAATACTCAGTGTATAAATCAATTCACACAGTATGGTTTTGATTTTGTAAAAATATGTGTCAGGACGAAACCCTGAAGTATTCGCTAGTCTTACCTTTCTTCTGCAATTTCTTTCATTGCTGCTCTTTCCTCACAACTTGGGCATCAGTAGGGTCTTTTTATATCCACTGCCCCCAGGGTAGGGTTATTACTGTAGAAATGCAGAGAGAATGATTCAAGTCAACGCTTACCTTATGTAATTCAAACTAGACTTCTGTGGCGGAGGAGAGTGAGTGGTCAGACACAGAAGACCTTGGGGCCTCCCAGATGGGGTGATGAAAGGATGCAGAATTCATGGTGAGCCGGAAGAACTTGGGTATCTCAGCTGGTGCCACCAGGGGGAGGACCGTGGCCAAGAATAAGAGAGCACCATGTACATTTCAGTGGATGCCCACTGTGAACCTGTTGTCACCCTCTTTAATCCCATGATACTGTCCAAGCCCCCCAAAACTCAGATATCATCTCCAGATGAAGGATGGGGAGGGAGAAATTCTGAATGATTTCTGAGTTTGTACAGAACTGACTTTTCTCATCCCATAAGCTAGAGTGAAGGCTTGAAATAGATTTAAGCAGTCTTAGAGAAAAAGTTATATATTTTTAACATACCTTAGAACATGGATTTAGAAATTCATACCTGATATATATACGCTTATATGTATAGCTATCTACATTCATATCAATATGTATATGCAAATCCTTAGAAAAAACACTAAAAGGGAAACTAACATATTAGCAGTAAATATCTTTGTTGTGAGGTTATGGGTTATGGATGATTTTTATTTTCTTGTCTTTAACTTTTTATATTTTCCAGAAATTCCACAGTAAGCAGATACGTAATTTTTAATATAAACATTATTATTATTAGCATCAAAAGCCAATGACGACCTGAGAAAAATATTTATAACTCATAATGCAGACAAAGCTTTTATTTTCTATTTCACAAAGGATCCCTATCAATCAAAGAAAAATACCAACAATCCACTAGAAAAGTGGACAATGGATGTGAAAAGAATTCACAGAAGAGGGAACATAAATAGCATTTAAGCATACGAAATATTGCTTAATTTCATGCACAATGATAGAAATGAAAATTAAAACTCTTCCAAGATCCTATCTTTCTCCTATCAGATTGACAAGGTCACAGACTTTGATCACACATTGTGTTGGTGAAGTATGAAGAGACAGGTCCTCTTGCGCATGGCTGATGGGAGTGTAAGTTGGTGAAGGTAATTTGGCAACACCCATCAAAATTACAAATGCCAAAGCTCATTGATCCATCAATTTCTCTTGATCCAGAGTTTATAGGAGGAATATATCAGATACATGAAAATGACGTAAGCAAACAGTTATATAATAGCAAAATATTTTAAAAATTAAAGCTTAAAATAGAATAAAATAGAAATAAAAATTAAAGATACAAATATTAGAAATATTAGAAACAAATGTCTTTCAATAGAGAATTGGTTAAATAAATTATCAGTACAACAGAATACTATGAGCAACGTAGATATGGAACCATCTCTAAGACACCTTGTTAACAGGAAAAAAACAGTTAAAAACAGTGTGTATATTACGCTACCGTTTTTGGGGTAATGAACAACACCATATTGATATCTATACATCTATGCATTTATCTATCAATTTATCTTCTTGTTTATAAATAATATAATAGCTAATGTTTATCAAACGATATGTGGCCAATCACTGTTCTAAGTGCTTTATACATACATATACTAATTCATTTAATCCTCACAACTGCACCGTGAAGTTGGCACTATTATTATCATCCTTTCCACCTTATAGATGAGGAAATTCAGGCACAGAGGGGAGGGTGGGTGAGAGACGAGAGACTTGACTGGCGGGACACAGGAGAAGGAGGGAGATTTTTCATTGCATAATCTTTTGCACCTTTCCCATGTGAATGAATCACCTACTATTAAAAAAGAATAAAGAGGAGTGTCTGTAGTGGACATTGCTGTGTTATCCTTACCCAGAGGTGTCCATTTGTGGACATGGAGTAGTGGAAGGGACTCTGGACCAGGACACAGAACATCTGGGTTATGGGTCCAATCTATCATTAACGTGTCCTCTCTGGGCCTTGGTATCATCTTCTGTAGAAAAAAAGTGCTTGGGGGTGATGGTCATGGTGGCATTAAATTATATCAATGTTTCCTAACCTATTTGATAATCAGAGTCATCTGGGAAACTTTAAAATATACTAGCTTCTCAAGCTCCCGTGAGCACATACTCTAATTTAACAGGACTGGGGTACAGGTTGGGGATCGGTATTTTTCAAAAGCCCCCACCCTAAGCAATTCTAATGTAAAATCTGGTTTAGAAACCCTGGAGCACATGACCTTTTGGGGTTCCCCCCAGGTCTAAGATTCCATATCCCGTAAAGTCCTGAGAGTCATATCAGATCCAAGTAACCTGTTCACCCCCACCCTCTCCATTCCCTTCACCCCCGTTCTCAGTCCTTCTAACCCATCTTAGAGGAAGCCTTACCTCCAGGCCCATCTACCAAGGGGAGGGAATTAAAAGGGAGGGACAGTGTCCCTTGACCCAGGTCTCCAGCCCATTGCCACCTTCCAACCCCACCTCTCACTCCACCTCCCTTTCTCTGGGTGCTGCCTTCCAGAGGGCACAGCCTGTAGGCTCCAGGGCTGCCATGATCATTCCAAGAGCATAACAAGGTACCAAGGACCTGAAAGGAGCCTTGACAGGAATTTTGACCCATGTCAGAATTTACATGTGGACCTGAATCCTCTGTAGATTCTAGTCTTCTTCCAAAGGCATTTTACTCCCTGGCATGATACTCTGGGTATTTTGTACACTAATCCCTCATTCTGCCAGACGGGCTCTACAGCTGGAGCTCTTAAAAAAAGCACACAACATTCCCATTTTAATGCGATGTTTGGGATATTCAATGATATTGAATGAATTGAAGGAAGGATATTCCTTCCTTCCTTCCTTCCTTCCTTCCTTCCTTCCTTCCTTCCTTCCTTCCTTCCTTCCTTCCTTCCTTCTTTCCTTCCTTCCTTCCTTCCTCTTCCCCTCCTCTTCCTCCTCCTCCTTCTCCATCTCCTCCTTCCTCTATTCAGAAAATCCCTGGGTCTGGGGTGTGGCAGGTTCTGACCATTGCTCTTCCAGCCCCTTTAAAGAGAAGCGTGAGTGTCCAATTCACTTTGCAGCCCAGAGAGAACATGGCTCCCAGCCTCTTGCAGTTTTATGGTGAGTCTCCATTTCACAGAGCAGTTATTACTCATGATTGATGCTGGCTGACCAAGCCCAAACAAATGTGCGGCACACTCCACATACCGCACACAGACACAAATATTTGCCTTGCTCACATGGGCTGGGATGAGGATGCCCTTTCTACCTGGGAGGAGCCACTTGACCAGACCTCCTACAGCAGCCTCTGCCTGCAGCAGATGGCACAGGGCATCCACCTTTGGCTGTTCTGGTTTTCCAGGTCTAGCATCCATGACAAAAAGAGTCCACTGCCAACTTGCCACGAGAGAAGGCGTGGAAGAGGAGCGCCCACGGCAGAGCCAGAGCCTGCAGCCAGCTTCCCTTTCCTCTCTGCAACCTAGGCTAACAGTGGCTGGCCCATGTTTGGCCATGATGACAGGTCTTTTCGAAGATGTGTTTTTACCCTCTGGACAAACAGCAGTCGGGACGAGTGGGGCTTTTTAATGAGTTGAGGTACTCAGGGCTGGAAAATAAACAGGCAGCTAATGAGACGTTCCTGTGAAACCTGGCATAAATAATAACAAAGAAAACATCCTGTCCCTTGTGCCAACACCTTCTGGGGAGGGGATATAAATGCTGCTGTCAGCTGGCCACCGCCAAACTTGGGGACCTCCGGCCGCGTTCCTGACCTGCCGTCTGACCAGCCGGGACCATGGGGTGCTGCCCAGGGGACTGCTTCGGCTGCTGCCCTCAAGAACAAGACTGCTGTGAAGTGTGCTGCTGCCAGCCGGCCTGCTGTGGCTGCTGCGGGTCCTGCTGCGGCTGCGGCTCTGGCTGTGGAGGCTGCGGGAGCGGCTGCTGCGGGTCTGGCTGCTGCGGATCTGGCTGCGGGAGCTGCTGCGGCTCTGGCTGCTGTGGCCCCTCGGGGTGCTGCGGCCCTGTTTGCTGCCAGCCCACGCCTGTCTGCGACACGAAGTGAAGACGTTGCTCCCCTCCACTGAGGCAGTCTGGGCGAAACCTCCATCTGCTCCAGGTGGAGACCCCTTGTCTCCAGGACCTTCCAGGCCCCCAAGACTGTGTCCTGCCTTGGGCGTTATTTGTAGAGGAGGGCTTGTTCTCCAGTGCCTGCCCTGGTGTTTCAAGGCACTAAGAACAAGAGCCATGCTGGTGAGGATTAAAACTGGGTCTCACCCAAAGTGATCCCTGAAGCTCAAAGGGTGAACCCCCATGACTTAATTTTCATGAACTTAAATGTCTTGTCACTATAAGGCATCCTCTTACTCAAGGTGTCTTTGGGACTGAGGCCTCCTCCCAGCTTTCTGCTGCTTCTGAGATGCAAAAATTCTTCTCTGTTAACTTCCCAATAAATTCGAGCATGTTGCATAACCAAATTAGTTCTCCAGCCTCTTCCTTCAGCTCCCTCTTAGACACCGAGCCGGGAAAATGTACTCTGGCACCTACAATAGGGTTTTTGAATGTGGTTTGTGGATCACCTGCATCAGAATCACCTGGGGGCTAGGTAAAGTGGAGATTCGGGAGCCCTCCCTGAGACATGCAGAATCAGAATCCACAGGGTGTGGCCTGGCAATCTGTATTTTTAACAAGAACACCCAGATAATTCTTATGCACTGAAGTTTGGGAACCATAGAAGTAGACTAAAGCTTCCACGTGCTGCATGAGATTCACTCGGGGAGGCTTTTAAAAATACAGATCCTTGGGCTGCTGGAGACTTTATCCATTAACTCTAGGGTGGGGGCTCTGGCACCTGTGTTTTTGAAAGCTCTCTGGTGAATGCTGATGCTGGCCAAGTTTCACCTTAAACGAGGGGCATGGCTTCCATCTGCATTCTCCCGGAACGGTTCTGCAGGAGGGCTTCAGGTTTGGTGAGAACTTTCTAGCAAAGTCAGTGGAAGAGGCCTTGGTAAAACAAGCTTGGTTCTGAGTGGAAGGGATTCCTGTTTCAAAACTTTGAGAACACACAGCTTCTAAAAATGTTCTGGGAAGTTTGGTTCCTTCCTCTAGCCTCATGCTTTGGCGAAGTCTCCCTTTTCTGGGGTAGGTTTTCTTGTCCTGGAACCAGCTGTATTTCTTCAGCTCGAGTCCCAGGGATGAGAGAAGTGAATGTACATCTCTGAGGCGGGGCCTGACTCAGGTGTGTGTGGGTCCATCTGGAAGGTTAAAATTCAAAAGATAGTTGATTCAACCTCTTGCTAAACGTGACCTTGAGCTGCAAGTGGAATAAAACTAATTCTGCTCTTGCCCTGACAGAACAATATTTATTTTTATTCCTACAAAGCTATGTTTCATTCAACAAACAAAAATATTTTTTCTGATTGTAAGCATAGCAATGATCCCTAAAAATATAAAGAAATACAGAAAAATATAAAGAAGAAATAATAGCTACCTGAATTCTCGTTGCTCAGAGTTTATTACTGATGTATATCTTTCCAGACTTTTTTCTAAGCATATTTTTAAATAAAACTGGAATTATGCTGCTTTTACTTTTTTGCCTTTAAAAAATTTTGTTTCATTTTTTATAAGCCAAGTTTATTGAGATATAATTTACATAGAGTAACGTGTTCCCATTTTTAGTACACAGTCTGATGAGATTTGACAATTGAATATACTTAAGTAACCACCACTGCACTCAAGATATAGAACTTTCCATCACCCCCAAATTCCCCAGTGCCCCTTTGCAGGCAATACTCCTCACCCCCGACCCCAGCCTTAGGCGACCATCCATCTGCTTTATTTCACTATAAATTTTGCCATTTCTAGAATTTCATATAAACTAAATCATACAGTGTGAAATCTTTTTCACCTAAAATAACATTTTTGATATTCATCACGTTGTTGCATCTATCAATAGTTCTTTCCTTTTTATTGAATAGTATTACATTGTATAAATAAACTACGTTAAAAAATACTCATCTACTGATGGGCATTTGGGTTCTCTCCAATTTTTTGTTATTATGAATAAAGCTGCCCTGAACACTCGTGTACAAATTTTTGTGTGGACATATGTTTTCATTTATTTTGGATAAATACCAAGGAATTGGATTGCTAGGTGAATGGTAAGTGAATTTGTAACTTTATAAGAAATGACCAAACCGTTTTGCAAAATGGCTGTACCATTTTGTGTTCCCACCAACAATGTCTGGGAGTTCCAGTTATTCTATGTCCTTGCTAACACTTGATATTGTCAGTCTTTTTATTTTTAGCCATTCTAGCAAGTGTATAATGGAAGTTCATTGTGTTTTCACTTTTTTTGGTTTCATTAAAAAACCCACTATTAATAGTGTCTTGCTTTTGGAGAGAATTCGAGATTTGAGTCTGTCCTGGTTGAGTTTCAGTCTCTGCTATTTAGGTCATTTTTTGTTCTAGCTGGAATTAGCGTACTAAGAACTGGCTCTTTAACTTCCAAGACAAAGCCATGGCCAGAGCAGGAATGTGCCAATGGGACAAAGTTGCCAAGGGGCCAATGGGTCTGCACTGACTGGTTGTGATTCAGGGCGGCTGATGCTTCCCTTGCTCATGGCCGTGGTCTCCCAGATGGGTGAGTAGAGAGTAGTAATTTATTTGAAATTACTGACAGAGAATTGCCTTCCTTAGCTGTCCATAGAGCTCCTCGTTCATTCCTTCACTTAATAAATATTAATTGTGACCCTCCTATGTATCAAACACTGCTCTGGGTGCTGTGTATACATCAGTGAATAAACAAAATCCTTGCCTTCCTGGTGCTTAGTATGTCAAGGGGAACCAGAGCTGCAGAAAAGAATAAAGTGGGAATGGGCTAGATAGTTAACAGAGTGTCTTATTTCATTTAGCAGGGAGGGATTCTTTGAGGAGATGACATTCCAGAATTATAGATGACGCTACGTAAGTTTGTCAACTAAGAGAGCTTATAAGGGATTTTTTGGAGGAGGACCATCTCCATCTGGAATTTCATTGCTGAAGAGGAGAAGGTGGATGGAGGAGAGGAGCTGGAAAGGAGAGGAGCTGGGAAGGAGCTGGAAATGTGGTTTTTGGGGAGTCCTTCTTTGCCTTACCTTCTGCAAAGCTGTCCAAAGTCCTTTTTCCCCACTGCCTAGGAGCCACATCTTAAAGGATGGCACTGCTAGTTCCTAATCTTCTGCTTTTAACTGCTAAATCCTGTAGAATCTGCCTCATATCACTCTAATCCCAAGGTACTGCCCAGTTCAGTCCGTCACCACGAAGATTTTGGGTAATTGCCCCGGACCCCTAATGATCTCCCTCCTTCCAGACTTGCCCTCCTTCTCCAAAGCCAGAAAGACCTTTCCAAAGGGCAAACCTGGTCAAGTTACTCCCCTGCTCAAGACTCCCTGGTGTCAGTATAAAAGCCAACTTCTGATCATGGTTCACAAGGCCTTTCATGACTGAGAGCCTGGTAACCCCCTAGTCCCGTCACTCTCCCTCCCTGTCTCCTTGCACTTTTCATCCTGGCTATGAAACTCTTTGTTGCTCCCCAAATGTATCACCCTCTTGTGTCTTTGGTTACCACAGCTGATTCTTTTCCTGCCCTTACACCCCTTTTCATCCTTCTGCCTTGAGGATTCAATTTGGCCATCTTATTACTTGAGAAGCCTTCTCTAACTTCCCCAAAACCATGTTGGTGTTTCTCCTGGGTACCTCCATCGCAGGCTGTGCACCCATCTGTTGTAGTACTTGTACGTATACTGTACCATAATTGTTTGTGTTTGTATCTGTGTCTCTTCTAAACTTGAGCTCTTTGTGGCAGGAATTGCAACTCATTCTTTTTGTATCCTTCACACAAAGGATAGATGAATGGGTGAGTTGAATGGGTGAATAAAAGAGAAACTGAGTTAATGATTGCATAAATTAATGAATGAAAAGAGAGATGAATGGATGGCTCAGTGGTTCAGCTTTTCCAAAGGAGAGGCTGCCTTTTGCATTGATGTTGAAAGCACATTGTGGAGGCATGGTAGCTCCTTCACTGAGCAAGGATGTCGGACCTTAATGTTTAGAAACCTAGGGTTTGTTTCTTATCTCGTGTCTGTCCCAAGTAGTAGCATTGACGCAATGCTTTGAGAAAGCATTTGTGCCCTTTGCTTTTGTTCACAATGTCTTTGCAAAAGACTTCTTGTCTTTCCTCTTTCTTCTTTGGATCTTGGAGGTGTCTTTCTTTGGTGAGCTGTTAAAATCACGGCAAGAAGGACTCTGGAGGACTACTGAATGCTTGAGGTCGGGTTGGGTGGAAGGAAAGGAGGGAGGAGATGCTGAGAGGCTAGGTCAAGTGCTTTCCAGGGCCAGGTAGACCAGTGGTCTGTGGCAGAGTTGCTCACAGAACAGGATGAAGGATAGCATTGTGGGCTGAGCCTGTGACATGTGGCTTTGACAAAGCCTCTTGAGAAAGATTGGTTCAGACAGTGGTGAGGAGGAAGGAGAGCAGCCCTAGATTAGGGGGCAAGTTGTGTGGGATCCTTAGCAAGTGACTGAAACTTTCGGATTCCAATCCCCCTTCCTTTTCTTCACCTGTAATGAGGGGAGATGAATTCCTGTCTCATGGGATTGTGGATGGTTTCAAATAAGATTTTTTACATTGTTTTTTACATCATGACTGTAAAGCACAGTCATTTAAAATCCAGCCCTGATATCCCCTCTCCCACAGAGCTCACTGCTGCTCCTCTTTCCCATCCCTGTGTGTCAATTGTTGGGTTTATCATTGCATTGCAGTGAGTTTGTCTGCATGCTTGTCTGCCCACCAGAGAGTGAGATCCAGGGGATTGAGTGACTAGGTCTTATTCATGTGGGCATCTTCTGTGTTCAGCCCAGGGCCTGGAACAGAGGACTAGAAGATGGATAAATGATAAGTTCCTTTCTTCTTCCCCTGTTCGTTATGCTCAGAAACACAGATCATTCAGCTTGGAGGTGATGATGCTTATTCCAAAATGACCTGTTGCTCTGAGGATTCCAAATTTAGCAAGTCAATAAACAAACAGCTTCTTTATTGGTAGGCAAACCAATTCCAGATCAACAAACCTGGCCATAATAAGATGTTCCTCTGAAAACTGGCCCAAACAGCAATGAGGAAAAGATGCAAGGGCTCCAAACAGCACGTGCCAGTGAGGGGGTATAAAAGCGAGGGTCTCGGAGAGCTCTCTCAGCTCAGGCAGTAACCTCTCATCACTCTCAAGGAAGCAGAGGCACCTCTACCATGTCTGGAAACAGCTGTTCTGGGAAATGCCCCTCTGTGCCAGCCATCTCTCTCTGCTCCACTGATGTGAGCTGCGGAGGGCCTGTCTGCCTGCCCAGTTCCTGCCGGAGCCAGAAGTGGCAACTGGTGACTTGTCAAGATAGCTGCGGATCATCTAGCTGTGGCTCCCAACACTGTCAGCCCTCCTGTCTCGTGAGCAGCTGTGCCCAACCTGTGTGCTATGAGGCCACCATCTGTGAGCCCTCCTGTCCTGTGACCAACTGTGCCCAACCTGTATGCTGCGAGGCCACCATCTGTGAGCCCTCCTGTCCTGTGACCAGCTGTGCCCAACCTGTGTGTTATGAGGCCACCATCTGTCAGCCCTCCTGTTCTGTGACCAGCTGTGCCCAACCTGTGTGCTATGAGGCCACCATCTGTGAGCCCTCCTGTCCTGTGAGCAGCTGTGCCCAACCTGTGTGCCATGAGGCCACTATCTGTGAGCCCTCCTGTCCTGTGAGCAATTGTGCCCAGCCTGTGAGCTGTGAGGCCACTATCTGTGAGCCTTCCTGCTCTGTGAGCAGCTATGCCCAACCTGTGAGCTGTGAGACCCCTTCCTGCCAACCAGTCCTCTGTGTACCCACTCCCTGCCAGCCCATTGTATGCAAACCCAGCTGTTGCCAACCAGTGGTCTGTGAGCCTACTTGCTGTCAGCCAGCGTGCCCCACACCTAGCTGCTGTCCATCTGTCTGCTCTGTGGCTAACAGCTGCCAGGAGCAATCTTGCTCGGAGCCCAGCATCTGCCAGCCAGCTACCTGTGTGGCTCTGGTCTGTAAGCCTGTCTGCCTCCGCCCTGTCTGCTGTGTTCCAAGCCCTTGTGAGCCACCTTGTGTCTCCAGCACTCGCCAAGAGCCCTCTTGCTGCATCTCCAGCATCTGCCAACCCATCTCCTCTGAGCCCAGGCCCTGCTCGCCAAGTGTCTCTGTGTCCAGTTCATGTCAACCTACCCGCTACATAGTCAAGCGCTCTCGGTCTGTCTGCTGTGAGCCCGTTTCCTGCCCATCTACCTCCTGCCAACCTCTCTGCTGCCGCCTGGGATCTTCTGCATCTGCCATCTGCCAACCAAGTTGCTCTCGGACTTTCTACATACCCAGCTCCAGCAAACAGCCTTGTACTACTTCAATTTCCTACCGCCCGATTTGCCGCCCAATCTGCTCTGGACCCATCACCTACAGGCAGCCGTATGTGACATCCATATCCTACCGTCCTGCCTGCTACCGCCCATATTACTCCATCCTGCGCCGCCCCGCCTATGTCACTTCTGTTTCCTACCGCCCAGTCTGCTCCCACCTGCCTTGTGCCGACCCCTGTAAACGGGATTGTAGAAAGTCCACTTCCAGCCAACCGGATTGTGCTGACTTAACATCCTGCAAAGGGGAGGTCTCAGAGAAGAGTCCCTGCCAGCTCACTGAGGCCAAACCCACCAGCCCAACCACCCGTGAGGCCACAGCCAGGCAGCCTGCTGCCACCAAACCTGCCAACTGATAAATTGGTCTCAGCTCACCAGGTTCTGCAAAGCAAGCCACTAGCTAGAGAGAAAACTTGATTGTCTTCCCCAAAGCTCATTATGACTTAGCTAGAATCTTTTGCCATCTGCACCATCACTTGTCATTTGCTTATGCTTCAAAGAACTCATCAGAAATGTCAGTATCCTAGTGGTACAAACGAAGGCCTCCTGGGCACTGAGAGGGGGATATTCCGGTTCCTGTCTGCTGCTGCCACCAACTGAGAAGAGCTACTTTGTCACATCATCCCAAGTGTCTTTCCTGGCATAAATTTTTTTTCTGTCCTCATGCATGTCCTCTTGCTGGGTGTGCTCATGTTTCTTGGGGATCTCTTCAATGTGATAAACATATTTAACTGTCCAATAAACGTGGCTAAGTTGAAGTGACACGCTGTTCTCATTGCTCTCTTGTTAATGCCATATTCTTGTCAGCTGACTTGCTTCATCTTTGAGAGCAGACTCATTCTTTCATTCATTCATTCATTTTAAAGGGAGGAAGACTATATTCTACCCACTCTGGGTCCTTTCTGGCTGGGCTACAAATTAAATTGACATGAGACCGAATAGCAGGAGAAGATCAAACAAAGCTTTATAACATGTATACATGGGAGAAACCCAGAAAAACTGGGTAACTCGACAAGATGGTGGAGGTTCTCTTCTTAAACAGATTCAGGTAAAGACAAAGGAGGATGTTGGGTGTGGGGGGAGTCAGCTACAGGAGATTACCAGAAAAGTACAGTAAACAACAGTAAGGTTATTATGCAGATTTAAGGCCACACCTTCCGCACTGATAAGTTTCTAGAGATGAGGTTGTCCCCCCTTCTTCCTGGTACAGAGAGGAAGATACCTTTACAAATGGAGATTTCCATTACAAATGTAAACAGAACTTTGATAAGAATGGGCTTAGCAAGGACCTTCCCAGTCTATTGATACCCAGAGTTATCTATGGTGATGGCTTGCCCTGGGGACAGGTCTTCTATCTTAAATCCTTTTAGGCAGTTATTGGGGAGGAAGGTCAAAGTTTCTCTCTGAATCTTCTGAGCCTTTATTGTCTTCAGCTCAAAATAATCCACATATCAGAGTGACACATCTTGGGGCAGCCTGCCCGAAACTACATCACATTCATCCATTCATCCATCCAACAAACATTATGAGACAGCTATTAGGGATTGTGTTAGGCTCTAGGAATGAGAAGACAAAAGTCTCAGTCTTCACTCTCAGGGAGCTCACTCTCCACTGGGGAGACAAGCAGAGAGACAATTACTATGTTCCATTGTGCTAAGGAATACGATAGAGGTGAGCACAGGGCACTGTGAACTCAGCAGGGCATGGGGCAACCAGGGAAGGATTCTTGGGAAATACGATACCGAAGCTGAATCTTTCAGCACAAGTAGGAATTAACCAGTTAGAAACCAGGAAGGAAGAGCCTTCTAGGCAGAGGAAACATATACAAATGAATGGGGCTTGTGAACACACTGTTCATTAGGTGAGGCTTAGGCAGAGGGGTGCTTAGAGGAGTGATGAGCTCTGAGGTCAGATAAGTAGACAGTGCCCTGCTTTTGTTGGACCTTGTAAGAAAGACAGGGGTGTTTGGTTTTGGTGCAGGGCTGACATGATGGCATTGAGGGACTGTATGCATGGCAGTGACAGAAACAGCCCTGGGTTTTGGGATGTCCCTCTGCCCTCGGTGTGGAGAACTGAATGGAGGAGCATGGTCTTGGATATAGGGAGACTGGGGAGGAAGCCAATGGCTTTGGAGTCTACAGTATGATGCAAATAAGTGGGGGGGGGGTCAAACTTACAATGAGGAAGTCACCTGGATTTCTTGTGCAAGAGCTTTGTTTATGTTCTCCTAGTCCCTATAAGGCACACTCTTTGTGTAAACTCTATACATAGCCTCTTACAATCTCTAAGGACAGTGTCTCTCCAAAGTAGTGACACCTTACACTTAGTACACAGAATGAAGGGCTATCTCTTGTCCTCAAGGTGCAGCTTGGGCTATCCTAAACACAGTAGGGCCTAGACCAGGGCTTCTCAACTTTGGCACTATTGACATTTTGGGCTGGATAATTTTTTGTTGTGGGGGCTGCCCTGTGCATTGTAGGATGCTAAGAAGCATCCCTGGCATCTACCAACAAGATGCTAGCAGCATCCCCTGAATGTGATGGTCAAAAATCTCCCCAGACATTGGCAAACATCCTTGGGGTGGGGTGGGGCCAAAAATTACCCCCGTTTCAGAACCACTGGGTTAGACAATGGCAGAGGAAAAAAGTCAAAGTGAAACTTACCCTGCACATTGGTGTTGGAGTTACTGTCTCATCAGGCCCTTGGGATTTATCTCTGTTTCTTTCTCGAGTCAAGAGAGGAGCTGGCCAGGGTTTTAAATCTCTGTGTGAAGCATGGACTCAGTGTTTCATGTACATCACAACAATTTTTGTGACATAAGATTTCTTTCTCCTATTTTATAGATGAAGGATATGAAGGACAAACAATCCAAGTGGCCATCAACAGAGACAAGGAAATTGTGGTATATTGATGCAATAAAATATTATGCTGTGGTGAAAATGACAGAACAATGGCTGCATGCAACAACATGGATGAACCTTAGCAATGTAATGTTGATTGATATAAACAAGCCTCAGAGACCACATATATATTTAAAGTCCAAAAACAACACAGACACACATACGTGTATGTATGAGTATACATACATGAATGCATATACATATGCATACATATATACAAATATATACATCATGTACCATATATACACACACATATATATAATATATATGTTCACAAGGGAATGACAAACACAAAATTCAGGATAATCACACAGCAAGTAAGTAACATACAAATGACTAAATGGGGTAATGACTTGTTCTGTCCAAAGCCCATGTGTTTTATGTATCACCATATTTTTTGATGTGATCACAACAGCCTTTGGTGATACACTAGATGTCTTTAGTGCCTTGAACGATAGCAAAACAAAAATTCTATCTATTGAGAGGTTTCTTTTCTTTTCAGCTTTATTGAGGTATAATTGACAAATATAATTGTAAGATATTTAAAGTGTATGTTGTGATGATTTAATATATGTATATATCATATTCCTCCCATCTAGTTAATTAACACATCCATCACCTCTTATAGCTGAAATTTGTACCCTTTTACCAACCTATTGAGAGGTTTTTTTAAAAGGAGAGGAGGCAAGAGCAGAATCAGAGAAAAATATGTAAATATAAATATAAAAATGGATTGCTTTGAAACAATAAAAGTGGTATGTACGGGTATAGGATATTGGCACCTTTTTCAGATGGAAGATGACATGGTTTCTCAAATAAATTCATGTTGCCATTTTAAGTGACCTATTTAGTAAGACCAAAAATATTTCCTCTTGGGAGATGAGAGCTTTGGGATGTAGGCATTCAGGAATTAAACATAGTGCAGGGATCCCTGTAGTTTGGGAGATGCCAAAATGAATAGCAATGAAATGGAGAGCAAAAGAAATGATCAATGCTGTGATATAAAAAACAGTGGTAGGACGAAAGGCATTTTAATGACAAGGGTGAGGGATTTCCAGGCATCGTTCTGATCAGAAAAATTTCTCTTCCTTATGAAATGGGAAGCAGGAGAATGCCAAGGAGAAGCAACTTTGCATCTGGTACTTTGAAAATCACCTTCCAGCATTTCCAATAATTGTGAGGCAGCCAATAAGAACAAAAATAACCTGAGCAATGGCAATGCAGCTGAGGGACTCTGGGTACTTTGAACATTTGGGTAAGGAGCTAACATGGCCAATAGGGTGAATTATTAGCAGAGCTGGAAATTGAGAGCAGCTCTCTCTGGCTCCCACAGTCATGTTCTTTCCACTCCATCATGCACTTCTGGGCTGAAGCAGACCAGGACGTGGACCGGTGTGGGATGCTGAAGTTGGTTGGTGCTGCAGAGCCCGGACAAGCCCCAAGGAGGAGGGAAGAATCAGGAAAGCCCCTCACAAATCCCTCTTGGAAGAGGTTGATTTAACCCAATAACTGCTTTGCAGTGAGGTCCTTACATCACTTTTGGTTGTGTGTTTTTACATTTATAGACTTCATATGCTGTTGACTCCATAGTATGAGCTTATCGTTTCTTGATGAAACATTTTGCAGTTTTTAATTTCCAAATTAAAAGATTGCTTTTTGGTGTATTGATAAGAAAAGGGAAGTACTCGTAACAGCTTGATCCAGCTGCTGGTTACAGTCACTGTAACCCATGAGCCAGCGTGCTCATGGGTTCAGCCTTCAATCACTATATTAGAGTTGTCCCCCCACCAAAATCCAGAAGGTCTAATCAGTGGTTAAGATCAGACATTTCAGGGTCAACCCAACCTAGGTTTGAATCTTATTTCTACCTGTTATTACTTGTGTAATTTGGGGAACATGATTTAAACTCTTTAAGTTAGTTTTGCTACCTCCAGCAAAGTGGTGACAATTATACCCACCAACTGGGATCACTGCAAAGATTCAATGAAAAAATGCAGTCAAGGACTTGGTGCATGGTAAGCATGCTAAAAATGGAAGCATTACTCTTGTTATTATTATTAGTGGTACTAGTAAAGTTGAGTTTCAGGAAAGCCAAATGGGAAGGTTCTAGAAAGAGGTGGAGACACTGAAGTGTCCTTGGGATGCACTGCCTGATTTTCTGCTTGCCGTCTCTGACATCCTCCTCCCTCAATTGGGTCAGAGCTTCATTTCCTGATGGTGTGGAACTGCATTCCTGGCGGAGGAGCGGGCTGCTTTGGCTGGGCTGCGGCCCCCTGATGAGAGGTTAGTGCAGGGGCAGGCTAGCTTCAGGGAGGCTGGAGAACATCCTGTAAAAGAGACAGCTCATCCCAGAGCAGGAGTAGCATCAAGGAATCCAAACTCAGCAGAGAAAACTCCCAACTCAATAGACAAGTTTTTAATGTGGGGACAACATCTCCCAGGCTCCTGAAGCCTGCTAACCAGATGTTTGTATGCAAATGAGTGGAAACAACAACAAGGAAAGATGCTCTCTGTCGTGCCAACACCCCTAGCGAAGGACTATAAAAGCCCCTAGGCATTAGATGTCTTTCTAACTCAGGTATACTGAGTTTGCAACTTCCCCGCAGGATTAGCACCAGCACCATGGAGGGCAGCTGTTTTCCTGGAGGCACCGCGGCCGTTCCAGCTGTGGCCACCATCTCCATATGCTCAAATGACAGCAGCTTCCGAAACAGTATCTATTTGCCTAGTTCCTGCCAGAGCAGAACGTGGCAACTGGTCACATGCCAAGAAAACTGTCAGCCATCCAGCACTGCCGCAAGTGGTTGTGAACGTGTTTCTTGCCAACCTACCTGCCTTCCAGCAACTTCTTGTGTGGGTTTTGTTTGCCAACCCATTTGCTCCTGCGCAGTGTGCTATGAATATCGCACTGGTCAGTCTCCTTGTCTGGTTAGCTCAAGCCAGCCCTCCTGCTCAGAGTCCACCCGTTATCAGGTAAAGTGCTGTGAACCCAGCCCCTGCCAACAAGGCTCCTGCCAGGAACATGTCTACACGTCCGGATTGTGCCAGGCAGCTTGTGGCCAATCAGTCTGCTGTGACAGTAAGTCCTGCCATCCATCCTGCTCTGCTGAGGTAACTTCCTGTCCTGAAACATCTTGCCCACCAACCATCTGTGCGGCTAGTCCATGCCAGCCAACTTGCTGCCAAGCAGGTTCATGTCAACCCGTTGGTGGTGAAGATCAGCCTTGCAAATCAATTTATTACCAACCTATCTGCTATGTTTTCAAGTCTTGCCACTCAGTTCCCTGCCAGCCATCGACTTGTGTGTTCAGTTCTTGCAACCCTACTTACTGCGTGTCCTCCCTTTGCTGGCCACTTTACTGCGTACCAGCTCCTTCCATATCCTTCTTCTGCCAGCCAGTGGATAACTGCCAGCCCCCTTGTTCTGTAAAGAACTCTTGTAAGCCAGCCTCCTGTGGAACCATGCTTTCTGGCCAACCAACTTGTGGTGGACCCACTTCCTGCAACCAAAGTGGCTGCAGATCCCCTTCCTGCCAACCAGCTTGCTGTGTGACAGGTTTAGGCAATTTGTCCAGTAGTGGCTCCAATTGCTTCCAACCAACTCCCTCAAGTCTCTGCAAAGCCTGCACCTGCTTGCCGACTTCCTAGCTAGCCAGGAGTCCAGCTTCTGTAGGGGAACGCTTTGTTGAGGAAGCACTCTTCACACCTCCCCTGAAGTCTGCTGCTGTCTACAAGCGCATAGCCACCCCCTGGTGCCTGCCTCTGGCCAAGCATGCATGCTCTCTGCTTGCTAACTTTACTCCGAGTCCAGCTCCACATTCTCTCCAGGTGCTGACAAGGGCTTGTCAAGCCACTAAGAGATCCTCCTTAACCAAGGAGAACCTTTCAGCAAGCATGGTCCACACTATAGCTTGCGTTTCCCGATGTCAATTCATTTCGCTTCAGCAAAGCTTTCTCTCCAGTTTTTCTTTCTTTTAATGAAGACTCCTTAGCTACCAACTGCTAATAAAAATGTGACTGGTTAGGCATAATGAATAAAGCTCTCAGAGTGCTTTCATTCCTTTCAATACACTCCTACGTAGAAGTCCTTCAGGTTACATTTGAACACAATGATGTTGGGTCCTCTAAGTCCGTAGGTCTGCATTGGTCTGCAAGGGTAGCTGGTGTCTAGAATTATAGATGCTCAAGCTGGAAGGGAGTAAGGACAAACAATTCTTTGGCTTCCAATCTTTACAACACCAAGAGCTCTTTTGAGTTGAGTGGCCTTAGTTTCCCCACAGTGAATAGACTTGGGAAGCCAAAGACAGAAATGGTCCAAGGAAGCCACAGATTAAAACAAACATGAGGTTTCAGCCATGGAGAATAGCTAAGGGTTAATTCACTTGAAACTGCTTTTAATGATCAATTCACCTAATGGCCAATTTAAATAAAATTAAAAACTCTTTAGAAATTTTTGGAGGTTGTTTGCTAGGTTCTTGACATTTTAAGAGACAGTTTTTAAAACAATTAGTCTAAGGGAATTGTATTTCTAGTGTGTAATTATTGAATCTAAACATTTTTTAAATGGTTGGATGGTTTTCTTTTGAGGAAAGCTTAGAGGAAATTTACAGTGTGTACTTTTAGCAGTGGCACAGAGTCCTTCCTCAAGGGGATCTGCCCCCCCTTTAATCAAGGGGCTGTGGGTCTGTGAAACAATTTGTCTGAAATCTGAAAAATTCTCACACAGGTCCATGGGGGGACACATATGACGATGTCCCCTGTGGTCTTTCTGTTATGATCTTCATAGATCTTAAAGAAAATCTGTTGTCCACCACTGGGAGAGCGGGTAGGCAACAAATGGTAATTCCTTCCATGGGTATTGTGTTAGTCTGGTTCTCTAGAGAAACAGAACCAATAGGATGTATGTGTGTGTGTGTGTATAGATAGATAGATACATAGACAGACAGAGAGAGAGAGAGATTTATTAAAAGGAATTGGCTCATGTAATGATGGAGGCTGGCAAGTCCAGATCAGTAGTGTGGGCCAGCAGGCTGGAGACCAGGAGATCTGATGGTGAAGATGAAGTCCGAAGGCTGTCTGCCGGAGAACACACATTAAACAGAATAAACAGCTGTCTGTAGGAAGAGAATGGGGCATAAGGAGAACAGGAATTAAATTAATTGATATATAAATACATAAAGAAAAAAATAAATGAGACGGACCTTGCAAGCTCCAAAGATAATAATGTGTCCCGTAAGAAATATGATTGACGCAATTATTTGTAATCAAAGTCCAAAAAGAAAATTAAAAAGAGGAAGAAAAAGAGAGAGGGACTTTGATATGGCAAAATATGGAATGTCTTCCAGAAAGGACATTTTGATGGATGCCATGTTTAAATTCTGTCTCCTACATTTTTCATGGAGAGTTCAGTCATGCTAGAGGAAGGATGAGGCTCTGGGAAGTGGGACGCATCTTACCTCAGTCCGGAACTGAATTTTCAACAATGTTCCTTACATTATAAGTTCAAGGAATTACATCTCCTTAAATAATTTGCTTATTGATACCAGAATTCTTGACATACCTGGAAGTTCAAATTTCATTTTGCAAGAGTTTTTTGACCTGTGTAAGTCTATCTTATTCTTTTTCCGATTCCAATTACGGATTTCTCTGTTGTACTGGCAAATGTTTTTCACTGGCCATCTGCCAATGTGAAACCATACGTTTTAACCACGTCGAGTGTAAAGGCGTGTTGGGAAGCTTTGTGTCTCTTCCTGTGCTTGGCAACAGCTTAAATGACAGCATTTATGAGCTCCTCTTAGGTTTGCTAGAACTTATCCATAAAACATCTGAACTTCCTGTTACAAACAATGTTCTGATGAGCCTGAACATGCTTGTAACTAAATCTTTATTTACATTTATGTCCAGGGTAGGGGAGTAACTTTAAAAGTTCAGGAAAGTTTTGAAAAAATATTACAAACACCCACCACCCAGAATTGATATTTTCTTACATCTGCTTTGGATCTTCAGAAAATATGACTGAAATCAAACATTACTGATAAAGTTGAAGTCTCTTTGTACTCTTCTCCAGTCCCATTTATCTCTACCCATCTCAGGTACAACCTTGGGCACCCTTCTAGTCACTGTTTGTTTATATAAAACTATAAACAATGTATAATATTTATGAAGTATTTGAAAAATATATAATATTATGTTTTGGAAATTTAAGAATTTACATACACAATGTAAAATTATGTAATTTACTTTTTTCCTTCATTATAGCTTTTAAGAATAAAATTTTTATTGAGAATTGAAATTTATATTAATAATTAATATAATTATAATTTGTTTATTATCAATCACAATTGATAATTCATAATTAATACAATAATGTATTAATTATTAAGAATAAAAGATTTTAATTGCATTTTGACACACGGATCTCTTTCATTATATTGGTTATCTATTGCTGCATAACAAAAGACTCCAAAACTTAATGGCTGAAAACAACAAACATTTATTATCTCACTGTTTCTGTGGGTTAGAAATCCAGGTGTGAGTGAGTTGGGTACCTCTAGCTCAGGGTCTCTTATGAGGAAGTTGCTGAGGTGTTGGCTGGGGCTGCAGTCATTTCCTGGCTTGGCTAGGGGAGGATTCACATCGAGCTCACTCATGTGCTGTCGACACACCACAGGCTCTCACCAGCTGTTGGCCAGAGATATTGTCTCCTTGCCAGTGGGCTTCTCCAAACACTGGTTGACTGTCCTCGTGGCATAGCAGCTGCATTCTCCCAGAGGAAGTGGTCCGAGAGAGAGAGAGAGAATGAGCACCCTCATGGAAGTCGCAGTCCCTTTACAGGCTAATCTTGGAAGTGACATCCCACCACGTTTACTGTACTCTATTCACTAGAAGCAAGTCAGTAAATCCAGCCCACACTCAAGGGGAAGAGACTACACAAAGACATGAACACTGGGAGGTGGGACAGTGGGAAGGCATCTTAGAGGCTGCCTACTACAGTCTGCCTTTTGGCCCCCCCAATGATTCACATGCTAAATGTATTCCCTCTCTCCTAAGGTGCCCCCAAATCTCATTTTATAACAGCATAAGCTCAAAGTCTAGAATGTCACGACTGAAATCAGGTCCAAGTGTGGATAAATCTCCTCAGACGTGGTTCCTTAAGAACAGTTCCTAGACAATTCTTCTAGATCTGTAGACTTGTGAAATTAGAGACAAGTTATCTGGCTCTCACATACCCAACATATAATGGTGGGACAAGCATAGGTTAACTGCTGTAGACATTCCTTTTCTAGAAGGGAGGAAATGAGAGGTACAAAGAAGTCATTGGTTCAATTCTGAAATCTACTTGGGCAAATGTTGGAAGTTCCTTGATTAGGTTTCAATGCCTGGAAATACTTCTCCATGGCTCTTGGCTCTGCCCTTTAGGATCTTGGTTCCGAGCGCTGAATCATCTTTCCTTTTTCATGAAAAATAGCATGAGTTTGTGGCTGAGTAGCAATCTCAGCTGGTTTTCTGCCAGTAGAATTCTGGGGGTCCAAAGACTTCTCCTCATTCTGTACTGTTTCTGTACTCCTCTGTTCAAGCTGGATATGTTTTTGCATAAATAATTTTTATAAGAAAATTGTGGTTCTCTTGCAAATTATCTTGGGGTTTACTCCATTAGACAAAAGTCACTCCCACAAATCACTTTGAGGTAAACCCTTCTCTACCTCAGGCCCCTGCTATGATAGGTGAGGACAATGTCCTTGAGGTTCTGGAAGCTCCACTGTTTTATCTGAGAGGTACTTATTTAATATCTTTAGAGGGGCTTCTGTATCCAACTGTTTCTAATTTTTTTTCATTTCTGAAATGAAAATTCTTATTTCTTAACCTTTGACTTTCTCAGATCTTAAAAGATCTTATAGCCACACCTGGGCTTCATCTTTATACCATGCTTTTCTGTCAGTGCCTTGGATTTCCTATTTTCTTGGAAGTCATTTCTTAATTTTAGCATCATTTGCCATCTAAAGAGGCTGAGAATTTTCAAAACAATCAAGTTCAGAATCCTTTCTGTTTATCAGTCCTCCACTCAATTTATCTCTCTCCTCTCACGTTTCTTTATAAGCAGCAAGAGGAAACCAAAGAACATCTTCAAAATTTTACTTGGAAATTTCCTTAGTTAGATCACCCAGTTCATCAGGCATTTTTCTACTTTCCACAAAACTGCACGTGACAGTGTTGCTGAACTTTCTGCCACTGCATAACAAGGATTCTCCTTTCTCCATTTTCCAATATGCTCGTGGAATCTCTGGATCAGGAATTCAGACATTCCCCAGCAGTGATAGTCTATAATCTATGATGCCCAGGACCTCAGTTGGAAATGTTCAAATGGCTAGGGCCTAGAATCATCTGGAGGATTTCTTCACCCACGTGCTTGGTGCCTGGGCTGGGACGACTTGAAGGCTGGGCTTAGTTGGGACTGTTAACCAGAGTGCCTCGATGTGGCATTTCTGATTGACTTGGGCTCCTCACAGAGTGACGACTGGTTTTAGAGAGGGACCATCACAGGAGGGAGCACACAAATTAGGTCTGCAGCAATGCTGGTAGAAAGTGGATCCACTGCAGGTTTGGCCACAGCAGCTGAACTCATGTCAAGTGGGCTGGCAGCAGGTGGTCCTGGAACAGGTGGTCCTGCAGCAAACGGGCTGGCACCAAACGTTGCGGCACAAATGGGTCATGATGTCAGGTGTGGAGAGTGGGCTTTTACGTAGAGCCAAGTTTCCCAGAATCTGAGAATACGTTCTTCCCTGCGGCTTTTAATATATTGGTTTTGCAAAAAATTAGTATCATTGAGAAGGAAAGATCCTTTCTTTATTACTGTATATGGTATTCTCTATGACTCTGCAGTATGGTTTGTAGGAAGTTGTTGACTAAATGTGCTAAATATTATTAAAGAAATAGACTGGTTGATTTCTCAGTTGGATAATCAAGTTGGTTCCACCTTTGTGTTGATGAGGTTCAGGAAATTATCCTGGTAGTGAGTGACTGGAATGGGATGAGAGAAAAGCTCATGGCCAATGAAGAGGCCAAGGAACTGAGAGGTCAAGATGTTAGATGAATTATCCGTATGGAAGTTGAATTCGCTAAACATAAAGACAAGTCTAGAGGAGGCAAGAAAGACAGTGATCTACAAATGAATGAGTGGAAATGCCTGGAAACTGATAGAAAATAGCCAAAAGGAAGGGTAATTGCAGTACAAGTTGATGGTGTGAACTTCAAAGCAACTAAAATTTTTGAAGGAGGAAAGAGGAGAATGATTTTCTCAGTGGCAAAGCCACTTTGAGAAGTAGGTTTCCTACTCTGATGAGTGCCTTGGTCAAAATTCAGGACAATGAAGCCTGGATGATCATTGATTTCATAAAATCTTAATGGTTTAAGGGATCTTGTGAATCAGTTCGCCAAATTGTCTATTTATTTACACAATCATTCTGTGACATCCCTATTACTTTTATTTGAATCTATGCTTGACCGTCTCCAGAGAATGGGACACTCCACCTCCCAAGGAAACACTGCTTCTCTGGACAGCTTCAAGAGTGAGTTTTCACTTATTTTTGCCTTAGTTAGTATTTATAGCTCCCATGATTGGTTTTGTTTCTTGACTCCATAAGGCCACACAGAAGATACATCTTCTACAGACAGATATTTCTGTATTCAGAGACCACTGGGGCATTCCTTTCTCCCAAAGGTCTTCTTTTCTCTAGGATAGTTATCACCAGATCTCTCCATTCTTCATCATGTGATTTGAATTCCAGTTCCATTCTCAGGATAGTTGCTCTCCTCAAAGTACTTTCCAATTATTCAATATTCCTTTAAAAGGGACACGATCAGAGCCTAACTCAAGATCTAGCTGTTTTCTAACTGGCCCAGGCTGTGGAGAATCCTCCTCCCCCTTTGAGTATAGATCATATTTCCTCTAGGTCATGTCTGCCCGATGATGTAATTAAGCAGTATTTTTTAAGTTATATATCTCAGCCCCCACCAGGAAGTTAGCTGGAATTTGAATGACTAAGTCCGTATTTAGTGAGGGGACATCTGCTCTCTTGTAGGGGCTGCTTCTGTCACACCTCAAATGGTTTCCTGTTCCCTCTTGTTGATATACCCTGCTCCTACCTTTGCATGCCTATTGCTAATCTCATATTCCTACCCTCTTATAGTGATGTCCTTATTGTCGTTGCATGGGAGAGAGAGTTCTTCAGGTTCAGGTTTAATACCAACCTCAAATACATGGCTCTTTAATTTGAGTTTGAGTTAACCATAGTGTTTCCTCCCTAGTAACCTCTGGATGCTTTGAGTACCTGCAGAAAAGACTATCCAGTGGATTTGCTCCAAGCTGTCTGCCAATTTTCCCTCTAATACATCTCTTATCTAGGGTCTCAGCTGGGATGTGGGATCAAGTGCTTATTATTAATGTATGAAGTGGGATGCTGTCATTGGAAATGAGACATATCTTGGCAGTTGCCATGGAATTCAATCCATATTTCTGCACTCTTTTCATAAGATGAGGGTCATTTTCACTTGCCTTGCTGAAATCCAGATTCATTTTCTACTGAATTTCATTGATCAATTAATCCAGCAAAAATAAAAATTTAAATTATTTGACATGACTTGGTCTAAGTGGTCTCGTGTTCTATCTTTTTCTAAGGATTCACAAAGGATCTTTTCAACAATTCATTCTAGAATCTTTTTCTCAGGTGAGATCAAACTTACAGATGTATGGTTTGCAGAAACTTGAAAACAGAAGAGTATTTGCTTATCTCAACATGTTTGCTGTCTCTTGTTCTCTAAGATTCCTCAAATATCAATGTGTGGTTTACTTCTAGCCTCTAAGTGCTCTGAGACATAACGTGCACAGCATACGTGACGTGAATTTATTTAGAAAATCTGGGTGCTTGTAAAATCTATTTGTCTTTATAAATGTTTAGTCATTTTTCCCATTTGATTATTCCCTGTTGTCTGAAAAGACAGACACCAAATAAGAGTCTTTCTAGCATAGTGTTCACATTCTCTGTGCTACATTCCACAGGAAGATCTCAGATCTTATCTCATTGCCAGGTCTCAGCATGAACTAAGGAGAACAGACCCCTTTTATAACCCTGGATTTTCCTTGCCAGATACTGACATGTTGATAGCTCATTGATCATGAGTTGGGTGGATGCAAATGTGTCATGCAAAAAAAAATTAGCAGCATCACAGTGAGGAACTTATATTAAACTTCTTGGTGTTATTTTGAAATGTTTAATCTCCTTATTCAGATCAAAAGGAATTAAAATCTCTCTTTTTCTCCCTCTTTCACTGTTGCAGGTTTTCCCATTTGGTTTGGAAGGAAAAATTATAATCTTCATTTTTCTTTTATTATAGAAATAATTCATGCTTGAGGGGGAAAACAATGTATGAACACAAACTGGAAAACCCTGGTACCCAATACCCCTCCCAAATCCCTCTCCCTTGGGGCAAACTACTGGTTTCTGTATATTATGCCCTCCTCTGGGGTTTTTCTTTCCCTTTGCAGATGGTTGGTTGTTTTCCCTGTTTGAAAGATGGAAGAAAAAGAAAAAGGAATATTAATTTCTATATCTCAAACACAAACACAAGATCATCAACACAAAGTAATAGACCTTTGTCCTGTTTGATGGCATCCTTACTCTGCTTACAATCATTTTATAAAAAACATACCTTTCCATTGTGTTTTTTATTTTTTTCCTTTGTGAGGTTTTTTTTGTTTGTTTGTTTTTGTTTGTGTTTTCCAGTCTCAGAGCATCCAGAACTATTTTTCCCGTGGGTGTCTACCATCCCTGTTTAAAGCCCACTTCATGAACTTTTCTTCCTAATTAATAAGTACTTTCTAATATAATTAAGTACTATTCTTTAAGTTAAATATCTTAGTCTCCACCAAGAAATTTCCTGGGATTTAGAATGTGGTGGCATCTGTCCTCTTGTGAGGGCCACGTCTGTCACTCCTCAGACATTCAATTGCAGACATTCAATTATTTTTGATCTACAAAAATGAAAATTTCATATGGTTCAAAATAATGTATTCCCTACTTGGCATTTTTCAATCAAATCCTAATACACAGCTCCTTACAACTCTTTCTGGTATCTTTATATACCGGAAAGTATTTTAAAAGGCATTAAGACAATAACCACACACAGGAAAATATTTTAAAAGGAATTAAGACAGCTTAAGCCATTCTTTCTACCAGTGTCTTTTATTTTTTTTTTTGAAGAGATTGTCCATGTACTTTTATTACAAAAAACAAAAAAAGAACAAAGATTCCTTCATGGTATCAAACTGTTAAAACTATGTATTGACAATCATTGCCTTTTTATCACTAAATGAATTTATTCTTTATAGAAGCTATTCCTTATTCTTAAAATTTTTATGCATTATTCTAATAGTAGTTGTTTAATTGTACTTAAATCATGGGATCGTTACGCCAAGAAGAGCTATACCCAAGAGATAGACGCATATAAGCAGCAAAATATAAGCCTTGATAAATCTTGCATGTAGTTGTTTTCATTATTGTAAATAATTGATTAATACTATACAGCTTTGCATACTCAATAAAGACTGATAACACTTACACTTGATATAAAAGGAAAGATTGCATCTAATGACTTGATTCTAATGAGGCTTGAATTATTTGACACCTTTCCATCTTTTTGAACTCATGTGCTTTCTCACCCAATCTCATTACATCTTCTACATCTGAATTTTCTTCCCTTTACCTAAATTAACTTAGTTTGTTCCCATCTTTGGCCCTTTCACTTGTTGAGTCTCTGCCTGGAATGCCTCTCTGGACCTTTACATCCCCTACCTTTCAGTTCAAAATTTCACCATTGTCTTCTTTTTTTTTTTTAATTTTTTGTTTATTGCAGTAACATTGGTTTATAACATTGTATAAATTTCAGGTGTACATCATTATACTTCTGTTTCTGCATAGATTACATCATGCTCACCACCCAAATACTAATTACAACCCATCACCACACACACGTGCCGAATTATCCCCTTCGCCCTCATCCCTCTCCCCTTCCCCTCTGGTAACCACCAATCCAATCTCTGTCTCTATGTGTTTGTTTATTGTTGTTATTATCTACTACTTAATGAAGGAAATCATACGGTATTTGACCTTCTCCCTCTGACTTATTTCGCTTTGCATAATACCCTCAATGTCCATCCATGTTGTCACAAACAGCTGGATTTCATTGTTTCTTATGGCTGAGTAGTATTCCATTGTGTATATATACCACATCGTTATCCATTCATCCCTTGATGGGCACTTAGGTTGATTTCAAATCTTGGCTATTGTGAATAATGCTGCAATGAACACAGGGGTGCATGTATCTTTACGCATTGGTGTTTTCAAGCTCTTTGGATAAATACCCAGCAGTGGAATAGCTGGATCATATGGTAGTTCTATCCTTGATTTTTTGAGGAATCTCCATACTGTTTTCCATAGTGGCTTCACCAGTTTGCACTCCCACCAGCAGTGTATGAGAGTTCCCTTCTCTCCACATCCTCTCTAACACATGCTGTTTCCTGTCTTGTTAATTATAGCCATTCTGACGGGCTTGTGGTGATATCTCATTGTAGTTTTGATTTGCATTTCCCTCATAGTTAATGATGTTGAACATCGTTTCATGTGTCTGTTGGCCATCTGTATATCTTCTTTGGAGAAATGTCTGTTCAGGTCTTTTGCCCATTTTTTAATTGGGTTGTTAGTTTTTTTGTTGTTGAGATGCATGAGTTCTTTATATATTTTGGAGATTAACCCCTTATCAGATGTATGGTTTGCAAATATCTTCTCCCAATTGTTAGGTTGTCTTTTCATTTTGTTGATGGTTTCCTTTGCTGTGCAGAAGCTTTTTAGTTTGATGTAGTCCCATTTGTTTATTTTTTCTATTGTTTCTCTTGCCCGGCCAGACATGGTGCTTGAAAATATGTTGCTAAGACTGATGTCGAAGAGCCTACTGCCTATGTTTTCTTCTAGAAGTTTCATAGTTTCAGGTCTTACATTCAAGTCTTTAATCCATTTGGAGTTAATTTTTGCGTATGGTGTAATGTAAGGGTCTACTTTCATTTTTTTGCATGTGGCTATCCAGTTTTCCCAACACCATTTGTTGAAGAGACTTTCTTTTCTCCATTGTCTGTTCTTGGCTCCTTTGTCAAAGATTAGCTGTCCATAAATGTGTGGGTTTATTTCTGGGCTTTCGATTCTATTCCATTGATCTGTGTGTCTGTTTTTGTGCCAGTACCATGCTGTTTTGGTTACTATAGCTTTGTAGTATATTTTGAAATCAGGGAGTGTGATACCTCCAGCTTTGTTCTTTTTTCTCAGGATTCCTTTAGCTATTCGGGGTCTTTTGTTGTTCCTACCAGTGTCTTTTAGAATGGAATTTTGCCTGTCATTTTTCTGATTGTTTTGGTATCTATTTAACAACCAGGATACACATCAGACTTGTCCTGAGAAATTTCATTCCCAAAGAGCAAAAATTGTGTTCTTTCTCTTATTTTGGTAATCCCAAATGTGAGATTGACGTAATGGACTTTGATAAAGTTCATTTGAAGAAGTGTGAAAGGAAGACATTTTAGACGTGTGTAAAGAGCCTACAAGTCCCAAACGTAACACGTGGAATTTTCCCATCTGTGCGGCATATGACATTTGGTGTTATTTTTGTTGATTTCATTAGTTTGCGCATATAAATAGGTTCATCTTATAATAACAGTCTCGTGACATCAGGAAGTAAGTTTCTCTTATAACCCACTTTCTCAGAAACTTCTTGGATATGCCCTGAAGCTAGCTGGAGCTGGAGAAATATCTGATGATAGTGATTTAATGCTGAATAGTCCAGAGCTGTTGCAAACAAAACCAGGGTGTTGCTCTTTCGATGGGCTACTTGCTTACACTCAAAGGTAGCCCTGGATGAGGTCCATAATCTGAGCCCAATGCCTTAAAATTTGGCCTCTTGCCTTTGTGGTGTGAGAATAGATATGGAAGAATTTTGGAAAATACAAAATGTCCTCTCAATCCAAGTGCTTATGAAGGGCACACTGTACACATAATCTAGGTTACCAAATGATATTCGAGATGAGTAGAGTTTATTAGGCGATAAACTGGGAAATGCATTAGCTGCAAAGAAGACAATTCAAATGACCATAGTGGGTAGAAAACAAATTATAAACACGTTGAAGAAATGTGAAAGGAAGATATTTTAGAGGTGGAAAAATTAACCAATTATTCAGACAATCAGCAGGGGTGAGGATGGGGATGGAGAATTGTACCCGTATCCAATTTCTAATGATACTCATTAGCTAAAACCAAACCATCACTAGTGGCCATGAAGCCCAAGTGTTCAACAATGGCAATGAAGACTAGGATGTGTTTTTTCAAACCAAATTCTGCTATTCCCTGATAACCTATTATTTAACCAGAGGAATAAATATAAGTACCCTGTTTTACATGAGTCTCAAACCAATGGAAAAGAAGTTAACTCCATTGAACTGAACTACCAGGAAAGGGGGAAGGAAGAGTAAGTCACTCAATGCAAGGAGGTCCACCTGTCATGGATGCACCAGGTGCACCTCTTTTAGGACAGACCTGTATGAAGAAAGTTAATATTTACTGGTTTAGAGCAAAGAGAAAGAGGAGAAAGCAGTGATTCAGGCGTTGAACAGAATGAAGATTTGATAATTTGAAATATGGAAAACCCTATAAATGCTATTATAAACAACAACAACAACAACAATAATAAATCCCCTATTGTATAATAGCTAATTGTGAAATAGTTGAGAGAGAGATTTTTGAAAGTCTTCACGGACATTGTAAGTTATTTTTAAGGATCAGTAATCAAAACAGTTCTTGTAACTCAAATCCTGGTACATAACCTGCAAATGCTCACTACTTCCTGAAAGAGTCTGTCCCCTGTTTCAGTCAGCTCAGATTGTATGAAAATTTTGTCTGATGCTGATACCCATCCAGTCTCTTTATATCTTAGATTCCCCATGATTTCCAAATTTTCAAATATCACCAACAAGAGTTCAGTGTCCTCACTTGGAAAGTGTTTCAATATTTGGGAAGTAATTTGTCTAAGGTCAGGAAACTAGAACTTGTTTAGAGAAACTAAATTTTCTTCTACACTGTTTACATCCATTTGGGGCCAGTAATTCTTCTTTCCAATTTTTTTGCTACACAGTTCTGTTCAAATATTACTTTTGCATACATAAGTAATATTGAGAAGTCCTCCTTTTTATGTCATAATCATAATTTTCCCAATGGATCTTAAGTGAAATCTCATTTCTTCTTATAATCACCTATTTGTGTGAGGAAAAAATACTCTTTTTTGGTCTTAGATGTTTGTTTTAGATATTAAGTATATTTATGCTTTGCTATATTTATTACTGTTGGGCACCTAGAGGGAAATGCTTGGGAAGAACTGGGCTGACTTTGTTAGGAATCAACCTGAAGAGGTAGAAGATCATTGAAATTTGTCCTTTTTCCACCTTGATCTTTGTTCGAAGAAAGAATCTGAGTGAGACTGAAAAGCCTGTTTTTTATCATGCCCTTATCTTGGATGAGGAATGCTTTTGTTTAGAAAGAAGGTCTGCAGGCTTTCTGGTGGGGACAGGTTACAACCCCTGTGAACACAGGAGTAATAAAGGATAAATGAAGTGTGCATTCTTTCCTTATCTAGTTTACACTATCTACACTATTACGGCTTTTTTGATTTATATCTTGGGCATGAAGGAAGAGTCTGATAATGGGCCCTTTTGGTGTTGTAAATCAGAGATCCTCAAAGGAGAAGGCTTGGGGTGAGCTAACACAGGATTCTACTCCTCCTGGAAAAGGCCTCTCATTGAGAGATTTTCGTGGTGTCAGGAAGAAAAGATTGTTGTGTCAGTCTTGAGATAGGACAGGGCCAGCCCTCTAGGGCCCAGTTTCCAGTAACATTTGTAAACAGACACATTTCTTAGTAGACTCTTTAAGATCTTCCCATAAGTTCTTGGCAATAGGGTGGCTGAAGGAATAACGATGAGAATGACCTAAAATTGTGGGTTTGATTCACTGATCTGGGAGAAGCCAAGGAGCAAGGGAGCCTCCCTGAGCAGCTCAGACCGGGCTTGGAGATCTGAGGCACCAAAGGACCAGGAAAAGGGAGAGGAGTGGACTGATGGCACGAATTCCAAAATGCTCAAGGGATTTGAGGAGCAAAGACAAAAGGCCTATGTCTGAACCACAATATCCATTATGAAACATGCCCACATTTGTAACTATGTCAGATTTATATACGAAGTCTTTTTTATTCCACTTAATTTAGTCCCTCTTTATGAATGAATAATTGGGAGCTCAGCCTCATAACAAAAGGAATCAAGAACCTAAGATTAGCCTTCTGACCATAACCCCCACCCTCCAATGGTGCCTGAATCTAATGGTGTGGTGGGTGGAAACCTAGTAAATGGCAACGGAAGGACAATCCTGACTAAGATCTGTGATTAATTTTATAAAACTTGGCTCAGTTATTCTGTCCTAAATTGCAAACACCCTCAGATGACCTTCCTTATCCAAATAAGGTTATCAATGTGGCCTCTGGTCACAGGATACAGGGAGAGACTGGAAGTACTTCGTAAATGTGTAAAATGCTTTCCCAAGGGAAGTATTTAAAGGACTCAGGGCTCATATCTGGCAGAGTTTTTAAGATGAGTAGAGATTACTAAGAGATTAACCAGAAAGGCTCTATTATAGCTAGAAAGGCCACTCAAAGTTATCATAAAAGGTAGGGAAAAGGAAACACGAATAATGCAGCAATTGGGGAAAAACGTTGCTATGTAGAAATATCGAGTGATTGCAGTTACTAGGCCCTGAACAATCAGCCTTGAGGATATGGTTTTTAAAGAAATATTAAAGGACTGAGCTGGAATCACACTAGGAAGGTAGATATTGTCATCATTTGCAAAGGCTCTCTAACCACTTGAGCCGGGGGTACATAAAGATGTACACCTGAAATTTATACAATGTTATAAACCAGTGTTAACCGCAATAAAAAAAAAAAAGACTGAAATGTTGTGAACATCTCTTTGATCAACTACAACTAACGATTCTTAATATTCTAAATTTCTCTATTTGCAGAATACCCTTTATTTTCTTAGAGTAATGTCTATTTTTTATTAAAGTGGGAATCATAATTTTCTTTCTGATTCTTAATCCCATATTTTCTTTGTGTTACCTCCAAGTCTATAAGATTCCTATTTCTTTTGTGACTAATTTGACTTTTTTGTTGTTGTTGCGTCAGGTGCCTTCAATAGTTAATTTGACTTTGAAATAGCTTCTTTTGTTGTCATTTCTAAAAGTTTTCCCGTTCTCCTTAAATTAAATGAAATTTATCCCAGAGTTTGGGCTTGGAATCTAACATTCATTCTCTTTTCAAGCACATACACAAGAAAAATCTCAAGGCGCACATTCTGAATCATGTACAATGGGAGAGATTCCAAGGAGGAGGTTTCCAGTGATGAAAGAATTGAGCATTCCTGCTCTGAATGGACAAACAAATGGAAACAAAGACTGAGACTGGTTTTCTGAAATTAACTTGTTCTTTCCATAACAGTATTACATTGCACTACAGTGCCTAATCTAGGGATTGACTTGCGTGTTGGATCCAAATCATAAGAAGAGTAAATTAACTAAAGTGTAATCACTAATGTAACTCACAGGAGGGAGGGAAGGAATGTGATGGGTATGTCACTCATAACAAGCTGGTGATGTTAGATTACAACCCAGTGAACAAAGACACGAGAAATAAGATCAATGCAACATTCTGATGACGACTCTACATCACTGAGGATACTTTTTTAAAAAATATTTTGGAAAAGAAGAGAAAGGTAAATAAACCCCAAGCCATCCGAAAATACAATTAGAAATATCATAAATAGATATTATGGTAGAAATGAGCCGAAGCATAAATTTCATCCTGGATACTCACAATGCAGTCATATGAGTGAGGATGCATGACAAGTGTGGACCACGGGGAGATATCACTCAAGACTCGAAATCTACATTAAAAGAGACCAAAACCAAATTACATAAAGTTACCTTAAAAAGAAGGATATCTTCAAAGTCTGAGGAATTGATTCAGATCTTACTGAAGATACAAGAAATGTAAAACTTAAATGAGGGTGTTGGTGAATCGTGGAAACTCAGAGTTAAGACAAGTGCTGAGGCAAATGTTGGCAGTGCACAGCTAAGCACTGCTCAGAGGAGATGGATAGTTGTGCGACTGTGAGTTTTCAAGTTCCATTGGCAAGATCTATTGTGAAATGGGTGCGTCAAATGCCAGCCAGCATTTGGTTCCTTTCACTTCCATACTTATTCCTTACTCACGTGGTGGTTGAGAAGTTCCTGTTACAGTTAATTCTCCTGTAAGTTCATAAATAGGCAGCCTTGCTTTATGGGCTTGGCTATGAGTCTGCTCCAAGAGGTGGCTTCGCCTTTGGTATATAAACACAATCAGGTCTCCTCGAGTCTGCAGGCTCAAGGCTGGTCCCCGATAACTTGATCAAGGCTGTCAAGTCTGCCCTGAAAGCCTTTTGGAAGACAGTCTTATTTTTCTTTCCAAGGGAATGCCAATTATCATGACAGTGTGTATGTTTTCTTTAAAGCATTATGTATTTGAATGTTTATGGACTTTAGAGAATGATAACATGTTAGTAAGCAATCAATTAAATAATAACGGGGCAAGGCAGAGAGTGTTTAGAGACCTCAAGGAATCTCAGGCATGAAAGGAATCCTGATAAACTTCCTGCCAAGTGGTTGTCAGTTCCAATGCTCGAATGTCTAGCAATCAAAAATTCATACACCCAGGGTGGTCTGTTCCATCTTTGGGAAGCACTTTTAAAGAATTTCTCCACATTTCAGGCTACACTCACTCCAGGCCCCCTGAACTTTTTCTCCACTGGAAGCATCTGTGTCTGTACAATCAGAATGGTATTTCTGAGCACTTCCCTACCCTTGTTAGTTCTGCCCTCTATTTCAGTGCCCTTTGCCAGGAAATCACATTCTTTTTCCTTTAACCATGGCAATTATCTCCCTGCTCTGTAGAATGCAGTTCCAGTCAAGCAAGCATTTCCCTGACTGGTTATCACAAATTTTAAGACAGTCGATCTGTAGCAAGTTTATCATCATTAACTTTGCTCACCAGGTCCTCCTCATTGTTAAAATTAAGCTCAGAGTAGTTTACCTAGATGCTTAATAACTTTCTCCTGTTTTAGTTGCACTGCGGTCCCCCACGCAATACCTAGAGATGTGGATGTCCCTTCATCCCTTTTCCTTGCATATGTGCCTGTTTTGTGACCTACATTTTCGGTGCTTCATTAGTTTTCTGTGTCTGGCCAGGAACATGTATAGCATACCCACACAATGAGAGCTCATCTCTGCGTCTCTCCTTCTGTGTTCATCCGTATGTTCTCCACTGCAGAAGAGGCTAGAAGAGGCTGGGCCATGGAGATGGAAATCAGATAGATGAGAAGTCACTTCATTCACGTTCTGCTACCTGCTAACTGCAGGCTTTTGGAAAAATTACTCAATATATTGCAACTGGTTTTCATTGTTTTGCACATATATTGTTGGGGAACTTTGTATCTGAATTCTTTCAGTAATTCACCTGCTGTACTACACAGTAAGTTGATTCATGGGGTCGATATGGAATTTTTTTCTGTCTTTCTTTCCCTCCCTGATTGGGTTGGCCAGACACAGTCCTGCATAGATGCAGCCTTTTCGAACCACTCTTCCTCTATTATTAGTGATACAGGCTCGTCATCCCCACTTCTGGTGCTTAGTTTCATCTCCTGTTTGTTTTCCACTAGAAGCGAAATAAGGTTGGGGATCGTGAGTGTCTTGTTCCCTTCCATAGTCCCAGCACCTGGCACAGTACTTAACACACAGCAAGTACTCAGTGAATCTTGTTGAAATAAAGGACCAATTTAATATTCAGATGTAACTCTTAGTTCTCCTTCTCCCGCACAAGATCCCAACCATTGATGGGAAAGAGAGATGAAAAAGTATGAAAACACCAAGTAATGTGTTTTCATGTTCAGGGCTTCATAGACCCATGTTCCCTCCCCAGCCTGGAGAGGGCAGGGAGCACAGGGCACACAGTGAGTGCGGCACAAACAGCCTAGTGTTTGAAGCACTAAACTGTTGGCTAGTGGTGCAACTTTGAGCAAGTTACTTCATCTCCCTTAGCCTCTATTTCCATCTGTAAAATGGGGATAATAAAACCTTGCTAGATTATGAATTAGAAACGATGAGAAAATATAATTCCTAATACTCGTAGTCACTCAGTAAATGATGGTCCCTCAGCTCATCCCTCCAACCATCATGCATCAGGGAAACAAGCACTTAGCAAGTCAGATAACCTGGCAGCCTCTTCAGAGAATCCCTCCTACCTGTTGGGTCTTCTAGGACCTAACCACAAGGAATTGGCTCTGGCCACAATATAGTCTTTTCCTCCCAGAGCCAGAATCAGGTTTTTCCCCAGCAAATATCTGGGTACCCTCTCTATTGTTCAGTTCTTTTTCAGAAAATCTGGCTCCCACTTTGGAGGACTACACTCGTATCTGTTACATCCACTGCAGCTTCTAGGAGTGCTCTGTTTCTTTTCTTTTTTTTCTCAAATCCTTCTGTTTTCTGATTCTGACGCCGAATCTCTTCAGCTTCATCTTTGCCTCATAAAATCCAGAAACCGGCTGGATCGGAGGGTTATATACCCATTGCTGTTACTTCAATTCCTAGAAGTCTGTAAGTATATAATTTCCTTATAATGCTCTGATCAGGAACTAAATTGATGCAGAATTTGGAGGCATCAAAAATGTGCCTTGTGTGCTCTGCAGAGTGTTTTTTAGTCCTTTTTTTTTTGGTCCATATTCTAATTGCTAAAGTTGCATAACTAATTACCCCAAAACTTACTGGTGTAAAACAACTGCTGATTGTATTTGTAGATTCTGTGGATCAGGAATGCAGACAGTGATGCTCTATGTCTGGGGCATCAGCTAGAAGATTCAAAGGCTGGGGGCTAGAATCATCTGAAGTCTTGTTCATTCATCTATCTGGTAGTTCCTGCTGGCTGTCAGCTGGGGGAGGAGGGAGCTGAGTTTTTTTCTACATGGTCTCTCTGCATAGACTAGTTTGGTCTTCCTCATAGCAGGGTGGCTGGCTTCTCCCAGAGTGAGCATCCTCAAAGAGCCAGAGAGCCAGGAAGGAGTTACATCCTTCTAATAACTCCTTCAGGAAGTTGCAGATCATCTCTTCTTCTGTCTTTCCCTTGTCAGAGCAGTCACAGGCCCAGATATTCAAAGGGAGAGAAATTAGCCTGGTAAGTGTCTGTTGAGTAAGCAGGACTCTAGCTACCTCTGTGGCCATTTTTGGAAAATATAATCTGTGAAACCAGGTCAATGAGACCAAGCAAGACTGCCATTTCCATGGCATGGAGGCAAAAGTATTTTTAGGTGAGCCTCCTTCTCAATGTCCTAGGATAGTGCCAGGAAATATTTGATGGAGATGAATTGCTCAGTTGAAGACCAGAGCCCTAAGACAATGAGGGTCTCACTTCATTTACTTGAGTCCTTAACACCAGCTGCTATTGTTTATGTATGTGTGGGAAATGGAGTTGGGAACTGTCATTCTAGGTAGAAAAGTGATTTGCATGTGCAAGGCATCATTGTTTCCATCCGTAGACAAGCAACTCAAGTTGTACACCTTCTCAAAACTCAGTCACCAGAGTTGTTTCTACTTGCAGCAAAATCTAAATAAAAATGTCCTGGAGGGGCCGGCCCGGTGGCGCAGGCGGTTAAGTGCGCGCGCTCCGCTGCGGCGGCCCGGGGTTCGCTGGTTCGGATCCCGGGCGCGCACCGACGCACTGCTTGGTAAGCCATGCTGTGGCGGCGTCCCATATAAAGTGGAGGAAGATAGGCACCGATGTTAGCCCAGGGCCGTCTTCCTCAGCAAAAAAAAAAAAGGAGGAGGATTGGCGGATGTTAGCTCAGGGCTGATCTCCTCACAAAAAAAAAAAAAAAAAAAAAAAAAAAAAAAAAAAAAAATGTCCTGGATCAGGAGTCAGGCTGTCTGAATATTGGACCCAATTCTATCAATTACTCGCTGTAGAACATGAGGCAAATGACTTTTCCCATTTATAAAAAGGAAATGATCATCCTTGCTCTGCCCAGCTTGTGGGGGTTACTGTGAGATTAGAAGAGATAATATGAAATGCAACACACAGGCAAGGACTTTTAAAGGAGTAGCCGTGCAAAACAAAAGCCCAATGGATCGTCCACAACAGCAGAGACTTCGGGAAGATAATTCTCAGTGATCTTGGAAGTGAGGAGCAGGACACAGGAATAATGAATACACTGATAAAACATCAGTGATACCGATCATTTGCAGAGATATTGATCAGTTGCAGGGACTTAAGAGAACAGTCTTAAGAATTTTCTTTTTAAGATTCTTAGAGGAAAAAGGGGATGATCACCTTTCCAAGGCTGCGATCACGATCTTATGTCAAGAGTAGATGAAGCAGAGCAGCAGCTGGCATGTCGAGCTATAGGAAAGAACAAAGAAAAGAACAAAAGTGAAACAGGCTCCACGCCACTAAGAAGCCTCACAAATGAACGAGATAATTAACAGGATGTTTGATTGTCAACAAAGCTGAGGGAGTGAGTTGACTGGCAAGTTTGATTGACAGGTCTCTCATTGAGGAGAAAATGCCAATTTGGGTTTCCTAAAGTGGCTGTATAAATTCATACCTCCATCCACTCCCCTCCAACCTGCAAGAGATTTTGCAGATTCACGTCCTCCCTAATTCTTAGTATTGTCAGAATTTTAAATTGTTTTCCAATACTGTGGTGTAAATTGGAATCTTGTTGAGGTCTTAATTCATATTTTCTTAATTACTTACAATTTTGAGTATTTTTTCACGTTTATTGGCCATATGTGTTGCCTCTAATGTGAAATTCACATCCATATCTTTTACTCGATTTTCTACTGAGTTGTTTATGGTTACGGGTTTATGGGAGTTATTTATATGTTCTTGACAATCCTTTGCCCCTTTTGTGAACTGTGACTATCTTCTCCCAGTCAATACCACGTGGGACAAGAGAGCTGAGCTCAGTCAGCCCATGAAATCATGAGGAATAGTAAATAGTTGTTGTTCTTTAGTAATAAATAGTTTACAACACAGCAACAGATAATTAAATTAATTTTATTTTGTTATTACTTTAAAAATCTGTCATCCATATTTTATGCCCAACTCTTCTTTCATAATATTATTTAATTTTGTCTTCTATCTTTTTCGCTGATCAGAATTCCCAGTGTTTTAATCGATTTTGTTCACTTTTTTAAAAAGACTAAACTTCTGTGGGCTGGCCAGGTTGTGTAGTGGTTAAGTTCGCCTACTCTGCTTCGGTGGCCTGGGGTTTGCGAGTTCGGATCCTGGGCGCAGAGCTAAGCATTGCTGGTCAAGCCACGCTGTGATGGCATCCCACATACAGAATGGAGGAGGATGGGCACAGATGTTAGCTCAGGGCCAATCTTCCTCAGCAAAGAGAGGAAGATTGGCAACAGAAATTAGCTCAGGGACAATCTTCCTACCAAAAAAGAAAAAAAAAGACCAAACTTTTGGCTCTGTTGAACTTCGCTGTTTTTCTTTTATTTTCTGTTTTATTAATTTCCACTCTTCTTTTAAGTATTTGTTTTCTCCTATGTAGTTTGGGGGCAATACTATTGCTCGTCCTTTAATTTCTTAAGATGGGCCATATAACTCATTAATTTTGAGGTTTTCCTCTCTTCTAATATAAAGATTTAAACATATAAATTACCCTCAAAACACTGCTTTTGTTGCATCCCATGAGTTTTGATGTTATGTTTTGTTATTATCCAATTTTGTACATTTGGACAATTCCTCTACACATTCCACTGTTGTGTTTTGCCATTTATCCACTTTCCCCACCATCTTAGCGTTGTCGGTCACAACTAGGAAGGGACGCTACCGGTATCTAGCGAGTAGAGGCCAGGATGCTGCTAACCCTTCCTCGATGCTCGCAACAGTGCCCCTCCACCCCACCAACAAAGAATTGTCTGGCCCCAAATGTCAACGGTGCCAAGGTTGAGGAACACTGATTTAGACCAATATCTAAATATAATTAACAAATGTTATTACCTCGACGTATGCCCTTCCCCTGTCATGAACCAGGCAGTCTCTTCAGAGAATCTCAACTACATCTAGGCTTGATTCGTGCTTCAGCCTCCTCTCATCAAACTCAGGATGGCGTTTTGTAGAGATTGTGGACAGCTCAAAGGTAAAATTTCCATGATGTGGTTAGCTCAACTCCCAGTACTGTGTCCATACTTAATTCCCTCAATAATGTTCTGGCTAAGAGAAAAAATGGACTGAAAGTTTAGATGTACATAAAATATGGCCAAGAGTATGTGTTTTAATTGATCCTCCCCCTTTTTTTTTTGTGAGGAAGATTAGCCGTGGGCTAACATCCGTGCCCGTCTTCCTCCACTTTATATGGTACGCCGCCACAGCATGGCCTGACAAGCGGTGGGTGTGTGCGCGCCCGGGATCCGAACCAAGGCCACCAGCAGTGGACCGCGTGCACTTAACCGCTATGCCAAGGGGCCGGCCCCTTGATCCCTTTTTTATATTCCACACTATATGTGGCCAGATGAAAGAGACCATCCTGGGATGCCATCCCCTGACATCAAAGAACAGGTGTCTGTGGATGAACCTCTGGCTTAAATGTGCCAGCACAGCGCCAGGAACACATAATGGATGGCTCTTAAAACCAGCCTATGAGCCTTACATGTGCAAGTGGTCATTGAGGTTTTGGAACTAGGTGGGAGAATATGTTCGTAAACAGAAAAATTATCCACGTATGGAAAGGTTTATTTTCAATGGTACACAGGTGATCCAAAGCACACACCTTCCTAGTGCTCAGACCACTGTTCTCTTTGTGCTTATAGCAAGATGCAAGTGCAAGACCCTGGAGCTAGAATCAGAGGCCCTAGCCCTTGACCAAATTCTGTCCATGACTAGCAAGCGTCTTTTATTCGTCTGTAGGAGGAAGGTGACCATCTTGGTTCTGTCAGTTCAGAGGTCACTGTCAGGCTCAGAATAGATAATACTTGAGAAATGAAACATGAATGTAAGGATTTAAAAGTAAATGCTGTACAAAAAATAAAATCACAATATAGGCTGAAGATAGCAAAGACTTTATTGGGAAGGAACCAGAGAAGCTTCCCCAAGGCTGGGAAGACAATGCAAAGTAGCCATGAAGAGGAGGGAGTAAGACAGAAGGACAATGAGACTATGGGAAAAAAATGACTATGGAGAGACAGAAAACATGGAAGAAACCTAAGAAAATTGTCACCAGGATTTGTGCTTTAGGTTACTTAGAGGTAAAGTGGTGACCATTTTTGCAAGGCTATCACAATGACCATAGGTCAAGGAGACCTTAGACCTGCAGCTATCACAGGGATCAACAGCAAATAAAGATGAAGAAAATTAGACTGTAGTTGACTGCATCTTACCATGCCTACTCACAGAGCCTTTTAATCAAGAATATGACTAATAGAAAGATGGTAGCAACATGCTGGACGGAGCTTGTGGCAGTAAGGAAGAACTGACAGGTTGGTTGTCAGAAGGTTGGTTTGTGTCACACGATTCCGTGGTGAGAGGATCAGCAGCAGGACGGCTGGCAGCAGCTGGACTCACAGCAGGCTCGGCGGCAGCAAGGCTGGCAGCAGCTGGATCCACAGCTCTTGGCTTGGCACCAAGGCAGGCAGACACAGGTGGGGTGGTAGCATGTTCTCCGGCAGTACACGGGTCCAGAGCTAGCTGGCTGGCAGCAGGTGGTTTGACAGCAAGTTGAGGGGCAGCAAGGCTGGCAGCAGCTGGACCCACTGCAGGTTTGTCCACAGCAGCTGCACTCAGAGCAGGTGGGCTGGCAGCAGGGAGAGCTCCAGCAGGAAGGGCGGCAGCAGCTGGTCACACAAGTTGGCTGGTAGCAGGTGGTCCTGCAGCAGGTGGTTTGACAGCGAGTTGGGGGGCAGCAAGGCTGGCAGCAGCTGGACTCACAGCAGGTGGGCTGGCAGCAGGTGGTCCTGCAGCAGGTAGGCTGGCAGCAAGGGGAGCAGCAGGAGTGGGTCATGGTGTCAGGGCTGGAGGGTGGGCTCCTGTTCAGAGGTGAGTTTTCAAGAATCTGATGACTCCTTCTCTTCTGGGGCTTTTATACACTGACCGCCAAAGTTGGCACCAATGAGCAGGATTTTCCTTGTTATTGTTTACATTATCTTCCACAGTCACTGGGGGAGTTGTCATGGAGGAAGTTGTTCCCTAAATATCATGAATCTTTAGAAAATAAGTGTTTAAATCTGTTTCTTAATTGAGAATAACTCATAGAAAGCTTTTTCAGATAAAAGGAAGGCAGTCACATCATCAGCATTGTTCCTGCTTCAATCACATCTGATCATGTGATCTATTTCCTGCTGGCCTCGGGAGGTCAGAGCAGGTATCTCTCCCCAGCTTTGTCCTTTGGTTGTCTGTAGATTGGGAAGTGTCCCTGGGGAGGGGCATGATGCTGACATATTCACGGTGAGGAACTGAATCCATGCTTAGTCCAAGTCTGTTACCCACAAAGCCTGAATCAAGATAATTATAGGCATCTCTCTCTGTAGCAACTTACCCACCTATGTAGCTCAGTTCTATCAAAGACACTTGGGTGGAGGATGTTGGCATAATCTCCTCCATATGACAAAGCAGAACCAAAGCAGGTGGGTAGATATTCCCTTTAATAATCTCTAAAAGAATTTAAGACACTATTATTTCTTCCTTGCATATGTTTTGATTGATAAAATACACTGGCGGAAGCCATTAGTGTCTGTAGCGTGTGTGTGCATGTGGGAGAGGGGTGAGGGAGGAGACTGGCATTTATAATTATTGATTAAATTTCTTGAGTTCATATAAAAATCTTTAGATTTGTTGCTTCTCATATCAGTTTTGATAAGTTTTTTTCCTAGGAATTTATCCTTTTCATGTAAAATTTAAAATTTTGGCAGAAAGTTTTTATATTTTATTATGTTTTTAATACTTTAGAATCTGTAGTCATGTCTTATTTTCATTTGGAATATTATTTACAGATCCTACTCTCTATTTTGTTTTAATAATGTTGCCATGGTTTACTAATTTTATTGCTTTTTCATAGAACCAACTCTGTTCAAAAGAAATGCAGAAATGAGAGAGACTGGTGGAGAATTGTCTCAACAGAAGGGAACCCATAAATCCAATAATATACATCATTCATTCACTCAAAGTTGTAGATTTTTGCTACAATATCCTGTCAAGCAGTTGTCCAGCTACCTTGAGTGACTGTGAATTCATACCCCAAGGTAGCCTATTCTATGTAGGTATATTACAAAGTATTTCTGTATATATAAATACATTTCGTTTTTTTCTCATGGGGTTCACTTGTGATTATATTGTCTGAAAGGCATATTTGCAGGTTCCTGTCCTCATTAGCCATCTTCCCTCCCAGCTCCCATTTATAGGAAATCACGTTCATCTTCCTCCAAACCTAGGCACCTGCCTTCCCACTGTGTGGAATCTACCTCTGCTCACGCAGAACATGTCCCTGCCTGGCTGTTGTGAACTTTAGCATGGTTAATTTCTTCAAGTTCCTTTTCACTGACTTTGGCAATGAACTCTTCTTTCTTGTTATAATCCAGTTCAGAGTGGTTTGCTGAATGTTTAAGATTTTCCTAGATACTATTTTAATAGAGTGAAATATCTAGTGTTTTCATACCTGTTGCCTCTCATTTCTGTTTGCATCATTTTGTGAGCTGTTTTGAGAGCACAGCATCCATTTTCTGCAGTAACCTCCGTCAATCACAGCTTTTCTATCCGTCTCTGTTTTAATTTTCATTTATTTGTTCTCCATTGTGGATGCAACAGACAATAGGATGTATCTCTGGGACTTGGGAATCTGAGTTTGGTTTTTGAGTATTCTCCTCCATGTTCTTCCACTCACGGGCAAGTTACTTAACCTAGTCAAGCCTTTTTCCAGTTGACTTCTTGTATAAATTTTTTGTCTTCCCTCTATTATTTTATAAGCATAAAAGCATAAACACAAATCTGGTTTATCTTTTTCATTCCCAGGGGATTATAGTTTCTTTCTATGCTGGTACTCATAATGAGCAAATCTCATAAGGGCCAGGGTCCTGGTCATTTTGTTTATTTCTGTACCCCCTGCATGAGCACAATGACTGGTGCACAGTAGGTGCAAAATACCTAGCTGTTGAAGGAAAAGGGCCTTTTGAATCTGCACATTATAACTTCTTACTTCCCATTTTTTGTCTCCAAACCTCAATTGTTCATAACAAAATGAGATAAATAAGATAACGCCAAGTCATTCATTTTTGTGTGCAAGACTTTGTTGCTCATAGAGTAACCTCTTTGATCTCTTCTGATGCATCATAAATGAAAGTGCAGTGGAAACAGATTGGTTTTTGAAGCCAGTCAAGCTATTTACAAGCTGTGCAGCTGTGCGAGTTGGTGCATGCTGCATTACCTCCTAGAGCTCCATCTACTCGGCTTTAACATGGATGCAGTAAGATCTCCCTTATAGGCTTGTTTGAGAATAAGACACTGTACGTAAAGCATAGAACTCAATATCTACTAAGTGCTCAGTAAATATCAATAAATCACTTCAAGGACTCCTCTGCTGGGGTGCACCAAGAGTGCTCACAGTCGCAAGTTGGATCACTTAGCAGGCTCTTCAGAGACCCTTGGCCACAGGCCAGGAAGACGACAAGTCTCTCACCTCTGTCAGCCTGACCAAGTGGACGCCTGGTCCTGAAATCCTATTTTCTCTTTGAGGCAGCAAGAGCCTTCAAAAGTCCCAATGCTTGTGTGTGCTCTCTAGTGTTCAGTTCTTCTTTGGGATATCTGCTTCCACCTCTTTTGCTGTCACTCTCACATCTGTCATGGATTCTGGTGGTATACAGCGCCTCCTCATTTTCTAGTTCCCCATAGTCCTCTACTTGTGCATAGAAAAGTGCCCAGCATGTGCAAGTATTAAGATTTCCCCTGCTGGAGAAGCCAGAGCCAGGAAAGTGCATATCTTACCAGTGCTAGGATATTCCCATTTGCAGTAAAATGTAAGATAAGGTACCTCTGAGAGAAAATAAGACCTAGGTACTAGACCAGACACTGAGCAGGTACCTTTTCTCATCTATATGTTGCCAAAGATACTCTTGGCTCTGACCACCTTGTGAGGTTATTGTGAGATTAGGAAGGGATGATAGAAGTGAAATGCAGTCAGAATGTAGCCTCTTATAAAGGAAATGCTGTAGAAACAAAGAAAATGCAAGAAAATATGCAAGGTAGTGTAGATTTTATTATGAAATAAACGAGGAAAACTCCCTGTAGCTAGGAAGACAATCACCGGGGAGAGTTAAGAAAAAATCCACAGGTCTTTGTTTCCTTGTTTTCTAGGTTGCCCAAAGAAAAAGGGTGAAAATCATTTTTCCATGAAAGCATGACTCGAGCAAGCACAGATAAAGTAGACCAGGACCTGGAACACCAACCAACAGGCCAAGAGAAGAACGTGAAGTGGACTGCACTCCATCAAGCAGACTCTCAAGACCCTTTACGAGAAGACAACCAATAGCTGGTTTGACGATAAGAAAGCCTGGAGGGTGATTTTGTTGCAGGACCCGAGTTGGTTGATGGAAGTTGGAAGGTGATGGGTGTCGTAGGTCTTCAGCATGAGGATCAGCAGCAGGACGGCTGGCAGCAGCTGGACTCACAGCAGGCTGGGCGGCAGCAAGGCTGGCAGCAGCTGGATCCACAGCTCTGTGCTTGGCACCAAGGCAGGCAGATGCAAGTGGGGTGGTAGCATGTTCTCCGGCAGTACACGGGTCCAGAGCTAGCTGGCTGGCAGCAGGTGGTTTGACAGCAAGTTGAGGGGCAGCAAGGCTGGCAGCAGCTGGACCCACTGAAGGTTTGTCCACAGCAGCTGCACTCAGAGCAGGTGGGCTGGCAGCAGGTTGAGCTGCAGTAGGAAGGGCGGCAGCAGCTGGTCACACAAGTTGGTTGGTAGCAGGCGGTCCTACAGCAGGTGGTTTGACAGCGAGTTGAGGGGCAGCAAGGCTGGCAGCAGCTGGATCCACAACAGCTGGACCCACAGCCAGTGGGCTGGCAGCAAGGGGAGCAGCAGGAATGAGTCATGGTGTCAGGGGTGGAAGGTGAGCTCCTGTTCAAGGTGAGTTTCCCAGAATCTGACGATGACTTCTTCTGCTGGGGCTTTTATACACTGGACCCCCAAAGTTTGGGCCAATGACAGGACTTTTCCTTGTTCATATTTATGTTGTTTTCCATAGTCCATGGGGAAATGGCGTGAGGAGGAAGTTGTTCTCTAAGTATTATAAGTCTTTTGAAAATTATGCTTTAAGCAGTTAATTGTGGATAATTCATTGGGAATATTTCCAGAAATCATCATCAGTATAATTTCTGCCTTAATAATCATATGGTCATGTGATAGTTCATGTTGAATTGGGGAGGGTCAGAGCAGTTGTCCCTCCCTGGCTTTGTTCCTTTGGCTATACATAGATTGGGAAGTGTCCCTGGGGAGGAGTGTGATACTGATAGATTCATAGTGATGATTTGAATACATGTCTGGATCCAAGTCTGTTCATCCAGAAAATACTACAAATTATTCAAACTACAATAGGCATCCTACCTGTGGCAGCCATTGCACATATGTATCCCATTTTTATCAAAGTGTACTTGGGTAGAGCGTAGTTGGCATAATTTTTTTTTTTGAGGAGTTTTGCATCGATGTTCATCAGTGATATTGGCCTGTAATTTTCTTTTTTAATTTATTTTTTTATTGATGTTTTAATAGTTTTTAACATTGTGAAATTTTGGGTAGTACATTTTTGTTTGTCCATCACCATATACATGTCTCCCTTCACCCCTTGTGCCCACCCCCTTGGTAACCACAATACAGTTTTCTCTGTCCATGTGTTGGTTTATATTCCACATGAGTGAGATCATACAGTGTTTGTCTTTCTCTTTCTGGCTTACTTCACTTAACATAATACCCTCCAGGCCCATCCATGTTGTTGCAAATGGGACAATTTTGTCTTTTTTATGGCTGAGTAGTATTCCATTGTATATATATATATACCACATCTTCTTGATCCAATCGTCAGTCGAGGGACACTTAGGTTGCTTCCACTTCTTGGCTATGGTGAATAATGCTGCAATGAACATAGGGGTGCATAAGCCTCTTTGGATTGCTGATTTCAGGTTCGTTGGATAGATTCCCAGTAGTGGGATAGCTGGATCATAGGGTATTTCTATTTTTAATTCTCTGAGGAATCTCCATACCATTTTCCATAGAGGCTGCACAAGTTTGCGTTCCCACCAGCTGTGTATGAGGGTTCCTGTTTCTCCACATCCTCTCCAACATTTGTTTTTTGTCTTGGTGATTATAGCCATTCTAACGGGCGTGAGGTGATATCTTAGTGTTGTTTTGATTTGTATTTCCCTGATGATTAGTGATGTTGAACATCTTTTCATGTGCCTATTGGCCATCTGTATATCTTCTTTGGAGAAGTGTCTGTTCATTTCCTCTGCCCATTTTTTGATCGGGTTGTTTGTTTTTTTTGTTGTTCAGTTGCGTGAGTTCCTTATATACTATGGAGATTAACCCCTTGTCAGATTTATGTTTTGCAAATATTTTCTGCCAGCTGGTGGGTTGTCTGTTCATCTGGATTCTGGTTTCATTTGTCTTGTAGAAGCTCTTTAATCTGATAAAGTCCCACTTGCGTATTTTTTCTTTAGTTTCTCTAGTCTGGGTAGGCATGCCATCCGAAAAGATTCCTTTATGACCAATGTCAAATAGTGTGTTGCCTATATTTTCTTCTATGAGTGTTATAGTTTCAGGTCTCACCTTCAGGTCTTTGATCCATTTTGAGTTAATTTTTGTGAATGGCGATAGCAGATGGTCCACTTTCATTCTTTTGCATGTGGCTGTCCAGTTTTCCCAGCACTATTTATTGAAGAGACTTTCCTTTCTCCATTGTATGTTCTTAGCTCCTTTTTTGAAAATTAGCTGTCTGTATATGTGTGGTTTTATTTCTGGGCTTTCAATTCTGTTCCATTGATCTGTGTGTCTGTTTTTGTACCAGTACCATGCTGTTTTGATTACTATTGCTTTGTAGTATGTTTTGAAGTCAGGGATTGTGATGCCTCCAGCTTTGTTCTTTTTTCTTAGGATTGCTTTAGCTATTCGAGGTCTTTTGTTGCCCCATATGAATTTTGGTATTCTTTTTTCTATTTCCGTGAAGAATGTCATTGGGATTCTGATTGGGATTGCATTGAATCTGTAGATTTTGTTAGGTAATATGGACATTTTAACTATGTTTATTCTTCCAATCCATGTGCATGGGATGTCTTTCCATTTCTTTATGTCATCGTCAATTTCTTTCAATAATGTCTTGTAGTTTTCATTGTATAGGTCTATCACCTCCTTGGTAAGATTTATTCCTAGATATTTTGTTCTTTTTGATGCAATTGTAAGTGGTGTTATCTTTTTGAGCTCTCTTTCTGTTAGTTCGTTATTAGCATACAGAAATGCAACTGATTTTTGTAGATTGATTTTGTACCCTGCGACTTTGATGTAGTTGTTGATTATTTCTAATAGTTTTCCAATGGATTCTTTAGGGTTTTCTATATATAAAATCATGTCATCTGCAAATAGTGAGAGTTTCACTTCTTTGTTGCCTATTTGGATTCCTTTTATTCCTTTTTCTTGCCTAATTGCTCTGGCCAAAACCTCCAGTACTATGTTGAATAGGAGTGGTGAGAGTGGGCAGCCCTGCCTCGTTCCTGTTCTCAGAGGAATGGCTTTCAGTCTTTCCCCATTGAGTATGATGTTGGCTGTGGGTTTGTCATAAATAGCCTTTATTATGTTGAGGTACTTTCCTTCTATACCCATTTTGTTGAGAGTTTTTATCATAAATGGACGTTGTATCTTGTCAAATGCCTTCTCTGCGTCTATTGAGATGACCATGTGGTTTTTATTCTTTGTTTTGTTGATGTGGTGTATCACACTGATTTGCTGATGTTGAACCATCACTGCGTCCCTGGTATAAATCCCACCTCATCATGATGTATTATCTTTTTAATGTATTGCTGTATTCAGTTTGCCAATATTTTGTTGAGGATTTTTGCATCTATGTTCATCAGCAATATTGGCCTATAATTTTCCTTCTTTTTATTGTCTTTGTCTGGCTTTGGTATCAGGGTGATGTTGGCCTCGTAGAATGAGTTAGGAAGTGTTCCATCTTCCTCTATTTTTTGGAATAGTTTGAGAAGGATGGGTATTAAATCTTTTTTGAATGTTTGGTAAAATTCACTGGAGAAGCCATCTGGTCCCGGACTTTTATTTTTTGGGAGGTTTTTGATTACTATTTCAATCTCTGTACTTGTGATTGGTCTATTCAGACTCTCCATTTCTTCTTGCTTCAGTTTTGGGAGGTTGTATGAGTCTAAGAATTTATCCATTTCTTCTAGATTGTCCAATTTGTTGGTATATAATTTCTCATAGTATTCCTTTATAATCCTTTGTATTTCCGTGGTATCCATTGTAATTTCTCCTCTTTCATTTCTAACTTTATTTACTTGAGCCTTTTCTTTTTTTTTCTTAGTAAGTCTGGCTAAGGGTTTGTCAATTTTGTTTATCTTCTCGCAGAACCAACTCTTTGTTTCATTAATCCTTTCTACTGTTCTTTTGGTCTCAATTTCATTTATTTCTGCTCTGATTTTTATTATTTCTCTCCTTCTGCTGACTTTTGGCTTTGTTTGTTTTCTTTTTCTGCTTCTGTTAGGTGTAATTTAAGGTTGCTTATTTGGGCTTTTTCTTGTTTGTTAAGGTGGGCTTGTATCACTGTGAGTTTCCCTCTCAGGACCACTTTTGCTGCATCCCATATGGTTTGATATGGCATGTTATCATTTTCGTTTGTTTCCAGGTAGTTTTTGATTTCTCCTTTAATTTCATCAATGATCCATTGGTTGTTCAGTAGCATGTTGTTTAATCTCCACATTTTTGTCACTTTCCCAGTTTTCTTTTCATGGTTGATTTACAGTTTCATAGCATTATGGTCTGAAAAGATGCTTGTTATGATTTAAATCTTCTTAAATTTATTGAGGCTTGCCTTATATCCCAACATATGGTCTATCCTTGAGAATGTTCCATGCATGCTTGAGAAGAATGTGTAGTCAGCTGTGTTTGGATGGAGTGCTCTGTATATGTCTACTAGGTCCATCTCGTCCAGTTTTTCATTTAAGTCCACTGTTTCTTTATTGACTTTTTGTCTGGATGATCTATCCATTGATGTAAGTGGGATATTAAGATCCTCTACTATTATTGTGTTGTTGTTAATGTCTCCTTTTAGGTTTGTTAATAGTTGCTTTATGTACTTTGGTGTTCCTATGTTGGGTGCATATATGTTTATAATTGATATATCTTCTTGGTGGAGTGTCCCTTTTATCATTATGTATTGCCCTTCTTTGTCTCTCTTAACCTGTTTTATCTTGAAGTCTACTTTGTATGATACGAGTATGGCAACACCTGCTTTCTGTTGTTTACCATTAGCTTGGAGTATTGTCTTCCATCCATTCACTCTGAGCCTGTGTTTGTCTTGAGAGCTGAGATGTGTTTCCTGGAGGCAACATATTGTTGGGTCTTGCTTTCTAATCCATCCTACTACTCTATATCTTTTGATTGGAGAGTTCAATCCATTTACATTTACGGTAATTATTGATGTATGAGGGCTTAATGTTGCTATTTTGTCATTTATTTTCCGGTTCTTTTGCATTTCCTTTGTTTCTTGTCCCATTTGTTTCGGACTGCCAATTCAGTTTGGTTGTTCTGTCTTATGACTCTTCTAGTTTTCTCTTTGTTTATCATATGTGATTTTGTTTTGATTATTTGTTTAGTGGTTACCTTGAGGTTTGTATAAAAAATCTTGTGTATGAGATAGTCCGTTATCTGATGGCCTTTTATTTCCTTATACTAAGTCAATTCAATCTCTTTCCTCTTCCCCTTCTAAGTAGTTCTTGTTATACATTATTCTAGCTTGTGTTGTGGGTGTGTGTTTACAGTGATGAGGTTATATTTATTTTTGGTGAATTCCTTCCTTTGATTTTTGATTTTGGTATTTAAGTGGTTGCTAACCTATTCCGGTAAAGATCTACTATTTTTCTGATTTTGTCTACCTATTTTTCTCCTTGCTCCAAGCTTTGTATTCCCTTTCCCTTCTTTTTTTCAGGCCTGAGGGCCTTCTTGAGTATTTCTTGTAGTGGGGGTCTCGTGGTCATGAACTCCCTTAGCTTTTGTTTATCTGGGAAAGTTATTATTTCTCCATCATATTTGAAGGATATTTTTGCTGGATAGAGTATGCTTGGCTGAAAGTTTTTGTCTTTCAGTATTTTGAATATATCATTCCACTCTACCCTAGCCTGTAAAGTTCTGTTGAGAAATCCGCTGAGAGCTTGATGGGAGTTACTTTGTACATTATTTTTTGTTATTGTCTAGCTGCCCTTAATATTGTTTCTTTGTCATTGACTTTAGCAAACCTTACCACCATATGTCGTGCAGTGGGCCTTTGCCTGTTGATGTATTTAGGTGACCTATTGGCTTCACTTACTGGTATTTCCTCCTCCTTCCCCAGATTTGGGAATTTCTCAGTTGTTATTTCCTTGAATAGGCTCTCTGTTCCTCTTTCCCTCTCTTCTTCCTCAGGAATACCTATAATTCTTATGTTACATTTCCTAATAGAGTCAGATATTTCTTGGAGACTTTCTTCATTTCTTTTTAGTCTTAGTTCTCTCTCCTCTTCCATCTGGAGCATATCTGTATTCTTATCCTCTATAATGCTAATTCTTTCCTCCATATTGTCAGCTCTGTTCTTTAAAGATTCCAGATTCTCCCTTCCCTCCTCCATTGTGTTCTTCATCTCCATCAGTACTGATTGGTTTTTCTTTATGATTTCAATCTCTTTTATGAAGAAACTCCTAATCTCATTGAATTATTTATCTGTGTTATCTGGTATTTCATTGAGTTTTTTTATGATAGCTATTGTGAAATCTCTGTTGTTTAGGTTACGGATTTTTGTGTCTTCAGGGTTTGTTTCTGGGTGCTTGTCATTTTCCTCTGGTCTGGTGATTTCATGTACCTTTGCATTGTGGTTCCTATATTTGCTTTGTTTTTCCTCATCCTGGAAATATCTGGTTGCAATTTCCAACCACTGTGTGGGAGTTAAGGGCTATGTAATCTGAGCCCCCTGTGCTCTGCCCTGGCTGCTCACTGCAATCGGCTAGCCACTTGGTGTAGTCTGGTAGGCTGAGCTGCAGTGTCTGGCATGCGGGGAGGGGGGGCTCTCTCTTTTGCCCACTGGGTCCCTGGCATGGGGGGCTTTTCTCTCGCCCCTTGTTATCTGCTCTCCTGGGGTGCTCAGATGTTGATGGTACCCCTGTAGCAGTTCTGAGTCCTATGTGTGGGAGTTTCCCACTGGCTGAGAGAGCCTGAAGAGCTACAGTTTCCCCACAGAGGGCTGCCCCTCCCCCCTCTCTGGGAGCCACACAGACTGGAATTGCTGATCTGATGGGGAGGGAGAGGAGTTCTCCTTACCTCTCCCTACTTCCTCCTCCGCGGCAGTGTGGATCTTTCCGATCTTCCTTTTCACTGTCTAGGAGTCCATTGTTGGTCTGTGACTGTCCCTTTTGTTGTATCTTATCGGGGGAAGAGTTTACAGGAAATCTCACTCCGCCATGACACTGACGTCACTCAGCATAATTTTTTTCATATGTAAATCAGCACCAAAGCAGGAGGATGGGGCAGAATCAGGATACCGAGATTCAGAAAGTATTAATCAATTTATACCCTAACCTTGTTTACCAGCAGGATCAGTAACTTCAGGTGGGATACTGAAACCTGCACATTGTTTGATTTCATGAAATGAGGGCATTATATGCCATGAGATAACACTTGATCTGTTCATTTTTTAAAAAATTAAAATATAACATACTTTCAGAGAAGTGATGAGTTATTAATGTACAGCTTGACTGATTGTGACAAAGATAAGAAATAGCGCAACCATCATTCATGACAGCTGATAGAGCTCAGAGTGCCCTCTACTAGCTGCCCTCATGTTTTTTCATAATTACTATCTTTCCCTCCTTCCTAAGATCAGTCGTATGTTGACATAGAATACTGTAGAGTAGTTTTGCTAGTTTTTGAACTTTATATAAAATGAGATTATATACCAGATATTTTTCTCGTTTGGCTTCTTTTGCTCAAAATTATATTTGTGAGGTTTATTGATCTGTGGCATATAGTAGTCATTTGTTCATTTCCACTGATCTCTGACATTTCATTGTATGAAGGGACCACAATTTATTTATTAATTCTACTGTTGATGGATCTTTTTCCCTCATTAGGGACTTTTGTGAATAATGCTCCTATGAATATTTTTGCCCATGTCCTGATCTACATGTGCATGCATGTCTGTGGGACATATTCTTGGAGTGAAATTTCTGAGTTATAAATTGTGCATATGGTCAACATTAATAGATAGTTTGAAACAGTTTTCCAAAACAGTTGTAATAATTTGTATATCTTATTGTTCCCACTGCCTTATGTCTCATTGGTACCTGATATCTTCAGTCTTTTGAATTTTAGCCATTCTGGTTGTGTATTTTTTTAATTATATCTCATTATGGTTTTAATTTTATTTCCCCTAAGACTAATAAGGTTGAGTAACTTTCCATATGCTCCTTGGACATTTGGATTTCTTTTTTTGAGGTGCTGATTGTGTGTTTTAAAATTTTTTTGCTGAATAGATGCAGAAAAAGCATTTGACAAGATACAGCATCCATTTATGATAAAAACTGAATAAAATGGGTATAGAAGGAAAGTACCTCAACACAATAAAGACCATATATGAGAAACCCACAGCTAATATCATCCTCAATGGTGAAAAACTGAACAGTATCCCTCTAAGAACAGGAACCAGACAAGGATGCCCACTGTCACCACTCCTATTTAACATAGTATTGGAAGTCCTAGCCAGAGCAATCAGGCAAGAGAAAGAAATAAAAGGGATCCAAATTGGAAAGGAAGAAGTGAAACTGTCACTATTTGCAGATGACATGATTTTATATATAGAAAACCCTAAAGAATCCACCAGAAAACTTTTAGAAATAATAAACGAATATGGTAAAGTTGCAGGATACAAAATCAACATACAAAAATCAGTTGCATTTCTGTACACTAACAACGAAGTAGCAGAAAGAGAAATTAAGAATACCATCCCATTTACAATTGCAACAAAAAGAATAAAATACCTAGGAATAAACTTAACCAAAGAGGTGAAAGATCTGTACACCGAAAACTATAAAACATTTCTGAAAGAAATTGAAGAAGACACAGAGAAATGGAAAGATATTCCGTGCTCTTGGATTGGAAGAATTAACATAGTTAAGATGTCCATACTTCCTAAAGCCATCTATAGATTCAATGCAATCCCTATCAAAGTTCCAACAACATTTTTCACAGAAATAGAACAAAGAATCCTAAAATTTATATGGAACAACAAAAGACCCCGAATAGCTAAAGGAATCCTGAGAAAAAAGAACAAAGCTGGAGGTATCACACTCCCTGATTTCAAAATATACTACAAAGCTATAGTAACCAAACAGCATGGTACTGGCACAAAAACAGACACACAGATCAATGGAATAGAATCGAAAGCCCAGAAATAAACTCACACGTCTATGGACAGCTAATCTTTGACAAAAAAGCAAAGAACATACAATGGGGAAAAGAAAGTCTCTTCAACAAATGGTGTTGGGAAAACTGGATAGCCACATGCAAAAAAATGAAAGTAGACCCTTACCTTACACCATACACAAAAATTAACTCCAAATGGATTAAAGACTTGAATGTAAGACCTGAAACTATGAAACTTCTAGAAGAAAACATAGGCAGTACGCTCTTCGACATCTGTCTTAGCAACATATTTTCAAACACCACATCTGACCGGGCAAGAGAAACAATAGAAAAAATAAACAAATGGGACTACATCAAACTAAAAAGCTTCTGCACAGCAAAGGAAACCATCAACAAAACGAAAAGACAACCTAACAATTGGGAGAAGATATTTGCAAACCATACATCTGATAAGGGCTTAATCTCCAAAATATATAAAGAACTCATGCATCTCAACAACAAAAAAACTAACAACCCAATTAAAAAATGGGCAAAAGACCTGAACAGACATTTCTCCAAAGAAGATATACAGATGGCCAACAGACACATGAAAAGATGTTCAAAATCCTTAAGTCTGAGGGAAATGCAAATCAAAACTACAATGAGATATCACCTCACGCCCGTCAGAATGGCTATAATTAACAAGACAGGAAACAACATGTGTTGGAGAGGATGTGGAGAGAAGGGAACTCTCATGCACTGCTGGTGGGAGTGCAAACTTGTGCAGCCACTATGGAAAACAGTATGGAGATTCCTCAAAAAATCAAGGATAGAACTACCATATGATCCAGCTATTCCACTGTTGGGTATTTATCCAAAGAACTTGAAAACACCAATTTGCAAAGGTACATGCACCCCTGTGTTCATTGCAGCATTATTCACAATAGCCAAGACTTGGAATCAATCTAAGTGCCCATCAAGGGACGAATGGATAAAGAAGCTGTGGTATATATACACAATGGAATACTACTCAGCCATAAGAAACGATGAAATCCAGCCATTTGTGACAACATGGATGGACATTGAGGGTATTATGCAAAGTGAAATAAGTCAGAGGGAGAAGGTCAAATACCGTATGATTTCCTTCATTAAGTAGTAGATAATAACAACAATAAACAAACACATAGGGACAGAGATTGGATTGGTGGTTAGCAGAGGGGAAGGGGGGAGGGAGGAGGGTGAAAGGGATAATTTGGTACATGTGTGTGGTGATGGGTTGTAATTAGTATTTTGGTGGTGAACATGATGTAATCTATGCAGAAATAGAAGTACAATGACGTACACCTGAAACTTTTACAATGTTATAAACCAATGTTACTGCAATAAACAAAAAATTAAAAAAATAAATAAATAAATAAAATATTGAAAAATTGGACACAACCTAAATGTCTGTCATTAGGAAAATGATCGATTAATTAGAGTCTAGCCATGTATCGGATATAGCTATTAAAAACAGGTATTTAGGGGCCAGCCCCGTGGCTTAGTGGTTAAGTGCACGCGCTCTGCTGCTGGCGGCCCGGGTTCGCATCCCGGGCGCGCACTGACGCACTGCTTCTCCGGCCATGCTGAGGCCGTGTCCCACGTACAGCAACTAGAAGGATGTGCATCTATGACATACAACTATCTACTGGGACTTTGGGGGAAAAAAATAAATTAAAAAACAAAAACAAAAAAAACAGGTATTTATTTCAAGGTTTTTAATAACATGGGGAAATGTTCTTGATGTTAAGTGAAAAAAGCATGTTGCAAAATTCTTTATATATTATGACCCCACCTATGTAAAACATGCTTAATAAACACTAGAAAGAAAAAAAAAATAAAAAAATAAAATTTTTTTGCTGAATTTTCTGTCTTTTTCTTATTTCTTCATCGAAGTTTTTTTTCTGGTTTATTGAATTTATTGAATATAATTGTATATATTTAAAGTGTACAGTGTGATGATTTGATATATGCGTACTTTGTGAAATGATTACCACAGTCAGGTTAATTAACACATCCATCACTTCACATAGTTACCTTCTCGGGTGTGTGGTAAGAATGCTTAAGATCCACTCTCCTGGCAAATTTCAGGTATACAATATAGTATTATTACATACAGTCATGTACTGAATAATGACGTTTTGGTCAATGACAGATTGCATATATGATGGTGGTCCCATAAGATTAGTACCCTATTGCCCAGGTGTGTAGTAGGCTCTACCATCTAGGTTTGTGTAAGTACACTCTACATTGTTCACACAATGACATAATAATCTAATGATGTATTTCTCAGAATGTATCTCCGTTGTTAGGTGACGCATGACTGTATAGTCATATGCTGTATCTTAGATCCCCAGAAATTATTCATCTTATAGCTGAAGTTTTGTACCCTTTGACTAGCATCTCTTCATTTCCCCCACTTCCCAGCCCCTGATGACCATCATTCTACTCTCTGTTTCTATGACTTCAACATAAAAAATTTTTTTTTTGGATTCTACATATAAATGAGATCACATAGTATTTGTCTTTCTCTGTCTGGCTTATTTCACCCAGAGCATCATGTCCCCTAGGTTCATCCATGTTGTTGCAAAAGTCAAGATTTCCTACTTTCTAGTGGCTGAATAATATTCCATTGTGTGTATGTGTATTTATATGCACACATATATATATACCACATCTTCTTTATCATTCATCTGTCAATGGACATTCAGGTTGTTTTGATGAATCATGAATAATGCTGCATGAACATGGATGTGCAGATATCTCTTCAAGATATTGATTTCATTTCCTTCCAATATATACTCAGAAGAGGGATTGCTGGATCATATGGTAGTTCTATTTTTTTTGAAGAACCTCCATACTGTTTTCCATAGTAGCTTTACCAGTTTACCTTCCCACCAACAGTACACCAAGGTTCCATTTTCTCCACATCCTCATCAGCATTTACTACTCTTGTCTTTTTGATAAAAGCCATCCTAACATGTGTGAGGTGATATCTCATTGTAATTTTGATTTGCATTTCCCTGATAATTAGTGATGTTGAGCACCTTTTCATGTATCTGTTGGCCGTCTGTATTCTTCCTTGAAAAAATGTCTATTCTGGACTTTTGCCCATTTTTTTAAACCGAATTATTTGTTTTTTTGCTATTGAGTTGTATAAGTTCTCTATATATTTTGGATATTAATCCTTTATCAGATATTTGATTTGCAAATATTTTCTCCCATCCCATAGGGTGCCTTTTCATTTTATTGATTGTTCTTTTGCTGTGCAGAAGCTTTTTAGTTTGGTGCAATCCCACTTGTTTATTTTTTGCTTTTGTTGTTTGTGCTTTTGGTGTCGTATCCAAAAAAATCATTGTCAAGACCAATGTCAATGGTTTTGCCCCTATGTTTTCTTCTAGAAGTTTTATGGTTTTAGGTCTTACATTTAAGTCTTTAATCCATTTTCATCAAAGTTCTTTATTCTGGACACAAGCCTTTGTTGATTATGTGTATTACCAATGTCCTCTCCTATGCTATGACTTCTCTTTTCCTCCTCTTAATAAATATTTGCTTTTTATAAACACAAGTTTTAAGTTTTAATGTAGTACAACCAATCAGTCCTTTTACTTTCTGTGTCTTGTTTAACAAATTCATGACTATGCTAAGGTCATGTAGATATTATCTTATATTATATCCTAGAAACATTATTGCCTTACTATTCATATTTATGTGTACAGTATCCCTGGAATTGATTTGTATCTGGTACCAGATGGGGGTCGATTTTTACTCCCCCCCCCAGGTGGATATCAGGTTGTCCTAGCACAATTAATTGAAAAGACCAACCTTTCTTTCATTGATCTGCTTTGCCAACTTTGCTGTAAATTAAGTAATCTTATCTGAGTGGCTCTCCTTCTGGCCTCTCTATTCTGGGTCAATTAAACCCATGAGGAGAAAAGAGGCACCAAAAGCCGACTTCACCTCCTTTAATGTCCTTTCTTTCTCAGATCTCTCTTCACAATTCCTTGCATGCTTGGTGGCACTACAATTGCTTTATAAAGATTAATATTTTAAAGAGATTTTGTAGTTGTTATCAAGTGAATCACTGTAGGGAACCATTTAGTACTCTATCCTCTGGTATTTAACTTTGCTTTCTTTGAGGAAATGGGAGATAAGACAGTAAAGAGGGAGGGAAGTAGAGGACTGAAAGGGAAACACCTTGACAAAGCAGAAAGCCAAATCTCTTTTTTTTTAAGCATCTCCATTTCAATACTGAACCCTAACTCATTTCTCAAGCCTTGGACCAAACTGAAGTACATGGTGGGAATAGTAAAAGCCTGGTGTTTCTTGTTATACAACTTGTGAAACTTATTCATTCATTTATTTAACAAATATTTATTGAATGACCATTATATGCTAAGAATTGTCTAAGATGATGGACAGTGAAAAACAACAAAAATCTGAAATTTTATGCAAGAATTAGTTACATTTCTTTCAAGAGTATATTGTAGCAATCAAGAGCATAAACTTGAGAAGCTGACAAGGATTCATATCTTAGTTCTATCACTTGCTAACCTTGTGATTGTAAGAGTTCTATTTCCCCCGATATAAAACGAGGTAATTTTATCCAATCAAACGGGTATAAGGTGCTTCATTGTGGTCTTGATTTGCATTTTCCTTTCTACTAATCAGGTTGAACATTTCTTCAAATGTTTATTTGCCAAATGTGTTTATCTCAATATGAAATTTTTATTGGTTGGGTTTTTTTTACTTGTTTTTAACTGGGTTTCATGTGCTTTCTAAACAACTGATGTATATGAGTTTTTTCCCCTTGATACCAGTCCTTTATCGGTATATGTATTATTAAAACCATCTCCCAGTTTGCAATTTGTTTTTTCATTTTTATTAACGTGACTTTTCCAGAATATAAGTTCTATGTTTTAACATTATGATATTTGGCAATTTATTCTATTAGCTATAACTGATTTTTCTTGGTCATAAAGTCCTTCCCTACCTTAAAAGTTTAAAGATATTCATCTATATTTTTTTCTAAGAGTTTTAAAGTTTTTTATTCAACTTTAAATCCTTAATCCACCTAGGTTTGATTTTTGTATATGATGTGTAATAGGGATCCCATTTCATCCTTTCCAGCTCAATTTATTGAACATTCTCTGCGAATCCATCAACATATGCCTTTTTTCATTTACAATATTATTTAAATTTGTCTTTTCTTTGTTCCTGATCAGTATTATAAGAGTTTTATGTACTTTAAAAAAAAAATTTTTCCAAGGCACAAACTTTTGATTTGTTGATCCTCTTTATTTTATATTTTTCTATATCACTAATTCCCATTCTCACTTACATTATCTCTTTCCATCTAATAAATGTGTATCTTTACACATTTGTGTTTCCATGTTCTTTGGATAAACACCCAGTAGTGGGATAGCTGGATCATATGGTAGCTCTATTCTTAATTTTCTGAGGAACCTCCATACTGTTTTCCATAGTGGCTGCACCAGTTTGCACTCCCACCAGCACTGTATGAGAGTTCCCTTCTCTCCACATCCTCTCCAACACTTGTTGTTTCCTGTCTTGTTAATTACAGTCATTCTGATAGGAATGAGGTGATATTTCAGGAACTGCTTATCTCCTTCTGACACCTTATCTTCATGGACATAGTGAAGGTGACTAAATGGTTGACTGAATTTCCAAGCCTCATTTTTCTTTTGTGATATAAAAAGTCGCAAATAAAATACTGTGTTCACTGCAGCATTATTCACAATACCCAAGACTTGGAAGCAACCTAAGTGCCCATCAAGGGACGAATGGATAAAGAAGATGTGGTATATATACACAATGGAATACTACTCAGCCATAAGAAACGATGAAATCCAGCCATTTGTGACAACATGGATGGACATTGAGGGTATTATGCAAAGTGAAATAAGTCAGAGGGAGAAGGTCAAATACCGTATGATTTCCTTCATTAAGTAGTAGATAATAACAACAATAAACAAACACATAGGGACAGAGATTGGACTGGTAGTTACCAGAGAGGAATGAGAGAGGGAGGAGGGCAAAAGGGATGATTAGGCACATGTGTGCGGTGATGGATTGTAGTTAGTCTTTGGGTGGTGAGCATGATGTAATCTACACAGAAATCGAAATATAATGATGTACACCTGAAATTTACATAATGTTATAATCCAATGGTACTGCAATAAAAAAAAAACCTAACTTTTAGATGGATCCAGATTTCTGTGCTGCATGCTTGAGAGATTTTTCAAATTTCAGCTCTCAAGCACTTATACAAATCATAAGGTACATTAGGAAGTTGTCGGGTTAGTAAGAAATTGCCATTAGTTTGCAAAATACTCCAAGATCCTGAACTGAGCTATGAAAAGATACTGATGTAGCAAACAAAGAATGTGGACCTCTTCATAAACAGTCTTAGAATCCTCAGTATTCTAATTTCTGTAATTTCAAAGTGTTCTTCGTGTGTTTGGCAGTATTTTAAACATGTTCATGTTAGTAGGAATAAGCATACTTATCCCTTTGTTTCTTAATTACCTCCCACAATTTCCAAATAATTACCTCTGGACATATCAAGGTTCTTATTGTAGGCAGAATAACGGCCCCTCAAAGATGTCCATGTCTTAATCCCAGGAACCTGTGAATATATGACCTTAAATGGCCAAACGGACTTTCCAGATGTGATTAAGTTAAGGATCTTGGGATGAGTAGGTTATTCTGGATTATCTGGGTGAGCTCAATGTAATCATAAGTGTCTTTATAAGAAAAGAAGGAGACAGGAGAGTCAGTGATGTGATGGAGTTGGAGGTTGGAGTGACGTGGGGCCATGAACCAAGGAATGTGGTAGCCTCTAGAAGCTGTGTAAAGCAAGGAAATGGATTCTCCCCTAGAGCCCCCAGAAGGAATGCAGCCCTCCCAACATCTTGATTTTAACCCAGTGAGACTCATTTTGAACTTCTGACATCCAGAGCTATAATATAATAAATGTATTTTGTTTTAAGCCACTAAGCTTGTGGTAATTGGTTACAGCAGCAACAGGAAACTAACTTGACATTGATGTGACTTCCCATAATGACCTTTCTTAGGGCTCTCTCTTACTTGTTAAGTTAAACTGTCTATGTTATTGCAGAGTTTGTGCTGAGAGTCCACTACCCTTTCTCTTTTAAACACAAACACAAAATCTGAGAGTGATGTTCCTGGAATCTGTGTTGTGAAGGGAATTCCAAGGAGCAATTCTCTTGACAAAAAACTGAGCTTTCTCTACTTTGAGAAGAGTTGAATAAAATAAGACCAACTATCCCAAATTATACCGGATGTTTCCCACAACATTATTAAGTTTCATCAGAATTCTTATCTTAGGTATTGCTTTACAGTCAACTGAAATCACAGAAGGAACTGAATTGCTCAACTCGCTGGAGGAAACTGATGAAGAAAAAAGTGGGTCACATGTAACAAGCTGGTGATGTCCGATTATCACCTGATGAACAAAAACAGTAACAATCATCGCAGCTTTCTGAAAAAAAGGTCTACATCATTGAATTTTATATTTAGTTTTTGGAGGTAAGATACATAGGATGAACAATTGAGGCACTCAAAATATAACTAGAAACATAGTAAATGACCAATATATATTATGGCATAAATTAACCAAATTAAAACATAAAATATGATTATAGATTCTCATGAGGCAATGGCATAAGGACCTTACCAAGCTACCTCATGCCGTTCAGCCGTAACATGAGGTGTCTCTGGTTTGAGTGTAGAGGTGGACGTCTGCCAGCTTAGTGTTGCTTTTGAAAGTGACCTCATCCATGGTTGGTGTGGGACCCAGCTGTACTATGGCCTGGGTTCCACATTAATCCTGGGATAGGGGCACTTGCTGCAGGCCCCAACCTGGAGTCCCACCCTACGCCCTCACCATGGGGCTCAGGCAGCCACAATTGAATGTATTTTTAAGAAGAACATGCAGCTTTTTGATGGGCAAAGCCAGCAAAGGAAGATCAACTCTTGGAGTAAGAAAAAGCACCAAAGTAAATGCTGGTAGTATTTAGCCGGGTGCTGCACTGGATGATTCATTGTGCTCTGAGTCTTTCATTTCCATTGGCAACATCTGCAAAATATATGCATTAGGCGCTGTTAAATATTGAGTTCCTTGAACTTCTTGTTCCACTTCCTTAAACAGAAATCAAACTTCTGGGTTATAACTTGTCTCTCTATGCAGGTCTGCCTATGAAAACTCCAGTTTCTGTTACAGTGGGATTGTTGGAAGTCTCTACAGAGACGCTTCTCAAGGAGATGGCCTGGTCATTGACTTACTTCTTTTTTTCTTTCCAGTAGCAGTACCAGCTCTCACCAAATGCTTGAGTTCCCTGTTACTGTTCATTTTCTTTCTCAGAAGATCTGGTGTTCTTTTTGGCACCACCCTCATACCTACCATGGCTCCTAGCGGTGCATGCTGCTTTCTCTGTTCTTCCTCCTCGCATTCTTACTTGTCCCAGAAACTCAGGCTCTGATTTCCTTCAGCTGATTGGTTTTGACCTCCCCAAACTCAGGGAGCTGCTTTGTTCCCTTAGGCAGTCCAGAGATTCTAAATGGATCAAAGGCTGATATGCCCACTGCACTGTTACCCTGATTCCTATGATGTGTCATTACTTAATTTACTTAATAATATTTTGACCTGGAAACAAATTGTCTCAAAGTTTAGGTGCAAATGAAATGTGGCTGTGTTTCACAGCATGTGACTTAATCCCATACTGCTATCTCTATAGGTTCCATAAGAATGGGGACATACAAGAATGTTATTTCCATGACATCAGCAAACAAGCATTTCTAGATGAGCTTCTCCCACCAAAGTCCCAGGACGGTCTAGTAATGCAATGGATGTTTAAAAGTGTTTAAAGGAAACGATTTGCATCAGTGGCTGAACAGAGACTGAGAAAATAAAAGGTTTACATCATTTATTGGGGCTCTCAAAACCAGCTATCATTCTTAATATATTGCTACTGGTCCCCAAGGTGTGGAGAATGGATTTTGGAAGAGCTCTGCTAACAGACAGTGATCTGCAAATGCAAGGGATTGGTGTTTCCATTGCCAGAGAGCAACTTAAAGTGCCCGTCTTCCCAGGGCTCAGTCCCCAGTGTTATTTACTTGTGGTAAGCTGTAAATGTGACCTCACCAGAGCTGGAATCAGAAAACCTGGGTCCTGGACCTGATTCTGTCCCTCCTTAGCTATATGGCGTTATGCAGGTCACTTTACTCATCTTGATTCTGCCCAACTTTGGGGCTATCATATGACTTAGATGAGACAACAAACGTGAAATGCAAAGCAATCATAGAAACAAAACAAAACATAACATAGGAGGCAATATAGTACAGACTTTATTAGGAAACACATAGGCAGTGCTCCTTTCAGGTGGGAAAAGAATACAAAGTTACCATAGAAGAGTCCCAAAAGGAGTCACAAAAAATGATGAATATTTTAAAGCAAAATGTATGAGATGTATCATTGCAAAGACCTAATAAAACAGTAATGAGCATTTTCTTTTTTTTTTCTTTTTCTAACCTCCTTAGAGCGAAAGAGCAACAATCGCTTTGTCAAGGCTAAGACCATGATTCCAGGTCAAGAACAGATGAAACTGATCAGCAGCTGGCTCGGGAGAGAAGAAAGTCAGCGAAGAAGATTGCACTTGCTGAGCAAGGTCATAAATCTGTTAACAACATGACCAACAATCCGGCGACAGTGTGTGTGTGTTACCAGCAGAGAAAGAGGAGTGAGGATGCCACAACAATGGGTGTCTGGCGAGTCTGAGGATGGAAGGTTATTCCATGTAGGTATTGGATCCATGGTAAACGGATCAACGGCAGGAAGGCTGGCAACAGCTGGACCCACTGCAGCTTTGTCCACAGCAGGTGGGCTGGCTGCAAGGGGAGCAGCAGGAGGGGGTCATGGTGTCAGGGGGGAGCGTGGGCTTTTGAGCAGAGACAAATTTCCCAGAATCTGATATTTCCTTCTCTACTGTACCTTTTACACATGGTACTCCAAAGTTTGGACCAATGAGCAAAACTTTTCCTTGTTATCATTTATGCTAACTTCTCTAGTCCATGAGGAGATGCCCAAGGAGGAAGTTGTTCCTTAAGTGTTAAGAATTTTCTGTAGGTAATTGATTTTGTTTGCTTTCCTAATTGATACATAAACAACAGAACTATTTTCCTGAAATGAGAGATGCAGCCATCATTCCCCAGATCAGTTAGGCACCAATCCTCGTTTTTAAAGCTGAGCATAGTATTTGGTCACCTAACAGTTCCAGTATAGCTTGGTGAGAGGTCAGAACCATTGTCAGTCTCCATCTATTTTTTCTCAGTGCTGCTTACTCTGGGAAGCACCTCTGAAGGGAAGATGGTGTTGATGAGTCACAGTGATGAGTTAAAACCAAGTTTAGGGAGGCTTCTGATTCCACCTGTAGCACAGAAGCTAGTATAAGATTTATCCTCCTGTTGTAAATAATAATGAAAGCTGGGAAAATATATAAAACTACTGCTTGCAGGCATTGTACAGTAATGGACTCTGGGCTATGATCCTTGAAGAAGAGAAACACATAAGGTGAGGCTCAATTTATCTCAGGTTTCATCCTTTCTGTATTTTCCAAATGACAATGCAAGGAAATAGAGTCCAAGCAGAGAAGACAGACAGGCATTGGATGGGTATATTACAAGTGCATTCTCTCAGGTTGAAATGTGAAATTTAATGATCAAATTTTCTTAAGTTTCTTAATTTCTAGTTGAAATTATCAATCATTTTTTAAAAAATAACATTGTTTTTGTCTTGTTCAAGAGGTGTTTGCCTACCTCAAGATCCAAGAGTCATTGACATAAATTATCTAGCAAGGGTTTTAAAGTTTTGTTCTTGATTTTCAAGGTATTAATAAACCTGGATTTGATTTTTTGTATATGACATGTAATTAGAATCCAAATTCATCTTTTCCACTTGGATACTTTTTCCAGCTTTGATTATGGAACGTCCTCTGCTTTATTCCTAGATATGCCCCCGTTTTCATCCAGAATATTATTTATTTGCATCTTCTCTCTTTTTCTTGATCAATCCTGCCAGTGGCTTATCAAGTTTGTTAGGTTTATTTATTTATTTTTTATTTTTTTTTGCTGGGGAAGATTTGCCCTGGGCTAACATCTGTTGCCAATCTTCCTCTCTCGCGCTTTTTTTTTTCCTTCCCAAAGTCCCAGTACATAGTTGTATATTCGAGTTCTAGGTCCTTCGAGTCCTTCTTTGTGAGCTGCTGCCACAGTGCGGCTACTGACAGATGAGTGGTGTGGTTCTGTGTGGGAAACGAACCTAGGCTGTCGAAGTGGAGTGCATGGAACTTTAACCACTAGGCCACCAGGGCTGGCTCAGGTTTCCTTTTTTTTTTTTTTTTGTGGGGAAGATTAGCCCTGAGCTAACAGCTATTGCCAATCCTCCTCTTTTTGCTGAGGGAGACTGGCCTTGGGCTAACATCTGTGCCTACCTTTCTCTACTTTATATGGGATGCCGCCACAGCATGGCTTGATAAGCAGGGCATTGGTCCACGCCCAGGATCCGATCCCACCAATCCTGGACGGCTGAAGCGGAGCGTACGAACTTAACAGCTACGTCACCAGGCCGGCCCCAGGTTCCTTTTTTTAAAAGAAAGAAATTTTGGTTTTGTTGGTCTTCTCTACTGTATCTTTATTAACTATTTTGTTAATTTACACTTCAGTTTATGCTTTTTTGGTTAATTCTAGTTTTCTTTTTCTAACTCACTAAGATGGACACTTAGTTCATTAATTTTGAGATCTTTTTGTTGTCTGTTATAAGTAATTAAGGCCATAAATTGTAGTCAAAGCACCGTTTTTACAACACCCCACAAGTTTTGATACGTAATATTGTCATTGTCACTCAGTTACCTTTATGTTATGAATTCTACAGTTTTGATCTTCCAAAACTTCCAAACTGTATCTTCTACAATTTGTCTCATCTGTCGTGTACTTGGGTCCTAGAATAAATTAAGCATGAACTGCTGCTGGAAGCAAAAATGATAAAACTGAAGTGGTCCTACTTTGGACACATCAGAGAAGGCAGGATTCTTTGGAAAAGACAATAATGCTGGGAAAAGTAGAAGGCAGCAAGAAAAGAGGAAGACCAAATATGAGATAGATTGACTCCATAAGCGAAGCCATAGGCATGAGTCTATAGGAGCTGAGTAGGGCAGTTGAGGACAGGACATTGTGGACATCACTCATTCACAGGGCCGTCAGGAGTCGGCGCTGACTTGACGGCACGTAACAACAACAACTTATGTGCTTTAATATATGCTTTAATTTAATATAATTTACTATATGTTCTACTTGTTGTTTTGTACCTAATATTATGCTTGGTGCTGTCTCCTCCCCCCACTGTAGATTTTTTTATTTTCATTAACTTTTCATTTTGAGATAATTTCAGGCTTACGGAAAAGTTGAAAAAATAGTACAAAAGGTTCCCACATGCCTTTACCTGTGTTTGCGAAATGTCAACATATTACCGTGTTTTCTTTAACATTGTCTGTATATAATGGTTCGGTACATGTGTGTGGTGATGGGTTGTAGTTGGTGTTTTGGTGGTGAACATGATGTAATCTGTGCAGAAGTGGAGGTGTAGCGATGTACACCTTAAATTTTTACAACAAAATTTAAACAAAAAATTAAAAAAAAAAAAAAGAACGCAACCAGCAGATTCTGCTTGCTTCTGAAGTATAGCAATTGAAAATTAATGTAAGTATATAAAGCTTAATGTTTTAAAGGAAACAGAATTATACTGAAAATATAGACTTTATACTTTCCAGATTTCCAGAGGGGGGCAAAATGAAAGAGCAAAGAAGGAAAAACGGGAAAAAAATCAATGAAAAATAAAATAAAATAGGACAAAAGATAACTGTTATAACAATAAATGTAAAAGGAATCAATTCACCAAAACAAATAAATAAACAAGGAGGAACACAATATTATCACTTAAGTTGAAAAAAAAAGAAAAAGAAAAAAACCCCTATATGTATACAAGAATCACAGGTATAAGATAGTGAAGTGGAAAATTTGGAATATAAAGGGGAGAAATTATGTATGACACAAATACAAAGAGAGAAAGAAGAGATCATTTATGCTAATGTAAATGATAAATTTTAAATTTTGAAACTTAAATATGACAAGGATACTTTTAAAAAAGTGAAGCTTTAACTGTCATGGACCTTCATGTGTCAAATAATGAAGTAAACAATATTTTAAGAACAAAGATCAAAGTTAAAACACTATTGCGACAAAGAAGAAAGCAAAAACAAGTGAAATATAGTCAAAATAAAAAAATATTGCAATATATGACCCATATCTCTCTCTAGTCCCATTCACAGCTAAAATTGTATAGAAAGGCGTCTGCATATGTGCAACCTTTTCCTCCCTTCCATTCATCTTTAACCTTTAACCCACTCTAGGATCACCTCCCCTTCCTCCATTAATTCTTGGAAGCTGTTCCTGCTGCAGTCACTAATGATGCTTCCTATCCCCATGCAAACAAAATCAGTGGAAAATTTTTAGTTCTCTTTGTATTTCATTTCTCAAAGGCATTTTACACAGTTGACTACTTTCAACCCTTTCAAATATATATATATACATTTCATTTACATTATGTACTAATTTCAACAAAAATTGCATTAAATATTTATTGAGTACCTTCCAAAAGCAGACATGCTTTTAGACATTAAGGATATAGCAATGGCTAAGACTAAAAATGTTCTTGCTCTCATGAAACTTAAAATTCTACCCACAGAGACAAGCAAGATATGAATAAATAAACGGAACTATTTGAATTAGAGAGAAAAAAAAACATTATCTGTATACATATGTGTAATACTATGTTGGTTTTTCCTGAACCATTTTAAGAGTAAGTTGCAGATATAATCTCCCTTTATCAATAAATATCCCTTTATCACTAAGTACTTCGGTATATTTCTTTAATCACATAGGCCAATCACCAAATCAAGGATATTAGTATGATGCAATTCTATTATCTCTGCTTGGTTCTTACTAAAGTTTTCTTGTATTTGTTTATATTGCTAATTTGTTGTTGTTAGTGCTGTCCAGTTGATTCTGAGTCCCAGCAACCCTGTGTACAGCAGAGGTAAACCCTGCCCTGTCTTTTTGCGCCATCCTCTCACCTTCCAGCACTATATCAAACAATGCTCCGCTGCTATTCCTATGGTTTTCTTGGCCAATTTTTTCGGAAGTGGGTAGCCAGGTCCTTCTTCTTAGTCTGTCTTAGTCTAGAAGCTGTGCTGAAATCTGTTCACCCCAGGGGCCCCTGCTGGTATTTGAAATACCGGTGGCATAACTTTCAGCATCACAGCAACATGCAGCCACCACAGTATGACAACCAGACAGGCAGTGTGGTTTCCTGACTGGGAAAGGAACCCGGGCTGTGGTGGTGAGAGCACCAAATCTTCACC